>NC_060119.1:758647479-761644979 GCF_021461395.2 Schistocerca americana
GATATGTGGACGACATTATTTCTTTGGTAGACGAGCCAAGTGAAAAAATAGATGAACTCCATTCAGAAATAAACAAAGCTCATAAGAACATAAAACTCACACTTGAAAAAGAAAAAACAAATCAAATAAATTTTCTTGACATTACAATTAAAAAAGAAAATGGAAAACATACATTTAACATCTTTAGAAAACCAACAGCCACGGACACAATAATACATTCCACATGCAACCACCCCCAAAGCCAGAAATTTGCAGCACTAAGACACATGTTACATAGATTAAACAGAATCCCACTCAGTAAGAGAAACTATGAACAAGAAATGAACACGATCATACAAATAGCTAGGAACAACGGGTATGACACACATGTGGTACACAGGCTCAATCAAAAAGTAAAAACACAAATATAAAACAAACACAACATTTCCACAATACAAAAGAACTCACAAGCTGAAAACTTACAAACACACTCAACAAACACACACAATGACAACACCACACAGAAAAGAACTAGATGGTACACCATGACCTACACACATAAACTAACACACAGAGTTGCAAACATCCTAAAGAGACAGGGCTTCAAAATAGCATATAAGCCTGGGCAAACCCTTCAATCACACCTAAGCCAGCCAGCTACCAAAAGGGACAAATTCCAACAATCAGGAATATATAAACTTGAATGTCAAAGTTGTGATGCAGTATACATAGGCATGACATGCAGGAATTTTGAAACAAGATACAAAGAACATATCAGATGTTGGAAGTATGAAACAAACCATTCCACATTTGCAGAGCATTTAAAACACTACAACCATCATCCTACAAACATGGAACAAGAAATGAAAATAATGAGAATAAGCAACCATGACAAACATGTTATACAAATGCAAGAAAACTTCCACATTCAGAAAGCCATAGCAGAAAACAAACATGTGATAAATGAACAAACACACATCAGCACAGGCTCCTTACTACACTTAATAAAGGAAATGATAACATAAAAAAGTGTATAACACCAAAATACACACACACACACACACACACACACACACACACACACACTCACACTCATACACACACACAAACACACACACACACACACACACATACACAGCCACCCCCCCCCAAAAAAAAAAAAAAAAGCATAACACCAAAATACAGACAGACACACATACACAGCACAAATATATATATATATATATATATATATATTTATATATATATATATATCAAAACACACACACACATACACAGGACATAAACAAAAATAAATAATTAAATACAATAAAATAAAATTAAATTAAATTAATATGACACCAAAAAACACTCATACACACACACACATACACAAGCGCACACACAAATGCATACACGAACAGACCACAGATACTTCAATAGTTACACTCATAAGTTTGGCAGTAATATTCGATCTTTGGCAAAAACATTTGACAGTCGGCAACAGAAATCAAAACATTGCATTTAAAAAAAGCGTTCAGTGCATAGTGCTGTGGAATGCAGAAAAAAAAGCAAATTGGCGCTCATAGGAAGAAGAACAAGACCAAAAATGCAACAGGAGCGTAATATGTAAGAAACTGTCTACGCAACCTGTAAGTACAGTTCAAAACATTACTACTTAATAGGAAATACCAACCACCAGAACTGTTTATAACCTACAGGCACAGTGACAAAAATGTAAATAAAATAGCTAACATATGTACATATTACAGGCCACTGATGATGCCTTGCAGAAAATAAAGGCGAAACGCGTATGGCACTAAAATTGTGTTTTATTCAGTTGCTGTCAGACGGTCCATAAGTGAAAATCATCAACATACCGTAGTATTACGCGCAACTGAGGAGGACAGGACCAAAAAATTGAAGATGTCAATACAGCTATGTCAAGCATTCCCTGTCATCGTGTACAACAGGTTCAAGAAAATACATCTGAGACTCCATAAGACGATACAGCGTATAAAATTCAACAGAACATGCAAAAAGAACGATTTAATTCCAAGCTACATTAATGTAAAGGTTAAAAACAGTTCTACAGTGGCACAAAAGTCGAAATCATTTGCAGAACGATATTGGTTACTACATGAAATTAAGATGCTCTATTCGAAAAAACAGCACCTAAACATGATGCTCTATGAGGCTCATCTAGAATTGGCAAAAAACGTAGGAAACGCCGCAGTTTTCATGGCACTAGTAGAAAAAACTGAGGACAACACATACATAGCAATGAAACATTTACAAAACAAACATAAACACAAGATAATGAAACTAACAGTAAAAAAGACGCAAAAATACATTTACATTTTAAATGTGAAACCACATGAACACCAACACTCATTCCATCCACGCTTAGTTAACCTAACAGAGACAGAACTACACGAAAACGAAAAAATGCTCTTGGAAAAAGGTTTGAAACACTGCACCAATAGCAAGGTGAACAATCAATACATAGAAAATCTCATAGTAGAAACCGAACACATCCTTACACGTGAAGAACAACAAAATAATTGTGAAATAAACATAGGACTGACAAGAGAACTAGTAAAAGAAGAAATAAAAGGCATAATAAAACAAACACAGCAGACACACAATAAGAACAACCAAACAGAAGCAGCTACTATGAAAAGGTTAAAACAAAAGTTATCAAACAACAAAGTATTAATAACAAGAGCAGACAAGGGAAATGTAACAGTACTCATGGATAAAGAGCAATACATCACAAAAACCAAGGAATACATAAACACCAACGCAATACAAAAACTGAAGTCAGATCCAACTACACGATTCCAGGCAAATGTGAAACGAACACTGAAAAACATTGAACACACACTCACAGACAAACAAAAATACTACTTAACACAGAAAAACCCACGAGCACCAACACTCCACAGTCAACCGAAAGTTAATAAAGATGGAATGCCAATGAGACCTGTTATCAACTTCAAGAAAGCCCCAACATACCGCATAGCCAAACACCTCCAAAAGTTAGTTACAAAACACTATAAAGTAGAAAACAACAGAACAGTGATAAACACAGGAAACCTAATAGAAAATATACAGAACATACAGGTACCACACACAGCATCACTGATTTCATTCGATATAGAAAATATGTATACCTCCATCCCTATCACAGAAACAATAGAAATCATAGAACAAAATCTCTCATCCCACAGCAACCTCACCACAGACGCAATAAAAGAAATAACAGATATGCTCAGACTGACAACTGAACAAAACTACTTTCAATTTGAGGAAGAATATTATCTACAAACTGATGGACTGCCCATGGGATCCCCAATATCAGGAACACTAGCAAACATTTTCATCAGTCACCTTGAAAATCAGATATTTGATAAGATAACCACAAATGAAAGTTTCAAAATCATATATTGGTACAGATATGTGGACGACATTATTTCTTTGGTAGACGAGCCAAGTGAAAAAATAGATGAACTCCATTCAGAAATAAACAAAGCTCATAAGAACATAAAACTCACACTTGAAAAAGAAAAAACAAATCAAATAAATTTTCTTGACATTACAATTAAAAAAGAAAATGGAAAACATACATTTAACATCTTTAGAAAACCAACAGCCACGGACACAATAATACATTCCACATGCAACCACCCCCAAAGCCAGAAATTTGCAGCACTAAGACACATGTTACATAGATTAAACAGAATCCCACTCAGTAAGAGAAACTATGAACAAGAAATGAACACGATCATACAAATAGCTAGGAACAACGGGTATGACACACATGTGGTACACAGGCTCAATCAAAAAATAAAAACACAAATAAAAAACAAACACAACATTTCCACAATACAAAAGAACTCACAAGCTGAAAACTTACAAACACACTCAACAAACACACACAATGACAACACCACACAGAAAAGAACCAGATGGTACACCATGACCTACACACATAAACTAACACACAGAGTTGCAAACATCCTAAAGAGACAGGGCTTCAAAATAGCATATAAGCCTGGGCAAACCCTTCAATCACACCTAAGCCAGCCAGCTACCAAAAGGGACAAATTCCAACAATCAGGAATATATAAACTTGAATGTCAAAGTTGTGATGCAGTATACATAGGCATGACATGCAGGAATTTTGAAACAAGATACAAAGAACATATCAGATGTTGGAAGTATGAAACAAACCATTCCACATTTGCAGAGCATTTAAAACACTACAACCATCATCCTACAAACATGGAACAAGAAATGAAAATAATGAGTATAAGCAACCATGACAAACATCTTATACAAATGCAAGAAAACTTCCACATCCAGAAAGCCATAGCAGAAAAACAAACATGTGATAAATGAACAAACACACATCAGCACAGGCTCCTTACTACACTTAATAAAGGAAATGATAACATAAAAGAGTGTATAACACCAAAATACACACACACACACACACACACACACACATGCACACACACACACACACACTCATACACACACACACACACACACACACACACACACACACACACACACACACACACACATATACACAGCCCCGCCCCCCCCCCAAAAAAAATAAAAAGCATAACACCAAAATACAGTCAGACACACATACACGGCACAAATATATATATATCACACCAAAACACACACACACATACACGGGACATAAACAAAAATAAATAATTAAATACAATAAAATAAAATAAAATTAAATTAATATGACACCAAAAAACATTCACACACACACACACACACACACACACACACACACACACACACACATACACAAGCGCACACACAAATGCATACACGAACAGACCACAGATACTTCGATAGTTACACTCATAAGTTTGGCAGTAATATTCGATCTTTGGCAAAAACATTTGACAGTCGGCAACAGAAACCAAAACATTGCATTTAAAAAAAGCGTTCAGTGCATAGTGCTGTGGAATGCAGAAGAAACAGGAAATTGGCGCTCATAGGAAGAAGAACAAGACCAAAAATGCAACAGGAGCGTAGTATGTAAGAAACTGTCTACGCAACCTGTAAGTACAGTTCAAAACATTACTACTTAATAGGAAATACCAGCCACCAGAACTGTTTATAACCTATAGGCACAGTGACAAAAATGTAAATAAAATAGCTAACATATGTACATATTACAGGCCACTGATGATGCCTTGCAGAAAATAAAGGCGAAACGCGTATGGCACTAAAATTGTGTTTTATTCAGTTGCTGTCAGACGGTCCATAAGTGAAAATCATCAACATACCGTAGTATTACGCGCAACTGAGGAGGACAGGACCAAAAAATTGAAGATGTCAAAACAGCTATGTCAAGCATTCCCTGTCTACGTGTACAACAGGTTCAAGAAAATACATCTGAGACCCCATAAGACGATACAGCATATAAAATTCAACAGAACATGCAAAAAGAACGATTTAATTCCAAGCTACATTAATGTAAAGGTTAAAAACAGTTCTACAGTGGCACAAAAGTCGAAATCATTTGCAGAACGATATTGGTTACTACATGAAATTAAGATGCTCTATTCGAAAAAAACAGCACCTAAACATGATGCTCTATGAGACTCATCTAGAATTGGCAAAAAACGTAGGAAACGCCGCAGTTTTCATGGCACTAGTAGAAAAAACTGAGGACAACACATACATAGCAATGAAACATTTACAAAACAAACATAAACACAAGATAATGAAACTAACAGTAAAAAAGACGCAAAAATACATTTACATTTTAAATGTGAAACCACATGAACACCAACACTCATTCCATCCACGCTTAGTTAACCTAACAGAGACAGAACTACACGAAAACGAAAAAATGCTCTTGGAAAAAGGTTTGAAACACTGCACCAATAGCAAGGTGAACAATCAATACATAGAAAATCTCATAGTAGAAACCAAACACATCCTTACACGTGAAGAACAACAAAATAATTGTGAAATAAACATAGGACTGACAAGAGAACTAGTAAAAGAAGAAATAAAAGGCATAATAAAACAAACACAGCAGACACACAATAAGAACAACCAAACAGAAGCAGCTACTATGAAAAGGTTAAAACAAAAGTTAACAAACAACAACGTATTAATAACAAGAGCAGACAAGGGAAATGTAACAGTACACATGGATAAAAAGCAATACATCACAAAAACCAAGGAATACATAAACACCAACGCAATACAAAAACTGAAGTCAGATCCAACTACACGATTCCAGGCAAATGTGAAACGAACACTGAAAAAGATTGAACACACACTCACAGACAAACAAAAATACTACTTAACACAGAAAAACCCACAAGCACCAACACTCCACAGTCAACCGAAAGTACATAAAGACGGAATGCCAATGAGACCTGTTATCAACTTCAAGAAAGCCCCAACATACCGCATAGCCAAACACCTCCAAAAGTTAGTTACAAAACACTATAAAGTAGAAAACAACAGAACAGTGATAAACACAGGAAACCTAATAGAAAATATACAGAACATACAGGTACCACACACAGCATCACTGATTTCATTCGATATAGAAAATATGTATACCTCCATCCCTATCACAGAAACAATAGAAATCATAGAACAAAATCTCTCATCCCACAGCAACCTCACCACAGACGCAATAAAAGAAATAACAGATATGCTCAGACTGACAACTGAACAAAACTACTTTCAATTTGAGGAAGAATATTATCTACAAACTGATGGACTGCCCATGGGATCCCCAATATCAGGAACACTAGCAAACATTTTCATCAGTCACCTTGAAAATCAGATATTTGATAAGATAACCACAAATGAAAGTTTCAAAATCATATATTGGTACAGATATGTGGACGACATTATTTCTTTGGTAGACGAGCCAAGTGAAAAAATAGATGAACTCCATTCAGAAATAAACAAAGCTCATAAGAACATAAAACTCACACTTGAAAAAGAAAAAACAAATCAAATAAATTTTCTTGACATTACAATTAAAAAAGAAAATGGAAAACATACATTTAACATCTTTAGAAAACCAACAGCCACGGACACAATAATACATTCCACATGCAACCACCCCCAAAGCCAGAAATTTGCAGCACTAAGACACATGTTACATAGATTAAACAGAATCCCACTCAGTAAGAGAAACTATGAACAAGAAATGAACACGATCATACAAATAGCTAGGAACAACGGGTATGACACACATGTGGTACACAGGCTCAATCAAAAAATAAAAACACAAATAAAAAACAAACACAACATTTCCACAATACAAAAGAACTCACAAGCTGAAAACTTACAAACACACTCAACAAACACACACAATGACAACACCACACAGAAAAGAACCAGATGGTACACCATGACCTACACACATAAACTAACACACAGAGTTGCAAACATCCTAAAGAGACAGGGCTTCAAAATAGCATATAAGCCTGGGCAAACCCTTCAATCACACCTAAGCCAGCCAGCTACCAAAAGGGACAAATTCCAACAATCAGGAATATATAAACTTGAATGTCAAAGTTGTGATGCAGTATACATAGGCATGACATGCAGGAATTTTGAAACAAGATACAAAGAACATATCAGATGTTGGAAGTATGAAACAAACCATTCCACATTTGCAGAGCATTTAAAACACTACAACCATCATCCTACAAACATGGAACAAGAAATGAAAATAATGAGTATAAGCAACCATGACAAACATCTTATACAAATGCAAGAAAACTTCCACATCCAGAAAGCCATAGCAGAAAAACAAACATGTGATAAATGAACAAACACACATCAGCACAGGCTCCTTACTACACTTAATAAAGGAAATGATAACATAAAAGAGTGTATAACACCAAAATACACACACACACACACACACACACACACACACATGCACACACACACACACACTCATACACACACACACACACACACACACACACACACACACACACACACATATATACACAGCCCCGCCCCCCCCCCAAAAAAAATAAAAAGCATAACACCAAAATACAGACAGACACACATACACGGCACAAATATATATATATCACACCAAAACACACACACACATACACAGGACATAAACAAAAATAAATAATTAAATACAATAAAATAAAATAAAATAAAATTAATATGACACCAAAAAACATTCACACACACACACACACACACACACACACACACACACATACACAAGCGCACACACAAATGCATACACGAACAGACCACATATACTTCGATAGTTACACTCATAAGTTTGGCAGTAATATTCGATCTTTGGCAAAAACATTTGACAGTCGGCAACAGAAACCAAAACATTGCATTTAAAAAAAGCGTTCAGTGCATAGTGCTGTGGAATGCAGAAAAAACAGGAAATTGGCGCTCATAGGAAGAAGAACAAGACCAAAAATGCAACAGGAGCGTAGTATGTAAGAAACTGTCTACGCAACCTGTAAGTACAGTTCAAAACATTACTACTTAATAGGAAATACCAGCCACCAGAACTGTTTATAACCTATAGGCACAGTGACAAAAATGTAAATAAAATAGCTAACATATGTACATATTACAGGCCACTGATGATGCCTTGCAGAAAATAAAGGCGAAACGCGTATGGCACTAAAATTGTGTTTTATTCAGTTGCTGTCAGACGGTCCATAAGTGAAAATCATCAACATACCGTAGTATTACGCGCAACTGAGGAGGACAGGACCAAAAAATTGAAGATGTCTAAACAGCTATGTCAAGCATTCCCTGTCTACGTGTACAACAGGTTCAAGAAAATACATCTGAGACCCCATAAGACGATACAGCATATAAAATTCAACAGAACATGCAAAAAGAACGATTTAATTCCAAGCTACATTAATGTAAAGGTTAAAAACAGTTCTACAGTGGCACAAAAGTCGAAATCATTTGCAGAACGATATTGGTTACTACATGAAATTAAGATGCTCTATTCGAAAAAAACAGCACCTAAACATGATGCTCTATGAGACTCATCTAGAATTGGCAAAAAACGTAGGAAACGCCGCAGTTTTCATGGCACTAGTAGAAAAAACTGAGGACAACACATACATAGCAATGAAACATTTACAAAACAAACATAAACACAAGATAATGAAACTAACAGTAAAAAAGACGCAAAAATACATTTACATTTTAAATGTGAAACCACATGAACACCAACACTCATTCCATCCACGCTTAGTTAACCTAACAGAGACAGAACTACACGAAAACGAAAAAATGCTCTTGGAAAAAGGTTTGAAACACTGCACCAATAGCAAGGTGAACAATCAATACATAGAAAATCTCATAGTAGAAACCAAACACATCCTTACACGTGAAGAACAACAAAATAATTGTGAAATAAACATAGGACTGACAAGAGAACTAGTAAAAGAAGAAATAAAAGGCATAATAAAACAAACACAGCAGACACACAATAAGAACAACCAAACAGAAGCAGCTACTATGAAAAGGTTAAAACAAAAGTTAACAAACAACAACGTATTAATAACAAGAGCAGACAAGGGAAATGTAACAGTACACATGGATAAAAAGCAATACATCACAAAAACCAAGGAATACATAAACACCAACGCAATACAAAAACTGAAGTCAGATCCAACTACACGATTCCAGGCAAATGTGAAACGAACACTGAAAAAGATTGAACACACACTCACAGACAAACAAAAATACTACTTAACACAGAAAAACCCACAAGCACCAACACTCCACAGTCAACCGAAAGTACATAAAGACGGAATGCCAATGAGACCTGTTATCAACTTCAAGAAAGCCCCAACATACCGCATAGCCAAACACCTCCAAAAGTTAGTTACAAAACACTATAAAGTAGAAAACAACAGAACAGTGATAAACACAGGAAACCTAATAGAAAATATACAGAACATACAGGTACCACACACAGCATCACTGATTTCATTCGATATAGAAAATATGTATACCTCCATCCCTATCACAGAAACAATAGAAATCATAGAACAAAATCTCTCATCCCACAGCAACCTCACCACAGACGCAATAAAAGAAATAACAGATATGCTCAGACTGACAACTGAACAAAACTACTTTCAATTTGAGGAAGAATATTATCTACAAACTGATGGACTGCCCATGGGATCCCCAATATCAGGAACACTAGCAAACATTTTCATCAGTCACCTTGAAAATCAGATATTTGATAAGATAACCACAAATGAAAGTTTCAAAATCATATATTGGTACAGATATGTGGACGACATTATTTCTTTGGTAGACGAGCCAAGTGAAAAAATAGATGAACTCCATTCAGAAATAAACAAAGCTCATAAGAACATAAAACTCACACTTGAAAAAGAAAAAACAAATCAAATAAATTTTCTTGACATTACAATTAAAAAAGAAAATGGAAAACATACATTTAACATCTTTAGAAAACCAACAGCCACGGACACAATAATACATTCCACATGCAACCACCCCCAAAGCCAGAAATTTGCAGCACTAAGACACATGTTACATAGATTAAACAGAATCCCACTCAGTAAGAGAAACTATGAACAAGAAATGAACACGATCATACAAATAGCTAGGAACAACGGGTATGACACACATGTGGTACACAGGCTCAATCAAAAAGTAAAAACACAAATATAAAACAAACACAACATTTCCACAATACAAAAGAACTCACAAGCTGAAAACTTACAAACACACTCAACAAACACACACAATGACAACACCACACAGAAAAGAACTAGATGGTACACCATGACCTACACACATAAACTAACACACAGAGTTGCAAACATCCTAAAGAGACAGGGCTTCAAAATAGCATATAAGCCTGGGCAAACCCTTCAATCACACCTAAGCCAGCCAGCTACCAAAAGGGACAAATTCCAACAATCAGGAATATATAAACTTGAATGTCAAAGTTGTGATGCAGTATACATAGGCATGACATGCAGGAATTTTGAAACAAGATACAAAGAACATATCAGATGTTGGAAGTATGAAACAAACCATTCCACATTTGCAGAGCATTTAAAACACTACAACCATCATCCTACAAACATGGAACAAGAAATGAAAATAATGAGAATAAGCAACCATGACAAACATCTTATACAAATGCAAGAAAACTTCCACATTCAGAAAGCCATAGCAGAAAACAAACATGTGATAAATGAACAAACACACATCAGCACAGGCTCCTTACTACACTTAATAAAGGAAATGATAACATAAAAAAGTGTATAACACCAAAATACACACACACACACACACTCTTCCACACACACACACACACACACACACACACACACACACACACACACACACACACACATACACAGCCCCGCCCCCCCCAAAAAAGAAAAAGCATAACACCAAAATACAGACAGACACACATACACGGCACAAATATACATATATATATACATATATATATATATATATATATATATATATATCACACCAAAACACACACACACACATACACAGGACATAAACAAAAATAAATAATTAAATACAATAAAATAAAATAAAATTAAATTAATATGACACCAAAAAACACTCACACACACACACACACACACACACATACACAAGCGCACACACAAATGCATACACGAACAGACCACAGATACTTCGATAGTTACACTCATAAGTTTAGCAGTAGTATTCGATCTTTGGCAAAAACATTTGACAGTCGGCAACAGGAACCAAAACATTGCATTTAAAAAAAGCGTTCAGTGCATAGTGCTGTGGAATGCAGAAAAAACAGCAAATTGGCGCTCATAGTAAGAAGAACAAGACCAAAAATGCAACAGGAGCGTAATATGTAAGAAACTGTCTACGCAACCTGTAAGTACAGTTCAAAACATTACTACTTAATAGGAAATACCAACCACCAGAACTGTTTATAACCTATAGGCACAGTGACAAAAATGTAAATAAAATAGCTAACATATGTACATATTACAGGCCACTGATGATGCCTTGCAGAAAATAAAGGCGAAACGCGTATGGCACTAAAATTGTGTTTTATTCAGTTGCTGTCAGACGGTCCATAAGTGAAAATCATCAACATACCGTAGTATTACGCGCAACTGAGGAGGACAGGACCAAAAAATTGAAGATGATTTATTCTGTCCTTAAGCAGAGTCACATCATAGAAGTATTCATTTAGAATTCTGCAATTTCTTTGCGTACGTGGAAATGTCAGTGCGTCTCTAAATTTCTGACAAATCATTTAATTTTAAGAAACTGTTTGTTTTCTGTATTTTGCGTACGATGTATAAGATATTACGAATTCATTATTATACAGCGGAGAAAAAGACAGATTGCTTACCAAGGTAATGAAAATGTTTAGCTCGTTCTGAACATTTTTTAACATTGCAGTCTAATGTAGCACACGTCAAAAGTGAAACCCCGTTTAATTTTCAAAACATTAGATCTTACGTACAAAAACAACATATATTGCTGAAACAATAAATGAAGTATTACATTTGTATATAAGCTACTCGCCCGTAGTATGATAATGAGAAAATTGGAATTAATACTCGTCTTACAAAGCGTCTCTGCTAATGACTCAAATTAGCTTACCATCCTTTGTCACCTTGCGCTCCGTCACATGAGCGTTAAAGTGTGCCATTGGCAAGGCGTTACACATTTCGTCATTTAAGCACAGCTCGTAAATGCCGCAACGCTGGCCGTACGGATATCTAGGCACGACGCTGCTCAGGCAGCGCGGTTGACTGCTCCGCTGTTTCAGTAGCCTTTAGTTGATAAATTTAATGGAAGCAATCGAAACCTGTCCTTAGTGTCAGCAGAACGAATTCCGGACAGGTCGCCGGGGAGATAACGAAAGTGCGACTGCAAATGTTGGGCTGGTCGACACATACCTGTGTAGAAAGCTGGTCGCTAAATGCGCCGCTGACAAATGGGAGCACTTAGCTGATTAGTGGCGCGCACACCAGCTTGTAGAACCGGAGGAACAGCGGTCCGGCAGCTCTGTAGCCGATTCTCGCTCAATCGACCGCCAGCGTCCCTCTTGCTGGCTACGTTTGCCTGACCATCAGTCTGATAGGTCTCGAAGCTCCATTTGAGGCAACACATTTTCATCCGTGCCACAGAGTATCCATCATTGTTGAACGTCTCTTCTGAAAAACAAAAAAAGAAGTAAAATGTTTCTAGAGAAAGGATAACGGTTACAAACAGGCCTGTCGCCGGACATCACATCCATTAGATCTGGGAAACATTTGCACAAAACGTCGGTGCTGTCCTATCAATAAAATGGTGAGGCCGTTAGACAATCTGGTGGAAGTCCAGGCCGCAAGTACGCGTTGACACAATTCGCAGTACTTGAGGAAGACATCCGAGTCGGTTGTCGACATATGGTGCATGAAATGGAAACAACAGGTCGGCTGAACACCTGGAACTACACCATTAACAAGTCTACATCTCGTGTAGACGTCCCTAACTATATTTTATACTCATATATGTGTGCTATATTATACATTACATTTTTGGTACAGTTCCATTTGTGTTCTGTGAATGCTATCTTTGGTTCAAATGGCGCTGAGCACTATGGGACTTAACATTTGAGGTCATCAGTCCCCTAGAACTTAAAACTGCTTAAACCTAACCAACCTAAGGACAACACACACATCCATGCCCGAGGCAGGATTAGAACATGTGACCGTAGCAGTCGCGCGGTTCCGGACTGAACCGCTCGGACACCACGGCCGGCGCTATCTTTGGAATCACTTTTTCTTGTGCTACTTTGTGTTCATAGATTTGGTCTCATTTTGCCTTCCAGAGAAAAGTTTATACTGAATGTGTCCTTTTTCCGCCTTTCATTCCTCACTCGTGAGAGCAGGACGAGATTTTATAAAACTTCGTTCTTTTTATGTAGATTGATGGGGGATCACTGCTGACAGCTGCCGCAGGATAATAAGTGGTATTAGCGGTGACGAGCAAAACTGTGTAACGCACCGGGATTCGAACCCGGGAGCCCCTACTTGCTAGGCAGATGCGGTAATCACTGCGCCCTCTGGGACAAAGAGTTATCGCCAACTGCACGGATTATCTCGGTACACTTCACGGTCGGTCTACAGCCCCAACGTACGCCACCTGCCCGCGTCCCCTGACCGTTATACTCCCGTTCGCTACTTGGAGATTCCCACAGGAGGTCGGATATATTTGTGTATTCGCACTGAAGAAAGTGGATCCATTGCCCATCAATTATGTTATATAGCTAGGGAAGGCCGAAATGCACGCTATAAGCTCACGCAGGATGGCGTGAGGTCTGAAACAGGATACGTAATGAATGCTATAAAGAAAAGCACGTAGCTGCTGGAATACTTAACTTTAATCCATCATTTGTGTACATCGTTCTTGATGAGACATGATTCATACGATAACTATCAATTGCTATGGCGCCTTGCTAGGTCGTAGCCATTGACTTAGCTGAAGGCTATTCTAACTATCTTCTCTGCAAATAAACGAGGCTTCGTCAGTGTTGCATCGCTAGCTAAGTCATCCGTACAACTGGGGCGAGTGCTAGTAAGTCTCTCGAGACCTGCCGTGTTGTGGCGCTCGGTCTGCGATCACTGACAGTGGCGACACGCGGGTCCGACATGTACTAATGGACCGCGGCCGATTTAAAGCTACCACCTAGCAAGTGTGGTGTCTGGCGGTGACACCACAAATTATTTGAATACGTGATGTTTGTTTCTCCAAAGGAACAGACACCACACAGAACCTGCAGGTGTGAAACACTATATGCAAATTTCGGTTAGGTGGTGCGGTGAGAGTGTGAATAGTCCGCGAGGCGCAGCGAGATAGTCCGAGGAGTTGCGCTAACACTGTGTCCCGAACGGCGCAGTGGTTACCACACCTGCATACTGAGCAGAAGATCTCACGTGCGAATCCCGATCCGGTACACAGTTTCACTCGTCGCCGTTGATTCTACTTAATGTACCGCTACTTAATGTACCGCTGCAGTTCAATTTACATACAGTATTTTACAGATGCTGAATCTGCGTTGTGCCTGTTCTTTTGAAGGAACAGACACCACGCATACAAATAATATTCCTTCTTTGTGCCCAAATACCCCAGAAGGTTGGCTGTGGCAGAAAGGGAAACCCAACTGCGAATAGTTGGGAGGGGATTTCAGGTTCCGGCATTAGCCTGATGAACAGTGTTACACCTCGATAAAACCTCTGTAATGTATTTGTGAGAAATTTTTGGATTACTTATATGTACGGAAAAGTTTAAAAAGTCGTAAATATCTTAGCACTCTGCGAGAGACTAGCAGCGTGAATCGATAAAAACTTGAATTAAAAAATGGAGAGACGTTATTGTTGGCTGGTAAGCGAGGGAATAATGTACCAGCTGCTATATAGACTGCGTTCAGTGTGTGCGTTTAAAATGGTTCAAATGGCTCTGAGCACTATGGGACTTAACTATTGTGGTCATCACTCCCCTAGGACTTAGAACTACTTAAACCTAACTAATCTAAGGACATCACACACATCCATGCCCGAGGCAGGATTCGAACCTGCGACCGTAGCAGTCGCGCGGCTCCGGACTGCGCGCCTAGAACCGCTAGACCACCGCGGCCGGCAGTGTGTGCGTGCGTGTGTGTGTGTGTGTGTGTGTGTGTGTGTGTGTGTGTGTGTGTCAAAACGCTTCTCGTCATTAATATCTCAGGACATAATGTGATAGCTACGACATACGAACAGTGCAGAAGTGCAGAGAAGTTAACGAACACCACGTTGCCTGTGCGCCATAGACTATAGCTACTTCAACCAGCAATGAGATTCTAAATGTTGTCGAAATACACATGTTCTGCTCCATTGCGATACAAATGATTGATTCAGGAGAACAGTTACGTTTGCAGTTTCTCACATGAACCTCCTCATTGGGATCTGGTTTGTGGAGTGCCCACAGAGGATGAAGACACTGCATTTCCGACAGCCTCTGCTTTCCACAGGCGGTTCTGACTGTCAGTAAGCTCTACTCTCGGAATCTGTTCGATTTTGCTAATAAATGTATTATTCGTTCACTGAATTCAGTTCTCATTTTGTTATCTGGTTGACATTACATTCTTTCTCAGATCCTTTAAAACCCTTTTATATATTTTTTCATATTACATGTCGAATACAAAACTTTCTTCAGTAGCAGTTAAAAGTAAAGGAGCATTCTCAATATCTTTACCAGCAATTTTTGATAAATTACGAAAATATTAAGACAACCAAGCACTACTCATCAAAGTCAGTCAAAAAATCTGCATGGGAAGGCTTTTTTTACGTTTCTTTCAGTCGGGTGGAATTCACATGTATTACATGTTCTTGAAAATCTCCGCAGGGGATACGTAATTCTCCAATTCATGTTTTCCCCGCGGTTAGCCGGCCGGAGTGGCCGTGCGGTTCTGGGCGCTACAGTCTGGAGCCGAGCGACCGCTACGGTCGCAGGTTCGAATCCTGCCTCGGGCATGGACGTGCGTGATGTCCTTAGGTTATATAGGTTTAATTAGTTCTAAGTTCTAGGCGACTGATGACCTCAGAAGTTAAGTCGCATAGTGCTCAGAGCCATTTGAACCCAACCCGCCGTTAACTAAGAATAAAAGAATATTTGCAGTATCTGAGATATTATCCCTTCATTTTTTTGTCTGAAGTTTACATTAATGTTTGTTACATTTTGTCCAGTGTATTGGTAATAGGCGTGACATACGGAATACGCCATTACGGCAGATGGTTCAAAAATGGCTCTGAGCACTATGGGACTTAAATTCTGAGGTCATCATAATACTAGAACTTAGAACTACTTAAACCTAACTAACCTAAGGATATCACACACATCCATGCCCGAGGCAGGATTCGAAGGTGCGACCGTAGCGGTCGCGCGGTTTCAGACTGTAGTGCCTAGAACCGCTCGACCACCCCGGCCGGCACGGCAGCTGGTTTCGAGCAATCAGGAAAGAGTAGGTAGATTTTCAGTGGTCAAGAGTTTACACCGCTACAGAACTCAAAATCTGACAAATACATACTAACTGTTGAGTTCGTTCACATCTCACAACCCGCAACACGGCAGTATTCCAGAGCCAACGTGGTAACTTACTTACCTTTCTTGATGAATACCACGTACGCTTTCAGCCCAAGTGCGTGTAACATTCAGTTAATCCTGGGAATAGTTTTTTTTTATTTCTTTTATACACAGATCAAAAAAAAAGTTTTGCATCACCCCAGTTCACAGAATTCCTGGAGTCAGACGTTGACTGTGGATGTGACATCACAGACACAGTCCCTTTGACTGTTCAGAGATGTACCTAAACCCGCATAAAGTGTAAACAACCACGCATGATCAGTGCCTACTAGTAGGAGGGGGTCCGACAGCCGATCAGTTACAATCATTCCACCAGGAAGTAGGCACACGGTTCGTGTTGTCTGTAGTTCAACCATGTCTAGACAGTCAATATCGTGGTTCGATCGCGTCCGCATTGTTACTTTGAGCCAGGAAGGGCTCTCAAGAAGGGAAGTGTCCAGGCGTCTCTGACTGAACCAAAGCGATGTTGTTCGGGCAAGGAGGAGATACAAAAATGGGACTTAACTGATAAGATCATCAGTCCCTAAGCTTAGACACTACTTAACCTAAATTATCCTAAGGACAAACACACACACCTATGCCCGAGGGAGGACTCGAATCTCCGCCGAGGCCAGCCGCACAGTCCATGACTGCAGCGCCTCAGACCGCTCGGCTAATTCCGCGCGGCGAGGAGATACAGATAGACAGGACCTGTCGATGACATGCCTCTCTCATTCGCCCAAGGGCTATTACTGCAGTGGGTGACCGCTACCTACAGATTATGGCTCGGAGGAACCCTGATAGCAACGCCAACATGAATAATGCTTTCCGTGCAGCCACAGGACGTCGTGTTACTACTCATATTGATGAGCAACTTCACTCCCGACGCCCATGGCGAGGTCCATCTTTGCAACCACGACACCATGCAGTGCGGTACAGATGGGCCCAACAACATGCCGAATGGACCGATCAGGATTGGCATCACGATCTCTTCACCGATGAGTGTCACATGTGCCTTCAAACAGAAAATCGTCGGAGACATGTTTGGAGGCAACCGGGTCAGGCTAAACGCCTTAAGACACATTGTCCAGTGAGTACAGCATGGTGGAGGTTCCCTGCTGTTTTGGGGTGCCATTATGTGGGGCAGACGTACGCCGCTGGTGGTTATGGAAGGCGGCGTAACGCCTGTGCGATATGTGAATGCCATTCTCCGACCGATAGTACAGTCATATCGTCAGCATAATAGTGAGGCATTCGTCTTCATGGACGACAATTTGCGCTCCCGACCTACACATCTTGTGAATGACTTCCTTCAGGATAACGACATCGATCGACTAGAGTTGCCAGCATGTTCTCCAGACATGAACCCTATCGAACATGCCTATGATAGATTGAAAAGGGCTGTTTATGGACGACGTGACCCACCAACCACTCTGATGGATCTACGCCGAATCGCCGTTGAGGAATGGGACAATCTGGACCAACAGTGCCTTGATGGATAGTATGCCACGACGAATACAGGCATGCATCAGTGCAAGAGGACGTGCAACTGGGTATTGGAGATACCGGCGTGTACAGCAATAGCGGTGATGGTTACACGAGGTGAGCTTATAAAATAACAGGACTACTGCTGTAAAACATTTTATTTCAGAAACATAGGTATTTTGTTATTGTCACCCTAAATATACTCACCTCCTCTAGACCTACAACCCTTCACGCGAATTTTTCACTGAACGGAACAGTGCTGGAAGTCTTCCTGTTTGAGTTTCTTGATGGTGCGTGCCGTTTTTTCTTTCACTCCTTCAACAGACTGGAATCTCGTTGCTTTTAATGCAGATCTGACCTTTACGAATGAAGGTCACTTGGTGCTAGGCCCGGCGATAAGGTGGGTGGTCTGACTTTGGAATGTTGTAGTTCGCTAGAACGTTTTGACAGACACTGTGGTATGCGTTGGTATGTTGTCTTGATGTGAAATCCATGACTTGATCTTCCACAGTTTTATTCTTATTTTCCCACGTTTATCAATAACCTCAATGTAGTAATGCTGTTTAATAGTTTGATCATCAGGAACACAGTAAAGATACACAATTTCATGAATATTGAAAGAAAAATAGTGATCACTTTGAATTTTGATTTGTTCTTTCGAGGTTTTTCGCTCTCGGTAGAGTTGAACCTTTCCGGTGTACGAACTGGCGCTTCGTTTCTGAGTTATTAGTGAAAAACTAAGATTCGCCACATTTTATCACTCTTTCGACCAAAAGAGGGTCATTTTTAGTGGTATTCAAAGTGTCCAGTACAAACATTTTTACGAGCTTCTTTTTATTTAGTCGTGAGAATTTTCGACACCCGTTTAGCACTCACTTTTCTCTTGATAAATTGATCACGTAAATATTCTATTACGCATTCTTTGTTAATTCCAATAGTTTTAGCTATCGATCAAATACTCTACCGACGGTCAGATCGAATGAGATTACCTACTGTTTCGATATTTCCATCGGTTTTTTATGTTGAAGGGTGTCCGGGGCGTGAGTCATCTTCAGCGTCTTCTCGTCCACCTTAGAAGCGCTTAAACCACTCAGAAACTCGCTTAGATGATGAATAGTTTTCGTTATGTACTTCTTTTGGTAAAAGACAGGTTCCAGTAGCAACACCTCTTACACAAACGAAGGCCACGGGCAGACTGATTTGTCTACAGACACCAGGGATGTCGCATTCGACTCAGAAAGCGTCACGCTCCGCAACTGTTGGTCGTTCATCTTTGGCGCATGCGTACTTCAAGTCTGTGACAGCATCAGTCTCGTTATTCTGTAGCCAAACGTCGTACTAGATTTTTTTTAGATTAGTACTTGTTCCATAGATCAAGAATACGACACTTCGTAATGATGTGGAACGTGTCAGGTTAATAAAAGATGTCTATACAAGACATTACATTACACAAAATATTACATGACACTCAATATTTTTATTTATTTTTTTTTGGGGGGGGGGGCGGAAATTACCCACTTACTATATCCAAAAATTCATCTAATGAGTAGGAGTTGCCATTAAGAAATTCTTTTAAATGCTATATGGCTATCAGTCAGACTTTTGATGCTATTACATAAGTGACCAAAGACTTTTGTGACAGCATAATTTACTCCCTTCTGATCAAAGTTAGATTTAACCTTGAGTAGTGAAGATCATCCTTTCTCCTAGTGTTGTACCCATGTACACTGCTATTGCTTTTGAATTCGTTCGGATTGTTAATATCAAATTTCATAAGTGAATATACGAGGGTTATTCCAAAAGTAAGGTCCGATCGGTCGCGAAATGGAAACGACTATGAAAATCCGATAAAGCTTTGCACAGATGTGTTGGGTAGTGTCTCTAGTATAACCCCAGTTAGCATCACGTCGCTCTTCTCATTTCTGAGCTCGCAGTGAGTGCGTAAAGATGTCTAGAAAATAGTGTCTGCCGCCAAGTACGAGGGCCTGGTGAGAAATTTCGCCTGAAGCTATGCAGCCAACATTACATAACTGTCGTGCTGTTTCGTCTTCACGACAATTCTCAGCCGCATTCTGCAGGGGCAATGAAGATGCTCCTGCATCGTTTTCAAATGGAAATGTTAGATTACCCACAATACAGTCCGCAATTGTCTCCCCCTGAGTTTCATCTCTGGTTACATGAACCGCTGTCTTTGACGACAACATTTTGACACAGACAACGAGGTGTAGGCCAGCGTGGAGAATTGGCGGAAAGCACTGGCGGCTGCCTTCTATGATGAGGCTATTGAAAAGTTGGTACAACGCTATGACAAAAGTCTAAGTCAGAACGGCGACTACGTAGAGAAGTAGCTGAAAGGTGTAGCTAATTGTTACAAGTAAAACATTTCTGATGTTCACTGTGGTTTCAATTTGGCAATCAATCGGACCTTACTTTTGGAATAACCCTCGTATATATTGTGAGGCTACAGTGAAGATCTCTAGCTCTTTAAATAAGTGTCTGCAGGATTATCTTGGATGAGCTCCAGCAATTATTCTAATTACACGCTTTTGCGCAATGAACACTCTTTTACTCAATGATGAGTTACCCCAGAATATGATGCCATACGAAAGCAGAGAATGAAAATAGGAGTGGTAAGCTAATTTACTCAGATGTATATCGCCAGAATTTGCAATGACCCTCATAGCATAAGTAGCTGAACTCAAACGTCTCAGGAGATCCTCAGTGTGTTTTTTCCAGTTCAACCCCTCATCAATATGTACACCTACAAATTTTGAATATTCTACCTTAGCTACTGATTTCTGATCGAAGTCAATATTTATTAATGGTGTCATTCCATTTACTGTGTGGAACTGTATATACTGTGTGTTGTCAAAGTTTAATGAGAGCCTATTTGCAGAGAACCACTTAATGATTTTCTGAAAAACATCGTTTACAATTTCACCAGTTAATTCTTGTCTGTTGGATATGATAGCTATACTTGTATCATCGGCAAAAAGTACCAGCTTTGCATCTTCGGGAATATAGAATGGCAAGTCATTAATATACAGGGTGAGTCACCTAACATTACCGCTGCATATATTTCGTAAACCACATCAAATACTGACGAATCGATTTCACAGACAGAACGTGAGGAGAGGGGTTAGTGTAATTGGTTAATACAAACCATAAAAAAATGCACAGAAGTATGTTTTTTAACACAAACCTACGTTTTTTTTAAATGGAATCCCGTTAGTTTTGTTAGCACATCTGAACATATAAACAAATACTTAATCAGTGCCGTTTGTTGCATTGTAAAATGTTAATTACATCCGGAGATATTGTAACCTAAAGTTGACTCTTGAATACCACTCCTCCGCTGTTCGATCGTGTGTATCGGAGAGCACCGTATTACGTAGGGATCCAAAGGGAACGGTGATGGACCTTAGGTACAGAAGAGACTGGAACAGCACATTACGTCCACATGCTAACACATTTTTATTGGTCTTTTTCACTGACGCACATGTACATTACCATGAGGGGTGAGGTACACGCATACACGTGGTTTCCGTTTTCAATTACGGAGTGGAATAGAGTGTGTTCCGACATGTCAGGCCAATAGATGTTCAGTGTGGTGGCCATCATTTGCTGCACACAATTGAAATCTCTGGCGTAATGAACGTCGTACACGCCGCAGTACATCTGGTCTAATGTCGCCGCAGGCTGCCACAATACGTTGTTTCATATCCTCTGGGGTTGAGGCACATCACGGTACACATTCTCCTTTAAGGTACCCCACAGAAAGAAGTCCAGAGGTGTAAGATCAGGAGAACGGGCTGGCCAATTTATGCGTCCTCCACGTCCTATGAAACGCCCGTCGAACATCCTGTCAAGGGTCAGCCTAGTGTTAATTGCGGAATGTGCAGGTGCACCATCATTCTGATGCCACATACGTCGACGCGTTTCCAGTGGGACATTTTCGAGCAACGTTGGCAGATCATTCTGTAGAAACGCGATGTATGTTGCAGCTGTTTCGGCCCCTGTAATGAAGTGAGGCCCACTGAGGTGGTCGCCAATGATTCTGCACCATACATTTACAGTCCACGGTCGCTGTCGCTCTACCTGTCTGGGCCACCGAGGATTGTCCACGGACCAGTAATGCATGTTCCGTAGATTCACTGCCCCGTGGTTTGTGAAACCCGCTTCATCGGTAAACAGGTAGAACTGCAACGCATTCTCTGTTAATGCCCATTGACAGAATTGCACTCGATGATTAAAGTCATCACCATGTAATTGCTGACGTAGCGACACATGAAACGGGTGAATGCAGTGACGATGCAGTATGCGCATGACACTACTTTGACTCAGTCCACCGGCTCTCGCAATGTCCCGTGTACCCATGTGTGGGTTCATGGAACAGCAACTAACACACCAACTGCACCCGCTTCTCCTGTGACGGGACTGTTACGGACCCGTTTGCGTGCTACGACCATACCTGTTGCATACAGTTGGCGGTAGATATTTTGCAATGTGCGGCACGTTGGATGCTCTCTGTCCGGGTACCGTTCTGCATACACCCTGCAGGCTTCAGCTGCATTTCGTCGACACTTGCCATAGATGAGTATCATCTCCGCCTTTTCAGAGTTCGAATACACCATGGTCACAGTTCCTACAACAATACACTATCTCAGACGTCTGGTAACACGGTGTACTACAGTTGGTCTGCGTGCGGAGACGAATGCAGAATAACAATAGTAGCAAGTGCTACATGCGCACACTGCGACAGCTAGACAAAACCACAACAGTGCACTACAGCCACACTCGTAAATACGGTCTTCATCGTAAACATGTCCCTACAGATGCTGCTCGCCGACCGTGGCCCGTAATTGTTACAACACGCAACTGAACGTCGGAGGCTTCAAGCGTCAACTTTAGGTTACAATATCTCCGGATGTAATTAACATTTTACAGTGCAAGAAACGGCACTGATTACGCATTTGTTTATATGTTCAGATGTGCTAACAAAACTAACGTGGTTCCATTTGAAAAAACGTAGGTGTATGTTAAAAAACATACTTCCGTGCATTTTTGTATGGTTTGTATTAAACAATTACACTAGCCCCTCTCCTCACGTTCGGTCTGTGGGATCGGTTCGTCAGTATTTGACGTGGTTTACGAAATATACCCAGCGGTAACGTTAGGTGACTCACCCTGTATATTAAGAACAGCAGAGAACCCAAGACCGAACCTTGCGGCATCCCATTCTTGATTATTCCCCAGTGTCATGGCATACACTACAAAAGTAAGATAACTCCACTGTTAATCTCCCGATTTAGCACCAGAATAGACTGGCTTGCGGAAGAGAGACGGTTCAGATCCACATCCAGCCATCCAGATTTCTCTAAATAAATCGCTCCACCCAAAAGCCAAGATCGTTCCTTTGAAAATGCACGACCGATTTCCTTCCTCTTTCTTGAAACATTGCGACCTTGCGCTCCGTCTTTAATATCCTTGATGTCGACAGGATGTTAAGCCCTCCTAGTCTTCCTTTCTTCCTTCCGACTTCGTATTTTCTAATGACTACAGTGGAAAAATAAGAGAAATTCGAGATCAAACAGGAATTCGACGACATCCGTTCTCCCTGCCAATCATTCGCGAATGGAACAGGAAACAGAATGGTAGTCGTACCATCATCGCACCGTTAGCACTCCACGGCACACACCGGAAAGGGACGTTCGTAGTATAGATGTCGAATCCATTTCAATGAGTTTCACATATGCTAAGTCAATTAGTGTAGGCCCATTAATGTCTCTTTCTTGTACCAGATGATTAAATTTGGTTGCCTTAAACAGCATAATTTAGGTCTTTATGAGATTCAGATTCAAACAATTGGATATGAACCAGCGAATGGGCCTGTCTAGCTCCCAGTGCGTAAACCATGGATGCACATATGAATAGGAAGAGGCATAATCAATTCATTCGTCGCCTTTAGTTGTGAAAAGGTTCCTACGAAAGACAGAGCACATTCATTTATTTGGAACTCTTTAAAGAGACATTTGACAAAACATTATGCTACCTTATAATTGCGCTGTGGGCATTTCCAGCATAAATTTCCATAACATTTTTAGGGGTGTCTATGATCTTAGAAATGTGTTTTCGAAGATAAAAATTTAAAACATTTCGAGTGTTTGAAGAAGAAGCACCTAGAAGTTTTAATTTTTCATCAACAACAAGTGCTTTGCGGCCGGTCATGTGCTGGAAAAGTTGTTGTTGTGGTCTTCAGCCCTGAGACTGGTTTGATGAAGCTCTCCATGCTACCCTATCCTGTGCAAGCTTTTTCATCTCCCAGTACCTACTGCAGCCTACATCCTTCTGAATCTGCTAAGTGTATTCATCTCTTGGTCTCCCTCTACGATTTTTACCCTCCACGCTGCCCTCCAATACTAAATTGGTGATCCCTCGATGTCTCAGAACATGTCCTACCAACCGATCCCTTCTTCTAGTCAAGTTGTGCCACAAGCTCCTCTTCTCCCCAATTCTATTCAATACCTCTTCATTAGTTGCGTGATCTACCCATCTAATCTTCAGCATTCTTCTGTAGCACCACATTTCGAAATCTTCTATTCTCTTCTTGTCTAAACTATTTATCGTCCACGTTTCACTTCCATAAATGGCTACACTCCATACAAATACTTTCAGAAGCGACTTCCTGACACTTAATTCTACACTCGATGTTAACAAATTTTTCTTCTTCAGAAACGCTTTCCTTGCCATTGCCAGTCTACATTTTATATCCTCTCTACTTCGACCATCATCAGTTATTTTGCTCCCCAAATAGCAAAACTCTTACTACTTTAGTGTGTCTCATTTCCTAATCTAATTCCCTCAGAATCACCCGACTCAAGTCGAATACATTCCATTATCCTCGTTTTGCTTTTGTTGATGTTCATCTTATACCCTCCTTTCAAGACACCGTCTATTCCGTTCAACTGCTCTTCCAAGTCCTTTGCTGTCCCTGACAGAATTACAGTGTCATCGGCGAACCTCAAAGTTTTTATTTCTTCTCCATGGATTTTAATACCTACTCCGAACTTTTCTTTTGTTTCATTTATTGCTTGCTCAATATACAGATTGAATAACATCGGGGATAGGCTGCAACCCTGTCTCACTCCCTTCCCAACCACTGCTTCCCTTTCATACCCCTCGACTCTTATAACTGCCATCTGCTTTCTGCACAAATTGTAAATAGTCTTTCGCTCCCTGTATTTTACCCTGCCGCCTTCAGAATTTGAAAGAGGGTATTCCAGTCAACATTGTCAAAAGCTTTCTCTAAGTCTACAAATGCTAGAAACGTAGGTTTGTCTTTCCTTAATCTTTCTTCTAAGGTAAGTCGTAGGGTCAGTGTTGCCTCACGTGTTCCAACATTTCTACGGAATCCAAACTGGTCTTCCCTGAGGTCGGCTTCTACCAGTTTTTCCATTCGTCTGTAAAGAATTCGCGTTAGTGTTTTGCAGCTGTGACTTATTAAACTGATAGTTCGGTAATTTTCACATCTGTCAACACCTGCTGGTAAAGAAGCTGCGCTTAATTTCAGGAGCAATGTGCTTCTAGGAAGCATTCGATGGTCTTGACGGATGGTCGTCTGCAGAGTAAAACCTGTAAGTGTTTCATGTATAGAGCACACCATCTACGATCAGGGCTTCTTTCATTTGCCTTTTACAGAAAAGTTTCCCTATGCTGAATGCACCTCGCCACTTTTTGGAGCCATTCTTGGAAACATTTTTTCCAAACATTTTATAGCCGAAGGAAACGTTAAGTCTCTCACTTCCACTGAAGCTGTAGAAAACACTCTTTCTTTCCACTTATGGTGTTCGAGAAGTCAGATCGATGGATTCTAAGGGTAGTTACCTCTTTTTACTGCCGTAAAGTAATTGCAATTTTTTTTCAGCGTGTCAGTTAATTCCATTAATAGCGGGACAACATTTCTGGTATGACGTTGTATCATTTGTAAACAGTAATCTGTTCCATGAATGTTTAACTAACACACAAAGCAATAAAAATTCCTCATAGATATGAAATGACGGCGCTTTGAATGAAATTATTCCCTACGGAAAAGATCTGATGAGCAGTATTTTATGTCCAACATAATGTTTTCCAATTATTGATTCTCTTTGTTTCAAAACGGAGTGAACAGACATCATTTGTGTGACGTTCTTCAGTTCATCCATTTATGGGCCGATGCATCAATGTTGTCATGTTACCTTCGTATAAAAAAAAGAAAAAAGAACTGATTAGCTGTCACAACACGGAAAATATTCTCTGATTAACAATGGTTCATTTGTGTATGATGAAAGATGATATATGAGAGTAGTAACATGCTGGTCACGTTTCAAGCAATTCGGCGGAAGGGAAAAGAAGAATAAAAGATACAAAAACAAATCCAAATTCTATAAAATGATATGACATTGAGTAAGTCTGAGCCCACTGCCCTGAAATATGTGAAAAGTTGCAAATTTGCTGGTATATAACGCTTTGTAATTGAAGTACGCGTAATTGACTTAGTAAGCCAAAATAAATATTCAGACCTTAAATGAATATACGAAAGAAATTACCTTAGTAATGGACACTGTCTTGATCACAGCGGCATAGCAAAATATATGCAAGAAGAGTTATAACAACCACAGAAGGACGTGTTAACTATCGCAATTCGATATATTTATGGAGAAATAAAAAAACAGGGAAACAGAATGTTTTAGCAAGTGAATAACGAGTAGAGTCACTGTTTCGAGAACAGGTCCTGTACTTAGAGGCCTGCTCTCTTCAAAACACTCTAGAAAGGAAATAACGATACGAAGTATAACGAATTTGACTGCCGTTTAAGTCCTCTGATGAACAATTAGAATGATGGCAATAAGATAATAAGTATAGAATTATGCATCTTTTATAAAGGATTGCACATCGACGTTAAGTCTCCTATAAAAATTGAAAATACATTTTAGAATAATTTAAAACAATCAAAGAAGACGTTTGATTTGCTGTCTGTCTTCAAAATTTTCAAAATATACGTACCTAATTGTATTATAAACTGGACTAGAAAATAATTACCACTGGGCATAAAATCTGATCATTCACCTACCTATATTTCACTCATTCGGTGTGACCGGCTGATAATTGTAGTAGATGGTAATGATAGAAACTTCATGAAACGAACGAAAACTGGAGTTTGCAAATTTACGCTGGTCAACAGAAATAAAGGATCATTTTTTCAAAAGCCCGTAATTGTCTCCCATTGTCACGTGTAAATATGGAAGTTGGCACAAAGGTGCTTAGAACCTTGCTCTGTAATGATGCAAAAGAGTGGTGTGCAAGTGGGTTATTGATCTTCCACTGACAAACGAATTCCACCACAATTCTGCCCAACACCGCTGTGAACGTGTCACACGATGGGATGGTCATCAAGTCTTTTATCCCTAGATTACTAAAACCCTCATAAAATTTACTACTGCAGTAGAGTATTGAACAGGACATTTTGTTCTTAATTTGGTATGTAACATAGCATTTAAGAGCTAATAATTGTAGTTAACTAACGTATAACCTGGAAGTTATGACCTCCTTTGAATAAAATTAAGAGTAGTAAAATTTACGAAGTTTCAATAGCAATGTAACGCTTTGCCCCCTTCAGTGTTCTCGAGTTAAAGTGTGACACATCAAGCTGAAGCCTCTCATTGATGACTAGATCCCGTAGAGCTACCAAACTGCCATAATGATTGCTACCTATCACGCCATATTCCAAATTGTTACTGACGTCTTGTCAGGTAATAAGATTGGGTGATGTAGAGGGCCAGTCAAAGTGCGATAGCCGCGTGGGATAGCCGCTCGGTCTGAGGCGCCTTTAACGGTTCCCGTGGTTGCGCCCTTCGGAGGTTCGAGTCCTCCGTCGGACATGGGTGTGTGTGTTGTCCTTAGCGTAAGTTAGTTTAAGTTACATTAAGTAGCGTATAAGTCTAGGGACCGATGACCTCAGCAGTTTGGTCCCATAGGAACTTACGATGAATTTCGATTTCAAATTGCTGTAGGTTGCCTGAGTGTTGATGAAACCGGTTGTTCACACATGCAGCCGTGTGACGAGGGAGTCCACAGCGTGCTCGTCATAAAGGTAACAAAGAAAGGGCTTGATCACCGAAAATGCTGAAATGGAGATCGTGGTTCATGTTCACGGTAAAGCCGATGAGTGGTCCTAAGTCATTATTCAAAAAAGATTCCCAGAACGTCACAGAACCATCTCCAGCCTCAACTACAACACGGCGTAGACTTATCGCGTAGTTGGGCATTCGATGAACTCGATGCCTTGCATCACATAAATAGAAGGAAAATCGTGATTCGCCTGACAACAGCACACGCATCTGATCAGCAACTGCCCAGTTCTTGTATTGGAATATATCTGACTCCAAATGGCCACTGCATGCTGTTTTCTCCGCAGTGGTTACCCGGAACTGCTTCACATGGAACTTAATTCAGCAACGTGTGCAGTTCAGGTCGAGTTTGAAACTGATTGTCGTTGATAAGATGTGACGTTCGTCTTCAGCTCAGGTCCTTTTTACGACCACCGTTGCTATGCTGGGAGTGGTAAACCATTTCTTGTACAAAATTTCGACAGTTCGCGTTGAAACGCAAAGAGGGCAACTTTTATGTTGTGATAGTGCGAGCGTCCCAACATGACAGCCGTTCTCTTGCATTCTGCCACACCTCCACATCGATTCGTGTAACTGTGCTGATTCCATACAACTGACCGGCGCATTCACACCAGTTCACTGTCGTGACTTGCTCAGCACTGGAGGGTCCGACGAACGCGTAATAGCGGCTCTACACCACCTACAGAGTTGCAGTGCGACCAGGGTGCTCTTTTAAGCGTGCTTGTTAGGTAGCTCAGTTCGACAGAGAGTAGATCGTGTCATCAGTAAGAACGGAAGTCCAGTGTCAGTTGCATTTGCTGAGTAATTGATTGCGAGAGATGAATTTCTCCACTTGGATTAACCTAACTATCTAACTGTCATAAAATACTTTCTGTTGGAGAAAAATGGAACCTCATCCATTGTTTCTAAATTTCTTTCCTCCTTTATTTTCAGCAGTTAAGAAATGGAAAACTGAATTCAGTAGTGGTCACACTTATCTTGGAGATGATCCTCTTGAAAGATACCCCGAAACTGAACGCAGAGAAGAAAACACAGAGAAAGAGCGCACGATGTTATTAAATTATCGGTAGTTTTTGGTGTGCGAAGCAGTGTGGGAAGACATGTAAACGAAATCTGTCGCATTAAATGTATTATTTCTTTTTATGAATACTGACAATCAGGAAACGATAATTTACCACTAGACAATGTTTTTACTTCGTTCTTCAAAAAACTGATCCCGAAGTTTATTTTGGTGTCATTTTAGGACAACTTCATTTTACACTGATTACATTTACAATAGTTTATACTGTACAGTCTCGGTTAACACCTCATGAGAGCCAGTTATAATATCTGTTGTCAGCCTGTCCTGAAATCTAGGTTCTCGATCTACTTGCTACAAGCTAATTACATATACATTGTTACAATTGGTTTCGTTCCAACTTCTTAGTTATGGCATCAAAGCATTCTACAGAGAAATGGTGCAAAGGTAGATCCGGAGGATTGGCAGTTTTACGCCTCAAGTGTAGGTAGAGCATACAAGTTTCTATAAGAAACATGATTATTCCAGTAGAAGAGATACTTATAGCGGTGACATTCTGGTGCTGCTTTTACCAAAAATACTGGGTAAGTTTGATCATTTTTTTCCATAGCAATATGTCCCTTTTCTGATGAAATTAGTTCATCTGATGAATATAGGAGTTCCCAATTGAAAGTGTCGTTGAGAAGGGATATATTTTGGGTCGGTAGTGTGTTCAAAAGTTTTTCTGGCCAGCGCGACATAATTTAATCATGGCCGTACCGGTAATGGTTGCAGGTAAACGATAGTTAGCGTCTGCTACATCGCAATTCGTGCCATTGCTCCAGATACCATTGTTCTGAAGTTCCATCATTTCCGTGTCCGCCCGCATCTCGTGGTCGTGCGGTAGCGTTCTCGCTTCCCACGCACGGGTTCCCGGGTTCGATTCCCGGCGGGGTCAGGGATTTTCTCTGCCTCGTGATGGCTGGGTGTTGTGTGCTGTCCTTAGGTTAGTTAGGTTTAAGTAGTTCTAAGTTCTAGGGGACTGATGACCATAGATGTTAAGTCCCATAGTGCTCAGAGCCATTTGAACCATTTCCGTGTCCCATTCAAGTAACAGTTGATGATCAAGGTTTCTGGTACAAAGAGTCAATTAATCCAGTGCGACCGTTCCTTACTGAATGTGACTGAGGTTCCAGAACTTCTCTATGACACTAGATAGCATCAAGTTCGCTCTGAACAACTGAACTTCGCATGACCATGCATCTGTTCGAACTATTATTCTGGGATAAATACTAGTGCTTCCTGTTCTGCACTCTCTCAAATCTTCTAACGCTAAGAGTATGTGCATCTTCTCGTTCCGACACTTTCCTAGTCTGTAGTTGCACAGATTCATTCATGGTTTTCCATTTCGTCAGGTATGGATGAATGGTGTAGCGCTGGTAACTTGCGTTCCTCCCTACTGTGAAGTATACGACAGATGTAAGCAATCTTGTTCTGTCAGTCTTAACTTCGACAGTTTCTTTGAGACAGAACAGTGCTAAATTTTCTTGTGTTAATTCATATCTGTGCTGAAGGTGGGTGCCTGGCGTAACGCTCCCAAAAGTTGTTGCTGCGGCACCAGTACCGAACTTAGTTGACCGCGTGAGGCATGAAATACTGTTTCTTGCTTTGCTTCTGCTTGAAATTTTGCATTATTAATGCTGTCAACAAGTATCTGTAAGAGTCTGACAATAGTCATCTTCTCATCCAGTCCTCTCAGTCGTTTCTGAATCTTTGTCATGTTGTTATTTGCTGTTGCTACCACATTAAGGACGCACTGCGTGAGTTCCGTAGCTATTCACCGTATTACTCTGGTAATGTTCAATATATTCTGCTCCAAAGTCTTTAGCTGTGCTGTACGCCACTCTACTGTGGTCTTAATATTTCCTATTGCATTTTACACCTGACCTGTTGTCATGTTCATTTTCATCGCGTTCAGTTTCCACACATCTTTTCCGTTTGCCGTCCCAACAAGGTTTTTCAACAAGTTTCCTCCTGCGTCGAGCCATCCCCTATTTCTCGGTGAAGATGACTGCGGTATAACATCTGCATTGGTTGTGCTCTTAGCTTCTCGTAAAAAAAGTCGTCCGCCCGGATAGCTGAATGGTCAGCGTGACGCTGTCCTAAGGGGCCTGGGGGTTGATTCCCGGCTGGGTCGGGGATTTTCTCCACTTCGGAACTGGGTGTTGTGTTGTCTTCATCATCATTTCATCCCCATCCGGCGCGCAGGTCGCCCAATGTGGCGTCAAATGCAATAAGACCTGCACCAAGGCGGCCGGACCTGCCCCGTAAGGGGCCTCCTGGCCAATGACCCCAAATGCTCATTTCCCTTTCGATAAAAAAAGTCAATTCTTCATACTCGCCACTAATACCCGAGAAAAGGCTTCTTTCCACGTCTCCTTGTCTAACTCCTTCAATGTAGCCTATGAATATCTTCCTATGTTTACATACCTTGAAAGTTAGTCCCAACTTACAAAGGTCACTGACCAACACCTGGTGTCCATGTCGTTACGCCATCTGAGGTAAAGGATATTCCAACAGCTAACGCCCTTCTTTAAATAAAAAATAAAATAAAATAAAGTCCTGCTGTGGCACCGATAGTGGAATTTGTGGTAAGACATCGGCTGCAGCATCGGATGGCTTTACTTTACTGAGTTTTGGTTGGTGACTGGATTTTAACAACGGTCAGCAAGGTCCTTTCCAGGACTTGATATGTACTATTATATTTCCTTATAGATTAGAAACCAACACCCACTGGCCATCTCTAAAACATGGAAACTGACTTACACGCTGTCCCATATGTTCTTGTCTCTCCAAAGTTTTGGTGCTTGCTCGTCTGACCCTTTGCCAAACGTCATACTTCTCGCCAATTCGTTTGCTTACTCAGCATTAGATCGTAACATAGGTTGTAGCATAGCACGTTGGCCGGCACGTACCAATATGTAGTTTATAATTCCGTGTTCCGACCGCATATTGGAGATATTTGTTCCAGTTTGTAAGTTGGCTGTTAACATAATGACGCATCATCTTCGTGTTTGTTTGATGAATGCATTACATTCACCTGCTTGCTTGCAAATGAAGTGGACTTGTCCATAACTTATGAACGTGAAGTACAAGGCACAGGAGTTTCACCAAATCAGATAAGTTTATAAGGACACTAAAGTTTCTAATATGCCTATTTTAAGAATTCAGTTATTAACCAGTGATGAAACAACCATGGCAGCCTGCTGGTCAGGGATTGCTATCATAGATATAAACCGAAAAATGTGGTAATAAATTGTTAATATATAGTCAATACCTGCTGGGTTTGTGCTAAATAGGTCCAAAATATAAATTCTGATCATTTTAGAAGATTTTCATGCCTCTGGCAACCTTTGGAGGGGAATTCTTTATAGCTGAGATTATTTGCGGCAGTGTCACCCAGTGGAAAAAAAAGCCCTCAAGCTCAGTTGTGTCCAATGAAAGATCGATTTTAGCATGATGTTTACTAAGGATATCAAGCCTGATATATGCAGTATACCTTTCACCAACCTGTGGCAACACCTCAATATTCTCGGAAAAAGACTTAGCCCCATTGCTAAACTTGAGTAGTGTTGTCCCCAGCCGGCCGGAGTGGCCGTACGGTTCTAGGCGCTACAGTCTGGGGCCGAATGACCGCTACGGTCGCAGGTTCGAATCCTGCCTCGGGCATAGATGTGTGTGATGTCCTTAGGTTAGTTAGGTTTAATTAGTTCTAAGTTCTAGGCGACTGATGACCTCAGAAGTTAAGTCGCATAGTGCTCAGAGCCATTTGAACCATTTTTTTTGTCCCCAATGTACTTGTATCATTATCACTAACTCCTTGTAACCCAAGAGATCTAGAGCTATAACCAATACATGCACCTCTACATCTATTAAAGTCATTTGTTCTCTGTCACCATAAACTCCACAAGCAGCATTCTATCTCTTCATCTAACTGTGCACTAGTACAATTTATTGGGAGTGACTTCTGATGACTGATGCATTCCTATTCGCATTCAGTCAATGATTTTGCAAATATTAATTTTTCCCGTCTCTCACTCCTGCACTTCCATGGTTTATGATCTACTTGTCCACACTTGTCGAACTCAGGCCGATGACAGTGTTGTTGGAGTTGTTCCTTATATCCACACCCGTGATACTTTATGACTGAAGCAACGTTGTTCAAAATGGTTCAAATGGCTCTGAGCACTATGGGACTTAACATCTGGGGTCATCAGTGCCGTAGAACTTAGAACTACTTAAACCTAACTAACCTAAGGACATCACACACATCCGTGCCTGAGGCAGGATTCGAACCTGCGAGCGTGGCGGTCGCGCGGTTCCAGGCTGAAGCGACTAGAGCCCCTCGGCTACAGCGGCTGGCTAGAAACGTTGTGATCACCACAAACCGTATTTGTTATATCTATGTCTTCCAAATGTGCGGCGATCCCAATCGCTGCAGCTACTTCAGTAAGATTTTCTGTCCTAATCCTAAGCGACATTTCACAGAGAATGCCATGCAAAAGTACGTCGAGATCCCTATTCTCGCCTTCTCGGCGCAGCAGGTTTCGTGGTAAATAACATACACCTTAGCTACTCCAATCAACGGCAGATATGCAGTAAGAAGGTAAATTTCGTGAGACCAGCTGCCAAGCTTGGCTGTAACTAATACGTTATTGAAAAACACAGTTATGTCTGTAGCTTCCCGGAGAAAGAAGTTATCAAAGTTTCTGTGGTAAGATTGGTAGGTTCATATGGCTGTACAGGAGTTACACTTAGATGTAAGTGAACATCACTGTGTCCACCATGGATAATGTATTATGCATTGAAGGAGGCCAGTTACAAGATAGAGAAAATGCCTCTCAGTCACTGACCTACAATGTTGGTTGGTTGTTTTGGTGAAGGAGACCAGACAGCGAGGTCATCGGTCTCATCGGATTAGGGAAGGACGGTGAAGGAAGTCGGCAGCGCCCTTTGAGAGGAACCATTCCGGCATTTGCTTGGAGCGATTTAGGGAAATCACGGGAAACCTAAATGAGGATGGCCGGACTCGGGATTGAACCGTCGTCCTCCGGAATGCGAGTCCAGTGTCTAACCACTGCGCCACCTCGCTCGGTGACCTACATTGTCTGAGGTGTCAAAGTAAGATGAGCGTAGCTGCTGTGGTGATGATGGCAACTTCAGAACTTGGGGCCAGTCATTATGGCGACAGCGTTAAGACCACATGTGACTGTCAGTTGTCGGAGTCACCCCTCAGGTTCAGGATTTTAAGTGTGCGTGGAGTCTGAGCAGCTGAGGTGGTGATGTTACAGTTGCAGGATGTTGAGCTAGGAGAGTCAGTGGTGGAGGCTTTATATGCCTGAAGATGTCAGTTAAACAGCACTGTCTGGAATCATATTTCTTGGTCGTTACTTTATATCATGGATTGTCGTCTCCCTTGCAGCAAAAGGCACACCCATGCATGACGAAGAATGTTGATGCGTGAATGCAGTACTATGGAGACTATGAATATTTCTGCAAGTGACGACCCAACAGCTATGTAGTGCAGGTATCAGGGTAGGGGGCCTACAGGTGCAAGTCTACAGTGGATCACCGACAGCGAATGCGGCACGACTCAGTCCTCTAGAAAGTGGACGCGTGCTTCCATAGCATAGTACCAACGACATGCCACAAATGGCACATGTCGCGAAGGCAGAATCGCTGGACCTCAAGCAGCTGCACAACATACAGGCAGGGAACAGGTACAACGTACAACCAGGGAGGCAATATTCAGGTGCTTTATTCAATAGGTTGAAGGCAACAGCTCACAGTCATTTGGTACGGCCCTTCACCAGGGGAAACCTCAGCTATTCTCCGTCTTTTAACAGTCACGGATGTGACTGCACTTGCACGTGGTGGAGGGAAGGGGGGATTAGCTAGTGGTACCAGAAGTACCCTCCGCCACACACCGTTAGGATGTAGATGTAGATGCCACCAAACAGCAGTGGTGGCCCTTCCACAGCTGCCTGGCTGCAGTTTCGGAGGCGAAATCTCCACACAAGCAGCAATCAGGTAGCACATCACGACTTGCCAACCAAGTTACCCTGTAACTGTCGGTACTGTCATTCCAGTGGAATGTGAGAAGCTGACACGATGACCAGTCACTGAGACTGGGGCTTCTGAAATGGGGGTACTTAAGCTGCACAAAACGCCATCGCTCCAGGCAATGCGGCTATTTGCTCGGTCCGATCCGATCATTTTCTCAGTCACCATCGATGTCTCTAGAATTTCAGTTAGTACACTACGTCTAAGCAGATAACTGACAATAACAGTCTAAATAACATAATTATATTCCATAACCGAGCAGTTGAAATAAAATGCTAAATTACAAGTCAACTCTGTGTTGGTAGTGTTTAATATTTTCTTCTGCATGTCATCGAAAAACCACGGAAATCCTTCCCTATTTGGCTTGATACTACAAGCTGCTTCAATCAATTTGACTAGAGTCATTGCCGGCCGCGGTGGTCTAGCGGTTCAGGCGCTCAGTCCGGAACCGCGCGACTGCTACGGTCGCAGGTTCGAATCCTGCCTCGGGCATGGATGTGTGTGATGTCCTTAGGTTAGTTAGGTTTAAGTAGTTCTAAGTTCTAGGGGACTGATGACCACAGATGTTAAGTCCCACAGTGCTCCGAGCCATTTGAACTAGAGTCATTTATTACACAATCATAATTTAATGGATTTTAAATATAGTACAAACTCAATAGCACCTGATTTCGTTGCTGCTTGGTACATTCATTTTCTCTTTTTTTTGTGTACTCCATCTATTGATCTGGAGAACAACGGAATAACTTTATTCATAGGACTTTACTTATGCGTCAACAATGTAAATTTAATGGATCTGTTAAGACGGCAATCTATCCATTTACAGTCACACAAAATTCAAGGAAGAACGTTGATCTCGCCGCATGTTTTGCACCTAATTTAAAGCGCTTGCAGACGTATCGCTGGTTTAGCTCAGTCACTATGCTGCTTGAAAACAGAAATATTCAAAAATGTTTGAATTCCAAAGGGACCAAACTGCTGAGATCATCGGTCCCTAGACTTAGACACCACTTAAACTAACTTATGCTAAGAAAAACACACACAGCCAGGCCCGAGGGTGGACTCGAATCCCCAATGGGAGGGACCGCCCAATCCGTGACATAGCGCCTCAAACCGGGCGGCCACAGCGCGCGGCTTTGAAAGTAGAGAGAAAAATAGTGCTCGGATGTTACGTGTTATTCAAAATGGTTCAAATGGCTCTGAGCACTATGGGACTCAACTGCTGTGGTTATCAGTCCCCTAGAACTTAGAACTACTTAAACCTAACTAACCTAAGGACATCACACACATCCACGCCCGAGGCAGGATTCGAACCTGTGACCGTAGCAGTCGCACGGTTCCGGACTGCGCGCCTAGAACCGCGAGACCACCGCGGCCGGCTGTTACGTGTTATTACTCCATTTTGCATCACTTGCAGGATGGCGTATTGGGTGCTGGACGACTAACCGTTTGCACTCTTCGCTTACCGTTCGGCTCAGTGTTGCAATGCGTCGCGAGTAGCGCCGTGCCCTCCGAGACAGCGGCACTCTTTGTGTACCCCAGATTCCGAATGTAACACACGGTACGAGCCAGAGTTGGTTCTCCACCGCCTGCAGCACGTAATAATTTTGAATATTTATACGTACACCGGGAATTGTATCTGCTGTGCACCAGGATGCTTAGTAGGAGCCGTGGTAGATGAGGAGTAGATTAGTGTTTAACGTGCCGTCGACAACGAGGTCATTAGAGACGAAGCACAAGCTCAGATTAGTGAAGGATGAAAAAGGAAAGCTGCCGTGCCCTTTCGAAGGAAGCATCCCAGCATTTGCCTGAAGCGATTTAGGGAAGTCACGGAAACCTGAATCAGGATGGCCGCACACTGGTTTGAACCGCCGTCCTCCCGATTGCGAGTACACTGTGTTAAGCACTGCACCAGCGAATGAGGTGGCGCAGTGGCTAGTACACTCGACTCGAATTCAGGAGGACGACGAATCAAACCTGCTTCCGACCATCTTGAGTTAGGTTTTCCGTGATTCTCCTAAATCGCTTCAGGCAAATGCCGGGATGGTTCCTTTCAATGGTCACGGCCGACTTCCTTCCCCATCCTTCCTAATCCGATGGGATCGAAGACCTCGCTGGCTGGTCCACTCCCCCAACCAACCAACCAGCCACGCACGGTAAGACCAGTGGTAACCTGATTCCGAAAGATGTAAACTGAAGCCTAATCAACTGAAGATGAGCCTTCAGGTCTCGAAATGGATCGTGCATTGTAATAATTAAGATTAGTAACTGAAGGCTATTTGTTTTCTGTTTATAGGAAAGTAATAGTCACTGCAGCAGCAATGACAACAACAGACAAACTTAACCAATATCTTGTCCTGTAAGCTGACGCATTTGAAATATTTTACGAGCCTGATATCTCACGTACAACCGTTATCCGATACGAGTAAGACACGGGACGCGCCACCCAAGGATGCGGCCCCTGCCGCTGACAAGCGGAGCAAACGCCTCGTCCGTGGCAGCACGACAGGTGCGCTGGCTGGCGGTGATTAATGGCCGCCGCGTCGCGCTGCATCGCACCACCAGGCGGCCTTCATTAACGCCGACCCCAGGCTACGCCCCCCTGTCAACACACGCGAGCTGCGCACACTGCGATCGTCCCGTTCGTAATGAGCGCTGGCCGCGCCGCTGTGTACTTATCTGCGCAAAGCGGCAGCGCGTCGTGACGTCGCTCTCGCTGCAGTGACTGCTACGCCCTCCTGCATTCCACACGGTTCGCTAACAAACACGCGTACGCAGCTTCATCAGAAACACGTGTTTTGTGGTTGTATGTCAATTTATATCTGCATACCATCCCATTCTCTCCAGATCAGTTAAAAATTACATGATGTAAGGGCTGAATATATTTGGGAAAACTCACAGGAATTCGATGTGATGCCAACTTTGATGATTGTTTGCTTAAGCACATTCCTCTTTAACTTCAGGAGGCTGAATGGGGCACGATCCATCACATAAAGATCTTGCTTAAAAAAAAACTTCTGCAGCCAAGATCGAATAACTTTATTTTTGACCACCGACTTTGCCAGATATCACTGTTTCCACAGATTACTGCAACCAGTCGCCTTTTGTTTCATTACACAACTTTTACTTTCCATTGCCGGTTTCGAATCGCCTAGCGATTCAGCATCAGATTGTACATATTCATTGCATGTTTGCAGCAGTGTGGAGATCGTGTGGCTGTGGCAAAATGTGTCAGCTAAACTTCCAAGCACTGGACGTGGCGAGATTTATTCACATTATGAGATCGATTTAGTTGCGTTACTTACAGTTAGCAGTATCTGTTGGTTTGTTCTTCGAACAACATTGTCTTACGTATGTTTTCCAGTGACGTTAATTGTACACCACTTCACAAATTCAGTCACAGGCAACAACTTCCACACACTTTACAAAACGAAAATAAACCAAAGAGCTTGATTACAGTTACGTTCTACGAGTTTGTGATGGAGCGGAGGGTTTCTTTGTTCAGCACCTGTAGAGCCAGTTGCGCTGAGGAAATATTGTGGAGTTTTCACTATGACATCCGACGTCTCGCCCGAGAATCATATATACATGTCCGTCGGGAAAGCCTCAAGCGACACTTGCCATGTGCTATTTACAAGATCTATTAAATAACGTGTGTGTGTGTGTGTGTGTGTGTGTGTGTGTGCACTAGAAGAAAATGGACGCCTATGAGTAGATGTGCTGATATGTGAGAGATAGAGAGTTCTGTTTGTACCTAGGTTGTATAATTTTTAAAGATTAAAGACTCTTTAAAATTTTAAAAAATGCTTGTTTGTTAAGTCGCCTTGTTCATTTAAGATGGTGTGGGTTGATTTACTGTTATTGCTATTTATTGTTATTGTTTCAGGAGATCCATTTTTATTCCTCTGTTAACAGTGTGTGGGTTATATAGGTCTGTTTTGATGTCTGTAATTGAGTGACTATTTTGTGCTAGATGGGCTGGAATACTTGATTTACTTAAATCAGACTAAGAGCAGCCGACCAGTTGCAAAGGATAAAGTAATCTTTACCTAGGTTTCAATAGATATAAATCTATCTTCTTCAGAAGACGGCAGTATTATAATAACATGAAGTGATATGTCCTTATCATTTAGGCAAACATCTGCATAGTTACATTAATTATATAAAATATAGCCCTGAAAACAGGGTTTGTCAGACAAATAAAATAGGTACATAGAAGTTGCAGTTTGTCTGACAAACCCTGTTTTCAGGGCTATATTTTATATAATTACTGTAACTATGCAGATGTTTGCCTAAATGATAAGGACATATCACTTCATGTTGTTATAATACTGCCGTCTTCTGAAGAAGATAGATTTATATCTATTGAAACCTAGGTAAAGATTACTTTATCCTTTGCAACTGGTCGGCTGCTCTTAGTCTGATTTACGTGGAACCGTTGCTGTAGCGCAGCTATGTTTAAAGTACTGATTTACTTAAATTTCTTAAACAGAGTGTGTCTGTGTTCTCTTTCTATCGAATTGGAAATTTTCTTCCTGTTTGCTCTATGTAGTGGCAAGAGCACCTGTCACAGGTTAATTTATGTATAACAAACTTGGGAAATGGTGGGTTGGCTGTTTTAGTGTTATGAACTATTTTATTTTGCATTTTGTTCTTTCTGTGCAAACTTATTTTGATTTTGTATGGTTTAAACAGACTTGCAAGTGGATATGAGATGTCACTGAGGAAAGGCATGGAGATATATGTTTAGTTTCTTCTGCCATTGAAGACTGCCTTCTTGTTGCTGTTTGGCTGGGTTTTATTTTCGTCTGATTTTTCAATTGTGGCTGTGTCATAACCATTGGTGTGGGGCATTGTTTTTAAGAAGTTTATTTATTTAACATTTACATCAGGTTCAATATGAATTTTCTTTTGCACTGTAAAAATTCAAATTTGTGGTGATTCAGGTGGCTTGATAAGTTATTTATAAGATTTGATGTAATGGGTTTCCTACAAATTTGAAATTTATGTTTGTTGTTATGAAGTGTTCTGTTTACGTCAAGAAAATTAATTCCATATTAGTTTGCTGTTCAACAGTAAAATGTTCTTAGCGATGTATATTCTTGTTTCTCTTTTAAGCTTTCTGTTTCAATGCTTGCCTCATTGTATAATATTAAGGTACCATCAACATAATGTTTATAGTAAATGATTCTGACATTTTGTTTGCTTCAAAAAATTTGGTTTCTAGATGATTAACATAGATGTCAGTTAGTAAGCCAGTCGCGATGTTCCACATCCACAATGGACAAAAGTTTTACATGTAACTGTCATCTTATGCTTTTCAAAAATGTTTAGTTTCTTAACATGTTTATGTTGTGAGTTACAGCGTTAGGCCTTGTTGCCATTATGGAGGATGAAATGTAGCACATTATACAAATAGTTGTCAGAAATTAAACATTTACAGTTAAAAAGACCTGGTGCACGTGCCCACATCTATATACATAGTGCTCACGGATGATTGGTAAGTCTTAAAAATCACATCGTACCGTAAGATACACATTTTCACATCTGTTTAAGGACTGAAATGTCACACAATTATCTGTGAGTGCTACGCATGTGGACATGACCATGTGCACAACGTGCATTTTACTCGTGGGTGTTTTGTTTCTGACAAGCCTTTGTATAATGTGTTACATTTTATAAACCATAATGACAGCATGGCACAAGGCTCCAACTCGGTCCTACACACAGTTGTAATCTGCCTGGAAGTTTCATAACAGCGCACACTCCGCTGCAGAGTGAAAATCTCATTCTAGAACGTAAGTACGTTTGAACGTTTTATTTCGGTTGTTCCAATGTGATACATGTACCTTTGTGAACATATCATTTCTGAGAACTCGTGCTGTTACACCGTGATTAACTGTAAATACCATATTAATACAATAAATGCTCAAAATGATGTCCGTCACCCTCAATACATTTGGTAATACGTGTAACGACATTCCTCTCAAAAGAGAGTAGTTCGCCTTCCGTAATGTTCGCACATGCATTGACAATGCGCTGACGCATGTTGTCAGGAATTGTCGGTGGATCACGTTAGCAAATATCCTTCAACTTTCCCCACAGAAAGAAATCCGGGGACGTCAGATCCGGTGAACGTGTGGGCCATGGTATGGTGATTCGACGACCAATCCACCTGCCATGAGATATGCTATTCAATACCGCTTCAACCGCACGCGAGCTATGTGCCGGACATCCATCATGTTGGAAGTACACCGCCATTCTGTCATACAGTCAAACATCTTGTAGTAACATCGGTAGAACGTTACGTAGGACATCAGCATACATTGCACCATTTAGATTGCCATTAATAAAATGGGGGCCAGTTATCCTTCCTCCCATAATGCCTCACTATACATTAACCCCATAAGGTCGCTGATGTTCCACTTGTCACAGCCATCGTGGATTTTACGTTGCCCAATACTGCATATTACGCCGGTTTACGTTACCGCTGTTGGTGAATGACGCTTCGCCGCTAAATAAAACGCGTGCAAAACATCTGTCATCGACCCGTAATTCCTATTGTGCCCAGTAGCAAAACTGTGCACGACGTTCAAAGTCGTCGCCATGCAATTACTGGTGCATAGAAATATGTTACGGGTGCAATCGATGTTGATTTGGCATTCTCAACACCGACGTTTTTGAGATTCCCGATTCCGCTGCTCCTGTGTAGATTAACCGCGACAGCAGCTAAAACACCTACTCGGGCATCATCAGTTGTTGTAGTTCGTGGTTGACGTTTCACATGTGGCTAAACACTTTCTGTTTCCTTAAATAACGTAACTAACTATCCGGCGAACGGGCCAGACACTTGGATGATGTCGTCCAGGATACCGAGCAGCAAACATTGCACAAGCCCGTTGGGCATTTTAATTACAATAGCCATACATCAACACGATATCGACTTTTTCCGTAATTGGTAAACGGTCCATTTTAACACGAGTAATGTATCACGAAGCAAATACTGTCCGCACTGACGGAATGTTACGTGATACCACGTACTTGCACGTTTGTGACTACTACAGCGCCATCTATCACAAATCGAAAAAAGTGGTCCAACTAAAACATTAATATTTCTTTACGTACTACGCGAATATGTAATAAAAAATGGGTGTTCCTATTTTAAAAAACGCAGTTGATATCCGTTTGACCTATGGCAGCGCCATCTAGCAGGCCAACCATGCCACCATCTGGTTTCCCTCTTCAAGCTAGGCGAGTTTCGTTCTTTGTAGTATTTTCGCTTGATGCTTATTTCGCGAGATATTTGGTCCGGTCACTATCAATGGACCACCCTGAATATACGTGTCGTTACGTATCAATCACAATCAACATTTGTATTTTTTAATGTTTCTTTATTTAACCCAATTGGTGTTCTCAGGCACCCTCTTCTATCAGACCAGGGTTTTACAGATACACAACTCTTTACATCTTACTTACTGAAGAAGTGTAAATCATTTTGGCATAATAAATTGATATTAATATATCAGTAGACAATAATCCGTTTGCTGAAACTGAGAGTGTAATTCATAATAATTTATATTGAGGAAGAAAGGCATCAGCATGATCACAGAAGTTATAGAAACAAAATATGACGCAAAACGTACTTTTAACTAATACACGTACACTTGTAAATGCGTTAGAAGTATGGAAAATATCGTTGAAAAACTACCGTTCACTTTTGCAACAATGCCACTTTCATAGTTGCAAAGAAAAATATCGAAGGAAACCAAAAGCGACGACGTGAGTGTAGAAGTCAATTAACAAGGGACCAATCGGAAAGATTGGGCATCCTCACCGTGGTTTATTGTTCTCGTGATATACTGAAATAGAAATTAACTATTTCTAGATCTACATTTATCCGACGAATCGTCTGTATTATGGTTTGGGACATCGGGTAATAACTAAACCAGAGTATAAAAATGCTGGCTTCTCATTCCAGCCAAACCAAACTGGTTCCCACTCCACTGTATGTTTACAACCCTTTTTGAGTGTGGTGGGCACTTCCCCTGTCCACAAAACCTCCTCTCTGCAGGTTAATCGTCTGCCCGAGTCCACAGGGGCATTTCTCTTACATTTCTCAACCTGCAACCAGATGATTATCCACTCAGAGCACATTTTTCGCAGTGGTACCTAGAGAAGTGTCAAATGAATCATACATTTCCGTCCTCTGTGCACTTTACAGGTGAAGCAAGATTCGAGCGTGATGGGATCTTCAACATTAACAATTTGAGTGTTTTGAGAAAGGTTAATCCACTTGCCATATTTACTTGTGCTCATCAAGCTCATCGGTTCTACGTGAAGATGTGACCAGGTATTGCTGGTGACTGTTTGATTGGCCATATCTCCTACGGAGGCCATTAAATGACAGGCGTTATCACAGTTTCTTCGCCAGAGTTGCCGGATGACGTGCCACTCGATAGAAGACAGCGCATGTGGTTCCAGCGTGACGGGGCGCCAGCACATTTTAGTCGTCCTGTGCATCGATTCTTGAACCGTCAGTTCCCAGAAATGTGGATTGTCAGTGGTGGCCCTGTACCACGGCCTACTCGATTCCCTTTTTGACCCCTCAGGAGTCTTTTGCGTGAGCACTGATGTGCAACGTTGTCTAAAAAATCCGTTCAGAATCAGGAGAGGATCTGGTTGCCCAGACAGTAGCAGCCGCAGCAGTAGGAATTAAGGACACCCCTGCTGCCTTTGACCCTGTTAGGCAGAAGATGAGACGCCGGTGGAACCTCTGATTACAAATGAATGGAGACATTTTTTAACCTACATCGTACCCGAAGTAGTTGTGTTGTGTTAATGTTGTTGTCTGTCGGTAATAAAGAATTAAAACCTTTTTGTGTTAATTTTTGTCTTCGCAAGAAAACACATTAGGAAATGTGTTTTCATTGTATCAAGAAGCCTCCCAGAGTTTGTTTGCTTAATTAATTTTCATCCAAAGGATACTCCCTCCACCGGTTAAAAAAAATCATCGCAGGAAAATATGACATTAGAGGCCAATATCTATTTTGGTATTGCATAAAACCTCCCGAAGTTCATCGGTTCAAATAATTTTCACCCTGAATAGGTCTCTCAACAGGCGAATAACTTCTCTATAAGTTAAAACTCAAAGGAATTAACGACATTAGTTGCCAGTGGAGACTGATTTAAATCAGGGGAGAAAGTTGAAAATATGGACCTGACCGGAATTCGAACCTGGGTCGCCTGCTTATTAGGTAAATGCATTGACCATGCGGACACAGTGGTCATTGCACTGTCACGGACTATCCCAGTACCTCTCCCGTCAGACTCAAATTTACAACGTATCCAGTCCTCGTCCATTAATCCTCATTACTCGCCGCATTTCGCCGATTCCCGTAACAGTTCGAGCATGTGTGCGTCCACTCTGAAGTGATAACTGGCTTTCCTCGTCTTAAATATACATGTGTTGTCTGTTCTTTAGAATATGCACGAAAGGAAAGACACCACAATATATATGTTTGTCGTACTTCCTTCGGTGAGTGTTTTAAGGTTCAGCAACTTATAAAGGACGGGAGACAGAGCAGCATTTGTCGCACTCCACTAACTAAAATATACAGCGTCTCTGCTTCCCTAATAGAAATTCCTCCGCAAGTGACACTCGGGCCAACCCCTTGCCTGACACCAGTGCCCCGATATCTGTGTTTATGCGTCTCGACGTGTTAAGTTATTGCTGGTTTACTGTCTTGTCGGGAGCGGGTCAGGGAAAAAACTGGGCCCGTACCTACCACAGGCAAACGCGGCCGGTCGGCGGAGATATTAGTAACTGAGTTGCTGGCGGAGAGCATAAATTCAAGAGGCGCGCCGTGGCAGATAAGCGGGGGCGGGAAGCGCAGATAGCGCGTAACCCGGGCAGCGGCGGCGGCGGCAGGGGCTATCTCGCGGCCAGGTCTGATGGCTTCATAAAGCGAATGATGTAACGCGGGCCGGACACCTAATGTATGCGCAGCCAGGGCCGGAGATGGCATCAGCGCGCTCGCCGCCTGTTGCACGGGGCTGCCTGCACTTCTGCCGCCTGCGTCGCGAGGCAGCCGGCTGTGTTTACGGTCGCCGCACATACCGGCACGCCACAGGTCGCCCTACGAGTCTTACTCCAACGTCAGTACGGCTCAGGGATACTAGCGTTGGAACCCCTGCTATCAGCCAACAAGACTTTCTTTCTTTCTTTCGCTTACGCCATAGTCCCGCAGCGATCGCAGGGTCGGCGTGGTTACAACGGATTTGGCAATGTTAGTGTTAGAGATGACCGGATGCCCTTCCTGCCGCCACGCCGTACCGCCCAGGACGGAGTCGGTGTACCCCAACTGTCTGCGTCTAGTGTTAATCGTGAAATAGTGCGGACATGTTACAAATGTCTGCGACGCGTGTAACTGAGGCGGAACGTGGGGACCAGTCCGGTATTCATCTAGCGGGATGCGGAAAACCGCCTAAAAACCACATCCAGGCTGGCCGGCACACCGGCCCTCGTCGTTGATCCGCCGGGCGGATTCGATCCGGGGCCGGCGCGCCTACCCGAGTCCAGGAAGCAGCGCGTTAGCGCGCTCGTCAGCCAACAAGACTACAACTTTGCAATTCGTTACTGGAACTTAATAACAACTCCCGTTAAGACGGAATGTTAGATGATGATGATGATGATGATGAGAGTTGATTTCTGGATCGCTCAACTGCGCGGTTAACAGTGCCCGTACAGATTCCCGATCTTTTCACTGTCCAGTCTCGCCAAGTTTCCCGAATGATGATGAAGTGATAAGGACAAGACAAACACCCAGTGCCCGAGGGGAAAAAATATCCGAGCCACCCCGAAACCGAAACCTGAACTCCGTGATCCAGAGGCAGCAACGCTAGCCACTAGACATCTTGTTACGATCGAAAGGCAGCTCTTCCGGTCCAGATTGTATACTAGTTACGTTACTTTCGGATTATGCTGCTGAAGTAGCTTCATTTTTAGCTAGCTTGAAGGAATTACATTTTCCTGAAGACATATGACTTAACTAACTTCAGTAAGGACAGAAGCTAATGCAATTAATTAAAGCTTATTTCCAGGGCAGGACTTCAGCCCAAGTCTTCTGTTTACTAGGTAGATGCGCTAACCACCACACCACCGTCGCGTGGGGGATGCGATATCTGCACATACTTTCCTTTTCCGATGCCGTCTGTAAAGCGTACTTCAATTCACACCTTCAGCCCATTTTCCCCTTCTTAAATTTTTTCATTAATTCATTTTGACATTAGTGACTGCCCACATTCAGGAAGACCTTCAGCGTCTTCTGAAGATATTCTAAATGCCTTAATCCACAATGATCCATGTCACTGTACTGGCAATACTGACGATTTAAGAAACAGAAAATGGACTGAAGGTGTGAAATTTGTGTTACAGAGTGCATTGGATTAGGGTAGTCCATGCAGCTCTGGTAGCCACAGTTCTAAGGTGGTGTAGTGGTCAGCACATCTACCTAGTGAGTAGGAGACCAAGGATCAAGTTCTGGCCGCAGCACAATTCTTTATTCATTGAGTCAGCTTCTGTCCTTATCATATATCTACATCTACATCTACATGACTACTCTGCAATTCACATTAAAGTGCTTGGCAGAGGGTTCATCGAACCACAATCATACTATTTCTCTACCGTTCCACTCCCGAACAGCGCGCGGGAAAAACGAACACCTAAACCTTTCTGTTCGAGCTCTGATTTCTCTTATGTTATTTTGATGATCATTCCTACCTATGTAGGTTGGGCTCAACAAAATATTGTCGTATTCGGAAGAGAAAGTTGGTGACTGAAATTTCGTAAATAGATATTAGCTTGGCGCAAAAGTTCGTGGTGTTTTTGTTTTACACTTTGTTATTCTGCTTGTTACAGGCTTATTTATCGACTCTCATTTTTTGTATGTAGTTCATTGTTGCTATCTGCGTCTACAGTTTGTCATTTTGTTATTTGGAGAGCTGTGGATCCTAGAAAGTTTGAGTTCAACAGACGAGTGATAGCAGCAGAGGCACCCAGAGGATAATGCCATTCGACGGAGCACTGCAAGAAAGCGGTTTTCTCGTTTTAAGGAGGATCGTTTTGGCATTAGAGATTCTCCACGTCCAGGACGACCTTCAAGGTTTGATAAAGATCTTTTAAACGCGTCAATCCCCAGTGATCCACTCAGTGTACAAACAAATGCGATGAATTTCGATGATTCTACCTTCGTGTGTCGTTTACATGTAATGGGGTAGATTTAAAAATTAGATGTGTGAGTACTCTATGCTCTATGGATGTGTGTGATGTCCTTAGGTCACTTAGGTTAAATTATTTCTAATTTATAGGGGACTGATGACCTTAGATGTTAGGCCCTATAGTGCTCAGAGCCATTTGAACCACACTCTATGCTCTATGCCAAAAATCACAAAAATCAGTTGTTCACCGTATGTGTATCTCTGACTGCTCGTCGTCAATTGGTTCGTGAACAACACCAATCTTGTATCGTTACTGGTGACGAAAAATGGTGTCTTTATGTTAACATAAGGAACAGAATTGATTGGTTGAGCCCATTCAAATCAGCAACTCCACGTACAAAGACCTGCGGGCATCCACAAAAGATAATGTTATGCGTCTGTTGGAAAAAAATACTGAACTAAACTCCACCCGAACAGGCCATGAAGGCCCAAATGCCGGCCTGGCGCCATGTCATCCTCAGCCTAAAGGCGTCGCCCGCTCTCCCGGCCGTATGTGAGTTTACGAGATCCTGGGCAAACATCTATCAAAAAATCCTTGAATGTTTTGGTCATTCATAAAGTCAGTGAACGAGCCCAGATCTTCCATTCAATCTCTTGTGGAACGTGTGACGGGCCAGCTTGATCCAGACTTCGTGTGTGCCGCTGTATTGTCTTTTGTTTCAAATTTTCATAATTTCTGTATTTTTTCCTTATATTACGTATTTGTTACGTTCTGATAGTTTTATATAATGTGTATGTACGTATTTTAAATGTATATATAATTTTATTGTAACTCTAGACCTCGGACTGGTAGGAGAATAAATATCGGTTCTTAATGTTAATAATGCACAGAGGAAGAGAGAGAAAATTGAAGGGCGGCTTAGGGAGTTCAGCGAAGGGCTGAGAGGAAATCATATTAAGGCAAGAGCTCCCCAATTTTATTAAGAAGAGAACTGTTTATCGATAAGAGAAGAAGGAAGGGCTTTGATGAAATGTCGTTCGTTTAAGACAAAAACAATATACTTTGAACATACTAGAGACTCAAAACCGGTCAGAGACAGCCAGTAGCATGATTCACGTGCTCCATAAATCATCCCGAAGTGTACAAACCCAGATATATGAGGGTAAAGTAATTCGAAAAGAGACTCTGAGCTGTGTTATGCTCCCAAGTTCAGTGAAATATTGTCGTTGGTATTGTAAATTGTATTGCGTGGCTAGATGCAATCATGATTGGTATTATATCTACGGGCTGTGCGTCATACAATATTTGGCTTTGAGAATCACTCATTTTTACTAAAGTTTGAAGCTCCTCTTGATGTTCTTCCGTGTTTTCGGTTTAAAAATTGTGTTGTTTTGAGAATTAGCCTTATGCAAGCACATAGTTTGTTATGTTAGTCAGCTGTCCAAGATTTTCTATGTTCGGCGGTCGGTTGGGTCTTGTCACGTTTTCCAGTGGACCAGAGACTGGAATACACCCAGGAAATAACTGTGGATATAGGTTGCAAGTGCTACTCTGATATGAAGAGCTTGGCACAGGAAAGGAATTCGTGGCGGGCCACATCAAACCAGTCACAAGAGTGATGGCTCAAAATAAGCCCGTATATTCGTAATTCTCAAAGTCAAATATTGTATGACGCTCAGCCCGTAGATATAATACCAATCATGACTGCATCTAGCCACGAAATACAATTTACAACACCAACGACAATATTTCACTGGACTTGGCAGCATAACACAGCTCAGAGTCTCTTTTCGAATTAATTTACGCTCATATATCTGGGTTTGTTTACTCCGGAATGATTGGTGGAGTACGTGAATTGTACCAGTGGCTGTCTCTACAGGTTCTGAGTCTCTAGTATGTTCAGAGTATAATGTTTTTGTGTGCAACAAACCACATTAATCAAAGCTCTTCCTTCTTCTCTTATCAATACAGTTCTCTTCTTGTAATTCTTCATGCTTTCCCGGCGATCTGTTGACATCTTGGATATTCGGGAATCCGGCCGGATGTTCGCGTCGTTCTCGCACGATATTTCAACAGCGTGCCTCGCTGTCTTCTTCTGGTGCTACCTGAGACTGGTCCTTGGGTTTATAAAGGATGGGGCCCCTCCACGCCCGCACCAACGTGGTGACCAAACCAAAAGTTCCACTGTCACCTCCGTAAACATGTTAGTTTTTGAATCAGGCGTCACAGGATGCAGGCTGTGATGTTATCCATCGTCTGGGTAAGATTACTCATTAACATGGACCATCAGGAGATAGAAGTGGTAGAAAACGATCGAAGGGTAGCGGTTGTAAGAGCAGAGGAAAAAAAGTGCCAAGGCCAGCGCCAAGGGAAAAAAACCTCTGCGACAGTAGGACGGGTAGTAAGGGCAGTAGCGGCTTGCTAGCTGCGACAGAGCATGCAAGGTGAGGGAAGGTTAGCATGAGGTATCGTGCATCGTTACCTATGTACTGCGTGGTCGTTAGCTGGGTCAGTCCGGGTGCTGCAGCTGGGCTCGCTTGTAGTCTCCTGGGCCGGCCGCAGTGGCTTCTTCCCTGTAACATAAAGAGTCCGGCGAGGCAACGCATGCGCTGCTGTTATGGCCTCTGCTGCGCCTTGTCGTCAGTGACTTGGTGCAGCTTCATCAGGCTGGTGCAGAACGGCGGCGATCGGATACCGTTCAGTGTCCTCCTCTACTGCACGGCGCAGGACTTCTGCACTGCAGCTTCGAGCAGCTCCGCTTGTTCAGTGAGCTGCGCCGCTTCAGCGTCGGAGAAATGCAGGCCGTTCGCTCTCGCTGTCGCGATGAGGGTCGCTCCAGCAGCGGTCGGCGTCGCCACCGGTTCCGCTGGGGCGGCGGTTGTCTTCTTTGCGCCTCTCACCTGCGGTGCTGCTGGGACAACCGCTGGGATAGGCGCGCGAATGTCCTTCTGCGAGGTCGCAGGAGTGTTCGCAGGTACGACTGCGCTGAGGCCTTGGGCGAAGACTGCACGCAGTTGCCTCAAGGCCTCTTCCTTCTCTGCAGCCACGGCGGCTGCGAAGGCAGCCCTCTCCGCCGCCATGACGGCTTTGAGGGCTGCTGTGGCCTCCTTCACGGCGGTGCCGAGTTCGAGGTCACATCTCTTCACGGGAGAGCGAGCTGCGTCCTGGCTGCCCGTTTCCGAGCGGCCGTCCCCGCCCCTGGCAGGTGGATCTGCTGCTGCGCCGTCCCTCAGCTGCGCCGGGCTGTTCTGCGCCCTACGCCGTTTCCGGCGTCGTCTTCTGCTGCTGCGTCGGTGCGGCCGCGGCCGCTTCGCCGCCCCCGGCACGGTTGCGGCTTGAGAAAGCTGCACAACCGCGCCAACTGGCGACGTGTGGGCCGCCACACCGGACTCAAGTCGGCAGAGCGTTGCTGCCGCGGTCGCAGGCGCGGCTGTCGTGCTCACCTGAGCACTTGACGCACCGCGCCGCGTTGCGGCAATACTTCGCAACATGGCCCTCGCCCTTGCACCTGAAGCACTGGGGCTGAGGGTCCATGGCGGTCGGGAGAGCCTCCGTCGTAACCGGGAAGCCCAGCAACTTCCGCAAGTAGAAGATGTCGCTCCCGCCGTCGACCGTTTGCACGGTCACGGCATAGAGCGGCGCCCTCTTCCTGTTGGTCCGGTTGTGCAACCTTGCGGCTGCATTACCAAACCCGGCTCGCAGCAGCCCTTCCCGGACCGCTGCCTCATCACAGCACCAAGGTAACCCCCTGAGGAGTGCCTTAGTCGTCTTCATCCTTCCTACGGAAGGAGCCTTCTCACGCGCCGGCGGCGCGTCGAAGTTGTGGTCGGCCACTGCGACCTTGATCGCCGTGTGGTCGGCCACGTTTGCGGCTCGAACGCAGATCAGCGAGTCTGTATCGACAGACTCGTAGACCACCTCGTTCCGAGCGCAATACAGAACGTAGGTACGTTTGAACATTATATTTCGGTTGTTACAAGTTGATACGTGTACCGTTGGGAACTTATCATTTCTGAGAACACATGCTGTTACAGCGTGATTACATGTAAATACCACACTAATGCAATAAATGTTCAAAATGATGACCGTCAACCGCATTTGGCAATACGTGTAACGACATTCCTCTCAACAGCGAGTAGTTCGACTCCCGTAATGTTCGCACATGCAATGACAATGCGCTAACGCATGGTGTCAGGCGTTGCCGGTGGATCACGATAGCAAATATCCTTCAACTTTCCCCACAGAAAGAAATCCGGGGACGTCAGATCCGGTGAACGTGTTGGCCACGGTATGGTGCTTCGACGACCAATCGACCTGTCATGAAATATGGTATTCAATACCGCTTCAACCGCCAGCCCACACGCGCAGACACACACGATTCGCGCGAGAAATGTCGAAGCGAACGGAGCTACGTCCTGCGAAGGGTGTGGCAGATCGCCGTCCGGCGGAGCTTGCTACGTCGGCGGCCCCATCTGGCCCCCCAATTATGACGGACCACGCAACGAATGAGGACATGATGGATATCGCTATGGATGCGCTTACAGTTCCGCTTCCGGAGTCGGAAGAAGACGAGCCGTCGGGCGTACCACCGCCTCGTCGGCAATCCGGCAAAAGCAGAAGAGAAGAAGATACAGCCCCTACCGGCGGGCGCAGCTCCCCGGTTGAGAAGCGATCGAAACAAACGCCTGCTGACGATGCTGACGGATTCACTCGCCCGAAGCGACGGCATACAGCGCGACGGCGGGTGCTGTCCACCCACGAGCCGGCATCCACTGCCAACACTTTTGCTGCCCTTGAGGATGCCCCTGAGGAACCGCCGCGCCCTTCCACGGTGCCAAGGAGGGATGCACCACTTCCGCCGATCGTTCTGAAATACGAAGGGACCTTCCGGCAGCTGCAACAGCTTCTCAATAGCTGGACGACGGCAGTCTACAATGTGAAGGTCGCCGGACGAGACATGTACAAGATTACGCTGCGCTCAGCAGACGACTACCGACGCGTGACGCAGGAGGCGTCTGAAAGGGGAATCCCTTTCTTCACTCACGCCACCACACCGGACCGCGTCCTGAAGATTGTCATCCGGCATCTGCCCTTCAACATGGAGCCGGATCACATTAAAGAAGAACTCGAAGAGCTCGACTTCAGTGTCAGAACTGTGGTCAAGATGAAGCAGCCCAAATCACGTGACTACATGCCCCTGTTTCTCGTCATCGCAACCGATACAATCGAGAACAGGAAGCTCTACCAGCTCACCCGACTCGCCAACGTCTCGGTGACCACAGAAGACTTGCGCGCCAAGAGAGGCCCTGTTCAGTGCTACCGGTGCCAGGGCATCAACCATGTCGCCCGGCATTGCTCCATGCCTGAAAAATGTGTGAAATGCGCCGGTGCCCACCCAGCGAAGGACTGCCCCATCCCTCGGAAGCAGCAGCCAACGTGCGCTCTCTGCGGGGGCGCTCACGTTGCCAGCTACCGCGGCTGTGAAGCTTGGAGACGCGCCAGTGCTCGTCAGCGCGGCCAGCCAGTCGCCGCGAAACAGAAGAAGTCTGCCAAGGCTGAACCTGCAATCTCCCACGCCACGGTTGTCGCCAGAGGACTGGCGCCCCGCCGACCCAACAGCGATGACGCCGACCATGCAGGCCCTCAGGCACGTCGCCGCAATGGCGACTCACACACCCGAGATGTTTTTGAAGACGCAGGGGCACGCCATCCACTACTAAACTGCGCCACTCCACCTGAGCAGAATTCGTCGGACCCGGAACCGGGCCCCTCCTCTGCTGCCCTACCCGTGACGTCTGATGCACGCCCCCAACGCCGCGGCGGCCGGCGCAAGACGGGGGGTCGCACAACCACCGCTCCAGAAGAAGCCACATACAATGGCGAAGAGGTGGCCACTTCCGTCGGCGCCAGAGACGATACGGCTCCTGCTGCCTCCGCCACGGACATCGCCAGTCTAATTACTCAACTCACCGCGCTTGTGGCGAGCACGACAAAACTGCTTGATGTCCTCACGCAGCACCTGACCGCTGCACAGAAGATTGCCGCTCCGGCAGCCACCAGACGCTCCTCCACTACTCATTATGGGAAGTGTTAGAGGACTCACGGTCGTCGCGTGGAACTCCCTCTGTCTACGCACACAAGCTGGCGAATTTCGTCAATTTCTTCGCGATGAAGCCGTGGACATCTGTCTGCTCAGCGAAACCCGCCTTAAACCAGGCATTGCAGTCAAAGCGCCGAACTACTCCTGTTACCGTGCTGACAGGCCAACTGCCGGCGGAGGAATGGCCATCTACATACGGAATGGGATCCGTCACCACCAGATTCAACTGCCGCCGCTCGTGACCCTGGAGGCGACTGGAGTTGTCGCGCACACGTCAGCTGGAGCCATAACCTTCATTGCCATCTACAAACCGCCGTCGCATCCATGGGTAGATGCGGACTTAGAATCTCTTCTCTCCATCGGAGGTAAGCTGTTCATCGCTGGAGACTATAACTCCAAGCACGTCGCTTGGCGTTCACGACTCACCAACAGAGACGGACGCCGCGTCCTACGAATCGTGGATCGCAATGACGCCGTGGTAGTGGGTCCCTATGATCCCACCATCTTCCACGCTAATGGACAACCGGACATCGTCGACTTTGCGGTCGTGAAAGGCATTCCGCACCGCATCCTCGCCTCAACACGGAATGTTCTCTCCTCTGACCATGTGCCAGTTGTTTTTGACGTCGACCTCGACCCACTGCAGTTACTCAGGCGTGGGGTGTCGCTCTCTGGAGTCAACTGGGATCTCTTTCGCCACACCCTGACCGAGTCCCTAGCTGGGATGCCACCTGCCGACGACGCAGAAGCTGAAGATTCCCTCCTCCACTTCACTGACGCCGCCCTCGCCGCAGTCGAAGAAGCGGCTCCGCCCAGACGCGAGCGTCAGGACCACTCTCGACAGCTGCCCCCCGATCTCCTTGCACAAATTGCCGAGAAGAACAGAGTGTACCGCGAATGGCAGCGTACACGGAACCCCGCCACCAAACGGCAACTCAACCGTATGCGGCGCGAAATCACGGTGGCTGTGGACAATCACCGCAACCGGGAGTGGGCTAGCCGTGTAGCGACTCTTCAGCTTGACGACGGGTCTGCCTGGAGGACCACGAAACACTTCCTACGGCGAACGCAGCGTATGCCGCCTCTCCGAACTGCAACCGGAACTGTCTGCGAACCGAACGCGAAGGCTGATGCCCTCGCCGATGTTTTCGAAGAGAACTTCAAGCCTGTAGAGGATCCACTGGACGCAGCACATGAAGAGATGGTCGCTGCCCGGCTCCCTCGCTATCTGGAAACGGAGGGCGATGATGACATAGAGGCCACAACTCCTGAAGAAGTCTCGACGGCTCTGAAGGCCCTCAATCCAAAGAGAGCTGCAGGCCCTGACGACGTCTCCACTGCCATGCTGAAACAACTGCCTGAGGGCGCCTCTACTCACCTGGCCGCAATCTTCAACAAGATCTTTCGCACCGGCCACTTTCCCCTGCAGTGGAAGCATGCTGAGATTGTGGCTATTCCTAAGATGGGAAAAGATCTCCGCCAGCCGAAGAGCTATCGCCCAATTAGTCTGCTGCCTGCCATCTCGAAAGTTTTCGAGCGCATCTACCTGAAGAGGCTACAGCACCACGTCACCGCCGAAGCTCTACTCCCAGATGCCCAGTTCGGCTTCCGTAAGGGCCACTCTACGGAGCACCAACTTCTCCGACTCGTGGAGGAAGCCTTCGATTCCCTGGAGAGGCGCGAATACTTCGGAGCAGTCTTCCTTGATGTCTCGCGCGCTTTTGACAGCGTCTGGCACAATGGGCTGCTCTTCAAACTTCTCGAAATGGGGGTCCCTGGATCCCACATCCGTCTGCTACGGTCCTTCCTCGATGGACGGACTTTTCACGTCCGTGCAGAAACTGGCCTGTCAACAGTCCGTCCCATCAGAGCAGGCGTGCCACAAGGGTCGGTCTTGGGGCCGATCCTGTACACGCTCTACACGGCTGATACGCCGACGGTCCCTCGTGTGCATCTAGCACTGTACGCCGACGACACTGCGCTCTACTCACGAAGTATGCGCGCGGACACACTTCGCCAGAGGTTGCAGCACGCTGTCGACACCCTAGCCGACTGGGCCGTCAAGTGGAAACTCCAGTTCAACGGCGCCAAGACGCAATTTTTCATTGCCACCCGTCGTGTCATCCCAGCCGCTCTGCCCCACTCGTCGTTGGAGGCAGTCCTGTCAACTGGCGACCGACAGCGCAGTATCTTGGGGTCACCATAGATCGCCGCCTCACCTGGGGCCCACACGTGAAGGGCGTCGTAAACAAAGCAAGGGGTCGACTTCTCCAGCTCTACCCCCTGCTCAACCCGACGTCGACTCTTCCTCCGCGACTGGGCGTCACGTTGTACAGGGCGCTAATCCGCCCTGTCTTCGATTACGCGGCTGTCGTCTGGGGGAATGCGGCAGACGACCATCTGAAGAAACTACAATCTCTGCAGAACAGGGCTCTCCGCCTCGCGCTGCACCTGCCGCGGGACTTCCCCTCTGGACCACTGCACGACCTCGCTGAGGTCCGCAAAGTCAAGGACCACATCCGTACGGTTGCCCGCCGCTTCTACGAAAAGGCGCGGCAATCCGAGAACCGGTACATACGCTCTCTGGGGCAGAAGGTACGGCGCAATGCCAATACACGCTGGCCCCAGCTCCTTACGGCATAGGCTGCCACTGAAGAAGAAAAAAGAGTGGAAACAACCAGAAGCCAATCCCCTCTAGAAGACGCACCACCAGAATTAATGGGAGGCAAAACATGTATATGTTGTGAACTCCGCTTTACTCGAAGAATGAAGTTTCTTCGTGAAGGAGCCACGCAGTGTGCTTCAACCGCACGAGAGCTACGTGCCGGACATCCATCATGTTGGAAGTACATCGCCATTCTGTCATGCAGTGAAACATCGTGTAGTATCATCGTTAGAACATTACGTAGGAAATCAGCATACATTGCACCATTTAGATTGTCATACCAATTATCCTTCCTCCCATAGTGCCGCACCATACATTAAGCTGCCAAGGTCGATGATGTTCCACTTGTCGCAGCCATCGTGGATTTTCCGTTGCCCAAATAGTGCACAATATGCCGGTTTACGTTACCGCTGTTGATGAATGACACTTCGTCGCTAAATAGAACGCGTGCAAAAAATCTGTCATCGTCTCGTAATATATCTTGTGCCCAGTGGCAGAACTGTTCACGACGTTCAAAGTCGTCGCCATGCAATTCCTGGTGCATAGAAATATGATATGAGTTCAATCGATGTTGATGTAGCATTCTCAGCACCGACGTTTGTGAGATTCCCGGTTCAAATGGCTCTGAGCACTATGGGACTTAACTACTGAGGTCATCAGTCCCCTAGAACTTAGAACTACTTAAACCTAACTAACCTAAGGACATCACACACATCAACGCCCGAGGCAGGATTCGAACCTGCGACGTAGCGGTCACGCGGTTCCAAACTGACGCGCTTAGAACCGCACGGCCACACCGGCCGGCTTGAGATTCCCGATTCGTGCGCAATTTGTCTGCTACTGATGTGTGGATTAACCGCGACAGCAGCTAAAACACCCACTTGGGCATCATCATTTTGTTGCAGGTCGTGGTTGACGTTTCACATGTGGCTGAACACGTCCTGTTTTCTTAAATAACGTAACTATCCGGCGAACGGTCCGGACACTTGGATGATGTCGTCCAGGATACTGAGCAGCATACATAGCATACGCCCGCTGGGCATTTTGATCACAATAGCTATACATCAACACGATATCGACCTTTTCCGCAATTGGTGAACGGTCCATTTCAACACGGGTAATGTATCACGAAGGAAATACCGTCCGCACTGGCGCTGTCCACCCGCCTTTGCACTTGACATACAAAGGGGGGACAGGCCGCGACTCGTCTTCTCGGGAGTTCCTTGCACGGTCGGCAGACTCAGTGAGTTGCACAACCGAAGGACCCCTCGTAGCGGCAGGTTTCCTCTGCGCACCCTTCTTTCCCATGCTGCGAGGCGCGGAACACGACAATTTGCGCGCGTTGTAAGAACAACGCACGACAATCTGCTCTCCGCGGCGCCCACAGCACAGAAAACCTCTTCGCGAGCTCTCAACGGCCGAGTAAGCGAAGCGCGCAACGGCAGCGATGCGCTCGCTTCGCCAGCTCAGGCCGCTGGTAATTGGGCGCACTGCGTGGCTTCTTCGCGAAGAAACTTCAGTCTTCGAGTAAAGCGGAGTTCACAACATATACATGTTTTGCCTCCTATTTATTCTGGTGGTGCGTCTTCTAGAGGTGATTGGCTTCTGGTTTTTTACATTCTGTCTTCTTCTTCAGTTACAGCCTATGCCGTAAGGAGCTGGGGCCAGCGTGTGTTGGCATTGCGCCGTATCTTCTGCCCCAGAGAGCGTATGTACCGGTTCTCGGATTGCCGCGCCTGTTCGTAGAAGCGGCGGGCAGCCATATGGACGTGGTCCTTGACTTTGCGGACCTCAGCGAGGTCGTGCAGTGGTCCAGATGGGAAGTCCCGCGGCAGGTGCAGCGCGAGGCGGAGAGCCCTGTTCTGCAGAGTTTGTAGTTTCTTCAGGTGGTCGTCTGCCGCATTACCCCAGACGACAGCCGCGTAATCGAAGACAGGGCGGATTAGCGCCCTGTACAACGTGACGCCCAGTCGCGGAGGAAGAGTCGACGTCGGGTTGAGCAGGGGGTAGAGCTGGAGAAGTCGACCCCTTGCTTTGTTTACGACGCCCCTCACGTGTGGGCCCCAGGTGAGGCGGCGATCTATGGTGACCCCAAGATACTGCACTGTCGGTCGCCAGTTGACAGGACTACCTCCAACGACGAGTGGGGGCAAAGCGGCTGGGATGACACGACGGGTTGCAATGAAAAATTGCGTCTTGGCGCCATTGAACTGCAGTTTCCACTTGACGGCCCAATCGGCTAGGGTGTCGACAGCGTGCTGCAACCTCTGGCGAAGTGTGTCCGCGCGCATACTTCGTGAGTAGAGCGCAGTGTCGTCGGCGTACAGTGCTAGATCCACACGAGGGACCGTCGGCGTATCAGCCGTGTAGAGCGTGTACAGGATCGGCCCCAAGACCGACCCTTGTGGCACGCCTGCTCTGATGGGACGGACTGTCGACAGGCCAGTTTCTGCACGGACGTGAAAAGTCCGTCCATCGAGGAAGGACCGTAGCAGACGGATGTGGGATCCAGGGACCCCCATTTCGAGAAGTTTGAAGAGCAGCCCATCGTGCCAGACACTGTCAAAAGCGCGCGAGACATCAAGGAAGACTGCTCCGAAGTATTCGCGCCTCTCCAGAGAATCGAAGGCTTCTTCCACGAATCGGAGAAGTTGGTGCTCCATAGAGTGGCCCTTACGGAAGCCGAACTGGGCATCTGGGAGTAGAGCTTCGGCGGTGACGTGGTGCTGTAGCCTCTTCAGGTAGATGCGCTCGAAAACTTTCGAGATGGCAGGCAGCAGACTAATTGGGCGATAGCTCTTCGGCTGGCGGAGATCTTTTCCCATCTTAGGAATAGCCACAATCTCAGCATGCTTCCACTGCAGGGGAAAGTGACCGGTGCGAAAGATCTTGTTGAAGATTGCAGCCAGGTGAGTAGAGGCGTCCTCAGGCAGTTGTTTCAGCATGGCAGTGGAGACGTCGTCAGGGCCTGCAGCTCTCTTTGGATTGAGGGCCTTCAGAGCCGTCGAGACTTCTTCAGGAGTTGTGGCCTCTATGTCATCATCGCCCTCCGTTTCCAGATAGCGAGGGAGCCGGTCAGAGACCATCTCTTCATGTAAGCGTAGGCTTCCGCGGCCGTTGTCTTCTTCAATAAAATTCTTCAGGGTATCAGACCGCATCGTCATAATTTTAAATTGCGCCAACGTTTCGGCCAGCGTTGCAGCTAGCCTTCATCAGGGCCTTACGTTAACGTAAGGCCCTGATGAAGGCTAGCTGCAACGCTGGCCGAAACGTTGGCGCAATTTAAAATTATGACGATGCGGTCTGATACCCTGAAGAATTTTATTGAAGACCATCTCTTCATGTTCTGCGTCCAGTGGATCCTCTACAGGCTTGAAGTTCTCTTCAAAAACATCGGCGAGGGCATCAGCCTTCGCGTTTGGTTCACAGACAGTTCCGGTTGCAGTTCGGAGAGGCGGCATACGCTGCGTTCGCCGTAGGAAGTGTTTCGCGGTCCTCCAGGCAGACCCGTCGTCAAGCTGAAGAGTCGCCACACGGCTAGCCCACTCCCGGTTGCGGTGATTGTCCACAGCCCCCGTGATTTCGCGACGCATACGGTTGAGTTGCCGTTTGGTGGCGGGGTTCCGTGTACGCTGCCATTCGCGGTACACTCTGTTCTTCTCGGCAATTTGTGCAAGGAGATCGGGGGGCAGCTGTCGAGAGTGGTCCTGGCGCGCGTGTCTGGGGGGAGCCGCTTCATTGATAGCGGCGAGGGCGGCGTCCGTGAAGTGGAGGAGCGAATCTTCAGCTTCTGCGTCGTCAACAGGTGGCATCCCAGCGAGGGACTCGGTCAGGGTGTGGCAAAAGAGATCCCAGTTGACTCCAGAGAGTGACACCCCACGCCTGGGTAACTGCAGTGGGTCGAGGTCGACGTCAAAAACAACTGGCACATGGTCAGAGGAGAGAACATTCCGTGTCGAGGCGAGGATGCGGTGCGGAATGCCTTTCACGACCGCGAAGTCGACGATGTCCGGTTGTCCATTAGCGGGGAAGATGGTGGGATCATAGGGACCCACTACCACGGCGTCATTGCGATCCACGATTCGGAGGACGCGGCGTCCGTCTCTGTTGGTGAGTCGTGAACGCCAAGCGACGTGCTTGGAGTTATAGTCTCCAGCGATGAACAGCTTGCCTCCGATGGAGAGAAGAGATTCTAAGTCCGCATCTACCCATGGATGCGACGGTGGTTTGTAGATGGCAATGAAGGTTATGGCTCCCGCTGACGTGTGCGCGGCAACTCCAATCGCCTCCAGTGTCACGAGCGGCGGCAGTTGAATCTGGTGGTGACGGATCCCATTCCTCCGCCGGCAGTTGGCCTGTCAGCACGGTAACAGGGGTAGTTCTGCGCTTTGACTGCAATGCCTGGTTTAAGGCGGGTTTCGCTGAGCAGACAGATGTCCACGGCTTCATCACGAAGAAATTGACGAAATTCGCCAGCTTGTGTGCGTAGACAGAGGGAGTTCCACGCGACGACCGTGAGTCCTCTAACACTTCCCATAATGAGTAGTGGAGGAGCGTCTGGTGGCTGCCGGAGCGGCAATCTTCTGTGCAGCGGTCAGGTGCTGCGTGAGGACATCAAGCAGTTTTGTTGTGCTCGCCACAAGTGCGGGGGGTTGAGTAATCAGACTGGCGATGTCCGTGGCGGAGGCGGCAGGAGCTGTATCTTCTCTGGCGCCGATGGAAGTGGCCACCTCTTCGCCATTGTATGTGGGTTCTACTGGGGCGTTGGTTGTGCGACCCCTTGTCTTGCGCCGGCCGCCGCGGCGTTGGGGGCGTGCACCAGACATCACGGGTAGGGCAGCAGAGGAGGGGCCCGGTTCCGGGTTCGACGAATTCTGCACAGGTGGAGTGACGCAGTTTAGTAGCGGTTGTCGTGCCCCTGCGTCTTCAAAAACATAGCGGGTGTGGGAGTCTTCATTGCGGCGACGTGCCTGTGGGCCTGCATGGTCGGCGTCATCGCTGTTGGGTCGGCGGGGCGCCAGTCCTCTGGCGACAACCGTGGCGTGGGAGATTGTAGGTTCAGCCTTGGCAGACTACTTCTGTTTCGCGGCGACTGGCTGGCCTCGCTGACGAGCACTGGCGCGTCTCCAAGCTTCACAGCCGCCTTCGCTGGCAACGTGAGCGCCCCCACAGAGAGCGCATGTTGGCTGCTGCTTCCGAGGGATGGGGCAGTCCTTCGCTGGGTGTGCACCGGCGCACTTCACACATTTTTCAGGCATGGAGCAATGCCGGGCGACATGGTTGATGCCCTGGGACCGGTAGCACTGAACAGGGCCTCTCTTGGCGCGCAAGTCTTCTGTGGTCACCGAGACGTTGGCGAGTCGGGTGAGCTGGTAGAGCTTCCTGTTCTCGATTGTATCGGTTGCGATGACGAGAAACAGGGGCATGTAGCCACGTGATTTGGGCTGCTTCATCTTGACCACAGTTCTGACACTGAAGTCGAGCTCTTCGAGTTCTTCTTTAATGTGATCCGGCTCCATGTTGAAGGGCAGATGCCGGATGACAATCTTCAGGACGCGGTCCGGTGTGGTGGCGTGAGTGAAGAAAGGGATTCCCCTTTCAGACGCCTCCTGCGTCACGCGTCGGTAGTCGTCTGCTGAGCGCAGCGTAATCTTGTACATGTCTCGTCCGGCGACCTTCACATTGTAGACTGCCGTCGTCCAGCTATTGAGAAGCTGTTGCAGCTGCCGGAAGGTCCCTTCGTATTTCAGAACGATCGGCGGAAGTGGCGCATCCTTCCTTGGCGCCTTGGAAGGGCGCGGTGGTTGCTCTGGGGCATCCTCAAGGGCAGCAAAAGTGTTGGCAGTGGATGCCGGCTCGTGAGTGGACAGCACCCGTCGTCGCGCTGCATGGCGTCGCTTCGGGCGAGTGAATCCGTCAGCATCGTCAGCAGGCGTTCGTTTCGATCGCTTCTCAGCCGGTGAGCTGCGCCCGCCGGTAGGGGCCGTATCGTCTTCTCTTCTGCTTTTGCCGGATTGCCGACGAGGTGGTGGTACGGCAGACGGCTCGTCTTCTTCCGACACCGGAAGCGGAACTGTAAGCGCATCCATAGCGATATCCATCATGTCCTCATTCGTTGCGTGGTCCGTCATAAGTGGGGGGCCAGATGGGGCCGCCGACGTAGCAAGCTCCGCCGGACGGCTATCTGCCACACCCTTCGCAGTACGTAGCTCCGTTCGCTTCGACATCTCTCGCGCGAATGGCGTGCGTCTCGTCTGCGTCTGCGTCTCTGCAACGCGTTCTGCGCGTGTGGTCCTTGGGTCGATCGAGTCCAGTATTTATGCCTGGGAGGAGCTGGGCGTTCCCTAATCGGTCCGCGCCGAGTCTAGTGTTCCATCTGTGGTCCGCGCCCGCCAGACTCTACGCACGCACTCCGAGCTGAGATGTCGAGGCGAGAGGACGTGTTTGACGATCGAGCGAAGGGTGTGGCGGATCGCTGTCCGGCGGGGTCAGCTCAGGCGACTGAGTTGCTCCCGTCGGCGGCCCCATCCGGCCCCCCACTTATGACGAACCGGCGCCGACCACTTGACAATGACTTGGACGTTTCTCTTGTTGATGTTTCTCGCTCCCAGGAGCGCATGGAAGTGCGCATGCATAAGCTTGCACATGGGGGTGACTACCCCGGTCGTGAGGACGACGAAGCTGCCATGCTTGCGTACTGCAGGATATGGAAGGCTTCTGCACTGCCGGGCACGGGGCGACAGGCGACAGGTGAGCCGGTGGGGGCCTCGCCAGGCGCACAGGCTGCGTCCCTGGCGACGGCGGTCTCACAGGGTGCGCCACAGGGGCCGGCCATGCGAGAGGTCGGTTCACATGTGGCTGCTCCTACGGCCCTGCAACATCAAGAACCCGTAGCCACGCCAGTTTCTGCCGCGCCCTGCGCGAAGGGCTCTACCGCGGTCCGGGCGGTTGCAAAACCAGCCCAAGAGGCCGCCATGATTACCGACGACGACAACTTGCCAGACGCAAATCTTGCGGAGGCCATTGCTGACGCTGACAGACGTGACGCTGACGATGCTCGTGCGCTCCAGAAGCGCCGGGCTGACGCGACGGACGACTCTGACGGCCGCTCCCAAGCCTCCGACACTGCTCGGCCGCGGAAGAAGGCCACTAAGGCCTCCCGCGCCGCCGCTGCCACTGCGGCCCAGGCGGTCGAGACGACGGTGTGCGCGAGGGAGCAGAGGTCCTCCTCTGGGCCTGCTGCTGCGCGCCACCTTGATGAGGACGGTTTTGTTACCCCTGCCAGGCGGCACACGGCAAGGGCGGCTGTCCTACAGCCTGCGCTGCCGCTGCCGACCGCCAACGCTTTCCAGGACGCGCCTGATGATGTCTCGGACGACGCCGGGGTGCCACGCCGGCCTGTTGCGTCGCGCCCCCCGCCGATTGTCGTCCAATGGGACGGCCCTTATCGGCTGTTCGAGCAGAAGATCGCCAGGGTGGCGCCAACTGCCAGCGTCAGGACTGCTGGCAATAATCTCTACCGGCTCCTCACGACTTCTGCTGAGGACTACCGTGCAGTCATGGAGGTCATCTGCAAAGATGGCCTCCATTGCTACACGCACCCATCGGAGCCACTCAAACTGCTGAAGGTGGTGTTCCGCCGCCTCCCCCTCCAGTTTGGGGCGGATTATCTACGCGAAGAACTGGAGGACATGGGCTTCGGCATCCGACACACGGGGCTCATGAACTTCCCACGCACCCACCGACCAATGCCGCTGTACCTGGTTGTCCTTGTTGACAACCTGGAAAATCGCAAGATTTTCCAGGTGCAGCGGGTTGGGCGGGTCGATGTCGCAGTGGAGCCACTGAGTGCCAAGGGCAGGAGGGCCCAGTGTTTCTCCTGCCAACGGCTCGACCATGTGTCGCGCTATTGTTCGATGCCGCCCCGCTGTGTCAAGTGCGGGGCCCAGCATCAGAGTAAGGAATGCCCGCTCCCGCGAGAGGACAAACCGACGTGCTGCAACTGCAGTGGCGCGCACGTTGCGAGCTACCGGGGATGTCCGGCCTTCCAACGTGGCCGCCAGCAGCATCGCGGCCGGGCTACCCCTTCCCGCAAGGTGCAGCCTGGCACCAGCTTCGCTGATGCCGCTAAGGGGGGGGCGCCCGCCCCCTCTACTCAGCGGCCTGCTGCCTCTGATGGCGCTGCGCTGCAGCAGCCTGCCCCGTCAGATGTGGCTGCTCCCCCTGCACCCGCGCCTTCCGCACCGGCTGCTTCCCCCCGCCGGCGCCGCCGACGGCCGCGGCGCACCGCCCCTGCGGCGGAACGTCCGGCCACTGCTGCCCCGCGACAGCAGTCTGCTTGGGCTGTGCCGCTGCAAACATCACCTCCTGCGGTCCCACCGCAGCCTGATGTTCCTGCCTTGGAGGCCGCCCCAGAGGTCCCCACGGCTCCTGATGCAGCTGAGCTCCGAACGCTTTTGCGTTCGTTGAGCCAGCTGCTCGAGCAGCTGCCGGTGTTAGTCACCGCCGTCACGTCCGCCCTCCAGGCCGGCGTCGTTCCTGCGGACCGCCATGGCAAATGAACATGTACATGGGCTCACCGTGTGCGGCTTTAACGCACGCGGCTTAGTTCCCCAACAAGGGGAATTCCGTCAATTCCTCCGAGATGAGGCGATAGACATCTGCCTCGTCTGCGAGACGTTTCTTAAACCTGGCGTGGCCGTCGGTGTGGCGAACTATCGCTGCTACCGCACCGACCGGCCCACCCATGGTGGAGGCACCGCCATATATGTGAAAAACTCACTGAAGCACCATGCTGTCCTGCTGCCGCCTCTAGCTGCGGTGGAGGCCACTGGGGTGGCTGTCACCACCACAGCTGGTGTCATTACCTTCATCGCCGTCTACAGGCCACCGAGGGGCCACCTCCTGGAGGCCGACCTTGATGCCCTCCTAACGCTGCGTGGGAAACTTTTCATTGCGGGTGACTTAAATGCCAAGAGCCCGCAATGGAATTCTCGAGTCACCAACGTCAGCGGGCGACGCCTTCTCCGCGTCACTCAACGCCACGGCGCTCTAGTTCTGGGTCCATTTGACCATACATTCTTTCCCAACAGAGGCCAGCCCGACGTGCTCGACGTCGCAGTCCTGAAAGGCGTCGGGCACTTTATGTCGGCTACCGTCCGCTGCGCCCTGTCCTCTGACCACCTTCCGGTGGTCTACGATATGGACGTCGTCGGCGCCTCCCTGCCGCCTGCTCGCCGCACCTTCCGCGGAATTGACGAAGCCAGATTCCAAGCCGAACTGCTCGGCCGCTTTGAAGATGCTCCAGATCCTGCCCTGGAGGGGGCCGATGCTGCGCTGGCCTTTTTTACGCGGCACACCCTTAGCGCTGCTGCCGCTGCATCTCCCCGACAGCCGCGGCGGCCCCGAGAGATGTCTCGGCAGCTTCCTCCGCACATACTGGAGGCTATAACGGCCAAAAACCGCCTCTTCCGCGAGTGGCAACTCACTAGACAGCCTGAGACCAAGCGTCGCCTCAATCGGGCACGGCGCGAAATCCGGGCCGCCATCGACCAACACCGAAACCGTGACTGGGCTGGCCTTGTGGCCACCCTGAACACGACTGATGGGAGTGCCTGGCGGACCGCCAAGCGCTTCCTCCGCCGCCATCAGCCTGTTCCTCCGCTTCATGTCGGCGGCGAGGTTGTCTGCGCCCCGGACGCCAAGGCCAACGCACTCGCAGACGTGTTCGCCGACAACTTCCGACCGGTCGCGGATGTTTTCGACGCCGAACACGTCCAACTCGTGGAAAACCATCTACCAGTTTTCCTCGCCGCCAGGGCCGCTGATGATGTGATCACGCCCGTCACAGCTGAAGAAGTTGGACTCCAGCTCCGCCGCCTCAACCCGAAGAAGGCAGGTGGCTCTGATGGAGTCACAAACCACCTCCTGCGGCTACTGCCGCCGGCACTCTATCAGCCACTAGCGGACACTTTTAACTGTGTCCTCAGATCCGGGATCTACCCTTCCGCGTGGAAACACGCGGAAGTGGTGGCTATCCCAAAGGCCGGCAAGGATCCGCGTCAGGTGGAGCATTACCGGCCGATCAGCCTGCTCCCGTCTCTCTCCAAGATTTTTGAGAGATTGTACGTGGAGCGGCTGTGGCGCCACGTCACCGCTGAAGGGCTCCTTCCAGCTGAGCAGTTCGGATTCCGGCGGGGCCACTCGACCACGCACCAGCTCCTACGCCTGGTGGAACAGGCGATGAGGGCGCTGGAGACGCGGGAGTACCTTGGGGCGGTACTCCTAGACGTCTCCAAGGCGTTCGACAGCGTGTGGCACGAGGGCCTCGTGTACAAGCTCCTTGTACATGGGGTCCCGACGTCGCACGCACTTCTACTGCGGTCCTACCTAGAGGGCCGCACCTTCCACGTCCGGGCCGCCGGCGGCACATCCACCGACCGGCCGATTCGTGCAGGGGTACCGCAGGGGTCGGTTCTCGGCCCCCTGCTGTACACCTTGTACACCGCCGACGCACCGCGGGTGGCGCGCGTGGAGTTGGCTCTTTACGCCGACGACACTGCGCTGTTCACCCGCAGCATGAACGTGGTCGCGATGTGCCGCCGACTCCAACTTGCGTGCGACGTCCTGGGGGCGTGGTCCACCAAGTGGCGTCTCAAATTCAACGCCGCCAAGAGCCAGGCGGTCGTCTTCACTCGGAGACGACTGCCTCCTGCCCTGCCGCCTGTCTCGATCTCGGGAGGCCCCATCCCGTGATCACCAACAGGCCAATACCTCGGTGTGCGGCTGGACCGGCATCTCACCTGGCTACCGCACATCCGCGACATCAGGGGGCGGGCGATTGGGCGTCTCCGGGCGCTCTACCCGCTGCTGAACCCCTCGTCCACTCTCCCCCCTCGGCACGGCCTGACCGTGTACTTGGCCCTCGTCCGGCCGGTACTCGAGTACGCCGCCGTGGTGTGGGGGAATGCTGCTCCGTCGCACGTTGCGATGTTCCAGCGTGTCCAAAATCGGGCGCTGCGACTCGCACTTCACAAGCCGCCTCGGTACCCCACGAGACTGCTTCATGAGGAAGCTGGCGTCCCGTTGCTACGGGATCGCATCAGGCAGTCCGCCAGGGTGTTCTATGCCTCTGCAGAACACTCTGGCAGTCATCTTATACGTGGACTGGGACACAAAGTCCACCGCAGGCCAACCACGCGCTGGCCTGATCTGCTGCGGGAGTAGCTTCTCCCGCAGCAGCTATGACGCATTTAACGCAGCGTCCGCCCTCACGCGGGCGCTCACATAGGCCAAACCAACAGTGAGGCCACACAACAGCTCTAGAGGTCCAAACAGGAACAGCAGCTTCGCTGCTTAGCCTGTCCCTCCTCCTGGTAGATGAAACCAGTGATTTGCAGTGCAGTGCAGTGCAGTGCCCGCCAGACTCGGCTTCAACGGAACCCTCCAGTCGCGGATGTTCCGACTGCCGTCGGCGCCCGTTTTGGCCGTCCTCAACGGTTGTGGTTGCCATCTGAGGTGTGTCAGACGCGATCTGAGATGTTGGGTTCTCTATCTCTTGACTGTTACTATGATTTCCACTTCTGTTTCGTGTTGGGCGCTCCCTAATCGGTCCGCGCCGCGTCGTGTGTTCCGTCTGAGGTCCGCGCCCCCCAGACGAAATCTGTTGTCAAAGGGAACGTGACGTTCCGAGTCGCAGGGCGCGACTTGAACCGGGTCATTACGAAGACTGCCGAAGATTACCGTGGGGTCATGGACCTTGCAGAGAGGGAGGGGCTGCACAGCTTCACCTATTCCTCGGACCCGGTGAAGACGCTCAATGTCGTGTTACGCAAGCACCCATTCAGTATGGACCCTGGATACTTGCGGGAGCTGCTCGAGGACCTGGGCGTCCCGATACGCGCCACGGCGCGTATGAAGTCACCCAGGGACTTCTCCGACATGCCGCTATTTATGGCGGTTCTCGACGACACCGTCGAGAATCGCAAAATATTCCAGCTGACCCACGTGGCCGATGTCGGCGTCACCGTGGAGAAGCTGCGCAGAAGACGCGGCCCACCACAGTGCTTCAATTGCCAAGGCCTGGACCACGTGGCGAAGTACTGGAAGATGCCTCCCCGCTGCGTCAAATGCGCGGGGGAGCATCCCAGTCGGGAGTGCAAAATCCCGCCGACGGCCGCGCCCACATGCTGCCATTGCGGCGAAAAGCATGTGGCGTGTTACCGCGGCTGCACTGCCTTCCGGCGCGCCGCATCAAGAAGAGAACAGCCGGTGTGTTCAAAAAAATGGTTCAAATGGCTCTGAGCACTATGGGACTTATCATCTGTGGTCATCAGTCCCCTAGAACTTGGAACTACTTAAACCTAACTAACCTAAGGACATCACAAACATCCATGCCCGAGGCAGGATTCGAACCTGCGACCGTAGCAGTCGCGCAGTTCCGGACTGAGCGCCTAGAACCGCTAGACCACCGCGGCCGGCCCGGTGTGTTCCGCGCGGGTGCAAACTGGAAGGAGCTATGCATCCGCTGCCACCGACAAGGCACCCGCCAAATCGGTTGAGCAGCGCCCTGTCGCCCCCGCTGACGTCCAGGGCGTGGCAGTCAGCTGGAGCCACTGTCACTGTCACTTATCCATACGGGTCTGCCCTGACCCATGTTGGGAGCAGGCTAAGCATATACTGCTGTTCCTGCATAATCCTGTATCTGTGGAGTGGCTTCCTCACGGTGCGAATTGGCCTGAGGTGTTTTCTGGGGTGGAGTTATCCTCTCTCTGCCACGAGATATTAATCTCGTAACAGGTCAGGCCAACGCGTGGTTGGCCTGTGGTGAATAGGATGGCCCAAGTTCCTAATGAGCCTATTAACGGACTGTACAGTCCGCTCATAGAAGATCCGCGCCGATTGTTTAAATCGGTCACGGAGGAAGGGGATGCCGGTTTGGCGGTGTAGCCGAGCGGTCGAATAGAGTCTCGGTAGGCGCAGAGCGAGCTTGAGTGCCCTGTTCTGCATCCTCTGCAGCTTGTTGATGTGTGTGTCGGCTGCGTTGCCCCACACCACGGCCGCATGTTCCAGCACTGGACGAACCAGCGCCAGGTACAGCGTGATGCCGTGGGGGGGAGGCAAGGCAGACGACGGGTTGAGCAGAGGGTACAGAACGCGTAGGCGCCCTATTGCTCTGCCCCTGACGACCTCGATGTGGGCTTTCCACGTTAGCTTCTGATCGAGAATAACTCCCAGGTAGCGGCCAGTCCTGCTCCATGGGACGGGGCTTCCCATGACGGTGACTGGCGGAAGATCTGGTGGCAGTGGTCTTCGTGTGAACACCACTGCCTGGCTCTTCGCCGCATTCTGTTTCAGGCGCCACTTTGTCGACCACGCACCAAGGGCCTCACATCCATGCTGGAGCAGGCGGCACATCTCGACGGCCTTCATACTCCGCACGAATAGCGTTTTTCCCAATTCACCGGCGCCACACGCGGAGCGTCGGCCGTGAATAATGAGTAGAGCAGGGGGCTGAGAACGGACCCCTGCGGCCCTCCAGCACGGATGGGTCGGTGCGTGGACGTCCCCTCGTCCAGGCGGACGTGGAAAGTCCTGTCGGCCAGATACGACCGGATTAGGACCCCGTGCGACGTCGGGACCCCGTGCACAAAAAGTTTGTACACGAGGCCGTAGTGCCACATGGAGTCGAATGCCCTGGAGACGTCGAGGAACACCGCCCCAAGGTATTCCCGAGTCTCCAGGGCGCGCATGGCCTCTTCCACCAGCCGCATCAGCTGATGGACCGTGGAGTGACCCTTCCGGAAGCCGAACTGCTCATCCGGTATCACTCCTTCTGCTGTCACGTGGCGAAGCAGGCGCCTGGCGTAGATGCGCTTGAAGACTTTGGAGAGGACCAGTAGTAGACTGATGGGTCTGTAATTGGCAGCGTCATGCAGGTCCTTGTTCGCTTTGGGGATGGCCACCACCTCTGCATGTTTCCACACAGAGGGGTAGACATCCGAACGAAGGACTTGGTTGAAGATACCCGCCAGCAGCGGATGGGCCCCAGCTGGAAGGTTCCTCAGCAGGTGGTTGGTGACCCCATCAGCGCCTCCGACCTTCTTAGTATTGAGCGCCTTCAGCTGGGCGGCCACCTCCGCCTTAGAGATGGCTTCGATGACGTCCCTTGCCTCCAGGAATACTGGGAGTTGCTCGGCTACCTGCTGCATGTGGTCTTCATCAAGATTGTCGTCCACTGGGGTGAATGACGATTGGAATTGGTCCGCCAGGACACCTGCTTTTCCATCAGGGCTGCAGACGACGTCTTTCCCAACCAGTATTGGTGGTATGCGCTTCACCGTGCACCAGGTGCTGCCATCCTCTGGGTTGAGGGAGGCGACGAAGGCCGACCACACGCTGTTCCTGTGCACCTCTGCCGCTGCTTTGATGTCTCTCCGCATGCGGTTGAGGCATCGCTTCGTCGCGGGTTGGCGGCTGAGCTGCCACTCCTAGAACACCCTGTTCTTCTCCCTGATTGCTTCCCATATCGGAGGCGGTAGGTTCCAGGAGAAGTCCCTGGGCCCCTGTGGCTGGGGGGGGGGGGGGGTTGGCCGCGTCGGCTGCGTGCAGTTGCTGGCGGGAGAGGACATGCAGAGCGGCGTCCGCGCCCACTGCGTCTGGATCGGGTGTGTCCGCGATCGATTCCAGGAAGCGCTCGCAGTCCATGCGTCGGTACGTCTGTCGGCGTGGTGGTAGCGTGGCTCTGGCGACATCTATGTCGAAGACCACCGGCAGGTGGTCTGACGACAGTGCACACCGTGTGGAGGCGGTCGTGTGGTGCCTGATGCCTTTTATGACTGTGAAATCGAGCACGTCCGGCCGTCCCCTGGCTGGGTAGATTGTGGGCTCCTGTGGGCCCAGGATCAGGGCGCCGTTCCTCGCGGCAGCGCGGGAAAGTCGGCGGCCACCGACATTCGTGAGGCGAGAGTTCCATTCTGGGTGCTTCGCATTGAAGTCACCTGCAATGAACACCCTCCCCCCCAACTGTCAGCAGTGCGTCGACGTCCGCCTCCTGGAGGTGTCCGCGTGGTGGCCTTTATACCGCCACGAACGTGATCTGCCCAGCTGTCGTGGTGACCGTCACCCCAGTGGCTTCCAGGGTTGCCAGGTCCGGAAGTTGCACCTGGTGGTGCCTGAGTGATGCACGTACATAGATGGCGGTGCCACCGCCGGCTGTTGGCCTGTCATTGCGGTAGCAAACATAGTTTGCTACACGCACGTGGACCCCAGGTTCAAGGTGAGTTTCACCGACCAGGCAGAGGTCAATGGCCTCGTCCTGCATGAACTGGCTAAACCCACCTTGTTGGGGGAACAGGCTGTTTGCGTTGAAGCCGCAAACGGTCAGTCCATGGATTATCCATGGTGCGGCTTCATGGAGCCTGGAGGGCCTCCGTGACTGCCGTGACTAGCACGGGTAGTTGTTGGAGCAGGGCAGAGAGAGAGCCCAGAAGGGCTCCCAGGTCTGCGGCTCCTGGTCCTGTTGATGGTGCGGGTACAGCCGCAGCGGCGGGCGCGGGGGCGGCCGGGCGCAGCGTCGCCGTCGCGTCCGTTCGTTGGACCGCACGCCCAGCAGCCTGCGGCGCGGGAGTGTTGAGTGGACGGGCAGTGCTTCGTCCGCCCTTGTGGTGGTTGGCCTGGGAGTCAGGCTGTGGGGCTGACGAGCCAGGCGCGGTGGATGGTGCGGTCTCGTTCGAGTCCCGTTGCAGAAGTGGCGGGAAGGCCACTTGTCGTCTCGTGGCGGCGTCAGCGGACTCGCCCTTGGTGGCGGAGGCGTAGCTGGTGCCAGGTTGCACCTTCCTGGCAGGTGCTGATCGTCCGTTCTGCCGTGGGTGGCGTCGGAATGCAGCGCAGCCTCTGTAGCTCGCCACATGTGGGTCGCTACAGTTGCAGCACTTTGGCGCCTCCTCTCCTTCGTGCAGTTCCGACTCTGGTGGGAGTCGGCGCACTTGACACAGCGGGCCGGCATGGAGCAGTAGCGAGCCACGTGGTCAAGGCCCTGGCAGGAGAAGCACTGGGCGCGCCTTCCCTTGGCCTTGAGCGGCTCCACTTCCACTCCAATACGAGCCACCACCTGCAGTTGGAAGATTTTTCGGTTTTCGAAGTTGTCTGGGAGGACAACTAGGAAAAGAGGCATATCTCGCCTCGTCCTGGGCGATTTCATGATGGTCACGGAGCTGGCCATGTAGCCCAGCCCCGCCAGTTCTTCTTTGAGGTGCGAGGGCTCCATTTTCAGCGGAAGGCGGCGGAAAACCACCTTCAGCTGCTTCACGGGCTCCGCATTATGCGTAAAGCAGTGTAGCTTGTCGGTCTCAATGATCTTCCTGGCTGCTCGGTAGCCATCCATGGTGGCGGTCGAAACCCGGTATAGGTCTCGCCCGACACATTTGACCTTGGCAGCGGACGCAACTGTCTCAAATTTATCAAGGAAGGACTTGTAACTGTCCGTTCATGAGACAGTTATCGGTGGTGGGGCGGGTGCCCGCCTCTTGGGTGGCTGTGGCCTGCATGGCCTCTGACTCGTCGACTTCGATGAATGAGTTCGTCGTCGGGAGCGGCTGCACTGTTTGGAGCCGTTTGGCCCGAGCAGTGTGCCGCCGCTTTGGGACGGTGAACCCGTCGTCTGGTGTCTGGTCCGCCTCAGTGGGGGCAGGGTCGTCTGCCATCTTCTGCTTCTGGCTTCTCCTGCAAACAGAGAGAATGTGGAGGAGTCGTCCTCCTCTATTGCTACCGGCCTCTTCCTGGAGGGCTGCGGTGTTGCCATGACTTCCGCCTCGAGCAGGTCTCCAAGGTTGGCCTCTATGATAGTGTCGTCACGTGGCAGGACGGTGACGTCTTCTGTCGTCACGCCTGGCGGTACAGTTTCCGGTATATCTGTGGCCTCTTCACTGGAAGAGACCGGAGTGGCAGCCAGCAGTGCACCAGTTTCTTCTGGAACTGGGACTGGTGACGCAACACTCATCTGGGCCGCCGCTGGCAGAACAGTGTCGTCTGTATTCAACACGCTTGTCAGGACTCCCGACGGTACTCGTTCCTCTTCATTGACCACGCAACCGAGTGACTTGAGGTACTGGTGGAACAAGTGGAGAGCTCGTTCGTCGGCTGCTCGTTCCCGGTAATCAGTATCCCGTGACATTTGGTGCAGGATGACGTACAATTGCGCCGCTGTAAGCGGGCCTGTTTCCCTAGAATATGCCGTCTCGTGGTCCTTTGTCGTTTGCTGCGTCGTCGTACGTGGGGGGGCCGGATGGGGCCGCAGACGGTGGCGATCCGCCACACCCTTCGCTTGAGTAGCGTGGTCCTGCTTGCACTGCATCGCTCACTCGAGTGTCAGCCGGAGCCTTTTCTTTTCTATTTTTGTGTCACATGGTGTTTACAGTTCCTTCGGCTTCGCCGAATCTACGTGTATTTGTGTGTGGTTTGGTTTTGTTATTCTCTGTGATTAATTTTTATTGATAAAAACAAATCGTTGGCTTTGGAGGGCATGGTCGGTAGCAATAAGGCCTTGCGGCCCTCGACCATCCTCGATTTATGAGGCGTGGGTTTTAGTTGTTTGGTTCTGTGCAGTGGGTGCAGTGGGTGCTGCTTCCCACTGCTTTCCTTTTGTGGAGTTGCGCCAGTCGGCCGCTCGGCGAGATGTAGTCGTCGTTCCGTGGCGGCCGCTGTGCTCGTTGTTTTCCGCCGCTTGCCCGCTGGGTACGGGCGTCGTACATTCATTGGTCTGCAGCGGGTCTGCGTCTCACTTTAACATTTATTCTCAAACCATTTAGTCAAGTGTGGTTTACTCTAGTTTACTCTATGTAGCTAAGGGTGGTCGCGCAGCCGACAGAGAATGGGGGTGGGGGGGGGGGGGGGGGGGGGGGAGTGGTCTTAGTCACTACATCTTAGATTTAGTTTGGGTCCTACGCTAAGTTGCTTGGGTACAAAAACGGTAACCCAAGGGTATCTCGATTTACACATTTATCTAACACTATTGGGTTTCAACAAGGGAGCACTATCAGCTAGAAAAATTTAACTACTAATCGAGGCAAAAACAATTTAAACATATTTCTGTTCCCTATTGGTTCCCAACAAGGGAGCAAGGATTTTCAAGGACAATAACAGGGTATATTATGCTAAGGGGAGTGCTACTGGACTAAGCTAGAAACGAAATCTTATTAAACTATTAGGCTTTTCACTATTGCTTACTAATTAATGGGGTCTTGTATGATTTGGCGTGGTACTCTCTGCCTGTGCCACGTTCGGGGTATCACAGTACCTGTGCCCTGAGTTGTCTACAGTTTTCTCTAATTTCTTCTAGTTTGTCAAATAGTGTTGTTACTAGTCTTTTAACTGTATCTTGTATCATCTCGATTTCAACTGTTTCGTGGAGCTCTCGTACGGGTGTCCATGGTGGGGCGTCCAGAATCCACCTTATTACCTTGTTTTGCACCCTTTGTAACTTTTTGTGGTTGTGCCAGCGGCGGTAGTCGTGCACGGGCGCGGACCGCTGAGGGACCACCCTACGCCAGCCAGGGTCGTCCGCCGGCGCGGACGGCGGAGGGAGCGCCCTGCCCGCGAGCCAGCAGCCGCACAGCCCGCTGTTCGAGGCAGCATCCTCTCCCCGCACTGACTTTACATCCGCAGTGAGCGTCGCGGATGAAGTCAGGGCCTTGAGGGAGGACTTCAAGCTGCTCCTGCAACAACTCCCGCAGATGATCGCGTCTGCAGTGCAGTGGGCCGCCCAGGCCACCACCACACCAGCTGTTCCCACACCCAAACATGGATAGGCACATCCAGGGCCTAATCGTTTGCGTGTGGAACGCGAACAGCATACGTTCCCAAGCGGGAGAATTCCGCCAGTTTCTGCGAGACGAACACGTGGACGTCTGTCTCGTCACAGAAACTTGGCTGAAGCCGGGCGTGGACGTGCGGGCGACAAACTTCCGCTGCTACCGCACCGACCGGGCCACCCACGGCGGCGGAACGGCCGTGTACGTAAAGACGTCGCTGCGCCAGCACCAGGTGCAACTCCCGGAGACGCCAACCCTGGAGACGACCGGCGTCGTGGTTGACACCTCCGTGGGCCACGTAACATTCGTGGAGGCCTCCCGGCAGCCGTCAGGACACCTCCACTCCAGGGACATCGAGACGCTGCTGTCGATGCGCGGGAACCTGTTCATCGGCGGCGATCTCAATGCAAAACACCCGGGGTGGAACTCCAGGGTCACCACCATCAGCGGCAGACGGCTGCTCCGGGTCGTTAACGACCACGACGCCGTGGTACTGGGTCCCTTCGACCCGACGCACTACCCGACGCGCGGCCGTCCCGACGTGCTCGACATCGCGATTGTGAAAGGACGCAGCACACAACGCGATCGCGACCCCCCCCCCCCCGCTGTGCCCTATCTTCCGATTACCTGCCAGTGATCTTCGACCTGGACACAGACGGTATGGCGCCACCTGAGCACCGCAGCGCCCCCTCAACATCGACTGGGCGCACATCCAGCAGCACCTGGCGGAGGCGGTCACAGCCACACCTGACCCTGACGAGGAGGGGGTGGATGCAGCACTAGCAGCATCCACCCACTACACACTTGCGGCGGCAGATGCAGCAGCGCCGCGAGGACCGCGGAAGCCGAAGGACAACTCCAAGCAGCTTCCGCCGGACATCTTGGCGTTGATCAGGGAGAAGAACCGGGTTTTTCGTGAGTGGCAGATCACGAGAAACCCTGCCACCAAGCTTGCGTCGGGAGATTTCGGCGGCCGTCGGCCGCCACCGTAATCGGGACTGGGCTGGCAGAATAGCCACACTCAGGATCGATGACGGAAGCGCCTGGGCCATGACCAAGAGCTTTCTGCGGAAAGGGCAGCGCATCCCGCCGCTACAAGTTGGCCGTGACGTCGCCGCAGAGCCGGACATGAAGGCCAGCGTGCTCGCGGACACCTTCGCGAAATTCTCCACTGTGGACGACGTGGTCAATGAAGACACAATCCAGGAGGTGCAAGAGCGTCTTCCGCTGTACCTGACCCATCAGGAGGTGGACGACGTCATTGAACCAACCACTGCGGAGGAAGCGCAACACCACCTCGACTTCCTACAGCCCAGGAAGGCAGGGGGATGCACTGCTGAAGAAGCTGCCACCGGAAGCAGTGCGTGTTGTCACAGCGATCTTCAATTCCATCCTTCGCACAGGCGCCTACCCCGATGCGTGGAAACACGCAGAGGTGGTCGCCATTCCGAAGGCTGGTAAGGACCCCAGGCTGGCGCAGAACTATCGCCCGATAAGCCTACTGCCCTCCCTCTCGAAGACCTTCGAGAGGATACTCGCCAAACGGCTACAGCGCCACGTCAGAGAAGAAGGCCTGCTTCCTGACGAGCAGTTTGGTTTCCGCATTGGGCTTTCGACGCAGCACCAACTACTACGACTGGTGGAGCAGGCGATGGGGGCCCTGGAACGTCGCGAGTACCTTGGAGGTGGTACTCCTCGACGTCTCCAAGGCCTTTGATAGCGTGTGGCATGACGGCCTCCTGTATAAGCTGCTGATACAGGGGGTACCCGTGTCGCACGTCCGCCTTCTCCAGTCCTACCTGCGAGGGCGCACGTTCCATGTGCGTGCCGACGGCGGCGTGTCAACGGCGCGCCACATACGAGCTGGAATGCCGCAGGGGTCCGTCCTTGGCCCCCTGCTGTACTCCCTCTTCACTGCCGACGTCCCGAAGACGACGCCGAGGGTTCATCTGGCGCTCTACGCCGATGACACCGCGCTGTACACGCGCAGCATGAGCGCGCAGCTGATGCGCCGCCGCCTGCAGCTCGCCTGCAATGAGATTGGAGCCTGGGCCACCAAATGGCGGCTCAAGTTCAACGCCGGGAAGAGCCGGGCGGTGGTGTTTACACGCTGCCGCATACCCGACGCGCTGCCGCAAGTACGGATCATGGGAGGCCCCATCCCGTGGTCGCGTACTGGAAAGTACCTCGGCGTCACCATGGATCGACACCTGACCTGGGGTCCACACATCAGGGAGCTGAGGGGCCGGGCGCTTGGACGGATGCGTTCGCTCTACCCCCTCCTCAACCCCACGACGACACTGCCCCCCCCACTGCGGCCTCACACTCTATCTAGCACTAATCAGGCCAGTGCTGGAGTACGCGGCCGTGGTGTGGGGAAATTCCGCAGACACACACATCCAGATGCTGCAACGAGTGCAGAACAAAGCCTTTCGGCTGGCGCTCCACCTACCAAGGGACTACGACGCTCGTATGCTCCACGACATCGCGGGAGTTCCGATGCTAAAGCGCCGCTTCCGCGCGCTCGCAACGAACTTTTACGAGTCGGCGAGGACGTCCAGAAACCCGCTGGTCAGTGGACTGGGAAACCAAATTCACTGGCGTTCAGCGACCAGATGGCCGGACCGGTTGCTGGAATAATTTCCGTGCAGCCAGAGAGGATGACCAGCATTCGTGACAACGAGATGACAAACATTAAAGAGAGGACCATATTATCACAAGTGAATCCACGACGCAGGAACAGCAGTTGATCTGCTTAACCTGCTCCAAACCGTGCAGTGAATTGCATGTGAGTCACGCAGCAAGCAAGCAAGCCCGCCAGACGCGGCGCGCCCATCCGCCAGTCGTTATGTCCCAAGAAGAGGAGAGCAACACAGGATTTACCTGACGGCATTGCCTGCATTCGTCAGAGGAGAGAGGGTGTGTTGAACTTCTTTATTTGTTGTATGGCATCGGGGTATGCGGGATCATAAAAAGAAAATCATAGGGACGGAGCTGCAAGCAGCGTCCGCTTGGTGCACTCCCGAGTCTCAGCGGTCGAGGAGTGCAACAGGCCGCTGATAGCGGTCACGAACATCTTGAGGTGCGCCAACGTCTCGAATGAGTGGATTGGCAGAGGCGCGCGACCGTCGGTAAAAACGGCTGGCATTCTGCTGTATGCGGGGCATCACTTCCAGTTCATCAGCTGCATGGTGGAGGTACCGATGCGGAAACTGCGGGTGTACATGGAAGACCCGCCGGAGGATCTTATTCTGTTGCGCCTGAAGACGCTGAATATGCGTGGGAGCCGCATTGCCCCAGGCCTCACACGCATAGTCCACAATTGGTCGTATAAATAAGCGGAAGATGAGGAGGCCATTCCGGATGGAGAGGTCAGACCCTTCATTAAGGAATGGGTACAGCGCACCCATCCGCTGGTGGACTTTGGTACGGACGGCGTCGATGTGTGGCTTCCACAGTAGGCGATCGTCCATGATAACGCCCAGGTACCGGACGGTCTTCTGCCAGGGGAGGGCGGTCCCATAGAGTCGAAGTGGCGGGGCCGGCATCGTCGTCTTCCTCGTAAAGACGATGGCCTGCGTCTTCAGGGGGTTGAACCGGATGCGCCAGCGAGCTGCCCAGATCTCGAGGTCGTCGCATGCCTGCTGCAACCGGGAATGCATGGCGGCATGCCACCGGCTCCTGGTGTAGAGCATCGTATCGTCGGCGTAGACGGCTTTCTCCACTCGGGGCGACGTCGGAAGGTCCGAGGTAAATATAGTATAAAGGACGGGGCCCAGGACGGAGCCCTGCGGCACCCCGGCGACGATAGGTCTGGCAGTGGAGAGAGCCGCGTCAACGCGGACAGCGAAAGTACGGTGCTGCAGGTACGACGCAATGAGGCGCACGTACGCTCGGGGAAACCCAAGGTGGTCCATCTTCCAGAGAAGTCCAGCATGCCAAACACTGTCAAAGGCCTTCGTGACATCTAGAAGAACCGCTCCACAGTATTCCCGGTTGTTGAAGGCGCGAGTGATGTACTCCACAACACGTACAATCTGCTGGGTCGTGGAGTGGCCGCTGCGGAATCCAAACTGTTCCGGGGGGAGGATTTCCCGAATATCCAGGATGGTCCGGAGTCGCTGAAGAAGAAGCCGCTCAAACAGCTTGCTGATGTGCGGAAGCAAACTGATAGGCCGGTAGGATTTTGGGTCCTTCCGATCCTTGCCCGGCTTAGGAACAGCAATAACGATGGAGTGCTTCCACGCTGCAGGGTAGGTGCGAGTCCGCAGAACCCAATTGAAGATGGCAGTGAGATGAACCACAGCCATCAGCGGCAGGTTCTTCAGGACCCGGCCGGTAATGTCGTCAACACCTGGAGCCTTGGACGCCGGGAGAGCCTTGATGCTTGCACGGACTTCGGCCACTGAAATAGGTGGTATGTCGTCACGGTCCTCCTCCCCATCCCCGTGGAGGATGGTCTGCACTGCTGCGTCAACCTGGTCGACGTGTAGCTGGTCCACATCTTCTTGAAGGGGGGTAAAATTCTCCTGAAAGATGTCCGCAAGGAGATTCGCCTTATCCTCATGTAGATAGGCCGTCCCAGTCGGTGTTGCAAGAGGGGGCATCCGTGTCCTGCGCTTCGTAAAAAAGCGGACCGCATTCCAGTGCATGGGGTCAGGGGTGAACGCCTGCAGTTTCTCAGCCCAGCGTCGATTCTTATGCTGGACAATTGCGGCCTTGATGTCACGGCGCAGGCTGTTGACGTGGCGCTTCAGCTGTGGGTCCCTGGTCACACGCCATTCCTTGCAGAGGCGATTACGTGTGCGTATGTCCTGGAGGATTTCCGCTGGGAGAGCGGAAGATGCGACTGTGCTGGTGCGCGGGCGGGGGGTCGCTCCCACCAGAGCTGCTGTGAGTGTATCAGCAAACTGGGCTGCAGAGGCCTCGTGAACGCTGACGCCATCCACCTGTCGCTGCAGGGCTGCAGTAACTCGACGCTGAAAGCACGGCCAGTCCGTGCGGTTGAGATTGAGCCGGCCCGTACTCTGCACTGGGGCGACGTCCAGTTGAAAGAGAACTGGCAGGTGGTCGGAGTTCAGTTCGTGAAGGACTTCAGCAGTCAGGAACTGATTAAGTCCCCGAGTAATGGCGATGTCAAGAATGTCGGGCCTCCCTCTGCTAGGATAACACGTCGGCTCCTCGGGACCGCAGACATACGCATTCACCTCTTCAGTGGCCTGGAGAAGAAGCCGCCCATTAAGATTGGTGACCAAAGAATTCCAGGCGGCGTGTTTGCAATTGAGGTCACCAGCAATAAAATATTTGCCAGGAGTCCGGAGAAGGCGACGGGCATCATCTAGGAGGAGCTGGCGACGAGGGCTCCGGTAAACAGCCATAAACGTGACTGGTCCAGTGGCCGTTTCAACCTGGACAGCAGTGACTTCTATAGTCCCGATGGCAGGTGGTTGAATTTCACAATGCGGAATGGAGGAGCGGATGAAGATCGCCGTGCCACCCCCCTGCGTCGGCCGGTCGGTCCGAAAGCATCGGTAATTGGCGATGTTGGAGCGGATGCCTGGTTTGAGGAAGGTCTCATTGACCAGGCAAATGTCCACGTCATGTTCAAACAAGAACTGCCGAAGCTCCTCAAGGTCGTAGGTGAGGTTGGCGGCATTATAAGCCACTATGCGGAAATCATCCAAGCGGCGGCGTCTAGGCATGCTGGGCTACTGAAGTGTCGGCAGTGGGAGCCCGAAGGCTGCGTGAGATCGTCGCCTCCACTGTGGCGGCGACGGTTGCAGGCAGGTTGACGATGGCGGTGGTCAACTCGGTCACCATCGTGGTCAGATGCTGCAGCAGCTGGAAAACGTCTTGGAGTCCAACAGTAGGCACTGCTGTAGGCGAAGGAGAAGCTGGCTGGCGGTCCTGGCGTGCAGGAGGCGGTGGGACGCTGGGCACCTCGGCAGCCGCGGTCGCCCGTGGTTGGGAGACGCCCTTTAGTGCATCTGCCACTGTGACACCGGGCTGGATCCTCGCGGACCGGCGTTCAAGTAGGGAGGGCCACGTACGCTTGTCATTGGCCGGCTGTGTGGGCGGCGGTTGTCGCCTCCGTCGGGTATCAGCGCGTCGGGAGGGCGGGACGGGCGGAAGACCCCGCTGCCGACGGCTAGCCTCCTTATGCTTCGCGCAGGAACGAAAATTGGCAGGATGGCTGCCTCCACACAGGCCACAGACGGGCGGCTCATCCTTGCTTCGTGGACAAAGGCGGCTGTCGTGGCCAGCACCACACTTGACGCACATAGGCGGCATAGTGCAGTGACGGGCCACGTGGTTGAACCCTTGGCACCGGAAGCATTGGACCGGGCCACGGGACTTCCGCAGACGTTCCACGGTGATGGAGAGATCGTAAATCCTGGTTAGCTGGAATATTTCCCGATGCCGAGGAGTGTCCTGCAGGACGACGACGCGGTGGCCAGTAAGCTGATTGGTCCCGGGCATACGATGGTAATCCACCACCGTTGCGACGAAGCCGAGGTGCCAGACGCGGCTACATTGTCCCTCTCTGGTCGCCGGGTGTTCCCTCCGCCGTCCGCGCCCGGCCTGGCCGTCTTCTGAAGTCGAGTTCATGATTTGGGGGTGTGTCAGATCTGGTCTCTAAAGTCCGACACCTTGTCTCACGGCTGTTCTGTCGGTCTCCACTTTTATTTCTTGTAGAATCCCGGAGTTGATTTTTCACAAGCTCAAGCGCTGGATTCCAGGCAGTGCTGATTTGGTATCCCGAGTCACGGTTGATTAGATTGTCTGTGACCTTAATCTCAATGGCTTCTTTAATGACACTGTCCCAAAATCTTGAGGTCTGTGTCACAATCTTGGTGTCATTGTAATCCATTGAATGACTAAGTTCCAGACAATGCTCTCCTATGGCTGATTTAGTTGCCTGCCTGAGTCTGGTATGTCTCTGGTGTTCTTTACACCTGATGTCCACAGTTCTGGTGGTCTGGCCAATGTATGACATCCCACACTGGCATGGTATATTGTAAATACCTGGCTTGCGTAGTCCCAGGTCATGTTTTACATTGCCCAGCATAGCCCCAATTTTGGTGGGTGGGCAAAATATGCTCTTGATGTCATATTTCTGGAGAATCCTGCTGATCTTGGCAGAGATTGGCCCGGCGTATGGCAGGCATGCCATCTTCTTCGCCTCTTCTGGTTCTTCTTCTGGATCCTTTGGCCGGTTGGCAGGTTGAAGTGCCTTCCGGATATCTCTAGAGGAGTACCCATTCCTGCTGAATTTCTATTTCTGTGGCCAGACTATCAGGATCTGTGGACCAGTGTTTTGAGCACTCCATTCTTCTGTGCCAGATGGTGGCAACTGCTGGCTTGTAGGTTCTTAATCAAATTGGGGAGCTCTTGCCTTAATATGATTTCCTCTCAGTCCTTCGCTGAACTCCCTAAGCCGCCCTTCAGTTCTCTCTCTGTCCCTCTGTGCATTATTAACATTAAGCACCGATATTTATTCTCCTTCCAGTCCAAGGTATACAGTTACAGTAAAATTATATATACATTTAAAATACGTACGTACACATTATATAAAATTATCACAACGTAAAAAATACGTAATATAAGGAAAAAAACGGAAATGATGAAAATTTTGAAACAAAAAAACGAGACAGCGGTACACACGAAGTCAGGATCAAGTTGGCCCGTCACAGGTTCGACAAGGGATTGAATGGAACATTTGGGTTCAAATGGTTCAATTGGCTCTGAGCACTATGGGACTTAACATCTGAGGTCATCAGTCTCCCAGAACGTAGGACTACTTAAACCTAACGAACCTAAGGAGATCACACACATTCATTCCCGAGGTAGGGTCCGAATCTGCGACCGTAGCGGTCGCACGGTTCCAGACTGAAGCGCCTAAAACCGCTCGGCCACAACGGCCGGCGAAGATTTGGGCTCGTTCTTTGACTTTGTGCATGACCAAAACATTCAAGGATTATGTTGATAGATGTTTTCCTAGGGTCTTCCGGTCTTGTAAACTGATATACCTACGGGAGTGCGGGTGACGCTTTTGGGCTGAGGATTACATGGCGCCCTGCCGGCACCTTGGGCTGTCATGGCCTATTCGGGCGGAGTTTAGTTTACGTGTTCTTTTTCCCCAGGATGTAATAGAGAAAATTATTGTGAGTGGAATGTTGAGGTTGACAGACATGAAAAGTTCTGGGAAATGAATTTGAAATACATCATTAGATACGAAACTAATTACGTACTTCAACGTGTCTTAAAAGGTCAGAAAGATGGACTTTCACTACTGATAGGGAGATATGTAGAAATGATTATCCTTACCGCAAGTGTACAAGAGCTCAGTCTCAGATTTTCGTCACAAGAAGTATGATGGGGGCATGGGAAGCAACAATTTTGCAGTGTCGAGCAAATCAGTCACCCCTTGTCGACACGTCAGTGTCAGCTGTCTGGAACTGCCGGTGGTATATCGGAGGCGAGCGCCCACGTCCAACTCCGGCGTGGCAGTAATTGGATGACGCAGCCGGAAAAGCCGCCGGCCAGCCTTTGTGGCGGAGCCCGGTCAGCCGCGCTACAAAGGCGGCGATCAACCTGGCCGCCCGCCGCTCTGACCCCTAATTATGGCTGCTATTAAAGCGGACGCCGGCAGTCACAGCATAGCCGCCGAACTTCCTCCACGGTGAGCTGCTTAGTCGTTTTAAGGAAGTGCGCCGCGCTGACCGCCCCTCCCGCGTTCGGCAGGACGGTCCCATGGCTCCCTAAACCTCATTGGCCTTTAATCTACCTATCTTTATGTTCGTAAAAATAGCTATACTCTCTAAGCGAAGATGTCACGGATTACAGTTGATAATGATTCTCCACATACTAAATAATAAAAATAAGTGCCAAGAAAGAATCAACCGAATGGCACAGAAAGCCGTAGATACGATATACAAGTACAGAAAAACAAAAGATTACAGTTCAGAAAATTGGGTGCATTATGTTAGAGAAAGAGCTACACAAATTGAGCAAGTCAGTAACGCGATGGTTTACCTCTGGCCTTTATGCAGGTAGTTATTCGTCTTGGCATTGATTGATACAATTGTTGGATGTCGTTCTGAGGGATTTGGTACCAAATTCTATTCAATTGACGAGTTATGTCATCAAAATCCTGAGCTGTTTGGTGTCTCTGTCCTTAATGCTCCAAACCTAAATTGAGGAAACACAAGGTGGCCTCGCTGGCCAAGGCAACATTTGGCAAACACGAAGACAAGCTACAGAAATTATCGCCGTGTGTGGGCAGGCGCCAGTCAGATTGCCATCCCTCCCCTGCCTGGGGTGTCTCCAGACACGTCTTCTCTGGTCATCGAGGCTCAATTCGAAGTTGGACTCGTCACTGAATACAATTCTACTTCAGTCAATCAGATTTCAACGTGAATGTGCCCGACACCTCTGGAAATGGGTTTCTTGGTGTACAGAGGTCAATGGTAACCGGAACTAGGTGGTCGTTGTGGTCACTGAAGACTTAGCTGCACTTCGAACATCGTCGAATAGTGGCATCTCTCCTATTCAAATTTCGAGCAATTCACCGATTACTCCAACCAGTTTCTTTGAGCCCAAGTATACACCTTGTCTGAAATGCTGACATCTGCGTATACCGTTTACTGGCCTTTTTGTGAGGCATATTTACTATCCATCTGAGTACACGGAATGAAGTTCGCAGCCTATAGATCCTGGTGTTAACAATGTCCCCTGTTTACTACTCGTACTGGCTGCGATGATGAAGCTGTGCTCTGTGCTGCAGCGTTACACATCCATCAGCTGGCCATCAAAGTTTACAATTTTGACGTTACAACCGATACCTGTATGAATATCGATTTGCGCACAATTTCCTCCTAATGCGGTTTTTTTCTTTTCATACTTTCCGCATCTCCTCTTCAGTTAACGAATACACTTCAACAAATCACCTACCTTCCATACCGATAGTGGTATGGCTGAAAAGGAGGGGACTGGAATAATAACTCACGAACGCCTGGAACAATAACAATCAAGTATGCAACAGAAATGCTGTGGGAGTAAAATACCCCCATTACCACTAGGGATCGGGGGATGGGGCGGGGGGGGGGGGGGGAGGAGGGTGATGAAATACTTGCCCTATTGCAAATGACAAAGTGTTTGTTCCATTTTCACACCTAAAACACTGAACCATTATCCGCGAATTTCTCCTTAGCTCTTACCTCAGGTTTCAGATCAAATTGCAGCGCGAAATTCGCTACAAACACTGATCAAAAATGTGGTAAAGTATGTATGAAGTCTGTTAAACATATGTAACTGATGTGCAACATTTAGGGATGTGTCACTGTCAAGCAACATAGCTCGATGAATTTGGACCATAAATAGAAAGAACCGTTACAGTATAGTACAGAAGGCTACTGAAAGACATACGCATTGACACGAACTGAAACGATACTTCCATTCGAAGATAATAGTTACACCTAGTTCACCATGATTAATTATGGACTCCTGGACGTTAGGAAGGTGAGGCAAGGTTCTTAACAAGGTGTGTGACCACCACGGACAGCAATGTTTACTCTCCAATGTGCTTCCATGCAGGCCATAAGACTTGTAGCAAGGCGTCCCATTCCTCCACCAGCGAGGTCCTCGGCTGCTGGATGCACGTTAGTTCTTGTGGTTCTGCTGCAATACATCTCCCTAAGGTAGCCCACAAATGCTCAATGGCATTTGTGTCGGAGGAACGGGCAGGTCAGTCCATTATCTGAATATCCTCTCGTTCCAAGAGCTCATCTGCCTGCGCTGTTCGATGCGGTCGTCCTTTATCATCCATAAAAATAGTCAGAACCGAATGCACCTCTGGAAAGACGCACACGGGAACGTAGTACAGCGCTAAACAACGTTGATTGGGGGGTGTATTGTGTCAAAAGATGTCGAGGTCAATAAGCTAGCATTGGCGGCCGAAAACGTCCGGCGTAAGAAGTCACCCTCATTCTGCCAACGGCCTTGTCAAAGAGGGCGAAAGGGAGGACAGATGTTCAGGACACTCTCTTGCCCTTGGAATGAGAAACTGCCCTTAAGGCCGAAGAATCAACAGTGACCAACGGCATGAGGATGTAGAAGGCAATAGAAACCACTGTATTAAGACACACAACGTGTATCCACATGTACCTTTCATTGAAAAAGTGTCATGATCATCTCCCCATTGGCAAAATATTCCGGAATAGTCGCCCATTCGGATCTTCGGGAGGAGACTGCCAAGGGGGAGGTGACCATGAGAAAAACATTGAATAACCAACGGAAGGATAACGGTCTACGAGTCGGGGCGTGAAATGTCCGAAGCTTGAACGTGGCAGGGAAGCTATAAAATCTGAAAAAGGAAATGCAGAGGCTCAAATTACGCAGATATAGTAAGGGTCAGTGAAGTGGACTGGAAAGAAGATAAGATTTCTGGTCAGATGGGTACAGGGTAACATCAACAGCATCAGAATATGGTATAACAGGAGTAGGATTTGTTATGAATAGGAACGTAGTGCACAGATTGTGTTACTGTGAACAGTTTAGTGACAGGGTTGTCCTTATCAGGATCGACAGCAAACCAACATCGACAATGACTGTACATGTATGTATGTCGATGCCACAAGTTGAAGATGAAGAGACAGAGAAAATATATGAGGATATTGGAAGGGTAGTACAGTACGTAAAGGGAGATGAAAATCTAATAGTCATGGGGGACTGATATGGAATTATAGAGGAAGGAGGAGAAGAAGAGCTTATAGGAGACTATGGGCTTGGGACAAGGAATGACAGAAGAGGAAGACTAATTGAGTTCGGAGATAAATTTCAGCTAGTATTAGCGAATACTAGGTTCAAGTGTCACAAGAGGAGGGGTATTACTGGGAAAGGCCAGGTGATACAGGAAGACTTCAGTTAGATTACATTCCAGTCAGAGAGAGATTTAGAAATCAGATACTGGACTGTAAGACGTACTCAGCAGCAAATATAGACTGAGATCATAATGTAGTAGTGATGAAGTGTAGGCTGAAGTTTAAGAGATTAGTCAGGAAATATCAATATGCAAAGAAGCGGGGTACAGAAGTACTAAGGAATGACGACATCCGCTTCAAGTGATCTAAGGCTTAGACACGGCAATAAGGAAGGTAGATAGAACAGTTGAAGAGGAATAGACAGTTCTAATAACAACAATCACAGATTTTGGAAAGAAAAAAGTTCGTACAAAGAAGGTAACTGCGAAGAAACGAGGGGAAACAGAAGAAATACTTCAGTTTTTCGATGAAAGAAGGAAGTACAAAAATGTTCAGGGAACTTCAGGAATACAGATACGTTCAGGAATACACATATACAAATCCCTGAGGAATGAAATAAATAGGAAGTGCAGGGGAGCTAAGACGAAATGGCTTCATGAAAAACGTGAAGAAATCGAAAAAGAAATATTTTTTAAAAATTTTATCCATATTTTGCAGCTTCAAACGTGACTGTACTCAATACACTCGAGGTATGAATTGAAAAGCGCCTTGAGTCATAATTTTTCGTGTTTTGTTCAGTACACAATGCATTTCGAACCCTGTGGGTACACCTTCAGGTGCAATTCGTCAGAATGAAATAACTGGCGGAAGGACTGACTCAGCACATAGGTAAGTCAAAACAACATTCGGTGAAATTAAAAGCAGGGGTGGTAACATTAAGAGTGCAGCAAGAATTCCACTGTCAAATGCAGAGGAGAATAGCGCATAGGTGGAAAGAGTACACTGAAGACCTGTATGAGGGGGGAAGATTTGTCTGATGCGACAGAAGAAGAAACAGGAGTCCATTTAGAAGAGATAGGAAGTCCAGCATTAGCATTTGAGAGAGCTTTCAAGGACTTCAGATCAAATAAGGCAGAAGGGATAGATAACATTCCAGCAGAATTTCTAAAATCATTGGAAGATGTGCTAACGAAACGACAGTTCACGTTGGTGCATAGAATTAATGAGTCTGGCATCATACATCTGACTTTCGGAAAAGTATCGTCCACACAATTCCGAAGACTGCAAGGGATGAGGGGTGTGAGAAATATCGCACAATCACCTTAACAGCTCCTGCATCCACGTTGCGGACAACAATAATATACAGAAGAATGGAAAAAAATTGTGGATGTCTTAGATGATGGTCAGTTTGGCTTTAGAAAAAGTAAAGGTACCAGAAAGATAACTGTGACGCTGGGGTTGATAATGGAAGGGAGACTAACGAAAAATCAAGACACATTCATAGGATATGTCGACCTGGAAAAAGCTTTCGATGGTATAAAATGGTATTATTCGAAATTATGAGAGAAATAGGTGTAAGCTATTAGGGAGAGACGGGTAATACACAATATGTACAAGAGCCAAGAGGAAACAGTAAGTCTGGACGACCAACGACGAAGTGCTAGGATTAAAAAGGGTGTAAGATAGGGATGTAGACTTGCGCGCCTACTGTTCAATCAGCACATCGAAAAAGCGGTGGTGGAAATACTAGAAAGGTTCAGGAGTGGAATTAAAATTCTAGGTGAAAGGAAATAATGATATGATTTGCTGATGACTTTGCTACCCTGAGTGAAAGTGGAGAAGAAATATAGGATCTGCTGAACGGAATGAACCGTCTAATGAGTACGGAATATGGACTGAGAGTTAATCGAAGAAAGACGAAAGTAACGAGAAGTAGCAGAAATGAGAAAAGCGAGAAACTTGACATTAGGATTCATGGTCACGAAGTAGATGAAGTTAAGAAATTCTGTTACCTAGGCAGCAAAATAACCAATGACGGACGGTGCAAGGGCTTTAAAAGCAGACTATCACTGGCAAAAAGAGCATTCGTGACCAAGAGAAGTTTACTTGTATTAAACAAAGGTTTTAATCTGAGGAAGACATTTCTGAGAATGTATATTTAGAGCACAGCATTGTATAGTAGTGAAACACTTGTACCTAACCTGTTACTACGGGTTATTATGTTAAGAATGGGAATGGAAATGCTTATTGATTGTGAAGTTAACGTAAGAAGATTAGGGTCGCCACCGACTCTAACCATACAACTAATCAAAGGTTTGGCCGAGTCGGAAAATAAATTAATTTGATCACAGACCAAAAACTCATAAAAAATACGTACGTCGTGATATCGCTCATAGAGGATGCGATGTAATTAGTAGTATTTCCCGTGCACTGTCCACGAGAATCAACCATTTAAAATAAAATAGCATATGCATGAACATTGTGCAGAAAATCAGCTCCCAGCAACACACCTGAAAATAAGACTTAATCTAAAGCATTTGTTTTAAAATAAAAGGGGAAACTAATGACTGGACCTGTGCGTAAGGAAACGCGTTGGATATGCTAACGGGAAAGCTACGAGGTGAATGGCTTAGGTGCAAAAACGTAACCTCGGAACACAAGAGAAAATTGTAGATAAAATCATTTATTCCTAAGATAAGGATGTGAGGAATGTACACAATTCCTGATAACATTAAATCCTAAAACATTAAAGAAAAGCATCGATACATACACGGTTATAATCTATACCTAAAATCATTGGTGTGAATCATTCATACAACTGCTGTTGCCTGATAACTGAACGCAATAACTTGTGAAACGGTACACGTTTCGCAGTACACCCGCGTGCCCACGTGGTTTGTGGGACGCAATGTCCAGGTATCGCGGCCAAGTTGCAACAATATCACATCACACAATCATGAACAGTTAACATTCTTTAAAACAAACATGAGACCGGACAGTTAGTGATGACGGTAGCCCAACAAACTCTAATGTTCAACCACGTGGTCGGGTCCCCACGGACGAAAGATACATAAAGCAAGGAAAATTTACGAGAAGGCACAGGTATAAATATTTAGAAAAATGAAAGCTTATACAGGCACAGCTGAAGGCAAACAGACATTCATACAGAAGCGAGTGCTCACTTCTTATCGACACCTTTGTGTGGCGCTCTTCCGGTGGATCCAAGTCTGCTACAGAAATTTGCTAAAAGAAAAATCTGCCAAAGTTTTGCATTCCTTGCTGCGACAAGGCAAAGCAATCTTTCAGAGTTGAAAAGCGAGACCAAAAGCTTACAGCTCTCCCCTCGCCAAGTAACAACGCGCCACGCGGTCTGTCTAACTCATCCTTCTTCACTGGAGCCCAGCTGTGGCCGCTTGCCGTACCGGAGGCAGACTGCCTCCCTTTTACTTCTCCAGTCTCTTCCACGCTCCGCGTGGCCCGGAAAACCCAAGTATGCCATTTCCGCCACCAACCTAACGCAGGTGGATTTCTCACCAGTAACGCAAACCTCTTTGCCTACTTGATCACTACAAGAGTTGGCTATTCTGTGCAGTTGCTGCTGAATCTGTATCACTATCGCAGACTTTCTGCAGCAGACTACGCCAACGTCTAGCAGCGTGACACACAACCACATTCATTCAATCACACCAGGATGAGAGTTATGAGAAAAGATAAACAAGGAAAAGAAAAAGAAATGCTAGTGAAAATGGGCTACCGGACTAATGAAAGGTGGCTGCAGGACCCTTTCATCACCCCAAACGTCCCGGAGAAGACTGTGCCGCGAATTTTCTCGCCATGCTAGGAGATTCGCCAACAGTCTTCGAAACAAACATGATCTAACGAGCAACAATTGCAACAGGCAAACAGCAGAGCAAAAGAATTGATTAATCTGTTATATCCAAATATATCTAAGATAACACCGCCTTAAATTCTAAAACAATTAGATTGGCTCTTACTCTGTGGTACCAATTTAGTGAATCTAATAATGACCTCATTCGGTCGCAAAATCACATCGATTCTTTTTGCAAGGTACCACAACTACATTGCAAGATGTTGAGAAAATATGAAGGGGAATTTAATTGAATTGTAAAGTATAATGACAGTATCAAAAACAATAATACGAAAAATCTATTTACAAAATCAATTATGCGGAATCAAGCCATTTTAATTACAGAGTTAGATAGGTTGTGGTTCAATTTACATATTTTAACCTGTTGACATAATTTGATCGCTAAAGGAATTTCCAAATGTATGAAAGACCCACACAAAATAATTAGTTTTCATTTGAGATGTGGTGCTACAGACGAATGTTGAAAATTAGGTGGACTGACAGTGTAAGGAATGAGGTTGTTCTTCGAAGAATCGGAGCGGAAACGATTATGTGGAAAACAATGACAAGGAGAAGGGACAGGATGATAGGACATCAGTTAAGGGAATGACTTCCATGGTTCTAGAGGGAGCTGTAGCGGGCAATAACTGTAGAGGAAGACAGAGATCGGAATACTCCTGGCAGCACCGTGCGGGTGTCAACGGCACACATGAGTATGCGTGCCTTGCAGTCCTGTTAAATGTGACAGCAATCGCTGCTGCTGTTTGACGTGCGTCCCTTCTTGCCTTTTGAACAGTGTCGAGATAATGTGGTGCCGTAGTCGACCGTGGTCGACCACCTCCTCTTCTTCCGTCACACTTCAACCATTTTCTCGTTCTTCGAGTATTCTCCTCCGTGTGAAGACATGCAGAGTTTGTCTCCGGGACATGTTGTAATGAAGAACACCACTACAGTGCACCATACCTAATCGCTGATTGACAAGCACTATTTTTTCCCGTTCCTTCGACTGAATCGTGTTTCGCGGCCAGCTCCATTTGGCCCCATAGTCACGCTGACCTTGCGCCATGTGTCGTCCAACTTTCAGTGGGCTGCTGTTAGACATCTAGCAACGTGCATATGGTATTTCATTCATTTGCACACAGCACTTAATATTTTATCTTGCTTTATCTATCTCTTCCTTAAGTTTTTCTGAATAGTGTGTTGAAGGTCGTACAGTCCACAATCAGTATGCCATCAGGCAAAATCGCAGATAGCACTGAGTCAATCATCACACTTTCGCGCCAAGTTTAGCGTCGTGTCCTGCTGCGTGAAGAAGTTCATAACTTAACTGCCTGCTGCACATCCTCGTCCGAAAGGTTCAAATGGCTCTGAGCGCTACGGGACATAACATCTGAGGTCATCAGTCCCCTAGAACTTAGAACTACTTAAACCTAACTAATCTAAGGACATCACACACATCCATGCCCTAGGCAGGATTCGAACCTGCGACCGTAGCGGTCGCGCGGTTCCAGATTGAAGCGTCGAGAACCGCTCGGCCATAGCGGCCGGCGTCCGAAAGGAACCTTCTTCCTTTCAAAACCCTTTTTTGTGGATCTAAGGCGAGGTAATGGCATGGCGAGAGATAAGGACCACTTGGCTGGTGCTCTAGCATCTCTCGCTTATCCGCTATGGATGATACTGTCCTCCGAGATCGACCACCGTCCTGTGTTAAACCGCTACCAGCAAAGTACTTGACTCCTGGTGGTGTTCGACACACATACTGCCCGAAGACACACATTCTTCATTCTCCGATGGATGTCTACCGGTGTTTGTTCTTCGGCATCCAAGAAAAGATAAACAGCACATTGTTCCTGTTTGGACGAATCTGGTAATAACGTCAACATAGTTTACATTTCCGCATTTGCTGCACGCGTGTTGAAAAGACACTATTGTCAAAGTAATCCGTTGCCTACATGTCGGTGGTTATATACCCGCTTCGGAGTCGCTCTACGTGCTTAGTTTGCAACAATGCTCTCAAACGGAAACTTGTAGATCGCCCCTTGTAGTAACTCGAAAACCACCAATGTCGATGCACACTACTTCCAAACACGCTCCCGATCAGGTAGTTGGTGGCGGTTTTCTTGTGAGGGAGGTGTTTACACAGGATGATACATCTGGCACCGTTTATCAATAGCGAACGATAAAGGAACCTAAATTTCGATATCGCGCATCCGTTCCTTTGTCTCCAATAGCTGTCGACCTGTGCCTTCAGCATCACAATGAACCATTCCATCCTTCTGGAGCTGTATCACTGTTACTTAAGGAGAACTAGCATATGAGAGTATTTCTATGGATCCACTGCTCACCAGATGAAGTCCAATTCATGCCACCGAGGAAGGTACACACAGCCTCGAAACGAGTATACAGTAATTTTCGTTCATGATTTCCAGCCCATCTGTAACAGAGCTCATGGTGTTGTGCTGTATGACGTTGCGCTCGCCATGGTCGCTGGGAATGGAGTTCGGATCATGCAATCGTCTTCTAACAGTTTGATGCGAAACATGGTGTCCTGGCTCGGCCAACTGTTCCTTCGGCTCAGTAGTCGTAGATATCGATCTTGTTGTGCACTTGTTGCATGTGGACCGCCTGTTCTGCGTAAGTGCCCAACACTACCTGTCGATTGGAACCGATTACACGTCCGCAGCACATCACTTGGACTTCGGCGGGCACGTCGAGCAACATCTGCGCATAGAGGGTTGATACGGACCCGATGATTGATCACGATTGCCCTTCGTGTCATGATGGACGTAAGCTCTGCTATAAGGCCACCCGACGTTTCACTTTAGACTGAAATGCTGCAATACATTCGAGTGCGGTGGTCTACCCAGAGGTACCGGTGATGGTAACTGTGTGCATACATAATTGTTAAGGCTTCCGTGGCTACTTATTGACAAACTGTCTATTGGCTTCTGTCTCGGGTACTGGCTGTAGAGAAGCGCTATCACACCCTCTTGTTCAGAGAAACTGTAGAAATACATAAACACGCGAAAAGCTTGAGCAAGAAAGAGAAAAGCCTTAAGGTAAACGGACCCTGGCTACCTATACTGCAGCGAACGGCCGTCGCAGGTAGCAAGAGGAGAACCGCACCAGAAATGACCGCGGAGAAGCCCCCGGTCGTTGGCGCGCCAGGTCATATAGTCTGCGGCCACGAGCTCGCGGCAAGAGCAAAATTGTTGTGTAAAGCATGCACTGCACCATGGGCAGAAAATCGAATAAGAATAGGAACGCAGAAACAAGGAGTCCGTTGACCGAAATATTCACCGCGGAGGAAAACTTAGCGAACGATGGAGAAGATGTAACACGTGAAGAAGAACAAGCCGTCCACGACTTCACGCTGCCGCCATCGCCGATCTATATCCGATGCCGGGACGATTGGTGGGATATATACGGCAAACTGAAGACCGTTGCGACAGGCCCACTGAAGGTGAAGTGTCTAGATAATGACACTTTACTGGAAGTGCAACCGAGTTGCATCTATGACTCCAAGGTGTTCACACCTATCCTGGAGGCACACAGAGCGCCGGCCCAAAGGGAGCCGCAGCTGAAAGAGAAGAAAGAAACTATCAAGGCCCTCCTTAGCGCCGGCCCAAAAGAAGCCGCAGCTGAAGGAGAAGAAAGAAACTATCAAGGCCCTCCTTAGAGGGCTTCGCTGGCTGTGGTTCAAATGGTTCAAATGCCTCTGAGCACTATGCGACTTAACTTCTGAGGTCATCAGTCACCTAGAACTTAGAACTAATTAAACTAACCTAAGGACAGCACATACATCCATGCCCGAGGCAGGATTCGAACCTGCGACCGTAGTGGTCACGCGGTTCCAGACTGAAGCGCCTAGAACCGCACGGCCACACAGGCCGGCTGCTGGCTGTGCTCCGAGGATACGGTACGGAGAGCACTACGAGACGACGGGTTCGGAAACGTGGCGGTAAAGCTACACAACCGAACCAACAGTAGAAGACCTCCACTTTTCATCCTGGCCGTAAACACAACAGGAATGATCGCAGTGGACCAAGTACTCGGGATCAACAGCATCCTGGGATTCGACGTGACGATGGAGCCTCTCCCTGCGGAACTAGACACCAGGCCTCAGTGCTGTTAGTGCCAACAAGAGGCACTCCGTCTTCAGGCCACAAGTGGCCTACCGGGACCATCCGACCGCCGTGTCATCCTCACAAGGGAACCTCCCCATCGCACCCCCATCACATTTAGTTATAAGTTGGCACAGTGGATAGCCCTTGAAAAACTGAACACAGATCAATCGAGAAAACAGGAAGAAGTCGTGTGGAACTATGAAAAAATAAGCAAAATATAGTAACTGAGTAGTTGATGTGCAATATAATTAACATTAAGGACCATCTGAGCTAAGGAGCGCTGTGGTTCCGTGGTTAGCGTGAGCAACTGCTGAACGAGAGGTCCTTAGTTCAAGTCTTCCCTCGAGTGAAAATTTTAATTTTTTATTTTCAGTTTATGTGACAAACTCTTATGTTTTCATCACTTTCTTGGGAGTGATTATCACATCCATATGAAAACCTAAATCGGGCAAGGTAGAAGAATCTTTTTACCCATTCGCCAAGTGTGCAAGTTAAGTGGGTCGACAACATATTCCTGTCATGTGACGCACATGCCATCACCAGTGTCGTATGGAATAAATCAGACGTGTTTTCCTGTGGAGCAATCGGTTGACCTATGACCTTGCGATCAAATGTTTTCGGTTCCCATTGGAGAGGCACGTCCTTTCGTCTAATAATCGCACGGTTTTGCGGCGCGGTTGCAAAACACAGACACTAAACTTATTACAGTGAGCAGAGACGTCAATGATCGAACGGACAGATCATAACTTTGCGAAAATAAAGAAGGTAAATTTTTCACTCGAAGAAAGACTTGAACTAATGACCTCACGTTTCGCAGTTGCTCACGCTAACCACGGGACCACGGCGCTCCTGAGCTCGTACGATCCTTGATGTTGCATATCTTGCGCATGGACTACTCAGTTTGTATATTTTGCTTATTATTTCATAGTTCCACACTACTTCTTCCTGTTTTCTCGATCGATCTGTGTTCAGTTTTTCAAGGCCTATCCACTGTGCTAGCTTATAACTAAATCTGAGGGGGGTGCGATGAAGAGGTTCCCTTGTCAGAGGAGGATGGGGATGGGAGGATCATGGGGTCAGCACACCGCTCTCCCGGTCGTTATGATGGTATTCTTCACCGCAGCCGCTACTATTCGGTCGAGTAGCTCCTCAATTGACATCACGAGGCTGAGTGCACCCCGAAAAATGGCAACAGCGCGAGGCGGCTGAATGGTCACCCATCCAAGTGCTGGCCACGCCCAACAGCGCTTAAATTCGGTGATCTTACGGGAACCGGTGTATCCACTGGGGCAAGGCCATTGTCGCCAACAAGAGGGGAATATGGCAAAATACTGCCGCAACCAGTCAACGGTGTCAAGTGCGCTGGCAATCATGACAGCCACAGATGCAAAAGACCACGAGGAGAAGTACCGACGTGCGTCCGCTGAGGCGGGCCGCACGTGGCCAGCTGGCGTGGCTGCAAGGCCTTTGCGAACCGTGCCAAAAACGACAAGGCGCAGCGAGCTGCACCTGGAGAATATGACAAGGCCAACAACAAGAGACGACGGAGAAGACGACGCAACAAATCCCCAGCGCAGAGGAACAACGAGATGGCAGCAAGCTGTCCCCCTGAGCGGACAGCCGCAGTCCCCCGCCAGTGAGAGAGGAAAAGGGGCGGGGCGGCTGACCGCGAACAGACGAAGTCAGCCGGCTCAAATGGCTCTGAGCACTATGGGACTTAACATCTTTGGTCATCAGTCCCCTAGAACTTAGAACTATTTAAACCTACATCCATGCCCGAGGCAGGATTCGAACCTGCGACCGTAGCAGTCCTTCGGTTCCGGACTGAGCGCCTAGAACCGCTAGACCAGCGGAAGTCAGCCGGCTCCAGACTGCCGAGAAGTCGAAGACGCCACAGTGGCAGAAGGCGGCCCAAGAGAGGACAGCAGCGAATAAGAACCGCACGCAACCATTGAAGCCTGCACGCGGACATGGAAACTGCCTGCCTCATGCATTCGAGCGCAAGCTGCATATGGCAGCGTCGGCGGTACAAACGGGATCACAACCGTCTGTTGCAAGTGACCAAGTCGTGCAGACAAATAGAGCCACGCTGATCGACAAAGAAGTGATATCGAAAGAAGTCATCCCAGACAGCAGATACATAATTGACCTCGAGATCATGGGAGAAATATGCCCAAATCATGAAGAGCGAGACAGAGATCAGTGCAGCTGGCTGGAGTACCGGCCGCGAAGGAAGAGAGAAGAGGAAGAAGCTCGCCTCTGGGACGAAGAGTAGAAGCGACGGCAACGAAACGGATGCTACTCCAACTACCGCCGCAACTACCGCTACTGACTGGAAGAGAAGCGCATGGAATGAGAAGAAACAACAACCAAAGGTGGCAACACCACCTGCTCTGGCCGGATTTTGCAGGTTTTCCTCAGGCCGTAAGGTGAATATCGGAGCTGTCCCCCGAAACTCCTGCAAATAAATTCCCAATTGGGAGATATAAGTACCCCCCCCCCCCCCATTCCCGTTAGCACATATGCAAAGGAATAAAATAAAATAACCAAATGATGTCCCCTGTACACCCTCGGCCGAAAAAGAGCAAAGCAAGCTCTAGTAAGGCCCGCTTTCCCCTTATGGGAAGGAATGAAATGTGCTTAAAAAAAAAAAAAAAAAGAAAAGAAAAAAAAAAAGGAGAGCGGGAGAGAGCTCGGCTGGCTCCAATTCACCACCGGCAACCGGCAATGGAGGGTGAAGCTTTGACAATGCCAGCCACTCGCGCTGGAGGAACGTCAGTAAAATCATCAGATGAACGTCGGCTGAAGAACCCCAGACAGAAGCCAATAGGCAGTTTGTCAATTGTGTGCATATTTACAACTTCAGGGATGGTCTTCGAATTAGTCACAACAATATCACACCTACATTACTTATCGGGGTGATCCAGCGTCGATGTATGTAACAGATGCAGCTGATAAGCGTCGTAACTACGGATAAGTACAATGGACTGATGTATGTTCGATCGTTTCCGTGTATGTAGGTAAGAAACAACGAACGGTTGAATGGAAGTAACAGAAGCCCAGTTTTTTGCATCAGTGTATCGATAAGGAAAAAGCGGTTCGCACTGGGAGAGTAGTGTGTGTAGGTAATTATGACTTAATCTGACATCCACTTTCGGTACGTGGCGCTGTGCAGGTAGGTATCGGCGCGTCCTGGCTGTCTGCGTCAGCTCTAAGGCCTTTTTGTTTTCGGCAGTTAGCAGAGAGCAATGCCGTGGGGTTGTGCGTCATTCGGAACACACTAAAAGGCTCCATCCTTAATCGTCAAAACAGTATAAAATTTAATTGGATTTCGTTGCTTCGCGAACGAAATTAGCTGGCAGGCAGTCGGTTATTACCGAAACGGAAAAATTAACTGTTGCACAGTCGGCTCGCCTGAGAGGGCGTTCAACGCAACGCGCTTGCGGCGCTAAGCGGTGCTTCGTCGCGCGCCCGAGGCTGTGCTGCAGTGTATCCTGTGTTCCGATTTTGAAAGGACAGCTCAGACGGCGTTTTAGGGCTTTTTCATCGGCCACTGCGAAACGTTTCATAAAACTTTTAATGTCGACGCCAAACGCCGGATTACCTGCCCCCAGCGCTGAGCAAAACGCGCCGACGTCAGAAGTGTAATGCCTTCGAGCGTTTCGCGATAGCTTCTCTTTTATGGCGGATCTGGCGAAAGAGATATGTTTTGTGTGGCGTACAGTGACGATGTGTAGATTATGTAAGCAATTTATGGTACCCCCTTTTTTAAATTTATTTTTGCCTCTCAACTTCTGTTTAATTTTAATTCCGTATCAAGAATCTCTCACGCTGTGTTGTCACTTGGCACAGTCATATGAGCTCGTTGCACAGGCGCTTCTACTGTATGTCGTAAGCAGAATAGAGCTCTTGCTGGTTTTAGTGGAGCTAATGGAGCAGTAGACCATCAAGACTTGCAATCTATGATCAAACTTTTTTTTTGTTTTCCTTGTGACCTTGAAATCTCTCACGCATCATCATCATTATCATTCCGTTCAAACAGGAATCCTTTTTCTTCCATGTAAGTCCTAAATCCCTTCGTATTATCGTTTGACACAGTAAATACACTCCTGGAAATTGAAATAAGAACACCGTGAATTCATTGTCCCAGGAAGGGGAAACTTTATTGACACATTCCTGGGGTCAGCTACATCACATGATAACACTGACAGAACCACAGGCACATAGACACAGGCAACAGAGCATGCACAATGTCGGCACTAGTACAGAATCTACTATGTAGGAATCAACATGGATTCCGGAAACAGCGATCGTGTGAGACCCAACTCGCCTTATTTGTTCATGAGACCCAGAAAATATTAGATACAGGCTTCCAGGTAGATGCTATTTTTCTTGACTTCCGGAAGGCGTTCGATACAGTTCCGCACTGTCGCCTGATAAACAAAGTAAGAGCCTACGGAATATCAGACCAGCTGTGTGGCTGGATTGAAGAGTTTTTAGCAAACAGAACACAGCATGTTGTTATCAATGGAGAGACGTCTACAGACGTTAAAGTAACCTCTGGCGTGCCACAGGGGAGTGTAATGGGACCATTGCTTTTCACAATATGTATAAATGACTTAGTAGATAGTGTCGGAAGTTCCATGCGGCTTTTCGCGGATGATGCTGTAGTATACAGAGAAGTTGCTGCATTAGAAAATTGTAGCGAAATACAGGAAGATCTGCAGCGGATAGGCACTTGGTGCAGGGAGTGGCAACTGACCCTTAACATAGACAAATGTAATGTGTTGCGAATACATAGAAAGAAGGATCCTTTATTGTATGATTATATGATAGCGGAACAAACACTGGTAGCAGTTACTTCTGTAAAATATCTGGGAGTATGCGTGCGGAACAATTTGAAGTGGAATGATCATATAAAACTAATTGTTGGTAAGGCGGGTACCAGGTTGAGATTCATTGGGAGAGTGCTTAGAAAATGTAGTCCATCAACAAAGGAGGTGGCTTACAAAACACTCGTTCGACCTATACTTGAGTATTGCTCATCAGTGTGGGATCCGTACCAGGTCGGGTTGACGGAGGAGATAGAGAAGATCCAAAGAAGAGCGGCGCGTTTCGTCACTGGGTTATTTGGTAACCGTGATAGCGTTACGGAGATATTTAATAAACTCAAGTGGCAGACTCTGCAAGAGAGGCGCTCTGCATCGCGGTGTAGCTTGCTCGCCAGGTTTCGAGAGGGTGCGTTTCTGGATGAGGTATCAAATATATTGCTTCCCCCTACTTATACTTCCCGAGGAGATCACGAATGTAAAATTAGAGAGATTAGAGCGCGCACGGAGGCTTTCAGACAGTCGTTCTTCCCGCGAACCATACGCGACTGGAACAGGAAAGGGAGGTAATGACAGTGGCACGTAAACTGCCCTCCGCCACACACCGTTGGGTGGCTTGCGGAGTATCAATGTAGATGTAGATGGAGATGTATATCCACCTTTCGCAGCAATGCAGGCTGCTATTCTCCCATGGAGACGATCGTAGAGATGCTGGATGTAGTCCTGTGGAACGGCTTGCCATGCCATTTCCACCTGGCGCCTCAGTTGGACCAGCGTTCGTGCTGGACGTGCAGACCGCGTGAGACGACGCTTCATCCAGTCCCAAACATGCTCAATGGGGGGACAGATCCGGAGATCTTGCTGGCCAGGGTAGTTGACTTACACCTTCTAGAGCACGTTGGGTGGCACGGGATACATGCGGACGTGCATTGTCCTGTTGGAACCGCAAGTTCCCTTGCCGGTCTAGGAATGGTGGAACGATGGGTTCGATGACGGTTTGGATGTACCGTGCACTATTCAGTGTCCCCTCGACGATCACCAGTGGTGTACGGCCAGTGTAGGAGATCGCTCCCCACACCATGATGCCGGGTGTTGGCCCTGTGAGCCTCGGTCGTATGCAGTCCTGATTGTGGCGCTCACCTGCACGGCGCCAAACACGCATACGACCATCATTGGCACCAAGGCAGAAGCGACTCTCATCGCTGAAGACGACACGTCTCCATTCGTCCCTCCATTCACGCCTGTCGCGACACCACTGGAGGCGGGCTGCACGATGTTGGGGCGTGAGCGGAAGACGGCCTAACGGTGTGCGGGACCGTAGCCCAGCTTCATGGAGACGGTTGCGAATGGTCCTCGCCGATACCCCATGAGCAACAGTGTCCCTAATTTGCTGGGAAGTGGCGGTGCGGTCCCCTACGGCACTGCGTAGGATCCTACGGTCTTGGCGTGCATCCGTGCGTCGCTGCGGTCCGGTCCCAGGTCGATGGGCACGTGCACCTTCCGCCGACCACTGGCGACAACATCGATGTACTGTGGAGACCTCACGCCCCACGTGTTGAGTAATTCGGCGGTACGTCCACCCGGGCTCCCGCATGCCCACTATACGCCCTCGCTCAAAGTCCGTCAACTGCACATACGGTTCACGTCCACGCTGTCGCGGCATGCTACCAGTGTTAAAGACTGCGATGGAGCTCCGTATGCCACGGCAAACTGGCTGACACTGACGGCGGCGGTGCACAAATGCTGCGCAGCTAGCGCCATTCGACGGCCAACACCGCGGTTCCTGGTGTGTCCGCTGTGCCGTGCGTGTGATCATTGCTTGTACAGCCCTCTCGCAGTGTCCGGAGCAAGTATGGTGGGTCTGACACACCGGTGTCAATGTGTTCTTTTTTCCATTTCCAGGAGTGTATCTTTTCGGAGGCCTTTTGTGTTCCACTCGTAATAATTGCTCGCACCAACTGATTTTATGTTGTCTTTTTAATGACTTAATTTATATTAAATGTCTTTCATTTCACGATGATGTTTCCAGCTCTCACATAGATTCTAATAAAGTAATCAACTTCTTTCTCTCCACAATTTCATGTCTGCTCTTTCACTCTCTTCTTCCCTCTTCTTTCGATTGACCAATTTTCACAACTGTATAACAGCATAGGCACTACTGTCACTATAAATTGAATTTTCTTTATTTTTTGTGGGTAAGTGTTCAGTATATAGTGCCAAACGTAATTTACATTTATACAGTATGTTTGAAAGATCCTTATCTTGAGGGTAGGAAAGAATTCTTCTTAAACAGCTAAAATTTCTGTCGAGTATGTCATTGAAAGTTATAATCTTCGCATGGACTCGATACATATTCCTTGGATGCTTTTGGCGAATAAATGATTCTCGATTCAATGCACGGTCGATTTTCCATTCTGCGTCTGCATTCCATACCGACCAACTTTTTTGCTGATGAACTTTTAATACGCTCTATTCATCCTTCATAAAAATTTAAAATATAAGCAATAAACTTGGAAATTATTCAATAACATATTTTCTGTAATTGGGATCTTCATTTCAGACCAAACTTCACAAACAACTAATAGAAACATCATCAATTTTGCCTAAACGTGATACTGAAACGTCCCCTTAGAAAAATTAGTGAATTACTCTCCAGGCAGCCCTTACGTTATTTGATTTTCAAACAGCTGAGCAAAACTGAATGTACCCAGACATTTCTCTCTTTACTTATTCTGATCATCACTAAACTGACACTCAATATTTTTAGCGCAACGCAATCTGACTTTCAATAATCCCTACAAAAGAATGGTCCTGACTAACAATAACCTGTACCTTTCATGAATCACTTGCCTCACAAAAATCTTCGTTACCCGAACTTCCGCAATACAGCGAGTGCCAATACTGCCAGCTAAATAAAGGATTCAAACTACTGAAGGCACTAACTACTGATAGGCATAGTTAGCAAATGAGAGATTTTGATAGAGAACAAACAATGTATTTACCATAATAGTGTTCGAAAGTCATAATATATATGTCAGTTCATGACATCCAGTCTTATAAATTTACTGTCTCTGATGGACACACGTCCAGATCATCTGCTCTCAAAACTCCACCGTCTCTCTCCCCACATCCACCACTGCTGGCAGGTCACCTCCAACTGCGCAACGCTACTCGCTGTTAACAGCCAACTGCCCAAAGCTACAATTTCAAATTCCAACAATGCAAACCAGCCACAGACTGCACACAGCACAGTCAGTGATTTTCATACAGAGCGCTACGTGACGTTACCAACATAAGATCCTAAACAGCCTACTTACAATACTTGCGTTGAAGCTTTTGCAATTAAAGACCAATTTTTTATTTTGTGGACGCAAGGGAACAAGAGCTTCTCCTCCTTGGATGAAGCACACGTTCATGAGGCTGAACGACTGTTAGAGAAAAATACGTCTTTACGTATCTGCTACATGAGAAACAACAGCTGAGCAGCAGCGTGAAGTTCTTCACAATTATCACAGTCCACATACTGTGCTACTGTAGACCCACTCATGGATGGTTTGAGCAACTGGCACGAAATGACTGAGACTGAAAAGCCTCACACGTGGCATAATAGTAGAATCGTGACATCGTCACTGAGATGTAGCGATTGCAATACTGCTAGTAATATAATAAATTATCTGCCTCACTCGCAAAGCACTTTTATTAACTTGCTACTAGTTTCAGTGCCTTGTAAACCATTATCAGATAATCGCGTTGACGTGTTAGTCGTACGTCAGCATTTTGTATCTTATAAAGAGCGTAAGAGAATGAAACCGACCACACGTTAGTAGCAATACTTTGCGAATGAGGTAGACAATTTTTGTATTACTAGAACGATAGTCTACTTAGTAAAAAAAGTAATCAAAACTGCAGCTGACATGAAGAATTTATGTACTGAGGCGAGAAAAGTCTCGGGACCTCCTATCATGTGCCGGACCTCCTTTGCTGCAACTTAGTGCAGAAAGTCGACAAGGCATAGACTCAACAAGTCTTGGAAGTCACCTGCAGAATTATAGAGCCATGGCGCCTCTGTAGCTGTCCATAACTGCGAAAGTGTTGTCGATGCAGGATTTTGTGCACGAACTGACCTGTCGATTATGTCCCATAAATGTACGATGGGATTCATGTCGGTTGGTCAAATCATCCCCGCGAAATGTCCAGAGTGTTCTGATCTGGCGCACTGTCATCTAAAAAACATTTCATTGTTGTTTGGGAACACGAAGCCCATAAAGTGGTGAAAAAGATCTCCAAGTAGCCGAACATAACTACACCCAACCAAGTATAGGTTCATCTGGATCAAAGGACCAATCCCATTCCATGTAAACTCAGCCTTGTTGACAACTTGGGTCCATGGCTTTGTGGGGCCTGCGCCACACTCAACCTTACCATCAACTCTTCCCAACAGAAATCGGGACTCAACTGACTAGGTAACAGTTCTACAGTCATGTAGGGTCCAACCGATTTGGCCCGAGCCCCGGAGAGGCGCTGCAGGCTTTGTCGTGCTGTTAACAAAGGCACCCAAGTCGGTCGCCTGCTGCATAGCCCATTAACGTCAAATTTCGCTACACTGTTCTAACGGACAGGAGCGTCGTACGCCCACATTGATTCCTGCGGTTATTTCACGCAATGTTGCTTCTCTATTGGCATTGACAATTCTGCGCAAGCACCGCTGCTCTCCGTCATTAAGTGAAGGCCTTCCTAGGCGCGCAGTCCGGAACCGTGCGACTGCTACGGTCGCAGGTTCGAATCCTGCCTCGGGCATGGATGTGTGTGATGTCCTTCGGTTAGTTAGGTTTAAGTAGTTCTAGGGGACTGATGACCACAGCTGTTAAGTCCCATAGTGCTCCGAGCCATTTGAACCATTTTTTGAAGGCCTTCGGCCACTGCGTTTTCCGTGGTGAGAGGTAATGCCCGAAAATAGGTATTCTCGGCATACTCTTGACAGTGTGGATCATGGAATATTAAATTCCCTAAGATTTCCGAAATGGAATGTTCCACGCGTTTTGCTCCAACTGACATTCCACGTTCAAACTTTTAACATCCATCGTTCGGCCATAATCATGTCACAGATCTTTTCTCATGAATCACGTGAGTACAAAAGACATCTCCGCCAACGCACTGCCCTTTTATACCTTGTGTACGCACTACTACCATCACCTATATTATTATTGTTTTCGATTATTCCCTTTTGAGAGAGTGTTGAACTTGAGTAGTCATGATTTCTTCTTCCTATTTCGTTCTTCCCAAATTCTCTTCATACGTTCACTATGTTCTCTCTTCCGTTCTTCCGACCATCTTTTGCCCATTCTGTTCACCGTATGTTCTAGTTTAAGTATGTTTATCTTTATTACGTTTCTAAACTGTTCTCTATTGTTTATGTTGTCTTGTGTGATCCACAGTTCTTTCACGTCTTCTTCTGCTTCAGTGATCCACATTGTCTTGTTTTTGCTCTTGTTTACTATCTCAAAGACTTTTCTTGTAAGCCTGCTTTTCTTCATCCTGCTGATGTGTCCGTAAAATTTCATCCTTCTCTTTGTAATGGTGTCTGTTATTGTTTCTAGGTCTTTGTAAATCTCTCTAATTGGCCTCCTCATCCAAATTCCATCCCGAAACACTGGTCCATATATTTTCCTCAGAAGCTTTCTTTCCTGCTTTTCAATGTCTCCGATCTTCGTATAACCTTTGTAGTTTCTGCAGCATAATGTGTTTCTGTTAGGAATACTGTGTTGTAAGGCCTTAGTTTCGCGTTGACAGAAATAGATTTCTTATTATAGTGATTCCAAGTGAAATTATATGCTCTTTCTAATGTGGAGATTCTATCTTTATTGGCTATTGAGTTCATTCCTGATGGTCGGATTATCTCTCCCAGATGTCGAAAGTGGGCAACTTGTGCCACTTTTCCGTACTGAGTAGTAATGGGAAGATTATCTACAGGTTTGTTTTCCATATACTGTGTTTTCTCGTAGGAGATTTGTAGCCCAGTTTTCTGTGAGATTTCATGTAGTTTTTCCAATGCAAGTTTGGCTTACTCTCTGTTGTTCATTAGAATGGCAAGATCGCCCGCGAAAGCCAGACACTTCACCCCAATTCTCTGCTCTTTTTTAATCCCAAGCTGAATTCCTTTTATTTCCTTTTCTCACGTCCTCAAAATTTTTTCCAGAACCATATTAAATAGAAGGGGGGACATTCCATCTCCTTGGCGAACACCACTATGGATATGAAAGGCTTGTGATGTTTCTTCCATGAATTTAACTTTGGAGGTTGTATCTGTTAATGCCTGTTGAATAGATGACCTTTTTTTCCTGACAATCCTGAACTCCTCTAAAGTGTGAAATAATGTTTTTCTACTTATTTTTAAGTTCCATATCTGTTCGATGCAAGATCGACCTTTGCGAAACCCTGCCTGATACTCCCCTATTAACTGGTTCGCTTGTTCTAGTCTGTTTAACATGGCCTTTGAAGGAATTTTGCATATTACAGGGAGCAGTGAAATTCCCCTGTAATTATTTGGATTGGTTTTTGCACCTTTTTTGTGGAGAGGTTGAATTAACGCACATTTCCACTCTGCAGGCATTTGTTCAGTTTCCCAAATATGTGATATAAATCGGTGGGTTGCTTGTGTGACATTATTGACATTTAATTTCCATACTTCTGCTATGATTCCGTCTTCCCCTGGAGACTTCTTGTTCTTCAAAGAATTGATTATTTCCTTTACCTCTTTAGGTGATGGTGGGTTTGAATCGGGACCGGATGTAGGTTTTTAGAAATCTAGTTGCTCTGTCGGAGGCTCACAGTTGAGAAGTAAGTGAAAATATTTAGCTAAAATTTGACAGTTCTTTTTAGGGTTGGTTTCCAGTGATCCATCGGGAAGGCGAAAGGACAGATTAGGTGGTTGATACCCTGTTAGGTTTTCTTTGAAAATTTTGTAAAAATTTCTGGTGTTGTTCTTGATAAATTCTTGTTCAATTTCTTTAAGCCGACTTACACCATATCTACGTTTTTCTCTTCGTATTGCCTTGGATGAACTCTTCTGTATTCTCAGAAATTCCTGCCATTTTTCTGTAGTTTTATTGCTACTGAAATATTTCCAAGCTTGTATTCTTTCTTCTATTGCCTGATCACATGCACTGTTCCAGCATCTGTATTTTCTCTTTCTTGGGGGTTTGCAAATTTCGTAGTGTTTTTCAGTACTCATGCAAGTTCCTTCCAGTTCGTTGCGTTTGATTACCCAATTTCCTGGAGAATTTCCCTCTTGTCAAGTTTCAGGTATTCTGAATCAATTCTAGCTGTTTTGTTCATTGGTGGTTTCTTTCTGTTAGCCGGCCGAAGTGGCCGTGCGGTTAAAGGCGCTGCAGTCTGGAATCGCAAGACCACTACGGTCGCAGGTTCGAATCCTGCCTCGGGCATGGATGTTTGTGATGTCCTTAGGTTAGTTAGGTTTAACTAGTTCTAAGTTCTAGGGGACTAATAACCTCAGCAGTTGAGTCCCATAGTGCTCAGAGCCATTTGAACCATTTTTTTTTTCTTTCTGTTAAGTTGAAATCTAATCTTTATTTGCAGCAGATGGTGGTCTGGCTCAAAAAATCCCTTTCTTGTTCTAGAGTTGAATTTGGTGATTTCCATGTTGTAAGTTTGTTTACTGGTTTAAGGAATTGTGTCACCTATATATATATATATATATATATATATATATATATATATATATATATATATATATATCACGTGACTCTCTGTCACCTCAGTGTATACTCGCTTTCTTCAAAGTTTTTGTCGATCAAAACATAAAGAGGGGGTACAATATGAAATATTTCCCTAACTTGTGCTAGCTAGGTACGTCCTGTTACTAACGGCGCACTGCCTTCAGACTAATATCTTTACATAGATCGCAGTATAAACTGTGTTCTGTTTTATTAATGTGTGTGATAGAAATGCTAATGGTTCTCAAGACACACACTTGCTCCTTCACATAATCTTGAAATGCGTTCTGCTCTTACGCACATTACCTTCCAGTTTCAAGTAACTCTGTTATCAGTGAATGATGATGTTTACATTTAAGTGAGAGTGTTTATAATTTCTCAAATCTTACTTTGCGCGACTGATGACCTCGCCGTTTAGTCCCATAACGCCCCTCAATCAATCAACCAATCAAATCCTACTTTTATATAAAAATGTCTTTTGCCTCGAAAATTGTGGCTTGCAGTTTCACGTTATAGCTGTTACGTTCATGATGCTATTGTGACACAGTTGTGCGAACAGAGAGAGCTCTCAGACCCACATTGGTGATAACTGTCTAAACTTTTTCTCCATCGCCAGTGTTATGGCAGATTGTCGTGTCTATGGCAGGACAGATACTGAATATCGTTTATTGCTGTTTCAGCTTTTATGATGAATGTTAAGCGTTTCTCTTGATTCGGAATCGAAAAATACGCATACCTGTTCCTATTATACAATAGTTCTTCGCACCTCCGATTCTATCGGCAGGAGCCCTGAACTATCGGCAGGAATCATGCTGAAGTGGTTACTGATTATGTTAGACATTATGAAAGAATAAGGGCAACTTTCGATCTGCCTATAGTCATCAGAAATATTTTAGAACAGTTTGTTGTTCTGATGGTACGTAAAGTTTTGGTACGTAAAGTTTCGTTATAATAAGAATCTTAGAACTATTCCCAGAATCTACCATAAAGAATGAAACTCAAACCAAATTTAATTCTCTTATTTTCTTTTGTTATTTGTTACACTTTCATCCATTAAAAATAATTATTTTCTTAATTTTTGAAGTCTTAATGCTCGTGGATGTACTACAGATTGATTTTTATTTACTACCGTACACTGCGCTTCAATCTATCTCGATTATTCTACCAAATACAGTTTACTTTCAGTTTAGGCAAAAGCATTAAAAATCGCAAAATATAACTGACGCTTTGCTTGTGTTCCTGGAGGAAAAGTTGCCGTCAGGGTCTCTTATATCTGACCGTTATGCTACGAATATAATTTTAATATAAATATAGTTTATGCTCGTTTTACGTAAGCCCAATACATTCAAAGAAAGTGAAATCTTTGAGTGTAGCGATCAAAATATCAGGTAATACGATCTCCTTATCTGTCAGAATGTAACTCACTTGACGCACAGTGTTACAGACTATGGTGAGAGAGTAAATGCTTGGCGACAGAGACTTTTATAACCAAATTAGTTCGCTTGACAGTTTACAACTAGTAACTAACTCCACGGGAACTACGGATCTTGCCGAGATGGCTTGCGTCCCCTCAACAATATAAATAGCCGAAACGTAGGTACAACCACAACGGAGGGGTAATCTGTCGACAGGAGAGACAAACGTGTGGTTCCTGCCGTAGCCTTTCAGTAGTTGCAGGAGCAGCAGTCTGGATGGTTGACTATGTGGTCCTGTAATATCAGCCAACATGGCCTTGATGTGTTGGTACAGCAAACGGTTGAAAGCAAGGGGAAAATACAGCCATTATTTTTACCGAAACATGTAGCTCTACTGTATAGTTAAATGATGGCATCCTCTTTGATATAATATTCCGGAAATAAAGCAATCTCAAATTCAAATCTCAGGGTATGGACCACTCAAGAGGCTGTCGTCATCAGGAAAAAAAACTGACTTTCTGTGGGTCGGAGCGTGGAATGTTGGCTCCATTAATCAGGCAGGTAGACTAAAAAATAAGGCAGATGGTTAGGCTGAAGTTAGGTATGGTGGGAATTAGTGAAATTCGGTGGCAGATGGAACATGACTTTTGGTCAGATGAGTACAGGATTAAAAATATAAAATCATATAGGTGTAAGGCCCGAGAAATCTAACGAGTACGAAAATAAGAATGCGCATAAACTACTATGAACAGCAAAGGGAATGCATTACCGTAGTCAAGATAGACGCATAGCCAACACCCGCCGCACTAGTACGGGGTTACATGCCAACTAGCAACGCAAATGATGAAGAATTTGAAACAACGTATGATGAAATAAAAGAAGTTATTTAGATACTTAAGGAAGAGGAAAAGTAAATTGGTAAACGGGACTGAATCAGTAGTAGAAAGAGAAGCAAAAATAATAAGGAATGATGAAGTAGCGGAAAGGAAGGAAAGAGGAGGCCGTCCGGATGAATTCTGCACAAACTATATTTTAACCATCGCTGACACTTGCTTTAAGAATCGTGAAAGAGAAGGTAGTATACGTGGAAGATAATTGGAGACAGAAGAAAGGTTTAATACAAATTACGTCATGTTAACGCAGAGATACCGAAACCAGATTTCAATATGGGAAGTATTTCCAGGGGCAGATGTGGGCTCTGATCATAAATTATTGGTTGTCAACTGGAGATTAAAACTGAACAAGTTGCAGGTCACTGAGAGATTCAAAGGGAGAATTAGGCAACGATTGGCTGAGAGGGGGAAAAGGAGCTAGGATATTGTGGGTGTCAGTTATTCAGCAATTTAAGTACGGACCCACACATATAAATAAAGAAGTTTCAACATATGTCTCTAGCATACATAACAACCTCATTTGTTGATCGTAGCCAATCAGACACAATATGGCGTCTGCGATGCCTGTGGTTGATGAAATTACAAACATTATAAGACCAAAACGGATGTGGAGCCTCTACTGGAATTAACGTGAACTCGAATAAGTTGTTTCGGTTGCAGTAGCATTGCAGAAAGGAGATACCAACTTACAGAACAAAAGATTTACAATTTCCGTTCAGCGCAGTACCTCTGGAATAGATTTAAAGAGATACTAGTCAGTTGCGTGGACTAATTTTATTGAAAACGGTATACATTTCGTATTGTTCGGAATTACTAAATCCGGAAGCACTTTCGGCATAATTTTCATAGTGTCTTAACTATATTACACGTATTTTACGACGATAATTAACAACAAAAAATGCACAGCAGGTGTTGGCGTCCTTCAACTTGTAGCCACTGACTCGCTGGAAGCTACTTCTCTAGATTCGGAATCTGTTAGTTAAAACTACTGCGTTATCACATCGAACTGTCACCGCCGCCGGGGGACGGGTCGCCAGCAGTGTTCACAAAATCGTCGCCGAGAGGTCAGCTTCTTCTATCGCGGAATGACGCCACTTCCATCTCCGTATTGCTATAGGACAACCAAGGCTTCAGGACGAGGACGTCGCCTGGAACTGCTGCCCCAACAAATACAGCCGCAGTCTGCACAAGACGGCCTGCTACCTGGACGACATGGGCAGCAACTACCTGTCGAACGTCCGAAATGCCTGTTAACAACACTCCAACACTACAGCACCACCAGCGGCGCCTCCGACCGCCCAGACCACGGTACCATCACCATCACCGACAGCTCTCCCGGCACCAGCCACATCATCGCCAGCAGCGTCGTCAGCTGCAGCAGGAGCCACACCTTCACCAGGAGCAGACGCAACAGCAGCAGCCACAACACCACCTACAACGCATACTCCGATACCAGCAAGTAAACATTCCCTACCCCCAGTCATCCCACAACCCGCCTTTCATACCCAGCCAGAAAATGTCACAAAAACTAACGAAAGAGCGGGTACCAGAGATCGTCATGGTGAAACTAAAAGGACTCAGCTAACTCTCCCAGATAATGATAACAAGCAGGTCGAAATCATCCCACAATAGCAACACCTGGTACATTCCTCTTCCTTTCTGGTCAGGAGATGCGAGCCCAAATTTCTCAATCCAAAGACACTCCTAACTCACATTCGGCGCTAAATACCTGAACTGCAAATCCAGCAAAACAGGCCTGGGAGAGATTCCATCGTCATTAAAACTAACGATCTTCATTCCCATTCATCCCTCCTGTGAATTATTCTCCTCTTTTGGCGGAAATCCTACTATTATAAACCCTATAAATCCCGCTCCTAAACAACCCCAACTTCGTCAGTTTAGTGTACACCGACGAAGAGGCCGGAAGTGAATTCAAGTCGTAACAGGAAATCAATGTTCGCAAGTCGCTTCCCATTCAAAGTGGCAACAGACCTCACTTCTTAATACGGGTATTCTCGGAATCACTTGACACCAGTGACACACTTACAAAACATCGGACCTTGATCTGCTCCAAGAAGCATCCTGTAGAAGCATCGCGATCCACTACACAGTCGTATAGATGTCAGTGATGCCCCCAACACTATGGCCATCTGACAGAACATTGCAGGAATCCTTCCACCTGTCGTCACTGCAAACAAAACCTTCTTCAAAAACAATTCCCAAACCTAAACTCCCCACCTACCTGCTAAATCTACGACCATCCTCACCCCACCTACTCCCACAAACGCAAATACATACCCTCTCCTAAAAGCATGAACTCACGGCCCCTCTACACACAATTTATCAACAACCACAGACAAACAACTCCCTCCTTCCTCCATCCACCGTTGAAGTTATAATCCGTTTCATAACATTAATCCTGCAAAACATACATCCTTTTGAAAGACACCACATCCTGCGGCAAACAACCCTCGCCACCTGCACCATCTTCCATCTCAACTCATATGTCATGTATTCCCAAAATCAATCCCATTTCATTTTCGACCGTCTCGAAACACTAGTCTAACCTGCGCCTCAGATCCCTTTTTTTACAGTAAAAGGCGCACCATACACACAACATCCTCTACCAAAATAACTGTTCCTTCCACCCTAACAAACTTCTTCTTATCCATACCCTCCAACAACATGAAATCCATGCTCTCCCTCTCAACGTAAACTTTTCCAGCCCCACAATTCCATCTGCATGTCTTCTTACATGCTGTATCGCACTGACAATCTCCAGTCTATTGCCTGTGGTGGAGGGGCCTATGCCCATCTCCGAAATATCCCCTCTCCTCCCCAACTGCTGCTCAGTGATCCAACTGACCATCTCATCTCACAATATTTATCCCAAAACTTTTGCCACTAACTACATCCGCCCTAACCATCCCATCCTTTACGATTTCCTGACCCATGTAGACCGAAACTTCACCAAATCGCAGTCGGCCTTAACCTTCATTCCTGCACACGGGCCGAGAAACGGCGGAGGCCTCATTTTACCAACATCCTCAATGGCCACGATATTCATCTTACTGTCCAACTCACCCTGACACAGATACTAACTCCGATACCCGTTGTGAAGCCCCACAGTAGAGGTCCTAGATCCAAGTAGGAGTCATCATCGATATGTCCTGCAAAACTATTTCTGATACTGTGTGATAAACTACCCTCCCGCACTTCACCCTATTGACCTGTCAGCCTCACGTCAGTTTTTAGCCAAATTTTTGAAGTTATTCTTACCCAACGAATCCAACAGCACCTTGTAATGCACCTATTCATTCCCAATACCCAATGTGGCTTTCGTACCAAGAATTCCACTGACGACCAACTTCTCTACCTTACCCACCTAATTTCCCATCAATTGAATAAACAGAAGTCCGCAATATTTGATATCCAAGAAGCCTTCGTCTGGGTAAGGCATTCTGGACTGCCCTTCAAGCTACATGGCTATGCACTTCCAATTAGCTATGCCGACCTCATAGCATTCTTTCTTGAAAATCATCATACATATATGACAATCAACCATGCCTTCTCCCGCATCTTTCGCGAAGCTACAGGTGTGCCTGACGACTCTGTCCTCTCACCCCTCCTTTACATCCTGTACACTGCAGACATTGTCAAACCGCCACCCCCGTCTCACCTCCTACAATATGCTGACGACTCCGCCTACTTACCCACACGTCATGCTCTTCAACTCAAGCGTGCTTCCCGCCAACCCCACCTAAATCTCCTAGTCGAGTAGTGTAATACGTAGAAACTTCAGGTAAACCCTCAGAAAAGGTAAGCTACCAACTCTGGTCGCACCACTCGGCGTTTTCATAGTCCAGATTTCCATCTCTCCATCGACAACCAACCCATCCCACTGACTAACACAATAAAGTATTTAGGACTAACTCTCGACAGGAAACTAACATTGAACACACATCTCTTTATCATCCAGCACAAAGCCCGAAATCGACTAAAACTACTAACAGGCTGTACCTGTGGTCTACATCCTTCTACCATCATCCTCACCCCCAAGTCCCTCATCTGTCCCATCCTAACCTATGCTAACACAGCCTGGACCTCTGAGTCACCTAATTTTTATAAGTCCCTGAAATCCTGGAAAGACATGCACTCCGTCTCGCTTTCCACATCCGCCTACCTTCCCCAGCTCACATCCTGCACCAACTCATCCACTTCCCACACCTTCTTCTCTTCCGAGACCATCTTCGGTTCCGATACATTAACGGAAAAACCCAGTCCCAGCATCTAAGTTCCCATCCACTAATTACCAATCCAAATACCCACACTGTGCCACTACATCCATATTTCATTTCCCACGTAACTCACTGCCTTAGCCATCACCTCCCCACGGATTTTAACGAACTCCCACTCCCCAACGATGAAATCCGTCCGAAGATATACCTCTCTTTGCAAACCTAATAGTAATACTCCACCTCACGTCATACCCCAATTTTCTCCTTCCCTCTTCACCCACCTTAATGACTTCTAGACACTACCTGAGGTTCTACAGGGCCTCGTAAATATACTCATCATCGCAATCTCATTATGAGTACCGAGGTTTCTCATTGGTTGAACGATTTCTACGTACGGAACAATCTGCCGTTGCCAACATTCGCACCATATTTAATACACTTTTCCTTGTAAATTAATAAAAGTGCGAATTAAGTCGAGAAATTTTGTTTTACGCAATAGAAAAAAAGCTTTGCTGATGATTTCATTGCATTGTGTGGAAATGCAGGAGGGACGGGTTGGGGGAAATACTAACTTCTACGCGTTTTCATGACTGGAAAATGCACCGTCTGCTGTACAGATTGGGATTGCGACAAATAAATAAAATTAATGTTATTACTATAAATTATAAATGGACACATGACAGTGACGTAAATCTCTCGCATTAGAATATCACACGAGTCTCGTGTGTGTCTTAATTCTTAATGTATAGAATATTCATCCAAGGACCGACGGAACAGTAAATAAATGTCACTCCTATACCAGTAAACTTATTGGGCAAAAATGGGATGGATCACAATTTATGACTTACCTTCTTACTTGTGACTCTGAATAAGCTGAAAGCGCTATTTGCTAGCTAGCGTATTAAACCGAGAACGCTGGCCGGGGACGCACAGGTTGAATGACCGCCAATGCTGGGTGGTGCGCATTGGCACGCCAAGATGGGAGTGGTAAGCCCCCTCTGGACGAGGCCGTGAGAGTTTAATCGTGGCTGAGCGCCTGTGGGGTCCCTCGGCAGAGATGCTATCTGCCCCCGCGCTTACAAACAGCCTCCGCGAGACGGCCAGGTGCCACGCTGATTTAGCACCGCCATTTGTCTGGCTGCGTATTCCAGCGCCGCGTCCAGTCAACCGCTACGCCATCCTACATCGCGGTCTCGTCCTGGCGGCTCTGCGAAAGTACTCCGCTGGCAGCAGTCTCCGTCTCGCTCTTGTACGTTTCCTGGCAAATGTCTGTGGCAGGCTGTACAATCTGATCTGATTCAACCGTTCCCGTTATTTCTCACGTGACTAGTCCAGTACCGGAAGCCTCCACGGAATGTGAGGCACTGACCACTGCAGGATTCCGCTCAATAACTTGCGCCTGCTTCCTCCTCTTCGAGATAGAGATGGACGCAAGTCTGCCACGAGTATTCAACTAGAAGTCCAAAACCTCATTGCCTCCTCAGTCCTCTCCAATCCAAGAGCTGCTTATACCACCATGTCAGTCCCTCGCTCCTACCCCAAGAAAACTTCAAATGTCCCTCGCCCTGAACCAGACATCCGTACATATATTCACCCAAACAACTATAGCCCCCATATCTTTCCCTTGGATCGAGACTCCACGAATACCATACAATGAAGGCTTTCACGACCGGATGTTTCAGCTGCTGAGAATACTTCCGGATTGTATGGCCGTGGTCCACGGAACTCTTCAGTCCCTGTCGTTTCATCCAAGGCTACGTTGGTAATCTTCGGAGGCGCTCCTGGTTGTGCTGTCTTGACGATTGAGTCGGCAAGACTCGACACAACCAGGAGCACCTCCGAAGTTGTCCAACGTAGCCTTGGATGAAACGTCAGGGATTGAAGAGTTTCGTAGACCACGGCCGCATAACCCGGAAGAATTCTCCACTAATACTCCTCTGTCTCCTGGTCGAGCTGTCCATCCCCGGCCACCATCCTCCCCCCTATGCCCATGCTCCATGGAAATCTTTGCCAACCCCCCTAATTTTTACTCTCTACCACCTCCTCGGTCCGCCTCCGCACATGAATGGTCGGTGCAGAGGATCTGGGTTAGGTTCTCGGCACTCCCTTCAACATTTCCTTAGTGGGAAGACTGGAAAACACTCAGCCTCGTGGCGCCAATTGAGCTGCTTGACCGAGTAGTAGTGGCGTAAGGTCACGAAAACTAACCACGGCCGGGAGAATGGTTGGGTGACAAAATGACCTTCCACATCGCATCCATTCACGCCAATGGCGATCGTTCGGTACTAGTCGGCCGCCAGGGCCTGTGGACGGGGTTTACTGCCATCTTTAAGAGCTATTACCGTTATTTCCTGATATATCATCATGTACTGTGTAAAATGATGTGTACCTTAAATTTCATTCGAAAGCTTGTGTAAAGAACAATGCGTCTCATTGCGAGAGGAAAACAGTACATCCAAATACCGTGCTGCAATGGTCTTTTTGTACAGAAAAAATAGTAAGAATCAAAACCACCTCTTCGAAAAATCAAGTCCACTTCAGTCCACCGGAGTTACCCATACATTTTGTTTCTCCTCCCATCCCAGCTCTAAGCGCGAATCTTCATCCCCTCATGAGTTCATTCCTTACTCAAACAGCACCTCTTCTGCGTAACCAGTTCCAATTCACTCAGACCACATTCCCCAGACCACAAGGTTTTACGAACCCATCCTGTGCGCCGAACCACTACAAGTTCTACAAAAATATTACTGCGCCTTCCAACACTTAATTAAAATCGTAAAGATAAAACCACACCACGAACTGGACTACCGATAGACATTCCAATGATTATCATCCATTTTTTTCTGCACAAGGAACATTATCACTCTGTTTTGATAACACAGCGATATAAGGTTTTCGTATTATAAAATTACTACAACAATGCCTACACGTATTAAAACCCATTCAAAATTAAATTTTACTTCTTTTGTTACTTTCTGCTGTACACGTGGCCGAAGTGTGGTGGGCTACTCCGACACTCTCCGTAAGAGAAACGGAAATGGTCATCAATGGAAAAAGCCACACTTACCCGAAGCATTCAGCCAACCATGACTCGAAATACTCTCTGCATTGACGGCTACCACAGTAGTTCGGGTCTGTCTTGTTGACGTACGTTTCTAGCACGACTGTTGCCACTGCCATGACATTGTATTTACACTACTGGCAATTAAAACTACTACACCACGAAGATGACGTGCTACAGACACGAAATTTAACCTGCAGGAAGAAGATGCGGTGATATGCAAATGATTAGCTTTTCAGAGCTTTCACACAAGATTGGCGCCGGTGGCGACACCTACAACGTGCTGACATGGGGAAAGTTTCCAACCGATTACACAAACAGCTGTTGACCGGCGTTGCCTGCTGAAACGTTTTTGTGATGCCTCGTGTAAGGAGGAGATACGCGTACCATCAGGATTCCGACTTTGATAAAGGTCGGATTGTAGCCTATCGCGATTGCGGTTTATCGTATAGCGACATTGCTGCTCGCGTTGGTCGAGATCCAATGACTGTTAGCAGAATATGGAATCGGTGGGTTCAGGAGGGTAATACGGAAATCCGTGCTGCTGGATCCCAACGACCTCGTATCACTAGCAGTCGAGATGACAGGCATCTTATCCGCATGGCTGTAACGGATCGTGCAGCCATGTCTCGATCGCTGAGTCAACAGATGGGGACGTTTGTAAGACAACTACCACCTGCAAGAACAATTTGACGACGTTCGCAGCAGCATGGAATATCAGCTCGGAGACCATGGCTGCGGTTACCCTTGACGCTGCGATGGTGTACACGAGCGCCTGCGATGGTGTACTCAACGACGAACCTGGGTGCACGAATGGCAAAACATAATTTTTTCAGATGAATCCAAATTCTGCTTACAACATCATGATGGTCACATTCGTGTTTGGCGACATCGCGGTGAACGCATATTGGAAGCGTGTATTCGTCATCGCCATACTGGCGTATCACCCGACGTGATGGTATGAGGTGCCATTGGTTACACGTCTCGGTCACCTCTTGTTCGCACTGACGGCACTTTGAACAGTTGACGTTACATTTCAGATGTGTTACGCCCCGTGGCTCTACCCTTCATTAGATCCCTGCGAAACCCTACATTTCAGCAGGATAATGCACGACCGCATGTTGCAGATCCTGTACGGGCCTTTCTGGATACAGAAATTGTTCGACTGCTGCCCTGGCCAGCACGTTCCCCAGATCTCTCACCAACTGAAAACGTCTGATCAATGGTGGCCTAGCAACTGGCTCGTCATAATACGCCACTCACTACTCTTGATGAACTGTGGTATCGTGTTGAAGTTGCATGGGCAGCTGTACCTGTACACGCCATCCAAGCTCTGTTTGACTCAATGCCCAGGCGTATCAAGGCCGTTATTGCGGCCAGAGGTGGTTGTTGTAGGTACTGATTTCTCAGGATCTATGCTCTCAAATTGTCTGAAAATGTAATCACATGTCAGTTCTAGTATAATATATTTGTCCAATGAATACCCGTTTATCATCTGCATTTCTTCTTGGTGTAGCAATTTTAATGGCCAGTAGTACAATCTTCCCACCAAGGCAACGACCGTATTCGAATTCTTTGTAATACATCTACAGATTTCCCATTTTTCGATGTCATAATTCACATTATTCCAACGAACAGAATCCTTTAGAATCTCATGTTTTGCCGGAGTTGATTGTGTATAATTTTCTCGCTGGTATGATACCGGTTTGTTGTGTCTTCTTCGCATATCCTTTCGACAACGTGGTATGTTATACATCAGGGAGCTACGATAGCGAAATATCGCACCAAGAACACATAACAATATGGCAGCAAAAAAATGGCTCTGAGCACTATGGGACTTAACATCTGAGGTCATCAGTCCCCTAGAACGTAGAACTACTTAAACCTAACTAACCTAAGGACATCACACACATCCATGCCCGAGGCATTCTAACCTGGGACCGTAGCAGTCGCGCGGGTTGACTTAGGCGCCTAGAACCGTTCGGCCACCGTGGCCGGCCAATATGGCAGCATTCCCGAGAGAAATTATAGAACGGAAACCTGTTATTTTTCGATTATTGCTATTGTGTTCGCGGTCTTCGTCCAGTATTTATATGTAAACAGCACTTAAAGTGTCTTCGAGTTTTGTAAACAGAATAAAATGTTGACAATTGCAGAACTGTGATTTTCTATTTCTTGAGGTTGCACCAGGCAGCAAACCCGAGTAGAGCGTCAAGGTATGTCTCATACTTAATGCCTACCCTCGGGACTAAAGTAAGTATTTCATACTATTTTCTTCGCCAGTAACTTCGTACAATCCGTCAATTAGAGATCCAACATGTGTCAGCATTGAGTGGACTTATCGTCACATCTCTACAGTGGCGTGGTATTGTAAAACAATTGGCCTAGGAATGGCCAGAAGAACTGAATCCAGTCCCCACCTTGTCTTTGTTACGGCATTACAATTTACTAATATGTCGATGTTACAAGTCCGCTTATACAAGATATACGCAGTTGCCTCAAAACCTTTCACAAGATTCGAGACGGTTTCTGTATAATTAAGTACAAACGTCGCTACATTTACAATAGTGTTCCGAGAAATCTCCACGTACCTTCCATAACACAGTTCTGCATTATACATTGCCCCAACAAAACAGGGAAAGACATTCAGGAAAAAACAGCCCAAGATATCACGAACGATGGCTACAACTAAACTTCCACCAAAGGCTGGCCTTTATCAAGAACTACCCGCTTTTTACTTACAAGTTTTGTGTCCGAAGTCCCTACCACACGAAAGCTACGTGCGGCATTGAACTTTCTAGACACACATACAGAAAACTGAGAGAAGCTCTAATATTAAACAACAACGGTGCCATACAAAGATTCACGCTAACTGCCAGAACATTAGTAATTTCAGTACATTAAACAAACTATTAAAAACGCTACCGATTTAAATTCAAAGATTAGTATACAGTGTGGTGTTACGTTAGCGCAAAACGCTTACCTCCAAGTTTAAGTTTAAAAACGAGTCAGTATACAACCCAAAACCACTGTGGAAACAATGACAAGATTTAGAACTCAAATTACACACAATAACTATTCTGAATAATGTCTCGCGTAATAACAGACTGAATAAAATAAAATAAAAATGATGTAGAGGTGGGACTAAAATTCTGAGTGGAAGAACAGCAATGACTAGATTTGCTGATGACACTGATGTGTATGAAAATCAGGAAGAAAAACGGATCCTACTGAATGGGATCAACATCCTACTGAGCACAGAATGTGGAATAAGGGAAAGATGATAGTATTAAGGAGCAGCAGAAATGAGATAAACGACAAACTTAGCAGCGAAATTGGGGCCCATGTAGTTGCCACGATGAAGCAGTTCCACAGTATTACACAGGAAATAAGGAAGATATAAGCAGATTATTTCAGGCAAAGAGCGCATGCCCTGCCGAAAGATATCTATTATCTTCAAATACATATCTTATCAGAAAAAGAAACTTCTCAAGATGGAAATCCGGAATAAAGTATTACACCGAGGTGACGAAAGTCGTGGGATAGCAATATGCACCTATACAGATGGCGATAGTATAGAATACACAAGGTATAAAAGGGCAATGTATTGGTGGGGCTCTCATTTGCGCTCAGGTGATCCACGTGAAAAGGAGTCCGACGTGATTAAGGCTGCATGACAGGAATTACGTCTTTGAACACGCACTAGCAATAAAAGCTAGGCGCATGGGACATTCCATTCCGTAAATCGTTAGGCAGTTCAATATTGCGAGATCCACAGTATCAAGGGTGAGTCGAGAATACCTAATTTCAGGCATTAACTTTCATTACGGACGTCGCAGTGGCCGACGGCCTTCGCGTAACGACCGAGAGCAGCGGCATTTACATGGAAATGTTAACGCTAAAAGACAAGCATCACTGCGTGAAATAATCTCAGAAATCAATGTGAGACTACGACGACTGCATCCGTTAGGACAGTGTGGCGAAATTTGGCGTTAACCAGCTATGGCAGCAGACGACCGTCGCAAGTGTTTCTAAGATCACGACATCATCTGCAGCGCCTCTCCTGGGCTCGTGACTGTATTAGTGGGACCCTAGACGACTGGAAAACCGCTGCCTGGTCGGGTGAGTCCCGATTTCAGTTCTTAAGAGCTGAAGGCAGGTTTCGAGTGTGGCGCAGACCCAACGGAGCAATGGACCCAAGCTGTAAACAACGCACTGTGCAAGTTAGTGGTGCCTCCATATTGGTGTAAGTTCTGTTTATATGGAATGGATTGGGTCCTCTAGTTATGTTGGCCTACTTGGGAACCATTTGCAGCCAGTCATGGACTTCATACTTCCAAATGGCTCAAATGGCTCGGAGCACTATGCGACTTAACTTCTGAGGTCATCAGTCGCCTAGAACTTAGAACTAATTAAACCTAACTAACCTAAGGACATCACACACATCCATGCCCGAGGCAGGATTCGAACCTGCGACCGTAGTGATCGCCCGGCTCCAGACTGTAGCGCCTAAAACCGCACGGCCACTCCGGCCGCCCATACTTCCAAGCAACGATGGAATTTTTATACAGGGTGTTACAAAAAGGTACTGCCAAACTTTCAGGAAACATTCCTCACACACAAATAAAGAAAAGATGTTATGTGGACATGTGTCCGGAAAAGCTTAATTTCCATGTTAGAGCTCATTTTAGTTTCGTCAGTATGTACTATACTTCCTCGATTCACCGCCACAATTTTCACAATCAACATGTGTGGGCTGACGAGAATCCGCACGCAATTGTGCAATCACGTCGTCAACATAAATTTTCTGTGAACGTTTGGGCAGGCATTGTTGGTGATGTCATGTTCTTCCACCTACGCTCAATGGAGCACGTTATCATGATTTCATACGGGATACTCTACCTGTGCTGCTAGAACATGTGCCTTTACAAGTACGACACAGCATGTGGTTCATGCACGATGGAGCTCTTGCACATTTCAGTCGAAGTGTTCGTACGCTTATCAACAACAGATTCGGTGACCGATGGATTGGTAGAGGCGGACCAATTCCATGGCCTCCACGCTCTCCTGACCTCAACCCTCTTGACTTTCATTTATGGGGGCATTTGAAAGCTCTTTTCTACGCAACCCCGGTACCAAATGTAGACCCTTCGTGCTCGTATTGTGGACGGCTGTGATACAATACGCCATTCTCCAGGGCTGCATCAGCGCATCAGGGATTCCATGCGACGGAGGGTGGATGAATGTATCCTCGATAACGGAGGACATTTTGAACATTTCCTTTAACAAAGTGTTTGAAGTCACGCTGGTACGTTCTGTTGCTGTGTGTTTCCATTCCATCATTAATGTGATTTGAAGAGAAGTAATAAAATGAACTATAACATGGAAAGTAAGCGTTTCCGGACACATGTCCACACAACATATTTTCTTTCTTTGTGTGTGAGGAATGTTTCCTGAAAGTTTGGCCGTACCTTTTTGTAACACCCTGTAGATGACAGACAATACGGCATGTCACTGGGACACGACTGTTCGTGATTGGTTTGAAGAATTTTCTGGACATTTCGAGATAGTGAGTTGACCACCCAGATCGCCAGACACGAACCCCATCGAACATTTAAGGGACGTAATCGAGAGGTCAGTTTGTGCACAAAATCCTGCACCGCTTAACTCTTTTGCAATTGTGGACGGCTGTAGAGACGGCTTGGCTCAATATTTCTGTAGCGGACTTCCAACCACATGCTGAGTTAATGCCACTTCGAGTTACTGCACTACACCAAGAAGAAGGAAGTCGCCACGGTATTACGAGTTATCCCACGACTTTCGTCACCTCAGTGTAAATGGGTGTGAGTCATGTACTGTGGGAAAAGTGGAAAAGAAAAATGACGACATATTTTAGTTGTGATGCTGAAGAATGATTCTGAAAGTTAAATGGACTGATAAGTTAATAAATTAGGTACTTCACTGGAAAAATGGACGTAAACAGAGCATGATGAACACCTGAGAAACAAATCTACAATATACACTCCTGGAAATTGAAATAAGAACACCGTGAATTCATTGTCCCAGGAAGGGGAAACTTTATTGACACATTCCTGGGGTCAGATACATCACATGATCACACTGACAGAACCACAGGCACATAGACACAGGCAACAGAGCATGCACAATGTCGGCACTAGTACAGTGTATATCCACCTTTCGCAGCAATGCAGGCTGCTATTCTCCCATGGAGACGATCATAGAGATGCTGGATGTAGTCCTGTGGAACGGCTTGCCATGCCATTTCCACCTGGCGCCTCAGTTGGAGCAGCGTTCGTGCTGGACGTGCAGACCACGTGAGACGACGCTTCATCCAGTCCCAAACATGCTCAATGGGGGTAGTTGACTTACACCTTCTAGAGCACGTTGGGTGGCACGGGATACATGCGGACGTGCATTGTCCTGTTGGAACAGCAAGTTCCCTTGCCGGTCTAGGAATGGTAGAACGATGGGTTCGATGACGGTTTGGATGTACCGTGCACTATTCAGTGTCCCCTCGACGATCACCAGTGGTGTACGGCCAGTGTAGGATATCGCTCCCCACACCATGACGCCGGGTGTCGGCCCTGTGTGCCTCGGTCGTATGCAGTCCTGATTGTGGCGCTCACCTGCTCGGCGCCAAACACGCATACGACCATCATTGGCACCAAGGCAGAAGCGACTCTCATCGCTGAAGACGACACGTCTCCATTCGTCCCTCCATTGACCCCTGTCGCGACACCACTGGAGGCGGGCTGCACGGTGTTGGGGCGTGAGCGGAAGACGGCCTAACGGTGTGCGGGACCGTAGCCCAGCTTCATGGAGACGGTTGCGAATGGTCCTTGCCGATACTCCAGGAGCAACAGTGTCGCTAATTTGCTGGGAAGTGGCGGTGCGGTCCCCTACGGCACTGCGTAGGATCCTACGGTCTTGGCGTGCATCCGTGCGTCGCTGCGGTCCGGTCCCAGGTCGACGGGCACGTGCACCTTCCGCCGACCACTGGCGACAACATCGATGTACTGTGGAGACCTCACGCCCCACGTGTTGAGCAATTCGGCGGTACGTCCACCCGGCCTCCCGCATGCCCACTATACGCCCTCGCTCAAAGTCCGTCAACTGCACATACGGTTCACGTCCACGCTGTCGCGGCATGCTACCAGTGTTAAAGACTGCGATGGAGCTCCGTATGCCACGGCAAACTGGCTGACACTGACGGCGGCGGTGCACAAATGCTGCGCAGCTAGCGCCATTCGGCGGCCAACACCGCGGTTCCTGGTGTGTCCGCTGTGCCGTGCGTGTGATCATTGCTTGTACAGCCCTCTCGCAGTGTCCGGAGCAAGTATGGTGGGTCTGACACACCGGTGTCAATGTGTTCTTTTTTCCATTTCCAGGAGTGTAGATTAATAAAACACAAGAGGAAAATATGAGTGCATAAATCTTTACTAGAATTACTTTAAACTAAAAGCAAACGTATTCACCATATCTTACACATTGTTCACACCAAGGGAAGCATTCAGAAACAAGAGGCATCACGAATCAAAACCCAGAAAGTCTGTCCTTCTATTGTATTAGATAGTGTATTGAAAAAAATCGAATCAAAACAGAAATTACACTACACGTGATATGTAGACAATAGTATAAAGCACAACCCTGTAGACTCGTGCCATTCCACACATGCTTGCCACTAAAGTCTCGTATTCCCACAATAAAAGTAAAAATAAAAACACCTCGAAACTGATTCAAATAACCGTAACATCCGATGTAACATGAGAGAACAGGGATTCTGACCTGACTACCTGATGATACAAAGGACTTGAGGTTTACTAGCCACCACGTAGCAAGTAAAATCTTGAATTTATAATGAATTTCCTATGCGGAATGTTACTGTGACACCACCTATTTCAGTACAAAAAACACCCGAATAGCCACGAAAGCCACGGCGGAGAAGCCACCACATTAAGACTTGTGGTAAGGTCTTATGGGACCAAACTGCTGACGTCATCGGTCCCTAAGCTTACGCACTACTTAATCTAACTTAAACTAACTTACGCTAAGGACAACACACACACCCATGCCCGAGGGAGTACTCGAATCTCCGACGGGGATGCCACGTGGACCGTGACAAGGCCCCTAATAAATATGAGGTCAAACAAATGAAAATAGCAATAAACTTCAACCAACATCTTGGCACGCTAATTTACTAAACACTGCGTGCAGGGAAACACATAAAACACTATAAGACGACATGAAACACTTTAAGGAAAAGCATTTGTGATATAAACGAGAATACTGAAACTGAGCAGCGCCTGAGGACCACGTGAGCTTCGAAGAAAACTCACTCGAAAGATTCTAATATCAGTTTCATGAATTCATTATGGAACAAATTCCGGTAATTAAACTGAGAGGAGATAAGTGATGACAAAGTAAAAAAAAATTATTCTCACTCTCTTGCGGAAGCCACACTCGTTTGACTACAGGTTCTCCGACAGCTTAGGCAGCGAGATTTGTCACAGGCAGCGCCCACAACCGAAGTGTACCGAAGAGCGTCACATAGCGAGGTGGCGCAGTGGTTAGCACAATGGCCTCGCATTCGGCAGGATGACGGTTCAACCCCGCGTCCGGCCATCCTGACTCAGATTTTCCGTGATTTCCTTAAATCGCTTGAGGCAAATGCCACAACGGTTCCTCCGAAACAGCACGGCCGCTTCCCTTCTCCATCCTTCCTTAATCCGAGCTTGTGCTCCGTCTCTAATGACCTCGTTTTCGACGGTGCGTTAAACACTAATCCCCTTCTCCTCCTCCTCCGGAGTGTGTCTCCATGAGAATGCACCAATGGTCACAGTTTGTGCTGAATTCGACAGTCATTTGTCTTATTGTAATCAGATAACGTGGGAACTTCGACCAACACGAAAACCAGAGTACGCATGAGAAATGAACCATTCTTAATGATACGTGGGAAATTTCTCTCTGCGGATGCCAATTATATATGCGACTTGAATTCAAATAGATACGAAAGCTGAAATATCACATAAAAGTTAACTTTACACTGTTAACGAGTAAACTTCATCTAGCAGGAATTTTCTACATCTACATTTACATCTACATTAATACTCCGCAAGCCACCCAAGGTCGATCGAGTGTTTTGTAAGCCACCTCCTTTGTTGATGGACTACATTTTCTAAGGACTCTCCCAATGAATCTCAACCTGGTATCCGCCTTACCAACCATTAATTTTATATGATCATTCCACTTCAAATCGTCCCGTACGCATACTCCCAGATATTTTACAGAAGTAGCTGCTACCCGTGTTTGTTCCGCTATCATACAATCATACAATAAAAGATCCTTCTTTCTATGTATTCGCAATACATTACATTTGTCTATGTTAAGTGTCAGTTGCCACTCCCTGCACCAAGTGCCTATCTGCTGCAGATCTTCCTGCATTTCGCTGCAATTTTCTAATGCTGCAACTTCTCTGTATACTACAGCATCATCCGCGAAAAGCCGCATGGAACTTCCGACACTATCTACTAGGTTATCTATATATATTGTGAAAAGCAATGGTCCCATAACACTCCCCTGTGGCACGCCAGAGTTTACTTTAACGTCTGTAGACGTCTCTCCATTGATAACAACATGCTGTGTTCTGTTTGCTAAAAACTCTTCAATCCAGCCACACAGCTGGTCTGATATTCCGTAGGTTCTTACTTTCTTTATCAGGCGACAGTGCGGAACTGTATCGAACACCTTCCGGAAGTCAAGGAAAATAGCATCTACCTGGGAGCCTGTATCTAATATTTTCTGGGTCTCATGAACAAATAAAGCGAGTTGGGTCCCACATGATCGCTGTTTCCGGAATCCATGTTGACTCCTACAGAGTAGATTCTGGGTTTCCAAAAACGACATGATACGCGAGCAAAAAACATGTTCTAAAATTCTACAACAGATCGACGTCAGAAATATAGGTCTATAGTTTTGCGCATCTGCTCGACGACCCTTCTTGAACACCGGGACTACCTGTGCTCTTTTCCAATCATTTGGAACCTTCCGTTCCTCTAGAGACTTGCGGTACAAGGCTGTTAGAAGGGGGGCAAGTTCTTTCAGTCTAATACAGCGCAAGAACATTGATCGTAAGAGATCATAGCCGCCAGAGACCAAAGTCGAGGATCACTTGTGAATGAGGATCGGTATCACATCCGGCAGGAAACGCTGCTTTCAAGGAATTCTGGCCGTCTCAACCAGTTTTCAAGCGAGCACTACGAAAGGAATTGTATACTACAGACAACTGAATTCTGACTCCTCACAAAAGCCATTAGACGTAGAAGTACTGCATTTCTCAACTGGACCAGACAACACAGCCAGTGGACCTGTCGTGTGGCCCGACGGGTTGCAGTTTTGCCTCTTCTCGATGATGAAAGACGTCTAGTGTACCTATGGCCAAATGACGCGTTTAACCAGCAGCGGGTGGCGGGTATAGTTCAATCCAGAGATGACTCTATAATGTTTTGAGTATTTCTATTGCCATGCCTCGTGCCTGCCGCTTCAAGTCACAGTGAAAGTGAACTAAGATACCTATTTCCAAGTTCGTAGAGATTAAGTGCTGCCCTTTCTTTTACACGTTCGTGATGAGTTTCATGAGGATATTCCAGTTTACGAAGATGGCATCAGTCCTGTTCACAAGCCTGCACACCTTACTTAACGAACACGCAGGCAGCCAATCGCATCTCAGCTGTTTCTCTGTATCACCCAGACTTAACGCATAGAAAACATTTGGGTGTATTTGGAACAAAGGCAGAAACGTAGTGGTGAGCATCCACAAAATTTCGCTGCTCTTCCGTATCTAAACATCAATGACCAGCTTCAGGTGAATATTGCATATCTGAGAAACTTGTGGACACTCTACCTGGATGACTGACGCCGTTGCCAAGGCTAGAGGTGGTATTACGCAGTATGATCATCATATCATCATGTCCTTATTATTCTTCGTCGCTGGTACACGTTTAATGATATTCCTGGCTCAATACCCAGTCCCATTGTACACTGTCCAGTCCCATTAATATGACTACCTGTCGAAAGCCTGAGTAACTTCTGCAGCGTGGACCGCTATGAGACGTGCATGAAGAGAGTCAGTGAGGTTATGGAAGGTACCGACAGAGAATGGAGCCATGCCGACTCCAATCCCGTGGCCATATGAGTCAGGTTTCTCGGTTGAGGATCAATTGGTGCGTACATCTCGATCGAGGTGGTCCCACAGATTCTCGACTGCAGTTAAATCTGGGTAATTTGGTGGTGAGAGGAGTACGCTAACTAATCCTCGTGCTCTTCCAACCATGCACAACACTGCATTGTCCTGCTGGTATATGTCATCGTGCCGAGGAAAAACAAGCTCCATGGTGGGGTGTACATGGTCCCCAAGGATATATTCATACTAGCGATGATACTTTGTTCCTTCCAGAGTGACGAAATCACCTTATGAGTGCCACGGAAACATTCCCCAGACCAAAACGTTCCTTCCTTCCTCCTGGACTCTTGCAAAATTTTTGTATGTGTTTGCTTTCAGACGTTTCACGCCGTACACGCCAATGGCCACCTGTCCGATGGAGCATAAAACATGATTCATTTGAAAAGGTCACCTGTCACCACTTGCGGTATTCGCGTGCAGATTCCAGCTTTCGTCGCCAATGAACGGCAATCAGCATGAAGTAGACACCTGTTGCGGAGGCCCATACACAATAACATTCGCTAAGCGGTCGTTGTGGAGACACTGTTGGTAGCCCCTTGGTTCATCTGGACGATCAGTTGCTCAACAGTTGCACGTCTATTCGCCCGTTCACGTTTTCACAGCTGTCATTCACCCCTGTCAGTAATGGCCTGTGGTGCACCGTAGTTGCCGGTTTTGGATAGCATCCATTCTGCTATGCACGTTGTACTTCAACCACGGAAGCACGGGAACTGTTAACAGAGTTAACTCGTTTGGAAAAGCTACCACTTGGGCCAGAAAGCCAATGATCATGCTCTTTTGGGCGTCACATAAACCGCTCCGTTTCCACATTACGACAAAGACTGCAATGTTTCCCGTGTCCCCCGGACATGCTCTATATACCATCCACTCCTTGCGCTGCCACCTGCCGTCTATGAGTGGTTATTGCACGGTGACGCTGAAAACTGGCGGTGGTCACATTAATGTATTCGGACGGTATAAAAGAAGGTTGGAATGTATCAACAAGGAAAGGACTGTCGATTCACATTGTGACAGGGTACCGTTTTATAACAGCACAGAGAATGAGGGCGGCGGTAAGTGCTTTCCCAGCCGCTGCTGCGAACGGCGGTCTGCCGGGGGGAGGGCCACCACGCGTTGTTTCTGGGAGCCATTACCATGAAGATGCGCCAACCAGTGTGCGCCGAGTATAAATAACACAATGCGGAAAATGGGCCGAGGGGTAACAATGGGCACTGTGTGGCCACCCCTCGTTAGCATAATTATCGCAGCGCATCTTTCAATAGCGGCGTCACTGCCAGCACGGGCCGTGAGTTATTGTAGCGGTGGCGGTGGCGGCGGCTGCGGTGGGCGGCCGGCCCTTCTGTCGTGTGGCGATGCTAGTAGCGGCAGGCCTGTGTACACACGGGGCCGATCTGCGAAAGCAAGCGTGAGAGCGATTCGAAGCACAATGTATTCCGTTTCGCAAACACCGACCAGAAATGGCACTTCAAAAATGTTATTTTGCTGGTGATTTTGTGAAATAGTGTTGTTTTTGTTGCTGTTGCCTTTGTTGTCGTGGTCGTCAGTCCAAAGACTGGTTTGTCCAGCACGCCATTGCAGTCTGTCTTGTATATGTCTTCCCATTTCTGCACGACTACTGCTTCCTCCATCCATCTGAACACGCTTATTGTATTGAGTCCGCAGCTCGTGGTCTTGCGGCAGCGAGCGTTCTCGCATCGCGATCACGGGGTCCCGGGTTCGATTCTCAGCGGGTCATGGATTTTTCCTGCCTCTAGATGACTGGGTGTTGTTGTGTCGTCTTCATCATCATCAGTCGGAGGAAGGCATTGGCAAAACACCTCCTCTAGGACCTTGCCTAGTACGGCGGTGCGGGTCTCCCGCATCGTCCCTTCCGCTACCCGGAGTATGGGACCCCATTATCATCATCATTGAATTGAAGCCTTGGTCCCCTCACATAAACTTGCCTACATCACAAAATAACTAGTACTTGATGCCTGACCCTATTTCTCCCTTTAGTTAAGGTGTGACATGAAGCGCTGTTTCATCCGCAGTTCAATGCAGTAAATCTTCATCAGTTTCTCGATCCACACATCTGGCCTTCTACATTCTTCTGTTGCACCACATTTTGGAATCTTCTATTCTTGTCTTGTCCATACTATCTATCGTCCATCTTTCACTTCCATAGAGAGATACGCCCCAGAAAAAGTGGTATTCCTAACAATTAATTTTATATTCTTCTGAAGAAACAAAATGCAGCACCCTTCAGGTCTGTGTTCAATGGCACCAGAGCACACCGAGGAACTGTGATATTACTGGCTCATTTATCACGCTCGTCGGCGATCAGATGACGCTCAGGAGGTCTCTTTGTTCACATTGTTTTGATTCTGCAGGTAGTAACTGCGCTGAATTTAGAGACGAGCAGTGTCTCGGTCTGAGAGTGGGGTGTATAAGATTTGCAGACAACATGGTTGTGAAGGCAGAGTGTGCGAGAGAGATGGGACAAATGTTAGATGATCTAAACACAAAATCAGAAGAATATGGAATGAAGATTAACCAGAAGAAAACGAAAAGCATGGTAATTGGCGGAAAGGGGAGAAAATGCCGTATGAAAATAGGGGGAGAGGAAATAGAGCAAGTGAATAACTTCAATTACTTGGGAAGTGTAATAAAGGATGATATGTATTGCTCAACAGAAACTAGGAAAAGAATTGCAATGGCAAACGAAGGATTCAAGAGGAAACAGAAATTACTTTGCGGACCACTAAACAAAGATCTGAGGAAAATAATTGCCAAATGTTACATCTGGAGCATTGCACTATATGGTGCGGAGACCTGAACATTGAGGAGAGAAGATAAAAGAAGTTGGAGGTGCTACAGATGTGGATATGGAGAAGAATGGAAAAAGTGAAATGGGAAGACCAAGTAAGGAGTGAAGAAGTATGAAGAAGAGTTGGAGAAGAAAGAAACATGCTGAAAGTCATCAGAAAGAGAAACGGAACTGGATTGGACATTGTTTGAGGAGGGACTGTTTATTGAAGGAAGGAATAGAAGGAATCTTGGAGGGAAAAAGGGGAAGAGGAAAAAGAAGATATCAAATGCTGGACAATATGAAAGGAGACAGATACTCAGAAATGAAAAGACTGGCTACGGAAGAGGCTTAACCGATGAAAAACCTGCCGTAAGGCAGAATACCATAATATTACTACTAGTGTCTGCAGCATTCAGTCTACAGAACAACAATGCTCCAGTGACGAGTACATACTACTGCTGAACAGCTTCTGCCACTTGAACGGTTTTACATTGTGGGCCTGTTGGAACTAGGATGGACTTATTGATTGACTGTTGTAAATGTTAGGCGCCATGTATCGATGGTGTATCACAGCTTCCAAAAGTGGGCTGTGGAACATTCATTTCCGTCCCTGTAGACCAGGTTCTGCACGTCCAGAAGTACAGACGCACGTCAAGATGCAGATCCAGTAGCAGTGGACGACCGAGCATAATCCAGGAACGCAAGCTGGGTGACTATTGCACCTGCTGTGTCATCCGGTACTACCGGGATCCATCTGCTTGCAGATGCACTTGTAACTCTGGTCAGGCTACCATTGACACCACGACACCTCCAATTTTGACCATCATGGTGGCACGAAAGAGTACGCTGGAAAGTGGAATGGCGTTCTATTGTCTTCAGGGACGAGATTAGATTTTGTTGGTATGTGAGTGCTGACGGTATACCTGTATGCCGTAGACATAGAGAGCTGCCTCTTCCACGTCGCATTCCCATCTTCGTAGTGTGGTAGGCCATTAGTTACAACGCGTGGCCACATTTGGCGTTTCCGGCGGGTAAAGTTACCAGTGCTTGCTTTGTAGCACAGGCTGTTATCCCCGTGCTATAGCCATTTCTTCGATAAGAACGTGATGTGTTTTCTCAGCAGGTCATAGAACTTCCACATACGTCTGCTGCAAAGCAACGTAGTGTGCAACTGTCCATGGCCAGCAAGATCATCTGATCTCTAGTCAGTTGAACATTAACTGGACAGGATGAAGCGGGGACTTACTCGTTCTCAGGGCCTGCAGGAACCGTTGCCGAATTGCAACAAAAGGCGCAAGATGCTTGGTACAACTGCGACTGTACCAAACAAATTTCTGCTAGTGTAGTTGCTCTTCTAAACAGCATCGGCAAACCAACTGCATCTCTCTTTGCGATTGCTAGTACTTTAGATACCGGGGCAACGAGCGGCTCTGTTTAAAGAGGAGAGCTCAGTATAGTCACAGCGTCGGGCCTCACACGTCTGCTTTCATGCCCCACAGCTGATTTTGTTATCATGTACTTCTACTACCTGTCAAGTCACTTGTCAGTAAAATGACTTTGTCCTCGAGGGTTTACATTTTCGTCCCGGCAGTGTACTAGACGTTAGAATTTTCCCCTTTTCAGGAAAGATTCTTTGCTATTGTTAGTCTACGTTGCATATTTCTGTCCTTGTACTGTCGTCACCCAACACTAGCAAAATCATATGCTAATTTCATCGTCTCATTTCTGACATAATTTCCTCAGCATGACTTAATTCTGCAACATTTGTTAAACCCTTGTTTTACTTTTGTTGATGGTCATCTTACGACTCGTTTCAAAGTCTGTCTATGTCCTTGAACAGTTACTGATCTTGCAACTTCTTTGCTGCCTCTCATGGAATTACATTATTACTGGCCAATCTTAAACTTTTATTTCTATACACTGAAACTTAATCCCCTTTGCATATTTCTCCTACGTTTCGTTCACTGCTTATTCGATACACAAACTGAGTAATGTAGAGCACCGGTTACAATCTTGTTGTACACCTTTCTGAGTTACTGCCTCTGTTCCATGTCGTTCGACTCTTGAAAACTGCAACCTGGTTTCTGTTCAAACTGTAGATAACTTTTCGCTTCCTGTATTTTACAACTTCAGAGGTACAGACATTATATTCCAATTAACACTATAAAAATATTTTCTAGATATGTAGATGCTATAAACGTGGATTTGCCGTTGTTCTCCGGGGGCACGTTGTTCAGCGGAATTGCTTTACCTGTTCCTTTATCTGCAAATCCAAAACTCATCTTCCCCCAGATCGACTTCTACTACCGTATGATCCTTATGCAGATAATTCGTGTTGTTATTTTATAACTATGACTTACAAAAGTTTGACTGCCCCGAGGTTGGACACCACATGCTCAAGAAATTTAAAGAGAGACAACGTTTCCACCAAGCTGTTTGCTCACAATAGGTATTTTATTTAGCGTAGTTGACGAGTATTGAACTTTAGCTTATCTTAAAATACACAAATGGATGTGGACACATCCTTCCTAGTATGGAAATATGAAAAGTCACATCCCATGCACGTTCAAACATAAGCAAGGTTGTCAGCGAACACAATCTCGGCATAAACACCCAGAAATCACGCGTTATACTACTGTTTACAGTCCAGACACGAAACGTACCAAGGCCATGTCGACCAACGTCACAAGGCCAGATCTGTTATTCAGATTGTTGCCGCTGCTCCTCCCCACACGTAGTCTTCCGACGTGACTACATCTACGGTTCAACCTCGTTAAGATCCAGGGTTAATTAATGGGCGACAGCGGCGCGGGATTATGACAAATAAATGACATTGCGATGCACTGAAAAAAAAACTACGAAACGAAAGCTGGAACTCGTCCGTTAATATAATCATAAGATAATTCTGGCAAGGGGGCGATTATGGAAGTTGTTCGTTGTTTTATTTTTCCGATTGATCAACAATGTCAAACGGTTTGGGTTCTGTCAGTCGAGAAATGTAACCAAACGGTTCCTTCCAATTATAGTATCACACAATTTATCATGAATACGCTATCTGGTTGAGGGGGATAAATTGCAACCAGTTAGGGAAACAGCAATACATAAGATACCACAGTCGTGATGCAAAAGTAAGCGTATCAAATACATTTCTAGAAATGATTCTTCCAATCTTAAGAGAAGTGGAAACAGTGGCTATACATTACTTTCGGGATGAGATGATAGGCAGTGAGTCGCTAGTTCAAATGGTTCAAATGACTATAAGCAACATGGGACTTGACATCTGAGGTCATCAGTCCCCTAGACTTAGAACTACTTAAACCTAACTAACCTAAGGATACAACACATCCATGCCAGAGGCAGGATTCGAACCTGCGACCAGAGCAGCCGCGTGGGTCCTGGCTGAAGCACCTAGAACCGCTCGACCACAGCGGCAGGCTAGGCTACTTACAACATTCACAACCGCTTCACTGGTTCGACGTCAGTAATCCCATCAATAAATAGGAATATAAGTCAAAACTGGGCAAAACATAGCGTACAGACTCTCGTAAAGCGCTTGGTTTCTAAAACAAAGAAACACCGATAAATTGCTCAGTTATCCCCGCTATTAATAGAAGAACAGTACGTAAAATCTATTCTGCATTGTATAGATAGGAGAAGGGGATACTGTGAACGCATTTATTTGGCGTAGAGCACATCTAACTGCAGCTCCAACACGTGAGCCGCCCTCATTTACCTCTTACTCCCACAAACATTACAGAGAACGCTTCTGCATCACTTACTACATCCGTAAGAGATCGATTTATGGGAGAGAAACGACAGCCTCTAACTCCTCCCACGTGGTCAGTGTAACAAACCTATCAGAATATCTTAACTCGGTACAAGTTTCCCAGGACCCCGAATGAACATCAAATCATTATTAATGATTCTCACATCCCAATAATTTAAACAGCAATAACAGAGATGCTTAACCGTCATCTTATCCGAAAGGTCACTCCTATTATCCTCTATTTGTTCCTTTTTTTAAAAAAAAAGAAAAAAGAAAGAAAGCCTGAAATTAGCTAACCATTTCCTAGATACTATGCAATCAGCTCACAATTGGTACTCATCTATGAACGATTTTAAATAAAATTGAACATGATTTCATATTCATGTAGCATCGTGAGGCAGCTGCAGAGTACGTTGCTAGACTCTACGAGTTTCTCACAAATGCACACATCTTCGTTCGAGCAGAGTGCTCCAGTGCCCCCATTCACCTCGAGAGCTCCTTGTGGCACAACATCCCTTGTTCCTAGTCGTACACACTTCCGCCAGAGCGTGCCGCGTTACTTGAATGACATACCATATTTCTCTGCCTTGCGATACTGTGTGCAAAGCAGAACCATAAACACACACTACCACATACTTTGAAATTTGGAACCAGCGGGATTTTTCTCTAAATGGTTAGGGTATCCAAGAGGCTGTTACTATCTGCATATAGAAAAAATAGGAAATTTATGCATTTGGTTCGGAAAAGAAAGAGTCATTTCTTTTATTGTATTGATCCATTTCTCCGTTACAGTGAGCGAGTACGTAATATAGATTAAGTAATGAAAGATGTCGTCATGTTTCAAAATTCACAGAATTCTTGTCAATGATAAAAGATTTCATTCGAATCACCAGCATACAAAAATGAGTAGTAACTTCTGCATCACATTCTGTGGCTCTATCACAATGACGTAGTAATTCGGCTGAAACAGGAAGATTGGGAAGGGGGGGGGGATGGTGTTAAGTTAATGTACCTGCTTACCAAGGTCCTGAATAACTACTGTCTTTCTGTCAGCAACACGCGGGCGTGCAGCCACATTCAGTGCATCACCTTCTGGCGTCTTAGTATCTCGTGACAATAATTATTGTTAAATTACTGGAAACACTATATTCTGCAAGTTGCCTGAGTTTTCCTAGATGTAAAAAAAAAAAAAAAAAAAAAAAAAAAGTGTTCAAATGTGTGTGAATTCCTAAGCGACCAAACTGCTGAGGTCATTGGTCGCTATACTTACTTACTGCTTAAACTAACTTATGCTAAGAACAACACACACATCCATGCCCGAGGGAGAAATCGAACCTCCGGCGGGAGAGGCCGCGCAACCCGTGAGAATGCGCCTCAAACCGCCCGGCCTCACCGTGCGGCCCTAGATGTAAAACTCCATGTTCTAAAGATGGGTATAGACATTTCTAGGAAGTTCAATCCTTCCTGGTTACCTCAGCGGGAATAAGATTGGCCTTGAGATTGCTCGATGTCTACCACGATCTCTCGGGTGGTGCGTATCAGCTTCTGCTGTGAGTGTCAGTCCTATATTTTATTAGAGGTTTGGAGTGAGCTATGCAAAAAATTTTAACTGAGACGTAAAAGAGATTTTAAAAATTCACACTGTGCTGACGGCTGACAGCTGATGACCGCAGTTGGCTCCGAGTTGTTTTCCTCAGCCTCATGGGAAAGACTCCTTCAGTCCACAGCTTACAGAGGTGTGTCCATCAATCCCATTTCCCGTGTCGATAAAAAAAGTTTGCTTTCTCATTCCATTCCACATGTACGATCACAGCTTTGGATACAATCATCGTCACTGGCTGAGTTCATTATCTCTGCTCGCCAATCCCTGCCATTCTACCAAGAGTGTTTTTGCCTCTCCCGTTTTCTTTATCAATTTTCCTCTGCTTTTTATTGTGGCGTACCATGGGACAAAATGGTTCAAATGGCTCTGAGCAGTATGGGATTTAACTTCTGAGGTCATCAGTCCCCTAGAACTTAGAACTACTTAAACCTAACTAACCTAAGGACATCACATACATCCATGCCCGAGGCAGGGTTCGAACCTTCGACCGTAGCGGTCGCGCGGTTCCGGACTGTGGCGCCTAGAACCGCTCGGCCACCTCGGCCGGCCACCATGGGACAGTCAAATTTGAAAACTAGCATTCCTTTGCTGTATCTCCAGTAGCCGGCGTTACGTATTGTATAAATGCGTCCATTGTGCGCCTCGCACAAGGCCGTTTATATGTAATTTCTCCCGAGCACATTAAAATGTTACTGAAGGACATTGAGCGCCCGTCTCAAAATGTGTCAGCCTGATTGGAGGTAAGTCATGGTTGGCGTAACGAACTGAGTCTGGTCACGTTCCCGGAATACCGCCCTTGCCAATAGCGGGGCGTGGCGACACTTGCTATTGCAAATGCTAGCCTTTCGTGGGGTGTCCGTTTCCATAAGTAACGGTGTGCGGGTAACTATACTTCCGTCTTCGGTCAAATGTCACGAGGCGAGCCAGTTTCAGGGCAGTTGAACTCGTTACAACGCAGAACTACATTCTGTCACTAATGTCGCGCCCTTAAGCAAAAGCTTCCCAGAGATCGAAGAATTGCCAAAACCTATCCATTGCATATTTAAGAAGAAACGCTATACTAAATTGGAAATTTGTGGTAAGGATTGTGGGACCAAACTGTTGAGGTCATCGGTCCCTAGGATTAGACACTAATTACATCAACTTAAACTAACTTACGCTACGGACAACACACACACCTATGCCGGAGGACCGGCCTTGTGGGGCTTCAGTCTGGAACCGCGCGACCGCTACGGTCGCAGGTTAGAATCCTGCCTCGGGCATGGATGTGTGTGATGTCCTTAGGCTAGTTAGGTTTAAGTAGTTCTAAGTTCTAGGGGACTGATGACCTCAGATGTTCAGTCCCATAGTGCTCAGAGCCATCTGAACCATGCCCGAGGGAGGACTCGAACCTCCGACGAGGGGGGAGCCGCATGATCCGTGACAAGACGCCTCGGACCGCACGGCAACACTATTCTAATTGCGACGGTACCTAAGAGCTATAAATCTCGTGTCCAGACAACATTGATCTTCTGTGCGCAGGGGTTCAAACCCCTCTTTTTCAAGTATTCTTTTGTTTCTTGCAAAATATTAAAAAACTGTGCTCAACGACGGCACAGCTAAGACGCATGTGTGCAAGTTGCGCAGTGACGATTTTGATTTGAGTCGCCACAAGCCTGTCAGACGTGGTGGTCAGGTTCTGGTGACTGTTACCTTCAGAGAGTTAATCTAACTACAGTATAGATCCGCGTATTGCGCTTCACTTGATGATTTATGTGATACGACTGGGATCTAGTGGAGCGAAGTTATCTCTGGTCAGCGCGGCGTGTACCCGGCTGTGTGTGCAGCGAATTCACGCCATTCACAATCTGCAGCGTGTTGGCAGTTGATAACTGGGAAAAGTTTTGGAACTAATCTCAGCACTTTGGAGAAGTCACTTGGCTGCACTCATAAGGCTGCGCATTGAATGTGTTCGATGCCTCAGCGTATTACAGTACAACTAAAGACTGATTCTTCAGCTGAGCCAGGTGCTACTAGATATAATTGTTTCCAGAACTTTTTAAATGTTTTGTTACTGTTTTTAAAATCAAGTGTTCACAAGGAATTACAGTTTTATATAACCATTGCATTCCACACTCACTAGCCTTTACGGTGCCTGTTGCACTGCCCATTGTGCTGATGAAAGAAGAAAATATTTATAAATCAGTTGTGTATGCTAAATTATTAGCATTAGCTCATCAGTTAAAATTTTACTAGTCTCATTATAAGAGCATTTAATATTTCTGGCGCAGAACTGTAACTTATTTAATATTTTAGTGTTTTAAGCTGTTGGGTTAGAGGCTTCTGTTTAGTTACGTGCTGATTAGAGGACAGACATTAAAATAAAGTCACTCTTCTGCTTAGGTAATTCCTCTGTTTTCAGCTGATTAATTTAGTTTCAGCGTTGTTTCTGCTTCATGTTCGCTCACATTAGTAAGTTGTATGTATTCTATTGCTTGCGCCTTGTCCTGCAGTGATGCAGGGTCGGCCATGGTTAATCGGAATGGAATGTTAATTGGAAGGGGTGGCCGGATGCCCTTACTGCTGCCACTCCATACCCGCCAAGACGGAATTTGTTTACCCCAGCTGTCTGCATCTAGTGTAAATCGTGAAATAGCTGGAATGTGTTTCAAATGTCTGCGAGTCGTGTAACTGAGGCGGGGCGTGGGGACCAGCCTGGTATTCACCTAGTAGGATGTGGAAAACCACCTAAAAACCCCATCCAGGCTGGCCGGCACACCGGCCGTCGCCGTTAATCCGCCGGGCGGATTAGATCCGGGGCCGGCACGCCTACCCGAGTCCAGGAAGCAGCGCGTTAGCGCTCTCGGCTACCCTGGCGGGTACATTAGTAAGATGTATCTCGTGAATATTTTACAGTGTGTTGGTTGTATTCTCGAACTACGTCTAACCATTTGAAGACTTGTGCCTATGAGGGGAGACGAAGAATGAACTGGCTTTCAAACTGCTATGGTGAAAGTCTTTTATAACTGTTAAATTCAACATTGTCAAGAACTGAAATAGACGTCCTTACTGTTACGCTTATTGATCTCAAGTTTTCAAGACAGCTTGGTCAAGTTGGTTCATCTTGTGTAAATCACTAAAGTTTGACTAGCTTTACTCTTAGTTGTGAAATCAACTAAATTAAAATTTGAAATAAATATTTGTTATTTGTTTTTAAATTAAACTATTCTGTGGCTGGTACCTACCGCTCACACCAATCCTCACTGGCAGTTTCGGAATAAACTCAAACAACTGACGGTGACTTGAAAACACACTTTGCATCATTTGACCAGCGTTATCATCTTCCTTCTCTAGTAAGCCCACTGAATAAAATGTTAGTGGGTCCATAAAAGAGGATACTGTCGCCTTTTGTGTAGCACTGGTTATGTGGTCCCGCACCGCTGACATAATCCATAGAAGCAAATTGGTGTGTGTATATGCTGTTACTAGTATGGAATCGGCGCAGTAACACCTGTCGGAGACAGGACAGAATAGTAAAGAGAAGCTGTTGTATTTCTTCATAACCGTGACCACATCGCAAATGAAATTGCTTGGTTTGTTGGAGTGTCGATGCAGGATGTCCTGTCCTACGTGTCTATAAGAAATGGTTTACCAGTCCCAGCCATGTCACTGAGGGTAAGAACTATAGTCATAACAACATCCTAGTCGACAGAGACTGGAATGTCACGCCTTGTCAATGACAGTCGGTTTCAAATTCGACAAAAATAGCAGCTGTCAGTAAATACATACCCATTGAAATCAATTTCTGAATGATAACTGCGCAGGGTACCCCATGAAATGGAGATTGGGATTCGAGTACAGTGGCACGCCTTCCATGAGCCAAACAACCCAGAAAGTGGACAGTAATTGACTGCAGGCGAGTAGCGTAGACCGGCGAGAGGCGACCTGCCTCTTGGCAAATGATGTAACGCGTTGAGTGCACAGACGGCTCAACAGCGTCCCAGACCGCAGATGATTCTGTGATTTGCTGGGAATGTTTCAGTACCACTACCTGGCCTCACTCACTCATTCAGATAACACTATACAAGAACCGAGATATTTCAACATTGTCGATCACCACCTGTTGCCTTTTCTTTTAAATCTGCATACCGAGTCTGCTGTGGATGCTCCCCTCATCCAAGGTAACAGCTATGTTCACAGAGCCCCACGCATACCTCACTGTTTTGAGGAACTCGCTGGCAGCCTGACGCACCACACAGTCCCGCTTAATCAGCTAATCTGAATCCTACAAAAAACACCTCAATGTATTTGGAGCGGCAGTGGAAACACAGAAATCAGCATTTCTGCAGGGTCTCAACCATTAATAAGCAACTACAGGTGGATATGGAATACTCCGAAAAACTTCTTGAATTTCTTCCTTGCCGAATTGAGGCTAGAGGTTAGACGTAGAGTTGCATGAAGTTAGCGGGGAATCTCGTGAGAATTTCTTGGCCGGTTCGCTTCTATCTACAAAAGATCGATATCGCTAATTCTTCAATTCCTCTGAAACTGTGAGGTAGAGGGCCTATTATATTCAAATAAAACTCCTCTTCTTCTTCTTTCTTCTTCTACGTGATGAGGCCCAGTGGACCGCTCGCTTCTACAAGTTTCCTCCTCCACTGTATTCTGTCCAATGCTGCTAACCGCCATCCGTCCACATCTGTTGATGCTTGGTTTAAGTCTTCATGCAGGCCATCCCTCGAACGCTTCTTGGGTCTTCTTGGGGATCTTGTGTGAAATCCAGGAGTTCCCGAGGCCATCTGTGATCTTCCATCCTGGCCACTGGCCTGCCCGCTGCATTCGTTTGGCTTTGACAGTTCCTGCTAAGTTGGGCTGCTGGTATAGTTCCTCGAGCTCTTCGTTGTTTCTGATCCTCCATTCCCCTGTGTCTGCATCCAGAACCACACCGAAGATCTACTGATGCACTTTACTCTCAAAAACGAGGAGCTGATGCAAGTCCTGTTTCCGGATATTACATGTCTCACAGCTATTTACAGCAACAGGCTGGATCAGGGTCTTTTATAGTCCAATCTTGAATTGTCTGGAGATATATCTGGACCGAAGCAGTTGTGCTAGGCCGTCGTAAGATCGGTTGCCTGCTTCTGTTCTGGCATTGACTCTGCTTGACATGACGAGTTCTAAGTGAAAAATGCTCCTAGGTATTGGAATTCATACACTCTCCTGTAGGACTGATCTCCCACCTGCAGTGACTGTAGATTACCAGCAGTCTGACTTTGACCACGCGTCGTAAAGAGGTACTCTGTCTTAGCTTCGTTTATGTTTAGCCCAAATTTGCTGGCAGCCTACTTCAGTGCTCTGGTCATTTGCTACAACTCCTCTTCAGACCTAGAGAGTAAACAGATGTCGTCTGCATAGGCTAAGTATGCCAGTCTCTTTCCTTCGATTTCAATCCCGTCGTTCTCTCGGAAGATCTCGCGGACAATCTCCTCGAGTGCAAAGTTGAAGAGGATAGGGGACAAACCATTTCCTTGCCTGAGTCTTGTCACAATTTCAAATTACTCAGCTACGCGATTTCCGATCTTCACCTTTGCACGTGTTCCGCTCAGATAGATCTTTATCTCTGAAAGTATTTGTATGGAGTGTAGCCATGTATGGAAGTGAAACATGGACGCTAATTAGTTTGGACAAGAAGAGAATAGAAGCTTTCGAAATGTGGTGCTACAGAAGAATGCTGAAGATTGGATGGGTAGATCACATAACTAATAAGGAGATACTGAATAGGATTGGGGAAAAGAGAAGTTTGTGGCACAACTTGACTAGAAGAAGGGATCGGTTGGTAGAACAAGTTCTGAGGCATCAAGGGATCACCAATTTAGTATTGGAGGGCAGCGTGGAGGGTAAAAATCGTAGATGGAGACCAAGAGATGAATGCACTAAAAAGATACAGAAGGATGTAGGTTGCAGTAGGTACTGGGAGATGAAGAAGCTTGCACAGGATAGAGTAGCATGGAGAGCTGCATCAAACCAGCCTCAGGACTGAAGACCGCAACAACAACAACAACGACAGATCTTTGTCAGATTGATGAGTTTCTCTGCCATGTCGAACTCCTTTAAACAGCTGAGCAGGCTCTTTCGATGTATACAATCATAGGCCTTCTCAATATCAACGAATAAAATATGCAAATCTTTATCATATTCACCCAGTTTCTCAGTGAGCTCCCAGAGAGTGAAGATGTGATCTATTGCTGACCGCCCTGACCGGAAACCTCCCTGATACCCACCGATTCTGCCACAGGCTGTATTCTATGTATAAGGCAACTGGATAGGATCTTATAGCAGACATTAAGCATGGCGATTCCTCGATAATTGTCATATTTCAGTTTATCGCCATTGGTAATGGACAAATCCGAGCTATTTTCCACTCAGTTGGTAGATCTTCTTTGGTTCATATTGCCTGTATCAGTCGGTGTATTCTTTCTGCAAGTTTCTCTCCTCCTGCCGGGATCACTTCAACCTGTATTCCATCTTCACCTCGACTCTTATTCTGCTTAAGGTGACAAATTCTGGATTTTATCTCATCCATGGTAGGTGTGGGATAATCTGCGTCGCCTGTAACCTCCTCAAATTGTGCTTTGCCCTGTGCCAGATTTGTCCCCAACAGCCACTTGCTCTTGGCTTTCTTCCTCCTTTCAAGGGCATCTGCACATTCCTTCCAAAAATTGCTCTGAGCGCTATGGGACTTAACATCTGAGGTCATCAGTCTCCTAGAACTTAGAACTACTTAAACCTAACTAACCTAAAGACATCACACACATCCATGCCCGAGGCAGGATTTGAACCTGCAACCGTAGCAGTTGCGCGATTTCTGACTGAAGCGCCTAGAACCGCTCTGTCGCCGCGGCCGACTCCCTCCAAAACACGATTTTCTTGCCCACTGTGTTTCTTATAAGTGTTCTATTGCCGTATCTCTAACTGAGCTCTGGGTGTTTCCCCATATTAGTTCAAGGTCCTGATTCGCGTCCATTTCACTGAGTGCTTCAAAGAGGTTACTAAGTTGCACCTGGTATCCGATCTTGGTGGCCTCATCTTTTAGTTTCTCCACATGGTACCTTTCAACTCTTTTTAACTTAGGCCCCGTTCTTCCTTTACACTGTACTTTTAATAGGTCTCTGATCAGGAAATGATCACTCCCACCTTCGGCACCCCGCGCTGTCTTAACATTTAACACCCATCTCTTAGCTCTTAGATCAATGGCTACTGGTCTGTATGATTTATAGTTCTCCCAACTGGCGACACCCAGGTTCCCTTATGTATGTTTTTGAGCTGGAAATTTGTGCTGGAGGTGAACAACCCTGATGATGTAGCGAAGCTGATGAACCTCACCCCGTTATCACTGCTTAGGTCGTGTAGATTGTGGCTCCCTGTTGTGTCTTGGAGTATTTGCTCTTTCCTAACCCTGGCATTCATATCACTAAGGAGGATCCTCAGGTGTCCATTTGGTGTAGCGTCCATCGCTGCCTCTAGCTGTGCATAGAACTCGTCTTTCACTTCACTTTCGCTCTCTTCCGTGGGAGCGTGACAGTTCACAAAAGCCGCCTTAATATGCTTTAGGTCCAGGGTTAGAACAGATATTCTTAGGTTGATTCACACGAACTCTGAAACATTAGTGACCAATGCCTTACTAATGCAAAAACCTGTACCTAACAGATGAGCTCGTTCATAGGCTCCATACAAAATAAAACTTCGCTACTTTTAATGTCCTAATGATACCACTTAGTTTGAAACGTGTCCTACTTCAGTTAGTCCCGCTGAGTTTTGGGAAACGGAAGCGAAGTAAGTTACGCAACTGGCCATTAAAATTGCTACACCACGAAAATGACGTGGTACAGACGCGAAATTTAACCGACAGGAAGAAGATGCTGTGATATGCAAATGATTAGCTTTTCAGAGCATTCACACAAGGTTGGCGCGGTGGCGACACCTACAACGTGCTGACATGAGGAAAGTTTCCAACCGATTTCTCAAACACAAACAGCAATTGACCGACCTTTTCCTGGTGAAACGTTGTGCTAATGCCTCGTGAAAGGAGGAGAAATGTGTACCATCATGTTTCCGACTTTGATAAAGGTCAGAGTGTAGCCTATCGCGATTGCGGTTTATCGTATCGCGACATTGCTGCTCGCGTTGGTCGAAATCCAATGACTGTTAGCAAAATATGGAATCGGTGGGTTCAGGAGGGTAATACGGAACGCCGTGCTGGATCCCAACGGCCTCGTATCACTAGCAGTCGAGATGACAGGCATCTTATCCGCATGGCTGTAATGGATCGTGCAGCCACGTCTCGATTCCTGAACCAACAGATGGGGACGTTTGCAAGAGAACAACCATCTGCACGAACAGTTCGACGACCTTTGCAGCAGCATGGACTATCAGCTCGGAGACCATGGCTGCGGTTACCATTGACGCTGCGATGGTGTACACGAGCGCCTGCGATGGTGTACTTAACGACGAACCTGGGTGCACGAATGGCAAAACACAATTTTTTCAGATGAATCCAGATTCTGCTTACAACATCATGATGGTCACATTCGTGTTTGGCGACATCGCGGTGAACGCATATTGGAAGCGTGTATTCGTCATCGGCATACTGGCGTATCACCCGGCGTGGTGGTATGGCGTGCCATTGGTTTCACGTCTCAGTCACATCTTGTTCGCAATGACGGCAGTTTGAACAGTGGACGTTACATTTCAGATGTGTTACGACCCGTGGCTCTACCCTTCAATCGATCCCTGCGAAACTCTACATTTCAGCAGGATAATGCACGACCGCATGTTGCACGTCCTGTTCGGGGCTTTCAGGACGCAGAAAATGTTCACCTGTTGCCCTGGCCAGCACATTCTCCAGATGTCTCACCAATTCAAAACGTCTGGTCAATGGTGGCCGAGCAACTGCCTCGCCACAATACGCCAGTCACTAGGCTTGATGAAGTGTGTTATCGTGTTGAAGCTGCATGGGCAGCTGTACCTGTACACGCCATCCAAGCTCTGCTTCACTCAATGCCCAGGCGTATCAAGGCCGTTATTACGGCCAGAGGTGGATGTTCTGGGTACTGATTTCTCAGGATCTATGCACCCAAATTGAGTGAAAATGTAATGACATGTCAGTTATAGTATAGAATATTTGTCCAATGCATACCCGTTTATCATCTGCATTTCTTCTTGGTGTAGCAATTTTAATGGCCAGCAGTATATTTAATTTAATGGAGAAATTTGTTTAATATTAAAATTTAACATATGTTTTGGTTGGTATCCCACCGCTGCCTGCATTGCCCCTAGACACGTCCTCGTGGTATCAATTGACTGGAGTAGAGTTGTCTTCAGTGATGAGTTCCTCTTCGTCGGAATGAGCCATGATGACCAGCGGAGATGTTTCTGGGGATGCCCCAAGCTCTGTTTGTCTCAATGCCTAGGCGTATCAAGGCCGTTATTACGGTCAGATGTGGTTGTTCTGGGTACTGATTTCTCAGGATGTATGCAGCCAAATTGCGTGAAAATCTAATCACATGTCAGTTCTAGTATAATATATTTATCAAATGAATACCCGTTTATCATCTGCATTTCTTCTTGGTGTAGTGTAAATTGTTTCTCAGCAATTGCTTTCGAGTGTCTCACCGAACAGAGTTAGTGTAAACTGGTGGGTCACAGTATGCTAAAATGATACTAGTAGTAATGAAGCATTAGAAGGGCAGACACTGTAATGTACGACCTATAATTCAGCACACGGTTTCGCGGCGTAGGAGTCGCCGCCGATATTTCCCCTAAATGGCCGTCCGGCGCTTCTCAGGCAGCGGCAGACGTGCGAGCGGCGCAGGCGATCGGGACGAGAAGATTGCGAGGCGAGCGGCGGTGTAGCGGAGCTGCCTCGTGACGGGCCGAGCCCCGCGCAGCCCGTAACAACGGCGTGTCTGGCCGCGGGCTGGCGCCGCCATGCATCACGCCGGCCCAGACAAAGGCCGGCTGTCCCGCGCGTCCCACGGCCGGCCACCCGCGCACCGCCGCACCGCCGCCTCCTGCTGCCGTCCTGAATAACTGTCTTCATTACACCGTGTTCCAGCACCAGTCACGCGGGCCTCGGCGCGTCAGGCTCTGGCAGTAGCTCACCTAGCCAGCCGGCCATACTTCTCCGGCCGATGGACGCAAATGAGTCCCGCAGGCATAGTCCAAAATAAAGTGTCTTGTAGGTATGTAGTAACAATTATTCGCTGCGGCCACAGAGCCCGTGGTGCTTCATGCACTGGGTGGTCTGGAAAGTTCTCGACCTCGCCAATAGGTTGCATTACTAGGAGCTTGATCTTTTCGCCTAGTATTTCTAACAACTTTCAGCATGATGAAATTCTCTCGACCTTCCAGTTGCGTCAAGTGGTTTAAAATCCCCGAGCTTTCGGCCGAGTGCTCCTCGGCCATTGTCACGTGGTGACTCTATTGTATACTGCTAACGTCCTCATATAGACTTGTTGCCTTCTGTGACGTCACTGGTGCTCGCTCCAGTGCCATACAAGGTAATTTTTTCGTCGCGCGCCCGCTGCACCCTATTGAGCTTAGCGATGGCCGGGAACCATGCCGTGCTTAGTTATAGGCCGCCGTCTTTATTCGTGATATTTTCAAAAATATCTCGATCGCTCCGGGGATTGAAGAAACACTCGCGATAAACGTATGTGAGACCACCCTCAACAAAGACGGTGTCTTACAGCTAAGCACAGCTTGGGACTCGGCCGCCGGAAAGTTGAAACGGGCCCAGCGTGCGCGCAACGAAAGCATTACCTTACACGGCGCTGGAGCGAGAACTAGTGACGTCACAGAAGGCAGCGCGGCTCTGTAAGGACGACAGCAGCAACCAACAGACAGTCAACACTTGAAAATGGCCGAAGAGTATTCCGCCGGAAGCTTGTGGATTTTGAACCAACTTGACGCGGCTGCAAGTTACAGAAAATTTTATCACTACATATCGCCGCGAAACCATACATTCGTAGCTTTCAATGTGTCCATTGTAAAATTACAAGGTATTCTTTCCGGCAGTTGCCATCAGGCAGTGATCTGAGCTAGACTCGTCTCCTGGGAATTGGGCACGTCGAGTATCATGCAGAGATACAGCTTTTTTTTCTTTCCGAAGTTCGTAAATGTGCGTGCTGAATCCTCGCCTTCAGTTTCCACCATCGAGAAGAAATAGGTTGCAGAATTTAGAGGAGGCTCGGTAATACCCAACTCCATCAACGTGTGGGCCGTCCTATACGTGTAACCATACCAGATATTTTCGAAAAATTGAAGGATGTAATCTTGGAATACTGGCTTACAAAATGTTGTGAAATCAGTGTTGGTATTAGGGAGGGTGAGTGCAAGACTTGGGTCAGTTGGAAGGATTCTCGGTAATTGGCCTGCATTTGTAAATGTAATCGCATACAAAACGCTCCAGCGACCATTTGTAGACTATTCTTCCAGTTTTTAGACTCATTTTTAAGTAGGCATGACAACAGACAGCAAACGAATTTAGGGACGCGCAACTAGGATCGTAACAGACAGGAAAGTGTAACAGAAACGTTCGGAGGATTCAAATAGTAATCATCGGAAAAGACTTAGCTGAGATGGTTGTGCGATCGTTATGTAGCCAGCAGTGTACAAGATTGGTGCATAAGTCGGTAGCGTTTATCTTTTGCATGTTGGTATTCCGGTTGCTATGGATTATTTATAGATTACTATTTTTTATTTGTAGTTTGCTGTTGCTATCTGAGTCAACATATCGTCATTTTATCATCTGAAGATAGTGAGACGAGCTGTGGACGCTATAAAATGGAGTGCCAAGCGGATGAGACAGCCAGAAACATTCGGCTATGTATGGGGATAATGCCACTCAACAGAGTACGGCAAGAAAATGGTTTTCTCGTTTTAAGGAGGGTCGTTTTGACGTTTCTGAGTCTCCACGTCCAGGAATGGCTTCGGGATTTGCTGAAGATCAAATGGCTCTGAGCACTATGGTACTTAACATCTAAGGTCATCAGTCCCCTAGAACCTAGAACTACTTAAACCTAACTAACCTAAGGACGTCACACACATCCATGCCCGAGGCAGGATTCGAACCTGCGACCGTAGCGGTAGCGCGGTTCCAGACTGTAGCTCCTAGTACCGCTCGGCCACTCCGGCCGGCTTGCTGAAGATCGTTTAAACGTATTAACTCACAATGATGCCCATCAGTGCACTCGAGAACTGGCAATTTCTGATCTGATGAACTGTGATTATTCCACCATCATACGACGGGGAAGATTCGTAAATGGGGTGTATGGGAGTCGCATGTCCAAGCTAAAATCACAAAAATCAGCGAGTGAGCATATCTGCATCTCTGCATGCTCGTCGTCAATTGGCTCGTGAACAACACCAATCGGTGCTGTCCTGTATCGCTACTGGTGGCGAGAAATGGTGTCTTTATGCTAACATAAGGAAAAGAATGGAATGGTTGAGCCCATTCATATCACCAACTCCCCGTACAAAGATCTGCGCGCTTCCACAAGAGGCAATGGTATGCGTCTGTTAGAACAGCGACGGTGAGGTGCTTCCCCGAGGTGTAATCATTACTGCTGACATTTATTGTCGACAAATGAGATGTCTTGCAGACGCAGTCCAAGAACAACGACCACGAAGACTGCGTGAAGTGATGCTGCTCCAAGACAACGCCCTCTTGCATTCTGCTAGACTGAAAATAGGCAGTGTACAAGAGCTGCGTTTTGAAGTCGTTCCACACCCACCTTACGCACCCGACCTTGCACCCTCAGATGTTCACCTTTTACGCTCTCTATCGAACAGCCTTCAAGGAACTTCTTTTCCGGATGAAAATGCGCCTCGAACATGGCTCGGCGAGTTCTTCGCCTCAAAACCACATGATTTATACAGTCTTAGAATCGAAAAGTTACCCCAGAGTTGGAAGCGTGTTTAAGTGGTGAAGGAGAATATATTATTGATGACTAAAGTCTCTGTTGTGTTTATTAAACTTCTACATCTACATCCATACTCCGCAAGCCACCTGACGGTGTGTAGCGGAGGGTACCTTGAGTACCTGTATCGGTTCTCCCTTCTATTGCAGTCTCATACTGTTCGTGCAAAGAAAGATTGTCGGTATGCCTCTGTGTGGGCTCTAATCTCTCTGATTTTATCCTCACGGTCTCTTCGCGAGATATACGTAGGAGGGAGCAATATAGTGCTTGACTCCTCGGTGAAGGTATGTTCTCGAAACTTTAACAAAAGCCCGTACCGAGCTACTGAGCGTCTCTCCTGCAGAGTCTTCCACTGGAGTTTATCTATCATCTCCGTAACGCTTTCGCGATTACTAAATGATCCTGTAACGAAGCGCGCTGCTCTCCGTTGGATCTTCTCTATCTCTTCTATCAATCCCATCTTGTACGGATCCCACACCGGTGAGCAGTATTCAAGCAGTGGGCAAACAAGGGTACTGTAACCTACTTCCTTTGTTTTCGGATTGCATTTCCTTAGGATTCGTCCAATGAATCTCAGTCTGGCATCTGCTTTACCGACGATTAATTTTATATAGTCATTCCATTTTAAATCACTCCTAACGCCTACTCCAAGATAATTTATGGAATTAACTGCTTCCAGTTGCTGACCTGCTGTATTGTAGCTAAATGATAAATGATTTTTCTTTCTGTGTATTCGCAGCACTTACACTTGTCCACATTGAGATTCAATTGCCATTTCCTGCACCATGCGTCAATTCGTTGCAGATCCTCCTGCATTTTAGTACAATCCTCCATCGTCACAACCTCTCGATATACTACTGCATCATCCGCATGTTATCTATTTATATATACTGTTATCTATTTATATATATATATATATATATATATATATATATATATATATATATATATATATATATTGTGAGCCGGTCGGAGTGGCCGAGCGGTTCTAGGCGCTACAGTCTGGAACCGCACGACCGCTACGGTCGCAGGTTCGAATCCTGCCTGGGGCATGGATGTGTGTGATGTCCTTAGGTTAGTTAGGTTCTAGGGCACTGATGGCCTCAGATGTTAAGTCCCATAGTGCTCAGAGCCATTTGAACCATTTTTATATCTATAGTGAATAGCAACGGTCCTACGACACTCCCCTGCGGCACACCTGAAATCACTCTTCGGAAAACTTCTCTCCATTGAGAATGACATGCTGCGTTCTATTAATGGAAAGCCGCTACGCATTTATGTAGCAAGTCAATAGACAGTAATTTTTCTCTCGCTCAATACGCGAGTGGAACAGAAGGAAAATCGGTAATACTGGTTCATGCACGCTCCGCCTTCGCTGTAAAGTGGGGTAGCTGAAAGTGTGCGCAATCGGCTCAATAGTACACGGGTAATGCTTGTAATGCGCAACTGACAACTGGATATCACGAGAACCAAACCCGACAGTATAAAAGGAGATGGTCGGCATTGTGTTGTCAGCAGAGAAGCTGTAGCTGCAGAATGGATCCGTCAGGAGAACCACTGACTTCGAAAGTGGACTCCTCATTGCATGTCACCTGAGTGTCAGATCCATCAGGATCATTTCAACTCTTTAAATCTATTATTAAGGGCGACAGTGTATGTGTGTGCAGCAGCTGCATTAGTTACAGTACAAGGTCCTTGAGACATACATGCATTTCGGAAGGACATTGTTACGTAATACGTGCAGCTACTGCTTAAGTTCAGACACTGTCGTATTTATAATTTAATTTCTAAGCATACCTTCACGGAAATGCGGGCGTTTGGATTGTAACTGCGTGACATATGGAGGTTTGGACTTGCACTGGGAGCGTGTTCTCATTGCCGAAGTGGTTAAGGTAACAGCTCACGACAATCTGGAAATCCGGGTTCGAGTCCTGATCCGGGACAAATTTTCATGTCAGAGGTAGCTGACGCTAATACCTATTGACAGTGTGTGAAGCCGTTTAATGCCTTCTAAATCTGCCCAGGTCGACTGTAGGTGAAATGATTGTGAAGAGGAAACACGAAGGAGTAACCATAGCTTGACCAAGACCAGGCAGGCCTCATGTACTAACGGACATGGACCATGCAGCATTGCGGTAGGTCGTTATAAAAGATCGTGTGAAATAAAGGGAGGGAATCACTCGTGAGTTCCAAACTTCTACCAGCAGTCCACCTAGAAGAATCACGTGTAGCTAGTAGATAAGAGCGGGGTACAGTGGTCGGGCAGCTCCTCATAAACAACACATCTCCGTAATCAAAGTGACGATTGAGGTCGTGTAAAGAGTGACGCCACTGGACAGTGGGTGACTGAGAACGAGTGGTGAGGACTGGTTGTAGAAGGACTTGGAACTGATGAATACCTGCATAATGTTGCCTGGCATCATGTGCAGTTGAAAATGTTCAAATGTTCGTGAACTCCTAAGGGACCAAACTGCTGAGGTCATCGGTCCCTAGACTTACACACTACTTAAACTAACTTATGCTAAGAACATCACACACACCCATGCTCGAGGGAGGACTCGAACCTCCAACGGGAGGGGCCGCGCAATCCGTGACACGGCGCCTCAAAGCGCGCGGCCACTCCGCGCGGCTGTGCAGTTCCAACAGTGAAACACGGAGGAGGTGATACTGTAGGGGGATGTCTTTCGTGGTTACTGATTGATCTCCTTACAGCGCTCAAGAAAACGCTGCATGTGGAAGCGTGTGAACATATTTTACAGCATTACGCACTGCGTACAACTGAGAAACAGTTTGGTGGTTGTTTGGACAATGAACGAACCCAGCGGAACACCTTTCGGACGACTTGGAACGGTGACTTCGCTCCAGAAACCAGCGTCCTGTAGCTTCTCTGGTTTCGGCTTTTGAGGAAGAATGGGCCGCCATTACTCCACACACATTCAGAAACCCCATTGAAAGTGGCCCCAGCAGAATTCCAGCCGTCATGAAGGCGACATAAATACACCAAATATTGATGTCCTCAAACAGATGTCCAAATACTTACCATCAGTTTGGGTATCTAGACGTAAATGTAGAATTACATCTTTTAAAATCTCAAATCTCCGAATCGTGCCAGTACTTTGCAGATGAAAATGTCGCTTACATTCTGAATGAAGATTTACATTTTGCTTGAAGAACTGCACATGAGACAGCTTTGTACAGAATGTACAACGCACCTGTTCATTGTGGATGTAAACGAAGTCGCATGACAGTTTCCAAACTGTAATTGTCGCGTTTCTGTAACAATAAATATGATACTCTGCGTTGGTATATGGCCATGGACGAAGCATACTGTGTCACACCAAAATCAAAACTCCAATCGGGACAGTGGAAATAGCTAGTTCTTCAGCTCCGAGGAAGTTGAAGACGATGCCATCAGCAGGAGAAAGACATTAAGAGAGATTTGCTCAGAGTGGACTAGCATCGATAGATGAAACTAGCCTTAGTACTGAAGTCCATGACAACACTTTCAAGATACTCGATTACCAGAACCTTTATCACATCTTATATCTCTTCATCTCTGAATAACTACTGCACCCTACATGCAATTTAACTTGTTAACTGTTATCAAATTTGGTCTCCCTTTAGACTGGGCTACACTCCACTCTTGTCTTCATTACCTTATTGCTGTTCCTTCATCCCTTAGGGTGTGTGCCATTAACTTATCCCTTCATGTCATAAATTCCTTTTATCCTCCACTCGATTCAGGATATCTTCATGTATGTACATCTACACCCATCTGCAACGTTCTTCTGCAGTACCATATGTTAAAAGGTTCTATTCTCTACTTATCTCCACTGTAGTGTCTATGTTTCACTTTATATAAGGCTGCACTCTAAATAAATCATTTCAGAAAATACTTTCCACATCTTCAGTTTGTTTTCGATGTTAACATATTTTTAATTTTCATAAGTGATCTTCCATGCTACTGCCACCTTTCATTTTGCATCCCCCTTATTTCGGCAATCACAGTTACTTCGCTGTTTAAACAGCAAAATTCCTCTAGTACCTTTTGTATACCCTCATCACCTTTGTTTCATCTTACTACACCCAGTGATCCTTTTTTATGTTCATAGCATAAACTCTCTACCCGCTGGTCAGGTTCCTCTGCCAGTAGTTTCACCCCTCTGTAGGCCGTTCACATTTTCCAACTTTGATTTGTTCAAATGTGTGTGAAATCTTATGGGACTTAACTGCTAAGGTCATCAGTCCCTAAGCTTACACACTACTTAACCTAAATTATCCTAAGGACAAACACACGCCAATGCCCGAGGAAGGACTCGAACCTCCGCCGGGGTCAGCCGCACAGTCCATGACTGCAGCGCCTAAGACAGCTCGGCTAAACCCGCGCGGCCCAACTATGATTTATTGAAGTGATAGTTTGGTTAATACTACACTTGTCAGCACCTGCCTTCTTTGGTAATATGCTTCATACAATCTTGTTAATGTCTAAAGGAGCTTTGCCTGTCTCATACTCCTTACATACAATGTTGAACAGTTCATTGCATCAACTTGAAATTCAGACACACCCAAGTGTGCTTTACAATATAAATGGGCATTCGCTATTTGAGTATTACAGCTCTTCGTATTCAAGTTTGAGGAAACACCACAGCCAAGAAGAATAAAAACTACCTTATACTATAAACAAGGTATATCATAATACACATTTAGTTAGCATTACAGAACTGTAGATGATCTCCGAACTTGAAAAGTCAGCAGGATACAGTCCGTCCCCAGTAGCTGAGTGGTCAGCGCCACAGAACGTCAATCCTAAGGGCCCGGGTTCGATTACTGGCTGGGTCGAAGATTTTCTCCCCTCAGGGACTGGGTGTTGTGTTGTCCTAATCATCATCATTTCATCCCTATCGACGCGCACGTCGCCGAAGGCCGTCAAATCGAAAGACTTGCAGCCGGTGAACGGTCTACCCGACGGGAGGCCCTAGTCACAGGACATTTATTTAGCAGGATGCAAAATTTCCGTGTGCTACGAGCAGAGATTCTAAATACTATGGCATGACTTAGAAAACGGGACTGCATTTGTTCCTAGGCAATCCATCTCTCTGAAAGTGATGTTCCCAGGAGAGTCTATAAAGCACACGCAGTTGGAGGGCCATGACGAATAGGTTGCCAACCGATGATGTAACAGCATTACAAAACGATTAACGGTATCTCGCTGAAACAACCAAAATAAATGAACAACCGAAATACAGCACATTATATCCAATAGCTGATTTAGAGCTGTTGTTGTTGTGATCTTCAATCCGAAGACTGGTTTGATGCAGCTCTCCAAGCCAGTCCATCCTGTGCAAGCCTCTTCATCTCTGAATAACTACTGCAACCTACATTCATTTTAACGTCCTTACAACAATGAAGTTTAAGTCTTCCTGTGCAATTGTTAGTCGTAACATTTCCCTCTGTCACGAAACCGACTACACCTCGATGCCACAGGATATCTTATCAAAGAATCCCTTCTTGTTTCCCAATTTCAGTTCAATGCGTCATTAGCTATTCGATCTACCCATCTAATCTTCAGCAATCTTCTGTAGCATCACGTTTCTTAACCTCGTTTTCTTTGTCAGAAGTGCTTATCATCCACGATTCACTTCCGTGCAAGCCTACGCTCCAGAGACATAACTTCAGAAAAGAGTTCCTAACATTCAAAGTTACATTAAATGTTAACAAATGCCTCTTTTTCAGAAATTCTTCTCATGTTATCGCCAGTTGATATTTGATATTCTATCTACTTCGGCCATCATCAGTTGTTTTACTGTCCAGATAGCGTAACTGATCTGCTAGGTTTCCCAATCTGATTCCCTTAGCATCGCCTGATTTAATGCGACTTGATACTTGTTTTAGTTATGTTCACATTGAGATGATAATCTCTTTCCAAGTCACTATCTATTCCATTCAATTGCCCTTCCTCTGAGAGAATTAAAATGGGAAAACCTCAAAGTTTTTATTTTTTCTCCCTGAACTTTCATACCCTTTACATATTACTCCTTGGTTTCCTTTGCTGCTTGTCAATGTACATGGATGATAGGCTACAACACTGTCTCATTCCCCTCTCAACTATCCTTTCATTTCCATTAATTCTTATAACAGCAGTGTGGCTTCCACACAAGTTGTAAGTAACCTTTAACTTCCTGTATTTCATCCCTACTAACTTTAAAATTTCAGTGAGCATTTTCAAAAGCTTTTTCTAAATCTAAAAATACCATAATTGTAGGTTTGCCTTTCTTAAACCTATCTTCTAAGATAATACGTACGATCAGTATTGCCTCACTTGTTCCTATATTTCCTCGAAACCCAAACTTATCTTCGCCGAGACGGCTTCTTCCAGTTTTCCCATTCTTCTGTAAATAATTCGTATCAGTGTTTTGGTACCATGTCTTATTAAACTGATTGTTTGATAGTATTCCTACCTGTGAACACTTGATTTGTTTGGAATTGGAATTATTACTTTCTTCTTGACGTCTGAAGATATTTTTCCTGCCTCATGTATTTTGTACAGTTCACTCTCAGTTCATAGTGTGTACTCGTTAGTTTTGATTCCACTCAACAGATCCTCTTGTCCTTTCCCACAATTAAAAAAAAAAAAAAAAAAAAAAAAAGAGGTGTGAATTCCTAAGGGACCAAACTGCTGAGATCATCGGTCCCTAGACTTACACACTATTTAAACTAACTTAATCTAACGCTAAGAACAACACACACACCCACACCCGAGGGAGGACTCGAACCTCCAGCGGGAGGGGCCGCGTAATCCGTGACACAGCGCCTCAAACTGCGCGGTCACTCCGAGCGGCTCCCACAATCACTGTGGATGGCAATATTATCAACGAATCTTATTACTGGCATCCTTTCACTCTGTATTTTAATCCTACTCCCGAACATTTCTCTTATTTCCGTCCATGTTTCTTCATTTTATGGGTTGAGCTGTAGGGCCGAAACAAGATTATTCCCACCGACACAGTGACTTAGTATATACTATACTTCACATATGTGCTACGATACTATGTTGATTTTGTGTGTATCTTTTGACGATGCCACTATACCTTCAGTATGTTAGGACATGTTTTAAAACAGGTATACCTCCTCATATTTGAAGTGCATGTTTTCCACAAGTATGTCAGTAATACTTTTCATTATGGACAATTTTTTTTTTTTTTTTTTAATATGCAGACAGTCCACTAGTTGTATTTGGATTTTTCCCACGTTTTGATGCAGAACTGTAGCTGGTCATAGCTGACCGAAACTGGTACTCTGCGGACCTAACAATTTTTTGATGATAGACGAAAATAAAAGAAATTGTTCTACACTTTCTGGATCACTGTTCTATTCTCGACAATGTCGCAGCTTCTCAGAGAGCTACAGCTCTCCAGAAACTACCCTACGGTCTGAGATGGACATTACTTTCTGCACTGCTATGACTTCCTTCTGGAACTGTAATGAAATCAACATAACATCTCAACTAGACAAATTGCTGACAAAATAATGTACAGAAGAACGGAGAAGAAAATTGAGGAAGTTTTAGGTGACTATGAATTTGGATTCATTATTTATTTATTTAACCTGATCTGATTAGAGCCATCAGGCCCTCTCTTACATCGGACCCTGGTTTCACAAATACAATATCTACAGAACCTTTTTTACAGGTTCCACTGGACTCGCATTCGGGAGGACGACGGTTCAATCCCGTCTCCGGCCATCCTGATTTAGGTTTTCCGTGATTTCCCTAAATCGTTTCAGGCAAATTCCGGGATAGTTCCTTTGAAAGGGCACGGCCGATTTCCTTCCCAATCGTTCCCTAACCCGAGCTTGCGCTCCGTCTCTAATGACCTCGTTGTCGACGGGACGTTAAACACTAACCACCACCACTACATTATAGGTTCCTGAGAAATAACAGTTTTAATATGACAAATAGTATCAAGATTATGTGAATGTCTGAAGTGCCAACGTGAGTAAATAATGCTGACTACGAAATAATAAAGTGAATGCTGGGAGTACTTGTACTACTGCAGCTTCTGCCACTAATACTGATAATAGTAATAATAATAATAATAATAATAATGCCAATAATAACGGCAGTAGTAACAACAATGATAGTGGAAGATATACAAACAGTTTACATTAGGATGCTACATAAGTTCGTAGTGTTTTTGACTTGTCTGTTGGTTTCCGATTGCTACGAATTTATTTATTGATTCTCATTTCTTATTTGTCGTTCACTGTTCCTATTGGAATTTACATATTGCCATTTCGTCATTTGAAGATAGTGAGTGGAGCTGTGGTCCCTAGAAAATGGGATGCCAAGTGGAGGAATCGGGACGTTTCCGACATATTCATCTATTCGAGTTCAATTGAGGGTTGACAGAGGCGGAGGCAGCCAGAAACATTCGCACCATGTATAGGGATAATGCCACTGCACAGAGCACTGCAAGAAAGTGGTTTTTCCGTTTTAAGGAGAATCGTTTTGACGTTAGTGACCTACACAGTCAGGAGTTGTGTTTGATGTCTGTTGTTTTGAAACAGCAGTGCTGCCTCTCGACCGTTTCCATCAGCTTGGCCGTACACGAACACAATCTCAGCTTGTACCCAAGCTTGTCTGTAAGCCACAGATGATATTTCTGGTAAAAGTTGCTTCATCGGTAAAGAGGACTGATGATGTAAATCCCATTCGTGTAATGATCTGCTGCAAAAACTATCGACAAAATCTTCGCCGCCGTGGGAAATCTGCTGTTGATAATCTTTGCACTCTTTGCAGGTGATAGGGATAAAGCGGTTGTCATGTAGGAAACACATAATTGGATTTCACCATGTTGGTGGGCCACTTGCCTGAAACTTGTACTAGCGTTCGTCTCAAAATCCTGTAGAATCCGGTCCGTCAAACCTGGTGTACACATATTCCGCCGACTTACTGCACGTTCGTCTGTTTGAAAGGAGCCATTATCACACAAACGCCCCAAAAGGGCTTGAAATGTTGTGTGATGCGGATAGTGTCTGTGAGCGCACTTGTTTTGGTATAGCCGCGCTGCCTCTCGACCGTTTCCTTCTGCTTGACCATACACAAACACCGACGTGAATGGAGGGCGACTCTGCTTCTTACAGTACGCTGGGTCAATCACACAGCCTGCAACACACAAGGAAAACACGCCACGTGGTCGGGGGAACTTTCATTTGTCAGCGATAGCGATGCATTTCCGGACACATGTTCATAGCACTCTGTTTCCTCCACTTCCGGTCAGGACTCTGTCCCTGCAGTTTGTCGGTTTTATTAATGTTCAGACTGTATAAAGCAATGTAGCACTGGGTACAAAATCGCTCTTTTTGTTGAGCAATCTTGTGGGCTCTTGCCTTTTCGCGTTATGAATTTCGAGCCCTGTAGATGTGACATAACAGCGTGTGTAGGCAACAGAAGAAGCAAGGGAAAAGTCGGTAATTGGTGCAGTAACTGAACTGACAGGCAGGACAAAGCCGAGACTTGGATAGGTGTCTCAGTGACTCCTACCAGAGAAGGTGAGGAGGCGCTGAGGGAGCAGGCAGGCCATGTGTGTCGGCGCCTAGCTGGCCGGGGGCGTCCTAATTGTCGGCCCGCCCCTCGCGCCGTGAATTAACCAGGCGAGCAAGGTGGGCGGGGCGGCCCCGAGCGCCATCATTAGCAACAGGACACCGCGGCCAACACCTGCCGACGGCCCGGCAGGCGAGCGCCGCCGCGCGGGGCAGGCAGTCGCTGGCTGCCGCTGCGTACGTCTCCCAGCGCTGCACGGCGGGAGGCTCTCGTCAAGGGCTGTGAACTATTTGCTGATGAATACATACGCTGTAGTGACAAAAGTCATGCTATAGCGATATGCACGTATACGGATTGCGGCAGTATCGCGTACACAAGGTATACAAGGCTAGCGCATTGACGGAGCTGTCACACTCAGGAGATTCACGTGAAAATCTTTGCGACGCGATTATAGCCGCAAGGTGGAAATTAACAGACTTGGAATGGTGGTGGAGCTAGACGCATTCGACATTTCATTTCGGAGATGGTTAGGGAGTTCAATATTCCGACATCCACAGCGTCAAGTGTCTCCCGAAAATACTACATTTCAGGCATTACCTCTCACCACGTACAGCACTGTGGCCGACGAGCTTCACTTAACGACCGAAAGCAGCGGCGTTTGTCTTGAGTTGTCAGTGCAACAATACATCTACATCTACAATTTACACTCCGCAAGCCACCCAACGGTGTGTGGTGGAGGGCACTTTATGTGACACTCTCATTACCTCCCTTTCCTGTTCCAGTCCCGTATGGTTCGCGGGAAGAACGACTGCCGGAAAGCCTCTGTGCGCGCTCCAATCTCTCAAATTTTACATTCGTGATCTCCTCGGGAGGTATAAGTAGGCAGAAACAATATATTCTATACCTCATCCAGAAACGCACCCTGTAGAAACCTGGACAGCAAGCTACACCGCGATGCAAAGCGCCTCTCTTGCAGAGTCTGCCATTTGAGTTTGCTAAACATCTCCCTAACGCTATCACGCTTACCAGATAACCCTGTGACGAAACGCACCGCTCTTCTTTGGATATTCTCTATCTCCTCCGTCAACCCGACCCGGTACGGATCCCACACTGATGAGCAATACTCAAGTACAGGTCGTGTGGTGTCACCGCCAGACACCACACTTGCTAGGTGGTAGTTTTAAATCGGCCGCGGTCCATTAGTACATGTAGGACCCGCGTGTCGCCACTGTGTTATCGCAGACCGAGCGCCACCACAAGGCAGGTCTCGAGATACGGAATTGCACTCGCCCCAGTTGTACGGACGACTTTGCTAGCGACTATACTGACGAAGCCTCGCTCCTTTGCCGAGCCGATAGAATAGCCTTCAGCTAAGTCAATGGCTACGACCTAGCAAGGCGCCATTAGTAACATTGCGTGTATCTAAAGAGTCTCACTTGTATCGCCACAATCTCCAGATGTACCAAATGGATGGATTAAAGTTAAGTATTCCAGAAGCTACGTACTTTTCTTTATAGCATTCATAACGTATCCTGTTTCAGACCTCACGCCCATCTGCTAGCTTAGCGCGTGCCTTTCGGCTTCCTCTCATTGTGTCTAGGCTGTCTTGTCTAGACACAACAGGTCGAACGAGTGTTTTTTAAGCCACCTCCTTTCTTGATGGACTACATTTTCTAAGGACTCTCCCAATGAATCTCAACCTGGCACCCGCCTTATCAACAATTAATTTTATGTGATCATTCCACTTCAAATCGTTCCGTATGCATACTCCCAGATATTTTACAGAAGTAACTGCTGCCAATATTTGTTCCGCTATCATACAATCATACAACAAAAGGATCCTTCTTTCTATGTATTTTCAATACATTACATTTGTCTATGTTAATGGTCACTGCGTGAAATAACCGAAGAAATCAATGTGGGACGTACCACGAACGCATCCGTTAGGACAGTGTTGTGAAACGGCGTTAATGCGCTATCGAAAAAGACGAGCGATGCCTTTTCTAACAGCACGACATCTCCTGCAGCGCCGCTCCTGGGCTCGTGACTATATCGGTTAGACCCTACATGACTGGGAAACCGTGGCCTGGTCAGATGACTCCCGACGTCAGTTAGTAAGAGCTGATAGTAGGGTTAGAATGTGGCGCAGACCCTACGAAGCCATGGACCCAAGCTACCAACAAGGCACTGTGCAAAGATGGTGGTGGCTCCATAATGGTGTGGACTGCTTTTACATGGAACGGATTAGGTCCTCCGGTCCAACTGAACCGATCATTAAATGTAAATGGTTATGTTCGGCTACTCGAGGGGCCCTTTACAGACATTTAAGGACTCCATGTCCCCAAACAACGATGCGCCATGTCATCAGGCCAGAAATGCTCGCGGCTGGTTTGAAGAGCATTCTGGACAATTCGAGCGCATGATCAGGCCACCCAGATTGTCCTTTATGAATCCCATCGAACATTTATTGAACATAATGGAGAGGTACTTTCGTGCGCAAAATCCTGCACCGGCAACACGTTCATAGCTGTGGGCTGCTATAGAGGTGCCATGGCTTAATATTTCTGCAGGAGACTTCCAACAACTTTTTGAGTCTATGCCACGTCTAGTTGCTGCACTAGGCTGGCAAAAAGTAGGGCCGACACGATATTAGGTGGTATCCAATGACTTTCGAAGTGTGTCGTAACAGAGCGAACTGACACTGGTGGAACTCACAGTAAAATCAAAAATGTTAAAGTAAATCCACAAAAGGGCTCTTTTTGAGATACATAGGGAGTTCAGAAACGAAGCTAGACGTGTCGCCCCAGATAAGCCCATTCCGCAAGAAGAGTGGCGCATTGTCACAAGAGAGAACATGTTCCTCCTTTCCTGAAGACACAATTCCGTTGTGGTACGTGCTAAATCAGTTCAACACTGGCAGTGATCACCGTCTTGTGAGAGCAAGGGTCGAACTCAATGTAAGAAATGAAAGGAGTAAACTTATGAAAGGGAAGAGAAGGGTAATCAGCCTCAAAAACCTGGAAGAACATTCCTCGAAATTCCAAGAAGTCCTCCAAAGCAAGTTCCACGTAACTAAAGATTGTAATTTGGCGGAAATGATTGTTTCAAGTGCACAAGAAGTCGGTGGCCTATGCCAAAAAAATAAACAACCAAAGAAATTCAGTGCCAAAACTGAAACCCTTTTACAACAGAGGAGAGAAATGAAAATCCAAACCGATCGTGACATGGTGGCGTATTCCGAACTATGTAAGGCAGTGCGAAGAGAAATGAAAAGTGACATACAGAAATTCACTGAAGACACCTTACGAGCAAGCTTGGAGAACAAGACAAGTTTAAAGTCAGCCAAACGCAAACTCACAATAGGTAAAAAGCAGATTATCGCACTCGATGGAAATGACAGTCGAATCACTGAAAAGGATGCGGTTTTGAAGTTCATCAGAGACTTTTATAGCAATTTGTATAGCAACCCAGGGGAAAATTTGAGTGTATCTAATTTAAATGATATATCTAGTGTTCCAGATATACTCCCATCGGAAGTCAAGTGTGCTCTAGATAGCATGAAGAAGGGAACAGTGCCGGGTGATGATTAGCTCAGCGTTGACATCCTCAAACTGGCAGGAGAGGTAACAATAAATCACTTGGCAAAAGTATTTGCTTCCTGCCTGCACTATGCTTCAATCCCACCATCGTGGAACAAGGCTAAGATTATTTACTTACACAAGAAAGGAAGTATTCACAATATTAAAAACTACCGTCCTATCAGCTTGCTCTCAATTTTGTACAAAATGTTTACAAATATCTTGTTAAACCGAATTAGTTCCACCCTAGACTCAGCCCAACCTATAGAACAAGCTGGATTCCGAAGCAATTTTAGCACTATTGACCACATTCTGACCGTTAGTGAAGTGATAAGCAGAGCGAATGAATACCAACTGCCTCTCTGCATTGCCTTTGTTGACTTTGAAAAGGCATTTGACTCCGTTAGCCATGTAGCTGTCCTCCAAGCTTTGAGTGAGCAAGGAGTGGGAGCAGCATACATTGAAGTGCTCAGGAAAATCTACGAGAATTCTTCAGCTTATGTTAACATCGGCGAATCAACTCAAGAATTCCGCATCATGAGGGGTGTCAAGCAAGGCGATCCCATCTCCCCAAAACTGTTCTCTGCTGTATTGGAAATGGCTATGTCAAAGCTGAGCTGGGAAAGTAAGGGAATTAGAATTAATGGAAGAAGGCTTACCAACTTGAGATTTGCTGATGATATTGCCTTACTGGCCAAAGACTTCGCAGAGCTCCAAAACGTAGTTACAGATCTTGCATCGGAATGTCAGCTGGTTGGCTTGAACATGAACCTTTCCAAAACAAAACTAATATCCAACAAATGGGTCCCAGCTGGAGATGTGAAAGTCAAGGACAGTCTACTAGAAGAGGTTAGTGAATATGTCTACCTTGGCCAGATTATAAATATGAAGGGAGACATAAGACCAAAAATCTATCGACGCATCAAGCTTGGCTGGCAAGCATTTGGGAAGAATTCAAAAGTATTCAGATCAAAAATGCCAGTAAATCTGAAGAAAGCAGTATTTGATCAATGCATTCTTCCTGTGATGACGTACGGATGCGAGACATGGACACTGATCTGATTCACAAGAGGGAAACTTAGGACAGCACAGAGAGCCATGGAGAGATCAATGCTGGGCTATACAAGAAAGGACAGGAAAAGGGCAGATGACATCCGGTCTGTGACGAAGGTTAATGACATCTTAGAGAGAGCAGGTTCCTTGAAATGGCAGTGGGCTGGCCACGTCGCAAGAAGAAAAGACAACAGATAGACGAAGCTAGTACTGGAGTGGAGTCCGAGAGAGCACCGGAGGCCTAGAGGAAGAGGACCACACAGATGGGACAAAGACATCAAGAAGATCGCTGGTAACACCTGGCAGAGAACTGCCCAAGACCGTCCCACTTGGAGAAGACTTCTGAAAGCCTACCTGAATCCACGACTCGAAGAGGCCACATCATCTAATGATTGAATTGGCTGATGATGATGACGTGAGAAATGGCGCAGCAACTCGAAACATACTCCGTATTTGAAGTGCTTAGGATGGTACGATTTTTGTGGGCACAATGGTTGAATCACACACACATAAACTAGAATATCTGGCAATATACGGATCAAATGCAATGTCGTATCCAGCCTTAGTGAAATGGTACCAAACAATTTGACTAACGGCGAACAGACATGGGTGACGCTGGTCGGGAAGTCCAGATTTTGCACCAGGCGTTTTCTATCTTTTCGGCAAGTTGAAAGAACGCCTATGAGGAAAGAGATTTAGTAACCACGAGAACATGCCCATACCGGTTCTCAAATGGCTCCGTGAACAATAAGGGGATTTATATCGCCGAGGCATTCAGATATTGTTAGAAGTTTCCAACCACTGTTTACAAACACTTGGTCACTACATTGAAAAACAGTGTAATACGTTTGTTTCACATTGAAGTGTAGTGCAGTTTTCAATAACAGCCATTTTAGTGTGTGACTTGCCGTTTGAAGTTCCATCGAAATTTCCAATGTGTCTTTAAGAGCAGTCATTGACTTAAACATGAAGTATCGTCCCAGTTACGAGTATAAACGTATTTCAGACATAAATGTTTCTGTTAAGTGCATATCTGCTTAGGCCGACAGTTAGGAATGTGGTGTAGAAGACTGGCTCAAGCTGATGAACAAGGTAAGGTGACCAAGCACTTGTCCTCACACTGTGAGACACTACATACTTGCACATGGTAACCGTTTTACCAGTTCAGTTTGCGTAAGACCAATGTTGTGTATATTGATTCACGCATCATGCTTATCAGTACACTCAACATCAGCTCTTCCTTCTGAAGTGCACTGAACAGATAACATTCAATTCACAGTCATTATTTATGCGTGTTAATCCCATTTTTTTAAAAAAAAAAAGCACTTCAAAGTTAGCTGATCTGGGCAAGCTGACGACTTCGTTACCTACGTTTTAAGCACTGCTTATTCCGTAGCAGCTACGTTTGGTAATTCAATTAACAACTTCAACGAATATCGAACTTTATAACCCCTTTATGTTCTATATGTATTATTTTACTGTGGCGAAAATCACTGATCCTTTACCTGTTACAGCCACACCGATACCGAGGACGTTGCAGCCTAGGTTGCAGAAACTAAAGGCTAACACATAGAAACAAATCATTCTACTGAAAAGCTTCAGGCAGAGCCTAATGAAGAATCAGACCCTTCAACATATAGTGCTCCCATCAAGCCAAAATGTTGCCTAAGTATTTCGCACATTAAACCAGCGAGTATTTTCAGTTTTACACCATTGCTTAAACAATGCCACGTGTAAAAAAAAAAAAAAAAAAAAAGAGAAAATCTCAGTACGCTATGTTCAAGTGTTTTAATAATACCGATGTCGTTTGATAAAGCACGTTTAAAACAACGAAGAGAAACTCCCAAAGAAATTATAGGTCAGCTCTTGCGTCTGATGAGAGCTACGTTGGCCCCTCAGCAGAAGACTGGATGGAATGTAGCAGATGTTATAAATGCTGAGAAGAAGGTACTCAGATTTTGAAGGAGAATATTTTGAGGACGATATTTGTTAATAAAAAACACTAATCTAGAGTTACACAAATTTTCACCACAATTATCCCTCCATTAAGTACTATTCAGTAAGAAATACATGTTGTTGTTGTTGTGGTCTTCAGTCCTGAGACTGGTTTGACGCAGCTCTCCGTGCAACTCTATCCTGTGAAAGCTTCTTCATCTCCCAGTACCTACTCCAGCCTACATCCTTCTGAATCTGCTTAGTGCATTCATCTCTTGGTCTCCCTCTACGATTTTTACCCTCCACGCTGCCCTCCAATACTAAATTGGTGATCACTCGATGTCTCAGAACATGTCCTACCAACCGATCCCTTCTTCTAGTCGAGTTGTGCCACAAGCTCCTCTTCTCCCTAATTCTATTCAATACCTCCTCATTAGTTATGTGATCCACACATCTAATCTTCAGCATTCTTCGGTAGCACCACATTTCGAAACTTTCTATTCTCTTCTTGTGTAAACTATTTATCGTCCACGTTTCACTTCCATACATGGCTACACTCCATACAAATACTTTCAGAAATGACTTCCTGACACTTAATTCTATACTCGATATTAACAAATTTTTCTTCTTCAAAACGCTTTCCATCCCATTGACAGTCTACATTTCATATCCTCTCTCCTTCGACCATCATCAGTTATTTTGCTCCCCAAATAGCAAAACTCCTTTACTACTTTAAGTGTCTCATTTCCAAATCTAATTCCCTCAGCATCACCCGACTTAATTAGACTACATTCCATTATCCTCGTTTTGCTTTTGTTGATGTCCATCTTATATCGTCCTTTCAAGACACTGTCCATTCCGTTCAGCTGCTCTTCCAAGTCCTTTACTGCTTGCTCAATATGCAGATTGAATAGCAGTTGTCTCACTGCCTTCCCAACCACTGCTTCCCTTTCATGTCCCTCGATTCTCATAACTGCCATCTGCTTACTGTACAAATTGTAAATAGCCTTTCGCTCCCTGTATTTTACCCCTGCCACCTTCAGAATTTGAAAGAGAGTATTTCAATCAACACTGTCAAAAGCTTTCTCTAAGTCTACAAATGCTAGAATCGTAGGTTTGCCTTTCCTTAATCTTTCTTCTAAGACAAGTCGTAGGGTCAGTATTGCCTCACGTGGTCCAACATTTCTACGGAATCCAAACTGATCTTCCCCGAGGTCGGCTTCTACCAGTTTTTCCATTCGTCTGTAAAGAATTCGCGTTAGTATTTTGCAGCTGTGACTTATTAAACTGATGGCTCGGTAATTTCCACATCTGTCAACACCTGCTTTCTTTGGGATTGGAATTATTATATTCTTCTTGAAGTCTGAGGGTATTTCGCCTGTCTCATACATCTTGCTCACCAGATGGTAGAGTTTTGTCAGGACTGGCTCTCCCAAGGCTGTCAGTAGCTCTAATGGAATGTTGTCTACTTCGGTGGCCTTGTTTCGACTCAGGTCTTTCAGTGCTCTGTCAAACTCTTCACGCAGTATCATATCTCGCATTTCATCTTCATCTGCATCCTCTTCCATTTCCATAATATTGTCCTCAAGAACATCGCCCTTGTATAGACCCTCTATATACTCCTTCCACCTTTCTGCTTTCCCTTCTTTGCTTAGAACTGGGTTTCCATCAAAGCTCTTGATATTCATGCAAGTGGTTCTCTTTCTTCAAAGGTCTCCTTAATTTTCCTATAGGCAGTATCTATCTTACCTCTAGTGAGATAAGCCTCTACATACGTACATTTGTCCTCTAGCCATCCCTGCTTAGCCATTTTGCACTTCCTGTCGACCTCATTTTTGAGACGTTTGTATTCCTTTTTGCCTGCTTCATTTACTGCATTTTTATATTTTCTCCTTTCAGCAATTAAATTCAATGTTTCGTCTGTTACCAAAGGGTTTCTACTAGCCCTCGTCTTTCTACCTATTTGATCCTCTGCTGCCCTCACTATTTCATCCCTGAAAGCTACCCATTCCTCTTCTACTGTATTTATTTCCCCCATGCCTGTCAATTGTTCCCTTATGCTCTCCCTGAAACTCTGTACAACCTCTGGTTCTTTCAGTTTATCCAGGTCCCATCTCCTTAAATTCCCAACTTTTTGCAGTTTCTTCAGTTTTAATCTACAGTTCACAACCAACAGATTATGGTCAGAGTCCCATCTGCCCCTGGAAATGTCTTCCAATTTTAAACCTGGTTCCTAAATCTCTGTCTTACCATTATATAATCTAACTGATACCTTTTAGTATCTCCAGGATTCTTCCATGTATACAACCTTCTTTCATGATTCTTGAATCAAGTGTTAGCTATGATGAAGTTATGCTCTGCGCAAAATTCTACCAGGTGGCTTCCTCTTTCATTTCTTAGCCCAAATCCATATTCACCTACTATGTTTCCTTCTCTCCATTTTCCTACTCTCGAATTCCAGTCACCCATGACTATTAAATTGTCGTTTCCCTTCACTACCTGAGTAATTTCTTTTATCTCGTCATACATTTCATTAAGTTCTTCGTCATCTGAAGAGCTAGTTGCCATATAAACTTGTACTACTGTAGTGGGCGTGGGCTTCGTGTCTATCTTGGCCACAATAATGCGTTCACTATGCTGTTGTAGTAGCTTACCCGTACTCCTATTTTTTTATTCATTATTAAACCTACTCCTGCATTACCCCTTTTTGATTTTGTATTTATAACCCTGTATTCACCTGACCAAAAGTCTTGTTCCTCCTGCCACCGAACTTCACTAATTCCCACTATATCTAACTTTAACCTATCCATTTCCCTTTTTAAATTTTCTAACCTACCTGTCCGATAAAGGGATCTGACATTCCACGCTCCGACCAGTAGAACGCCAATATTCTTTCTCCTGATAACGACGTCCTCTTGAGTAGTTCCCGCTCGGAGATCCGAATGGGGGACTATTTTACCTCCGGAATATTTTACCCAAGAGGACGCCATCATCATTTACAGTAAAGCTGCATGCCCTCGGGAAAAATTACGGCTGTAGTTTCCCCTTGCTTTCAACCGTTTGCAGTACCAGAACAGCAAGGCCATTTTGGTTAGTGTTACAAAGCCAGATCAGTTAATCATCCAGACTGTTGCCCCTGCAACTACTGAAAAGGCTGCTGCCCCTATTCAGGAACCACACGTGTCTAACCTCTCAACAGATACCCCTCCGCTGTGGTTGCACCTACGGTACGTGCTATCTGTATCGTCGAGGCACGCAAGCCTCCCCACCAACGGCAAGGTCCATGGTTCATGGAGGGAAGAAATACATAACATTAGTCAATTATTAGTTTAAACTTACGGGCTGAGAGGCCGAGGTCGATCTGTGAAACTTCTTCTTCCTGGCGTTTAGTTGCCAACTGCAGGCAACATCTTCTGAGGTGAGTCGACTACTGGCTGCTAGGCCATGGAGGTCCCGTTTACATAGAGCGCATAGAGGACATCGCCATATGTCGCGTGAGGCCGACTGTAAGTCTATCTTTGACTAACGTCATTATTCTCAATTGAAGGTAATCGACTGCCACATCGTGGGTGCAATGTCGATCGCCATATCTTGTCTTACTGAAAGCCTTCGTCTTTTTTATTACCTATTCTTATCAACACTAAACTGACACACAATATTTTTAGCGCAACGCAATCTGACTTTCAAAAATCCCTACAAAAGAATGGCCCTGACTAACAATAACCTATACCTTTCATGAATCCCTTACCTCACAAAAATCTTCGTTACTCGAACTACTGCAATAGAGCGAGCGCCACTACTACCAGCTAAATAAAAGATTCTAACTACTGAAGGCACTAACTACTGATAAGCATAGTCAGCAAATGAAAGATTTTGATAGAGAACAAACAATCTATTTACCTTAATAATGTTCCAAAGTCTTCATATATATATATATATATATATATATATATATATATATATATATATATATATATATATATATATATATATATATCAGTTCATGATATCCAATATTTCAAATTTACTCTTTCTGATGGACACACGTCCACATCGTCCGCACTCAAAATTCTGCCATTTCTCTCCCCACATCCACTGCTGGCGGCTCATCTCCAACTGCACAACGCTACGCGCTGTTAACATTCAACTGCCCAACGCTACAATAGCAATATTCCAACAACATTGACCAGCCACAGACTTCACACCGCACAGTCAGTGATTTTCATATAGAGCGCTACGTGGCGTTACCAACATAAAAACCTAAACAGCCTACTTACACCGTTTATATGGAGCGCATAGAGGGCACCATACGTCACGTGGGGCCAATGTAAGTCTATCTCAGACTAACGTCATTATTCTCGATTCAAGGTAATCGATTGTAACATCGTTGTTGCAAAGTCGATCGCCATATCTCGTCTAACTTTAAGCCTTCCTCTTTTCTATTAAATCTGAAGGAAATTAATGTCACCCCAGGTGAAATCCGCGTTAGTTTTGATGTGGTATCCATGTTTACCATGGTTTCTGTTGACAGAACTCTTTCATATGTAGCTGATATGTTTCCCACGGATATAGTAGCTCTGTTTCGACATTGCCTGTCCACGACGTATTTCCTGTATGATAATGAGTTTTACGAACAAACCGAAGGAGTGGCCATGGGCAGCCCCTGAGTCTAGCTATTGCTAATCTATTCATGGAATTTTTTGAACAGCAGGCTCTGCAGTCTGTCAGTAAAAGCCCCTTGAAGTGGTATCTGATATGTGGTTGACACTTTTGTGGTGTTCTGTCCAACTTAGAAATTGAAACAATCTTTGGACACACCAAGAAGATTAGTGAGTGTTTAAGATCGGCGAAAGATGCACGACACCCCTTAGCAGCTAATGGGGTGTATAAAATTCCGTGTAGCTGTGGGAAAGTTTATATTGGAACAACGAAAATAAGTGTCAGTACCCGTTTAACCGAACACAAAAGGACCTGTCGAATGGGACATACCGATAAATCAGCTGTAGCGGAACATGTTTTTAAAGATGGTGATCATGAAATAAAATTTAGTGAGACGAGCGTGCTAGACAGGACATCGCATTGTTATGCACGTATGCAGGGAAGCTATAGAGACTCAGAAACACCACAATGGATTTAATAGAAAAGAGGAAGGCTTAAAGTTAGACAAGATATGGTGATCGACTTTGCACCAACGATGTGACAATCGATTACCTTGAAACGAGAATAATGACGTTAGTCAGAGATAGACCTACACTTGGCCCCACGTGACGCATGGTGCCCTCTATGCGCTCTATATAAACGGTGTATGTAGGCTGTTTAGGTTTTTATGTTGGTAACGCCACGTAGCGCTCTATATGAAAATCACTGTCTGTGCGGTGTGAAGTCTGTGGCTGGTCAGTGTTGTTGGAATATTGCTATTGTAGTGTTGGACAGTTGGATGTTAACAGCGCGTAGCGTTGTGCAGTTGGAGGTGAGCCGCCAGCAGTGGTGGATGTGGGGAGAGAAATGGCAGAATTTTGAGAGCGGACGATGTGGACGTGTGTCCATCAGAAAGAGTAAATTTGTAATATTGGATATCATGAACTGATATATATATGATGACTTTGGGACATTATTAAGGTAAATAGATTGTTTGTTCTCTATCAAAATCTTTCATTTGCTGACTATGCCTATCAGTAGTTAGTGCCTTCAGTAGTTAGAATCTTTCATTTAGCTGGCAGTAGTGGCGCTCGATGTATTGCAGTAATTAGAGTAATGAAGATTTTTGTGAGGTAAGTGATTCATGAAAGGTATAGGTTATTGTTAGTCAGGGCCATTCTTTTGTAGGGAATTTTGAAAGTCAGATTGGGTTGCGCTAAAAATATTGTGTGTCAGTTTAGTGTTGATAAGAATAGGTAAAGAGCGAAATTTCTGAGTACGTTCGGTTCTGCTCTGCTGTTTGAAAATCAGATAATGTAAGAGGTTTATCAGCACAGTCATTCATAAATTTTTCTAAGGGAGCTCTTCAACGGGATCTCCACGGCCAGCAGCCAGTTGGTTACTCATCTCGGAAGATGCTGCCCGCACTTGGCAACGAAACTCAAGGAAGAAGAAGTTTCACAGATCGCTCACAGGATCTCAGTCCGGATATTTTAACTGATGAAGACGGCGGCCGTGATTAGTCAATTAACTAAGCACTATCTTATATATTGCAAGAATAAAAATAAATTCAACTTTCAGCAGTATTCTTGCCCTGTACTGGGATAAGAAAAAATTTTTCCATTTGTTTTAGAAACTGCCAAATAATTGTGATTCGATTAAAATAAAAATTTTACGGTTAGGTAGAACGCAATAACAGACTATTACCAAGAAGAACAATTTACTAAAATTGTTGAACAAATAGCATCGTTAGTTCACCAGACCTCCCTTACACGCATGACTGGCATCGGAATATCCATGGCAGACTCTTCGACCAGAGCTTGTACCCTAGCCTCTGGATTTTTCTTTTTGGCGTCATCTCAAAAAGGAGGTGAACAGCACAGTCGTTGATACCTTCAAAGAACTGGAGCAGTCTTGTTAATCTTTGCGATATCATGAGCTAGATGTTTGAAAGAATTTGTAACTCACTGCAGAGACTAGCTTATTATTTCATCCAAATGCAAAGGCGACACGCGGGAAACCTCCGTAAACAAACAGGAACTTACGTCAAATTTTAACATGCAAAGTACCATGAGTGTACATTGAATTGTAAAACGAAACGTGTTGACGTATTTCTTGCTCAGGTACGCCTGGAAATCTATTTGTGTATGCAGCGTAACTATAAGCTACAGTATACTGGCCCGGATGGGAGGTAGATACATACTGTAGAAAACAAAAATCATTTTAGGTATTACTGTCTCTCCAAAGCATACAGGTAGTTTAAAAAAAGTGTCACATATTTTTACAGGGGCTTTTATCGGTTAAAACTAGATTAATACCTCCTAAAGTAATGCGTCGTGAAGCCGGTACCTGCTGAGGTATCGACCGTTTCGCTTGTGACGAGTAGGGTGTTGTGTTCGGTGGTGTAGACTGTGGTGTTGCACGAAGAACGAGGTCCCAAGAGTTGGTACCTCACGATGGATCCACAGGTAAGGACAGTCACTGTCAGACACAGCGACGAATGAGTATCGTCTTCGCAGACACGCTTTAAGAAGTTCCGTATGCCACCGCTACTGAAACAGTCCTTAACGTCAGAACGCAGCTCCGCTCAGACCCACTCTTCAGTCATCGCTTACGGCGACAGCATCGTCTTAGGTAGATCTAGCAGCGCGAATTGTATTAAAAGACCGAACTGTGTATCCAAGTTTGCAGTCAATTATACACTGAGATGAAACTATCATTCAGCATTGTGTAAGTGATAAGTTGTGGAGTACAGCGAAAGTAACAAATACATTTCTCGTTCGTTCTAAGTTATGTGTTTCAGATTGTTCACGTTTTAAGGGAGTTGACCAGGACAGAAATTTTTTGCAGCTTAACGTTTTTATTCGGTTAAAATGTTCCTTAGAAAGTCTATTTTTAAGATTCATTCGTATAAAGTAAGCCGAAATGTTAAAATATGTTAAAATCGCGATTTATTGCGTGAGCGTCTGGCGCATCCGAGCGCTCGAATGCAGTAGTTGTGTTAGTTTCGGATAGTATCACAGAGAACATTAGTATCAACTAAAATACTGTACTCAACAAGACTCCTCTTCATAACAAGATTCGTTTATGGTAAACAGTCTGAAAGAACACGGTTGTCACGCGTCTGCTGAACTTCTCATTTGTCTTGCTTTTTTATGTGAAGTAAAACGGGAGTGCTTGAACATGACCAACAAACATAATTATACGGATAGAAATACTTCGAAAAGTAATCCCCATTGGACAAAAAATGCCTCGATTGATAAGTTAATCGACATAATTTGCAACGTCAAAATGAGACTGTTCCGACATCGGCGATAAAAAGGCCAACAGTACGGGGCTAGCATTCCCGACAAAAATTTGTTCAATTTAAGTAAAAACTTAAGTTGAAACTTTAAATCTTGTTTTCCCATAATAGCATTTTTCAAGTTGGTGGGAGCTATAACTGATCAAATGTAGATGCAATTACATTATACCGTTTTTAACTTGTGAGTCTGAGCTTTTTCTATTATAGCACGTACGGTTTTTGCAATATATTTCAAATTCAATTTTTGGTTCACGTTTTTATAACAACTTTTCGTAGAAAAAGTTGACTCTTATGTCAGAGTGCCACCATTTTGTTACAAACAATGTTTTTTAATATCGTCAGTTTTTTAATATCATCAGTTTCAAAGCAGTTTTTGGAATTTTATTAGTTGAAAATTTTGGCGTTCGGACCTCGCAGCAAGCGCCCTCGCATTTCTCGCACAGGCCTTACGTCAACGTCGTGTAGTGTCATTTGGTGCAAGTTCTTCTCTTAAAGAAAATACGTAACCCAAACCAAAAACGTTCTACAATAAGTTTTGCAACTTGTTTGTTGTTTCACTGAAATAAGTCATGAATATCGGTTCCAAACACGACCATCACCCTGGTGTACCCCGTTAATAAAACGATGCAATATTTTGTGTGTAATGTTGTCAGCCCGACCTTCTCCAGAACTAAATCTAGGCTTACTATAAGCAACCATAGTGCCGCTTCGAATACCTTGGTCCGGCACTACTGGGACTGCCTTACTATTCACAAGACATGGCATAGTATATTACCACAGCACATGCGTGTGTGCAGACGCAAATGCTCAATTAGTCATGGAGGTGAGACGGAGTCGCTTCAGTATCTATGTATGGGCAGGAAATGTCGGTGACGGACTCATAGGGATATGCACTTAACCAAACAGATTAACAAGTATGTACATCACCGATTTCTTCGTGATCAATTGGAGAATGTTAACTTTGCAGACGGATCGTGTGGCTAAACCTCACCGCAATGTATCATGACCGATTTATTGATAGAGGAGAGCCATTTGCGTGGCACCCAGTGCAATGGACCTGAATCCAATGGATTTCTATTGGGACATTTAAAGATACGGGTGTATTTACAACCGATCGACAATATGTAGACCTTACAGGAAAGTGTCACCAATGCGTGTGATGCAGTCTAAATGGAGTCGGGTGTATTTGAAAGAGTACGTGATTTACTGCGAAGAAGGTCTGAGGAATGTTTCAGCATGCACGCAAACAAGAAACAGCAGTGCCTATAGTGTTTACTTCTAAGTAAAAGACCCATGGTAATGAAAGAACACATTTACTCATGTCTTGATAGGTATCGGCTTCCGCAATTATCATTATAGGAGTATTTCTTCTTCTTTTCACCATCCTGTGTAAGCGCGAATACTATTGCACTACGGTTGCCTCGGCATGTGCCTCAGTAGTTAATAATTGCACTCTTGTGATTAGGGAGAAGTATGTCTGCGACATTGTGCTTGTCCCAGATCGGTATCAAAGTTTGCTAGGTACACAAGCTGTCACGTGAGAGGTGACCTGCAGCTTCGTCAGACTACAGCTATCCCGCCTGAGTTAGACAAGTCCTCAAGGTCAGTAGATGTTGACATTTGTAGCTGTTGTGCGGAGCTGAATTCTGCAGGAGGCTGTGACGAAGCGGACGAAGGAAAACTGACATGGGAAGAAAGGCGAAACTCTATGCCCCAGTTGACTGGTGTAACACAGCAACAGTTTTTACTGCAGCTTCCAGAATCGATTCAGATCAGGCTCATCTTCATCCGTCTCCAACTGCAAAAATATGATAGGGCCACACATCGCCTGACAATCAATATCGATGACAGAGGACTCACCGCGCTCGACATGTAATAGAAGCCATTTCTATGACAGTCTAAGAAAAAAGGAAAACGTTGCACCAAGAAGGAATTATCCAAAAGTACAGACAAACAAATGGTTTTATTCAAGACAACGAACTTCACAAGCTGAACAAGTCAGTAACGCGTTTGCCTACCACTGACCCTTGTGCAAGCAGTTACTCGGCTTGGCATTGGGGTTGCCAGAGTTGTTGGATGTCCTCTTGACGGACATTGTGCCAAATTGTGTCCAATTGGCGCGTCGGATACTCAAAATTCCAAGCCAGTTGGAGGCCCATGCCATAATGCTTCATTGTTGGCCAAGGTAGGATTTGATAAGCACAAAGACAAACCTTCGTAACCCTCAGTGTGCAGGAGGGCGTTATCTTGCTGAAATGTGAGCCCTGAATGGCTTCCAATGAAGAATAAGAGAAGGGGTCCAGGATATCGTGGCGGGCGACAGCGAGGCATCATAACGCTCTCCGTGGAATCTCCAGACGCGTCTTCAGCCTGAAATCTCATTGAGTTGAGTAGAACTGTCTTCGAATTCAGCCACGATAACTGGCGAAGACGTGTCTGGAAATGCCCCAGGCAGCGGTAGGATACCCACCTGAACATCGGCCGTCATACGACCAGAATCCAAGAGTGATGATCTAGTGTGGCGTTTTATCTTACTGCGGGACCCTTTTGGGTGTCATTCGCGACATCCTTAAGGCACACCGGTACGTTGACGATATTCTACAGTTCTACACTCCCTTTTGTTGCCTTTCATGACAAGCTATGTTGGGCTTACATTTCACGAAGATAATGCCCTCCTTCACATGGCGAGATTTTCTGCTGCTGGTCTTTGTGCTTGTCAAATCCTACCTTGTCCAGCAAGGCCACCGGATCAGTCCCCAATTGAAAACGTTTGGAGCATTACGGGCAGTGGCCTCTAACCAGCTCGGGATTCTGACAGACTCAGGCATGATATTCCTTAGGAGGACATCCAACAACTTTGTCAGTCAATGCTAAGCCGACTAACTGCCTTGCATAAAAGCCAGAGGTGGGCCGACACGTTATTGACATACTCAGTTTGTGAGGCTCGTTCTCTCGAATAAATCATCCAAATTTTCTGAAATTGTAATCATCTGTTTTCCTGTACATGTACGTCACATCTACCGATTACCGTCTCATTCGGATAATTACTTCATGGTATGTTATTTTTTTGCCTTACAGTGTATTTCTCAGACTAAGTGAGGTGGTGCGTTGCATGTGGCATTTGACTCGCAGTGGGAAGTAGCAGAGTTCAAATCTTCTAATCTGCTAATAAAGATTTAAGTTTTCTATAGCTTTCCCAATTTAGTTAAGCCGAAAGTTGGGATAGCCGCCTTGAATATTTGAAGACGCTTTGCTCGCTCCATACTTGTGCACAAGCACATTTTGCATTGTCTCTAATAACTATGTCAATAATGGGACAGACTTTAATCCACCCTCCCACAGAGGCTTCTGAAGGCTCCATGTCTTGAAAGGGTATTTATTTATTACCATAATATGCAGCAAATACAATGAAGCTTTGCTGTTTTACAATGTACTTCATACCAAAAGGATAATTTATTATCCGTTTTGTAACATGTCCACTGCCCACCTGATCTTCATGTGGCCGAGATACATTAAACATTACGATCTCCCAATATTCCCGTATGAAACAAATTAGAATTTTCGGTTGAGTTCGCAAGACAACAGCTTGAATTAGCAGCGGAGAGTACGTAGTGAGCCAGTTACCTCCATTCTCAGTTTTCTCACAGACATAGTCCAAGAAGAAACCACATACAGGGTGATTCCGTGATGATGTTTCGAACTTTAAGGGTTTATGGAGAAGGGTAAATATATAAATTTGAGGCCACAGACCATGGTCCGGAAAAGCCCGAGCGAAAATTTATAAGTGAAAATCTTTCTGGTACCTCTGACTGGACCGCCACTACTGCAAGCTCTTTGCTTTCGACACTGCGGGAGGAGGTAGTTCGGACCAAAAGAAGAAAAAAATATCCAGTAAATAGGGCTCTAAATGCATACCTTTAAGCTAAGGGCATTTGTTCAGTGGAAGAGATATTACCTCCTGCTGGTACGTTCAGAGTTACAATGTAGATTAATTGCTGCCCCCCTCCCCCCCCCCCCCCCCCCGCCGTCTCTTTCTTTCCCATGTCATTTCAGAGAGGCCTGTATGAGGCTTTCTAATATATCATCATTGTAATTACTGTTCATAGCTTAATTGCCTACATGCACGTTCTAGTAATTATAATCATTAAGTTAATAATTTTCTGGTTTAGCTATTTCAACTTTTAATTTATCATTTCAATTTAGCTGTTAATTATAAGACATTTGTTTTTTTCATCTTTCGGCACTTCAGTTTGTTGATATAAGTCGTCTCAGATTCACTTAGGCATATGTTAACATTTTATATTGTATACTAAATCTATATTAAATGTAAGGGTTCTACCCAGCCTTCTCGCCTATCTCTCTAGGCATGATTACACATGTTCCATACCGTTACCGCTTCCGTGTCCGTGTTCACATTCCAACCTGCTTGCCCACGATGCTTGCTGGTCGGTTACTCCTGGTTCTCAGTAGTGTTCGAGCATTCTGGTGTGCACCTCCCACATAGGTCTCTATCTCTGTTTTTGGTAAGTTTCTTCCGCTGTAATCAATCTTTATCATCCCTTCCATATTTGCAGTATGTCACGGATATTATTTAGTTTACTTATTATCGTTCCTGCTCCACATGTTAGTATTTTATCTTTCCATGTGTCTAATTTTCGTGTGCCACCTGCGAATTATTTGGGTTATCAGCTAAACATAAGTGTCACGGATTATGCCTGATTGGTATGCTATGATGTTTTATTTTAGAAATTAATGGGAACTTTACACGACAGTGCAATTTCCTTGATATACTATTGTTATGGCAGCAAAAGTTTTTTTTAGTCGGTGGACTGTTACGCAGATACCATGTGAATTGGATGTTTAACTCTGCATTCCTCTTAGATCCCATTGTGACTACGTAAAATTCATCATTTGTTGGGTCTGAGGGTGTAGCGGCGCCGGCACGGAGGCTCGTGGTGTTCAGGCAGAAGGTGATCACCCTCTGTAACAAAAAAAAAAAAGTGGATGAAGTGTTCAACGATGAACTTGAAGGGGCGTCATGTGACGTCTGCCCAGGCCAAATAACCATAACAATAACGAACAAAATGAAAAGAAAGAAAGAGGACTGAAGATGAAAAGGTTGCAGGATCGAATCCCTGTCAGACCTTACATTTTTCTGCCTGCCTTTTAAATTAGTCTTCACCTCCCAACGATGTGAGGAGCAGCCTGAGATGACACATGACTCGGATAACAAGTTAAAAACACTGCAGGTTTCCTTTCCCGGGTGAATATCTGGGGTAGGTTAGGGACCCAAGTCGCCAAAGTGGCGTCCAACTGAAAGACTTGCAATAGGCCAGTGAGACATACGTGATTATTTTATCTTCGTTTGTTTTTACCCCTCTCCATAGGTTTTTAACGGAGTGTTCTCCATCGCATCTTATTACGTTTAGAACATATTCGTTTCCTTTTGCGGATATACATGGTGTTACAAAAAGGTACGGCCAAACTTTCAGGAAACATTCCTCACACACAAAGAAAGAAAATATGTTATGGGAACATGTGTCCGGAAACGCTTACTTTCTATGTTAGAGCTCATTTTATTACTTCTCTTCAAATCACATTAATCATGGAATGGAAACACACAGCAACAGAACGTACCAGCGTGACTTCAAACACTTTGTTACAGGAAATGTTCAAAATGTCCTCCATTAGCGAGGATACATGTATCCACCCTCCGTCGCATGGAGTCCCTGATGCGCTGATGCAGCCCTGGAGAATGGCGTATTGTAACACAGCCGTCCACAACATTTGTTATCGGGGTTGCGTAGACAAGAGCTTTCAAATGCCCCCATAAATGAAAGTCAAGAGGGTTGACGTCAAGAGAGCGTGGGGGCCATGGAATTGGTCCGCCTCTTCCAATCCATCGGTCACTGAATCTGTTGTTGAGAAGCGTACGAACATTTCGACTGAAATGTGCAGGAGCTCCATCGTGCGTGAATCACATGTTGTGTCGTACTTGTAAAGGCACATGTTCTAGCAGCACAGGTAGAGTATCACGTATGAAATCATAACGTGCGTAGGTGGAAGAACGAAACTAAAGTGAGCTCTAACATGGAAATTAAGCGTTTCCGGACACATGTCCACATAACATTTTTTCTTTATTTGTGTGTGAGGAATGTTTCCTGAAAGTTTGGCCGTACCTTTTTGTAACACCCTGTATGCTCTTTCTATAACTTCTTACGTGTATCGTGACTTGACTTCAGTGAATACAATTTCCATTACAATTTAATTTTAGGTTTGGGGTTATTTGTTTTTCAACTTGTTTTCAAAAATGGCTCTGAGCACTATGGGACTTAACTTCTGAGGTCATCAGTCCCCTAGAACCTAGAACTACTTAAACCTAACCAACCCTAAGGACATCACACACATCCATGCCCGAGGCAGGATTCGAACCTGCGACCGTATTGGTTCCAGACTCTAGCGTCTAGAACCGTTCGGCCACAGCTTGTTCTCAACTTAGGTATCAGATCGCTCCTGAAGATGCAACTGTAAGCACTGTAAAATGTCTAAGAATAAAAGGATTTCACAGCTGAAGCGGTCTTTTTTTTCAACGTGATCCATTGGTAGGGTATTACCTGTACCGATAAGCCCGGCATCGGGAAATGTAACTGTTTATGAAACTTTCTGTTCTCGTTAGCCGTATCCGTTTTCCGCGTACGCCTCCCTAACATTGTCTCTTTTCATTGCCAGTGCAAACTAGCGACGTGTGTCAGTGGGCGGAGGAGTCGCTGTAACTTGCCGCCCGTGATGGCATCACCGTGTCGCGAAGTCTCCCACGCAGGTGTCGCTCGGAGGTGAGGACACTCCGGAGCGCTTAAACACAGATTTAGGGCGTCTGGCGGGCGGCCGTATTTTTACAGCACGCGTCACGCCCGGATATCACAAAGTGCACTACCTTGTCTCCTGCATTACACATGGGGGACCTTACTTGTGTTTTCGGCGCGCGTCCAAGCGCGGTATCGGGGAAGAAGCGCTGGAGGTGGAGCAGCAAGAGGGGTGGCGCAGAAACTGCCTTCAGGGATGAGGGGGTGGAGAGATGGGGGTGGGGGAGAGGGGACAACGTCGCACTGCCCGGAAGACGTATGGACCGACCCGGGGTATCTCGACCTGTCCGTCATAATACTATCTGCGCACTTGAACCACGCTCCCGGTTATATATGTTCGACAAGGAACACCCTGAGCGATTTTTCCTTCCTTCCTCGCTTCCTTCCTTCTTCGCGTCCCTCCCCTTCCGGTGAGCTGCGGGACTCGCGATGCGCACAGTGCCTTCTTTATTTGTCCTCGGGAGATAAGGGCGGAGCGACGGCGGGGTGGGGACCCGAGGGGGTGGCAGGGGGTGAGCTGGTTGCCAGGGAGATAGGAGCTGCGGAAGACACCCCGGAATAAAAATCCCATAAATAGTGTACCGTCGTAAAACAACGCGAGCAGAGCTGCACGGCACGGCTCGGCGCGGCGTGGGGCGTTATTAAAACCAGAGTGCTCGAGGGCCGGGCCGGGGATTCCCCGGCCGGGCGGCAGCCGGCAGCCGCGGGAAATTCCCGCCGCTCGCTGGCCTTTAATAAAGTCCGCCTCGGAACAGGCGAGGCGGCGACATCTTGCTCCTAATGAACGTCCGACCTCCCTCGTTAGGGCTGTTCCTAAGACCGCGGGCGCTTATATTGTCATCCACCCCGCTACGCCGGTTTAGTCTTGTTTTCTGAAGTGTCGACTGTTTCGCAGAGCCCCGCAAGAGCGCCACGAGCCTGTTTCCTCCTTCACTGAGTCACACTCTTCTGAGAAGGAAAAAAATGAATAATGATGCCGTCTTTCGTCAGCACGAGCAATTTATTCTTCAAGTTGGACTATGGACATGATACTGTCTATCCTTTTTGTGGCGCTCGTGGACAGTACGAAGGAAGGCTAGGACCGATTGGCTTAGATAGGTAACAAATTACAATAGCTGAGACTTTTATTTAGATAAGCTTTGCAATATATAAGAAATCACAATTTCCAACCTGAAATCAAACTTCAGCTCAAGTAAGTAATAATTTAAACATAGCCAAGGTCAAACGCATTAAGAGGAGTAAAATATAGGCTCACGAGCAAAATACCTCAGTCTCTTGAGAATTTAAAGCAACTTAAGAACTTAGCAAAAACAATGGAAATGAGCGTATGGCACTGTGGACCAGAATCAAGATAACATAGATTCGACTGCAATATATCCAAAAACATTGGTGAACAATCTAATGATGGGAAAATGTTACCAGTCACATCTTCGCTCCTTACCCGACGATTTCAGGTGATAATCGATTCGAACCGGTAACCTCTGTCCGAGGTTCACAGCGCTGGGATGCTTCGAGAACCTCGACTACGGAGGCAGTCTCTCTGACGGTGGGAAAACTACTGAAACCTGCCAAACAGATTTGTTCGAGTCCTCATGTTGAATTATTTTAACTTCCCTATCGTCATCTGCCGTACAAATTCGGTATCAGATGAAAACCGCAGTAGATACATCATGGTGATTTGAAAATGTCTTCATTTTTCAGGAATAAATTGATGTATAACACTATTTCAATAACTTATAATTCTTTTACATGTGTCTTCCTTATTATTAATGTCATATTAACCGTAAGTGCAAATGATAAAAATGTTACAATTTTTTACTGAATGACAGGCATATGCATGCTTCACACAAACTAGTTAGCGTCTCTCGTCAAATGTATGTGTTGCGTCACTCGATCTAGCTAGATATGCCGTGATTATGTGCGAGGAGTGTCTGTTTCTGGAGTTGTTTCCCCGAACACCATTGCCACTCTTCACAAAGTAAATCTGTCAAACATTATCCTCTTTGAATCCTCCTGCGTGGTTGAAGTGGTTGCACAGCCTTCTTTAGTACGGTGACGATCCAAACAGGACCATAATTTTCTTCCTAGTTGGTAGCCAAAGTTTGCAATGACTGGACTTCGAGGAAACTGAGCTGCGTTTTTGCCTCTGTCTCTCCAATCTGTCTTCTGCTCAAATCTATTAGCTAAATAAAGTTTTTCTTATACAGTTACATGACACGAATGATTGATCACCGATTGTAAATGTTCGTATCCAAAGACGATCATTATACATATCGAAACTAGTCATCAGTCATTTATGTCATGCATTTGAGACTGTAGAAATAAACTTTTCATAAAATATTTACAGTTGCTTTACATGTACTGAGAAAAAGTCTGCGTTAGCAGACACATTTTGTACGCTTACTCGTATAATATTACTCTTGATTTGAGTAATTTCGGTGAAAAATCTGCTTTCCAAAATGGGATACCTCCTCGTTCTTGAGTGTTGTCGGTGAAGATATGAAACCCAGTCGATGGAAGTGAATCAGCTTGTCTTACTTTTCTGACAGCTGCACTCAGCTACTCATGAGACACAGCAGTACGATTGTTTTCCATTTCTGCTTGAGAACAATGTTGGACTGCAGATGAAACTAGATCAATCGAAACGCCTCTAGAAACAACATCCACTTCCATTGATGATCTCGCAAACTTGTTGTAGAAACTGTGTCGTCACAGCAATTTTTTTTTAAATTTGGACAAGAGTATAGCGAATTATAATGTCGGTTCTGAAATGACTAACAGTCTTGTTTAGCTCACATTGTGTCCCATTCTTCTGATTACACTATAACTTAGTCTTATCCGAAGTGATACATCTCGCTGGCACAGATGGAATTGGCACATTGTGTTTTAGCAACACTGGGTTTGAGTCTACATTTTGATGAAATGATCATGTGGTATTATTGGCCAGGCGACCCTATCTGGTGCAATTCTTTATATCTGAAGCCATTTCCGCGATTTTGGCGTAGATGGAGATGAGAGAAAATGGTTAAGACGACACAAACCTCCAGTTTCCGAGCAAAGAAAATCTCCGATCCGCCCGGGAATCAAACACAAGACCCCTTACCAAGGCGCATTTGGTGAAGTACTAATACGCTTATTGTGAGATCAAGCTCAGAATTTGGTAAATAATTGTTGTTGTTTGTGGCTCCTGGACCAATTTTTTGAAATGTGACATTGCTCTACAACGACCTCATTTTTATACATCTCGCACACTTACCACACAAAAAAACTTGTAATTTTTGAAAAATCTGCAAAAATAACAAAACAGGTAGAGGTCAGTTTCGTGAAATATGAGTAAACAAGTTCCTTCGTGGTAATGCTGTGTGAAAAAATACATAGTAACTTATATAGAGCGCTAAAATGGACAAAAGCTATACAGTAATATCAGTAGTAGTTCTCGTTACTATGATAAACTATTTGTTTAGCAGATAAAAGTTTGAAGACTCATGTAAATATCTACTCCGGTATGATTTATTTACAGCTGGTTTACACAAAAATCTGCTGCCTTGAAACTAAAGCAGACTGTAAGGTTTTATTTTATATTATAATTATTATTCTATCATTTCATTTGATAACTATACGAGAAAGATAACAATTTTTACCTAATTCATTAATTATTACCTACTAATAACATTTATTAATGCACTCACTACTTGCTACTAATCAAGATGTCGGTTGATCTTCAACTACGGGTGCATCAATCATAGATATTGCCAGATTTACAGCCGCCAGCACTGGCATGATGATTCTGAAACCTAAGTGAATAGTTCAAGTATCGTTAATCCCGCAATATTTTCTTTTTTTTTTAAGTTCTGGCTTATAAGTGAACCACTTCGTGCCACTACCAGCACCCTACGTCTTGCAGTTCTGAAACTGTCTCCACGAATCCAGCAAGGGACATATGTTGCAACAACGGCGAATGTGCAGTCCCCTGGCTTCAGCAAGTCGATGACGACTGCTCCGGGATCCACAGAAGTGACTCCTGGCACTGCTCAGCGCATGTCAACCTGCCATATGCAGTTCGATAAATCTCATCTTCACAGTCTTCGCTTACATTTATTTCTTTATGGCGAATCATTGTTAACCCTCGTTTTCCTTTGATGATAAAACTCCAGGCAGCAATTTTGTTTAGTCTATGCCACTTTGTTTCGTCGTGCATGATGTTGTGTACTATTTCATTCACAATTTCAGCTCACTTCTCTGATAGTGAGATGTAACATAACCAGCATTAACACTATTTACTGGAGAAGCAGACCACTTGCACCGAGAGACGTGCGTAATGATTAAGACGCTGGGCTATCGATGGAAAGGATTTGGCTTCAAATTCTAGACTGATCTCTCTCTCTTTTTTCTGTTCGTTGCTTCCTTCAACCCCTCTACGTCAGCAACAGGATGGTTCCTTCTAAAACACCACGAGTAATTCTGTACCACATCGTTGCCCAAAAATGTTCAATGTTCATCACTGAGGACTACGTTGTCGTTAGGATGTTGAAGTCTAATCTCACTTTGTCGTTGACAGGTCTTCTTTCCATGAGTACTAACTGCTATTATCGTCTAATATGTATCCTAATTAAACGGTTTAACTGATGAACCCCCGCAGTGACAGGGAGCCGGCCCATCGCGGGCGCCAGATAGAGCAGTCGCCAGGGATGCTCCACTGCCAATATTGACCCGGCTGCTCGGTCGCCCTCTATTGTCTTTGCGCTTGACAAATGTCTCCACGCTAAGATTGCAGCCGCTCCTCACCTAATCCCGCGCGCGTGGCCCTTGGCCCTCCTCCATTATCCCGTGATGAAAATAATATTTTATGTAAATCTTGTAATATCTGTTGATGGAGACCAGTGCGGGCCGAGGGGTGAAGGGCGGCGGCTCGCGGATCAGGGCTACTCCTCCCCCGCCCCCTTCCCCCACTTCTCCCACCCCTGTCCCACGCGCTGTTGAGTCAACCGAAATCAATTTATCCCTGGGTGCACACCCCTCGCTGCAGTAACTAACACGCAGTCGACCGGGCAATTGACTCATCCGCGTCCCAGCACCACCTTTTAATACCGGTCACGCCCCCCAACGCTCCTGCGTTATTCTCGTTTGAACACGACAGCTGTTTCGGCTAGAAAGTTGGTTAGTATTACTATGGTTACTAAAAGAGAAGATACGAAGCAAGTGCTTTCTGCCATGCGATCCACTGATTTATTTTCCCGGCAACTAACGAACACTTAGACACCCATAAGTCTCTAGGCACTGCATTTTCGTATCCTTCTTGGAGTCCATAAACGACTGTCCACAATATGCAGACCTACGACGGGCACTTTTTTAAATAAAGCCTGTTTTTCAACAAGAAGAAAAATACTGTATATATCATTAAAATATACTTTCCTCCATACTCTTTATACTTTTATTTAGTTTTCTGAATAATTTCAACTGTTGTTCAAACATGTATCATACCGTTCAACAAGTTTTTGAATTTCGGCGTCAAAAAAATCTGCTGCCAGTGCCGAAACCCAATCCATAACACCAGTTTTCACGTCTTGGTCGTTTGGTAACGTTGACCACCAATGAACTCTTTAAAGTATCGAAACTAGTGAAATTAACTGAGTGGATCAGCGAATCGTTCTTGTACAAAAGATGTAATTAGAGCTAATGTCTGTGCAGAAACATGAGGCCTTGCATTGTCCCGGAGCACCACCATACCTCGTTGAGACCAAATTTGTTATCATTTTCAGGTTTGGTTCTTTATTTCAATATCTCCTTTTCTGCTCTTTTAAGATGGTTAGGTTTAAGAGAGACGGTAAGACCTTTCAGCTTGTTTAGTATGGCACGCCGGAGTTCCTTCCGCTTAAGAGTGTAGGCTATCTTGCAGACGGTGGGAGACTCAGTTTTCTTGAATATCAGCTCCTACACCTCAGCACACAGGCAGATGATACGGCTGCAAATAGCATCTAAATATGTGCAAAGCACGCTGGGAGCAGGCACCCTAAGCACTGCACTTGTCTCACTCTCAATCACATTCTCGAGCGGATCTTATTCAAAATGTTCCACTCGTGGGCGGCGTCGGATTGCAAGTTTAACACAGTCAACATCCAAATTTGTATCAGGAATAGTTAGGTTATTTCACCGCGATGTTTTCCTTGTTTAAATCGCTATCTTTCCAAAAAGAGAACCCTTGGAAAAGTGTGGCTTTGCTACAGTACAGAAAGTGAGTGAATTAAGATGTTCACTGTAAATGTTCGCGGCATCGTTGAAGAATCTCAGGAGAGCTACAGCACATCAAGAAGTGATTAATTTTCGGTATAGTCAAATTTTTACTTAATTAACAGCGCATATATCGAAGCAACTATTATATTACTCGAAGGCCATGTAGTGTTACGGCGTTAGTTGTTATTTGTATTGAAATATTTCGCAAAAATAAGCGAGAAGGACGTAAATGTGAAAGCCAAGAATATTCCATCAGAGCAGTTTCACGTGCTTTGAAATGTAAACATTCGGTAATGGGGCAGAAGCTGTGCCGTTCAAATTTGCCTTCACGTGAAGCACAATTCTCACCTCTGCAGCAAATCATAACAAGCTTCACGTCGCTGTACCATAGTTTCCAAGGCTCTTGAATTCTATGAAAAGAATAAAACCTTCAAGGTTCGTAAGTCATTGTAGCTTCAATAACTTAGTTGTTGACAATATTTGCATCACTGACAATACAGTAAAATATTCACCCCTTTTTGTAGCTCTACTTGTCGAAAATCTCGTACGATATTTTCAACGGTTCTTAACATATTTTGATATAAAAATTGCAAATATTTGTAACGTAGCCTCGCACCTTTATTCTATAAAAATGCAGTGGATGTCCAACGTCGTTTAAAGAAAAATCGATCTCTTAGCGCCAATGTGCTTACTCAAACGACGTCAATGTCGAAGTGGCGTTAAACTCTATCCTCCCTTCTTCATTCCAGTTCTGTTTGTTGAGTCCCTGTTTTGCCTGCTTTTGATTACATTGAGTCCTCAGATAAAGGTTTTGATTCTGTTATAAGAACTAACTGGAGAGCTAGCAAAGTTGTGTGAATAATATCCAGCAAAATTGGGTGGTGATGTGAATAAATAAGAATTGAAGCTGTCACACATATACGTCGTGGAATAGTAATGAGTATCACTATCTTCCAGCCGTTCTTCTTTTTCTAGTCTCTAAAGCAGTATAGCTATAAGTTTCTGCGTGTTGATCATGCAGAAACAGGCCCAATGGAAAAAAAGCTGGATAACGATCAAGGTGACCCAGCAGATTCTCCAACCGTTCCTTGAGTAGCTTATCTGCCTACGATATCTTCGAAAGCAACGATTACTAGACCTTTACCTCTGCTGTAAATCGGCTGAATAGGTGACTCAGAAGAAAAGGAAATAAAGCAAATTAATATCATCTGCTATTTTTGATTACCGGATTTCACGGACCATAAGAAGCTAAGGGCTACAAAACGCACCTTAATTTTAGGCAATTTTTTTAAATAACATGTTTACTATTTTTATTATTAGATTGCAAAGCCAGACTGAAAAACAATTTATAAAACCGAACTGACCTTGAAATTCCCTGAAAATCTTCATATTCTAGTATTGGCCATTTTGCATTCAGTCCTCTATTTTCACATTAAGAATTCCTATTTTTTGCAGCTCTTCCTTACGAGCCCGCCAATCGCTCTCTGTTGGTGAAGGGACGAAATGTCACTCAGCTGCTCTATTTCCAAATTCTTCTGCATTTGCAATTATTTTCAATTTATAGCCCGCATTCAACGAATACCTTTCATTTTTTTCCCATTACGAAACTAGCTGCTAACAAAAATATTGTATTGTTACAGATAAATCAATTTCAAGCTCACTAGCACCGTAGAATGCAATGACACGTTGTGGGCTGAAGAGTGTTCCGTGTTTGTGATGGTGGGCGGGAGGGAGACTGTCTTAGCAAGCTTGTGAATCCCCACAACTTAAGTTCGTCGCATCGATGCAATGCTGCGCCCAGTTGAATCGAATGTTGCCAGATTGACATAGCTTTCCCGCGGCATCGAATATACGACGGTTTTTAAGATTGGTGGGAATTTTAAATCAAACACTGGACATTTTTATGTCAGTATCGAGTGCAAGACACACCTGAATTTGAGGAATCGGAGGAAATTTTTCGAAGAAAAAAGTGGACCTTATTGTCCGTAATATACGGTATTATAAAACATACGTCGAAAGGACCAGTGTTCGATACTAACGCACAATTTATTCCTCAATTAAATTATTTATGGTTAGAGATTCTTAATCAAAAAATGGCTTATCTGACTTGAAAAATAACGGAGGCTGTACCGAAAAATAATGATGAAAGTGAAAAATAATGATGAAAGAACAGATTCATACGAGGGCTATGAGGAAAGTAAGGTTCGATTGGGTGCGCAATGGAAACAAACCGTGAAAATACGATGAAGCTTTGCACAGATGTGTTGGGCAGTGTCTCTAGTATGCCCGTCGATCGCGCCTCGTTGCTTTTTTCATTGCTGTGTGCACCGTGAGCACCTAAAGATGACCAGCAGATAGTGTTTTCCGCCAAGTGTGAGCGCTGGCTGAGGGATTTCTCCTGATGTCACACAGGCCACATAACATGGCTGTCACACTTTTTCTTCTTCATTGCAATTCAAGGCTGCATTCTCCAGGACAACGAATATGCTCCTGCAGTGTTTTCGATATGAAATGTTTGCTCGCCCACAGTACAGCCAGTATTTGGCTCTCTATGATTTCCATCTCTGTTCAAATGAACCGCTGGTTATGAAGGCAACATTTTGGCAGAGACTACGATCTGTAGACCACCGTAGAGAACTGGCGGAAAAGACAAGCAGCTCCCTTCCATGACGAAGTTACTGGAAAGTTGATACAATGCTACCACAAATGTCTTAGCTGTAGAGGTGACTATGTAGAAAAGTGGCTCTAAGGTGTAGCTAATTGTTGAAAATAAAATTCTTTTGATTTACACAGTGGTTTCAATTTCGCGATCGATCATACCTTACTTTCTGAATAGCATTCGTATATTTCGTGTGCTGATAAATTCGATAACTGACTACAGGTGTCAAGGACTGAACCTTGATGTACTGAAAACTGAATGTAGAGTCTCATGTTACGAAGAAGGATTATTTCTCAAAGATGAAATAAGAAATCCTGACGATCAAATGATTAGAAATGATTGAACACCTTATTGCTTTCTTTGCATTTCTGTTGGCGGGCATACGCAGCCTGGACTACGCAGCCCGAACAGTAGAGGAGTTGTGCGTGAAGCAGGGTACTTAGGCGTAGCTACTGCTGGGTTGAAGCACCGGAAGATGGTTGCTGTGGTTACGTTTCTTTTATTCATTAAATGAGTACGTTTAGTCACTGAAGCACGAAGATAGTGATTCTGGAATGGTGTGAGACAAATACTGGAAATGACTAATGAGTCTCTAGAGGACTGTTTAAGCACGTCGAGGTTGATCAAAAGACGATTAATAATTCGGTAAAGGTGCGAAACAAAGACTGGAAATGACTTACTAAACAGCAGAGCTGAACAGCGAAACGAGCAAATCATTTTAATGGATGATGGTTGCTCTTTGCAGCAAATCAGGGTTCAGTACGAAGGTAGGTTTATCAGAAATTTAATTAGCGCTGTAGACGAGATTCCGTTGTCTTCTTCCGACGTGAAATTCGTCTCACCAAGGTAGCCACTGAAGAACCTAGAATTAACATAAAACATGAACCACGGGTCAGATTCGAGTTCCTCGCACAAATAACGCATATTTATTAGTCACCTTAATGTCTAGAGAAAATCTAAGACCAGATCACGGTTTGAATTCGTGACATTAAGATTTGCAGTTGCGCGACACTTATTCACTCTGCCAACAAGTCATATTTTAGTTATAGACCTGATTTACTTGTAAACTACAATTTTAAGTAATTATAACAGTAAGTTGTCACAGTTGTTCACATTTTACTGTTCACTGACAGGAAGAAATATGTTGCGTTACTTCAATCATCTAACCGGGCTCTCTCGTAGCTCTCAAATAAAAAAAAAACCTATATGTTTCTCTTTTTAAGAGGCTTGTCACAGTTTTTGAACAACCTAGAACTAAAAAACTTGAACATTTTGCTCTATTATCATCAAGTGTGCGATAAAAAACTGACTAGTGAAATATTTTCACTTAAAGACCCAAATATTTCATCCGTTTGAGGACTGCAATATCGAAAAATAAATATCTTGTTTGTTAGTCGTTCTGAGGTAGCTAAAATTAAATATTATGTTGATACCTATGTTGTCTCTTTAAATCGTCATGAGTGCATTACTCAATGGAATAATCCCTTGTAATCAGATACTCCATACCCCATATTTTTAACAATGCATCACTCAGGTGCTGCATCGTAAAATATACCAAGAAAGACCATTGATTTATTCAATCATATTAGGAAAAAAGGAACGTATGTCATGGTTTTTAGCCTCAATATAAGTTTTAAAACTGTCGAATGATGCTAGAGAATCCATTCTATCACGTCACTAATCTAAAATGCACTTCTTACGACTCTCATTCACTCAAAAATAAACACCCAATACATTATAAGTTAGAAACATCAATGAGCTCCTATGAATTGCTTTGGCTAACAGAAAGAAACAAGAAAATATCAGACACATCTGTAAATATAAGAGCTTACTTCATTTCCTCGTTCTTCTTTTCGTTCTGCTTTTTTCCCACCAACGCAGAGTCCACTAACAATGAGCACTGGTGAATTCATGGACTGACACTAATTTATTGTAATTTCGTGGCTGGCAGCATTCTTCGGCTACCTCAATGAAATAGTGTCGTGTTTGCCATTTGTCTGGGAACATTGTGCTGTGGATAATCTTATTTTATTTAAATTTTTGTTATGTTTTTGAGACGTAGATGACGTGCCAGTCCGATATTTCACTAGATGTACTGAAAAACTGTCGAAAACTACACTGAACATGACGAGTATTCGACCAGACGTTATTAAAGAACTCCTCGTTGCATTTGCGAGAACAAGTAACGGTACTTTCATATATGTCCATTACACGCAGAGTCCGTTTTTTTTTTTTTTTTAATAAAGCCACGAGAAACACTAAAACTACTGTATGTGATGGATAAGAATTACAACTTAAAACCTTGCATTTCGCACTAATAGCTGTGACCGAATGAGTTATCCAGGAGCGACCTGCTTGTCTCCAATACAGATTCACTTGTGTCACAATCCCTCTCTTCCTCTCGGAACGAGGAATTGGCTGGACTGAAATTGTAAAGACACACGGTCATCGCGTCCGAGTAGCTCATTACCGTGAAGCGCAAGGTCTCTACAAGAACCTTAAAACGTCCTCTCTCTTGGTGACAGGGGTCACAGTGGACGGTAAGATGATACATGGACATTTCTGAACACTCGGTTACTTTACAGCTAAATTAATAAACCATCCACATTTGCACATCGTGGTGAAAGTTCCTTCTTCCGCCAGGTATTATGCTGGCTGTCTTACGAGTCGAGGCGCACCGTACAATCGTGCGTTAGCGATCTTGATTAAGCACGAGCGTGTTTGTACAACTTGGATCCAGTAAATAACGCATTATACACTGACAGAAAAAAATCGCTACGCCAAGAAGGAGATGTACCACATAAAGGGAAGTTGGTAGGTACATTTCTGCTTCTGAGCCGATTTCTATTCAAATTTCGCGCCAGTCGCTTAACAGTGGCGCTAGTAGCGCCACTATGAGGATGCAAATCATGTTTACTTCAAACAGACGCTGTAACGTTAGTGATCTTTACGTATCTTTGAGACTGATGTTCGTCAACAATACATTAAGGCGGCAAAGACGCTGATATCGAGACCAAACTGAGTTCGATCGAGATCGTTTACAAGGGTTACGAGAAGCAGGACGTTCCTTCTGCGATACTGGAGATAGACTTTGGCAGGATTGTAGCCACTATACATGATTGCTGGCAGCGGTGGTCACGAAAATGTACGGTTGTAAGAAGACCGGACTCCGGACGGCCACGTGGCTCTACCGAGAGGGAAGACCATCGTGTTCGGCCTATGACTCTGATACAGAGTACTGCATCTGCAGCAGCAGTGTGGCACCACAGTGACACAACGAAATGTTACGAATCGGTTACTTCAAGGACAGCTCCGAGCCAGACGCCCTGTAATGACTTCCACTGAGCTCGAACCATCGCCATTTGGGAATTCCGTGGTGTGAAGCGAGAGCTCATTAGAGTGTAGGATGGATGTTTGTTGTGCTTTTCTGATGAAAGCTGGTTCTGTCTCGGCGCTAGTGATGGTCATGTGCTCGTTAGAAGGAGGCCAGGTGAGTGCATGCAACAAATCTCTCTGTGACCTAGACACGAGAGACCCACACATTGGGTTATGATATGGGGCGCAGTTTCCTGTGACAGCAGGAGCACTTTCGTGGCTATCCCATACACCCTAACTGCAAATTTGTACATCAATCTGGTAATTCGACCTGTTGTGCTTCCATTCGAGAACAGCATTGCAGTTGGTGTTTTCGAGCAGGATAACGTTCGCCCTTATACCGCTGTCGTAACCCAACATGCTCTGCAGAGAGCCGACATGTTACCTTGGCCTGCTCGATCGCCAGATCTGCCTCCTTACGAGGTATCGTCGGATGACAACTCCAGCGGCATCGATAAAGCATCAACTGTCCCTCTATTGACTAACCAAGTGCAAACGGCGTGGAACTCCATCTCACAAACTGACATCCGGCACCTGCAAGACGCAATGCATGCATGTTTGCATGCTTGAATTCAACATTCTTGCGGTTACTTGGGTTATTAATGTACCAGCAGTTGACATTTGGAATGGCTTATCTTGCGCTTACGTTAACTTGTGGTCTTACGACGTCAATTTCTTAAATATGTTACCTAGACAAATGTATTACTGAAATTTCATTACTCTACATTAATTGCTTTTTGGTGTTGCGATTTATTTTCCCTCTGTGTACATTTCCATTAATTCTATTACATTTACTGTTAAACTATGCAACGTAATGGAGGCAATGAACACAGAAAGAGCATTAATAAACTTTGCTTACAATATCTTGTTGATAAACGCTTTATGGGAAAGTGTTCAAGTAGAAACGTAGTGCTATTAAAATGAAGCTTGTAAAGAAGCTGGGAGGAGACTCAATCTGCTCCTTAGACCTTATCGCTGGCTTTAGTAAACAAAAACATTTATTTAAGATGTATAAGAAACTAACTTCTACACACAGTGATACCTGCCAGCACCTAGCATCCTGTAATATACAAACACACAACCATTCAACACAACCACAATCCAAATCAAATTATCAGAATGAATGAAAAATAACTGAAGAAATTGCATACAGGAGTGGATATAGTTCTACCCTGAAAGACTAGACAGTGAGTAACAGCACCTTATCCTCCTCAGAATAAAGTAAATCATACCAAAAAAAAAAAAAAACGGTCTTCACAGGTATTTGCCATCAAACTGAAATGTAAGAAATGTACACCACCTTTTTATACTACGAATACTGTTGCCCACATTCTGTGTAAGAGTGGAGACAAGAATCGACCTTTATAATAAAGTGGTATTTCTCGGATGTCTTGCAGCTATTGTCGGAACTGCATATAACTCAATGATGTGTGAATATAGCTGCTGGACTGAATGAACATGAAAGGAATTGGAGACTAATAAGAAATGATTGCATCTTTACTGCGAATACTATAAATTATTGCCACTGTTATGATACTGCACATCACGTTCTCCACAGAATAAATAAATTTACTGGAAATACAGGCTATCAATAAACACTAGACACATAATCCTGGCTTGATCCTTATTGGTCAATATTCCATTACTGGCCCTTGTTATAGGAGCATCAGCCAGTTAACATTGTTCCCACCTCAAGACGATACGTTTGTTGTAAATTACGTAACTGTTTCCGATATGGCATATTCTCCTTTCACCCCTCTAGCCCACCTCATCCCACTACCTCCGGATTTTTTCCCACATTCCATAGCACTCTGTGCCAGTGCTCATTTGGTATACTACTTTGGGCCTTATATTCATAAATTCTAATTATTTGTGTACAATGTAACAAAGTTTATTGGTATGTACATATCTTATTTCTGTGTATTTCAGTGTGATTATGACAGATTATCAGTTTGTTTGTAGTTTAGAGATTTAATATATGTATAACTGGCGTACCACAATATGTTTAGGCTAGCCAATCAGTAGGTATAGGGATTCATACTAGAACCTTCACCACAGACAAAACACTTCTCGTTTTGTGCCTCTGTCAAACTGAAACGTTGCAGTTTTCTGTTTTCCGTATAAACGCATTATCTTCAGGTCGGCATATCATTGGAAATAACAGTCTTTGTTAGGCTCGAAACTGTCAGTGATATTGTGGGGACAGTCCGTTCACCTTAAGTTTTCTGACGATGGTCTAGGATGCCGAGGGACGCTTCACCACAAAATGTAAATATTGTGGTGGTACATCATTGCCGTGAAAATCAAACAAAAAGAGTACTACAGTGTTCTACAAGACAACGCGTTGTGAGCTAGTGTATAAGACATTCTAAATGTAGAGATTCTATCGGTGAAGTCAGTTGCTTATGCCTCTGTAATCACACTTCATAACAATAGTAGTTGTTCACTTTTCAGAACCAATAAAACCGAGCACTTGTAAATTTTAAAATTCTTTGAATTGATAAATATTACTATTGATAAATATTACTATGGTTTACCGTCGTAATAAATGTACTGAATGCATCTTAACATTTCTTGTGAACGATTTTGCCTGCTACGATCCATCCACCCGTTAAGAAAGGCACGTCTATAATCAATAACTTGCCAATGTGCTATTTTCTACTGCAACTAATTAAGGGAACAGATACAAAGAAAGCGTGTTACTCTGAGTCTGCTACTGTTTCATGATGTTCACATGGGATGACTGGTTATCCAAAACGAGTCCCTGTCGTATGTGTTCAAGCGACTTACCACACAGCGTAAGCACGTTTATAGATAGCTGACAAACGAGAGGACGTGGCAACACGTAATGGATATAAACAATGTAAAAATATTTGGATGATAATAAAATTTACTAGTCCAGTTATTTTTAAATTCATCCGCTAAATCCTTTTTAAAAAGCCAATGGTACATGTCACGAGTGACCTACGTGTTAGAACAAACTATTTTATAATCTGGGCAACCGCGGCTGTTGAAAGACATGATGTTAGGAAGAACTCCGCTAACAGCTTGTAAAATTATCTGGTACAATGTATATGATAAAAAGCAAAGTACAGTGTCACCATATTTTGTGGCTATTAAAATTTATAATGAAGTGTCTAAAATATACTCAACGACGTTAAAAGATCAGAGGCCCAATCGTTCCTAGTCAAAATTTACTATTCCGTGAATGACGTCAATACTATGGCGAGCGAAAGGTACCGAAGACGTGCTCCATTCTTTAAAATTTGCCTGCATGTAAACAGAAAAAAGAAAATATTTTATAGTGAGCGGACGCTAAAAGTTTTTAAAAAGGTCCGATTGGCGATAAAAAATTGTCACTACTAACATGATTAGTCGCGACACTGTGCAAACTGCTGTGTGGAAAGTATGAGTTGCAGTTTCTTGCCAGTGTGAAGACAGGCCAGCTCGGTGCAGGGCAAAGCAATAGCGGCCCGCACGAACGACAAAGGGAGACTAGCTGGTTGGCGGAACAGAAGCTGTCCATGTGGTCAGTGTGACGCCTCGAACTCATACTCGCTACCTTTAAAAGCGAGAATAATGCAGAATTTTATTAGGTACTAACATCTAATCGTATAAACAATCAAAATTAGCCAGAATGGTATGGTGCCTTAATTCCGATTGGTTATTACACATGGATTGTGCGTTTTCGTTTTTGCGTCTAATAATTTCTACTTCCTCTAATATATTCAAAATATGGATTTTTTTCCTTTTTATTAAGTATTTTTAAATTTTCCGAAGGGCTTGTGATGCTGTACCCCTCTTCGCATAAGTGCGCTGCTAATATAGAGTATGAGTTATTTGAACTATGAAATACACAAGGCAAACCGGTAGGTCATTTAGAATAAGATTTCTGAAACGCCTTAGGCCGCAAAAACGGATGTGTTTTAATAAATAACAATTTTATCAGCTGGTAGCTGATTTCTTCCTAACGTCATACATGTTAAGAACTGGCACATATGATGCAATGGATTTAGTGGAGCTTATTTACTTGCCTGCGTCTACGAGCTGTTGTTTATTTGGCTTAAATACTCTCAACGTTTCATATACTGTTGTTCAAAATGGGCCTAAGCACTGACAATGACCCACAGCGTGTCCTCACACTATATCAATAATCTTTTCCTCGTGTGAATAAAAATTCTGTTTTCAACCGCTGTGTCTCCGATACCATCCAGTGAAGGGTGACTGTAACAACTGACGAAACATTGGAGTATGTTCATAACTGTAGTGAGATCGTGAAAACTAGTGAGCGAAGTACTATCTAACATACGCACAGAATATTTTCAGGAGTAAATCTATGTTCACTGAAGAAAACCGGCAACTATTGCATTGTAACACTAGCGTCATTGAATTTGATGTCGAACGTATTCCTTAGAATAGTCCTCTACACTGGTAAAGAAACGTAACTCTGCAGTCGAAAAGACCCTACAAAATTATTTGTCGTTCTGGAAATTTCGTGTTACAGTACTTGGAGCAAGATTAAGGGAACCTGGACTTCCTACACTTCTCACGTTAAATTTAAGGAATATTTTCTCTTATGCCACTTGCACTACTTGCATAAGGAAAATTTTTTTTGAGTAACATGATGGGAGGGATTTGTGGAAGGACACAAAAAACCAGTCAGAAGACTGATAGTTGATAATTATTCTTAAGATAATAATTTTTTGCAGATGAAAATATTGAAACAAATCTTTTATCATCTTCTTTTCGTACAGAGCTTTTATTTTTCATACAAATATCATGAAAAGGCTATGATAAAAATGTGAAATTTGTGTGCTGCCCGAAAATTGAAAATTTTAGGTCGTGATACAGGACTTCGAACAATATTAATGTAGTAAAACATGTATCTTATTTACGTAAATGTTTCTCAAATTCAGAATACGTCATCTTCACTATGCACTGCAAGGCTGATGAAGATACATGCTAGGCGATATTATTCTATGTACTTCTACTGAAAGTAATGAAATTTCTGTTATGTAATTTAAAAAGTTGCAAACTATGAGAAGTGAAAGGGTGCTGAAAGTAACCATTATGGCATTCGCCTAGACTGATCGGGATATTCACTAAAACTGAAAATCATATGGCAGAGCCAGGTAACAGTCCTGGTTCCTCACTACCAGAACCAAATTTCCTGATTTTCATTCCTTTTAGTGGGACGTAGCTACAGCCCCAGCAGTTAAATTGGAGTTTTATATTCCTGCGTTTAGCGTAAGCAATTGCAAGAAGAGAAACCTTCAATCAGGTTTCAGTATTATATTAGTCCGTTGATGGCGAGAATCTGCAGAAGTTATGCTTGCACTATCGGAAAATATATCAGCATGTCCCTGTAGGCACTATTAAGACTCGTACGTAACAGTAACAAAATGAGTGGGTGAATTATGGAGCCCTGAGGAAGCTTCAACCTACAGATTTAATTTTTAGTTATCAGACTGTACATTTCTACCTTATAGAGCAAAAAAAAAAAAAAACATTAGAAGCAAATCCTTCCAAATTTAGTACAAATCATCGCAAATACACTTTAACAGTGATATGAGCTATCCAAAACCAAGCGTTAATATGTATTTCCAATATATAAGTAGATAAAGTCACAACACCGTAGTTAGCAACAAGTGTTTTAAGTATACAATAATATCTTGGTTTAATTAAACTATAATAGTTCGAACCCCCGTCACTCATATATGCGTGCATACGCACGCATTGTTCATATGCAGTACATATGAAATCATACAAGTACTGTTAATCATAAAGGACATATTGAAGCATATTGTACACCTAAAGTGATTTCAGTTGTGAAAATAAAAAAACAATTTCTTCCAACTGCTTAATTGAGATGCAATATTAAAATAATTAGACAAACTAATGATACCAGTTTATCCTGACTTAGTACTTAAAACTAGAATTTAGTAATATTAACAATAACCTCTGCACCAAAGATCTCTATAGTAACATGGGGCATTTAAAAACTCCATTATATACGAACAAATCACACGTGATGAACAGGATTTCTGTTTCATTACTCATTTGTACGTGAATATATCTGAATCGTTCAGATTTAAAGAAAGTTAACTAGCGGGCGCAGCGCCAGCAGGAAGAGTGTCAGCGTTTTACCGAAGCATAAATGGTGTAAATAGCGTCCTTATTACTAACCCATGAATGGAGCCCATTTTTCAGTCAGTAATTTGGAATCCTCCACAGCCCAGCGGGCTCTGGTTTAATACCCAACGAAGGAGGTTTGGTGGTTTCAGTGCGAATCACAACAAACAGATAATTATACAGTTTTCTGACGAACGTTCCGTATTTTAAATTACAGTATCTCACTTTTCATATTTCTGTTGTTTTTTTGTATACAAGGTGTTTTAGTGACAATGTTACAAACTTTCAGGGATGATGGAGAAGGGTTAACGTACCAACTTCTGGTAAGGGACACGGATCTGGAAACGACCGAGTCGAAAGTTATAAGCAGACATCGTTCTGATATCTCTGACAGTGGACCGATATTATTGTTGCTAAGATTATAGGGTAGGCAACTTTCAGACATGGTAGTGCGGACCAAAATAGGGATAAAATATCTAATGCACATGAGCTGTAAAACGTATACCCTAAAAGCTACGAAACTTGCTCAACTTCGCTACTGTGAAACACATCTCCTCCACTGAGCAAGTGACCACACCTCTTAAAGTACGCTTTTTCGAGCCAATATTTAGTCCTATACTACCACTCCAAAAGTATGGAAACCAAAGAGCTTGCAATAGAAGAGACATGTTCCAAGGTATCTAAGATGAACACCACGTCAGAGTTCTTAACGTATGGATTTTAGAGCTCATGGATACTAGATACTTTTTTTTCTTATTTAATACCCAACGTAGCTATATCGACGCGAGCAGTTTGGTGGTTTCAAAGCACTTCTACATGTCCAGCGAAAATTGTATCTCCTACAATCTTAGCAACATCGCCTGTACATGTATTCCACTGTCAGAGGCATGAGAATGATCTTTGATTATAACTTCCGACGCGATCGTTTCCCGACGTCAGTCAAACTGATACCATTTCCATCATCCTGATAGTTTGTAACGTCCCCTTGGAAATAGTTAATCAATTACTGTGCTGATAAACATCTTATCTTATTTGATTTTCAAACAGCTGAGCAAAACTGAACGTACTCAGATATTCACTAAAGCGACACACAATATTTTTAGCGCAACACAGTCTGACTTTCATTAATCCCTACAAAAGAATGGCCCTGACTAACAATAACCTATACCTTTCATGAATTCTTACCTCACAAAAATCTTCGTTACTCGAACTACTGCAATACAGCGACCGCCAATACTGCCAGCTAAATAAAAGATTCAAACTACTGAAGGCACTAACTACTGATAGACATAGTTAGCAAATGAAAGATTTTGATAGAGAACAAACAATGTATTTACCTTAATAGTGTTCAAAAGTCATGACATATATAGCAGTTCATGACATCCAGTCTTACAAATTTACTGTCTCTGATGGACACACGTCCAGATCATCCGCTCTCAAAACTCCGCCATTTCTCTCCCCACATCCACCACTGCTGGCGGCTCACCTCCAACTGCGCAACGCTACGCGCTGTTAACAGCCAACTGCCCAACACTACAATAGCAAATTCCAACAATGCCACCCAGCCACAGACTGCACACAGCACAGCCAGTGATTTTCATACAGAGCGCTACGTGACGGTGGCGTTACCAATATAAAAACCTAAACAGCCTACTTACAAGTTTATAACATCGTTACGGAATCACCGTGTGTAAGCGTACTCATATTGCATTTGTAATTGCGAGTGTTACACATATCTTGTACCTGCAACTCATACAGAAATTAATTTTCCGTATTTTTTAAAAAGTAAACGTATTTAGTCGGGAATATAGCAAAAATGGGCGAGACCTATGACGTAACAATAATATGATAGCCGGGAAAATCTCGACTGCTGTCGCTGGCGTTGCAGTAGAGACTGAAAAAAGTGGCTCTAATTCTTTCTCTCGCTGGCTGCGTGTTCGGTGTGTGACAAGGTTTCTAAAGGCATAAAACATTTCGACGACCGAAGTTCATTGTCAGTTGTATCAGGTGCACTGGCCGCACTAGTTGGTGCACTGCTGGTGTACATATTGAAGAGGGCGTACATACTGAAGAGGGCTGTGAGCGGCCGTCCCTCATCAGTGACGACCTCGAGGAGCTGGTGCGGCATCGCGTTATAGGGAACCGTCTCTCCGCCATTATGTATCACAGTAGCCTTTTCCCACAGATACCTCGATGCTTGTTACATGAGCCCATGTCGTACGAGGAAGTGAGTCCAAGGTGGGTGATGAAAAACCTGATGCCCAAGTACAAAATGAACCGCTTACGATCAGCGTTAATATATCAGCAGTGGTATTGTGATGGCGACGGGATAGTAAAGGGGGATGAGATGGGGTTCGCAGCATTCAGTGCAGTAGCGTCACAGTGGATCTCCAATCGAAACAAAGTTCAGACAGATTGGGCCTTGTGTAACGTCGCGTGTACGGTGTTCTGGGACAGGATAAGTCATTGACTTCCTGAGTAGTAAGGTGAAGCCATTTCTGGCACACTTTCGATATGAAATTGATATGCAAATTAATTAAATTTTGATAGCTGACTGATTTATGACATTAATATATTGTTCTGCTAAGTGGTTTATGATCCCATGAGGTTTGATTTATGACCTCCTGGGGATAATACAACCTTTTGAGGAACCCCCACCCCATCCTCTCCCCCTCCTCCTCCACCACACCTCCCACCTCCAATACAAGCACAATGTTGACATCAAATTAATTAACTAATAATTAAATCGATCAATTAAGTAAATAACCCCTCCCCCTCTGAGAAATCCCCCAGCTCTTCCCTCCCCTTCCCAACTCCTGCCCTCCCCTCCACCACCTGGAAATTGGCAAGAGACTCAATCTGTGCTGGAGAGGAAGAATCTCACGGCACAAAGTTGAAATCAATATCAATTACATAGCAAAGGATATACTGTTTATTTATAAAAAATCTGATTGTAGGTGTTGGACCTCTCTTTCATTTGGTGGGAAAACGATCGTAATTCTCTCTGGTTTATTTAATTTTCAAGAAGCAGGTCTTGCAAAATACACTGTAAAGAAGTAATTAAATTGAAAGGGTACAGTACCGCCCTACATTGAAAATAGGTACAACATACTTCATTATTTTTGTCAGAACAACATTTTTTTTTTGTAAAACTAACTCAATTTCAATTAATACAGCGAAGCTGGATACCAGTGTGGGAAAGAATGACAATTTATTTATTTAATTGATCACATGTGCACTCCCACAAAGTAAATCCCTACATCCAGTTTGGTGAGATGTGTGAAATGAATGAATGTATAGTCGTCTGCTAACCACAGATAGTGAATGTGAATATATGATCATCTTTGAGACGATCCTTTGGCCACCTTTGGTGGGACCAAAGAGATGAAATTTACTGGAGCTTTGAGCGCCTGAAATGTGGCTGACCAATACGATAGCAAGGTGCTTCCCCCACCTCGACAGAGATGGGAGAGGACCTAGAGAACAGCCATGTTTCAGCACTCTGCCGCTGGATCTTGTGCTGTTAAGACCTGTTTTAGTTGTGCTCCGTAATGACGAAAGAGTGGAGACATGGTATGCATGTGGAATATTTAAGAGTAGTTTGAAATAATAATTTCTCTATTTCAGGAACTTTTGTGGGGAGAATTAAATGTCAGGCAGGTAATATTAATGGGATTGTAGTAATCTTCGGAAGTGACCAACGGTCACAATGAAACCACGTGTAGCAATAAGTTGAAATACTTCCGTGTGCTTAAGTTAAGCTGAATTACTAGCGTGTGTACAATAAGTTGAAATATTTACGAAATAGTGTGTGTACCATAAGTTGAAATATTTAAGAAATGGCGTGTGCAGGACTTGAAATTAGAGACGAGTACTTCCACGTGGTGAGTACTGTGTGAGTCTCAATCTGTGTATGAGACAAAGGATAAAGAGAAGTACTCGTCCATGGTATCAGTTGAGGACTCGCGTGTGTGATGAATATGTTCTTAATGTTACTTTGCGTGATATGATTCCGTGTGACGCTAGATTTAAACTCTGAGAGAGAATCAAGGTGAGTCGGCCGTCTATCCAGCAACGCCACTTGGCTTGCATTGCACAGGAAGACGTGCATATATCTCCAGAGTTCATAGTAGGAAAGTAGAATTACGAAGTGGGGCAGTGTCGTGTGAAACTGGGATAAGTATTAATTGAAGTGGGAAAGCTGAAAGTGATAATGTTGTGACCATTCTCTGTGTAGTATTTCCTATTGTAGTGTGGTGTATGTCATGTAATTCGGGTATGTTGGTTTGCATGGGAGAGTAGCGAGGTAGTTTCAAAAGATTAGTGGGTTATGCTTGTTCCTTCGGTACCGCTCGGTCTGGAGGAAAGTTTAGTGATGATGATTGTGAGAGTCGAAGTGTGAGGTACAATAAAAGATCCACCATCCTATCCAGAAAGTGCACTGTAGCGTTAAAAATAATTACGAGACCATAATATAGAGATTCACTATTGTAAAGCCATGCCCACTGGGCGGAATTTCTCATGTGTTATTGTTGTAGGTTGTAGAATTTGTGTGTTTAGGTTAGAGAATTTGTCGGAATAAATAAGATAGTGAAAATAAAAAGATTGGTGGACTTTTCCTTCGAATTGTATGTTGTCATAATGTCCCGAATTTATAATGTGTGCCCCACCCGTATTCTGTGCGGTGGCCACGTGTTGACAAAAGTCGTTAAATAAAAGACAAAAAGAAAATGTGGTATTGCCAGTGCGTAGTGTACAGTCAGAGTTCTGTAAATTACTGATAGTCAGATGCGTGTTTCCGTTGCGTATTAATCATATAGGAGGATAACTTGTAACTTAAGTGTGAGTACTAGAGTTCATGTTACTCGATAAGTAAGAATGAATCCACTCGCTTGGCAGACCACTCATCTTGCAGGCCTGACTGCTTGATGCCACAGTATGAGCAAGGCATGTGGGAGCCTCTCAAAATATGTAAATAGATCTATTTTTTATAAAATAATCACGGAAGGAATACTGTCAGAAAATAGACGTCAATATAAGTAACCGCACACATACCGTCTGCTGGGTGCGCCATAATGTCCACCACAGCGCTCCAGGCTGTCAAAAAGCATGCAGATGCTATACTCTGGAAGCTGCGGCGCACCTGGGCTCACAATACACCACAGTGCCACGAAAGACCACCAGCCATCTAACGTTAAGCTATATGTCCTGGTATTAGCACACTGACTGTACAGATCTATACTAAAAGTACATAATGCAAACTGAGCGCTTTAAAGTTCAACTGTCGATGGCATCAGATGCAAGCTACAATTTTTAGTGACCAACTGGCAGCCAAGTCACCACACAGCCACAGTTCACTTTGTTCACAGTGACAACCTTTGCTGAAGAATTTCCACCTCATGTGGCTACTTCCAGTTGCAGCACCTGCAGAATAGTTCAAATGGCTCTGAGCACTATCATCAGTCCCCTAGAACTTGGAACTACTTAAACCTAACTAACCTAAGGACATCACACACATCCATGCCCGAGGCAGGATTCGAACCTGCGACCGTAGCGTTCGCGCGGTTCCACTCTGTAGCGCCTAGAACCGCTCGGCCACTCTGGCCGGCACCTGCCGAATCTTCTCCTAAACACAGGACTTCCAAACTAGGCCACAGAAGCAGCTGTCTGTATCCTTGCTCTACAGTGCAGGTACTGACTGAGTAAGTTAACAACACCACTAGTAGAGGCAGAGACGGCATCGTGTGTGTGCTTGCAATATCGGAAACAATAAATTGTTCAAATGAGAATCTGATGTAATTATTGGTTTTTAAAGCACCGCATCATCAATAAGTTGGATCTCTCAACTATAACAGGACGAAAATGAGGAGGAGGGGTAGTTTATCACGTGATATGACACTAACAACAATGAATACCATTCCCACCTTTCCACTGCAAGAAAGAGTCCACTGGACTTTATTAAGAAGTTGTAAACACCGCAGATTTAAAGCATGCTCCATACCATAGTAGTAGCTGTCATGATTAGACGTCACAGATCTTTGAGACACTCAAACAGTCCTCGCGCTCATGTCTCGATGTCCACACACAGTGCCCCAGACCAGATATCATGCAGCACTAGTTCCCACCATGGATGCACGTTGCGCATCTCAGTGATCGCACCATGTATACAGCCGCACCCAGCACACCAGTGGAGTTGCCTGGCTGTGGAAGGTGTCCAGGCTGACCAGAGTGGTAGGAATTCAGATGTTATCAATACATCCAGCGCCAACACTTGTCAGTGACTGATACTGAATCTTTTCAAATATACATGTAATAATCAGAGAATACTCACAACACACATGATCATGAAGGCTGCCCAGCGAATATTAGATCGTATTAGTTCACTATTTGCCTGCCCAGAGGACGACATGGTGAGGTCAACTGCATCCCCATACCCTGCCTGACCAGTTCAGGAGGCTCAGTGATAGCTCGTGCCCTAAGCTGGAAACGTCCACTCATTGCAGGTTCCGGCTACAACTGCCACATACCCACACTAGGAGACGAGCCCTATATTTATTAGTGTAACCGCAATTAAATATTGCCATTGTAACGCCAATCTGGCGATATTCAACAACGAGAAAAGTATCGGAAATACTCCCTGATGACTATGGCGCTGGAAATATCAATTTCCCACATACATCTATAACCCACGTATGACTCAAGATAATTTTCCACATAAAACCTTTCGTACCCCTTATGGCTAGCCATGACCTGAACCTCAATTTTACATGTAAAATCTATACTTCCCTTACAAATGGACATATTACCACCCTCAATATTTTTCTTTACGCATGTCCTAACGCTGACCACAGTAACCTTACACTCCAATACATACACATTTCAGACATGTAGTGCAGTTATCATTTACATGGGTATAATGTCCGAAAAAAATGTGGTATTGTACGCTTTCAACGGCTAGGTGTCTCGATTCTCCTCAGGGAAATTATTTGACATTTAAGTCTTCCCGCCAATCAGATTCGAAAATCGACTGCAGGTATTTACAATCAGCACTTTGGAAGGTGCTGCATTCCGCCAAGCCTCTCTCAAACACGTGTTGTAAACCACAGGCGTCTGGCACTATGCGATAATCAACAGTGGCCCTGGGGACGAAAGGCTTGGAACGACACCACTGATATGGGTTGGTGAAGCAGTCGATAGTGCGACAATGAACATATGACTATCTACTTAGGAGAGCCAGTCAGGGGAAATTCTGTGCATCCATAATGTTACAACCATATTGCCTGCCCTGTTTGTACTCTTTGGACTCTATAGCAGATCCAGTTGAACCCTTGCACGTTGCATTGCTATGTTGTGCAGCTGTTAATGAAGTGAATGTAGCACCCCTAATGATCGGATAAACTTGTCAATGCGTTGAAATCATTATTCCCCATGTCAAAACTATCCCTCCATTACGCCTAGGCAAGCATAATTTTGTAGGGAAATAGTAGGCTGATCACTTCCTACACGCGTCTGGTGGTATGCCGGAATACTAACCACAGTAACTCTACCCTCCAGCAGCATGAAATTCCCGACAAGTAGCGTGATTATCGTTTATTCGAGATGCAGAGTGTCCGAAAAATTGTGGAATGACTTATGGTATGTCCATACTCACACCACCTGGATGGCATTCTACATGACATACCACAATTTCCCAATAGCAAATTCCTCCCACACCATCATTATCATTTATTTATCGAGGAATAAGGGGCGTAATTACAATTAAAAATCCCTCATGTCCCTTATCTGTGTTATGTACGCTCTTGAAGGATAGTTGCCATTTGCTAGAGCAGGATGAACTGATATCCCAAGCTAAGTCACAGATCCCTGCTAGGTCTCTCGAAATCCCATCACGTTCTGGCTGCAGTGTCCGATTAGTTACAAGGCTGAGAGGTAGAGAGCTATCACAATGAGAAAAACAGCACACTAATTTGCAGCAGGGAATTCACAACCATGCGTACTATACATAGATTGCACAACTACAATTCATCGATACTGAATGACAGTCTACAAATATCCCACTCTTCAAATCATTATCTACGTCATCGTATTCCTATCATTACCGTGCTGGAAATGTGTGATGGTGTGAGAGTCTTCGTCGACAGCGCAGTCTCTCTCTCTCTCTCTCTCTCTCTCTCTCTCTTCTCTCTCTCTCTCTCTCTCTCTCTCTCTCTCTCTATCTATCTATCTATCTACCTATCTATCTACCTATCTATCTCTCCTCGTTATTTTCGTAACATCCAACAGAGTAAAACCACAAAGTATAAAAACTTCATTACTGTCAGCTGGTAGAGAAGTCAATAAGATTTTACTGCGGTCTCTCTCTTCCGATATATCAGAAACAAATACTCTCTGCTTATTGACGTCATCCATACGTGGTGATCCCATTAAATGTACTTGTATTGGTCAACTGGAGCAGGTGGCCAGTGATTGTAGTCACTTCCACAGAGCTGTGTACTGTTTTGTCGCCTGTACTCGAGCAAGACCATATCCCACAGACTGTCAATCACAATAGCAGGTCCCAGTGTGGTTATTTCACAAGCAGTTTGGTACGTTGTTTTTTGCTGTAACACATTGAAGCAGTGTATGACTACAGCTGCGTACACAGCCATACATTTTGTTTTCCTTTCCATGACTCTGAGGTCTCTGCCCTCTGCCAAGTACTAAACCAACCTTAACATGACTGGATCCATTGATTATCAAAGAAAGCTGAACATCGCTTGTTGTAAACTAAGCTGCTTTCATAACATGCAGAATGACTGAAGTAAAAGAGAGAGCCAGTGTTTCTTACTGTCAAAAAATAGGGAACATCTCAATATATGGAAAATGGAAGAGGTTGGAGCATTGTGGAGCATTTCTGAAGAGCTATTCGAAGGTGATGAGCTCTACATTTAGTCTCATTCTCCACAGTGAAGAGATAGCAGATGCGTCAGTGTTCCATTTGGTGCTGCATATTGCCATCCAGATATGTGACAGCTGTTTCGGTGTCTGAGGCGATTGTCATCTGACCTCTAAATCTTTGGACACTGCGTCTTTCATTTTGTTGACTTACAATGCATAGCTGCATGTGGGACAAGAGGTATTTTGCAGGACTTAAACCACAGAGCTTGGCTAGTACTAAACATCAGTTGTCAATCCCACTTGTGAAGGGATAGAATGATTTTCATACAGGATAGAAACGAGATTTACTATACTTTCGAGTACCTAATATCAACTACATCTCCAGGGCACCCAACTATCCACTTACTGCTGCTTTAAGCTACAACCGTGGAAAAGATGCCGATGCATTATCATATATGTAAGACTAATTATAGATTTTTGCAGGGCAAGGTCTTCTTGCGAAGCAGTGCGTAGTTGGGTGCCCTGTAAAATTAGTCAGAACTATGTAGTCTGAATTATAGTAATCCTCGCTTCTTATCTATATGAGAACTATTTTGCAATGTCATTGACACATTACAGCGTTTTGTTGACGTGACAATTCGTCAAGAGTGGCACTTGGACCTTGAGTAAAATGCATTGAAATTATGGAAAATCTGGCAAAATTATGAAAATTTGTGGAAAACACATAAAATCGATGAAAATACGACAGAAAATATGGAGGGATGAGGTACTTACATGGCTGCCTTGGTATAAGCAATCATTCCACTCCAGCACTGGTGGAATTGACAACTGATAGTCCATACTATGCATGCTCTATGACTTCAAGTCCCGCAGAATACTGCCTTGTTCCACATGCAGTTATGCATTGTAAGTCACAAAAATGAAAGACACAGTGTCCAAAGACTTGGAGGGCTGTATGACTACCACCTAGAACTCCAAAACAGGGATCACATACAAGGGTGCAATATGCACCACCAATATGAAGAGTCAATGCTCTGGGTCACTTTGAAAATGGAACACCGACACATCTGCTACCTCATCACTGTGGAAGATTTACATGCAGAGGTCATCACATTCAGGCAGCTGTTTGGAAATGCTCCACAGTGTTCCCTGTGAGAGCCAATAGATCGAAATGTTTTACAGTTGGTTTAGTACCTGACACATGTCTCAAAGTCATGGCGGAAAAAATTTAAGGCTTATGAACCAAAACTACAAGAACCCTCTCTTGTCACTGATAGTCTGTAGGATGTAGTCCTCCTACAATGAGGGGAGTTATCAGAGGTAGCTGGCAGCTGGAACGAATGGATATTTCTGGCTTAGGGTACAAGCTGCCACTGAGGTTCCTAAACTATTCAGTTGGTGTACAGGGATGTAGCTGAACTCACCATGCCGCCCTGCAGTCAGCTGCATAGCGAACTATTATTCAGTATGAGTTGGGCATCCATTGTGATGATGTGTGTTGTGAGTATCCTCCGATTTTTATGTGCACTTTTGAGAAGATTCAGAATTGATCACCGATAACTGCTTTCACTGGATTTATTGATAACATCCAGAATCCTATGACTCCAGTCATCCTAGATACCTTATATGGCTGGGTGTTCCCTCCAGTGGGCTGGTTCTAGCTTCAGATCTGGTGTGATCGCTGAGATGCGTATCGATGGCGGCAACTGCACTGCACGAACTCTGACCTGGGTTGCTGCATGAGGACATCAGGACATGATCACACGGGATGTAGGAGTGTTTCAAAGATCTGTGACCTCTCACTGTAACAACTACTACCACGGAATGGAACATGGTTTAAGGGTGTGTTATTTACTGCTTCTCAATAGAATCCAGAGAACTCTGTCTCGCAGTGGAATGGTGGGAGTGGTATTCATTGTTATTACTATCCTATCATAAGGTAGATCCCTTCTCCATCTCCTCCTCATTCTTCATCCTGGTGTACCTGAGAGAACCAGCTTGGAAATTTTAGAGTACTTTAAAAACCAATAGCAATGTCAAATTCCCAACTGATCAATTTATCATTTCAATATTGGTATTGCGAGCACACACACCATTCCAATCTCATGCCCTGTCTCCTGCAAATTATTTAAGGACATTTCATGCAACTGAGCTGAAATAAAATTTTCAGCTTCTTCCAATGTAATGGACTTCCTGCCAAATGTCCCACCTGTGTCAGTATTTACCAAAAGGATTCAAGCAAAATATTCAGAAGGGAAGAGTAGGCTTTGGAAACCAGGCAGCTGCAGGTTCAAATCCCAGAATTCCCCACCAATTATTCCAGTCCTAACATCCACCGATAAGAACCACAGAATAACTATCCCACACAGAAGTTGTAGATGTGATTAACTAGTTAATCAATTTGACTGAGCAGGGTTAGTGCCAATGGACTATTTCCAAGAAGTCCACAGCTCATGATTTTGGGGAGGGCTGGGGGTTTACCGCATACCCATTACTTCGTTCAAGAGAAAAGAGCAGTTAGTGTGGTTTTCAGTGACATGCAACAGACGCTCACTGGGCAGGAAGTAGCCACTTGAGACAGAGGAGAAGGGGGAGAGAGAGAGCGAGAGAGAGAGAAGAGAGAGACAGAGAGAAAAAGAGAGAGAGAGAGAGAGAGAGAGAGAAAGAGAGAGAGAAAGGTGGGTTTCACCAGTAATTTCTCAGATATCAAGATCAAATAGCTACCACCATTCATCCTTCATCTGGCAGAAAGTAACCAGACGGATTAGGGGGAGGAGAGGAGGCATTGGAGGGAGAAGGTGTGGGGAGGTTGCTTCTCTCAGCATCCTCTACCAGTGGGTGAGGGGCTACGATATGGCTGGGGGATTTCACAGAGGGGGAGGATTACTTAATTGGTCAATTTAATTAATTAGTCAATTAATTTGTTATCAAAGTATCAAAAGTGTGCTTGTATCGGCGAGGGTAAGGGAAGAGGGTGCGAGTATCTCCCAGAGGGGTGGGATAGGGAGAGAGGGAGGGGTGGGTGGTTTCTCAGAAGAACATATTATCCCCATGGGGTCATAAATCAACACCCAGGGGTTTATAAATCAGTTAGCAGAACAACAGGGTTGCCTCTGATTGTATATTTGCCCCCAAACGTATGTTAGCCACGCAGACAAAATGCACCTGCATCCCATTTTCCTGCTACTTCCCTGACCAGAGCTGTAACAGTGAACACTGAAAACTACCATACAACTCTGCGTAAATTGCTACAGGCCATTCAAAACAAGATGTGTGGAATTCTCAGTGCAAGTGTCGTGCTGATCTATGATAATGCATGTCCACATACCACTCTGTGTATAACAACTGTTCTGAAGGAGTTGAACTGGAAGCTGTTTGATCATCCACCACACAGTCCTTATCTTTCTTACAGCGATTTCAGTCTGATATTGCATCTCAAAACTTTCTTTCCTTCCAGTCAGAATTTACATCCAGTTGTTCCATTACCAAGCTGCAGACTTCTTTGGGAAACAACAGTACAAAAGTCGATCCCACAATGACAACTATTTCAATTGTAATTGTGATTACGTCGAAACTGGGCAAGTGCGAATAGGCCTTGCGCTCTGAGGATTCTGTACAAATGACCTTTTGTTTTTACTGCTTTAAAGCAGACGCTGAAATTGTTTACAATGCCAAGAGACAGTGGACCTTACTGTTGTTCGATATAAATTTCAACTTGATACCTCTATTTGTTCCCGAGAAAAAGGCGTCTTAACAGATGAACAGACAGCTTGTCTGACCCGTCAGTAACTGGATATAACGCATTCCGAATGTCTGATCGACTGTTCACTTCACCCTGTAAATGCAGACTGCAGTGTTGAAGATCATTTTCATCAGCACTAACGTCAGAGTACTCATCACGCCACCCGCAGTTCATTAGTGGTGTTGCCTGACCTCGCACCTCATGATAAATACCTACATGTTGACCAAGGTTTTCTAAGCTTTGATGTTAGCAGCTATGTAATAATAAATCAAATTTATTATATAGTACATATTCCATACGTCAGTTTTCGTACCTCACGGACAGAGTTATCCTATAACATGCTTGACTTCGTAGCTTTCGGTTCAGCCCTTCATGGACCCCGGTTTTTTGTTTCAAGTTGATACATTTACGATCCTTCATGTGTTCCGAAAATTTTATAACAGTTACGGAAAAACAAAATATATTACAAATGCTGATAACAATGTGGCAGTATTAGTGGACTGTACTTTTATCCATCAATCCCAGAACCCATTCCATGTCCACTGTACAGTTCTGTAGTTATAAGAACCAATTAGCGTGCAGAGTAACCGTACACAACAGCTGTTAGTGATTAAGGTCTCCGTGGACGGCTGGAGCTGTTCTATCTGTAGTACATCAAAATGCTTGTGACTAAACAACTACAGACCTGAAGTACAAACGTGTATCTCTCTTTTACCTTAAGCTCTCAGTTAATAAGCATACCATGTTTAACTAGCTTAGTGATCTTTGTAGCCAAATTTGTGAACTAAGAGGTTCAACCAGAAATTAAGTTTCCCCATGTTAAAAAAAAAATAGTTACATGAAATACTTCACTGCCAACAGATACAGCAAGGTTCGAGCAATTTTTATGACCTCAGCCCACGGAAATGGAATCGTTATACGGTCACTTCATTTTCTACCAGTCTGTCATCTGTTAAGACGCTTTCTTCTGTGGAATGGATAAAGGCTGGCTGGTTCAAATGGCTCTGAGCACTATGGGACTTAACTACTGAGGTCATCAGTCCCCTAGAACTTAGAACTACTTAAACCTAACTAACCTAAGGACATCACACACATCCATGCCCGAGGCAGGATTCGAACCTGCGACCGTAGCGGTCACGCGGTTCCAAACTGACGCGCTTAGAACCGCACGGCCACACCGGCCGGCGAATGGATAAAGGTATCAAGTTTAAATTTATGTCAAGTGCTAAGGTTTTCGATCCCTTGGTGGTGTAGAAACTTTAAGCTTCTATGTCTATGTAATCAAAAGATATGACAACTTAAGTCATGTATTATGATATCCACAAACTCATTTATCAAAAGATATTGAGTCCTTCCCGTTGACGCATAGTCATGAACTTTGATAAGAAGCAGGTATGATAGAATAAAAACATTCTCAAGATACAACTATGAACAGTGATCCCCTCGTTAAAACCGCTTCAATTCACTATAATTATCTGGTGCTCAATTTGCATTTGTAGTAATAATAATAATTTTGTGGTCCATTAATTTAAAGATGTTTTAATTAACAGTGGTACCATGGAGCCACATTGGCAGCAGAGCTCGGTTTCGTTGTTTCCTTTCTGGGTCATCCCGTCGACTAAGCATTGTTCGTTTCTATATTTGTTATTTTTAGGTTTTGGTTAATTCTGTCCTTGGTTCAGGCACGACCGGTGGTTGATGTTTGAGGGTTTTTTCTGGCTACTTGGAACCATGCAAGATGACCAGGTTAGATGTACTGGGCCAGGTGCAGCTCAGGTCGCCAGTTTGAAGATGGTGATGTACTGGATTTGTGTTCGCCGCTTCTTGGCGTCTTCGTGCCCCCAGTGTAAATTATGTTGGAGTGTACAGGGAAGGTAAATGCTCTGCTGGAATACTGGGTAGGCTAGGCGAGGTGAGTTTAATGGAGAAGCCATTGAAAGTCACCGTTGTGCACTGTGATATTTCTTCCTTGGGGCAACTGGTTTCTGATGGTGGGGTTCGTGTGGACCAATTACAACCTCAGCTGATATACAGGTTCCAATCTCCCAAAACCAAGTAAGGGATAGCCCAGTTCGTTGGCCCATGTTTTTTTCGAATGTACTTCCCACACTTTGCCACCCTAGGAAGGCCTTGTGTCGGAAAGGCATGGAGTTTAAATGGACGGAAACCCACCACGTGGTGTTTGACAGCTTGAAGGACGCACTGAGTAACGCTTCCATGCTGACTGTGCCTGATTTTGACCTCTCATTATTGCACAAACTGATGCCTCAAACTCAGTAGCAGCAGTGCTACTCAAGGAGCAAAACTGAGAGGCTATTACTGGTTATGCTTCCCGTTCCCTGACACAGGTCAAAACTAACTATTTCACGTACGAGTTGGAGGCGTTCGTGGTCCTATTCACGGTCGAAAAGAATCGAGAACTGGAATCTGAAACTGACAACCAGATCCTTACCTCGTTCTAGCTCGTCCACATAAGACAGTGCACCTACTGGCTCTCAAAATCTCGGTGAGGCATATTAGGCGCAGTGATGCTCCAGCCGCCTGTTCAAGGAGGTAGGGGTTTCGTTCAACACTCTGATGAGCTGGAAATCATGGGAGCCGTTCTTGCTGATGTGCTGGCTTTGTTTACTAACTTCAAGGAGGAACAAGAGGCAGATCAAAAAAATGGTTCAAATGGCTCTGAGCACTATGGGACTCAACTGCTGAGGTCATTAGTCCCCTAGAACTTAGAACTAGTTAAACCTAACTAACCTAAGGACATCCCAAACATCCATGCCCGAGGCAGGATTCGAACCTGCGACCGTAGCGGTCTTGCGGTTCCAGACTGCAGCGCCTTTATCCGCACGGCCACTTCGGCCGGCTAGGCAGATCCTGAGTTGTGTGCTCTTAGGCGGCGAACTATGTCGGGCGAGGAGGTACCAGGGCATCAGACGAAAAGGGGATCCTGCGTTTCAGGTGGGGATCCCTTGAATGTTTGGCCTCGTTGCCGGCAGTCTTTAAGTATTATAACGAGTCCCTTTTAGGACGACACATACAGAGGGATGGAGATATTAAGCAGCTAGTCGGCTAACACCCAGTGTGTACGTTAACGAAACCCAGTTCAGCTAACCGGAAGGGGTTGCTGCAGTTCTCGCGAGTAGAACGGCCCGTGAAAAGAATTTTCATTGATTATGTGGGTCCGTTACCCCATGCTCAGGCCGGGTACAGATACATTTTGTCTGCCTGTGGTCGAGTACGGGGGTGACTACCAATATCAGTGTCAAACATCTAAGTGGAATATTTTCGCTGTTCCGTCCGACGATGTGTTGGTCAGTGACAAGGTTCCCGAATGTGTTTCTCAGAAATTTCGGCGTTTTTGCTTTCGGCATGGTGTCACTCGGGTGACAATCACTCCATATTACCCTCAGCCCTCTTTTGCTGAAAGGTTTAATCAAAACTTGAAGACAGCGTTGATTACCTTTTATGCCGAGGCGCATACCAAATGGGATTGTTCCCTGCTGCGGTTGAATTTTGCTTTCAACTTGGCAAGGCATGAGGTCCAACAGCCCACCCCTGCTTCCTTGCCTTTCGCCCACACAGTTAACTCCTAGCTTGCCAACTTGTGGGACATTGCGGATTTACTTGCAGATAAAACAATACCTTATGTTCTTCGAGATAAGAGAGGAATATTGAAAGAGCCCACAAGAGAGAGACGGAGCGGTATAATTGCGGACCCGAACCTGCCAAGTTACAGGAAGGCGATACTGCTTTTGTTAAAAAATTTGGATGGTGGAAGCCGGAAGTCGAGAAAGTCAGCACCATGCTTCATCAGCCCTTGGCGCATCTTAGGAGTGCTCACCCCGGTCACCTTGCACGTCCAGAATGAAGAGACGGTGCAAGACCAGAGAGAACATGCCAAGGAGGAAGTTCCTGCAGCGGGGTCAAAGCTTTGTTGCTCCTGGACTTATAAGACTGGGTGATTCCCATAATTATCCTCGTGGATCAGTGGTTTTGTTCAGATCTGGGTAGTGAAGTATTTAACACGGTTTTTGGAATTTTATTCGGCAGCTTGTCCGTTTGCCCTGTTGTGGAGCGTCACTTTCTTCTTTATTTCGACACGTGCCTGTATTGCTTATTTAGTGTCGTTTGGTGTACTCATGTCGATCTAGCAACGCTATGCTCAGTCTCTCTCTTGGATGTAATTTGTTTTCGCTTTTGGCTTCTATAGCCAAGCGTTTATGTTTTACTGTGTTAACTTGTTGACTGGGCTTTATATGTTATCAAGGTCGGGCTAGTGTACCAGGTGTTAATTTCTTTTAAGCGTGTTTGGTTACATTAAAAATCAACAGTCGAGATCGCAATAATATTTGTTTATTTACCGGTTTCGGCTTATGTTAAACCCAGGATTTTTGGCCCCTATGGCTCGTGTTGGCGGCCCCTCGATTTTCTCGTGACACAACGATCGCACACTGTCAGTTATAGGGGGTGAAAAATTCTGAAGATGACTTGAACATAAGACGAAAGTGGTAAATAAACAAATATTATTGCGGTCTTGACTGTAATTTTAACGTAAATATAGCACCAGGTTGCTGCACTCCATGGACAATGTTGTCTCAAAACATGTTTGGTTATTTGACCCACTTTTTGGTATTTTATGTTTGAATTTGTTAAAAGTTTCAACCTTTCTTGAGGCACCTCTTTCGTTTAGTTACGTTAAAATGGTGGCTGTAATACGCGTTTTCTCACTTGTCTTAGAGACTTTTGATGTGTTATAGAAGGCAATTATAATGTGATGTCTCACGTCGGCCTTGGCGTGTGCCTGCACAGCGTGGGCGGACCTTATACGTGCTTGTTTTAGTTGACGTGTCGGCTGGGAGCCTTGACCAATCTTGGACACGCTGTTGGTGATCATGTCTTACAGGCATCACTTCTGTCTGCAGTCTGCCCGTCATGTTTGGTATTTATCTTTTATCATTTGGCCGGCCGCTGTGAAAGTGCGGTTCTAGACACTTCAGTCCGGAACCGCGCTGCTGCTACGGCCACAGGTTGGAATCTTGCCTCGGGCATGGATGTGTGTGATGTCCCCAGGTTAGTTAGGTTTAAGTAGTTCTAAGTCTAAGGAATTGATGACCTCAGATGTGAAGTCCCATAGTGCTTAGAGCCATTTGAGTCATTTTTTTTTTTAGCATTTGTAAAGTTCACTATGTGTGTGTTTTTATTTTCTTAACTAAACTGTCTTAAGCCTTTTATTAGAATATTTGGATAAAACTTAAACTAGCCTTGAAAGAGCACCCAAATTCTGTTACCTACCTTGTTTCAATGTTCTTTGTAGTGAAATAGTAATTCCCTTGTTAAAATCATTTTAATTCACAATAATTATCTGGTGCTCAATTTGTATGTGTAATAATAATACTTTTGTAATGCTGGTCCAGCTGTTGCTAATGTATTAAGCCGAGCATACGCAGTGGTATCGTAGTGTCATGCTACAGTAACATGTGCTGTAGTAGTATTGCATCCCTTTCAACTCTGTTAGATAGGATCTGAATCGATTAGTTTACAATATAAACACAATTGGACTAAGTAAGTCAATATTTCATGTTGAATTCAGTGGCTATAATAAGCACGCATTCGTGATTGTTGGCAGACCTATATTTAGTGGAACTTTGTCGCTTCTGTTTCGATATTCTTGTCAGTTTTCGTTTTTAATTATGATACACCCTGTATAGGCCTACAGGGTCATTCAAAATGCCTATTTCAGGTTTCTACGGGCTGTGGAGGGGACGTAGTAGATGAATTTTTGATACGGAACCCATGTCCAGAAATGTGCCACTTGGATGTAAAATCATTTTGAGAATCGAATCACATCCAAATCTGCCCCCTCACGGTACGCACACATCTAGGACAATGAACTCTGACGTGCATGCTGTAGGAGCACATGGCATGGACAATGTTTCGAGTACTCATCCTCAGATTGTCTTCTATGTGACGAAGGACGTCCTCTTCAAAGTCGAGAGTGCAGAACGTCCCTCGAGCACCACTGACATGTCAGTTTCTCGCAGTCAAAGTTAGCCGAAAATTTAGGTGATGTCATGATTACAACAGGGAGTGTCGATGGCTCTCTCTTTTCAGCTTGTGCAGCTTGTGCGCGTACTATGAAGCTGGAGATTTGGAAGTGATCCGATCTTCCCACTGATCTTACATCAAACGCTTCATTTGTTAGAATAATCCCGTATGTAGTCCAATGGCACCACGAATTTTCTCGCCTGATTTTTGTTGGTAAAACGCATGTCTTGGCGGTTTCAACAGAGGTGTGAAGTTACATCCGTTTGAACCAGTCCTGTAGCATATACAGGCAGCGGCGTCATTCAGGTATCACATTACCGTGGTTCTCTACATTGGCTGGACTTACTTCAAAGTTCTCCTTGAACCGAAGCGTGGAGCGTCCCTGGTGCCACTTCGAGATTTTAATCTTTGCCACGCGGCGATCTCCTTGTAAAAACCTTTTTTAATAAGCCCCTCTAAAACCTCACGAAGCCTGTAATAGGAATTTTGAATCACCCTGTATAGGGTATATGCCTGTAAATTGGCTTCTGGAGCACGTAGATGTAAATTAATAGTTTATGTTATATAGCAGACGCATGCGATGGGTGATCGCAGTAAGATTTTATGGAATCGCTGTGGGGAGAGAAACTAGTAAGAAACATGAGTACGTGCGGCAACTGGAGCAGGACACTTAGTCACAGTGGCTTCAGGGCTCGATGAAAAGGCCCTTGTCACATCCTCAGCGGCGCAGTGTATTTCAGTGATTTGATTCAGGGATTATTAATAACGGCGGGGGAGTGGCTGCGCTGATGGACTTCTGAATGGAGGGATTAGGAGTGACACATTTCTGCGGGGGTGGCGCAGCACGCTACACTACTGCCCCGCGCGGCGTGTATAATAAACAGGCGCGCGTCGCGCTAAGTCCGCCTGATGGACGGCCTTATCTGGCGGCGGCGGGGGCAGGCGGTCGCACCGGGGGCAGTGGCTGGGGGCGGCTCGCTTTATTGGCCATTTAGATTAGGTGGCCCGCGTGTGCGCGCGCACTCCTAGAGGACGCGGGACGCGGCTATCGCTTTACGACTTGCAACCGGGCCGCACTCCAATGGAAATTACGTAGCGCTGTCGCGCAGGCGGCGCGTGTGTGTTCTGTCATAGTCGCCGGCGGCCAGTGGCTTCCCCAGCAACACGTGGACAATTTAGGGAGCACCACTGCTTTCACTGGCTGCCACATGTGCACCAGCCCGTTACGTGCTAAGTAATTAACAGTGGATGAAAGCATCTTCTCGATTAGAGGGCTCAGCGCCGGAGAGTATTAGCGTAAAACTCAGACAGTCCTCTTCGATTCCCGGAGGCCACAGCGGCACTCGAATTGATGATACATTTATTTCATTGCCAGGAATTGTTCGTTGAGCTTCCGCACAATCATTAAAGAAGAGCAAAGATGATTGACGTCCCTCATGATCCATCAATTTCTCCTAATGGTCGCACTGATTTCGCTGTAGCTCATGCTGCTACTGAAAGTGGCTAAGCGCGTTTGACTGTTGCTATAGTGCGTGTTGATTCAAATTTCCATTCTATGGGTACTAATTTGGAGAATTTACCACTTCTTGATGTTACCCCATACAGGAATTTTGTATTAACTCAGCAGTATCCAGCAAAAAGCCTATGTGTACCTGGACCCGACGTATGTGTAAGCATTCAAAAGATGATTCCCTATCAGTATTTATTGGAGATCGTGATACTGACATGAGCCAATGGACAATGGCCCTGCCGCAGTGGTAACATAAGATTACCTAAGTTAAGCGCTGTCGGCCTTAGTTAGCTTCTACATGAGTAAAGGCGTCGGCACACGGACCGTGCATCCGACGTTGAGCGTTGAGCGTGCCGAGTTGCTGACGTCATAGCGTGGAATAGCACGTTCGGGAGTCTTCCCGAACGTGCAGGCCTATATCTAGCAGGTCAGATATTCTGAGCGTGCGTCTGAGCGTTGACCAATGAGATGGCACAACACCACCTACGTCACATGCACACACTCTCCCTTTAGCACAGGGTTGTTGAGGCGCCATATTGGCATTCATTTCAAGCCTAAACGTATATACGCCATTTCTGAGCACCAGTAAATTGAGAATCACTCGAAAACCAGTTGTTAACTGTGTGATTCGTTGCAAAAAGAATGAGAAACATCTTATTCGTGGCAAAAGTATTATTGTAATTTGCATGTTACGAGAGTATGCCATTTGAAGGCAACGACACACTGAGGATGCACCAAAAACGCATTTTTCTTGGTACAATTTGTTATAATTGAATTTAAATTAGTGACATAGCTACGATTACAGCTTTTAGGAAGTGGAAATATATTATGCTGGCACGGTAGCTCAGCGTGTCCGGTCAGAGGGCCAGCTGCCATCTGTAATAAAAAAACTGAGTTAACGGATCAACAACGAACTGAAACGGGTGTCTTTCGACGTCCTCGTAAAGCAGATACAACGAACGAAAACGAACAAAATGCGATTAAAAAAAGAAAGCGTGTTCGGTCAGAGAACTAGCTGGCCTCTGTAATAAAAAAACTGAGTGAAAAGATCAACAACGAACTACAACGGATGTCATGTGACGTCCGCTACGACGAAATACAACGAACCATAGCGAACAAAATGAAAAAAAAAGAAGCGTGGTGAGTAGCATGAAATGCCGATGGTTCGCGTCTCGCCACGTCGAATTTTTTTTTTCTAACATTCGCGTAATAGGCTTTGACGCATTATTATTAGTTTAATATAAGTATATACTATAGTAGTTGGTATTATGTAAATATAAGTTCACCTTTTCTTGAGGAGCGAGTTTGTTCGATTGGATTAATCTACATGACAGCTCGTGCTACTTGTATAACGATATTTTGCTCCTTTTACTTTTACGTTTCGTATTTCACATGTTGCAAAAATTCTGCTACTGGGTAGGAACAGTCATCAAGTAAGAATGACCTTAGGATTTTACTAAAATGTGGGAATGGTGAAATAATGCTTATCTTATATGGAGAAGTATTGCAAATTTGTATCGCACTGTTTGTAATAGAGAGCCTGTGTCCTTACTTATTGGACATGGTACTTTCCTTTTCGTCTTAAAATATGTACAAGGATATTGAGGTTTTTATTTGTGTGTATTACATATACAACAACGTGACTAGCCTATGGGCAATGGAGGAAATGTGCGTTTTGGTAGAATTAATGTGGGAATTTTACGCGCACCCGTTTAGTAAACAGTGTGATTTACGAGCTAGAAACATCCCGCAACTACCTCTGGAGTCCGTTGTGATCGCGTATAACACGTTGGGGACCACGTACCGTATGCACAAGTCGCATCGTTCCTGAGCGTTCAGCAGCACGTTGAACTCAGCACGCTCAACGTTGACGTTCGATAGCACGGTCCGTGTGCCGACGGCTTAAGCGTCTGGATATGCCAAGCACTGTTGGCAAACGGGGTCCACAGAGTCCTTATGACGCCAATTGAGAAGCTATTGAGAAGCTACATCATTGAGAAGTAGCGGCTCCGGTAACGAAAGCTGCAAATGGCCGGGATAGCGGTGTGCTGACCATGTGCCCCCTTCGTATCAGCATCCAGTGACGCTCATCGCTTGAGGATGACACGACGGTCGGTCGGTCTCGTTGAGCCTTCCGAGGCATGTGCGGACGGAGCTTAGTTTAGGTACTGATATTAAATATGTGTGCTAACAAGACATTTCGTATACAAACTGTATTTCTTTGACAATTACCGCGACATACTTGTTGGTTACACACCTGTTCTTGACTTCTCTTTGTATTACAGACTTCAGCTAGACACACCCATGTTGCTGTAACATGAACTCTAATGTCATCAACCGGACGTTCATGAGATCGTCTTATTTTAGTGGTGCAGAAGAGAAACAGAATCGGGAAACAAATTGTACTGAAAGACATAATTGTGATTGTGATGAAGATGACTTGGAGATAGGCTTGACATATGCGTGGACGACGGATCAAATAAGTAGTTTGTTGGGTTTCAGGAGTGATAAACTGTGATATTTTCGTATTAACTTCTTTACTTGGTTCTCAGGTACTGTTGAATTTTTTGAGACGAATATACTTTATGATGGAATAAGTTACAGCGGGAAAGCTGCAAACAAGAGCTGCGCCAATTTCACCATCCACTTTCTCCATCGAGACTGACATACGCTCTTGGGGAGAGCCGTGACAACCTCCATAAACCTCTCTGATCGACTTCTCATATTCTACATCGGAAACGTGATTTACCTACTGTAAAGAGAAGCTTTCCACCAGCGATGCTTGCAGTTGATCCTCATATACCACGCAGGAAAAGTGAAGTAGCTAGTAAACAAAAGATTTCCATGTGCAATGCTTCCATTTATTCAAGTACTTCTACAGAAGGGCAAGATGAACAACAAAACAGTTCTCTCTCGGACATGCTGCAGTAGCTCCACAGCATTTCTGAAGTAGAGACGACACCGCTGGCTGGACACGTTCGTCGAGTGGGTCGAGTGAGATGACCGCGTGGCGCGGATTAAAATCTCGAAGTGGCACCAGGGACGCCCCACGCTTCGGTTCAAGGAGAACTTTGGAGTAAGTCCAGCCAATTGAGAGAACTACGCCAACGTGAAACCTGAATGACGCCGCTGCCTGTATGTGCTACGGGTTGAAACGGATGTAACTTCACACCTCTGCTGAAACCGTCAAGACATGGGTCTTACCAATAAAAATCAGGCGAGAAATGTAGTGATGCCATTGAACTACATACGGGACTATTCTAACAATAATTAGGCCAAATCGCAATGCATTTCGTTACAGGTTCATACAGTAAGCATGAAAGCGTCACAGAGACGATCAACCAACTCTAGTCCAGAGGCTGCATGAGAGGTGTTAGGCATCTCGGTGTGGATTACTGTTAAAGGTCCAAGATCGTACGTTCCTAGAAGAGTCAAGTTGCTTCCTCCTACAAATATCTCGCTTAAAGACCGTAAAAACAAAATTAGAGAGATTAAGGCCCACGTGGAGGCTTACCGGCTATCGTTCTTCCCGCGAGCCAATCGCAACTGGAACAAGAAAGGGCAGAAGTAATAGGGCTAGAAGTACCACCCGCCAAACACGGCAAGGCAGCTTTCGGAGTAGTAGATGTAGATGAATCACTGGGAGATGCGGCAATCTTGTAGTGTCATGTGCCTCCGAACACTCAGCGCCGTTCGTTCCAACAACTCACTTTCGTAGTTAACAACATGTCGGGCCACATTTGCTGACGTCAAGAAGCTTAAACTCAGAGAAAGAGTCCAACTGAAAGAACTAGCAGTTCGATCCCATTCGTCCTAAAGAACGGCGCGCAGTTCTCGCCTATTTTTCCATGGACGCTATATGATTAGCAACGGATATTTTGGATCACATCACAGATTCACGAACGAGTTTTGGTCGGTGCTTTGAGCACGCCAGTCCACTCGAACCCCAATGTAATGCTGTTAGCATTGTGAACAGTAACATTGTCGTGATAATAAAAAAGTGCCCGAGTGCAGCATGTTCTACACTCTGAGAGGCGTATTGCTGTGTAAAAGGTTTTCTTATAGCGTATACCTGTATTAATTACTGTAGTCTAAAACTAATGGTAAGAGGACAAAACAAGGAAACAAGTCCAGTCCATCACAGCTCACCTGAAATTCACTCTCGGAACAAAACACTCAACCAGACACTGTTCACCAGACGCATTCCTATGCACACACTACCACCCGACTGGTAGCCATTAAACAGTGACTTTTTTCGGAATTCACAGTGTCCGCCGTCCGTGACTTCATGAGTTGTCTTCTAAATCAACGCACTGTGTTTATTGCCAAGCTCCATGCAATTCTAAATGCACTGGAGCCTATAAGGCGTCGCAATAGTGGAAAGATGCTCCTTAGTGCCCTCCTGACATTGCAGCGAATGCATCCAGCGCAGAAAACGACGCAAGATACATCGGACATCCTTTCCCTTCCTTTTTCAACGAGAAGAGAAAGATGTAACCTTCTGCTGGGCACAATGGCACGTAAGAATCTGCGGGAACGAGCTAGCAGACCGAGCAACTAAGAACCTCTGAGCTACCCCTTGTAGGCCGTTATTTCGCTGCCGGCCGCTGGGCCGAGCGGTTCTACGCGCTTCGGTCTGGAACCGCGCTGCTGCTACGGTCGCAGGTTCGAATCGTGCCTCGGGCATGGATCTGTGTGACGTCCTTAGGTTTAAGTAGTTCTATGTCTAGGAGACTGATGACCTCCGATGTTAAGTCTCGTAGTGCCTAGAGCCATTTGAACCATTTGTTATTTTCGCTACTTGCAAGGAACGCCTTGAGATCGATGTCGCAAGTTCTGTCTTTAGTGAGACTCATTTGAAACTGTTGCGTTATCAGTTCCAACAGAAAAAGTATTAGCTGCTAATGACTCACCGTTTTCATCAGGAGAGAGACAGAAAATGAGTGTCCGGGAGGTGCACCGATCAAACTTCTATGTAATGCATGTGTTACACTTCACAAAATGGATATCGTCGACATTCCAGAAATGTTCAACACAAACCTTTAGCTTGCACCACGAACAGAGTATGGAAAATGGCATGCCACATTGATAACAAAGGTTCGCACCATCAAGATCGAAGGCGAACTCCTTGGCAGTTAGAACTCATGCAGAGCATTCAGCTAGGTATCCTCTCTTAAAGAATGCATATAGAATGTTATTGGTGTAACGGGGTGATAAGAACTGGTGGAATGTGATGGCATGCAACCGAACGCGAAACAGTCTGTCGTGGAGCTTTTCGTGAAACTGACTACCCTTTAAGGCGCATTTGTGCGATAATATTTATTGCATGCACCGAAAATAATAAACATCAAGAGGCTAAATTAATCAAGTAGTTTCATGCGGTATGAATTGCAATATCACACACTTTTAGGTTGGGATAATTTTCTGTAAAGGAGTATAATTGTTATACACAGACCAGAAATCAAGCACAAGCAAATTGTTTGACCAGCTGTTGGCCAAAAGCAGTGCCCGTGAGAAAGCTGTAGTGCTCTTATGCCCATTTTCTCACTCTTGCTTGCTGTGACGTAAATATTCCCTACTACCTTTGTAAGATCACGCACACGAGAAAGAATAGAGGGGGCAAAGCACCAACTTCTCGCTGCACAATAAATAGCTTTCCAGACAACCTGCTATCCACGTTAGGTTTAATTAGTTCTAAGTTCTAGGCGACTGATGACCTCAGAAGTTAAGTCCCATAGTGCTCAGAGCCAGCCATCTGTAATTTTCAGCGTTCCTTTCACATGCCTTCCCCCTTCAAATCCCGACTAACCGGAGCTGAAAACAAATTCGTTACTAAACGGCGAGATAAGTTTGTTTATTTCATCTACAAATTTTCGAGCCGATTCCGCAGTTTACTGTGCATCTCCAAGTTGACGCTTTCTTTTAAATATAGCCATTTTATGCCTTCCAATTCTGTTGCACTGTTAAGTTATGCAACGATCTACTGCTTCCCTCGTAATCACTGTACTCCATGTCGCGCGCAATATGATGTGCATGACGTAGTAGGTCACTATTACGCACATCCTGTAAAATGTATCGAGCATTCTTGAATCGCGCAAACACCAGTTTTTGTAACAAGTTGGCCTTGTCCTCCCTTCCTCCTTTGATTATCCATAGTTTTTCTTATGCGCTACACAGTCATATTGCTGGGGGCTTATTCGAAATCTGTTCATAACTGTCCTTTTTACTATGCTGCGAATGATCTTCCATCCATGAATTATGTTTAGTACCAGCTCCCTCGACAACGATTGCCCTTCACTACGTTTCGCTGGAGACGGCATTTGTGGCTTCCTGTCCGACAAGGATGATGAACAACATGGCTCGACACCTGTTTACCTGTTTCATTATCACTTTCACTTGCTAAGGACGTATCGTCGTTATCATGCACATTGTACACACAGTAGAGTGTACAAGGGACCACACATTCCATTCACCTATCTTACAGAAACGCTAATACTTCATCTGCCACTTTTTCACACTTCTCACAAAATGTCAACTTCAGCAACAGTTGTTGTAGATATAACAAAATGTTTGCTTTGTTTATCGTTACCATTGCTCTGCCTTGTATCAACACCACTATCACTGTAGCACTGTTATCAGTTACTCTTCTACTAAGCAGTTCAACTACGCTCCGTAGCCTCATACTGTGAACTTTTTGGGTACGTCCCGTCCCGACCCCTGTTGCCATTAGGAGCCACTATTGTTGTAGCATGGCAGACTGTATGAGGGACGTCGAATGCCGTAAACATCATTGACCTTTTGCGCCCTCGCGCTCAAGCGATCCTTGAGGGAAGTGGAGTTGCAGGCCATGGACAGTAAGCTGTGGTCGGTGGTACTCACTGTCTGTTCATGCTCTAATCCACATCGGTCACTCCAGTGGGATGAAATAACCTCAGTCCGCCTGTAACTAGGGATCTGTCCCCTACCACATGACTTCATACTCCGGAGGGAGCCCACGCTGGTCTGTGGTCTCTTGCCTACTAAGCATTGTACGCCATATTTTAACGCAGAGTATTTTATTTTGTGATTGGAGGTCAGAAGCAAACATATATGAGGATTTGACCTCTCTCTTAGCTGATGACGAGACTAGTGGGGCAAAGATTTTAAATGTTCTTTTAGTGAGTAGAGTACAGCCTAGGACTTAACAGAAATGCAAAACGCGGATAATCCTTTGTGGAAAAAAATCACCGCTGGTATCGAGAACCACCGTTATCGATAAGAACCCACCACAAGTGCAGAAATTCGCATGAAAGGTTAACGCTTTGATGACAAGAACGACAAAAAATGTTTCAAATGGCTCTGAGCACTATGGGACTTAACACCTATGGTCATCAGTCCCCTAGAACTTAGAACTACTTAAACCTAACTAAACTAAGGACATCACACAAAAACGACATTTGAGCCAATGTGATGCGTGAGGGGAATGACATCCCAAACAAAGATTTTTCTAACAGTTTCATGCGGCTGGATGGACGTTCTGCCCGTTGTATTCAAGTGAAGGAGAGTATGTAGAACACCTGAAGCATTAAAATCACCGTCTTGACTTTACTCTTTTTTTATGGAACTAGCCTCGAAACGTTTTGGACTGACGGGGTATGTTGCTGAGTGTCTGGCTTATCATTTTCATTGCGGCTGTCAGCCACTTACAGATACCTATAGCACTCTCTTATTTCCACAGAATTTACCTTTTTCACTGCAAATTGTAGAAGTGCCAAAATGCTTCATTTTCGCAGTTTTCTCTCTCTCTCTCTCTCTCTCTGTCTGCCTGTCTCTCTCTCTCTCTCTCTCTCTCTCTCTCTCTCTCTCTCTCTCTCTCTGTCTCTGTTGTGTGTGTGTGTGTGTGTGTGTGTGTGTGTGTGTGTGTGTGTGTGTGTGTGTATGTCTTTATGATTGATGATGAAGTCTAATTGCTTTGCCCCTTTTATACACAATCGTCTCACAGAATTTTAGTATAAGTGCTAAAGACCTTGCTGTCGTACACCCCAACACATTATCATCACCACCATCATCATCATTAGTACTCATGAACATCTGAATCAGAGACGCGCACCTGGTACAACGGAATATTTGTTGACACCCCAATGACGACAGTGGCCATCGTTGCTTGACTTACACGAGATATTTCAGACCCACCGGAGACTAGTCGGAGCTGCATACGAGAGTCATACTACTCGCTCGATGGTGTCTCGTACGTCCTCAATTGGCTTGAGGTCAAACCACCATCCTGACACATCCTGGAAGCGATGCATTGTCCTTCTGACGGTGCAGGTCGCCTGGAGGCTCTGTTCAATATCGAATACATGTACACGATCGGGCAATCGGTTTGTCTATCGTCCACTGGTGAAAGACTACAGCAGACGTGTCAGATGCTCCATGCTAACATTACTCAAGAATAACACGCTAATCGTGTTCCGTGTGAATCACAGTGAGCTAAGGTACACGTCTGGGGCACTTGCTTTTGCACCCTACACCAGCGTGGGTTTCTAAGTGGTGTGGTTGCTCACCAGTTCTTGAAGTTGGCAGGTAATTTGGGGCCCTGTAGCAATCCTGCAGTCCACCATAGTTAACGGTTGACCATATTATCGACAGTTTGCTAACCAAAGCAGTTGTCAAATTTAATATACACGCTAGAGTCCTTGCTGTCGAGCGCCTAAACCAACACACTGGCAATTCCAGCATGACAACGATCCGAAACACACTTCTGTCCTTGTGAAGACAATTCTGAAGCAGTACGAAGTAAAGGTATTTGAACGGCCCAAATCCAGACTTAACAAACATCTTTAAGGTGAGTTAATAGATGTATTAGTCAAGAAAACTGCATCAAGAAGGAGGCTTTCTGCAAAGAATTGTTTGAGCAATAGAAGAAGTTTCCTCTGGCGCAATTGTCCAAACCTCGGATGTCCCAAGGACGACAAATACAAAAATAAATAAATATCACAAAAATCGCTCATTGTAACAATGCGGTTGCATAAAAATGTGCTTTAGATTACAATCGAAAACCAAAAGGATATGAAATTCGTTTTGCTGTTTCAAAATGCTCTTCACTAGATTTGGCACCCTATCTCGTATTTCCACACTAACATAAATCTGATTCTGGGAAAAGCTTGGATCACATTTCGTCGAATGAATTCACTTACTGGAAAAGCTTTGGACAAAGTCTGTTGTCCTAATTTGGGACTGCTTCGAATAAAAGTGCATTTAGACCTAAAATCATAACTTCTTTTGGCTTTCAGATGCAACTAACGTTAATCCGTTTTTAGCGAGTCTGCGGCGTGTTGTCATGCGGAATCGGTTTTCCCAAATCGAGCCGGCCGGAGTGACTGAGCGGTTCTAGGCGCTTCAGTCTGGAACCGCGCGACAGCTACGGTCGCAGGTTCGAATCCTGCCTCGGGTATGGATATGTGTGATGTCCTTAGGTTAGTTAGGTTTAAGTAATTCTAAGTACTAGGGGACTGATGACCTCCGAAGTTAAGTCTCATAGTGCTCAGAGCCATTTTTGAACCCTAAATTGAGAGACTTGCAGTTCACCGTTTAATTGAAAGCAACATGTACATGCACTTTCTCTGAGAGACAAAGTACATTTAGATAAGAGTTACAACCATTTATAATGTTGCAGTCACATATTCAGCTGTAGGTCTACTGTCAACTTTTGCGTGACCCTTGAGTTTGTAAAGTAATTTTTAATAAATGCTTGCGATAAGGAGAAAAACCACTCTGCCGGTATTTGAAAATTTCTCTCTGTGGATGTTTTCCTTAGATAATCAAGTCCTTGTATTTGGAAACACGTAGCGATCTATTATCGAGAACATGAATTGCAATTGAAGATTGTATTCAAACATTACAGACTATGAAGAAAATTGAAGCTTGTCGTTGCGATAGCACAGGCTCTGTATGACAGGGTTTCATGAATACCCGTCAATATCGATGTATGGCGTGAGCTGAATCATGACCCAAATGTAGCTACATGCCCTGCTTAGAAATGAAATGCTTAAAAGCCTTCGTTATTAATTCCCATGTAACAATTTTTGCCGAAATTATCATAATCATCCTTAAAGTCGACGACTACCAGTAGCTCTCTACAGCAATGCATAAAGCTATCTCTGTCTGTAGAATAAGATTGTTTATCAATGCTCTTGTTGCAGACTACAAAATCTTTTTTTTACACTTTTAAATCTCTAGAGAGAACCTAGTTCTTAGCACATACTAACCATACGAGGTGATGGTGCGGCAGAGGGAGTCCCAACTAGGAATATTTTTGAGAGGATTTCCAGTTCCAGTATTTTCTCTATGACCAAACAATACCTCCCAAAAAGCTTGTAATCTTTAATTTGTTTCTAGTGTAATACGTCACAAGCGGCCTATTGCGTTATAAAATTACAATTAAATCAATACCATTAGCTGCTGACGGGAGTTGATATACATCAACGGGGACAGTTGAAAATGTGTGCCCCGACCGGGACTCGAACCCGGGATCTCCTGCTATCCATCTTTTTTTATTCTTTCTTTTTGTTAGTTGTTCTCATATTGTTCGATTTTGTTCGTTGCATTTGTTCGGTGCGGATGTCCTATGACACCCGTTCAAGTTCAGGGTTGAGTTGTTGACTCAGTTTTTTTATTACAGTGGGCAGCTAACCCTCTGACCGAACACGCTGAGGTACCGTGCCGGCGTCCATCTGAACCAGAGAGGGCACAGAGGATAGCGCGACTGCAGGGCTTTATCACCGGCACGCTCCACGTGAGGCCCACATTCTCGACTTATAGTCCACACATTACATTCGTAGTGTCCCTGCCATTATACCCATTACTCGCGGCAGACGATGAACCGAGTCCCGTAAGAGTTGAGGCAAATCGTGTGCATCCGCACTGAAGGAGGTCATCAGCCGCTTAGCTTTGAAATTGTGTTATAAATTCAAATTGTGTTATAAGCTGGTCTTTTAAGGTAAATTGTTAGACTAAGCCCTGATTTATTGCTGCTATGCCTTGGTATAGATATAGTCATGACCCAGTTATCAGTTCTGTAACGCACTTTGATATCGAAAACAAGAAAGGGGAATAATCACAGCAGAACACACTCACAAGAAACCGCACAACCAGATTCTCAGGCACAGCTTACACATTGGACCATTAAAAGCACAAAAATTACTCGTGACGTCCTATCATAACTACAGAGTGTAAAAGTGGTCAGCTCATAGGCAAACACGTAATGATGGATAGTTCCCCTGTATTGTAATCACAATATTTCAATCTGAAAATGGTTGTCATTAGACAAAGCAATTGAATAATGATGTTATTCGAAAGACACACTCTGCATGCAAAACTAAGAACTGTCACCGGTATTAACATCACGCTTTTTGCAAGTTATTTCGTGGAGACATGAGCTCACGAACACTGCAGAAACTCTGCAGTAACAATAAGCAGTCCTGGAACCAGCGACCAAATCCACCTTTCACAAACTGAAAAATCGTGCTTAAGAGAGGGCGGGATATTTATCACTAGTAACGTAGGAGAAGTGCTCATGAGCTGAACTCATTGATTACCTGCTTCAAGTGCAGTCACTGACCAGACAAAAAGAGGCTCGTCGTAACAGGTGTGTGCGAAATAGCTTCAATCACAGAGCGAGTGAAAATCGCGTATGATATTTCAGTAAAAACTTAGGAATGCGGATATGAGTAGCAACGTATTTGAACTCATATTTTATATTGACGTCAGATTAAGCAAATATTGAGCATTTTCCACGTGTCATAATACACGTCAGACATGAGTCGAAATTGTAGCTATAACAAAAATGTGTCTTTTCTACACGACATCCAGTCAGTCCCGGATCTACGACAATTCCGAACAGGGGCAAAAACATGATACTAGTGCTCCCTGTCCCCCCGCCCCCCTCTCCTCATCGAGCGTTTAAGATAAGACGCCAAAAATTAAAAAAAAATCGATTTTTTAAAAATAAAATATTTTTATTTTCTTGTGCACATCTTTCTGAAGAGTTTGATATACAAAACATAGGTGTTCGAGGAAATGTAAGACATGTTATTTGGTCTTAAGGGTCCCAAAGTGCATATTTTATAATGGAAGCCATCGAACCTATATTCAGGACAATGGAAATTAAGACGTCCTGTGGTGCCTTTCCTGTTCCCAGTCGGCCAATTTGACATCATACTCCCCTTTTTTTTTAAAAAAAAAAAACAATTACACTTGGTGGAATTATTTCTGAACGGGAGAATAAGAACTCGTCAGAAAATTTGCACCTTTCCTTGTCTATTAGCTAATAACTTTCTCTTTTGTGTGACATAAAATTAAATATAAACATAAAAACAGTAAACACAAGACACAGACAAGACAGTACACATTTTTTCAGACGTTAGGCCCTAGAATTTTTTCTCTCTAATCTTTCACCCAAGACAGGTGCGGTTTTTCGATTTGATTACGTCTATTTTGTCACTGTCTGTCGGATAAAACGAAATAGGCCTTTCTAATACTGCATCAGTTGTAACACACGCCAAATAAGCGAGACAATTTTGGCGCAATGGTCAATTTTTATCTACCTCATTTACATGAATAACAAGACAGTATGTAATCCACAAAGTACCAATATTTAATGCCAGTTTGGCCTAGTATAAGCAAAAACTTTTTAATGTTAGGAAATAGCTTCATATTTCATTCATATGCTCCAGTTTATCCAGCATGAGATCGAAAAGTAATAGAAGTACGAAATTTTTATATAAATTTGAAATCATCATTTTCTTCGATATAATTTGTGCGATGTCCCCGTTTCTTCTCCTTCCTCGTTCTTATAAACAATCTTCATCACAAATTCTACATATCTTTTTGCTGTTGTCAAAACTTATTCTCCACTGAACTTCACCAACCCTGCCAGAATCACCGGTTTAGTTACCCTGCGTTTGTTCTCCTGTTAGGCGTTATTAGGTGTTCGTACAACGCGTTTTATGCGCTATTCCTAGAACAGTACTTAAGTGGCTGCTAACCGGGGACTTTAGTAGTGCAACTATCTGACAAAAATTTTCTGTCAAAATTTTATTTTCTTGCATATACCGAGAAGATAATATGTAACCTGTCTCACCTGTTATTCCTGTTAGTTGTTTATTTCCACTATGGTAGTGTGAGTCTATGGATTTCGCCAAAAATTATAACAAAGCTTATCATTCGCACACTCAATCAACGCCATAAACAGACAGCGATTGGCATCACCCGTTCGGGATTATTCGGCTCAGCTCGCATAGCCCCGTCTCCTTTTGGTTGCAGGAAAGTTTTCTATTTGTAGATGCGACGGATACTTCCCTGGCAGAGACAGCACGTGCACTATGCACACATTCAAAAATCAACTTATGATTCGTTCAGCCGGCCGTTGTGGCCGAGCGGTTCTAGGCGCTTCAGTGTGGAACCGCACAACCGCTACGGTCGCGGGTTCGCATCCGGCCTCGGGCATGGCTGTGTGTCATGTCCTTAGGTTAGTTACGTTTAAGTAGTTCTAAGTTCTAGGGGACTGATGACCTCAGATGTTAAGAGCCATAGTGCTCAGAGCCATTTGAACCATTTTCATTCGTTCAGATATCAGCTTATAAAGCGTTCAAAAATGTTCATAAACCAACAGGTATGCGTTTCAAAATCTTATGAACAACCGATAGACCAACGTGCCCTCGATGTTAGGCGTTTTGAGAAAAAAGAGTTCCTTCTTCAAGAATATGAATTTACCACCCTCTGAAATTGACGCCCGGTGCACATACTCCCGTCTGCCTTTCTTTTTGTACTTTTCAAACTCTCCTTCAAGGGGCAGAGCAGACTGTTGGAAATCTAGCTCATTATAGAGCCTCGATTCTTTTTAACCAAATATCAGATGAGTTGGTAGTGGAGCAGAGGAGTTTCCAAATTCAGAGTTTGCGTTCCAATCAAGGAACACATCTGGAAACCCTTGATCAGAATCCGGGAATGGGAAAAACATATAATTTAATTTTCGACCATAAATTCCAGACAAAAGCTTACTGCATGTTAAAGTGCATTCCCTGTAGTAGTTGGGCGTTATTTGGTGTTCGTACGACGCGTTTTCCGCGCTATTGCGAGAACAGAGCTTAAGTGGTTATTCGATTTTTCTTACACTTCTTTCATCCTAACTAGTGAGAGCAACGTTGACTATTGCAGAATTTCTGGCAAATAACGCAGCAATCTGAGAGTCAGACAGAGGGAATCCGCACTGGGAATGTTTGACAGGAGATTTACAGTTCACGCGTTTGCGTGATGACCTAGAGAAATCTCCTAAAACACCGTCACACGGAGGGTTTGGAACTATTTTAAATTATTTCTGAGACAAGGTCCATTACACAAGACAAAAATTAAAATTTTTTGTATAGGTGTGTGCGTGCTTGCTCGACATATCACGCACAAATTTATCGAAGGAGAAAAGAAAAAGGAAACTGATTCTATCAATCGACTGGATGCTAAATTTTTACGAGAAGTCAACTGAGAATCAGCATCTCTTTTGGATGTTATGAGAACATCGGAAAAATAACATAACCTTGGGATGTCCTCGGAGAAGTATAACGACACTGCCACTATTTACAGTGTATCTAAGCAGCTTTCTACATAACCTATGTGGCAGTCTAAGATCTTTTGGCAACGATGCTGTCACTTATGAAGTAAAAAATTGCAAAAGTTAGAGGCACTTACATATACATCACGTAGTGTGTTACCGTTACTAGTAGCAGTGTGTCTGTGTACAGTTTTGTGTGTGTACGTGTGTGTGTGTGTGTGTGTGTGTGTGTGTGTGTGTGTTTGCTGGGCTCTGTGTCAGCCGAAAGCTACAGCTTTACGACTTGCGACCAGACCACACTCCAATGAAAATTACCTAACAACTTTCGCAGTGGGGAGTAGTGGCGTATTTTACCTCATACTTGACGGCTTCCAGTAAATTCGCCCGTCGAGTGAAGCCGCGCGTGGACAACTTACTGCGCATGAACACGCTGAATGGCTACCGCATGTGCAGCAGTCTATTACGTGCTGAGTAACTGAGTAATTAGCTGTGTGTGTTTGCGTGCCCAGACACTGACACTTTATTCCGGCTAGGAAACGTGTGAAGTGTGCCTCGTGCCAGGCAGTTTCGCGTAATCTTCACAAGTACGTTAGTTAGATACAGTGAAGCCACATGAGTCTGTGGGCAGAGTAATTGGAGGAAAAACACAGAATATATCAAATACTTTCTTTGTGAACTCAAAAACTTATGCAGTTAACACTGATATCTCTTAATTTTCCGTTTTCGTTCCAATGCCGACGATCGTCCATTCCAAATTAAGGACAAGCGTATCAAAATTACTTTTTTTCTCAATTGACTCTTGCCCTACAGAAATACAATGAGAGTTTTTTCAAAAATGGTTCAAGTGGCTCTGAGCACTATGCGACTTAACTTCTGAGGTCATCAGTCGCCTAGAGCTTAGAACTCATTAAACCTAACTAACCTAAGGACATCACACACATCCATGCCCGAGGCAGGATTCGAACCTGCTACCATAGCGGTCACGCGGTTCCAGACTGAAGCACCTAGAACCGCACGGCCACACCGGCCGGCGAGAGTCTTTTTAAGTAGAAACATCCCACTAAAGTTAACTTGTGGTCAGGAGCCTGAAGGTAAGCAGGTGAAACAGGCAACACATGAGACTCACATTGGATGTATCATGAAGTATGTTGTTACTTATTAAGCAGTAAGAAGCTTGTTCAAAGTCAACATGGCAACACCGATTCAGCAAAGCTCTGATCTTGAGAAACAACTGAGTAGACTCCAATATCTCTTTTTCATATCTTGCAGAATACAGTGAATGTAAACTTTAGGAGAAGAAAAGTAACAGAACCTACCCATCGAAAGTGAGAGCCGAGAGATGCGACACCTGCATGATGTTGGGAACATGCGTGTATTGTAAATGACGGAAAAATTGCAATACCAAAAAATAATTAATGTACAGCAAGTTAACTTCTGAAATACATTTGTCTAGATAATATACTTAAGTGATGGAAATGGAAATGAGCGTTTGGCGTCATTGGCCGGGAGGCCCCTCGCGGGGCAGGTCCGGCCGCCATATCGCAGGTCTTATTACATTCGGCGCCACATTGGGCGACCTGCACGCCGGATGGGGATGAAATGATGATGAACACAACACAACACCCAGTCCCTGAGCGGAGAAAATCTCCGACCCAGCCGGGAATCGAACCCGGGCCCAGAGGACGGGAATCCGTCACGCTGACCACTCAGCTACTGGGGCGGACTACTTAAGTGATTAATATTACAAGATAACAGATTAATGTAAGCGCAAGATAAGCCATGGAAGATGTGAAATGCGGGTGTATTAATAATCGATGTAACCGCCAGAATGTTGACTGCAAGCATACTTTGTTTTGCACAGGTGCCCTATGTCAGTTGGTGGGATGAAGTTCCAAACCTGTCGCACTTGGTCGGTCAATACAGAGGCGGTTAATGCTCGTTGTGGATGACATTGGAGCTGTCGTCCTATGATGTTCCAAATGTATTCAATTGGAGTCAGATCTGGTGATCGAGCAAGCCATGGCAACATGTCGACGCTCTGTAGAGCGCTATGTGAGTGAGCGTTATCCTGTTGGAAAACACCATCTGGAATGCTGTTCATGAATGGCAGCACAGCAAGTCGAATCACCAAACGGACGTACAAATTTGTAATCAGGGTTTGTGGGGTAACCACGGAAGTGATCCTGCTATCATAGGAAATCGCATTCCAGACCATATCTCCAGGTGTAGGCCAATTGTGTCTAGGTCACAGACAAATATGTTGGATGCGCTCGCCTGGCCCCCTTCTAACGAATACATGGCCATCACTGGCACCGAGGTAGAACCAAATTCCATCACAGATCACAACAGACCTCCACTCTGCTCTCCAGTATGCTGCCAGTTGACACCACTGAAGTCGCAAATGGCGATTGTTTGAGATCAGTGGAAGGTTCGCTACAGCTCGTCGGGCTCGGAGCTGACGTTGAAGTAACCGATTTGTAACAGTTCGTTGTGTTACTGTGGTGCCAACTGCTGCTCAAATTTTGTAATTTCGAAGCTACTGTGCTCATTTTATCTAAGATAATCGGAACAGATGATCAGATTCTAAGACAGAACGTGCATTCAGTATCACATGAAGTTCTGCACTGAATAGGCCTACAGTGTACTACTTCGGAAGGCGAACCCTGAAGACATAGAACCACCTTGGTTTGCACTGTCTGTGTATGCTGAAAGCAAATCGTGATGCCCATCTTAAATCTTTATGGGCGAGTCGACGAAACATTGACACTGGTCACGGGAGGAGCGTGACGAACAAGTTGCCAGACAACTGTGTACAGTGTCTGGTCAAAAGTCATGCGAAACACAGGGTGGCCCATTGATCGTGACCGGGCCAAATGTCTCACGAAATAAGCGTCACACGAAAAAACTACAAAGAATGAAACTTGTCTAGCTTGAAGGGGGAAACCAGATAGCGCTATGGTTGGCCCGCTAGATGGCGCTGCCATAGGTCAAACGGACATCAAATGCGTTTTTTTTAAAATAGGAACCCCCATCTTTTATTATATATTTGTGTAGTACGTAAATAAATATGAATGTTTTAGTTGTACCACTTTTTTCGCTTTGTGATAGTTGGCGCTGTAACAGTCACGAACATATGGCTCACAATTTTAGACGAACAGTTGGTAACAGGTAGGTTTTTTAAATTAAAATACAGAACGTAGGTACGTTTGAACATTTTATTTCGATTGTTCCAATGTGATACATGTACCTTCGTGAACTTATCATTTCTGAGAACGCTTGTTGATACAGCGTGATTACCTGTAAATACCACATTAATGCAATAAATGTTCAAAATGATGTCCGTGAACCTCAATGCATTTGGAAATACGTCTGACGACATTCCTCTTAACAGCTAGTAGTTCGCCTTCCGTAATGTTCGCACATGCATTGACAATGCGCTGACGCACGTTGTCAGGCATTGTCGGTGGATCACGATAGCAGATATCTTTCAATTTTCCCCACAGAAAGAAATCCGGGGACGTCAGATCCGTTGAACGTGTGGGCCATGGTGTGGTGCTTCGACGACCAATTCACCTGTCATGAAATATGCTATTCAATACCGCTTCAACCGCACGCGAGCTATGTGCCGGACATCTATCATGTAGGAAGTACATCGCCATTCTGTCATGCTGTGAAACATCTTGTAGTAACATCGGTAGAACATTACGTAGGAAATCAGCATACACTGCACCATTTCGATTTCCATCGATAAAATGGGGGCGAATTATCCTTCCTCCCATAATGCCTCGCCATGCATTAACCCGCCAAGGTCGATGATATTCCACTTGTCGCAGCCATCGTGGATTTTCAGCTGCCTAATAGCCCATATTATGCCGGTTTACGTTATCGCTGAAGTGAATGACGCTTCGTCGCTAAATAGATTGCTTGCAAAAAATCTGTCAAAGTCTCGTAATTCCTCTTGTGACCAGTGGCAGAACTGTACACGACGTTCAAAGTCATCGCCATGCAATTCCTGGTGCATAGAAATATGGTACGGGTGCAACCGATGTTGATGTAGCGTTCTCAACACAGAGGTTTTTGAGATTCCCGATTCTCGCGCAATTTGTCTGCTATTGATGTGCGGATTATCCGCGACAGCAGCTAAAACACCTACTTGGGCATCATCATTTGTTGCACGTCGTGGTTGACGTTTCACATGTGGCTGTACACTTCCTGTTTCCTTAAATAACGTAGCTATCCGGCGAACGGTCCGGACACTTGGATGATGTCGTCCAGGATACCGAGCAGCATACGTAGCACACGGACGTTGGGCATTTCATCATAATAGTCATACATCAATACGATATCGACCTTTTCCGCAATTGGTAAACGGTCCATTTTACACGGGTAATATATCACGAAGCAAATAACGTCCGCACTGGCGGAATGTTACGTGATACAACGTACTTATACGTTTGTGACTATTACAGCGCCATCTATCAGCGAAAAAAGTGGTCCAACTAAAACAGTCATATTTCTTTACGAACTACACGAATATGTAATAAAAATGGGGGTTCCTATTTAAAAAAAAAACGCAGTCGATACCCGTTTGACCTATGACAGCGCCATCTAGCGGGCCAACCATAGGGCCATCTGGTTTCCCCCTTCAAACTAGACGAGTTTCGTTCTTTGTAGTTTTTTTTCGTTTGATGCTTATTTCGTGAGATGTTTGTCCCGCCCACTATCAATGGACCACCCTGTATATGTGATTCTAATCGGTTGTCGGCTGCCTTGGTGCATTTATGTCTCTACGGTTCTACAAGAATTATGTTCCTGATACTCCCGAATTTAATCGATGTGGATTAGACTCGCTGTAGACCATAGGTCGGCCCGTATGACTTTACAGTGGTGACATTACGTCCGTTTGTCAAACATTTGTGTTCGAAAACCGGAAGTCTTCTGTAATCTCTGATGAACTATGACCCCATATGCCCATGTGTCAAAATCGGTTAACTCGGGCTGTGCTGACATGTTCACCACCAACTAGTCTGTAACAGACTGATTGCATGACATGCCTACACTCGCCCAACAGTCCACATATAGCCGCCATATTCAAGCTTCGCACGTGGCACATATTTAAACTGGAATGCACTTACTGTGATTTTTGGCCATTCGGTGGCCAAAAGACAAGAAGTAGTGGTACTGGTCTTTCTTCGAAGAGGTCTTGTTCCTCCCTCGTTTCTTGCGATTTTTCGTTCTCCTGCTGCAATATGGCACATAGATTTGCCTGCAGAGGGAGAGTACGTCTGCGTCCAAACCTCCTCTGTTACGATTATAAGGAGCAGTAATTTTGCATTGTATGGGATTGTACACTGAGCCAGCAAACTTGGTTTTTAAACGCTATTCCATTTAACATAACTGCCAGATTAAGGTTATCACAGTACAGTCCAACACGAAATATGGCAACGTCTGCAGGTCATGTTGAAGCAGGACTTGCGCCGGCCGCGGTGGCCGAGTGGTTCTAAGCGCTTCAGTCCGGAACCGCGCTACTGCTACGGTCGCAGGTTCGAATCCTGCCTCGGGCATGGATGTGTGTGATGTCCTTAGGTTAGTTAGGTTTAAGTAGTTCTAAGTTCTCGGGGACTGATGACCTCAGATGTTAAGTCCCATAGTGCTCAGAGCCATTTGAACCATTTTTTGCAGGACTTGTCTGAACACAGCACCTTACGTCATTCAGCACTCCAGTAAAAACACGCCTTTCGGAGTCTAAATTGTTTGTAGAGAGAAAGACAGAGAGAGAGAGAGGGATGGGTGGGGGGTGGGGGGGAGGGAGGAGAGAGGCAGGTCGCAACCATGAAGCAGTCGCAGCATCAAGTCGACAATGTAGTCAAGTGAATTAATTTCAGTGACAAAAAGTAAACAGTGGTAATAAGAATAAAATAAATTAATATGCAATAACATTAAATGATTTCAGAGCAGTGACACCAAAAGGAGACTAGACCATTACAGTTCGCGTATGTTGATGCTCGATAAGTTTCCTCCTCGCTAAACTGTCTGGAAATATATCGCTGTTCGGCTGGCTTCATATACTTCCTTCAACTGAGCTTAGCACTTTGGTTCAGTTATCTTTGGCGGGTGGCTTCCATCCACAGCTGAATGGAAAAGTGGAACGCCTTACGAATGATACTTTCTTTTTCTTTTTTTGTGTCTACTCCTTACTTCAGCTTCATGAAGCTTTTGTTTGAGCCCAGTGTTTTGCAGTTGTGCTTACAGCAGCACTTCTCTTTTAGATTTATAATTTCTGCTGCTATATTTCTGATACTGTAATGTAGATCTGTGCTACACGTAACTTGTATGACTTTTCTGTGTTGTGATGACATTCGCCGCATGTAAAACGTACGTACGACAAATGTACTTCTAGAGCTTTGGCTGTTCAGATTTACTGTGACCTAATGTGCTTACTATAATATCTGACTATTTATTTCCTCATCCAATCTGTCATCTCTTCCACGTAGATTAAGACTAGACCAACACAGTTTACAGCACGAAACCGCACGGTCCCGTAACAGTATCACGCGCAATGTCTAAAAGACTGCAACAAGAAGCGAAGGTTTACGTACAATACTGCGTAGAGCCAAACTCCAACGTAATAATTTTTCCCCTTTCCCTCCATTCATTTCCTGTTAGTCAAATAAATTCATAGCTGCCTTGGAAGGGCGTATGAGAAAGTCGTTGCTCTATTTAATACTTCGTATGGGAACAGCATCTGCTAACAGAGCATAACGGGGTAGCCACGCGGTCTATGGCGTCCTGTCACGGTTCGCGTGGCAGCGCCCGTCGGAATTTCGAGTCCTCCCTCGGGCATGGGTGTGTGTTATCCTTAATGTAAGTTTAAGTTAGACTAAGCAGTGTGTACGCTTAGAGGCCAATGACAGCAGTTTGGTCCCATAAGATCTTATCACAAATTTTCAAAAAACTTTCACAGATGTATTGGGTGTGTGTGCTCTTACACTGCCGCCCATTGTAGTTATTTTACTGAAAAAAGAAAGATAGCAGTATAGCTTGGGAATATTTTTGTTAATAATACGCCGTGGCAGTTACAAAGTCTTATTTTTATGTTTCAGTGCAACGTGTCGTTTTGAAGCAACAACTCTATTCTCAAGTATTACTCGGAGGTTTTGTGGGAGTTATGTCCAATTCAGTTTATCACTATCATTTGGCCACGAAATGGCTATCAGGTTTTGACTTACATTTCTAAAACTGAATTTTTTTTTTGCCTAGACTTTTTGTCTGGCTTGTTTCTCAACTCACATATTGCCGTTTTTACCTGGCTAGGCATCAATACTCTATTAACCAACATATAGAGAGAGTAAAATATTGGGACTGTTGACGGCGTATTAACGTTAAAAAAATTCCTAACGTATAAGTTACAGCCAGGGGCAGCCCGCGGCAAAATGTCTGTCGTATCAGAAGTTACGATTTGGTATGAAGATCGGCAAGATAGCTCATTTTCAACTAACTGCACACAACACTTCCGTTTTCACATCAAACAGAACCTCTTGGACCTTCAGAACTCCAAAATCAATTGTTCTACGAGCCAACGTACCCACGATAAATGCAGCCATGTTTCATCAATAATAAAATGTGGTTCAGGAACAACCTCTCCATCAGACGTAGATTGCTGTAGTTAGCCGGGTGTACTACTGTCGTCGAGCAACAGTGCCTTAATCGGTTGCATTTAATGGTCTTTGTTTGAGTTGGTGTACAATTCCTTATGTAGAGGCTGCTGACGCAACAGTCTGAAGTCCTGATTGCTGTAATTATGTTTCAGACTGTATGACTTTGCTATTATTAGGACTCACAGTCATGTAATATTGTCTAAATGGTAAGCTCTCCGTTTGACTGTTATTTTATTTCTTTTAGGACACTAACTCAATTTTGGCTCTGTAGCCACGTCAAGTCATTGATTATTATCCCTGCAAATTTAGGTACATTGCATGCCACAGCATATGTCAAAAGCATCATAGTCATAATTTGACCAGACGGGGATCGTTTTGCCAACGACATTTAAATAATGTTTCAAGCCTCAAAACTCAGCACCAATTTCAGAGTGGATCGGTGTTGAATTTGGAGGTTTGATATACCATATGAATGACGCAGCACGACTGTCTATACGTGTTAAACCTTAAAATTCAACAGAAATTTCAAGTTGGGTTGGTGTTCAATTTTGAAATTTGACTTGCCGATAAGTGTCGTAGACGTAAAAATCCCTGTAAGGTCAAGTAATGAATATGTTCTTGGTATGTGCTACAACATGGAGTGTAACTAAATTCGAAAGCATTATAACGAATCTCTTGAAAATGGCTACGGATCAGAAATCGCAGTTCTGACTAAAAGGACATAAAGTAAAAGTGACACGGAGGACAGCATTGACATTCAGGCATTTCTCGGATTTCTTTTTAGGTCTCTCCTGTCTCTTTAGTTTATTCTAGACTAAAAGCGATGCGCTCCCTATTGCTCTGTTCCACCACTAATCAGCTTCTTCAGTTGGTACTTTGAAGTCGTAGTACTTTAAGATTCTTCAGCTTTACACTCTTTGACTGAGAGTAACAGTTTTCCCCCACACACTTGCACACATGTGACGGTACTGTTAACAGCTGTGTGTGGATGTGCTTTATGGTTATAAGCCTGGAGGTTTTGTCTCCCCGTTTTAATTGGCTACATGTTGCACTTTAATTGTGTCTTATGCTATAGTTCTCGGGCCCACTACAGCTCTATACATTTTATATTTTAGATCGTGCACGTTGAAGGCCATACTATGAACAACTACGCATGGCACGTGATTTGTGTTTGACGAGGAAGGTGTATCCACATCACGTGTAGGTAGTCACTGTTTTTGAGGAAACACTACATCCAGTATACTTGCGTAGGCTCCTTTATTTTTAAATTAATTTAATTATGGTGTTGTTATGATCCTAGCTGTACTTGAGAATCAGTAATGTTCGAAACCAGCAGTGGTTAGTAAAGTAATATTTCAAAATGCAGCCTCATGGAACGACGTCTTTCTTCAAAATGATTCACTACATTTCTAAACGTATGCTATAGGGTTTCTTCCTTTTGCTTTTACAACTGCATGACAACATCTAGCGTATCCTAAGCAATGGGCCGGCCGGAGTGGCCAAGCGATTCTAGGCGCTACAGTCTGGAACCGTGCCACCACAACGGTCGCAGATTCGAATCCTGCCTCGGGCATAGATGTGTGTGATGTCATTAGGTTAGTTAGGTTTAAGTAGTTCTAAGTTATAGGGGACTGATGACCTCAGAAGTTAAGTGCCATAGAGCCATTTGAACCTAAGTAATGAGCGAAAGGATCGCTTTGTTAAAAAGGAGTCTACGGATACCAGTGACTGTGTGCTGGCACTTATTTCGATTGTACAAGAGCTGTGATTCTTCCTACACGTCGATCAGGGGGCCTGAAGATAGCGTAATGCAAAGCTGATACTGGCTGCACAAATAAAATAAAACTGCAAATTTAGATAGCTGAAGGTGTTAGGATCTGACATTTTATACCGTTCAACCAAGGTCCCGCATCCATCTTCCATAAAGATAGACTTACAAAGAGTCACAGGTATACTGGTTCTTCTATTGAATGATGAAGTAATGTAGGCCGGCCGCGGTGGTCTAGCGGTTCTAGGCGCGCAGTCCGGAACCGCGCGACTGCTACGATCGCTGGTTCGAATCCTGCCTCGGGCATGGATGTGTGTGATGTCCTTAGGTTAGTTAGGTTTAAGTAGTTCTAAGTTCTAGGGGATTGATGACCACAGTAGTTAAGTCCCATAGTGCTCAGAGCCATTTGAACCATTTTGAAGTAATGTAAGACCAGAATTGCTTTACGGGCACCATTGTTTATTTAAGAGTCTAGAAAATTATTTCAACACTTCCTTTCCACTCAGGTGTTGTGGGGTTACTGTCTCCTTGTTTATTAACAGGCGCTCCCTGAACTCCCTTGTTTCCTTCACACCCAGATCCACCATCGTTGACTATGCGCGTTCATTTGGCTTTTTTCAAATGCTGTAATAGAACAAACAAATTACTTATTGCCGAAAATGACCTCCACTAGGCTCTATCACTTATAAAATTACGAAAACGAGTCTGAATGGCCTTAATGTTCAAGTCCTAGCAGCGAAGCTGTACATACAAAGGACGTTCAATATGTAATTCAACACATTTTTCTGAGAACAGGTCACTTTTATTCAGAATTTCAATACATCACATACTCCCCACTCTTTTGGCTACAAAACACTATTTTTCAACATAATAATCGTTCAGTGTGACGGCCTTACGTCACATCACTGGGAGGGCCTGTATGCCCGCATGGTACTACTGTACGGGTCGACGTCGGATCCAGCATCTTGCTGCATCAATAACCAATAACCTCACCATCATCCTCGTACTGCTTTCCACGGAGTGCGTCCTTCATTGGGCCAAACAGATGGAACTCAGAAGGTGCGAGATCCGGACTAAAGGTGGATGAAGAAGAAGAGTCTGATGAAGTTTGGTGAGCTCCTCTCGGGTGTGCAGACTTGCGTGGCGCCTTGCTTTGTCATGGAGAAATTCGTTTGCATTTTTGTGGAAACGGATATGCAGAGGTGGTTTCTTCGGTTTCCCGAAAGAAGCACAACACACTTCAGAGTTTGTTGTTCCACCATGACAGAGGAAATCAAACAAGATAAACGCTTCAGAATCCTAGAAGACCGTCGCTGGCTGAGAGTCCGGTTTTGAACTTTTTCTTCGGAGGAGAGGTGGTGTGGCGCCACTCCATGGATTGCCATTGTGTTCCCAGTTTGAAATTGGTACTTCAGACTCGTGCGGGAGCATCATAAACTTCCAAGTGAGGATCCCGCCTGTGACAAAGTTGGATAAAAAAATTGTCACGGTTAGGCTCGTTAAAGCGAAGCAATACCGCTCAAGTAGACCTCCGTTGCTCTTTATGGTCTTATGTTAGGCGGCGAGGAACCCAGTTGGCACATATCTTTGAGTACCGCAAATGGTGGTCGAGTGTGTCAGTACTACCAAGAGATACGCCCAGTTGAACAATAAGATTTTTGAATGTCATCCGTCGATCACGTCGAATGAGAGTGTCCACACGTTCGAACGTTGCAGGAGTCACAGCTGTGTGCCGCCGACAGCACGCGGGAGATCGGACAGTTTTGCGCGACCTAACTGCGGTCACGACAGATGCCTCGCCCAATGATTCAGTGTACTTCTGTTCAATGCCAGGTCTCGGTAGTCGTTCTGAAATATATAATATGCGCTGGTTTTCGCCAAAAGAAACTCAATGACAGCTCTCTGCCCGGAACGCACCTGCTTTGCAGACGCCATTGTGAAGGGTACGTACAGCGCTGCCACCTATTGGAACTTCATGGAACTATAGGGACTGAAGCGGGAATATATCACAATGTCAGACAACAAATTCCTCATTTTTTCAACCGAAATCGACCGGGAAAAAGAAGTGTAGCATTACTTATTAAACACTCCTCGAAAATGGACTGGTTATTACGCCAGTCACGTAAAATAGTATTAGCAGTTGATAAAAAGTATATTTATTACTTTAAGAGCACACCAGATTTAATTACAAAAAAAGAATTATTAGACAGACAAACTATCCAATATATAACTTAAATCATAATGAATAAATGTATTTGTAGCCAAGTCTGTTTCAGCATTCATAGCTCCCACCGGACGTCCACGGGACGTAATGCTAACCACGGGTGGTGCCACTTATGGAGCACGTCTGACGTGTCGCAATATTCCTCTCAGAATGAGCTCCTGGTTCACGGATTTTGAGGTCTACTGCCATTCCCTTTGCATCCAACTGTTCAGTTTCAAAATCAGCCAATAAGTGACCGCCAAATCCCCCAGCACAAGTCAGGTCTCTTTCCTTCTAGTAAAGCTATTATTTACATTAATTTTGTACACGAGACGTACGGCTCGCTTCCTTAAGTATCTGAATTTGTCTTTTTTATTAAATTAGATCGCTTACTGTGCTTTTGCCTTTTATATTAAGAACTCACTTTTATCCGTCTGTGGCTGTTCCCACAGTTACGTTTATCCATTTGAAAATATCCTCTCGAAGGTTGACGGCTGGCAGGAATCTCTCGCCGGTGCCGCAACTGTTGTTTCAGCGAAAAACAAAATAGTTAGGTAACATACGGCGTCTTGCAGGTTTTGTCTTGCCACCCTGGTTCACGTAGGCCAAAGCTCGCCTGCAATCCATCATCTTACACTGTGCTTCTCGTTTACTTCATTTGCAGTCGATTTATAACCCTTTAATGGGTCCTCTTCATGTAATTAGACACATATTCCAAAATTAAATACATCTATAAGTATATCTTGTTCTTGCACCACGTTGCTGTTGCGTTATTCAGTCTGAAGACTCCACGCTACTCGATCCTAAGCAAGCCTCTACGTCTACCAATAACTGCTGCAACCTACATCTGTTTGAACTTGCTTACTGTATTCTCCCACTACAGTTTTGCCTCCCTTCCCCCCTCACTTCCGTCAGATGCTAACGTGATGATCCCTTGATTTATCAGAATTCGTCCTATCAATCGGTCGTTTTCTTTAGTCAAGCTGAGCCAAAAATTTCTTTTCTCCAAAATTCTATTGAGTACCGCCTCATTAGTTACGGGGCTACCCATCTAATCTTCACTATTCTTCTGTAGCAGCAAGTTTGACAGGATTTCTTGTCTCAACTGTTTAAATTCCACATTTCACTTCCACACAAGCCTACACTCCGTACAAGTACTTTCAGAAAATACTTCGATGTTAAGAGATTTCTCTTCTTCAGAAACGCCTTTCTTGCCATTGTCAATCTACGTTTGATGTCCTCCCTACTTCGGCTGCCCTCAGTTATTTTGCAGCCCAAATAGCAAAACTCATCTACTACATTTAGTATCTCATTTATTAAGCTGATTTGCTCCACATCCCCTGATTTAATTGGAGTACGATCATTACATTAATTTTTGCTTGTGTTGGTGTTCATCACATATCCTCATTTAAAGACACTGTTCATTCCAAGCCCTGTCTGCCTCTGACAGAATTACAATGTTAACAGGAAACATCGAAGCATTACTTCCTAGTACAAATTTTTTCTTTGGTTTCTTTTACTGCTCGCTCAGTGTACAGAATGGATAACATCGGAGTTCGCCTACAACTCTCTCTCACTGCTTCCCTTACATGCCCCTCGACTCTCATAACTGTACAAGCTGTAAACAGGGTTTTGGTCCCTGTATTTTGCCCCGCTACCTTCAGAATTTCAAAGAAGGTATCGCAGTCAACATTACCAAAATATATCTCTAAGTGTACAGATGCTATAAATGCAACTTTGCATTTCCTTAACGTAAGAGAAGGCAGAGTGTCAGTACTCCCTCGCGTGTTGCTACATTTCTTCGGAGTCCCAACTCATCTTCCCTGAGGTCGGCTTCTAAGAATTTTACCATTCTCCTGGAAATAAACTGCGATAGTATTTTGCAACCTGGACTTACTAAAGTGATAACCTGCCCGGTTAGCCGAGCGGTCTAACACACGGCTTTCCGGAGTGGGAAGGAGCGCCTGGTCCCTGGCACGAATGCACCCGGCGGACTAGTGTCGAGGTCCGGTGAGCCGGCCAGTCTATAGATGGTTTTTAGGCGGTTTTCCATCTGCCTCGGTGAATGCGGGCTGGTTCTCCTTGTTCTGTCTCAGCTACACTATGTCGGCGATTGCTGCGCATACAAGATCTCCACGTACGCATAGACCACCATTACGTTATCACGCAAACATAGGGGTTACACTCGTCTGGTGTGAGACGTTCCCCGCGGGGGGAGGGGGGGGGGTGGAACGGCACAATAACCCTAGGTTCGGTGTGGGGCGGCGGAGGGGTGAAATGGACTGCGGTGGTCGACGTGGGGTTGTGGACCACTGTGGCTGCGGCAGGGACGGAGCCTCTCCGTCGTTTCTAGGTCCCCGGTTAACATACAATACAATACATTACTAAAGTGATAGTTCGTTGATATTCACACCTCTCAGCACCTGCCTGTTCGTTGATATTCACACCTCTCAGCACCTTCCTGTTTTTAAATTGTACCACACTGTACCACCAATGTGGTAAATATAAGAGTGCCCATAGCGAAAGCCTCCATTTTAAAGCGTCATTGACGCAGCAGTATTTTTTCTCCTCACTTTTCTGTACACGGTTTACGCTACCATACTTCAGCGTGAAGTGATGACGTCCAGTGGCGGGAGGCACATACGTGACGGTGCTGGAGGGAATCAGCGGAGAATTAAAATTTTTCGGGACGGCAGGCGTGCGCGGCTGGCCGGCGGTCTACGTGAGGCGCATGCGGGTCGCGCTGGCGCAGTGTTTACACGGACGCCGCCGCCGGTCACGTCCGCCGGGGATGGCCGCGGCGCGGCGCGGTGCAGCGCCCTGCCGTTCCGGGAACTCATTACTTAGAGCTGATAGCGGCCGCCGCTATCTCCGGCCGCAGCCGGAATGGCCGCGCCTCAGCTGCCCGGCGCCGCCCCCGCACCGCGCTGCGCCGCAGCTTCGCTCACCCCCGTAGCCACTCCCCACCCCAGCCTCCTAGCTAATTACACCAGCACAGTAGCGGCCACTCTCTCGAAATACCTGCGGATTGCGGGGAGGGGAGGGCAGGGCTCCGTGTCTCTGCAAGTATTGTGGTGGCGCGGGAGGAACGCCGAGCGACGGAATTAGCTTGTCCCGTCCTGCTGCGTAGCGTCGTTTGCCCTGTGGGATGGATCACGTAAGTGAAACGAATTCTGTGCTAATGTTGTAAAGGCCTGCAGCTACGTTGTCAAGTATTGCTACTGCTTTTAAAAAAAGGCCAATTTTGCGTTTCTTGCTGTCACGAGCCGCTTATAAACACGAAAATGAAATTTCTCTCTCTTCCTTGCATTTCCTCTCACCATCACTCAAATAAAGTAGTTCTTGATCAGCGCTTATTCAGAACACTAGAATTATTTGGAGTGGTTTTGGCGCTTCATCGCTTTTCCTTATCAATTTAACACGAAACAAATTAATAGAATACCCATAACATACAGTGCAATGTACTTCATAAATCAGTGAAAAAGGATCATCGAGAAAGATGATGAGGTCAAGGAGAGTAATCGATCAGTTGCAATGAACCTCACGTCTTAATGTAGTAAGCAAATGAATGTAGCACCTATTCTCAGAGTACATTTTTCCTGGCTCTTCTCACGGATTTTCACGGGGTTGGCATTTTGATTTTAGGATTTGGGAATGTTAGTGGTGGAGAGTGGCGGGAAATCTTTCCTGACGCCACCCCTTTTCCCCTAGTGATGGGATTTTAAAAATGTGTGTGAATTCCTAAGTGACCAAACTGCTGAGGTCATCGATCCCTAGTTTTACACACTACTGAAACTAGTTTATGCTAAGAACAACACACACACCCGTGCCTGAGGGGGGACTTGGTCCTCCGGCAGGAAGGGTCACAGAAACCGTGACATGGCGCCTCTAACTGCACGGCCACACCGCGTGGCGACGGGATTTGGGTACCCCCTCTGTATGCATCTAATGTCATCCCATGCGACAGTGTGCGAACGTTTTCTAAAAGTTTGCGTAACCTGTAACTGAGGTGGAACATGGGTACCAGCCTGGTATTCACCAAGTCGGATCAGGGCAACTGCCTGAAAACCTCATCCAGGCTGGCTGGCACACGGTCCCTCATCGTTAATCCACCAGGAGGATTCCATCTGGGGCCTGCGCTACTCCCTCAATCTCTGGCGGGCTATTGTCAGAGCAATTACCTTTACTGATTTAAAAAATTCTTCAGATGGCTCTAAGCACTATGGCACTTAACATCTGAGGTCATCAGTCCCCTAGACTTAGAACTACTTAAACGTAACTAACCTAAGGACATCACACACATCCATACCCGAGGCAAGATTCGAACCTGCGACTGCAGCAACAGCGCGGTTCCGGACTGAAGCGCGTAGAACCACTCGGTCACAGCGGCCGGCGCTTACTGATTTAGATGTTAAAATTTGGTAATACCCTGTCCAGTCGCAGTAATGTGATCATCCGTAAAAATCCTGAATAATCACTTTTGCAGCGAGGGCTGCTACGAGATGAGCAAGAAGACAATAAGTGAGGTTCTCGCAGATACAGAAAGTGACGTGGATCCATGCCGACTCCAGCGCCGTGGCCCGCTGCTCTAGGTTTCTCGATTGAGGATCTATCGCACGAACAGAGATTCTCGATTGGTTGTAAATCAGGGGAATTTGGTGGCCAGGGGAGTATGGGGAACTCATCCTGGTGTTCTTCGAACCACGCACGTTCGCTGTGAGCTGTGTGACACGTTGCTAAAAATTGCAAAGAGCAGCGGACGTAGTTCCCAAGAATAGATACACATTTGTGTTGATCCATTACGCTTTGCACAGTGACATCACCCAGGGAAAGCCACTAAAACATTCCCCAGTCCATAAGGCTGCCTTCTCGGGCTTGCGCCCTTCAGACAGTAGTTGCAGAATAGTTACTTCCAGCTGTTTCATGCTGTACACGACGACGGTCATCTGTCCCATGGAGCATAAAACGCGATTCATCTGGAAAGGCCACCTGTCGCCACCCTTCTTCGCCGATGAATGCCAGTCGGCAGGGGTGCATCAACCAGGCGCCTGCTGCGGACGCCCGTCATAGTAACGTTTGCTGAACGGTCGTTGAGGAGACACTGTTGGTAGCGCCTTGGTTCGTCTTGGCTGCCTGTTGCTCAAAAGTTCCACGTTTATTCTACTGTGCACATCTCTGCAGCATCGTTGACCCCTGTCATCTGTGGCCCGTGTTGCACCAAGTTGGCCGGCCGTTGTGGCCGAGCGGTTCTAGGCACTTTAGTCCGGAACCACGCGGCTACTACGGTCGCAGGTTCGAATCCTGCCTCGGGCATGGATGTGTGTGATGTCCTTAGGTTAGTTAGTTTTAAGTACAGGGTTATTACAAATGATTGAAGCGATTTCACAGCTCTACAATAACTTTATTATTTGAGATATTTTCACAATGCTTTGCACACACATTCAAAAACTCAAAAAGTTTTTTTAGGCATTCACAAATGTTCGATATGTGCCCCTTTAGTGATTCGGCAGACATCAAGCCGATAATCAAGTTCCTCCCACACTCGGCGCAGCATGTCCCCATCAATGAGTTCGAGAGCATCGTTGATTCGAGCTCGCAGTTCTGGCACGTTTCTTGGTAGAAGAGGTTTAAACACTGAATCTTTCACATAACCCCACAGAAAGAAATCGCATGGGGTTAAGTCGGGAGAGCGTGGAGGCCATGACATGAATTGTTGATCATGATCTCCACCACGACCGATCCATCGGTTTTCCAATCTCCTGTTTAAGAAATGCTTCTGCTTTAGCCTTTTCCGTAAGATTTTCCAAACCGTCGGCTGTGGTGCGTTTAGCTCCCTGCTTGCTTTATTTGTCGACTTCCGCGGGCTACGCATGAAACTTGCCCGCACGCGTTTCTTCGCTCACTGCAGGCCGACCCGTTGGTTTCCCCTTACAGAGGCATCCAGAAGCTTTAAACTGCCCATACCATCGCCGAATGGAGTTAGCAGTTGGTGGATCTTTGTTGAACTTCGTCCTGAAGTGTCGTTGAACTGTTATGATTGACTGATGTGAGTGCATTTCAAGCACGACATACGCTTTCTCGGCTCCTGTCGCCATTTTGTCTCACTGCGCTCTCGAGCGCTCTGGCGGCAGAAACCTGAAGTGCGGCTTCAGCCGAACAAAACTTTATGAGTTTTTCTGCGTATCTGTAGTGTGTCGTGACCATATGTCAATGACTGGAGCTACAGTGAATTTATGAAATCGCTTCAATCATTTGTAATAGCCCTGTAGTTCTATGTCTATGGGCCTGATGACCTTAGATGTTAAGTCCCATAGTGCTGAGAGCCATTTGAATCATTTTTTTTTTTTTTGCACCAAATTGCTTCTTCACCGGCTTTAGACAGCACCGTTTTGCCATTCACGGTGTACTTTAAACACGGAGGCACACGAACAGTTTTCTAACTTAGCCGTTCCAGCAATGTTTCCACCTTTTGCCCGAATGTGAATAATCATGCCCTTTTGGACGTCCGTTTCCTCATTACGATGACTGCACGGTTTTCCGCGTTTCCCCCCCCCCCCTCCCCCCTTACCGACACGCTTTATATACCCTTCAGTGCTGCTGCTGCCATTTGATGTCTGTGTGTGATTATTGCACGTCGTCGTCGAACGCAGGCGGTGGTAACAATTAATGTGACTGTACCGTGTGTGTTCTAACAGTACTGACTAGAGAGAACTTCTATTTGGACAAAACTGTTATAGCTTTTTAACGAAGTAGAAACAGTGATTGACGTTAAATATGCGTCGATTTCTTAATGTTTTTAGTGTGAAAAATTGACTTCATAGAGTCAACATTCCCATTTAGAAACCAAATTAATCCTCATTTTGTCACTGTACAGTCGAAGCTACCTTAAACTACAATATAAGATCTGGGAATTTTTTTCGTTTCCTTTACCGGATCTGTGAGTCGAGTGTAACTGTCAGCCAGACAATGAAACATCGTTGGTTGGGATCCAATTGTATCACTAAGTTTGGTTCTGGCTATGTGCAAGGAAAAGAAATTGTTTCTAAAATTATGATGTCAAAATGATGCTCAAGGTTTTCTGAAAACGAGCAAGTTTCCCATCGTTGGGTACATTTTTCGTTATCTCCGCATAATGACCAAAATGTGGATTTCGGAAATTCGGAACATGCTTCATGTGGTGGCAATGATAATCTCACTGGACAAGTCCTCACCGATGTAAGAGCACACTGGTCGCTGTGGGGCGCTTCAGTTGTTGAACTGAGTCGTGCCAGTGAAGTGGTATTTTCACGTATTGTTAATAATGCCACAGAAATTGTTGTGTAATAACACATTCTACACCCATATAGATCTCCGCAAGCCACGGTGCGGTGCGTGACGGAGAGTACCCTGCACCACGACTAGTCATTTCCTCCAATAAACCGAGGTCAACCATTCGCCTATCCTACCACAGCTCTCTCATGTTCGTTCCCTCTCATATCGCATTGCAACGTTAGGCCCAGATATTTAAACGACTAGACTCAGTCGTGCAGGACACTTTAATATCGTATCCGAATATTACACGTCTGATGTTCCTACTCATCCGCATCAACTTACATTTTTCAGCATTTAGGGCTAGTTGGCATTCGTCTCAGCAACTGGAAATTTTGTCTAAGTCGTCTTGTATCTTGCTACAGTCACTCAGCTTCGACACGTTACCGTATCCCACGGCATCACCACTGTCCACCCTGTCTCCCAAATAATTTACATATATACAGAACAACAGCAGTCCTGTCACACTTCCCTGGGCATTCCTGCTGACACCCTTGCCTCTGATGAGCACTCGCCGTCGCGGTTTTGATATTTCAAAAGTCTTCGAGCCAATCATATATTTGTGAACTTACTCCATAGACTCGTATCTTCATTAACAGAATGCAATGGGGCACCGTGACAAACGCTTTCCGGAAATCTAGAAATAGTGAATCTGTCTCTTGCCATTCATCCATAGTTCGCAGAATATCATGTGAGAAAAAGGCTAGTTTTGTTTTGTACAAGCGATACCTTCTAAAATCATCCTGATTCGCGGACATAAGCTTCTCAGTCTCAGGAAAATTTATTATATTCGAGCTGAGGATATTTTCAAGGACTCTGCAGCAAACAGAAGGTAAGGTTATTGGTGTGTAATTTTGCTGGTCAGTTCTTTTACCCTTCTTGTATACTCGTACTGAAGTCACTTGCGCTTTTCTCCAGTCGCTTGGGACATTGTGCTGGGCGAGAGATTCGTGACGAATGCAAGCTACGTAAGGGACCAGTGCTGTAGAGTAGCCTTTGGAAAATCGAGCTGGGATTCCATTCCGGACCTGGTGATTTATTTACTTTCAGATCTTTCAGTTGTTTCTCTACGGAATCGAGGTTTATTACTATGTCGCCCTTACAGGACTCTGTCCGATGGTGAAATGACCGAATGTTTGTATGATTCTCCTGTGTTAACGATTTCTTGAAGGTGAAATTTAAAACTTACCGCTTTCGTACACACATTGAATGAAACATTATCTGTGTGCACGCCTATACTTTTTTCTGTGGGGTAGAAACCTGAATCCCACTTCGTCTGCCGTCGTCTCCCTCCTTTCGTAATTTACACACCAGTGAATTTCTCAGCTATTGTTTTTGTTAACACGTTGCCGTCTGTGTGGGCACTGCTAAACGTTTCTCCTTCTCATTGCCTATAAATTTACAGACGTTAAAACCAAGCAGTGACCAGCCCGTTAACACATTTTCTTGCTCGTACTACGAGCTATGAACGCGCCCTACTTCGAATTGATACATAGCTGCACGAGGTCACATCTCCAAGCTAGTTGCTTCTACGGTCAGGTCTACGATTCGGTTTGGTGAGTAATTATGAGATAAGCTCTCCTACAGCACATCGTTCACTCGCCCGAAAGAGCACACTGGTCGGTTTGACGGATCTACATCTACATTTATACTCCGCAAGCCACCCAACGGTGTGTGGCGGAGGGCACTTTACGTGCCACTGTCATTACCTCCCTTTCCTGTTCCAGTCGCGTATGGTTCGGGGGAAGAACGACTGCCGGAAAGCCTCCGTGCGCGCTCTAATCTCTCTAATTTTACATTCGTGATCTCCTCGGGAGGTATAAGTAGGGGGAAGCAATATATTCGATACCTCATCCAGAAACGCACCCTCTCGAAACCTGGACAGCAAGCTACACCGCGATGCAGAGCGCCTCTCTTGCAGAGTCTGCCACTTGAGTTTATTAAACATCTCCGTAACGCTATCACGGTTACCAAATAACCCTGTGACGAAACGCGCCGCTCTTCTTTGGATCTTCTCTATCTCCTCCGTCAGACCGATCTGGTACGGATCCCACACTGATGAGCAATACTCAAGTATAGGTCGAACGAGTGTTTTGTAAGCTACCTCCTTTGTTGATGGACTACATTTTCTAAGGACTCTCCCAATGAATCTCAACCTGGTACCCGCCTAACCAACAATTAATTTTATATGATCATTCCACTTTAAATCGTTCCGCACGCATACTCCCAGATATTTTACAGAAGTAACTGCTACCAGTGTTTGTTCCGCTATCATATAATCATACAATAAAGGATCCTTCTTTCTATGTATTCGCAATACATTACATTTGTCTATGTTAAGGGTCAGTTGCCACTCCCTGCACCAAGTGCCTATCCGCTGCAGATCTTCCTGCATTTCACTACAATTTTCTAATGCTGCAACTTCTCTGTATACTACAGCATCATCCTTGAAAAGCCGCATGGAACTTCCGACACTATCTACTAGGTGATTTATATATATTGTGAAAAGCAATGGTCCCATAACACTCCCCTGTGGCACGCCAGAGGTTACTTTAACGTCTGTAGACGTCTCTCCATTGATAACAACATGCTGTGTTCTGTTTGCTAAAAACTCTTCAATCCAGCCACACAGCTGGTCTGATATTCCGTAGGCTCTTACTTTGTTTATCAGGCGACAGTGCGGAACTGTATCGAACGCCTTCCGGAAGTCAAGAAAATTAGCATCTACCTGGGAGCCTGTATCTAATATTTTCTGGGTCTCATGAACAAATAAAGCGAGTTGGGTCTCACACGATCGCTGTTTCCGGAATCCATGTTGATTCCTACATAGTAGATTCTGGGTTTCCAAAAACGACATGATACTCGAGCAAAAAACATGTTCTAAAATTCTACAACAGATCGACGTCAGAGTTATAGGTCTATGGTTTTGCGCCTCTGCTCGATGACCCTTCTTGAAGACTGGGACTATCTGTGCTCTTTTCCAATCATTTGGAACCCTCCGTTCCTCTAGAGACTTGCGGTACACGGCTGTTAGAAGGGGGGCAAGTTCTTTCGCGTACTGTGTGTAGAATCGAATTGGTATCCCGTCAGGTCCAGTGGACTTTCCTCTATTGAGTGATTCCAGTTGCTTTTCTATTCCTTGGACACTTATTTCGATGTCAGACATTTTTTCGTTTGTGCGAGGATTTAGAGAAGGAACTGCAGTGCGGTCTTCCTCTGTGAAACAGCTTTGGAAAAAGGTGTTTAGTATTTCAGCTTTACGCGTGTCATCCTCTGTTTCAATGCCATCACCATCCCAGAGTGCAGTGCGGTTTTCCTCTGTGAAACAGCTTTGGAAAAAGGTGTTTAGTATTTCAGCTTTACGCGTGTCATCCTCTGTTTCAATGCCATCACCATCCCAGAGTGTCTGGATATGCTGTTTCAAGCCACTTACTGATTTAACGTAAGACCATAACTTCCTAGGATTTTCTGTCAAGTCGGTACATAGAATTTTACTTTCGAATTCACTGAACGCTTCACGCATAGCCCTCCTTACGATAACTTTGACATCGTTTAGCTTCTGTTTGTCTGAGAGGTTTTGGCTGCGTTTAAACTTGGAGTGGAGCTCTCTTTGCTTTCGCAGTAGTTTCCTAACTTTGTTGTTGTACCACGGTGGGTTTTTCCCGTCCCTCACAGTTTTACTCGGCACGTACCTGTCTAAAACGCATTTTACGATTGCCTTGAACTTTTTCCATAAACACTCAACATTGTCAGTGTCGGAACAGAAATTTTCGTTTTGATCTGTTAGGTAGTCTGAAATCTGCCTTCTATTACTCTTGCTAAACAGATAAACCTTCCTCCCTTTTTTTATATTCCTATTAACTTCCATATTCAGGGATGCTGCAACGGCCTTATGATCACTGATTCCCTGTTCTGTACATACAGAGTCGAAAAGTTCGGGTCTGTTTGTTATCAGTAGGTCCAAGATGTTATCTCCACGAGTCGGTTCTCTATTTAATTGCTCGAGGTAATTTTCGGATAGTGCACTCAGTATAATGTCACTCGATGCTCTGTCCCTACCAACTATCCTAAACATCTGAGTGTCCCAGTCTATATCTGGTAAATTGAAATCTCCACCTAAGACTATAACATGCTTAGAAAATTTATGTGAAATGTATTTCAAATTTTCTCTCAGTTGTTCTGCCACTAATGCTGCTGAGTCGGGAGGTCGGTAAAAGGAGCCAATTATTAACCTGGTTCGGTTGTTGAGTGTAACCTCCACCCATAATAATTCACAGGAACTATCCACTTCTACTTCACTACAGGATAAACTACTACTAACAGCGACGAACACTCCACCACCGGTTGCACGCAATCTATCCTTTCTAAGCACCGTCTGTACCTTTGTAAAAATTTCGGCAGAATTTATCTCTGGCTTAGCCAGCTTTCTGTACCTATAACGATTTCAGCTTCGGTGCTTTCTATCAGCGCTTGAAGTTCTGGTACTTTACCAACGCAGTTGACAATTACAATACCGATTGCTGCTTGTTCCCCGCATGTCCTGACTTTGCTCCGCACCCGTTGAGGCTTTTGCCCTTTCGGTACTTGCCCAAGGCCATCTAACCTAAAAAACCGCCCAGCCCACGCCACACAACCCCTGCTACCCGTGTAGCCGCTTGTTGCGTGTAGTGGACTCCTGACCTATCCAGCGGAACCCGAAACCCCACCACCCTATGGCGCATGTCGAGGAATCTGCAGCCCACACGGTCGCAGAACCGTCTCAGCCTCTGATTCAGACCCTCCACTCGGCTCTGTACCAAAGGTCCGCAGTCAGTCCTGTCGACGATGCTGCAGATGGTGAGCTCTGCCTTCATCCCGCTAGCGAGACTGGCAGTCTTCACCAAATCTGATAGCCGCCGGAAGCCAGAGAGGATTTCCTCCGATCCATAGCGACACACATCATTGGTGCCGACATGAGCGACCACCTGCAGATGGGTGCACCCTGTACCCTTCATGGCATCCGGAAGGACCCTTTCCACATTTGGAATGACTCCCCCCGGTATGCACACGGAGTGCGCATTGGTTTTCTTCCCCTCTCTTGCTGCCATTTCCCTAAGGGGCCCCATTACGCGCCTGACGTTGGAGCTCCCAACTACCAGTAAGCCCACCCTCTGCGACTGCCCGGATCTTGCAGACTGAGGGGCAACCTCTGGAACAGGACAAGCAGCCATGTCAGGCCGAAGATCAGTATCAGCCTGAGACAGAGTCTGAAACCGGTTCGTCAGACAAACTGGAGAGGCTTTCCGTTCAGCCCTCCGGAATGTCTTTCGCCCCCTGCCACACCTTGAGACGACCTCCCACTCTACCACAGGTGAGGGATCACCCTCAATGTGGGCAGTATCCCGGGCAACCACAGTCGTAGTCCGATCGGGGGATGCGTGGGACGAGCTGCCCGTCCCCGACAAACCCCCATCCGGACCCCCACAGTGATGCCCATTGGGCCGGCCGAAGTGGCCGTGCGGTTAAAGGCGCTGCAGTCTGGAACCGCAAGACCGCTACGGTCGCAGGTTCGAATCCTGCCTCAGGCGTGGATGTTTGTGATGTCCTTAGGTTAGTTAGGTTTAACTAGTTCTAAGTTCTAGGGGACTAATGACCTCAGCAGTTGAGTCCCATAGTGCTCAGAGCCATTTGAACCATTTTTTGATGCCCATTGGCAACAGCCTCAAGCTGTGTGACCGAAGCCAACACTGCCTGAAGCTGGGAGCGAAGGGATGCCAACTCAGCCTGCATCCGAACACAGCAGTTGCAGTCCCTATCCATGCTAAAAACTGTTTTGCAAAGAACGTCTGAACTAATCTACAGAGAGCGCAAACAAATCAACAAAATTTAAACGGTTATTAAAATACAAGATTGCCTAGTAAATGCAGTAATGCTGCTACTTGCGCACTGCTGACACTGCTCGGCGGCGGAAGGAGACTACGCGAAATTACACTATTCAGGTACTAAAACGCGATGCTACAACTCTCAAATACTATAATACGTCCGAAATTTATGAATTAAACAATGCAAGTACCAAAAACACGCAAAGAAATTAAGAATTAAACAATGTAACAAATGAGTGAGCTAGGAGTATACGACTTGCTGCTGCAGCTGCTTATCCAACGGCGGCAGGGAGCACACTGACTGTGACCAACCGACACCTCCCGTTCAAAACAAAAACAGAAGACAAACGACTACACGAATTTACACTATTCAGGTACTAAAACGCGATGCTACAACTCTCAAATACTATAATACGCCCGAAATATATGAATTAAACAATGCAATGCAATGTGTTGAACCGTTAAAAGGCGGCTATCTGGCCATCTATCACTGGAAGTGGAATGGTTCAAATGGCTCTGAGCACTATGGGACTCAACTGCTGAGGTCATAAGTCCCCTAGAACTTAGAACTACTTAAACCTAACTAACCTAAGGACATCACACACATCCATGCCCGAGGCAGGATTCGAACCTGCAACCGTAGCGGTGGCGCGGTTCCAGACTGTAGCGCCTAGCACCGCTCGGCCTCTCCGGCCGGCGGAAGTGGAATGGTGAGTATGCACCCGTCGGTTTTATGTAATCAGAACGTCAGGAGGGAGTTATCGTGTTCGGACGTGCCCATGACCACATCGTAAATCAAGCTGCCAGATACGTTGGTGTATCACCACGATCTGTCCAACGAACTGTGAACCTCTCGCAGTTATGTAACATGGCGTAAGAACAGTGATAGTAAAAATATCCTAATCGACAGGAAACGGAGATAACTGTCACGCCATGTCAGTGAAAATGGGTTTCAAGCCAGTGGTGGTTCTCTGGTCTTTTAAGGATCTTTTTCGTACCACGATTCGGCCTACTCATTTGGGTTACGACTGAGCAGATGACATCAGTGGGTGAGTGATGGAATGGCAGGCAGATGGGCCCAGTGAAACGCTGTTGGTCGAAAGGAACGTTTTATTCAACTTTAAAAACACGTCGTTAGTAATGCGAGACAGGCTCGCCCTACTCTTGGTCGGTGTCGCCTCGCAGGCGGCTGCTTACGCCCTGGTGAAGTGACGTACGCATGGGCTGGGATGCTGACGTCAGGCCAAGCAACGACTGGCCGAATGACAGTAAGCCATAACCTTGACGTCAGCGGCGACCTCCTGCTTCACTTGTGTCGACGTTCCTGTATGGAATGACCACACTTTGTGGCTCAGGCCCGGTTCGCATCCACTGCGGAGCTTGATGGAGACTGTCGTGTACGGGACACGAGCTGCAGCTCGCTGGCACGTCTGGTGATGGCAGGCAGCGACAGCAGGTCAGCTGCGCTGTGGCACTCAGTCCCGAGAGGAGACTCAATGCAGGTGGCGAGATCCAGTCTCGAAGCCATGGCTGCAGGTGGCGGTGCCCAATCATCTCGTCGTCTAGCATGGTTCTGGAGTCGTGATGGCGGTGCTCCACTCCGAATGAGTCTGCCTCAAGATTTATACCTATTTATATGGCTCTGAGGCGCATTGCTTGCACTGTTATTCACCCACGAGACGCAGCTCATAACATCGGTGTTGCCCTCGGGGGGGGGGGGGGGGGGGGGGGGGGTGATATTGCCCTGCTTCCTTGGGCTATTATCGCTAAGGGGTGCCGATTTCGACAAGCAAGAATCGCCTGAATTGTAACCTTTTTGCGTATGGTGACAGAAAACGAAAACACCTCCGGCTGTCCTTATGATTTTATTTTATTTTGTCGCTACCAGTTTCAACGCTTCATTGCGTGATCTTCAGGTCTGTATGCATAAAACAGTAAAGACAGCATTATCAACTTATCGTTCAAGTTACATAGAAACAGACTAAAATAGAATGAGAACAAAGGCAAGAGTCTACAAACGAATTTTCACCGAACATTTGACAGAAAGAACAGATACGTCCATTGTCACATATCTAAAATGTACCATCACGAATTTCCACTCAATATACTGTACAATTATACTATCTATTAAAACTTCTTTAAATACTATTCACGATTTTTATTTGACAGTCGAACATGCATTATCTGCACAACCTTGAAATAACATACTGTAAGACCAAATAACTGTAAAAGGTGACGTATGGAATGAAACAATACCTCACAAAGAAGTAAAAAGAAGGAACATGACCTATGTGTCGTGTCAAAGTATAAAATGATTATGTGTACACAGATGAGGGGCATACAGTATGTCATATCTATAAGATGAACGCCCAAGACGTGGTATAAGCCGAATTTAGGACCCACATACATACAACGTATGAAAGACTCCCACAAGGAAATTGTTCATGTTGCAATCATTCACATGCGAATGCATCATATATCGTGTATTGCCATGAAACAATTACACACAGGGATATTGAGTAGCCCGCAAGGATGCAGTGTCTCATGAAGGGTGACAACATAAGACATTACTCGACAAATCTGTATTTATATATAAAAGAAATCAGGAAAGCTTACTGAGTACCACACCTCTCGAAAAGTACTCTTGTGTGTTTAACATAAGTGATCAAGAGGAAATAATTGAAATATGTAGTTATGCACTCACTTTATGCACTCCGTCTTCAGGCCACAAGTGGCCCATCAGGACCATCCGACCGCCGTGTCATCCTCAGTTGAGGATGCGGATAGGAGGGGCGTGTGGTGAGCACACCGCTCTCCCGGTCGTTATGATGGTTTTCTTTGACCGGAGCCGCTACTCTTCGGTCGAGTAGCTCCTCAATTGGCATCACGAGGCTGAGTGCACCCCGAAAAATGGCAACAGCACATGGCGGCTGGATGGTCGCCCATCCAAGTGCCAGTCACACCCGACAGCGCTTAACTTCAGTGATCTCACGGGAACCGGTGTATCCACTGCGGCAAGGCCGTTGCCTGAATATATAGTTATGAATAAACGCATTGTAACTAGGACACACTTCGGTCTTTCGATGACATCAAAACCAGAAGCCACTACATGCTAGCAATTAGAAAAATTTTCAGTCATTCAAATCGTGTCAAAGTCAAGCCACATTTTTAATTGACCAGCGAGGAGGCCACACACCATGATCATAATTAAAACGTAAGTAACTGTAATTTTTCCATCAGACGTACACTCTTAACGAGTGACATCTATCTGAATGTTGGCAAAATATACACTAGTACAAGAAAAACACTGGCGATGCCACGAGTCGTATGTAGTGGAACTTAAGGTAACGTAATGCAAATCTACGCGAAATAGAAGACGGGTACATAAGTAATGTCTCATATATGACTAAAGTAATTGCATGTTACAAAAATCGACATTTAACATACACAGTTCTACACCAAACACGTAACTAGAGGCCAGTGGCAGCAACATTCACATGAGCTTCCTGACCAGCAACCCACTCGAAAAGTACTCGTACAAATAAAACCCAAGTAAACATACAAAAACACAACAAAATTAAAATTACATATACTTATGAGTAAATGTATTGTAACCAATACACATATTGGACTTTGAACTACATCAAACCTAAAAATCATATCGATGTAATCAAATTTCAAACGAGCCTTACTGGCCATACATATCGCCACACAAACCAAATTATCAATTGACCAGTGAGGAGCCCACACAAACAGTCAATAATTGAATCGTAAGTGAACCCTATACTTATGTTTGATGTGAGCCTGACCCTGTCACAACAGTCTACGAATTAACATTATATCCACTACTACGATTGCAACTCTGGGGATCCCATAATCCTGTCCAGCAGAATCTGATAGATGGTAATTGCATACTTATGTAAACACGAAATGTGTGCATAACCACTAAATGTGTCACATACGACCACAAAAACTGCATGTGAAAGATACAGCATCGTACACTTCAACGTATGTCATTACTCGACAAATCATTATTATTATTTGCGTCGAGACCCTGTAGGACTACGCAAAGCATTCTGCCTCATTTGAGCGTTCTTTCTGATCTTCGATGATTCTCTCAATTTTTCTCCATGGCGTTTCTTCCTATCTTCAGTCCACTAGGTCCCTGGTTTCTTTGGGGGCTTCATTCTCTGACCTCACATTCCTCTTGTGTATCTTTTTCCTGTATACATTTCTGTCTTCAGTTTCTATTGGATCGATTTTTGTTGCTTCTAGGTTCAGTTTGACTTATGTGACCTATGGTATTGTTGAGTTGACGCCCTGTACGTATGTTAGAATTCTATTGCTGAGTCGTGACAGGCTCATGATTTGCTCATAGAACTTCAACTTTCTTTTTCCGATATCTGCTGCTATGTTTGACGTCTTCCCTGTAGTTTTCCGAGGGTATTTGTATCCCTCTTTTGTCAGCTTTGGGCCGAGAGCTTAGCTCATGATTTTCTTTTCTTCCTTCAGTATGCTTTCCATGTCACTTTTCATATGGAGTGCTAGCGTCTCACCTGCATACAGTATTTCAGGCTTGATTACGGTTTTGTAGTGTCTGACGTGTGTGAATGCACCTGCATTTTTATTATATATGCGCTGTGTCTCTCCGAACGCTCACTTCTTTATTTGTAGTCAAGTCTTCTATGCGATCTTTTCTCCTCCTGTAGGTTCAAGGATTTCACCTCGATATTTGAAGTGTGCAACTGTATTTATTTTGCCGTATTTTGTGTCTAATTTTGTTATGTTTAAATTTGAGCAAAAAAATTCAGACTTCTCGAAAGAGATTTGCAGCCCAACTTTTTCTGCACATTTTTTTGGTACATCTGTTGTTTGGTTGCTGTTGCTTCGTTGTCTGAAGGTATGGCCAGGTCGTCTAAGAAAGCTAGGTTCGATATATCTGTTTTGTCCGGGCATCTTCCTAGTCGTGTTGGTTTTCAGTGCCCTTGAGTTTTCAGTTCTTTTTCCAATTCCCTCATTACTTTGTTCAGGACTAGATTGAATAATAGCGGGGATAATCCGTTACCTTGGCGCACTCCTGTTTTGATCATAAAGGGATCAGACATTTCACCCATGAATTTCACTTTCGATGTTGTGTCAAATAATGTCTGTCTGATTAATCGTAGTGTTTTTGGGTCGAGTCCCTGGTCTTCTCAGATGCTGAACAAGCATTGTCAGTCAGAAGAATCATACGCTATATACAGGGTGGTCCATTGACAGTGACCGGGCCAAATATCTCACGAAATAAGCGTCAAACCAAAAAACTACAAAGAACGAAACTCGTCTAGCTTGAAGGGGGAAACCAGATGGCGCTATGGTTGGCCCGCTAGATGGTGGTGTCATAGGTCAAACGGATATCAACTGCGTTTTTTTAAATAGGAGTCCCCATTTTTATTACATATTCGTGACGTACGTAAAGAAATATGAATGTTTTAGTTGGACTACTTTTTCGCTTTGTGACAGATTACGCTGTAATAGAAACGTACAAGTACGTGGTATCACGTAACATTCCGCCAGTGCGGACGGTATTTGCTTTGTGATACATCACCCGTGTTAAAATGGACTGTTTACCAATTGCGGAAAAGGTCAATATCGTGTTGATGTATGGCTATTGTGGTCAAAATGCTCAACGGGCGTGTGCTATGTATGCTGCTCGGTAGCCTGGACGACAGCATCCAAGTTGCCGGACCGTTCGGCGGATAGTTACGCTATTTAAGGAAACAGGACGTGTTCAGCCACATGTGAAACGTCAAACACGACCTTCAACAACTGATGATGCCCAAGTAGGTGTTTTAGCTACTGTAGCGGCTAATTCGCACATCAGTATCAGACAAATTGCGCGGGAATCGGGAATCTCAAAAACGTCGGTGTTGAGAATGCTACATCAACATCGATTGTACCCGTACCATATTTCTATGCACCAGGAATTACATGGCGACGACTTTGAACGTCGTGTACAGTCCTGCCACTGGGCACAAGAGAAATTACGGGACGATGACAGATTTTTTGCACGCGTTCTATCTAGCGACAAAGCGTCATTCACCAACAGCGGTATCAAAATGGTTCAAATGGCTCTGAGCACTATGGGACTCAACTGCTGAGGTCATTAGTCCCCTAGAACTTAGAACTAGTTAAACCTAACTAACCTAAGGACATCACAAACATCCATGCCCGAGGCAGGATTCGAACCTGCGACCGTAGCGATCTTGCGGTTCCAGACTGCAGCGCCTTTAACCGCACGGCCACTCCGGCCGGCAACAGCGGTATCGTGAGCCTGCATAATATGCACTATTGGGCAACGGAAAGCCCACGATGGCTGCGACAAGTGGAACATCAGCGACATTGGCGGCTTAATGTATGGTGCGCATTATGGGAGGAAGGATAATTGACTCCCATTTTATTGATGGCAATCTAAATGGTGCAAATTATGCTGACTTCCTACGTTCTACCGATGTTACTACAAGATATTTCACTGCATAACAGAATGGCGAAGTTCTTCGAACATGATGGATGTCCGGCACATAGCATATTTCATGACAGGTGGATTGGTCGTCGAAGCACCATACCATGACCCGCACGTTCACCGGATCTGACGTCCCCGGATTTCTTTCTGTGGGGAAAGTTGAAGGATATTTGCTACCGTGATCACCGACAACGCCTGACAACATGCGTCAGCGCATTGTCAATGCATGTGCGAACATTACGGAAGGCGAACTACTCGCTGTTGAGAGGAATGTCGTTACACGTATTGCCAAATGCATTGAGGTTGACGGACATCATTTTGAGCATTTATTGCATTAATGTGGTATTTACAGGTAATCACGCTGTAACAGCATGCGTTCTCAGAAATGATGTTCAAACGTACCTACGTTCTGTATTTTAATTTAAAAAACCTACCTGATATCAACTGTTCGTCTAAAATTGTGAGCCATATGTTTGTGACTATTACAGCGCCATCTGTCACAAAGCGAAAAATGTGGTCCAACTAAAACATTCATATTTCTTTACGTTCTTTACGAATATGTAATAAAAAATGGGGGTTCCTATTTTAAAAAAACGCAGTTGATATCCGTTTGACCTATGACAGCGCCATCTAGTGGGCCAACCATAGCGCCATCTGGTTTCCTCCTTCAAGCTAGACAAGTTTCGTTCTTTGTAGTTTTTTCGTTTGACGTTTATTTCGTGAGATATTTGGCCCGGTGAAGATCAATGGACCACCCTGTATATAACCAGCAATAAATAATCCAGTAGGTATAGTTCCATCTCTGATTTATTCCAGAAACAACCGGGTTCAGCATTATATTACGCCATCATCAGGACCTATATGCTAACATAATTGGAGTGACAGTTGTCTAGAATAAGTATGTATATGCACTACAGTTCGACTGAATAACCCAGTCGACTACGAGTCGCATGCATGCGATGGGCGCTATGACGTGCACACTGTGGTGGCAGTGTCCTCTAGAGTGTTTGCCCGGCGTGCTACTTGTGAAGCCGTCGCTGTACGCGCGGGTAGCGCCTGGTGCCAGCAGCGCGGTGGCAGCCTCCGCTTTGCCGGTGGCTGTGGCAGCAGGCCGCCGGGTCGCAGCTGAGCCGGAGACACTACGCCGCCGTGTGTACACAGATGGCCAATTAAGCCGGTACGGCGCCTGGGCGGCCTCTTTAATTTCATATCCATTTGAATCGGCCATCGATCTCCGGGCCCGGCGTCGGAGGCTGGGCGGGGCAGCGACGTGGGGCGGGGTGGGGCGGCGCAGGAAACGTGATGGGCGATAAAACGCGATCCAATTTGCAGAGTGCGCCGGCCCGGCCGCCACATGGCGGCGCACTAAACTGCTATTTATTTATTAGGGACGACTGCGCGCGCCGCCAATTACCCGGCCGCCGGCCTTCCCCGCTGTAAACACAGCGCAAGACGCGGCCGAGGGGCAGCCGCCTGGACCGCGCTTCCGCTGTGTCACCGCGGTTGTCCCCACCCGCAGGCGCAGAAACGCTCAGGCACTCCGGAGAAGGGAGGGAAGTTCCCATACTCGACTACGACGCACCTGCTCTCTCGGCTCACAGGCTGTGAATCACCAAGTCGCACTGTGTTTCTTGCTGTAGTCAACAGGGTCACTGACGAATACAAATAGAGGTAAAACAATGAATAAAACAGTTACCTGCTGCGGAAAGGAGCCTGTGATCTTTATTAACACCAACTACACTGCCCTCCATAAGTTTGGAAACAGCATGCTGCGTATTACAACGGAGAAAGATAGAAGTGATCTATGTGAGTTACTGGTTAGAATACGGAATAGCAAGCTCAAATAACGTTTGAAAATGACACGTACAGTATTGTACAGTTAATTATTGTACATACACAAACATATTGCGCAACGTAACCTTCCAGTGCTGGTGGTGGTAAAAGTCTACCTAAGTAGGTAGGTTACCGTCGCTTTGACATGCCCTACCGCTCCTGCAAGCTACCGTCTGTAGTAAATGGTTTCTTAAATTCGTATAGTCCACGAAATTACTGGCCCCTTCGAGCTATTGCTGGGTATTAATAATTTCTAGCGGAAGGTTTTAACGAACCGGTAGAAATTTGAACGCAACGGATAACGCTTTTTTTTTTTTTTTTTTTTTTGGAACCACTACAGGAGGCACCTATACAGGGCTTAATAGGCAGTATATAGCTTTTATTTGCTTTCATGACCCAGAATTCGACTGTGGTACTGACTGCCACCTATTCTTTATGATGGAAGGAGTAAATAATCAGTCGAGGGTAGAGGTTAATTGATATTTATTCAGTACCGATGGTATTTCAACAACTACTCGTGTTTCTCTTGCAATGTACATCATCAAAACCGGTCTCTAGTTAACATGGTTCAGATTCACCACGTAATTGTGGAATGGGATAGAGCAGCGCAGACCTGGCTTCAATGCAATTTTATACAACCCCACAATTATACCTAAACCCTCGGTTATTACATTGAGTTGCTATAGATTACTCAGAACAAGTTCCGCAAAGACAATACAAGCAAAACTAGGCCAGGGTGGAAGAGTGTTTCGCAAATCTTTATCAAATCAGTGGCCATTAAAATCCGATATTTTTCCTAGTGGCACGAGTATTTTACTTAACGCACCACATCGCCAACAAATCAAATCGTTATGGGGGTGCACAAGAAAATGTCCAGACACTCTGTGACCAAAATGGTACTGAAACAGAGGATGACAGACTAAAGGCCGAAATACTAAATGTCTTTTTCCAAAGCTATTTCACAGAGGAAGACTGCACTGTAGTTCCTTCTCTAGATTGTCGCACAGATGACGAAATGGTAGATATCGAAATAGACGACAGAGGGATAGAGAAACAATTAAAATTGCTCAAAAGAGGAAAGGCCGCTGGACCTGATGGGATACCAGTTCGATTTTACACAGGGTACGCGAAGGAACTTGCCCCCCTTCTTGCAGCGGTGTACCGTAGCTCTCTAGAAGAGCGTAGCGTTCCAAAGGATTGGAAAAGGGCACAGGTCATTCCCGTTTTCGAGAAGGGACGTCGAAGAGATGTGCAGAACTATAGACCTGTATCTCTAACGTCGATCAGTTGTAGAATTTTGAACACGTATTATGTTCGAGTATAATGACTTTTCTGGAGACTAGAAATCTACTCTGTAGGAATCAGCATGGGTTTCGAAAAAGACGGTCGTGTGAAACTCAGCTCGCGCTATTCGTCCACGAGACTCAGAGGGCCATAGACACTGGTTCCCAGGTAGATGCCGTGTTTCTTGACTTCCGCAAGGCGTTCGATACAGTTCCCCACGGTCGTTTAATGAACAGATTAAGAGCATATGGACTATCAGACCAATTGTGTGATTGGATTGAGGAGTTCCTAGATAACAGAACGCAGCATGTCATTCTCAATGGAGAGAAGTCTTCCGAAGTAAGGGTAATTTCAGGTGTGCCGCAGGGGAGTGTCATAGGACCGTTGCTATTCACAATATACATAAATGACCTGGTGGGTGAAATCGGAAGTTCACTGAGGCTTTTTGTAGATGATGCTGTGGTGTATCGAGAGGTTGTAACAATGGAAAATTGTACTGAAATGCAGGAGGATCTCCAGCGAATTGACGCATGGTGCAGGGAATGGCAATTGAATCTCAATGTAGACAAGTGTAACGTGCTGCGAATACATAGAAAGATAGATCCCTTATCATTTAGCTACAAAATAGGAGGTCAGCAACTGGAAGCAGTTAATACCATAAATTATCTGTGAGTACGCATTAGAAGTGATTTAAAATGGAATGATCATATAAAGTTGATCGTCGGTAAAGCAGATGCCAGACTGAGATTCATTGGAAGAATCCTAAGGAAATGCAATCCGAAAACAAAGGAAGTAGATTACAGTACGCTTGTTCGCCCACTGCTTGAATACTGCTCAGTAGTGTGGGATCCGTACCAGACAGCGTTGATAGAGAAGATCCAACGGAGAGCAGCGCGCTTCGTTACAGGATCATTTAGTAATCGCGAAAGCGTTACGGAGATGATAGATAAACTCCAGTGGAAGACTCTGCAGGAGAGACGCTCAGTAGCTCGGTACGGGCTTTTGTTAAAGTTTCGAGAACATACCTTCACCGAAGAGTCAAGCAGTATATTGCTCCCTCCTACGTATATCTCGCGAAGAGACCGTGAGGATAAAATCAGAGAGATTAGAGCCCACACAGAAGCATACCGACAATACTTCTTCCCCGAACAGTACGAGACTGGAATAGAAGGGAGAACCGATAGAGGTACTCAGGGTTCCCTCCGCCACACACCGTCAGGTGGCTTGCGGAGTATGGATGTAGATGTAGATGTAGATGTAGAAGAAACATCACCTCACTGCTGTTCAACCCACATGGCCAAGTTTCAGTAGCCAACAGAAACCCGGAAACATATGGACACTCACGATTGTTCCTTCCCTATTTTACACTCATTCACTATCGTATGATTATTCATCGTGTACAATATATTTTCAGACCGAAACTACAATTTATCAATGCGGCGGTTGCTCCAACCGACGACGTGGCGCGAAAGCAAGATCACAAAGAAAATAAATAAAAATCCCCAAAATATTACTGTAAATGGAAGAGCAGATTAAAATACATTGAATGAGTGAATTTCCGTTAAGCACAGAGCAATAACGTGACCGTGAGCTTAAGGCACATGGTGCATTGCCTGAACAAGGCACTAACGCAAGGTCTACTGAAATTCGAGTAAATTAAGAAAATCAATTCCCTTATGGGGTTCAGTGGTAATTTCGCACCTGATTTCAACATCTGGACTTCATTACAGAGCAGATTTCAGACAATCTAATACCTGTGTTAATATTACCAAAACGAGAGCTGCGTCTCCATGTCTGCCCAGCACCACGACCTAGGAACAAGTGCTCTTCCAACCAAATTCGCCTAACCGTTCCGCTTACAAACGTGGTGGGAGTGGCGCGCCAACCTGACAGAGCCAATACGCGCGCCTACGTGTCATCTTTGCCCCGACCTGCAAACTTGGTCTCTGCTAAACTTGTTCACACTTTGGGGGTTGGTACTACCCTACCCCAGAACGACCATTCATGCAGTGTTACAATCTGTGCCTAAAGCTTTCTGCTAGTTCACACACTCACTCATTTATACCGTCCAGTCCGCACAAGGGAAAGGAAAATGGGAAACGTGGTACACAAGAGAAAAAAATTCAATAAATAACACTGTTTAGTCCATTCTCTCCTTTTGAACACCAGCTGAGGTATTACCTGCAACAGAAGAAACTCTTGCTAATAATTTCTGCGTGCTAGCAATTTAGTAAAACATCGGAACGGTACAACAAGTTCCGTTTCAGTTGGAACGTACTAGTATTGCTCCGTTTTATGTAAACCGACATTACCTGTCCAAGCAGTTCTACTAAACACGCCAGGTGGCGCGAATAGACCACATGGCTATGTAGAGGTACGATGTTTATATTTCTGTTCACTTGTAGTTGCGTTTGCATGAAGGTATAACACGCCACGAAAGTAATTTCAGAGGCCCCAAAGTGCCAGATTCCTTATGACTCACGGGTAATGATAATCACTTTCCACCAAGAAGGTAATAGTGCTCTACAAATAGCAAAGAAACCGATCATTTTCATCAGCAGAAGTGTCAAAACCATATACCGGCATCGTCCTATGGAGATCGTCCTCGCTCAGGAGTACCCAGGAAAATATCAGAAAGCCAGGAAACGTATTTGGTAGTGACCAGTAAACGTAACAGATTAAAAACTATCCGTGAATTGACTGCTGAACTAAACGCAACGAGGGATACACCGGTGAGTGAGTCAACAGGGAGCCGACGCCTGGCAGACAACAACCTCCGAGGTTATGTAGCAACAAGGAAACCACTGTTGCGCCCTGCTAGCAAGAAGAAAAGGCTTCAGTGGGCTAAGACACACTAACATTGGACAGCGGGGGACTGGGAAAGTTATTCACTGATGAATCGAAGTTCGAAATACACTCCTGGAAATGGAAAAAAGAACACATTGACACCGGTGTGTCAGACCCACCATACTTGCTCCGGACACTGCGAGAGGGCTGTACAAGCAATGATCACACGCACGGCACAGCGGACACACCAGGAACCGCGGTGTTGGCCGTCGAATGGCGCTAGCTGCGCAGCATTTGTGCACCGCCGCCGTCAGTGTCAGCCAGTTTGCCGTGGCATACGGAGCTCCATCGCAGTCTTTAACACTGGTAGCATGCCGCGACAGCGTGGACGTGAACCGTATGTGCAGTTGACGGACTTTGAGCGAGGGCGTATAGTGGGCATGCGGGAGGCCGGGTGGACGTACCGCCGAATTGCTCAACACGTGGGGCTTGAGGTCTCCACAGTACATCGATGTTGTCTCCAGTGGTCGGCGGAAGGTGCACGTGCCCGTCGACCTGGGACCGGACCGCAGCGACGCACGGATGCACGCCAAGACCGTAGGATCCTACGCAGTGCCGTAGGGGACCGCACCGCCACTTCCCAGCAAATTAGGGACACTGTTGCTCCTGGGGTATCGGCGAGGACCATTCGCAACCGTCTCCATGAAGCTGGGCTACGGTCCCGCACACCGTTAGGCCGTCTTCCGCTCACGCCCCAACATCGTGCAGCCCGCCTCCAGTGGTGTAGCGACAGGCGTGAATGGAGGGACGAATGGAGACGTGTCGTCTTCAGCGATGAGAGTCGCTTCTGCCTTGGTGCCAATGATGGTCGCATGCGTGTTTGGCGCCGTGCAGGTGAGCGCCACAATCAGGACTGCATACGACCGAGGCACACAGGGCCAACACCCGGCATCATGGTGTGGGGAGCGATCTCCTACACTGGCCGTACACCACTGGTGATCGTCGAGGGGACACTGAATAGTGCACGGTACATCCAAACCGTCATCGAACCCATCGTTCTACCATTCCTAGACCGGCAAGGGAACTTGCTGTTCCAACAGGACAATGCACGTCCGCATGTATCCCGTGCCACCCAACGTGCTCTAGAAGGTGTAAGTCAACTACCCGGGCCAGCAAGATCTCCGGATCTGTCCCCCATTGAGCATGTTTGGGACTGGATGAAGCGTCGTCTCACGCGGTCTGCACGTCCAGCACGAACGCTGGTCCAACTGAGACGCCAGGTGGAAATGGCATGGCAAGCCGTTCCACAGGACTACATCCAGCATCTCTACGATCGTCTCCATGGGAGAATAGCAGCCTGCATTGCTGCGAAAGGTGGATATACACTGTACTAGTGCCGACATTGTGCATGCTCTGTTGCCTGTGTCTATGTGCCTGTGGTTCTGTCAGTGTGATCATGTGATGTATCTGACCCCAGGAATGTGTCAATAAAGTTTCCCCTTCCTGGGACAATGAATTCACGGTGTTCTTATTTCAATTTCCAGGAGTGTATTTGGAGGTAAACGCCGTCAGTTCGTACGCCGTTTACCACATGAACGCTTGAATCCTCAATGCCTCATTCCAACTGTAAAGCATGGATGGGGTTCTGTGATGGTATGGGTATCCTTTGCAGGGAATAAAGTCTCAGATTTTCTTGAAAATAGATGCAAAACTTAACCAAAAAGATTTCCGTGCCATTCTCCAGTGACATGCTAAGGCATCTGGTTTGCGTCTGATTGGGAAAGGGTTTGTCTTGCAGCAAAACATACGTCTCGCTTTTGTCAGAACCACGTGAAGTTTCTAGAAGTTCGTAAAATATTGAAAACATGGAATGGCCATCCAAATTCCCTGATTGTAACCCAAACGAGCTGCTATGGGATGAATTGGACAGGAGGATCCGAAAACGGGAAATCATGAGTGGGTCACAATTGTGGAGATCCTGCAGCAAGAATGAAGATTAATTCCAACTGAAACCTTGACAAAACTGACGCAGTGCATGCCGGGAGTGTGCAAGGCAGTGATGGAAGCAAAGGGTGGCTGTTCTGAGGAATCGAAAATTTAATTGTTGCATCTTCCTGTGTATTTATTGAGCTTAATAAACATCTAGAAAACAACAAAATGCATTTTTATTCTGTATTTCCTTTCCATTTTCTATAATTACTAGGTGAAATTACTAGTTGTTTCCAAACTTATGGAGGGTAGTGTATGTAGCCAATCAGTTCTCCACATGAAGAGGATAATGTGGACCGTCTAAGTGCATAAAGCTGAGTGATGCAGAAAAACAGTTTTATTTACAATGGAGCGCCAAAGAAACTGGTACAAGCATGGGAATTCAAGTACAGAGATATGTAAACGGGCAGGATACAGCACTGCGGTCGGCAACGTCTACAACAAGTGTCTGGCGCAGTTGTTAGATCGGTTACTGCTGCTACAATGGCAGGTTATGAAGATTTAAGTGAGTCTGAACGTGGTGTTATAGTCGGCGCGCGAGCGATGGGACACAACATCTTCGAGGTAGCGATGAAATGGGGATTTTCCCTTACGACCATTTCACGAGAGTACAGTGAATGTCAGGAATCCGGCAAAACATCAAATATCCGACAGCGCCCGGAAAATGATCCTGCAAGAACGGGACCAACGACGACTGAAGAGGGGATCGTTCAACGTGACAGAAGGGCAACCTTTCCGCAAACTGATGCAGATTTCAATGCTGGGAGTCAACAAGTTTCAGCGTCCGAGCGTTCAACGAAACTTCATCCAAATGGGATTTCGGAGTCGAAGGTCCACTCGTGTACACTTGTTGATTGCACGACACAAATCTTTACGCCTCGCCTGGGGCCCGTCAACATTGACATTGGTTTTTGATGACTGGGAACCTGTTGCCTGGTCGAACGGGTCTCGTTTCATATTGTATCGAGCGGATGGACGTGTAAGAGTATGGAGACAATATGATGAATCCATGGACCCTGCATGTCAACAGGGGACTGTTCAAGCTGGTAGAGGCTCTGTAATGGTGTGAGGTGTGTGCACTTGGTGTGATATGGGACCAAAAGCATCCAGTCTGATCACCATTCGTGTCCATTATGTATTCCGACGGACTTGGGTAATTCCAGCAGGTCAATGCGACACCCCACACGTCCAGAATTGCTATAGAGTGTCTCCAGGAACACTTTTCTGTGTTTAAAAACTTCTGCTGGCAAACTCTCGACAGGAACATTATTGAGCATCTCTGGGATGTCTGTTCAGAAGAAATCTCCACCGTCTCGTACTCTTACAGATTTATGGACAGCCCTGCAGGATTCCTGATGTAAATTCTCTCCAACACTACCTCAGACATTAATCAATTCCATGCCACGTCGTGTTGCGGTACTTCTACGTTCCCGCGCGGACCCAACACGATATTAGGCAGATGTACCATTATCTATAAGATCATACTTTCTGAATAAAAAGCGAAAAAAATGAAAAACAAAGAATTAGTCAAATCTGTACGCGCATTTTGTGAAACGATTTATCTAAAACAAATAAAAGAGATCCGAGGAACATTTGACATGCCTTTGAATGATGCTCGATATCTTGTACAGAAAATGACGCGCATTAATTTTTTTCTCTAATATTTTCTATATCTTACTTTTAGACAGATTAACTCACAAAACGTTTGACTTTTTTTTCAAAAATACTGTATGCTTTACTTATGCAGATTATTTATATTAAGTGAAATGCTCAGCCTTCACATGAATTGCTGGTGAATTATGTTCCCCACAGTCAAATATCAGTAAAATTTCACTTTTTTTTAATTGTGTTTTATTAGAAGTTGAAGTGTGTAAATCTTGGGATACGTGTATATACACTTAAAGATGAGTACTTTGGAAAGACCTTACAAATTTACTCTTTGAGATGTAATGCAAACAGAATAGATAAAACTTAGTACACAGAATTTGTGAAACGACTGTAACGGAGTTAGTTAAAACGTAAAAGCAGAAACAGCCGAACCCGAGACAAAACAACGAATCCGAGCACTAGCCTATGATGCTACTAACTCACCATGTACACTTCGTGTATAATGAAACTTCCTGGCAGATTAAAACTGTGTGCCGGACCGAGACTCGAATTCGGGACCTTTGCCTTTCGCGGGCAAGTGCTCTACCAACTGAGCTACCCAAGCACGACTCACGCCACTCCCTCACAGCTTTACTTCTGCCAGTACCTCGTCTCCTACCTTCCAAACTTAACAGAAGCTCTCCTGCGAACCTTGCAGAACCAGCACTCCTGAAAGAAAGGATATTGCGGAGACATGGCTTAGCCACAGCGTGGGGGATGTTTCCAGAATGAGATTTTCACTCTGCAGCGGAGTGTGCGCTGATATGAAACTTCCTGGCAGATTAAAACTATGTGCCGGACTGCGAATCGAACTGGGGAGCTTTGCCTTTCGCGGGCATGTGCTCTACCAACTTTTTTTTTTTTTAATCTCATTTTGTTCGCTTTTGTTCGTTGCATCTGCTCGGGGCGGGCGTCGTAAGACATCCGCTTAAGTTCGTTATTGATCGATTAACTCAGTTTTTTTTTTTTTTTTTATTCCAGAGGGCAGCTAACCCTCTGACCGAACACGCTGAGCTACCGTGCCGGCTACAGAGCTAACCAAGCACGACTCACGCCCCGTCCTCAGAGCTTGATTTCTGCCAGTATATAATGTCACTAGACAGCCGCTTCACCTTTTATCGGCTGTTGAAAGTTCTTGGTAATGTAAGAAATGTTCCTCTGTAATTTGTTTATGAGATAGTTAATCATCTCTCTGGTCATCCACATATTTTCGAAGTATTTGTCTGATGATTTTCGTAACTGATGATACAAATTATGAAATTCACCATGAAGATTCATCCCTTCGTAAATTTCATGCACAGTGTTCCTTCATCGCCTTACTTTCCTATGTAATGCTAATTTTGTTGCCTTTCTTTCGAACTACAGTATTCTACGGTTTAGGGGTGCCGTTGTATAGAAACAGTTGGTCAGCTCCACTGGCCGTGATGTAACGGGAGGTTGTCGCTGGCAGGCAGGACACCGGAGCGTATCATCCGATGCTGCCGCTTGTTGCTAGAGTGTGGCGTATCCAGGCGTCACTCACCGTCAGTCCTTCTGAAGCTTACATAGGACGCGGCCCAAGATCACAGCAACAACAACGTCAGCTGCTAGTAGATAGTGTCGGAAGTTCCATGCGGCTTTTCGCGGATGATGCTGTAGTATACAGATAAGTTGCAGCACTAGAAAATTGCAGCGAAATGCAGGAAGATATGCAGCGGATAGGCACTTGGTGCAGGGAGTGGCAACTGACCCTTAACATAGACAAATGTAATGTATTTCGAGTACATAGAAAGAAGGATCTTTTACTGTATGATTATATGATAGCGGAACAAACACTGGTAGCAGCTACTTCTGTAAAATATCTGGGAGAATGCATACCGAACGATTTGAAGTGGAATGATCATATAGAATTAATTGTTGGTAAGGCGGGTGCCAGGTTGAGATTCATTGGTAGAGTCATTAGAAAATGTAGTCCATCAACAATGGAGGTGGCTTACAAAACACTCCTTCGACCTATACTTGAGTATTGCTCATCAGTGTGGGATCCGTACCAGGTCGGGTTGACAGAAGAGATACAGAAGATCCAAAGAAGAGCGGCGCGTTTCATCACAGGGTTATTTGGTACACGTGATAGCGTTACAGACTCTGTAAGAGAGGCGCTCTGCATCGCGGTGTAGCTTGCTGTCCAGGTTTCGAGAGAGTGCGTTTCTGGATGAGGTATCGAATATATTGCTTCCTCCTACTTATACCTCCCGAGGAGATCACGAATGTAAAATTAGAGAGATTCGAGCGCGCACGGAGGCTTTCCGGCAGTCGTTCTTCCCGCGAACCATACGCGACTGGAACAGGAAAGGGAGGTAATGACAGTGGCACGTAAAGTGCCCTCCGCCACACACCGTTGGGTTGCTTGCGGGATATAAATGTAGAATGTAGATGTAGATGCTAATATCTGTATCAAGTGCCGGTTCTCTGCAGGTCTTCCTGCATTTCCCTACAGTTTTGTAGCACTGTGACGTCTTTGTATACAACTGTTACAACCACTAACAGCCTCATGGGGCTTCCGACGTTATCCACTAAGTCCTTTATATGCGTTGCGAACAATGCTGTTCTTACAACACTGCTTTTGGGCAGGCCAGAAGTTACTTTCACGTATGAAGATTTCTGTCTGTTAAGAATTAATGGCTGCGTTGCATTTGCTAGGAACTCCTCAATCGAATCACAAAGCTGGTCTGATACACCATTCCCCCGTATACTTTTGGAACAATAGTACAAGAAACAGCATAGAAACCATGCCTGCACTACGCTCCTCTCCTAAGCTTCCGCTCTGATCTACCTGTCTCATTATCAGATCTAGAGACGCCCTTGACAGAATTGACATTGCACTTGCCTGAACAATTGTATCACAAATTACGTTAGGCAGTACAACTACATCCATTCCCGACAGCGACTGTTATGACACACTTCGTCCTGAGTAAGCACGTAGTTGCTGTTGAAGTGAACTGATTCAAAATACAAAAGATGCAACAATTTGGTCAAGTAGACGCCCGTCGTTACCGTAGGATGTCTGTAAGCTCCCTGCGAACAGGTCGGAGGAAGGCGAACCTTCTCGCAGTAGCGCCTCCCTAACCTCCAGATGGCTATCGTCTCATTACGAGTGGAAGTGTCGCCCCCTGGCCGCAGTTTCTCTGATCAGAATTTCAAATTGATGGCTATCGGGTGCCGCGCGGAGCTGCTGCTTCGTATAATTGATGGAGCGGGCGCCCCGGGATCGCCAGCTGCCGCCGCGTCCCAGACACGCTGACGACAAGAAGTTGACGTAATTAAGGCGACTCGAGATTATACTTCCAGCGGTTCCAGTCCAGCGGCACCTGTTCACTGCTCTTACACGGCGACCTTGTGTGAGTACAAGGCAGCTTCTGAGAGACATCGCAGCAGGCAGATTATTTGTAAGGCATAAATCGTTTACAGTAAGGATGCCAAGCGAGGAATACAAGCATCTCAGTAAGAGAACTTCATTTTGTGTTTTAGCAAATTTCCATTTTTAACGTAGTGATTCTCTATGATTCGCTTTATGATTTCGACGTACATGTAGCTTACCAACGAGTGTTATCAAGTCATGCTTGACTGTGCGGCATGTCACACCTGATGGATTTGCACTGGGATGACAAAAGCCATAGGATAGCGATATGCAGATGTACAGATGGCGGTAGTATCGCATTGTAAAATGCAGTATATTCGAGGAGCTGTCAATTGCACTCGGGTGATTTATGTGAAAAGCTTTCCGATGTAGTTATAGCCACAAGACGAGAACTAACAGCCTTATAACACGCAACGGTAGTTAGAGCTAGACGCTTGGGACATTCCGTTTTGTAAATCGTTAGGAAATTCAGTATTCCGAGACCCACAGGGTCAAGAGTGTGCCGAGATTACCAAATTTCAGGTGTTACATTTCACCACGGACGACGCAGCGGCTTACGGCCTTCCCTTTACGACCGAGAGCTGCGGCGTTTGCACAGAGCTACCAGTGCTAAAAGACAAACAACAGTGCGCGAAATAACCGCAGAAATCAATATGAGACGTACGACGAATGTATCCGTTACGACAGTGCAGTGGATTTTGGTGATAATGGTCTACGGCAGCAGACGACCGATGCGTGTTACTTTGCTAACAGCACGACATCGCCAGCAACACCTTTTGTTGGCTCTTGAGCATACCGGATTGACACTACACGACTGGTAAACCCTGGCCTGCTCAGATGAGTCCCGATGTCAGTTGCTTAGAGCTGATGGTAAGGTTCGAATATGGTGCAGACTCCACGAACTCATGGACCCAAATTGTCAACCAGGCACTGTGCAAGCAGATAGTGACTCTATAATGATGTAGACTGAGTCCTCAGGTCCAGCTGAACCGATCATTGACTGGAAATAGTTATGTTCGGCTGCTTGGAGACCATTTGTAGCAATTCATGAACTTCATGTTCGTAAACAAAGATTGAATTTTTATGGATGATAATGTGCCGCTTCACCAGGCCACAACTGTTCGGAATGGGCTGAAGAAGATTCTGCACAGTTCGAGCGAATGGTTTGGCCACCCAGATCGCCCGATCGAACATTTATGGGACAAAATCGAGAGGTTAGTTCATGCACAAAATCCTGCACCGACAACACTTTCCCAATTATGGACTCAATATGGCTAAATGTTTCTGCAGTGGACTTCCAACGATTTGTTGAATCCATGGCATGCCGTGCCACGCACTATGCCGGGCAAAAGGAGGCGCGACATGGTATTAGAAGGTATCCAATGAGCCTTTTCACCTCCGTTCAAAATGGTTCAAAGGATTCTAAGAACTATGGGACTTAACATCTGCGGTCATCAGTCCCCTAGACTTAGAACTACTTAAACCTAACTAACCTAAGGACATCACGCACATCCATTCCCGAGCCAGGATTCGAACCTGCGAGCTAGCAGCAGTGCGGTTCTGGACTGAAGTGTCTAGAACCGCTCGGTCACAGCGGCCGGCATCACCTGAGGGTAAGAGAACTCATGCACAGTCTTGCTCTCAATGTGTATTCCTCGGTTATTGGCCATCATGATTCAAGTGCTGAAGTGGAGATATAATGTGTTCCTTGCGCTGGATGTCTGCATTCTGTCAACTTGAAACACCATTGGAGGAGACGTTCTAGGAATACTGCATCCTGAGACCTTAGCCTGAAGAAACTGTAGTCTGAAGACTGATGGCAGCTACGCGTGCATCGCTAGCAGTTGTCTTCTTTGTTAACTACACTTCGAGTGAAACACTGAAGAGAATTAAATGGCGGGAAACATTTTAATATAAAACGCTCTGAGCTTTCCTGACTACCACGACCAAGTGACACGTGTAGTTGTGCACGGTCATTGCTAGACCGACATTACTTAACTTTTTGTGGTTGTGTTTTCAGTTGTAATGATAAAGGCTTACCTGTCAGAACGTGAGAAAAACATTCGTTAGATTATTATTACTGGATTTGCGTGGATTACGTACACAATTTATTATAACTGGGGGTCCTACCTCCGTTTATTGTCATTGGGTTCAAGAAGTGTTTCTACATAACATTAATGGTTCTTTTATTTAGTAGTGTCAGTTTTGTGCATTTATGCAATATTGCAGTGCCTGTGTTATTCCGAATTATGATGCAAAGTTAATTCGGAGAAACTGGTACTGCAGCGACTACAGTCACTATGAGACACAAGAAATGTATTCGCAGTGGCCTCCTTGGACAACCATGAGCTATCTAATGGGATGAGGACAATGAAAGATTGTGCCGGACCGGGACTCGAACCCGGATTTCCCGTTTATTAGTAGCGGTCGCCTTACCGTTTGGCTACCCGAGAACGACTCATCGCCAGACCCAAACTTCCATATGTCGTCAACCAAGTGTCTACCTCCTGTAGCCGTACATCAGTTATGTATGTTCCCGTACTGGGGAGACATTTTACTTGAAAGTCGCTTGCCTGGTGATGGTTTAACAATACGATAATGCAGGGCCTATGTTACGTTGGAAAATTCCTTCGGGCATGCATGCATGCATGCATGCACGCAAGCCTCGATGTCACCCTCCCGCCTTTGTTGAGCACCTTATAAATGTATCGTGTACAGAGTGAACGAACGACGAGAGTCCCAGGCGCCTGTACGTAGGCTGCGCTGCTGCTCTTTCAAAATTGTGTGAATTCCTAACGGACCAAACTCTGAGATCATCGGTCCTTAGACTTACACAATACTCAAACTAACTTAAACTAACTTACGCTAAGAACAGCACACACAACTATGCCCGAGGGAGGACTCGAACCTCTGGCAGGAGGGGCCGCGCAATCCGTGACATGATGCCTCAAACCACGCGGCCGATCCGCGTGGTTGCTGCTCTTTCCTCGTTACACTCCTTCTCTTGTGTTTGATAGTGGGTCATCCGAAATCCTAGTGTGTTGAAAGATTTGGCAATCTGCTAGCACCTAGAACTTCGTCATGGGTTCTGTCCATACAGGTACATTTTTAAAATTCTCAATAAATGTGAACGGATGCCACCGAGGGTTTCATCCAACTTGGAAAGACTCTTATCCGTTTTATTCACGCATGTGACAATGTTGCGTCCTGTGGGATCAAGCCACAGGAGGTCATAAAACAGGAGCATTGAAAAAAGCATAAAGACCGTTTGCTGCTTCGGATCACGTTCAGATTTCGTCGAATACTTTTGAACGATCCGTAGTGGTTCCAACCTGTATATGACAGCAAAAACTACAGTAGCGCTGAAGATTGCTTCAGTTAAAGACAGCTGTTGAAGAATACTGTGAAAAATGAGTTGAATTAATAACTTCGAGCGTATCTATGGACAATGAAAGTAAATGCTCTAAGTTGTGAACCATGATATGTTGTGTCACAGAATGAATAATGTTGAAATCATGAGATGTGTTCTGTCCAATAAATGGTTGCTTACATATGAAGATTGATGATTTTCGTAGGAGAATGGTGTGATTAGTGTGCTTATGATTATACAGAATACCGTAAATGTGTTATTTAAAGTGAAATTTTTGTGTAGTTACGAATTTCCTCCAAAATAGAGGTTGATATAATGTGTTATTGTAGGTTTTGTACTTATTTATCGAGTAAAGAGAAGTATACAAACTTTGTTGGTGTTCCTACTGAATGAAGGTTATTGTAGGTGATGTGTGTTGTTGTGGTTCTTGGTTGAAGTTGGATAGAAGTTTGAAAAATCACGCAGTAGTTACATCGGTTCTTGAGACTATGAAGATGTGCATAATAAAGTATTCGCTGATGTCAGGAACACTTAAAATTAGTTGTTCATTGATGATTATTTTGTGTAGACTGGTACACGAATAGAATACGAACAAGCATTTTTGCCGGCACCAGGTGCATGGCAGGCTGGTGGTTATTTGAGGGGACAATTAAGGATGAGTACAGTTAACTAATCAATAAGCTAACCTCTTTTGCTATTTTAACAGTAACGGGATTCAGAGCCTGTGCGGAACTATAAATTTAGAAATAAACTAATTGAGACTTGTTTTGCAAAGTAAAGTCACATGATGGTTGTTCTGAACCAATGCAAAGGAATTAATGAATGATGAAATGTAGCTACAAACAGGAATAATTAAACAAGTAACTGATTTGTAAATGAACAGCTTTAAGGAACTGGAACCTCGGCCTAAGGGTAACAATGTTGAAGTCTTTACTTTCGTCATTCCTGTATATTGGTGAGTACACATGACTGTTTCGAGGCAAGGTATTATGAAGTGAGATGTTTTACTGTTATTCAGTGTCGAATGGAATCTACTGTGAATAATTAGTGACTCTCAGAGTGAATGTCAATTTTCTATCGCCTCACAGTGGTACATAATTTTGATATGCATGGGTTATCGAAGCAGCATGTCATTCTATTGTGTATGTGGTTTGGAAATGTTCTGTTAGCAAGTAGTAATGTGTGAAGTCATCCACACAGGTACTAAAAGGAATCCTCTAAATTTCGGTAACAATAAATAGCACAAATCTTAAGGCCGTAAATTCAAGTAAGTACTTGGGGATTACAATTACTAATAACTTAAACTGGAACCATCACATACTCGTAGATACTGTTGTGGGGAAAGCAAAATAAAGACTGTAATTTACTGACAGAAAATTTAGAAAATGCAACAGGTCTGCTAAAGAGACTGCCTACACTACGCTTGTCCGTCCTCTCCTGGGGTATCCGCATCAGACAGGATTAATGGAGGACATCGGAAACGTTCAAAGAATGGCAGCTCGTTATTTATTACAGTGAAATACGGGAGAAAGTTCCACATTTATGACATGCAAATTGAGGTGGCAGTCACTTAGTCAACGGTGTTTTGCATTGCGGTAGGTCCCCTCATGAAACTTCAATCACCAGCTTTCTCCGCCGAATGTAAAACATTTTGTTGGAGCCCACCTACATAGGGAGAAATGATCATCATAATAAAATAAGATAAATCGGAGAGCACACGGAAATACTTAAGGGTTCCTTTTTCCCGCGCTGTTCGGGAGCGCAACGGTAGAGAAGTAGCTTGAAGATATTTCGATGAACCCTCTGCTTGCACTTAATTGTGAGTTGAAGAGTAATCATGTAGATGTTGATGTGTGTTTGATTTAATGGTGTTTAAATGACTATGTTTATTTGAAGTTCTACCATCTGATTTAGATGAACAGTGCTGTATATTTTCATACTTATATTACGATTTCTCAGTGAACTGCCTGATTTGTAATTGCTCACACATTTTTTCCTTGAACTATAATATTTCTCGTCAGTGCAGCTCATTTGGTAGTGATTAGGTGAATTGTATTGTACATGACCATGCCCTTCTCTTTTATCGCGTTTGTATGTCCCTAGGGATACTGTTGAATGGTTTATAGCTTGTGATCATGAAACCAGACAATTTCTGCTGCATATATCTTGCAGATGCTAAGGCTGTGTGCAGGAGCCATTGCTTTTTCAGCACAAGAATCAAATAGTCTATTTTATGAATGTACTATAAGCGCAGAGACTGTGTCCAGGTACAGTTTATATTGTTTTGGATCATGAAACATTTCTTTAGTGTGCTTGGTTTACGGTATCAAACAATCTAAGTAATATTCTTGTGTATTAAAAACATTTGTTTGCATATGCTGTTTTATGGCATTCTGTATATAAGAAATATGTTGTTTTGTTAATTAATACTGTGTTGTACTCGTAACTTTATCGTTCTTTCTAATACATTATGCGAGAAAGAATTGTACTATTGATTAATGTCATCCAGGAACAAGGAAGAATTGTAGCACAGCAACGGTGATAAATGTAAAATGTATTTCGAATTGATTTTGATTAGAGATGAGTATTGGCCAGAATTTGTTAATTTATGGTTGAAAGGAGACTTTGTGCAGAGGGCCAAGTCTTTGCTAATTTGTCGTAAGATACTGTTTGATTTAGAATTTATAGTGCTTTTACAGGCGAAGATGGATTTGTAGGGAGAAGAGACGACAAACGAATTAGAACAAGGTTGCCGTTGGTTTTGGAATTAGACATGAGTCGTTAATTTAGTAGCACTGAAGTAGTTGTGATTCAGTTAGACTTTAGGGGGCAGCAATGAGCCATATGAAGTGGGTTGCACTGTAGTTCATCATCGTATGGATCTACGAATTAACCATTTATTACATGAATCTTATGTATTGTTCTTTGTGACATGATACTTTTGTGCAAATCATAAATCTTGTTTATTTATTCTATTTTAGTGTAAGGATCATCTTATGATATTGTGTACTTAGGTTATTAGCGGATGCTGAAAATGATGTACGTTATGTAGATTATCATGAAATGAAATGACTTGTTGAAGTTAAAAGGAAACAGAATGTCTATTCGTGTGTAACACAGTCTGCCAGACGTAGCAGAGTTTTTGTATCAATAGTACATATGTGTGAGTGTTAATAAGCCATACGTAAGTGATATACTAATTTTCCTGGTATTTTTTCTTGCAGTGAGCTATGGGATGAATTGTACGAATGAGACAGACACAATAGTGCTTAGTATACAGCCTGATTAATAAGTCGTTGGCTGAGGCCACAAGCGCCTTACTCAACTGAAGAGTACTCAGTACAATGAATCTTTCAGACGGAAAGGAACTCATTGTGTGATGGAAACCTGGGTTTCTTGATGAGGTGTCAGGTGCACTATTGCAGATTGGAGATTACGGTCCCGGATCTTTCAAAAAAATTTCAGCAACTCGGCAGCGCCTGGATCATGTCAAGGACTATCTCACATACTACGCCATGTCAACCAGTCTTTCATATTCAGCGCCAGCCACAAACAAGAAACAAGAATACCTTGTCCAGTCTGTACCATCATTATGAAGAATATGAGCTAAAAGTGTCGTATGCAAATGTATGTGTGTGTGTGAGTTCTGTGAGTACAAAACAATTTTGCCTCCCTGTCAAATATTCCTTTTGCCATCCTAGTCTCCCAAACCGAGCCATATTTCTTTTGTGTATTAACAATTTTATGACGATGTGTAAAAATGAGACATCTTGACGTTTTCATTAGTGAAGAGAAGACAGTCATATACATCCGTTTACACAACAAATCTAACAACACGATGTCTGGTTTCTTGATATGATTTAAATTTTCACATTTTTTTGCTTAAGAGTGTATATTTAGGGTGTTGCATATGTGTGTTTAATAAGTTATTTTGTTCGTGAACACGAATAATAAGTATATTTATATTTACGCCTTAAGCTCATGCATTACTCAGCACATGTGGCTGGCAGATATTTGTAAGAGTTATTTCTGTTAATAATAATTACATTAATTTGAACTATTTTATTTTTAAGCAGTTCAATTTACTTATTTTTTTCATGTCAGGTTAACCAAATTTTAAATTCAAGTAGTATGTCCTATTTTGTGCTTTAACAGGATTGAAGGTCATGCCATGGTGACACATTAAAATCTGTAAGCTTAGATTTTTGGGACATCATGGCCTGGAACTGTGTAACCTCAAGCCAAAAAGCACTGGCATGAGGTTATCATTGTTTGTTTTTAATTTATTACTCATTTAATTACTCTTGTTATTAGACAACTTTATCCTTTTGAAATGGGGTCAGGGTGTGATGTACCAGTTCATAATGTCCTGTAATAGTCTATTGTTGTTATATAACTATGCTTTTGAAAAGATTTCAGGATATGACGTACATACTCATAATATCCTCTAATGGTCTCCTACAGATATCTGACGATATCACCTATGATGCAGTGGGCATGGTAGTCATAAGAAGAACATTTTTTCTTTTTTTGAATCATCGGTCTTCCGACTGGTTTGATGTGACAAGGGCCCGAATTCCTCTGCTGTGCCAAACTTTTCATTTCAGAGTGGCAAATGCAGCCTAAGTTCTCAGTTATTCCAAATACGTTCAATATACCAAGGAGACGGTGATGAAAGTTACCTGTTCATCTGGCACTTTCATTTCTTCCCATCCTATTTTGCTTTTAGTAGACTGATACATTTGTCTTTGCAATACTTTGCACGTATCTGCTATTCACAACTTCGATTAACTGATGTAAGCATTGTAAGCAACTTCTTTTCATGGTCGCTGAGGCAATTTGAAGGCTTTGTGGAGTCAGTTTGTTTTCCGAACAACAAGTAGCCTTAGAAGGTTGGAAGCGGCGAAGCAGCTCTTCTGTGAAATAGTATATGCCACGCTGTTTCTCTTCTGCTGTGCGTTCTGTTCTGTGTTCCATAACTGGACAGTGGCGTCGAGGGAAATGAAGGGAAACTTTACACAACTGTGACTTCGTGATGGGCATTGGGCATGACATAACTTGAAAAAACGAAACAAGCGACACTATTCGTTGCTCGCTAGTGATGACTAGCGTGACAATGGAAGACATCAACGTGATAACCGTGTCGTTGCTGGGAAGTATAGGGTCAGACTTATGTACAGCAGTTGATGTTCTAACAATATCTCCTGTACTACTGTGGGTCAGTGGGCATGGCGGTCATAAGAAGGTCATTTCTTCTTTTTTTGATTCATAGGTCTTCTGATTGGTTTGATGTGGCCAGCCACGAATTCCTCTCATGTGCCAAACAGTTTTTACTCTCTACAGTTTCCTTTAGTACCACAGAAGCCACTCCTTGATGTCTTAATAGATGTCCTATCATCTTGTCCATTCTCCTTGTCAGTGTCTTCCACATATTTCTTTCTTTCCCGATTCTGCGGAGAACCTCCTCATTCCTTACCACATCATTTCAGCTAGCTTTCAGCATACTTCTGTGTAACATACCTAAAATACTACGATTCTCTTCTGCTACGGTTTTCCCCCAGTCCATATTCCGCTGTCATATAATGCTGTGCTCCAAACGTACAGTCTCAGAAGTTTCTTCCTCAGCTTAAGGCATATCCTTGATAATAGACCTCTCTTGGTCGAATACCCCCTTTTTCCAGTGATAGTCTGCATTTTTATGTCCTCCTTGGTCCAACCACCATGTGATAATTAATGCCTAGGTAGGAGAATTCCCTCATTTCGTCTACATCGAGATTCCCAGTTCCGAGGTAAAATTTCACGCTATTCTCACTTCTGATACTTCTCATTACTTTAGTCTTTCTTCGATTTACCCTCATTCCCTACTCTTTACTCATTAGACTCTTCATTCCATTCAACAAATTTTGTAATTCTTCCTCACTTTCACTGAGGACAGCAATGTCATCTGCGACTCTTATTATCGGTATTCTTTCACTTCAATTTTAATCGCACTCTGGAACCTTTATTTTATTTCTTCCATCGCTTCTTCGATTTATAGATTGGATATCAAGGGCGAAAGGCTATATCCTTGTCTTACCCCTTTTCCAGTCGAAACATTTCCTTCTTTGTCTTCCAATCTTATTGTTCCTTCTTCGTTCTCCACGTATTATATGATACCCGTCTTTACCTACAGCTTACGCCTATCATCCTCAGAATTTCGAACATCTTGTACCATTTTACACTGAATAACGCTTTTTCCAGCTCCACAAATCCCATAAACCTATCTTGATTTTTCTTCAGTTTGCTTCCATTATCAGCCGCAACGTGCGAACTGTCTCTTGGAACCTTTACCTTTCCTACAGCTAAAGTGATCGTCCTTTAACAGACCCTTAATTTTATTTCCCATTCTGCTGTATATTATGCTTGTCAGCAACTTGGATGCAGGAGCTGTTAACCTAATTGTGCGATAATTCTCGCACTTGCGGATTCCTTATCTTTAGAATTGTGTTGCTGCTACAGTTTTCCCGAATGTCAGATGGTATATCGCCAGAGTCATGTATTCTACACACCAAAGCGAGTAGTCGTTTTGTTCCCACTACCCCCAATGATTTTAGACATACCTATGGAATGTTATCGATCCCTTCTGCCTTCTTTGATCTCCAGTCGTCTAAAGCTATTTTAAATGCTGTTTCTAAGACTGGATCCCGTACCTCATCCCCGTCGACCCTGTTCATTCTTCCATCACTCACCAGGCAATTCATCTCCCTCATCGATGCCTTCAGCGTGTTCTTTCACCTATTCGCTCTCTCCTCTGCATTTAACAGTGGAATTCCCATTGCACTCTTAATGCTACAGTCCTTGCTTTTTCTTTCGCCTAAGGTTGTTTTGACTTTTCTATCTCCTGTATCAGTCCTGATGATAGTCATTTGTTTTCCGATTTCTTCACATTTTTCATGCCACCATTTGGCCTTAGCTTCCCTCCACTTCCAATTTATTTCATTCCTACATATTTCTGTAGTCCTGAATTTCCCTAAACATTTTTGTGCTTCCTTCTTTCGGTGGTCAGTTGAAGTATTTCATCCGTTACCCTTGGTTTCTTCGTAGGTACCTTCATTGTACTTACGTTTTTCTTCCGAACTTCAGTGATTTCCTTTTAAGACATGTCCATTCCTCTTCAGGTGAACTGCCTACTAAACTATTCATTATTGCAATATCTGTAGCCTCAGAGAACTTCAAGCGTCTCTCTTCGTTCTTTAGTACTTCCGTGCTCCACTTCTTTGCGCATAGATTCTTTCTTATTGATCTGTTAAACTTCAGCCTTCGCATCATAGTTACTAAACTTCAGTCAGGGTCTATATGCTCCCCCTGAGTACGCCTCGCAATCCGGTATCTGATTTTTAAATCGCTTCCTGACCATGACGTAATCTAACTGGAATCTTCCCTCATCTCCCGGCCTTTTCCAAGTATACCTCCCTCTCTTTTGAATTTTATTGCAGAAATCAGTCTTTCTCTTCTCTCATTCCCACTGCCAAGCCCCTATTCTTCCATAACCCTTTCCTCTATTGCTTCCGCTAAAACCACATTCCAATTCCCCCAGGACTATTAGATTTCCGTCTTCCTTTACATGCTGAATTCCCCGTTCTATGTTCTCAAATACTTTCTCTATCTCTCCATCTTCTGTTTGCGACGCTGGCATGTATGCAGGAAATATTGTTGTTATTGTTGGTTAGATGTCGATTGTAGTGAGAAAAATTCTATCACTGAACTGTCCACGGTCACTCACCCTCCGTCCCACCTTACTATTCGTAACAAATCCTACTTCAGTTATACTACACTCCTGGAAATGGAAAAAAGAACACATTGACACCGGTGTGTCAGACCCACCATACTTGCTCCGGACACTGCGAGAGGGCTGTACAAGCAATGATCACACGCACGGCACAGCGGACACACCAGGAACCGCGGTGTTGGCCGTCGAATGGCGCTAGCTGCGCAGCATTTGTGCACCGCCGCCGTCAGTGTCAGCCAGTTTGCCGTGGCATACGGAGCTCCATCGCATTCTTTAACACTGGTACCATGCCGCGACAGCGTGGACGTGAACCGTATGTGCAGTTGACGGACTTTGAGCGAGGGCGTATAGTGGGCACGCGGGAGGCCGGGTGGACGTACCGCCGAATTGCTCAACACGTGGGGCGTGAGGTCTCCACAGTACATCGATGTTGTCGCCAGTGGTCGGCGGAAGGTGCACGTGCCCGTCGACCTGGGACCGGACTGCAGCGACGCACGGATGCACGCCAAGACCGTAGGATCCTACGCAGTGCCGTAGGGGACCGCACCGCCACTTCCCAGCAAATTAGGGACACTGTTGCTCCTGGGGTATCGGCGAGGACCATTCGCAACCGTCTCCATGAAGCTGGACTACGGTCCCGCACACCGTTAGGCCGTCTTCCGCTCACGCCCCAACATGGTGCAGCCCGCCTCCAGTGGTGTCGCGACAGGCGTGAATGGAGGGACGAATGGAGACGTGTCGTCTTCAGCGATGAGAGTCGCTTCTGCCTTGGTGCCAATGATGGTCGTATGCGTGTTTGGCGCCGTGCAGGTGAGCGCCACACTCAGGACTGCATACGACCGAGGCACACAGGGCCAACACCCGGCATCATGGTGTGGGGAGCGATCTCCTACACTGGCCGTACACCACTGGTGATCGTCGAGGGGACACTGAATAGTGCACGGTACATCCAAACCGTCATCGAACCCATCGTTCTACCATTCCTAGACCGGCAAGGGAACGTGCTGTTCCAACAGGACAATGCACGTCCGCATGTATCCCGTGCCACCCAACGTGCTCTAGAAGGTGTAAGTCAACTACTCTGGCCAGCAAGATCTCCCGATCTGTCCCCCACTGAGCATGTTTGGGACTGGATGAAGCATCGTCTCACGCGGTCTGCACGTCCAGCACGAACGCTGGTCCAACTGAGGCGCCAGGTGGAAATGGCATGGCAAGCCGTTCCACAGGACTATATCCAGCATCTCTACGATCGTCTCCATGGGAGAATATCAGCCTGCATTGCTGCGAAAGGTGGATATACACTGTACTAGTGCCGACATTGTGCATGCTCTGTTGCCTGTGTCTATGTGCCTGTGGTTCTGTCAGTGTGATCATGTGATGTATCTGACCCCAGGAATGTGTCAATAAAGTTTCCCCTTCCTGGGACAATGAATTCACGGTGTTCTTATTTCAATTTCCAGGAGTGTATTTTCAACTGCCGTTGATATTACCCAATATTCGTCTGGCCAGAAATCCTTGTCTTCTTTCTATTACACTTCACTGACCCCCAGCATATATAGCTTGAGCCTTAACATTTCCATTTTCTCATTTTATAGCTTCCATACCACGTTTAACTTCTGACATTATTCGCCCCGACTCTTTGAAAGTTATACCTCCGTTGGTCATACAACGTTTTTCTCATTGTCACCTCCTCTTTGGCAGTCCTCTCCTGGAGATTCGAAAGGGGGACTAATCCGGAATCTTTGGCCTGTGGTCAGATCATAAGAAACATTCTCAATAACGGGCCACATGTCCTGGGGTTACACGTTATGTGTCTTTAATGCAGTGGTCTCTATTGCCTTCTTCATCCTCTTGTTGTTGGTCATTGCTAATTCGTCCGTCTTTTAGGGGCAGTTTCCCACCCCTAGGACAAGAGAAAGCTCTGAACCTCTGTCTGCTCCTGCGCCCTCTCTGACAAGGCCGTTAACAGAATGAGGATGATTTCTTATGTCGGAGGCTCAAAAATGGTTCAAATGGCTCTGAGCACTATGGGACTTAACATCTGTGGTCATCAGTCCCCTAGAACTTAGAACTACCTAAACCTAACTAACCTAAGGACATCACACACATCCATGGCCTAGGGAGGATTCGAACCTGCGACCGTAGCGGTCACGCGGTTCCAGACTGAAGCGCCTAGAACCGCACGGCCATACCGGCCGACATGCCGGAGGCTTCAGGCCGCCAATGCTAATTATTAATCAAAGTTTAAGCGGTGGCGTGTTTCTAACCAGGCAATTAATCAGCCAGAAGGGCTGATATCACGAGGGGGCCTGCCATGATAACTATCTTGGTGGGGTATATACCACAATGCAGAATTTCGGCCGCCCGCTCTGCCTCAGTGCATTTCTCACACACTTTCGGGAAAGTTTCAAGTGGATAAATAATATATGTCTCCAGTGTAGTGGTTTCCGTTGCGTTCTGCATCCTCACGCTGTTGATCATTGCTAATTCGTCCGTCTTTTAGGGGCATTTTCCCGCACCAAGGGCAAGAGAGTAAGCTGAAAATCTGTGCGCTCTTGCGCCCCTTTCGACGAGGCCGTTGGCAGAATGAGGCCGTTTTCTTATGCTTTAAGTCTTCGGCCGCAGCTGAAAATGATTTTTATTCAAAATTTAAACAGTGGCGGGGTTCGAGCTTGGAACCCAGAGTTTCTTGATTAACAATCAAAACAGTTACCGCCTTTTTTTATCTCATTTTGTTCTATATTATTCGTTGAATTTGTTCGGCGCGGACGTCCGATGACACCCGTTCAGGTTGTTCGTTGATCCGTTCACTCAGTTTTTTTTTTATTACGGAGGGTAGCTATGAGGGTTGGGGGGTGGGTGGGGGAGAATAGGGAGGAAATGTCGGGCGTGGCCATCTAAAGGGTACACTTTGCCTGGAGTGACCAAGGAAACCACGGAAATCTCAGGCAAGACTGCCGGACCGGGAACTGAACCCAGGTCCTCCCGAATGTCAGGCCCGAGCGTTACCGCTCATCCACCAGGCTCGGTTAGCAGAGTGGCACTAAACGTAGAAATAATTCGTGGTTTATTTCGATCGATGAAATTCAGTAGTTGTCTGACAGAAATAAACTTTGTTGCCGAGTTTAATCAGATATATTCAGTGAATAATGAATGAGTGGAAGATGGGAAACCGCCTTTGCACAGTGGTGTTCTATGAACATGAAATTTTCTAGTTCCTTCGACGATAACAAGGATAATCAACTAATCAACACATGACGTTAAGACATTTTCGTTCGTCTATGGTAAAAAATTCTGTCCGTTTTACTTTCCTGATATCAGTATTGAGAACCACCAAGTATCCAAATTGAAGGAATTCTGTTACTTTGGAAGCAAAATAACACATGATGGAGGGCATAAACATATGATGGAGGACATGAAGATCAGAAGGCGAAGATGGCACTGATAACCAAAAGAATTCTAACAGTGTCAAACATTTGCCCTCACTTTGAGGAAGAAATTTCTGAAAACTTACGTTTGGAGCACAGCAATGCATGGTGATGGAGAATGGGGGAAACGGACGAGAAGAGACTCGAAGCACTTGAAATTTGGTACTACAGTTTCAGTACAAGAGCATAGGTATTTACAGGAAGATCAACATTGTCGGTTGGAATAATTGTGCACAATATGTATGCGATAGTTTCAAATCCAGTATACTGACAAACGCAGTCAAATGCTATCGCATTTTATGTCAGTATTATATTATATAACAAGAGATCAACGATTCAGCTGGCAGAGTGTGGAACTCAGTATAAAGGCAGTCAGCTCTGTGCGACGTTAGCGTGTGAGTAAGCGCCTTTACTACAGACAGCAAACAGAGAATTAGTGACGGTATATGCAGTGCACATAAACCGTGGCTGCGACAAAACCAAGCGGAAAACAGTTATCATGTGACGAGAAAGTGAAAATCGGTACGTACAAGGAAACGGAACTCTCTAATCGTAAAACAGCCGAAGCTGAAATGTTCAAGTACAGTGGTTGAAAATTTCGTTAGACTGGGTTCACGGTATGGACAGAATGAAAAATTTGGGCAAAGTAGAAAATTATCAGAGGCATAAAAATGGTTACTTTTTCGCAAAACAAAGACCAAAAACCCTTATTTTTCACAACTTGTTGCTGATTTACAGTTGCCAGCAACTGGCAGATTTGTCGCTCTAACACCCAAACACAAACAGGTTTGACTGGAGTTTGTTGGAAACCATATGTCATGGACTTCAGAATTTGGTAAAGTGCTCTCCAGTGATGAAAGAAAATTTTATTTAGATGGGCAGGGTCAATTTCAGTATTACTGGCATGATCTGAGAAGAGAGAAGCTGGTAATATTGAGCAGAGATTTTGACGGTGGAAGTGTTATGATCTGGACAGCCTTATGCGGTGGAGATAAGTCAACGCACTGCTTAGCTGAACACTAGAATGAGCTCTCTCACCTACAGTGAGATGCCACAGGCAGAACTAATTAAAATGTGTGAGGACCTATGGGACGTAAGTCTAATATTTCAACAAGGTAATGCATCTGTGTATGTTGCTGCTACAGTCAAAAAGTGGTTTGAATATAAAGATATTGACGAAAAGAAGACAGTGAATGCCTTTATACTAATCTCCATTCAGGAAATGCTTGTAAGCTTGTAGGGTGACGCAGGGTCGATTGGGCTGTGAAATAATTGTTCAGACAAAAATTCGCAAGTTGTGCCTTTTCCGAGTTAATTAGCATTGATGTTAGCCAATCACGTCTTTGCGCCCGCAAATTCTAGCTGCCCGCCAGATACAATTAGTTGTTCTCAAAACGTAGCTGACAACGCAAGAAACTGCATAGTCTTTGCCTCGGGTTTGATCCTTATTACTGTCCCATGTCCACCTTTTGTATCGCTGCCTTGTTCGCTATTAGGAAACCAAACGAAAAACACTTTTGGCGAAACCATCTCTGGTGGGCCCTCTAATTTGTGTGTGCAACGGCCTGATTGGCTAACTTCAGTGTAGTTAACTTGGGAACGGTGAAAAGTATCGAATTTTTTTCTGAACGACTATTTCTCAGCAGAGTCTACCCTGTAACATCGTTACAAGCTTTTCAGATTTTTGTGACCATCCTGAATATAGGGGACGATTTCCAGTTTCTGCATTGGTCTTATAATCAAGAGAAATCTTCCAAAAATATAGGTCAGGACCAGGGAGTTGAGCTATTTTCAACTTAATTCTGGGACATATTATCCCACACAAAAATATTAATGGCTAGACTAGTGTATCAGTGTGTGTGTGTGTGTGTGTGTGTGTGTGTGTGTGTGTGTGTGTGTGTGTCTGTGTGTATGTGTGTGTGTGTGCAAATCATCAAATTCGTAATAGTAAATTCAGTGCCTTGCTCAGCAGATATAATGTACTTACCGCTTCGGGGGAATCTGCTCTTTCGGAATCTAGATGTGCATAGTAGAATTTCGTCTGCCATTTGAGTAAGAGACTGCACATTACCTTCATACGACGAAGTTGTATTAATTTTTGGTGCAAGGAGGAATTATTTAGAAAACAAGTTTTCGTTTGCACAGAAAAAAATGGATTATCTACATTTATGACGGTGAACTCTAGTTGCGGAATTCATCTTAACTTGAAAAGTGAAAGGAGCTGCTAGTTAGGTAGTTAATTTAAAAAGACGAAGTACTGGGTGCTTTAAAAGATTCTATTTTCTACATGGACGATGATAGAAACCTAAGGTAGATTATAACTCATGCACCTAAACTGAAAGTTTGCCATTGCGCCAGCTGGAAGTTGCTGGTTCATGTGATAGGGGCGTCCCTGAAAGAACTAAGTCAATGGTCGTTTATTCATTACCCAGCATGAATCGAGTTGAGTTGTGAATTAAACAACGACGATGGCGTTTTGCGTTCTCCGTCTCAATAGGTGCAACCGAGCTACAATCGTGCGGTGGAAGTTTCGTCGAGATTCTTCATTGCATCTTCCACAGATACAGCTATTTGGCGATGGAAAAGGAGTTTGAAGACATTGGTTGTATATATATCCACAAGTCGCCCCCGTGTAGTGACGTAGTGCTTCTTCAGCAGACTTTTTTTTTTTAAGTGGAGAAGTGAACCATCTCAAGCAAGAAAGTGTGGAACACAACAGACACACATAACAATCAAGAGAGAGAGAAAGAGAGTAAGTGAGAGTGAGAGAGAGACAGAAAGTAAGAGAGAGAGAGAGAGAGACTGAGATTGTCCAAAACTTCATATATTTTGTGCAGATTCCTCAGAATAGATTTGCGGCTCTTCTCTTTTTCACGGAAGAGAAGGTTGCAGGAATAACGTGCCTGTACATTGTAAGTAGGCTGTTTATGTTTTCGTATAGGCAACGTTACGTAGCGCTCTGTGTGAGAATCACTGGCTGTGCTGTGTGCAGTCTGTGGCTAGTTTGCATTGTTGTCTGCCATTGTAGTGTTGGGCAGCGGCAGTTGGAGGTGAGCCGCCAGCAGTGGTGGATGTGGGGAGAGAGATGGCGGAGTTTTGAAATTTGTCATGAACTGCTATATTTATATATGATGATATCAAGGTAAATACATTGTTTGTTCTCTATTAATATCTTTCATTTGCTAACTATCCCTATCAGTAGTTAGTGCTTTCAGTAGTTTGAATCTTTTATTTAGCTGGCAGTAGTGGCGCTCGCTGTATTGCAGTAACTTGAGTAGCGAAGATTTTTGTGAGGTAAGTGATTTGTGAAGGGTATAGTTTAATGTTAGTCAGGGCCCATTCTTTTGTAGGGATTATTGAAAGTCAGATTGCGTTGCGCTAACAAAATATTGTGTGTCAGTTTAAGCACAGTCATTTGTAATTGTTCAAAGGGGACGTTTCAACATGTTGGTGATCTGACTTTTTCCACAATTGTGAAACCATTCTGGAAATTTTATTTTTGAACAGGACGGAGCAGCATCGCAACACTGAGGTCTCTACCGATGGACGGGCAGTACGGGTGGTACGTAATTTTTTACTAATTGAGTATCTAACGCTATCTATCCTACCTACTACTAGGTGGATCGGAGTAATGGTTTATGGATTTTTCATTGTCCATGAAGTCTAGCTGTTCTAGGGTTCATTACAACACAGTATACATTATCCTTTTTCGTAATCTGTTAGCATTGTGTTATGTTGTTTGGCAGTTTTCTCTGTCTGTACTGCATGTCTGTTTGTGGGATCCCTCTTTATGATACTGTTTGCTTATAAGAAGTCTTCTACTTTTTGTATGAAGTCGTTTTGCTAAAATATAACTGAGCTATTGCCTTTGTCTATCTTTATTGCTATAACATTATTAGTTGTCAGTTTGTGATTGATTTGGCGTAATGTTATGTGGTCAGTACTCACTTTCTATAATGTAAGTGTTTGTAGGTTATTTCTTTCTCCGTTATATTACCTGCTTTAATGGTTATTTCTTATTTGTCGTTTTGTTGTTTTTTTGGCTAAGTTTATTACCACTTTTCATGTTGCTGTAAACTGTTTTCTGGCTGTCAGGCGGGCAGATAGCTCACCATTAGATACCACGAACACGTTAGAAACTTCGACAATAATCCAGCTGCATTAGCTACATTTTTCCGCCAACTTAAGACCGAGAAGTACACAGTCGATGATATAGAACAAGCCATCCTAATTTGAAGCAGGTGACCACTAATGAATGAACCGTCTGGATGGTTTTCAGGCGTCAGGTGGAGGACACACTGAACGTTTGTCAAAGATATATGAATACTTTGATTCTAATTTAAACATAAGTTATTGTTTATGGAACTACAGCGTCAACTGTATCTTGATGGTCAAAAACAATCTGAGTCGCGTTTATTTAATTAAATAAACGCAAGTGAGACTGTTTTGTTACTATTACTCTGATCTTAACTGTAAATTTAAAAGGTAACTCAAGGTGATAAGCATGCCTGCAAATGATGTACTGCTATACACACCTCAAAAAAAGTTTTGCATCACCCCGGTTCCCCGAACTCCTGAAGATAAACGTTGACTGTGGATATTGTATCACAGACACAGTCCATTTGGCAGTTCAGAGATGTCACTAAACCCGCCCAAAGATGTAAACAACCATGCATGAGCAGCGCCGATTAGATGGAGGGTGTCCGACAGCCGATCAGTTAAAATCATTCCACCAGGAAGGAGGTACACGGCTCGTGTTGTCTGTAGTTCAACCATGTCTACACGATAGATACTGCGGTTAGATCACCTCCGCATTGTTACTTTGTGCCAGGAAGAGCTCTCAACAAGGGAAGTGTCCATGCGTCTCGGAGTGAACCAAAGCGGACATGGAGCAGAAACAAAGAGACAGGAAGTGTTGATGACATGCCTCCCTCAGGCCGTCCAAGGGCTACTACTGCAGTGGATGACCGCTACCTACGGATTATGGCTCGGAAGAACCCTGACAGCAACGCCACCTGTGACAGGACGTCGTGTTACGACTCAAACTGTGTGCAATAGGCTGCATGATACGCTACTTCACACACGACGTTCTTGGCGAGGTCCACCTTATCAACCAGGACACCATGCAGCACGGTACAGATGGGCCCAACAACATGCCGAATGGAGCGCTTATGGTTGGTATCACATTTTCTTCGTCGATGAGTGTCGCATATGCCTTCAACTAGACAATCGTCGGAGACACTGTCTAGTGAGTGCAGCAAGGATTTGCTGCTTTGGGATGGCATTATGTGAGGCCGACGTACGCCTCTGGTGGTTATGGAAGGCGTCGTAACAGCTGTACGACACAAGAATGCCATCCTCCGCCCGATAGTACAACCATGTCGGCAGCATATTGGCGAGGCATTCGTCTTCATCGATGACAATTCGCGCCCCCATTGTGCACATCTTGTGAATGACTTCCTCCAGGATAACGACACCGCTGGACTAGGGTGGCCAGCATGTTTTCCAGACATAAGCCCTATCGAACATGCCTGGAATAGACAGAAAAGGCTTTTTATTGGCGACGTGACCCACCAACCTCTTTGAGGGGTCTACGCCGAATAGCCGTTCAAGAGTGCGACAGTCTTGATCCACAGAGCCTTGATGAATTTGTGGAAAGTATACCATGAGGATTACAGGCATGTATCAGTGCAAGACGACGTGCGACTGGGTATTAGAATTACCGGTGTGTACAGCAATCTGGACCACCACCTCTGAAGGTCTCGCTGTATGGTGGCCGGCCGAAGTGGCCGTGCGGTTAAAGGCGCTGCAGTCTGGAACCGCAAGACCGCTACGGTCGCAGGTTCGAATCCTGCCTCGGGCATGGATGTTTGTGATGTCCTTAGGTTAGTTAGGTTTAACTAGTTCTAAGTTCTAGGGGACTAATGACCTCAGCAGTTGAGTCCCATAGTGCTCAGAGCCATTTGAGCTGTATGGTGGTACAACATGCAATGTATGGTTTTCATGAGCAATAAAAAGGGCGGAAATGATGTTTCTGTTGATCTCAATTCCAATTTTCTGTACAGGTTCCGGAACTCTCGGAACCGAGGTGATAAAAAACTTTTTTTGATGTGTGTACAATCAAATGTCTTCTTCGAAGAAAAAAGCCTTAATCCTATGTGGAAACCAGAATTTGCGCCAAATTTTATCTTCGTTGATTTACACAGAAGCCCGAAAGAAACTGGTAAGTCTATGCGTATTCAAATACAGAAATATGTAAACAGGCAGAATACGTCTCTGCGGTCGGCAAGACCTATACAAAGCAACAAATGTACTCCGTAGTTGTTACATCGGTTACCGCTGCTACAATGGCAGCTTTTCAATATTTAAGTGAGTTTGAACGTGGTGGTATAATCGGCGCACGAGTGATGGGACACAGCATCTTCGACGTAGCGATGAGGTGGGGATTTTCCCATTACGACCATTTTCACGAGTGTACACTGAATGGCCGGCCGCGGTGGTCTAGCGGTTCTAGGCGCTCAGTCTGGAACCGCGCGACTGCTACGGTCGCAAGTTCGAATCCTGCCTTGGGCATGGATGTGTGTGATGTCCTTAGGTTAGTTAGGTTTAAGTAGTTCTAAGTTCTAGGGGACTTATGACCACAGATGTTAAGTCCCATAGTGCTCAGAGCCATTTGAACCACTTTTTTGTACACTGAATGTCTGGAATCCGGTAAAACATCAAATCTTCGACGTCGCTGCGGCCGGAGAAAGATTCTGCCAGAACGAGACCTACGACGACTGAAGACAATCGCTAAACGTGACAGAGGTGCAACCCTTCCACAGATTGCTGCCGATTTCAATGCTTGGCCATCAGCAAGGGTCAGCGTGCGAACTATTCAACGAAACATCATCGATATGAGCTTTCCGAGCCGAAGACGCACTCGTGCACACTTGATGACTGCACGACACTAAGCTTTACGCCTTGCCTGGGACCGTTAACACTAACATCGGACTGTTGATGACTGGAAACATGTTGTATGGTCGGACGAGTCTCGTTTCAAACTGTATCGAGCGATTGGACTTGTACAGGTATGGAGACAACTTCGTGAATCCATGGACCCTGCATGCCAGCAGGAGACTGTCCAGGCTGTAATGGTGTGGGACGTGTGCGGTTCGAGCGACATGGGACCCCTCATACGTCTAGACACGAATCCGACAGGTGACACATAGGTAAGCATCCTGTCTAACCACCTGCATTCATTCACATCCGTTTTGCATTCCGTCAGACTTCGCCAATTCCAGCAGGACAATGCGACACCTACACGTCCAGAATTGCTACAGAGTGGCTCCAGGAATACTCTTCTGAGTTCTTCCGCTGTCCACCAAACTCCCAGACATGAACAATATTGAGCATATCCGGGATGCCTTGCAACCTGCTGCTCAGAAGAGATCTCCACCCCTTCGTACTCATACGGATTAATGGACAGCCCTGTAGGATTCATAGTGTCAATTCCCTCCAGCTCTACTTCAGACAGTTGTCGAGTCCATGCCACGTCGTGTTGCGCACTTCCCTGCGTGCTCGCGCGGAACCATACGTGATATTAGGCAGGTGTGCGAGTTTCTTTTCTTTTCTTTTTTTTTTTTTTACCTCTTCAGTGTAGAAGATATAGTCTTGTGAAATCGAATAATACTTTTTCAGATACCCTGTAGTATTCCACCAATTGGAATATGCAGAGAAACGGAAGTGGTATGCGTCATGCATACAAAAAAAAAACTTCGAGCCAAAGAAGCAAGAGATAAAAAGCGCCTCGACACCAACAGAGATGTTACTTCTTAGGCCTTTCCGAAGCTGGTGGCTATTTCACGCCAAAAGGGAAGTCCCATCAAAACCGACAGCTTATGTTCGTCACAAACAGCGCAAACGCGTGGAGCGTGGAAGCGTTGCTTTGTCGGTGACCCCAGGTCACACGCCAGAGGAGACGTCTTTGTGGCGGCCAGCACGCGGGGGAAGCCGGCAAACACGCTGGACGCAGACTACAATGCATTGCCGCCCCGTCTGACAGCTGTCCGGTCGCGGGTCTCCGTGCTTCGAGCTCCACTTCCCGCCACTCTTCACAGCTGTCCGCGGTGGCAGGATTACCCGTGCGAGGGCCCGCCGTATCCGTGGGCGAATTTCTAAAAGCGACAGTCCTTATAACCTCCAAACAGATTTGACGGCGTCCAAGGAGAGGCCTGATCTCGAAATAGAACGCGATTATAGAGTGTTGGCATTCACACTCTGTGTTTAAATGTCTGATGGCACCAGATTTTTGTGGGTGTGAACCCAAACCATTCCCACAAGATTTCGGGTGTTGTTCAGAGGTACTTTCCATTTTGGGACCCGCGGTATCCAGTGGTTAGTTGCAGAATATTTGCATTTCGTTTGAGCCCTTACATTCGTTTATCTTTGTATCTTTGTTGGAATGAAAATATCTGCACAGTAGCGGAAATGTCGGCGCTGTGTGGTTTGAGCTTTGTGTGAGAGCAAACTGCTTTCATTCACTCACTGTTACTTGTTGATGACAAGAGTGAAATTCTCTTTCCTCTTCACCCTCCAGCTTGCTTTTGGAACTGCGCGCTTAAGTCTCGGCTTTATTTTTCAGTCAGTTGTAGTTGTGGGCCAACAGTGACACATAGCCTTGTGGATAGGTTTACTGATGGAAAGTAGACAAATATGCACCTCACGTATAGGTTCACTCAGTGCGATGGATGAAAGGCACAACGGGCCGGCCGGGGTGGCCGAGCGGTTCTAGGCGCTACAGTCTGGAACCGCGCGACCGCTACGGTCGCAGGTTCGAATCCTGCCTCGGACATGGGTGTGTGTTATGTCCTTAGGTTAGTTAGGTTTAAGTAGTTCTAAGTTCTAGGGGACTGATGACCTCAGAAGTTAAGTCCCATAGTGCTCAGAGCCATTTGAACCATTTGAAAGGCACAACGACCAGATGTACCAGAACGACGGCAATCGTATCGCACTGTACGTGTTTCGTGTGAGGTTTGTCGCATTATTCTTTGTTTAGTGATGAGGTTTTTCACTCTTGTGAAGGTATTTTCACGGAGCCAAAAGTAACAGGGTAACAAACCGAAGCCGGCCGAAGTGGCCGTGCGGTTAAAGGCGCTGCAGTCTGGAACCGCAAGACCGCTACGGTCGCAGGTTCGAATCCTGCCCCGGGCATGGATGTTTGTGATGTCCTTAGGTTAGTTAGGTTTAACTAGTTCTAAGTTCTAGGGGACTAATGACCTCAGCAGTTGAGTCCCATAGTGCTCAGAGCCATTTGAACCATTTGAACAAACCGAATAAATCAAAAAATGGTTCAAATGGCTCTGAGCACTATGGGACTTAACATCTGTGGTCATCAGTCCCTTAGAATTTAGAACAACTTAAACCTGACTAACCTAAGGACATCACACACATCCATGTCCGAGGCAGGATTCGAACATGCGACCGTAGCGGTCGCGCGGTTTCAGACTGTAGCGCCTAGAACCGCACGGCCACAGCGGCCGGCCGAATAAATCATAATTATGTCGTCATCTGTAATGAGCCAGAATGTTCGACAGTTATCCCCGAACAACCTTCGAAATTTTGTCAGTAGGTTTCTGTTTCTCCCATTATTTCTGTCTACGTCGACATCTTACCTAAATAACTGCCCTGCAGTTCACACGTGAGTGCTTGGCAGGGGATTCATCGTATCACTTCCTGACTATGTCTCTCCCGTTCAACTTTGGAATCCAAATGGGTAAAACAACCGCCTAAATCTTTGTGTGCGAGCTTGGATCTCTCTTCTTTTATTATGATGCTCAATTCTTCCTGTGTAGGTACGATTCAACAAAGTATTTTCGCATTTGCAAGATAAATCTGGTGATTGAAATTTCGTAAAAGACCTCAACGCAGTGAGAAATGCCTTTGTTTCAATAATTGCCACCTAAAATAGCATATCAAAGTCGTGACGCTCTTTTTCTCGATAATACAAAGCCAAGTGCTCTCCTTTGAACTTTTTAAATGTTTTCCGTCAATCTTACCTAGTAAGGATTGCATATAGGGAATCATTACGCCAGAAGACGATGGACAAGCGGTAACGCAGGCAGTCTAAAAGATTTGTTGTATTTTTTAAGTGTTCTGCAGTCTTTGATTCGCCTTCCCCACAACATTTTCTATGTGATCGTTCCAATTTAAGTTGTTAGTAATTGTAATTCATAGGTATTTAGTTGAACTGACGGTCTTCAAATTTGAATGATTTATCGTGTAACCGAAATTTAACCTATTCCTTTTAATTCTCATTTGGATGACCTCTCTTTGTATTGTTTAGAATCCATTACGCTCACCAGGTAACTTTCCGCTTTCGTGATGACGGTGCGCTTTGTGAGAGGAAATCACGAATGAAATCGCTCTGCTGCGACAGTATTCCAGAGGCACACAGTTTGATTAGAAAGTCACTTCTGAGGAACGGCGCCAAAAGCCGTATGAAAATCTAGAAATATGGATCCAATTTGAGATCCCCCGTCGATATCACTCATTACTTCATGTGAATAAAGAGCAAATTGCTTTTCACAAGAACAATGTTTTCTCAATCCGTACAATCCGTGCTGTGTGTCAATTCCAAACTCTACTGCAAGTCGACTTCAGTGAGACGGGTCTGTAAATCAGCCGATAGGCAAAACTACAAAATAACCAATGAGCAGAAAGGACAGAACAATGTCTTTCGTGCCTCGATTTGCATATGACCCTGCTTTGGTATCCTGCCTACTCTCCTTGTTTTAACACGTTCATATCATCTTAATCTTGTCTTTTCTGTAGTCTCTTGAATGAACTTCCCTTTTACTATTTCCTCTATGTCTCATTCCCTACTCAACACATTCTTATTACTCCTCTCTTGCGTCTATGAAATTCCATCTCACAAGCCCGTATCCCATTCACCTATCTATTCTTAGACACGTTTTCGAGGTATACCTGAATACTGGACCATTACACGCGTGGTATAACATTTGTTTACTCTTTGTGGGTATATCCTTGCTTGTTTGCGGGAATCCATGTGCTTTCCCTCGTTTACATCTTTATCATTCCTCCCACACCCTTCCATTATGCTCACCGGGTAACTTTCCGCTATCCTGAGTAGGTACTTGCCCTCCAAAACTGGCATCCGTTTCCATTCTCGTCTTATTCCTCCTGTCATCATTGTTCACACTTCTCTGCATAAAATCTTCTCCACATTATCCTCCCTCTACTTCCTACAATACATTTAGCCCTCCTCGTATCTTTCTTTCTCCATTGCTCCCACATCATTATATCATCAGCAGACATCATTGGTTTCATGTTTTCATCTCCTATTCGCCCTGCAACTCCTACATTGCAACAACAACGGCTATTAAGAGTATACACTCTCTTCCTTCGGCTCATTTTTCTCTTTTAACTAGTCTGTCTTCTCTTCTTCAAGTTCCTTGATAAATTTCCTCCATTCTTCTCATAGTCATCCTTCCAATACCTTTTCCTTGATGCTTCTTCACACTGCCATATGCCTTTTCAGTGTCCAGAAACACCATCACTAAACCCCTACGATATGTGTAGCGTTTCTCCTGGAACTGCGTCACATTATAAACGAGATCCACTGCTGACTTTTGTGACCTAAATCCTTATCCAAACCATGATGTAAACTGATTCCCTTTATCAGAAATTTCTCATGCCTTGGCAGTATGATATATGAAAGTACGTCGAAGTAACTTCCACATAATGTTGATATAGTTTTCGCCTTAAAAATTATTTTCTTTTTCTAGTCCTCAGCCGTAGTTCTTTCTTTCCGTACTGTTTTTCTGACACGATAAAGCCACTGTACTCCAACTGGCCTCGCCGTTACCATGTTTTATCTAGTCTAGCCCGTTTTCCTCCTTTCGAAGTGTTTATGGCCTCCTCTAACTTTGCCGAGGTTAGGTACACTGAACGAGAAAGAAGCATGGGAAAAATGTCCTCATGGTAGACAAAGATGTCTGAATACTCTGGAGAAGGAAGTAAAACATGAGGTCATTTTAGAAGACTGGGAGAAGGCAGCAGTAAATCAACGTAGATGGAATCAACATCCTAAGGTATTGTGTGGCCTCCGGGGTTTGTCATCGCTGGACGACGATGTTTCTTCCCTCGATTGTTTCAACGGAATTTCCATGATTGTTCATTTGAGATGGAGTTTCAATGTTATCGACATCAAATGGACGACTATTTCCCATATTACTTTCATTCTTTGATATTTATCACAAGCACATTGCTAGTTCTCTGCGAAACACACGTACTGTTGCTGAAAATACATAATGGCCAGAGATATGTTGGAGAAAGGCGTAACAGCGATAATCGACATCACACCACAAGTTGAAAAAGCAAATATCGACAAGTGCACTGCAAATTTCTGAAGTGAAGTAGACTGTTAATTCTAAATGATAATTAAATTTGTGATCAAGACGTAGTAACTCTTTTGCCTGCTGATACCCGTTGAACAATACTATGTGCGCCTTCTAAATGCTACCTATAAAGCTACATTATCTCTGAATTGTTGAGGCTTAAGTTCTTTGGTTGGCTTTTTAACACAGTGGGCTCAATCTGACTGTCGTGTTTTCTGTATCTTGTCTCATGACTTGCCACTGTAGCTAAATTGTTGTCTCTCAGTCTTCAACGTTGCTAAAATTGTGAGTCATTGATTTCATTTCTGAATATGTTACAAAGGTCCTCATCATTTTTATTAACATTTAAGGATCTACCAATTTATTATTTTGTTGAATTCTTATTTAAAACTGAGCATTATTTGTCGTGAATGATGCTAAAGGCCTAAAGGCGATATGAGTCAACTACTGCACCGATACGTCCACAGGAAGAGAGATTTGATAGTTTCAGCATATGTAAAGAGGGACCCGAGACTTTCGGTTGATTTTTCGCAGGAGAGGTGCCATTGCTGAATGAATGCCGTCGTCCTGGTTAGGCTACAGCGGAGCGTATAGATATAAGGGGCGATCAAAAAGTTTATCTTCCAACGCGGCACTAACCCCTTGCCTACATGTCGGTGCCTATACAGGGGATGGTCAATAACAGTCTGAAAAACTCGGGAGAATATTTCAGGATAGGCTGTGCTGAGAAATAATTGTTAAGCGTAAAATTCGATACGTTTTGCTGTTTCCGCGTTAATTAGCATTGCAGTTAGCCATGGCTGTTGCGCGCACAGATGCAGGGGGCCCGTCAGATATAATTAGCGTCAGTTATTCTCGTGCGTAGAAGGTAGCGCACGAGACTGCTGAACTTGTGGTTCTGGTTCGATCCTTATTACTATCGAGTGTCTAGTTTTTATCTCGCTTTCTTGTTCGACGTCAGTAAACTACACGAAGTACAAGTTTGGCGACACTATCTGAGGCAGACTGGTTGTTTTTGGGCGTGCAATGCTCTGGTTGGCCAGCTTCAGCGCTAAGTAACTCGTAAACGGCGCAAACGTATTGCAGGTTTTCTTAACAATTAATTCGTACTACAACCTTTACTGCAACACCCTTACAAACTTTCTAGTCTGTTACTGAACACCCTGTATACCAGCATCAGAGTCGCGTTGGGTGGCATATACGCTGTTGCAAGGCACCAAAACGGAATCTTTTTGACCACTCCTTATACAGAAAAGATGATTAGCATTTCCGGTCATTTCAAAGCCTCAAGTCATTAGCTTTTTAAATTACAAATCCGTTGTGAAACAATTTGTGCTACCTCGTTTATAGGCAGTGCTACAGATACTGTAAATAATGGGAACACTTAAAAAAGCACGACTATCACAAGGCATATCTTTGTTATGTGTTTATTTTGTAGTTGTTCTGTGTAGGGAAGTACCTGGATCCGATATCTGTTGAACTCGAAGACCAGGAGAGGCTTTGACCCTATCAGCGGAAACGTGCCATCTGAAAAGTCTCGTCCGTTGAGAGCTTCAGAAGTTGATCGGAAAGCAGACAGCAGACGCTGTTCAGTTGGCTGCCTTGTCGAGACTAAAACTTGCCCCAATCCATCTGTGATAACAACGTCAATGTAAAAATAACAGACTGCAACAAAACTTTTATGTCATATCGAAATTTTGAAAAAATTAAAATTTTAGTGCCTGCAGGAAGTCTTCGACTACTCGTAAAAGCTACAGAAGTATTGCGCATTACACCGGAACCGCACTCGAAACCAAGAAATAAAATAGCCACAGTCAGTTTCGCGTTCGGAGGTAGTAAAGGCACTTAGCGATTCTTGCTACCTTATCATTACTACGTTGATTTGGTTTATTGTTACTCCGATCCATCAAGCTACCGAATGTCATATCTATATGATCATGTCAATTTTGTTAATTTGTAAGGGAGATTTAGTCTAAAAGAATTGGCAACAACGCTTATGCTACTGAGGTTATTTCCATATAAAGTGCCACACCACGAAGTTATTGTAAGGCACTTATATTTCCCACCTTTGCTGTTACATAGCCACCGTCACTTATATGACGGTCAGCTGTTAGTGGCTGTTTGCCATTTTCAAGTACTTACTCCTACCCTCAGTAATTTTACACCGTTACCCTTCACGAGTGTATAACAACGTGCATCTATCATTTCCATATGTGACCGCCGAGGTGGTAAAAATGAGCGAGAAAATCTTTCTGTATTTGTCAAGGCTTTAAAATAGTGTAACTGTTCTAGTGACATACGTATGCATGAACATAAAAGCTCGTTATTTATCACAAGGAACATTGCTCTACGTGGGCTGATTCAACAGTGTCCAGTTACGGTAAACAGCTGTTCAAGACAGTCACGAAAGTTCAGGTGATAGCACCTACCGATACGTGCTGGAGAAGTTGTTTCCCACTATTATATATCTTTCCCCGGAGAGGTTAACGTGGTCCATTGATAGTGACCGTGCCAAATATCTCACGGAGTAAGCGTCTAAAGAAAAAAACTACAAAGAACGAAACATCATCTAGCTTGAAGGGGGAAACCAGATGGGCTATGGTTGTCCCGCTAGATGGCGCTGCCATAGGTCAAACGGATATCAACTGCGTTTTTTTTTTAAAATAGGAACCCTCATTTTTTATTACATATTTGTGTAGTACGTAAAGAAATATGAATGTTTTAGTTGAACCACTTTTTTCGCTTTGACATAATGTCTGCTGTAGCCGCTGGTTATCCGACTGATCTTTTCTATTCGTTTAAGACGATTCTGAAACTCGCCTCTTAGGCCGGGAGATCTCGTCTTGAGTCTGGCATTCAGTCATTGGGGAGCTCTTTCTCCGTTATGCACTCGCATTTAAGACACTCCTGGATCCCGTCTTTGGCTGGGAGTTCTCGTCTTACGTTCTTTGTTGCTGAACAGTAGTTCTACTGTCTGAGATTTAGGTTTCAGCACACTGAAAACATTGCGGGATCGCAGCGGTGTTTGCAACGCACGATACTTCGACTGTCGTCACGGCATTCCACCACCACGCTGTCCGCCCCGATAGCTGAGTGGTCAACGTGAGGGATTGCCGTCCTACGGGCCTGGGATCGATTCCGGGCTGGGTCGGGAATTTCTCCGCTCAGGAACTTGGTGTTGTGCTGTCATCATTACCATTTCGTTCCCATCCGGCGCACAGGTCTGCCAATGTGGCGTCGAATGTAATAAGGCCTGCACCAAGGCGGCCGGACCTGCCCCGCAAGGGGCCTCTGGGAAAGTGAAGCCAAACGCTCATTTCCATTTACCAGCACGTTGTTTTTTGAGATTGTGAAGTAGCCACCCGCTCCGGCATTCAGGGCAGAGAGCGTAAATTGCTGGGATTACCTGAAAACGTTTCTCCACTAAGGTATTGTGTGAATTTATTGGAGTAGATTCTTCTACTTTTCAGTACGGAGGCAAAGTCAGTCATCTCGCGTAGAGATTCTCAGAGAAGGGGGCAGAATTAGACAGAAGATAGCCAACATTAATTTATTGCAGTCACTTCATGTTTTTATGTGTCCGCTAGATCTTTTGTAACTTGTCTGTTGTTTATGTTAACCGATGGTTTTTATTTCAAATAAACTGTATAGTCAAGACCAGAATTTGTCCTTTTAGTAGTAGTTTATCTATATCAGCAGACCACGAGACTGAGTATTTGATTATCCTCATATTGATTAGAACAATCTGCTGGATAAGTCCATGTTGCAGGGTACTTATACAGTGGAAAAATTAATGTTTTATATGTATTGTGCGCCTTTTCAGTAGTTGCAAGGGCAACAGTCTGGATGATTGACTGATCTGGCCTTGTAACAATAACCAAAACGGCCTTGCTGTGCTGGTACTGCGAACGGCTGAAAGCAAGGGGAAACTACAGCCGTAATTTTTCCCGAGGGCATGCAGCTTTACTGTATGATTACATGATGATGGCGTCCTCTTGGGTAAAATATTCCGGAGGTAAAATAGTCCCCCATTCGGATCTCCGGGCGGGGACTACTCAAGAGGATGTCGTTATCAGGAGAAAGAAAAGAGGGAAAGCAGAAAGGTGGAAGGAGTATATAGAGGGTCTATACAAGGGCGATGTACTTGAGGACAATATTATGGAAATGGAAGAGGATGTAGATGAAGATGAAATGGGAGATATGATACTGCGTGAAGAGTTTGACAGAGCACTGAAAGACCTGAGTCGAAACAAGGCCCCCGGAGTAGACAATATTCCATTGGAACTACTGACGGCCGTGGGAGAGCCAGTCCTGACAAAACTCTACCATCTGGTGAGCAAGATGTATGAAACAGTCGAAATACCCTCAGACTTCAAGAAGAATATAATAATTCCAATCCCAAAGAAAGCAGGTGTTGACAGATGTGAAAATTACCGAACTATCAGCTTAATAAGTCACAGCTGCAAAATACTAACACGAATTCTTTACAGACGAATGGAAAAACTAGTAGAAGCCAACCTCGGGGAAGATCAGTTTGGATTCCGTAGAAACACTGGAACACGTGAGGCAATACTGACCTTACGACTTATCTTAGAAGAAAGATTAAGGAAAGGCAAACCTACGTTTCTAGCATTTCTAGACTTAGAGAAAGCTTTTGACAATGTTGACTGGAATACTCTCTTTCAAATTCTAAAGGTGGCAGGGGTAAAATACAGGGAGCGAAAGGCTATTTACAATTTGTACAGAAACCAGATGGCAGTTATAAGAGTCGAGGGACATGAAAGGGAAGCAGTGGTTGGGAAGGGAGTAAGACAGGGTTGTAGCCTCTCCCCGATGTTGTTCAATCTGTATATTGAGCAAGCAGTAAAGGAAACAAAAGAAAAATTCGGAGTAGGTATTAAAATTCATGGAGAAGAAATAAAAACTTTGAGGTTCGCCGATGACATTGTAATTCTGTCAGAGACAGCAAAGGACTTGGAAGAGCAGTTGAATGGAATGGACAGTGTCTTCAAAGGAGGATATAAGATGAACATCAACAAAAGCAAAACAAGGATAATGGAATGTAGTCTAATCAAGTCGGGTGATGCTGAGGGAATTAGATTAGGAAATGAGGCACTTAAAGTAGTAAAGGAGTTTTGCTATTTGGGGAGCAAAATAACTGATGATGGTCGAAGTAGAGAGGATATAAAATGTAGGCTGGCAATGGCAAGGAAAGCGTTTCTGAAGAAGAGAAATTTGTTAACATCGAGTATAGATTTAAGTGTCAGGAAGTCATTTCTGAAAGTATTCGTATGGAGTGTAGCCATGTATGGAAGTGAAACATGGACGATAAATAGTTTGGACAAGAAGAGAATAGAAGCTTTCGAAATGTGGTGCTACAGAAGAATGCTGAAGATTAGATGGGTAGATCACATAACTAATGAGGAAGTATTGAATAGGATTGGGGAGAAGAGAAGTTTGTGGCACAACTTGACCAGAAGAAGGGATCGGTTGGTAGGACATGTTCTGAGGCATCAAGGGATCACCAATTTAGTATTGGAGGGCAGTGTGGAGGGTAAAAATCGTAGAGGGAGACCAAGAGACGAATACACTAAGCAGATTCAGAAGGATGTAGGTTGCAGTAGGTACTGGGAGATGAAAAAGCTTGCACAGGATAGAGTAGCATGGAGAGCTGCATCAAACCAGTCTCAGGACTGAAGACCACAACAACAACAACATGTATTGTGCTCTAAACATCTCATCCACAAGGACGGGGGGGGGGGGGGGGGGGGGGTATTTATGACACGGTAGAGAGTTATAAAATTGCACACACAGATAATCATAACAAAGCAAACGACTGGGCCCCGACGCCGTTTTTACCCTTTCATATCTTCCACATTCATCTCCTTAGCCGACGTCGATAAAGCACACCTGTGCTGTGTGGGTCGACACGGGCTTAAACCGGTTCACATCGTGGTGACGGATGAAATTTTCGCGACCAAAATTTGGTCGGCAACAGAAGGAAAAGGTGGCGGCGTAACGTTCTTGATCATCAATGTCCTCCATTTAGTCCCATAATCTGTCCACAGTGCCTTATAAAGTGAGTGCACGTTAACACTGTTGATGGCGACCCTGTTGAATGCGGACGTTAATGTCGACGACGCACTCGGTGCTGTTCTAGAGGAGAGGGGCGGGCTGTGATCCGGCACAGGGTTTCACCCTCTCACTTTTCCTTACCCATATCAATACAAACCCAAGACTACGCTGTGCAAGCGTTCATCGCAGACGTCCAGACGAGACAACACGCACTTGACACTGCATAACAGGTCGGAGGAAGGCAGGGGCATATCTCCTTCATTAGGACCAAGCCTAGAATGTCGATGCACCGACTACTTTGTCGTGATATCTTGCGCCAATCTTTCCATTCCTGCTTGAAAAGTCGTATAGACATACCAACAACTGCTAGAAACATTGCTTTCATTTTACACGCAGATTCAATCTTTCAGACCACGGCGCATACACAGACATCAGCGGAGTATACAAATGTTCATATTATGATTTCGAAACATTTTTACCAAGTCAGTTTGTTTCAAACGTATTTAAACATAAAATAATTTTTCTTCTTGTGCGACTTGCATCTGATTTATTTCTTCTAGTGGTCATGTTGTGCAAGCTAGTTTCTTAGATGCGAGAATCGTTTCACTTCTTGTAACTCTTTTTTCTGTATAGTAAATAGCTATTTTGCTTCCTATTAGTCTTTGTCTGTGCTAACGAAGCCGTCAGTAACACTGATAATTTCTCGCAGATCTTCCTTATCTTTATTCAGCAGGGCCTGGAAGAGTGGTATCAATCCCCTGAAATAATGCGAAAACAAACATGTGTGAACTTAAGATTAACGTAATGTGTCCGAAGTTTTAGAATCGCTTGTGTGAAATTCCATTATCCGGAAATCCACCCTTGATTAATGTTCTTTTTTATGGCACGTAACGTGTTTCCGTCTTGTACAAAATCGTCGCTGGAATGTGTGGATCTCTTAAAAATGTGAGTTCATTGGGATACAGTATCACAGTTGGCAATTTACCTTATAACCCCCAAATATATACAAACCATGTGTACTGTTTTCCTTTTAATAATAGACCTTTACTGACGCATGTGCCCTTCCAAACCATATTTAGTTTAATATAAAGCAGATAAACATCTCTTTCCTCTCCTACGCTGTACAAGAAGCGAACGGCGACATCTCACTGCCTCTAAATTCTTCTCCAGTAGTACGACCACCACCAAAAGAGTCTTGGTGGAGCGTGTGTTTACGGCTCTTATCACTGCCGTATTCCTAAGAATACTCTACCGCTTGTATCATCAACATAAACAGTAACCTTTTACGTTGTAGGTGCCATATATACAATCTAAGGCAGAAAAAGGACGCACCACGGAGGAATTATCAGAACGGGACGGAAATCGGTTGATGCGATGTACATATACAGACAAACAAATGAACACAGTCTCTGAAAAACTGGATGATTTATTCAGGGGAAAGAGCTGCACAAACTGAGCAAGCCAATAAGTCAGTCCACGTCTATCCTTTACTCAAGCAGTTATTCGGCTTGATAGTGATTGACGCAGTTGTTGGATGTTCTCCTGAGTGATATCGTGCCATATCCTGTCCAACTGGCTTGTCATTGGCCTGAGTTCGTAGTGAGGGTCATCGATTAAGACCCACTCCAGTCAATGAGGTTCCAAGCCGAAGACGCGTCTGGAGACGCCCCGGGCAGCGGTTGGTTACCATTCTGACTGTCATCTGCCGTACGACCTGACATCCAGGAATGGCTGTATGGGATGCCTTTTACTTTCATCACAGGATGCATATGGTTCTCATCTGTGGCACCCTTACAGAACAGCGGTACATCGTTTAGTTGTTCATCGTGGCAAGCCATCCTTAGTTTACATTTCAGCAACATAATGCCCTCCCACACGTGGTAAGAATTTTTAAGGCTTGTCTTCGTCCTTCCCGAACCCTAGTGAGGTCACCGGATCTCTCCCCAATTCAAAACCTTTTGTGCATAATGGTTAGGGCCCTCCAACCAGCTCAGGATTTGGCACGATATCCCTCAGGAGGACAACCAACAACTCTGTCAATCAGTGTCAAGCCGAATAACTGCCTGCGTACGGGGCAGAGGGTAGTCTGAATGTCAATAACTAACTAATTACCACTCTTTTGATTTTGAATCAAGTTGTACTCAACTTCAAGCAATAAGGAGCTTTTGACAATTTTTGATTTAACAAACTTGGTGAACAACTCCTTTAGCAAATCCATTAGAAGATCTAATGAAACGCGAACTTTTTGTCGGAGCAGAAAGCAATGCAGTTTTCAGCTAGTATGTTAAGAAAAAAATGGCTCTGAGCACTATGGGACTCAACTGCTGTGGTCATAAGTCCCCTAGAACTTAGAACTACTTAAACCTAACTAACCTAAGGACATCACACACATCCATCTCGAGGCAGGATTCGAACCTGCGACCGTAGCGGTCGTGCGGTTCCAGACTGTAGCGCCTTTAACCGCTCGGCCACTCCGGCCGGCAGTACGTTAAGACAAATCAAATGGCTCTGAGCACTATGGGACTGAACAGCTATGTCATCAGTCCCCTAGAACTTAGAACTACTTAAACCTAACGAACCTAAGGACATCACACAACACCCAGTCATCACGAGGCAGAGAAAATCCCTGACCCCGCCGGGAATCGAACCCGGGAACCCGGGCGCGAGTTTGTTAAGAGACTTCAGCTATGATAACATCAGGTTACCTATGTTTCACCCAGTTGAGTCACCGTCTAACGCTGGTATGGATAGCACAGTGCTCACTACTTTTTCCCCAGGAATATCAGAATGTAACAACAGCAGGATACAGCTTTGCATTCGCATCATTGCTTCCATACGTTGCCAAAGAAAATGGTCCATTCTGAAGGCACTTAACAACTTCAGATGAGGCATTTTTTGTCATTTTATGTAGAGCGCACGTCGTTCTCATACGACCACAGCCATGTTTCTTTGCAACTTCTGATTTGGAAAACTTCTTGTAAAATATAGCACCAGAATAACCAGCCGCACTTAAGAGCACATTGTGTTCCACCAGAAAGGAAGTAAACAGACTCTCGGCCCTAATTACGTCACTGCCAAAGTTTCCAGACTTGGCAAAATAGGTGTTGATTTTCTTGTTATCTTCTTTCAATTTAACATCTCTTACGTGTTTACCGCACTCCACACCATTGTTTAACTCTCTTCTTCCACCATGTGCAATGATAATATCAATCCAACATACCGTGCAAATGGCAAATTTTTCTAGCCTTCTATATTTTAGTATGCACGGAGTATCAACATAATATGATTCTTTAAATGTCTGGAAGTACTGCTTCTTGTTGGATTTATTCGCGAATCCTACAGTAGGTATATAGCCTGTGAAAATGTTCGAGAACAAATGTCTCGATATGTACTGAACATCGAAACGAACATGGATCACTGAACATCACATAAAATTATAACATGATATCTAGAGGCAGCCAAATACTTCATTGAAACATGTCAAAGCACACAAGGTCTTAAACTATTAAATGAACACGACACCAACATCATAAACAAAGAACAGGCACATGGCAAAAAACATAAACACACGTGGAACGATTGTAATTAATCCACAAGTGGTGGGTTAAATCACAACAAGCGAACGGAGCGGAACAAAGAATTTGAGAAGCAGAACCTGTCGACACGTAAGACTGACGTGGAAGAACTGTTATCCCTGCTTTAAATTCAATTCAAATGACAATACAAACATCGCACGGTTGAAAGTACCAATCATATCAGAGAATGAGTTATCTACTATCGTAGAGGCCGGCCGAGGTGGCTGAGCGGTTCTAGGCGCTACAGTCTGGAACAACGCGACCGATACGGTAGCAGGTTCGAATCCTGCCTCGGGCATGGATGTGTGTGATGTTCTTAGGTTAGTTAGGTTTAAGTAGTTCTAAGTTTTAGCGGACTGATGACCTAAGAAGTTATGTCCCATAGTGCTCAGAGCCATTTCAACCATTACTATCGCAGACTTGCCTTCGACCCACGCAACCAATAAATTGTACGGAAGTGGGTGATTATCGAACGTTAACGCTTCACATTTTTGTCTGGGAAGTCGTAAAATGGCACCGTCCATCCGAGAAACCGTAAAATGGTGCAATTTCCGTAAATTTTAGTGATAATAGAAGATGGCAGGTTTGAAGGTGATGTCTCTTGAGGATTAGTAATCGTTCGCCCAGTCTACTGACATAGCTGTGGAATGGGCCTCGTGTCGACGTGGTAGGACCGTGGTCACTGAGTGACAAGTTGAGCTTTCGAGTTTGCCTCAGTCGTCCGTCTTTCAGGTGCGTTAGTTTCAGCTAGACGCTCAGGCTGCCCTCGGCGTCGGCGCAGGCGGCGGCCGCACCTGCTAGCCGGAGGACGCGTCGCGTCGCCAGGTGCGTCCCGGCGTTGACGGAGCGTCCGCAGGTAAATCAGCGGCGCGTTATTAAAGCGAAGCCAGCCAACGGGCTGAGACCGTCACCTGCAGCCGTCAGTCACGCCCCGACCGGCCACAATGAGCGCTTTGTCTCCGGCCCTTTGTGAGCGCAGCAGCCACTTAACAGCTCGCACTCTGCGCGACCTAGCCTTCCTAAATGAGCGAGCCACTACCTTTGTTGGTAAAACACTGGCCGGTCGCAGTTGTCACAGCACAGAGACCTTCCGCGAAACCTGGAGACACTGCACTAATGAGACTGCAGCCACCTGTTATCGCGAGGACCACCCATGGAGACCAGTTCACAAGCAGTCGCAGAAGATCCTTTCTTAAAAAGGTCTCCTGGGCGTCATCCTAACAGTATTCGATCAAGTGTTCACACAGTTCTCGTTACGCCATTAGCATGTACTGGAGCACTCAAGAAAGAAAGCAGCCCAAGCCACGTACAAATTTACACTATTTGACCAAAATTATCTGGATACCTATTAGTGAACATTACTCATCCTCAGGAGACATTACTCTAATATTATGTCACACTGCCTCTAGTCCTTCGGGCATGGGTGTGTGTGTTGTCCTTAGCGTAAGTTAATTAAGTTATATTAAGTAGTGTATAACCCTAGGGACCGATGACCGCAACTGTTTGGTCCCATAGGAACTTACCACAAATTTTTCAAATTCACTACCTCTAGCCTCGATAATGGCATCAATTCGGTGAGATTGGGAAAACACAAGTTTCGTGTCGAAGTACAAGGAAGCTAAGGTTAAATGGCTGAATGGAAAATGTCAGAAATGGGAAAAGGCATGATTGTTGGAAGAAGTGACTCAGCATATACTAAAGTTCTGTCACTCCACTCTTTTTCTGCATCATCAGACATCAGCAAAAACACACTGTGAGTGCATTAGCGTCTATGGAATAAATGATTGGGGTTAGGAGTGGACCCTCATTCTATGACAGAGCACAACAGTGTTTAGCTGTACACAAATTGTTTTTAATTCAAGATTATTGTCAAAGTAGTACACCAATTTACATACGTTGTAACATGACAATGTTAGGACAGTTGTCAAGATAACGCATTTCGTCCTGTTTAATCGCAATAATCCTGAACAGAATAATATTAAATTTTAACCAGAAGGTTCTCTACAAAATCATTTTTATTTCTACATCGTGAAGTTGGCCAATATTACGACAGATCATTCGATTCCAGTTCTAAGCTCGATACTATTTAGGATGACAATCAAGTCTACGGAGGATGGTTAGTTTTTGTGACAAGCTGAGCAAAAGATTACTCAAGGTTGCTCGAGTTCACAGTGGATGCAAGCTGGTGAACCATCAATTTTACGCCTCTGCTAGCAGCATTTACCTTTAACTGCGATGAACTGTGGGCTACATGGCTACTCTTGTCCTCTGAAAGTCCCATAAAACTATTAAAATCTTTGCTGATTTTATCAGCACAAACTGACCTACATCTCTTGTTAGGCGAGAAAACATGCACTCATCCCTAGTCTTGAAATATGGCAATACGCACATGCATGGATGAAGCAGCGTGCATATTACAATGCCCTCTCGGTTCAAAATGGTTCTGAGCACTATGGGACTTAACGTCTGAGGTCATCAGTCCTCTAGAAATTAGAACTACTTAAACCTAATTAACCTAAGGACATCACACACATCCAAGCCCAAGGCAGGATTCGAACCTGCGACCGTAGCGGTCGCAGACTCTAGCGCCTAGAACCGTTCGGCCTCTCCGGCCGGTCCCTCTCAGTTCTCGCAAGAACAGTTAACTACATGGATGTTTCGTTTCTCCACTGTTGGAGCTCAAAGACGCTGCAGCTAATATCTAGCTAAATGTCAGCCAAAGTGAACGCAGGGTTCAAACAAAATTTCTCCTTTGTATCGTACAGAGCGTGATGCGCCCTGTTCTGCATTTGACGCTGGTTCAGAGGAGAGTCTTCGAAATTTTTGATCTTGTGTCTCTCGTAGCAAAACTGTCCTCTACCTGGGTCCTTTTGTGCTCCACTTCACGGTTTTTTCCGACCAATAGGAGAGTTCTTTTCATCTTGCGGAAACTATCTCTGCCAACCGCAAAGGGCATACCATCAAACTGCGTCGAAATTTCGGCACTTTACTCCTTCCTAGTTCATGTCAGCCGTTCGGACATTTTGGGCCCGTCCCAGATGCCTAAAAGTTACACGCTACATCATGTGTGTACCGCGCGCAGTTCATATGATCGACTAATCACTGAGCTGCTTGTATCCATCTGGAAATTCCCCAACGCAGTTTTCTAAAGATTCTCTCTGTACCACGCCGCTCGCCTGCTACCTGCTCTGTTCAGTGAGTCAGCTGGCACGTTCGTTGTCCCCCGCCATGGATTGCTTTAAGAATGTTCCATTGTACTTGGGCCGTGATGTTGCAAATCGCATCTGCTCCCAATTGACATTATTTTCTCGGTTGCAACACTTTTAAATTTTCCAACGGTTGGCACGATTCTGCAAACCGACTGGGGTTTTGTGATCGACTAGTGTCTAACCTGTTTTTTCTCACCGACAGAGCTGTGAGGTGGCATGGCGGTTGAGAAAGGAGCCACCGACTGACAAATGCAGAAAGCATGTTTGCCGCGCAGTGGCAAGTTACGGCGGATTGGGGGAAGGTGTTCAGTTCACTAAGTGAAATCGTAACGCTGTGCTGTCGTAAGGCGTTGAGCGTCACCGTATGTTCTGACGTTACAGAAGCGAAATTGTACGAAATCACATGATGTGTGTGTTTTAGAAAAGTAATACGAAGATGAATAATGACTAGCATGGATGCTTTCCGTTGTGGCCAGCACTTGATGCGAATTGTGTTAATGAGCAACCTGTCGTCACCTGATTTTTAGAACACTGTCCGGTGGTGTAGTTGTCGGCAGTTGCACGGTTTCTGGAGCTCTGCTAACGACATTGCAACTGAGGTGCTGTAGCAGAGTGCTCTAGTGAGCACGCTACGTATAAGCTCTTGCGTGTGAATCTTCGATATACCCTGTTGGAACAGGGATCTGGGAGGACGAAGGTCTGAGTATTGCTAGTGAAGGACTAATGGTTCTTGATCAACTGCATGCATGACATGTTTTGAAATGTTCTCGCTTAGAGACACGGTTATGAAATTTTACCGAACGCACCGTCTCACGAATTAGAGAAAGATTGAGTAAATCACACTCTATTATATTGGTGTCTTATGCATGTAGTTGTAAGCATTCGTTAACAGATATTGTAATAATATGAAATAAGATCATTATTTGTTATTTCACGGCAAAGTCACCTCTGGCAGTTAATTTTAAATCGACGTGCGGCGCTTCGGAATTTCTGATTTGGAGAATTTAGTATGTTTTTGATTTTCGTGTACTGGATCGGCTGTTCTCAGAAATGCTTGTGTAACGTTCTCTTTCCTCTTTGTGGGCTACTTGTTACTATGGAAAAACGGATTAACCTAAGAGTCAGCTTTTGATGATATTTGCATGCTATGATTTCAATTTGTCGTTTCAAAGAAGCTGTGGCTTCGATTTGCGGTTTCAGCGAGTTAAATGAATGTCATTATGAACCTTCTTCCTGGTTAATTCAAGAATACCTTAAAATTACCAAGACACGATTTCAATAGAATGTTTGTTCGTATCTAGATGATCACTTCTAGAAAAGTTTCACTTTTCCAGAGTAATTTTTGTAATTGCATGAAAAGGCTCCAGCAGACATTAAAGTGATCGCTGTCACTGAAAAGTGGAATAAGAAAATTTCTGTTACAGACGAAACCCTGAAAATTATTCCAAGGTTTATCAAGTTTCCCCTACATTCCCTGTTGCTCGCATAAAAACCAACAAGCAACAAAATATGGTGTTAGCTGGTATAATAGGTAATTTTTTCCTCTGACTATTTAACTGGTTGCTAAAATCAATGGCTGACACCTTTCAGAAGATCCTCTGGATTTGGTAAGACGACACGACAGTTGCAGTTACCACATAACAGGTGAGTCCTTTATTGTTACGAAATAGTTAATTCGGAAATAGTATTACGGAAGACTCGGTAGTGCCTAACGACGTACAAACGCTTGCTGTACTTTGAGTGTTTTCGGCCGCCATTCCGCCGGTCTCGGCGGTATATGTGGATGTGGAGTGTGCTGAACGAAAATAACCCGTTTGCAAGAGGCGGCAGCCTGGCAGCGTGTTGTGAGACACACGTCGGCTATTCCTGCCACCTTGTAGCCCGCCTGTTTGCACCTGTAGCAGCAAGGCTGATTACTGTTGTCTTAAGGGTCCGGCGCGCGTCCCGTTCTACAGACAGATGGTCCGCGTTGAAGCTCCTGGCAGCGCGGCGGCCGTGTAATTAGTGCCCAGGAAAAACGTGACAGGCGCCGTGGACGTCACTCACTCCGGCTAAATGAGTCACCAGGCCGCCGAAAAACTCCCAGCCCCACCGCACTCTCTGCAGTCGCACTGGGCCCAGAGGCGCCGCAAAGTGCGCCACAGGAGGCCTAAACGAGTTGCGGAAACCCAGCTAGTGAGAGTGCCAGCAAATAATGCAGAATTCAACCTCATTAACCCTCCACCACAAAGTAATACAACTATCAAAAATATGCTGTTTTTCTATACAGCACGACATTCATTAAGATATATCCTTACCGAGAATTTGAACTGCGAGTTCATGGCTTCATTGCACTATCTTTCCTCGAGGCGCTCAGAAAATTCCTCCGCGTTCGATAATCGGAGAGCTCGTTAGTTGAAGATCTTCCATTCTTTCTAGATATCGTTGAAAGTTTTCACCATTATCCATTATACTTTCACTCCTGCCCAAATTTTTATATTATATTTTCATATTATAAAAACCACGTGATTACAATAACAATATTTCATAACAGAAAGCTCACAGTTGGATGCCATATAATCGTCAACTCCACCAAGATGCAAATGGAAATGTAACCTGTAAAAATGACGTTCTTGACCGTAAGTGAGACGTAAATACGATTCATAATTACAACACCCACAGGTGCACTTGAAAATGGCTTTGTAAGCCGAAAGAGGCAACCTAGTTGTGCAGAAATATCTAAATACAAGTAGATAAATATTACGTTGCAGCTACTGGAATTGACTTCTTGTTAAATTGACTTTTTAGACATAGTTCGCGCTGCAGGCACTACGTACATATTTTTTTTTAGCTGACACACCACATGACTGTTCACGAATTCTGTCAGAACTGTATGACACTCCACTGACTTGAGGGTGCTGCTCTGTCCCCCACGTCAGTCATGGTGTTCCGTCCGCTGTGGCCTAGCAGTTCTAGGCGCTTCAGTCCGGAACAGCGCTGCTGCAACGGTCGCAAGTTCGAATCTTGCCTCGGGCATGGATGTGTGTGATGTCCTTAGGTTATCTAGGTTTAAGTAGTTCTAAGTCTAGGGGACTGATGGCCTCCGATGTTAAGTCCCATAGTGCTTAGAGCCAATGGAACCATATTTTTGTCAGTCATGGTCATCACATCTGAGACATTTGTGCGCATTGAGTGCTGCTCCGATCAAGATATATATATTACGGTCATGTAACATTAATGCTTTCGGTGCACCTCAGAGTCCGTGTCACGACCCGCTGGCGATAAACTTGAGGTAGAAGAGGGATTGTGTAAGTTAATTCTTTCCGCTGTGACAGGAGAACCCACTGACAATGCAGACCTTAACACACTCTCCCTCACGCTTCACAGGTGGAAGAACGCAATCAAAATAATCAGCTTCTAATGTTTTTCTCCATGCGTAAAAACGTCCCGCTGAGGTGTACAATGCAGAAGTAGATTCGTCGAGAGCCATGCCATGCCTGCACGTATCAGTACTCCATATTTCGTGCTCCTTGGACAACCAAAGTCTCTTCTTTGCATTCGTCTTCTCTGCAAGAGAGTTTGCTATCGCAGCTCAATGTTTGTAACTGTTTAGTATAAACCAGAACTACGCCGATAATCCAGAACATCATGACCACCTACCTACTATCGGTATAAACCAGTCCACATGGTAGAACGGCACCTGGCTGCGAATGACTGCTAGTGACACACATGCATGGTGCATGTAGTATCAGTGAGCGCGCTGTCCGTGTGAAGAATGGAGGTGCCGTGCGATCTATCTGAGTTTGACCGAGGGTAGATCCTGATGGACCAGAGGCTCGGAATGAGAATTTTGGAAATTGCACTACTTGCCAGGGGTTTGAACAGTGCTGTGGTGTCTTCCACAGGAGGTGAAACCAAGGTGACACCACGTCCAGAGATCGTGGCTTTGGGCGCCCCCCCTCTCCCTCATTTCAGATGTCGGTCGTTAAAGCTTGGCAGACTGGCAAAACAGACAGGCGGCGAACTGTGGTGCAACATCATTAGATATTTAAAAATGGTTCAAATGGGTCTACGCACTATGAGACTTAATATCTGAGGTCATCAGTCCCCTAGACCTAGAACTACTAAAACCTTAACTAACCTAAGGACATCGCACACATCCATGCCCGAGGCAGGAACGAACCTGCGAGCGGAGCAACAGCGCGGTTCCGTACTGTAGCGCCCAGAACAGCTCGTCCACAGCGGCCGGCCCACCATGAATGCCGTGGGGAACAGAGCAGTGTCCTCAAGTCAGTGGAGTGTCATACAGTTCTGCCAGAATTCGTGAACCGTTATGTGGTGTGTCAGCTAAAAACACATGTATGTAGTGCCTGCAGCGCGAACTATGTCTGAAGGGCCTAGAACCGCTCGGCCACAGAGGCAGGCTTAGATTTTAAAGCTGGACAGAGTACAAACAAGTGTGTCTGCACACACAGTGCACAAAACACCCCTAACGATGGGCCTCCGCAGCCGACGGCCCATGCCACTACGGTTGAAAGGGACACGTGACCATCGGTGCTGGTCATTGTCTCAGTGGCAGAGCGTTGCATGGTCTGATGAATCCTGATATCTTCTTCATCATCACGATGGTAGCGCGCGAATCCGTCGTCTTCTAGGGGAACAGCTTCTTCACACCTGTACTGCAGGACAGAGACAAGCTGGCGGCGGCTCCATTACGCTTTGTAGAACATTCACGAAGGTATCAATGGGTCCAGTGGAGCTCCACAAGACAGCATGACGGCCACGGAATATCATACACTGGTTGCAGACCGCATACTTCCCTACATGCGAGTTCAATTTGATGTGCTGCCCCCCCCCCCCCCCCTCCGGCTAGCCATATCTGAACACAATCGAGCAAATATGGGATATGACTGAAAGTGGCGTCACAGCTCATCGCCCCTTCTTCCCGGAATTTACGAGAATTAGGTGACTTGTATGTGCAGATGCGGAGCCATCTTCCTCGAGTGACCTACCAAGGCCTCATTTCTTCCGTGCCACGACGCGTCGCCGCTGTTATGTGTCAAGGGTGGGCATACCGGCTTATGGTGAGCGTATGGCATTGGTGGCCGGGAGACCCCTCGCGGGGCGGTTCGGCCGCCGCTCCACGAGTTCTTTAATGCCACTACGCCGAAGAACGTAGGGGTAAGCTATAGGGAGAGACGGGTCATATACAATATGTACAACAACCAAGAGGGAATAATAAGAGTGGACGATCAAGAACGAAGTGCTCGTATTAAGAAGGGTGTAAGACAAGGCTGTAACCTTTCGCCCCCACTCTTCAATCTGTACATCGAGGAAGCAATGATGGAAATAAAAGAAAGATTCAGGAGTGGAATTAAAATACAAGGTGAAAGGATATCAATGACACGATTCGCTGATGACATTGCTATCCTGAGTGAAAGTGAAGAAGAATTAAATGATCTGCTGAACGGAATGAAGAGTCTAATGAGTACACAGTATGGTTTGAGAGTAAATGGGAGAAAGACGAAGGTAATGAGAAGTAGTAGAAATGAGAACAGCGAGAAACTTAACATCAGGATTGATGGTCACGAAGTCAATGAAGTAATTCTGCTACCTAGGCAGTAAAATAACCAATGACGGACGGAGCAAGGAGGACATCAAAAACAGACTCGCTATGGCAAAAAAGGCATTTCTGGCCAAGAGAACTCTACTAATATCAAATATCGGCCCTAATTTGAGGAAGGAATTTCTGAGGATGTACGTCTGGAGTACAGCATTGCATGGTAGTGAAACATGGACTGTGGGAAAACCAGAACAGAAGAGAATCGAAGCATTTGAGATGTGGTGCTATAGACGAATGTTGAAAATTAGGTGGACTGATAAGGTAAGGAATGAGGAGGTTCTACGCAGAATCGGAGAGGAAAGGAATATGTGGAAAACACTGATAAGGAGAAGGGACAGGATGATAGGACATCTGCTAAGACATGAGGGAATGACTTCCATGGTACTAGAGGGAGCAGTAGAGGGCAAAAACTGAAGAGGAAGACAGAGATTGGAATACTTCAAGTAAATATTTGAGGACGTAGGTTGCAAGTGGTACTCTGAGATGAAGAGGTTAGCACAGGAAAGGAATTTGTGGCGGGCCGCATCAAACCAGTCAGTAGACTGATGACAAAAAAAAAAAAAAATAGTTCTAGGCGACTGATGAGCTCAGAAGTTAAGTCCCATAGTGCTCAGAGCCATTTGAACCATTTGAACGAATTCGAACACTAGCCTATGATGCTACTATTGCACCACGTACACTTCGTGTATAATGCATTAGTCAGCCGTTTCACCATTAATCGGCTGTTGAAAGTACTTGGTCATGTAACAAATATTCCTCTTTAATGTGTTTATGAAAGAGTTCAAATGGCTCTAAGCGCTATGGGACTTAACATCTGAGGACATCAGTCCCCTATAACTTAGAACTAATTAAACCTAAGGACGTCACACACATCCATGCCTAAGGAGGGATTCGAACCTGCGACCGTAGCAGTCGCGTGGTTCCGGACTGAAGCGCCTAGAACCTGAGGGCCACCGCAGCCGGCTATGAGATAGTTGATGATCTCTCTGGTCATCCACATACAGGATGAGTACAAAGTCTTGCCCTGATTATAAAATTTATTACAGAATAACCGTTTGACATAACAATTTACATTTGATGCCGTTACATAGGTTAATGTTACTAGTTTTCTTTAAGACCACTTATGTTTTAAACCTCAACGTGTGCTCCCTTGGTAGCTCGGAGAATGTCACGGAGGTAATCCAGTTCCCGCAAGTTGTTTCGTAACATGTTTTCTGTCACAGTACCGACAGCAGCTGGCATCCTAGCCTTCAGTTCGTCGACGTCAGCAACAGGTGTAACGAAGACTCTGCCCTTGATATGGCCCCAGAAAAAAATTGCCCCAGGACAAAAACTGTAGAGGAAGACAAAGATTGGAATACGTCAAGCAAATAATTGAGGACGTAGGTTGCAAGTGCTACTCTGAGATGAAGAGGTTAGCACAGGAAAGGAATTCGTGGCGGGCCGCATCAAACCAGTCAGTAGAATGATGACCAAAAAAAAAAAAAAAAAAAAAAAAATAAGGCGACTTGCGAGTGAATGAGGATGAAATTATTATGAAAGACACACAACACCCAGTCACCTCGAGGCAGAGAAAATCCCCGAGCTCGCCGGGAATCGAACCCGGGAAGCGAGAACGCTACCGCAACAAGACCACGAGCCGCGGACGACATAGCGGCTATTAGGTAGGTGGTCATAATGTCCTGGCTGACCGATGTATGAACTGTAAATGCCGACTTCTTTGCTGGCCGGCCGCATGCAGCTGTGACTCCTGCAATGTTGGGACGTGCTGACACTCTCAGCCGAGGTGATCGTCGGATCGCAATCAAACACGTCGCGGCACAACTGGACGTCTCTCTTGTAATTCTGATACACTCCTTCACCAGTTGGGGTACTCCGAGATGCGTTCCCACTGGGTTCCTAGGCGCCTAACAGAAGATCTTAAAGAGCAACGAAGCACCACGTGTGCGGAAATGCTGATCGTGACAATATTTTGTCGGACAGCGTCCGAGGCGAAGAAACGTAGGCTCATCACTTCGAACTGGAAACAAAACGGCAATCCATGGGGTGGCGACGCATCGCATCTCCTCTGGAGAAGAAGTTAAAAGCCGCAGCATCAGCCAGTAATGTCGTGGCAATGGTTTTCCTGGACTCTCAGGGGATTATTCTGTTCGATGTCCTTCACTCGGAAGTGTATTGTGCTACCTGAGGAAACTGAGGAAATGACTTCAGCGTATTCGTTGCCACAAAGATGCAACCAAACTTCTCCTGCTCCTTGACAAGGCATGGCCTCTCATAAGTCTGCACATCCGACAGATCACAAAACTTTACTGAACTCTTATTTCTCGTCCACCCTCCAGCATGGATCTTGCACCTTCTGACTTCCATCAGTTTGGCTTACTGCACGGGGAGCATTACGAGGATGTTTCCAGAATGAGATTTTCATTCTGCAGCGGAGAGTGCGCATATGAATCGTGTTTGGGTAGCTCAGTTGGTAGAGCACTTGCCCGAGAAAGGCAAAGGTCCCGAGTCCGAGCCTCAGTCCGGCACACAGTTTTAATCTGCCACGAAGTTTCAGTACGAGGATGATGTGGAGGTTATTAATGCAGCAAGATGTTGGCTCCGACGTCGATCAGTAGAGGGGTACCACGCAGGCATACAGACCCTCCCCGCAAGGCGGCGTAAGGCCGTCGTACTGAACGGAGATTATACTGAAAAACACGGTTTTGTAGCCAAAAGAGTGCGGAATAATGTGGTGTACTGGAATCCTGAATATAACCAACCTGCTTTTACCACCATATCTCAGTTTGGAGGCCGGTAACAGAAGTACAAAAATAGCCGAAGATATATTCGGAATCGAAAGAGAATAACTATGTGCCTAATAAGAACGGTAAGAAAATGCAGGAAGACAGGTACAGGCCAGCGGGAGGAGGACGGCATGTGCAGCTGCTCTGGACGAAAGGACGGGGCAGGGGGAGACGGCAGTGGACGTGCGGACAGCTGATCGACGGCGGGCGGCCGGGGCAGCTGTCCCAGCGGAGAGCGTAGCGTGGAGCGCCGACAGGTAGCAGCGGCCCGGCCAGATCTCGGCCGCATCGGCAGCCAGGTGCTGCGCGGTGTCGCGGCGCGCCGACAAATTGTGATGTATGGCGGCTGCTATCTGGCCATCTCGGGCCGCCGCCAGCCACTCAGCAGCAGCTGCTTTTGGAAACTGCCCTCGTCTCGGCGACAGTGCTTCCCGCTGTTTATCCTGTCTCAGCGCAGAGATATCTGGAATGGAAAGCCTAAGGCCAGCACGCCAGTTAAACTAGTTCAGTCAGATCTCGGCAAATGTATTTGAGATTTTGTTTATACTGTAATGTATTCATGTTCAATGGAAGCGGAAAAATGCTCCTGCTGGACCACGAAAAACGCGAATATGTTTCTGTTTATTTAAAAGACTCTGACTAAAAATAGAGCCACGTGCTTCCTCTTCACCTCTAAATTATTTCCAAAGTATTTTGGCACACGAACATTTTCGCGGTTCTTTTAACATGCAGCTCACCTCAAACTCCCACACGCTCCACTAACTGTAGCTCGCTCGCACCAACGAGTCCATCGCTGTAAGTCACCCATACCCATCTCAGTTGCCCTTTCTCACTCACTCATTCAGCCCAACTCATTGCCGTCATTTCATTGTGTCTCTCTGTCATTGTCTCTTGTGTCACTGCCACAATTCCCGCCATTTTGTCCTACTACTACAGTGTCCTGGCACTGTTTCTCTCTTGACTTCTCGTTCTGCTGATATCTCGTTCCCTCCTCCCTATTGCTGATGTCTCTTCTCACTGTCAATATCTCTCCTTTTCTCACTGTCATTGTCATATATTCTGTCTCTTATTATCACTGGCTGTCGCTCTCTTCCACTTTCTCTTTATTCCTCCCTCCCCCTCTACTGCCACTTTCTCCTTCACTCTTTTCCTAGCATTGTTTTGTCACTGTCAAGTATGTTCCGCTTTTATTGTGTCCCCCTCTATCTCACACTGCCATTGTCTCCTTCGAGCTATCTATAACACAACCACCGTCTACTGTCGTCCAGAATTTATTACTTTCCCGTCTCTTTGTCACTGCCACTATCTTATTCTCTTTCAGCATAAGAAGAGCGAACATGTTCTCACGCCAAAAATTTTGTGAAATTTTTGTAAAGATACTGAATAAGATAGAACGAGGCAGTTGGTACCCTACTTTTCAGTCTCCGATAGCACCATTTTTCACCGGTTCCCTTTTTTTCCTTTTGCAGCAGAGCTTGTAGCTCATATGAAAAGAAATTTACTAGTCTGTAGAATTTAGATTATTTACTATGTAAAATTTAAATAATACAAGAATAATTTAACAGGCCGGCCGGAGTGGCCGAGCGGTTAAAGGCGCTACAGTCTGGAACCGCACGACCGCTACGGTCGCAGGTTCGAATCCTACCTCGGTCATGGATGTGTGTGATGTCCTTAGGTTAGTTAGGTTTAAGTAGTTCTAAGTTCCAGGGGACTTATGACCACAGCAGTTGAGTCCCATAGTGCTCAGAGCAATTTAACACTTCAGACCTGCTTTTACTTGCAAAACAGTTTCGAATGGGATTCCCAGATGACGACACTTCACAGTATATGTATCCGTGCTACGTCACCTTATAAAGTTCGTTTTCGCCTCACACCGGATTTTACGTGTGTCTTTCATGCGTAGAAGTAGGATCACTTTGAAGCTCTCTACCTCTGAAACGGTAAAGATATGAAGAAAATTTTCAATGCGATTAGAGATCGCGATATTAGGAACACATCGAATAAGTTACAGCCATTTGTTATCCATAGCCGTCCTGTAATCCTTGGCCCTGGTTTGCTCCGCTGGTGACGGCCAAAGTACAGTAAAAAAGGCATTTTTGTGATGTTTTCCGAGGAACAGCTCGTGAACTAATACTGCCTCCGTAAGTCCCATCAGGCCCAACTTAGACCACTTCAAAAAGAACCAATCGCCTTGCTCCATTTGCCTAAGAAGGAGGACGTGTGTAATATTCACACTTTCACCCTTTACTGTAGGAGAATGACACCAAGATGATCTTTCTATTGGGTATACAAATGGCCTCTAGTCCAAGGGCTACCTGAAACACTTGACCCTATCTATATGTTACGAACAGAAACCGAGGTATGAGCACCGGAAAATTCCGTTTCTATGCGCGGAATTTTGGAACATGTTAGGTACGCATGCTACCACATAGATACCTATAGTTAAGTGAATAGGGTAGTACACTACAAGTTGTCGAAGTACGAGTACCGTGTAATTCACTAAGAGTCACGATGTACTAACGACATATAAGGGAGATTTGTGTCATTGGAAGTGCACTGTACTTCAAACGTAGTTTAATGAAATTAAAATATTCTAGTGAAATTATTCTAGTGAAATTAAAATATTCTAGTGAAACAACGTTCTTAATTATTTGGTTCGAACTAATCTGTTTGGTAACATCAACTCTTCGATTAAAATACCCACCTGCTTAGCTGAGTAGTAACGTACTTGCCTCCCACTCAGCGGGCCCGGGTTCCTCAACGCCGACTATAAAATAATAACGAAATGCATCAAAATAACCTGAAATCGGCGTTGGGGAAAGTCATCAGCCCATAGCAAAAAGTGCGGTGCCAGGGAAAAATATATTTGATGCCACATGCACCTACAGGGACATAATAGCACAGGCAGCCACCACCAGAAGCCCAGGTGCCATAATTCCGGTGGACTTCAAAAAGGTTTTCGACGGGATCGACCACAGATACCTCGTAGAAGCACTAAACAGACTCGGTTTTGGGCAAAATTTTATCACTATCATACAGAAGATGCATGCATAGGGTGAGGATGTAGATTTTATTGCTAATTTAACATTTTTTTAACGACACAGTAAGAGAACTCATAATGTTGTTTTAAGTCTGCTATTTAAAATGCAACGTAAATGGTCTTAAAAATAATTTTAAAGAGTTTGGAAAGAAGACATAATTGCAGTGTAGGACATGTATCGAAATGTATGTAAACAACTGTATACTTAGTTATCTGTGAAAATATTTTACTAGCTAAGTCGCCATTGTGGTGTCAAATGAACAGCGTATGTTGGGACGTCAGCACAGCATGTTGTCTGCTTTAATTGAGTGGTATTTTATTTGTGACATGCTGGTGTTTCCTGTCATTTTTTATTAAACTTTGACGCAGCATCATTATGTGACTTTCGGTGTTGTAAAAGCAGGCATATCTATTAATGTTACAACGCACTTCGTAATGTTACAGTAGTGTTCACTGTGGTTATATAAAATCGCATGTGCTTAAGCCATCTTCACTTCTGATGTTTGTTTTTGTACCTTTTAGATCCGATGATAACAACGTATATTTTTCGAAACCGGCAATAGTAATAAAAAGAATTACTAATGATCTTTGAAAATTTGATTCTTCAAGAGCAACATAAACTTCAGATTGCCCCCAACAACTGACGCAATGTCAAACATAGATAAATCGAAATTCTTTCGCTGGCTACAAAAATGCTTTGACCATACGCATTCGTTGTATTCTCTCCAGTCCCAAATACTCATTTTGGTACTCTCTGCCAATTACCTTGTTCTGCCTGAAAAGTATGGGGACAAGTTGTAGGTACCTCTGTGAAACGCTCTCCACGACGTCAAATTGTAGCGAAACAACTCAGATCAGTGCTCGATACTGAACACGCTGCTTTTAGGGAGAAGCTGGAGCCAGAAGACCGTATAAATGTTGACTGTCATCTGGAAAGAAACGCACTCGGAATACAAACACGCTGCAGCACAAACTCAGCCACCGTCACTGCCCTGGCTTTGTATGGAGCTGCAGCCGTTGTCAGTAGGCGTGGCTCAGAAGCCGACAGCCGTAGCGGACACGTTACCTGGCATGGCCAGGCTGCGTCACTTAGACCGGCTCCCTCAGGGTAAACAACGTGCCACGGGGAACTCGCTATAAGTTGCACATTGTTGACTCTCCTTTATAATATGAGAGGAAGAAGAAAATTCTTGTCATAAGATGAACACATAATTTTTAGTTGGGGAGGTACAAATTTCACCTCTCTAGCCGACATAGTATAATTTTAGAAGCATTTGCCTTTATCGTTCCACGAACAGAAAAAAGTAAAACAAATATACGAGTAGCCAGTCGTCGGCTCTACGGGGTGAAACTCCACCAAAATAATTTCGGTGGCTGTTCGCGGATATTTTCTGAGCTTTTTGGTGTAAGGGACCTGTGGCCTTCGGTGCTCGTTAAAGAGTGCATTGCGCTCTACCAAAATTACTGTTAGGTAGTTTTGATACACTAGGTAAGTGACGTAGTAAATGGCAGGGTTACCCGTTATATTGTTACCATTGGAAGAGAAGGTAATATAAGAGAATGTGTAAGAGAGCAACCGGGAGCCGATGATTTCTCTTTAGATTTTTGTTTGTTCAGTTGTATGTCTTGCGCATATTAAAACCACATATCATTAATTCATTATGTTTTTTATATCCTTACAGAGCAGAAATTGCATTTTATAAGCAGTAAAATTTAGCTGATCGCGTATTTTCTGCTCTGTTATGCAACCAAGGCCATTGCTTTCGATGCAAGTACAGTTTACATGCACAAACATTGAGAAATCTACACAATTATTGTTGTTATATTGTACTCAATACAACGTTGTCCATGATGATCAAAGGCAAATGTTCCACGTTATTATTGATAAATGCGAAAGTTGTTTGTTAACACCAGAAACATGTTTTATATTGGTTCGATGAAGTATTGAAGTGACGTTTGACATTTATTTGCAGTTTTTTTTTTTTTTTTGCGTGAATTGAGTTTTCTGGCGCTATATGATAAATCTGTACGGGTATCGTTTTCTTCATTTTTTCTACAATATCCCCCTGTTTCAAGACCCTAATCAAAAATTTTCAAATAAAACCTGTATTAAGCATTGACATGTTCAACTTTGCTATAAATACAGTTTATTTTAAAGTAACAGACATGAGGATAACTATGTTGCACAAATGTTTCCTAGGTCACGTGGCCCTTTATACCTGTATATCCTCATTCACTTTGTAGACTGTTTTGTAGTTCCACATTTAAGGAGCAGCCGGCCGATGTGGTCGAGCGGTTCTAGGCGCTTCAGTTTGGAACCGCGCAACCGCTACGGTCGCAGGTTCGAATCCTGCCTCGGGCATGGAAGTGTGTGATGTCCTTAGGTTAGTTAGGTTTAAGCAGTTCTACGTTCTAGGGGTCTGAAGACCTCATATGTTAAGTCCCATAGTGCTGAGAGCCATTTGAACCATATATATATATATATATATATATATATATATATATATATATATATATGTGTGTGTGTGTGTGTGTGTGTGTGTAGTAAAACCCAAATAAGCCGGCCTATGCGGCCAAGCGGTTTTAGGCGCTTCAATCCAGAACCGCGCTGCTGCTGCGGTCCCAGGTTCGAATCCTGCCTCGTGCATGAATGTGTGTGATGTCTTTAGGTTAGTTAGGTTTAAGTAGTTCTAAGTTCTAGGGGACTGATGACCTCAGATATTAAGTCCCATAGCGCCTAGAGCCATCTGAACCATTAAAACGCAAATATCAGCTCAACGGTGGGAATGGCTACGGTATTCACTGTGCGTCTTATTCGAAAAAAAGTCGTTAAATTAACCCACAGTGCCTGCTGTTGACGGCAGTAAGGCCTACTTCACCCTCTTCATTCAAGCGTGCATTCAGTATTACCCCGTTTGGTCTCAGATTTGTTTTTCCTACAGTGATGTTTCTACATTAAGAGTGATACACAAAATTACGGCTTGGTTTACTTGCAAGTAGATGGGATATATGCACCTCATGTATGGGTCCACTAATTGCATTGGGCGAGCAGTCCAACGATACTATAATAAGATGTTCCTGCAGCGACGGCGACTACGACACAGTATTATCGCATCTGAGGGTGGTTGCGTTGTTTTGGTTTTGCATTGTACGTTTTGATGATTGCACATCAGAAGCTTTTTCACTGCTATGGGGTGTTTCTACAGAAGGAAAAGTAAGTTGAGTGGAAGACCGAACAAATCGTACGTACGCTGTTACACTGTAACGAGGCACCTGACGTTAGTGGCCATTTGTATCACAATTCTTCGACAATGACCGTGAATATCTTCCGAAACTGTGGTGGCGTAGTTTGCGTTCATTCTGTACATTCATTGTTTTACTTGTTCAATTTTATATTATTTACTGTTTCATAAGTCCACTGTTAATATCTCCACACAGCCACGAAGCATGTGGCGTCCTTGTGTGAATGGCTCTGAGCACTATGGGACCTAACATCTGAGGTCATTAGTCCCCTAGAACTTGGAACTGCTTAAACCTAACTAACCTAAGGACATCACACACATCCCTGCCCGAGGCAGGATTCGAACCTGCGACCGTATCGGTCGCGCGGTTCCAGACTGAAGCGCCCAGAACCGCTCGGCCACACCGGCCGGCCTTGTGTGAATGAAAACTAGGAAATATAAAATAATGATTATTATTATTATTATAATTATGGTTGTATAATTTCAAATGACTAATAACAGAGAGAATGGGAAATACGACGACTATGGCCTATTGAATCGAAACATCCTGACATTTGGTAGGTACCCTTATACAAAGTTATGGATATTACAAACAAATATAGGTGGATCAGATAAGAATCCTGAACAGTCATTACAAAAACAATGTTCCCCAGTTTTCGTTCTGTTAAGTACCTACAACAACAACAGTCACAGCCAAATGAACTTCATGGAGAAGGAGAATTTCGTCGTGAACAACGAACTTAACAATGTTTTGCTATGGACCACGCCGACACTACGGCAGCATTGGTAATGTCTCCTTCTTTCCGTTAGTGTTGCCTTTTAATAGCAATTTTTGGATGCATGCTAACCAAAAGACGTTAGATGCATTTTACCGCCACTTATTATACAACGTGTTAGTCTGAATAATAATAATAATAATCGTAAGAAGAAGAAGAAGAAGAAGAAGAAGAAGAAGAAGAAAAGAAAGACCTCTCTAACTACAAATGTTTGTTGAATGGGGATGAAAGTACCAGTAGCAAGTTACTGTACACCAAATGCAATCCGTATATTTTTGTTTACATGGAAGCCACAAGTAATCTTACAGTTTACAGTATTTTCCGTTGTTGAGAGGTCACTACTTCTGAGGTTAGGACGTTAGACGTGACGCATATTTGCAGTCGTATTCAGTATAATACATGCTTACTTAATTTATTCATTTAATAACTTCAGCCAATGTCTAATAATGTTGTTAGAGTGAACTTGACTGATAGGTGAAACGTGTTACTTGTGAATTAACTGTGTATCTAAGAGGAAACAAAGATTAATGGGGAGTGATTTACGCAATCGTTGCCCATGTAATATGGATTCTTGTATTACAACGTGAAGATCCTTGGCAGTTCCTTCTGAATTGTGACTATGAGTGTCACTTGAAAACTAGTTCGTCACAGACCTACACTCATGATGCGAAAATCATAATTCATTTAATAACGGCCAAAAATTTTGTCCCCTGACAGGCGGCAGAATCCGTTAACGTCATATCTAATGTCAGCGAAAGGAGTTTGTATCCAAGCACCTACATGATCAAAAGTAAATTGTTCAGGACAAATAAAAAGAACAATTTTCAAAAGCATTTTTTTGGGCACTTTCCCATTGAAAGAGAGATAAAGGTGTGCTATTAACTGTTATACACTGCCAATGTGTGACCAACGTAAGTGTTCACTGTAACTCAAAAATGTTCGCTTGGTGACTTAACTGTCTAGTATGAACTATATATGACCAAAGTACGTTTTTGACTATTAGCCAAATACATCCTTTAGCGGGTATTGCTGTACAGTAGAAAAAGGCTACACGGCCATAATTCTGTAGTGGTGAAGAATATAAAATAAAAGAAAGTTACAATTAAAGTAACGTCAGACAGGATGGTGAATTATTGTCATTTAGAAAATTTGTTTCGGCTGTGGGTCGCGTTGCAACTTAAAATGTGAAATGAAATGGGGGGGGGGGGGGGGGGGGGAGAGAGGAGAGAGAACCCGCCGCTAGCACATGACAGGTTACACGCTCCGAATACTACTAAGACTAAAGTCTCCGTCCCAGTCAATACACCTGACATCTTTGAGGCTGACCACATTGAGAATAGTATCAGTGATCAAGAGACAGTTGTCGCAACAATGATTACGGAAGTTCAAAGGGTGACTAAAACAAGTACAAGGATTTAGACATTCAGGCAAGTAGATAAAGGGGAAGTAGTGTCATACTCCAAGGACAATCTCAAAACATCTACCTCCGGAGTGGAACATGCAAGAGAACTGTGGAATGGATTTAAAAGTATACTTCCTCATGTACGTGATAGATATGTACCTAGTAGAACAGTTCATTATGGGAGGGATCGTCCGCTGTACACAGTCTTGTTACTTAGTAGTCTATGTATACAGTGGATGATCCTTCCGATAATGAACTGTTCTACTAGGTACATATCTATCAAGTACATGAAGAAGTGTTCATTTAAATCTGAGCCATACAAGGAATACGAATATTTTCTTATTGGTTCAAATGGTTCAAATGGCTCTGAGCACTATGGGGCTTAAAATCTGAGGTCATCAGTCCCCTAGAACTTAGAACTACTTAAACCTAACTAACCTAAGGACATCACACACATCCATGCCCGAGGCAGGACTCGACATGCGACCGTACCGGTCGCGCGGTTCCAGACTGAAGCGCCTAGAACCGCTCGGCCACAATGGCCGGCGAATATTTTCTTAATCTACTCCGTGTCAGAAATACAACAAAGTAAAATATGTTTACCACTGTAGTTAACCGAATAAAGTATAAACCTATGTGCCTAACAACCACACTAAAATAAATTTATAAAACGTGGCAAGTTAGGCAATATCACTCCAATATCGTTGCACATTACTTGCGTTTTGCGTTTCCCAACGTTAGGTCACTTACAGAGATTGTTGGCCCGAGGTAAAATTGTCAAAGTTGAGCTGCAATTTGAATTTCGTGACACACATATACACAAATACAGGTTAGAAGGAACTCTATATTATTAGTTGTCTTTGATCCTCACAACTACAAAACTGATTCGGTTAATGGAGACCCATGTCTTTGAACCATATAACGTGCAGTGCAGCAAGCCGACATGACACCAACTCAACAAGACGTTCGAATTCCCCTGCATGATTATTGAGCCATACTCTCTCTTTAGCCGTATATAATTGTGGATTTGCTGCACGAACTCACCTCCCGATTATGTCCGATAAATGGTCGATAGGATTCATTTCGGGCTGTCTGCGTGGCCACATCATTCGCTCGAACTGTCGAGAACGGCCGGCCGAGGTGGCCGAGCGGTTCTAGGAGCTACAGTCTGGAAGCGCGTGACCGCTACGGTCGCAGGTTCGAATCTTGCCTCGGGCATGGATGTGTGTGATGTCCTTAGGTTAGTTAGGTTTAAGTAGTTCTAAGTTCTAGGGGACTGATGACCTCAGAAGTTAAGTCCCATAGTGCTCAGAGCCATTTGAACCATTTGTCCAGAACGTTTTTCAAAACAATCGCGAAAAATTGTGGTGGGATACATGGTGCATTGCCATCCCTGAAAGCTTCATCGTTGTTTGCGAACCAGACATCCATTAACGACTGCACATAGTCTCTAAGCAGCCGAACATAACCATTTCCAGTGATTGGTCGTTCACTTGGACGAGAGGATACTGTCCATTCCATGTAAACTTAGGCCACAGTATCATGGAGCCACCACCAGCTTGCACAGTGGATTGTTAGCAACTTGGGTCCATGGCTCCGAGGGTCTGTGCCACACACGAACTCTAGCATCAGCTCTTACCAACTGAAATCGGGACTCACCTGATCAGGTCAGAGTTTTCCAGTCGTCTGTGGTCCAACCGATATGGTCAAGAGCCCAGAAGACACGCTGCAGCCGATATCGTGCTATTAGCAAAGGTACTCGCATTTTTCCTGTGCTTTCGTATCCTACAGACGCCAAGTTTTGCCGCATTGTGCTAACGAATACGTTCGTCGAACGCCCCGCATTGATTTCTACGGTTATTTCAAGCACTGTTGCTTGTCTCTTTACACTGACAACTCTCCGCGCACGCCGCTGCTCTCGGTCGTTACGTAAACGCCTTTGGCCACTGCGTTGTCGGTGATGAGAACGAATGCCAGAAATTTGGTTTTCTCTGCACATTCTTGACACTGTGGATCTCGGTATACTGAATTCCATAACGATTTCCGAAATGGACTGTCCCATGCGTTTACATCTACATCTACATCTATACTCCGCAGGCCATCTGACGGTGTGTGGCGGAGGGTACCTTGAGTACCTCTATCGGTTCTCCCTTCTATTCCAGTCTCGTACTGTTCGTGGAAAGAAGGATTGTCGGTATGCCTCCGTGTGGGCTCTAATCTCTCTGATTTTATCCTCATGGTCTCTTCGCGAGATATACGTAAGAGGGAGCAATATACTGCTTGACTCCTCGGTGAAGGTATGTTCTCGAAACTTCAACCAAAGCCCGTACCGAGCTACTGATCGTCTCTTCTCCAGAGTCTTCCACTGGAGTTTATCTGTCATCTCTGTAACGCTTTCGCGATTACTAAATGATCCTGTAAAGAAGCGCGCCGCTCTCCGTTTGATCTTCTCTATCTCTTCTATCTGGTACGGATCCCACACTGCTGAGCAATATTCAAGCAGTGGGCGAACAAGTGTGTTGTAACCTACTTCCTTTGTTTTCGGATTGCATTTCCTTAGGATTCTTCCGATAAATCTCAGTCTGGCATTTGCTTTACCGACGATCAACTTTATATGATCATTCATTTTAAATCACTCCTAATGCCTACTCCCGGATAATTTATGGAGTTAACTGCTTCCAGTTATTGATCTGCTATATGGTAGCTAAATGATAAGAGATCCTTCTTTCTATGTATTCGCAGCATATTACACTTGTCTACATTGAGATTCAATTGCCATTCCCTGCACCATGCGTCAATTCGCTGCAGATCCTCCTGCATTTCAGTACAATTTTCCATTGTTACAACCTCACGATATACCACAGCATCATCCGCAAAAGCCTCAGTGAACTTCCGATGTTATCCACAAAGTCATTTAGCTAGTTAGCTAGCGTCTAGCTGCAGTTACCATTATGTGTTCAAAGTCTGTTTATTCCCGTCGTGTGATCATAATCACGTCGGAAAACTTTTCGCATGGACTAGCCGAGTACAAATGGCAGCTCCGCCAATGTACTGTCCTTCTATACCTTATATACGCGATACTATTGCCATCTGAATTGGGCATATTGCTGACTCATGACTGGTTGTCACCTCCGTGTAAGCCTGGCGGTAAATGACGATAATTTTGCAGTGACGTCGCAGCCAATAGAACAAGCCACGGAGAAGAAAAACAGGCGCAGGAATAAAAGGCGACCTCGTCAAGGTTGACGGGATAGTCGGAGCAGCACGTGTATACAGGACTGTGACGCAAGCACGTGAATCGTGGACTCACAAAAAGGACCGTTGCCCCTGCAGCCCCGCGGCCATTGTCGGCGGTGCGGCCGGCGCAACCCGAGCCCGCGGGGTTGCGGGCCTGCGGAACGGCGCTGTTTTGACTCCGGTGACAAAAGCGGCCCGCTCGGGCCGTGTTTAACTGCTGCGGCAGTAACAGCCGCAGCTACGGCCGCCCTCCTTATTGTCGGTGGCGCGACGCTGCGTGGAGCGAGACCGCTCACCTGGCTCCGCGCCGCGCTGCCGGACGATATTTATCCCGGCCGGCTAATGCTGGCTGGCGATGGTATCTGCTAATGCGGACCCCCCGCGGGCTGCGCCTTTGTGCGGCCGAGGCGCCCCCGCTGGCACATTGTGGCCCAGCCTCGCACAGATACGTTGACTTTCACGGCACGGCGTCCCCACGCAGTTTCACCCTCTCCCCCTCTGCTTCTGCTGCGTATCAGCTACACACACACAAGCACAGTCGTTCAACATCCGGCTGACACCGACGCCTCTCACCCTCCCACTTAACGTTGCCACCCGAGATGGTTTTTGAACACTAGCTTTCTCACGCAGCCTAGTTCTGTCTTTACACCTGCAGAAACTGAATAGCCTGGCTTTTGTACTGCCGACAATGACATTTATTCTTGCGACGAAGCTACTCATATTTCTCTGCCATGAAAATCATTTTGGGCTTAGGGTGCTGCTCAGTCCTTTTCTCAGTCCTACATTATGACGCACGAGATCAACGATTCATTTCATTTCTATAACTGGTAATTTAGCGATACGTCTCCCATTTCCGAGCTCCAAACTTGATTACGTCGATACTGTGTGGCCGAGTGAGCTCGAATTTATATTCATAACTCTTTTCATTGGCATCTATAGAAGATATACAGGGTTCATCAAAAAGAATCGTCCGATTTGCCACGTCTATATTTCTGAAACTAACAAACATATACAAATAATGTTGTTTTTTGATGAACGGAAAACTCAAAAAGTTCTTTTTTTCGTAGCTTTTCATAGGTGTTCGATATGTCCCCCTTGAAATGCACGGCATACGTCAATGTGGTATTCAGACTGTTCCCACACAGGAGCGAGCAATGTCTTGAGCTACAGCTTCCACAGCTGCTTTTATGCCATGTCTCAGTTCATTCATTGTTGTTGGTAACGAAGGCACCTAAACAAGAGCCGGCCGGAGTGGTCGAGCGGTTATAGGCAGTTCAGTCTGGAACCGCGCGACCGCTACGGTCGCAGGTTCGAATCTTGCCTCGGGCATGGATGTGTGTGATGTCCTTAGGTTAGTTAGGTTTAAGTAGTTCTAAGTTCTAGGGGACTGATGACCTAAGATGTTAAATCCCATAGTGCTCAGAGCCATTTGAACCTAAACAAGAGTCTTTGATAAGCTCCTAAATAATCACATACAGTCAGGTCCGGTGACCCTGGAGACCGGTAGTGTAAGGCTGAATCATTTGATCCAGTGCTACCGATCCATCTTTCAGTAATCCTTTGATTTCGAAACTCCCGCACTTCTAGATGCCAATGTGGCGGTTCCCCATCCTATTAGTAAATGTAGTCGCTCGAATCAGTTTCCAACTGTGATATAAGAAAGTTCTCAAGCATATCGAGATATGTGCTTCCTGTAATAGTGTTCTTGGCAAAGAAAAATGGACCATACTGTTCCGTACCCCATATTCCCGCATTATGACGGTTTACCTTTCCATTAAGCCGATATGTTACAGAATCGCATCATCCCCAGCCTGGCTGATAAACACCTGCTGGAAGGTACGATGTTTATGCAGGATGGCGCTCCATCCCATATTGCTAGACGGGTGAAAGGTCTCTTGCGCTTGTCGTTTGGTTATGATCGTGTCCTCAGCCGCCACTTTCGTCATGCTTGGCCTCCCAGGTCCCAAGACCTCAGTCCGTGCGATTATTGGCTTTGGGGTTACCTGAACTCGCAAGTGTATCGTGATCGACCGAAATATCTAGGGATGCTGAAAGACAACATCCGACGGCAATGCCTCACCATAACTCCGGACATGCTTTACAGTGTTGTTCACAACATTATTCCTCGACTACAGCTATTGTTGAGGAATGATGGTGGACATATTGAGCATTTCCTGTAAAGAACATCATCTTTGCTTTGTCTTTCCCTGTCATGCTAATTATTGCTATTCTGATCAGATGAAGCGCCATCTGTCGGACATTGTTTGAAATTTTGTATTTTTTTGGTTCTAATAAAACCCCATGTCATTCCAAGCATGTGTGTCAATTTGTACCTCTCTATTTACAGTATTCCGTGATTTATTCAGTTTTCAAATTTATACTGACTTTTTGATCACCCGTTATATGGAAGCTTGGAAATAAAATTTTCGTTCACCCTAGAAGCCGTTACATAGGCAGCCTGCACTGGAACTGTGCTCTCGATTAGCAGTTTCATAACATAGATGTTGCTGCATAAGCACGTTAAGTAAGAAGTCAGCTCTCTTGTAATGAATGATAGGTCAATACATGAAAAATTTCCTGTTAGTTCTTAAGGACAGACAATCAAGCAGCCACAAGGGCTGATATCACGAAGGAGCTTGTCATGAGAGCTACCTTGGCGGCGTTTATACCACTCTGCCTTAGTACATTTCTCACGTACTTTCGAAGAAGTTTCAAGTCCAACATTAGCAAATTTTATATCACTGTCCTCATCTTTTGAAGAAAGCGTCATTGTCTCTGATGAAGTCTTTAGCGATGAAACCATTTAGCGAGCTGTAACGGCAGCCAGTCAAGAGCTAGCATCCAGTCCGGAACCACGCGGTTTCTAAGGTCACAGGTTCGAATCCTGCCTCGGGCATGGAGGTGTGTGATGTCCTTAGGTTAGTTACGTTTTCGTAGTTCTAAGTCTAGGGGACTGATGACGTCAGATGTTAAGTCCCAAAGCGCTTAGAGCCATTTGAAACAAGAGCGAGCGCACCGAGTTTTCTCCTAGGAACTAGCGGCTAAAATAGGACAAAGCGAGTTCCCGTCAGACTAGTCTGGGATTCTGATCGGCGTGTTTCGGTGTGTAGAGGCGCTGCTACGGTTGATGTAATGTCTTAAGTAGATTTGAAGTTACTTTCTGTTGTTCATTCTAAGATCTCGTGCTTAAAATGTTTGGTTGTATTCTGACATCGTGTGGCCTGGCTTAATAGTATTTACATTTCCAGGAATTTAACGTGCATATATTAATTTTCAAACGATAAGTTCGTGGTTTGCTGAGAGGGTATAAAATTGGGTTTACATTTGTCCATCCAAATTCTAGGACTATCGAATTCGTCACATCCTCGATTATTAAACTGATTTCAATACTCTATAATTCTTTTTGCTTAAATCTTTTCTTTGTGGTGATCAATGTTTCATGTACGGACGATAGCGTGCCTCATAGTGCCCATGATATGAGAATAAGTCAAACTATACTGACTTAAATCCAGTTGTACTTTATTTATTCGTGATCCCCTGGCATTTATATTTCCGCTAGAGTATTCACTTTGAAATCTGTATCGCGTTAACAGGAGTAATGTTATAGATGTTCTGCCTTTAGCAAAGATACAATCGTTCTAAGCCACTGCTACAGTTATACAAGTTTCTCAAAGTTAGCAATGCGACCATACCTTTGCAAGTATTTCAGGATGAAATATAAGTCATCAGCTGGAGAGGCGGAGAGAGCTGGCAGTTATTTATTTTATATATGACGTGATTTGTTTGTTGCTTTAAATTTCAGGTGCCCAGATTAGGAAAGTTAGGTGAACAGATTAAGCTGGCCATGCTCACTGCACTTAACTTGGCTATAAACTGGGTTTCTTACACGTTACTGAAGCCACACCATACGCTTCCCGTGAGGTAGTACGATTATACAGGGTGTTACAAAAAGATACGGCCATACTTTCAGGAAACATTCCTCACACGCAAAGAAAGAAAATATGTTATGTGGACATGTGTCAGGAAACGCTTACTTTCCATGTTAGAGCTCATTTTATTACTTCTCTTCAAATCACATTAATCATGGAATGGAAACACACAGCAACAGAACGTACCAGCGTAACTTCAAAAACTTCGTTACAGGAAATGTTCAAAACGTCCTCCGTTAGCGAGGATACATGCATCCACCCACCGTCGCATAGAATCCCTGATGCGCTGATGCAGCCCTGGAGAATGGCATATTGTATCACAGCCGTCCACAATACGAGCACGAAGAGTCTCTACATTTGGTACCGGGATTGGGTAGACAAGAGCTTTCAAATGCCCCCATAAATGAAAGTCAAGAGGGTTGAGGTCAGCAGAGCGTGGAGGCCATGGAATTGGTCCGCCTCTATCAATCCATCGGTCACCGAATCTGTTGTTGAGAAGCGTACGAACACTTCGACTGAAATGTGCAGGAGCTCCATCGTGCATGAACCACATGTTGTGTCGTACTTGTAAAGGCACATGTTCTAGCAGCGCAGGTAGTGTATCCCGTATGAAATCATGGTAACGTGCTCCATTGAGCGTAGGTGGAAGAACATGGGGCCCAATCAAGACATCACCAACAATGCCTGCCCAAACGTTCACAGAAAATCTGTGTTAATGACGTGATTGCGCAATTGCGTGCGGATTCCCGTCAGCCCACACATGTTGATTGTGAAAATTTACAATTTGATCACGTTGGAATGCAGCCTCATCCGTAAAGAGAACATTTGCACTGAAATGAGGATTGACACATTGTTGGATGAACCATTCGCAGAAGTGTACCCGTGGAGGCCAATCAGCTGCTGATAGTGCCTGCACACACTGTACATGGTACGGAAACAATTGGTTCTCCCGTAGCACTCTCCATACAGTGACGTGGTCAACGTTACCTTGTACAGCAGCAACGTCTCTGACGCTGACATTAGGGTTATCGTCAACTGCACGAAGAATTGCCTCGTCCATTGCAGGTGTCCTCGTCGTTCTAGGTTTTCCCCAGTCGCGAGTCATAGGCTGGAATGTTCCGTGCTCTCTAAGACGCCGATCAATTGCTTCGAACGTCTTCCTGTCGGGGCATCTTCTTTCTGGAAATCTGTCTCGATACAAACGTACCGCGCCACGGCTATTGCCCCGTGCTAATCAATACATCAAATGGGCATCAGCCAACTCCGCATTTGTAAACACTGCACTGACTGCAAAACCACGTTCGTGATGAACACTAACCTGTTGATGCTACGTACTGATGTGCTTGATGCTAGTACTGTAGAGCAATGAGTCGCATGTCAACACAAGCACCGAGGTCAACATTACCTTCCTTCAATTGGGCCAACTGGCGGTGAATCGAGGAAGTACAGTACATACTGACGGAACTAAGGTAAGCTCTAACATGGAAATTAAGCGTTTCCGGACACATGTCCACATAACATCTTTTCTTTATTTGTGTGTGAGGAATGTTTCCTGAAAGTTTGGCCGTACCTTTTTGTAACACCCTGTAGCATTTAATGAAATCACTTACGAACGTACTGCGTTATTATTATGATGCGCCAACTAAGCTACTACCATCCACCCCTTGTTCAGTTTCCTTAATAATATTGTAGTCAGATAGCGTTTTATCTAAACATGCTGAAGAGGGCATTTGTTTAGGGCGTGTTTCAGGACGCGTATTTGCAAGTCATCCGAATTTAGCAAGAAGGAGATAACTTACTAGTTGTACAACTTTGCTTCCGCCGTTTGAGGCTTTAATGAAACAAATTGGTTACACATGGTCACTACTTTCTCCCATCTTTAGGGCAGTGTACGAATCCCGCGTCGAAAAAATTGTTCATCTTTTGAGGCGATCCACGAATAGATCCAATTTGTGACTTCTTCATGAAATCGGAAGTGTTGTTCAGCCAGGCCATGGGCCATTGATCTAAACAGGTGGCAGTCAAAGGGTGTAATGTCTTGACAATATGGCGGGTGGGGTAGTACTTCCCACTTTAACGTTTCCAAGTACGTTTTGAACTCTTTTGCAACGTGGGGTCGACCGTTGTCGCGTTACAAAATCACTTCATCGTGCCTCTCGCTGTATTGCGGCCGTTTGTCTCCTAATGCTCTGCTCAAACGCATTAATTGCGTTCGATAACGAGCACCTGTGATTGTTTCACTTGATTTTAATACCTCATAGTACACGACGCCGAGCTGGTCCCACCAAATGTAGAGCATGATCTTGGAAACGTGAATATTCGGTCTGGCCGTCGACGTGGAACCAAACCCGTGATATTCCCATGATTTCTTGCGTTTAGGGTTATCGTAATGAACCCATTTTTCGTCCCCGGTCACAAAGCGATGCAGAAATTACTTCCGTTTTTCCCTCTGAAGAAACTGTTCACAAACGCACAAACACCGTTCAACGTCTGTTGGTTTCAGCTCACATGGGACCCAACTTCCTTCTTTCTGAATCATCCCCATGGCCTTGAAATGGCTTGCTGTATCACTCCCACTAACGATGCCAATTTTTCTTGAGTTTGACGCGAGTCTTCACTCAGCAATGTATCCAATTCTGCATCTTCGAAAACATTCTCTATTCCACCACTATGCCGGTCTACAACGTTAAAATCGCCGTTCTTGAAGCGTTGAAACCGCCACGACACGTTCTTGTTTTTGTTTTTATGTCGAATGTTTTTACAAAGATTTTAGGGAGGGGATTTTAACTTGTTTCCTGTGTGACAAGCTCGCCCATATTTTATGTAAGTGGCCAGACACTGACGGTTTCCTATGTCATTCTTGTCGCTATGTTATCCCTTACCTTAGGTTTTACCTTCTCAGGTCGTATTTTCCCTCTTTTCCTGCTTTGAGTGTGTTTTTCAGTTTTATTAGGTCTGTCCACATTCGTTCCTTTTACTGTGTGTCAGGGCGCTGATGACCTCGATGTTGAGCGCCCATAAACCCCAACACACACACACACACACTCGACCTCTACTTACCGTTGTCGCCAACTATCGGCAAACGGCACACAACACCTCGTACAATTTCTTCCATTTCCAGCGTATTGCATTATTTATCGCTCTGTTTACACTTATCAGTTTGCCTAGAACACGTTTTACTCAGGACTATCGAACGCACCGTTTCCGATAAAAGGCTCCTGCAAGGCACTTCTGATGCGCTCTGTGTATGGTCAGCAGGTCTACTCTGTGTAGGAAATAAGAGATCAGCCGCTAATGATAATGCCAGTGATTTACCTATTTTCACTTTAATTGGAATTATATTAATACCTTCAGCTGTTGACGGGCGTTGATATATATCAACGGGGACTGGTGAAAATGTGTGCCCCGACCGGGACTTGAACCCGGGATATCCTGCTTACATGGCAGACGCTCTGTCCATCTTTTTTTTTCCTTATTATTTTTTAACCCAGCCGGGAATCGAACCCGGGCCCGTAGGACGGCAATACGTCACGCTGATCACTCATCTACCTTCTTTTTTTTTCAAAAGAAAACAAATACTCCAATTATACTGGTTTCTTCTTCCAGTAAACAAAAATTAGTCTCCTTCGTCTTGATGGCGAAGAAGCAATCTTTTGGAACAAAAAACGTTTCTCAAAGCCAAAATCAAATTTCTTGTTCCTTTAAGAACAAATTATGAGGAATAAATAAGGAAAAGTTTTCTTTATATATATATATAGTCGTGCGACATGTAGTTAAAGACCAGTTCGTAAAGGAGCGCCTGAAGTGTCTCTGCCTACAGCAGGCCAGCTCGTCCAAATGTGTCTTCTCATTGCGTAGGCTTGGGTTCTGGGTAGCAGATCTATTCAGTTCGGTTCGGTTAGTACAGTGTTCAGCTTCTCAGGGCTTGGACGTTCCAGCTACGAGGTGGGTCATCGAAGGTGCTCCGTAAGAAATTGGAAAAATATTGCTTATAGCGTGGGTTGTGTATCAGGACGCAGTGTCGTTCGTTGAGATAAGTCCAATATCCTAGCGTAGACTTGTCGCCAGAAGTAAAAAGATAGAGGATCGTGTGGCCACAGATCCAATTCACAGGGTGAGTTTTGGCGGAGGGATAGAAAGTGTTATCGGGGTACAAAAGCATGTGGACGTCGATCTGAGCTGGTGTCTGTCGAGTAAGAAACGCCAAAATTCGCTCACCTTGTATGTCCACACACTACATTCGTAGTGTCCCACCCCAACGCGCTCATTACTCGTCGACGACATTCTTCCAAGTCCCGTAAGAGTTGGGGGGAATATGTTTGCATCCGCACTGAAGAAGAAGGTTATGGCCGGTATTGCCAGAACTATATACTCATATAGATATGGTGACTCTTCTTTCGGACATGTCCGAGAGAAGAGACACCATATCCATATAAGTATTTTCACTTTGTCTACCACAGGATAGTGAGGTGTACGTGTCCAGAAGTTGTTATTTCCACAAGACGTGACAGCCGCCTATTCCAGCTCCGGTGCGACACTTGCGCCCGGCTCTCGCAGTGCCTTCCAGCGAGGCGCGCACGGGCCAAGGCGCGGCCGGAATGCCCGGCGGAACCGCTGCTAAGTGCAGCGCCAAGATGGACAGCGGCAATTCCCTTTGTCCTCTCCTCGCTGGAGCCTTTTTATCCGAGGTTTTTTCCCGCCCCCCTTCCGCGGCTGGTCAGCGGTAAGGCCCCGGGCCCCAGGGGGAGGAATTCATTAGCCCGCCGGCACATGTGGATGGCCGAGCCATCTAGCACCGTCCCGTCCCTCCGCGCCGCCACTCTCCTCCGCCTTCACTTTGCTTTCATTCCCTTAGGCCGGCCTGGTCGCAGCTTTGTCTTTGTTGCACGGCTACCGCGTGTCACCGCAGAGCTTTTGTGGCCGCCGCCTTGAGGGCATTCCGCGTCCCGAGGTACCTCCGCTCTCGGCATTCCATTTCTTTTTTCATCGTTCCACTGCTCAGGAGATTACAGCACACAGTGACGTGTCGCCACGAACGAAATTCTTTGCCAAATGTAATTTGTTCAGTGGCCAAACCAGGTCATCGCAGCTCGGGTGCTTGCCCAGGGCCCCCTTAACGTGGGGCACGATTTGTTGACGAGCGAAAACTGATTGAGAGCCAATAAAACGGAGGAGGGAGAGGAATACGAAGTAGAATGGGAAGAAACGCTGCAATGAACGGAAGGATCTCCCGTAATATATAATTATTCACAGATAAAATGCTTCACATGGCTCTGAGCACTATGGGACTTAACATCTGAGGTCATCAGTCCCCTAGAATTTAAAACTACTTAAAGCTAACTAAGGACATCACATACATCCATGCCAGAGGCAGGATTCGAACCCGAGACCGTAGCAGTCGCGCGGTTCCGAACTGAAGCGCCTAGAGCCGCTCGGCCACGACAGCCGGCTCACAGATAAAATTTCGATCAACTACCATCTTAAAGTCATAGATTAACACTACGTCAAATTAAAGAAAGGTTCTTTGGCATCAAATAAAATAAACTTCTTTGGCATCAATTACATTATTCTTTCCAGTTGTAGCATATGTCAGATATCAAAGAACCTATTATCCTGTACATTAAGTGCATGCTAATGTGGCACACGCTCCAACTGAAAACAGGTATTATGGAATTTTCAGCCGGCTGCGGTGGTCTCGCGGTTCTAGGCGTGCAGTCCGGAATACAGTTAGCCTGCATACTAGTTACTGGCATTTCATTGCGTTTTATCGGGACTTCTGCTGTTTGTCGTGGTAGCGGGTGCGGGGTCCTGGGTTGCGTCCTTCTTGTACTGTTGCGTATTTTCCGCCCCCTTTGCCCGTGCGTGCCGGCTGGCCGTGTATCTAGTTCGCTCGCGCCTTAATGTATAATGGGCCTTACACACATAAGATAATAGATTTGTACTGCTTAGCTGATGTTCATTAATAGGTTGATTAATTCTACAGATGTGCTGTAATGAATTATTGTGTTTCTATTTACTTAAGGTGGATGTCAGTCTGTTGTAGATACGCACTAGTTCTGGGATATTTCGAGCCTATTCGTTATCGTTGCTGTTCCCGTTTGGGGGTCCATGCTGAGCCTGTATTGGAAACAGCTGAGTGGGCGGGCGTCCGCTTCTGGGCGTAGTTTGTTGAATCCCACGAGGTTGATTGGTCACATGAAATTTTATATTTTATATTCTACATTGTAGGGTGCCTGCCATTTATGTAACGTGGTTGTGTGCCATAGTATCTGATTTGTTGTTGCCTGTAGTCTGAATTACTTTGGTAATACCAATCACTGCAGTCACGAAAGACATTTCCTCCTTAAATTTTAGTAAATTATTCTTCAGGTTGATCATAGTTCTTGAGTAAATAATTTTAACTCATTTCACTAAATGTGTAATAGGCCATAAGTGCCGTGGTTTATGAATGTTTAAATTTTGAAGTAACTTGCTCTCGCCTAAATGGTAATTTTAAAAATGTGTATATGGTTTTATTTATTATTTGTCTTGCTTAAATGCGCCAATAAATGTTCAGTGCAACTGTCGATGGTGATTGCCTGATGTGGCACTTGGTCCAGTCCTACCACCCCACAGCCTATTGTGCTGAGCTTGTATCGTTGTGTAAAAGTTGAATTTCATGCTGTGCTGACACATAATGTATAATGGAATTTCCAAAATTTAGTGGTGTTAGGCTTAACTGCTGCCACAATACATGAATATTATACTACCATGTTTCCATAAACATTATAAAATTTTGCACTCGATAGGTAATTGAAATAATGTCTCCCCTAACTTGGTGGTCGACAGAAATTTCATTGCAGACGTTATGAAAACATCATCAATAACTTTCTCACTTTCATGTTTTATGAATGTAGCTCCTCGAAAAATACGTTTTTTCAGTGTTTGCTGTACTTCACCCCAGAATGAAATTTTTGTTCATCATTACGTTTCATCATCAAACTTTTTTCTCTGTTTGCTTTCCCTAAAAATACCGTGGTGCTTTTATTCTTATACCCGTATACTTCACTTGTGACAACTACGTAGTGTCCACTGCACACCAATTACATCTTCACTTACAAATGTACTTTCTAATCCAAGGCATAAAGTTGCAGCGCCATTTTCATCAGACTCCAGCCGAATGTTGAACGGCAAGAATAACTGGTTGTGCCCGTCCATATGAGTCTTGAAGTATCTAACTCTGCCATCATGGACGTTGCACGATTCGTATATGACATGTAGTGATGTTCTTCATTTGCTTCTCTGTTTGAGCGGAGTCTTTGCATTCTAAAAGTTTGGCTTTACAAGAGTCTGTTTCACTATCTTCTGAATTGGTAGCTGTAGTAAAACGTTACAACATATAAGGCGCAGTCAAATGAAGAAGAGACAGTTGGGAGACTTTCGAATCAAAATCACCCAAATCTGTGCGGCCTTGCACAGATAATCGGTACTTTCTCACTACCGGAAGACACGACATAGCATTTGGTCCACATGCTGCCTGAACGTCACTCTTAATCTGTGCGCAATTTAGACGTTTCGACCACAAAATTTGTACTGTCCCCATACTACTTCTTTGGAGTATATTCCAGTTGCCACGCCATTTCAGTAGCACAGTGCGATGTACCTGATTTCCATATATCGGTAGAGATGTGTTTGTAGGAAATCCGGAACACACATACATTCCTTACATTGCGCCACTCTTGTTGTGCAGTGGACTTAGCACGGGACTAGATCTACAACTTACGTTCCGAAATCCCTACTCTAACAGTTTTCTATGAAAAGTATAGAGGACGGTAAATTGTGAGAGATAGTTCACATCTGTGTACAGTTTTCTTACGCACAGGTTTCACTGGCGGCATTCTAAAGGTTAAGATAAAATTCATGAGTTGCTTGCACTTATTCAAAAAGGTGGCGTCACAATCATGATTGAGTGGTGCATTAACTTTTGAGTACCAGTGGTTTCTGCCTGAAAACGTTTTATTCTTTTTCTTGTTATTATTATTATTGTTTTGAAGTACCAGTACCTTCAGCATGAAACAGAGAGGTCTAGTGGTACATTGAAGTATTTCTACGAATGCTGTGCCTTGTAGATGTTACTTACAGCGTACAAAGCAGCAGTCAGCCCGAAGATCGTGCTACATGATTGCAAGAGATTATGACATGCGCTTTTGTATAGTGGTCGCATAGATGAGATCACTGACAATAAAAGCAAATATATTAATGTTATTGTAACGTAAATTTGGGTTTGTAATGCTGCCTCACTAGGGATGTATTTAGCTTAGATGTAAAATGTATTACATTTTAGGCCCTGTTTTGGTTGTCGTTTAGGACTACAACTTGTACGAGGCACTACGAGTTCACGGAAGTTTCGAGATCTAGGGAAAATGTGAATTTGCTTTCAAATATAACATATGGAATGATTGGTTGTTGAGAACTGTGTGTCCTAGTGATTCCAAAGTGAAATAACCTCCTTGAAACAGTTGATCGTTTACTTTTTCTCAATTTATTCTTGCAGTCATTGCTTTCTGTGATAATAAAGGTTAATTTTGTGAAAAATTTTAAAATTATAGATTTTTTTTTATTGCCTAGACTCAAAGGGTTAACAGCGTAGATTTTCTGCATTTCACAAGAGCAAGGGACAATCTGTTACATTTAAAGCTTCGGGAATCAGCACACATTCTTTTCAGTTTTGTACAACAAGCCCTCGTTATTTTTCGTATTTCAGGAGAACAAGAGAAAATTTAAGACATTTAAGACATTCAGAACTAGCAAAGATAGAAATGAGACACTTTTCGGTTTTCCAGAACAAACCAAGTTGTAATGGACGTTGGGGATGTCAATGGCACAATGCTGGGTAAGGAAATTGTCCATGGTCTTCTTGAAAGAAGTATCCCATTCACATGGTGTGATATGCAGGAACCACAGAGAACCTAAATGAAGACAGCGTGACGGGGATTTGTAGTCGGTTGCCACAAATGCGAATACAGTGCCTGAATTACTGCGAGACGTAGCACAGTTAGTGCTGAAGAGCAGAAGATGGTACGCTATGTACAAAAAAGGACAAAGGTTGTTACTTGGCAGATAAGCAAACATGAAGGGATTTGCACATGATTATAAATAAATGTAAAGAGATACAGGGGTCTATTCTGTCTAACAAAGTAAACCTGGCTGCAGAAGTGTACTCGGGCAGTTTTCGCGGTGGCTCGCGCACACAGTGCGTGTTCTGCACTCGGCAGGCAGCTGGCGAGGCCGTGTGCAGGCGGCGGGCGCGGCATTAATCTCGCGGCCCGTACCCTGAATGGCCGCCTCGATTTTTCAGTGGCGGATGTCGTTTAGTGGCTCCAGGGCCCAGATGGCAGAGCGTGGCAGCGAGGCGGAGGCGACGAGCGTTCGCCACAGTGAGGCTGCCTATCTCCCAGGGGCGCGGTTGGCGCCAGTAGCAATTGCTAATAAAACTGCATCTCCGTGGATTAATGAAAAATACAAAATGGACTAGAATGTTACTATATTATCCTTACATGATACGCTATCGTGTAAGATAATACAAGGAGAGTTCAATAAGTAATGCGACACTTTTTTGTCAGCCAGCATCGGTCGAAAATATGTGGAATTTGTTGTGGGACATCGTGGATACTCCTGCTTCAGCTCAAATGGTTTCATTAACTCCCTATTAGTAGCGGCGCTGTACATAACCTTCAAAATGGCGTCTGTAACGGAGGTGCGTTCCAAATAGAGAGCTGTCACTGAGTTTCTTTTGACGAAAAAACACAGCATTGCAGATATTCATGGACGCTTGCAGAATGTAAATGGAGACATGGCAGTGAACACAAGCTCTGTGAGTCGTTGTGCGAGGTGTCTGTCATCATCGCAGCAAGGTCTCGCAAACCTGTCCGATGTCCCATGTGCCGGCCTGCTCGCACACTGCTGTTACTCCTCCAATGTTGGAATGTGTGGACACTCTTATTCGAAGCGATCGATGGATCACAACCAAATACCTCGCTGTACAACTGGGCTCTGAAGGAGTTATTCTGTTTGATGTTCCTCATGGTGTAGGGACCAGCTCTGAAGAGTATTACGCAACCTATAAAAAATCGAAGAAACGACTCCATCGTGTTCGTCGCCACAAAAAATATAAACAAACTTACCCTTCACCTTGACAACACAAGACCTCATGCAAGTCTGTACAAATCAGAGGGGTTCACAAAACTTATTTTAGACTGTTCTTTCTCATCCACCCTACAGCACCTTCCGACTTTGGCCTAATGGATGATACTCTCCGCGGGAAGCAGTACATGGATGATGGGGAGGTTATTGATGCAGCATGACGTTGCCTCCGACGTGGACCAGTGGAGTGGTACCACGCGGGCATACAAGTTTTCCCATTTAAGCTGCCATAACGCCATCGCATTGAACGAAGTTTATGTTGAACAGCAGTCTTTTGTAGCCAAAAGAGTGGGGAATAATGTGGTGTATTGGAATCCTGAATAAAACCAACCTGCCAACCTGCCTTAAAAAGAAAAAGTATTTTCTCGTGTGGAGTTGCTGGTCTCCCATCAGGCGACTCCCCAGGTGGCGGATAGGGAAATGCTCACCAGATACACGGGGAAATAAAATACACGGTGTTGCCCAAAACTAGCGGTTACTGCCTTATAGTGTGACATTGGCTTATCGAAGGCTAAAGGGAGAAAACCAAGAACAAATAACCACACAGAAGCCAGAAAACATCTTGAGGCATCCTCTAAGGCTAACAACTCTAGTTGAAACCAGGATACGTACGTGTCCTAAACAAATTATAGTCAAGAAGCATGATGGCACAACATTTTAAGAAAGTTACCCCAGGGGGTAAGTCTTCGGATGAATCCCTCGTTGTGAATGCCACGGCGGACGAGTCTCATTCGGATTCTGTGGGAGACTCGGCATCATGCATCAGACGAATCGGAGCGTCTCAGTGAGTTCCGCGCAATCAAAAACACAGAACTAAATCAAAAACCTTTCTAGCAATTTTCAACATAAAATCACTCACAAAAACTGGCAAGCTGAAAACCAAAGCCCTACAGGAAAACCAGATATCCATAATTGCCCTACAAGAAACAAGGTACCCAGATGAAGAGATCTTTGAATCCGATGGTTACCGTTTTCTCAAGACTGGAGCTCAATAATAGATCTTCAATGGAGATGTGATCTTGGAACCGCGTTTGCTGTAAGATCCTTAAATCGGTCACAAATATTGATCCAGTGAATGACAGATTATCCATACTGAAGTCAAATGTGCCAACAAAACCTACGCCCTAGTAAACGCGCATGCCCCTACAAATGATAAAAACAGATCTGACCCAGAAGAACTGCATAACTTGTGGGACCTACTGGATGAAAAACTATCTAAACACCAGGTGAAACTCCTTATGGGTGACTGCAATGCTCAACTCGGCGGAGAACGAAAAAATAAAAATTATAGGAAATTACCCTGCCCATAATAAAACCAACCAAAACGGCAAAAAATTTGAATCCATCGGTGAAAATCACAACCTGCAAGTAAAGTCGACCCACTTTCGCCATCTACCCAGAAAGCAGACCACTAAGCGATCTCCCGTCCAAACCATCGAAAAGTTCAAAGTATACCATGTCGTGATCTCCATGAGGAGCAGCCCTGAAATTATGAATGTCAAAGTAAAGAAAAACATAAATGTGGCTTCACATCATTACATGTCCATAATTAAACTCAACCCTATACCCACAATCATCAGAAAGACCACCAAAAAAATAATACTCTTTGAAAGTGATAAACTTCGACAAATGGTCATGGTGTTACAAGAAAAGGCAAGACCAAGCGATTGCGACTTCAATACTACTAAAGAGCGCCTTATAGAGGCTGCCAAAGAAGCTGCAAAAATCAAAAGAAGCAAAAACCATGCCTGGTGGAATGACACATGCTAGACAGTCCTCAAGGAAAGGCTCAGTGCATGGAAACAATACTACTCAACTAAATTAGAAACTGACTGGAAACCTAGAAAATCCAACGTGCCCAAAGATTGAGGGTAATCAGAACTGGGAAACGTAAGTACGAAAAATCACTCACTGAAAAGATAGAACAAAATGTTAGAAAGAATAAAACCAGAGAGTACTACAGATCCTTCAAATGCAAACTGACCAGTTACAAACAACCGTCACTATGCGTTCAGCGAAAGGACGGTACACTGGTGACTTCAAATGAAGAAAATTCTCGCAGACTACTTTCGAGACCTACTGAAGTGTAATAAACCTGCAAATCTCATTGTTACCAAAGCACCACTGCTCAGGTGCCCAGAGTCCAGACCACCTGACAAAGATGAAATGAAGCACCATATAGCCCGTCTCAAAAACAACAAAGCACCTGGAGAAGACTCAGTCATTGCAGAACTATGGAAATATCCTGCAAAGGAATCATTTGAAATCTTACAAAAACAAACAGAAAAAGTTTGGAATGAGGAGATCCGAAAACGGCGCTGATCATCCAATGCACAAGAAAGGCAACCTACCGGTAACCTATAAAATTCTCTCACTCGCCCTTCTGGAGCGTTTAGAAGCCCAAGTCGCACAACGAATAGGTGAATACTAATGGGGTCTTTGTGGACTTCAAGAAGCCATACGACTCCATAGACCCCGAGGTCCTGCTGAACGTTGTAAATGAGTTTGGAGTTGACCTTAAAGTGCAGGCATTAATAAGAGGTACCTTAACAGATACAAAATCCAAGGTAAAATTCCTTGGGTGCCTCTCGGATTACTTTGATGACAAAACAGGGGTCAGGCCTGTCTCCAATGCTTTCCAGCTGCGTCCTTGAAGAGATCATCAGAATCTGGCGCAAGAGATTTATGGAAACGTACTATAGCCCGCTGCGAATTGGAACCAAATCGAAGGGGATCGAGGTAAACTGCTTGGCTTTTGCCGAGGACACTGTCATTCTTTAAAACGACATAGACACCGCTAGAGTTCAAATCGTTAAAAAAAATCGCAGAACAAACTGGTCTGCAAAATATCATTTGAGAAAACAGAAGTCATGACTAACATTAAAGAAGCCCCACCAAAACTCCGTACGAAATATGGGGTCATCACCCGGGTAGACAAATTCAAGTACCTGGGTGAGGTCATCATTAAAAATGGACTGGACAAGGAAGCACTTAGGGAACCGATATGAAAACTAGAAACAGCTTACCAAACATCCCGCACGGTATAAAAAAAGAAATGCCTTTCCCAGAAGACTAAGATGTGTCACTCCGAAACAGTTTTGAAGCCAGTAGTTTTGTATGCAGCTGAAACCTTGTACCTAAACTCTGATAAAAGACTCTTCGAAGAACTGGAGAAAAAAGAGCGCAAAATCATTAGAAGAATCCTAGGCTCCAAGTGAAAGAATGACATCAACCAAAACAGATCCAACAAGGAAGTCTACAGTAAAACAGAAAAAAATTAGAGGCACAATCTGTATAAGACGCGCACTATTTTATGGTCACCTCAAACGAATGGACGGAAATAGGCGAATCAAAAAATATTTCCCTTTTTCGATACAAAACCAAAAAACTACGATGCCATGGTTTAAAAACACCAAATAAGGTCTCCAGATGCTACATATCAAACCCGAAGGTGCTTTTGACAGAGTTCTTTTCCGAAAGAAGATAGTAACAAAAGGAATAAAACGAGATGAGAAACCGAAAAGAACACACGGTGTTCTTTGGAAAGAAAAGCGCAAGCAGGCTCACTCACAACCAATGAGGGAAATTTGTGCCCAGAAAAGAGCGAGGCTCAGTGTTAAGTGCCACAAGATTTAACGTGGTCCTAGGTGGCCCCAACGAATAAATAGTAATAATAATAATAATAATAATATATTATTACTTACTGAAGGCCCATCGTAGTTTCGTGTAGCTCAATGGTTGGGTGCAAGCCTTTCAATTGAACGCCGTCACTTGCATCTAGCCTACTCCAGTCATCCAAAAAGGGAAAGGGGATTCATAATTTAGCATGGACTTCGCAGCACGTGTCGTTCCTGTACTTTGCTCCCTCATCCGCAAAACGAAGCTTCGTCAGATACTGCGTTAAATATCTCGAATTTCTTAGCCACACGTAGATCATAATTTATTGAGCCTACTAATGTTACCCTTTAGGTAGATCGCTACTGTTGTCTCACCTTCTTCTACGATTGCTTCTCCAGATAGCTGAAAACAGCTTATAAATATACTATTCTTTAATCACATTAATTTGAGCATCTATGTGTGACATGGTTGGTGTTTTGACCCTCAGCCGTGTAAGTAAAGGCACACATGTAACTGACAATAGTACTACCAGCAACTGTCATGAGCTCCCTATGCCATTTTCCGTATCACTAACACATTTGCTTAAAATGAGATATGTGATTGATTAGAGCAATCAGCTTCTTGTGTCCAGATGGAATAAAATAAAATTTGTGGAGGAACTCGGGAAATCGTACAGGTTAGATCAAAATATCGTCTAGATTAAAAATCTTCATGATTAGGTTTATTCTATGTTTCTAATATGACCAGTGCACTTTGATACACGAGATGTAGACACCCATATGAATTAGACACTTTAAGCGTTATGATACCGCTTTACTAGAGAAGCGTGCAAACCAAAACATACAACTTTTAGTAGCAGTTAACACATAACCAGCAGCCAGCAATGATTGTATCTGAGAAGCATGAATCATGGAAGGACTGGCCAAGATGGCTTAATTGAACATAATTTACCGTGACATTTTTTAATACAGTTATTCTAAATTGATACGATTATACTGAACATTGAAGTGGAGTACAACTCTTGTTTTAACAATGGCAAGTGTAGAGAAGAAAAAAAACAGGCAATAGTTAAAATTAAAACAAATCCATACAAGGACCAGGAACTTGACAACGGTTTCCTGTTGATCGAAGCCAGCTTCACCTTCACCTTCACTACAAGGCCGTATAGCAAAATGAAAGCATAAAACGGCGCACCCGCCGAACATCAAAACAACCAAATTACAGTAGCTACAGCAGCTAACACTCAAGCAAAACCTTAAGACTACAATAAGAATGCAATACAAGTGAACAATATAACTTAATGAGGCTGCGCTTAACGGTGCGTCCACAAGCGTTCATTCAATGGCGAACCCGCGTAGATGAGAGGAGCACTGTCTGGTGCAACCATTGGACCACACCCACGGAACGGACCTGCCGGTGTTGGACAGCGGATAGCCCGTCCCTCCACACAAACTCCGAGCCACAACAGCCACAAGTAAAATTACGATTGAACATATCACCAGTTAGTTTCTACGCAGATGATAATGAGGATGTTTCACTGTACAGGCAAGAGCATAACCAAGTGACACACCCTAACCTCTGTACATAAAGGGTAGCCTACAAGAATTTACGTACGTATGCTCATGTATAGATCTCCACAAATAAGGAGAACACTATTTTGAACTGCTTTGCTTATAAGTAAATGATACTTATACTTATGATGCTTACACTTATTTCGGAATTATCAGACAACAACAATAAATATGTACAAATGACCTTCAGGCAGTAGAGGTAACTTAAAGCTCCCGGGAACAAATGACGAAAAACACCCACGCAGCTCAGTGACTAAAACAAATTTCTGATCACAGCTCAACTAAAAATAGGTTAGCCTATAATACAAAATATTCCCTTTAAGTAAGACACAGGTAAGGCCATGGTTTTATAATCGGTAACGACTTGGAAGTCGAGATTTACAAAATTGACTTAGTAGCATTAACAGTGAGAGGTTGAGCCAGTACCGGATCACCAAAGCGACAAATCTGACACAAAGCAGATAACTAGTAAGCTTAACTGCTAGAACTGCAAAAGACGGTCGCGAGCAGAAATATAATACCAGCGAGCTGTTGTGGTCGGAAACACTCAGTCTCTATCCCGAGTTACAGCTTTATGTCCGCAACTAGCAATAGGAGAAGATCACTTGGGGTAGAATTAGCAATCCGCGCCAGGTCGTGCAGCACTGCCCGCCCTCTAGCATAAGATGGCTAACTAAAGCCACACAGCCACAGCTTGGTCCGGAAAGACGGAAAGCTGCAACGTGCAGCACTCGACGGCCGCCAAATCTGTACGCTCTTTATACGCTCGCTGTTTCAATCACGCTCCCTGTCCACCACCCAAGCACTCCCTGCTTACCTCTCCCCTCACCGATTTCAAAACCAAAACAAGCCAAGGAAGCAAGACAGTGAAGATAGGACAACATCAAAGATGTCAAAATAAGAATCGACAGCAACATGTAAGACGCACCAGCTCAGAGTAGTGTATATCAATTAGTGAGCCCCTAAGGTTAAGAAAACCATTTATGCAGTTGTATCCTGCCTAGTCGTCAAAGATGGGGTGTCTAGGAAACCTGCTTTCTAGAATCGCTGGAGAAAAATTCAATCAAATCATATTAATGAACTTTATCACAGAAAATGAATTACAAGTCGTTGAGAAATACAGAAGTGACGCAAGCAAAGGGCGTCATGCAAATAAGAAATCTCTTCAGTATATATAATTCCAATGCAACAGAAGTAACAGAGCGGATGCTTCTATACAGGGCACTAGTCTTGACGCTTCTGTAGAATTCGTGGATGGCCGAGCGGTTCTAGGCGCTTCAGTCCGAAACCGCGCTGCTGCTGCGGCCGTAGGTTCGAATCCTGCCTCGGGCATGGATGTGTGTGATGTCCTTAGGTTAGTTAGGTTTAAATAGTTCTGAGTCTAGGGGACTGATGACCTCAGATGTTAAGTCCCATAGTGCTTAGAGCCATTTGAACCTTTTTTTTTTTTTAATATAATTCATGGAACTGGACCGCAACCAGTCGGGTGCAGTGCTTATGTTCTCTTCGCGTAGAGGGCGCTGCAGTCGCGTTGTCGTCCTGCAGAAGGGTCGGTCAGTGTGCAATTGGCTGACGTCTTCTTCACAGCCTTCTCTGCTCTAACGTTCCTGACTGGCGATGCCGGTGCCTGACTTTACACCGGAACATCTCTCCATACCGTCGTCGTATAATGAGCTCAACAACGGGAGGAAGGCAGGATGTTGGACGCTGCGCTGGACCGGAAGCTGTGGCTGCAGCGGACGTCAGGCTTCCAGTCGTACCCCGCCATCCGGCCTTCGCTCTGGCGGAAACGTCCCCTGGAAAACGACCAGAAGGGTACGTGTCCACCTTCTGAGGCCCATAGCAAGATCTAGAAGGCGGCGGCTGCTGCGGCGTGGTCGGATCCAGTTCCATCGCTAGCACGAGAGGAGGCGGCGGAGGCGGAGGCTCCATCTCCATGGGGTCGTCCCAAGGTGGCGTGATGACACGTTCTGGCAGCTACTGTGGCCGTGCTATCCACGGGATCCGTGAATCTGGGGGAAGAGGTACAGAAGGATCACCGTCCACATGACAGTGGCGAATATGATTGTGATGGCGGCGCTGCAATCCCTCTGGGCCTGAAATAAGCTACATGCATGCGCCATGTCGACGAACGATCTCGCCTCGCGCCCACTGTCTGCTACCGTTAAAAACCCTGCAAAACAAAATATCATGCGGTGCGAAGCGATACTTGCGACCACCCTTCGGCGCCGGATGCTGAGGAGGATGGAGCAGTGTCCGATGGCGCCGGCCGTGTAGCAATTCTGTCGGCGATGGTCCATCTCGTGGATGCGAGCAATAGGAGGAGAGAAACAGTAGCAATGCTTGATCCCTGGTGCGTGCGGTGCGAAGTTTGGCTATCTGCTGCTTCAATGTTCTGACAAAACTGTGGATGGAACGGTGCACTAGTTAGTTGCTGTACGCCGTTGCGTTCACAGAATGTTTCAAATTCATTTGAGGTTATCTGAGGGCCGTTGTCCGATTTTATGACTTCAGATAAACCTTCGAGACAAAAAATATAGGTCAACACCTGAATTGTACTACGTGACGTTGTCGAGTTTATTAGTATAGTAAAAGGGAACTTGCTATAAGAGTATACCAGAACCAACGAGTGTTCCAGAAAGGTTCCGCAATGTCTGTGTGCAAACGCTGCTATGGTGACTGCGACTTAGGCCAAGTACAGTATTTTCGTGGCGAAGCGGACTGGTTTTCCGCACATGCGTGACACTGTGACGTCATCTGTTCTATTTGGTTCTCCATAACCTGCCAAGTACAGTGTCGACGTGCTAACTGTTTTGTTCGAACAATCCCCCAGTGTCCTTGGTGAAGTAACTGCAACACTTCGTTTTGAAAATGTGAAATCTGAGTCTCTTCTAGCGTATACAACTTTGAAACAACTTCCTGGAATTCAGCCAAGTAACACTTTCAGCGGCTGAATTCCTCGAAGTTATTTGATCGTTTTGAAAAGTTTGAGGAATCAACACTCGTGACTCTCCACTGTCATTTTGAACAAGAATCACACTTTTCTGTTAAGCGAGGCTATGCCGACGTGGGAAGTATCGGCGCACTACCGAGCTATTTATGCCACGCAACAAGCGAGGGCAAGATGTGCGAGTGTATTTTAGCCAAATCTTCGAATCTGAATCAGCTTCCGTGGACTGTGCAGTTTTTCTATAATTCAGAGGAAATTATTGAAGCAGTACAGAATCCTGAGTATCTTGTTACACAAGATGCAGCAGAAGCGTCAAAGTCTGTATCAGGGCTAATCGGAAGACGTGAAAGTGCGTCCGCATTACCACGTTGAGCTGTCGGACGACACACAATCTCGCACTGAAACTAAGCCAAAAACAAAGCCCATCTTTGCAAGTTTTGGGCAGTTCGTATTGGAACCGGCTTCCTTGGATGAAACAAGGACTGTAATGGCTTGTGATCCGTTACTAAGTAGAATTTTCTGCCACACAAATGGTGGTGGAATTTGGTGACACCATACACAACAGCCAATGCCTCTATCTCTATGTGTGAATAGTTACACTGAGCTTTCGGCAACATTTTTGATGCGAAAGCAATGGGCCTTTCTTTATCGTCAGTTCAGGGCGAAATCGCTGCACCGATTCCCTAAGAGTAAGCGTCAACTTGCAAGACAATTGGTTTTTTAGAATCAAAGTGAACCAAGCATCGATCACTGAGCAATGCATTAAGTTTTTGAAAAGCTTCTTGGCACTCATCTGTTCAAACAAAAGGGACATTGTTGTGGGCCAAGCGATGAGGAGCTGAGATTGGTGCTGCATTCGATATGTACCGAATATAATAGTTGATATTCCCTAAAACTGACTGCAGCTTCAGTCCAGAACCGCGCAGGTTTGAATCCTGCCTCGGGCATGAATGTGTGTTTTGTGTAGGATAGTTAGTTGTAACTAGTTCTAAGTCTAGGGGACTTATGACCTCAGATGTTAAACCCCATAGTGCTTAGAGCCATTTGAACCATTTTTGAACTGACTGCAGCTCTGTGACTTTGCTAGGAACTGGCAGGTCATGTATGGCTAACAAATGTGAGTGAAGAGGAGGTACATCTTGACTAATGACATCAAGATACTGCAACGCAGATTTAATAAAATCACACTTCTCCAGGCATCAGATACCACACGAAAAAAACACGCAAATTAGCAGTGTGTTCTTCAGGTGTACGACCTGCCACGACAGTATCGTCCAAGTAGTCTGAACAGTTTGGTACTTGAGCAGTCATCTGTTCCAGGTTCGTTAGAAAATTGCGGGTGCGGAAGCACTGCCGAAAAATTATATTTATATATAAATCCAAATGAGTGTTTACAACACATACGTTTAGAGATTCTTCATCAAGTGGTATTTGAAGATATGCATCGCGCAAATCAATTTTTGAAAAGTAGCGACCAACGCCCAATCTGCCCATGAGATCCTCTGGGCGTGGCAATGGATAATAATCAATTACTGTTTGTGGGTTGACGGTATTCTTAAATTCAACACAGAGGAGAATGCGACCTGAATGTTTGGGGAGAAAAATCAGTGGACTTGCTCACTGACTAGCTGATATGGGCACAATAACTCCGCTATCTTGGAAGTCTCTAAGTTCAGCTGCTACTTTGTCGCGTAATGCAATGGGAAGAGTTTTGGCCCGTAAAATTTCGGATGAGCATTGTCTTTCATAGTAATTTGTGCAACAAAATTGTGAATCTTGCCTAAACCTTCAGAGAAGAATTCAGGGAATTCTTTCAGCAAGCTACACTGTCTTTGGCATTGAATGCAGTGACTGACAACACATTGTACTGAACTTGAAAGTCAAAAAACTCAAGTCCAAATATATTCTCACAGTCATGTGACTGTAGCACAGTGAAAGACACCATTCACGTAAGCGAGCGATAAACGGCAGGTAAAGTACATGTTCCGAGAGTGGGAATGTCTTGTCCATTACAATCCGTCAGGTGTGTGCTAGTTGTAGACAAGCGTGGGGATCCTAGCAGTTCATATTGTTATAATTGAGCAATGTAAAAGAGTACCAATGTCCAACTGAAATTTCACACATTTTCCACTAACATGCAAATGAACGAAAAGCTTGATGGGCTGGCGCAGCACTGAAGAAACTGTTCGCTTGCTAATTTTGCTAATGCCTATTGCAGGTTTTGAATACAGAGCATTGATTACATGGGTCTACTAGCAACATCCACACATGAGGTCCAAAGATCTCTTCACGATACCTGACAGCAGTTAAACCCTGCTGATGCAGCAATAGAAGTTCATGAAGAGGTCTTCCACTGGTCAACAAAATCTCTGAAATCTCTGTCCACGCCATTAGGGATCCTTGTCGATACTGTTGTCTTTCCACAAAGTTCGGGTGCTCAAATCGTGTTCCACATTCTCTCCAGATGCAAATCCGCCGAGAGCTACTCTCCAGACAAAATTGGGGTTCATCTGTGAAAAGAACATTGGCCCACTATTCGACCGTCAAGATGGCATCTTGACGACTGCGCTCTAGACGTTCTCGTGAAGATGCGTCAGAGGTATACATACAGCAAATCTCTGAGAATAAAGGACACACTGCTGAAGCATTCTGTACACCGTTTGCATCGGCACAAGTGTAAGCTGCGACGTGAGATGCCAGTTGCCGTGCAGTACTGAAGCGCTACCGTCGCGCCCTGACAGGCAAATAAGGTCCTCTCTTTCTGATGTCACGCATGGTGGACCCTGCCCTGTTCTTCGGGATACAGTTTCGGTCTCTATAAACTGTCGCCACATCCGAGAAACAATAGAAAGATTCACATTACACCATCGGGCCACATCATCTTGCGACTGTCCTGATTCCATTCTTCCTATGGCGCTCCACCGCAGAGAGTCTGGTAGGCGTCTTCTCTGTATCATACTGAACCGTCTGTGACTGTGTATACGTTGATTATTTATGTGGGAATACTCGGAAAACATTGAGAGGTGCCCTGATGTGCTTCTCTGCTGACCGGAATGCCATCTTTCGTGCAGAACACAACCGTACAGACCTCTGTTGACAGTTTGTATGATTATATCGCGAATTAAACAAATGGCTTCAAATGGCTCTGAACACTATGGGACTTAACATCTGTGGTCATCAGTCCCCTAGAACTTAGAACTAGTTCAACCTAACTAACCTAAGGACATCACACACATCCATGCCCGAGGCAGGATTCGAACCTGCGACCGTAGCGGTCACGCGGTTCCAGACTGAAGCACCTATAACCGCACGGCCACACCGGCCGGCCGCGAATTAAACGCAGGACGGGGCAACAGCTGTTTGTTGCTTTAATTTTGGACACCGGTGTAAGACGGCTTTAGGTAGTTTCAATGCGGATGCACCACATATTTCGATTCCCTGCGGGACTTAGCGAATGCTACGAGCAGTGGTGCTAGTGGATGGGGACCCTACTTGCACGTGGTAGTTCGAGAATTTGGATTTGACAGGAAGCGTGTCCGCATGGCAGAAGCTATTAAGGCAATCGTTCTAGTTCCAGCCCGGCACGAATTTTCGTACCTCAATATTGATTTATTTCAATACTCGTAGGCGGCTGAAGTTCTGATTTCCCGTAATACAGTTTCTTAATGGCCGCTGTAGCTCCACAGTTTCATACATTGATATTACTCCTGAATGTTCGTCATGCAAATCAGCCGTAACATTACGCCAGTGTATCCAATGTTTTTTCATTTGCTACACTCGCAACGTTATGTTTCCTTCACCAGTGAATCAGCTTCCGAACAGTTATCTTAAGATCATTTCATAATGTGCTCCAGCGCGATGTTTTTCTCAGCTGATGTCTCCCACTGGGCTTCCTGAGGATTAAAATAAACACGATGCGGGGCGACATTCTCACATTTGCGAAAACATTCGTTTGACCATGCAACACATTTATAGTCCTCTAACATCCGATAGTGGCATCTCATCGGCAACTGCACCTATATGCTTTGTAGGCACGATTGTCAAAGATATTTTATACGATGAGGCGACTCAATATGGTGTGGTACCTTCTTTTGCCCCGCATAGTGCAGTAACTTGACGTGGCACGGACTCAACAAATCATTCGAAGTCCCCTGCCGTAATAGTCATGTTGCCTCTGTAACCGTCAAGTTGTGAATGTGTTGTCGGTGCACGATTTTGTGCACGAACTGACCACTCGATTATGTCCCATAACTGTTCGACGGGATTCATGTCAGGTGATCTGAGCGGCCAAACAGTAAGCTTGGATTGTCTAGAATGTCCTTAAAACCAATCACTCTATTGGTTATTTCAGAAAAGCTGTTCTGATGTGAATTCCTGTTAGACGGCAATGTTTGCCACTTCACGTAGAATTAAATACGTTAAGTCATGTGTTGTGTGACACGACGCATTGTCACCAGTAAAAATTCCATCGTTTTTTGGGGAACACGACGGCATGAACGGCTGTAAATGGTCTCCAAGTCAATGCTCGTTTTAATTGGATCATGTAAACACACCATTACGGAGCCACTTCAGCTTGTAGTGTGCCTTGTTTTCAACTAGAGTCCACGGCTTGGTGTGCTCTGCGCTACTCCCGAACCCTACCACTGCCTTTTACCAAGTGAAATCGGGACTCACCTGACCACAGGTCACGGTCTTCTGTTGTCTAGGGCCGAACCCATATAGTCACGAGCCCAGGAGGTGTGCTGCTAGCATTTCGTGCTACTAGCAGGGGCAGTCGCGTCGATCGTTTGCTGCCATAGCCGGTTAATGCCGAATTTCGCCGCACTATTCTAACGGATACGTTCGTCATATTCGTCATACATCCCACATAGATTTCGGCGCTTATTTCACACACTGTGGCTTGTCTATTAGCACTGACAACTCTACGCAAATGCCGCTGCTCTCGATCCTTCAGTGAATTCTGTCGGTCACTGGTTTTTCCGTGGTGAGAGGCAATGCCTGAAGTTTAATATTGTCGGCACACTCTTGACACTGTGGATCTCGCGATATAGAATTCCCTACCGAATGTGCCATGCGTCTTCGTCCAACCACCATCGCGCGTTAATTCCCGTCGTACGGCAATGATCACCGGAAAGCTTATCACACGAATCACTTGAGTACAAATAACAACTCTGCCAATGCACTGCCCTTTTATACCTTGTATACGTGATACAGCCGCCATCTGTAAATGTGCATATCGCTGTCTCCTGACATTTGCAATCTCAATGTATATAACAGCTCCCCAAGTGTGACTGTAATTTCACTCTATTGGCTATTTCAGAAATGCTGTTCTGACGTGAATTCCTGTTAGACCGCAATGTCTGCCACTTCACGTAGAATTAAATATGTAAAGTCATGTGTTGTGTTACAAGTGAGGAAGTACCACTTCCTTCGCAGGATGACGCTAGATACGCAGGAAACAATTTCACCTTTTTATTATTTCATCAATAAGGCATTATACCCCATGTTGCACACGGCGGACTTGGTAGATCCTTCTCAGAACCGTCTCAACAGACTCTCAGAACCCTCGTCAACACACACCGCGATGTTTTTATCCTCGCCTCACCCCATTCCACACCAACTGCATAGACTAAGGCTACTCTTAGTTTCGACAAATTTAGCCTAGTGCCCTTTTTCTAATTCTGTCACTCCATTCAAAAATTGTATTAGACAGCACATATCGTTATTATGACAGAATTACCTGGACAGATTCAAATGTCTGTCACAAATGACTACTAACGATATTAGTAGAATGAAACAATCATACCACTACAACTAAATCTACGCTACGAAACCATGAGAATAAACAAGACTGACTGCTTGTCGTGAAGTCGTATCAGGCGTCTGAGATATTGCTTGTGAAACCAATCGGATGTAAATAAAATATTCATTGGTACATACTACTAGAAATATTGATAAGCTAAAATATCGAATCATCTTAAGCTCTGTATTAAAAATAGTCGACAAACACGGCAGATGGGAAGACCAACAAGAAAGAGGGTCACAGAAGCTGCGAGGAAAATGTGGGCATTGTGAATATCATGTGATTTGGGGTGTTCTTATTGGACAACAGCGACAGGAGTTTGCTGAAGGAAGAAGATGACTCTACAACCTGAAAATCTTTCCACTGTAACAATGGATGTTGTGTGGGCTCGTAATTGAAAAAATTCAAATGCGGAGGGTTTGGCCATGATTAACCTTGCAGCATCCTCACTCACGTTCCAGTCCAGTGTTGGATTTGCGTGCTGGAAGGCTAACTTGAACAATCGATGCTTCATGCCACAATGAACACTTGCATTTCGTCAGTGGCCTACGGTTCATGTTGTGGAGAAAGTCTCATTTGTTTTTCTGTGATGAGAACTTGTTGGAGCACCATACCAAAATAATAGTAGGTGAAATCGTACGGTATGCGCTGCACATTTTTGACAATATTGACTTTAATCAAAACCAAACGCTGTTTCAAGATGACTGAAAAATAAAAGACCACATTCGTCCTACAGGAAATCGCTCAATCTGTATTAATAATGATGAAGTTCAGCTATTCTCTTGTGGAAGTCTTCTTTTGTTTACAACAGACATTTGCTTCCGTGGGTTGCTCGTCGAACTTACACATCGTCCACTGGAAAAATGTGGATGATCACTTGGCCACTGCACTGAAAATATCCTGAAGAATACTACAATGCCTGCGCGATAAACTACCAGCCTTTTTGGAGAATATTACCCTTGCAAAAAACCAACGACTGTGGTTTGTGCAAGGCACAGCTCCACCCCAATTTCTACGGATGTGTAACAGCACCTTACTGCAATGTTTCTCAGAGATGGATGGGTTGACGAGGTCCTGCAGCATGTTCTCCCTTTTCGCCAGAACTGAATCCTTTGGTTTTATGGCTATGGTGACATTTAAGAGCATCAACATTATGAAGGTGTTACAGGAGCGTGTGACCAATGCGTGTGACGAATGGAGCCAGGTGTACTTCAAAGAGTGTGCGATTCATTGTGAAGGTAGGCTGAAGAATTTGTTAGTATGCGTGGTAACCGTATGTTGCACTGCCTATAGTGTCTACTTCTATGTAACAGACTGAACTGAGTGGACAGATTGGCCCATATCTCAACATGTATTGGTTTCCAAACAAATAATTATAGCGACTTCTAAACTTGACCAATGCTACTTCCTGTTGAGATATGTGACACTTTTTTAAAGAAATTGTATAAATGTTTCTTTGGTTTGTTTTTGTTTGTTACATTCACACTGCATTAGAAGTTTCACACTCACTCACCATTATCTATATTTGTTACAGATCACATTTTTATACACTGAAAATTCGGAAATTAATTCAACATTGATTTAGCCTACTGAAGGAAGAAATTTTTTCGTAGTGTGTCCTGTGTTAATACATACCTGGAAAGTTTTGCTGACATATATAAGTTCACTGAATACACAGTTTTCATGTTTGCATTCTGTGAACTTGGACAAGACAGATTTATTTGTAAACACTTTCTTATTTTAAAAGACGCACAGGTATTTTAAATTGCAGTCTGTACACACTTCCATTAATTTGTCCACACTTCATTTCAGACGTAAATGCTTAAGTTTTGGCCCAAGTAAAAAGTGATTCATTCTGAGGAAATAGGTGAATAAAATCAGAATAACTGTAAATACGAACCTGATAGGCCTTTCAGTATGGTGAAAACTTAAAATGGGAACTAAATGTTCCAGATTTGTTAATAGTTAACTTTTAACGCGTTAATACTTCCGCTTTGTCATTCAATCGACTCTATAAATGTTGGATACTTATTCTTACAACTAGAGTGGAATTCACTACTGGATTTACGGTGTTACAAATACCGTCTGATTTATCACACTTTAATAGGACATTTTCTGTTACCTACACTGGTATAAAACAGAGGCTTGCCATTTTTGTAACGAATATGTCAGCATCACATGGCAGAAAATGCGTTAGCAGAAGGTAATAACTCAGGCTATGAAGGAGATAAATCACTTAGGCCTATAATAATAAGTGTTAAACCAGTTTCTCACAGAACTCTCAAACTCACATTATTCTTCATATCCTCTCTACCTTTCCTCAGACTCCTGTTATTGATTATATTACGCTTAATGGTCCAAAGTTACAAAACAGTCGTTGTCACAGATTTACATATTTACCAACAAGACAAAGGAAACTATACGACGCTGTAAACGAGACTGCTTGCAGTACGTTTTGTGAGAAAGTTTTCTGTGCGTTTCTTATGTGGTTATTTTAATAAGAAAATAATATACCGGATTCAAAGACAGTAAGGAAAGACTGAGAAGACAACCAAATAGAAAGTGAAACACACAGAAGAAAAATGGATGTATACGGTGAAGATAGTGTTCGATGGAAAACTGTGGAGGAGGCACTTATGCAGCACATGTTATCAGGTGACTGATAACGATGATAATGGTAATGATGATTTTTGTAACAGACGAATATCGCCTAGACCAGAAAGAAGATAAATCGATACTGATGAAACAAATAACCTCTTATGCTCCTTGCATGGAGTGTTCACACAGGTTTACCATTGCGCAGATTATTACGAGTAGAAACGGAACCTTATACCGACTTGGGAAGATCGACTGAAGGATTTGGTTGTCGAAGAATGAATTTTAGCTTTCCCACAGACTGATGTATTGTGGGCAAACAGCGAAAACCTAGTGACGGGCGGATGAAAAGGGTTTGGAGGCTTGATACTCCCAAGTACAAGTCTAGTATCGTAATCACTGTAGCGCTTCACTTCTTTCCAAAAGTAAAGAAGTACCATAGCTATGGTTAAGCTATTTCTCTGCGATGTCCTTTGTTCTTGGTGTGCTAGTCAGCACAACGAAATATGCTGGTGAGCTTCTGTGACGTTTGCAAAGTAGGAGACGAATACGAACAGAACTCAAACTGTGTGGCCGGGTCGTGCGTGCGCCTGGATAGGAAAGGGCATGGCAGGCAAAACGCAACGTTCCGGGATCTAGGGAAGGTACCGTATACAGATTTGGCCTTCTAGGATGTTTCCTCTTTCACTTATTTTCGTAGTGGACTATCGTAGTCAGATCATAAATTTTTAAAGCGATTTTTACTGCATTGTCAGTTGCACTTTTACACTGGATTACAAGTCGCGGTCATAAGCAATGATCATCTTCAGAACTACAAATAAAACGAGAAGAAACAGTAATGAATAATTATTTCCTTAGATGACATACACAGAAAAATATTTGAAAGTGAATGATCCGTCAGACGAACAGGACTTCGGAGACTGAGTTTAAAGAACACACAGCAATACAAAACTGTAAGGCAGCATTTAGAGATCACCTAAATGAAAGCAGGACCAATAGAAACACAACTTGAAAGTTTACACAGCTCTTAAGGACGTTTTTTTAAACGTTTCGGTAGAAATTGATGCATGTGGACATCATCCGAAAGAACCTGAAAAAGTACTTGATCTTCAGTGAGACTTCAAGAATTCATTTTACGAGTACTACAAGAATTTTGCTGGTGTGCCTAGACGGCCTGGTGAGCAGCAGCTCACCGCCTTCGCTACAGCCGCCCTCGGCAGAACTTCAGTAGCTCGCCGCACTCACTGGCAGCGTGGCTTCGAACAGGCGTACTAGCCTTACGTACACGAGCTATACGAGCGCACCACTCTTCAGACATCCTCTGGTGGAAACTGCGCGTACTCTACATTTTAGTTCAATATTTTATTTTACGCACATATTTCAACAAATGTTGATGAGTCTGCATTATGTGCATAATCTGTCTTGCTTCTGAATGTCAAATTATCTGTGTTACCTCTTCTAGACAGTTCTGCGTTATAGTTTCACACTGCATGTGTCAGTGTTTTATCTCATTTCCCATCCTCCTCCCTCTCCTATCCAACATTCATGTCGTATGGATTTGTATTCTGCATAGTGGTATCAGTATAGTGATTGATGACATACTTCGACTATAATCTCCTTTTCGAAGAATGCCAACTTTTCGCTGCTCGTGGTTAATCAGGTAGTGTTTATGTTTTAAACAATGTCAGTCTTAGTAATTTTAAAATGCATATATAGTTTTGACTTTAATTTAAAACATTTTTTCTTCCTATGTCATCTAAAGAAACAGTTCTTCCCCAATGTTTTCTTTTTCATTTTATTTTTGGATCTGAAGTTGTTCATTACTTGATCGAAATTAGTAATCCAGTATGAATATGTGCAGCTGTGATTGAAATGATATATACTTATAAAATATTTGAGCAGTTGTGGAATCTAATGGAGAATATGTTCACCATTATTGAGATCACGAACTGTTGCTTCTAAAGTACTGTACAAAGAAGACGCCTTTCTATGCATGATTCCCTGACCATTAGAGGAATGACACGTGGGACTATCCCTGTCACATAAATTGGATACGCGGCATAGTCAACAATCCCTTTGTTAGTCCACCGCCGATCCTTAGTTTAGGAAAGACAAAGAAAATATGACTACATACAAGGTTTGGTCGACCGTACTTCGTAGTGAACAGGTCTCTGTGGCCTCAGCATACATGAATGACTCAGTCCAGCATTGATCGTGGGCGTCAGGATTTAATGTACCGTTAAAGTGTGTACGCAATATACGTCCAAGATTTCATCATTCGAGAGATGGGAGCCTCTCAATAAAAAAAACTCAACATAGCAGCAAACGTCGATAGTCATCGATCTGACTCTGTTGCACACACGTATCGATACAAAAACGTTCTTATTAGTATCTGAGATGTATTCTCCCTAAAAAAAAAGTAGTACCTGACACCGCGGTTTCGACCGAGGTTTTGCAAGGCAAATGTCGAAATTAGTAATCACCTCCCAAAGATACTGAATAACGATTCCCTCTGCCCCATTTCAGCCCGCTGCGGTTTAGTTGAAGAAACCTGGGCTTCGTTACGGGCTCGGTCTTAAACAGCATGGCCTTCCTTTTGAGATAGGGTATGAAATATAAGAAAATAATGACCGCGGATAGTGAAATAGAAACTAAATACTTACTTCCACTCCTGTTCTGCTTAGTTATGTGCATGCGTTGCGTCATTGTTAATCTGATTCGAAAATAGCGTTGGATATCGAAATATGATAAGAAATTGTTGTCTCACTATATCAATCACCAACATCAAGACGAATGTTTAAGTACCTTATGGCGAATGATTTCAGTTTTCTAGGACGCTCAATTTCATTTCGCCTGATGAATCAAGTCTCACCGTTGATTATAATGGGTGCCTTTTCGAACTGTAGAGATGAAGGATTTTTGCGGATTTGCATGCAGCAGTTTCAGACAGTACTAGAACAACATATCCAACATTGTTTTCCAGTGCTTCATATTTTGCCGAGATGTTGCCATTTTAACGACTTTCCATTTGTTACTGGAAACCAATTATATTAACACTATTTTACAAACAGAAGTGTCGGATGCTTTTTAGTGACTCTATGACAAGATAAAACTTCTTACTGGCAAACTACAAAAGAACGAACAATACAAAAGAAAGAAAAGTTTGTGCCCTAAGCCATTGTGATACCCTACACGCCTAACAGCTATTCCCTCCAGGTAGCATGTGGTTAAATCTATAATACATTTATACTGTGTAGCATCCATTGTTTCATTATGTGCTGGGTTGATCCCATGAACTGAAGTTAGTAGGTTGGCTACCTGATTAGCATTTACTCCGTAAGCATTCTCCATCACTATCGATGATTGGTGCATTACTTTACCCACAGTAATCTGTGTTGAAATTTCAGTGTTTATTTAACAATGAGTGCAGGCTGATGAAGAGTAGTTAAAGATCAATATGGTTGCTAGGAATTCTACAAGCCTCCGAATTCCAGTGATGGGTGGCTTTCACAAGCGAAAAAGAAACATCTGTCTTCATACTGGAATTAATTTTTGTTTGAAGAGATTTTGTTATTTACATAGTTTTTTGCTTCGACAAACAAATCAGTTCTTTTAAGTACTTGCACGGTCTTATCAAAAGTAAGTTGACACTATTTGATGTGGAACTGACCACTAGATGTCACAAGAGATGCAACCGTTAGTATAAAAGGAGAAGGGAAGTATTGTGTTGCCAGTACAGAAGCAGTGACGGAATGGTTCAGTCAGGAGGGCTCACTGATTTCGAACGTCGATTAGTCATTTGGCGTTACCTGAGTGACAAATCCGTCATCAACATTTCAATCCTTCAAAAGATCCCCAAGTAGACTGTTGGTGACGTATTTGTGAAGTGGAAGCGAGCAGGAGGAACCACAGCAAAACCAAGAACTGGCAGACTGTGGTTTTGAACCATCGCATGAAATCAGCGGAATGAATCAGTCGTGAACTCCAAAGTGCTACCAGCAGTTCAGCTAGCACAATGACTGTGTGTAGGAGATTAAAAAGGATGGAGTGAAAAGTGAAAGAACCCCTCATAAGGCACACATTTCTGTTTTTTTTTTTTTTTTTTTTTTCTCTTTGGTCATCAGTCTACTGACTGGTTTGATGCGGCCCGTCACGAATTCCTTTCCTGTGATAACCTCTTCATCTCAGAGTAGCACTTGCAACCTACGTCCTCAATTATTTGCTTGACGTATTCCAATCTCTGTCTTCCTCTACAGTTTTTGCCATCTACAGCTCCCTCTATTACCATGGAAGTCATTCCCTCATGTCCTAGCAGATGTCCTATCATCCTGTCCCTTCTCCTTATCAGTTGAAACGTCCCCTTAGAACAATTATACATGACTGTGTTTAAACTGACACACAATATTTTTAGCGCAACGCAATCTGACTTTCAAAAATCCCTACAAAAGAATGGCCCTGACTAACATTAACCTATACCTTTCATAAATCACTTACCTCACAAAAATCTTCGTTACTCGAACTACTGCAATACAACGAGCGCCACTACTGCCAGCTAAATAAAAGATTCAAACTACTGATAGGGATAGTTAGCAAATGAAAGATTTTAATAGAGAACAAACAATGTATTTACCTTAATAGTGTTGAAAAATCATAATATACTTAGCAGTTCATGACATCCAGTCTTACAAATTTCAAAACTCCGCGATTTCTCTCCCCACATCCACCACTGCTGGCGGCTCACCTCCAACTGCGCAACGCTACGCGCTGTTCACATCCAGCTGCCCAACACTACAATGGCAGACAACAATGCAAACTAGCCACAGACTGCACAAAGGTCAGCCAGTGTTTTTCATACAGAGCGCTACGTGGCATTACCAATATAAAAACCTAAACAGCCTACTTACATAGCCCCCATGCTCCCCACAAAAAATTTTACAAATTGTTTTGGGCAGTGGCCAATACAGATTTGAAAAAAATTTTTCATAATTACAATAACAAAGAAATCAAATGCACACACTTATCGAAACAATGTTGGTCAAAAGCTAAAATTTTCTCACACTCCATAAAGACAGTCCTGATCATTCATCACAGTAAAATTGCAGTTTTTTTTCTCAAAGTCTGAGCAGTAAAAGAAAATGCACACGGAAGTAGTGGATCTCAATGCAGTCTTGAAGTAGTGTTGTGCTTCAACGGAAAGACAGTGCTGACTCTTGACATGCAGATAGGTAATGGGCCACAACAGAGCAAACCCACAGCAGAGTCATTCGTAGTTTTGAAGAATATTGATTGGTAGGTAGGTCATCACAGAGCAGACCACTGTAGTCTTGTTAGAGATTACGGTATTGGTAGGCCACCAGAGGTGCAGACCCAGTGCAGTCCTTGTAGAAATAATGGTATTGGTGGGCCATCAAAGGTGCAGACCCACTTCAGTCCTTGTAGAGATGGCTAGCAGCCATCCGTTGCGACTGTGCAGGTGAACAATCACCATAGAAGAGTCTTGTGGACAATATAGAAAGTCCATGAACCACCACTTTCACACTCACAAAGTTTTTGGAATTGTCCTTAGAACCAGCAATGCTGTTAATCAGTTCCTTGCTGAATTATTAACACACGTGCAAACACTAACAATCCTCTTTTTTTCTTACGTATTGTGCATATACGATGACCAACAGAAATGTGTGCAGTGAAATGAATGCTTACAAGTTACTTAATTTGATAAACTGGTGTCAATTACAATTTTCTAACATGAAAATACAATTACAGAGATACAGAAAGCATCATTAAAAACATAATAACACAGATAACATTTGTAGTAACACAGGCTTTACAAAAGAATAGAAATAAACATGTACATCAGTGTTACAGGAATTATGACATAAGTAAATATATAAAATAATGATAATTGTTTTCGAAACATTAATTTCACACTCGAGCATAGAAACAGAACAGAATTAATAAAGTCTAAACATCTTTACAAAGTGAATAACATATTATTAATGCAAATTATATTTGAGGATAACAGTATTCCTCATCATAGTGAATGTACCTTAGTACTACAAAAATTTTACAACATGAATCATATTAGCTAAACACATAAAGACAGGAAGAACACAAATATACAAGAGTACACAAACACATAGCGGAGTAACAGAAAGGGAAACGACAGGGTTCGTTTTACTGCAGTATCTTGCAAACAACACTTTCTTTATGTCTTGGAGATGTCCCTTCGTTCTTCATTATTTCAAAAAGTGCTATCTGTACCCGCTTTCTGTACCTTTTTCGTAAAACTTCCCAATGCATTTCTTCCAATTCATCGCAACTCATTCTCTTATATAGTCTACCCCTCTGAAGCTAGCTTAAATCTACTGAGCTCAGATGCTAAACCAAGGGACGAGGCAATGCAGCAGTACAAAACAATTAATACAAACAGCAATAAAAAAATTCCAAATTGGCAAAGCTAGCAGCAGTAAATGTTTTTGTTTTCAACGGCCAGTGTCGGTTGGTCACAGTCAGTGTGCTCCCTGCCGCCGTTGGATAAGCAGCTGCAGCAGCAAGTCGTATACTCCTAGCTCACTCATTTGTTACATAGTTTAATTCTTAATTTCTTTGCGTGTTTTTGGTACTTGCATTGTTTAATTCGTAAATTTCGGGCGTATTATAGTATTTGAGAGTTGTAGCATCGCGTTTTAGTACCTGAATAGTGTAAATTCGCGTAGTCTCCTTCCACCGCCGAGCAGTGTCAGCAGTGCGCAAGTAGCAGCATTACTGCATTTACTAGGCAATCTTGTATTTTAATAACCGTTTAAATTTTGTCGATTTGTTTGCGCTCTCTGTAGATTAGTTCAGACGTTCTTTGCAAAACAGTTTTTAGCGTGGATAGGGACTGCAACTGCTGTGTTCGGATGCAGGCTGAGTTGGCATCCCTTCGCTCCCAGCTTCAGGCAGTGTTGGCTTCGGTCACACAGCTTGAGGCTGTTGCCAATGGGCATCACTGTGGGGGTCTGGATGGGGGTTTGTCGGGGACGGCCAGCTCGTCCCACGCATCCCCCGATCGGACTACGACTGTGGTTGCCCGGGATACTGCCCGCATTGAGGCTGATCCCTCACCTGTGGTAGAGTGGGAGGTCGTCTCAAGGTGTGGCAGGGGGCGAAAGACATTCCGGAGGGCTGAACAGAAGGCCTCTCCAGTTTGTCTGACGAACCGGTTTCAGGCTCTGTCTCAGGCTGATACTGATCTTCGGCCTGACATGGCTGCTTGTCCTGTTCCAGAGGTTGCCCCTCAGTCCGCAAGATCTGGGCGGTCGCAGAGGGTGGGCTTACTGGTAGTTGGGAGCTCCAACGTCAGGCGCGCAATGGGGCCCCTTAGGGAAATGGCAGCAAGAGAGGGGAAGAAAACCAATGTGCACTCCGTGAGCATACCGGGGGGAGTCATTCCAGATGTGGAAAGGCTCCTTCCGGATGCCATGAAGGGTACAGGGTGCACCCATCTGCAGGTGGTCGCTCACGTCGGCACCAATGATGTGTGTCGCTATGGATCGGAGGAAATCCTCTCTGGCTTCCGGCGGCTATCTGATTTGGTGAAGACTTCCAGTCTCGCTAGCGGGATGAAAGCAGAGCTCACCATCTGCAGCATCGTCGACAGGACTGACTGCGGACCTTTGGTACAGAGCCGAGTGGAGGGTCTGAATCAGAGGCTGAGACGGTTCTGCGACCGTGTGGGCTGCAGATTCCTCGACTTGCGCCATAGGGTGGTGGGGTTTCGGGTTCCGCTGGATAGGTCAGGAGTCCACTACACGCAACAAGCGGCTACACGGGTAGCAGGGGTTGTGTGGCGTGGGCTGGGCGGTTTTTTAGGTTAGATGGCCTTGGGCAAGTACAGAAAGGGCAACAGCCCTAACGGGTGCGGGGCAAAGTCAGGACATGCGGGGACCAAGCAGCTGTCGGAATTGTAATTGTCAACTGTCGAAGCTGCGTTGGTAAAGTACCAGAACTTCAAGCGCTGATAGAAAGCACCGAAGCTGAAATCGTTATAGGTACAGAAAGCTGGCTTAAGCCAGAGATAAATTCTGCCGAAATTTTTTCAAAGGTACACACGGTGTTTAGAAAGGATAGATTGCATGCAACCGGTGGTGGAGTGTTCGTCGCTGTTAGTAGTAGTTTATCCTGTAGTGAAGTAGAAGTGGATAGTTCCTGTGAATTATTATGGGTGGAGGCTACACCCAACAACCGAGCTAGGTTAATAATTGGCTCCTTTTACCGACCTCCCGACTCAGCAGCATTAGTGGCAGAACAACTGAGAGAAAATTTGGAATACATTTCACATAAATTTTCTCAGCATGTTATAGTCTTAGGTGGAGATTTCAATTTACCAGATATAGACTGGGACACTCAGATGTTTAGGACGGGTGGTAGGGACAGAGCATCGAGTGACATTATACTGAGTGCACTATCCGAAAATTACCTCGAGCAATTAAACAGAGAACCGACTCGTGGAGATAACATCTTGGACCTACTGATAACAAACAGACCCGATTTTTTCGACTCTTTAAGTGCAGAACAGGGAATCAGTGATCATAAGGCCGTTGCAGCATCTCTGAATATGGAAGTTAATAGGAATATAAAAAAAGGAAGGGAGGTTTATCTGTTTAGCAAGAGTAATAGAAGGCAGGTTTCAGACTACCTAACAGATCAAAACGAAAATTTCTGTTCCGACACTGACAATGTTGAGTGTTTATGGAAAAAGTTCAAGGCAATCGTAAAATGCGTTTTAGACAGGTACGTGCCGAGTAAAACTGTGAGGGACGGGAAAAACCCACCGTGGTACAACAACAAAGTTAGGAAACTACTGCGAAAGCAAAGAGAGCTTCACTCCAAGTTTAAACGCAGCAAAACCTCTCAGACAAACAGAAGCTAAACGATGTCAAAGTTAGCGTAAGGAGGGCTATACGTGAAGCGTTCAGTGAATTCGAAAGTAAAATTCTATGTACCGACTTGACAGAAAATCCTAGGAAGTTCTGGTCTTACGTCAAATCAGTAAGTGGCTCGAAACAGCATTTCCAGACACGCCGGGATGATGATGGCATTGAAACAGAGGATGACACGCGTAAAGCTGAAATACTAAACACCTTTTTCCAAAGCTGTTTCACAGAGGAAGACCGCACTGCAATTCCTTCTCTAAATCCTCGCACAAACGAAAAAATGGCTGACATCGAAATAAGTGTCCAAGGAATAGAAAAGCAACTGGAATCACTCAATAGAGGAAAGTCCACTGGACCTGACGGGATACCAATTCGATTCTACACAGAGTACGCAAAAGAACTTGCCCCCCTTCTAACAGCCGTGTACCGCAAGTCTCTAGAGGAACGGAGGGTTCCAAATGATTGGAAAAGAGCACAGGTAGTCCCAGTCTTCAAGAAGGGTCGTCGAGCAGTTGCGCGAAACTATAGACCTATATCTCTGACGTCGATCTGTTGTAGAATTTTAGAACATGTTTTTTGCTCGAGTATCATGTCGTTTCTGGAAACACAGAATCTACTATGTAGGAATCAACATGGATTCCGGAAACAGCGATCGTGTGAGACCCAACTCGCTTTATTTGTTCATGAGACCCAGAAAATATTAGATACAGGCTCCCAGGTAGATGCTATTTTTCTTGACTTCCCGAAGGCGTTCGATACAGTTCCGCACTGTCGCCTGATAAACAAAGTAAGAGCCTACGGAATATCAGACCAGCTGTGTGGCTGGATTGAAGAGTTTTTAGCAAACAGAACACAGCATGTTGTTATCAATGGAGAGACGTCTACAGACGTTAAAGAACCTCTGGCGAGCCACAGGGGAGTGTTATGGGACCATTGCTTTGCACAATATATATAAATGACCTAGTAGATAGTGTCGGAAGTTCCATGCGGCTTTTCGCGGATGATGCTGTAGTATACAGAGAAGTTGCAGCATTAGAAAATTGTAGCGAAATGCAGGAAGATCTGCAGCGGATAGGCACTTGGTGCAGGGAGTGGCCACTGACCCTTAACATAGACAAATGTAATGTATTGCGAATACATAGAAAGAAGGATCCTTTATTGTATGATTATATGATAGCGGAACAAACACTGGTAGCAGTTACTTCTGTAAAATATCTGGGAGTATGCGTGCGAAACGATTTGAAGTGGAATGATCATATAAAATTAATTGTTGGTAAGGTGGGTACCAGGTTGAGATTCATTGGGAGAGTGCTTAGAAAATGTAGTCCGTCAACAAAGGAGGTGGCTTACAAAACTCTCGTTCGACCTATACTTGAGTATTGCTCATCAGTGTGGGATCCATACCAGATCGGTTTGACGGAGGAGATAGAGAAGATCCAAAGAAGAGCGGCGCGTTTCGTCACAGGGTTATTTGGTAACCGTGATAGCGTTACGGAGATGTTTAATAAACTCAAGTGGCAGACTCTGCAAGAGAGGCGCTCTGCATCGCGGTGTAGATTGCTCGCCAGGTTCCGAGAGGGTGCGTTTCTGGATGAGGTATCGAATATATTGCTTCCCCCTACTTATACCTCCCAAGGAGATCACGAATGTAAAATTAGAGAGATTAGAGCGCGCACAGAGGCTTTCAGACAGTCGTTCTTCCCGCGAACCATACGCGACTGGAACAGAAAAGGGAGGTAATGACAGTGGCACGTAAAATGCCCTCCGCCACACACCTTTGGGTGGCTTGCGGAGTATAAATGTAGATGTAGATGTAGATGAACTTATATCTAAACATGACAAACCCACAAGCAGAAAAAATGGTACACTAAAGACAACAACGCAGATAAGGGAAATATATATTCACATCTTAATGTCTATGTAATTAAAGTGGTGCACCACAAATACTAATTCTACAAAAAATTACCAAGTACTTGAAAAGAAAATTATATATGCAGTAATTATTATTAGTCCCTTCTTATTGATCTTTCCATTCCAAGAGCTCCTTTTTCGAAGACTGTGGATCATAAAGTAATTATTTAATAGATCTGTTGACAGAAAGTGTTCACATTAGCAAATGCATTTAAGTTTATTTTATAAAACCAATGCTGCAACACAGCTGGAAAACATATATCAAATGAAAGAAGCAATTACGCAAACCAAAGCATAAAAACGTCATTCAACAGCTATGTGGCATTTCATAAGTCCGTAGAAATTCTCTCAATTATCATAGAAAGACACTCGTCATAATCAGGTGTGCAGATGTACGAATATTTCCCATCAGTTCATAAGCATTTCAGTAAGTAGCACAAAGAACGAGTAATCACGTTTCCAAGTAATGAGCGTGTCGTATTTGCGATGCTTTCTACAAAGAAATGTCAATAGCGAGGACCCTTTTTTTTTCTCCATCTGTGCCTCTGAAAGGCACACAATAATGGCTTTTTTCCAGGCGACTGTCACGCAGCTGGGTGCCCACAACCCATTAGGTGAAGGTGGTCACTTAACTTTCTTACTGAAATATTTACGACACCAATTTGCATTACAGTGACAGTCTCATATAAAAAATTTCACAGGTCGAGAATTTGCGTTGCAAATGTGTAGAAACAAAATCCTATGAATATAACAGTGTTCAAAAAGTTTTTGTCGGCATTGTGATACATTCGCGCATTTACACACATTTCATAACTCTTAAAGTACGATTCTTGGTTTCCAACATCCTTTTCCACAAATCAGAGTCCCTAACCACTACTCATTATTCATATATGTATTCGTCGACACTTCTTCAATATTTCATCAAAATAAATACGTAGCATAATCAAATTCCTCATTTACGGTAGCATCATCTTATTGATCATAAACATACCTCAACAGCATAATACACATCGTCGTCATAAAAATAACATCATAACACCTCAGTCAAATCTTAAAAACGTTGTAGATTTTTGCAATAATGTCAAAACCTAAAAAAAATTCTCTGCTCATTTCAATAGTGTCCTCTACCTCAAACGTACTTTAAAATCATGCTCCCTTACCAAATACATCACTCAAAGGTCTCATAGTATCACAATGGTTCCGAAAAAATATGAACAATTCACAAAGTACAGACAAAATACAATTTCGTAAGTGTGAAGTTACCCAACTGTGTAATTGCGTAAACATGTGTCACTGATGTAGTAAAAAAATGTTTATCTCTCAGTTAAATGATCAGATAGCTGTGTAATTTGTGTGTTAGAGAAATATGGTACCGATGTGTAAAGTTGTATAAGCAGATACCATATTAGCTAGGGCTCCTTGTGCTTGCCAAACACATGGTACACAAAGTAAGCGTGTATCTGCCTGAGGATTAATGTAGTTATACCCTCAGGTGTTACAGATTACAATAATGGAATGAAATATATCACAGAAAACCTTTGTATCATTGTACTTCAAATATCTTTAAAAATAAATGATTTAAGTACAAAATTAATCACTCAAATACATGTACTGTAGCGCTAAACTGTGCGTCTTGTTTTAAGATAATCTCTGTGGAAGTGTCGTAGCTATCGTCCTCCGAAAGCTAAGTTCTGCATAAGCCAATGTACTTACCTCATGATAAACAAAAGTGAAATGCTTTGCGTATAGATATCTTAGTTATTACGCTTATTGCTGTGATGAAGAAAGTACTGTGCTGTAACGTATTGTTGTGCTACGGAAAAGGCAGTCTCACTGTAGCTATACCACAAAAGTTACTACTAAACATGTTTTACTTTCCAGAATAATACAGAAAACTGTGCAGATATAAAAAAGAAACACTGCAAAAGCAACATTGTAAATTGTCACTCATTAGTAGCGTCGTGATAAAATCGTGTAGCTGTCACATAAACTAACCACTGTCTCATCTGGTATCTCACAGAAAGTTCCTTAAATCCAGAATGTATTTTCAAGTAAACCAAAATGTTGCATTAAAATCTCATTAGCAGTACCAGTATATGTTCTAAGTATGTAAGCCTTATAGTCGTTACGTAATCATGCAACTAACAAGCAAGAATGTACACACACAATAACACTGTGACGTCTGTTCACTATAACAATGCATTCGTAATTTCTGTTTAAATAAGTTCTCTTGGTTCTTGACTGGATATTTAACTTCAAACATTATTGCATGTTAACAGATTCTAAGTCTGACAATGCATACTAGAAATGTGAAGTGAAAAGCTTTATGGCAAAGACAAAGTCAATTATCTTTCAATAAACGGTTTTACATGTGAAATGTGGTGCAATCCTTTACTCTTCCTGGTACGCAGAGTTTCAATCTGAACGCAATTATCATGCAGTATACGTCGATAAGGAACACTGGAATTTTTCTCAAGCTTAGCGTCTATGTTATTTTTCTCAAGCCCAGCCGGCGGTGCGAGTCATTGTCTGTTTCTTTGTTGGTGCGCGTCGTTATTAGGATTAGGAGACCTAACTTCTACAAATTCACCTTGTCGAGAGTGCCCTGCTCTGTTTGAATCTCGCCAGTTCTGATGCAATTCAAATCTGTCGTTACGATTATATCGTCTGTCGTCATGTCGGTAGTTCCTGTAGTTTCTTTCTTGTCGTTTAAGTGGTGGAGAATTTCTCCCTGAATTATCACTACACGGTGGACCGTTGCGTCTGAAGTTATTCTGTCTGCCGTGATAATAATAGTTGTGGTTGCCATATTGTCTGTTTCTATGATTGTCTCTGTTATATTCATTACTACAGAAATGCGATCTTTCTGTGCAACTCTTACGACTGTGCCAATGGTTGTCATATGGGTGGTGTCTGTTTTGGTCACGATTTGTGTTGTGAAAATAGCCTTGTCGTGTCCAGTTATTGTTTCTTTCTTCGCGGAATTGCGACGGATGTGACCTGCATTTGTTGTGTTCCTGTTTTCGCGTTCCGCGATTGTCAGTGTCAATTTCTAACTCTTGTAAGAGTCCCTGAAAAGCTTCAATGTCGCCTTTGCAACGTCCTGCCAAAATATTATGCCGTAAATGTTCAGGTAATTTGATCAAGCAAATGCGGATGAGTTCTGAGGGGCTGTATGGGTTTGACAGGTACTGATTCTTGTGCAACATGTCTTCAAAATATTTCACAAGACTGGAAAATTCAGATTGTTCGAAATGTTTCATCATGATGATGCTATGTTTTACTCGGTCTTGTGTAGCTTGAGACCAATATGCTGAGAGGAAGGCATGGTAAAATTCTCCTTCACTGTGAGAATCGTGAATGACCGATCGCATTCTTATAGCTGGTTCATTCTCTAAATAGCCACACATAAATTCTAATCTGTGCTCTAATGACCAGTTGGGAGGAGAACAATGAGAGAATTGATGGAGCCACGCTTGTGGATAAATGTCGTTGCCAGAATTCCTAAATGTTTTAAATTTACGTGTAGTAATGAACAGCTTATAGTCAAAATCATGTCAGCGAGTCACATATCGGTCATTGTTACGTCGTTTCGGCGGTTCCATTTCAAAATTCGGTGCACCTTGCCAATTTCTATCATAATTTCCGAAATGTCCTGTGTTATTATTTTGTGGTTGTTCCGTATTTCTATGTCCCTCTTGCCGTACTGGAGCGCGAGTGTCCTCTGAAATATGTAATTCTTGTATTACTTGTGCCAACTGATCTTGTACTTCCCGGATTTCTCTTTTGTACTGTGTATTGATTTGATTTTGATTTTGTTTGAATTTTCTAATTTGTTCATACTCTTCAGTGTCCGTGAAGGCTACAGGTCTTGTGTCATTCAGATCATCATCTACCTTTGTAGATAAGTTAGTGAACTGATCTGAAAGTTCGGCTAGTTTATCCGATAGTGAAATTATTTCCTCTGTGTGTTTTTCTGAACCAAGTTTCAGAGTGTCCATTTGTGTTGAAATCGTATCTACTGTGTCCTTTAAGTTTTCCTGAGTTTTTGCAAGTTGCGTAACCGAATCGGTAGATGCAACTGAGTCAATTGTAGCTTGCAAGGTGTCGTGATTTTCATGAACAATAGTTTGCAATTCTTTTATGGCTGCTTGGTGATTCTGTAATGCATTTTCATGACGCAAAAAAATAGGTTGAAAATACTCACAGATTTGTGTTTTTACGTCATTACAGACTTTTTGACAATTCGATTCAATGTTATGTAACTCAGTAGTTAAATCTTCACGTGTGTGTTCAAGTGTGATGTCTAACTTCCGAAGATTTTGTTCCATTGTGTCTAACTGTTGCTGTGTTTGTCTCTGATTTTGTTCCACTGTGTCTAACTTTCGATGATTTTGTTCCATTGTGTCTAACTTTTGAAGCTTTTGCTGTGTTTGTCTCATTTGTTGTATTAATTGTAATAACAATGCGCTGGTGTCTGAAACATGTTTCTCAGTGCTTTTCGGCAGTGAATTTGCACCGGCAACATTCACATTTTGACAAGCAGAAAATGTGTCTTATTTGAGAAAACGGTGAGGACCCAAAACCTGAATCTACAGTATTTGCGAGATTGTGTCCTGTCATTTCGGATTCCTGAGGCGAGCTATTGCCGACCGATCGATCGATAATGCTTCCCTGTTCACTAATTGTTTCACTATCTACGACATTATTTGCAGCCCGCTCCATCTCCCTATGCACAATTACCAAATTACTACTTTGAACGTTAGTTAATTCATTACACGGTGGCGCTAACACACGGCTTTCGTCTTCACTGTCATTTCTTAGTTTAATTTGGAGCCTAGTATTACGTTTTTCACACGACAACACAGAAAAGCACAATTTGAAGAGCAAAATAAGAAAACACAATAACATAGCACTGAAAATAATATCTACTTAATTGCAAGTGCAGCTGCGAAATACTTGGTGCAAATCTACATGCATGCCACAACAACAATGAAAGACTGCAACTACAAAGGAGATTCTCTCTACGATTACGCGCTAGCAATAAACAACAGCTACACTAATTACGCAAACTACAAGAAAAAAATCAGAAGATTCCAGTGAGGTATCCTCGGCTAAGGGTCGACATATGAAACGTCCCCTTAGAACAATTATACATGACTGTGTTTAAACTGACACACAATATTTTTAGCGCAACGCAATCTGACTTTCAAAAATCCCTACAAAAGAATGGCCCTGACTAACATTAACCTATACCTTTCACAAATCACTTACCTCACAAAAATCTTCGTTACTCGAACTACTGCAACACAGCGAGCGCCACTACTGCCAGCTAAATAAGAGATTCAAACTACGGAAGGCACTAACTACTGATAGGCATAGTTAGCAAATGAAAGATTTTAATAGAGAACAAACAATGTATTTACCTTAATAGTGTTCAAAAGTCATAATATATATATATATATCAGTTCATGACATCCAGTCTTACAAATTTCCATATCCTGCCCAGAGAAGAACCAAGAAGCAAGTAAGATGCAGAAAAAAAGCGGGAAGAACAGAAGTTGAAGATTCGCAAGATTGAGACCAAGAAAGAAGATGGGTGAAGAATAGACAACATACCTTCCCAAATCCCTATCCTATTGTAAACTAGTCATCTGCAAAGTAATACAACGAAAAACGACCGCTTTCAGTGACACATAACGATGACTTTCACGCATACAAAGCCAGTAAACCACGAGATTCTGCACTCACAGCTCCATTCCATTATGGGACCTCCACAACAGCAACACACACTTCCAAAGCCAACAAGGAACGACGAACGAAGCTGTACATCAAATACTTGCCCACATCCATCTCGCTCAAGTCCATCACCTTCGGGAAAAAAAAATAATTCGAATTGTGCAAAAGAAATGTGTGAAAAACTAAATAATTTAAGCACGCCAGACAGCTAATAAACTACAAAATAACAGTCATTGACTATGGACTTAAGTAAAAAAAAGACTACCGATAAAAATAAGTCATTAGTTCTGAAATGGACAGTATATAAAGAACAAAAGTAAGGCATAATAAACACTAAAACTATATGCCACTTATTTTCTCCTCATAAAAATAAAAGAATAACTATATTTTACTTATTTTCTCCTTATAAAAACAAAGAATAAAAAATTATCTTGTTGGATGTTTTCCCTTTTTTTTCAACATTTGTACCATTTGTTAGGATAATGTCGCAATACTTGTGTACGTATATTTCTTTGTCAAAGCAATTCTTGGAAATAATTCTTATTTGTTAGTGTAACAATGCTGAAATGAGTGTCTAGAAACAAAAACATTTTACTTGTACATAATATTTAGAAAATGTGTTAGGAATAGATTTTACTTAATTACTACATTTATAAAAACAATATTTCTGAGAAAATCGATGTGAAAGACTCCTCACTTTCGGTAGCAAACTTCTTAAAAAACAAACTTCACAATTAAATAAAGAAAGAAAATAATTAAAAAATAATAATTATAATAGAATAAAAATATTCTTCCCTTGTCAATATAAACATATTTTTGGTAATAATGTGGAAGAATATAAAAATATAAATTAGTAATACAAACTAGCATAGAACAGAATAACATGGCTGAAAATTAGGCAACAAAATTTAGATAACGGAATAATTTTTGACTGGCTTAGACAACGATTCAATCATTGCCTAACTTCAGTACAATAATTAAGTTCGAAGGGTGGTGATACGTAAGGCGTCAGGCAAATCCAACACCTTCCATGAAAACCCTGACATGATAAGCAAATCCAGTAGTATGTCACATAGCTCCGAATAAATCGTGACATTAAATTAACCAAAGTAATACGAGTAACAAGTGAGCAAATGGAATACCACAGACTAACACAAGAATGCCTAAATGCATGTCATACCTTCCCACCGTGAGACAGACGCAGTTCCGAGGGGAGAAACGAGAACAGAAGCCTAGAGCAGAACTGTGTTAAGCTAGAAGGCCCTACGATAAGGGACGTACACCCACGTCGCCTGCTAACAGCAAGGACCACCCCTTAGCCCATTTTAAAAGCTGGAGCCCTCCAGAAGAACAGTATAGATCTTCCGATAACACTAAAAGGGCCACCCCAGCTGCAAGTTTTAGTGTGAGACTTTTCCGCGTCTCTGTTACGTCAGGACCACCCCCCAGCCCATGTTAAAAGATAGAGCCCTCCAGAAGAACAGTATAGATCTTACGATAACACTAAAAGGACCACACCAACTGCAAGTTTTAGCGTGAGACTTTTTCGCGTCTCTGTTACGTTGCAAACTTTAAAAACATTGCCCCACCACGAAAAGTATAACGTTTCTCATTGGATAGAATTTTTGTAGGCGGAGTTTGAGGTTAACGTTGAGACCCTGATTGGTCAGATGGAAACACAGCCAGATAGTTTTTTTTTAAACCAACTTCGGTAAATTGTAGTAAGGAGAAGTTAGGAGAGAGTTGCTTCCGAGACGGCGAGGTGAGTGGAGCTGTGCTGCCCGTCGCCCCCTGTCGAACACCGACAAGGTAATGAACGCACGCGATGCCGCATAACAGCGCATAAAGCTTCACTCAGAGCTGCAGAAGCCTCATCTGTTACACCCCCTTTTTGCGTTATACTAGTGTCGATCGTCAATTAAAGCTCATGGTGTTCACATTTGCCACTTGAAGTAAAAATCTGAAACGCGATGATTTTTCTGTTATATAGTTATTGAGAAGCCACGTCAGCCACTGTAATTTACGACAAGTTAGATAAGTAATTAAAGATAATTGAGGGTCACTGTAGACCATTTTGATAGTTTTCTCTTTTGTGAAACTTAATTTAAATCTAGATTATAGATGTGATATGGCATAGGTCATCCTTCGATCCATTGTAGAACTTGGAAACCCATTCAGGGAATATTCGTTAACATTTTTGTTGAATGCAGTTGGTTTTCACGATCCTATATTAAAACATTTCCTTTTATCAATAGTGCAATTTGTAAACAATGTTTTGTGAGTAGAATAAAATTTCTAATGGTAAACTTAACTGCTTTTTCGACGTTATTTTACCAGCTAACTAAAAATAGGAAAGCCTTGAACCCCTTCCACTAAATTTAGTTAGTATTAAGATTCTTTTACAGGGAATGCAGTGGAGCTGACGCTGAAATTATTAAGTATTTGGTTATATCATCGCTAGTCTCACTGAACTCTTCTGAGTCATGTGTGTCATGTGTGGTCTGGCGTCTCCTTACCAGCAACAGGTCCCAGGTTCAAACTAGTCAATTCCCTAAAAATACCGCTCAGAGCGTCGTTGCGCGAAAGTGGTAGGGAGACACGATATAGAACAAACAGACACCACGCAGAATGTTAGAAAATAAGAAAAAGTCGCACGCAGCCAGCTCAGGAGAGTAAGGTGCGTAGAGCAGTGGAACCATGCCATTTTTAGCCAAAAACTGTCTTACAGAGATGGCTGTGTGTAGGTGCCTTGTCGCGGTGGAAGAAGCAATCTCCTTTTTACCACAAATCGGGTCTTTTTTGACAAACTGTCGCGCAATCTTCTTAAAACTTTCAAGTAAAAGGTTTGATTGACGGTCTGACTTGGGGGAGCCAAATCTGGTATCAAAGAAGGAAATGACCATAGATTTAATGTTTGATTTGACTTGACGATATATTTTTTGACTGGGTGACGATGACGTCTTCCACTGACTACTGCTTTGTTTATGGGTCTTAATCATAGCACCATGAGTCGTCACCAACTTTGACAGAAAATCTGGATCAGTTGCAATCTGTTCTTTCAAAGCACGACATCTTTCAAAAATGGTTCAAATGGCTCTGAGCACTATGGGACTTAACTTCTAAGGTCATCAGTCCCCTTGAACTTAGAACTACTGAAACCTAACTAACCTAAGGACATCACACACATCCATGCCCGGGGCAGGATTCGAACCTGCGACCGTAGCTGTCACGCGGTTCCGGACTGAAGCGCCTAGAAACGCACGGTCACAGCGGCCGGCGACATGTTTCAACTCGAAGTTCCTTTTGACTGTCAGTCAGAACCCGAGGAACAAACTTTGTAGCAACCCTTATCATGCCCAAATCTTCCGTCAAAACTCGCTGAATCGAGCTCCAAGATAACCCACTAATCTCAGACAGTTGATCAATTGCCTGTCGACGATCTCTGAGCACAAGCTGTAGAAATTTTTTTAAAATATTGTTGTCGATTCTGGCAGTTGATGGACGTCCAGAACGACGTTTGTCATCAATCTACGTGTCGCCAATTTTAAATCGAGCAAACCATTCGCACGCTTGAGTTTTTCCCAGAGCTCATCTTGGTAAGCTGCTTTCAACATTAAAACAGTTTCAGCAGCATTTTTACGGAGTAGGAAACAAAATTTCACAGCTGCACGTTGTTCACATAAACTTGTCACCATAAAAAACAAACAAGAACAAATAGCGATAGAAAAAACAATCACTGCAGATGAACAAAACAAGTCAGGTAGCACTGAACTGGCAACGAGTTGCGCTATAACACGTCCAGCGGCAGAAATCCGTACTACACGAGCTCCGCCCACGGCAGTGTTACTCACATTTTTCTTTGAGGTGGGGGGTACTCTTTCTTATATACCATGGTCTCTCCTCAAATACTCCGCACAGAAACTTTTCTTCGTCGTGTTTTGTGGATCTCAGGTTCCTAATTCTCGTCAGTAGCTGGCGGATTTGGGCCAGCCTTGAGAGTGGCTGAGCGCCTGCGCCGCCTGGAGGGTGCTGGAGCGGCGCTGAGACGGGAGGCTGGAGCTGGAGCTGGGGCTGCCGCCTCGGCACCGCCTCTTACTTGTCGCGCTGATCACATCGATCCTCGGGTGGCAGGGAGGCGCCGCCCTACTTTATGCTAACGAAGGCCATGCAAATGTGGCCCCGTCTCCGGCTATACAAGCGCCGCCTGCGAACACGCCGTGCTCCACCGGAACCTGGGCACCGCGTCGTTAACAGCGTGTATCAGTCAGGGCGCAGGCGCGCCGTGTCGTGCAGTGCGAGGACACCGGCCCTCTATGGTAATGGCCGCCAGGACGCCACCTCAAACGGCCCGCTGTCGTAAAGGCCACTCCTCCTTGCCTGATGTCTTCCCCTCCAGATCCACGTTGATCCCTTACGGCTCATCGTTTTGGTTACTGCACTTCGAAGTAAGAATGGGGGGGAAAACGACTGATTCGCGTCCCCGAGGCTATCCTTCAACACTGTAACCTATTTCTCACACAGCAGATAACGCACTTGTGAGCCTGCTTTAGGTCCTTCACAAAAGTAAAATCCTGTAATGTTTGCGCTGTAGACAAAGTACGCTATTGTTACACACTTTTCATAATGATCCTTCTATTTATTTTTTACGAAAGATAATGTTACATCACGTTATTATGAGCTCCAGTATGTATTGAGATTACAAAACACACACTAATTATAACAGGAATGGGTGACCCTCCATGAGAGCTGACAGCTCACCACAAGCAATTGCCTGGCATGCTCTCGTACTTTTATTGGCGGTGGTGGGATCGGATGGAGGACGTAGGGGGATACATTGGATTCACACAGCTAACAGAAAACGGACGAGGTGCTCCAACGCTCTACAGTTGTCTCTGAAGTCTGTAAAAATAAAATAAAACAGTTATTAACACGAAGGTTGGATTGAACACCACAGTGCTCTACTACGCATGTTTCTATTGGTGATGGTATCCTATGTCTTCCTCCGATCCTCAAACTGACATAGTCGGCCTGTTATACGGGGCACGCTTAGTGATGCACTGATTCAGAACCTGGTTCAGCTCGGCATTTTTCACGTTAACATACATTGCCAGAGGTGAAAGAAGTGACAAACAACAGATGAATGTCCTAGAACTGACCGGGCATCAAAACCTTTAGGTCTGTGCTCCGGCATTTCATTCATTCAAATAAGGAATATCAACAGCCTTACTTTTTATAAGATGTGTTAACTACGCGACCAGTTTAGAGATTACGTTAGTATAATCTTCAGGTCTCTATGCGGACTGAATAGTGATATCCAACCCTCAGTGCACAACAGCAGTTGTTGTTAGAAGGCTGGAGTGCACACAGTGTGTAAATGGAAACCCATGAGACCAGTAATTATACACGTTACCTGTCCTAATGCACGGAGGGTTGGATATTACTATTCACTTTGGATAGTAGCCTGAAGATGACACTAATGTAGTGTCGAAACTTGCCGCATAATTAATACAGTTTTGTTTTTTAAGAAACGTTTATGACCAGCTGCAGCCCCATCCAATTCAGTGATGAATCACCTAAAAGATCCACTGATTATTGATTACATTATCGGCAATTAATCACTGGAAGTAGTAATAAGTGTAAAGTAGCTAGGAATAATAGTCAGATTTGGTACGAAGTTGAACAGCCACGTCAAAACTGATGCCAGACTGAGAGTCAGTGGAAGAATACTGAGGATAAATGATCTGCCCATCTGAGATGTAGCACATAAAACTCTTGCTAACTGATACTGAGTATTGACAGCCACTCTGGACTCTCACCAATAACACTAATATAGGATGCAAAGAAGATCAAAAGAATATCAGCGTGATTCGTCACTTATTCATTTAGCAGGCGTAAGAATGTCATAGAGACTTTTATTAAACTTCAGTGGCAGACGATACAAGTGGCGTGTTGTACAACTCAGATTTAATCTTAAAATTCCGAGAACATATGTTTCAAGAAGAATCACGCAGCATATTCATTTCTCCCTTGTACATCTGTATAAATGGCTACGACAGGAAAACCAAAGTAATTAGAGCTCATACGATAGTTAACCGACCGTCATTTTTCCACGTTTTATTTTCGAATGTGTTAAGCATGAAAATCATAGTGTTATCAGGAGAATACTTTCACTCAAATTCACAACAAAGGCAAAACTCTGCTATTTCAAAAATACCACCTCTTTGGTTTCATAATCGATGATTATGTTTTAATGCAGCTTGGAAAGAGGACAACCGAGTTTTGATGCAAGGTCTGAGCAGAATAAGCAGAAGGATAATTGCACCGACAGCTTGAAACGATCGGGCCATGTGTTAGTCTTGCCCGGTGACTCAGTTCATAGAATACCACCTGCTCCAGCGCACTGCATTAATCTGTTAGATCTTCAGCATCTTCAGAATTGCCGTTAATAGTTTAAACTTCATTTCATGAATATAATTAACACGTACATCCTAGGTCTGCTCAGCTATACAGAAGCTTTGTCTGTGTATTGAAAATATGGACGCTTGTTCACCGAGATCTTGAACATATAGGATGCTTGAAACTGAGCATAACTTTAATTCTGAAGAAAATGCTTACTAGAACGACGAATTACTTTGCCATGCCTGTCTTTAGAATAGTGCTCAAGTGTAGTGATAGGTTCCTATTGTTTCTTATGCAGAGACGGCTTGGTTTTACAGAAATGAAACAGAAAATAGCACTCATGGATAATACGCATTTCTACAAACTAAACAATACGAAATTTTCATAAAAATTGTAAGATCTGAAGACGAGTTTAGGTCCAAATTAACTAATTTCGACGAAATTTTAAAAGAATTCATTGGTTTTATTTTTGGCATTTTGGTTAAACACGTATACGTTATCGAACAGCGTTATATTCAGTATGATACTTTTAACGTTCTGTCAGACTTTCGTGATAATCTTGCCTTCAGTATGGTTGTAAATGGAGTCCTGCCGGCATTGTATAATATTATTTAAAAAAATGATTTATCCCTTCCAGAAATTTTTGTTCGCCTTGGTACATACAGATTATCACTTAAAGGAAAGAACTGTAACACGTATGAGACAAGATATCATCACCTAGATACCAAGAGGTGTTGGACTGCCTTGAGCACTTGTTTAGAAATCCGAGCAGTAAATAGCACAAAATAGAGGCAGACGCGACCTCTTATTGACTTCCCAGAGTTGTGGTAAATCAGAAAACAACTGCTGTCGCTTAGCGGAAGAGTTAAGACAGAAACAATGAGTGAGCCTGCACAGCAAGCAGACTACGTGACGTGCCGGCTTCTAGAGTCACCCCTTTGTGAGCCACATCCAAGAAGGCTCACGTACAATTCATAAATTCGGCAACACGTCCCGCGGGCAGCAGGTGGCGAGACAAAAGACAGTCGCGGCACGCGCCGTGTCCGTGCGGCGAGCACAATGGACGCGAACAGCGACGACGGACGGCGAATTAATGCTCGCGCTGTCCGCCAGGTCAATATCCCAAATCCGCCAATCACCGGGACGCCCCTCCCTCGTTTCCTCCGGCGACGCCCAGAGAACACGGCCCAGCATCACGATGCGGGAAACAGCCTTCCGGCTTACGTGGGTCCCACTCCCAGCTTCCAGACAGCGGCCGCTCTCTCTCCGATACAAACATTTCTGTAGCAGCGTATTGAATTCCATAGTTAATCGTTGCACCGAACAATGAAGCATAATACTAAGTCACATTCTTAAGTTTTTGTAGAGCACACAGTCCAAGACTCCTCTCGTTGCAAGTCATTTCTTTCAGTTATAATATTAGTAGATTTATTTATAATCACTTGCTGTTATCTTGTTATTTTGAAATAAGTATCCCTTGCGATGAAGGGCGGGGGTATACAGCTTTCAACGTGGGTTTCTTTGTTGTTGCGGCTCCATGCACTCCGACTCACTCACTTGTTAGTAAAACCTTTACTATGGTTTGGCTTCCGTAACATAAGAGAGTCATCGAAACACATTAATACTAGGCAACTCTGAATGGCCGCCATCAGACTGTCCGGACGTGGTGTTACCTAATGTCAACTAGAGAGGTAGGCCGTAAATGCGTGATTTCACCAGTGGGTTTATTCTATCGGTATATGAGTGCTATTTACATCACTCCAGTATGAATTAATAACATTCATTGCTTCACTAGTTGTAGACATTAAGTTAGCAACAATTATATTGTGCAACTATCCTCATCCACTTTTTTACCGACCACATCACCATAATCCCTAGTGTTCTTTCCAAAGGCAGATTTTCATATGGTAACTCTCCTTGTTCTCACGTCTTCTGCCGTCCTCTTCACGTCCTCGTAATTTCCGCTTACCTTTATGTCGTTTATCATCTTCTGTCTCCTCCTTCCTCTCAGTCTCCCCGCACAAACTAGTCCTTCCTGTACTGTTAGGCCGGCCGGGGTGGCCTAGCGGTTCTAGGAGCTACAGTCTGGAACCGCGCGAGCGCTATGGTCGCAGGTTCGAATCCTGCCTCGAGCATGGATGTTTTGAAGGTTAGTTAGGCTTAAGTAGTTCTAAGTTCTAGGGGAATGATCACCTCAGAAGTTAAGTCCCATAGTGGTCAGAGCCATTTGTACTGTTAGCAAGCACTCCGGCCCCAACGAAATGTTCAATCCAGTTCTTCTTTTCTTCTCTTATAACAAGCAGGTATCATCTCTTCTCACCAACTCTTTCAACACCCTTTCATTACTTGTTATTTCCATTTAGCTTATCTTTACCATTCTTCTATACATCCACATCTCAAATGCTTGTAGCCTTTTCTCATCCTTTCGTCTCAGTGTCCATGTTTCTGCCTCATGAAGTGTCACGCTGCGGACAAAACATTTGGCAAGGCTTATTCTCTGGCCTTCATCTAGTTTGAAGCATAATAATCTCCTCTTTGTAACTCTATAGCGATGCTAGTTTGCACCTCCTAGCCGGCCGCGGTAGTCTAGCGGTTCTGGCGCTGCAGTCCGGAACCGCGGGACTGCTACAGTCGCAGGTTCGAATCCTGCCTCGGGCATGGGTGTATGTGATGTCCTTAGGTTAGATAGGTTTAAGTAGTTCTAAGTTCTAGGGGACTTACGACCTAAGATGTTGAGTCCCATAGTGCTCAGAGCCATTTTTTGCACCTCCTAATGACATCTCAAGTCTTTAGTGGTCGTACTTACAAGAGATTTAAATGCTCTTAGTCGGCTAACAATATTTTGACCTATCTTAATATTTGCCGGAATCCTTCCTTTGCCCATCACCATACTCTTTGTTTTTGCTGTATTGATATTTATTCCACGTTCAACAAAAGCTTTATTCAGTTCTTTTAATGTTTATTTACAATTCGTTCACTTCCTACCACTAATACCATGACATCAGTAAAACTTATACACTCAATTCCCTTTCCATCAATACATACTTCTCTCTTTCCATCTAAGCCTTTCGCAATAATCCCTTCCCATTGTAAGTTGAAGAATAAAGGGGAGAGTTAACAATCTTGTCTAACGCTCCTTCCAGTGCTGCTTCCTTTCAAAATTTCATTTCCAATCCTTACTCTTAGTTTTTGTGGTAAATATAGATTCTGTATGTCGTTTCGGCTTGTAATATACTCCTTTTGTCCTCAAAACATCTCTCAGCTTGTTCCACTAAACCCTATCGAAAGCTTTTTCCATATAATAAAAACAACATAATTTTCTCTATCTTTCTCAATGCCTTTCCGCTATGATTCTCAACAGGCCAATAGCATGTCTTGTTCCTTTTCCTCTTCTAAATCCGAAGTTTTCCTCCCCAGTCCATCCATCCAACTTGCCATATAGCCTTTTATTCAGTACTCTCAGCAATGTTTTAGGTGAATGAGAAATTGATGACTACATACAAACTGTCTACCTGTTGTCAGGTCTTGCATGAAGTGAGTGAATCTGGATCGCTATGAACATCCCTTGGGTCTTGTACAGGGTACAGCATTGTTCTGACCAAGGTCCAGGGTAGTTATGTCGCGATCGTTCAAAATTCGATAACAGCAGACGCTTATTCGGACGGAATATGTATACATAATATGTTACATTATTTGTGTTGAGCGTTAACTGCTAGTCCCTGCAACAAGCATCGATTCCCTGCAGGCTTTCCTGTATTTTGCTACATCTTCTTGACATTGCGCCTCTCCTGTAAACAAAAGCGCTTTTCCTGAACAACCTCCTGATGCTTCTGAAGTTATGCAGCATATTGTTTACTTATATTGTTGTTATAAATGCCTTTGTGTGCTCCGTAGTTCATTTTACGTCACACGATTCTGTCCTATTAACAACAACACGTCGTGTTCCATCTGCTAGAAAGTCTTGAATCTAGTCCCAAAAGTAATCCTTTATTCCTTAAGTTTGTATTTTGTTCACTAGATGACTGTGCGAAACTGTGTCGAATGCCTTCCATGCCTCAGGGAACTCGGATGCGATGATTATCATCCTGTGGAGGTTAAAAAAAGGATGGGATGCCTTTCCATATGATTCGTCAACACCACACCTTCTAATCGTGTTCACTTCACTTTAATTGTGCCAGTTAACGAACTTAATGGGCTCTCCCTTACAAAACTAGAACAATAATATCCCATTCGCTTGTTTCGCAAACAGCTTATTAGATGCTGTGCTGCGTCCGACTGGGCTATAATCGACTCACTTCTATACCGCATTCTACTTCTTCCCTATGCTCTCTGCTACTGAGTCTTCTCAAAACCATATAAATCTTGGGCATTTATTAGTAGACCATATAATATTAAACGTAAGAAAACATTCATGGAAAACTAATCACACAGTAATAAAATGGTTCAAATGACTCTGAGCACTATGGGACTTAACTTCTAAGGTCATCAGTCCCCTTGAACTTAGAACTACTTAAACCTAACTAACCTAAGGACATCACACACATCCATGCCCTAGGCGGGATTCGAACCTGCGACCGTAGCGGTCACGCGGTTGCAGACTGTAGCGCCTAGAACCGCTCAGCCACCCCGGCCGGCACACAGTAATAAATCACAAATAAAGGTTGTTTGTGCATTTCACACATTACCGAAACTTTCGAAGCTGCAGAGAAGTCCTTGAATAGCAGTACTCAGTAGTAAACGTTCTTTCTTCCTGAACCTTGACAACCAGTACCTCCAAGGCTATCAACGGAAGAAACCTCTTTCCACTCAATAACCTCACAAAGATCTTCTCTCTTCGTGATAACACGGTTCTTTGCTGCTTTCCTCAGCCTTTGCCGTTCCATAGTGTAATGGTAACAAAAATTATTATTAATCTGTGTTGCTCAACAATCTGGCTCAAGTCTTTCAGTACGACTGTGGTGACGCAGACCGAGATTTCGTGTCGCGGTCTTTCGATTTTCAGACTCGAGCCTAACCATTAGATCACCAGCCCCGATATACCACGGCATGAGAAGACGCAGGTCTTGTCAGCTGATTCTGCAGACATGCTCCAAAATTCCCCTTGTCATTGCACTTTTCCTGCAATCACTAATTTAAAAGTCCTTAATCAGTTGAACTAACAAATCCATCCTGAACTGTTCATCCATTTGGTACACATCCTAAAGGGAACGACAAATTTCCACCGGTGGCAAACGAGGTGATGTTCCTAAAGGTAGGCCGCCCCTAGCAACAAGCATGTTGTGGTAACTAGAATAGGACATCTCAACGGCAAAAGGATGACACTGATCATTAATCCGTAAAACTGCTTACAACAATTATTTCCCCAAAGCTCAAAAAATGAGTAGCCATTCTCCTTCACAATAATGCGAAAGGCAAGACATAAAAAATGTATAACTCTTATCAGGTTTTTATGTCAAATGTAAAAGACATACACTGAAATTATACCTAACCCCTTGTGTGTGTGTGTGTGTGTGTGTGTGTGTGTGTGTGTGTGTGTGTGTGTCTGTGTGTGTGTGTGTGAACGAGATTTCTTTTCTTTTTTGTAATTTCATTTCCCTACCCCACACAGGCAGGGGAGTGCTGGCAGTGGCATAGTCCATCGCTCTTCAGCCAAACGGCTGTATAAAATACAGAAAGGGAGATTTTTACATAAAAAGGGGGATGAAAAAGGGAACATAAAAAACACTGGAAAGGTAGATGATGGGAGGTAAAATGAACACTAATATGGGGACATGTGCTGGGGTACAGTTAAGAGTCGACATCAAGTTAAAAGAACACAGCTGGCAAATTGAAGCACACTTAAAAAACACTCAAGGTAAAAACAATGTAAAAGGTGGCTACAGTAGAAAAAACATACAAACAATCATGGACTATATACAAGTAGACCACACAGTTAAAACCATATAGCTAGATGACACTGTATAATTGCACCTAACACAACACTAACACAGCACGCAGCACACTTGATAATGAATAAAAACCTGAGAGGATCTGCTGGGGAGGGGGAGACAAGGTATAAGAGAAAAGGAGGCGAGAAGGAGGGGAGAGAAAGGAGGGTGAGGTGTGGGGCACGCCAAAGGAGGGCTGGGGAGGGAAGGGCTGGATGAGGAAAACAGCTGAGGATGGGTGTAGGGACACAGGGGGGAAGGAGGAACATCTGCTCTGGGAGAAGGTGGGGAAAGGAAAAAGGGGGCCCTGGGTAGGGGGGGGGGGGCAAGGCCAGGTTACAGTTCAAAGAAAGGTTAGATGTCATGACATTCAACATCTAGGAGGGGGAGGTACTGGAAATTGCCCTGATGAAGAAGATGAAGGGTGTGGAGGTGTAGAGAGGGTGGGATACAGTGATAGAGGCGCAGCAATGGGCTGGGGTGGACAGGGAGGAGGAAACCAGGGGGTGGGTGGGGATCAAAGTTGAGGACAGTGGAAAGGATGCAGAGATGTTTGAGGGAAAGGAGGAGGTAGGGGAAGGGGATGAGGAGTCGTGTGGGGGAGGAAGGTGGATACGGAAGGCAAGGTGGTGCGCGTGGTGTTTGAATATCTGGAGGGACTTTTAAAAGTGGGGAGGGGGGGGGGGCAGAGATCTTGGCAATGCTGGCATAACAGAGGATAGGACGGATGAGGGATTTGTAGGTGTGGAGGATGGTGGGAGGATGGAATCCCCATGTCCAGCCAGACAGGAGTTTCAGGAGGCAGAGATGGGAATGGGCTTTCTGCTGGATAGTCAGGAAATGAGGGGTCCCGGTGAGTTGATGATTGAGAGTGAGGCCAAGGTATCTCAGAGTGGGGGTGAGCTGGATGGGACGACCATAAATGGTGAAGTAGAAATCGTGGAGGCAGAAGGTGTGGGTAGTGTGGCCTATGATGATTGCCTGGGTTTTGGAGGGGTTGATACAAAGGAACCACTGGTTACACCAAGTGCCAAACTGGTCAAGGTGGGTTTAGATGGCGCATTGGGACCGTTCAAGGGTAGGTTAGAGAGCCAGAAAGGCGGTGTCATCAGCATATTGGAAGAGGTGGACAGGAGGGGGTGGCTTGGGCAGGCATATCAGCGGTGTACAAGAGATAGAGGAGAGGGGACAGAACCCTGGGGGATGCCAGCAGTGGGAGTTGGTGTCGAGGACGGTGACATAGGAAGGGCGGCGTGAGAAGAAGGAAGCGACCAGATGGACAAAATTGATAGGTAGGGCGAAGGTTTGGAGTTTAAAGAGGAGACCAGGATGCCATAACCAGTCATGGCCATTTTGGAGGTCCAGGGAAACAAAAATGGCGGAGCGACGGGAGGTAAGCTGGAGGGAGAGAAGGTGGACAAGGTTAAAGAGTTGGTCTTCAGCAGAGAAGGAGAGTTGGAAGCCACGTGAACGAGAAAGACTGACAAAAAGAGTACCATTTTACCAATTGGGATTCTTTGGCGTTCAGGTTTATGCATTAATAATATATGTTTGACATGCTCCAATCCGCTGCTTTTATTGTTGCTGTTTATATGTACAATATGTTACCGACTTCAGGGTGAACATTGTTAAAAACGACAACCTACTGGGACGGATTCCTGACTGGGAGTGGAGGAATTAAGGTCCTACGAACTTGTGTCCGGTAATGCATCGTTGCCACAGTAGATGTCGTTGACGAATGAAAGTTACTCTGACAACGGACCGTACCTGTAGCTCACATATGACGATTGTGTAGACTGATGATGCCAGTTCTGGTAAAGGTTGGACGTCGGTAGAGAACATTGATGATGGAAATCCCATAATTGTGATGTTCTGATGCAAAAACTATCGACAAAGAACTTCCCGTAGAGGGAAATCCACTGCTGTTAATCCTTGCACTCGCTGAAGATGAGAAGGATAGCAGCGGTTATCATGCAGGATACACATAATCGCACTTTGGCTTACATCATGAGCCGGCCAGTGTGGCCGAGCGGTTCTAGGCGCTTCAGTCTGCAACCGCGCGACCGCTACGGTCGCAGGTTCGAATCCTGTCTCAGGCATGGATGTGTGTGATGTCCTTAGGTTAGTTAGGTTTAAGTAGTTCTAAGTTCTAGGGGACTGATGACCACAGATGTTAAGTCCCATAGTACTTGGCACCTTTTGTACCATTTGATCTTACATCATGTTGACAGGCCACTTGCCTGCAGCTTGTTCTACGAATCTTTCAGTATGCTGTACAATCCGGATCTCCAAATCTCGTGTACGCACAGTCCGCCTCCTCCCTGCACGTGCGTCTGTCTGAAAGAACCCATGATCAAACATATGCCCAAAAAGGGCTTGAAATGTTCTCTGATGTGGCTAATGGCCGTGCTGCCTCTCGACCGTTTCCATCTGTCTGGCCATACGTAAACGCCATCTCGCCTTGTAGCAATCTGTAGCTATCAGTACGCAGCGTCAATCACACAGCTTGCAACATACAAGGAAAACACGCCACGTGGTCAGAGGAACTTCCATTCGTCAGCGCCATCTACCGTGGCAACGGCCTATTTGCGGACACATGTTTATAGAATTTCCAGTCAGGAATCTGTCCCTGCAGTTAGTCGGTTTTATTAATTTTCGGCCAATGCAATTATATCTTCAGACGTTTGCACTGCCATGTAAATACAAAAAGACTGAGTTATATAATTCTGAAACCGGTAACATATTGTACATATAAGAAAGAAAGAAAGAAAGAAAGAAAGAAAAAGAGAGGTGACTGGATCGTGCCAAAGAAATAGTATCACCAAACGCACAGTCAAGCAGTGGATCGCGTAGGGGTTAAAAGTGGGTGTAGCATAATCTAATAGTTGTGAAAGAAATTATAAAGCAGATCACGAACGTGAACTAATACTTTGACTCGGGTACACTGAGTTGAACGCCATTATGACGCAGCAGCTCAGCCCGAGCCGTGGGTGGTTTAAGGCCATTGTGGCTACATAGTATGGAGCCTCTTCAGGTGGCCGCGGTCGTGGCCGATCGTTCACATAAGCGGAGCGCAGCAGGAACGTGTCAACAATGGCGGGAGAGAGCGGGGCGGGCCCGCAGAGAAAACAAGACTGCGGGCGCTTTGTGTGCGCGGCGGAACGCTCTCATTCCCCTGTCCGACCACAGAGCTGGGCAGCCGCTGTCTGCCAAATGCCAACCGTTGCACATTCCCACGTGTCTCCCCAAAACATAGATTTGTGGGCAGCTCGAAGGCAAGCTGGCAAAACCAACATTACCGGTTGAAGAACGAAGATACGATTCTCGCTGACAACAGCCTGACGGACACCGTCGTTCACGATCGAAAACTAAAGCAATTATCAAGCTGCTATGTTTGAACCCCTTTGTTTTATCAAGAATAGTCCCGTCGGAAACGGTATGTCGCAGTTTAATGTGGAAATAACCGTAAATTAAAAAAAAAAATCTTACTACGTACATCCATTCACAACAATCCAGTGGATTTTTATTTTGACACCCTAGCCACCTTAGTCGCAATGAAACGGAAAGCTTATAAGCTGATTATAAGGATAAGACATAACATTGTTATAACGCCACAACTATGGGTTCTCATTTTCTTAAATGGTTCAAAATGGCTTTGAGCACTATGGGACTTCACTTCTGCGGTCATCAGTCCCCTAGAACTTAGAACTACTTAAACCTAACTAACCTAATGACACCTCACACATCCATGCTCGAGGCAGGATTCGAACCTGCGACCGTAGCTGTCCTGCGGTTCCAGACTGCAGCGCCTATAACCACACGGCCACCCCCGGCCGGCTCTCATTTTCTTAGGGAGAATATGCTGAACGCTCCGTTGCGAAATTATCAAAGTTTGCTTCACCGCTGAATATTTGGCTGAAAGTTTCATGAGTCATTGGCAACGAAAGACATATTCTCAGCTTAACACAAACTTTTTTCTGCTGAAAATCATAGTTTCTGTTGTAAGTTTTCATGTCTAGAATAACTAACTTAATAGCAGAATAAGCATACCTGCTTGTCTTTCGCTTGGTCTCTTACGAATGCAATACCTTATCTTCATGCTTGGCAATGTATTTGTGGCCTTTTCGCTCCATCTTTATATAAATTGCCTACACATTTACTTCTATTGGCAAGATAATGGCTTTCAGTCCCTATCTTCCACATAATAAAGCACCCTTAGATATTCTCTTTACGGACTGCACTGCGGTGCACATATATTGGGTACTGGAATGAATGCTCCCTGTTTGTTGGACAAATAACACAGATTTATTTTAGTAGAATGGTATAATAACGCGTCCTTCGGTGACTAAAAACTTTTCCTACTTTTCGGATAGCAAATGGATTCTGCGATAAAAAAAAATTCAGGTCAAGGAGTCAGTTTTGAGATAGTTGAAAGAACTGAAGTGTTTCTCAGACAGGTCACGCTTTATGGGGGTGCTGTGGGTGGGATGAGACATCCCACCGGAAACCCTTCAAGGCTTCCTCAACTCGGTTTGCGAAATGTGGTTTGGCACTGTTATGAAGCAGACTGACTTTGTCATGTCTCTGAGCTCATTGAGGGCATTTGTGTCTAGGTATCCTATTCAAATTGGGCAGTTGTGGTTCGCAGCTTTCAGGTTTCATCATATGAGCAACGCTGCAACAGCCCATGGTACACTACAGCGACTGGGACTTATTTTGTCACTAATCTCAGAGATTCTTGGACCGCAAAATACAGTACACGTGAAGAACAATCTGTTATCAGAAATAATTAAACTAAATGAGAAAATACGGACTTAAATACAGTCCTTGAAATGTGAGGGAGTAAGATGGTAATTTAAAAAGATATGACGCAGTGTTTGTGGGTCAGAATGAAATTATCACAATTATTCAAAGAGCATCCAGTTGTAACCAGATCATTAATTGCCATGCAGCGTTGCTCGTTATCAGAGAATTACAGTTCAAGGACATCAATTAATCAAATACATCAGTATACTCGGCTGCTGCACAAACGGCATAAAGCCGAATGATAAATATCTACGAAGTCGAAGCCAAAGTAATTTAAAGTGATAAGCAGTTGCGCCAAAAGGTTGTTAACAGGCATTTACAGGACAAGGACATCAACTGATTGGACAAATAATTATAGTTAGGAAATACACAAACGTCTTTACACCTAATGATATATTTGTACTGGGGCGAACGCATTTCAAATAATGCAGCCGCTGCTGGGATTAGATGACGAAATAAAGCTTCGCAACACAAATTGAATCGGCTCTGTTGAAACCCCTTAAGAGTCAGTGGCGATATAGGTTTCCTAAAATTCATAGTGTCATCGAACTGTTTATCTTCTGCAGGCAGATAGCTTAACTGTATCAAGTAATAACTAAACCAAACCAATGTACCATATCGTTTCCTGGACGGGCGTGCCAGCTCATCGTAGTCGCTAATGTGACGCAAGAGGTGGTAGGATTTTGCTTTGATGGTATAGTAATTTCCTAATCCTCGTAAACGGGTTGTGGTGTGGGCCACTACAATGATTGAGACGACGGTTATTTTCCCAGGATAGACTGTGTTTTGCAGCTCCTATTGGAACTATTGGAAACGAACTTTGAAAAGCCATGGCAGGAAGCAGCTCTGTACTGATTGACTTCAAATGTCCAATGGCAATGGTGCATTGTTTGTCCTGAGGCTCACTGGCTGAATGGGCTAATTCTTGGATTGTTTCGGAGCTCACGACGTGGGGGAGTCGTTCGAAAGCGCTCATGGGGTTGAGGTGGTGAGATGGCAACACGTGGACCCCGTAAGGTGGTATTGATATTTTAAACCGTTTAAATGAAGTCGGGAGTAAGTGATCCTCAACGATTAGGCTACTTTCCAAATACGGGAAGATTACAAGAATCAGAATTGCTTTCCTACATTCGCATATTAACCACTTTCCTGAAAATCTGAGACATTTCAGTGACGAGCAGAGAGGAAGCTGCCACCAGTACATTAAGGTAATGGAGAAGAGATACAATAGAAGGTGTAATGAAAGTATGATGGCTCACACTTGTTGGCTGTTGAAGAGTGACCCTGAAGATGATTGTTCTGCAAGGAAGTAAAAACCAAGAAAGTTTGAAAATTAAATGCAGCAGAGTATTCATGATGCTGTTAAGAGTTCTGTTTGTAGTGTGTATCCATAGAAAAACAATAATCACAAATACATAAACTTTGTTTGAAACTTTATTTTAATATTTGTGCTTCAGGTACCGTAAGGTGGAGCTATTTTCGCCCTTGGCGGGTAACTTTGGCCCACTGGTCAGAAAAGTTTTTTTTCCTGCTAAAGCTACAACATTAGCATGGAGTAAACAACGCAGTATAATGTGTGAAGAATGATCTAGAAGGCTGTTAGTTCCATGATGGAATATTGTGTTGACGGCACTGGAATCAATGTTGATTATAATTCCTTTAGCAGCTATTACACCCCAGTAACTTCTGCCTGGAGGGTTCGCATTCGTTAAACCAAAAATATGCTGTATGTAGTTTTGGATTCTGACAGTGCTAGAAAGGAAGGTGAGGAACTGTCATTTGTGTGAAATTCAATTTAGACAATATATTTAACACTTCTGTAAAATGGCGCAACGAAGATGAAGTGGTGCTAGAATCCGATGGTGGTTCTGAAAGTAAGATGATGTGAACACGACAAAATGTTGACACGTAAATTAGCAGTTGGACAATATGATACACTTTTATACGATGAAGTAGAATGTTCTGGAATTCGAACTGAGGTGAGGATGAGGGTGATAAAGTGAGCAGTATGGAGAAGTCAAAGTCCTGCTGCAAATGGCTACAACGAAAAGATAAAATATTTGAGAATTTGATAAGAATTATCAATCCACAGTCCAACACGACTAACAAAATGTGGATATTTTCAAGTACCATAGCTTCAGTAATTTCTTTAATGAGGTTCATATGCATACTGCACAGTATTCTTAAAACATCGTATACTGACTGTATTTTCTCATGTTGAGAAAGGAGAATGAGCGATTTGCTTTACTTCGTAAAGATCTTTCTATAGCCAAGATTGCAATATATGACAGTTAAGTCAGTCGAAACTGGTTCTCGATGATAAGGAAGTATTTACGTGATCTCGATTACAGAAAGCTCTTTACATGATATATTCTCTTTGCGTATAGTTACCATACTGTAACATCTAAATTGAAAATTAAGAAGCCAGTTCATGAACTATACTAGTATATTTACCGCGTCACTTTGTCAGTAAAGTTTATTACTGCGCGTCTTTATCTTCAACAAGTCCCAATGTTACATTGTCACTTTTTCATGAAAAAATGTCTAACTGTATCAAAGTAGCCCCGAGTGCAGGTAATATTGGCCTATTTTTTACGGCCTCGCGTTGTAATATCTCTTTATATTCGATGAATTATTCTGATACAATTCTACCCTTGAATGACGTTTACTAATTTTCTATCTTCATACTCGCAGAATCCATGCGAAAAGTAGTTGATACAATAGCTATGCCATGAGCGCATAAGTATTCTTTGTAGTACTCTCTCTGGTGGTTGTTAGAAATAAAAAGAGGAAAGAGAGCTTCCGAGATTGTCTTCGTGCGGATTGGCCTGAGCTTGGTTTGGAAGAACTGTAATCTGATTATTGAGATTTATAACAGAAGATAACTGATACGAACTGTACGATTAAAAAGGAGATATATATATAGATTGCTCCTTCCCACAAAAGGTGTGAATTTGACATTTGAGAATTAATGATATTTATCGATATTTTGCGTAGTTGTTAATCAGAAGGGAACTTCCGAAATACTGGATACGAACCTGCATTTAATAATCCAAGAGCTCCATTACTTCTTCGAAAGGTTAAACTTCATCAAAGCCAAATATCCGCTTGATCTGAGGTTTCCCGACTGGTTATACAACGCTCCCAAAATTACGAGGCATTTTATTTGTACAGATTAGCAGACTGCCGCAAAGCACGAGCCTGCAGAGAAGAAGAATCATCGCCTGATTTCATTCTAACAAGTAAAATTTCAGAATCAATTTGAGAGACTGAGCTATGACTGTGTTTCCTATCAAGAATGTTTGATTGCTCGAACGAATTAAGAGCTACAGAATTACGTAGATAGGAGGAAAAATTACAACATCATAAATGTGGTGTATTTTTGTTTACTATCTTTTTTAAATGACCGTGCAAGAATTTGACAGTACTAGAAAAATGTATTTGAAATTTTCTGTCACTATCCTTTGTTTTCTTGCCACTTGTCAAACGCCAGGCACAAATTAGGCCAAAGTAAACCCAGTTCACGGTACTGTATCCTGGAACACCTATATTTGAAAAAGAGTCTGACTAAAATTTTAGAAATGCAGTGTTTTATTATTGACAATTGAAAGAAAACAGCCCTCAGTCACTAATTTTTAACGAATTAACCGGGTTTCAACACTGCTAGGAGTGTCTTCCACAGAAATTAAATCAATTAATTGTCTATGACACAGTGACAGAATTACGACGAAAAACGTATGATACAGAGTATAAGCACGGAATCATCGTGAAGGACTGGCAGTACTTATATGTCATTTATAAAATAATAAATATGCCAAAAGGACATTTGTCACAAAGATATTTAAGATAAAAAAACTGTGATGGCGAGCCACTAAGGGTTGCTTGTTACTTGCGTTACTTTGCAACCTGTACCACGCAAGTAACGAGCAGCCCTTAGTGGCTCGCCATCATAGTTTTGTTATCTTAAATATCTTTGTGACTAATGCCCTTTTGGCAAATTTATTATTTTATAAATGACATATAAGTACTGCCACTCTTTCACGGCCAGCCGCGGTAGGCGCTTCAGTCCGGAACCGCGCCACTGCTACGGTCGCAGGTTCGAATCCTGCCTCGGGCATGGATGTGTGTGATGCCCTTAGGTTAATTAGGTTTAAGTAGTTCTAAGTTCTAGGGGACTGATGACCTCAGATGTTAAGTCCCATAGTGCTCAGAGCCATTTGAACCATTTTTGGACTCTTTCACGATGATTGGTTCAAATGGCTCGGAGCACTATGGGACTTAACTTCTCAGATCATCAGTCCCCTAGAACTTAGAACTACTTAAACATAAGTAACCTAAGGACAGCACACACATCCATGCCCGAGGCGGGATTCGAACCAGCGACCGCCGCGGTCGCGCGGCTCCATACTGTAGCGCCTAGAACCGCTCGGCCACCCCGGTCGGCTTTCACGATGATTCCGTACTTATACTCTGTATCATACGTTTTTAGTCATAATTCTGTGAGCATGTTATAGACCATTAATTGATTTAAATTCTGAGGAAGACAGTCCTAGCAGTGTTGAAACCCGGTTGATTCGTTAAAAATTACTGAACGAGGGCTGTTGTCTTTCAATTGTAACTATTCGCGGTCTCTGAACGTGCAGCCATGTACAATTCTTTTGTTATTATTGTTGAGTTTGAAATAGCGAGAAGACAGTCCGTGTGTCGAGGGTTAAAGCGAGATTGACGACATTTATTTGTTCTTTGACTGACTGGTAGCGTGGCAGTGCAGAGAACAGGTCCGGCGATATACACTCGCTATTAAATCAGCGAAGCACTACCTTGTGCCGCACGCCGCACGCCGCACATTGCCAGCAGTGCGTGGGCTACGGCCGCCGTCGCGAGGGTGACCCCGCGTGACGCCACGGTAGCTCCCAGCACGGAGCGAAAGGAACGTTTCAATTCGTCTGACGAGACGCAGTGGCCTCGCGTGTACGACTGCATAGCGAGAACCGAAACAAGCTGATAAGCGCGCCTGTCCTTTCGGGTGAAGCGCGCCCCAGGAAGAGCGCCGACGACTGGACACGTCCTATCGGCGGCCCGGCGCGGCCCTCCCCGGAAGGCGGCGCGGCTCCCGGGGGCCGATGATGGACGACCGGTGGCCGGCAATTGGTATTAATGCTGGCGGACACGGCAGGATAAATGACCCCGGCCAGCCCGGATCCGGCAATGGATATTAATGGGCCCGGCAGCGCCACTGGTCAGATCGGCCGCCGGCCACTGGCCGCCGCACCCTCCGCCCGGCCGGGCGCCCAGCCGCAACACTTGCGGTGCCCGGGGGTGAGCGCAGTACAGGCCGCAAGGGTAATGGCACACACATTACCCTCCGTTCAGATAGTCATCGGGGGTTCTGTACAGGCTGTAAGGGTTATAAGAGGAGAGCTTTCTATTGGTTTACTGAACAACATCAATATTTACATTTGAAGATTAATAATTATACCTATTACAAGTCTTATGTTTTTAGGTTGGGTAGTACCTCCAAACACATGTGTCGAAAGCAAATCATCAATGTTTATTTTCCCCAGGGCAGCAGGTCAGGGGTGGAGGTGTAGATAGAAGGATGCAAAATGAGCAGTACACAATGACAGACGTAGTCCACTTAGTGGTTTAATTACGACTGTGCAGAAAACTCAGGGGATGAACAACCAAGACACTGATGCACTTAAACCCATTACACCCTGTATAAATGGTACACTACTCGCCATTAAAATTGCTACACCAATCAGAAATGCAGATGATAAACGGGTATTCATTGGATAAATATATTATACTAGAATTGACACTTGATTACTGTGGTGTCACCGCCAGACACCACACTTGCTAGGTGGTAGCCTTTAAATCGGCCGCGGTCCGTTAGTATACGTCGGACCCGCGTGTCGCCACTATCAGTGATTGAAGACCGAGCGCCGCCACACGGCAGGTCTATAGACACTTCCTAGCACCCGCCCCAGTTGTAGAGCCGACTTTCCTAGCGATGGTTCACTGACAAATTACGCTCTCATTTGCCGAGACGATAGTTAGCATAGCCTTCAGCTGCGTCATTTGCTACGACCTAGCAAGGCGCCATTACCACTTACTATTGATGCTGTAAAACATGTACCGTCAAGAGCGATGTTCACCAATTATGGATTAAAGTTAAGTATTCCAACAGATACGTACTATTTTTGCTAGTCTCATATCCCTGGCCTGTTCCAGACCTCACGCCAGCCTGCGTGAGCTTAAACGCGTGCCTTTCCGCTTCTTGTCATAGTGGATTGGCTGTCTTGCCAGTCCACAATAATTACATTTTCACGCAGTTTGGGAGCATAGATCCTGAGAAATCAGTCCCTAGAACAACCACCTCTGGCCGTAATAACGGCTTTGATTGAATTGAGTCAAACAGAGCTTGGATGGCGTGTAGAGGTACAGCTGCCCATGCAGCTTCAACACGGTACCACAGTTCATCAAGAGTAGTGACTGGCGTATTGAGACGAGCCAGTTGATCGGCCACCATCGACCAGACCTTTTCAGTTGGTGAAAGATCTGGAGAATGTGCTGGCCAGGGCAGCAGTCGAACATTTTCTGTATCCAGAAACGCCCCTACAGGACCTGCAACATGCGGTCGTGCATTATCCTGCTGAAATGTAGGGTATCGCAGGCATCGAATAAAGGGTAGGGCCACGAGTCGTAACACATCTGAAATGTAACGTCCACTGTTCAAAGTGCCGTCAGTGCGAACAAGAGGTGACCAACACGTGTAACCAATGGCACCCCGTACCATCACGCCGGGTGATACGCCAGTATGCCGATGACGAATACACCCTTCCAATATGCGTTCACCGCGATGTCGCCAAACACGGATGCGACCATCATGATGCTGTAAACAGAACGTGGATTCATCGGAAAAATGCCGTTTTGCCATTCGTGCACCCAGGTTCGTCGTTGACTACACCATCGCAGGCGCTCCTGTCTGTGATGCAGCGTCAAGGGTAACCGCAGCCATGGTCTCCGAGCTGATAGTCCATGCTGCTGCAAACGTCGTCGAACTGTTCGTGCAGATGATTGTTGTCTTGCAAACGTCCCCATCTGTTGACACAGGGATCGAGACGTGGCTGCACGATCCGTTACAGCCACGCGGATAAGATACCTGTCATCTCGACTGCTAGTGATACGAGGCCGTTGGGATCCAGCACGGCCTTCCGTATTACGCTCCTGAACCCACCGATTCCATATCCTGCTAATAGTCATTGGATCTCGACCAACGCGAGCAGCAATGTCGCAATACGATAAACCGCAATCGCGATAGGCTACAATCCGACCTTTATCAAAGTCGGAAACGTGATGGTACGCATTTCTCCTTCTTATACGAAGCATCACAGCAACGTTTCACCAGGCAACGCCGGTCAACTGCTGTTTGTGTATGAGAAATCGGTTGGAAACTTTCCTCATGTCAGCACGTTGTAGGTGTCGCCGCCGGCGCCAACCTTGTGTGAATGCTCTGAAAAGCTAATCATTTGCATATCACAGCAACTTCTTCCTGTAGCACGTCATCTTCGTGGTGTAGCAATTTTAATGGCCAGTAGTGTACATTACCGGAAAGCCCATAGAAAACAACCCATTACATGTAAATGTACCCCAACTATTTTTCAGTTGAAACTACACCTAGTTAATTATCCTCGTCATTGTTAAGATACATGTCCAAAGTTACATCCCTCTATGGACATTTACGAGGGTCACTCCAAAAGAAATGCACACTATTTTTGTAAAAATACAATTTTCATTCTACATGTTTGAAAGTTTTACAGTGTGTAGATACATCCTTCCTGCTTCTTTTCAAACTTAGTTCAGCCTGTTCCCGTGAGTGGCGCCGTCACAGCATGGCTTCAAGATGGCTGCTACACTTGACGTTCGTCAGAAGCAACGTGATGTCATAGAATTCCTGTGCTGTGAAAACGAGACAGTGGGAAACATCCACAAGACGTTGAAAAAGGTGTATGGACATGCTGCTGTCGATCGCAGTACACTTAGTCTGTGGGAAAGCAGATTGTGATGAAAGCGGGCACGGCAATGTTGAGGATTGTCCTCGCAGCGGCGGGCCTCCTACTGTACACGCTCCAGACAATGTGCAGAGAGTTAGCGAAATTATGACTGCTGACAGACCCATCATAGTGAACGAATTGTCACGCTACGTTTGAATAGGGGAAGGAAGTGTTTGCAGAATACTGAAAGTGTTGGTGTTAGAAAAGGTTTGTGCCAGGTGGGTTCGCAGGATGTTGACAGTGGCTCACAAGGAAACTAGAAAATCGGTATGCAGCGAATTTTTGGAACTGTACGAGAATGGTGGAGATGAATTTCTTGGAAGAATTGTGACAGGTGATGAAACATGGCACCATCATTTTTCACCAGAGACGAAGAGGCAATCAATGGAGTGGCATCTTGCAAATTCATCCAAGGAAAAAAAAAAAAAAAATTCAAAACGACACTTTCTGCTGGAAAATTTATGGCTATGGTGTTTTTCGATTCCGAAGGACTCTTGCTTGTGGACATCATGCCAAGTGGAACCACTATAAATTCTGATGCACATGTGACGACACTGAAGAAACTTCAAGCTCAACTGAGTCGTGTTCGACCACATCGGTCAAAAATGCACGGCCACATGTCAGTCAAAAAACCATGGAAGAGATCACAAAACTCGGATGGACAACACTGAAACACCCGCCTTACACTCCTGACCTGGCTCCATGTGACTATCATCTCTTTGGGAAACTGAAAGACTCTCTTCGTGGAATAAGGTTTGAAGATGATGACTCCCTTGTGCACGCTGCCAAACAGTGGCTCCAACAGGTTGGTCCAGAATTTTACCGTGCGGGTATACAGGCGCTGGTTCCAAGATGGCGTAAGGCAGTTGAGAAGGATGGAAATTATGTGGAGAAATGAAAATATTGTTCGTAAAGGATGTGTCCACACACTGTAAAACCTTAAAACATGTCGAATAAAAGATGGATTTAAAAAAAATAGTATGCATTTCTTTTGGAGTGACCCTCGTATTAAACTGATGGTAGGAAATAATCGTTACTGCACCATTAGCACTTTTTTTAACATTATTTCATGACAATCCAGATGCAAATGTATCGCACGTAAAATATGTTTCGATCGTTGTTCGAGAGCTGATTTTTTATATTGCCATTATTAAACTGCTATGATTATTGAAACTTCCTGGCAGATTAAAACTGTGCGCCCGACCGAGACTCGAACTGGCAGAAGTAAAGCTGTGAGGAACGGGCGTGAGTCGTGCTTCGGCAGCTCAGATGGTAGAGCACTTGCCCGCGAAAGGCAAAGGTCCCGAGTTCGAGTCTCGGTCGGGCACACAGTTTTAATCTGCCAGGAAGTTTCATATCAGCGCACACTCCGCTGCAGAGTGAAAATCTCATTCTGCTATGATTATTGTTAGTGAAGTTGTCTATGACTAGTACATGGAATTAAAATAATAACTCATCAACTGAAATGTAAAAAAAAAGACGTAAAAGTGCATAAAACAAAATGTAAACAAACCACAACATAAGATGCAAGAGGACATCTTCTAGCAGGTTTTAAAATTCGCCAGCATTGCACTCGACGAGAAATATACAACACACCGAAGCTCAGGTTGATGCAGTGTTCTTTAACCCTTGAAAGGCGTGCTACACGAATCTGGACTGTTATGTAGTGAACAAACCATCAGCTTTCGAAATATCGGTCTCGTTTTGTGACTGGATTCAAGGCTCTCTAGTCAATAGATTTCATATGAAAAAGTATCTTCATGCTTACCGCGAGGAGGTTACAGGATGATTACTGTTCGTAATGGCTGTAGATAATATCGTAGGGGTCGTTTGCATCTCCTTGAGGCTCTCCGTTGCAAAGGTATTATATGCTGCAAAATAACACTGGACGCTGGAGAAACAGAACAAATAATGTGTCTTTAATCTTTGAACAGTATCTCGTAGTTTCTAAAGATTTGAAGATACAACACTTATAAACCTATCACTCTGTTGATACAGCAATTTAAAAATATCTATAAGATATAAACTTCTTACCACGACATAAAATGCAGGAAAATAGTTAGTAAAAGTTAGTGGTAAAAAAGTACAGTCACAATCTCGAACTCGGAGAGAGGAAAGTATCAGATGATAACCAAAATTGGAAAATATTATCAAACAAAAAAAAATGAACAATAAAACGTGTATCTCCAGAAACACAAAAGAGTGTTCCCGCCAAGAGTGTATTTTCGTTGTATGCATCAAACTTCATCGTGTGATCCTTCTACGTACAGTATACAAAATCTTCTGTTGCTCTGTTCATATACGAAATATGTCTCTGACTGATTGTGAAATGCTATCTTCTAACAATGATCAATTTTTTTCTGCTCCGCTCTTCCTTTATTGAAGCATGCGTCAGATGTAGTTCGTTATACACTCCTGGAAATGGAAAAAAGAACACATTGACACCGGTGTGTCAGACCCACCATACTTGCTCCGGACACTGCGAGAGGGCGGTACAAGCAATGATCACACGCACGGCACAGCGGACACACCAGGAACCGCGGTGTTGGCCGTCGAATGGCGCTAGCTGCGCAGCATTTGTGCACCGCCACCGTCAGTGTCAGCCAGTTTGCCGTGGCATACGGAGCTCCATCGCAGTCTTTAACACTGGTAGCATGCCGCGACAGCGTGGACGTGAACCGTATGTGCAGTTGACGGACTTTGAGCGAGGGCGTATAGTGGGCATGCGGGAGGCCGGGTGGACGTACCGCCGAATTGCTCAACACGTGGGGCGTGAGGTCTCCACAGTACATCGATGTTGTCGCTAGTGGTCGGCGGAAGGTGCACGTGCCCGTCGACCTGGGACCGGACCACAGCGACGCACGGATGCACGCCAAGACCGTAGGATCCTACGCAGTGCCGTAGGGGACCGCACCGCCACTTCCCAGCAAATTAGGGACACTGTTGCTCCTGGGGTATCGGCGAGGACCATTCGCAACCGTCTCCATGAAGCTGGGCTACGGTCCCGCACACTGTTAGGCCGTCTTCCTCTCACGCCCCAACATCGTGCAGCCCGCCTCCAGTGGTGTCGCGACAGGCGTGAATGGAGGGACGAATGGAGACGTGTCGTCTTCAGCGATGAGAGTCGCTTCTGCCTTGGTGCCAATGATGGTCGTATGTGTGTTTGGCGCCGTGCAGGTGAGCGCCACAATCAGGACTGCATACGACCGAGGCACACAGGGCCAACACCCGGCATCATGGTGTGGGGAGCGATCTCCTACACTGGCCGTACACCACAGGTGATCGTCGAGGGGACACTGAATAGTGCACGGTACATCCAAACCGTCATCGAACCCATCGTTCTACCATTCCTAGACCGGCAAGGGAACTTGCTGTTCCAACAGGACAATGCACGTCCGCATGTATCCCGTGCCACCCAACGTGCTCTAGAAGGTGTAAGTCAACTACCCTGGCCAGCAAGATCTCCGGATCTGTCCCCCATTGAGCATGTTTGGGACTGGATGAAGCGTCGTCTCACGCGGTCTGCACGTCCAGCACGAACGCTGGTCCAACTGAGGCGCCAGGTGGAAATGGCATGGCAAGCCGTTCCACAGGACTACATCCAGCATCTCTACGATCGTCTCCATGGGAGAATAGCAGCCTGCATGCTGCGAAAGGTGGATATACACTGTACTAGTGCCGACATTGTGCATGCTCTGTTGCCTATGTCTATGTGCCTGTGGTTCTGTCAGTGTGATCATGTGATGTATCTGCCCCCAGGAATGTGTCAATAAAGTTTCCCCTTCCTGGGACAATGAATTCACGGTGTTCTTATTTCAATTTCCAGTAGTGTATGTGTAGCAGTTGACGTTCCCCTTCGAATGCTCCCACTTCTATTGTCTTTATATTAGAAACTTCTCTATCTGAGTAAAATTTATTGATGTTTAGAAAGAGATATTTTCTCTTTAGTCTCAATAGCACGAATAACGTGATTCAAGTATAATTGCAAATGTCAGTCTGAACAGAAACGATATTAACAAGCCAAATTAACAAATGACTTCTATTCTTTGTCGGTCAAACTGAACAGTACAATAAATTACTGGCCACATAGAGAAAGAGACGTGACTATGTATTCCATCATCTGCCGTTCCCAAGAGTGGTGATAGGAATGGCTGTGACGAACCAGTCAGCGCCTAAAACGCAGTAACGAAGTCCACTTGACCGTGTACGTCTGTTTTCGTTGTTTGGTATCGTTGCTGAAGTAGATGGGGCTAAATTTAAAAATTCGCAGGCCTTATTGCAGAAAGAGTGAAATACTTCTAGTGAATGGCAAACAGTTTTGCCATACAGTGACTGACAATAAGACGCTGACCTTTAGATGGCCGGCCGCGGTGGTCTAGCGGTTCTAGGCGCTCAGTCCGGAACCGCGGGACTGCTACGGTCGCAGGTTCGAAAAAAAATGGTTCAAATGGCTCTGAGCACTATGGGACTTAACATCGATGGTCATCAGTCCCCTAGAACTTAGAACTACTTAAACCTAACTAACCTAAGGACAGCACACAACACCCAGTCATCACGAGACAGAGAAAATCCCTGACCCGCCGGGAATCGAACCCGGGAACCCGGGCGCGGGAAGCGAGAACGCTACCGCATGACCACGAGCTGCGGACGCAGGTTCGAATCCTGCCTCGGGCATGGATGTGTGCGATGCCCTTAGGTTAATTACGTTTAAGTAGTTCTAAGTTCTAGGGGACTGATGACCACAGATGTTAAGTCCCATAGTGCTCAGAGCCATTTTTGACCTTTAGATGATTAAGGTGTGTACAGGGTGACTCACGTAAGATGTAACATTCCTTTTATTTCGTGAACGGTTACACGTATCGAAACGTGGTTTTCGTCAAATGTTAGAGCGTCGAGAGGTACGTATATTTTTGTCTGGTTAATGTTTTTAGCACTGGTATTAACGAAGATATTGAGACAAGTACGTTTTTTTAATGAAACCGTATACTTTTTATAACTGCGTTCGATAGTTCTTGAGAAGACAGTTGCAGTGATATAGTGTTTGTTAATGTTGACGTTGAAACATGTAGTAAAAAAATTCGAGAAATGTCCCACTATCTGAGAGGACGATGGTCTGAAACGGCATTTGCGATGCAAACACTGCCATGCAGGCGTCTCGGACGAGACTGCGAAGATGTATACGGTAAGTGGCTCTGCGCTGCAAGAATGAAGCTTTATGTCCTCTTGGATCAACTTGCGACCTAGATACACGTTCATCTACGAATGCTGTATATGGAAATACGACATAGGCTAGAAGCTAGCTTATCACAAAGAGCTTAGGAAAATTATTTCACATTTGTGTATCCTTCCAGATATAAGTGAGCTGAAACAGAGAAATCAACTGTCCATTCTTGAAAAATAAAGGAGCCTTAATACACTGCAAAAAAACAACTAACGTATTAAATATCTAAATGTTAGAAGGAAGATTTGAGCTCTCTTTTCTCGTACGTGGCTGTGTGTTTCTTAGAGGTAAAATACTTGCTGTCGGACAACTGCTTCTGTCTACACTGCTGTAAATTATGTCATATGGGATATAATCACTGAACTACATATTTTATTAAAAATACTTAGGTGACCACACTGACCCGTGCGCGGCTCGCGGTCATGGCGTTTACTGCTCGTCATCTTGTTTTTATGGATCTGTCGCCTCTTTCTAATTCAATTTTTTTGGCGTCACTAAGTTGCTGGTTTGCTTGCCCGTGAGTGGCAGCAGCATCGCTTATCGATAAGTGCACTGTCGTACTATCTCTGGAGCTACCGTTAGTATTTCCGGGTCGTCGTCTGTCGGGAGTTTAGTGAGGACGGAGCGCCAGTGAGGTGCAGACAGCCAGTACTTGCCGACGCGCCATACACGTGAACTGTCCGACGGATGGAGATTGGAGCGGGAACGACCGTCGGTTGGTCGCTCGGTTGGTCGTCTCGTTGGGCGACGTGTATTTGGTCTTTTGGCCGTTTCTGGGCCTCGTCAGTTGGTCATCTTGCCGGACGTGGGTCGGTTCCTTCCTGGTGCAGAGATGTCGTCGCCGATGGGCAAGAGTTACCTCTGCAAGGGTGGGTCCGAGCCAGCGTGCCCGGATCGCCGTGTCTCCGAGTTCCGAACTGACATCGAGTTGAGTCGGGTAGGAACTGCAGTGAGCTCCGGACAGCCAAGAATCGTCCGACCGTTGCCGACACTCGTAACTTGAGTAGGGACGACCTTGGTGGGTCGTACGGTCGTCCGTCCCATCGGACGACACGTATTTGGTCGCCGACGGCTTATGGAAACTCTGTGTGTGCGTGACTTGTTATTTCTCCTTGTTGTTCCACGGTGAGTGGTTTTCAGATTCTCGGAGTTCTTGGTGCAAGTGTTTGCGTGGAACTGCGTGTAGCTTCTGTAATTTCGGCTGAGCAGATCAATGCTGTCTGCGCACTGGAGTAGCCAGTCGGTTGCAAAATTGGTTCAAATGGCTCTGAGCACTATGGGACTTAACATCTGAGGTCATCAGTCCCCTAGACTTAGAACTACTTAAACCTAACTAACCTAAGGATATCAGGCAGGATTTGAACCTGTGACCGTAGCAGCAGCGCGGTTCAGGACTGAAGCGCCTAGAGCCGTTCGGCCACAACGGCCGGCTGGGACAGAGCAGCGAGTGTGTGTGTTTCCTCGCTGTGTTGATGCTGTCCGGCACGGCGTGTAGCTCGGCAACCTTTTGGTGTTTGTTTATATTTTGAGAGGTTATTGTGCCTTGCATGTCTTTAGACGCCGATTTGATGACATAGTGCTGCTGGAATCTTCGTCCTCGCTGGTATTTTCGGTTGTCGTGCCTTTGGTTGAGTGGAAGGGAGTTGATTAGGTTTTTGGTTGGTTAGTCAGTCATCCCTAGGTCGTGCTTCCAACCGATTATTTAATGTTACGCTTGGCTGCCTGTCTCACCTGAACTATTGTTAGGGTTTCCTCCCCAGGGCGACCCTTGGAACACTTCTGAGCACCACTGTTCCGTTGTTTGTGATCGTGATTTTCTTTTGTCACAAGTACTGTGCCAGACCTTTAGCCGAGTATTAATTTTGTCTGTTCTATGTTCAGTATGTGGCCTTCAGCCGAACCTTATGTGAAGTATTTTAAGATTAGCCCTTCAGCCGTGTTTTATTTGAAATCCTTGTTTGCTCTGTATTTAGGCCTTCAGTCCCGTTTGTTTTAAAATCTGTGGCTTTCAGCCGTAATGTGTAAATTCCTGTCTGTAAGGTTTCTCTTTAATTGTCTTGAATTCTTAAAATGGCCTTCAGCCGTACTATGTAAATGCTTATCTTAAGGTTTGTCTTTAATTATTTTGAATAATTGTTTGGGCCTTCAGCCGTCAACATATTAAGATATTTCTAGTCTTCTTAAGACCGTTTTCTGTTGTACTGTGTAAATGCTTATCTTTAAAGGTTCCCTTTTATTATGTTGAAATATTATTGGGCTTTCAGCCAAGGAATTCATTTAAATTTTCCTTAATATGGCTTTTAGCCGAAATTTGTAAATGCTAGCTTTTTAAAGAATTTCCTTTGTCGATCTGTAATATTATTTGGCGCTTTAGCCGAGAAGGTATTTTAGTTTTAGTTAAGTAAGGCCTTCAGCCGTTGGTCTAAATTCTTGTGCCTTAAAAGGAATTATTTGAGGATATTTGAATTTTACTTAAGTAAGTACATTACCCGTTTCTCTAAAGCCTTGTGTTTTAAAAGGAATTATTTAAACTTTCTTATTGAGAAGTTACTTGGACCCTCAGCCGTGAGTTGATCCTTGTTGTTTTACAGAGAAAACTGTGCATTGTGTTCTGGAGGAATAAAGTTGTGTGTTCTTGTGTAACTAACAGTAACTAATCTTAGCCCCTTTCCACAACCCGATCCGCTCTGTCCTGCGAACCCGGATTTCACACATGTACACCGCAAATGAAATATTCTTCCTAACGAAACGTCCTTTCACGCTGAACGTAAGCGCATAATTACAGTGTTACCAGCTACGTGCAGTACACGCCGTCGATTCATTTGATATAGCAATGCAGTTTCATACACAAGTAAATGAAATAAACAATTTACTATTAATGATTTTGTAATCACTCAAATTTTGTCTTCTAGAAAAATAGCTTCATCCTTTATGTAATCATGTGTTCAAACTGTTGGCCATGAACTGAAAGGCACATTTGCAATCGCCATTCGAAAGTACGACGAACATACGTAATTACAGTGGATAATATGGCAGAGTATGCACTGGCGTTTCGATGGCACATATCGTCTGGCGTAGTTCAGGCTTCGTCTTAGATTGCATCTTTGAGTGTTCACCAAAAAAAGAAATGAAAAGGTGTCAAATCGGGGAACCGCACAGGCTATTTGACAACAGAATTGTGTCCTATCCAAAGTTCAGGAAAGATCGCATTCAGTGCTTTCTCTGCAACACGGGACAAGTGAGTTAGACAATGATCACGTTGTAGTCACACACCGTCGAATACCAGATGGTACCTCTTCTAGAGGAACCGGTAGAAAGTTCGTCAGAAAGTGTGCGAACGAATGTCCATTTCGAACGCCTGAGATGATGTTAGGTCCCACAATATAATTTCCTATGATGCCGTTCCATACGTTTAAGCTCCACGGTCGTTGATGTTGCACCTGACGAAGTCATTGTGGACTTTAGGCTGACCTTTAGTGCATGTTATGCAAAGTTACACTAGCTTGGTTAGTAAACATTGCTTCATCGGTAAAGAGCACACGTTGGAAAATCGTAGGGTCGTCTCTCAGTTGCTGAAGGGAAAACCGACATAATTCTGTACGACGTTCGGAATAACGGTTCTCGAGTCTTTGATGTAGTGACAGATGACAGGGACGGAAATTCTGTCGATGCAGGATGCGAATGACGCTCGTCTGGCTGATTCCATGTTCCTTGACTCGCGTACCACTGTGCGGATTCATTAGCGTTGTTGCCAGAACAGGTTCCTCGTGTTCTCTGTCAGTTTCAGTCTTCTTAGATGACCGCTTCACGACGTTCCAGCAGCCTGTCCACACTAGCATCTTAATAATCCGTGCAATTGCCTGCAGCATCGGACACTGGCGGTCCAGATAGAAGTCCTATGCCACTCTACAGTTTTTACGGCATTTCTTGTACATTCAACATGTAAAACTAATATATCCAACTTGTCCTCATCGTGTACGTGTCTGCACGCAACGAATGTTGAAGCAGAAATGAGCGGCCTGCAGTGCAGACAAGTAAACAGGCAAATGTATTGACATTCTGAGACAGCGTAGCACGAGAGCTCTGCTTGGCGGTGTTTGCACTGCTAATAATGATTCCGCACCATGCTCTCAAATTCTAGCACATTTCTCGAATTTTGTGACAGGTTTCAACGTCAACATTAACAAACGTTGTGTCACTGTAATTGTCTTGTCAAGAGCTATCGAATGCAGTTATAAAACGTATACGGTTTCATTAAAGATACGTACTTGCTTCAGTATCACCGTTGATGTGAAGGTAAAGTCTCGAAGTCTTCCTCACTGAGCTGCAGAGCACGTGTGTCTTTAAGATCCAATGCAACTCGAACTCACCTTATTTAGATGAAAAGTTGATTTAAAATGAAGCAATGCTTCTTCAACTGAAAGTACATCATGTGGCCTCATGATTAAAATATAGCACTGGATCGTGATACTTTCATAAACAAGGGCTTCGCGAGCACATGTGTGGATTAAGATCAAAGGATCGAAAAATAATGAATTAAGAAACACAGTTTAGAGGAATACTTAAATAAATTTAATATGGATACAAAATCTCGGGAATATCACGTACAAATATCCTTGAACGGACCGTACATTTACAAAAGACAGAGAAATAACCCTATATTCATACAAACACCTTTAAAATTATTTAATGTGTGGGAAGATATTGAGATAAGGGACTTGTATGATCGGCTGAGATATCGCGATACTTGTCCCTAACTGTTGTAATCAAGAAGCGAACTCGAACAACGAATTACCATTACCCACTTTAAACACAGCCGCAAAATACTTCAAGTAATTAAACTTGAAAAATCACGTAATATAAAACTGCAGAAATGTAGCGTGAGACACATAAATCCCACCAATTTATTGGACGATTTAATTTAAACAGGAACAAATGGAGCCTGGGAAATGTATAAACAGTAAAGGAACAAAACAAAGAATTTTATAAAAACATACCTTAGTGAATTCTAGGAAAGATTTATTGCTAATGTTGAACATGACATTCATAAAGACAGAATATAGCGTTTGAGCTTATGAAAAATGTGAATGAAACGGAGAAAGATATTGCAAGCATTAATATAATAACAAAATCAATGGATACATCATTACAGGTATTTATGGTTTGATGAGGGTAACGAAGAAAGTTATTCTATGAAAATTGATAACAGCTCTGTAGATCAAATAGACATAAAAGAAGTGAAAATCAGCCTCAGATGTAACAAAAAATAGAAAAGTTACTGGCCTAGATGGCATTAATGCCGAATTAATCAAATAAGGAGAAAGTATTCTAGAATTTTGCTTCCTCCATTTTTAAATATCAGTTGGAAGAACTGTTCTGTACCGTGAAAAAAGAACATAGAGGGAGTAATTTCTTTATTCAGAAAAAGCAATAGGAAAGACACATGAATTTATGGAGGAACAGGTTTACTAAATGCAGAATATAAAACTTATAGGAAAATTCTTAATCAAAGGCTACAAACTGTCGTCGATGCCGTAATATCAGAAGAGCAATCACGTTTCATAAAAGGACGTTCTTGTAATAATAATATATTTATAATAAGATAAAATATTGAAAAATGCCAGGAATTTGGCTTGTAAACGCATTTGCATTTATTGATTTTGAGAAAGCCTTTGAAAAGGTAAAAAGACCCCTTTATGGAAAATATTGGAAATAAAAAGTTTTCCTAAACATCTTATTAACAACATAAAATGTTTATATGTAAATATGGAGATAGTTATAAGTTAAGGTTCGAAAATGTCAAGTGAAATTTTAATAAAGCAAGGTGTCGGACAAGGGTGCAGTCTACTATCCACTTTACTTAATTAATATGTTGACGATCTAGTTACAAAGTGGAAAGATGGAATACACTTAGAAATTAAAACAGGATCTAGCATACCATGAAATAGCATAATATATGCTGATACCGGGTAAATACACACGCAAAAGGAAGAAAGTTTACAAAGAGCAGTATGCAGATTGAACCAAACTGCAATATATTACAGCTCAACTATACCTGCAAATCCAGTCAGGTCGAAAAGTATAATAAAAGAGAAAATTTTAGAAAAAGTATCCCACCTCAGTTATCTAGGACGTGATAATAGTTTTAACTATGACAAAGACAGTAAGAAGAAAGTTAATAAACACGAAGCTATCGGCGGAACAATTGGAAGAACTTCGGAAAGAAAAACAAATACGAATGAAATTCTACAAATTTATGGGTGTACCTACTCCTGTATATGCTTCCGAATCATGGACGGTAACAAAAAAAGAAAACTGGATATGCAAGCAGCAGAGATGAAGCTCATGAGATATATTAGACGCTGCAATAAAATGGATAAAATAAGAAACGAAACAATAAGATCAGATTTCAAAATCTTTTCAGAAAATGACAGGACAAAAGAGAATAGAACAAAATCGAAGGATCGTGTTGACAGAAAAAAAAGAGATTGCGAAATAGAATAATGAATTATCGGCCGACTGGAAGGAGAGATGTGGGTCGACTTCGTAAGAGATGGATGGATGATACACACCGGAACAGGTGATTATAACACCTAATCCTTGAAAGAGATGGTGATAATGATGATGATTTAGCTTCAGTGTGTCCATCTCAACAGCACAAAACGAAGTGTCTATACGTAACAAGTCAGTGCTTTCACGACAGCAAGCGTTGAGAAGATGTCCATGGCAGCCGGCGAAAACGAAAGGGTCTTTGTCCAGCGGTCCTCGCTGCCCTAGCGAACTCAAACTTCAGCGGCGAGCTACATGAGGGGTCGGGTGAACTCAGCGTTCACAGTAGCGGCTAGAAATATCTCCTGCAGTTACCAAACAAGATTAAGAAAGAATGAGATTTTCACTCTGCAGCGGAGTGTGCGCTGATACGAAAATTCCTGGAAGATTAAAACTGTGTGCCGGACCGAGACTCGAACTCGGGACCTTTGCCTTTCGCGAGCAAGTGCTCTACTAACTGAGCTACCCAAGCACGACTCACGCCCCGTCCTCACAGCTTTACTTCTGCTAGTACCTAGAGCACTTGCCCGCGAAAGACAAAGGTCCCGATTTCGCGTCTCGGTCCGGCATACGGTTTTAATCTGCCGGGAAGTTTCAAGATTAATCAACTCAAGTAGACGTAAATATTAACTACAGAATATTAACTGTGCGGTATTTGAGCTATGCTCAGCAACTCGCGTACGAATACAGTGGATGGATTTGAAGTTATCTGCACAAATCTGCACGTAACAGGTGTTGCGAAAAAGACCACCTGTCCAATTGATCTAATGAGTGTAATTGTAATGAGGTATTACACAGCAGAGGTATTACACAGCAGAAAATATCGCAGCTTTCAGTAGCGAGGGACGAGGCACTTCACGGCTGTCTCGTCCCGGGGGCTGTGTGGGCGGACAAAGAGCAGCTGAGGCTTTATCGGTGAGAGGCGCTATCTAATTTACAGCGCACCGTCAGCACGCCGGGAACAGGTGCTCGGAAACACTCACCAGCCACCAGGCAACAGCCGACAGCCAGCAGCCAACAGCCGGAGGGTGAGGCCAACAACGCGTGGCTAGCAGATACGGCCCGGTGCTCTCCCCAGAGGCTACGGCTCTCCTCCCTCCCTGGGTCACACTGCCAGAATGACGCGAATCAAGCACCAATGTTACTATTTTTATTTGCATTTCACTATAACGATGACACCAGGTTACCAACGGTGCTAAATGGTCTGGTCTGGTTGTTTTTCTCCGTTTGAGGTAATATGCAGCCTTCTGATCTCCCAGGCACAATTTCCTTTCACCGGGTGTAGGCTGCTGAATTATTCCAGTGACGTGACTACAAATGTTAGGGTCGCCTTGCAACCATTCAAAAGTAATCGTTCAGTCGCTTCACTAAATTACCTGGTTGACATCGTCATTTGTTTCTTGACAGCATAAATGATAAGTCGGCGATCAACCAAACCTACTAACTATCCTAATGCACACAACGTCAGTCTATTTATATACTCATCTACGTTTGTAAGTATTGTCGCAATTTAACGTAATGTGGCCTGATTGCATTTTTACTTTGAAAGAACAGCTGCTGTCAGCCATTACCCGTGCGTATTACAATTGTAACTACGAAAACGTACTATTACCGCCAAGAATCAGCGCTGCTATGAGAAGCGAATGTGTGTACGTGTAGGTACGTGGAACGTTAAGTATTTAGTTTGCATGAAACTGTGCTATAGCTACATCTACAACTGTCGAACTAGAAGTCTCTCTAAAGTCTCCACAGACGTCGAATCCATTATCAAACTCTTAAACATGGCTGCGAAACCGCAACTGTTTAAGGCTGAAGAAGTTGAAAACATCAGTCAACCAGTTGCAAAACCAAAGTTTAAATATTTCTGTCTTCTGAAGAAGATATTTTTAGAAATATCGAAACCTAGGTAAGGGGCTAACAAACCTTTGTTTTGCAACTGGTTGGCTGATTTTTTCAATCTTTTCAGTCCATTATCCTTTCCTCCTTTCTCCCAGAGTTTCGCCTACTTAATTTTTCGTGTATTAACGATATTATGAGAGACGATTAATACAGGGTGTTTATAAATGAATATCGGGGTTTCAACGCTTTATAATAAATCATATGTCAAATGAAAGAGCAACTCAAACAGTTTTATCAAGAACCTTATAAATGTTAAATGTGAGCACCATTTGTCACATGGCACACATCAAGTCTATAGCCGAGTTCTTCCCAAACGCCGGCCGGTGTGGACGAGCGGTTCTAGGCGCTTCAGTCCGTAACCGCTCTGCTGCTACGGTCACAGGTTCGAATCCTGCCTCGGGCATGGATGTGTTTGATGTCCTTAGGTTAGTTAGGTTTAAGTAGTTCTACGTTCTAGGGGACTGATGACCTCAGATGTTAAGTCCCATAGTGCTGAGAGCCATTTGAACCATTTTCTTCCCAAACGTTGATAAGTGTGTCTTCAGTGACTAGCAACAGCTGCTTCAATACGGTTTCTTTATTCAGGGAGGTCTGCTGGTAGCGGAGGCACGTACACACGATCCTTGATGAAGCCCCAAAGGAAAAAATCGCATGGCGTTAGGTCGGGTGAACGTAACGTGGAGGCCATGCAAAGCAAGCCCTGTCATTGGGCCCCTTGCGTCCTATCCAGCGCTTGGGCTATCGACTTGATGTGTGTCGTGTGACAAACGGTTCTTGGTAAAACTGTTTGAGTTGCTCTTTCATTTGACATATCATTTATAACTGTAAGTTTAATGTAATACATATTATAAAGCGTTAAAATCCAGATATTAATTTATAAACATCCTGTATTTTCTGCTGAGAGCACACCATATATTAATGTTCACGAAGAATTTACACATTTTATATTACGAGGATGGTTTGAAAAGTTCTCGGAACGGAATAGAAAATAATTACTTAAATCAATGAAACTTTTCTCTTCATTTTTCAATGTAGTCTCCTTGTAGATCAATGTACTTGGTCCAAAGGTTTTCCAGTGGCTTGATCCCATCTCGAGAATGGGTTTCCTCCAGGCCTGCAAAACAGTTGTCAGCTCCGGCTATCAGTTCTTCGTTTGATGTGAATCTTAGTCCACCAAGAAAAATTTTCAGTTTTGGGAAGAGATGGAACTCTGGCGGAGCCGTATCGGTTGAATAAGGCGGCTGTGGCAACAGTTCGTGTAATTTTGCCTTGCCGACGACACGTGTGCGGGTGTGCATCAAGAGTCGCGGTTCCTATCTTGTAGGCAATTTTTGCATTGCTAATTCTGCAGTTGAAATGTGATATACCCTTCCAGATGTCATCTGGCAAGCCGGCCGGGGTGGCCGAACGGTTCTAGGCGCTACAGTCTGGAACCGCGCGACCGCTACGTCGCAGATTCGAATCCTGCCTCGGGCATGGATATGTGTGATGTCCTTCGGTTAGTTAGATTTAAGTAGTTCTAAGTTCTAGGGGACTGATGACCTAAGATGTTAAGTCCCATAGTGCTCAGAGCCATCTGAACCATTTGTGCAGTTTTGCAATGATTTATGGAGTAGTGACACATCTTGGCCGATCACTGTGCGGATCGTCATCTAAGCTCTCCCGACCAAATTTAAATTCATTTGCCCACTTGGCAACAGCTGAATATGAAGGAGCAGAGTCCCTCAGTGTGTTCTGGAAATCGGCATGAATGTCCTTTGCTTTCACACTTTTCTTTACGAAAAACTTAATCACTGCTGGAATCTCGAATTTTTCCATCTTCGCAAATCACTACGCGGGAACAACAACAGAGCCACTTGAGCGCCACAGCTCTCTTCCAAGAGCACCGACGTGGCACGTGTTTACAGGCAACAGTCCAACGAATATCATGTGAACAATTTGTTGAGCTAGCGCTGACCTCTCGTGGCGATTCCGAGAGCTTTTCAAACCACCCTCGTAAGATTCACGAAGAGTTTAGACACTTTATATAATGTTCACAAAGAATTTACTTACACATCTGCTCCTCTCTCTGACTCTGCAATAGATTTCTCTGACCGCAAGTGACTATATCGACAACAAATCAACCAGTTCTTCGCAAATGACTTTGTCTCCTGTCTCTTAATTCACTAAGAGTTCCAGACTTCGCATATGAAAGGACGGTTATAGATTCACAACAAATTTTTAATTTTTATTTTTCTTCGGATTATTACGCCATACTACTAACAGTTTGTACAGATATAAAAAAAATTACTAATCACAACCAAAAGAATGCATAATTTAATGAACGTGTAGTAACAGCTTCGGCCTATCTGATCAACGTAATATGACATTTTTTTAGGTCATTGCATCTTCAGTGGTTTCATCTTCATCGATCGCTTCATTTCATTTCAGTATGCTCAACTCACTTCACCTTGCACAGTAATTTACGTCTATTTTACAGTATCGACATAGACAGATGCGATACAGCAAAAAATATCTTGATAACATTAACTGTAGGAGGGTCAGAATTCAAAAAGAGAACTTAGCAGAGTTTTAGAAACATATAACGTGAGATTAAAGATGTACTGTAACCACTGATAGTATACCAGATTTTATAAACAAACGTTACTGCACCGCATAAAATAAAAAAAAAAACTCCACACACAATATGGCCATACGCCATGTTTGCAACTTTAGATTTAAATAACTTTAGATAGTACAACAGATTCTATAAACAAACGTTACTGCACCGCATAAAATCATAAAAATCTCCACATACAATATGGCCATACGTCGTGTTTGCAACTTTAGACTTAAATAACTTTAAAATAATAGTAACTGATCTTCAACATGCGACCATTTACAAAGTTCTTTTGCTTTCTCTTATTTTCCGGGTTCCGCAGATTTGACGAAAAATGTGGCTGCCACAGGAGAAAGCTTAGTTTGTAACCTGGTTCATACAGACGAAGTCCGACACTTACTAGCAACGAGACTTTCGGACACAGAATGGCACCACAGTCCTCACCAACTATTCGGCCGTGCCATACGTCATTTATGGAAACACGCAGTGTTCTCCATAGCAGGTGGCTGTCACTCTTCTGTGGCAGGAAATCACAAGCAGTCCAACAAAGTCAGCTGTACGGCTCTCAGAGAGTTTCAAATGCCACGATAAACAGTGCATAAAGTTTTCCGTTAGCATTTATGATTACAAGATGCAGCTGCTTCTGGTACAAAAGCCGGATGGCAAACCTCCCTCCGAACAGTTTGTACTATTTATGATTGCCAAAACTAACTCAAACGATGACCTTTTGGAGAAGATTTGTTTCTATGATGAGTCAATTTTTCATCTATCCAAGGTAAGGTTATGGGGATAGAGTACCACATGTCTGTCACACATGAAATTAAAAGAGACAAACTTATGCACAACTGCATCATTGGTCCATTCTTTTCGAGCGAGTCTACCATCAAGTGTGATGTTTATCTGTCCGTCAATTCCTGGACGAAAAGTATTGTAAAGCAACAGGCGAGCCGAATCAAGGTTAGGGACTTCACGGATTCGCAATGTACTTGAATGTGTCACCTTGGATTTTCTGGGACATACATTGAGCAAAAGTGAATACCGAGCGGACATAGTGCATGTTACTATGTGAATATAAAGCGACGTAGACGTATGTGAACGAGGAAATAAAAGCTTATACTTTTCCTTGACACACGTTGAAAACTGGTTGTTGTTATGTAGTAGTTTGAAAGCTATGTCAATGGCAACTTTTATTTACATATCTTCGTGAAACACCAGGGTCGGCACACTTATGGGGAGGGACACCTTCATATCCACTAGTAAGAAAACGTAAATAGTCTACATGTTCCTCTTTTTACTTCTGACAATGAAAGAGAGTATTATTCTTGATATTTAGCATAAGTGGGAAGGAGATGAACCATGACTGGTATCCATTCGTACCAGGATAGGTGCCTGCTTCCCGTGCGCCAGGATGCGGGACTTCAATTTGTGACGCGCGTAAAGAATAGAGCAAATGGACTTCCTGCAGTAGTAACACCGATTACCGCCAGATTACCGAAGTTAAGCGCGATCACGTTTGGCTAGTACTTGGATCGGTGACCGTGCGGGTCTGCCGAGCGCTGTAGGCAAGCAAGGTGCATTCAGCCCTTTCCAGGCCAACTGAAGAGCTACTTGACTGAGAAACAGCGGTTCTGGAAATGAAAACAGACAACGGCTGGGAGAATAGTGTGGTGATCACATGCCCCTCCATACCCACATCCAGTGACACATATCAGCTGTGGATGACACTATCGGTCGGTATTGTTGGGCCTTCCGAGGCATTTTCGAATGGAGTTTAGTTTTCATTTACAAGTAATGTGTTCTTGTTCTTATTGTGGTCTTCAGTCCACTGATTGGTTTGATGCAGCTCTCTATGATACCCTATCCTGTGCAAGCTTCTTCATCTCGAAGTACCTACTGCAACCTACGTCCTTCTGAATATGGTTAGTGTATTCATCTCTTGGTCTCCCTATACGATTTTTACCCTCCACGCTGCCCTCCAAAACTAAATTGGTGATCCGTTGATGCCTCGGAACATGTCCTATCAACTGATCCCTTCTTCAAGTTCTGCCACAAATTCCTCTTCTCGCCAGTTCTGTTCAGTACCTATTCATTAGTTATGTGATCTACCCATCTAATCTTCAGCATTCCTCTGTAGCACCACATTTCGAAAGCTTCTATTCTCTTCTTGTCTAAACTATTTATCGTCCATGTTTCACATCTATACACGGCTACACTCCATACAAATACCTTAGGAAAACACTTCCTGGCAAATCTATACCCGACGTTAACAAATTTCTCTCCTTCAGAAACGCTCCTCTTGTCATTGCCAGGCTACATTTTATATCATCTCTATTTCGACCATCATCAGCTATTTTGCTCCCCAATAGCAAAACTCATCTATTTGTTTAAGTGTCCCATTTCCTAATCTAATTCCCTCAGCATCACCTGACTTAATTCGACTACATTCCATTATCATCGTTTTGCTTTTGTTGATGTCCATCTTATATCTTCAAGAAACTGTCCATTTCGTTCAATTTCTCCTCCACGTCCTTTGCTGTCTCTGACAGTGTCATCGGCTATTTTGCTCCCCAATAGCAAAACTCATCTACTGGGTGAAGTGTCCCATTTCGTAATCCAATTCCCTCAGCATCACCTGATTCAATTCGACTAGTTTCCATTATCGTCGCTTTGCTTTTGTTGATGTCCATCTTATATCCTCCTTTCAAGAAACTGTCCATTTCGTTCAACTGTTCCTCCACGTCCTTTGCTGTCTCTGACAGTATTATCTGCAAACCTCAAAGTTTTTGTTTCTTCTCCGTGGATTTTAATTCACACTCCAAATTTTTCTTTTGTTTATTTTACTGCTTACTCAATACACAGATTGAATAACATCGAGGATATAAAAAATGGTTCAAATGGCTCTGAGCACTTGCATGGGGGCTTAATTAAATGCAAGATTGAAAATGTTTTTTTTTTTTTTTGTTTTGTTTTAGTAACTGTATGTCCGATTACGTAAGTCTCGTAATCGGTTGGCCCTGACTAGTATTATTACGCTATCTGACTGCTAAGAACAATGTAAGAAAATTTTCATAAACACAGTTAATTAATTAAGTCCCCAGCAACTATAAAACCTACAAAATCCAAGCACAAATGTAACTGTTCTGTATGTGGGAGTGTGACTCAACGCCCACATCTGGCACGGTTCTTTTCCAACAAGACAAGAATTTTGATACCAATTATACTGACGTGACAAAAGAAATTTAGAAAAACTATAATTACGCAAGAAAACCAAAATTCACTCTAATACAAGAACACGAGCCAGATGCTTTGTTGACTGAACCTGTAGTGACACATTATTTCAGATACACAACTAATAAAGGAACATTATAAATTTTACCTTCATATATATTGACGAAATGCACTCATTACAATAACATCTGCTATCTCTCCCATCAAATAACTGCATAAGACATGGAACAACACTCTTTACTACAACATCTCGCTCCAACTTCACAACAACCACGAGCTCTCGACAAAACTGTCCTCTACGATCTCTTCACAAGCACTGACTGCCACGAACTCTAAACAGGCACTGTGGAGGCGGCTTAATAGTACTCTTTGGCGCACTCTCTGGCGCAGTGGCACAGTGTAGCCACCTTTCATATGCCCCTCCTCCACAGGCCAGAATTTGATGGTATTTTTGCCAACATTGGTGGTGAAAATACCACCAAATTCGTCCACAATAATACAGACAAAAATAAAGATAATATTAATACCTAAACATCACATAATTAGTTAAAATTTTGGCTTTGCACTGACCTTTTACTAACCTAATATATGAAATACAGTAAGCAATACAACTTCTTTTCATGCATGTGGCTTTACATAGTAGTTTACACAATATACAAAAAAAAACAGTTTATACAAATGTTCACATAAAATGCCTTCAATGATTATTCTATACAAAAAAAAGATACTAACAGGTGACATCTTTTCGGTAGGAGCAGTCCATCAGTTGCACCCAGTAAAGTTTAGCAGGTACACCCAGCAACAAGTCACATTAATTCAGTAGAAGCAATCCATCAGATGCACCCAGCAATGTTAAGCAGGTGCAGACACCAACAAGTGACATTAGTTCAGTAGAAACAGTTCCATCTGTTGCACCTAGCAATGTTGAGTAGGTGCAGACACCAACAAGTGACATCATTTCAGTAGAAGCAGTCCATTAGTGGCACCCAGCAATGTTGAGTTGGTGCAGACAGCAACCAGTGACCATCATTTCAGTAAAAACAGTTCATCAGTTGCACCCAGCAATGTTGAGTAGGTGCAGACAGCAACAAGTGACTTCATTTCAGTAGAAACAGTTCATCAGTTGCACCCAGCAATGTTGAGTAGGTGCAGACACCAACAAGTGACATCATTTCAGCAGAAGCAGTTCCATCTGTGGCACCCAGTAAAGTTGCAGAGGTACACACAGCAACAAGTCACATTAGTTCAGTAGAAGCAGTCCATCAGAGGCACCCAGCAATGTTGAGTAGGTGCAGACAGCAACAAGTGACACTATTTCAGTAGAAGCAGTCCATCAGTTGCACCCAGCAATGTTGAGCAGGTGCAGACAGCAACAAGTGACATTATTTCAGTAGAAGCAGTTCCATCTGTGGCACCCAGTAAAGTTGAGAGCAGGTGCAGACACCAACAAGTGACATCATTTCAGTAGAAGCAGTTCATCAGTTGCACCCAGCAATGTTGAGCAGGTGCAAACAGCAACAAGTGACATTATTTCAGTAAAAACAGTTCATCAGTTGCACCCAGCAATGTTGAGCAGGTGCAGACACCAACAAGTGACATCATTTCAGCAGAAGCAGTCCATCAGTTGCACCCAGCAATGTTGAGAGCAGGTGCAGACAGCAAGAAGTAACATCATTTCAGTAGAAACAGTTCGATAAAATTCACTAGCACTGATCACACTGTTCATCAGCAGAAATTAAACACGACCAAATGTCACACATATTGAAAAGTGCAGGTAACAGTTCAGAATATTTATCTTCACTAATCAGACAGTTCAGGCATGAACAATAGTTTGAATGCACATACAGATGCTTTTACAGTAACATACAAATCATAACAAACACACAAATGATATCAGATAATTGTCCTATTAACTATTACAATACACAAATACCAGTAAACCTATAATATTTATGGGTGTCAGTGCAAGCCACTACAAACAAATAAAATAATATTTAGGAGATAGGTGGGTAGGATTAGGAAAGGAAAACACACAAAACACACTCACTCATCTTTCATCCACATTAAGTACTACTGTGTAATTGAATAGTGTTAACTGTGTAAATGTAATTCTGTCAAAATCTGATGTTCATCATGTGTATCAACTAGTACTGGCAGCAATGTATAACAGTCAATAATAGTTAAGTCAACGTCATAGTCATCATGTCAAGACCAATGTTTGCCAAACCAGATCAAAATGTACTGTTGTTGAACAACTGTCAGTGAGCCAAGATATGCAATTACTTCCACTCTCCAAAAAAAAAGTATATACTGCTTAGTTATTTAACAAAGTGTGTGTATAGACCATCTTCCTTCTATTTTAGTGTTCTAGTCTGCTCTCTTCATCCTCCTTGTTCCATAAGACCAACAAAAAAAATATGCTCCTCACTTACTTTACCTCTTATACACCAAACTTCGATAATCATCAGCATCACATAATCTCAATACGTCACTAATACTTCTTCAATACGTCGATACATATAACTCTTATCATCAACATCATTTACCTTACCTCTTGTCCACAAACAACTTCATATACTCTCAATACCTATAATAATACATCGATAAATATAAACCTCAGCACCAATATCATTTCACTTCCATAACAACTCTTTCCTCTAGTCAGTCTCCTTGAACAAGTACAGATAAAATCCTAATGCAAACCTCAATTCAGCATCCCATACAATTCGAAGACACAGTGTCCACACACAACCTCTGTGTAATCCATCTGACCCAATCTTCTACTCATTATAAATTATAAGATACATTTTGGTTCCTTGTCCATCATTAAATAAAAGAAATGCATACCTGACCTCTAACAGACTTAGTTCGAATAACTCTCAGTAATTAAGTACGATAACGGAGTGTGAATAATCATAATGTTTCACAGTGTGTACACCACTTCAAGAATCATAACAGACAGAAGCAAACATGTGGAGTATTTCTTGTGTCAAGTGTCACTTCCTATTTCAATTGCTCACGAAAAATGCAGTGTAATAACTGTTAATGGTCTAAACCTAGTATTGGTATGTCATGTCGTTAGCTTCCTTCCTATTAGCATAAATTTATACAGCTTCCATAAAACCTCAGCTCATGTGACTTCTATGACTTTCTTGTACTAATGTCGTTCGTCGAATTATAGCAGTTAATTTTCTTATCTTAAAATATAAGGCACTGAGCGTAAGCAAAACAAGCAATAGCGAGTAAATACACCAGTAGAGAACAGAATGTCAACTAGTGGATGCAGCACAATTCCTACAACGAGGCTTTGCCAAGCGAACAATCTATAATTAATACCACAGTGTAACCTAAACTCTATGTTTATACACAGTACATCAGCATTGCTATACACCAAATTAAAGAGCAGTTATGGCAACAAAACAGAAATGTGTAAATATGTAATCCATGCAAAAAGCAGCAAACATGTATCTTACGTAATAAACAGGTCATTAGCATCATATCAGCATAAGCAAATAAATATTCATATGTCATCTTAATAAGCAAACATGAAGGCACAAGCAGATAAATCACAAAGTATAACTTACATAACTAAACTCATCAGCACAATAAATCAGGTTACAATTATAATTCAAATAAATAAGCACAGCAGGCACATAATAAAAAAAATATGACATCAGTGAAAAAGCATAGCACCCAAGCGATGCATAACCATATACAAGTCACAACCCTGTTCATTAATCAATAATTGTCAAAATCAGTAAATGTATACAAGCACGTCGCTTCACACGTAAATTCATAGAACATGAAATTTAGCACAAAGTATGAATCACGTAATCGCGAGCAGCAAATTACGTCTAAAGTACGTACCTAAGTGGAAATAGGTTACCTGTAAATGAACTCAATGAATAGTTACCCTTTTTTAGTTTATTAGTTTCTTCTTCGAAATTACATTCTTCCTGAAAATTTCTCGATAGCAGGTCGTCTTAACGTCGGACACGCACAGAATTTACCTGAAGGTCTTAAATATTTTATACAACCGTATCCTGCAAAATACTGAATGTTAATAACAAAATTCATCAAGTCACTATAGCTTTATACTGAATTTAGTCGGAGAAATTAGACTGAGTATTTGTTTACGGCTGTCAGTGCATTCGCACTGAGCGCTCGATCAGCTGTGGGCGCGTGACGTAGGAAGCAATTGTTTGCGGTCAACGACTGCCTTGTACGGCGCGCAGACTTGACTGTTGCTTTGAGTATGTGCCGCCGCCAAAACACAGCGCGGTATCCTTGTACTCTCCGCATGTTTACATGTAGCTGTTAGTTTCTCACAAGTATGTCATTCCACAAAAATTTTAACGTTTGATATATGATGTATTCCTTTAGAGCGTCGAGATTTAAGAGTTTCTACTTCAACAGTGTTATCATGTATAATTTTGCGAATTCTATATGGACCGTTATAAAGCAAAAAAAATTTGCGACATAAGCCTTTTCCTTTATGAGACAAACGGTGAGACTTAATTAACACTTTCTGACCAACTGACAAGATTTTTGAACGACCAGGACGTCTAACTGATTTCTCTCTTCTAGCAGCCGCAGATGCAATATTTTGCAGAGCCAGGTTGACAACTTCAGAATGCCGCAGTTTCCGTGAAGGCGGAAAAGGAACTATTTCAGAAATGCGATTTGTCGGTGCTTTATTTTTTAATATTAGTAGAGGCGGTAAAGAAGTTGAGTCATTAGGAAGTTCATTCAGAATGTTTTGAAAAATATGAAGATACTGATCCCAAGTTCTGTGATTCTGATGACAATAAAGACGGCACAATTTATTGATTTCCTTCATCCATCTCTCTGAAGCATTAGATTGAGGGTGAAAAAGTGAAATGAAAATTGGTTTGATTTTACGACGCCGTAGAGTACGAAGCCAAATTTTAGAACGAAACTGTGATCCATTATCTGATATAACCTTGTCAACATGACCAACTTCTTTAAGAAAATGTTTGATGAAAGCATTAGATACTGAACGAGCTGTTGCTTTGCGTAAAGGCGTAAAACACACATATTTTGACGTCAGTTCCACTGCTACGAAAATGTACGCAAAACCATTAGTAGAACGAACCACTGGACCGAACAAATCGACTGCAGCCATCTCCTTTAATTTCGCTGGAATGATGGGAAACAACGGTGCTCTGTGAGAAATCGTTGGAGGCTTAGCCATTTGACATAATTTGCATTTGGCAAGAACAGATCGAATACGTTTTTCCATATTACTGAAATAGCAATTTTCTCGTAATTTATGAAAGCATTTTCGGGGACCAAAGTGTGCATAACTGAAATGCGTATACCAAATCAATTTATTGACCCACTCATCAGGAATACAAACTAACCAAACGGAGTTGTCGACCGATTTTCGTTTAAAAAGAATGTCATTGCGGACTAAATAACATCTAGTTTCTCTGGATCAGGAAGAATACCTTCTGTAGAAATAATGTGACCGAGAAATTTCACCTGAGAACGACCAAATTCAGATTTTTCCAAGTTTACTGTAATGCCAACTCTTGCAAAGATACGTAATAATGAATCCAAAATTTTGTTGTGCTCACTCCCGGAATGTTTAGCAATAAGAATGTCAACATACGAAGTAATGTTGTCACGAAGATAAACAGATAAAATTTCGTTTAAACTACAATGAATGCTGCAATAGGTACAGTAAGTCCAATCGGTAATTTCCAAAGTCACTTTTGGGTAAAACAGTCATATCCGGTTATTGTTCACTTACTCACTAGATAGATTGATAGTCGAAGAGTTGTTTTGACAGATGCAAAGAATAGTAAAAGAGTAGGCAGCGGTACAGAAAACTAAAAGAGAAATAGCACCACTACAGCTCGGGGCCCTATGCTCGCTACGGCACATATTCACTTAGAGTAGTGAATCCCCTGAGGACACTAATAGCTGCACATAATTTCTAGTTTGTGACTTAATGGCAACTTTGGCGGAAGTGCGTACATAAATTGATCTAACCATGCACATGGATGTATGTCATTCTTAGAGTTGCGGAAGATCTTAAATTTCCGGACAGTCAAAAAGTGTTTATAGTCAAAGTTTTCGCCTCGTGGCGACAAAGACCTACCGCGTCTGTCCCAGTCCGAATGTCGATTATTGTAAAGTTCGCGCGCCTGGCGCTCTCTTGTTGCATCCCGTAAATGAAACAAATTACTTTCTTCATACCCCTCTGCTAAACTAACACTTGTCAATTTATCTGCGATCATCTCAACTCTTTCCGATGAGTCACTTAATTGTTCTTTCTGTTTATTTACGTCTTCTGTAAATGTCGCGACTCGGGTTTCGGTGTTGTCACATTTAGTAGTTAACTGTTCACACTGTTGCGTTAAGTTATTTATTCTGTCATTTGGTACGAATTCCTCGATTCTTTCAATTATTTCTTCCTTGTCTTGTGCACGTTGTAAATTTAACTCTGAAAATTTCTGTACTATCACGCGATCTCCTTCTTCCTGTTCCCTGCCCTGTTCCTCTTGTCTGATTTCTGTTGAAATTAAGCTATTATTGTGAGAATTCAAAATCGGTTGCGCCTCCTCTCTAACTTCCCTCTTTAATTCGTCTTTCATGTTTTTGAAATATGTTCCCGTTCGTGAGCCTAACTGAGTTTCCATTGTTCCCCTATCAGTTTCTAATTCAGATCGTAACTGTGATCCCACTGCTTTCATCTCGGTTTTAGTTGTTCCTATTTCTGTTTCAATTGTTCTTATTTTTGAGCATAACCGTGTTGTCATTGATTTCATCTCAGTTTTAATTTCAGATCCCACTGTTTTAATTGTTCCTAGTAGTGATTCAAACTGTGTTTCCATTCGTGATCCCAAATTTAATATAGCACCCATCAACTGCTCTATCTCTTCTGTCGTTAATCTCGTAATCTGTGAATTTTCTGATTGAGAAACATTTTGAACTGTTACCGGACTATTTTCCTTGCTTATTAAATTGTTTTCCACTACATTATTCATGACACTGTTTTCCTCTGTTGGCGAGTTCGCCATGTTAACAATTTCGTTATTCTGACTATTCATCATTTTTCCCTTTTTCATCGATCGCGTAATCATTTGCAAAACATAAAAAAAAAATCGTCACTGTACGAAAATTACACACGGTGACTCTTTATCTCAACAATACCATTCACATGCAATGACTCCCTCAAACACGATTGACGAACAATTGAAATAATTGCACAAGATTGTTAAACGCGTATACAAGGCAATAAAAATTAAATTTTGAAAAATACCATTAGAAGAATGCCAATTACCAAATCTACACATTCAATACAGACTACAATTACTGAACTACAAATTACTACAACAATACTACAGTCTACAATTTTCACAATCAGAAGAATCCAAGGGACGATCCGAAGCAGCGGTCGCCACGTGCATGGGGGCTTAATTAAATGCAAGATTGAAAATGTTTTTTTTTTTTTTTGTTTTGTTTTAGTAACTGTATGTCCGATTACGTAAGTCTCGTAATCGGTTGGCCCTGACTAGTATTATTACGCTATCTGACTGCTAAGAACAATGTAAGAAAATTTTCATAAACACAGTTAATTAATTAAGTCCCCAGCAACTATAAAACCTACAAAATCCAAGCACAAATGTAACTGTTCTGTATGTGGGAGTGTGACTCAACGCCCACATCTGGCACGGTTCTTTTCCAACAAGACAAGAATTTTGATACCAATTATACTGACGTGACAAAAGAAATTTAGAAAAACTATAATTACGCAAGAAAACCAAAATTCACTCTAATACAAGAACACGAGCCAGATGCTTTGTTGACTGAACCTGTAGTGACACATTATTTCAGATACACAACTAATAAAGGAACATTATAAATTTTACCTTCATATATATTGACGAAATGCACTCATTACAATAACATCTGCTATCTCTCCCATCAAATAACTGCATAAGACATGGAACAACACTCTTTACTACAACATCTCGCTCCAACTTCACAACAACCACGAGCTCTCGACAAAACTGTCCTCTACGATCTCTTCACAAGCACTGACTGCCACGAACTCTAAACAGGCACTGTGGAGGCGGCTTAATAGTACTCTTTGGCGCACTCTCTGGCGCAGTGGCACAGTGTAGCCACCTTTCACACTATGGGACTCAACTGCTGAGGTCATTAGTCCCCTAGAACTTAGAACTAGTTAAACCTAACTAACCTAAGGACATCACACACATCCATGCCCGAGGCAGGATTCGAACCTGCGACCGTAGCGGTCTCGCGGTTCCAGACTGCAGCGCCAGAACCGCGCGGCCACTTCGGCCGGCCATCGAGGATATACTTCAACGCTGTCTCACTCCCTTCCCAACCACTGCTTCCCTTTCATGTCCCTCGAATCTTATAACTGCCAACTGGTTTCTGCACAAATTGTAAATAGCTTTTCGTTCCAATAACAATAATTATAACAGTGATAGTAGCAAATTCCACGTGCATTTGTAGCTGTTCAAAATTGACATTTTCGGAAACAGCAAATTCACAAGGAAATAAATTTGGGTTGTATAATTTAAGATCTTGGGAAGTGAGTAAGTTCTTGGTTGAAATTAAGAGTACTTACTTGTAATGGTGTAATGAGTGCGTTTATGGCAAAAGTAGGCATTATTGTTGTAGTAGTAGAAATATCGTTACCGGTCTTTTGATGCTGGAGATGTTAGTTAGTTCTTAGATATACCAGAGTCGGATTCCTGTTACTGGAAAGGAATTCGAGAAAGCAGCTGAGTGATGGAGTGGGACAGAAGAGATTTTGCTATGACGGGAACAATTTTCCATTCAGACGCGAGCATGAAGGTCGATGAGAGACAGGAGGGAATGTGTGCGGCGTTTTCTGTAGGTCAGATCTATCGTCAGCAAACGAGATGTCCTTCCTCAGGTGAATGAGAGCGCCGATTTTGTGGTAAGGCCTGCGGAAAGGGGGAGGGGGGGGCGGGATAGTGACACAGGGTGGGCGCCGTGTCGGACCGCTGTTCCGCTAAGCCCGGCCTCCGTCTTCGTTAGCGGCCGCACCCGGTCCCTTATTTCTCTTCATTCCGCCCTCGTGGCTAAGTAAAACTCTGCCCCCTTACGGCGCGCTCCTCTGTCATCATTAATATCACTTTATGCGGCACTTTTTGCGCTGCGATTTGTCACGACCCTTCCGCAAGACTTACTTATTGTCTGGCGTGCTCCTCAGGCGAGGCCTCGTATTTGTCCCAGGGGAAAACCGCTCGCTTCTCGAGAAATTACTCGCTGATGTGATCTGTTCCGCACGGGACGGAACACTGGATGTGCGTACCGAAATCTGTTCGACAGAAGAGAGGGATGTGGAAATCTCCTTTCCATGGTTCCCGACGCTGAAGCGAACTTCATCTTCAACTTGAACGTTACGTCTAGTCTTTAGGTTCCACACTCTAATACACGTCAATTTTGAGAATTGTTTTTTGTAGTAAAGTCTTACATACGACATTGTAAAATGGTAGGAAAAATTCTAAACAAACCTTGTGAGATACAGCGTGTTAAGACATACAAATTCTAAAAATTAAGTGAAACACACGTACACAGCCGGCCGGTGTGGTCGAGCGGTTCTAGGCGCTTCAGTCTGGAACCGCGCGACTGCAGGTTCGAATCCTGCTTCGGGCATGGATGTGTGTGATATCCTTAGGTTAGTTAGGTTTAAGTAATTCTAAGTTCTAGGTGACTGATGACCTCAGATGTTAAGTCCCATAGTGCTCAGAGCCATCTGAACCATTTTTGGACTCTTTGACGATGATTGGTTCAAATGGCTCGGAGCACTATGGGACTTAACTTCAGAGGTCATCAGTCCCCTAGAACTTAGAACTACTTAAACCGAACTAACCTAAGGACATCACACACATCAATGCCCGAGGCAGGATTCGAACCTGCGACCGTAGCAGTCGCGCGGTTCCAGACTGTAGCGCCTAGAACGGCTCTGCCACTCCGGCCGGCTATTAGATTAAAATTTTGCCTACAAGAAGCTTACGTTCAGGACATTTTACTGAAGTCACATATTCTCAACACTTGGTTGAGTTAAACAAAAAATGTAGGAGACTTACAACATAAAGAAAATGTAGTCTTTGGTGTGTCCTTACGAAAAAGCACTCGTCTGCACTGCGATGGGTTCTTAGATTTGCTTCCGGAGGAGGTCGAGTGGGTACTACAACAAACACAGAAAATATATCACTTTATTGTAACTTGAACAAGATGAAATAGTCTGAAACAGTCCATATCCACAGGACGGTCTACGTATATTTATTACTGTCACTGAACACTAACGTATCACGTGATACTGTACACAATACAATCTATTCTCTAAATTTATAGTTGATTGTAATCTATGCTGCATGATTCTAATGCAACCATCTTGCAGCTGGCTCTGTAGTGAGACGATGTATTCGCCTTCGGCGATGATTGTGGAGTGGGGTGAGTGGCACTCCGCTCTGGCGTAAGTCTGCCTTCATCAGCCTCGGCGTACGGAACTCTAAGAGGACGTACTTACGCCGGCGTTTCTGATTTGTCGATGCGTCTGGTAGCGGGTGCGCTTACTTGTGGATCCGTCGTAAGGTTCCAACTTCTTCACAGTACGTCGATCTCCGTACGACACCAATGTCTTTTACGCTGCAAAACGTATCCAATACTGTTAAGTCCGCAGCTCGTGGTCTTGCGGTAGCGTTCTCGCCTCCCGCGCACCGTGTCCCGGGTTCGATTCCCGGCAGGATCAGGGATTATTCCTGCCGCGATATGACTGGGTGTAATTGTGTCGTCGTCGTCGTCATTCATACCCATTACGGTCTGAGGAAGGCAATGGCTCTGAGCACTATGGGACTCAACTGCTGAGGTCATTAGTCCCCTAGAACTTAGAACTAGTTAAACCTAACTAACCTAAGGACATCACAAATATCCATGCCCGAGGCAGGATTCGAACCTGCGACCGTAGCGGTCTTGCGGTTCCAGACTGCAGCGCCTTTAACCGCACGGCCACTTCGGCCGGCGAGGAAGGCAATGGCTAGGACCTTGTCTAGTACGGCGGTGTGGGTCTACCACATGGTCTCCTACACTCTTCGGTGTATGGGACCTCATCAACACTACATTTAAATTGGTGAACTAAGTTATTGTATGTGGTATAGGTAAGCAAGAAAATGTCTGTAATACACTGAGATGACAAAAGTCATGGGATACCTCCTAATATCGTGTCGGACCTACTCCTGCCCGGCGTAGTGCAACATCTCAAGCAACTGGAAGTCCTCTGCAAAAATATTCAGCCACGCTGCCTATATGGCCGTCACAACTGCGTAACTGTTGTCGGTGCAGAATTTTATTCACGAACTGATCTCTCGATACTGGCTAAAAAATGGTTCAAATGGTTCTAAGCACTATGGGACTTACTTAACATTTGAGGTCATCAGTCCCCTAGAACTTAGAACTTCTTAAACCTAACTAACCTAAGGACATCACACACATCCATACCCGAGGCAGGACTCGAACCTGCGACCGTAGCGGTCGCACGGTTCCAGACTGTAGCGCCTAGAACCGCTCGGCCACACCGGCCGGCTCTCTCGATTCTGTCCCCTAAATTTTCAGTCATATCAAGTCGGGCGTTCTGGGTGGCCAAATAATTCTCTCGAATCGTCCGGAAAGTTCTTCAAATCGGTCACTAACAGTCGTGATGCGGTGACATATTTGTGACGATGAATTCCATGAATAGCTGCAAAAGATGTCAAGCAGCTGAGTGTAAGCAGGACCCAGTCCAGTCCATCTAAACCCAACCCACACTTTTATGGAGGCGCCATCATCTTGCACAGTGCCTGTAATGTTGTTGCTTTAATTTGTTCTGAAAGCGGTGCTGATAGACAATAAAAGCGGGTTAAAAGCTGTGAGCTGTCTTGGGAAGTTAACCTTGCATTACTCAGCAACTGTTTCACCAGGTATCCAGTCTAGCTTACCAAATTCCCAACCAGACTAACATTAATTATAATCTTTTAGTACTCATCTTACGATAACCGGTGATATATATATAAAAAGACAATTTAAATAAAAAGAAATAAATCAGTTTATATTTGCACATTTATTTTAAATTTGATCATTGTTCCGTTAAAATTTCAGCGTATCAAACTTGATTTATAACTAAACTGGTGCCTTATTTAGGATTGTGAAAATGTGAGTTTGTAATTTTACGGAACACATCAAATAGGAAGCCAAGATTGGGAGACTACATACAACACTGCATTCATAAAATAACACACGAAGAACGTTGAGACATACCCAAGAGGAAATTACCACAACCAACCGATTCAATTTTCACCCAAAGAAGTTACGAAATTACCACACTCTGGTATACTAAATTCATACCAACTCTCTGTGAAATCTTCCCGAAAAGAATAGCTGAGGGCTACTTTGATGCTTACAACACATGCTTCACGTGGTAACTTAGTTTACGCAAAGAGTGTAACTCCACAATAATTTAGATAATTAAAATAAATTACATCGAAACGCAATTTACAAAAGAAAAGCCTCAAACTGGTTACTATCGTCTTACTATGAACCTGATGGGCCAAACAATTGTATAAGCACGTGGTACTGGTCTCACAAAGTACACCCCACGTGGGTTGAACACAAAGAAAAGTTGCTACATTGAAAAATATTGTCAAGACGAGACGTTATAATCTCACGCACATTCGCATTTAAGATTGATGATCTTAAAAAAAATGGTTCAAATGGCTCTGAGCACTATGGGACTCAACATCTTAGGTCATAAGTCCCCTAGAACTTAGAACTACTTAAACCTAACTAACCTAAGGACATCACACACACCCATGCCCGAGGCAGGATTCGAACCTGCGACCGTAGCAGTCCCGTGGTTCCGGACTGCAGCGCCAGAACCGCTTGATGATCTTAGTTAGAGTTACTGATCAACACATGGTTCCACTTTACTCACAAAGTAGTGACAAAGCAACTTCCGGAAGATATTCTGAACTTCACACACGAATTACACTGCGTTGCAATTTAAGATAACATTAGACATTTTAGAGCTAAACCTGAAATAAAAGTGATTAAATTTTCAGTTAGGCTGAACTTAAGAAATCCATTGTCCTATGGACTTAGCAGACACGCGGTTAGCCGGAGATCTTCCCACTTCAGACACTCGCCACGGACAGACTGACCTGGGCTCCCACCGAACGTGCTTAACAGATACAAACGGAAGTGACCAGAGAGGCAGCTTCCTATACCAACATGACAAGGGACGGACAGGACCATACTAAGAATAGAAACCTCTCTGCTTTTAGAAAGCATAGCTACCTGTTCTGACGTTGGTCCTACTGTTCTCTAGCAGACAGGCTTGTCTGCTACCATCAAGCATGCAACTACACTCCTGGAAATGGAAAAAAGAACACATTGACACCGGTGTGTCAGACCCACCATACTTGCTCCGGACACTGCGAGAGGGCTGTACAAGCAATGATCACACGCACGGCACAGCGGACACACCAGGAACCGCGGTGTTGGCTGTCGAATGGCGCTAGCTGCGCAGCATTTGTGCACCGCCGCCGTCAGTGTCAGCCAGTTTGCCGTGGCATACGGAGCTCCATCGCAGTCTTTAACACTGGTAGCATGCCGCGACAGCGTGGACGTGAACCGTATGTGCGGTTGACGGACTTTGAGCGAGGGCGTATAGTGGGCATGCGGGAGGCCGGGTGGACGTACCGCCGAATTGCTCAACACGTGGGGCGTGAGGTCTCCACACTACATCGATGTTGTCGCCAGTGGTCGGCGGAAGGTGCACGTGCCCGTCGACCTGGGACCGGACCGCAGCGACGCACGGATGCACGCCAAGACCGTAGGATCCTACGCAGTGCCGTAGGGGACCGCACCGCCACTTCCCAGCAAATTAGGGACACTGGGCTACGGTCCCGCACACCGTTAGGCCGTCTTCCGCTCACGCCCCAACATCGTGCAGCCCGCCTCCAGTGGTGTCGCGACAGGCGTGAATGGAGGGATGAATGGAGACGTGTCGTCTTCAGCGATGAGAGTCGCTTCTGCCTTGGTGCCAATGATGGTCGTATGCGTGTTTGGCGCCGTGCAGGTGAGCGCCACAATCAGGACTGCATACGACCGAGGCACACAGGGCCAACACCCGGCATCATGGTGTGGGGAGCGATCTCCTACACTGGCCGTACACCACTGGTGATCGTCGAGGGGACACTGAATAGTGCACGGTACATCCAAACCGTCATCGAACCCATCGTTCTACCATTCCTAGACCGGCAAGGGAACTTGCTGTTCCAACAGGACAATGCACGTCCGCATGTATCCCGTGCCACCCAACGTGCTCTAGAAGGTGTAAGTCAACTACCCTGGCCAGCAAGATCTCCGGATCTGTCCCCCATTGAGCATGTTTGGGACTGGATGAAGCGTCGTCTCACGCGGTCTGCACGTCCAGCACGAACGCTGGTCCAACTGAGGCGCCAGGTGGAAATGGCATGGCAAGCCGTTCCACAGGACTACATCCAGCATCTCTACGATCGTCTCCATGGGAGAATAGCAGCCTGCATTGCTGCGAAAGGTGGATATACACTGTACTAGTGCCGACATTGTGCATGCTCTGTTGCCTGTGTCTATGTGCCTGTGGTTCTGTCAGTGTGATCATGTGATGTATCTGACCCCAGGAATGTGTCAATAAAGTTTCCCCTTCCTGGGACAATGAATTCACGGTGTTCTTATTTCAATTTCCAGGAGTGTAGAAATACATTTGCTTATTCATCCTCTCACATAGAAAGGAAGGGGGATGACAGTATCTTATCATATACAGTACATAGAAGATAGCAGATGTAGGTTCCGTATGAGACTGTGTGACATGAATTACATATAAACTGTGTTTTAAAGTGTAGTAGAGTGACAGATCGTTCTTGTTTTTGTGTAAAAGTAACATGTTTCACTGCTCAGTCTCCTCCCAAATAGTCAGAAACACCACAGTAAATTTAGATTTAAGAAATTAACATGAAAGGAATCCAACAGAGACCTTTCATGCCTTGTAGACACTTGGGTCATGGATTCGTGGGGTCGGCGCCATACTCTAACATTACCATCAGTTCTTGCCAACTGAAATCGGGACGCATCTGAGTAGATGAGACATTTCCGGTCGTCTGGGGATCAACCGGTATGGTCACGAGTTCAAGAGAGGGGCTGCAAACGATGTCACGCTGTTAGCCAAGGCACTCGCGTCAGTCATCTGCTGCGATATCCCATTAACGCCAAATTTCGCCGCACTATACTGATGGATACGTTAGTAGTACGTCCCACATAGATCTCTGCGGCTATTTCACGCACTGTTGCTTGTCTTTTAGCACTGAAATCTCTACCCAAACGCCGTTGCTCTCGCTCGTTACGTGAAGGCCGTTTACCACTGCGTTGTCCGTGGTGGGAGGTAATGACCTAAATTTGGTATTCTCGGCACATTCTCGTACTGCGGTTCTTGTAATACTGAATTCCCTAATGATGTCCGGCAAGGGCGATTCCGCAGTGGATACACCGGTTCCCGTCAGATCACCAATGTTAAGCGCTGTCGGGCGCGGCTGGTACTTGGATGGGTGATCATCCGGGCCACCATGCGCTGCTACCATTTTTCGCGGTGCACTCAGCCTCGTAATGCCAATGGAGGAGCTACTCGAACGAATAGCAGCGGCTACGGTAAAAAAAAAAAAAAAAATCATCATAACTGTTACGGTGCACGCTTATTTCGAAGTCCGTATCGATCTTAGTGCTGAGTTTTCACTCAGATGGCGCTTTGGCGTTGGGCGGTTGTTTCCGTGTGTGATCGCTGGCCGGGGCTGAGTTGGAGGCGTGTGAAGAGGTAAGAGGTGACTGCCTTGGCGTGAAGACAGTTCGCCTCGGCTGCGGTTGTTTGCGTCTGGACGCCGAGTGGGGCCCGATGGGAAGACCGGACCGTGATTTTACGGTTAATAGTGCGTGGACAGCGGCGTGGTGTGCCGTTTAACTTGATTCGCAAGGGGAGCAAAATCTCACGTGTTGCAGTTTGTCGAGCCCGAGTTTGAAATACCTTCTATGTGCGGCGGGCTGTCATTTCGTCCTCCTGTCTCTCCGTCGCTGGTATTGCTATCCTCGTTTACCGTCCCATGGATGTATATCGATGGGCTAGGCTGCTCTCCGTACTCTACTAGACGCTGGTGATGGAAGTGCGTCGTTTAGCGGCACGTTAGTCTGGGTGCAAATGGCTCTGAGCACTATGGGACTTAACATCTATGGTCATCAGTCCCCTAGAACTTAGAACTACTTAAACCTAACTAACCGAAGGACATCATACAACACCCAGTCATCACGAGGCACAGAAAATCCCTGACCCCGCCGGGAATCGAACCCGGGAACCCGGGCGTGGGAAGCGAGAACGCTACCGCACGACCACGAGCTGCGGACCAGTCTGGGTGCTCTATGTTTGATCTTCAAGTGCATAGTCTTCGAGTGGCACTCCTTAGAGTTTGCCTTGCGCAGTTAGATTGGAATTTATTTTGTCTTGTGGTGCTTCCGCTTTCCGTTAACGAAGGTTAAGCTTGATTCGGCACTCCGTACGATGCTTGGCACCTCGGCAGACGGGTCGGAGCCACCTTCGCGACTAAACGGAAGCCTTTGGACTGAGAGGTCTTGTGTTTTGCATAGTGTTCATAAATTGTTGTTTTGGTATTAAGTTGGCTGAGGTTTCTTATGGATTTCCCTGCATTTGGTCTGTTGTCCGGCCCGGGCCAGGTCTCGTTATTTTAAAAGTCGGTTCTTGTTTTGGCTTAGTACGATTTTGGTTTACTGCCTGGTGGTTCTGGTAGTACGCCGGGTCGCTGTGGTTGTGTTGCATCTTGTATGGGGCTGTGTGCTCGGAGCCGTGGAGCACCACTTGTGTGAACTGCTTCACTGGGGAGTACTGAACGAGCCATTCTTGGTGCTCTTTTGTATGAAATAGTTTTATTATTATTTTAAAGTAACATTATCACTTAAATGATTTAATTCATGTTGCGTTAATTGCAACTTGGGTACTGAGAAATTTAGTAGTGTAATTACGCAAGATTTAATAGTGGCACATGTGCTTTACCTTTCGTAATCTGTTAATTACCGAAAGACCATAAGCTCATAATCATATGATGTGATTTTCTTAAATTATTGTGTTTTTATGCTATGTTATTGTTTTTTAAATTTGCTGATCACTGGTCTACTGTTCCAAGTATTAAAATGTTTCAGGTAGCTATCACTTGCGTGCCTTACGTGTCCGTTGTTGGCGCGGCCTGGTGTCCGTTGTTTGTTTTGGTGCAGCTGAGTTAAGTATTGCGCTGCCTCCTCCCTTGCGGCCCCGTCGTGTTCTTCTCATAAACATTTCCTTCAAGGCACTTTGGTTAATTTTATGCTAGTATCATTTTAATTTCTTACAGAAGCCGACCCCGGGGAAGATCAGTTTGGATTCCGTAGAAATGTTGGAACACGTGAGGCAATACTGATCCTACGACTTATCTTAGAAGCTACACTCCTGGAAATGGAAAAAAGAACACATTGACACCGGTGTGTCAGACCCACCATACTTGCTCCGGACACTGCGAGAGGGCTGTACAAGCAATGATCACACGCACGGCACAGCGGACACACCAGGAACCGCGGTGTTGGCCGTCGAATGGCGCTAGCTGCGCAGCATTTGTGCACCGCCGCCGTCAGTGTCAGCCAGTTTGCCGTGGCATACGGAGCTCCATCGCAGTCTTTAACACTGGTAGCATGCCGCGACAGCGTGGACGTGAACCGTATGTGCAGTTGACGGACTTTGAGCGAGGGCGTATAGTGGGCATGCGGGAGGCCGGGTGGACGTACCGCCGAATTGCTCAACACGTGGGGCGTGAGGTCTCCACAGTACATCGATGTTGTCGCCAGTGGTCGGCGGAAGGTGCACGTGCCCGTCGACCTGGGACCGGACCGCAGCGACGCACGAATGCACGCCAAGACCGTAGGATCCTACGCAGTGCCGTGGGGGACCCCACCGCCACTTCCCAGCAAATTAGGGACACTGTTGCTCCTGGGGTATCGGCGAGGACCATTCGCAACCGTCTCCATGAAGCTGGGCTACGGTCCCGCACACCGTTAGGCCGTCTTCCGCTCACGCCCCAACATCGTGCAGCCCGCCTCCAGTGGTGTCGCGACAGGCGTGAATGGAGGGACGAATGGAGACGTGTCGTCTTCACCGATGAGAGTCGCTTCTGCCTTGGTGCCAATGATGGTCGTATGCGTGTTTGCCGCCGTGCAGGTGAGCGCCACAATCAGGACTGCATACGACCGAGGCACACAGGGCCAACACCCGGCATCATGGTGTGGGGAGCGATCTCCTACACTGGCCGTACACCACTGGTGATCGTCGAGGGGCACTGAATAGTGCACGGTACATCCAAACCGTCATCGAACCCATCGTTCTACCATTCCTAGACCGGCAAGGGAACTTGCTGTTCCAACAGGACAATGCACGTCCGCATGTATCCCGTGCCACCCAACGTGCTCTAGAAGGTGTAAGTCAACTACCCTGGCCAGCAAGATCTCCGGATCTGTCCCCCATTGAGCATGTTTGAGACTGGATGAAGCGTCGTCTCACGCGGTCTGCACGTCCAGCACGAACGCTGCTCCAACTGAGGCGCCAGGTGGAAATGGCATGGCAAGCCGTTCCACAGGACTACATCCAGCATCTCTACGATCGTCTCCATGGGAGAATAGCAGCCTGCATTGTTGCGAAGAGTGGATATACACTGTACTAGTGCCGACATTGTGCATGCTCTGTTGCCTGTGTCTATGTGCCTGTGGTTCTGTCAGTGTGATCATGTGATGTATCTGACCCCAGGAATGTGTCAATAAAGTTTCCCCTTCCTGGGACAATGAATTCACGGTGTTCTTATTTCAATTTCCAGGAGTGTAGATTAAAGAAGGGCAAACCTACGTTTCTAGCATTTGTAGACTTAGAGAAAGCTTTTGACAATGTTGATTGGAATACTCTCTTTCAAATTCTGAAGGTGGCAGGGGTAAAATACATGGAGCGAAAGGCTATTTACAATTTGTACAGAAAGCAGATGGCAGTAATAAGAGTCGAGGGGCATGAAAGGGAAGCAGTGGTTGGGAAGGGAGTGAGACAGGGTTGTAGCCTATCCCCGATGTTATTCAATCTGTATATTGAGCAAGCAGTAAAGGAAACAAAAGAAAAATTCGGAGTAGGTATTAAAATCCATAGAGAAGAAATAAAAACTCTGAGGTTCGCCGATGACATTGTAATTCTGTCAGAGACAGCAAAGGACTTGGAAGAGCAGTTGAACGGAATGGATAGTGTCTTGAAAGGAGGGTATAAGATGAACATCAACAGAAGAAAACGAGGATAGTGGAATGTAGTCGAATTAAGTAGGGTGATGCTGAGGGAATTAGATTAGGAAATGAGACACTTCAAGTAGTAAACGAGTTTCGCTATTTGGGGAGCAAAATAACTGATGATGGTCGAAGTAGAGAGGATATAAAATGTAGACTGGCCATGGCAAGGAAAGCGTTTCTGAAGAAGAGAAATTTGTTAACATCGACTATAGATTTAAGTGTCAGGATGTCATTTCTGAAAGTATTTGTATGGAGTGTAGCCATGTATGAAAGTGAAACATGGACGATAAGTAATTTGGACAAGAAGAGAATAGAAGCTTTTGAAATGTGGTGCTACAGAAGAATGCTGAAGATTAGATGGGTAGATCACATAACTAATGAGGAGGTATTGAATAGGATTGGGGAGAAGAGACGTTTGTAGCACGAGTTGACTTGAAGAAGGGATCGGTTGGTAGGACATGTTCTGAGGCATCAAGGGATTACCAATTTAGTATTGGAGGCCAGCGTGGAGGGTAAAAATCGTAGAGGGAGACCAAGAGATGAATACTCTAAGCAGATTCAGAAGGATGTAGGCTGCAGTAGGTACTGAGAGATGAAGAAGCTTGCACAGGATAGAGTAGCATTGAGAGCTGCATCAAACCAGTCTCAGTACTGAAGACCACAACAACAACAACAACATTGGTAAAATTGTGCGGCCTTCATTATGCACACTGTTTGTCACAATGTCTCATGTATCATGATGTGCGTGTGTAATGGTGCAATAAATGGATGATTGTTATTTCTGTTTTGGCTCCCTTCATGCCTCCTTTCTTGTCCCTATTCGTACGCTATCCTTGTACTAGTGTTGGTCAGCCACATCAATAACGACCGGGAGAGCGGTGTGCTGACTACACGCCCCTCTTATCCGTATCCTCCGAGGAGGATGACACGGGCGTCGATGGGCCACTTGTGGCCTGAAGGCGGAGTGCTTTTGCTTTTTAACAATTTCTGAAATGAAATATCCCATGTGCCTAGCTTCAACTGCCGTTCCGTTAATTGGCGTCGTGCACCCATAACCACGTCAGATACCATTTCAGAAGAATTACCTGTGTACAAGAGAAAACTCCTCCAATGCACTGCCGTTTTGTACCTTGTGTACGCCATATTAACGCCATCTGCGTATGTGCCTATCGCTATTCCACGACATTTTTTACCTCAGTGTTATCTTGGTTTTCGTGGACACCAGCACAAAAATAATTTTTTGGCCACTCTCAGCTCTCCTTTGTCTTGTAACATTACAGGCAGTGTTGAAACTACCGATACAGAAGTCGGCTCCGATTCCCGTGACGTCATAGGTACCCAAACATAGATAGGGCATCCTATATTTGAAATTTTGCTTGAGAATTGTTAGAGTATTTAAGTAGTGGTGACAGATTGGTTTGCACCGTAGGGTGAGATCTAATGCAAAGTGGAGGATGACAGTTCGGTTGCGAGTTGATGAAGCCCACAAGTTTAAGAGGGCTTTCAATAAGCAATGCAACAATTCAGGATTCCAATACACAATATTATTACCCACGCCTTTGGCTATACAACTCTATATTTGATCATTATGTCCGTTCATTGAGACAGCTTTATGTCACCATATTCAGAGGGCCTGTATGCCCGTATGTTATCACTCTACTGGTTGACGTTGGAGCGATCGTATTGCTGTATCAGTAACGTTTCCGTCATCCACGTACTGTTTCCTGCGGAAGTCCAGTGAAGTTTGTGAGCTCCTGACGTGTGTGCGCAGACATGTGTGAGGCCTTGCGTTGTCATTTAGAAGGATAAGTTCAATTTCCATGTTTGTGGCGACGAACATGCTGAAGTGTTTTCTTCAGGTTCCTGAGGGTAGCAAAGCACACTTGATATTCCCACCACGATGGAGGACATCAAAAGGAATAACAGCTTCAGAATCCCAGAAGACTGTCACCATGACTTTAACGGCCGAGGGTACGGCTTTGAACTTTTTCTTCGGAGGAGAGTTGATGTGGCACCACCCATCGATTGCTGTTTTGTTTGTGGTTCGAAGTGACGGACCCAAGTTTCATCGCCATTGACGTAGTTCGACAAAAAATTGTCACAATAAGCCTCGTAACAAGTAAGCAATTCCGCACAGATGGTCCCTCGTTTCTCCTTACGGTCTTCTATTAGGCGGTGAGGAACCCAGAGGAAAGCACACCTTTGAGTACGCCAACTGGATGTGTCAGCACTACCAACAGAAACGTCCAATTGACTAGCAAGGTGCTTGATTGTGATCTGTCGATCACAGCGAATGAGGGTGTTTGCACGTCCCAACACTGCAGGTATCACAGCTGTGTGTTGCCAGCGACACGCGAGATACCGGACAGGTAAGCGCGATATTCCAGAATGAGATTTTCACTCTGCAGCGGAGTGTGCGCTGATATGAAACTTCCTGGCAGATTAAAACTGTATGCCCGACGGAGTTCGAGTCTCAGTCGGGCACACAGTTTTAATCTGCCCGGATGTTTCAAGCGCGATATTGTTGCGAAGGCGACAGACGACTCGGACAACGACTCCCCGTGTTTTGTTAGCATCTAGGTCTTCGTAGACATTCTTTAGGCATCTATAAATATCTGCAATGCTCTGTTTTTCTGGCAAAAGAGCCCTAATCACAGACACCGTTTTGAACGCTACGTATAGCGCCGCCATCTATCGGAACTTCATTAAACTGCAGGGACTGAAGCGGAAATATTCCTCGATGTCCTACAAAAAATTCGACATTTTTTTCAACCGAAACTGGCCGAGAAGAAAAATGTTTTGCGTCACTTATCGGATGGCTCTCGTAGATAAGAAATCTTTGTGGTTGCGCACTGGTTTGAAGCGTAGTCGGAGGTTTAGGTTAGGCTGAAAGGTGACAGTTCGGTTGTGACCTCGCATAGCTAATGAGTATGACTACGTAATAAACATTTCAGCCAGTCACAAAGGTTGATCCCCTTATGAGTCCTCCCCCCTTTCGTTTTTCCTCCCCTCCCTCATTGTTTTCCCCCTCATCTGTCCACCTCCCCCCCCCCCCCCCCCATCAGCCCTTGGCTAGGGTGTGTCATCTTTGTGCCGACATTTTAGTGCAGTGTTTACAGTGAGTGTTCAGTGTTGTATGTCTTCTCTGAAGTGTTGCGAACGGACATCATACTGTCGCTGGGTGTGATTTTTATATTTCTTGCGAACAGAAACCAGACTGTCGCCATGTTTTTTAATTGTCTGTCTACTATGTTCCCCGTCTGCTTCTTGTGTATTTTATTAGCTTTGACACCCCTTTGCTTTATGTTTCAACTTTCCACAATTTTCCGCCGTTTTACAATTTCAGTCACCGTTTTATCGCCTGCTTTTATTGTTTCTTCTCTTCTTTCTTACGTTGTAAAAAGTCTGTAGGCTGCAGAGCAGCGTAATGAGCTGCTGCCAGCCCGCCCCCTTAGGGGGCAATCGAAATACAATAAAGGAAAAAAAAACACAAAGGTTGATTGTGTGGATGATTCGTTTGGCCTGTATCAGATATACTGGTGAGTCTATCAATAGGTGCATACAAGGCTTCGGGTTGCTCTCAGACAGGCCGCAGCGGCCCGCTGGCGTTGGCGCCCCTCGCGGGAAGACCGGAGGCGCAGAGCCGCGCCGCCTGCAGAGCTTAGCGGCGACACAAACCAGAAGAGGCGCGCCGCTACAATCTGTAAACTCAGCCGGAATCATCGTTACCAGAGTGCGTCGCGCGAGAGATAAATGGCGGCGCTAAGGCAAACAGAGCGCGCGAGATGAGGTCAGCGGAGCGGTAGATTAGAATGCGGCCCCCGGGAGGAGCGGCGCGGGATCCATCATCCCGCCCCACACTTGAGCCCGGGGCGCAGCCGGCCGGCCCAGCCCTGCCGCGCACATTAACACTTGCCAGATAGCCGCCGGGATCCATCAGCCGCAGCCGCAGCAGCAGCCGCGCCCGTCTGGGGACCTCTGCCGCCGCGCCGACAACCCTCGTCCCCCCTGGACGACTTCAAAGGAGAGCCGAGTTTGTGGTGTAGCGGAAACTTCAGAAAAGTTCGTGGAAGCTTGACATTGCTAAACACCTGTCTACATGACTCTGAAACCCGGGAAACCAAGATCGGTGATCAAGAATTAGTTACTTACTGCCCTTATTTGCAGTCCAGTTAATTCACTCTCCATGTGGCCATAGTGTTCTTAATTGCTTCACGGTTACTGAAGATACTCTAAGTCCGCTGACGTGGCCGCGATGGTCTAGTGGGCAGAGCACTAGATTCCAACCCAGAAGGTCTCGGATTCAACCCAAGATAGGAACCGTAATTTTTCCTCGTTCTAACCACTCCAACACGACCCCAAGTCATCCTGCGATCGAATGTGTACCTGGGAACTTTACTGTGAATAGAAGGCCGCAGGAACACTGGGCTTGCGACTCACCCTTCCTAGCACCGCAACGAAGAAAAAGCTATTCTCTACCTTCAGTCAGGCCAGCAACACGGTCATGGGGAGAGGGGGGCTGTGCCATATAGACTTTACTTTCTTATTTTAAATCCTCCTCTACAACTGCAATACAGTGCGTATTTTGCCACCAAATGCGTTTCGTTCTGTTTATATAAAACGTCAGCCGACCGATGTGGCCGAGCGGTTCTAGGCGCTTCAGTCTGGAACCGTGCGACCGCTACGGTTGCAGGTTCCAATCCTGCCTCGGGCACGAATGTGTGTGATGTCGTTCGGTTAGCTAGGTTTGACTAGCTCTAAGTTCTAGGGGACTGATGACCTCAGATGTTAAGTCCCGTAGTGCTCAGAACCATTTCAATCATTTTTATAAAAAGTCATCAGTGGTCTGCACTGTAACATATTTACAACTAGCTGTTACCCAGAGCTGTACTCACATAACACTAGTTTTGTTATGAGGAGTGATGATGAGTAAGTAAGCTACCGTGTGTGCAATAACGTCAGCTGCCGTCGTGTATGTGCTTCTTTAGGTAAGCACATCTCGTGATGTGCTCCCCATTCTTCCCCTTCCCAAGCTGTCCCAGCGCACGATGCGTTGGCATGTGCACCGTCCCTGCTCAGCGGGGACGCTGCACATGCATCGTGCTACTGAAGTAGCTATACGGTATACAACGTCTACATGATGCAACAAACAGTGTGGAAAGTGTGGATTAAACATATTGAAGATTGTATCAGCACTGTATTCACCACTTAGAATAGTATCACGTAGACACATCACCTAATAAAAGCAGTTTCGCAAATAAGGTAAATTTCAGAATTCAAAGGGTATTATCCCTAATTTGCGTAATATTCTTCAAATCAATAACTATCTTGTACTACACACTTTATAAAGTGGCCTGTGGGGTTACTCAGGATTCAAGCTATCTCCATACCAAATTTCATGGAAATAGATATTTATACACATGTTTCATGCGTATGTCCAAGGAACTTCGTCCTGCAGTTTCGTCTCAGTGTTTATGACGTCATATTTCCTGAAACAGTATCGTACAATGATATAATTTTGTAGGTGCATTCAGCGGCTTATGCGGATACGGTCTGCGGAATGTGTTGCGAATTGAGATAGTAGCAAAGGAGTAATAAATTTACATTTCATGCTCGATGAGACAGTTTTTCACGCATCTCAGTGTTTCTGGCATCATATCTCATGCACTATGTGTTGTGAATTTACATAATTTTGTACATTCATTCATATGTGGATACTGTCTGCAGCATGTGTTGCAAACAGAGTTAGTAGCAAAGAAGTGATATATTTAAACTTCAAAAACGATGTGGCACTTCTTCACGCATCTCAGTGTTTATGACGTCATGTCTCCGGCACTATGTGTCGTACAGTGATATAACTTTCTATGTACATTCAGAGAGATATACAGGGTGAGTCACCTAACATTACCGCTGGATATATTTCGTAAACCACATCAAATACCGACGAATCGATTCCACAGACCGAACGTGAGGAGAGGGGCTGTGTAATTGGTTAATACAAACCATAAAAAAATGCACGGAAGTATGTTTTTTAACACAAACCTACGTTTTTTTTAAATGGAACCCCGTTAGTTTTGTTAGCACATCCGAACATATAAACAAACACGTAATCAGTGCCGTTTGTTGCATTGTAAAATGTTAATTACATCCGGAGATATTGTAACCTAAAGTTGACGATTGAGTACCACTCCTCCGCTGTTCGATCGTGTGTATCGGAGAGCACCGAATCACGTAGGGATCCAAAGGGAACGGTGATGGACCTTAGGTACAAAAGAGACTGGAACAGCACATTACGTCCACATGCTAACACCTTTTTATTGGTCTTTTTCACTGACGCACATGTACATTACCATGAGGGGTGCGGTACACGTACACACGTGGTTTCCGTTTTCAATTACAGAGTGGAATAGAGTATGTCCCAACATGTCAGGCCAATAGATGTTCAATGTGGTGGCCATCATTTGCTGCCCCACAGAAAGATGTCCAGAGGTGTAAGATCAGGAGAACGGGCTGGCCAATTTATGCGTCCTCCACGTCCTATGAAACGCCCATCCCACATCCTGTCAAGGGTCAGCCTAGTGTTAATTGCGGAATGTGCAGGTAAACCATCATGCTGATACCACATACGTCGACCCTTTTCCAGTGGGACATTTTCGAGCAACGTTGGCAGATCATTCTGTAGAAACGCGATGTATGTTGCAGCTGTTTGGGCCCCTGCAATGAAGTGAGCACGAATTAGGTGGTCGCCAATGATTCGCACCATACATTTACAGTCCACGGTCGCTGTCGCTCTATCTGTCTGAGCCAGCGAGGATTGTCCACGGACCAGTAATGCATGTTCCGCAGATTCACTGCCCTGTGGTTTGTGGAACCCGCTTCATCGGTAAACAGGTAGAACTGCAACGCATTCTCTGTTAATGCCCATTGACAGAATTGCACTCGATGATTAAAGTCATCACCATGTAATTGCTGATGTAGCGACACATGAAACGGGTGAAAGCGGTGACGATGCAGTATGCGCATGACACTACTTTGACTCAGTCCACCGGCTCTCGCAATGTCCCGTGTACTCATGCGTGGGTTCATGGCAACAGCAGCTAACACACCAACTGCACCCGCTTCTCCTGTGACGGGCCTGTTACGGACCTGTTTGCGTGCTACGACCATACCTGTTGCATACAGTTGGCGGTAGATGTTTTGCAATGTACGGCACGTTGGATGCTCTCTGTTCGGGTACCGTTCTACATACACCCTGCAGGCGTCAGCTGCATTTCGTCGACACTCGCCATAGATGAGTATCATCCCCGCCTTTTCAGAGTTCGAATACACCATGGACACAGTTCCTACAACACTACACTATCACAGACGTCTGGTAACACGGTGTACTACAGTTGGTCTGCGTGCGGAGACGAATGCAGAATAACAATAGCAGCAAGCGCTACATGCGGACACTGCGACAGCTAGACCAAACCACAACAGTGCACTACAGCCACACTCGTAAGCACGGTCGTCATCGTAAACATGTCCCTGCAGATGCTGCTCGCCGACCGTGGCCCGTGTTTGTTACAACACGCAACTGAACGTCGGAGGTTTCAAGTGTCAACTTTAGGTTACAATATCTCCGGATGTAATTAACATTTTACAATGCAACAAACGGCACTGATTACGTGTTTGTTTATATGTTCAGATGTGCTAACAAAGCTAACGGGGTTCCATTTAAAAAAACGTAGGTTTGTGTTAAAAAACATACTTCCGTGCATTTTTGTATGGTTTGTATTAAGCAATTACACTAGCCCCTCTCCTCACGTTCTGTCTATGGAATCTGTTCGTCAGTATTTGATGTGGTTTACGAAATATATCCAGCGGTAACGTTAGGTGACTCACCCTGTATACTGCAGAATGTGTCAGTTCTACTACATGAACAGCGAAAATTTAGTAAGCGATTAACATATTACCTTTCATTATTTTGTGGGAACTGCAAACGGAAAAAATTTCATAAAGGTTTGAGGTTAAGAGTAAATTTAGTTCCAATTCACTATGTGATCTCATTCTCAAATACTTGATGAACAACATCTAAGCGTTTGCGCTTCGTGGTCTACACTTATCTTCCACCCCCACCCCATACTTCTTATAGGTAGGTGGTTCGTATTCCCCCAGTGATTCTTTCCAGGCAGTGTTCGATACATGTACAAGTTTGGTTGAAATGGGTCCAGTGATTTCAGAGGAGATGTGGAACATAAACACATACATGCATTTTTCTAATATCTATAGGTATCGTCTTTTTCATATTCCGACTTTGATGAAATCAAGCCTATACGGTGCCCCAAGCTGAACTCAAGTTACCTGTAGAAACCCCACGAGAATTCATCTGGTAATTTTGCAGATTAAAGTGTTCAAACAGACAAACAGAGAAATTTCTCGCTCCGAACTGCGTCAGGGGCCTAGTTGAAGGTTTACGAGCTCCACGGAAAGATTTCTTAGTCGTCTTATTACATCTGCAGACACCATTCATATTTTGCCCTTGTTCAAACAGACAAACAGACAAACATGTCGGTTTTAGATAACACAGTACCTTTTCCCGTGATCCGATTTAGATGACGTGAAGCCTATTCGATGCACCAACCTATGCCCAAATTACTTTCAAAAACCCCGTGAAAATTCGTGTAGCAGTTACGATGAAGCGTGTTCTAACAGACATAAACACAGTTTTATTATTGGTATAGATTTTCCATGCTTTCTAGATCTGAGAACATCTCATTAAAAAGATTTTGAAGGGCGATTTTACTTGGCGTATTTTATGTCTGATTTTCACTCACATGAGAAACTGTAGTATGATAAACGACAGATAAAGAGAACATTTTCAGATCTAATGAACAACAAAACTAGCGATTAAGTTGGCACCACTACTCATGTAGAACGACCCGCCAAGACAGTCGAGCGGGTTAAAGCGCACCGCGGGGATGCGGGGTGGAGAACTTGTCCCACATCGAATCCACCTCACGTGGTTAACGACGAGAGAACTGGAACGGTAGCTCAGTATGTCCGGGTAGAGATTTTCCTGCCCTATGTAATAAAAAAAAAGTTTAGTGAAGTATTCAACGATGAATTTGAAGGGTGGTCATGTGATGTCTGTCCAGACCAAATGACGAGAACAATAGCGAACAAGATGGGAAAAGTGCAGGTCAGTCAGCGGTCTCCGATTTGATCTTACAGTTTTCCACATCCAACTAGGTGAATACTGGGCTGATACCCACGCCCCGTCTCAGATACACGCTATGCAAACAGTTACAGCACGTTCTCACACACGAACATCGATTTACTTAGCCTGATGGAGTATACGGATTACGTCAGGGGTGTAGTGGTGGACCCCACCAGCCACCAGTTACATTGCTTCAGCTCATATTAAAATACCGAACTCGTAGACGAAACGAGAAAACAAGCCACATGCACAGAAACTTGTAGAGACGCGTTTAGCCAGATGTACGCAAAGAAATAATAGAGTTGATAGTTTGAGCCCTATTTCACTTCAAAAAATGTATAGTAATGCGAACCAGTGTGAGATTGGATAAATAGCAGCAGCGCAAAACCTGGAAATACCTCAAAAATGTGTATGTACACGACACTTACTTATATGAGCGGAAGACGGACATCAAATTCCATAGGTATAATCACACCTCAATATCTTCTGTAACGAACTGTTTGAGTTCTATAAAGCAAGCTAAATTGTAGATATGTTTCGTTACAGGCCACTAGGTTGACACTTGCTTTTATGTTTCTGTGATCTAGGAAACAAAACGGGGACAATCACTGACGAACACAGCTCTTCACGACATCTGCATCAACGATCAATCATTCCATACCTAAGTCGGACAGTCCGTCTACGCTGATGTCATGGCAGTTGCATAGCAAGGAACCACGACTGAAGAGTAACAACAGAAGTTTATTACATAAATCAAGCTCCTCACTATACGAGTCATTCATATGCGTAAACTTGCGAGGGCCACATAGAGTAATACCCAACCCTCACAGGGTGGCGATATCAGGGTTATATTTCATAGTTACATAGAAGTAAGTCAGAGACTCCATTCAGGCTAAAAATTAAAAATAAATACGTATTGATTAATGAGTGTGAAATCTGAATGTTAATTCATGTATGTTTCGAGGGCGACCGAGAAATGATAATAATATAAAAATGGTAGCCAAGTGTAGGAGTATGTTTCCCTGATTTTTGTAAATCGATACATAATGACATCAATACGTTACAAACTACTGCAAAAAAATGGTTCAAATGGCTCTGAGCATTATGGGACTTGACATCTGTGGTCATCAGTCCCCTAGAACATAGAACTACTTAAACCTAACTAACCTAAGGACATCACACACATCCATGCCCGAGGCAGGATTCGAACCTGCGACCGTAGCAGTCGCGCGGTTCCGGACTGAGCTCCTAGAACCGCTAGACCACCGCGGCCGGCCAAACTACTGCAGACATGTCAGTTTCCATTAAAACCAAGTCTTTATGTGATAAAAGCCGATCTTACGTTCAGGGACACACTTGCAAGGTGGTTTCAAAAAAAAACGTAAGAGCCTTGCAACCAAACATATCAGAGTGGTACTTTCTACAAAGATCTAGTTCGGGTGGTCGCAAAAAGTAGTACCTCTTTGGTAGTTCGTCAGTTTCTCTCGGGAACAGAGGCTTCTTATAGGCCCAGAAAAGAGGAATCGGCTCATCCTTTTGCTGGATTTCGAGGTAGCAAAAAACGCTTCCGCAGCTGGTATAGTTAGCCTCCAGACCAAGTAGACCCGCAATTTAGCCGAGGTTTGTAGAAGTTTAAGTGGGTGCTAAAGCTCCAGAAGCTGTCAGCCAGCACTTCTTTACGTAATTGAAGATACTAACATGACTGTTTACTTTAATCTGAATATGATTCTATTGGAGTGGAGTAGTAAGCTCCTCATCTTTCTTTAGTTTCTAATAGTGGCGACAATCATAGTGATTGTGATCACGAAATAGCCTGTGGTTTATTACGCCGGCCAGTAAGGAATGAAAGCAGATGCCTACGCCGTATTAAGGACATGAAAGCTGTCACCCATATCCCCAGTTGAGCAGAACGTGACAACACAGGGGAGAAAATCTTGGCGTTTACCCACTGCAGTGAGGTTCCGTTTTTTTACAGTAGGAGGTCGAGGTACACAAACTACGAATATTAGGCATAGCACTGTGTACCCCCACTGCGAAGCACACTGTCCCAAAATTGAGGAGCTGCACCCACCCTATACCAGACGTGAATGACATAGTACACATAATGGCGGGCTTTTTCAAGCCAACACCCATCGAGAAGATCTACCACGGTGCTGAAATAGCTTTATCCCCGACTCCCGTTGTAGCAGCAATTACTACAACTTTCCGTGCTACAGCTGCAAGAAGACCAGCCTGCTAACAGCGAGCTGCCATTGTCGTGTCGTTGAACCGATTGAGGGAGATAGTCGCCAGGTGTAGCCTGCCCCTTTCATTATCTGAAACACACCAACGAAGGAACCACTGGTGTAGTGGAACGCTGAAAATATGAATTACATGGCTTCCGGATACGGTAATGAAATAAGGGAAACATGTTTTCCGAATCCACCCTACAGAAACAAACGGACCTGCAGGCGGGTATGAAACGAAGAAAATGGTTCATCATCGTACCCATTTCCTTAATATTAAACGTAGGGGCATATTTTGTTGATATTACACTATGGATACCTTCCAGCTGTGATTTACATTTTCCTTGTTTGTGTCGAATTGTTTCTTAAATAAACGACTCACTTACTGGAGTGGAAGAATATGTTTTTATTTTGCCGTCTTGCTGCGTGGTTGATGATGAACCTGTGTTTGAGACTGATAAAAAAGTACGTTTTGATTTAATAAGCTACAATCTGTAGCAGAATCGTTACTACTACACGCCATCTTAGAAGCGAGAAGAAGCTGTGGACCAAGACCACGAGAAGGCAACAGTTTTATTTATTTATTCATTTATTTATTTTTTTGTGGTCTTAAGCTTTGCGTAGATAGAAGCTTGATCACTGAAAGACTACCGAATTATTCCACGATTGAGCGTGCTGAGTTAGGCTAATGGTAGTCATTGGACAGAACGCATAAATGCCCGTTAATTATGCTTTGTTGCTGTTTTCGTTGCAAAAATGGCAACCTACCGACGCAATCGTAACGCATATTTTTGAAGAGGTGCAAAGAGTCGGTGTTGTTCTATGTCGGAGAGTATTTAAACGACCATTGGGACCTATTGCGCCCATGGGAAACAATGCGTTGAATCTACGCCAACAGAAAAACAGATTCTATGACTGCAGTGATCTCCGTACGGTTTGCACCGTACGCAACGATATCCTAATGTTGCAGTAAGGAATTGGGCGTTTTATGAGAATATTTTGCCCATTGCCGAATGTGATGGATGTTTTCAAGAACAAATCATCGCTTCAGGGGCGCCGGCTTTTGAAAATCAATGTAGGTGCACTAAGTCACAGCTGACAAACTCTAAAAACTAACTTCTCTAAGCCAGGCGCTGTGGCCGAGCGGTTCTAGGCGCTTCAGTCCGGAACCGTGCTGCTGCTACAGTCGCAGGTTCGAATCCTACATCGGGCTTGGATGTGTGTGATGTCCTTAGGTTAGTTAGGTATAAGTAGTTATAAGTCTAGGGGACTGATGACCTCAGACGTTAAGTCCCATACTGCTTGGAGCCATTTGAATTTGAATAATCTCCCTGAAAATTCAGTTTCAGGTATTTTCGAATGAGCAACACTTGATAAAGGCGAACGAACTGTTGTTTATTAGGTTCTTTTTCCACAATAATTAATACGAAAAGTGAGCCCTTCTCCATGAAGAATTGTATTTTTTTTTCAGTTCTCTGTGTAATTTATAATGCTGACTCATAATGAATGTGTTCCTACGCACAGTGGATCGTTTTATGAAAATGTTCTCCACAATGTCAAGGGTTGTGTTGGAGAAGGAGACCAAACTGCGAGGTCATCGGTCTCATCGGATTAGGAAAGGAAGTCGGCTGTACCCTTTTCAAAGGAACCATCCCGGCATTTGCCTAAAGAGATTTAGGGAAATCACGGAAAACCTAAATCAGGATGGCCGGACGCGGGATTGAACCGTCGTCCTTCTGAATGCGAGTCCAGTGAGCTAATCACTGCGCCACCTCGCTCGGTAAAATGTCAAGGTTCAAGTGTTTTGCTTCCTGTTTATGGACCTATATGATAACACTGTTGTTCAATTTCTCTTGCTTCATGGTGCTGTGCAGGCAATTTTTTAATCTTCTAAGGGCGAGGAAAGACATTTCTGTTGCACATATAAAAATTAGTTTAGATAAATCGACCTTTAGCACTTTCATCACCTCTGAAATCAATTCGCCGACGTGTATTATGAGAAAGAGAAGAACATTTAGCCTTCCCTACTTACAACAAAATAATTTTTAGATATACACACATCTAACATTTTTCTGTGTGAACATAATCTTTCTGGGTCAAAGTCATCCTTACACAGTTATATTACATAACTGCAATCATTAGTTTTTGAAAGAAGACATGCTTCCATATCTTTAAGTGAGTTTTATCAGGTTTAGAAAATCGATCCTCTAAACACCGAATCTCAGTGTTTAAAACCTCAAAATAAATTCTCCGGCAGCAAATACGGAGACAGGCACAAGCACAGGATACAGCATCGTCATCAAGTTTCCGAGAAATCTTTCGAACTTTAAGAAGTTTCCAATTTTCGACATCAAAGGTTTTGGTCAGTTCCAAGCAAGAGCTCCACACTGCATGGTAACTTTCACCAATTCGACTTAACTTCACAACATCTCGGACAATATTAATATTATCCATGGCTTTTTTAGAGCTGTAGAGAGAAATTTTGCAGAAAATCATTCAAAATTTCAACTGGCTCTAAAATTTTTGTAAGAAGTATCCTGACGAACAAACGAGCACTGAAAATTTAAGAAAACTCCAGCTAAAGCACTGGCATCGGTGTTTTCGAGCACGAGTTCCTTGAAGAACAAAATTAGATCTTCGTAAATCTGGAAAACAGTTTTCAAAGAATTTATTCTACAATACTGACAGGGCGAAAAGACTACGGGATGAATAAAGTTAGCAGCCTGGGCAGCTTGCAGAGCCTCAGATATTGCTGGTCGCCTGGGGGACCCGCGTTTAGAATTGGTCACTTCCTTCACATCTCAAAGATAGTCTGTCAGCATAGTCTCGTTTTGAATTTGCCTCTTACGTCACAAAGTTCAAAGAATGGGCCAAACAGCAAACAGGCACAACTCGCGGCTCAACTTCTCTGGCCTTCGGTTGCAACCCAGGAAAAGTACATGTCATGTTTGTCGCTCCGTCAGAAGCAATACTTCTGCATGACTTCATATCTATAGAAAACCTAATGCGAACATCCAATGAAACTGTCAACAGTATTTCAACTGTAGTATCTTCAGTGATGTATACATCAAAAAATAATTCATTAATTTGAAACTTATCACTGCAGAACTATCAAAAGCAAATCAAAACTTGCTGGTATTGACATACGTCGCTAGATTGATCCACAATTATCGAATAGTATTGGGAATGTTCTACAAAATTTACCACATACTGTAAGACTTCGTTAGCCGAAAGCTATCTGTACTTTTTGCGCCGAAGCCAAGAGGACAAATCCGAGTTATCTTCAGAAAATTACTCTAACAGTCCATTATAATTAGAATTTTCATGGGTGTGTGACCATGGATTGCTAACGCTTGCACCATGAGATAAAACAGTGAAGATAACACTGCACGCTCCTAAATTTCCAATTGCTCTTTTACGATTACAGCAAGAAACATGATCCCAGAATGAGATTTTCACTCTGCAGCGGAGTGTGCGCTGATATGAAACTTCCTGGCAGATTAAAACTGTGTGCCCGACCGAGACTCGAACTCGGGACCTTTGCCTTTCGCGGGCAAGTGCTCTACCAACTGAGCTACCGAAGCACGACTCACGCACGGTACCCACAGCTTTACTTCTGCCAGTACCTCGTCTCCTACCTTCCAAACTTTACAGAAGCTCTCCTGCGAACCTGTGAGTACCGGGCGTGAGTCGTGCTTCGGTAGCTCAGTTGGTAGAGCACTTGCCCGCGAAAGGCAAAGGTCCCGAGTTCGAGTCTCGGTCGGGCACACAGTTTTAATCTGCCAGGAAGTTTCAAGACACATGATAATTAGACATCTCATGATAAGCAAACCTTTCTAGAAACCTCAACTTCAACGGATTCTCTTATCCCATCTTCGTTTTGCTTATTGTTCATCGTAAGAGACAAACTAGATGAACTCACTTACTTAAACTGAGAACAAAAAATTTTACCGCTGCACGTCGTGTAAAATACATTTATATCTTTCCACTGTTTTAGAAAAGAACGACCAGCACCAAAAAGACCAATTTTCTCTGTTTCATTCGATACAGCAGTTGAGTCGAAGCCACCTAAAGCAACATCTGTAAACGTCTGTATACGTCATGACTTTTCATCACTGACGAGCGGACAATGAATATACCTACTTCAAAAATTACATACAACAAAGAAATAAACAAAATAAATTGTAATTGTAAGGCCTGTGGTGTTACGCAACTTCTTGATGGACAAAGAACTCAAAGCAAGCGGTTTTATCTTCTGCCGGCCTTTGCTCGTTGGGAGGAAGGTTCGAAAATTTTTGTAACGTTTCCGCGAGAGAGTAACGCTGAGCACTAGTCAATAGTCTCTGGTGGACTGGGAAGCGCTGGGCCAACGCGACAACGCGAAGTCAAAATTAGCATAACTGACAGCTTACAACTTTTCTCAAATTTTCTGTATTTTTTTATTGATTCTATTTTTATTCGCCATTTTGTGTGAGTGTTGAGCACTCCAAAAAAATTTGCGGGGCTTCGCGAGCACCGGAGAGCGCCCCTCCATTGCTACATCATTCATAACATTCCTACTTTCTGCTCTGGGGGATGTGGAGATCCGAGGAATTTTACCTTGTCATTGAGAATAATCATGTTTTTGTCCGTTTCTAATCGGTGTGTGTTTGGTGCAGCTCTTCGCTCAGAGATCTTTTGGTGGGTACTTGCACTTATACATGACGGAGGAATAGTTAACGAAAAAAAATGTGTACCGGATTGGGTTTCGAACCTGGCAGCTTCTGCTTACTAGGCAGGTGTGTGAACACTGCACCATCCGGCGCATGGCGTTATCGCAACTGAGCGGAGTATCTCGGCACGCATCACGGCCTACCCACACTCCCTTCGAGCGCCACCTATCCGCAGTCCTGTCCACTCCCTCCATATTCGCTCTTCCGAGATTCCCACAGGAGGTCGGATTTATTTGTGCATCCGCAGTGAAGATGGTTGATCAACTGACCCAGCTATGCCTATCAAATTATATGAATGCGTGGTGTCTGTTCTTCCGGATATGTCCGAACGAACGGACATCACGCATTCATATAATTATACAGGGAGAGATATTAGGGATTTACGACCCATCAACGACGAGTCATTAAAGACGAGGCTCGAGTTAGCGTTAGGGAAAGACAAGAAAGGAAATCAGTTCTTTTCAAAGGAACCACAATGGCATTTGCCTTAGCTGGTTTACGGAAACCGCAGGAAATCTATACATCAATGAGTGGGCAGAGATCTGAACCGTCTCCTTCCAAACTCCAGTCCAGTGCCTTATCATTGGGCCACTTCATTCGGTCCTTCTGTCACTGGCCAGTCCGCTTCGAGATCGGTAAATGCATGATTTATTGACACGAAGTTGTGTGAAGAAAAAGATATAAATATTAGAACCTGGAGACTGCACAACTGATCCTGGACGACAATCGAATTTCACACTGAGTGTACATCGAGTGCGTCTAATACTGGCGTGAAAATTCCAGTCTCTCCTGTCTTAGGTGATGTTAGTACCGTGTAATTACGTTCAGTGTTGATTAAAACACACCTTTGTCAAACTGTTCTGTAATCCGTAATCTTTCCCTTGTGAACCTTTCCTATCTCTTCTATGCCAGCATGTATACTAGGACAAAGAGCTCGTACCAACAGTTTCTTCGAACTGGTTGATATGAGCATAAAGCGATGAATCATTGTCTACCTTCGTTTGCACTGAGCGTGGCAACTGGGTACAGGTGATTTACAAATGATGAAACTAATTTATTCTTAGTATTTTACTCAGTAATGTCTTATAGAATGCACTTTCAGGAATAGAATTTTCAGAATACAGAAGCATGTTCTAAGAGTTATATCTGGTGTTAGTTTCAGAACGTCCTGCAAAACTTGTAACCTTACATAGCGTATGAGATATTTTCTAGAAATATGACGGAGTTTGTCAGATTTAAAGAACTTCTTCCTCTATAATAGCCACTTCTACTACAGTGAAGAATATCTTCACATGTATCTTTGAACTAATGTGTTAGATTACTTAATAACTTACGTTAGCACTAATACAAGAATCTTTCGCAATGATATTTTATTGTATGGTACTTAAATAAAATGTGCACCTTTCACGTTTTTTCCACATCTCAAGACCCTCTCTATTGTTTCCGTGGAACACTACTAATGTAGCGTAAACAGCAAGTTGATTACCAACTAGATATACAGGGTGTTACAAAAAGGTACGGCCAAACTTTCAGGAAGCATTCCTCACACACAAATAAAGAAAAGATGTTACGTGGTCATGTGTCCGGCAACGCTTAATTTCCATGTTAGAGCTCATTTTAGTTTCGTCAGTATGTACTGCACTTCCTCGATTCACCACCAGTTGGCCCAATTCAAGGAAGGTAATGTTCACTTCGGTGCTTGTGTTGACATGCGACTCATTGCTCTACAGTACTAGCATCAAGCACATCAGTACGTAGCATCAACAGGTTAGTGTTCATCAAGAACGTGGTTTTGCAGTCAGTGCAATGTTTACAAATGCGGAGTTGGCAAATGCCCATTTGATGTATGGATTAGCACGGGGCATTAGCCGTGGCGCGGTACGTATGTATCGAGACAGATTTCCAGAACGAAGGTGTCCCGAAGGGAGGCTTTCGAAGCAATTGATCGGCGTCTTAGGTGGCACGGAACATTCCAGCCTATGACTCGCGACTGGGGAAGACCTAGAACGACGAGGACACCTGCAATGGACCAGGCAATTCTACGAGCAGTTGACGATAACCCTAATGTCAGCGTCAGAGAAGTTGCTTCTGTACAAGGTAACGTTGACCACGTCACTGTATGGAGAGTGCTACGGGAGAACCAGTTGTTTCCGTACCATGTACAGCGTGTGCAGGCACTATCAGCAGCTGATTGGCCTCGACGGGTACACTTCCGCGAATGTTTCATCCAACAGTGTGTCAATCCTCATTTCAGTGCAAATGTTCTCTTTACGGATGAGGCTTCACTCCAACGTCATCAAATTGTAAATTTTCACAATCAACATGTGTGGGCTGACGAGAATCCGCACGCGATTGTGCAATCACGTCATCAACACAGATTTTCTGTGAACGTTTGGGCAGGCATTGTCGGTGAACGATGGATTGGTAGAGGCGGACCAATTCCATTGCCTCCACGCTCTCCTGACCTCAACCCTCTTGACTTTCATTTATGGGGGCATTTGAAAGCTCTTGTCTACGCAACCCCGGTACCAAATGTAGAGACTCTTCGTGCTCGTATTGTGGACGGCTGTGATACAATACGCCATTCTCCAGGGCTGCATCAGCGCATCAGGGATTCCATGCGACGGAGGGTGGATGCATGTATCCTCGCTAACGGAGGACATTTTGAATATTTCCTGTAACAAAGTGTTTGAAGTCACGCTGGTACGTTCTGTTGTTGTGTGTTTCCATTCCGTGATTAATGTGATTTGAAGAGAAGTAATAAAATGAGCTCGAACATGGAAAGTAAGCGTTTCCAGACACATGTCCACATAACATATTTTCTTTCTTTGTGTGTGAGGAATGTTTCCTGAAGGTTTGGCAGTACCTTTTTGTTGTTGTTGTTGTGGTCTTCAGTCCTGAGACTGGTCTGATGCAGCTCTCCATGCTACCCTATCCTGTGCAAGTTTCTTCATCTCCCAGTACCTACTGCAATCTACATCCTTCTAAATCTGCTTAGTGTATTCATCTCTTGGTCTCCCTCTACGATTTTTACCCTCCACGATGCCCTCCAATACTAAATTGGTGATCCCTCGATGTCTCAGAACATGTCCTACCAAGCGATCTCTTCTTCTCGTCAAGTTGTGCCACAAACTCCTCTTCTCCCCAATTTTATTCAATACCTTCTCATTAGTTATGTGATCTACCCACCTAATCTTCAGCATTCTTCTGTAGCACCACATTTCGAAAGCTTCTATTCTCTTCCTGTCCAAACTATTTATCGGCCATGTTTCCTTCCATACATGGCTACACTCCATACAAACACTTTCAGAAACGACTTCCTGACAGAGAAATCTATAGTCGATGTTAACAAATTTGTCTTCTTCAGAAACGCTTTCCTTGCCATTGCCAGCCTACATTTTATATCCTCTCTACTTCGACCATAATCAGTTATTTTGCTCCCCAAATAGCAAAACTCCTTTACTACTTTAAGTGTCTCATTTCCTAATCTAATTCCCGTAGCATCACCCAACTTAATTCGACTACATTCCATTATCCTCGTTTTGCTTTTGTTGATGTTCATCTTATAACCTCCTTTCAAGACAATGTCCATTCCGTTCAACTGCTCTTCCAAGTCCTTTGCGGTCTCTGACAGAATTACAGTGTCATCGGCGAACCTCAAAGTTTTTATTTCTTCTCCATGGATTTTAATACCTACTCCAAATTTTTCTTTTGTTTCCTTTACTGCTTGCTCACTATACAGACTGAATAACAGTGGGGAGAGACTACAACCCTGTCTCACTCCCTTCCCAACCACTGCTTCCCTTTCATGTCCCTCAACTCTTATAACTGCCATCTGGTTTCTGTACAAATTGTAAATAGCCTTTCGCTCCCTGTATTTTACCCCTGCCACCTTCAAAATTTGGAAGAGAGTATTCCAGTCTTTCCTTTTTGTAACACCCTGTAATTATAATGATGCAAGGAGAGAACTCTGAGCAGTCGTAATACAAAAGCTAGGTTTTGAGTTTGATTACCAAGTCTGAAACATTATAAAAACATAAAAAAACACTGATGGTCATTAAAGCTGCAAGCACCGGGAAGGACAGAATACAAAGATATTTCACTTTTAGTGGCTATACAGTACAGGAGGAAAAAATACTTGTTTGCAACCGTGTGGAGGGTAAGAAATTTAGTACACAGAACTGCCGTCACCTCTAGCAGCAACAGCCGGCCGCTGTGGCCTAGCGGTTCTAGGCGCTTCAGTCCGGAACCGCGAGCCTTCTACGGTCGCTGGTTCGAATCCTGCCTCGGGCATGGATGTGTGTGATGTCCTTAGGTTAGTTAGGTTTAAGTAGTTCTAAGACTAGGCGACTGATGACCTCAGATGTTAAGTCCCATAGTGCTTAGACCCATTTGAACCATTTTTTGAACTCTCCCCAGCTGATACTTTTTGAAGGTCAGCGCTCTCCAACCAGCTCGGGTTTTTGACGATCTAACTCTCCAATTGGACAGAATGTGGCACGATACATCTCATGAGGACATCCAATGACTCAATCAATCATTGTCGAGCCGAATAAATGCTTGCATATGGATCAGAGGTGGAGCAACGCGTTATTGACTTGCTCAATTTGCGAAGCTCTTTCTCTTGAATAAATCATCAAATTTTCCTGGAATGATAATCTTTTGTTTGTCTGTACAGGTATACCTCATCTACCGATTTCTGTCCCATTCGGATAATTTCTTCATATTTCGTCGACTCTTTTTTATTGTAGTTGGGGGGGGGGGGGGGGGAGATGACGCACCGGTCTTTCAACAAACCATGATCAGAAGTTTTCAGTGGGTGAGAGATACGTTGATCGTACTGGACAGAGCAATAGTGCAACGCCATGTGTGCCAATGTAGGACAGGACAACTCGGGCAACATGTTGGCTTGCGTTTGATAATGTGAGGAAGACCTCTAAACTTCGTCACAGCAACCGTCTTTAACATGTCAGAAACATGAAGTCTACTGTACATTTACAGGCTCTGCGAAGTAGATGGTAGGGTCTTGTTGTGTACGCAGTGGCACCCCACATTATCAAGTCATTGCTACGCCCTTAAGTGGATGACTAGTCCGCCAACGTCCTTTCTACTTGAAGTCTCCCCACACGGATTCTTCAAACATGATGCTGTATGCATAACCGGGATATTTGAAAAGATGATGAGCTGGAAATCCTACGTCTGTGTTGTCACTGTTTCCGCGTCAAGAGAATCCACAACAACCATCGACATGCTGATATTCCTCCGCACTCCTGCTGCCATCGCACTCTCCGTGTGGATACGTGACGTGGCTGCACGATCCTGTGCGGCCCAATGAAAAATACTGCTGCCCTCTCCGGCTCTAGCCGTGAAGAGGCACTGATGCTGAGTGTGGACGTCCTGCGCCCACTGAATACTTACAGTCTTGTGGGTTTCATCCTGTCGCTGTGAAACATTCCCTTTGTATGTAAAAAATGACAGTGCTGAGAAAACTCATACGTTATTTGATTTTAAAAACAGTTGAGCAAAACTGAACGTACTCAGACAGTTGTCTCTTTACTTACTCTGATCATCGCTAAACTGACACACAATATTTTTAGCGCAACGCAATATGACTTTCAATAATCCCTACAAAAGAATAGCTATGACTAACGATAACTTATACCTTTCATGAATCACTTACTTTACAAAAATCTTCGTTACTCGAACTGCTGCAAACAGCGAGCTGCAATACTTCCAGATAAACAAAAGATTCTAACTACTGAAGGCATTAACTACTGATAGGCATAGTTAGCAAATGAAAGATTTTGATAGAGAACAGACAATGTATTTACCTTAATAGTGTTATATATCAGTTCATGGCATCCAGTTTTACAAATTTCCTTTTTCCGACGGACACACGTCCAGATCGTCCGCTCATAGTAATCTCTCAAAACTTTGGCATCTCTCTCCCCACGTCCACCACTGCTGGCGGCTCACCTCCAACTGCCCAACGCTACGCGCAGTTCACATCCAACTGCCCAGCACTACACAAGCGAATAATCCAAAAATGAGTTCAAACAGCCAGAGACTGCACACAGCGCAGTCAGCGATTTTCATACAGAGCACTACGTGGCGTTACCAACATAAATACCTAAACAGACTACTTACTGCTGCCGAATTCTGACACATGCAGGTATATGCCTTTCCTCCTTACACCTGTAGTACCCTCGGGAAATAGTCAAGGCTCGTTAGTTCTAAACATAAGAAAGGGGAGTTACGAGACAAAAGATGCTGGTCGCCTTTGTATGACAAGAACCAGATCTTGGAGAGCGGTTATATGAAACGTCAGAGGCCTCTAAACGCCGTGGGCGTCAGGCAACGAATGTTGCGTACAGCTATAACATTACAAGCTGTAAAAAGAAGAGTGATATAACTGCAGACAAGGAGGGAGGATAAGAGAGAGATAATGGAACGAGTCTTTGAAAGGAGCATCTATACCTCATGAAGAGCCTATAGCAGGCCTAAGACATGATTTAACGACGGACGCCTCTTTCCCTCCACTCACCCTCCTAAGAATAGTGCACAATTAGAGCCAATGAGATTGTTAGGGCCCTTCGACAACAGGCCCTGTCATGGAGTGGGCGGGCCGAAGGGGAAAACTGAATAAAACTTTGAAGCACGATGCTCGGAGAGGTCTATTGCAGTCAGATTTGGAAGGTGGTAGTTATATCAGTAGACCGCTACGGTCGCAGGTTCGAATCCTGCCTCGGGCATGGATGTTTGTGATGTCCTTAGGTTAGTTAGGTTTAACTAGTTCTAAGTTCTAGGGGACTAATGACCTCAGCAGTTGAGTCCCATAGTGCTCAGAGCCATTTGAACCATTTTTTGTATCAGTAGAGACAGCCGAGAGTAGTCGGATAGGGCTAAGCAGAGTTATCTGCAATAGTTGCAGTGCTGCTGATGGCATCCTAGACATTCAGCTAGGGACTTCTGCATGTCATGTCGTGGTTGCGACTCAGTTATGACAGCTCCATTTTAAGTAGACGGAGCGGTGCTAGTTAGTTACTGTCTCTGTGTAAAGACTTGGTCTCCTCGTGGGTACAGTTACTTCAGAGCAAGTACATCGGATAGTGATACTGTTTTCTTAATAAAGTCAGAAGTTGTAAAACACTCATAGGGTTTGGCATTTCAGTACTTATTCTCAAAGCCTTATCCTTTTTAATTAGGGAGTTTCATCAACATAGTCAGGTCAAGACTACATCTCACTTAGGCCAACCAATCATTTCTCTTCTTCCTGAACCCTGTCACCCAGTCCTCAGTAACACTCACATTTGGAACTCCTCAAAAGAACAAACATTCAAAAGGGAATGCCAAATGAGTAACACATCATCTCTTAGTATGTGCGTTGCTGTAACCTCAAGTGTTCATCATTTATATATATATCTAATGATTTAGCGCGCATCATGCCAATTTCACGTTTTTTTGCTTGCTGTCTTGTTGTGTTGTAATTTTAGAAGCCAGAGGAGTAAAAAAATGGCCAGGTGGGAGTAGGACTCACGTTCTGAGGGTTCCTTACAAACTTAATTATGTACGTTAACAGGTCATCCATTCCGGGAATCGGTAACATCGACACTTTTTACCTGTTATCGGCATTGACACTGGTGAGATATTGGTCCCGGGAATTCCGTGTCTTAAGCTAACGTTTTAATTTTAAGCTTGAAATCGGATAACAAATGTCAAAGAAAAAATATTTTCCTGTAATTTAATCACAAGTAACAATTTTACGGTTTTTTCCCTTTAGCTGTATTGTGAAACCTTGCCTCTGGCCACTATTCATGATTCTAGGTAAACGGCAGGTACGCTGTAAATTCTGACGAGTAAGTTTGCGAGTATAAAAATATGGACATAAATGGCAGCATCTTTTGGTTACATTAACTTAGACATTTTATGTTTGTCACACCGGCAAGGGACCATAGGCCTTCATACGTGAGACAGATTTCAAGTTAGTACGTCTACTCGTTCCTGAGGAAAAGGGTTCGTAACAGGCGGACAGACAGATGGATAACAAATGAGAAAAAGACCTTTTTTCGTGTGAGATAATTATAGCTCAAGGACTTTCGGATGTCTTCCTCTACTCGTATTGTGAAACCTTGCTTCTTGCCTAATTCCATAAATCTAGGGCACAGAGAAGTACCCTATAGGGTTTGATGAGTGAGTTCGAGAGTACCAAAATATGTGACATAAATGGCAGTATATTTTGATTATATTAACTTAGAAGCTTACATTTACTCATTTACTACGCTACCAAGAGGCCTTAGACCTTAGTATGTGACATCAGTTTCAACTTGATATATCAACCCTTTCCTGGAAAAAAGAATCTAAAGAGACGAAGGGACAGACAGACAGTCAGCTAACAAATGACAAGAAATTTTTTGTGTGTGATATAATTACAAATTAACAGTTTTAGGATACTTTCCTTTAGTTGTACTGCGAAACATTGCTTCCTGCCAAATTGCATGGTTCCGTGTCAAGGAGGTACGATGTAGGTTTTGATGAATGGGTTTGCGAGTATCAAAATGTGTGACGTAAATGACCGTATCTTTTGACTGCATTGACTTAAAAGTTTCAATTTTTACATCGCCAAGGAATCATAGACTTTAATATTACTCATCAATTTGAACTTGATATGATTACATGTTCCCGAGAAAAATGTTTTAAAAAGTCGGGCTGACAGATAGACAGACGATGACCAGTGTGATCCTATAAGGGTTCTGTTTTTACCGATTGAGGTACGGAACCCTCACCCCCCTAAAAAGAAATAATCGGGTAGGCAGAATTGGGAAGGCACTTCAGTTAGTGGTAATAACCCTCTATAAAAATTCTGCATAAAAATATTTGTCGAGGTAAATTAATAATCCCAGAACGTCTGCGGCTTCGGGAAACATATCTTTGTTTGACTGCAGAGCGTGCTCCTAAAATGACTGTTTCACTGGAACTGAGGAGATGGGTCGCTTTTTAATACGGGCAGTGACACTTTGTAGAGGAGGCAGCGGCTGGGGGCCAGAACGCGCTCACTGCGACCGCAGACCGCGGACAATCAGGTGCGCTGCGCTGCACCGAGACCGCGTGAGATATAGCTATGGTAATGCGGCCCGGGGTCTGCCGATATTGATGGCCCGGCCTCTGTGTAGCTGGCGAGCACACACTACCGCCAACCAATCGCCCCGCCAGGGGAAAGGAAAGCGGGCACCGGGGGCGGGGATGGGGGCGGAGGGCGGTGTCGGGGTTGGGGGCCGGGCTTTGCGTCGACCGCCCGACCGTGCCCGTTTCCTCGAGATTGGATGAGAATGGCCCTTTCGGGGGTGGGGCGGGGGCGTCATCAAGTCCTTACATGCAAATCCCTTCCCGATCGCAACTCCTATATATGAGGGCTTCTTTTCCTCTCTGTGTGTGTGGGGGGAAGAGGTGGAGGGGTGAGGGGTGAGCCAGCCAACGGTGCCGAGCGGGTAAAGCCTACACTCATTCCAGCCGGCAATAAGCATGCATGGCACGGGAAGGAACGTTGCGAAGATACACACACATTCACACACACACACACACACACACACACACACACACACACACACACAGAGGGGGATGAAGACGCGCACGCCCGCGCTCGCCCGTGCGGATACGCATATCATGAAATATTCATTACCTTCCGCGGGTAACACTTTCAACGATATTAAAATGGTTTCTATTGCTGCGGTACGTAAGACATTCTGGAGAGTTATACACCCCCTCCTGAGCGCCGACCAGAGGGCTTAAAGAGGAGTTGGGAAGGCCCTAGCGGAGGCCCGAGGTGGTGGTACCTACGCCGCGATGAAGTGGATGGAATAAGGAGGAGGAGTCAACAGAAAGTTGGCTGGCGGGTTTTTCCCACTCTCCGTTCCCTTCTTTTAATGCCGGCGCTCCGGCTTCTCCCACAAATTGGATTCCGACCGGAAACGGAGGGCGGCGCTGGCAGTAATCAGACGCGGCGGCTTCCGGCCACCTAGGCTCCTCCTGAACTCTGGCGCCGGGCGCCCGCTCTGGGGGCGCAGCTCGTGTCCGTCAGGTCGTCTGCTGCTTGTCTGACCGCGGAACGGGTCACGTTAGTCCCAGTCTCACAAGCACACCGAACAGCAATCGTATTTTTGTATTTTTTTGTTTGTATATGATAAGTGAAGCTAAGAACGCCAAAATTAACCACCCTTAGCAGTTACATGCAGCTCTCAGAAACTCCCGAGAAAATCGATTTTGAAGTTTTCCGAGGATCTGTAATACCTTGAGGTAAGGTCACTTCCTCGCCAGGCAGTATGGCTCTGTGGTAGAATGTTATTATGCTGTGTAGGGGTCATGCGTTCGATTTCACACCAATGCAAGTTATTAAACGTAAGAGCATGTTCCAAGAGCATTTCTGTGAAGCGGGAAATTGCAGTAGTGCCCGAGACTCGTAATCCGCTGAGGGCTGGTCCGAGTCCCGTTTCGAGCGCTATTTTTTCTTGCTTTTTCCATTCAGTTCGAATGGCTATGTCATTTAAATATAAAATTCATCAAATACATTTGTAATGCCACTTCCTCGGACGAGAAATAAAAATCAAAAATTAGCTCCCAATACCCCAAAGATTTCCCCCCAAGTCCCACATTCCCAGAAAAGCTAATAAGCGAACGAAGTTCCATTTATCACTATTATTAGGACAATAACAAGTAATTAAATCAGGAATCTAAGACTTGACAATTTAGCAAACTACGAAAGAAAGATTAAATTTCAGTAAAATTAAAATCAAAATCATAATAAATCGCAAAATTAGCATAAATTAACATTCGCAAAGTAGAGTCAACGATCCCAAAGAATACTCCGTGTGAGTACTCTTTGGGAATCGTGAGTAATGACTAAGTATAATTCAATGCATTGTCACTACGTTACGAGAGTCAGCCGAAGCAGGTCATATATTTGAATGCTCGTACATGTAGGCGCGCTTAGATTGTTTTTGAGATTGAATAATTGCGATCTATTATGACGCAGTAATACGATCTTCTGACTTCAAATACCACGGCATTAGAATTCGAACGGAGGACTTTTACCTACTAGAATAAAGTGAACTTTTAACTAGATAATTGAACTAAACATTACTTAGACAGTGATTTGGGCAACGAACACTGATAGACAATTTTCATTTCTAATAGCCAGTGGGTTATGGAAGTTCAGTGATAGGTCCGAAGCATATAATTTAAATCCCCCCAACACCTGGGAAAGTTTTCTTCTCAAGGCTCGGTTATGAAGTGACTGATATTGTGCAATAAAACACCCTCTCGTGCCAAGTGTACATTTGTGATTTAAAATTATATAAAATTAACATGAAACTCCCGAGTAATAATGACGCGCAGCGATAATATTTGACTGTAGCGTTCGGCGCTTGTGTAGAATCTTTGACTCAAATAACAAGCCCACTGTTACGATTTACTAGATACTTGAAATTACGACCAGCCTGTAGGGAATTTGTTGTGGATGTGACTGTATCGGTTTTATCATTAATATTTCATCTTTAATCAGTTAAACATCGATTACGAACGATTAATTACGATTCTTGGTGAAGTAAATATCTCACGCACGTCGACATTTCGGTTCAGCACTGTTATTTTGTGTAACGTCGTCTTCGTAACTTGATATCGATCTCAACTCTCTACCGACTGTCGCCGAGTTTTAGCCGAGGCCAAGTACAAATCAAGCCAAATCATCAAGAAGAAGAGGCGTTATACATTGTAAATAACACATATCTATTTGTCATTTTTTATGAAAATGCAAGTCTTCTTATTTCTAATTAGAAATCGCTCACAAAAATTCTGTTTTCATTGCAAATATAAGTTTTTAATTAGCGGTATTTTATAAAAGACTCGACAATAAGGAGAGCTTAAATTCAAAAGAAACACTACAAATTACTTTTTTTTATCTTCGTGTATTTCACTCTGCAAGGAAGTGCTCGAGGAACACGCACCTTTGTTTAAAAATTTACCACAGTTGGGAATCGAACCTACGCTGCCCACATGGTGGGCAAGCATACTACCACAGAATCACACAGTCCATCAAAATTTTAAACTTGCCTTAGGATATTGCAAAACTTCAAAGTCGATTTTCTCGAGAATATTATAGATTTGCATCGTACAGCTTTGGGAAACTGATATTTCAATTCTGAACTTCAAACATCACAAATCTAAAAAATACAAAAATCCGATTGCCATGTGGTCTGCTTGTAAATCCCCAGCACACTTCTATGTTGTTGTTGTGGTCTTCGGTCCGAAGATTGGTTTGATGCAGTTCTCCATGCTACTCTATGCTGTTCGAGCCTCTTCACCTCCGAGTAATTACTGCAACCAAATCCTTCTGAATCAGCTTACTGCATTCATCTGTTGGTCTCTCTCTACGATTTTTACCCCCCCCCCCCCCCCCACTGCCCTAAAATACTAGACTGGTCATCCCTTGATGTTGAGAAAGTATCCTATCAACCGATCCCTTCTTTTGGTCAAATTATGCTACACATTTCTTGTCTCACAAATTTATACAGTTACATCTCATTAGTTATGTCATCTATCCATCTAATCTTCAGTAGTCTTCTTTAGCACAACATTTCGGAAGATTCTATACTCTAAACTTTGTATCGTCCATTTTTCACCTGCATAAATGGCTACACTCCAGACAAATACCCACAGAAAAGACTTACTCCTCTTAAGTCTATATTCGATGTTAACAAATTTCTCTTCTTCAGAAATGCTTATGTTGTCACTACCAGTCTACATTTTATATCCTCTCTACTTTGCCCACCATCAGTTATTTTGCTGCGAAACTCGTCTAGTACTTTAAGTAACTCGTTTCCTAATATAATTCCCTTAGCATCACCTGATTTAATTAGACTACATATCATTATCCAGGTTTCGCTTTTGTTGATGTTCATCATACATCCTCCTTTCAAGACACTGTCCATTCCGTTCAAGTGTTCTTCCAGAGTTCTTTACAGTCTCTCACAGAATTACAATGTCATCAGCAAACCCTAAACATTTTATTTCTTCTCCCCAAACCGTAATTCCAACTCCAAATTTTTCTTTGGTTTCCTTTACTGCTTGTTCAACGTGCAGGTTTAATAGCGTAGGAAATAGGCTAGAAACCTGTCTCACCACTCGCCCACTCGCCTTGTACACGCGGCGCTCGGGGACCACAGCACAGCTACGACACCTGAGGATGGGCTTATAACAGTCCGAAACTGGTCGTGTGAAAATAAAGTAATTTATAACTGAAGCGGTATTTTCAACCTCTGCTACCAAATTCTTCTTGAAGTCTGTGGGTATTTCGCTTGTTTCATACATTTTGCACATAAGATGGAGGAGTCTTGTGATGGCTGGCTCTCCCAAGGCTATCAGTAGTTCTGACGGAATATCGTCTGCCTCCGGGATGTTGTTCCCTTGTCACTTCCCTTTGGTTTATTCACGCTAAGATATGAAAGCAATTTCTTTGGTAAAAAAATTGCAGCTTTGAATTTAGAACGACGTCCAATATCCATTTTGTAACACCTGGAAGTGTGAATTAAGAAGGCCAACACTGATAATAACCTCGAATTTTTGAAGCTTATCTGAGTTAATCTCTTTATCCTACCAATTAAGTTGTAAGACAGGCTGTTGTCATTTAGACGATACTGATCATCCTTGTACCTTGAAAATGGGCTGGCGTAGGTTACTTTCGCTGATGGAGCGATCTCTTTCGGCCAATTTCGTGCACAAAGGAAGCAAAAGTAGCTGATATAAGTGGTGTTTCGCATTCAGTAATGCGGAAATGGAGAAGAATATGCAAGTTTAAGGTGCTGTATTTGAGAGTACATATGAGAGCTGAGTGAATGCTGGTGAGATATTCGTTCGAACGATGTAGGGCACTTGTGAATAAGTAACTAACAATCAAACTTAGACAACAGGTTAGGAGGCGTACATACATTGAGGCGACAAAAGTCCTGAGATACCTCTAGATATCCGTTCAAATGATCTGTGGAACATTTAACTAACTATCTAGTTAACTAACAAGGTCGGTAGGTTAATAGGTGCAAACACACTGAAGTGCCAAAAGTTAATGGATACCTCCTAAGATTGCGTCAGGCCTTCTTTTGTCGAGCATAGTGCAGAAACTGGACGTGTCACGGACTCAATACGTCGTTGGAAGTCCGCCGCATAAGTTAAGAGCCATTCTGTCTCTATAGCCGTCCATAATTGCAAAAGTGTTGCCGGTACAGGATTTTGTCCACGAACTGACCACTCGATTATGTCCCATAAGTGTTCGATGAGGTTAATGTCGGGTAGCCAAATCATTCGCTCGAATTGTCCAGAATGTTCTTCAGACCAATCGCGAAGAAACATGGAGCATTGTCATCCATAAAAATTCCATCGTTGTTTGGGAACACGAAGACCATGGATGGCTGCAAATGGTCTCCAAGAAGTCTAAAATAACCATTTACAGTCACTGATCGGTTCAATTGGAACGAGGGCTCAGTCCAGAATGTGATAACACAGCCCACACCATTACGGAGCCACTAACAGCTGACGCAGTGCCTTGTTAACAACTTGGGAACATGGCTTCGTGAGGTCTGCACCTCACTCGAACCCTACCAACAGCTGTTATCTACTGAAATCGGGACGCATCTGATCAGGCTACGGTTTTCCAGGCGTCTAGGTTCCAACCGATATGGTCACGAGCCCAGCAGAGGTACGGTAGGCGATGACATGCTGTTAGCAAAGGCTCTCACGTCGGTCGTCTGCTGCCTTACTGTCTTAACGGATACGTTCGTCGTATGTCCCACATTGATTTCTGTGGTTATGTGACCTGATAAACTTGATAACAAATAGTAAATAAGAAAAATACACGGTGTCTGTTAGCACTGACAACTCAAACGCAAACGCCTCTGCTCTCAGTCGTTAAGTGAAGGCCGTCAGCCACTGCTGAAAGGAAATACCTTAAATTTGGTATTCTCGGACACTGTTGACACTGATGATCTCGGGATGCTGAATTCCCTAACGATTTTCCGGAATGGAATGTTCCGTGCGTCTAGCTCATAGTCCATGAATTCCTCTCGTACGGCCATAATCACGTCAGTAACCTTTTCGCATGAATCACCTGAGTATAAATGGCAGCTCCACTAATGCACTGGCCCTTTATACCTTCTGTGCACGATATAACCGCCACATGTATATGTTCATATCGCTATACCATGACTTTGTCACGTCAGTGTATTTTCCGCACTATGTAAATCCAAATTGATTCACGTGTTATGTGATGCAAAATTTGCAAACTTGACACTCTGCAGTACAAAGGGCAGCGGTATAAGAGGAATGTTAGTGAAGTCCCAAGAGTTTTGGCGTACCATTCATCCCAAACTTCGGAAACGTGGCCCCACAACGGATTGATAGTTCATATTGCCATTTTCGGTCCAAACTATTGTCAACTACGCTTGCCCTGAGTACTAGAACCCTTTGGTTATGTTACGGTGCAGTGGCAATGAATTACCTTATATGATAAAGTATCATTAGTGCCGTGCCACTTCGACAGTTACACCAGTGCTAAGCAGAATGTTTGCTTCTCACGACATCCTTGGCCATTTGTGGTCTGATGACTGTAATATTATGCAACCTGACAAATTTCTGTTTGCTTCCCTTCGAGTAATGGTTGTTTGATAATACACCATCAAAGCTCAAATGTACGTCAGTATTATTACCAAATTGTTAAGGCTTTCGTGGCCACTTGTTGACAAACTGCCTAATCGCTCCTGACTCGGGTTCTTCGGCCGACGTTCATCTAATGATTTTTCTGACGTTTCGCCAGCACGAGTGGCTGGCATTGTCAAAGCTTCACCACCGGCGTGCTGGCGAAACGTCAGAAAAATCATTAGATGAACGTCGGCCGAAGAACCCGAGACAGAAGCCAATAGGCAGTTTGTCAGTATTATTACCGACCAGTTAGTGCCTGGTCTCTTTCCAGCTGAACATTCTACTTTCAAAGTAGTCAATTTTCAGTAACGTACTGTTACAAGCAATCGGCAGTTAATTTGAGAAGCGTGATGATAAATAGCAGTGAATGTTATGGTATACAAATTTAACGGATATCAATCGTATTGGAAACAGCAAGTGGCGTCGCCGGCTATCACATCAGAGTTCGTGCACCACGTCCCTCTAATTTATACAGGATTTTCACTGTCAGTGCATGGAGACCTGCCGAATTTAATTTCCGGATATAGAGAAGGTATTTATTGAATCTATACGATTCCAAAGAGCAGGAATTTATGGAATTTTTGAAGTTCCTGCCAGCACCGTAAGATGGGGACTGTCGTAATGTACTGACGGTAAAACGTAAGTCATTTCAGGCGATCACTCCCTAAATCTGTTGATAAACAGGTTCATCTACTTCTAAATAACAATGTTATGTCGCTAAGGCCTCTAAAAACTTTAATTTATTGTCGGTTCTTCTATTTTTCCCAGGCGCTTCTAGCAGTAACGCTATCTGAAGTCTGATAGAGGTCCAGGGTTCGCGGCAGCTCAGGTCCTGCGGTGATAATTAATCTCCCAGGAGGCACGTCAGCGCAGAGAAAATTGATGAGGGGCCGCCCCCTTCCCCCTCTCGCGCGCCACATGTCCTCAATATCGCATCACTCAGCCAGCTCAGCACGGGCTGCCGCGTGATGACTTTATCTGCGCCGGCCGCATTGCTGGAGAACACAGATAGTCGCCGCTTCAGGACCACTCCCCCCCCCCCCCCCCTCCCCCCCTCTGCAGTCGCAAGCGGTCAACCTCATTCGGAGAAGCTATTGCAGCTCCACTGACTTTCAGCACAGATATGCCGTGTTAGCACACTCTGTACTGTGTTATGGTTAGCAGATGTTGACCCAGTGCAATCGCTATGGTTCATTTGAAATATTCATTAGTCTTCTGACTGGTTGCATGCGGTCCGTCACGAATTCTTCTCCTGTGCCAACTCTTCATCTTAGAGTAGCACCTGCAACGTGCATCCTAAATTATTTGCTGGATGTGTTCCAACCTCTGTCTTCCTTTACAATTTTTGTTCTCTACAGCTCTCTCTAGTACCATGGAAGTAATTCCCTGAGGTCTTAACAGTGTAAGGGGTTCACCACCCTGCTGGAACAGATGTAATTTCGATGTATTGCTCACGCGGTGCCTGCGACAGAAAATATCTTTGCTGCAATAGAGTCGCCGGTCAGTGCAGTCTCGGCAGTTGTTGCAGTCGCTCGTTGCGACAGTGCAGTTGTAGTCTATCGCTGGTACAGCACAGTTCATAGCTGATGTGTTGGTAAATGTGCCAACTCCTTGTAGATACAGGAGGCCGAAATGCACGCTATCTAACGCAGACGGGCGTGAATTCTGGAACAGGGTAAGTAGTGAATTCTCATAAGAAAAGTATGCAGCTCCTCGAATACTTATCTTTTATTCTTGGATGTGAATACAGCATTCTTGATGAGACATTTCATATGATAACTATCAAACTATGTAAGGCTAATGGCGCCATGCTAGGTCGTAGCCATGGACTTAGCTGAAGGCTATTCTAACTGTCTCTCGGCAAATGAGATAAAGGCTTCGTCAGTGTAGTCGCTAGCAAAGTCGTCGTACAACTGGGGCGAGTGCTATTCCGTATCTCGAGACCTGCCTTGTGGTGGCGCTCGGTCTGCGATCACACAGTGGCGACACGCGGGTCCGACATGTACTAAATGGACCGCGGCCGATTTAAGCTACCACCTAGCAAGTGTGGTGTCTGGCGGTGACACCACAATAGCCATGTATTGTAAGGTAAATTTTATTATTTTTATTGGCAGGCGGGTAGTTAAGTCAATTGTATTAGATGTTAATATGAATTTGTTGCAATTTTTTGTGATTCGTCAGCACCAGTTGACCCAAATTTGTAATATTCAGTCTTTCGTATAATGGATTGCAGATCTTTATCAATAATGTAAAGGATTTTCAGAATATAATTTTTACCAATCTACAAAAACGGAAGGAATTATTTTGCCTCATTACCAGTCCAGATCTAGTCGTTTATTTAAATTTAAATATTTCAGAAACTTTCGCAGATCATAGTCATGTGTTCTTTAGTAATCAGAGACCAGCTGTGCTGCTGTGTCAATAAGCAAAGTCAGTTTTTCTAATAATTCAGATCTAAGAGAAATGTTGTCCAGTATTAGTAGATAGGCCAGCATTGCACTAAGCTGTGCCATTTACGAGAAGATATATAGACAGCGTTATCCGGCGACACCATCATTAGATAAGAATTCTTCAGATTGATTTCACTGGTCGATAGAATAGTGCTGCTTACGTCAAAATTTATCCGTTTTCATTAGTTAATATATTTTTTTTAAATTATAATTTTTATATTTTATACGGGAAGGTTACAACAGACGTCCTACCATCCTGTCCCTTCTACTTATCAGTGTTTTCCACATATTCCTTTCCTCTCCAATTCCGCGTAGAACCTTCTCACTCCTTATCTTCTCAGTCCATCTAATTTTCAACATTCGTCTGTAGCACCACATCCCAAATGCTTCAATTCTCTCCTGTTCCGGTTTCCCCAAAGTCCATGTTTCGCTACCATACAATGCTGTGCTCCAAACGTACGTTCTCAGATATTTCTCCCTAGAATTAAGCCCTGTGTTTGGTACTAGTGGACTTCTCTTGGACAGGAATGCAGTTTTTGCCAGTGCTAGTCTGCTTTTTATGTCCTCCTGGCTCCGTTCATCGTGGATGATTTTGCTAGCTAGATAGCTGCATTCCTTAACTTTGCCTACTTCGAGATCTCCGATTCGAAGTTAAGTTTCTCGCTCTTCTCATTTCTGTCACTTCTCATTACACCGAGCGGAGTAGTGCAGTGGTTAACACACTGCAATCGCATTCTGGAGGACGACGGTTCAATCCCTTGTCCTGATTTAGGTTTACCTTGATTTTCTTAAATCGCCTAAAGCAAATACCGGGATGGTTCCTTCGAAAGGGCTTAGCCGTTTTCCTTCTCCGTTCTTTCCTAATCCGAATTGTGCTCTGTCTCTAATTAACCTTGTTGTCCACTGGACTGTAAATACTTATCCCCTACTGCTCCTTCCACTTCTCATTACTTTCGACTTTCTTGAGTTTACTCTCAATCCATTATCTGTACTCAGACTCAACACATACTGTAATTCTTCTTCATTTTCACCGAGGGTAGCCGTGTCATCAGCGAATCTTCACGTTGAATTTTAATCACACTGTTGATGTTTAGATTGAACAGTAGGGGCGCAGCATACTAAAACATTAATTCTAAACTTATTGTTAGCAAGTAACTGTCAACTCGTACTATAGCAAAGGTTCTACTTTCGCCTTGTGGCAATATTAAGAACAAGGGTAAGCGAAATCACGTATATGTCATCAAAAATGTAGTCAATGGTTTATTAGATTGCATAGTTTCAAAGACAAATGTAATAGTTAGTCGCAATATTTGTTATTTCGTTCATGTGTTCCCACAGGAGAAAGAATTTTTTTTCAAAAATTGGGGTAGGTGGTTTTTGGGATATTCATCGGATGAAATTCGTTCCTGAAGCCGACAACCTTGTAAAAAATAAACCAACAAAGCTTTTAGAAACGAAAATGGTTCAAATGGCTCTAAGCACTATGGGACTTAACATCTGAGGTCATCAGTCCCCTAGACTTAGAACTACTCAAACCCAACTAACTTAAGGGCAACACCCACATCCATGCCCGAGGCAGGATTCGAACCTGCGACCGTACCAGCTACGCGGTTCCGGACTGAAGCGCCTAGAACCGCTCGGCCAGAACGGCCGGGTTAGAAATGTAAAAGAAGTATAATTTTTCTAGTAAATAAACGTGAATATATCATGAACAATGGTAAAAAATACACATTCATATCTAAAGCATGATTCAACATTTTTTGAATGTGTCTATCCTGCCTGAAACTGCTAGCTTTTTTGTTTAATTTTGTGTAGCATCGTATAGTTTTTGCCTTAGGCCATTTTCTAGTACTTAATTTATCTTTATAGAATATAGGATAACAAATATGTGATGGCAAACGATCGACAGGCTATAACGATCATACAGTCAACAAATGTATTGAGATGTCCCTGAAAGTGCTCTAATGCAAAAATTGTATCCTATAATTTTTACAACTCCTACTTTCATCCGAGAGAGATAAGTCCTCTGGTACATTAGCAATGACATCCCTTATAAGTTTGTTCATACCGTCACAGTAGAATGTTCGACTTTTTTGACGGAGCCACAACAATACCTCCGCTCACATCACTTCATCACTATCAAAGTGTAGTCATCGAGCGTGTTCTTTAAGTTAACAGATGAAAATCGGATGGAACCAAGACGGGACTGTACGGAGGATGATCGATGGCAGTGAAGCCAAGGCACGTCGAATTGCTGTAGATATCGCAGATCTCGTGTGTGATCTGGCATTACCGTGCTGAAGGAGAAGATTCTCCGTGTGTTGACGAACCCTTCGAATTCGAAACTCGCTTACTGCATGCTGTTTCTTCCACCGTCATAGTTACATTACACACCGCCATGTTACACGTTACAATTTGGTGGTTCCTAGTAGCAAAAGGCTGTAAATATGTATACATGAAGAACAAAGATGTAGAATGTTGATAACGTTTGTTATATTTAAAAAGCTTTAAGAGTTTAACATAAAAAAATTCGGAGGCACTACTTTTCTGCGCACTCTTGTAGATAATTATTCCTCTTGTATCAACTGAAGAGATAAAGTCTGAAAATGAGTCAGCGATCATATTGTGGCAATTTATTTATCAAGGATCGTCGTCATCACAAAAATTTTTCTGTAATCCGCTGTTACCGGTTTCGATGGTCGCAGTAGACAGGATATAAAATGTAGATCCGCGATGGCAAGGAAAGCGTTTCTGAAGAAGAGAAATTTTGTTAACATGCAGAATGGATTTAAGCGTCAGGAAGTCTTTTGTGAAAGTATTTGTATGGAGTGTAGCCATGTATTAAAGTGAAACATAGACGATAAACAGTTTAGACAAGAAGAGAACAGAACATTTTAATATGTGGTGCTACAGAAGAATGCTGAAAATTAGATGGGTAGATCACGATACTAGTGAGGAGGTACTGAATAGAATTGGGGAGAAGAGGAATTTGTGGCACAACTAGGCTAGAAGAAGGGATCGGTTGGTAGGACACGTTCTGAGGCATCAAGGGATTACCAGTTTAGTATTGGAGAGAAGCGTAGAGCGTAAATATCGTACACTACTGGCCATTAAAATTGCTACACCACGATGATGACGTGCTACAGACGCGAAATTTAACCGACAGGAAGAAGATGCTGTGATACGCAAATGAGTAGCTTTTCAGAGTATTCACACAAGGTTGGCGCCGGTGATGAAACCTACAACGTGCTGCCATGAGGAAAGTTTCCAACCGATTTCTCATGCACAAACAGCAGTTGACCGGCGTTGCCTGGTGAAATGTTTTGTGATGCCTCGTATAAGGAGGAGAAATGCGTACCATCACGTTTCAGACTTTGATAAATAACGGATTGTAGCCCATTGCGTTTGTGGTTTATCGTATCGCGACGTTGCTGCTCGCGTTGATCGAGATCCAATGACTGTTAGCAGAATATAGAATCGGTGGGCTCAGGAGGGTAATACGGAACGCCGTGCTGGATCCCAACGGCCTCGTATCACCAGCAGTCGAGATGACAGGCATCTTACCCGCATGGCTGTAACGGATCGTGCAGCCACGTCTCGATCCCTGAGTCCACAGATGTGGACGTTTGCAAGACAACAACCATCTGCACGAACAGTTCGACGACGTTTGCAGCAGCACGGAGTATCAGCTCGGAGACCATGGCTGCGGTTACCCTAGACGCTGCATCACAGACAGGAGCGCTTGCGATGGTGTTCTCAATGACGAACCTGGGTGCACGAATGGCAAAACGTCATTTTTTCGAATGAATCCAGGTTCTGTTTACAGCATCATGATGGTCGCATCCGTGTTTGGCGACATCGCGGTGAACGTACATTGGAAGCATGTATTCGTCATCGCCATACTGGCGTATCACCCGGCATGATGGTATGGGGTGCCATTGGTTACACTGTAACGTTGTTGCTTTATTTTGCTACGGAAGCGGTACTGATAGACAATAAAAGCGGGTTAAAAGCTGTGAGCTGTCTGGGGAAGTTAACCTTGCATTACTGCGCAACTGTTTCACCAGGTATCCAGTCTAGCTTACCAAATTCCCAACCGGTGATATATATATAAAAAAAGAGAATTTAAATAAAAAGAAATAAATCAGTTTATATTTGGAAATTTATTTTAACATTGATCATTGAAATTTCAGCATATTAAATTTGATTCATAAATAAACTGGTGCCTTATTTAGGATTGTGGAAAATGTGAGTTTGTAATCTTACGAAACACATCAAATATGGAGCCAAGATTGGGAGACTGCATACAACACTGCATTCATAAAATAACACACGAATAACGTTGAAACATATGCAAGAGGAAATTAACCACAACCAACCGATTCAATTTTCACCCAAAGCAATTACGTTCGTAGCACAATCCTGTCCGTCATGTAGTTACCACACACTGGTATACTAAATTCATACTAACTCTCTGTGAAATCTTCCCAAAAAGAATAGCTGAGGGCTACTTTGATGATACACCACACGCTTCACGTGGTCAACATGGTTTACACAAAGCGTGTAACTCCACAATAATTTTGATAATTAAAATAAATTAAATCTAAAAGCAATTTACAAAAGAAAAACCTCGGACCGGTTACTAACGTCTTACTATTATCCTGATGGGTCAAACAATTATATAAGCACATGGTAGTGGTCTCACAAAGTACACCCCACGTGGGTTGAGCATAAAGAAAAGTTGCTATATTGAAAAATACTGTCAAGACGAGACGTTATAATCTCACACACATTCGCTTTTAAGATTGATGATCTTAGTTAGAGTTACTGATCAACACGTGGTTCCACTTTACTCACAAAGTAGTGACAAAGCAACTACCGGAAAATAATCTGAACTTCACACGCGAATTACACTGCATTGCAATTTACGATAACATTTGATATTTTAGAGCTAAACCTGAAATAAAGGTGATTAAGTCTTCAGTTAGGCTGAACTTAAGAAATCCATTTTCCTACGGACTTAGCAGACACGCGCTTAGCCGGAGATCTTACCACTTCAGACGCTCGCCGCGGACAGACTGACCTGCGCTCCTACCGTGCGTGCTTCCTGAGGGTGGCTCCCAAATACAAACGGAAGTGGCCAGAGGGGCAGCTTCCTATACCAACATGACAAGGGACGGCCAGGATCATACTAAGAATAGAAACCTCTCTGCTTTTAGAAAGCGTAGCTACCTGTTCCGACGTTGGTCCTACTGTTCTCTAGCAGACAGGCTTCTCTGCTACCCTCAAGCATGCAACTAGAAATACATTTGCTCATTCATCCTCTCACACAGAAGGGAAGGGGGATGACAGTATCTTATCATATACAGTATATAAAAGAAAGCAGATGTAGGTTCCATATGAGACTGTGTGACACGAATTACATATAAACTGTGTTTTAAAGTGTAGTAGTGTGACAGATCATTCTTGTTTATGTGTAAAAGTAACACGTTCCACTACTCAGTCTCCTCCCAGATAGTCAGAAACGCTACAGTAAATTTAGAAGAGGAATTTATGCCGTAAATTACAAAAGATTTAAGAAATTAAACATGAAAGGAATCCAACAGAGACCTTTCAACACGTCTCGGTCACCTCTTGTTCGCCTTGACGGCACTTTCAACAGTGGACGTTACATTTCAGATGTGCTACGACCCGTGGCTCTACCCTTCATTCGATCCCTGTGAAACCCTACATATCAACAGGATAATGCACGACCGCATGTTGCAGATTCTGTACGGGCCTTTCTGGATACAGAAAATGTTCGTCTGCTGCCCTGGCCAGCACATTCTCCAGCTATCTCACCAATTGAAAACGTCTGGTCATTGGTGGCCGAGCAACTGGCTCGCCACAATGCGCCAGTCACTACTCCTGATGAACTGTGGTATCGTATTGAAGCTGCGTGGGCAGCTGTACCTGTACACGCCATCCAATCTCTGTTTGACTCAATGCCCAGGCGTATCAAGGGCGTTATTACGGTCAGAGGTGGTTGTTCTGGGTACTGATTTCTCAGGATCTATGCACCCAAATTGCGTGAAAATCTAATCACATGTCAGTTCTAGTATAACATATTTGTCCAATGAATAGCCGTTTGTCATCTGCATTTCTTCTTGGTGTAGCAATTTCAATGGCTAGTAGTGTAGATTGAGGCCAAGAGATGAATACACTAAACAGATTCAGAAGAACGTTGGTTGTAGTAGTTACTCGGAGGTGAAGAAGCTCGCACGAGGTAGAGTGGTTGGGAGAACTGCATCAAACTAGTCTTTGGACTGAAGACCACAACAGTAACAACTTTTTTCAGTAGTATATAACCAGTGCACATGTATGCACAATTCAGTCATTCTATTCTTTGTCTACATCATCGACACATTTGAATACGACACATTTTCCGCCAATTGGACTAGCGGCAGCAGCGTCCTCTTCAAGTTGACTGTAAAACAATAATGGTACGCAGGACTGCTGACTAAATAAAAGTGTGATGAAACAAGGAGTTCTGTTTCGAAATTTCTCTAACGTTAATTCACCGAGAGTGGTGGTCCGTAGGCTAAGACTGTGGACTCGTCTTCTGGAGGCTGTCGGTGCACAATCCATTTTGATCATTCCGTTGCAGGTTCACTTAAATCTCTTTAGGCAAACAGCAGGATGGCTCCTTTGAAAAGTCCACTGCCGAATTCCTTCCAAGCCATCTGTGATGGCCTTGCCATCGATGATACGTAAACCTCAACCTTCCAACCAAGTAAAGTCCCAGACAACCAAACACTACTTGACACTCTTTGGGAAAGATGCTTTGTTTGTCTCTGTATACTATTCTAGCTTTTAGTGGGTTTTCAGCGTCTTCAACCATCCTACGACGTTTTGGTACTACAGCCTCGCTGCTGCCATGGCCCGTCGGTGATGAAACCACCAAGTTTAATTGCAACATTGCTGCTCGCCGCACTGCTCAGATCTGCACATGAAGATTACCTTCTACAGTAAATGAAGCTGGGTTGTGCTTCTAGCAGCGACCATTTGCCAGCCATCTTGACACTTGTACTGTGACTGACTGTTTCAAGATCTCTCTAGTCGTGCCTTATTGAATGGACTCCTCCTAGTTATACGGTTTCTTTGACATCACCTTCGGAGATTATTTCATGTGTGATAGTAGCGAGTGACGATATTCAGCAAGCTCTTATTTCAGTCACTTTTCACAATAAAACTGTCTGCAACCACAGGCATACTGATCATTTCAACCGGTTCATATTCCTTAGTATCAGGTTAACATTTTTATTAAATTAGTACTACTGTTTCACCAAAAGAATCTGTTGTATTCGTTAAAGTATCCGGACGAAAATATGTATGTGGCAGATGTAGTACATGAAGTACATGTAGATAAAGAGCGACGAAAGATTACCTCACTTTAAGGGAGACTTTCACAGAAACAATATTGGCCCGAAAATTAGTTTGTTTAACTATTTCTTCAAATATGGAAATCTTGCTCTGCGAGAAAGATCTCCGTATAATTGTTGAGCTGTTGATTGCAGTAGCCATTGTGTGGATGTTTTGAGTTTGAAGGTGGTCACCATACCTCCTCTTCTATCTGCTTGCCAGTAATAATTTATCTAGCTAACGAACCCCTGTCACTGACGTCCGCATGTGCAGAGAACACAGTTTTCTCTTCACAGCACTACAATTAAAGCATTCAGTTAGTAGTGTAAATCTCTGCCGCGCGGGATTAGCCGAGCGGTCTCAGGCGCTGCAGTCATGGACTGTGCGGCTGGTCCCGGCGGAAGTTCGAGTCCTCCCTCGGGCATGGGTGTGTGTGTTTGTCCTTAGGATAATTTAGGTTAAGTAGTGTGTAAGCTTAGGGACTGATGACCTTAGCAGTTAAGTCCCATAAGATTTCACACACATCTGAACATTTTGCAAATCGCTGCATGGTAATTTTGCCAACCTGCAATGAGATGCCCGCGTGAGCAACGACATCATACTCCGCAAGCTAACGATGTGTGGCGGAGCATACTTCTGGTCCCACTAACTCATCCCCCGGCCCCTGTTCCAGTTGCAAATAGCAAGTGGGAACAATCATTGTCGGTAAGACCGCGTATTAGCTTGAATTTTCTTGTCGTGGTCTTCTCTTGAGGTGTGTGGGAGGAAGTAATATATTGTCCAATTCATTCCGGACGGTGTTCTCTTGAAATTTCAATAGCAAGCCTCTCCGTGATGCATAGAGCCTCTCTTGTAACGTCTGCCATTGACGACGCTCTCTCGATATTTCAATAGCAAGCCTCCCCGTGATGCACAAACCCTCTCTTGTAACGTCTGCCATTGGAATATGCGAGCACCTTTGTAACGCTCTCCCATCAACAAAACGTTTCCGTGACGAAACGCACCACTTTTCGTTGGATCTTCTCTATGTCTTTTATTAGTCTTACCTGGTAACGATACCAGTTTGAGTAACAATACTCAAGAATCGTACGAACAAATCCTTTGTAAGCCACTTCCTTCGTGGATAGATTACGTTTCCTTAAGATTCTTCCTATGAATCTCAGTCTGGCACCTACTTTTACTACAATTTATTTTATATGGAACGAAGTACAGTAGCTAGGCTGCGGATTAAACGTATCATTACACGGTCAAATGTGTTTTTAGATCTTACGAATTACTTGTATTCGGTAATAAGGTGCACTGAGCTAGTAACTCAGTGCCGGCAGATTAATCTGTTTCTGGTAGAAATAACGCATGACGGTGGGAACGTGGTGGTTTAGCACACAGTTCGCATATCGCCTAATTTAGATAAGCACCGTTAAGCCCATTAAAGTGACCCCGTGAGTGGACCGCTGTCTGTACCCTGCGATGTCCGGCAGACAACTGCTTAGGGCTCAGGCCGTGCGGTGTGTGGCGGGCTGCTGCCACTCGAGGCGCCCGAGAGGACGCAGCGCGGGTCGCGAAGGCTGAATATCAATTTATCGAAAATCTGTTCAAACGGACAATTTATTGTCGGAGAATATTTGCGGTGGAGGCGCCCGCTAGGCCTCATGAATAGAAAGCGGCCGTCACATGGGCGCTAGCATGAATACGGCAGGGGACAGCCACGACGCTGCGGGATTCGGCCCTAGAGCTGAGGCCTGGCGGGTCGAGAAAACAAGTAGCAAGTGGCAAGTGTTGTGACGCCCACAAGAGGTTAGAAGCCTCCGAGTACATGTGCTATGCTACGATTTTTTTTGAAGCGCTGAAATCTAATAACACAATTTTTATCCTTTAAGTACAAGTGGAAACTTTTAAATTGCTGTTCATGTAGGACATCGTAAAACGAATAAAAGAAAAGGAAGGAATGATATTTTTTACTACAGGGAGACCTATATTATTGTACCAAACATAGCTGGAAAGCATGAAAGCAAGATCCTCTTTACTTAGGTCACAGCTCCTTTACAAATTAAAAATCTCTATTCAATTCAGATTTATAGAATCTAGTTCTAAATAGGAGAGTATGTAGTCGAAAATATTGACAATTAAGCAGCTAGAGTGATTGTTAAGGAAATGGAGCTATGATTGGTAGCACCATACAGTCATTCTTTTTTTTTATTATTTTATCAGCCTTCTGACTGATTTGATGTGGCCCACCACGGATTATTCTCCCGTACTAACTTTTTCATCTCAGAGTAGCACTTTCAAACTAGGTTCTCAATTATTTGCTGGATGTATCCCTATCCCTATCTTCCTCTACAGATTTTAGCCTCTACAACTCCCTCTAGAACCATGGAAGTTCTTCCATGATGTCTTCACAGACGTGCTATATACATTTCTCTTCTTAATGTCACTGTTTTCCATGTATTCCATTCCTCGCCAATTCTGCCGAGAACATCCTAATTTCTTACCTTGTCAGTTCACCTAATTTTCAACATTTTTCTGTAGCACTATATCTCAAATGCTTCGATTCACTCCTGTTTCGGTTTCCCCACAGTCTTTGTCTCACTGCCATGCAATGCTGTGTTCCAGATGTACATTCTCAGAAATTTCTTCCTCAAATTGTTTTTGACAGTAGTATACTTCTCTTTGCCAGAGGCACTCTTTTTGCCAGCGCTAGTCTGCATTTTACATCCTCTTTACTCCATCTGTTATGGTCTACTTTGCAGCCTAGATAGCACAATTCCTTAACTTCATCTATTTTGTGATCACCAATTGTGATATTAAGTTTCTCGCTGTTCTCACTTCTGCCAATTCTCATTACTTTCGTCTTTCTTCGATTTATTCTCAGCTCATATTCTGTACTCATTAGACTGTTCGTTTCATTCAACATATCTTATAATTCTTCTTCACTTTGAACGAGGACAGCAATGTCATCTGCGAATCTAAAAACTGATACCCTTTCACCATGAATTTTAATCTGACCCCTTAACGTTTCTTTCCTTTCTGTCATTTCCTCTTCAACGTATGCATTGAACAGCACGAGCGAAAGACAACACCTCTGTCTTACACCCTTTGTAATCTGTGCTCTTCGTCCGTGGTCTTTCACTTGTATTGGTCCCTCTTGGTTCTTATGCATATTGTATGTTACCCGTCTTCTTCTGTAACTTATCGCCCGTCCCAAATTTCTTCATGATTTGGAACATCTGGCACCATTTTACACTGTCGATCTCCTTTTCCATTTCGGCAAATTCAATGAACGTGTTTCGACTTTTCTTCAGTCTTGCTTTCATTATCAACCGTAACGTGAGAACTGCCTGTCTGGTGACTTCACCTTTCCTAAAGCCAATCGGATCGTCATGTAACAGATCCCCAATTTTCTTCTTCATTCCTCTGAATAATATTCTTGTGAGAAACTTGGATGCCTGAGCTGTTAAGCCGTTTGTGCGATAATTCTCATACTTGTCGGCTCCTGCAGTCTTCAGAATTATTTAGATGATGTTTTCCAAAAGTCTGATGGTATACCACCACTCTTATAAATTCTACACACCAGCGTGAATAATGGTTTTGTTGCTACTTCCCCCATTGATCATAGAAATTCCAGATGGAATGTTACTTTTCCCTTCTTCCTTATTTGATCTTAAGTCGTACAAAGATCCTTTAAATTCTGTTCTAATACTGGATCACCCACCACTTCCCTATCGATTGCTTTTTCTTGTTTTATCATCACCTTATCAGATAAGTCCTCCCCCTCACAGAGACCCTCAGTGTATTCTTTCGACATATCCTCTGCATTTAACAGCGGAATTTCCATTACACCCCTTGCTTTCAGTTTCACACCTCACTGTGCAACTACCTTAAATGAACAATAAGTTTAATATTACGTTCTGCTTCATCTCATGCTAAAAATCTATGCTCTGGAAATCTGTTTTCTGGTAATTGAGAGCCAGATGATACTTTCTACCATGAAACCTTTTGTACACACACGTTCAGACTCGCTAAGGTGTTGAGTAAACTCGTTAAAGAGATCCCTGAGTTCGGTGAGGGCTTCCCACAAGGATAGCATTATTACGACCCAAATTTCCTACGAAAGTGAGCAGTGTCCACAGCTTGTCTCTTCCTCGACCTGTTCACTGCTTCTCTGTACTCACACAAAGAGAACCAAGTGGCCCTTTCGGTAAGGAGGTAAACACACTAATGAATGTGACGTCAGAGAGCACAAATGCAGTGTGTCTGGGTGAATGCCATCCCACATATATCTCCTCGTTACTAACAGCAGTCACAATTACGTAGGGTCAACACTTTAAGGAAAATAAAGTGCAATGATATGGCAGTGTACGTTACCTCGTTGCTCAGTTTGTGTGAAAGACGAGTGGGCGAATTTATTACTCATTTCAAAGAAGTATGAACCGTTAGCATCACCCCACGTCAATAACAGTAAAATAAAAAACTTAAAAATTGTCTCTGTATATTATAAATTTTACTGCTCACGAACAAGAAAAAAGCGCAAATATCTAGGTAGAAGGTGACCATAACACACTGAAATACAGACACTATTAGTTCATTAGTGGATTTTAAACAATTGCTTTATTAATGTTGCGTGACATTACTGAGCCGTACTTTGCATATTGCAATGATATTTTGGTAAGGGACGAACACTACCGGATTTTGCATATTGCAATGATATTTTGGTAATGCACGAGCACTATCGGCGAGTAACTGCCGCCGCGCGGCCAACGTTCAGCATTTGGAAAACAGCAGCCAACTTCTCATTCGACGGCGACCACCAATCATGGCACATAACACAAGAGCCAATAGACAACAGAGGTTACGTTCTCCCGCCAACACAATAACCTATTAAAATAAAGTTCCCTCTACTTCTTCCTTAAGTGACCAGTGACCAATGAAACTAACTACCTTTTTAAAATTATGACGTAATAGCATGTACAGTGAACAGTAACAAGAAAATATAAAGGGCACTGCGTAGCTAGAACGCACCATTACACCCAGGAGAAGGCCGCTACATTCGTGGCCGAAATTTGGTTTTTCTCCAGCAGCAGTAGTTTTATACATTATGACGCGGTACCATACCCAGAAAACTTTTATGTCGACTGACTGTGGCTGCGGAAGCATACGCAATTATAAACTACAGATTATATTTGAAGAATCGGGAGATAGGTAGCAAGTAAATGAGATGACACCTGGTTAAAATGAAAGTGTGGTATCGTAGCCTGTAGATACCACACAGTGGGCAATCGTTCCGAGTCGGCACTAGAGGTTCCGTTGTTGTCCGACTGTGGCAGCGAAGGCAAGCGGCGCCGCCCGACCGCCAACCACACGTGTGTTACGTCCCTTGAGCTGAGGCTAAACACGTGGATAAGAGAAATCCCGACTGCAGCTCTAGCCAGTATTACCCGAGTAGCTCAAGTTAACAGTGACCTAGTGTCGTCATAGTGCAGTCGTAACTTTCTCTACTAATGCAGTATGTCAGAACTGACCTCTAGACTATTGTATAATTCTTTACTGTGAACCATTACAGTGAACTTTCCCGCCCTTGACATGAGTAAGTATATTAATCTCGACTAGGACGCTCTGTATCAAAGTTTAGAATTCAAGGGAAGCATTAAATCACAATTGACTGAAAGAGGAGTGAGGAATATAACAGAGAACGAATGGGTAGCCTAGAGAGGTGAAATACTGAAGGCAGCAAGTAGGGAAAATTCTTGTATAACAGACGACGTATTGAATCGAACTGGTGAAATGAGAAAATTTAGAAGTGCAGCAAATTAAGTAGACAAAAGGGAATAGTCACCTCTGAAAAGATAGATAAACAGGATGTACATACAGGCAAAATAGAAATAGCTAGAAGAGAAACGCAAGGCTGTAGAAGGATACATACTGTGGGAAAGACAGATGCAGCGTATAGTAAATTAAGAAGATCTTTGAAGAAAGAGAAGGTCATTTATGAATAAGAACTCAGAAGGCAAGCCCATACAAAACAGAGAAGTTAAGGTTGAAAGGGGGAAGGCATACACAAACGGTCAGGAAACAAACTCGAAGGTAAATTTTATAAAAAGAACAATGTGAGTGAATTAAGAAATGAATGATGGGATACTACTATAAGAATTGGTCACAGCTCCGAAAGTCATAATTATTTGGAGTAGACGATATTCCCTCAGAATTAGTGAGGTCCTTGGGAGAGCAAACAATTACAGAACTATGTACTTGTGCGTAAGATATTCGATAGAGGTGAAATACTCGCAGACTTCAAGAAGAATAACTCTTGGAACAATCACCTCAATAAATTATGGTAACAAAATACTAACATGAACTATTGCATTGATTGACTGTTCCGTCGGTTCTTGGTAGAACATTTTATACTTTGTGAATGTAACACACACAGTAATGCACTGATGTAATATTCCACAGTAGAATATTACACCAGTGTTTCATTCATAATACATGAATTATTTTCAGAACACTGGAAATCTGGTAGAAGAAGACCTTAGGGAAGATCAGTTTAGTTTTCGGAGAAACTTAAGAACACGTATGGTCATGCTGACACTATGACTAATCTTATGAGACAGACTGAAGGGAGACAAACCTATGTTTATAGCATTTGTAAATTTAGAAAATACCTTTTTTTAGTGTTGTCTGGAATATATCCTTTGAAATTTAGAAGGTAAGTGAGGAAAAATGCAGGTAGCAAAAATTTGTCTACAATTTGTACAGGAATAAGACTTCATTTATAAGAATAGGTGGGTATGAAAGGGAAGTGGTAGTTGAGAAGGAAGTGAGACAGGGCTGTAGCCTCTCTCTGATATTAATCAGGCAGTACATTGAGAAAGCAGTGGACAAAACCAAGGAGATATTTGGAATGGATTTTAAAGTTTAAAGAGAAAAAATAAATACTTTGCAGTTTTCCGATGACATTTTAATTGTGCCGGAGATGGCAAGGAACATTAAAGAGCATTGGAGTGATGCGGATAGTGTCTGTAAAAAAGGGTGAAGGACGAATATCAGCCAAAGTGAAAGTAGGTTAGGAAATGAGACACTAAATTTTAGTATTTGAGGGGCTAAGTAACTGACAATGGATGAAGTAGGGACGATATAAAATATAGACTGGCAATAACATAAAAGCGTTTCTGAAAAAAAATTGTTACATCGAACATAAATAAAATATTAGAAAGTCCTTTCTGAAGTTATTTATCTGGCGAGAAGCTTGTACAGAAGTGAATCTTGGGCGATAAGCAGTTTACACAAGAACAGATCAAAAGTTTTCAAAAAGTTGTGCTACAAAAATATTTTGGAAATTACGTGGGTAGAATGAACTGATGAGGAGCTACTGAATCGAACTGGAGAAAAAAGAGATGTGTGGTACTGCTTGTCAAGGAGAAGAGGTCGGTTGATGGGACACATCTCGAGGCATTATGGAATTGTAACGCGAAAAAGTGTATTTGTGTGTGGGAAGGGGAGGGGGGGGGGGGGGGACAGAGAGAAGGGAAAAGGTTTGTGCAGAATAGACAACCGTGGAGATCTGCATCAAACCAGTCTTTGAACTGAAGACCACTGATGTCACGTCTCCAAATCTTCTTTTCCGTGACAGGGTCTCATTATAAAGTTCATTCTTGAAAATTTTCTTTACGGTGAACCTCCTTATATCAATCATACACTACAATCAAACGCGACATAATATATCAAAAATGTAGTGTAGCTAAATTTTGAACTCGTAATGAAAATAGCAAAGAAGACAATAACAAAGATAATAACAATTGTAAACATGAAACATTAGAACTTAAACAATTCTGTAAATCTTATTCTCTGCAGGGAACATACCGGTAGAGGCCGAGCGGTTCTAGGCGCTACAGTCTGGAACCGCGCTACCGCTACGGTCGCAGGTTCGAATCCTGCCTCAGGCATGGATGCGTGTGATGTCCTTAGGTTAGTTAGGTTTAAGTAGTTCCAAGTTCTAGGGGACTGATGACCTCCGAAGTTAAGTCGCATAGTGCTCAGAGCCATTTGAACCATACCGGTAGAATGCGCTGTTCATAGAAACTGACGACAGGGAGATGCCGCTTTCTCTAAAACACCTGCACTGGGCGAGTGAACGTCATCTGAAAATTGGAATTTCTTTTTTCGATAAATCGCCTGCAGCTTGAATATATGGTCTCTATTTGACATCCTCGTAACACATCAATTTGATGCTAACGTTGCGCATGAAAGATGCTGAAGACTGATATCCTTAGGCGACCAGCACAAATCTTAACTCTTAGGAATTTAGGCATTTGCCTGCTACGATATAAATACTTCAACAGAAGCCTGTGATTTCTTTGGCATATGACTGATTATCGATAAAAAGACAAAGAAACTGTTAGGGAATGAGTGGGAATAATTTGTATCTCAACACTCCGTTAGTCGTGGATTTGCCCAATAGTACTGGTTGTGGAGAAACTCTGAGATTCAGTTTTTGTTCCTGCTTAAATAACACCAAGACTCTGCATCGGTCGTTTTGTGTGTTAGCAGATAAAATTCTGACACTGCGTTTCTTTCGGCGTATTCTTCCTGCATAAAAAATTTTCTGGGCAAGTTCCGACATGTCAGAATGGATAGTATCCTTGTAAGTATTGAGACAGCTCTTTCACATGAATTTCGTGCGTGTATTGTCTGTGAGAACAAAAGCCAGCTGTTGGCTATGAGACATTGCTTGAATCTGATTATTTTGAAGTAGACAAATGACAACGCCGATAGAACGCGCGTAGCTTCGAGATAACGGCACTAATTAGCTACGAACCTGAGGCAAAACTGGTAGCCTCCATCATTTTGAATGGGTTGTCCCTGATGCTCTTGAACCTCTTCAGGGGACTAGCACGGTAGTTCATTTTTCCTGCAAGTAGAGACTGCCTGAGTCTAATTCGGATGGAATTATTAGAGTACACTGTGTCTTCAGTTGTCATGATTACGGTCCTTTTTGGGTATTGTAAAGAAGAAACCACGGTCTCTTTCATGAGGAAAGCGAAGAGCGATGTCATCTTAATTCCCAATTTACGTTATGAGTGGATGACTGACGAAGAAAAAGGAATAAAACTGATACGTGAGATGATCACACTTTATATTAAAACAACGTGCGGGTATGATTCAGGCTACAGCGTCTTCTGAAGTACATAAGGATGCACGGTACCAATGAGTATGTTTTACTCAACAATGAATCTCGCAGGAGTAAATATCTAACATACGCTGATCATTGAAACAATGTAACGTGACATCGAAATTTTCCTCCAGCTCTAAGAAAAGGACTTCGTTCAGTGCAAATTGCAAATCAGAATTTCAGATCCAGTTTTTCCTTTATCTCTGTCATCTAGATATGGTGAAGTTTGGCGAATTAACGGGGAAGGAGGGGAAGAGACCGAAGTGACGCCAAGAAATGTACTAGAGGTGTGCTGATGGAGGTAGCGTCAGATGGGAGGGAACTCTGAATGAAACAGTATACGTGTAAATTCATGCGGTTCTTATCTCTGTCTTCAGCGTGGTACCTTAAAGAGCATGAAACGGACCACGATTTCTTCGTTGCAGTACGTAAAAAGGACTGTAATCGTTACAAGTGAAGTCACAGTGTACTCTGACAATCCCATCAGAATTAGACTCGGGCAGTCTCTATTTGTAGGTGAAATATATATAAACTACACTTCTAGTCCCCTGAAGAGGTTCAAGAGCATCAGGGACACCCATGCATGGAGGCTACCAGTTTCGCCTCAGGTTTGTAGCTAATTAGAGCCGTTATATCGAAGCTACGCGCGTTTGTCGGCGTTGTTATTTGTCTACTTCAAAATAATCAGATTCAAGCAACGTCTCATAGCCACCAGCTAGCTTTTGTTCTCACAGACTATAAACGCCCGAAATTCATGTAACAGAGCTCGCTCATTACTTACAAGGACACTGTCTATTGTGACATGTCGAAACCTGCTCTGAAATTTTTTTATTCATGGAGATACGCCGAGAGAAACGCAGTGTCAGAGTTTTAGCTGCTAACGCACACAGCAAGCATTTTAAAAAAAAAAAATATTACAATTTGCTGATTTCGAAGCCCACTAAACGGCTGAAGACTTGTGGATCCCTTCCTTAGTTGTGATAGACAGCATACACGCAATACGCCGTCCTTGGTTGACGGCACGTCGGTAGATAAACAGCTTGGCACAAAGCGATTGTAATTTGTAAAGCAATTCCGTTGAGAGTTTCTCTGACACATATGTCGCAGTTATTATTCCATCGAATTTGCAGCTCGTTTGATATTCGTAATAATTAGCCGTTGTCTTTGCAGTATCACTAAGTGCTAACATCGAGATATCACTGGATTACTTTTCTCTGCGATTTCTTGGTATATGCTAGTTAATGGCATCTGTCTTTTTCGCAGCTCCCGGAATTTCACAGCAATGTGGGATCCAATTAATGTTTCCACCCTTGCAAAGAAGAAATATGAAGAATGTGCTACCGGTATGCCGTCGAAATCACCTACTTCGAGTGAAGACCTTTGTGTATGTTATTTATTGTTACTGGAAATTCATTCCAACGATATCGATATTTTGTTAGAAATAGTGGAAAGAGCAGACGTTACAGAAAATACCTCGTACGATTCCATGAATTGTGGTTCGAATGATAACTTCTGTGTTAATTAAGGTACAGAACAAAACCGGAGTACCTTCGAAGCCCAATGGAAACATGCACAGTAATAGCTTCCAGTGAGGAAGAAAAGGCTGTAAATCATTCCGTTACACGAAAGAGCGAGAAGACGCTTAAACTTAAGCAGTGTGCAAAGCCGTTTTCGTTTCGTAGCACCTGAACATGGATTGTGTAAACGGAAGAAAGATTTACATGAAGTACGAAATATGCGTCAAAATGAAATTCTCAAAAGTGTGGAAAGAAAACTATTCGAAAGATTTAGAACTACTCATGAGAGTCAATACACCTTTACCGAGGGAGACCTACATGAATGAGCCCACTGATACGCGAGTGAGTATTAAATTACTGATTTTCAGCTCCTTAGACCTGGTTAAACAGATTCAGGAAATTATAATACGGGAAAGGTAGTTGCAAAATTAAGAAATTTACCTCAAGTAAACATGTAGAGAAGATGTCATAAACAGGTAATACTATAGAGAACTTCGTAGCTGACGTAAAGACGAAGCGTCTTGTTAGTGCCTAAAACCTGCATATATAGTCAGTCAGTTTTCGTGCAAACCGCACTTTATCATTTCGAGCGAAAAGTGGTATGAGTACGATGAGTGCTATGACACATTTGTATACAACAATACCAGTGAAAAGTACCAGTGGGTTACTGTTTCTGCAGCGTTATCTCTGTGTTCAGGAACATCAAGCAAATTAGGACCAATAATAAAGAAAAAAGACTATTGTTTAGAAAAGTCCTAAAATCGACGTAGCAAATTCAGGAATATATCCGAAACGTCTTCTTACCATTTACAGAAATTAATTCTTTATTTTAGTTGGACTGTTGGCCTCAATAAAACGACAGCTCTATCTTTAGGATAACGCCGAAATATAATTCAGATTCCACCCGGAGCTAGCAGTGCGATTCAACGTCTCGATAAAGATGATGATTTAATATCTGATAGCTCTTTGTGATTTCAGATTTATCTGCGGAATAGTATTGTTAAACATCAGTCATTTCTGCATTGTCAGTTTGCATCACCACATTTCATGAATTTGATCAAGTGTGCATCGTACACAGCACAATATGCAGAACAACTCTCACAACAGTTTATCACACCATTCCAGATCCATCTAAATAAACACTAGCAATTACTGTGAAGTGCCTGAAAGCATAAGTGTTTCTCTTGTCAGGTTTGCGCGATATAGAGAAAATGTTTCTTTCCCTCATCCAATAGATGTTTCGCATTTTTGTGACGACTAAAGGAAATGAACAAGGAAACTGTTTCATTGTTAGCAAAATATACACTATTCAACAATTGTCGAAAGAACTATGCTACGTGGATTATTACAAAATACTTAATGTCAACAAATTAGAGTCCCGACTGACGGAAGTCGTCTGTAATGCAACATCATACACTGTCGTAAGTTTCTTTCCTCTGCTAGTCACTTCTGCAACAATTACATCTGCAACTGTTTAGCTGTTGATATGAAAGACAATTAGTTATAAATTAACGATGTGAGACATTTGTGGTACGATTTAAGTAGCTCAAATTCACGTGTATGCACTTTGGACTTCGCGCTTTGTCCTCTTGCGTCAGGTTATTCGCCGATTCGCGCGGTGGGCAGGAAGTGCTGTACAAACCGCTGTTGTAAGCTTTTATTCGTGCGGCACAAATGAGTGACTTTAACATATTTTGAAAAAATAGTTGTACTGGGCCTCAGCATCTAAAATTTTGACAGTGCATTTCCTTTGGTATATTCTTCTTGCGTGAAAAATTTGTAGGTTAGGTTCCCACCGTCGGATTGGACTATTTCCATGTTAGGTACTCTCTTGCAAGCTGCTCTTGCGCAGCAAGTACGAATTCAGTACGTTTGCTTGGCAGCTGTACTGCATACATGAGCCGTTACGTTCCTATCCCAGCGATGTAGTCAATACTGATTTGTGAAATATAAAAATCAAATGGAAGTCAACGGAAGTAACGTTAGCCAATGTGTTAAAAGTCACCGTTTTTATAACCGTGTCACTAATGTGTCAATTTGTTATCTGGAAATTAAAATTACATCCACAAGTATGCTCGTATTAGGATCATACTGCATCATTCCCCTTTAGAAACTGTGTGAACATGAGTCAATCATAGCTCAATTTCCTTTTCCTCTTTACTTCTCAAAACCTCTTCCTTAATTCACTGTGTTTTTTTTTCTTCCTTCTGGGTGGCCATTTTCTCCCCGTTATTTCTTTCATTGGGTCTTATTCAAGTTTAATGTTTTTGATTTTCAGTTCTTCTTTTTGTTATCATTTCCTTCTAATGAAATTTTCAGTTGTTAACGGGTTTCTTCCTTCCAAGTGGTATTCAAGCTTCTTACATCAAAGATGTTTTCTTACTGAATTTGTTTTCAACCATCCTACATTGGTGTACGTAGAATTGTAGGCGACTTTCCCTAAATTTGTCTGCGTTGTTGTCTGTGTGCTCGTAGAGTTCCTTTGTAGGTCGTCTGACCAATGTTCCGCCTTAGAGAACAGCACCGTAGACTTTTATAAGATTTTTTCGTTCTTGTTTCTCTATGTAACGAATTTTTGTCATCCCTCCAATTACTGTGCTTTCTGCTGTATACAAAGCTTCTGGTAAAACAACCGTGTTGTAGTGGCATATTTTTGCATTTCAAGAAAGTGTTATTTTGTTGTAGTGATCCCATGAGAGCTTTTCAGTTTGAGCCGTTTTTCTGTGTTGGAGATTGTGTTCACTCCTACGGGTTGGATTATTTACTGACTTTATCACAGAATGTCTTAAGTCCGGTTTTGTAGTAGGTTTCATCTTTGTTGTTGCTTAATATAGCCAGAGTCACAGTGACTCTTCCTCGTATGTATTTTCCAGTCTGGATATCTCTGACGCTCTTTTCCCGTTCTCTGGTTATTTTTTCCAGTACAATCTTGAAAATGAGTGGCGATAAGCTGTCTTCTTGTCGGACTGCTGTGTGGATTTTGAGCGAGTTTTAGATTCCTCCCAAGAATTTTACTTTAGAAGTATCTGCTGCTAAAGGTTTCCTGGGTGGTGACTCTGGTCTTTCTATCGATTCCTAGTTGCTCTAGGCTTTGAAACAGCGTCTGTTTGTCAACAGAATCGTGAACTTTTTTTTGGGAACTAAAAATGTGTTCCGGCATCATCTTACGTGTAGTATGGTTTTGAGATTGTAGACCTGTTCAGTACAGGATTTTCGTTTCTTGAGAACCACCTGGTACACTCGCCAACCTGTCGGCCCGCTTGCGACTCAAGTCGTTTTAGCAAAGACTTAGACAGGATTACGTAAAGCTGGTAATTTTTACTTTTTAATCGTCTAACTACAACCGTATGACACACAATTTTCGTGCCATACTCGTTACGCCTTTATTCTCTGCCAGGTATCTGCAGTGGCCTGGAATATGTACATATTTTTACTACTTAGTTTACATTTTGGGCAATGTATATATAGGTTTTAACAGTTCTGGTGGTTGGTTTTTCTATGGCGTAGTAATATTTTAAATTTTAGTTGCAGCGTCCGTGGATGATTTTTCTGCAAATCTGAGTTTTGCAGATGGCTCTTTGCAATTGAGGAGTGTACTGAAATATCTGGCCGGAATTTCACAACTGGTTTTTGCATCTGTTTCCAGCACAATCTGGGAGGTTGGCGACCAGCTAAATTTTCTCTGAATATCTTGTAAAAACTGCAGGTGTTGTTCTTGGTAATGTCCTGTGTCGTTCACCCTTTTATTATCGTACATGCGTTTTTCTTGTCGAATAATTTTAGAGACTTTTTCCTTGTCTGTGCGAATTCTGGACACTTTCTTGTTGTTTTATGACTACTGAAATTATTCTACGCTTTAAACCTAGATTTGACAGTTCTATCGCACGTGATGTTCCACCACCTAAGTACGCTTCTTCTCGGAGGTAGACCTTATTTATTGTTTGCTGCACTTTCTTCGTGAGTTCAGACCAATTTGTGGTATTCATCCTACGGCTTTCCTCAAAGATTTTCTTCTTTTTCAGTTCCAGGTTTGCGGGATGTCCAGTAACCCTGCGCTGCTTTTGGCAGTTTTCCTTTGGGCTGAAATTTTATCTTCAGTTGGAGTAACTCATGGACTGACATGAAGAATGTTCTCCTAGATTTTACATTGAGGATTTCTTTGGGTCCTCATGGCGATAGCAATACGTTCAATCTGAGTTTTAATGCGTGATTTCCATTTCTTTCGTTTCTGTGTGCTTTTCTGGAATTTAGTTGACATAATTTTGAGATTAAATTTTGGCAGAAACTTATGAGCTATTTAGAATGTTTATCTTGTTGTCAGTGGTGTACGATCTTGTGATTCCTCTATGTTTCTTTTGTTTTCCTCACTGACCACTGAAATACCTTAGTAAAATCTTGACCTGACGTTTAAGAAAATTCACAGAAGTTTTCGATCATCCGTGGGTCTTTTCTGCTGTAGCTATTTGTTAGTATGAGCTCGTTAATCAATATGTATGCCTTGTTGGTTCCCCATTTTATTGATGGTGTTAAGAGCCTCTCTGAAGATGTACAGTTAATGACTTATTCTGTGATGGACTTCTGAACAGCGAAAACTGTGCTAAAAACTTTCGCTCGGTGATGATATACATGCAGGTTTTCCATTACAGAACTCTTAATTCTCTGAGTCGAAGTGATTTTCATCTCTCAACCGGTTTTCTTGCAATTCTAAAATTTTGATGCTTAAACTGTCAAGCACATTGATTAGGTGTTTCAATTTCGTTGGCTACAATAGAGCTTTTACGTTCAGTGTACGTCTGAAATATTTTAGTTTCGGTTGGAGAGATTTGAAGATGATTCGATCCTTTTCTACACGGCGTGTCTGGTCTCCTAAAACCTATGACCAGAGCAGTAAACAAAATTTCGGAAGCTTTCCCCTATCCGCCACCGGGGGAGACCCATTCGGGATATATATACGTGGTCAATATTCATAGATGCAAGAGGAACGATGATTTGAAACAACAAACTTCATATACATCCTTCATATATGTTTTTCTGTAATATATATTTTCTGTAATATTGAGTACATTGTCATTGTTTACAACGTACCACAGTAATGTTAGGAAGTCGAGACGAACAATTTGATGTATGGCACTTCTGGACTATTTATTCAGGAAACTACATGAAATTGGCCTACAGTAACTACCTAAGCTACAACACATGTGCGTCGCGCAAGATTTTCTATATTGTTTCGCTCTCTTCGAACAAATTAACAGTTCTAGAGAAAAAATAAATAGGGCCTTCCCTGTAAGAAATTTAATGTTGATTCATTTTGTGCGGCGACACATTTTCTCTAGGGGACACGGTTTTAGATTTATTCAAGAAAAAAAAGTAATGATATCAAATGTGTTCTATCTCGGAAACCGTTCAGAAGAGGTATCGTTCGAAAATTAAAGAGTGACTTTATTTTTTAGAAACATTCAATATTTTATGTAAGTTTTAAAACATTTGCATAAAATCTTCACGGAGATAAAGTGTTCCGCCCTTAGAAAGCTGTATAATGGTGAAGTGAATGTCCCAAGTGTCACATAAATTATCTTTTGTTACATTTCACTCCTGTGACGACAAATGAAGATGTAAATTCATCAAAAATTACATGTTAACCTATCGGATGGGAAAAAAATGGATTTTTAAATGTCCTGGGACCAAAAACAGCATGAAAAGCAAAATGACATCGGTTTCTAACCATCGTGAGGCAGGAGAAAAATATGTTCAGTATACTGTGCACCGTTTTATGCCACAATTTGAAATAAAGACACAACATGTTCCACAACAGATCACAGTGTCTCTGGGGGTCACGTTCAGAATGCTTTGCGCAGTGTGTGCCTTCAGTGTAGCTACGTTCGTAATTGGAGCACTGACCACAACGTATTTCAGATAAAACACACAGCCAGAAATCAATCGGATTAAGTTCAGGTGATATCAACGGCCATGCTATAGGGAAATGACTGTTGATAAGTCTAGCATATTTGAAATGCCTGTACAGCAGCCGCTTCACTGGCCGTTCCATGTGCGGAGGACTACCACTTTGCATTAAAATGATGCTACCCACACATGCACGCTGCTGAAGGTTGGAATGACGCTGGTGTGCAAAGAACTCACAGTGTTTACCATCGACGGTACGGGTAACGGGCGCCGCAGTACTCATCTCCTCGAAGAAATACATCCCTACGATAAACGATGCCGCCAACCCGCATCGCGCAGTCGCCTTTGCTTAATGACGTACCGATTGATGTGCGTGAGGATTTTCCGTTCGCCATATTCTCCTATTCTGCGTATTGACATTATCTTAGAGACGGAAATGGACTTTGTCTTCCTACAGAATGTTCCAAGGCCATTCACTGTCCACTTCCATGCGAGCAAGGAATTCAGAGCGAACGTTTGCCTTGATGAGAACTGAGAAGAAACAAATGCTGAACATAAGTGCAGATTGTGTCATAGGATTTTATATACCATGTTGGCAGGAATGTCCAACGTTTGGGCAATTCCCCGCAAACTGTGTGTTTGCACATCGCAACTCGCCCCCTCCTGCAATGCTGTGGTGCATCTTCAACAGGCGTCTGATCAACTGCTTCGCTCCCTCTGCCGCATTGTACTTCAAAAGAACCTGTCTTTCCGAATTTTGTAATCGTTTTCTCCAGACCCGTAGCAGACATTGGACCAATATCTTTTTTCATACACTTGAGAGTCCGAAACTTCTGCTGGACTACTAGCACTTACTTATTTTACTAATGTTTGAAGCTCCTCTTTTCATTCTTCCGTGTTTCCGATTTAAAAACTGGGTTGTTTTAGAAATCAGGCTTATGCAAACACAATTAGTTTATTTTTGCTTTATTACTTACTTATACGTCAAGTTCCGTAGGATCAAATTGAGGTGCAAATCTCCAAGGTCATGGAACGTGTCAGTACATGAAATTACAACACAAAATTAATAACAGATAATAATAAAATGTTTATGAACCTAAAAAAAGTTAATGCATAAGTTTTTAAGTAAACGCATTCGTCAATACAACAAGAATCAGCTTAATTTTTCAAGGAACTCCTCGACAGAATAGAGGGAGTGACCCATGAGGAAACTCTTCAGTTTCGATTTGAAAGGGCGTGGATTACTGCTAACATTTTTGAATTCGAGTGGTAGCTTGTTGAAAACGGATGCAGTAGTATATTGCACTCGTTTCTGCACGAGAGTTAAGGAAGTCCGATCCAAATACAGGGTTCATTTCTGCCGAGAAATAACTGAGTGGAAGCTACTTATTCTTGGGAATAAGCTAATATTGTTAACAACAAATGCTAGTATATATATATATATATATATATATATATATATATATATATATATATATATTGAGATGCCAATGTCAAAATACCCAGACTCGTGAACATGAGTCGACAAGAGGTTCGTGAGCTTACATCAATTATTGCCCGCACCGCCCGTTTCTGAGTCAAAAATATCCTTGTAGAATGGGAAGAGTTGCCCCAAAATATAATACCATACGACATGATAGAATGAAATTAAGCAAAGTAGACTAATTTTCGTCTCGAACGATCATTCACTTCAGATACCGTCCGAATAGTAAAAATGGCAACATTAAGTCTTTGAACAAGATCCTGGACGTGGACTTTCCACGACAGTCTACTATCTATCTGGACACCTAGAAATTTGAACTGTTCAGTTTCACGAATCATATGCCCATTCTGTGAAATTAAAACGTCCGGTTTTATTGAATTATGTGTTGGAAACTGTAAAAACTGAGTCTTACTGTGATTCAGCATTAGTTTATTTTCTACAAGCCATGAACTTATGTCATGAACTGCACTATTTGAAATCGAGCCACTGTTGCACACAACAACCTTTACTACCAATCTAGTGTCATCAGCAAACAGAAGTATTTTAAAGTTACTCGGAATACTAGAGGGCATATCATTTATATAAGTAAGGAGGAGGATTGGCCCCAACACTAATCCCTGCTCCCCCTCCCCCTCCGCTTGACCGTACCCAACGTCTTAGTTAAATCAAAAACTATTCCTGGCGTTCAAACCTTTTGTCTAAGCAAAACAGTACCTCACAGAGAAAATAGAATATAGCATTTTTAGTTGTTAAACGACTTATAAAGCCGAACTGTACATTTGATAGCAAATCGTGTGATACAAAATGATCAATTATCCTTATATAAACAGTATTTTCAATAACTTTAGCAAACGCTGATGGCAAGGAAATAGGTCTAAAATTGTCTAAGTTATCCATTTCCTCCTTTTTATAAAGCGGCTTTGCTATTGCGAACTTCAATCGTTCAGGAAACTGACCATTCCTAAAGGAAAAATTACAAATATGGCTAAATATAGGGCTAAAATGTGCAGCACAGTAATTAAATATTGTGCTACACACTCCATCACAACCATAAGAGTCCTTAGTCTTCAGTGATTTAATTATTGACTCAATCTCCCCCTTCTCTATATCACAGAGGAGTAATTCAGACATCAATGCCGGAAAGGCATTTTCCAAGGAAGTTTTATGATTCCTTGTACAAATTAAATTTTTATTTTATTCACCCGCAATGCTCAGAAAATGATTGTTAAATACTGTGCACTTATCTGATTTATCAGTAACAGAAATACTTTTACTACGAACGGACTTTATATCGTCGACCTTGTGGTGCTGAACAGATACTTTCTTCACAACTGATCATGTGGTTTTAACTTTATCCTGAGAATTAGCTATTCTATTTGCATACCACATATTCTTTGCCGTCCTAATAAAATTTTTAAACACCTTACAATACTGTTTGTAATGGGCTACTGCAGCTTGTTTGTGACTACTTCTAACATTTTGATATAATTCCCACTTTGTTCTACATGATATCCTCATCCCACTAGGCAGCCACCCGGGCTGCCTATTACTGAAGTACCCCGTTTAGAAAGTTCTAATAGAAAGCAACTCTTAAAGAGCATGAGAAATGTGTTAATGAAAGCATTATATTTATCATCTATGTTATTGGCACTATAAAGATCCTGCCACTCTTGTTCCTTTACAAGATTTAAAAAACTCTCTATTGCTTTTGGATTAACTCTCCTACATAGTTTATAATTATATGTGACATTTGTTTGAGTACACAAGCCTTTTAGTGTTAAAATTTGTGCATAATCATCTGAAAGACGATTCACCCTTTTACTAACACAATTTCCGTCTAGTAATGAAGGTTGAATAAATACTCGTATAAGGTCTATGGGAGGTACTGTTCCCCCGAACCATAGTTGGAAAAAGCACAGTCTGCATCAGGTCATTAGAGTTCAGTAGATCTACCAACATCCTTTTTTTGCACCATCCTATACAGAATTAATATTGAAGTCAGCACATATAACTAATTTCTCGTACTTCCTACAAAGTCGATCAAGAACCTTTCCTAGCTAGAGCAGAAATGCTCTCAGGGAGAGTTAGGGGACCTATAAACAACCACAATTAGGAGTTTAGTTTCACTAAATTCAACTACCTCTGCATAACATTCAAATATCTGTTCAGCCACCGTTCTTGTAAAAGAGTTTACCAGCAGCTCGCGTTCCTTCACGATGACAGTTATGTTGTGCGTCTCGGACGCAAATTGAGGAACAGTCATCTGACGCGCTCCTTTTGGTGTGTATATTTCGATGCTTACGGCCCCATCTTTTGGTCAAACTGTTGTTAATTTGACTTTTTCTTCATGAGTTTTCCCCTGTGTTAATAATATGCTGTCTAAATTTAACTTCATTCTGAGCAGTAGTTCTGTGTCTATAGCATTCTGAATTCTGGACATGCCTCTAACGAAGGAAACTTCCCATCGCACCCTCCTCATATTTAGTGGTAAGATGGCCAGTGGATAGACTGCCAAAAGCTGAACACAGATCAAGCATGAAAACAGAAAGAAGGTGTTCGCAATTGTGAGGAAGAAGAAAAATCGAAATAGTTAACCATCAAAGCTGAATATGTGCAACATTGAGCTAATTTTAAGAGCCACGGTGTCGTGATTATCTGGTCACAGTGTCGAACTTCAAAGGGGAAGATGCATGTTCAAATATTCTTCGTAGCAAGACCACATTTTTTTTTCTTTTTACAAAATTATGAACTATCTGTCCGATCATTGATGTGCCTGTTCACTGTATTCAAACCTGCGTCTGTGTTGTGGTGCAATGTCCGTTTATAACAGGAAGAGAACTCCAGGCGTACGTACCTATTTTTCGAAACAACTGCTATACGAGGGCTGTCCAGAAAGTAAGTTACGATTGATCGTGAAATGAAAATCACAGTGAAAATCAGAAATGTTTCATTTGTAACAGTTAGCTACACCTTTCAGCTACTTCTCCACGTAGTCGCCGTTCTGACTCAGACATTCGTCGTAGCGTTGTACCAACTTTCCAATACCCTCATCATAGAAGGCAGCCGCCAGTGCTTTCCGCCAATTCTCTACGCTGGCCTAAAGCTCGTTGTCTGTGCCAAAATGTTGTCTTCATAGCCAGCGGTTCGTTTGAGCTGAGATGAAACTCAGTGGGAGACAATTACGGGTTGTATTGTGGGTAACCAAACATTCCCAATTGAAACGATACAGGAACATCTTCTTTACCCCTGCAGAATGAGGCTGAGAATTGTCTTGAAGAAGAAACCGCACGACAGCTATGTAATGTTGGTTGCATAGCTTCAGGGGAAAATTCTCACCAGACCCCCTCGTACTTGGCGGGAGACACTATTTTCTATAAGATCTTTACGCGCTCACTAAGAGCTCAGGAATGAAAAGAGCGATATAATTCTACCTAGAGTCATACTAGAGACACTGCCCAACACATCTTTGCAAAGCTTTATCGGATTTTCATAGTCGTTTCCATTTCGCGACCGATCGTAACTTACTTTCTGGACAGCCCTCGTATTTTATGACTCTTGCATCCGTTTTGGACGTTTTGACTCTTAAATTCCATTGCTGCAACACAGTTCACACCTGTTTATTTGTTGTTTCCATTTCTGTGAGAGGTATATGCAGCAACTCGCCTGCACTCACTATTCATCACATTTACTCTGGATGGTAAAATATTCTTACCACATGACCCATATTCTATAACCATTGTGTAGTATATGACAATTGCCAGGACTACAGAAGGAAATCAGACGCTTCAGTGGCCGGACGGACAATTCATAAAGTCGTGAAAAGAAAAAAAATGGGGACGAGGGAGGTTCGCACACGGATCTCCGGCTTTGCATCCCAACACCGTAACCACACAACGACAATTCGCTGTTTCTATTTCCTTCTTTTTCCCAGTTTAGTACGCCTTATTTCAGTATTCATGCTTGATCTATGTTCAGTTTTTGACAGGCCACGCACGGAAACATTTTACCACAAAAAAAATGGTTCAAATGGCTCTGAGCACTATGGGACTTAACTGCTGTGGTCACCAGTTCCCTAGAACTTAGAACTACTTAAACCTGACTAACCTAAGGACATCACACACATCCATGCCCTAGGCAGGATTCGAACCTGCAACCGTAGCGGTCGCGCGGTTCCAGACTGTAGCACCTAGAACCGCTCGGCCACTTCGGGCGGCTGTTACCACTAAATCTGAGGGGGGTCGCAATGGGGTTTTTCCTTTGCAGGCATTCCTTCAACATTACAGACAGTGCGTGCTCTGCCTCTTTAGGGCAACAAGGCATCCCATAACGGAATGTTACCTGTAGACTTGGTGACCACAGCGACGTCATTCGAACATTCTGCAGCGATCGTGAGATCCGAAACACTGAAGATCTGCCTGATAGTGATCGCACGTGGCCGACAACACCAGATTATGAACGCCACATAAAAATCATGAACCTTAGTTATCATTTCGAAATAGCAGCCGACCTGTGCCCTGTCTTTCCGAAGATAACCGGGAGAGCAGTAGACTAATGACTCTGCACTATCAAATTGGTCTCTAGGAATCCGTTATATTGTATTGCACTGTATGTTAACCGGGGGCCTAGAAAAGACGGAGCCGCAGTGGTCCACAACCCCACGACGGCTACCGCAGTCCACTTCACCCCATCGCCCCCCCCCCCCCCCCACACTGAACCACTCTTTGAGTTATTGTGCTGTTCGGCCCCCGGTGGACCCCTCTCTGACCCCCCACCCCCGCCCAGGGAACTTCTCACACCGGACGAGTGTAACCCCTATGTTTGCGTGGTAGAGTAATGGTGGTGTACGAGTACGTGGAGAACTTGTTTGCGCAGCCGACATAGTGCAGCTGAGGAAGAATAAGGGGAACCTGCCCGCATTCGCTGAGGCAGATGGAAAACCTCCTGAAAACCATCCACAAACTGGCCGGCTCACCGGACATCGACACAAGTCCACCGGGCGGAATCGTGCCGGGGACCAGGCGCTCCATAGCAGTCCGGAAAGCCGTGCTTTACACCGCACGGCTAACAGGGCGGGCTAGGAATCCATTACTCTAGTAATGTTGCCCGCGAAGATGGGAAAGAGGCAACAGGAATGAAATATTGACCAAAGGCTTAATCGCAGTCAGGTCAAACTTTGCCTGACGCCAGATGATGGTTGTCGTAATCTGTGGAGACGTGGCATCCAACAGGCTCATCGAGGTGGTCTGTGTCATGTTTAGGGTCAGTATCTTATATGAATGTCAGATGCCGATTTATCGCTATTGAAGGTATTATGAGGGTTGTTAGTTAGTTAGTTAGTTAGTTACATTTTTATAGATAATTTGGACGATTCCTTCATCGAAATGATGTGGAAGGAATCGGTTTAAGGTATAACTATACAAGATTTGTGTTAACATTAATGAAAACATTACAATTTTTAGTCCTATTCGAGTAACTACACTGGTCTCGAAAATTAAAGCAACAAACCGGTATCTCCCCATCCTGCGTCTAACTCCCAATATTCAAACTGTCAATCGTTATGTCCGTACGATCTTCTTCTGCACGGAAGATGGTATTCGGGTCAACGGACAACCACGCCAACGGTGACGTCAGGACACCTATGAAATGAGGCTATGTTTGCTGGGTACTCCCCACATCCACAATGTCTATGTACACAGTCGTGTAGACTGTGTACACAGACATTGTGGATGTGGGGAGTACCCAGCAAACATAGCCTCATTTCATAGGTGTCCTGACGTCACCGTTGGCGTGGTTGTCCGTTGACCGTGTAGGTCACGGACGGTGCAGTATGGCACAGAGACAAATGGCTCTGAGCACTATGGGACTCAACTGCTGAGGTCATTAGTCCCCTAGAACTTAGAACTACTTAAACCGAACCAACCTAAGGACATCACAAACATCCATGCCCGAGGCAGGATTCGAACCTGCGACCGTAGCGGTCTTGCGGTTCCAGACTGCAGCGCCTTTAACCGCACGGCCACTTCGGCCGGCCATGGCACAGAGACGATGACTACCAGTCTCTCTGCAGTTGAGGGCCATAGAAAGAACGGAAGTTGGACAGTTGCAAAGTAACGTGACCTGATGGTTTAGTGTGGATCGTTTTGTTGCTTCTCGAATGTGGCGAAAGTTGAAAGAAATCGAAACTGTGTCTTAAAGATTAGGACAGCGCCGACCACGTGTGACTTCAGAAGAGAGGACTGTCATTTGGCTGTAAGGGCACGATAGTATCGCCTTAGCTCTGCACGGCAACTGGCACGTGAGTCTGCAGCATCCACTGGAAGTGTTGTACCGAGGCAAACGATGTGTAGAAGGCTTCGCCACAGTGGCCTTTATCGTCTGAGACATGCTGTATGTCTACCTCTGATGCGTCTTCACGAAAGGGAACGTCTGGACTTGGGCAGTCGAAAAATGGGTCAATGTTGTTTTCACAGATCAGTCCTGATTCAGTCTGGAGAGTCATTCTTGAAGAATTCGCTTCTGGAGGGAACCTGGAACACAATTTCTGGACCCAAATATTGTGGTATCGACTAGGATCCCTAATGGTGTGGGCTGGGATTATGTTTATCACTCGAACTCCTATTCATGAAATTATACACTTGAATCGGCAACGCTTCACTACTGTCAGTTATCGTGACGAGATCTTTGGACCTCATCTGCTGTCGTTGCGAGGTGCTGTGGTTCCAGACCGTACCGATGGATGATAACGTTCAACCTTACAGAGCACGTATGGTTGATGTTTTCTTGGAAACAGAAGACATTACACGCATGGAGTGGCCTGCTCGCTCACCCGACGTGAATCCCATAGAACATGTCTGAGAAGCACTAGGGAGATGGCTTCCATTACATCAGCATCCACGAACCACTTTCCAAGATTGCTAGTAGCTCTGCAGGAAGAATGGGCGTCATTGCCTCAACATGAGACCGATGACATCCTCCACGGTATGCCCCATCTTGTCAGGCCTGTATTTTTGCTTGAGGGGGTCATACCCCATACTGAGCAAATTAACATTGTCGGAATGGGAGAGCAAGTCCGTTAAATTGGAAGAATCGGAGAACATTTTTTTACCGATCTGCATGTTGCAGTTATTTACGTTCTGAATTCTTTGCATTGTTTCTACTTTACTGTCGGCTGTTTATACTGTTTTGTGGCAACATAAAAGCAACCTTGCGAAATTTCCTTTTGTTGCTTTAATTTTTGACACCAGTGTGCGTATAATTTTTTACTTTCTACTAGTTTACAAGCAAAAGTTAGTCAATGGAATAGGCGTTATCCAGGACAAATGATATTAAATTAGATTTAAAACTTTATTCGCTAGGTGTCAGCTTTTTGTTTTTGGACAAAAGATTAAAAATTTTTGTTGCTGTATATTGAACGTATCTTTGAGGCACTGACAGCTCCAACACGGCTTCAACGAATGCAAAGATTAGATGAGACAGACTTTTAGACAAGAATAACTTTCTGTTGATACATGTATTTTGGGCTGCGTAATGTTTGTCCGCTGTTCTTAGAATGTACCTTATTCACTGATAAGACTGGGTTTTCACGTGATGCGATCTCCAGTTACCCTAACATTCACGTATGGGCCTGTAAGATAACAGACTCCCAGTATAACTTTCAACATCAAGGTGATGTGTTGCGTCCGCATGCCCGTCTAGTAGGCCGAACATATAGTGCGTATCCGTCATTTCAGACAATGAACACCTCGTTGTGATGTAAATTACTCTAAAACAGAACATACGGCAATCAGACAAAACGAAACAAATCTCATGACCATGTGTCTACAAGAAAGTAAGTATAAATGCAAATTTTGAGATAAATTACACAACCGGTAGTGACTACACGGAATTTCTTCATAGCTCCTTAATGAAGGATTTTCGGACTAATGTTCGTATGACCTTTTTGTAATTTTATGGTCTCAAGAATAAACTTCCAAACTTTCTGGCGTGTTTCTATATACCCTGTAAGAAATGAAGTAGAGTGGGTCTCTGACTATGAAATCCCGGGAAGCTTTGAACAGCATTCAGAAATCATTGGTTTTGTGTGACAGGTTTGGGACATTCGGTCTTGGGGACGGGTGGCAGAAGCCGAAATCTGTCGACAGCAGGCGGCGTGTCTGCGATCCGTCTCTCCCAGGGAAGGCAGGTGACAACGCGAAATAACACTGCCACCCGCTCAAAATTTAATGCAACTTCGCAGTGAGTGACGGTTTTCATTTGTGGCAGTGTCAATACTTCGAAGAACCGAAGACATTTTAATAAACGTCATTCAGTTCCGGCGACACGAGTGCTACAGCGGCCACCGCTCTGCCAGGCTCACAACTTTTCCTGCAGACGCGTGGCTGTGGGTACCCGAGAAACACAAAACGGAGAACTCCAGGGCGGCGGCTCCTAGCGGTTCTGTACCTAGCCTTTATTCGTATGCGAAGAAGTGCGTTATTTCTTCCAGAAGAATACTAAACTCAGCTACACATACAGAAACACTACCGCCAGAAACTTGACGCAGCTGTTGCGTTAGCCATTTCCAGAGCGAACACAGAACGCAACATTAACGCACAGTAACGTCTGTCTGCCCTTATCTACCCTCCGCTAGCAGATCCTCACTATGCCGTTCTCACTCACTCTCTCTCTCTCTCTCGCATTCTCTTCTCTTGTCTTATCTTCTTTCTCTTCTGTCTCAATTACGAGAACACGTTACGTAGCACGAAACAGTTAGGCCAGTAAAAACCGGATGCCAAGCTAAAGTATCCCTAAAAGGTCTTGCCTCCAATCCTACTGAATTTTTAAATGAATGATTTATCCGCAGTACGGAACATAAACAGACCTCCAAATATTATGTTGAACTGACTGTTGAAACAACAAGGCGCAATAAACATGAAATCATTAAACGGCAAAGACAGACATATACCATGAAAGAATGACCAATATCAAATAAAATCAGCATCTGTCAAAATATGAGCATCATGAAACTAAATAAATAGTTTTAATTTAAACAAAGACTTACCAAAAGCCAAAACATAGTCTGTTCAAAAACGTGTATGATTGCAAGTCTGTGAAATCAAAATCTTCTCCTTCGTAGTCTTCAATACTGTTCTGCTGCAACCCGTGCATTCTGGGTGCAAGGTAGTTGAGAAGTTGCTACACAAGCGCGAACACTCTTCGCCAGCCGTTCTCTTGAGATCATCAAGAGCATGGGGCTTGCTTCTGTGAAGATACACTGCAAGTTTCATCTGGCCCCCAGCATGCAATGTTGGGCTCATGTCAGTGGTTACTGCAAGCCTTCTGTCGATTCCTGATCTCTGAAGAAATCTGTTCACAATGTGGCCGCTATGAGCTAGTCTACTACGCTTTTGAGTTGACATTGCCCTCGATAGCGATAGTGGATAGAAGGTGTCCGTACATATAGACCTACCAGCCCTAAACATAACATTCACTTCTCAGCTGAGCCTTTGAGATCACGTACCTCCACGCTCTACTATGATGTCATCAGGAGGCGTCAGGCAAATTCTGCTCTCGTCTGCGATCATGCCAATGGTCTAAGCTTCATTTCTGCAGTCTCTTGTCCCTCTTTCTCGTGCGAAACGGTATTAGAGGGTTCGCACGCTTATTTTTAACTAGCTGTATCCATAAAGAGAGAGCACACGTGGGTTGCGTTTTGGGAATAGTACCTATGTAATTTTCACGTCGCGGTCATCACCTGGTGTTGCCGACCACGGGCGGGCATTACGAGGCAGATCTTCAATGTTTCGCATCTCACGACTGCCGTAGGATATTCGAATGACATTGATATAGTGTACACTTATTCTGCTGGTAACAGTCCTTTCTGGCAAGCTTCGTTGTCTTGAAGTGGCAGTGTGCGCAAGCCTGTAAGGTTGAAACGACTTTTAGGGGCATGTTCACAGCCTCTTTATCTCTTTTAAGATTGGAGGCACACCTCGCTCTACTGAAATGCAATGGCCAAGTCGGTTTACTTTTACCTCAATAATATAGACGGCTAGATTCAAATGGTTCAATGGCTCTAAGCACTATGGGACTTAACATCTGAGGTCTTCAGTCCCCTAGACTTAGAACTACTTAAACCTAACTAACCTAAGGACATCACACACATCCATGCCCTAGGCAGGATTCGAACCTGCAACCGTAGCAGCAGCGCGGTTCCGGGCTGAAGCGCCTAGAACCGCTCGGCCACAGCCGCCACAGATGGCTAGGCAAAAGTACTCTGAGCAAGAGGTTTCCGATAGAAAAATCTATACAAGATGTGAAAGTGGTGTAAACATTTCTTTCGCCTATTTACGTGTACATTTACACTGACGCGTGACACTACATGCCCAAATGGCTATGGCTCTGAGCACTATGGGACTTAACTTCTAAGGTCTTCAGTCCCCTAGACTTAGAACTACTTAAACCTAACTAACCTAAGGACATCACACACATCCATGCCCGAGGCAGGATTCGAACCTGCGACCTTAGCAGCAGCGCGGTTCCGGGCTGAAGCGCCTAGAACCACTCGGCCACAGCCGCCGCAGATGGGTAGGCAAAAGCACTCTGAGCAAGAGGTTCCCGATAGAAAAAGCTATACAAGATGTGAAAGTGGTGTAAACATTTCTTTCGCCTATTTACGTGTACATTTACACTGACGCGTGACACTACATGCCCAAATATTTGAAGCTACAGGGAAGAGACAAAAATGTCGAAACACCGCGACAAATTCATGCTTGAACATAAGTATTGGTGGTAGCCATGTATGCTGGTTGCACTTTTGTATTTGACCATGAACGACACATGTGCAATGTCTTCCATACGTCGTAATCGTCAGTCGTTGTTGGAACGGAGGCCAGTGTACTTGCGGGTGCGTTATGTCGGAGCCCAGTTCATTCGGATGTGGGAAAATTGTTGGTGCTCGTATGGTGGCTACTTCCGTAACCAAAGTAGCCGACTTTTTGGTGTTTCAAGACACAACATATCGAAGAATTACGCCAGATACAGGAAAATCGAAAAAACATTGTCCGGTAAGTCACAACGTGGGTGAAAGTGTGTGTGTCCACTGATCGTGATGGACGGTTAGTGAAGAGAACTGTTACGAAAATTAAAAGGACGACAGTTGCGAAAGTCACGGAAAAACGGAATGTCGCACTCGTAAACCCTGTCAGCACCAAAACAACACGAAGGGAGCCCCATAAGCAGAGGATAGTAGGGCCAATTGGAATTCCTAAACGACTTATCAGTGATGCATATGCCCGTAACAAGGAAACGTGGAGCCGAAATTCCTGGACTGTTCAGCAAATGAAATAGTGTCATTTGGTTGCCTGAGTCTTGTTTCATACTGTTTTCAACTTGTAGCCGAGTTTAGGTCCCAAGGTTGGAACGTGGCGGATGTTCATTGATGATTTTGGCAGCCACATCGTAGTGTTCCTTGGGCCTCACGGTCAATTTGCAAGGTCACATTACTGTCAAGCATTACGTGACCATTTTGGCTGATCCCATGGTACAATTTTTGTTCGTCAATGATGATGCTATGTTACATGACGTCGGGGTCCCTGTTTACAAAGCTGGCCTCGTCAGGGCCTGGTTTTATAAGCACAAGCACGAAATGTAGCATCTCCCCTGTCCATCACAGTCACCAGATCTCAGTATTATTAAGCCTTTGTGATATAAATTGGAGAGAAGGGTGCGTGGTTGCTATTCACGTCCGTCATCGCCAAACGAAGTGGCGCAGTGGTCAGCACACTGGACTCGCATTCGGGAGGACGACGGTTCAATCCCGCGTCCGGCCATCCTGATTTAGGTTTTCCGTTATTTCTCTAAATCACTCCATGCAAATGCCGGGATGGTTCCTTTGAAAGGGCACTGCCGACTTCCGTCCCCGTCTTTGCCTAATCCAATGAGACCGATGACCTAGCTGTTTGGTCTCTTTCCCACAAACAACCCAACCCCACGTCCGTCTTCGATATCTGAAAGTGCCACTGTTTTGCTGGAAGAATGACAGATGCTTCTCTTGATATTTTTGTCACCCCCAGTAGGTCATGCCCACCTAGCTGCCGTATGAAAAGCTGTTGTAAAAAATTAATGATAATCGTTTTAAAAAAACCAACTGTTTACAATTAGGTCAGTAGGAATTACTTTACACTTTTACTTCCAGTAAACTGTTAGTAATGTGAGTAACAGTTCTTTTGCCGGCCGGTGTGGCCGTGCAGTTCTGGGCGCTGCAGTCTGGAACGGCGGACCGCTATGGTCGCAGGTTCGAATTCTGCCTGGGGCATGGATGTTTGTGATGTTCTTAGGTTACTTAGGTTTAAGTAGTTCTAAGTTCTAGGGGACTGATGACCACAGCTGTTAAGTCCCATAGTGCTCAGAGCCATTTTTGAACAGTTCTTTTGTAGAGAACCTTATTTAATGTCTAAACACCGTACTTCTAACCGAAAATGTAGGTTTCTATAATCTTCTTTTCTTCTGAAGAGCCGGCCCTATGGCCGAGCGGCTCTAGGCGCTTCAATCCGGAACCGCGCTGCTGCTATGGTCGCAGGTTCGAATCCTGCCTTGAGCATGGATGTGTGTGATGTCCTTAGATTAGTTAGGTTTAAGTAGTTCTAAGACTAGGGGAATGATGACCTCCTATGTTAAATCCCATAGTGGTTAGAGTCATTTGAACCATCTTCTGAAGAGTGCCGTCTTCAACGAAATCTAACTGCCAAAAATGCTGACAAGTAAAAGTTGTTCTTGTGGTGTCACAGCCAGACACCACACTTGCTAGGTGGTAGCCTTTAAGTCGGCCGCGGTCCTTTAGTATACGCCGGACCCGCGTGTCGCCACTGTCAGTGATAGCAGACCGAGCGCCACCACACGGCAGGTCTAGAGAGACGTACTGGCACTCGCCCCAGTCGTACAGCCGACTTAGCCAGAGATGGATCACTGACAACTACGCTCTCATTTGCCGAGACGATAGTTAGCATAGCCTTCAGCTACGTCATTTGCTACGACCTAGCAAGGCGCCATAGCATTGGATATTATTTTATATTGTGGTTATAACATGTATCGTCAAGAGAGATGTTCTACAATTGTGGATTAAAGTTAAGTATTACATCAACTACGTACTTTATTTGCTACTATTAATTCATTTAACTGTTCCAGACCTCACGCCAGTCTGCGTGAGCTTAACGCGTGCCTTTCGGCTTCCTCTCATTGTGACTTGGCTGTCTTGCCAAGTCACACAGTTCTTCTTAGCTGTGTAACGGCTTTCGTTCTGTCTAGCAAGTGGGAAACTGTCGAGTCACTCTTATAACGTATTCAGTCTACATCTGTCATCTGCCAGCCACTTTACGATGTGTGACATCAGTTCATTTTTACGGTCATGTCTGGCAGGCGAAGGTCAGTGCTTCCGAAGTGTCCGAAAGTTAAAGCTCAATTTGGTGTAGAGCAATGATCACAGGATGTTACTAGATCTGTTCTGAAACAGGCATACACATTAAAATAGGTAATAACGAAGCTGTAAAACCATTAACGGAGGATATCGTAACGCCTAGCTGGAACCTGTGCTTAGCAGCGATGCGGCTTAGAGGCTATGATATAGCTTTCCATCCCATCTCTGAGAGAGAACTCTGTGGTGAAGTAGCACGTGGCGCGTTGTGGCTTGCAGTTCGCCTCAGCAGTGCTTTCCAGCACTGGTCTGTAGGAATTAGATCCAGAGACATGGTTAGTGAGTCTTTGCGTTAGGTATCTCTAACTGCGAAAAATTCCTCCACCAGAGCAATTCGGGTGAGATAGGCGTTATATTTGATTAGGAGGAATCTGGTCCCCTTATACGTCTGAGAAGACTTTATCTCCATACTTCTCGGCACTACACTATTCCTACACCCAGTAACGGAGATGTGAAACTCAGTAAATGATGCCTTTCCTTTATTGGCCCCTACCACCATCAAAATTGTGTCTTTTCAAAATATTCCTGTGACTTCCCCTTCCGACGAATGTGTGACGAGAATAAATTTGATAATTAAGGAAGCATCCTATAAGAAGAGCACATCCTTCAAATCATTCATTGATTACACCAAAGTAAATGACAATAGTCAAAGGGTCCATGTCTACGCTGCCAGGACGGGAACATACGCATCAGAATATTTGACACACAGAAAAACTCCTCAGAACGTAAAGCTGGGAAATGGCAACTAGGGAGCGATTCTACGCCCTGCTTACTCACTGGCGTCTTGCATAAACGCCAAAACTGGAATGTGATGACTTATTATTCGTTAAATAAGTTGTCAAGAAGGATTTTGCATAAATGTAAGGAGTCTCTCTCCAGTGCAGTCATTAGGAATCAACAATGAAAATAATCTGAGAATAACATTTGAAACGTAATAAAAGATACGGAACACCCAAATCACTGGGTGTGTTGTCGTGATGCGACGAACGGCATCCACCAAGAGTGATGCTCGCTGGCACTTAGAAGAGTTCCAGTCTTAATAGAGGCCGGTAAAGTTGTATATTGACGTGCCAGGTGGTTAGGATTCACGTTTTTCCGGCAACCAGGCAACCAGTAAAACTGTATTGCGTGTTGCGTGTCTGCGGGAAAAACAGACCAATTACATATTAGAAAGTTTTGTCAGTTATACATTTCTGTGCGAAAGGCATATTAATTATATGTGTGAATTATCATGCCTGTGGATTTCTAGATCGCCAGTCAGCATGAGCTCATCACGTTGGGACGACTGCTTTTTTCCTTTTTGTATTTTAACCGACGTTAACGCCGTGAATGAAATAACTTGCATCCGTTGCGAAATTTCGAATGTGTCACGTAATAGTCTTAGTACTCCGCCTGAGCCTGAAGATTTGAGTCACGTTTAGTAGAAATTCATTTCAGTAAGCAGCACCTGATCCGGAATTAGTGTATGCGATTACGAACTACCTGTCGGATTAAAATTGTGTGCCGGACTGTGACTCGAACCTGGGACCTCTCCGTTTCACGGGCAAGTGCTCTACCGACTGCGCAGTTGCAACACGATTAACGACCACCCGCTTCCCCCCTACCCCTTCGCACTCCCCTCTATCCCCCCACCGTCACAGCTTAATTTCTACCAGTACCTCACCTCCTATTTTGGAATGCACGAGACGAGGTACTGGCGGAGATACAGCTGTGAGGACGGTCGTGAGTCACCCGTGCCTCATATCCTAGTTTAGGAACTAGGACATGAGGTACTGGCGGAAGTACAGCTGTGAGGGTGGGTCGTGAGTCGAGGTTCGTTAGCTATGTTGGGTAGGGTACTTGCCCGAGAAACGCATAGTTCCCAAGTTCGAGCCCCAGTCCGACACACAGTTTTAATCCGCCAGGAAGTTTCAACGCCTGACCTGGATCCCACATCCTGCCTTCCACGGCACTGGGACTATTACTGGGAGTGACGATGCACAGTCAGTGCAGTTTTCAGAACTTTGCGACCTTTTCCAATGCGTCGAGATCCAACTGCAGCTTCCGAAAGCAGTGCAGTTTCAGTAGAAATGGTCAATATCGTGGACACCGTAGTTACTGTTGTAGGGGGAAGGTTAAACACCAAATAACCAATTTTAAAACATCCATAGCGTATTATTTTCTCAACAGAGGCAATGTATTACATAAAATTGTACGAGACACAAGCCATGTGTTATTTAAATGTAAATCGTCGTAATTCCGCGAAGTAAACATTAACTGTTGGGTAGCTGTATCTGGCTTACTGAGGGAAAATGCTAATCCTTAAATCAGTCGTGTGGACAGAGCAGCCGGCCACGGTGGCCGAGCGGTTCTAGGCGCTTCAGTCTGCAACCGCGGGACTGCTACGGTCGCAGGTTCGAATCTTGCCTCGGGCATGGATGTGCGTGATGTCCTTAGGTTAGTTAGGTTTAAGCAGTTCTAAGTTCTAGGGGACTGGTGACCTCAGATGTTAAGTCCCATAGTGCTCAGAGCCATTTGAACCTCTTTTTTTCGGACAGAGCATACGTCACTCAGGACTTTTCTTACAGATCACTGAACACAAAAGTGGGCTGCGTACAGACCTCCACCGAAAACCAGGTAACTACAACTTGCTTCCGCCGATCCTGGCATACCTGGAGGCTTAGCTTCTCGGGAAGCGTAACTCCAAGGGCGGGCTGTTGGTCCGCGACTCTGGCAACAACCGAAGGTGATTGCAGTGTCACCGTCAGCAATTCGCCCGGCGAGGCCATTGCAGGAGCCGGGCCCCGCTAACAGAGACGTCGCCTAGCAGGTGGGTCCTCCGGTAGCTCGCGCAGTAGCTCTGAATCCGCGGGCGCTCAATGGGGCCTGCCGGCTGATATATGAAGGAGTGCGGGCGCACAAAGCGGCCAGCGGTTCTTCCGGTGGCTGCCGCGTGTCACAGCAAGGTGAATGGCGCGCCTGGGTGGCCGCGGTACTAATAAGAGCCGGCCGGCCATCCGTCTTGCACTCATTCAGCCCCGCGCCTCGCATTCCTGCCTCCCGCCGGGAGGTCCCGCAATGCCCGCCTGACAGTGAAGAATCTCGCGCTCCTCCTCCCCGCTTTCGCTGGTCGAGATCCGTAGTGAATATGTCCCTCCCGTTCCCCCTTCTCTCTCTCTGCTTCCATTCTGTGAGGCGAGCAGACTTGGGTTTCACGGGAGTTTCTGACACTGAAAAGCGTGCTATTTGTTCTGTTGTGTAAGCAGTCTCCAGTATATCTTTGCAAACAGGAGCGAGACAGCCGTGACCGTATTTTCTGTTATTTTCCCTACTCGGGTCCAGACGACTTCCTCCGCCACTGTCCTCTGAATGTAGCGTGACGGCGCGTTTTTCCGCCCACGCGAACCAAAGCAATGTCCTCGAGTGTCGCAGTGAAGGCCAGTCAGGCGTCGAGCGATAATACTGCGAGACCACACCTGCAGCACCCCAGCTCAGGGCACTGTTGTGCAATGACGGCGGCAAGTGGTCTCGCGGGGCTACTGCACTCGTGGTCGTGAGCGGTGTGCCACCGCGAACGCTTCTGCGTCGGAAAAGATCTACGCAGTGTGCCCATCTTAATACCCGGCCACAGTGGCCGAGCGGTTCTAGGCGCTACAGTCTGGAACCGCGTGACCGCTACGGTCGCAGGTTCGAATCCTGCCTCGGGCATGGATGTGTGTGATGTCCTTAGGTTAGTTAGGTTTAATTAGTTCTAAGTTCTAGGTGACTTATGACCTCAAAAGTTAAGTCCCATAGTGTTCAGAGCCATTTGAACCATTTTTGAACCCATCTTAATAGACGTTAGGCTTATTTTCTTTGGTGTGTCGACAGATTTTTGCGTTTATCTGGAATCAGCCCAGACAAATACTGCTCATCAAGTCACTATTACGACGCCCATTGTCGACGGCAAGCGTCAAATTGTTTTCCTTCACAAACGATACTAATTTTACAGCGGAATTCTACTTGCTCACTCGATAGAACTGTCGCAAAGAAGCCTAGTGTGATAGTATCCAACACTGATATGTATTATCAAAGACAGTAAAACATGAATGGTAACCAGTATAAGTATTCCAGCAGCGTCCGCGAAGCGCTGATGCATGGCGGTAGCAGTCAACACGGGCTAAGGCGCTGCTATCGCCGCTGGGGTGCCGGTTATTTCTCGTGTTATATTGTCCCTGTGGCCAATGGCCTTGCCGCAGTGGTAACACCGGTTCCCGTCAGATCACCGAAGTCAAGCACTGTCGGGCTGGGCTTGCACTTGGATGGGTGACCATTCAGTATGCCGAGCGCTGTTGGTAAGCGGGGTGGACTGAGACCTTGTGAGGCAAACGGAGGAGCTACTTGATTGAGAATTAGCGGCTCCGACCTCGTAAATTAACCTACGGCCGGGAGAGCGGTGCGCTGACCACATGCCTCCCACATCCGCATCCGGTGACACCTGTGGGCTAAGAATAAGACGACGGCCGGTAGCTGCTGTTGGGCGTTAATGGCCTGTTCGGAAGGCGTTTAGTTTCACGGTATCCCTGTCAAAAATGTTGATAACACGAGTGTCGCACTGCAACAATTCGGGCGCACTCTTTCGAATGAATTCGTAAAATACCGCTTTAAAAATGGTTCAAATGGCTCTAAGCACTATGGGACTTAACATCTGAGGTCATCAGTCCCCTAGACTTAGAACTACTTAAACCTAACTAACCTAAGGACATCACACACATCCATGCCCGAGGCAGGATTCTAACCTGCGACCGTGGCAGCAGCGCGGTTCCAGACTGAAGCGCCTAGAACCGCTCGGCCACAGTACCGCTTTAAAAATAATTTTTTATTTGGACGGGAAACAAACCGACGCTTTCCGTCGATATTGGGCGTCACCTGAAAGACATGATTAGCAGTGCTGAATCCAGTTGTACATTGCAAACACGTAACGGCAAATATCTTCCAAAACAGCAGGGAAAATGCTCCTCACGACTCTTACAAGGGACACCCCACGCAGTGTGATTGTTAGTAACGTTTAAAAAACCACGAAGCGATGTAGATGACGCCGAGACAAGTAATTTAATATAAGACACATGGGGCCACAAAAGTCGGGAGATATTGTACCTCAAAAGTGTATGACAAATGTTGAACGAGTGACATGATGCACCTCGGCGTACGTGTAGCGGTGGGCCCTACCGATGTCTCACCTCATCAGTCAGCCTCAAGTCAACTAACCACGTCGACGTGGCTCCGGGACTACCTGCGCGTGGAGCTCAGGTTTAGAGTTTTGCGTCAGGCACGCAATTTTTCTTCTACATTGCTTTAGAAATTTAAGTGCTTACGTTGAAGTAAGGTTTATTATTTTATTTAACAGTCTTGCAGTTTCCACTGGTTTACTGCAAAGTGCAAGACATCAAAAAACTATCATATTGTGTCACAAGTAAACGAGTTAAATTTCTGAATTGCGTCGCTACAAGTAAATAACCTACATTTTCTGTACCATATAAGGTCTGTAAACAAAAAAACTGGGGGAAAGGAAAGCAACACAAAATAAGGACAGCTTGTGCTTGATTACTGCGACGACAATAGTTTTGTAACTTCTGCGTTTACAACAGATCACATTTACAAAAGATGTTCGAAATTTGCACCGTTTCGCCTCACTGCAAGTATTGCATTGCCCAATCACCCTTCACACATGTGGTAGAAAATACCATCCGTATTTTGGGACTCCACTGCACGTGCGACGGGGTACGTCATCTGGTGACGTAACATGCTCAGTATTCGTTATTCACTTTTATGGTATTTCCCTGTATTTGTGGCCCTGTGAGTCGTGTATTAAATTGCTTGTCTCAGAGTCATCTACGCCGTTTTTGTTTCTTTTTTTTTTTTAACTTTGTTAAGAATCGCCCTGTTTATTCCCCAAACATATTTAGCCATTACGATACAGTTTTTTGCGCAGGAACAGACTCTTTGTTTATTTTCAGCGGCACAATGGAACCTCATTTATCCGGACTAGGTCGAATCTCAGGTCATCCAGACTCAGCCAGAAAAAACTGAAATGACGTTGTTTAAATGGTACAACCACACACCATCTATTTACTTTCACGTAAACGCACAAATTATTCATCATTTCTGATAAATTTTGACCAGACTCTGAAAAAAGAAAGAGTGAGTTTCAGACATTGAAATAATAAGTTTCTCTTGGGCAAACTTCATATCTTCTTGTGCAGCACGATCATTGAGGTGTTTCAGCAGCATTAGTTCGCCCGAACTCTTTCCACCGCTTTTCCAAGTAAACCATTATTTTAACCATTTGTTTCATTGCCTCTGTGTTTCATGTAGTGTCATCAGATTCATCTCCAACAATCCATCACCATCGTCTACTGGCAAAAAAGTGACGAACGCTTCGTCATCGGAAAACATACAGTATCCATGTTGTGGTACGACCTTCCTAGTTAGAGTAACGTCTTGTGAGACAGACGGTGCGTATTTATATAGCATGACTACTTCTCGTTACATTGTCGGGAACACCTACGAAGATCGCAAGCCACTTGCATCTGAAGATAGTTATCAACGTAATGAGGTTCTTGTTAACTCGCAGCTTAAATGCGAGCAGTTATAAGCGTATCGATGCCAGAGAAATGAAGCGATTTTCAAGTTCAATTCCAGCCGCTGTAGTAATGCTGCTTACCGACGTAGCCACAGCTACCAGAGATCACAGTTAATTTCCGTATGCCGTATGTAGAGCTCTCGGTAAAACTGGGTCTTTTACGTATATTGAATCAATCTCAGATTATCTTTGACCACAATAGAAGAAAAGCAACTAACTTCTCCTATCCTCTCCCGATTACGTAGCCACCAGCCATCGCAGAAGACGCGGCAACGACTTGTATTCCGAGTAATACTCGGAATAATCTTGAATACTGTTTCATTGCATCTAACGTCTGCATCTTGACAAAACATAAAGGGTCCAGCCCGGCTCCAGGCGATCCCTACATCATTCTCACACACCTGCTCTTATCATATCTCAGTCTTTACTTCTGCAATAGATGTTTTGGTAAATACCCACACCTTGAGAGTATACTTACACTTGTATAATAACGCACCTTACAAGGTACAGCTGGAAACTACTAAGGCGTCAATATGGTACATCCACATGTACATCTACATCTGCATCTACATTTATACTCCGCAAGCCACCCAAGGGTGTGTGGCAGAGGGCACTTTACGTGCCACTGTCATTACCTCCCTTTTCTGTTCCAGTCGCGTATGGTTCGCGGGAAGAACGACTGTCTGAAAGCCTCCGTGCGCGCTCGAATCTCTCTAATTTTACATTCGTGATCTCCTCGGGAGGTATAAGTAGGGGGAAGCAATATATTCGTTACCTCATCCAGAAACGAACCCTCTCGAAACCTGGGGAGCAAGCTACACCGCGATGCAGAGCGCCTCTCTTGCAGAGTCTGCCACTTGAGTTTGCTAAACATCTCCGTAACGCTATCACGGTTACCAAATAACCCTGTGCCGAAACGCGTCGCTCTTCTTTGGATCTTCTCTATCTCTTCCGTCAACCCTATCTTTTACGGATCCCACACTGATGAGCAATACTCAAGTATAGGTCGAACGAGTGTTTTGTAAGCCACCTCCTTTGTTGATGGACTACAGTTTCTAAGGACTCTCCCAATGAATCTCAACCTGGTACCCGCCTTACCAACAATTAATTTTATATGATCATTCCACTTCAAATCGTTCCGCACGCATACTCCCAGATATTTTACAGAAGTAACTGCTACCAGTGTTTGTTCCGCTATCATGTAATCATACATTAAAGGATCCTTCCTTCTATGTATTCGCAATACATTACATTTGTCTATGTTAGGGGTCAGTTGCCACTCCCTGCACCAAGTGCCTATCCGCTGCAAATCTTCCTGCATTTCGCTACAATTTTCTAATGCTGCAGCTTCTCTGTATACTACAGCATCATCCGCGAAAAGCCACATGGGACTTCCGACACTATCTACTAGGTCATTTGTATATATTGTGAAAAGTAATGGTCCCATAACACTCCCCTGTGAAACGCCAGAGGCTACTTTAACGTCTGTAGATGTCTCTCCATTGATAACAACATGCTGTGTTCTGTTTGCTAAAAACTCTTCAATCCAGCCACACAGCTGGTCTGATATTCCGTAGGCTCTTACTTTGTTTATCAGGCGACAGTGCGGAACTGTATCGAACGCCTTCCGGAAGTCAAGGAAAATAGCATCTACCTGGGAGCCTGTATCTAATATTTTCTGGGTCTCATGAACAAATAAAGCGAGTTGGGTCTCACACGATCGCTGTTTCCGGAATCCATGTTGATTCCTACAGAGTAGGTTCTGGGTTTCCAAAAACGACATGATACTCGAGCAAAAAACATGTTCTAAAATTCTACAACAGATCGACGTCAGAGATATAGGTCTATAGTTTTGCGCATCTGCTCGACGACCCTTCTTGAAGACTGGGACTACCTGTGCTCTTTTCCAATCATCTGGAACCTTCCGTTCCTCTAGAGACTGCGGTACACGGCTGTTAGAAGGGGGGCAAGTTCTTTCGCGTACTCTGTGTAGAATCGAATTGGTATCCCGTCAGGTCCAGTGGACTTTCCTCTGTTGAGTGATTCCAGTTGCTTTTCTATTCCTTGGACATAGTGCCCGCATATAATTTTTTTCCTGCTTCATTAACTATGTACATTTAAATGAAGTGTATAAATATGTTGTGTATATTAGTGTGGCGTATATAAGTTTTAATAATTCCCTGTGTGCAAAATAACCAAGGAAAGAGAATATATGGAATTGTAGTAGACACACTGGCCAAGTCAGGGAATATCGTTACGTAAGCCAAAGGGGTTGTTGCTATTGTCTTACTGTCGCGGGGCGCAGTGTCTTGTCAGGTAGTAAGGAGAGTCGGTTAGAAGGGAGTGAGCGGGTCGGACGGAAAGAACGAGTTCTGCTGCGAGGGTACGCAAGACTCATTTCTCTGCAAGATCTCACGTAAGGCATGGCCAACCATAACGTGAAGATGTAATTGAGCTCGTAGCAAAGCATCAACGTTAACCAGTGTTTAAGAAGAGCGCTGGGGTCCTAAAGTTAATTGTGGTGAAGAGCCTGTGGCCGTACCTTGTCGTGGTATAGTGGACCTCGCCGCACCGACCATACCGGTATGAAGTAAGACCCGATCAGTTTATCATTTAGAATTTTAAAAGGCTGGCCAGTGTTAGTTGCGAATCGTCCAATAACAAATACTTTAGCAACTTACGTGTGTTAAGGTGTGTACTCGTCAGTAACAACTACATGACAGAATCCTCTCCATATCCATAATTTATCGAGTTTGTCATTAATGAACCGAAAGTAAATTATAGAAAAAAGTGAAGTTTTTTGAATTGATTTATAGTTTAAATGAAAGGGAACAAAAAAGTTAGCCGGCTGGAGTGGCCGAGCGGTTCTAGGCGCTTCAATCTGGAACTGCGCGACCGCTACGGCCGCAGGTTCAAATCCTGCCTCGGGCATGGATGTGTGTGATGTCCTTAGGTTAGTTAGGTTTAAGTAATCCTAAGTTCTAGGGGACTGATGACCTCAGAAATTAAGTCCCATAGTGCTCAGAGCCATTTTTTGAAAAAAAGTTATTTTTTTGGATTGGTTAATTAAGTGCTGATTATTGACAAATAATTTGACAAATCGGTTTAGTTAACAATATTTCTTGTTCAGACAATTTTGAGTGAGGGGTTACCGACGTAACAAAAAGCTAATTTTTTGGGACTTGATAATTATGTGCTGATTATTGACAAATAATTTGGCAAAGAAGTATATTTAACAATTTTTCTGTTCGGACAATTTCATATAAGAAGTAATTTACATAACAGTAAGTCAAAGTAGCGAACAATAAGTCAAAGTAGAAAACTCTGTAATCTTGCGAAAACTTCACATTTTCTAAAACTGTTTAATAGCAATTAGCATCACAGTGGGAAACGCAGTGTGGTTGTTACGTAACTGGTAGTGTAAAGAACTAGTAATTAATTTCAAGAAATAGTTGGAAGTTTGCTTTGGTCCAAGACTGAAATTTTTCTGGGTGATCATTGTGTTTTGACAGTGAGCGCGAGTCAGTGCCTCTGCGACTGTTCACCCCGGCCAACATTCTACAACAGTAACGTAATTTAATTTCAAAGCCAAGAGTTAATTGATTTCGCTCACACTAAGTGAGCTGGCGACCGTTCATTTACAGTAATTTCCAAATAGTGTCAAAATTAATTCATCATTTTGGACCAAATTTTCACTAGTTAGTTTCCATATAATTTTGTACATATTTATTCCTGCCAATCATTATTGCGTGAAGTAAATCGCACAATAACTACCAAGTTATGACAGTACCTGACATCTTCCGCGTAATACTTCCAGTTCGGATTCGATGCCTTACCCCAAATTAATATCAAACCATTAGCTACACGGTAATTATTTAATTACTCTACCACCCGATGAGGGAAAGTTGATGTCACACACCTCGTGGAGCTTATCTCTTTCTTTTAGTGTTATTAATTAATTGTTAATATTATGTTCTGATCACATCACTCCTCCTTTCTTTTTTAACATCCATAGTTCAATACTTTTAACTTTTATAATAATGACAGTTTAAGTATGAATTTTTAACCATCGGTATTACAAAACACCTGTGGTCGTATACAGACTAAACAGTCATAATATACGCATCATTAACAGTTATGTGGGCGTTCAATTTTCTATGGTTTCACCAACTGACTTATCAGAGATCTTATCTCTAACAACAGCAAGATAGCTTTAATTCTTTTCGTATCGCATTTCCTGACTACACACTGAAATGTGACTGTCACTCGTTAATCTACACTGAGCTGCACCAATTAGTTTACTTCATAGTTTTCTTTAACTTATATGTATAAAAACTGTATCGGTTACAGCAGTTGTCTCTGTGTACGTTTCTACTTCTTAATGTACAATACCCTTTTTTTATTTTCGGAAAGAAGGCCATCGACATCTTTTTGATCAGCACTTTAGTAACACAGAATGTTTTAACTAAGACTAGCAATCGATTGTGTCTACCTTGTTTCTATCAGACGGAACTGTGTTGCTTGCTACTCTGATTCAAACCATAAACTGGTTTCACTCTTGCTGGGTCTATATGATCGTCACATTATTAAGTACCGATTTTTTTCGTAAAATAACGCAACAATGGGTTCACACACTTCATCGCCCGTTAAACTACAAATTCCTTTCTCTGTATTATTTGTGTTACGGCCACCACTGCCGTATGACAGGGATACTACATTCCCAGAGAAACACCATTTAGGCATCAGACCATATGCTGCGGCCATAACAAATTATAACTACTTTTAAGTATGCAGAGAATCCCTTTGTACACGCTGCAAAATATTTATAAATATGTCACAATTTGACCCTAAAATATTTATTTAAATTCTTTTTTCATGAACCCATCACATTACTTCTTTATCATCACAGTCAGTAACGTGTACTGATTAAGTCCTTAGAGTAAGTGGCTTGGAAGCAAAATCACTGTAACATGCTAATATCTCATTGATAAACTCGTACAGCAATTAACGTTAATTTTCGTGTATCGAACATCCAATGCGAACTTACTTTATCTTATCACATATATCTTATCAGATGCATACCACTGTTTCTGAGTGCTTGTGGCACATTTGTTTTTCAACCGCGTATGTTTCCAAGGACCAACAACGTCTTCCCTTTCTTCTTATATAAAATACTCGAAACCGTTTTTTCAGATTAACACATCTACAGACTCCGTCTTTTTGATTGCTAATCGCTGTTAGAGTCTGATTGAAGTCATATATTTGAGACTGTCAGTTAGTAAGTCGTCTTCTTAAACGCTGTCGATTATCTCTAGTTAAGCGCTACTGCGCTCCTTTAGACCTTCTGAGATTTATTTTTTAATATCTTAACATACGTAAACATAACCATACTAATAGCGGGAGCACAACCCTACCACAGGATACGTTGACGAAAGTTCTTTGGTGTGTTGCCTTCGAAATCTTCTTTAACTGCAAGACTCTGCATTTTTGCATATGTTCAATGTTATATAAAACTTCGTACTTTCCATTTCTGGGACCTTTTAGTCTCAACGCCTTATGGTATCTAATATCGACTAACTCGTAAGGGCTATGATTCCTTTGGTAAATATTTTTCTTTTTCTATTTGCTTTCGAGGTATGTTCCTGCTTCCGCATCATTACCCAGTCTCCAGTATTGAACTTGGGAAAATTCGCTGCTTCGTTATGTGTCTGTAACCTCTTTCGTGTACTTCAATTTAAACGTTATTTTACTTCCTCATTCATAACAGTTGCTTCTCTGTTTCCACTTATGGAGTAATGAATGGTTCTCCCTGGGGCCGACTCCTTGTGATTTCAAAGAGTGCCAATCCTCTTCTTCAGTGCAGGAACTCGTTCATTAAGGTTTCAAACTACTGAAGATGCTGCGTCTAGGTATTGTGTCTATTTGTACAATGAGTTCCAGCCAAACGACCAAGTTCTTTCATTATTGTTACTGCCAGATTTCCCTGCACGAAGTACTTAAAAATTCTTTCATGTTTTACATCTATTCTTTTAAAAACCTTACAAACTTTTCACTGACAGAGTGACAGCTAGTGCTCGATGTTGTACTAAACAATCATCTTTCAAACATTTGTTCACACTCGACGCTGCAGCTGTTTTTAAAAGCATACAGGGGCAACATTTTTGGCCACCGTTCTAGTACGACTAATACGTATTTAATGGCACCTCTTCCTGTTGGTAATTAGCCGAAAAAATATATGGCACATGAATCCCATAAACCCTTGGAAATAATGGGGTAAAATCTTTTTTTACATGGTACTTTAAGTCTTCAACTTGCTGGAAAATTATACATTGTCGAACATTGTATTTTACTAGTATCCTGAAGTTTCAACGAAAATGGAATTTATTCATGCAAGTTAAACATTTTCATTGCCAAAATGTCCAGATCCTAAGTGTATTCTACAGATATTGAAATATTTGGTGTAAATGAATACTCAGCTTCTGCTCTCGCATTTTAGTTTGCCAGGTTTTGAAAACTATATGTGGATTAGCTACCCTTTGTCGTTACAAATAGGTGCAGTGCCCATCTCCTTTGGTATACGTGATGACATGTCAGCAGTAGCATTTCGTATTCTTTCCATACGTACCACAGAAGAGTCAAGTCATTGAATGAATAATACCCAACGCTTGTACCTTTCTTGCAGCAACATGTTTGTGGGTTTTGGAGAAAACAGTTCCTTTATTCCCACATATATTTAGCAATAACTTAACACTACACACATGAATGAATTGTGTAGACATGAACAGCACGGAATAACTAACAAATCTTAAATCAAAGAATAACTGTATCACTGCACGTAAATTAACACTTCACGGAATGTTTATGAAGCACTGTGCACTTGTAGGGATCGATTGTCAGGCATAGGTCACTACATGACTCCCCCCTTTAATGCTAACGATACCGCAGATTAAATTTCACGCGCCGTCCAGCTCTTGTAACTACTTCTTCCTTGAAACCGGGCGGTGCGTCATGTGTCAGTGGTTGTGTCGAGAGTGGTGTAGTAGTCCTCGACGTTGGTCTTGGTGTTGCTGTGACTGGTGTTCGCTGAGCTTTGTGGTGTTCATGGGGTACAGGAACACATCTAGTAGCTTCTCCAGTCTTCTCTGGTTTGTGTTCAGTGGTACCTGTGGTGACTGTTGCGTCCAGAAATGCAGCTTGATACGGTCCACTGCAACTGTGGTGGGTGTACCGTTAATCATTATGCGGAAAGTATTGGTATCCCTACTGACTACCAGAAATGGTCCGTCATATGGTGGCTGCAGTGGTTTACACACAGTATCATTGCGTAAGAATAGGTCATCAGTCCCCCTAGAACTTAGAATTACTTAAACCTAACTCACCTAAGGACAGCACACAACACCCAGCCATCACGAGGCAGAGAAAATCCCTGACCCCGCCGGGAATCGAACCCGGGAACCCGGGCGTGGGAAGCGAGAACGCTACCGCACGACCACGAGATGCGGGCTGTCCAATTCGGTGTTGCGTGATATCTCAGTGCTGCCTTTAACTGTCGATGAAGGCGCTCGACCATGCCATTTGATGCGGGGTGGTATGCCGTGGTGCGTACGCGTTTCGTACCCAATAACGTAGCCAATGCTTTGAAAACGTAGGCTTCAAATTGTCGTCCTTGATCAGTTGTAATTCTCAGTGGAACTCCAAACCGGGCAATCCAACCACGATAAAATATTTGAGCTATAGTTTCTGCAGTGATGTCCTTCATTGGAAATGCCTCAGGCCACCTAGTAAATCTGTCAATCACCGTGAGGCAATAACTGTAGCCTTCCGATGTCGAGAGTGGGCCGATGATGTCAACATGCACATGGTCAAAACCTGACTTGGTGGAAGAAATGTGCCTAATGGTGCCCTGACGTGCTGTTTGATTTTATTCCTCTGGCACGCCAAGCATTGCTTCACAAATGTTTTACAGTCTGTGTGCATGCATGGCCGTACAAATTTTTGTTTCACCAATCTGAGTGTGGCTCTTACTCCTGGGTGTGACAGATTGTGCATTGATGCAATTGCCTGTGATCTGAATTGCTGTGGCACAAATGGACGTATCTTTCCTCTTGCTACGTCACAGTACAACTCAATGCTTGCTTCAGGAAATGTCACGAGCTGTAGCTTCAATCCTTTCTCTTGTTGGAATAGATCACGCAACTCACTATCACATTGTTGCGCATGCGCAAGGGCGTCGTAATCAATGGCTTTTGTCATTGCTTCCACCTGTGCGATGTCATCTGCTACTGTGGACACTGCTTCTATGCGAGAAAGTGCGTCAGCTGGAACATTTAGCTTCCCTTCCACATACACAATGCTGGTCGTGAACTGGCTGATATAATCTAAGTGTCGCAGCTACCTGGGCGATGCTTTCTCTGGCTTTACCTTAGAGGCATAGGTAAGCGGTTTATGATCTGTGTAAATCGTGAACTGTCGCTCTTCTAATACATGTCTGAATTTTTTTACTGCCGCATAAGCGGCGTACAGCTCACGGTCATATGTTGCCCAACGTTGCTGAGATTGGGACAACTTATGACTATAGAATGCAATGGGCTGCCATAACTGATCAATTTGTTGCTGAAGTACGGCACCAATGGCAGTGGATGAAGCATCAACCATGAGAGCGAGTGAAGCATGCGCGACCGGATGTGCTAATTGTGCGGCCTCTGCTATAGCTTTTTTTATAGCGTGAAACGCGGTGTCCGCCTCGATAGTCCAATGCACACTGTGGTTAGGTTTAGGTGTGCCTTTAAGTAGTTCATTCAATGGTGCAGTTATCAGTACATGATTGCGAATGAAGCTTTGGTAGAAATTCACTACTCCAATGAATCGTCATAATTCTCTGACTGTGACAGGGTGGGGGTATTCGTTTATGGCCTCTACTTTACTGCGTGGCGGTCGAATACCCTGTTCAGTCACCAAATATCCTAGAAATTGGACATCTTTCTAACAAAAAACACACTTCGCAGGATTAATTACTTGTCCATGTGTGCGTAGGCGGTCAAACACTTGTGCCAAATGCTGTAAATGCTCCTCTTCCGATGCAGACATCACCAGTAAATCATCTATATACAAATAGCAAAAATCTAAATCTCTTGTAACCTCATCCATAAAACGTTGGAAGGTCTGGGCGGCATTACGTAGTCCGAATGGCATTCGGGTGAATTCAAATAGACCGAATGATGTTGTTACCGCTGTTTTAGGAATGTCTTCTGCCGCTATAGGGATCTGATAGTAAGCTCGAACTAGACCAATGGTAGAAAATATAGTCTTACCGTGAACATTTGCAGAAAAGTCTTCTATATGTGGAACTGGGTACCGGTCTGGAATGGTCCTTGCATTGAGTTGGCGATAGTCACCGCAGGGGCACCATCCATTCTTCTTTTTAGGCACGATGTGAATTGGGGATGACCAACTGCTACTAGAAACTCTGCAGGTACCTTGTGACAGCATGCTGCGAAATTCCTGCTTTACCACTTTTAGCTTTTCGGTAGTTAAACGTCTAGGCCGAGCGTGAGTTGGCGGCCCCGGCGTGGTCAAAATGTGGTGGACGGTTATATGCTTGACTGGTGGGAGAGTAGGCGATTGCTGTGTGATCTCGGGGTATCCTTTCAGTAATCGTATATATGGTGTGTCGCCTGTGACTGTGCGTACCTCTAGTGCTGTGATACAACGGACTTTTCCTGTTGTATGCAGACTAGTAGTCAAATCTATTAGTCGCTGACGTCGCAGATCTGGCAGTACGTCGTAGAAGGACAAAAAAATCTGCTCCGATAATAGGCTGTGATATATCTGCCACTGTAAATTGCCATCCAAACACACGGCGTAGCCCCAAGTTAAGGAATAATGTTACTCGACCGTATGTTCTAATTTTGGAGTCGTTGGCGGCGGAGAGATAACAGTCGTCGCAGCTCCGGCGTGATAGGCGGTTTGCTGGATATGCGGACACTTCTGCGCCTGTATCGACGAGAAAATGTAGTTTTGTTTCGCGGTCTATCACAAAAAGTCGGCGAGTGTTTGCACTGGAAGTTATCGCTGCTACGGTGTCTGCCTCATGTTTCCACTTGCAAGGTGGCGTACACTTTCATGCATCATTACCAAATGTCTTGTGGTACCAGCATAAGTTCTGTAGTGATGGTGATCGATTGCGACTTCGTGACCGTCGGCGGCGTGGCCGTTGGCGGTTGTGCATTGTTTGTAATGCAGCTACCTTTGCGGTCAACTCTGCCAGTTGTGATTGTAGGGAGACTAGCGTCACTGTGGGCGAATTTTCTTGTTGCGGCGTTAATGTTGAGACACTTGATGTGGGATGCATTTCAATTAACCTGTCGGCCGTTTGTGCCAGTGCGTTTAAATCGCCTGCAAGTACCGTGAGAATTTTTTGACTATCTGACGGCAACCGAGACAACCATATATTTCGTAGCACATCATCAGTTACAGTGTTACTTGCCAGTGTGCGCAAACGTCGTAAGAGTTGTGATGGAGTGCGATCTCAGAGTACTTCAGTGCGCAGTAGCTTCTCTAGCCGTTTTGCCTCTGATTGTGACAAACGCGTTATTAATGCGTTTTTAATGGATGCATAACGATCGGTATCCGGTGGTGCGGCTAGGATATCTTCTACTTCTGCTGTCAGATCTTCTGTAAGTGCTGCAACCGCATAGCTGTGCTTAGTTTCGTCCACCGATATTTGTGCGAGGACGAACTGGCTTTCTAACTGGGCAAACCACAATAGAGGATTATGTAACCAGAATGGTGGAGGTTTTATTGTCACCCTGTTAAGTGCACTGCTGGCTTCAGGTTGAATTGAGACTGGCGAATCGGTCATTATCGTGCTGAAACGAGCGCGACGCGGCTGGCGCGGGAGTTACAAACGTGAACGTCGCGGAACTTCGTTAAACGCTGAAGCCGACGCGGATGTCAACGTGGTTCGTCGTGGTCACCAAATGTGAGTGTTGGAGAAAACAATTCCTTTATTCCCACATATATTTAGCAATAACTTAACACTACAGACATGAATGAATTGTGTAGACTGAACAGCACGGAATAACTAACAAAAGCTAAGTCAAAGAATAACTATATCACTGCACGTAAACTAACACTTCACGGAATGTTTATGAAGCACTGTACACTTGTAGGGATCGATTGTCAGAAATAGGTCACTACATGTTGTTCGTTAGCAGTGATAAGGCGTTATTATCGGTATCCAATTAGAAGATACCAGAACCATAGTAATCCCCAAATGATATCCAGAGTTTCTTTCTCAGTTACCGAATAATTCACATAATCATCAAAATCTCCTTGAAAGATTTTGCAAGAAGTCCGCATGTCGCTCAGGTATTTTTGAACATGGCGGAAAAAGTATGTCATCTGGATACCTTTTAACATGACGCCATATTGTTTCAAATGTCTTTAGCTAATTTCGATGCAATGTGCGCAAATGTGAGATGATAGATACAGTACTTGACAAAAACATTTTTATTTTTATTTTGGATAAGTAACACAGATATATTTGAACATTGCACCATCTTCGACTGTAACGTCAATGGGCTTGCAAAGCATAACTAGGCTAGGTCTCTCATCTTAGACTTAGCGTAATTGAGCTAGTTCCACCACATGTATTTTTTTCTTAATTTTCACATCAATTCTATGTTTCACTTTTTTATTTTGTGAACACCACCGTCTTGCATTTTTACATGTCCTGCTATCCGCGATCTTGGATTTTTAAATTTCCCACTATTACTATCACGGATTTTTAAATTTCCGCCTATTATCCTTTTGGACATTTGAATTTCCCACCAATGCAGTCTTGAATTTTTCTGCCACTGCAGCGCCACTTACAAGCGGACGGTTAAATTATGTTGCAGGAGGGAAGTTAGGAGTGTTCGGTGCACTGTGTTTGCAGACACACTTGCACTCTCTCCAGCATTTAAGTCTGGTGTTAGTTACGCCACAGTTCGCAGCCTGTACTTTATTTAGCAGTCTGCCTACCCTACGTCATCCGACATTTGTAATGAGGGCTGGCCGCTTAACCCCACGACGTGTGGACATGGTTTTACCTTAGTTTCGCCAGCTGTTGAAGACACTGACCTCAGCACACCCAACAAGTCATGCCGTTTCCGAAATGCTCATGCCGAGCCTCCAGGCCATCATAATCTGCCCTCGGTCAAACTCAGATGATCGCACGCCTTCCCTATTCTACACTCAGACAACACACTCACTGGTACTACGTGCACTATGTGTCTGACTACCATCCACTTCTCGCCAGGTGACGCTGCCATCGCCTGGACGGGTTTGTATCGATAGTGGTCATAATGTTCTGGTCAATCACTGTGTATGATTCGTAAAAGTTACGAATATTATATAGTAGCTAATACTTCTGTCGTTATTTAGTGCATTCGGTATATACAACATGTTACTACAACCGATGATCTTGTTCTTTTCCACGAATGTCACAGAAAGAAGTCTGCGACGACGGCTGTCTTCCATCTCCCAGTAACCCCTTGAACCCCTTGCAGCCACTGGACATGTTCGCCTTCTAGTCGACGGCCACAGAGACAAAAGATGCTGGGAGAGTCAAATTCTCGCTGCGCCGAGTTTTGGAAAAGAAAACAGAAATGGAATAATGAGTTGTATATTGGCACTGTATAGAGTAGTCGGTTTTACGAGCTGAATTACTTGTAGTGCGTTGTATTAACAGCTGCTATATATCACTCCGTTGAGGTTTTATGTGGCACTAGTTTCTAAAGAAGAGTACAAAAAAAGTTGCGAAGTGTTATTAAAATCTATCCGAAGACTCTAATTTTTACTGGAAATACACTCCTGGAAATTGAAATAAGAACACCGTGAATTCATTGTCCCAGGAAGGGGAAACTTTATTGACACATTCCTGGGGTCAGATACATCACATGATCACACTGACAGAACCACAGGCACATAGACACAGGCAACAGAGCATGCACAATGTCGGCACTAGTACAGTGTATATCCACCTTTCGCAGCAATGCAGGCTGCTATTCTCCCATGGAGACGATCGTAGAGATGCTGGATGTAGTCCTGTGAAACGGCTTGCCATGCCATTTCCACCTGGCGCCTCAGTTGGACCAGCGTTCGTGCTGGACGTGCAGACCGCGTGAGACGACGCTTCATCCAGTCCCAAACATGCTCAATGGGGGACAGATCCGGAGATCTTGCTGGCCAGGGTAGTTGACTTACACCTTCTAGAGCACGTTGGGTGGCACGGGATACATGCGGACGTGCATTGTCCTGTTGGAACAGCAAGTTCCCTTGCCGGTCTAGGAATGGTAGAACGATGGGTTCGATGACGGTTTGGATGTATCGTGCACTATTCAGTGTCCCCTCGACGATCACCAGTGGTGTACGGCCAGTGTAGGAGATCGCTCCCCACACCATGATGCCGGGTGTTGGCCCTGTGTGCCTCGGTCGTATGCAGTCCTGATTGTGGCGCTCACCTGCACGGCGCCAAACACGCATACGACCATCATTGGCACCAAGGCAGAAGCGACTCTCATCGCTGAAGACGACACGTCTCCATTCGTCCCTCCATTCACGCCTGTCGCGACACCACTGGAGGCGGGCTGCACGATGTTGGGGCGTGAGCGGAAGACGGCCTAACGGTGTGCGGGACCGTAGCCCAGCTTCATGGAGACGGTTGCGAATGGTCCTCGCCGATACCCCAGGAGCAACAGTGTCCCTAATTTGCTGGGAAGTGGCGGTGCGGTCCCCTACGGCACTGCGTAGGATCCTACAGTCTTGGCGTGCATCAGTGCGTCGCTGCGGTCCGGTCCCAGGTCGACGGGCACGTGCACCTTCCGCCGACCACTGGCGACAACATCGATGTACTGTGGAGACCTCACGCCCCACGTGTTGAGCAATTCGGCGGTACGTCCACCCGGCCTCCCGCATGCCCACTATACGCCCTCGCTCAAAGTCCGTCAACTGCACATACGGTTCACGTCCACGCTGTCGCGGCATGCTACCAGTGTTAAAGGCTGCGATGGAGCTCCGTATGCCACGGCAAACTGGCTGACACTGACGGCGGCGGTGCACAAATGCTGCGCAGCTAGCGCCATTCGACGGCCAATACCGCGGTTCCTGGTGTGTCCGCTGTGCCGTGCGTGTGATCATTGCTTGTACAGCCCTCTCGCAGTGTCCGGAGCAAGTATGGTGGGTCTGACACACCGGTGTCAATGTGTTCTTTTTTCCATTTCCAGGAGTGTATAGTATGTGGAACGAAGGATTATCTCAATAATTTGAAATTAATTAACCTCACGTACGAAATTTTGTATTTAAAGTCAAATTTAATTTCATGCGAGTTGGTATCGAAAGTTATCTCTGGTTTTACAGTCAGGGGAAATGGGCTTTTTGTGGAATAATTCGTGTTAGTGAGAAGTCCTTGATCTTTAACTGGTCTTCCGATTTACGAGGGATACTAGGAAAGCAAGGTCCGATAGGTCACGAAATAGAAACGACACTGAAAATTCGACGAAGCTTTGCACAAGTGTGTTGGGCAGAGTGCCTAGTGCGCCTGTCCATCGCGTCACGTCGCTCTTTACAGTTCTGAGCACACAGAAAAGACTTATAGTGCCTAGAACAATAGTGTCTCCAGCTAAGTATGGTTTCCCGCAGCGAGGTTTCGTCTGATTTCATGCAAACCCACATAACGTACCTGTCTTGCATTTCCTTCGCGCACTGCAGGGGCAATGAGGATTGCCCCTGCAGCGTTTTCGAGGGGAAGTGGTTGTTAACATACCATACAGCCCGGACTTAGTTCCCTCTGATGTTCATCTCTGATCACATCAACTGTTGGCTATGAGGACAACGTTTTGGCACAGACAACGAACTGAGACCAGCGTAGAGAAGTGGCCTAAGGGACAGGTGGTTGCCTTCAATGACGAGGGTACTGAAAGTCTAAGTCGATGCGGCGACCATGTAGAGGAGTGGCTGGAAGTTGTAGAAAATTTTTGCAAATAACACATTTTTGATTTCAACTGTGGTTTCCATTTCGGGACGGATCGGACATTACTTTAAAAATATCTCTCTAAATTTTTAATTGGGCATTTCAATAATATTTTAAATTGAATGGTTAAATTTTAAACCAACTTTTAAATTTCACACGAAGGTCAAACATTTACGACTCAGACGGATAATAGCATCCAGTTGCCCATCAGCAATTATGATCTATGGGGAAATATTTTTGCGCTAATATGCTCGCAAACTGAGGTCAAAGTGTCGTTTATAGAAACCAGCATTTAAATTATAATCAGTGACTGAACACCGATTGTGTTAAATTATAATCTGAGATTGATTCAGGATACGCAAGGATACTGAGTTTTGCCGAGGGTGCGGCATATTAAGATACGGCATACGAGAATTAACAGTGAACTCCGATAGCTGCGGTAACGAAGATAAACAATATTATCACAGCGGACGAAATTGAAATCGAAGACTACTTTATTTATCTGCTTCCAATACATTAAACTGCGAGTTAACCAGAAGTTGGTTACATTTCGATACAAGCGGCTTGCGAACGCCGTAGTTGTTGCGATCAGTATAACGGCAGGAAGTCATGCTATATTAAAACGTACTACAGATCTCACAATGCAGTTATTCTAACTGGGAAGGTAGTATTCCTACAGACGTGGTGACCGTTGAGAAAGGACATGCAGCGTGGAAAACGAGGAACCAGAAACGAAAATTGGGAGGAAAAGTAAAAATTTCGTCCGGAAAGGAGAAGACGACCGGAAAAGACAAGAGGCAAGAGAGAACCTGAAGCAAGAGACATATCCGAAACTTCAAGAAAAGTGAAGCAGAGAGCCTGGTGCAGGAAATCAGGGGAGTTAAATTTGTAGAGGAGGAGATTATGCAGCGGCTGGGCGAGGGTTTTGGCAAGCATGTTTCAACGCTAAGAGTCGACGCATACGCAGACCGCGGCGCAGCCCTCACATAGCAGCAGCCGTCAGAAACGCGCTACAGATTGCTACCAATCTGGATGAGTCCAGCTGAGACCTGAGCATACATGTGTGTCTGACGTAGCTACAGTGAGGCCAGATATACTTCGGGACCCGAACAGGATAGTAATTGTCAAGGCGGCTGAGATAAATCATTCTATACAGTAAAAGTAGTTCGTCACCCTGGCAACTAAGAGGCAAATGACCGTACATGCACGCATAAGGAGAGAGTCAAAAGGCAGGCTAGATGCGGGTTTAAAAAAAAAAGAATGATTATTTAGTTATTACAAATACTGAGACAAATACTGGTTTGAAAGAACTTAGTAACAATTTTAACTCTTAGTAAGGCTAAGATGGATATTGGGTTGAAAAAATTTAATGACAGTTTACCTCTTAGTAGTGACAGGATGGATACCAGTTTAAATTAATTACAGTTTACCACTTAATTCTGCTCTGAAAGAAATGAATGACAAAATGAAAAATTAGTTAAAGCACATGGGAGAGCAATTAAAACAATTTGGCAGGGATATTAGGGATGTGTTCACCAAAAACCTAAACGTAGTATCCGAACAATTAGATGTACATATTCAGGGATCTCGTTTAGAAAAGGAAGCAATGAACTTGAAAATGAAGCTGAACAGCTTAGCAGTTTCAAAGGTATCTCTATGAACTACTTGGAGCAGAAGCTTAAAGTGGTACAACACGTTCTTGAGAATGCAGTCAGAAATCTAAGAGACGAAATCAGTATGGGTCTGTAGATACTTTTAAGTCTGAACAGTCTGAGTTACAGGAAGACAGCTTAGAAAATGTAAATAAGAATATAGAGAGCTTAGAGGGCAAGTAAATAATATAAAATCGAAAGGAGAAATTGACAGAATCGATTCTGGAGGTGGAAGAAATCAAATGAAATGATTATATTCGTCCGTGTCGAAATGTCGAACGGTGTAGGGCACCTGTAAGAGAAATGGTATGCAGAAAGAAACGAAACTTTATTAAAGCCGTCTAAGTCTCCAGTAGACAGGACGCTGGTACAGTGCCAGAAGGAAATGTCAGAAGCAGTCGGTACGTAGTACAAATAGCTCTGAGGGACGTTTTCAAGAGGATGACTTGATAGAAGGGAAGAAAGAATCGTTCTGTTCGATTAACAAGTTTTTGGAAGGCTCGATATTTGACAGTGGGACTGGATGGGCAAAAAACATCTCTTCTTTTTAAAGCCAGGAAATGGCTCCATTCCGTTCTTTTCCTGAAATAATCTGATGGAGGATTGCCTTCTTCATGGAGTGACCATAAAGGAATCTAATTTGTCACGAGTAAATTAGAGGATGGTACACGAGAGTGGGGAGTCTTAAATGGAAATGAGTTTACGAGTTGATGTGAGTTTTGCAGATTATTTAATGAGAAATAACGGAATACAGAGGATCACGAGATGCTTGCTCTGCCATTACCAGATCTAAAACCATGTGGGATATAATGGGGAGGTTATAAAGGTTACTTTAAATGGAACTTGGACAGGGATAAATTTATAGGTAAATATGCGGATAAAGAACGAGTAATTCGTGTACTAACTAATCGTTTTAGAATCCCAGTCCGACTAAGTTACTAGTCAAGGTGTGTAACAAAATAAATTGATTGTGGCGTGATATAGACCAGTTAGGCACTTTACACGAGAAGGAAGAGGAAGAATAGGTGAGGATGAGTCGAAATTGTTTTCCCGATAACAGATTGAATTGAAAAAGAAAAGCAGACATTCTAAAGAGTCAGTTTTGTGAAATAAAATACCCAAATTTAAAAATAAACGGAGAAATCGAACTCACAGTAATTACAACTCTTACAGGCAACCTCTAGCAGCCTGCCTAACAATCGGCAGCACTTAGAAACAGCAATAACAGAACACGTGAAAAAACCAAGTAGGTCCTGCGGTAGGGGTCATTTTGTGGGATCAAGAGTAATGAATTATAAGCCCAACAAGTTAGGATTACAAGAATGGAGACAGGAATGATGATGAAGAGAGGAAATATTAGAAGGATTGGAAAGTGATTCCTCAAATCAACATACGAAACCAATAACAGGAAAAGTGGGGGAATATACAGGAAACATGATACTGCACTCTGGAAGCTGTAAAAGTATCTTGAAGAAGGAATTTTTTGAACTAATAAGACGTAACTGGAAATCCGACCTATCACTTAAAAGTTGTACGTGTTGTCAGAAACACTATTGTTCAAGCGGAATCAATTAGAGAGAAGTTGTTATTACTAGTATTAGTAGGGCCAAGGAAGTGTGACCATAACTTCTTTGCAGTGGCACACTTAAATATATTGGTACCACTCAAAGTAGATTGACTCGAAGAGTATAGGTCAGTCGTGGATTTTGTGGGGAAACAGTTAATTCTGCAAAATTCAGACCAGGAAAGTGTAGTTATGTTTGTCGGAAATTGTAAAAAAGAAGCGAAAAAAGGAGGAAATAATTCTTAAGATGACAGTAAGGATACAAACGATATTGAACTTAAACATGAACTAATGAAGGAGGTACAAAGTAGTAACCTTTCAAGTATTCAAGAAAAGGTTGACCTGTTAAGAATATTAAGAAGGAAAAGAAATATACAGGGTGTATCAGAAAGAATCATCCGATTAAAAAGAAAAATAACTATAACGTTATTTGAGATATATGTGTGCACAGCGTACTATTAGACAGAGCAAACTCTGGAATTTTACATGGTTCTCGCAGCAGTGTGCGCCCCTTTCAGTTCTAGTAAAATCGTGTCGGGACAACAGAAAGCGTTTTGTGTTTTATGTTATGCGCAGTGTGGTCCAATAATAACTGTTCAGCTTGACTTTCGTACTAGGTATGGTGTGGATCCTCCTACAGCATAGAGCATTAGACGATGGGATGCCATAAACTATACCGAGAAACAAGTTGCACTGTAAAGGCAAAACCCGTGGCCCTCTTCGAGTGTCTGACACAGACGTCGAACGCGTCCGCCATAGCGCCACAAGGAGTCCGCAGAAATCCGTTTGCCATGCAGCTCGGCAGTTCGACAGCTCAACATGCCCACGATGTCTATCTGCCGTGGGCTGCGTTGACGTTTACACACGAAACCCTGCAAAATTTAGTTACTGCAAGCTCGTCGGGAAAGTGACAAACAACAACATGTGGAGTTCTGTAATTTCGTTCTTGTCAACATGGGAGATGACAGTTTTCTTCCACACTTAGTGTTTAGAGACGAGGCAAAATTCCATTTAAATGGAAATGTGAACCGTCATAGCGTGAGAATATGGGGTACGGAACCGTATGGCTCATTTTTCTTTCCTGAGAACACTTTTACAGGAAGCACATATCTCGATATGCTTCAGAACCTTCTTTTCCCACTGTTGGAGACTTGTTCGAATGACTTAATTTACCAACAGAGTGGGGCACCACCGCACTGATGTCGGGAAGTGAGGGCATTTTTTAAATCAAAGGGTTACTGAATGATGGATCGATCGCATTGGATCAAATAATTCTGCCTGACATTACTGGTCTCCAAGGTCACCTAACCTGGCTGTATGTGATTATTTCTTGTATGGGCTTATAAAACACTCTGTTTATGTGCCTCCGTTACCAACAACAATGAATGAACTGTGACATCGTATAACAGCAGCTGTGAAAGCTATAACTCAAGACATTCTTGCTGCAGTGTGGTAACAATTTAAATACCACATTGACATATGCTGTGTATCTCAAGAGGAGCATATTGAACACATCTGAAAAGCTGTGGAATAAAAACCCTTTTGAATTTCCTGTTCATCAAAAAACAAAATTCATTGTATATATTAGTTTCAGACCTATAGATGTGCCAGATCTGATGATCCTTTTTAATACACCCTGTGTTTTCAGAACAACCAGGTACTATAAAACATTATGACTGTGAAAGATTAAAGAAACGAAGCCTTTCTTTGTGAAGCCGTATGTGATACCTATGGCATTAAAGGAACCTGCTCGCCAAGGAATTAATAAAATACTATTACAAGGTGTAATTGAATGATCAGACAGTCCATCAATAATCCACCTCTTGTAGCACAAAAACCATGTGGAAATGTCAGACTGGTTCTTGATGCTAGGATGCTTGGCCAGCATATAGAAGTGGAAAGGGACAGACCACTTCTTATCGAAGAGATGTTATTAAGATCAGATGGAGTGAAGCACAGTAGCTATATAGATTTGACCTCCAGCCACTGGCAAAACCAGCTACACCCTGGGTCTAGGACAGTGACAACATTTCTTTTTAAGAACTTTCATATCAACTGACTGTTTTACCGTTTGGAGTAGATGTGTCATAATTGTCTTCATGAGAGCTGTTTATCATGAAAACTCATAATATACGTGGGTGACATACTGAGTATTGTGAGATCTTGGGAAAAGTATCAGATCACAATGAAATGTTGGAAGAGATTTTGGATAAGTTCTTTCAAAAAGATATTACGACAAAACTAAGTAAACTGTCATTTCGAGCCCAAGAAGTAAACCACAAAGGTTCGTTTGTTTGTAGGAAAGGTATAAGGCCCAACACAAAAAATATGGAAGGAATTGCTGATTCTCCATATCCATTGTCGAAAAACCAATTAAAATCATTTATCAGAGTGGTCAGTTTTTATAGACACTAAATATGAGGCTTTAGTGTGGTTAACCCATTTACTTGAAATATATTAAAACAAAAAAGTATAAATGACATGGGATTCAAGAGAGAATAAGGCGTTTGACAATGTTAAAGACGTGTTAGTACGTGCAAATATCTTACACCACTCTAGATATAATGAAATTTTTACAGTGGCTTCTTATGCCAAAAGTCCAAAAGTATTCAGGTGACATTTTTTGCACCATGGTCAAAAGTATCTTAGTAAGATAAATTATTTATCAAAATACAGACTCGTGTCACCAATACCACAGTATTTCTATGTAGAAAAATGTCTAAGCTTTACCTGGGTTGGTACATTATCACCATTCAGCAAAAAAATTCATCTCTCTCTCTCTCTCTCTCTCTTTCTCTCTCTCTTACACACACACACACACACACACACACACACACACACACACACACACACACACACGCACGCGCGCGCGCGCACGCACACCTGAATCTTGCACTTGTACAAACTTGAAAAGTATCTAAATGACATGAATTACTTATCGAAATTACATAAAGGTATTTAAAATACTACAATATATCCACTGCCAAAAGTATGTAAGTTTCACCCTAGCTGAGTAAATTGGAACTTTGTTCAAAACTTTCTGAATAATGTGGATTGTGTGGCATGCTCAAAAGTATAAAAATGGTTATATCAAATACTGGAACTATCATCTCACAAATACACACAAGCATTAAAAATTTTGTCGTGGGTGTAACTTACATTGATTGACTGGTCTGTCAGTTCTTAGTAGAATATTTTATACATTGTGAATTGAAACATGCACAACACTAGTTTAATGTTCTATGATATTTATTATTTATGTTACAAACTAGTTTTCAGCTGTTATGTCATCATTAGGTACAAAGGTAAATATGTGGTTCACTGAAATTTTGTTGGATCAAAGATTTAAAACTAGTGCATCTACATAATATCACCATTTCCACAGATGAAAAATGGTAATGTTAGATTTAAGAATGAACAAGATTATTTTAATATATTATTATTATTATTACTTTAATTATTATTAATTATTATTTTAATATAAATGTAATGTAAGATTATTTAAAATATGTGACACATTATCTAATAAACTGCATACAAATCACAAAAGGTTTCATGTAGCCATTGCTTGAAGCTATTTGTGCGAGTGCATTTGATATCATTTGGAAAGTGTCGTCACTCAGGGGGGAGGGGGATATTAGGTAATGTACCACTGAATGAAATTCAGCATGTTTATAAGTCTCTGGGCGTTGTGAATTCCTAGGTATTGCACTATCTGTGGTGGTAGGTTTCGTATAAATCTTGAACTTATGAGTGAGGTCACCGATATTTATGGTTACATCTAAATAATGCATGTAGTTTCCCCCAAACGCCATTGTGAGTTTTACACTGTTGTGTTTAGAATTTAGTTGCTTGAGTAATCTTTGAAGTTGTATGGTAGTACATGTTCATAAGCTCAACACATCATCAACATACCAAAATTAGTATTCAATCTTTGAAGAAACTGGATTATTTTCCAAAAACGTCCTTAAATCTTAATGGACAATTTTGAAACGCTACACGTAATCAGAAAGCTTAAATTCAGGAATGTAAAATCATTATTGTATGCACATAGCACTGTTGGAAACTTTTTGTCCATTAGTGAAGACATCATTCCATCTTTGCAAAAGTGTTGAATATATTACATTGCTTGTAATTAAGGCAAAATTATATATAAATCAATCTGGTTGGGCAATATGTAGTCTCTTGAAGGAACACCACAGATGTTGGAAACTTAAATAAAGAGTCTCCAATTTTGCAGACCACCTGCTTAAAGAACAACATAGTTACAAGGCGAAACATGAAGTATTACTTCACGTCTATAAAGAAATGAAGATGAATTATCTTGAAATAGTGGAAATTAGTAATCATATGTCCATCAGCTCAAGTTTAGTACTGAATGTTCAGACGCAGTTCCCTTACTCCCCACTTGTAATTGCAAATACTACTCATAATCACATCCAGGACATGTTGTAAAATACTCCTCTCACTCATATGCCCGATTTTCCTTTATTTCATTTACCACAATTTCTCTTGAACCAGAAAATTTCAAATTGTAAAATTACAGCTGCTTGACCTACCTGACTATTAACACTAGTATATCTTACCTGTTTTTAATTTAAGAGCTATTAAAGACTAGATTATTTTGTTCAGCCCCTTCTTTGAAACATGTCACCAAAGTTTATAGTTCAATTTATTTTCATACATGTATAATTGTTGTAATTTGTATCTAGTTCCTTAGTTAATGAGCCACTTGCTTTATCTTAGTTAAATAATCTTACATCGCATTCACATTGAAATAATTCCTCGTGTTTTAATCCAAAATCTAATATTAACATTTCTCATCTCTGGAAATGGATGTACTCTGTAGATGCACTACTTTAAAATCCTTCATCCTACAAAATTTCGCTGAACCACATACTTATTTCTGTGCCTGATGATTTCATAACAACCGAAAATCGGTTAGTGAAATAAATAATAAATACTGTAGAATATTACGCCAGTGTCGAGTGTGTTTCCATTTGTAAGTGTAACTTACAGTATTTACATATCTGTATTATTAATTAAAGATGTGTAAGCACCTAAAATTCTGCCTCATTAGTGATTTCAACTTCTTTCTATCTCTCTCTCTTTCTCCTTCTCATTACTGAAAGAAATGTTAATGTCAATTGCTGTACTCACTTATCAGTAAATTCTTCTTTCTCTGTTTCATACTACCTCATAAATAAATTCTACTTTCTCTGCAATGGTTACTTTCTGTAACAGTACATAATACATGTGGGTAAAATTAACAGTTGACATGATTTTAGGATTAAATGAGGCTATTTAAAAAAAAACGAACATTTGTGGAAAGCTGCGACATTTATCGGTGCTGTTGTGTCGCCAAGGCTCTTTAAAAAGTTTGCATACTGTATTTTCTTTATATAAACAACTATCAAATAATACCAAGACATAATCGTAATGCTCCAAATACGGAATCTAACCGCAAAACATGGTCAGAGAAAATGGGGAACAATGTTTCAGACACGAAGAAGAAAGTTCATTCTGTGTCTAAATTGTCTGGAATACCTGTAATAATACGTAAAGGGCTTGGCATTTCAATCGTAAGTTTATTCGAGGCTATGTTTTACACACACACACACACACACGCACACACACACACACAGTATTCATCTCCACTTGGCTTTACACCAAACAGCATTTGGTTTTACAGTGAAAACTATGAACGTAAGTTATGTTCTCCATTGTTTACTGCAAAAGCAAATGGACCTAACTACTGTGTGCATGCATGTGTGTGTGTTAGGGGGTGTAAGCTGGCTAGCTATGTAAACCATCACAATGAATTTGTCATAAATGTCAAGATGAAATACATTCACCCCGACCCTAGCACACGCATGTTCCAGTAAAATATTGTCCTTGTAAAACCTGCATCTAACGGTGCCTCTGCAGTGGCCCCAAAACTTATTAGGTGTAGAATACAAAGTGGCATTTCATATTTACATAGACGACCAAAGAAAATGTTTTGTATCATCTACCGTATTTACTATAACGTCATAGATGCGTAGTAACAGAATTGATAAATTCAGTTCAGAAACCTGCGATAAGATCTGCTTTGCACCATATCAGCAAAACTTACGTTCCTCCCTATTTTTTGACAGCTGCAATAAGGTTTTGCCTTCTGCTTGGATACGACCCTTTCAGTAATGTACGTAAGTTATCAATCTCGTATCCAGGCTAACACCTACCACGTGCACTCCTACTCTCCTGTAATTACGCTACGTTGAATATTCCGGTGCAGACAAATTCCGGAGCTGTTTTGTGCGTAATGAGTGGGTAGTTAACCTCCCCAGTTGCGTCGCCTTATTATGGAAAACGCTGGCTCCACTATACAGACTGTTCACTTCCGCGCAGATTGCACTGTCGTTCACAGAAATGGGCGCCCACAGACACACACACACACACACGCACGCACACACACGCACACACGCACGGGAGGTGGCACTGCTCTCTTTACGCCAGCTCAGCGAGCGATCAACGCGCGCCCAGGGGTAAGGCAATATGAAAAGGAAAGAAAGGAAGGCCCCAGGCGGGAGAGGTGTTAGCGTTGATCTGCATGGTGGGAGAGCGCGGGCCAGATGTGTTGTTGTGATCTGCCAGGTAATGCCCTTTGTGAGCAGGGGACGAGCTCAGTAAGGGGACCTAATGCGATTGGCACGGCCATTGTCGCGCCGGAGCCGGAGGAAAAACTCGCCAAACTTGTAAAAGACTAACCGAGTGATGTTCTTTTTGGTATCAAGAGCTGCAGCCGGTTTGTGGCGATTCGATTGCCGTACGAAAAGGGAGCGGGGCGGGCGCTGGAGGGGGTTGACGCCCAGGAGGTGGTCACGCGGGCAAGGGACGCGCGGCCCAAAGCAGCTTACGGCCATTGTGGAAGGTGTCGGCCGGCCACGCCGCGGGGGGTGACCCCGGCAAAGAGGATCACAGAAGTCGCCAGCACATATTGTCGCCGGCACAATGCGGCCCACAAAAACAAGATTTCTCGGCGCGGCGCGGCCCCAGGGAGCCGACACAATTAGGGCCGAAGGCTTAGCGTCGCGCGCTGACAGGTACATTGTCGCGGGCCGCCGGACGCGATGAATAATTAATAATAACAGCGATCGCGATTACCGTCACCGTGGCTGAGAGCTGCATTCATTTGTAATACATCTGTCAAACAGGAGGAGCTGCAAACTTGCACCCCACGTCGCAACTCAGGAATTTGGAGGTGACTTGGGGCCAGGTAGATAGTTTCTCACACCAGTGTTGGCTTCTTCAGTGATTGGAAATTCACTAGATTGATTTCTATGTACACAGGGCGCGCCCAAGTATTCCGTTAACAGAACAAATACAGCAACAATGCAGTATATTCTTTCTGTTTTCTTTGCCACTTCGTGTATCTGACATTCGCTGTACTTCAGATGGATTAATGTAGTTACTGTACAGCACTGAACCATCTGGTAAGTGAGAAAAAACTGAAAATCTTAATAGTGCCGGCCGGGGCAGCTGATCGGTTCTAGGCGCTACAGTATGGAATCGCGCGACCGCTATGGTCGCAGGTTCGAATCCTGCCTGGGGCATGGATGTGTGTGATGTCCTCAGGTTAGTTAGGTTTAAGTAGTTCTGAGTTCTAGGGGACTGACGACCTCAGAAGTTAAGTCCCATAGTGCTCAGAGCCACTTGAACCATTTGAATCTTAATGGCCAAATAAACTGCCAAACATATTTGAATCTGTGCTTCTTTAATTAATTTTTATGGTCACCAGTGTTCTCACCTAATGCCAAGACCATATGACCTCGCTCTCGCTGTTTGGTCCCCTCCTCTAAAAAACTCTGTGCAGCAGAATGAAAAAAAAATGGAGTAAGATGAAAGAACTGAGCACGTAACATCACTTAATTGGCTCTGAGCACTATGGGACTTAACATCTATGGTCATCAGTCCCCTAGAACTTAGAACTACTTAAACCTAACTAACCTAAGGACATCACACACATCCATGCCCGAGGCAGGATTCGAACCTGCGACCGTTGCGTTCGCGCAGTGCCACACTGAAGCGCCTAGAACCGCTCGGCCACACCGGGGTAGGAAGGTGGTTCTAAATAATGTTCATGTAGTCCACAGCTGTCATGATGGTTTCGATTACAGCCATAGGTCTGATAGGAGCTCAGGTGAATGTTCCCCATATTATAAAACTGCCCCACTGGCCTGGGTGTGTGGCGTGGTGTATGACTCTAGTAGCTGTTCGCCACGTATAATAATGAACGTGATTCATCCGACCAAGAGCCACGGTTCCCTTGATTCGTGGTCCAATATTGATGATCCCGTGCCCACTGCAAACGTAATTGGTAACGTCGTAGCGACAACACGGGAACATGTAAGGGTTGTCAACTGCAGAGAAAAGTGTCATTGTACTCTGTCGTCAGCTCTACCACAAAATCGCCAAATTGTCTCCGATCCTGTTCTACAGAGTGAGTAAGCGCCCGTCATCAACCATCTGTGATCAGGTGTGGACGTCAGACACCTTGTCGACAAATTTAGATTAACCGTGCCTCAATCACTTGCCACATATGCGCACGGCAGCAGCACAAGGATAACTGAGCAGCTTCGCAGGTACCGAGACGCTCGCTCCCATGCGTCGTGTCTTAACAGACTGCCCCTCGTCAAAGTCGGCTATGCAATGGATTCCACATTTGTGATTCGTATCGCTGCTGGAAAGATTCTCCATTCGTCCCAGCTCCGCTTGTATGCTTTCCTCTCCACTTACATCGCCTGCAACGTGACCAGGCGCCATTCAAAGTCGCCGTGGGCGGTGGCCAGAATGTTGTGGCTCATCAGTGTACCCTACGGTACTGAAAAACTTATAGATGAAAACAACTACCTGAACCATACTAGATGGTTCGACATTTTTGCTTGGGATCGTTTGACTAGTTTTATTTATTGAATGTCTCTCGTGGTATGGATGAGGCGTGCGAGGCCAGCGGGAGAGAGAGCGCTGGCGGACAAGGTGGACAAGTAGGTCAGCGCGCGCAGGAAGTGTTTGCGAGCGTAACGGCTATGGTGTGGACGTGGGTCGCTGAGGCTGATAGGAACAGAGGAGCGTGCGTGTGTGAAGGAAGGCACATGGGCCGGCCGGAGTGAACGTGCGGTTCTAGGCGCTACACTCTAGAACCGAGCGACCGCTACGGTCAGAGGTTCGAATCCTGCCTCGGGCATGGATGTGTGTAATGTCTTTAGGATAGTTAGGTTTAATTAATTCTAAGTTCTAGGCGGCTGATGACCTCAGCAGTTAAGTCGCATAGTGCTCAGAGCCATTTGAACCATTTGAAGGCACATGCACAGACCTTCGCTGTGAGGAAGAAGACGGCACGCCACGGCAGCTATCTTGTATGGAATGATGCTATGACGGTTTTGGAACTTTTGAAAAGAAGGAAGTGGTTTCGGTTATACCCGACGAAGTGATCTTATTGTAGAACCTCGTAGAATTGTCTTGTGAAGTTGATCTTCTAAGTGATGAAGAAATATGGACGCCGCCGGTAATGCATAAGATGATCTGGTTTGGTGGAAACAAGGCACGAACTGTAACCTTCTGTACTGGTCGAGAAAGACATGTTGTTCTGGTAGTCAGACATGAGAAGTGTGGAACGATTAGTACAAAGGCACGACCGGCCCAAGAGGTGGGTTGATGTTAAGCAACTTTAAATAAGGTTAGCCTGTACATGGTAGTTTGATAAAATGTTGTCCTTCCTATTATCACCGGCCGAGCGGTTCTAGGCCCTTCAGTCCGGAAAGCGCTGCTGCTACGGTCACAGGTTCTAATCCTGCCTCGGGTATGGATGTGTGTGATGTCCTTAGGTTAGTTAGGTTTAAGTAGTTCTAAGTTCTAGGGGACTGATGACCTCAGATGTTAAGTCCAATAGTGCTTAGAGCCATTTGAACCATTTTCCTGTTATTCTAACGTCTGACCGTGTACGGTTATACAGTACACTCAAATTTTTCTTGTTTGAGGACTGTGTGTATTGGCACAGTGTAGCAATTACTGGAGGTAATGGAGACGTGTGAGGTTAATATCTTAGCAACTGTTCTTGGTAAACCGGATTTTAAAAAACTGTATCTGGTAAACCAACTGTGAATAATCGCTTGAGAACCTAAGCTGATCATTTTCTGTGTGTGCTTTGGTTAAATCATTTGCCATCAAGTGCTGTACACCTGTTATTTTGTCCTGAAAGGTGGTCGTCTCGTAACTAGTGCTTTCCGCTGATCGCACATTCGCGCTATGCGTAAGTCACTTGTTGACACACATTCACTGGCTAAACAGGAAAGAGCTGGGATCTCTCAGTGCAAGGTTAGAGCTTTGAATGATGCTGGCCAATCAGAGCGCTAGAGGGACATTATCCGGTAGGTTTCCTCAGGGTGTATGAAACACAAAACCACTCCCGTGTCACTTCTCAACCCAGTCAGCACGTCGTAGCAGAAGTATTGAGATACTTGTTTCGTGTGTTTGATATGGGCGCATTCGACCTGCCACTTTGAACGTAATGCAGAGATTGCAGCAAGCTGTTATCACTCAGGTTGCATTCACATGATTGACAACCCCGTGACTGCTAAAATTAGGTAAAATCGTATCATTTTCGATTGCCTGTACCTGATGTGCGTAGTCGAGGCAAAACTGTCCATTCACTTACATTGCATTTTGCTCAGGACTACGAACGCATGGTTAAAGACAGGCAAAAGGCCAGACCCTAATCAAAACTGTGCAAAGAATTATGACCATTGGTCTCATAAATCGTTCAGAAGTGCGCTTTTTAAGCGGTTTTCCACGTTCGTTAAGGCAAATGCTGGACTGGACAATAATCTCTACTCCAAAATGTACTGTACATAGTCATGTAACTTAGGTTTTATGACTGCTGTTGTGGCAGGTAGTGCGTCTGACCACGAAACTAGCGAAGCCGAAAGACGCGATTAGCGCTAGAAGAAATGAGAGATTGTAGGAATTAGCCTAGAATTATCCATCAACTCATGTATGGTAAAATATGCTCATGTACTAAATCTTTTTCATCACGCAAGGGTCTAATCAAGCATAAAATCGTGAAGATCTGAATCCATCGGAAAACAGAGCTATAGAATAGCTGAGATTCAGTGACAAGTTTGAGGTCATCGAGAAATTGGATACACTTAATTGGAATGTGTGCGAACTATTGTTTGATTATTTCAAATGGCAAGACTGGATGTTCTGGAAAATTCGAATGGTTCAAATGGCTCTGAGCACTATGGGACTTAACTGCTGTGGTCATCAGTCCCCTAGAACTTAGAACTACTTATACCTAACTAACCTAAGGACATCAAACACACATCCATGCCCGAGGCAGGATTCGAACCTGCGACCGTAGCGGTCACGCTGTTCCAGACTGTAGCGCCTAGAACCGCACGGCCACTCCGGCCGGCTGGAAAAATTCAACGTACTGTACACATTTTCTCCAACACGCGTCTTTCGTAATTACCTTCACGGTAAATTTCGAGAGACTTGATACGAGGGATTAACGACAAGCATTCTTAAGCTACATCTTTTCTGAATGAAATTTGAACGTTTTTTTCTTGGCTAGAAGCCATTACACGTATTCATGTTCGTAAATCGTTTCGTGTATATGAAAGTGATTTGTACATTCTGGGTGTAGTATTGTTCTTATACTATAGACAACTGGGAAAGGATAGAGACTGAAATAGGAAATCTGTGGTAAGTTGCTATAGGACAAAACCGCCGAGGTCACCCGTCCCTAGGCTTTCACACTACTTAAGCTAACTTAAGTTACGCTAAGGACAACACACACACACACACACACACCCATGCCCGAGGGAGGACTCGAACCTCCGACGGGGGGAGCTGCGCAAACCATGGTAAGGCGCCCAAGACCGCGCGACTTCCCAGAGCGGCTTGGGGGGGGGGGGGGGGGGGGAGGAGAACGCAACTCGGAGCCAAGTCTAACCTTTTCTGGAAAAGCACCAAGTTGGTCGCCGAGGTAAACGTCTCCTTCCGACAAACAGCCAATACTGCCACATGTCCTCGCTCCTTCTGAATTGCTTTTGACCTAGAACATTTATGTGTAGTCTTTCTGTTAGGTAATACAGACACTATATATATATTGACCATCTTCTTTTGTGAGGATGCACAAACAGTGCCCAAACTCTTACGGGAATCGGCAAAAAGCTGCGAGTAATGAGTGTAATGGGCAGGGGCACTATGAATATTGTGCGGGACAATAAGTTGGAAGTGTGGGTCTCACGGAGGGCGTGCCAGAGATAAGTCCCTGCAGTCGCACTACCCTCTGTGCCCTCGGTGGCTCAGATGGATCGCCGGCACGGTAGCTCAGCGTGTTCGGTCAGAGAGCTGCCCGTCTTATGTAATAAAAAAACTGAGTTAAGGAATCAACGATCAGCGTGAAGGCATGTCTTGTGACGTCCACCCAGACCAAACGCAACGAACAATACCGAACATAATGAAAAAAAAGAAAAAATTGGAAAAAAGATGAATAGATCATCTGCCATGTATGCGGGAGATCCCGGGTTCGAGTCCCGATTGGAGCACACATTTTCACCTGTCCCCGTTGACTTATATCAACGCCTGTATGCAAAAAATGGTTCAATTGGCTCTTAGTACTATGGGACTTAACTTCTGAGGTCATCAGTTCCCTAGAACTTAGAACTACTCAAACCTAGCTAACCTAAGGACATCACATACGCCGGCCGAAGTGGCCGTGCGGTTAAAGGCGCTGCAGTCTGGAACCGCAAGACCGCTACGGTCGCAGGTTCGAATCCTGCCTCGGGCATGGATGTTTGTGATGTCCTTAGGTTAGTTAGGTTTAACTAGTTCTAAGTTCTAGGGGACTAATGACCTTAGCAGTTGAGTCCCATAGTGCTCAGAGCCATTTGAACCATTTGACATCACACACACCCATGTCCGAGACAGTATTCGAACCAGCGACCGTAGCGGTCACACAGCTCCAGACTGTAGCGCCTAGAACCGTTCGGCCACTCCAGCCGAGGCCTGTAGGCAGCTAGGGGTATTTATTTCATTGTATTTAAATTCAGACACTTGGTGTCTTATTGTGCCGAAACAGTACTGGTGATGAATGTTATTTCCACTGTGAGGGATCGAAAAGAATACCATCGGAAACAGATCCAACCGCACTACCGACGATTAAGGAGGCAAATTCGCGATGATACATAAATGTGTACTACGAAACCTCCCATACTTCGCAAGTAGGACGTGACTTGGCAATTACAGATATAGTTTATCGTCAGAATCTTTCTCAGTAAGAGTGCAAAATGGAGTACTGTAAGAATAGGCATTGTATAATATGAGTAGCATTGCTGTTCACAAAACGTTAAAAAGTACCCCATGAAACATACGCAAATGAGAACCTGCCGCTCCTCTGCTAGGACAAAGAATGAAGGGAGTTTTGTTCTAAAGTGAACACATACAGAGCCTGAGCGCGGGGACGGAGGGAGGGATTAGAGATGGGCGGGCAGCTACACCTAATAACAGTGTTAGTAAGCAACGCCGCTGCGTGTTGCTGAGCAAAAACGCTGGTTGCGGCCCGAGCCTCGTACTGTGTGTGATATACGGCGCTGGCACCTCCCTCTCGCCCCCCTGGAAGCCGTTCTCATTTCTCAGAGCTTTTGCATAGTGCGTGTGAAACACGCAAGACTAATGCAGAACTTGTTTCGAATCGCGCCGCTTCAAATTGAGAAACGTTAGGGGGGCACAGGGAGGGGAAAAGGGGTTATAGCGGCGGAGAGGAGCCGGCGTTTCGTACCCAGGTAATTGCACACAATTAAAGTGTAAATTATTCATGAAACCAGCGTTCGGTAAACCGAGCCCATTTGAAGGTCTGGCCGCGTCCCCGCAGCTTCGGCGGCGTTCCATTTGAAATTCAAAACAGCAGCCGAGGCGCGCCGTGGCGTGGCGCGGAGCAGCAGCCAGCCGGAAGGAAGGGGCGTCCACGGCGCGGCCGGTAATCCGGCGGATTAGGCGGCTCGTGTATTTATGCGGCCACCGGCCGAGTTGGCACCTGAGGTGGCGCGAGATGGATGTCGGCGGCCACGCCTCCATTTGTCCGCCCGGCTGCCGCAGGTAGCGGCCGAGCCTCGCCGCCCTCCACGCCCGCCCGCAGCGGAATGAAAACATTCGGGAGGCTCCCGGCCGCCGGACCGGCCCCGCAAATTAAGACGGACTCGTAAATCTCGCCTCTGAAGCTGAGCCCCGGCGCGACGGAACGGCGGCTGAGCTGGACGCAGTTACAGGGTCGTTACGCCGGACTCTTAAAAACAACGTGTAGGCTTTGCGCACGCACTGTTGCCACTTCCGCTGTTATTTTCCAGCGTAGCAGACCCATTCCTGGAGATGAGATAATGTGGGAGGCGAAACAACTGTGCAAACAATAGCAGCGGCGGCACGCAGTTTGTAAGAGTCTTCTTCCTCAACGTGTGCAGTAGCAGGCTAACAAGGGGACCGTTCGAACTTCTCATCACCCGACTGACCCATATTGACAGGGAGTGTAAGGCATCACGACTTCAACAAATGCAAACATGAAGACGCAACTCTCAACCGTTCCCGAGAAAATCGAGTTAGAACAGCTAATAGTCAAGCAACCCTCAATCGAGAGTAGCTCAAGGGCAGAGCGTTGGTCTTGTAAACCAGGGACCGTTAGCTATACCTCACAGGGGCATTAGATTTTGTATCATGAGACGAGACTGAAGGTATAGCACAGTATGGGGCTGGCGTGAGACGTCTTCGGTAATCATAGGGTGTTCATGGCCAGCGCTTGAGGTTCAAGAGGAGACACTGACTAGCACCTAAGACTGTTTAAAATAACCAAAAAAAAAAAAAAAAAGGAATAGAAGTGGTTGGGCTCAGGCGAGCGACATCGTGGATCTAATCTCCATGACTCTACTTAATTTTATTCCACATAATTATTAAGACTGTGCAAACTGTCCCTATTTAGTGATACATTTATTATTTGCATAAGCCGGCCGGAGTGGCCGAGCGGTTCTAGGCGCTACAGTCTGGAACCGCGCGACCGCTACGGTCGCAGGTTCGAATCCTGCCTCGTGCATGGATGTGTGTGATGTCCTTAGGTTAGTTAGGTTTAAGTAGTTCTAAGTTCTAGGGGACTGATGACCTCAGAAGTTAAGTCCCATAGTGCTCAGAGCCATTATTTGCATAATATTTATGCTGACAAAACGAAAAACAATTTTCGTATATCTTTGGAAATAAAAAAAGATACATAAGAACTTTCAAAAAATCTATATAATCATTCCATTTACATTGTTGTATATAAATGCGTGACTAGCATAGCGTGTAAGCTATGAAGCACAGCACAAATCAGGATGACACTGGTCATAGAAACAGGGAAAACAATAATTATTGCTACAGTATATACAGAAATTCTAATGAAAGCCGAATCTTTGAATGTGTATTTTTTCTGACAAACTTGGTTTACATTCGTAAAAGGTTCTCGCTCATCACACAATTTCGCGCCATACCTTGCATATCTGTTGTTAGAATTGCGAAGAGATTTTTTTTTCTTTTTTTTTAAGAAAGAAAGAACAAGGGAAGCGAGATTCAACCCAAAGACCTTGCGCTTATGAAGTACACACACGAAGTGACATCAGCGCTAACTCTTCAGAAATGCTGAACCTTCATGAGTCACCAGACGGACTTGGTCGACCCATACTCTAGCTGAAAGGCCACAGTCTCAGAGAGCACAGTGGTGAGTTCTCAGTGTGTGTAATGGTCTGGTGACGAATCGTAAGATGGTGCGGCGAGGGCAGAGATCTGCTCTGTTAAGGCTGTCAGGAGCTTTCAACATCACGTCCGGTGGAATCAATCTGAGTGGTGCTTGAAACCTTCCCTATCGACAGAACCATGCGGTTTCGAGCTACAATGTACTGTCTGAGAAGGGGGAGACAGGATAAGGTAATCGAGATTACCGGACAGGACATTACCGAGAACCGGCAGCTAGTTAAATGACGGCTGAATACCTGGCAAATGGGATGGTAGTTAAGCAATAATGCCCGTAGGGTATCACGTCGGACATCACGGAATGTCTGAAACTGAGCCATATCGCTCCCAGCCGTGGTATGATTCACTTACTGACAGAACAAGGCCCTTACCCTGCACTCTTACACCGCGCAGGCCGCAGACAGAGTGCTACTTGCACATGTGGGGAACACGGGTCCACAGAACGCATAGTCTACGTTTTCATTTTCACCGATACAGAGCAGCACATTACAGACAAACGCAAGTCAACAATGGCATGGTACGGGCAATAAGAGACAAAAACGAGTGGGAAATAATAAATAAAATCGCTGATGATGTCTCTAGGACATTACGTGACGAATACAGACACGGCCGTATAACAGAACACTGCAACACACACGAAGCACGTACGACAGCAGTTCCAATCCGTGCAGCAACACAGATAGCAACAGGAAACACACACTTACTGAAACAGCAAACACTTTCACCAACATGTACCACAGACAACCTTACACAATATCTAGAATAATTAAACCGTATCAGAATAACCAGTGTAATGCAATCAAGCCTGTAAATCTGTTCTAGCTTAAGTATAAACAGCAAGCATATCCATCCCGCGGTCAGTATACCGCTACTCGGATTTAAAATTTGTAACTGAACGCATTGTATATAAGTAACATAACAGGTAAAATTCAAGACACATAATATAAGAACTGAAGATTAGTTAATAACCCCAAGAAATAACATAAATGTTCAAATGTGTGTGGATTCCTTACGGACCAAACTGCTGAGGTCATCGGTCGCTAGATTTGCACATAACTTAACCTAACTTATGATAACAACAATACACGCACCAATGCCCGAGGGGGAGGACTTAACCTCCGGTGGGAGCGGCCGCGCAATCCGTGACATGGCGTATCCAACCACGTGGCCACTTCGCGTGGAGAAATAAAATACTTTACACTCACAACCACTGCGTTTTCCACAATTAGTTATAGGGTTTTTGTAAATAGTGTTTAGAAATATTAATCTGTAAATTAAACTGTAGCGAACCGGGAAGGCTCGAAGTAGTTCCGACGCTTTCAGACCAGGCTGGCTCAGTTAGGGTAACATTTCTCTCTCTCTCTCTCTCTCTCTCTCTCTCTCTCTATCTATCTATCTATCTATCTATCTAAGTCTTTCCTATCATCTACCATCATATCTTCTTAAAATATGGATATTTTTGTGTTTTTTCTTTCAATTCGTAATGTATATTTAATTTACTATTACTTCCATTATAACTGCTGGAAACAATAACTGCTGTTTGTAATATGGAATATATTTTCTAATCTGCATGAAAAGCTGTTAAATGAACGGCCGGTTATAAATGTAAGGTAACAGGTCTCTAAATGAGAGATAAATCAAATCAGATCATCAGTTGTATGTAAATGTCATGACAGTAGGAATTGTGTGCCACCCCGGGACTCGAACCCAGATTTCCTGCTTTTCGTGATCAATGTGTGGGCTCATTAACGGCAGTGAAAGTCTGAGGCGGGCTCAAACACATAACGTAAGTTTGACTCCACGGGAAAGGCAGAAAATTTAGGCTCCAGTTTCGGTTTTCATTTGTTGCGATGCATTCATAAATGGTAATAATATTCGTTATATTTGATTATTGGTTCATAATATGGAAAGGAGGAAAGAAGATTAGAATTTAACGTTCCATCGATAAGTAAGTCATCATATACGAAACAAGCTACTGAAACGAAGTATTCGTGAATTGAAGTAACCAGAGAGACAGTGTTTTCCTCTAGGATTAATACTCGGGAACATTGGCTACTCCAAGTGTCTCCTTTTCACGAAAAAGTTACTGAATAAAGACAAGTAATATCTGTAACATCGCCGGTATTTTCTATGCACATAAATGATCTGGCGGACAGGGTGGCAGCAATCTGCCGTCGTTTACTAATGATGCTGTGTTGTACGGGGAAGTGTCGAAACTGAGTGACTGTAGGATGACAGATGATGAGCTACACATAATTTCTAGTTGGTGTGATGAATAGCAGTTGGCTCTAAATGCAAAAAAAAAAAGTAAGTTAATGCGGAAAATTAGGAAAAACAAATCCATATTGTTCGGATACAGCATCAGTTGTGTCCTGCTTGGCACAGTCACGTCGTTTGAATATCTGGGCGCAACGCTGCAAAGCGATATAAAATGAAATAAGCAATTTATCGTAGATCGCTGGAAGAACGTAAAGTACCTAGCGACTGGAAGAAAGCGCAGGTCGTTCCCATTTTCAAGAAGGGTCATAAATCAGATGCGAATAATTATAGGCCTATTTCGCTTACGTCAATCTGTTGTAGAATAATGGAACATGTTTTGTGTTCTCGTATTATGACGTTCTTAGATAATACAAATCTCCTTCATCATAACCAACATGGATTCCGCAAACAGAGATCATGTGAAACTCAGCTCGCCCTATTTGCCCAAGAAATTCACAGTGCCGTAGACACTGGCGAGCAGATTGATGCCGTATTCCTGGACTTCAGGAAGGCATTTGATACGGTTCCGCACTTACGTTTAGTGAAAAAAATACGAGCTTACGGAATATCGGACCAGGTTTGTGATTGGATTCAGGATTTCCTAGAAGAAAGAACACAACATGTCATTCTTAACGGTTCAAAATCTGCAGATGTAGAGGTAATTTCGGGAGTACCGCAGGGAAGCGTGATAGGACCTTTATTGTTTACAATATACATAAATGACTTAGTTGACAACATCGGTAGCTCCGTGAGGCTATTTGCAGATGACACGGTTGTCTACAAGAAAGTAGCAACATCAGAAGACTCGTACGTACTCCAGGAGGACCTGCAGAGGATTAATGCATGGTGCGACAGCTGGCAGCTTTCCCTAAACGTAGATAAATGTAATATAATGCGCATACATAGGGGCAGAAATCCATTCCAGTACGATTATGCCATAGGTGGTAAATCATTGGAAGCGGTAACGACCGTAAAATACTTAGGAGTTACTATCCGGAGCGATCTGAAGTGGAATGATCACATAAAACAAATAGTGGGAAAAGCAGGCGCCAGGTTGAGATTCATAGGAAGAATTCTAAGAAAATGTGACTCATCGACGAAAGAAGTAGCTTACAAAACGCTTGTTCGTCCGATTCTTGAGTATTGCTCATCAGTATGGGACCCTTACCAGGTTGGATTAATAGAAGAGATAGACATGATCCAGCGAAAAGCAGCGCGATTCGTCATGGGGACATTTAGTCAGCGCGAGAGCGTTACGGAGATGCTGAACAAGCTCCAGTGGCGGACACTTCAAGAAAGGCGTTACGCAATACGGAGAGGTTTATTATCGAAATTACGAGAGAGCACATTCCAGGAAGAGATGGGCAACATATTACTACCGCCCACATATATCTCGCGTAATGATCACAACGAAAAGATCCGAGAAATTAGAGCAAATACGGAGACTTACAAGCAGTCGTTCTTCCCACGCACAATTCGTGAATGGAACAGGGAAGGGGGGATCAGATAGTGGTACAATAAGTACCCTCCGCCACACACCGTAAGGTGGCTCGCGGAGTATAGATGTAGATGTAGATGTAGATAGGGAAGGCGAAAGGTCGACGTCGATGTATTGGGAGAATTCCAGGAAACTGGTTCATCTGTAAAAGAGACAGCATATAGCAAGCTAGTGAGACGTATTCTGGAAGTGTGTTCGAGTATTTGGTATCCGCACTAGGTTGGATTAAAGGTAGACATCGAAGCAATTCAGCGGCGGTCTCCTGGATTTGTTATCGGTAGGTTCGAACAACACGCTTACGGAGATGCTTCGGAAACCCAAATGGAAATCCCTGGAGGGAAGGCGACGTTCTTTTCCAACAACACTATTGAGAAAATTTAGAAAATCGGCATTTGAAGCTAACTGAAGAATGACCCTACTGCCACAGATACATTTGCGTAAGGACCACGAGGATAAGATACGAGAGTGTAAGGCTCATGCCGAGGCATGCAAACAATCGTTCTTTCCTCAGCCTGTCTGCGAGTGGAACAGGGAAGGAAACGAGTAGTAGTGGTACGGGGTACCCTCCGCCACGCACCGTACTGTAAAAAAAAAAATGGTTCAAATGGTTCTGAGCACTATGGGACTTAACTGCTGTGGTCATCAGTCCCCTAGAACTTAGAACTACTTAAACCTAACTAACCTAAGGACATCACACACATCCATGCCCGAGGCAGGATTCGAACCTGCGACCGTAGCGGTCGCGTAGTTCCAGACTGTAGCGCCTAGAACCGCATGGCCACTCCCGCTGCCGAAATGTTGTAACTGTTGAGCACTGACATCCAGAAGTTCACCCGTGAACTATTCCGAAACAAAATTAATGTTTAGTTTCTCCATTCAATGGATTACTTATTTCAGAACTTCAGGTAACTGGTGTCAATAACACCAGCTCCAATGGTGTGGTTTTTATTTAAACATCATACGCAGTTTTGTCTCGTAGGAGGCGATTTTAAAGTGACGTCGTGCTTCAGACTGCCAGCCGAAGTGGCCGTGCGGTTAAAGGCGCTGCAGTCTGGAACCGCAAGACCGCTACGGTCGCAGGTTCGAATCCTGCCTCGGGCATGGATGTTTGTGATGTCCTTAGGTTAGTTAGGTTTAACTAGTTCTAAGTTCTAGGGGACTAATGACCTCAGCAGTTGAGTCCCATAGTGCTCAGAGCCATTTGAACCATTTTTTGCTTCAGACTGAACATAATGTCTCTTTCCACAATGAATTTTCACTCTGCAGTGAAATGAGGGCTAAAGTCTCTTTGTACTCAGAAGGCCGAGTTTTTTAAACAAAAACATCTTGCACTTGGATATGGCGTTATTTCCCTCAACCAAATATAACAGCGCTAATAATTTTAAACTGGGAAAATAATGCAATACGTACAATGCTTATACAACACAATACAACTTATTCACAATGCTGATGTATGTTATGATGGAGGGTAAGCATTAATTTATTTGTGGCTCAAATGTTCATTATGTTTCCTATGCATTTTAACCAAACAAAACAGAACTTAGCATTTTATCATAGAAAAATAGGAAATCATTCATAAACATGTTTTATTTAGTTTGATCTTGGTATCTGATGATTTCCTAGCTTTCAGCAATTGCCTTTTCACTTTGTAGTGGCAAGCGATCTAGTAAACCAATATTTCAACTGCAGATTTCTCAGCTTTATCGCCGGATAACGCTGTATAAGTACCCAGTACTACAATTTTTCTTCAAAGCGACTTTTCAATATCTTCACGCATTACAACAGTTGCTGCCCAAATTTTATGAGGAGTCACTTTACCTTACAGTGTTATCTAACGGCAAACCTGAAAAGTGTACGGTATTTGCAATATAATCACCGTGGGAACCTAAAAAGTCAAAATATTAATATTTTTACGGAATAAAGCGTTTTGTTCCACTATTACTTTCATTACAAATTGGTTCTGGAATATTTCAGGGTAAAAACTCACAACAGGGAGGCCGTTGTTAAAGCAGAGAAAAAGATAAAATTGAAAAGTAAAGACATTACGATCTACATAAAGTGTTTGCTCTTAGTATAGGCAAGATATAGAATATGGAAATCTCTTAACTTTCGTTATGTTTCTGTTATGTTACAACTAGTCTTCACGTACTAACTGCAAGCACTTATAGTGTATACATATACAGTAAAAAATAAAGGATTGCTACAAGTAGTTATCCACCTAAAATGAACTGAAGGAGATGAAGATAACATCTGTGTTATACAAATGATGGAAACGTAGTGCCAGCATAAGAAAATGCGGGCATGTAACTACAATTCACATACTTAATGATAGCAAAGCCATAGTAAGGAAGTAGGTACACTGTGTCACAGCACATGAAACTTATGCATTCTGGGTTATAAGACAAAGAAATATTAGACATTATGTTAGAGGGAAAGATCAAAAAGGGTTCGATATTGAAGTACCAACCAGACTATGGTATAAAGAAAGCCCAGACACGACAGTAGAGAAAAGAGTACAGGAGCCCAAAAATTGCAGAACAGAGAATAGTATGAAAAATAATAATGGGCATTGGTCACCCTTTGGTTACAGCACACGTTTGTGATACTTGTGATTGTAAGTAGAAGTATATTTTTCATTAGAATTCAGGTCAGGATTTGCTGAAACTGGTTTATTAGGCCAGCCTGAGTTTCATTTGTGTGTGTTTTACACTGACACACGAAATTTTTCTGTAAGGAATTGAATGAAATATCCCTTAAATGATATTTAATTAAGTGTGAGACACACTTATGGATGCATCAGTTCTCAGTGTACTAAGTTATAGGTTTTGATATTTATTGCATCAATATTTACTTAATGCTGGTTTCGTTGAAAGGAACTTTATAAAACACCGAAAAAAGGTTCTGATGTAAGAAACTGTGTGATATTTGGTACGGTATGGTTGTGAAATCTAATGAGATTTCTTACTTAATATTCATTTTACCAGAAGTGTTTTCCATTTTATTTGTGTACATTTAGCAATAATAATATTTTAAAGTTCAGTATGGTTGAGGTTAATATATTTGTCACCTGCAGATGGTCTTATATATTGTTTCTATACGAATAAGTGTGTGCTTAAGGTACCGATAACACCACGTCCCAACAGGCCAGCCGTATGGTTTCCGAACTCACAACAACGTAGTAAGCTGTGGCCATGTGATTCATTTACCTGTAATTACCATCACACAAACATCCATTTGCGCATTGCATTTCGTGTTTTTCCGTAAAGCGTTAATACGTGCTGTCATTTGTTACGTATGTTTTCGTTTACATGTGCTCGTAAACACCAAAGAAAGCCTACCCTTCCGATAAAACATGTCCCAAAGCGGTTTATGAGGTCCACAGTGACACAAAATCACTTCTCAAGCTAAATGTAGAAGGGCAGAAACTTTTGTGGCTTCATGGTGTGAAGTGGAAGTTACTACCGTATTTGTTCCCTTGTTTGACAAGTGGCACTGTCTCAGTTTACATTTACTACACTGTTTAACGGACATAAAGTCGTTATCTTACTGTGTTGTTAACTTTATGAAGAGGACATAATATTCTTCTCGGTAAAACGCGATTATCTGTGCCCAACAAATCGAATAAACTTGTCAAGAAAGAAACTACTCGCCTGAGAAAAGTTATGTCTGCCGATGAAGCGCTTAGAATTGTTAATGGCGTGTGCGCAACTCACGGACAGAGCACGAGGAACAGCTAATAAAGATCAAACGAGGCAAAGTGAGGTGGATTAAAGGCTGAGATAAAACCGTGGCGTGTCGACGCTTTTATGCTCCTGATGATTGATACGGTCAGACGCCAGAGACATAAATTCTGTTTAACGGGACATAACTTAACTAGCAAAAGCACGTTAAGTACGCACTAGCCAGATGACGCTAGGGTTGAGCTTTTTAAAAGAATCTACGCCGAGGGCTGTTTTGCCTCTGTGGTGGCATCTCAACAATAAATGCACAGTAGATAGTTGTGGTGTTTTAATAAACCGAAAATGGTTTTCTTAACGGCTATTCCGATGTTTCCAAAACTAAAAATTTACAGTCAGTATCTACAGAAAGATTCAAAATTCAGTTGTTTATTACAGACAAACTATAAAAGATAGAAAGACATTGGGCATGTTAATGAATAGAGGAAGGTTCAGTTTTGATACAGCTGCGCTGCTGTTTGTTGTAGCAACGTAATGACTACACCACAAAAGAAATCATTGTGTGTGTTGGTATCCTGTGAAGGCAATCCATTATTCAAGTGCAAGGTGCATTCTGCCGTCGATTCAACAAGAAGCGGCCTCTGCACAAACAGATTTATGACTGGTATACAAAATTCTTGAAAGTTCATTGCTCGTGCAAAGGGAAGAGCACTGGTCGGCCTCGCACGTCTAATGAAAATGTGGAGAGTATCGGAGATTCTTTCGCCTGGAGCACTCTGAAGCTCATAATCGTGCAGGCTAGGTTATTTAGCTTCCTCGAACAACTGTGTGGCGTGTTCTGAAATGATATCTGCTTACGAAGTCCTTCAAGTTGCAGGTAGTGCAGCAACTACCTACCTGCGACCATCACTGACGCTGCCAATTTTCCATTTCAGTTCTCCAGGATATGGCAGAACACAATTTTTCCGAACGACTAATCTTTTCTGGCGAATCGACGTTTCCTCTATGGTACAAAGGAAACCGGCATTAGTGTAAGAATTTAGGGGGTCACGAAAGCCTAGCGTCATCGTCGAACATGAAAGAGACTCACAGAAACTGAACAAATTTTGTGCCGTTTCTGTTCGCAAAGTTTATGGGCCTTTCTTTTTTGGAGAGGAAATTTAACAGGAATGTCGTACCTGGACATGTTGCAAAATTGATTGTTTCCTCAACTCCGGAACATTCCAAAGAATTCATTTTCATGCACGACGGCACAACATCTCACTGTCACCATCAGTTGCGCCGTTATCTTAACGACATCATCCCATAACGCTGGACTTAAGGTGGTGGGCAAAAAAATCTTGCTCATTGCTTTTGGCCTCGCTACGTCACCAGACTTCAAACCGTGAGATTTTTTTCTGCGGGTGTACAAAAAAGGTAGTCTTTGTCCCACCTGTGGTAACTACTCTTCAAGAACGGAGAAATGAAATTATTGAAGCTGTCGATCCAGTTAACAGGGGTCTGTTGATACGTAAGTGGAATGAAATGGTCTACTGTTTCAATGTTTCTTGAGCAACGCATGGTGCTCATGTTGAGTAAGTGCTATAGTGTCTATGCGAACGAAGAACTGAACTGTTCTCTATCCAGTGACTTGCGTAATACGTTCCTATATTTCATAGTCTGTCTGTAAAAACAACTGAAATCTGGTTTTTGTTTTTGAACCACCCTGTTCCAGTTTCAATTTATTGCGGTGTGAGAAGGACTTTCAATGCGAAAATCTCTCAAAAACTGTGTTATGCTCCTGTGGCAGCGGGGAGATGGATCCTGGGAATCACGGATGACGTGTGTGTACGTGTGTGTGTGTGTGTGCGTGTGTGTGGGTGTGTGTGTATGGAGGGCAGAATGTAAGCATACCTGTACTATGTGTCATATGGAGATGTGAAATTGCCATCTTTATTTTCGGGTACATTATTTACACCTTGGAACGCACATTATCGTATCAGAAATGACATTCGTCTTCTTCTAGTAATGTCTTTCAATCAACTTAAAACACAACATCGGTTCAAGGTGACAATGAGTAGTGAAGTAGAATTCCGGCACGCTACAGAAGGGCGGACTGCTGTGGCCGAGAGGTTCTAGGCGCTTCAGCGCCACCGCTACGGTCGCAGGTTCGAATCCTGCCTCGGGCATGGTTGTGTGTGATGTCCTTAGGTTGGTTAGGTTTAAGTAGTTCTAAGTTCTAGGGGACTAATGACGTCAGATGTTAAGTCCCATAGTGCTCAGAGCCATTTGAACCATTTTTGAGCTACAGAAGGTAAATGTGCTACACAGAAGTGTAAATCTCCGTGAACTTCCATAACTAGTACTTTAGAATGGGAACCATAAATGGCTGAATAAGTTACTTTAAGCAAGTAGCGCCAGAAGTTGTTTGGGACCGATGTGAGACCATAGACAGGTCTTTAATATTTAATGGTAATGAGCAGTCGATTGCCTTGGAACATCAGATCACTCGTGAAAACAAAGTTAATTAGTTAATTTCATTTTCTGTACATCATCTGCACGATTTACATCGAAATTTCGTAGTCATTTTACAGTGTACTTACGTGTAAATTGTTCTTGTACAAGGATACCTGACAGAAATCTACAAATCACCAAATGCAGTAATGATATAAATGTAATAAAAATTAGTATGTTAGTCGTTGACACTACTCACGCTACTTGTAAAACATACATTTATTTAACATCAAAAGTAAACATACTTGTTTTCTGCACTTTATGTGCCACAACTATTTTATTAAAAATTATTCTGTAGAGTAGAAGTTATCCGAAACGATTTCAATTTCTCGTCAGACTTTTATGTTACAGGACAAATGATCAAACACTTACGCGGTTGTATGTCGCTAACCTCTGCTACAGGTAACGAGAGTCTTTCTTTCTCCTAGAGTAGTGGTTGTAGACTTCGCTATTCTTCTCACATTTGGATGAATTGTTCCTGAAGAGTTTCGTCAGTCAATCCACTGAAGAGACAAATAAAGTGGTACACCTACCTAATATCGTGTAGGGCCCTTGCGAGCACGCAGAAGTGCCGCAACACGACGTGGCATGGACTCGACTAATGCGTGCAATAGTGCTGGAGGGAATAGTCGCCATGAATCCTTCAAGGCTGTCAATAAATCCGTAAGAGTACGAGGGGGTGAGATCTCTTCAGAACAGCACTTTGCAAGGCGTCACAGATATGCTCAACAATGTTCATGTCTGGGGAAGACAGCGGAAGCGTTTAAACTCAGAAAAGCGCTCCTAGAGCCACTCTGTAGCAATTCTGGAGGTATGTGGTGTCGCATTGTCATGCTGGAAAGGCCCAAGTCCGTCGGAATGCACAAATGACATGAATGGATGCAGGCGATCAGACAGGACGCTTACGTATGTGTCACCTGTCAGAGTCGTTTTTAGATTATCAGGGGTCGCATATCATTCCAACTGCACATGCCTCGCAGCATTACAGAACCTTCACCAGTTTGAACAGTCCCTGCTGACATGCAGGGTCCATGGATTCATGAGGATACCCGTACACGTTCATCCGCACGATGCAATTCGTCCGACCAAGCAAAGTGGTTCCATTCATCAACAGTCCAATGTCGGTGTTGACTGGCCCAGGAGAGGCGTAAAGCTTCGTGTCGTGCAGTCGTCAAGGGTACCCGAGTGGACTTTCAGCTCCTAAAACTCGTATCGATTATGTTTCGTTGAATGGTTCGCACGCTGACACTTGTTGATGGCCCAGCATTGAAATCTGCAGCAATTTACGGAAGGATTGCACTTCTGTCACACTGAAGGATTCTCTTCAGGCGTCGTTCGTCCCATTCTTGCAGGATCTTTTTCGGCCGCAGCGATGTTGGAGATTCGATATTTTACCGGATTCCTGAAATTCACAGTACACTCGTGAAATTGCTGTCCCCACTTCATCACTCTCTGGAGATGCTGTGTCCCATCGCTCGTACGCCGACCATAAGATCACGTTCAAACTCACTTAAATCTTAACAACCTGCCATTGTCACAGCAGTAGCCGATATAACAACTGCGTCAGCCCGTTGTTGTCTTATGTAGGCGTTGCCGACCGTAGCGCAATATTGTCTGTTTATACATCTCTGTATTTGGATAGACATACCTATACCAGTTTCTTTGGCGCTTCAATATATAAGTACCGTGAATGTGGAGTTGCAATGTCTAACTATTGGATGAACCATGTACAACACGTTTGCAGGTAATGAAACAGGGGAGTTCTGCTGCGATAACCATATGTGACATGCACTGTCTCGCTACGGAGGTTCCGCTTCGTAGGGTGTAAAGATATGGCAGAGGTGGAAAAATGCAGTACTTCCTCTTCTAGCTGCGTTGATTCATTACCACAACCATTATGAGCATATCACGAGAGTGTGTGATAGATACTGACGATATATGAACGAACTCCTGAACTTTAGCAGTGCTTACTTCGACGACATCCCAAACTTTTCTCTTTGCGATAATGGTAGGATTATTTACTTATACCTAGTTTTGATGGAAATGAAACACCATGAAATCAGACTAAGTTCGAAATTACCTTGCTGACAAGAATATATTGTTGAGCAAAAACGTTTTAAGAGTTTAATACACATCGCTCGTCCAACAAGATCCGAGACTAATTTTATTTCTGGCGCATAAGCGCCGTCAAGGTAATAACTAAAGTGATAGCTGATAGCTAACAACTGTAAACAACAAATGTACCTCTGACTGTTGGGTGACCCGTTGGTGCTCAGTCCTGCCACGGACATGAGCAACGTATGAGATATCTCGGATTTCGTGGTACTACTCAGGTGTCATTAAACATCGGCGCAGGTTGGTTTTAGTTCACAGAAGAGGAGAAACTTACAACAAAAATAAGGGGAAGAGCAACTAAACAGGAAAACTCTGTCTAATTCACTTACCGTCAGACCTCTCTCTCTCTCTCTCTCTCTCTCTCTCTCTCTCTCTCTCTCTCTCTCTATGTCCGAAGCCATCAAAAATGTCAGACGTGTTTGAAATCTTATGGAACTTAACAGCTAAGGTCGTCAGTCCCTAAGCTTACACACTACTTAACCTAAATTATCCTAAGGACAAACACACACACCCATGCCCGAGGGAGGATCCGAGCCTCCACCGGGACCAGAAGCCATCCTCCAGCGACTTCTCCAGCGAGTTTTTCCACCACTTCAAAATCTCAGACATAACTTCCTTGTCGTCGGGAAAGCCATCGGCTTCGTACTTTATTTTGTGCCAGTACCTTTCTGATTTTCTGCCAAAGAATTGATTATGCAACAGTTTAAACAGGATAGGAAGACCGTAATAATCTCCGGTTAACCCCTCACAGCATAGAAAAGTAATCAACAGTTCACTTAGTAACTCACCGAAAATGCTCTTTATTGCAATAAGGAGGCAGAGACTGGACTTGTACAACTATTTACCGAACAGATTCCACACTAAAGAAATTCTAAACCATGCTCGTATACAGAGCTCCGTACACAGTAACGCGCTTCCATTCATTGCTTTAACATCTGAGTTAATTCAGCTGACAAAAAACAAAATCTTTGATGCAGCTTCGACGTATGCTCTATGAACAGAGCAGGCGCGCACCGGAACAACGATGGCCTTCGACCTGCATCCAGTAGCAGCAGACCATTTCGCTCCGTCTATGCTCCACGCCTTGTCCCGCATTCTCGTGGCATGTAATACAGATGTTCATCCGCTTAAGCAGCGTGAAGCAATAGCAACAACGACAAAAAAGAACACTCACACATCCAACACCTAAGTCAGTAACAAACTCCTCACAGTTCATTCGTCACATCAATCCGGTGGAAAATGATGGAGGTCCACAATTTTATTTCGATCACTACGCAGCCAGTTGTGAGCAGACATTGAAAGTAGTAGATGTGCGACCGTAGTGTGCCAATGTTGTCGTGTCACAAATCTCAGCGGAGCAACATTATCTAATTCAAGTGTGCAGGACATTCTCCAGAATGTTTTCAAGAAGAGATAAGTGTCTGTTGGCAAGTATCTCCCGCGCACTTGGATTCCAGAACATAATCAACTGGGAGCAGATGCCTCCCGCGACTTGACTGAAGTACAAAATGCAGTCAATTCTTTACTGGACACTTTCGCCACGGGTGACGTGACTTGGTGTTGGTACGAGCCTACTACAAAACGACACTGTGCAGAAATTCATATGAAAGGTCAGCACTTTTTTATTTATTTATTGTTCCGTGGGACCAAACTAAGGAGAAGTCTCCATGATCATAGAACGACTCAATACATGGAATTATAACACTATAGTAGAAACAGATAAATGAAATAGAAGATACATATTCAGGCGACAAGTCGCAAGTTTAAATAAAGAAAATCAACAATGTAACACTGAAATTTGCTTAATTTTTCACCTCTTCCAGGAGCTCCTCGACAGAATGGAAGGAGTGAGCCATGAGGAAACTCTTCAGTTTAGACTTAAAAGTGTTTGGGCTACTGCTAAGATTTTTGAATTCTTGTGGTAGCTTATTGAAAATGGATGCAGCACAATACTGCACTCCTTTCTGCACAAGAGTCAAGGAAGTGCATTCTACATACAGATTTGATTTCTGCCTAGTATTAACTGAGTGAAAGCTGCTAACTCTTGGGAATAAGCTAATATTGCTAACAACAAACGACATTGAAGAAAATATATACTGTGAGGGCAATGTCAGGATTCCCAGACTATTGAATAGGGGTCGACAAGAAGTTCTCGAACTTACGCCACATATAGCTCGAACAGCCCGTTTCTGAGCAAAAAATACCCTTTTTGAATCAGAAGAACTACCCCAAAAAACAATACCATACGACATAAGCGTATGAAAATATGCGAAGTAGACTACTTTTCGTGTTGAACTGCCACTTATTTCAGATACTGTTCTAATGGTAAATAAAGCAGCATTTAGTTTCTGAACAAGATCCTGGACATGGGCTTTCCACAACAGCTTACTATCTATCCGAACTAAATGGTTCAAATGGCTCTGAGCACTATGGGACTTAACTTCTGAGGTCATCAGTCCCCTAGAAATTGGAACTACTTAAACCTAACCAACCGAAGGTCGTCACACACATCCATGCCCGAGGCAGGATTCGAACCTGCGACCGTAGCGGTCGAGCGGTTCCAGACCGTAGCGTCTATCCAAACGCCTAGGAACTTGAACTGTTCCGTCTCGCTTATAATATGCCCATTCTGTCTGATCAAAATATCGGTTCTTGTTGAATTGTGAGTTAGAAACTGTAAAAACTGAGTCTTACTGTGATTTGACGATAAAATAGACGTTCAAGCCAATGTGGTGCGCGAGTTGAACTCCCTAGAGGGCTTTTCTGACTGTTCCACAAGGTTATATGAACGTTCTTTGCGTTCTTATCAAGCAGGGGGGAGATGAGACCATGCGGAGCACCTGAAACATCAAAAACGCCGTCTTACGTTGTATCTACTTTTCATTAAACCAGCTTCGAAATTTTTTAGATTGACAAGGTACGCTGATTATACCGTCATCACGTAGAGAAATGTTAGATTGTTGCAAAGACAGCTGCTAAAGTACTCGAAAAAAGTGTTCTGCTTTCTAGATACAGAAAAACTGCGTATGAAAAGACTGGTTCTCATTCAACTAGTGGTGGTTGCAAGTAGGCAGTAGCGAAGCGAAAGACATCTTTCGAACTGTTTTACACTCCATCTGCACTTCAGAGTTAAATGAAAATTTTCTCGGTTTGATTACCTGTCACGCACAGACAACGAAAACAGTTTTTAGAGCCAGGGTCCAATTGTTGTGTGTCTTATTGTTAATGAGATGAGACGTCCCGCGGTGGCTCTGTCGTGATTTACTGCGCAGCGCTAAACGAAAATCCAACAGGGCGGAACCAGGAGGGGGCAGCTGCCCGTCACGCCGGCATTCCGCTACGTCTGCAGACGCTCCTCCGGTTCCCGATCTGCTGGAGAGGCGACCAAAGCGCGTCCAGCCGCCAGCATCACGCGGCAGCTTCCCACGTTGTTCTCCAAGACGCTGTTTGGGTCATAAACGTGGACCTGGCAGGAACCCATCAAAAACTGCAGGAAGTGAATATGCTTCGACTTTACTACTGTCGCAAAACGTGAAGTGCCTGCGTCGAACGAAAATAAAAAATCTCGTAAACAATAGCCAGATAGGAAACGAGGGAATAGCTTCGAGCAGTTCTGACTTACCTGTCAACGTTAATGTGGTGCTGCGTTGAGTTTGGTGTCTTACTCCAGTGCAGAGCTGGAAAAGCAGCATGTTTCTGTTGTAGCACCGCTTCGTTATTTACGAAACAAGTTGGAGCAGCGACTCAGGAACTGACTCTGCGTACGAGAACAGTACAGTTCAGGTCCTTAAATTGGCCATTCTGTCTTAGAATTGAAACAAATGAGCCCTCGGTCACAATTTTTTATCTTATTAACCAGGTTTCAACACTTCCAAGAGTGCCTTCGTCAGAATTTTGAACGTTTAAAGTGGCCTATAGCATAATTACAAATTTAAGGGAAAAGAAAATTTTTATATAGAAGTGTAAATACTGACTAACAGTATAAGGCAGAGGCAGTGCTTACATGTCACGTATAAAATAAATAACAGGCCCGAAGGGCTTTAGTCACAACATTTTTTAAAAAACAATTCATGCAGGTAGTCTCTGAACCAAGCAGCCACGTTTAAAACTTTTCGATTCTGTCTTAGATTTCTTCGATTCCCATTACTTCCCAAAATCACTTCGGGGGAATGAACGGATGAAAGCTTCACACTGGCAAAGTCAGTTTCCGCCAAAATTCTGGCGGCACCGAACTATTTTAATGATGTTGATACATTCGATACAAAAATCGTGACCGCTCTTCCTTAGATACAAATGATATTAATCTCTTTCGTTGTGTACGGCAAGTCCTGTCGTTTTTCTGATGTTTTTGTTGTTTTTATGGTCTTCAATCAGATGACTGGTTTTCCGCAGTTTTTTTACGCTATTCTGTCCTGTGCAAGTATCTTCACTTCCGAAAACTACTGAAAAGTGTCCTGTTCACGGCCGTATTATCTACTATTTTTCAGCTGTACACAACGTTCCACGCTGTGTGCTACGTAATATTTCTTGAATTTTTCTTGGTTTGTCACAGTTTTCCTGTCCAGCAGACTTTGTATTCCCGGTTCCAAGTTCCATAATGCTTTTATTCAGTCCCTTAGCGATGGTTCCTTATAACATCTTATCTTAATCCCATATGTAAGCAATAATGGACGAATGTTGGTTATCCATATTAATTTTTACATAAGTTCAAAGTAATGATAATTGTAGAGAAGGCCGCACAGCCTGGAACTTCGCCTCTTTTGTGTTTTTATGTTAACTCCATTTCCCCATTTTAATCTGCATATGCCTCACTATCATAATTTTCCACCCCAAGGCTAACCTGATGATGCCCAAATGAGCGAAACGCGTCATTTCCTGTAAATAAAAAAGACTTTTCAATCGTGAACACTTTATTTCAAGAAACCTGCTTCCATTTGGGCCTGTTCGCTGCACTCGTCTCTTTGTCTGTCTCAGCAATTCACCCCCCCCCCCCCCCCCCTCTTTCTTCCAGTACTTTAACCTATGATACCATGACGTCTCAAAATGTGTCCCAATGTCCCAACAACCGATGATTCCATGACGTCTCAAAATATGTCCCAATGTCCCAACAACCGATCCCTTCTCTTAGTCTAGTTATGCGACGAATTTCATTTCTCCCCAGTTGCATTCAGTACTTCCTCATTATCTACCCATCTAATCTTCAGCATTCTTCTGTAACGCAACATTTCAAGAACTTTTATTCTTAGCTTGTCTAAACAGCTTTTTGTCCACGTTTCACTTCCGTACTATGCAATGCTCCAGACAAATGCTTTCAGAAAAGGATTCCTAAACATTTATATTCGATGTCAACAAATTTCTCGTCTTCAGAAATGCTTTTTCTGCCATTACCATTTTCATTTCACATCCTCTCTATTCCGGCCTACATCACTTATTTTACTGCACAAATACAAAAACCTATGTACTATTTTTAGTGCCCCGTTTCCCACACTTACTTTTTCAGCATCGCCTGATTTAATTCGACTATATTCGAATACCACTGTTTTTCTTTTATTAGTGTTCATCTTCTTTCCTCCTTTCAAGACACTGTCCACTCCGTTCAACTGCACTTACTATTCCCTTCCTGTCTCTGACAGAATTGCAATGTTATCGGCAACCTCGGCATGCCTTAAAGTTTCTATTTCCTATCGCGAAATTTTAATTTCCTGTCGAATTTCTTTTTGGATTGCCTCACTGCTTGCTCAGTGTACGGATTGAATAACATCGGGGGTAAGCTACAAAATAGTTCAAATGGCTCTGAGCACTATGGGGCTTAACGTCTGAGGTCATCAGTCCCCTAGAACTTAGAACTACTTAAACCTAACTAACCTAAGGACATCACACACATCCATGCCCGAGACAGGATTCGAACCTGCGACCGTAGGGGTCGCGCGGTTCCAGACTGAAGCGCCTAGAACCGCTCGGCCAGGTAAGCTACAACCCTATCTCAGTCCCTTCTCAGTCATTGTTTCCCTTTCATGTCCTTCGGTACTTATAGCTACAGTCTTGTATCTGTACGAGTTGTAAGTAGCCTGCCTCGGGCATGGATGTGTGTGATGTCCTTAGGTTATTTACGTTTAAGTAGTTCTAAGTTCTAAGAGACTGATGGCCATAGATGTTAAGTCCCGTAGTGCTCAGAGCCATTTGAACCATTTTTTTGTAAGTAGCCTTTCGCTCCAGGTATTTTATAGCTTCGCGAGTTCCAACATTTCTCCATAATCCAAACTGATCTTCCCCGTGATCGGCTTCTGCCAGTCTTTTCATTCTTCTGTAAATAATTCGAGTCAGTATTTTGCAAACATGACTTACTGAATTGATAGTTCAGTAATATTAACACCTGTCAGTATAAACTTTTTCTGATATAAGAATTTACTCTTGAAAGCTACATGAAGTGACACAAAGGAAGGAATTCATATATTCATTCTGTTATTTACTCATCATGTTCCGTAAACCCTATCACAAAGAAAATACGGATGTGGGAAGAGTCATGTTATTCATGTTACAACTGGTAAAAGCAACAATCGTTGGCTACTACCATAAAGCACAAAAATAACACATTCTGATTAGAGTCAACCCACACACACTTCTGGATTGCTTTCTCGTATATTAGGAGCTTTGAAAAAACAACTGCTCCTTCTCCTGTGCAATGCAGCTACTGTTTTCATTTAATATTTCAAGCAACATATTTATGCAACGTGATATACACTGATGAGCCAGAAGATTACGACCACTGCTCACCGCGAGGCTGTATACTTCTTCGTGGCGTTGACGCCATGTGATGCGGTAACGAAAGTACAGGATGACAACTTTTGAACTATATGAAAAAACTGTAAATTAGCTACAAACTATGGCGTGCACACACTTTATTCGACTTGTAAACATAGCTACAGATTTTCGGATTTAGGTTATGACATATTCGATGCACCTGCCATAGCGATGATGTGGCGCAGACGAATAGCGAAATTCTGCATGACCCGCTGAAGCGTCGGAACATCGATGCTGCCGATGGCCTCCGGAATGGCTGTTTTCAGCTCATAAATGATTTTTGGGTTATTGCTGTACACCTTTCTTTAGTATAGCCCCATAAAAATGAAACGCATGCGCTCAGGTTCGGAGAATGTGGCTGCCAATCGAGGATCATGCCATTGGCCTATGGTTACCCCAAACACAGAATACTGTCCCCAAAGTACTTCTCCAGGACATCAAACACTCTCCTACTTCGATGGGATCTAGGTTTGTTTTACATGAACCACATCTTGTCGAAATCAGGGTCAGTTTGGATAATGGGGATGAAATCATCTTCAAGAGCCTTGAAGTACACTTAGGTAGTCACCGTGTCATCAAGGAATATCACACCGATTAATCCGTGACTGGACATTGCACGCCATACTGTCACCCGTTGAGGGTGAAGAGACTTCTCGATCGCGAAATGCAGATTCTCACTCTCCCAAATACGGCAGTTTTGCTTATTGAAGACCCTATCGAAATGAAAGTGGGATTCGTCGCTAAACCAAATAACAATGCGCATATTCCGCGGCCAACCGGGCAGTGTGAACGTCCTAATGCAAACCCTTCGGGGTTATGACGATTTTATTTCATATAGTTCAATAACTGTCACCCTGTACTCGAGCGGGGATCATTCTAGCGACGATAAGTGACCCAAATGCGGGAATCCACAGACTTAAATGACTTTGAAAAAAGCCAGATTGTTGTGGCACAGTGCTTGGAGCGAGCTTTTCGGAAACGGTGAAGGTGTTCGGCTGTTCACGTATTACTGTCCCGAGCATCTGTGGAAAGTGGTTAAAATACCGATACTACGATCACGCGACAAGAAATTAGAAGTCCATACAGAACATAGGGATCAGAGGCTTGTTCGCTCCCTAAAGCAGGATAGGCGGAGATCTGTGGCAGATCGGAAGTCAGAGTATAGTGCTAGAGTAAACACAAGTATTTTGGAAAATACCGTTCAACACACAGTGTTGAACATGGTATTCCGCAGCAGAGGATCTCTACGTGTTCACATGTTGACCCAACAACATTGTCAATTGTGATTCCAGTGGGCACGGGATCATCGTGATTGGACCGCGGATCAATGGAATCGTGTGACATGGTCGGGTGAGTCCCATTTATCGTTAAACCAGGTCGATGGTCGTGTGTAGATACGCCGTCGTTATCTAGGCGAATGGCTGCTCGAAACATGCAGCGCGCCACGGACACATGCCATTCACCTGGACTTCCATGGGACCCGCTGTAGTAATCGAAGTAACCATGACAGCTGTGGCCTACATGGACATTATTAGGAACCACCTGTAACCCCTTACACCTAATGTTTTCCCCAACAGCGATGGCATCTTCCAACAGGATAACTGTCCATGTCCCTTGACCAGAATCGAGCAGCAAAGGTCTGTGGAACATGACAATGAACTCACGTTAATGTCTTGGTCAGCAAATTCGGTTTACCTGAAGCCTATGAATCCCAAGTGGGGATCTATCAGACGCCAGCTCCGCGCACACAAATCAACCACTCGTAAATTACGTGAAGTGTGTTCCAACGGCTCTGAGCACTATGGGACTTAACATGTGAGGTCATCAGTCCCCTAGAACTTAGGACTACTTAAACCTAAGGACATCACACTCATCCATGCCCGAGGCAGGATTCGAACCTGCGACCGTAGCGGTAGCGCGGTTCCAGACTGAAGGGCCTAGAACCGCTCGGTCACGGCGGCCGGAGTGAAGTGTGTGACCTGTGAGTAGGTAACTGATGTTAAAAACCTCTCTTAACCTATAATTACTTCCCGAATGCACGGATCATAGAATAGTTGCTTAATTGCGTTCCAGAAATGGACCAACACGGTTTTAAGTAGGTGGTGATCATGTTTTGGCTCATCAATGTGTATACTGTGTAATACGAGTGTTGGAACTTAAATAGTGGAAACTATTTATTCACAACCGATACAAAAGAGTTACATTTTTGCACCTGTTACTGTCCTTCAAAGTAGTCACCAGTGTTGTGTAGAACCCGTTGCCAGCGACGTGGGAAGGCGCAGTAACCGTTAGCAAAGCCCGTTCTGTTGACGGTGCCAATAGAGCGGTCTACTGCCTGTCGAATCTCTGGAACAGTTCAGAAGCGAATGCCAACGTCAATGCACAATATTACTGTTCGTTTTTGGAGCATCGCCTGCGACCAGCTTTCCGAAAGAAGCGGTGACACTTACTGCGCAACCCACCCATCACTTTGCACGACAATGCACGGGCGCATACAGCGCAAGCTGTGGCTGCTGTGTTCAGTCGATGGGACTGGGAAGTACTGTACCATCCACCATACTCCTCCCCAGACTTACGTCCTTGTGACTTTTATTTGATTCCGAAGATCAAGGACGCACTTCGTGGCATTCGCTTCGTTACTGTTCCAGAGAGTCGACAGGCAGTAGACCGCTCCATTCGCTCGATCAACAGAACAGGCTCTCCTAACGGTATACTACACCTTCCACATCGTTGGTGACTACTTTGAAGGACAGTAACAGGTGTAAACATGTAACTCTTTTGCATCGGTTGTGAATAAATACAGGGTGTTTCAAAAATGACCGGTATATTTGAAACGGCAATAAAAACTAAACGAGCAGCGATAGAAATACACCGTTTGTTGCAATATGTTTGGGACAACAGTACATTTTCAGGCAGACAAACTTTCGAAATTACAGTAGTTTCAATTTTCAACAACAGATGGCGCTGCGGTCTGGGAAACTCTATAGTACGATATTTTCCACATATCCACCATGCGTAGCAATAATATGGCGTAGTCTCTGAATGAAATTACCCGAAACCTTTGACAACGCGTCTGGCGGAATGGCTTCACATTCAGATGAGATGTACTGCTTCAGCTGTTCAATTGTTTCTGGATTCTGGCGGTACACCTGGTCTTTCAAGTGTCCCCACAGAAAGAAGTCACAGGGGTTCATGTCTGGCGAATAGGGAGGCCAATCCACGCCGCCTCCTGTATGTTTCGGATAGCCCAAAGCAATCACACGATCATCGAAATATTCATTCAGGAAATTCAAGACGTCGGCCGTGCGATGTGGCCGGGCACCATCTTGCATAAACCACGAGGCGTTCGCAGTGTCGTCTAAGGCAGTTTGTACCGCCACAAATTCACGAAGAATGTCCAGATAGCGTGATGCAGTAATCGTTTCGGATCTGAAAAATGGGCCAATGATTCCTTTGGAAGAAATGGCGGCCCAGACCAGCACTTTTTGAGGATGCAGGGACGATGGGACTGCAACATGGGGCTTTTCGGTTCCCCATATGCGCCAGTTCTGTTTATTGACGAAGCAGTCCAGGTAAAAATAAGCTTCGTCAGTAAACCAAATGCTGCCCACATGCATATCGCCGTCATCAATCCTGTGCACTATATCGTTAGCGAATGTCTCTCGTGAGCAATGGTAGTGGCGCTGAGGGGTTGCCGCGTTCGAATTTTGTATGGATAGAGTTGTAAACTCTGGCGCATGAGACGATACGTGGACGTTGGCGTCATTTGGACCGCAGCTGCAACACGGCGAACGGAAACCCGAGGCCGCTGTTGGATCACCTGCTGCACTAGCTGCGCGTTGCCCTCTGTGGTTGCCGTACGCGGTCGCCCTACCTTTCCAGCAAGTTCATCCGTCATGTTCCCAGTCCGTTGAAATTTTTCAAACAGATCCTTTATTGTATCGCTTTTCGGTCCTTTGGTTACATTAAACCTCCGTTGAAAACTTCGTCTTGTTGCAACAACACTGTGTTCTAGGCGGTGGAATTCCAACACCAGAAAAATCCTCTGTTCTGAGGAATAAACCATGTTGTCTACAACACACTTGCACGTTGTGAACAGCACACGCTTACTGCAGAAAGACGACGTACAGAATGGCGCACCCACAGACTGCGTTGTCTTCTATATCTTTCACATCACTTGCAGCGCCATCTGTTGTTGAAAATTGTAACTACTGTAATTTCGAAAGTTTGTCCGCCTGAAAATGTACTGTTGTCCCAAGCATATTGCAACAAACGGTGTAATTCTATCGCTGCTCGTTTAGTTTTTATTGCCGTTTTTGAAACACCCTGTAGTTGCCACTATTTAAGTTCCAACTCTCGTTCACAGTATCAAGATCATCTCTTGAATACAAATAACAGAGCTACGCAAAATTTACATCACTAAGCACTGAATCCAAATATTTTGATAAATTACAGGAGTGACAAAATTTTGATCTGCATCCACCTTCGGAAGACGAAACTTCCAGAAGCGCCAGTAGACACACACACATGATTTTGTAGGGTGATTGACCGAAGCCAGCCTTCTCAATTCCATTGGAGTGTCTCTCTTTTGTCACATGTAAGTTGAGCAGCCGAGTGCTGTACGCGCTGGGAAAAATACACACATCGCTCCATATATAAGGTGGGTCGCAAGAGAGATGTTAAGGGCCACATAACTGTCCCACTGACGATTTGTTGTAGGACTATGGAACACATTTTACTCTCGCGTATGGCGTCTTGTACTGAAACCGAAAAAATCCGCAACAGGAATCAACATGTATTCCGCGAGCACGCACAGTATGAAAGACAGCTTCCTATGGTCTGTTACGAGGTTCAGAAGGCTCTAGACAGAGTTCCACAGCATATAAAAGAGTGTAGTAGCAGAAGGTGCAACAGCGACTTACTAAACGACAAGTATAAGAAGACGGTGGTAGAATATGGACTTGAAAATTTCGATAGCATGCTCACACAAGAATGTCTAAGCAAGGAATACTGTAGGACCACAAATGGCGCGGGCGATGATAGTTTTATTATGACGTGAAATCTTAAGTATCGCAGGCTGAAATACTGATATTAAATGTAAGAAGACACAACACTGTCTGGAGGGTCAATGTGGACAGTAACAACACAAAGAACTCTTTTGAAATAGGCGGATCTCAAACTGATTCCACATTTCTAGATTTCCAGTTGGATTTTGACACCCCCCACCCCCCAAAAAAGACCGACTTATAATCAAATTGTACGCCTACGGAGTATCGTCGCAATTGCGCGACTCGACTCATTTCCTGTCAGAAAACCACAGTTCGTAGTAACCGACGGAAAGTCATCGAATAAAACAGAAGCCGTATCTAGTGTTCAACGATGAAGTGTCATAGGTCGCCTGCTGCATATAATCTATATAAGCGACTGAGGAGACAGTAGACCTCTTAGACTGCCAACAGCCTTGCCGCAGTGGTAACACCGGTTCCCGTCAGGTTACCTAAGTTAAGCGCTGCCGAGCTGGGCTAGCACTTGGATGGATGACCATCCGGTCTGCCGAGCGCTGTTGGCAAGCGGGGTGCACACAGCCCTTGTAAGGAAAACTGAGGAGCTACTTGGCTGAGAAGTAGGGGCTCCGGTCTCGGAAACTGACATACGGCAGGGAGAGCGCTGTGCTGACCACATGCCCCTCTATATCCGCATCCAGCGACGCCTGTGGGCTGAGTATGACACGGCGGCCGGTTGGTACCGTTGGGCCTTAATGGCCTATTCGAGGGGAGAGGAGAAGCAAAGAACACATCTTAGATTATTTTCAGATGATGCTTTTACCGTCTCTTAAAGTCATCAGATGATCAAAACCAACTGCAAAGTGATTTAAACACAATATATGTAGGATGCGAAAAGTGGCAGTTGACTAAATAATGAAAACTGTGAGGTCATCCACATGAGTATCAAAGGGAATCCGTGAAATCTCGGTTACACAATAAATCACGTATCTAAAGACTGTCAATTCGACTAAATATTAAGGGTTTACAATTACGAATAATTTAAACTGGAACGATCACACAGACAATGTTGTGAGGAAAGCGAGGTAAACACTGAGTTTTATTGGTAGAACATATAGAAAATGCTACGGGAGTTCTAAAGAGACTTGCCTACACTATGCTTATCCATCCTCTTCTGGAGTATTTTTGCTCGGTAAGGGATCCGTATCAAACAGAATTGACGGAGGAAATCGAAAAAGTTCAAAGAAGGGGAGCTTTTTATTTATTATCGCGTAATAGGGGAGAGAGTCGCAGGGGTATGAAACACAAGTTGGGAAGGGAAACATTAAATCAAAGGCGTTTTTCTTTGAGGTGAGATGTTTTCACAAAATTTCAATCACCAACTTTCTCCTCCGAGTGCGAAAATATTTTGTTAGTGCCCACCTATACGGAAAGAAATCATTACCCCGTAATAAAGTAAGAGAAACCAGAGCTGGCAGGAAAGGGTTAAGTGTACGTTTTTCCCACTAGCTATTCGAGAGTGGAACGGTTGAGAAAGAGTCTGAATGTTGTTCGATGAACCCTCTACTGGGCACTTAGATGCGAATTGGAGAATACTCATGTAGCTGCAGATCTAGATTGACAAGGATGTTAAAAATTTTGTTGATAGATGTAATTCGAAATTTAGCGACACTGGGAAAAACCGTAACGAAGAACATGTCCGTTGGAATAATAGTACAATAAAGAATATCAGATCGACGGGAGAATGTTCTACCCGTAAGTTCTTTGATGAGGAGTCAAAGCAGTATTTTTTTCCTCTGAATCAGCAAGTGGATCAGATTACTGAAAGAAAAGAATTAGTACATAATAATCTCAAAAATACTATTTCATTCATTTATTATATTACCCTTTGGTACAAATCATTACATTAATTTCGAAATATAATGAATGGAATGCAGTTTAATTTTATATTTCATCATTCTGTTGGTGTGTGACTTTTTCGTATCCGATTATCCAGAAATCAATTATATCCACAAGTTGTACTTTTGATAACATACCGGCACTCGTTACATAATGAACGAAAGGACAAGACTTTACTGAAAACAATATCTCTCCGTCCAGTTGGCTTGAAATTTAGACATCTCTGTATCTAGTTTTCCCTTCTGTTTTTCCCCCTTTGTGTATATGTATATTCAGCTTCTGAAATTGTCCGAAATTTATGTAAAATTCAGAACTACTACTCAACACCGTCTTGTACACTACAGGGACTGAAAAGCGTACAATATCAACACAGGCATTGCACATAGTTCTTCACACACGCAACTACTGCGCTAAGATGTTCTGCCACTGTAATTAATTCACACACGCCGCTGAAGAAAGTGTGAAAGGGATCTTGTTGGGGGAAAGTGATGCGTTTTTGATCTTAATGTCGATTCTTGAAAATACAGTTTTACCGGTATAATGAATCAGACAAAGCTCTAAGTAGGAGGATAGGACCGAACTGCAAGAAGACAAGAGCGTAGATTAATTCATCCTAAAGCAGCATTTTTGGCTCTTCATGGTGCAGGGCAGGTCAAATATTACGACAACACGCAGTAGTTGATACGTTGAAAGCTTTAAGCTGTTTGTGCGGGCAAAGACGCAGACTTGCGCTGTGGTACGAAGTTGCTGTGAAATGTTGTTGCTTATTGCCCCTGAATACTGCACGGTCTTAGACAAATAGTCATGAAACAACGCACGGGAAACTTATTACTCTGGTGGAAATCAGCACACCTCGCCATAGTCAGTAAACACAGATAAACGAGATAAGCAAGTGCAACGCTCGTTAGTTTAACCATGGAAGAATTTTAGGACAATTTCAAGGATCTTGAAATTTAAATCTGGTCTCACTATAAAAGATTTATATTTTGTGTAATTACAGGACACAATACACAGTTAGCAAACGGAGAGCAAATTTTCAAAGATCTGGATTGAATTCACACAAAATGCCACTAACACTGTGGAAGGCACCAAATTATGTGGAAGCTGCGTGGAAAAAACCCGAAAACCTATCCTTATCTCGGCAACTCTCAAATTCAACGTTAATGAGACAAAGTCACAAGTTATAATCAAACGGGCAGCTCCTGTTGCAGGCCAGAACAGGTAAGAAGCAAACTGCTTAGAGCATGGATCATACAACCGCATATTTCGAAACTTGAATTTCTCCAAAATAGGCAAATTTTGCACCCATCAGCACCAAACGGCGACTGGGAGAACCGTTCCATGAGACTCACTTCTTCTTCTTATATCTCTGTTTTCCAAAAAAAATTTTACTTGTTGAGAAGAACTCAATGCTATTGCCAATGTGAAGGACGAAAATATCGCTTATTTCACGAAGGTAAAAACTGGGCATTGCAGCAGAAAATTCCCATTCTTGGCGTACAGAACACACGTTAATAAACATGGGAATGGAACTGGCCTAGAGCAATGCCTCCACGATTGATCACCCTTTTCGGACCAAGCACAGTGACAGGTTGATTGATTTCGACTGGCAGAGCAAAGTTTTGGAAGAAAAGCAGCCACGGAGTTTCGACGTGTGATGATCATGCAGAAAAGGCAAAAATGTCATTCTCAATTATTCTCTGTGAACAGCAATGGCGACGAAGCATCCCCTGCTCTCAGCTAAATGAGGCACCGGCTCCCACCACAAATGCAGAAAGCGGGCTGCAGCCTCATTTCTACGAGAACGGCTGTCTCCATCATCGACTGATAATATTCACTGACTATCTTCTGCGTATACCAGGACTATGAGATCACACTGGAAGTGCACCTTCATCCGATGTCCACATGTAGGGTACTCTCACTAACGATATGTAACAATAACAACACAAGGGATTGTATGTTATTGGCGATATTGAGTATAGTAGATATACACTGTAGAGCCAAAGCAAATGGTGCATATGCCTAATATCTCGTAGGGCCCCCGTGAGCATGCAGAAGTGCCGCAACACGACGTGGCATGGACTCGACTAATGTCTGAAGTAGTGCTGGAGGGAACTGAGTGCTCCATGAATCCTGCAGGGCTGTCCATAAGTCGGTAAGAGTACGAGGGGGTGGAGATGTCTTCTGAACAGCACGTGCAAGATATCCCTGATATACAACATTAAATATAGCTGTGTGCAGCAACCGTGAAAATATTTTTTTAATATATAGTAAAGACAGCCCAATGGTTACATTGCAATGCAACCAGTGGACTGTCTTTACTATAAAAAAATGCTCAATAATGTTCATGTCTGGAGATTTTGGTGGCCATCGCAAGTGTTTAAGCTCAGAGGGGTGTTCTTAGAGGCACTCTGTAGCAATACTGGACATGTGGGGTGTCGCATTGTCCTGACTGAATTGTCCAAGTCCGTTGGAATGAACAATGGATATGAATGGATGTAGGTGATCAGACAGGATGCTTAGATACGTCTCACCCGTCAGAGTGTCCGCCCCCGGTAGCTGAGTGGCCAGCGTGACAGAATGTCAATCCTAATGGCCCGGGTCCGATTCCCGGCTGGGTCGGAGGTTTCCTCTGCTCAGGGACGGGGTGTTTTGTTGCCCTAATCATCATCATTTCATCCCCATCGACGCGCAAGTCGCCGAAGTGGCGTCAAATCGAAAGACTTGCACCCGGCGAGCGGTCTTCCCGACGGGAGGCCCTAGTCACACGACATCTACACTCCTGGAAATTGAAATAAGAACACCGTGAATTCATTGTCCCAGGAAGGGGAAACTTTATTGACACATTCCTGGGGTCAGATACATCACATGATCACACTGACAGAACCACAGGCACATAGACACAGGCAACAGAGCATGCACAATGTCGGCACTAGTACAGTGTATATCCACCTTTCGCAGCAATGCAGGCTGCTATTCTCCCATGGAGACGATCGTAGAGATGCTGGATGTAGTCCTGTGGAACGGCTTGCCATGCCATTTCCACCTGGCGCCTCAGTTGGACCAGCGTTCGTGCTGGACGTGCAGACCGCGTGAGATGACGCTTCATCCAGTCCCAAACATGCTCAATGGGGGACAGATCCGGAGATCTTGCTGGCCAGGGTAGTTGACTTACACCTTCTAGAGCACGTTGGGTGGCACGGGATACATGCGGACGTGCATTGTCCTGTTGGAACAGCAAGTTCCCTTGCCGGTCTAGGAATGGTAGAACGATGGGTTCGATGACGGTTTGGATGTACCGTGCACTATTCAGTGTCCCCTCGACGATCACCAGTGGTGTACGGCCAGTGTAGGAGATCGCTCCCCACACCATGATGCCGGGTGTTGGCCCTGTGTGCCTCGGTCGTATGCAGTCCTGATTGTGGCGCTCACCTGCACGGCGCCAAACACGCATACGACCATCATTGGCACCAAGGCAGAAGCGACTCTCATCGCTGAAGACGACACGTCTCCATTCGTCCCTCCATTCACGCCTGTCGCGACACCACTGGAGGCGGGCTGCACGATGTTGAGGCGTGAGAGGAAGACGGCCTAACGGTGTGCGGGACCGTAGCCCAGCTTCATGGAGACGGTTGCGAATGGTCCTCGCCGATACCCCAGGAGCAACAGTGTCCCTAACTTGCTGGGAAGTGGCGGTGCGGTCCCCTACGGCACTGCGTAGGATCCTACGGTCTTGGCGTGCATCCGTGCGTCGCTGCGGTCCGGTCCCAGGTCGACGGGCACGTGCACCTTCCGCCGACCACTGGCGACAACATCGATGTACTGTGGAGACCTCACGCCCCACGTGTTGAGCAATTCGGCGGTACGTCCACCCGGCCTCCCGCATGCCCACTATACGCCCTCGCTCAAAGTCCGTCAACTGCACATACGGTTCACGTCCACGCTGTCGCGGCATGCTACCAGTGTTAAAGACTGCGATGGAGCTCCGTATGCCACGGCAAACTGGCTGACACTGACGGCGGCGGTGCACAAATACTGCGCAGCTAGCGCCATTCGACGGCCAACACCGCGGTTCCTGGTGTGTCCGCTGTGCCGTGCGTGTGATCATTGCTTGTACAGCCCTCTCGCAGTGTCCGGAGCAAGTATGGTGGGTCTGACACACCGGTGTCAATGTGTTCTTTTTTCCATTTCCAGGAGTGTATTTTTACCTATCAGGGTCGTATCTAGACATATCAGGGGTTCCATATCAGTCCAACTACACACGTCTCACACCATTACAGAGCCTCCATCAGCTTTAACAGCCCCTGCAGTCATCAAGGGTATACGAGTGGGCCTTGGGCTTCGAAAGACCGTACCGATGATGTTTCGTTCAATGATGCGCACGCTGACACTTGTTGATCGCCCAGCACTGAAATCTGCAGCAGTTTGCGGAAGGGTTGCACTTCTGTCACGTTGAACGATTCTATTGAGTCGTGGTTGGTCCCGTTGTTGTATGATCTTTTTTCCGCCGCAGTAATGTCGGAGATTTGATGTTTTGTTCGATTCCTGATATTCACGGTACATTCGTGAAATAGTCGTACGGGAAAATGCCCACTTCATCGCTGTCTCGGAGATGCTGTGTCCCATCGCTCTTGCGCCGACTATAACACCACGTTCAAACTCACATCTTGATAACCTGCCATTGCAGCAGCAGTAACGGATCTGACAGCTCCACCAGGTACTTGTTGTCTTATACAGATTTTGCCGACCGCAGCGCCATATTCTCCCTATTTACATATCTCTGTATTTGAATACTCATGCCTATGTGAGTTTCTTTGGCATTTCAGTGTATAAAGATAAAAAGTGTGCATAAGTAGGATTCATCCATCGACGGTTCTGTACAAAGTTAATTATGTGGGCCTAACCATCCATCCTGCGAATCAAGAATCTCGACGATTTTCTTTTGTTATCAATATTGATACTGCCTAGATATCAGTCGCGGGAATTGCAAGATTTTCGAGAATGACAATATAATTAACATGTGTTATAGAACTTTGGTTCGTGGCAAGATTAATCACTGTAAGTCAGTGCGAAGTACCCTGTCGGTTTTGATGAGTGAGATAGGTAGTATCAAAATATGTGGAATAAATGGCCGTATGTTTTGATACCTATGACTTAAAGCTTAAACTTTAGACACTTTCAGCAGAATATAGTTCTTGGCATGTGACACAAATTTTAATTTGATACGTCAACTCGTTCCTGAGGAAAGGGATCTTAACAGACGGACAGACAGACTGTCGGATTAAAAATGATGAAATTTTTTCGTGTGATACAATTACAAATTAAGAATTTTCTGATTTTTCCCTTTACTTGCACTGTGAAGCTTCGCATCTGGCCAAATTTCATGAATCTATCTCAACGGGAAGTATCCCACAGGTTTTGAAGAATGAGTTTCCGAGTATCAAAATATGTGACACATATTGTTCTACATCTACATATATACTCGGCAAGCCACCCAACTGTCTGTGGCGGAGGGTACTTTACGTGCGACTGTCATTACCTCCCTTTCCTGTTCCACTCGCGTATGGTTCGCGGGAAGAACGACCGCCGGAAAGCGTCCGTGCGCGCTCGAAACTGTCTAATTTTACATTCGTGATCTCCTCTGGAGGTATAAGTAGGGGGAAGCAATATATTCGATACCTCATCCAGAAACGCACCCTCTCGAAACCTGGACAGCATGCTACACCGCGATGCAAAGCACCTCTCTTGCAGAGTCTGCCACTTGAGTTTGTTAAACATCTCCGTAACGCTATCACGCTTACCAAACAACCCTGTGACGAAACGCACCGCTCTTCTTTGGATCTTCTCTATCTCCTCTGTCAACCCGACCTGGTACGGATCCCACACTGATGAGCAATACTCAAGTGTACCCGAACGAGTGTTTTGTAAGCCACCTCCTTTGTTGGTGGACTACATTTTCTAAGGACTCTCCCAATGAATATCAAGCTAGCACCCGCCTTACCAACAATTAATTTTATATGATTATTGCACTTCAAATCGTTCCGTACGCATACTCCCAGATATTTTACAGAAGTAACTGGTACCAGTGTTTGTTCCGCTATTATATAATCAAACATTAAATGATGCTTCTTTCTATGTATTCGCAATATATTACATTTGTCTATGTTAAGGGTCAGTTACCACTCCCTGCAGCAAGTGCCTATGCGCTGCAGATCTTCCTGCATTTCGCTGCAATTTTCTAATGCTGCAAATTCTCTGTATACTACAGCATCATCCGCGAAAAGCGGATTTGTAGTAGCATTGATATAGAAGCTTCCATTTTTTACACCGTCGAAAGATCGAAGACCTTAATTTGACATAAATTACAACTTTATACGTTTACCCGTCCCTGAGAAAAAGGTATTTAATGCTCGATCAGACAGGCAGATAGATAGATAACAAGATGATCCTGCAAATACGAGGATTCTTTTTCTTACCGACTGAGGTACGGAATCCTAAAAGGAATGGGGATGGCGTAAAATTGGAGAAAAGAATGCGAAGAGATGTTTGACGTAAGTAACATCAAAAACCAGATATTACTTTGCCAGTAATGTGTCCGAGTCCCTCACAAAATAGTGTTTGATAGTTCACAGATTTACCTATTAAAAACAAGATGCAAAATCGACGAAGGCTGGTAGCGAACCTTTAGGAATCACCGCCTCTAACAGTGCAAACGGTGACGAATACGAAGAGAATAAGATCACTGCTGGTGGGCCTTAGGAGGTAAGAGACGTTCCTCGGTTCCTCGTCCTGGCCACAGTCGTAAGACAAACGCAGTCACCGCGGGGCGTAAGAGCCAGCGGCGCCGCCGTGTACCGGAAGGCAGGTCGGCTCTAATATTAGAAGCCATCAGCGGCGACCGGTCGTGTCTGCAGAGCGGAGACACCGGCTCGCGCCTCGGCGGCGCCCGTTAACGCGCGCGGCTCCCGGAATAGCGCTTTACGAGCGCAGAGCGCCGGTGCCGCCGTAGGTCCCCCGGGGCACCAGCCGCCCGGCCGGCAGTGCGCTATCAAACCGCTTCCCAGAAGGCTTAGGCCCAGTGTTCGTCCACTTGTCACCGCGCGACGCTCTTGCGAGGGGAAGAAGAAAAGACCTCCGCCTGGCAGGGAAGGGTATGAGCGCACGTATTTTTGCGACGCAGCCAACTCTCGGGTCAACACGCTTCGTCCAGCGCTAACCCATTGGGTAGTTACATATACCGAAGTATGACTGTAGGAGGTCTGTAAAAGGGGGCGTAGATAATTTTTTATTCTGGGGAGAGGTTCAGTTTTGTTCAAGTACAAGATGTTCATTCAGGTCAATATCCCAAAATACACTACTGGCCATTAAAATTGCTACACCACGAAAATGACGTGCTACAGACGCGAAATTTAACCGCCAGGAAGAAGATGCCGTGATACGCAAATGATTAGCTTTTCAGAGCATTCAGACAAGGTTGGCGCCGGTGGCGACACCTACAACGTGCTGACATGAGGAAAGTTTCCAACCGATTTCTCATACACAAACAGCAGTTGACCGGCGTTGCCTGGTGAAACGTTGTTGTGATGCCTCGTGTAAGGAGGAGAAATGGGTACCATCACGTTTCCGACTTTGGTAAAGTTCGGATTGTAGCCTGTCGCGATCGCGGTATCGCGACATTGTTGCCCGCGTTGATCGAGATCCAATGACTGTTAGCAGAATATGGAATCGGTGGGTTCAGGAGGGTAATACGGAACGCCGTGCTGGATCTCAACGGCCTCGTATCACTAGCAGTCGAGATGACAGGCAGCTTATCCGCATGGCTGTAACGGATCGTGCAACCACGTCTCGATCCCTGAGTCAACAGATGGGGACGTTTGCAAGACAACAACCGGCTGCACGAACAGTTCGACGACCTTGGAAGCAGCATGGACTGTCAGCTCGGAGACCACGGCTGTGGTTACCCTTGACGCTGCATTACAGACAGGAGCGCTTGCGATGGTGTACTCAACGGCGATCCTGGGTGCACTAATGGCAAAACGTCATTTTTTCGGATGAATCCAGGTTCTGTTTACAGTGTCATGATGGTCGCATCCGTGTCTGGCGACATCGCGTTGTACGCACATTGGAAGCATGTATTCGTCATCGCCATACTGGCGTATCACCCGGCGTGATGGTATCGGGTGCCATTGCTTACACGTCTCGGTCACCTCTTGTTCGCATTGACGGCACTTTGAACAGTGGACGTTACATTTCAGATGTGTTACGACCCGTGGCTCTACGCTCCATTCGATCCCTGTGAAACACTACATTTCAGGAGGATAATGCACGACCGTATATTGCAGGTCCTGTACGGGCCTTTCTGGATACAGAAAATGTTCGACTGTTGCCCTGGCCAGCACATTCTCCACATCTCTCACCAATTGAAAATGTCTCGTCAATGGTAGCCGAGCAACTGGCTCGTTACAATACGTCAGACACTACTCTTGATGAACTGTGGTATCGTGTTGAAGCTGCATGGGCAGCTGTACCGTACACGCCATCCAAGCTCTGTTTGACTCATTGCCCAGGCGTATCAAGGCCGTTATTACGGGCAGAGGTGGTTGTTCTGGGTACTGATTTTTCAGGATCTATGCACCAAAATTGCGTGAAAATGTAATCACATGTCAGCTCTAGTATAATATATTTGTCCAATGAATACCCGTTTACCATCTACATTTCTTCTTGGTGTGGCAATTTTAATGGCCAGTAGTGTATTAGCAGCTGAGGTGTCATAAAGCGTTTCAAAGTTCATAATTGGGGCCCAACTTGTATCTACTGATAATTCTTATAAAAATGAATAGAAATGAAGGCAACAGATAAATTTCGATGCTTATTGATGACGTAAATCACTCCGTAAATCGCTAGTGCTCATACGCAAATCTCCATACGTCAGACACTCAGATCAGCACCAAATGTCGATAGAGTATCAACCAAGAAACCGATTTAGTTCACACTGTATGCTGTAGTAGTAAAACATGCATAGACGGTAATTAAAAGTAACACAAGAACTACAGGCCGCAAGTGGCCCATCGGTACCATCCGACCGCCGTGTCATCCTCAACTGAGGATGCGGGCCGGCCGGAGTGGCAGTGCGGTTCTAGGCGCTACAGTCTGGAGCCGAGCGGCCGCTACGGTCGCAGGTTTGAATCCTGCCTCGGGCACGGATGTGTGTGGTGTCCTTGGGTTAGTTAGGTTTAATTAGTTCTAAGTTCTAGGTGACTCATGACCTCAGAAGTTAAGTCGCATAGTGCTCAGAGCCATTTGAACCATTTTTTGAGGATGCGGATAGAAGGGGCATGTGGTCAGCACCCCGCTCTCCCGGTCGTTATGATGGTTGTCTTAGACCGGAGCCGCTACTATTCAGTCGAGTGGCTCCTCAGTTAACATCACGAGGCTGAGTGCACCACGAAAAGTGGCAACAGTGCATGGCGTCCCAGACGGTCACCCATCCAAGTGCCGGCCATAACCGACAGCGCTTAACTTCGGTGATCTGATGCAAACCGGTGGATCTACTGTGGCAAGGCCATTGCCTACCAGAACTGCGGAGTTTACGAAAAGCCTGTCTGTGAGCAACTGATTCAAAGATCAGGTCCCGTGTTGAAACTCCACTGTTTACAATTTTTTTTAACAGTTTACGCGTTAAACTGTTATATGGGAGAAAGTTTTCCTGAAATGTAAAAGTACTTTTCGCAGTTCGCAGCAATGTTCTTTTGGTAGTCTGCTTTCACTTCGTTGGTTGAAAGTAGCAAACCTATAGAGTACACTTGCTTAGAAAAGTGTGATGTTCTGTCGAACATGACTATACAAATGTACTCCACAGGTTTGCTACTTTCAACTAACGAAGTGAAACCAGAGTACCAAAAGAACATTGCCACAAACTCCTACATGTCCTTTTATATGTGAGGAAAATGTTCTCACATATGACAGTTACACGCGTAAACAATTTATAAAGTTTGCAACCAGTGGGCTTTCAACATTGTACCTCTGATACGAGAATCTAATGCTCTACCATCCCACCTACAAGGGATCTTTAATTGATTGGCTCATAGACATGCTTTTAGTATACACCTTGTGTATAGTACATTTAAACCCTGGATCTAGAAACGACGGAGAGGCTTCGTCCCGCCATAGCGCTCAGTGGTTCACAACCCCACAACAGGCCACCGTACTCCACCCACCCCACCGCCGACCCACACCAAACCCAGTGTTATTGTGCGGTTCGGCCCTCAGTGGATCCCGCCTGGGAACGTCTCATACCAGACGAGTGTAACCCCAAATATTTCGTGTTAGAGTAATTATCCTGTACACGTATGTGGAAACTGTTTACGCGGCAATCACTGACATAGTGTAACCGAGGAGGAATAAGAGGAACTAGCCCACATCCGCCGAGGCAGATGGAAAACCGCCTTAAAAACCGTCCACATGCTGCCCGGCGCACCGAACCTCGACACTAATACGCCGGGCAGATTCGTGCCGGGGACGTTTGCTACCAATCTGAGTGTCTGACATCTGGAAAGTTGGGTGTTAGTGCTTGCAGACTGCATTTTATGCGACAGCATATTTCAAACCCTTTCTTTCTAAGCTTAGTTACCTATTTATTGGTTAATATCTCAAACTGGCCAGAATCGCTTAGTTACTCCTGTCAACAAAGGAAGAAATGTTACTTTTCACAGGTTGAGTTGGAAGAACGTTAACACAATCGTAACTATCTTGTGAACTAAGTACATCAGACTGAGAACAAGAAGTGAAAATCTAACTATTTAGCTGTATTTTTGAAATCTTTACCACTTTCTTTAAGGTCATCATTGGGTGATTCCACCCTTAGTACTTTACTTTGAAAACATTACTTAATTTATCCTTACGAAGTTCCTTTCTGAACTGTGGGCTCCGCTATAGTTCCCAAAAAGACACAAGGAACATGTGAGATGTTTTGTGTTGAAATGTTGTGACATTAAAGGGCTAAAATAATCATAAATGCTGTGTGTTAAGGAAAAAGAATGGAAGTATTCTAAGTAAGGCGATTTTCTACAACCTATGTTTTCTAATGGGGAATGTGAAAATTGCATAGAATGAAGGAGTTTAAAAATTTCACAGACTGACTTCGGTAATGATCCAGAGCAGGGGTTCTCAGTTTTAGGAATTTGCGTGTACCACTACAACTTGTTCACTTTATGATGAACGCTGGGTGTGAAGGAAGGCTGGTCCGAAAAGTTGATCCACGACTGCAGCAGTTGCGAGGAACAGTACGGGCCGGCCGGAGTGGCCGAGCGGTTATGGGCGCTACAGTCTGGAACCGCGCGACCGCTACGGTCGCAGGTTCGAATCCTGCCTCGGGCACGGATGTGTGTGATGTCCTTAGGTTAGTTAGTTTTAGGTAGTTCTAAGTTCTAGGGGACTGATGACCTCAGAAGTTAAGTCCCATAGTGCTCAGAGCCATTTGAACCATTTGAACAGTACGGGAGTAATGATTTTCACCATCTTGCTCAGTGCTGACAACATACGCGCGGCTTTTGCTTCGTGCTGATCAATTACTACGTGGGTTAGCAATTTGAAACAGTCAAGTAACAAGGTTTCGTGGAGGCACTTCTTTACAGTCGTTCATGCTCACATGTGGCACTAATTAGTGGTAAATAATGTTAAGTTAAGCTGGTTCTGATACAAATGTTCAATGAGTAAGAGAGGAATAACATTTTAAATATACAGGGTGTCCTATTTCTCCTGATCACGCAAAACAACTTTTTCTGATGCATTACATGAAAAGTTGTTTGAACCATTGTTTTTTAACATCATTGGATAGTTCTTGCTGAGGGTATACGTTTTATGTATCCCCACAGGCGTAGGAGACATACCGTAGAGGTTAAAATTTTTAAATCGAACCACGTGCATTTTATTCAAGAATATACTTACTCTCTCCAAGAACAATTCAAAAATGAATTACACTATACCATTTTTGTGAATAAAACGTAGCTGTACAAACGCTAAAGAGTACACGGGTTGGAAATGAACCGAGCTGTTTACTGCCTAGAATAGATTCTACACATTGCGTACCCAATGTAGTGCTGTGGTAGTGGTGTGGGGTTTGTGATTTCCGATTCACGTAAACACTGGTACTCTTCTCCCCTCGCACACCGCATTCGTTGTTGCTTTAGCGTACAGTACACTGCATACCAGTGTAGTCGTGCATCAGAGTAACTTAACAACTCAACGGCGGCAGTACACGTTTTGGATACAATTTGTGTGTGTGTGTGTGTGTGTGTGTGTGTGTGTGTGTGTGTGTAAAGGTGCATGATATACGCACATGACGGTAAGGTAGAAATGCTGCTGATTTACGGATAAAGTACGTACGTTGACACGAAATTATTTAGTAACTTGAATTTTTATGTTCAGTCCTGTCAGAGAACAGTATGACTATTACGTTATTGTGTCTGTCTTGTACTCTGCTGTACATACCTGTACTGTAATTTGCTGTAGGAAGTCGAAATTCTGTTACGACACAACTAGTGTACAGTACACGCTTCCCTGACAAGCCATCGCCTTCTCGCTGGATGTGTGGTCGTCTTATTTCTCGTTTACGTTGAAAACGGAAGCTTAAATGCAAGACCTCGAAATTACCGTAGAAAACGAACAGATGAAGCTGATGAGGTCGCTGTGCTCGTTCCTGTAGCCGTGAATCCTCAAGTGAGCAAACGGCGAATTCAGCACTAAGTTGGTGTCTCGAAAACAACTCCACATCGCATTCTGCGTAAATTCCATCCTTACCATGTTCATTTCCACCAAGAAATTCAAGAAAATGACTTCAACAATTCGGTTCAACTTAGTCGTTGGGCTGAGAAACAACTTCTGACTAATCCTAATATCTTCTCAGATGTTCTTTTTAAAGATGAGGCGTCATTTTACAACAAAGGAAACGTCAGTACGAGAAATATGACTTCTTGGTCCATCAATAATTCACGATAAGTCCGACAGGTAGTGCATCAACCAACGTCAGTGGAACGATAATGTTTGGTGTGGAATTATTGGAGATAGCATTATCGGACCTTTCTTTGTAAATGGAAACCAAAATGGAAAACAATAGCCCCGACTTTTTAAGACACACTCTTTTACATCTACATCTACATTTATACTCCGCAAGTCACCCAACGCTGTGTGGCGGAGGGCACTTTACGTGCCACTGTCATTATCTCCCTTTCCTGTTCCAGTCGTGTATGGTTCGCGGGAAGAGCGACTGCCGGAAAGCCTCCGTGCGCGATCGAATCTCTCTAATTTTACATTCGTGATCTCCTCGGGAGGTATAAGTAGGGGGAAGCAATATATTCGATACCTCATCCAGAAACGCACCCTCTCGAAACCTGGACAGTAAGCTACACCGCGATGCAGAGCGCCTCTATTGCAGAGTCTGCCACTTGAATTTACTAAACATCTCCGTAACGCTATCACGCTTACCAGATAACCTCTGTCAATCCGACCTGGTACTGATCCCACACTGATGAGCAGTACTCAAGTATAGGTCGAACGAGTGTTTTGTAAGCCACCTCCTTTGTTGGTGGACTACATTTTCTAAGGACGCTCCCAATGAATCTCAACCTGGCACCCGCCTGACCAACAATTAATTTTATATGATCACTCCACTTCAAATCGTTCCGTACGCATACTTCCAGATATTTTACAGAAATAACTGCTACCAGTGTCAGTTCCGCTATCGTATAATCATACAATAAAGGATCCTTCTTTCTATGTATTCGCAATACATTACATTTGTCTATGTTGAGGGTCAGTGGCCACTCTCTGCACCAAGTGCCTATCCGCTGCAGATCTTCCTGCAGTTTGCTGCAATTTTCTAATGCTGCAACTTCCTGTTCTCTTGGACAACGTACATGTGAATCAGAGGATTGTCATGGTGGTACCATCCTGATGGATGCCTTGCACATAACTCCTTTCGGGTATAGCGAATTCTGGACCGTAAATACCCTGGTAGGTGGGTTGGAAGTGGTGGGGCAGTTAGTTAGCCTGCTCGATCTCCGGACCTTACACCGCTGGACTTTTTCCTGTGCGGAACAGTCAAGGATGCTGTCTATCAAAATGTTCCAACAACACCCGAGGACACGCGGTAAAGCATTATTGATACTTGCACAGGAATTTATAGCACATGTAGGGCTTCCTTCATCCACACAGTGATGTATGAATGCCAATGGTCACCATTTCGAACATATGATGTAAAAGTTCTGTTTTCCATGTAGTAAAAGTTATACAAAGGGCCATGTTACTTCTCCATTGTCATAAGTACTGTAAAACGGCAGTGTACAATAACACGATCAAATTACTGTACAGTGCAGTACTGCTGCATTCAATGTTTATTGGTAGTATGTAAAATGTTTAAACGCGCCTTAAAGGGGTTAAATGATTTTGTTAATGAAATGCACTGTAGTAATATTTAAATTAGACAGGTTGTGTATCATTTATCATTTTCATATCTACTAGTCTCGTACATGAAATGATACAGTGTGATAGATTATTTTAATAACTCTTGGAGAAATTGGGTGTATTGTTGAATAAAATGTACATAGTTCCATTTAAAAAACTTAACCTCCACTACGAATCTCCTACATCTGTGGGGATACATAAAACGTGCATCCTCAGCAAGAACTATCAAATGATTTAAGAAAGAAAAACATTGGTTGAAACAATTTTTCATTTAACACTTCAGAAAAAACAAATTCTGGGTGAGCAAGATAAATGGGACACACTGTATATTAAACTCTTACATCACAAATACAAAACAGTTGTGTAAAAGAGTGATGAACTTAACACCAAGTATAGTAAATGACAGTAAAAAAAAAAAATCCGGATCAAATCTATCTTCAGTGCTAAATCAAACTTCAAAAATGGTAACGAGAAGGTTTTCAGATTTAGATTTTGATGGGTAACATCTACACGTTTCAGGTGGAAGCATGTTGCTGTTTATCCTTAATCAGAGATTTTAAGTCTGGCTCGATTGAGCTCTGCTTCACTCACAACTCTTCTCTGTTTCTGTATTTCTTTTTAATGCACAACTCAGAAAATCCACATTCGCAAATGTAAGCAGTAACAGACGGCACCTAAAATTGGATTGGTTGTTTCAAAAGAGAAGCGTACTCTGTTCGGTTTTTGTTCCCATTCAGAAAGAAAGCAGAGTTTTCTTCTTGAAAGTATTTTCCATTCATTTGTTGCTGGCCATGTCGATGAAAGTTTCTTTCGTGATTAATTCTTCTGGGGTGTTCCCTGAAAATGAATTTCTTATCCTGTCACATTTTGTGTAATCTCCGGAAAAGTACTTCTCGTAACTTTTTTTGGAGGGCCTCTAAATGTGTAATAATGTCTCGAACTAAATCTTCCATGGTAGCTAGTTCACTGTGTTCCAAAACTGGTGTAAGAGTACGTAATGCGAAAAAGTTATTGTTCAGCACTCGTGAACTAAAATGAGTCAACTTTCTTTTGAAAGAATGCTGTTGTGCCTCCTCCTTGTTAATCTGTATTCAGAACATGGAGCCTGTCAAATATACCAAAGAAATACAGTAGATAACCACTGATCATCAGTGAAAAAATTCTTCAGATAATACATCAGTGTTTATTGTCACTGGGAAATATAAAAACTTCGGGCCTCAGTCCAAATATTCTGTTTAAATTCTGTCCGCGAGACAGCTGACTCACATCAGTACGTAGGAGCGTACTTTTAAATCTACCTCCCATATCTTCACACAATAGCGTGAACAGCCTTGAGTTTAAAGCAGTTACCTTAATGAAGTTTATAACATTTACAGTGTCTGTCAAAACAATGTAAAAAGTTTCGGGGCTTCTGGCATATACTTTGCCTCCGGCGTATTATAATGTGTGTGCTTGACAACGAGGTGCCACTTTCTTCACTATTGCTGAGAGCCCTGTTAAACCCTGTTATGCTCCATCAGTACAAATACCAACACAAGGGATACCTACTTTAAACAAACAAAGGTCAATCATATTGTAATTGCTTCCTGCTGTAGTCTTTGAAAATTAAAACTCTTATACTTTCATGACGGTCGATACGTACAATAACGAGTAACTACGCCCTGTTTGTGACGTCCGTACTATAGTATATTTGAAAAGGGAAATAAGTGAATCTTGCAGTTGTAATAACGTTTCCTCAATACTAGAAGACATGTCATCAGCTCACCTTATTGTTAGATAATGTAGCTTTTTGTTTTTCTTCGGCAGCTTTTTGCCCCAAAACTGTTTGGACCATGTGTCTAACCGCCAGCAGTAAGAGTTGTGTGAAGTGTTCCTGCCTTTGCAATTCTAAACCAAACCTAGTAATACTTTTTATCAACTTACTTGTTAGTATCTGTGTTTATGAAATTTTGCCATGCATTTCGAGTCTCTCTTACATAACCCACATTTGCTTTTGAAAAAAAAAAAAAACAATAGGTTCACTAATGTACTCAGAGTGATTAGAGCTTTGATAACGTTTCAATAAAGAAGGCTTCATGGTTTGATTTGAAAGCGTTTCTAAGCATACAACGCATTGGGGAATTGGACTGTCACTGTTTTCGGTACCAGCCTTTACTGTAATGCCAGACTGAGTATCTTTCATTATAATTGCGGATATGTGTCGTTTAGGCTTTTTAACTGCATCGTTGGAGGTAGAAGCTTCCTGGCTTAAAAATCTCTTCGTGGTTAACCCAAACACAGTGACATATATGTCACACAATCAGTTTAAACTTCACATCATAATAGTATTAGTCAAGAATCAGCTCATTGTAATGTGCACACTCCGGTTCCAGACGTAAGCTTTCTTCACATCACGGTACCACTCAACTAAGGCCCAACAACGCGACAGTAACAACAATAAACCCTTCGCTGCGTAATGACTATTGCAGCACCACACATTGCCACACCGCATAAGTTGGCAGCCATTGGAAGGTGGCAGGAGAACTTTCGTAACACAACCGACAAGATTCGATCACAATATCTCCAACGCAAAACCAAGATGAATAATTCTCGGACAAGGCAGCGACGACTGATGAAGGGAGAGTCGGGGAGGGTGCAACCCAACCTTCCTGTGTTCTGTGTGCAGTCCGAAACAAACATTTTGCGGTAAATCCATTTTCTTTATCATTACACAGATGCTAGTTTTACTAGTCAGTTTTCTACTATCAAATAAAGTAACGCAAGCGACTAACTTTACTTATAGCAGTACGTCTTTTGCTTACTTGTACGCCAACCACCTGGAATGTCCTTGCGCGTATCACCGTATTGGAAACCCGCTCCAGAAGATATCCCCGTTCAAAAAAGCACGTAACTGCACAGTTAGTAGCTCCATCGCATACAGTGAAGAATGTGTTTGTGATGTGGCGAGGTATGTTTCTACGACTCACACTTTTGTTTGAAGTTTTTTGGCTTTAAACGAAAGAGGGTGATAGCCGCGCCGCTGTTCACATGTAATTCGCTTTTTTAAAATGTAAAATAAAAAAGCTTCCCTATCCAAGAGAAAGTAGCGAGCACATAAAATTCCATTCCTGTTTCTTTCAAACTTATGTAGCGGCGATCCAAGCAACTGTCCCGCATTATACGTAAATTTTTACGTCAGGTAACCTTGCAACATCTTACTTTTTACGCTAAGGGTACCGGCATTCGCGTGATGTGACCATACCATACAGCTTGTCCACCTTTTCTTGAGGCAATGCCCCCTAGTACAGCCAAGAATTCGTCGACAGAATTCAGAAGTTTTCGTGACACTTGCCACTGTGCTTTTCAATCTACATGAACTGACGCTATTTGTAAGTGGCTCTGCAGTAAGTATTACACAGTGAATGGCTTGACTTTGAGCTGGCTCATCAATTTCAGTTCATTTCATATTCATCGCTACAAATAAGTACAATATGTGAACATGAACATAGACCTAACGCGCTGCCTCAAAATCTTTATTTCCTTGCGTCATTTCCATCATAGCAAGTTATCAGATCGCAATGCGAACTACTAATGTCGGAATTGTGGGACATTTTCCCCATAACATTCCATTGAAGAAGCTATAGTGCTATTGGCGTATGGCAGAAAAACAGGTCAGCCATGTTGGCATTGCTCGATTTCGCCGTATTCAGCAGTTTTCTGATTCCTTCACCATGTTATCAATTTTTGCTGTTTTCGAGATGAACACAGTCTGAAATTACTCTAAAAAATGCGTATTTTAAGGTATAATTTGCAGGTGTGGCACACCAAGGGAGGTTCGGTAACTCTTTAGAACTATTGCCGAAATGGAATATGAATCTAAAGCAAAATTATACATTTAGGTTTACCAAACTATAAGCCTCTTGGGAATGGTAATTACATCCCTATAATTGAGTAACGAAACGTTTTCCGCTCGTTTACGAACACAATTCTGCACATTACAGTATATATAAACTCACGTTTCCATTCTTAAAGCGATGTTCACCAACGGGACTTCTGGAGCATTACCCTTATTTTTAATGCATTTCAAAGGCCACTAGGAACAGACTAATTATGGTTCATTTAAGTGCTAACTCTCTGATCTTAATACTGAATGGATGACACAAAAGTTACATTCATTTCAAGTTAGGTTAGCACGATTAAGTTAACACAATTATTTAAAAACGCTTCACTCTCCCAAAATATAAATAAAAAAGCTTACCGCGAAACATCACCTCACGTGAACTGGCTAAACAGCACTATCAGTCACGCGAAGTGCTGCAACTCCCTTCTTACTATCAGAGTGATGAAATGTTTTAAAAGTTCCATATTTATTACAACTAATAATTGTCATCACCGTCTGTAAAGCACACATCTACGACTGCCACCTATTTTTTAAGCTTGTAAGTAGGCTGTTTAGGTTTTTATGTCGGTAACGTCACCTAGCGCCCTGTATGAAAATCACTGGCTGTGCTGTGTGCAGTCTGTGGCTGGTTGGCATTGTTGGAATATTCGCCATTGTAGTGTTGGGCAGTTGGATGTGAACAGCGCGTAGCGTTGCGCAGTTGGAGGCGAGTCGCCAGCAGTGGTGGATGTGGGGAGAGATGGCGGAGTTTTGAGAGCGGATGATCTGGACGTGTGTCCATCAGAGACAGTAAATTTGTAAGACTGGATGTCATGAACTGATATATATATTATGACTTTTGAACACTATTAAGGTAAATACGTTGTTTGTTCTCTATCAAAATCTTTCATTTGCTAAGTATGCCTATGGAGTAGTTAGTGCCTTCAGTAGTTAGAATCTTTTATTTAGCTGGCAGTATTGGCGCTCGCTGTATTGCAGTAGTTCGAGTAACGATGATTTTTGTGAGGTAAGTGATTCATGAAAGGTAAAGGTTATTGTTAGTCAGGGCCATTCTTTTGTAGGGATTTTTGAAAGTCAGATTACGTTGCGCAAAAAATATTCTGTGTTAGTTTATTGATGATCAGGATAAGTAAAGAGAGAAATGTCTGAGCACGTTCAGTTTTGCTCAGCTGTTTGAAAATCAAATAACGTAAGGGGTTTACCAGCACAGTAATTCATTAATTTTTCTAAGGGGACGTTTCAGGCTCTAGTTATAGCTGAAAGTCAAAACTTGCCGAATTATAGTGAATGTGCAAATATTCGTAATTCAAACTTCCTTTTTCCATTGGCAAAGCACCTTTCTGCGTACATACGTTTCCTTTTGGTCAGTATTAAAAAAATCTTATACACACTGTCCACACACATCTACATATACATCTACTTCTACATGGATACTCTGCAAATCACACTTCAGTGCCTCGTGGAGGGTTCATCAAATCACCTTCAAAATTATTCTCTGTTATTCCAGTCTTGAACAACACGCGGAAAAATCTAAAACCAATATCTTCCTGTGCGTGCTCTGATTTCCCTTGTTTTATTATCGTAATCATTTCTCCCTTGCAGGTCGGCGTCAGCAAAATATTTTAGCATTCGGAGGAGGAAGTTGGTGATTGAAATTTCGTGAGTGGTGTTTCAGTGGTGTCCACCCCAAATTCTGTACCATGTCAGTGGCACTCATTCCATTATTTTGCTATAATACAAAACATGCTTCTATTCTTTGAACTTTTTCGGTATACTCCGTTAATCCTATCTGGAAAGGATCCCAACCATGCAGCAGTACTCCAGAAGGGGATGCACAAGCGTAGGTAGCCAGTCTCCTTAGTAGATCTGTTACATTTTCTAAGTGTTCTGCCAAAAAAATGCAGTCTTTCCTGTATTTATTTGTTCAGATCCTTCTACCCCTTTGACAGTCGATCATACGTTACCGCGTTACGTTTTTTATTGATTTTTCTTCAGTAGCAACAGTTTGTAGGTGTCTCTCACCTCTTTCACTTCAAGGGGCGTACGACAATTTTCGAATTCAATTAGTCGTTTGTAACTGTTGAAAATGAAGGAGGACTAATTTATTGTAGGCCATTATCCACTATGGCTAGATTTCGGACAGCTTTAAAGAGCCAAAATGTAAATTTTGTGACAGAATGTTATCGCAAGTTACTACTTGAACGAAATATGTAAAACAAGGTAAGTGGGAAAGCCGAGTAACCAAAAGAATAAAGCCCATCAAGCTGAGACACAACATCCGAGGTGATACAACTCGTACCTCCCCAAAGAAAAACAAAATTCCATTAATATCAAAATAATATCTGTAGAAGGTCTGTTTATTTTTCCTGCTGGCTGCCTGACATGATCAGTCAGTGCAGAAGGCGATCTACAATTCTGTATTGTGGTCTCCTTTCGAAAACCAGTTTATCTGCCAAGATCAGCATGTTAACATAATTACTGGATTCCTAGCTTCTACAGTATTTATTGCCATCTGCAGATCCTTAAAATTGGGCAGTGTCAGTTACATCATACAATGCTTACACCACTCTATCACAAAGGACTATAGAATATGCGTAAGAAATCGAGGCATTACAAGGCATTTTTGGTTGTCCTGTTACGTTAACTCATCGAAGAGAAGTGAATTGATTTTCAGACTATGCTAATCAATAGAGTCAGCGCAGAAGAAACTAGTGCAATGAAGTACCGAACGTAAGAGGAGCGTCGTGCGTCTCCATTCATGGAGAGCTATACTGAGAGGACACTAATACTGTAGTCAGCTTTTCATGTGGTATGAATCGATAGTTGTGTCATTTGCTGCGAGTGATGTGGGGGCAGTATAAGGAGTTGGTAGAAGGGCATTATTGCCATTAGGCGTATCAGATATCAACCTAAGAATCCTGGTAGACTTCGCAATAGAACAGCATAAGATACTACAATTGGTAGACATCAAGACCTAAATGAAATTCATGTCTGAATTCCGGCCTGAAAACTGTTGTAAACCTTTGGGATTCAGTAGTATATAAAGCTGTGTCTGGCTACTCCTGTGTGTATGACTCAAGTCTTTGAGGGATTCCCTTGTTCAGCGGAAAAGCTCAGAAACAGGCTGTCTCTGGCTGAACGTCTGGTGCAGTCGCTGTGGACTATCAGTACCGATCCAAACAAGGCGAGTGTACTGGCTGAGTTGTAATACGTCTTCCAAGTAAATGCCAGACATGTTCAACGAGGTCAAGCTGTAAGAGAGCTACAGAATTCCAGTGACATCCTTACTCTGTAGCGTATTTTACAGTATGTTGACGAACACCGTCGTCTTAAAAACGTAATAACTGCTGATGGTATCAGCATATATTAGAAAAAGGGGCGACTTGGTTCCTAGAACTAATCATCAAATCAAAATAAAGGGGAAGTTGTTCTCCATTCTGCCTGACACGTGTCAATTCTCCACTTGTTTCGTCGGTTATGCCTTGCCCAGTTACACTGAAGCGCCAGAGAAACTGGTATAGGCATGCGTATGGCAGCGCCTATATAAGACAGCAAGTGTCTGGTGCAGTTGTTAGATCGGCTACTAATTGCTATACTGGCAGGTTATCAAGATTTAATTGAGTTTGAACGCGGTGTTATCGTCGGCGCCCGAGAGATGAGACACAGCATCTCCGAGATAGCGATGACGTGGGGATTTTCCCGTGCGACCATTTCACGAGTATACCGTGAATATCAGGAATCCGGTAAAACATCAAATCTCCAACGTCGCTGCGGTCGGAGAAAGATCCTGCAAGAACAAGACTAACAATGACTGAATAGAACCATTCAATGTGACAAAAGCGCAACCCTACCGTATACTGCTGCAGATTTCAGTGCTGGGCTATCAACAAACGTCAGCGTGAAAACCTTTCAACGAGACATCATCGATATGGGCTTGTGGAACCGAAGGCTCATTCGTATACCCTTGGTGATTAAACGACACAAAACTTTACGCCTCGCCTGAGCCCTTCAACATCGACATTGGACTGTTGATGACTGGAAACGTGTTGCCTGCATATCAGCAGGGGACTATTCAGGATGGTGGACGGTCTGTAATGATGTGGAGAATGTAGAGTTAGACTGATATGGGACCCCTGATACTTCTAGATACGACTTTGACAGGTGACACGTACGTAAGCATCATGTCTGATCACTTGCATCCATTCATGTCCATTGTGCATTCCGACGGACTTGGGCAACTCCATCAGGAAAATGCAACACCCCACACGTCCCTAACTGTTACAGAGTTGCTCCGGGAACACTCTTCTGAGTTTAAACACTTCCGCTTGCCACCAAACTCCCTAGACATGGACATTATTGAGCACATCTGGGATGCCTTGCAACGTGCTGTTAAGAAGAGGTCTCCACTCCTTGTACGAATTTATGGACAACCCTGCAGTATCCATGATGCCAGTTCTCTCCAGCAATACTTCAGACATTAGTCGAGAGCACGCCACGTCTTGTTGCGCCACTTCTGAGCGCTCGCTCTTTGGCGTATTGTAATATCTATAGGAAAAATCCCAGTGCATCGGTCTGCATATGGATCCTTACGGACGAGCTCTTGTTACTCTCTTTATAACTTTTGGCGACCATTCTTCCATTCCACTATCGTGTTTTTACAATAATCTCCAATGCTGTTGTATAGAGCCAGCGAAATACTCATTTCTCTAAGTCTTGCAAAACACCGCCGACTACCAAAGGATATCTAAAGCACCAGCCATGTCAGTTATAATTGCTACTGTGTATTTGCCATGTATTGTCTATGTCATTTCTATGGCTCTGTTTTCTGTATCGTCGACGGATTTATGTGGTCGAAAGCCAAACTGATGCTGACTAACGACGAAGAAGTGCCGCTGCGACTGAAGTCTGTCACACAGCAATGCTTCCTGTACCTGTGCCAGAATGTTAATCAGGTATATTGGTCTATAGGTCTTAAGGTTGTTTGAGTATAACAGTATCTGCCGTCTTCTATAGATTCGGCATTCGTCTTTCTAGTAGAGCATCATTCAGTAAGCCTATCAGCTACGATAAGTGGAGCAGTTTATTTGACAGTTTCAGGGTGGATGTCATCCGGGCCCAGAACCTTCTCATTCTTTATTTTTTGTATTGGCAGTGCAACTTCCTCGAGAGCAGCGGGTTTGGTGATGCCGTAGCTTTCGTATTTGCCATCAAGTAGTTTGCGATTGTCGGTGTGAAGTTGGTTTCGTGAGTATGGTCATAGTCAGGAAGTAATTTGTTGAGGGGACACTGTGCTATGCATCTCCAGCCTCTTGTGGTAATACTATCTGGTTCCTTCAGTGTTCATAATACTATTAGAATCTTGATACGTTCAACATTCAGCTTAAACGGCTGTCCCCAATGTTTTGCCTTCCAAATGTGTCCAAGTGGTCTTTCCTGGTCTTAAGTAGTTCGTCTTTGTATTGTGTTTTAGCATCGCGGTAATGTTGAAGTCCAGTTTCTCTCTCCTGTGCCGTCTTTGATTTTTAGTGCATTCGTCGTCTGTCACGAATGTTCTCCCTAAGTCTTGTTAATAGTGCTGACTATGGTGCACTTTGTTTGGCTGCGTCGCTAAATACAGGCATCGCCGTAGCCTGTGCTCTCTGTAAGTCACCAATAAGAACGGGAGCTCTGTAATCGACGCTTCCGCGGTTGACACGTAGAGGAAACTCTTCAATCGCGAGCCATAGTTCTTGCCAGTTTGTTTTGCATAGCAGCAACCTCGGGTGTTGTGATCTGCCTGTGTCTGTGTTTGGTTTACTCTGTATAATTATTGCGTTATGTTCAATGAATAGTCCCCTATCGAGTGCCTGCCAGTTCACTACCTATATTAATGATGCTCCGTTACCCAGAGAAATGTCTCTGTTGCTGCCTGTTGCCGGCCGGGGTGGCCGAGCGGTTCTAGGCGCTACAGTCCGGAACGGCGCGACCGCTACGGTCGCAGGTTCGAATCCTGCCTCGGGCATGGATGTGTGTGATGTCCTTAGGTTAGTTAGGTTTAAGTAGTTCTAAGTTCTAGGGGACTGATGACCTCAGAAATTAAGTCCCATAGCGCTCAGAGCCATTTTTTGCTGCCTGTTCCACTATTTCCGCTGTAAGTTGGCGGTTGGCTTGGTTTATTTAGAACGAAAAGATTACATTCATTAATAACATAGACTGTTATTTGTTCTCTGACGACTGTACTGTGAGACGGTCAGAGGGTAGGCCTAGCATTTACGTCTGTTAAGGTAAGTAGTCGACTGCCAGTTGCAAATCGCGCAAATTCTTTTATTACTTCAGCCAAAGTCTCTTTGTCAAATGTGTACTGGGCGTAGATCGACGAGGTGATTCATGTTTTCCTGCCTGAAGTTGATTCGACTTTATGTCGTGTGCACTGCCGTGTTACTGTAAAAACAATGTTAACTAGAACGATTGCAGCCATGGCCTTGTTTGCGCCAGTGATTTGCATGTACTATCTCGGAAGTCCTGGAATTCTTCCACCTCGTGCGTACGGTTCTTGTATACACAATATGTACGCTCATACCTCGTTCACCAGCCTATCAAGCACTGAATTCACCGCAGTGCTTCCCGTTCAGTTTGACTACAACACTTTCACTATGAAAATTAAGTAAGAACAAAGCACTTCGGTGCGCTTTGGGTGTGATCGAGGTACACGTGTCCATGCGCCCTTACTGGGCTTATAGACATAATCAATGTTAAGGCCTTCATTATTCGTCCACATGATTTGCGTAAACGATTACAGAGGTCGCGTTTATGTGTTGGTAGGTTTTCGGTTCGTATAATCATTCTGTCTGTATTACAATGCAAAAGCTGTTCTCAACAGAATTATAATTAGGATAGATGTAAAACTTCCTGGTAGATTAAAACTGTGTGTCCGACCGAGAATTGAACTCGGGACCTTTGCCTTTCGCGGGCACACAGTTTTAATCTGCCAGGAAGTTTCATATCAGCGCACACTCCGCTGCAGAGTGAAAATCTCATTCTGGAAACATCCTCCAGGCTGTGGCTAAGCCAGGGCTCCGCAATATCCTTTCTTTCAGGAGTGCTAGTTCTGCAAGGTTCGCAGGAGAGCTTCTGTAAAGTTTGGAAGGTAGGAGACGAGGTACTGGCAGAAGTAAAGCTGTGAGTACCGGGCGTGAGTCGTGCATCGGTAGCTGAGATGGTAGAGCACTTGCCCGCGAAAGGCAAAGGTCCGGAGTTCGAGTCTCGGTCGGGCACACAGTTTTAATCTGCCAGGAAGTTTCATATCAGCGCACACTCCGCTGCAGAGTGAAAATCTCATTCTGGAAGGATAGATGTAGTTTATGTCAGAATGAAAGTGTTTACTGGTGTGCTACTGATTTCTGGAGCTCTTCGCTGGCAAAAGGAATAAATTTATGGAATATGGACAACCGACGAAAGAAGCTGCCGTCCAGTTTTCAATGCTGCCGTGGTACGGAATTAATTTGTACATATTCTTCATTTTACTTGGTTTGACGATAAAGCAACACATCAACAATGTTCATTTAATATAAATGTACTTTTAACACTCGAAAATCTAATACGAGTAACCATCTACACTACTATGTAGAGAAATTAAGAAAGGAAAATGGAGTCCACAGAACACCGGAGTTTGGCGTTCAACGTTGACGGCTTACGCTTGGTATATGGAGGGTTAAGACCGACGAGTTGAGTTCTGTCTGAAGGGAGGTCCTCAGTCCAGCCGTGAAACTCATCTGATACTAGGTAGGCTTGTATTCTGACATCTTATCGACAGTCCGGCGCCGTACTGAATGCCTTCCAGAAGTCAGGGAACACGGTGTCAACCTGGATGCCTTTGGCTACAGCAATCAGCTTCTCACTTGGCAGAATATTGGCAGGCATTACAGATCGTGTCAAATCCCTTGCTGTCGACGATATCAAACTGACTGCCGATCCAATTATCGCTTCAAGGATATAATCAAGTAACGTATTATGCGGAACTTGCGTGTTCCGATCTATAGTTTGGCACACAGTGTGCCCACGGTGCAACTGGATCACTTCCGGGCTTAGCGACAACACGTGATGTTTCCCGCAAGGCGAAAACCAGTGTGTGCGCTTCTTAACAGGCGGAAGTCCAAGTCGTCTGAGTGGAAAGATGAGGCGACTGCAGCGGTCTGAAAACTGTGTCCCCCGTAGCAGCGTACTCTTGTCTCATGAAAGCAAAAACTGGATGCGAAGAAATTCGCAGTCTAAATGGATTCAGCCAGCTGCTTCCTTGCTCTCGGAGCCGCCCAACCTCTCGCTTTCACTGCACACTCGGCTCGTCGTCGTTCTTCTCAGTCTGTAGTAAGGAAACTTACTATGCGATGGGGTCTGAATTACCAATGTTGTTGAGTGTAATTTCAATCTTTAATAATCAGCGAAGACTATGTTACTGACTGTAATTTTCCTCAAGTCAACGCAGATATACAACCCACGACAAAAATATCATACTATCACTCAAAATATCATACATTTTTATTTTTCAATCTCTGTGCATCTGCTATCATCCCGGCCTGCTCCAATACTATTAATTGGCCTGTGTTCCATAGTTGCACAAAAAATTTAAACTATTGAACAAAAAGGAATATCATGAACTACTAGGAACACGGCGATTTTAAGCTTGGCTTCCGTAGTTCGTTTGTCGTGCTTTTAGACCAAACATTTCCAAAAGCTGCGCATTATTTTTCAGCGATATCCCTCATTTTATTAATAAGTTTTGTGATTGCTTGTGTTTCTTTACTACGGTTACAGTAGCTACTATAGAAACATTACAGTGTTTACATTTTGCCTTATATTATTTTTAGGGCCCTTTGCTATCCATGAACGAAATGTCTCATCCTCCTCCCATGCAGTGAAATTTTGTTGAAGTATGTGATGAGGTTTCTCACTTTCTTGCAACTCACTTCTTTGCCTCTTCTTTTTCTTTAGTGTAGAAACACTGAACATCCCTTCATCATTACTTGACAAAAGATTCGCTAGTAAATTACGCAGGTTAACACGAAACGTGTTATATCTTGTTTGATAACGCGTGCTACTTACCGAACTAGAGCACGAAAAGCTGAGAATGACTGTTAAACACAGCGCAGCTGCCGGTATAATCACATATTATGAAGAATTATACCTTCAGGCAACACTAAACCGAATTCTGTCGTTAGTTAAATATTTAATTATTAAGCCTAACTGTAATAGACAAGCAGTCTAAAAGGCACCTTATTACTTAACAAGATCCCTTCGAGGCGCATACATCGGAAGAATTAAATAGTCTTAGCACATTACATTTATTAGCAATTGCAAATATGGACAACCATCAGCTGTAGAATGAAATGACAACAACGAAAATGTTCGCCGGATCGGATTTCCAGCTTAACGCTCTCCCTACACTACTCACGACCAAACTCAAACTTCCACATGTCGTCAACCATGCGTCTACTACTTCTGCTCGTACCTCCTTTATGTATATTCTCGTAACATGTGAGACACTTGCGTCGTAATTCAGAATAACACAGACCCTGCTGTATCGTATTTATCCACCGCACCGGGAAAGCGACTTTTAATTGACATGTCTCACCTACACGAGAATATACCTAATGGATGTACGAGTACAGGTTGTAAACGCCTGGTTGATGATATATGGGCATTTGGATCAGGCCGTGAGACGTGCACGGGTAGCCAAATGTTACCGCTACCGCTCCCGATAAGCGGGCAATCGGTGTTTGAGTTACGGTTCGGCACAAATTTTCACTACCATCATTCCGTTCTACAGCTGATGATTGTCCACATTAGAAATTGCGAATATATTGCATGGGGGCTTAATTAAATAAATATGAAAATACTTTTCATTTTAGTATGTCCGATTACGTAAGTCTCGTAATCGGTTGGCCCTGACTAGTACTATTACGCTATCTGACTGCAACAAACAATGTAAGAAAATTTTCGTAAACACAGTTAATTAATTAAGTCCCCAGCAACTATAAAACCTACAAAATCCAAGCACAAATGTAACTGTTCTGTATGTGGGAGTGTGACTCAACGTACGCATCTGGCACGGTTCTTTTTCAACAAGACAAGAATTTTGATACCAATTATACTGACGTGACAAAAGAAATTTAGAAAAACTATAATTACGCAAGAAAACCAGAATTCACTCTAATACAAGAACACAAGCCAGATGCTTTGTTGACTGAACCTGTAGTGACGCATTATTTCAGACACACAATCAATAAAAGAACATTGTATTTTTTTACCTTCATATATATTGACGAAATGCACTCATTACAATAACATCTGCTATCTCTCCCATCAAATAACTGCATACAACATGGAACAACACTCTTTACTACAACATATCCCTCCGATTTCACGACAAGCAGTGCCCACTAGCACATCTCGGTACGAACTCTTAACACACACTGTCCTCTACGAGCTCTCTACTAGCACTGACTGCTACGAACTCCCGACAACCACTCTGCTATGAACTCTCAACAACCACTGACTGCCATGAACTCTAAACACACACTGTGGAGGCGGCTTAATAGTACTCTTTGGCGCACTCTCTGGCGCAGTGGCACAGTGTAGCCACCTTTCATATGCCCCTCCTCCACAGGCCAGAATTTGATGGTATTTTTGCCAGCATTGGTGGTGAAAATACCACCAAATTCGTCCAGAAAAATACAGACAAAAATAAAAGATAATATTAATACCTAAATATCACATAATTAGTTAAAATATTTGGCTTTGCACTGACCTTTCACTAACCTAACATATGAAATACAGTAAGCAATACAACTTCTTTTCATACATGTGACTTTACATAATAGTTTACACAATATACAAAAAATCAGTTTATACAAATGTTCACATAAAATGCTTGCAATGATTAGTTTATACAAACAAAAGAAAAAGACACTAACAGGTGACATCTTTTCAGTAGAAGCAGTTCATCAGTTGCACCCAGTAAAGTTTGGCAGGTACACCCAGCAACAAGTCACATTAGTTCAGTAGAAGCAATCCATCAGAGGCACCCAGCAATGTTGAGTAGGTGCAGACAGCAACAAGTGACTTCATTTCAGTAGAAACAGTTCATCAGTTGCACCCAGCAACAAGACACATTAGTTCAGTAGAAGCAGTCCATCAGAGGCACCCAGCAATGTTGAGTAGGTGCAGACAGCAACAAGTGACTTCATTTCAGTAGAAACAGTTCATCAGTTGCACCCAGCAATGTTGAGCAGGTGCAGACACCAACAAGTGACATCATTTCAGTAGGAGTAGTCCATCAGTTGCACCCAGCAATGTTGAGCAGGTGCAGACAGCAACAAGTGACATTATTTCAGTAGAAGCAGTTCCATCTGTGGCACCCAGTAAAGTTCAAGAGGTACACACAGCAACAAGTCACATTAGTTCGGTAGAAGCAGTCCATCAGAGGCACCCAGCAATGTTGAGTAGGTGCAGACAGCAACAAGTGACATTATTTCAGTAGAAGCAGTCCATCAATGACACCCAGCAATGTTGAGTTGGTGCCGACAGCAACCAGTGACTTCATTTCAGTAAAAACAGTTCATCAGTTGCACCCAGCAATGTTGAGTAGGTGCAAACACCAACAAGTGACACCATTTCAGCAAAAACAGTTCATCAGTTGCACCCAGCAATGTTGAGTTGGTGCCGACAGCAACCAGTGACTTCATTTCAGTAAAAACAGTTCATCAGTTGCACCCAGCAATGTTGAGTAGGTGCAAACACCAACAAGTGACACCATTTCAGCAAAAACAGTTCATCAATTGCACCCAGCAATGTTGAGCAGGTGCAAACACCAACAAGTGACCATCATTTCAGTAGGAACAGTTCATCAGTTGCACCCAGCAATGTTGAGTAGGTGCAGACAGCAACAAGTGACATCATTTCAGCAGAAACAGTTCATCAGTTGCACCCAGCAATGTTGAGCAGGTGCAGACACCAGCAAGCAACATCATTTCAGCAGAAACAGTCCATCAGTTGCACCCAGCAATGTTGAGTAGGTGCAGACACCAGCAAAAAGTCACATTTCTCAGCAGAAGCAGTTCCAAAAAATTCACTAGCACTGATCACACTGTTTATCAGAGTTTATGAGCAGAAATTAAACATGTCCTAGTGGTACCTATCATGTAGAAAAGGTACAGGTAACAGTCCATAATTTTTTTTTTAAAAAAATCACTGATCACACAGTTCATCAGCAGAAATTAAACACGACCAAATGTCACACATCATGTTGAAAAGTGCAGGTAACAGTTCAGAATATTTATCTTCAGTAATCAGACAGTTCAGGCATGAACAATAGTTTGAATGCACATACAAATGCTTTTACAGTAAGATACAAATCATAACAAACACACAAATGATATCAGATAATTATCCTATTAACTATTACAATACACAAATACCAGTAAACCTATAATATTTATGGGTGTCAGTGCAAGCCACTACCAACAAATAAATAATATTTACGAGATAGGTGGGTAGGATTAGTAAAGGAAAACACACAGAACACACTCACTCATCCTTCATCCACATTAAGTACTACTGTGTAATTGAATAGTGTTAATTGTGTAAATGAAATTCTGTCTAAATCTGATGTTCATCATGTGTATCAAGTAGTACTGGCAGCAATGTATAACAGTCAATAATAGTTAGTCAACGTCATAGTCATCATGTCAAGACCAATGTTTGCCAAGCCAGATCAAAATGTACTGTTGTTGAACAACTGTCAGTGAGCCAAGATATGCAATTACTTCTTCTCTCCAAAAAAAAAGTATATACTGCTTAGTTATTTAACAAAGTGTGTGTATAGACTATCTTCCTTCTATTTTAGTGTTCTAGACTGCCATCTTCATCCTCCTTGTTCCATAAGACCAACAAAAAAAAATATGCTCCTCACTTACTTTACCTCTTATACACCAAAACTCCAATAATCATCAACTTAATCTCAATACGTCACTAATACTTCTTCAATACGTCGATACATATAACTCTTATCATCAATATCATTTACCTTACCTCTTATCCACAAAAACTCCAATAATCATCAACTTCATATAATCTCTATACCTCAATAATACGTCGATAAATATAAATCATTTCACTTCCATAACAACTTTTTCCTCTAGTCAGTCTCCTCGAACAAGTACAGATAAAATCCTAATGCAACTTCAATTCAGCATCCCATACAATCCGAAGACACAGTGTCCACACACAACCTCTGTGTAATCCATCTGACCCAAATTTTCTACTCATTATAAATTATAAACAAAGAAATGCATACATGACCTCTAACAGACTTAGTTCGAATAACTCTCAGTAATTAAGTACGATTACGGAGTGTGAATGATCATAATATTTCACAGTGTGTACACCACTTCAAGAATCATAGCAGAAGCAAACATGTGGAGTATTTTTTGTGTCAAGTGTCACTTCCTATTTCAAATGCTCACGAAAAATGCAGTGTAATAACTGTTAATGGTCTAAACTTATTTTTGGTATGTCATGTCGTTAGCCTCCTTCCTATTAGCATAAATGTATACAGCTTCCAAAAACCTCAGCTCATGTGACTTCTATGACTTTCTTGTACTAATGTCGTTCGTCGAATTATAGCAGTTCATTTTCTTATCTTAAAAATGTAAGGCACTTAGCGTAAGCAAAACAAGCAATAGCGAGTAAATATACCAGTGGAGAACAGAATGTCAACAAGTGTATGCAGCACAATTCTTACAACGAGGCTCTGCCAAGCGAACAATCTATAATTAATCCAATAGTGTGACCTAAACTCTATGTTTATGCACTGTACATCAGCATTGCTATATTCTAAATTGAAGAATAGTTATGACAACAAAACAGAAATGTGTAAATATGCAATACATACGCATAGCAGCAAACATATATCTTACGTAATAAACAGGTCATTATCATCATATCAGCATACGCAAATAAATGTTCATAAGTCATCTTAATAAGTAAACATGAAGGCGCAAGCAGATAAATCACAAAGTATAACTTACATACATAATCACAGTCAGCACAATTAATCAGATGACAATTATAATTTAAATAAATAAGCACAGCAGGCACATAATAGAAAAATATGACATCAGTGAAATAGCAGTGCAGCCAAGCGATGCATCATATATACAAGTCACAACCCAGTTCATTAATAATCATTGTCAAAATCAGTTAACGTACGCAAGCACGTCGCTTCACAAGTAAATTCATAGAACATGAAATTAGCACAAAGTATGAATCACGTAATCGCGAGCAGCAAATTACGTCTAAAGTACGTACCTAAGTGGAAATATGTTACCTGAAAAATGAACTCAATTAATAGTTACCTTCTTTAGTTTATTAGTTTCTTCTTCGAAATTACATTCTTCCTGAAATTTTCTCGATAGCAAGTCGTCTTAACGTCGGACACGCACAGAATTTACCTGAAGTTCTTAAATATTTTATAGAACCGTATCCTGAAAAATACTGAATGTTAATAACACAATTCAACAAGTCCTTATAGCTTTATACAGAATTTAGTCGGAGAAATTAGACTGTGTATTTGTTTACGGCTGTCAGTGCATTCGCACTGAGCGCTCGATCAGCTGTGGGCGCGTGACGTAGGAAGCTATTGTTCGCGGTCAACGACTGCCTTGTGCGGCGCGCAGACTTCACTGTTGCTTTGAGTATGTGCCGCCGCCAAAACACAGCGCGGTATCCTTGTACTCTCCGCATGTTTACATGTAGCTGTTAGTTTTCCAAAGTATGTTATTCCCCAAAAATTTTAACGTTTGATATATGATGTATTCCTTTAGAGCGTCGAGATTTAAGAGTTTCTACTTCGACAGTGTTATCATGAATAATTTGACGAATTCTATATGGACCGTTATAAAGCAGAAAAAATTTGCGACACAAGCCTTTTCCTTTGTGCGACAAACGGTGGGACTTAATTAATACCTTTTGACCAACTGACAAGATTTTTGAACGACCAGGACGCTTAGCTGATTTCTCTCTTCTAGCAGCCGCAGATGCAATATTTTGCAGAGCCAGGTTGACAACTTCAGAATGCCGCAGTTTCCGTGAAGGCGGAAAAGGAACGATTTCAGAAATGCGATTTGTTGGTACTTTATTTTTTAATATCAATAGAGGCGGTAAAGAAGTCGAGTCATTAGGAAGTTCATTCAGAATGTTTTGAAAAATATGAAGATACTGATCCCAAGTTCTGTGATTCTGATGACAATAAAGACGACACAATTTATTGATTTCCTTCATCCATCTCTCTGAAGCGTTAGATTGAGGGTGAAAAAGTGAAATGAAAATTGGTTTAAATTTACGAAGGTGTAGAGTACGAAGCCAAATTTTAGAACGAAACTGTGATCCATTATCTGATATAACCTTGTCAACATGACCAACTTCTTTAAGAAAATGTTTGATGAAAGCATTAGATACTGAACGAGCTGTTGCTTTGCGTAACGGTGTAAAACACACATATTTTGACGTCAACTCCACTGCTACGAAAATGTACGCAAAACCATTAGTAGATCGAACCACTGGACCAAACAAATCGACTGCAGCCATCTCCTTTAATTTCGCTGGAATGATGGGAAACAACGGTGCTCTGTGAGAAATCGTTGGAGGCTTAGCCATTTGACATAATTTACATTTGGCAAGAACAGATCGAATACGTTTTTCCATATTACTGAAGTAACAATTTTCTCGTAATTTATGAAAGCACCTTCTGGGACCAAAGTGTGCATAACTGAAATGCGTATACCAAATCAATTTATTGACCCACTCATCAGGAATACAAACTAACCAAACAAAGTTGTCGACCGATTTTCGTTTAAAAGGAATGTCATTGCGAACTGAATAGCATCTAGTTTCTCTGGATCAGGAAGAATACCTTCTGTAGAAATAATGTGACCGAGAAATTTCACCTGAGAACGACCAAATTCAGATTTTTCCAAGTTCACTGTAATGCCAACTCTTGCAAAAATACGTAATAATGAATCCAAAATTTTGTTGTGCTCACTCCAAGAACGTTTAGCAATAAGAATATCGTCAACATATGAAGTAATATTGTTACGAAGATAAACAGGTAAAATTTCGTTTAAGCTAGGAATGAATGCTGCTGAAGGTACAGTAAGTCCAAACAGTAATTTTCGAAATCTCCTTTGGGTAAAATCGTCATATCCGGTTATTGTTTATCTACTGTCTAGATAGATTGATAGTCGAAGAGTTGTTTTTGACAGATGCAAAGAATAGTAAAAGAGTAGGCAGCGGTACAGAAAACTAAAAGAGAAATAGCACCACTACAGCTCGGGGCCCTATGCTCGCTACGGCACATATTCACTTAGAGTAGTGAATCCCCTGAGGACTTTAATAAGTTCAAACAGTAATTTTCCAAATCTCATTTAGGTAAATTGTCATATCCGGTTATTGTTTATCTACTGTCTAGATAGATTGATAGTAGAAGAGCTGGTTTGACAGATGCAAAGAATAGTAAAAGAGTAGGCAGCGGTGCAGAAAACTAAAAGAGAAATAGCACCACTACAGCTCGGGGCCCTATGCTCGCTACGGCACATATTCACTTAGAGTAGTGAATCCCCTGAGGACATTAATAGCTGCACATAATTTCTAGTTTGTGACCTTGTGGCACATCTGGCGGAAGTGCGTACGTAAATTGATCTAGCCATAAACATGGATGTATGTCATCCTTAGAATTACGAAAGATCTCAAATTTCCGGGCAGTCAAAAAGTGTTTATAGTCAAAGTTTTCGCCTCGTGGCGACAAAGACCTACCGCGTCTGTCCCAGTCCGAACGTCGATTATTGTCAAGTTCACGCGCCTGGCGCTCTCTTGTTGCTTCTCGTAAATGAAATAAATTACTTTCTTCACATCCTTCTGCTAAACTAACACTTGTCAATTTATCTGAGATCTCTTCGACTCTTTCCGATGAGTCACTTAATTGTTCTTTCACTTTATTTACGTCTTCTGTAAATGTCGTGACTCGGGTTTCGGTGTTGTCAATTTTAGTAGTTAAGTGTTCACACTGTTGCGTTAAGTTATTTATTATGTCATTTGGTACAGATTCCTCGATTCTTTCAATTATTTCTTCCTTATCGTGTGCACGCTGTAACTCTGAAAATTTCTGTACTATCACGCGATCTTCTTCTTCCTGTTCTTTGTCCTGTTCCTCTTGTCTGATTTCTGTTGAAATTAAACTATTATTGTGAGCATTCAAAATCGGTTGCGTCTCCTCTCTAATTTCTTTATTTGATTCGTCTTTCATGTATTTGAAACATGTCCCTGTTCGTGAGCCTAACTGAGTTTCCATTGTTCCCCTATCAGTTTCTAATTCAGATCGTAACTGTGATCCCACTGCTTTCATCTCGGTTTTAACTGTTCCTATTTCTGTTTTAAATTCAGATCTTAGCCGAGTTTCCGTAGTTCCCATCCGTGTTATCATTGCTTCCATCCGTGATCCCAGTGAGTCTAACTTTGTTCCCATTGTTCCCATTTGTGATCCCAGATTTAATATTACACTCATCAACTGCTCCATATTAAATTGTTCAGAATTCTTTTCGCCCCTAACATCTCCCGCAAAACTAACTTCCTTCGTCACAGCTGTAAGGCTATCTGTGTCCAATACTATTTCAGAATCTTCTGTCGTTAATCTCAGATCCTGTGAATTTTCTGATTGAGAAAAATTTTGAAATGGTTCTGGACTGTCTTCCCGACTTATTACATTGTTTTCCACTTCATTATCCATCATGCTGTTTTCCTCTGTTGGCGAGTTCGCCATGTCAACAATTTCGTTATTCTGACTATTCATCAATTTTGCCTGTTTCATCGACCGCGTAATCATTTACAAAACAAAAAAAAAAAATTCGTCACTGTTCGAAAATTACACACCGTGACTCTTTATCTCAACAATACTATTCACATGCAATGACTCCCTCAAACACGATTGATCGGACAATTGAAATAATTGCACTAATTTGTCAAACGCGTATACAAGGCAATAAAATTAAATTTTGAAAAATACCATTAGAAGAATGGCAATTACCAAATCTACACATGTAATATAACCTACAATTACTAAACTACAAATTACTACAACAATACTACAATCTACAATTTTCACAATCAGAAGAATCCAAGGGACGATCCGAAGCAGCGGTCGCCACGTGCATGGGGGCTTAATTAAATAAATATGAAAATACTTTTCATTTTAGTATGTCCGATTACGTAAGTCTCGTAATCGGTTGGCCCTGACTAGTACTATTACGCTATCTGACTGCAACAAACAATGTAAGAAAATTTTCGTAAACACAGTTAATTAATTAAGTCCCCAGCAACTATAAAACCTACAAAATCCAAGCACAAATGTAACTGTTCTGTATGTGGGAGTGTGACTCAACGTACGCATCTGGCACGGTTCTTTTTCAACAAGACAAGAATTTTGATACCAATTATACTGACGTGACAAAAGAAATTTAGAAAAACTATAATTACGCAAGAAAACCAGAATTCACTCTAATACAAGAACACAAGCCAGATGCTTTGTTGACTGAACCTGTAGTGACGCATTATTTCAGACACACAATCAATAAAAGAACATTGTATTTTTTTACCTTCATATATATTGACGAAATGCACTCATTACAATAACATCTGCTATCTCTCCCATCAAATAACTGCATACAACATGGAACAACACTCTTTACTACAACATATCCCTCCGATTTCACGACAAGCAGTGCCCACTAGCACATCTCGGTACGAACTCTTAACACACACTGTCCTCTACGAGCTCTCTACTAGCACTGACTGCTACGAACTCCCGACAACCACTCTGCTATGAACTCTCAACAACCACTGACTGCCATGAACTCTAAACACACACTGTGGAGGCGGCTTAATAGTACTCTTTGGCGCACTCTCTGGCGCAGTGGCACAGTGTAGCCACCTTTCAATATTTAATGTATTTCATAACGGCTGCAGTCATCGCAGACATGCATACATGTCCAAAGGAACTGTGCATCGTAATTCAGAATATCACAGGGACTGCAATGTCGTAAATAATCTTAGCGTGAGCGCAGTTCATTATATACACCTGTTGGTAATCGTTTGATAGTAACCTAATAATATATGCACAGTTGAGTTTCGCAACGGTTTCTAGCTAACAAATACAAAATCTCAAAATTATTATATTTTCGCATATAATCCTTCACTTGGTATTTTATGTCATCCGCGACTTGATATTATGGTATACCTATGATATTAATCATACATCTAAGAAACATGGTTCTGGCCCTGAAAGGCCGACACGACCGAGTGACCGCGGTGTCACCATCTGCCATACGGCATCACTGAATGCAGTATGGACGGGTGCGGGCTCAGCACACCGTTCTCCCAACCGCTGTCGGCTATTTTGACCTTGGAGACACTACTTCTCACTCAAGTAGCTCCTCAGGTGGTATCACGAGGATGAGTGCAGCCCGTACCACGCAAAACTTCCACGCAAAACTTCCTGGCAGTACCGGAAATCGAAACAGAATTCTCCGCTTCCAGGGTGACCGTTGAGCTACGGAGGTTGTCGACAAAGGCTAGAAGATATGACGAATACCGTCTTTATTTCGGAGGCGTCTTGTATCCAGTACTGATTAGCGTCGAAACATCGCTCTTAAAAATATCGATGTTGAGACATCCATTGCACATGGAAAAACATCGACGTCAAAAAAAAATCGCTCTTGAAAACGAAACACCGGTGTTTTCTGTTTCTGTATACTTTTGAAGTATTAGGAAAACAACGCTAAAATGATTTTATTTTTAATTAGTATAATGAAAGAACGTAAGCTATGTGTTCAGAGATACATTCATCAACATCATCACCATCATCATCATTCGAGACAGTGGCTGGATGGGAATGTGTAAAAAACTGGACTGTGTAAATACTGAGACTTTGCACGGGCGCTGATGATCGCCCAATTGAGCGCCCCGCAAACCAAACATCATCACCACCCCTGCAGTTTTTGCAATTTTTAGGAAAACTAACTTCAGGTTCTCTCAGACTTCACTAGGGTCTCCTTCTATTGATATAACATGAGACGACAGGTATATCTGAACCTCAGTGTCACCAGCATATGTCGGTAACTTAGTTTTGTGTTTCAACTGTTTGTGGTATTTCCAGACATCAAAATCTGAATCTTCTCTATGATACTCATCGGGTGTGTCCTTCTTAACTGTAGGTACTTTCAATTGCCGTACATATTTATTTAAGTAACTAACTACTTTTGAGTTAGGTGCGACGTCTTTGAAGTGCAAGAACTTGAACCTTGGGTCAAGAGTTGTTACAATCTCCAGAATGGTGGAATGTTCCAAGATGTCTAACCTTGCTGCCAATTTGCTTCTTTATTTCGATTTTAAACTGAAAAATCATTTTATTTCTAGGATTCATATTTTCGACTGCGTTCCGAACGCAACTGTCTAACGGGGTAACTTTGCTTACTGTAACGTAAGTGTCCCCTGAAATTTTTGTTAATTTTTCAAATGGTGCTAGCAATTCCTCCATTACTTTGACACACTTAATTTCGCTGCTAGGAATCACTGGTTCAAATGGTTCAAATGGCTCTGAGCACTATGGGACTCAACTGCTGTGGTCATAAGTCCCCTAGAACTTAGAACTACTTAAACCTAACTAACCTAAGGACATCACACACATCCATGCCCGAGGCAGGATTCGAACCTGCGACCGTAGCGGTCATGCGGTTCCAGACTGCAGCGCCTTTAACCGCTCGGCCACTCCGGCCGGCTAGGAATCACTGGGGGAGCTGGTTAAAATATCGCTTCCACAACGAACACTAACTCCAGAAATCGTTCTAACATATACAAGCACTGTGTGCGGAAGTCAAGTTTCATCTTATTTTTAATTAAGTCTTCTTTCAGTACCGCCTATACCTACTTTTTTCCGTAACTCGTCACTTACAATGACGCTGCCTTTTTTCATCAACAGTTATCTGTGATGATAGCTGAAACTTTTTCATTCAAATTATTGCACTAAGAGAAAATATCTGTCAGTTTTTCAGTGATGAGCAGCGACCTGTATTGTTATTTCAGATCAAAACTACCCAGTGTTCAACCGAGGAGTTGAGACATGTCAAGAGTGGCATTAGCGGTGCCGACAAATGATTTATTTTGCATTGTTTCTGTCCATACACTCTAGAAAATGCAACAGTTATCAGTGTTCTACATGTGTAAAATCATTCATTGCCTCGTATTTATCGTCAGCCCTCCTTTTTATTGTTTCTCGACTTGACACCTTCTACAATGGACACATCAATTTGATTCATTGTAAAAAATCTTTTCCTTCTACAAAAGATAACGTTTTGTTACCTGTGATTATTAACTTCATAATAATTTCAGTAATATGCTTTGTTTTTGCTCCATCCTGTGCTAAGTTTTTTATGTTGTTTATGAAGTCATCAACATTAGTTGCGTTTTTTATCAGGTCCATGAAAGACAATGCCTAACGAAGAAATGGCAACTGATTTTCCTCAAATGAAATTACGTGTCTCCAGAGAATTTGTCAAACCTCATCATCTATTATGTATGTATGCAGACTGGAGCGACGGATGAAAATTTATCCCCTCTCCGGGAGGGGACTGCCAAGGGGGAGGTGACCATGAGAAAAAGACTGAACACCCAACGAAAGGATAACGTTCTGCGATTCGGGATGTCGAATGTCAAAAGTTTGAACGTAGTTCGGATGCTAGAAAATCTAAAAAGGGACATTCCAAAGCTCAATCTAGATGTAGTCCGGTTCAGTGAAGTGAAATGCAAGGAAAACAAGGATTTCTGGTCAGATAAGTGCAGGGCAATATCAACAGTAGGAGATAGTGGTATAAAAGGAGTAGGACTCATTATGAACAGCAAGATAGAGCAAACAGTGAGCTACTGCAAACAGTTAAGCGACGGGATTGCTCTCATCAGAATCGACAGCAAACCAACAACGGTAGTTCAGGTATAAATGCCGACGTCGCAGTCAGAAGATGAAGAGAGAGAGAAAGTATATGAGGATATTGAACGGGTAATACAGTGTGTAAAGGGAGATGAAAATCTAATAATCATGGAAGACTGGAGTAATTCAGTCCATAGTGGGAGAAGAGAATCTAGCAGTAGTGGGATACTGGTATGTGGTAGTAGGGGATGGACTACATGAAAGGGCTACAGGAGAATATGGGCTTGGTACTAGGAATGGAAGAGAAGAAATACTGAGTTCTGTAATAAGTTTCGGCTATAGAGAGCCAATACTGTTCGAGAACCACAAGAGGAGGATGTATACTTAGAAAAAGCCGAGAGACGCGGGGAAATTTCAGGTGGACTACATCATGGTGAGGCAGAGATTTCGAAATCAGATACTGGATTGTAAGGCGTCCTCAGGAGTTGATATAGCTTTAGTAGTGATGAAGAATAGGTTGAAGTCTAAGAGACTAATCAGGAAGAAAGGGTCAATGCGCAGAGGCTTTGCACAATTGCGCGTATTACCCTGGCACGCCTCCTCCTCAATGCAGATTCCCATTCATACCCAGACCATCTGGTATTCCCCGTAAACTAGAAACAACATTTCAGAAGCTCTCCAACAGTATTGGTACAGCAGCTCAGTATCAAATGGGGAATCCTGCTTGGAACCCAGGCGTAGGTGCTTTCGTAAGATGAAACTACATTGTTCCAGAGACCTTTCCAAGTCTCGAACATTTATAATGTATGTATGCAGACTGAAAGACAAATGAAAATCAGTACCAAGGCCGAGATTGGAAACTGGCTCTCATCCTCAAAAGCAAATGGGGTGGCCACTATGCTTGGCTCTGCACAAGTGCACATTCTATCCTAGCACTCCTACTCCTCAATACAAATTCCCATTCACACCCAGACCACTAGATATTCCACCTAAATTAGAACAGGACTGTAGAGGCTCTCCAACTTAGTCGGAACAGCACCAAAGCTTCTAACAAAGTAGGGGATCCTGACTAAAACACACGCATAGGTCTTTAATCAAATGTAACCATATAGTTCCAGAGACCTTTTCAAGTCTCAAACATCCTTGTACTGCCAAAATCTAAAACTGGCATGTCATGTTTCGTTATTTAATATTGCTATTGCCATAGAAACTCGTTTTTGTAATATCCTTGAAGAATATATCGACTATACTATGAGCAAGGAATTATTGTAATCGATCTTCCTGGCGATACAGATAGGTTACTTGAATTTACTTATGTTTTTCACATATGTTCGTGTTGTGTAACCTTTGTTGTGACTGCTTATTTCAACCATTTTACATCGTAAAATGCAGAAAAAAAGAAGATTAATTTCAGTAGTAACTTCTAAGGTAGCCAACACAAGTGTGTCTTTGGAAACAATAAGAATGAAGAAATTATTGTGACACAACGAAATGAGATTAGGCCTAACTGTTCGAAATGTTTGAAACACCATACCGAAAATGAACGAGATGCTGGTGTTACAAATAGCGAAAATAAAGGCTACATTTTATTTAGTAAGTTCAAACTCTGAGAATTGCTTTTGTCTGTGGATAAGTGTAGACACTGTGATAGACAAAAATTCTTTAAAGTTATCGTGGACGTAAATAAGAGCAGAGGCCTATTCAGCAAATCGCTTGAAATCAACGGAATGAATCAGTTGTAAGCTCCAAAGTGCCATCAGCATTCCAGCTAGCATAATGACTGTACGTAGGGAGGTAAACGAAAAGGGGTACGGCTGTCGATCAACACCTCGTAAGCCACACATTTCTGTAGTCAGTGATAAGCGACGATCGATTGATGCAAAGACCGACGGCGTTGGACAATGGATGACTGTAAACGAGTGATTTAGAGTGATGCATGAAGCTATACTCTTCGGCAGTTTGATGGAAGGGTCTAAGTTTGGCGAATTCTTGAAAAAAAAAAAATACCTGATTTCAAGTGTGGTATCATAGGGAAGCACGGAGGAGGCGTTGTAGCGTTATGGCGCTGACTTTCTTGGTTGTGGTGTGGTCCCCTTACTGCACATAAGAAAACGCTTGCTTGGGACGGATACAAACACGTTTTACAGCACTTCGGAGTGCATACAGCAAACAGCAATTCAAAGACGATGACTGTTTGTATCAGCATGAGAATGCACCCTGTCATAAATTAGTATCAGTGAGGCTATGGCTTCTGAACAAGAACATTCCTTGAATAGACTGACCTGCCTAGTCCCAACCAGAACCCAATGCAACGCCGTTTAGATGAGTTAGAATGTCGATTTCGTTCCAAAACCCAGTGTACATCATCACCACCTTCTCTCGTTTCTCCGGCCGGTGTGGCCAAGCGGTTCTAGGCGTTTCAGTCCGGAACCGCGCTGCTGCTACTGTCTCAGGTTCGAATCCTGCCTCGGGCATGGATGTGTGTTACGTTCTTAGGTTAATTAGGTTTAAGAAGTTCTAAGTCTAGGGGACTGATGACCTCAGATGCTAAGTCCCCATAGTGCTCAGAGCCATTTGAACCATTTTTTCTCTCGTTTCAGCGCTTGAGGAGAAATGGTCTGTCACTCCTTCACAGATATTCAGACACGTCATTGAAGGTGTCCCCATCATATTTCCAGCCATCATAAAGGCGAAGGGTGGACATTCTCCATCACATTTCAAGCTATCATTCTGGCGAACGGTGGACACAGCCCACATTAATGTCCAGTAATAAGTGTCTGGATACTTTTGACGAGTGTATTTTGTAGGTCACCGATACATTTATATCAGTATTTTAATTAATTAATGTTAATTAAAACATACCCTTGAGGATGATAAGTAACCTCACATTTTGCCTGAGCTATGACATTCAGTTATATCACTATATTTTTCAAAGAAACTGTCGAAACGTAGGTTCAAGTGCTATCATATCAGGCTCCACGGGATTAATTTATGGATACTCTCCCGCTAAATACGTCTTACGAACTGTCAATAAAAGATGGTACTGACTTTCAGTGAGTGATAATAAGGTTGGGGATAATGTATAGAGGAGAAAGCGATACACGGAGAAAGCTGATAATCGCAAGTGCAAAGGTTAGTCTGTAGCAAGGTGGATAGTTTCAAGTTACTTCATGCGTTTGTTATGTTCCATCAGCGCCAACTTTTGTAAAGCAAAAATTTAGCTCGTCGTGAGCAAAGAGTCTCCGTTCTGAAGCTCGCTGAAGCTCGCAATAAATCTTCAGTTTATGAAGACAGCAGAATTCATTAGAATTTTATTGCAGTCATCGCAGACAGAGACTCCGGAGGAAAGATCAGAGTATTACAGTGCACACTGAAATATTTAAACAAGTGTTCTTTCCGCAATCAACACTTGAATTGAACCGGTAGAAGTCCTAATAATTGCGCCGAGCTATTCATAGCGTTTTACAGATTTTACGCTGTCCGTCTGAAAACTTCCGAATCTGTTTTTTTATTCCTGATGTATAAGCGACATCAGGGCAGTAATTGCGATGATAGCTTGAACTGCAAACAGGAGATGTGCTTTGGACCATTCAGTAGTGAGCAGGCAGTGTTAAATAATGGAGTGCGGCCGTAGACTCAGGAATTAAGACGTTTGTCGTGACTTGATTGAATGCAAACCGCGGTCAGATCTTTTCTGGAGAAAATCACCACGGATGATGGGATTTGGTGTTATCAGTAGGAGCCTACCACGAAACGACAAAGTGCAGGAATTCGCATAAAGGGTCAACGCTTTGACAACATAACCGACATTCAACCTAATGTGAGGAGAGAGTTAAACACAATCTCAAAGAATAACTTTTTGACACTTTTACATTGTTGTATGAAAGTTCTGCGCTTCGTTCTGCACGAGGGGGGGGGGGGGGGGGGGGGGGGACTATAAAGAAAACGCGAAACATTAAAACCAGCGTCTTAACTTTTCTCTGTTTTGTATTAATCCAGTGGCCGGCCGCGGTGGTCTAGCGGTTCTAGGCGCGCAGTCCGGAACCGCGCGACTGCTACGGTCGCAGGTTCGAATCCTGCCTCGGGCATGGATGTGTGTGATGTCCTTAGGTTGGTTAGGTTTAAGTAGTTCTAAGATCTCGGGGACTGATGACCACAGATGTTAGGTCCCATAGTGCTCAGAGCCATTTGAGCCATTTTATTAACCCAGTCTCGAAACTTTTGGGACTAACAGGGCAGATGTAGATGAATGCAGAGGGTAGAACAGTTCATGGAGAAGAGGACTGCTGCCGCGACAGAGGCGAGACGAGTCGGAAGGCGGCGGGGCGGGCTATATTTGAGAGCTCATCAGGCGGGCGTGTCGCCGCCCTTGTCGCGGATCTGTTTACTGTAGCGGGAGACCGTGTTTGGCGTCGGGGCACGCACTTGTACCTCGCACGTGCACGCCGCTCGCTTGCCGCTGCCGCTGCCGCCGCTTCTGGGAAGACGCGGTGTCCGGCGGCGGCGGCGGCTGCTGCTGCTGCGGCGGCCGACGGCCCCGCCGGGTCGCTGCCCACGACCTCTGCGCAGCTAAGCGGCGACTGACTCCAGTCGTACCCACAGCTCTTCGGGATCCACTAGGCTGCAAAGTGTTCAAAAAGTGAAACGACCCGATTTGTTTACTTAGCCTTTGATGCCCTGGAACAATCACAAGTTTAATAACGATGACAAATTGGGAGTTATAAAAACAAAAGGGAATAAACGAAGACCGATGTGCAGGTATCTCGACGACACAGTTGCTTTAGGGGTAGAGTGATCTACCAGAGATGCGATGATAGCAAGTAAGGGGAAATCCTGAAATGTACGTGCCCCGTCTATGCCACGTCACTACAGTCGCAGCTTAGAGAGTCTCCCCGTACCTAACCGCGAGAGTAACAACTGCTCTCCTCTCCCCACTGTTCATTCGGTTCTCTCTGCACCATGTGGTCTGTGGAAGAGTGAAACCCGGGAGTTTTAAAGTTGAATTTTCGACCGCAAGACGCCTTTCTTGAGGGGAAAATGACCACTCGGTCTTCCAGGCAGCCACAGAATTCAAATCGTGGTTCTCCAGATCGATTAACGAAATTTTAATCGGATTATAGAATCTTGCTCAATGGTGATATTAGTGTAAGGATAGGTTATATCTAATGATGCAAACCTTGCTTACTAGGAATCTTGATTTCATAAATTACTTTTAACGTTTGCAATGTATTTGTAATACTTAAGGCCGGCCGTGGTGGCCGAGCGGTCCTATGCGCTTCAGTCTGGAACCGCGCGACTGCTACGGTCGCAGGTTCGAATCCTGCCTCGGCCATGGATGTGTGTGACGTCCTTAGGTTAGTTAGGTTTAAGTAGTTCTATACTTAAGTTCCTCTTAAGAACAAAGAATGTTTTAAGAATAGTATTCAGTATTTTGTATAAATTGTAAGATGGATTATTTCTACCATTTACAATAGAATGAACAGTAAATTAGACTTATGAAGCTTAATTTGCTATCTTAATTTCGGTAACCGAGCGTTCATAATTTTGAGAGCAATCTTTTCTTTATGTACAAAAAGAGAATTGTTGTCATCAATTAGTTTTTTAATATTTCTATGGAAATTTTAGCATTTTGCAAATGTGTCCGCAGCTCGTGGTCGTGCGGTAGCGTTCTCGCTTCCCGCGCCCGGGTTCCCGGGTTCTATTCCCGGCGGGGTCAGGGATTTTCTCTGCCTCGTGATGACTGGCTGTTGTTCAAATGGCTCTGAGCACTATGGGACTTAACTTCTGAGGTCATCAGTCCCCTAGAACTCAGAACTACTTAAACCTAACTAACCTAAGGACATCACACACATCCATGCCCGAGGCAGGATTCGAACCTGCGACCGTAGCGATCGCGCGGTTCCAGACTGTAGCGCCTAGTACCGCTCGGCCACTCTGGCCGGCTGACTGGGTGTTGTGTGATGTCCTTATGTCAGTTAGGTTTAAGTAGTTCTAAGTTCTCGGGGACTGATGACCATATATGTTAAGTCCCATAGTGCTCAGAGCCATTTTTGCAAATGTGATCCTGAAGTTACAATAAAAATTTTTAAATGAAAACCGCAAGGATCGCACAGATGACAAGCCACAATGAAATACCAAATGTTGCGGAGTGTTACTTCCTTTCGATTTTCTATCATAAATAAAATTTATTTTCGCTGCATACATCGTCTCATATTTATGTTTTTTGCTACTGATGATGATGATGAAGTCCCATAGTCCGATGAGCATAGGGGACGATGCGGGAGACCGGCACCGCCGACTAGGCAAGGTCCTAGCGGAGGTCATTTGCCATTGCCTTCCTCCGACCGTCATAGGGCTGAATGATGATGATGAAGACAACACAACAACACCCAGTCATCTCGAGGTAGGGAAAATCCCTAACCCGGTCGGGAATCGAACCCGGGACCCCGTGCGCGGGAAGCGAGAACGCTACCGCATAATCACGATCTGCGGACTTTTTGATACTACATGTATAATAATTGCACTCTACTGCAATATAATAGTGGAATTACACTCTGTAACCTTTGGCTGTAAATGACGTTTGGCCGGAGGCAGTTGGCAGAGCCTCCGCTACTGTACCTCAAGTGGCGGTGCGTTGGTCAGCAGTGTTTGTCGTCGTTGCATGGCGGGCTGCTCCTCGTCACATTCTCTCCAGCAGTCGTCGTGGGTAGACATATAATCGTACTTTGAATTAGTTATTTTATTTACATATATTTCACAGAGTTTTACTGGTTAATGATGATCGTATCACAATGGAAGCTGGTCACCCGATTAATGAACTTTGAAGTTTAAGAACCTACATGCGACACCGGACTTTTTTTATTTAAAGACTTTTATTCTAATATTTCGATCGCTGTTTCCCTGGGACCATGTTCTTAGAGATGTTCAGCATTTCTGTTGTATTTTATAGTATCACGCAAACTTGTTGCCCTTTACCTCAGCAGCGGTCGATATCCGGTTATCAATGCGCGGTTCAGCAGCGCAAGATAAAAGTAAACAAAGTGGGAAACTGTAGTTCTATAAAGAAGTACACAGAACTTGCCTTTATCAAATTGTGTCACCTAAACATCATACGTAGGTGGCGAAGGTTTAATAGAATGAATGGACTTAATTAACAATAAACTGTGTGGTTTACTCTGTTACTGTTTACCTCTGATAACTATGTACATTTTTGGGACAAATATTCTTAGGTATTACCTTCCAGGGGTTCGACTGTAATAGAAAACAGCACATAGTTAACATTAGGTCCCAAGATCGGTTCAGTTGCCATTTCATACAGGGTGTTTCAAAAATGACCGGTATATTTGAAACGGCAATAAAAACTAAACGAGCAGCGATAGAAATACGCCGTTTGTTGCAATATTCTTGGGACAACAGTACATTTTCAGGCAGACAAACTTTCGAAATTACAGTAGTTACAATTTTCAACAACAGATGGCGCTGCGGTCTGGGAAACTCTATAGTGCGATATTTTCCACATATCCACCATGCGTCGCAATAATATGGCGTAGTCTCTGAATGAAATTACCCGAAACCTTTGACAACGTGTCTGGCGGAATGGCTTCACATGCAGATGAGATGTACTGCTTCAGCTGTTCAATTGTTTCTGGATTCTGGCGGTACACCTGGTCTTTCAAGTGTCCCCACAGAAAGAAGTCACAGGGGTTCATGTCTGGCGAATAGGGAGGCCAATCCACGCCGCCTCCTGTATGTTTCGGATAGCCCAAAGCAATCACACGATCATCGAAATATTCATTCAGGAAATTAAAGACGTCGGCCGTGCGATGTGGCCGGGCACCATCTTGCATAAACCACGAGGTGTTCGCAGTGTCGTCTAAGGCAGTTTGTACCGCCACAAATTCACGAAGAATGTCCAGATAGCGTGATGCAGTAATCGTTTCGGATCTGAAAAATGGGCCAATGATTCCTTTGGAAGAAATGGCGGCCCAGACCAGTACTTTTTGAGGATGCAGGGACGATGGGACTGCAACATGGGGCTTTTCGGTTCCCCATATGCGCCAGTTCTGTTTATTGACGAAGCCGTCCAGGTAAAAATAAGCTTCGTCAGTAAACCAAATGCTGCCCATATGCATATCGCCGTCATCAATCCTGTGCACTATATCGTTATCGAATGTCTCTCGTGCAGCAATGGTAGCGGCGCTGAGGGGTTGCCGCATTTGAATTTTGTATGGATAGAGGTGTAGACTCTGGCGCATGAGACGATACGTGGACGTTGGCGTCATTTGGACCGCAGCTGCAACACGGCGAACGGAAACCCGAGGCCGCTGTTGGATCACCTGCTGCACTAGCTGCGCGTTGCCCTCTGTGGTTGTCGTACGCGGTCGCCCTACCTTTCCAGCACGTTCATCCGTCACGTTCCAAGTCCGTTGAAATTTTTCAAACAGTTCCTTTATTGTATCGTTTTTCGGTCCTTTGGTTACATTAAACCTCCGTTGAAAACTTCGTCTTGTTGCAACAACACTGTGTTCTAGGCGGTGGAATTCCAACACCAGAAAAATCCTCTGTTCTAAAGAATAAACCATGTTGTCTACAGCACACTTGCACGTTGTGAACAGCACACGATTACAGCAGAAAGACGACGTACAGAATGGCGCACCCACAGACTGCGTTGTCTTCTATATCTTTCACATCACTTGCAGCGAAATCTGTTGTTGAAAATTGTAACTACTGTAATTTCGAAAGTTTGTCCGCCTGAAAATGTACTGTTGTCCCAAGCATATTGCAACAAACGGTGTATTTCTATCGCTGCGCGTTTAGTTTTTATTGCCGTTTCAAATATACCGGTCATTTTAGAAACATCCTGTACCTGTAGCAACAAAGTACTAAAGCGGGATAACCATTTATCATGTCTCACAGATGAAGACGTAACTTGTGAACGTTACGAAAGCATTTTTATGTATATTACAGTTAAGGACGTTGATCTGAACGACCGAATGACATGTTCTCTTTGTCATCTGTGTGGCTGTGTAAATGTGTCATGCAAAAAAGAAAAAAATGATGAAATCAGAGTTTAATGTCCAATAGACAACGCAGTTACTAGAGACGGAACGCAGGCTGGGTTTATGAAAGGATGGGGAAATAAATTGGCCTTGACCTTTTTAAACAAACCATTCTGGTATTTTCCAGCAACAATTTAGGGAAATTGCGGAAAAAGTAAAACGGTATGAACGGATGGGGATTTGAACGGGTTGTCCTACGGTATGCAATTCCAGCATGGTAACCTGTGCGGCACCTGGAACTACATTGTCAGCATCCAAGTGCAACATGCATAAGCTACAGATGATAACTGGATGTACACAGGCTTTCATCGAACACTGCATGAAAAATAATTCATGAAGACGATTTTGAAAATGACAAGCAATACTGAATGCGTGGCTAGACTGGGTATCTGGTACCCAACCCTCCCGCTGTCAGACACTCAGATCGTCTCCATACGTTGTATGTCGACAGAGCATCAACCAAAACTCTGATTTATTTCTTGCTGTGTGCTGTCGTTCAGCAGAACGTGCATAAACGGTAATTGAAAATGGCACCAGAGCTATGGAGTACATCAAAAGCATAATTATAGCAACTAACATACGTTCCTTCCTTGGGGAAATTGTTAGAGCCTTAGATCACGGGGTCAAACCCCACTGACGACAAAGTTCTTTACTGTATGGCAATTAAAAGGGCACTTTGGAGTTTACAGCAACGTTCTCTTGGCAGTCTGCCTTCGCTTCGTTTCTTTAAGAGTAGTAAAGAGTACATTTGTAGTTTCACAGAATATGCAATCAGAACAGAAAAATAAAGAAACAATTGCAACACAAATGTGGAAGCAATAGTAATAATAATAAATAGTAATAAACAAAGTAATAATATCGATAAGAAGTACATAACGTTTAACCAACGAAGCGATTGCATGCTGCAAAAGAACATCGCTAAAAACTGCAAAAAGTCCTTTTACAGGTCAGGAAAATGTTCTCCCATATACCAGTTTAACGCGTAAACAGTTAAAAAAAGAAATTATCGTTGATGGTGTTTGAGAGGAGGACGTTTGGTACAACGACCAAACACTCTTCCTTCTCACCCACGCGAGATCTACAATAGAGTCACTCATACGTACGCTTTTTCCTGTGCTCCGTAGCTCTGGTCATACTTTTAATTACCGTTTACGCATGTTCTATTGGATGAAAGCACACAGCACGAACTAAACCGGTGTTCGATGTTTTGGTTGATACTCTATCGACATGTAATGTTCGGTACTGCTCTGAGTGTCTGACATCTGGAGGTTTGGGTATGAAGGACTGCCAGAAACGGTTGTTTCACAAGAGATTGTCCCCAAATGCAATACTTCTGCAACATGTTGTATAGCTTTATACAAGTAATGGAGCCCTGAGATTACCATACCATGTTGGAGGTTGACACAGCGCGTTCATAGACATCCGGTTGCGCCAAATTTAGACATACGGGAGACTCTTGTGCTATTCCGAGAGGAGAAAATTAAACAGCAATGACTGCCAAGTGTGAGGAGTGTATGCCTTGGCCAACAGCGGCCACCGGCGCCTCGTCTGTAAACAGGATGCCCGGGACAGAGTTTTATGTCCGGGGAGACAAAGGCGACGCCAGCTACTGGCTGGGTTCCGCTACACCTGCGCTGGCTTCTGGGGAAGGCGCGGTCACAATAGCAGTCAGAAATATCGCCGGCGGTAAGCAAAGAGTCAGCTTGTTAAAGTGGGCCAGAGAGCAGACGCTGAACGATTCCGCAACGGCCGTCACATCATTCACCAAGATGCGGTGCCGTAACAGTACCTGTAGTACTCAGTGGTTCTACATCTGCATCCACGCAATTTATAAAAGTGGGTGTACATATGTCTGTCTGTCTGTATGTATGTATGTACGCATGTTCCATACTTCCTCCTAATCCAGTGGACCGATTTCAACTTAACTTGGGACACATATCACTTACTGTCTGGAAAGAATCAATGTTGTGGTAAGAACTGCCCATGTATCAAAGGGGTGAAAAAATCAGTGTGGCCCACAACTCGATAATACCCATACTTATCCAGTATTTGGAAATGGGAGCACTTAGAGACTTTGCAACAAACTTTTCACGCAATTTCAAACCTTCACGAAACTCTTTCTCGCTGATGTCTGCCCACAAATCAATGAAAGGAAAAAAGTTCGTTATTCATGCAGTACACCTGTCACATGAAGCATGATAATGTAATTTATTACTTTTTTGCTACTGACTCTATTCGCAACACAATTCGCAGACAGCATTCACATATACCGTTGAATGTACCTAGAAAGACATATCATCGTACGACATATAGTTCAGGAGATATGATGTGATAAACACAGAGATGCGTGAGAAAGTGCCGCATCATGCGTGACGTTTTAATTTATTACTTCTTTACTACGAATTCCATTCATGACACATTTCGCAAACCGTAGCCACATATAGGACTGGACGTACCTGGAAAATTATATCACTGCACAGAACATAGCTCAGGATTTAGTTCATCGCAAACATTAATCTGCGTGAAAATGGAACAGCAAGACGAAATTCGCTAGACATGCAGATCAAACACGCGTACAAATACGCGTGAAATTTATTAAATATGTGTGAAATGTATCTGACATTTTTGTATCCGAACAAATCCACCGATAAAAGCTCATTCTAAACCCAATGAACGATTTCAGTCAAATTTTGTGCACCAATTAGCTAAACTCTAGAAAGAAATAGCGTAGGAGTAAGAACCACCAGCTTTCCATAGAGGTGAGAGTGATGGAGAGGGGAGGGGAGGAGATGGACAGACAACGAGGGTGAAGGAGGAGATCGGGACAGACAGGAGGAGGAAGATATCGACAGAGAGAGGAGAGGAGAATGGACAGAGGAAGGGATGGACAGATAGAGCGGAGAGGAGGAGATAGAAAGAAAGGGGGAGGAGGAGGTGGATAGAGTAAGATGGGAGCCAGAGGTGGGAGGAGGAGATGAACAGAAAGAGGGGAAAGAGGAGATTGCAAGTGTGTGTGTGGGGGGGAGGAGGAGACAGAGGAGGGAGGAGAAGATGGGCGGAGGGGGAAGGAGAAGATGGACAAAGGGGAGGAGCACAATGAGAAAGAGAGAGAGAGAGAGAGAGAGAGAGAGAGAGAGAGAGAGAGGGAGAGAGGGAGAGGGGGGTAGGGGGAGATGGACAGAGGGAGGGGCTGGAGGAGATGGAGGGGTGGAGGAGGTTAACAGAGAGAGGGGTGGTGAAGATGGACAGAGAGAGGGAGTATGGGCATGGAGGGTGGATAGAGAGAGAGGAGGGAGGAGTGGCGGATAAAAAAAGAGCGGGTGGACGAGAGCACTGGGAGGAGGAGGAACTGGCTAGTGAAAGGGGGAAGCAGGATATGAATAGAGAGAAGAGGGTGGAGGCGATGGACTAGTAGAAGATTGGAATAAATAAATACCCAGACAACCCTAGGTTTCTTAGCTAGCACGGCAACAAGCCTGAGGACGACACAGAGGAATTTAGAGGAATTTGTAGACAAAGGATACCTTTGACATAGGTTTTGAGTATATCAGGAACAAAGGGATAATGTCGAATTTAATGCAATGAAGAATCTATCTAACAATGTGCCAAAAAGAAGACAGAAGAACATACGATGTGTAGGATAAATTCCACATACGATTTTTTAGTATTTTAAACATAGCTGCGCAACAGCAACTGTTCCACGTAATAAGATTAAAAACAGCCGACCAGTCGCAATGGATAAAGTAATCTTTACCTAGGTTTCGACAGATTTCAATCTATCTTCTTCAGAAGGCGGCCTGAGGACAATGAACATCGTAATTTATATTAAAAGGTATGAAACATAAGTCAAGAATAGAGTTTAACACTTATTAGAAAGCTCTTGTATTACAAAATATGAGAAGGACTTCTGGTACTTACAGTATTACATTAATATGGAATGATATGTCATTGTCGTTTTTACAAATATCTGCATAGATCCATTAGTCCAAAATAAAATATAGCCCTGAAAATAGGGTTTGTCATGTAAATAAAAATTAATGCATGGAAGTTGCAGAGCTCACAAGCGACTGAGTATAATCGGCCAGCGTAGTTACACTGCGGCCAGGGCAGGTGGCGCTCAAGTCGCGAACTATGTGCCGATTGGCGTGCTGAAGCAACATGTAAAATATCAATATTAATTGCGTTCTTAGATAAAGTGACAATAAATAGAAGGAAAGCATTTAACACTCCCGTTATAACAGTATGGGAGCCTTGGGAACATTAACGTAGATATATACATCAAAAACGCAGTTGGCGCTTACGCCGTGAGTTACACGCAGTGGCATATACAGCCAGAATATAAAATTTACATTACAATATTAGTGAAGCATACACACCGTATATAAGTCAAAACTTTAAAAATAATCAGTAATGGCTCTTAAGACAAAAATTACGAACCCTGGTCCACAATCCAGTTAATACACATTCTCAGGGAGCCAAGGTTTTAGAATAAGAGAAAATCACATGAGGGCCGATGTAGTGGCAGCCATACATCGTGAGAAAACCACATTACATAAAAGGTAGTGAGCTTAAAGATTTGAAAGTGCATTATAGCTTCCTGAGAAAATAGACTACTGAGGTTACCAGCATTAATGTTATACAATGAACAGTACGGGTTTAAAGCCTTCGAAAAATTGTCTACAGGCAAGGTACAACTGGTCGTTCAGTATATTACCGTCTTTGAGCTCTAGATGTTTAAAAATTTGTAACTCTTCCCACAGATCTAGTCTACGCCCTTTGACTTGTCTGTGTAGGATAACCGTGTCTTCTAACTGTTTAGGCGTATGGCCGGCTATCAAGAGGTGTTCAGCAAAAGTAGAGTTGTGAACAATCGCTCCTTTTTTGCCTAACAGATGTTCTTTATATCGTGTTTTCACAGCTCTGCCTGTTTGACCAATATAATATGAGGGGCAGTTATTACAGGTTAGTTTGTAAACACCTGAATTGGGAAACCAATCGCTGGCAATCTCTACTGAATGTACAAGATTTCTTTTTAAACTGTTATCTGTAGAGAAGGAGACGTTACAGTTATATTTTTTATTTAGAAGACGTTTAATCCTATACGATATATTACCCAAGAAAGGGATGGAAATAAATTGTTTTAGTTTCTTTGGTATCCGTGGGGAGGTTGTTGCTCAAAGTCGAACAATTTTGGGAAATTTTCTTATTGAACAAGTAATCGAACATATTCTGATTGTACCCATTATTAGCAGCAATCGCTTTGATGACATTCAATTCCTTTTGTTGATCCGCAGGTGATAAAGGAGTAGTTACCATTCGGTGAATGGCGGAATGAAAAAACGCCAGTTTATGAGCTTTTGGATGAGTTGAGTCAGCAGGAATGACATTATCTGAATACGTTCCCTTGCGGAAGATATTGAAATGGAAGGTATTATCTTGTATAGAAATTGTTAAAACGAGGAAGTTAAGTTCACGTTTTTCATTTTGAAGTTCTTTTAAAAAGGAAATTTTTTCATGTAAACCATTGAAAGTATTGAAGAGATGCTCTAACTCATGATCAGTGCCATCAAAAGCAATGATAATGTCGTCGACATAACGTGCATAATAGCGGATTTTGTGGCGAAATTCTGAACTTGAATTGAAGAATGTTATTTCCAGGGCGTTGATGAAAACCTCACCTAAAATACCGGCGAGGGGGCTACCCATTGCTAGACCATCTGGCTGTACATACATTTTCCCATTAAATGTGAAATAATTGTATTTTAAAACGACCTTAAGCAAACCAATGAGTTCCGCAATCTGAGTTTCATTTAGTTTTTTATGCTTAAGAAGATTCTGTTTTACAAGGTCTATGGTTTCATCAACCGGGACATTTGTATAAAGGCTGACGATGTCAAAGGACACCAGTCTAGTGTCAGGTGTACATCTTACAGATTGAATATTGTTAATTAATTCCTTACTGTTTTTTACAGAAAAATTACTTTCAAATGTGAAAGCATCTTTAATTTTAAAATGGAGGCGCCTAGCAAGTGTGTGATGTGGACTGCCTATACCATTCACTACAGGGCGAATCGGGTGATTTTGTTTGTGCAGTTTAAACTGACTTCTGAACACGGGTGGTTTCGGGCTCATATTTATAAGCCCTTTCTTTTGAAAGTTATTGAACAGGCTGACGGAACTAGCTAAAGTACGCCGGATTTCATTTTGCAGTTCAGCGGTTGGATCTACGGTAACCTCAGTGATGTCATTTTCCTCAAAAAACTTTACAGTCTTTTCTATATATTCATTTTTATAAGCCACTACAGCGGTGTTGCCTTTGTCACTCTTAGTGACTAAGGCGTCGTGTTCTCTAAGCTTACGATTAATGCTTTTTACTATACTATATTCGCCCGACTGCCCATTAGGAAACAGTTTAATTTCTTTTTCTATTATGTTATTACATTCGTAGGCACATTTGACTTGCTCTGTTTTCTCTAATTTCAGTGATTCTAAACCGATTTTAAGATCTACAACGAGATTACAGATAACTGGATATTTATCGAGTTGAGCAGGCAAGTTATATTTAAGGCCTTCTACCAACAAGACTGACAAATAGCAGCTTTTACAGACTTTGAGTCATTATATTGTCTAAACTGCGACTGACGTCAAGCGTTCAATGTATACCCTATCTTAACAATGTATGTTCTTTGGCCCATTTCCAAAAACAATTACATTTACTGATTTATAATGACGAGTTAATGATTTAAAAACAAACTCCTAGTACTGTTTCGAAGACAATAAATGATGCTTCGTTCTGAACACGTTTGTAAATATTGTTCTTTTGACTCTTGTGTGGAAACTTGGTTATGAACTTCCAATAACAATACCTATACTCTTGATTTCAGTTGGATTTTATTCCTAACATTAATTGAGGTACAGTGCAAAATGCCAAACGGAATTTCAGGTGAAAGTCCTATATGCTAATTCCGTAGCATCAAAATGACTGAAAATCAATAGTGTTTACATCAGAATGTTCGAGAATCGTTAATGAATAATTTAAATACAACTGATCTAATAGGTTTTTTGCTATTGACATGATACATAAAGTGCACAAGTCACATTAAACACATTAGATGACTGAGAAATGTTCCTAAAGTCCGTATCCAGGTGAGTTGAAATTTAAGAATTTTGTTAATTAATTATTGATTTAACTGGAACATAGGTATTTCTCCTAACGTTTCTATGGGAATGTAATACTGTAGTTACGAGAATGAAATTATAAATTTTGCTGAAATTTGCGACGGTAAGTTAATTCACAACATGAAGTTTTCTTACTAATGATAACTTTCTATTAATTACAGTTAAATGATCTGAAATAATGATAATGATATTGATTCGGTATATAAGTGAACCACATAGTTTAATTTGATGATAGAAATTAAGAAAACTCATGCTTTCAAACGTTTTTCCATTACATATTGTGGTTCGAGTAATATACAATCTGCAAAACTTTTACTGGTATCGAGGCATTAATTAACTACTCTATAATTATAGCTATTACAAGGTCTGTTGTGTTTTCTGATGAAAGCTGGTCCTGACTCGGTGCCAGTGATAGCTTTCTGTTGGTTAGAAGGAGGCCAGTTGTGGGTGAGGCCAGCTGTGAGCCTGAAACCATCATGTCTACGTGCTAGACTCACTGGATCCACACTTGGAGTTACTGTCTGCCGTGCGATTTCTTATGCATCAGAAGCATTCTCGTGGCTATCTCACACACCCTGACTGCTGGTTTGTAAGTCAGTCCGCTGAATACATTTTGGGGTAGCAGAAATAAGATCAACCTCCCACGTATAATAATTTTTGAATGGTTTCACGTTAGACAAGTGACTGCAGCTAATTTATACTATAGCGGAACGTTGCTATCGATGGGCCAGCTCATTCAATGTGACGACTCGATTTCTCTGTGGATACTGACATCAGCGGCACATCACCAGTCATTAAGTGTACCCCGAGTTACCAAAGATTCACCATCTTAATCGTGAGTTGTTCCTGCAAGCCACGATGCAACAGTGAGAAAAGATAGGATTTGACTATTTTCTTGTAAGTGAGTAGTAATAGTGACTGAAAGTCGTACTGATATGGTAACAGTGATAAAATTTCTGTAGCCCTCATTGGAAAGTACGATCAGTTCACAATATTTTGACATATTCACAGTCTAAAGCTACGTGCTGTGGACTGAGACTAGGTATAGTTAAGTTTTGCAGTTCGAGTTGCCTTGATTGAGTGCAACGTACCTGCAATAAATATACGACCTATCTACAACAAATGTAGCCTATGTTCGTCTGTGAAAATGGTCTCAATAAGCAACAGGAGCTATCTGCAGGCGGAATCTAACCTGCACCTGTGCGCGTTGTATGAATGCCCGTTTCACTGTCATTAAAGCCATCTACAGATCGTTACATGAAAAACTTAAAACTAACATTTGGATAAGCTATCTGACTGCGCATTTGAATGTGAATAGCTACAGGAACAAACGAATCTGTAATAATGACTACCTAAGCTATCTGACTGCTTTTTGTATAAGAATTTACAAGTGATAACAGAATCTGGCTCATGCAACGGAATTTACTGGATTAGAATACATGACATGTTGTAGTGCATCAGTGTCTCTGATTTGGCCCTAAGATTTGCAGTCACCTCTTGAGATGACTGCCTTTTTCCAAATGGTTTACAGCAATTCGCATCAGCATGCAGCAGCAGCGGCTAAAGGTTATTGTTACTAAGAATGAATTTAATGAAAAGGAGTTTGGTTGGGTCCTGTTAACTACTAAATAACCTTTGAGAAGGGATTTCATAAATTAAGTCTATTTAAAAACTTCAAAAATCATCATTACCAATAATAAAAATGGTTCAAATGGCTCTGAGCACTATGGGACTTAACATCTGTGGTCATCAGTCCCCTAGAACTTAGAACTACTTAAACCTAACTAACCTAAGGACATCACACACATCCATGCCCGAGGCAGGATTCGAACCTGCGACCGCAGCAGCCGCGCGGTTCCGGACTGCGCGCCTAGAACCGCTAGACCACCGCGGCCGGCTTACCAATAATAGTTTGATAAGTATTAATAATGGAAAAATGCCTGTCAGTGACATTATAATTATCAATAGTGGCTGAGTGCCAGATTAACAAATTCTTTCAGTTTCAAAGTTACATCAACATTTAATAACCACAGGGTATTTATGACTTAGATGTGAAACAGAATTATTTTTATCTGGAGGGTAAGGAGGTTTCTTTAACTGACAAGCAAAAGATGGGATTATTGCAAACTCGGAATAACAATCACGAGACTAACCCTGGAAATGCGCTTTACGCTATGTTTGAGAATTTTACCTTGTATTTCAACTTCAAGCGTAGTTAAGCCATCTAAATCTCTCCTGACCATATAAATTAAATCAGGCCTTGAGTGTGGTAAGACCTACCATCACAGACGTTAGGGCAGCATGACACGTCTTCTGCTTCCGATCTCTCGACCGATTGTACTGACTCGTCTCACAACAATGCTTGGAATCGTGCTCCCATGTTTCGTCCTCAGATTGTTACTATCGATATCTGAGTGCTTATTTATTTCCGATCTTACACAATGTAAAGAATATCCTAAAGTTTCCTATATTGTTTTCCTTAGTCAACGTAATATTTGATGGCTGGCCCTGAGCACTATGGGACTCAACTTCTGAGGTCATTAGTCCCCTAGAACTTAGAACTAGTTAAACCTAACTAACCTAAGGACATCACAAACATCCATGCCCGAGGCAGGATTCGAACCTGCGACCGTAGCGGTCTTGCGGTTCCAGACTGCAGCGCCTTTAACCGCAGGGCCACTTCGGCCGGCGTAATATTTGATCAATGTAATGGAGAGATCTGACATACTCCTTACATGAGTTGTCTAAATTTAGGCCTAAGAGGACTAGTGTGAACAAAATTTAAGTAATGATTTTCATTATATCTTTTCTAATAGGATGTAAGTGTTTTGATGGTCAGTCAAATGTGGTTATTCTTATCTTTGAAGGTCACATTTATACGTTTAGCCACTTTGGTTTCAAATACACGTTATTCGGTTTCAGATGACATAAAAATCTCCTATCATAAAAAAATATGAAATGTATTGATACTGCCGGCCAATGTGGCTGAGCGGTTCTAGGCACTTCAGTCTGGAACCGCGCGACCGCTACGGTCGCAGGTTCGAATCCTGCCTCGGGCATGGATGTGTGTGATGTCCTTAGGTTAGTTAGGTTTAAGTAGTTCTAAGTTCTAGGGGACTGATGACCTCAGAAGTTAAGTCCCATAGTGCTCTGAGCCATTTGAACCATTTGTTGTTTTGATACTTATTTTAGATATGCACAGTATTTAACAGCTATTACACTATTGCTCATTTAGAGAAACTGCATGACCCAATGAAGGAAACCAGTCGCCTAGATTGAGCCTATGCCACATGTTTTGATGATTTCATTTTTCACATATTACATTAACGGTGAATATGACTTTTATTTACTACAGTGAAATGTGAAAGATACACAGAAAGTAAAATATTTATTGTGATATTCAAGATTTTTGTTGCAAATTTTCCTTGGGAGGTGCATTCATAGCAACCCTTTCCTCTGTGCTGATAAATTTGTTGGAGACTTGTGATATGTAACTTTGCAGTTTCCGACTTGCTATAGCATTCAAGAGGCATTAATTTTCAACGAAGTGCGGCTGATGATTCAAACAATAGAACATATATCACTATTTTAATTAATTGTAAACACAAGAAAATCCAAAAATGAATTTGAACTGTTTCCTGAACTAGCAATACAAAAGAAGTAATGCTCTCATTTCAAACAAAAATCGATACAGCGTGAAAATAAGTGAATTTTAACTCTCTGCAGTAACAAAAGTGTTTAACACCTCTTCGCCCGTATGCTGTCGACTGAATGCCGTTAATATGACTCCGGAGTCACTTCCAGATTCAGATTTCCAGCGCTTCTCTACATCTCTTGAGGCAAGTGCCGGGAATCCTTTATTGAGAAGGCCTCAACTGAATTTTTCCCCATCCTTCCCCGATGCGGCTGTGGCTCCATTGCTAATGATCTATGTGTCGATAAGACGTTAAACAGTCGTCTCAGTTTTCCAGTCGACTGGACCTCGTCTAAAGAAGCTTTCTCGTTAAAGAAAAAGTTCTCTGAGGAGGGAACGTTGTTGCAGTCTCTCCACAGGACACTTTGATCTTATCACTTGTATTGTACCGACTGACATGTCTCTGCGGCGTCGTTGACCAACATTCGGTTTCGGTTAGGTTTTGCTACTTTTGCAAGACACTCAGCGCATCACTTTGTTTTGCTGTCCCATTATACGTCTGCAGTTACCGAGAATCAGAATTACTGGTCTACAACTGAAAAGAACATGTTCAGTTTCCTATTTAGCTTAGCTGGCTTAGGTAGCTGTAATTCGAGGTGACTCCTGAACAAGCGGTCAGTGTAAATAGTGCAATTTCGACAGGGGATGAAACAATGAAATGATCTCCAATGTCCGCGTCAATTCCTTCGCGTCACTAACTGAATAACAGTTATCACGTTAAGGGCACAATCAATCCTGAGAGAGCAAGGACGTAAACATAGTCTGAAGAGAGTGGTCACAGTCACACTTTGAAATGCTGCTTTTTTGAATAATGAATATAATCTGCCCCAATCGTTTAATTAAGGCTAAAATAAATTAAGAATAAATTTATTCTGTGCAAATAAATCTGTAAAATAAGGAGAAAAAGTCACTATTTAATGTAAGGAATTTATTTCTTTATTTTTTGCTGTTCCGCTAAAGAAATCCAGAGAAATGTTTACGTATCAAAACTGTAAAGCAAGTTGACGGCAGTCGCCGTAATTTGTTTTTGGATTATATAAAAGCACGAGCTGTGAGCTCTTGCTCTCTCTCGTTTGCTTTCGATGGCTGGTTCACTAAATGTAAGAGTCGCTCTCGTATCTATAACTTTTGATTAAATAGTTAAGCTAATTTAATTACAAGAGCCGTGTTTAAGTTAACAATCTACTTTCCTTTTTCATTAATTCCATATATCTGACTATTATGCTACATTTTAGAACATTTTCAGGCTTCAGAGAAGGAGAGTTGCCGACGAATTGTTTGGTGGCCAGAGCCGAACGCTACTAGTGCTGAATCGGCTATTGTTTTATTAAACTTTTATTTCAGCGTCCCTGAGATTTTTGTTACTCGTCTTTTCTGTCATTATCCAGGCAATGTAATTACGCAAGCTGCGTAATATTCAGATAGGTCATTGGCCTCTAAACAATGCCTTCGGTCGACGTTCTCGTCAGTCTGATGGGAATCTGATGCTGGTTCGCTGTATATACACACATCAAAATAATTTTTGCATCACCCCGGTTCTCAAAACTCCTGAAGACAGGCGCTGACTGTGGATATTTTATCACAGTCATAGCCCCTTTGACTGTTCAGAGATGTCACTACACCCGCCCTAAGAAGTAAACAACCATGCATGAGCAGCGCTTATGGGACGAAGGGGCTCCAACAGTGGATCATTTACAGTCATTCCACCAGGAAGGAGGTACACGCTTTTGTGTTGTCTCTAGTTCAACCATGTTTAGACCGTCAATACTGCGGTTCGATCGCTCCCGCATTGTTACTTTGTGCCAGGAAGGGCTCTCAACAAGGGAAGTGTCCAGGCGTCTCGGAGTGAAGCAAAGTGATGTTGTTCAGATATGGAAGAGGTACAGAGAGACAGGAACTGTCGGTGACATGCTTCGCTTAGGCCGCCCAAGGGCTACTACTGCAGTGGATGACCGCTACCTACGGATTATGGCTCGGAGAAACACTGACAGCAACGCCACCATGTTGAATAATGCTTTTCGTGCAGCCACAGGACGTCGTGTTACGACTCAAACTGTGCTCAATAGGCTGCATAATGCGCAACTTCCCTCCAGACGTCGATGGCGAGGTCCATCTTTGCAACCAAGACACCGTGCAGTGCGATACAGATGGACCCAACAACATTCCGAATGGACCGCTCAGGATTGGCATCACGTTTTGTTCACCGATGAGTGTCGCATGTGCCTTCACCCAGATAATCGTCGGAGACGTGTTTGAGGGCAACCCGGTCAGGCTGAATGCCTTAGACACACTGTCAAGCGAGTGCAGTAAGTTGGAGATTCCCTGCTGTTTTGGGGTGGCATTATGTGGGCTCGACGTACGCCGCTGGTGGTCATGGAATGTACGCTACAAGAATGCCATCCTCCGACCGATAGTGCAACCATATCGGCAGCATATTGGCGACGCATTCGTCTTCGTGGACGATCGCTTCAGATCTGCCGTCGGCAATGTCCCAGGGAATACGTTACACCGACTTATGGAAAGCTTCCAACGCCGCCTAGATGGGTGTGTTGTGCAGAGGGGGGATCATTTGACAGGAGTCATATTCAAAATGTTTTATTTATTTATTTAATCGTGTCCAAGCCATAGACAACCCACATATTACATATACACACAAATACAAATACAATACACATATGTATAAATAAAAAAAACCCAAAATGGGGAGTCACATTACAATATAAAGACAAACATAGTATATATATCATATCACGTCCCGCCAAAATTCAGCGCATTTAACTGCCACTGCCGTAGCGTTTGCCAGATCTTCTTTCCTGCACACTTCCCCCATGTTGCTGCATTCCAGGAGGTGGTCCATTGTTTGGGTCTGTCCGCAATGGCACGTGTCCGTCCCGTCTCGGTATCCCCATTTACACATGTTGACGTTGCATCTGCCCACCCCAGTTCGTAGGCGGTTGAGGGTTCTCCATAATGGCCATTTTAGTTCATTTCCAGAGGCCAATTGTTCGTTGGGTGAGATTAGAGGTGCCTGGTCTCCTGTAGACAATGTTGCTTTCCATTTTGACAATCTGGCCTTTTGTTTTGAGGTTTCGATCGGTTGAACTGAGGTGAGGAAACTCCGTCTTGATTTTAGACGTGTGTGTGGAGGGTTTTGTCCGAAGAGAGGATGGCACTGGTCGCGCAGCTGCTTGAGGCGCTCTGCTTCGCTTGCTATAGCTCGTCTGATGTTGGGTGGAGCTATGCCACTAAGCAAATAAAGTTGGCTAACCGGGGTGGGTCTTAGGCATCCCGTGATTACGCGACAGGCATCGTTCAGCAGAGGATCCACTCGTTTCGCATGCGCTGATCTTTCCCAAACTGGGGCAGCGTATTCAGCAACCGAGTAGCAGAGTGCAAGTGCCGACGTACGTAAAGTATGTGGGTCGGCACCCCATTTTGTGGAGAGTAATCCACCCAAAGGACAATGACTTACACATTAGTAAATGGAATACCTTTAACTATTAATTGACATAAGAGGTAATAAATAAATTACAGTTACTGCCTGATGGTGTATTTTTAATATCCTACTATGAACACTGCCGTACCCTGTATTTCGGCTGATGCAAAGTGTAAAACACTGAATGTTAAAAGTTTCATTTACTCTTTCATTCATATTCATGTACGAATACGTTGTTAAAAAAAAAAGTATGCAGTAGTTCAATACGTTGTTTCGTGGCATTATCAACAGTGTCAAATTGTTAAATTTACTAACGTGGTTGTAATGCATAACCACTTGACACATCAAAAGACTTGAAAACATTTTACTATGCTACCCCAACTATGCTTGCAGATTCAGTTCCACGTTTTGTCTTCCACGCCAACAATTTTAGTGGGCTGACTAGTATAACAGATCATACTCTTGACTGTAATTCGTTATAAATTGGATTCAAAACCGTCTAGACACCTAATGTAGGTTTTGATGGATTTTATAAATAATTTCCTGCAAGTAGAGATCACAAAAAATCGTTTCTATCATTGCTGTATAATTAAACTGTTACTCCGTACGAAAACAGCAGCCGACTGGGATACGGTAAATGCTACGTATTTAGGCTCACTGATAAGTGGAGGGAGATACATACAATAATTTCCTCAAAACATTTTTCCAGTGAAAGTATGAATCAGCAGTAGAACGAGAAATTGTATTTCTCGTATAGGTGGCTAATCACTTCCATAAAACACATCTAGACGAAATGTAATTGTGACTATACATCAATCTTGGTGTCAGTTTCGTGTAACAGGCTTACTGTCATTTCAGTGCAGGATTCGCTTCCTACTGCCAGCCTGTGCTATCAGCCTATCGACCATTCGTAACCGTGATTCCTGTTTCTTGCGTTTGTCCGGCCTTCCGCCGGACGTGCTCCTCGCTTTGTGGTTCTGCTGATATTCAGCAGTTCGGTGATCGCAAGATTAATATGTGTCCCGCGTATTCGTCGTCTTCCTACGGTTTCAATCACACATCTGTTTCAGATTATGCAAGGCCATAATATTTCTGGTTGTGAATCGAGCGAGAATAAGGAACTTGTCGAAACCCGATGAGTTTAACTACGTTAATTGATGGTTACAGGAACTAACTGTTTGCCAGCAGCGTGTCTGTTTCAGGCTATTTAGGACAGGAGAAATGGGATCTATTGTATATTTAATGTACCGATATCACAACTGTACTTTTTAGCAAAGAAATCTATGCTAGTAATGGATTCTTTACGAGATCAGAAAAGGTGGTCGTTAGAAAACAAAAAGAAAAGTAAGAAAAGGCATAAAGGGCGGGTATTGTGCATCTACTTAGCAGGTAGTTCTCAGTAGATCTGTGGCTCTAATGACTCAAGTGGTGTCTTATGTACTTTGGTCTGCATTTTGTTTTCCTAATGGACGAAACTCTCATTAGTATCTACTCGCATCTACTTCGCCTCTGTTAAACAGCAGTGCACTACATCTGAAGGATCGTGTCGTAGCTAGTGCATGAAACATCGAATCCTTCATTCTCTTCAGAGAATTTGTTGTCCCTTTGGGGGAAATAAATTCGTGTCTGCAGAATATTAATTTAGATCACATCAGAATTTTCCTGGAATATGGAGAGTGGACATGTTTTCCATTTTTACCCGCCTCTAATTAAACTTTATTAAAAATAAGCAGCCAAGTTTTGGAGTATTTCGGGGAGGAAGATATCAACAATTTCTGAATTCCCTTTTACTCAACAACTGGTCATCACAACGTGATAACTAGGGTTCGTATATTTAGATGTTCAAAATCAGGAAATTATTTATTTTTTTGTTTTAAAAATACTTGTGACAAAAATTAAAAATATTTAATAACAATTCAGGTTATTTATGTGGTTATGAACAGTATGCAGTGCTCACGAATGCAATTTACACTATGCCTCACAGAGTACTATTGAATTACAATACGCAGTGAGACTCATCCTCAAGTGGTCAACCACAAATGTCCCGAAATACTGTCTTCTACTGGGAAAATGAGCGCTCCACGTCACAAGATTTCAGTCTGGCAAATTCATAGCAGGAGCACGTCGCTCACATTCACATCAATATCCTCTTCTTGATGCCCATTTAACACATATGAAATTTTGCACGTAGTTTAAAACCGACTATTGTTTTCAAATATACATCTGAATTTATCTTTTAACATTTGTGCTATAGATCCACTAAGACTGTTAAGTTTTGTTTCTACGTCATGAACAATCTGAACTGTTTCTGACAGAACGATCCCTCCTTTAAGTTTGTAAATTGTGCCGCTTAGGAAACACAAGATAGCAAGATACATATGATAACTCATTTTTAAAAGTTCTGTGACTCAACATTCCCTGGTGGATTCCAATTGAAACTGCAACATCTTTGTCCAGTTCATTAATTACTGACGCCAAACCATCAAAATTTCTAGATACAGGGTGGCCCACGAATAGCTGAAACATTTAATATTATCACAACACCTTTATTTCTGTAACGAAAATTTTGAAATTCTACACACAAGTAGTATGGTCCATCATGGAGATGCATTTCACTTCAACACGTGTTCAATATGCGCTCTACTGCAGCGGACAACTTCGCGAAGGCGAGTACATACATTCCTTATACAACTTTGCGGCCCAAGTCTTCATTTACCTCGTTACACGATTGACCTATCTGGGTATGTATTTCCATAATATTCCTTGGTCCTAAAGGGAACTGTTCCTCTTTCAAATATCCCACAAAAAATCACATGGGTTTAAATCTGGACTTAGAGGCTAAGAGAATCCGCTACGATCGTGCTGCAGATGACGTTTACTGCAGAAAATCCAGTACAGCATTAGCTGTGTGTTCAATGGAAGATTGGTGGCGAGAAAATGTGTCACAAAGTCATTTTCCTACATTGTCTTGTATCAGTCATCATTGGCAGTTTCATTAAAAAAAACACTGTTTCGATTAGGCCATGGCTAGAGAGATCTATCCACATTGTCACTTTTTCCCCCAAGCACGTTTTTTCATGAACATGGACATTTTTCATTTTGTCTCTACCCCAAAAGCGAACATTTTGTTTGTTTCCTGTTCCACTGAGGTGGATACACGCTGTGAACTATGTGTTGAACATCATTTCAACTTTTCCTTCTGCCAATAATGAATATTCCAGTCTTCTGCGCTTGTTCTGGTCAATCAGCTTCTGTAACACAGTCATTTTGTATGGGAAGAATTTGTGCAACTTCTCTTGATTGTCGCCGGGATGACTTGTTTTGGCTTTGCTGAATGGCGACCCGTACCACTGCGATGTTTTCCAGAGAACGAACAGTCGGAGCACGAGGTCGTTTCCTTCCAACAAACTGCTTCATTCTTCAGATTTTCTCGTTAACCGAAGACTTGTACTCCTTGACGGGGCCCAACGCGTGGAGTACGTGTCCTTTGCGTTCCTGTGCCACTTCTGAATTCAGCGTAAAGGAGAACTGGCATAACACTCTGCTGAACACATAATCGCTCATGCTCGGCAAACTACGAAGCACGGAACTGGCGATATTGCAGCACGACCTCTACCGACATTTCTATGAAACAAAGCGCGTTGGAGAGAAAGCTGAATGAAAAATAACTAAAGGTGCAATTTTTATTCAGTTTAAAACGTGTCAACTACCCGTGCATCATCCTATAGTACTGGACTGGCGCGACTGAAGTTCCCCACCGAGTCCTTACTGGTATGGGTGGTAGTGTTCCTTTGGGATTTTCAGTCCTGAAACGTGAATTCTTCTCGGTCACTTAATGAACACTCTTTTCCCATCATAAATCAATTTATCCTCATGAAGATATACTAATGTAATTTCTTCTCATAGTCTCTGTAAACCGTGTAGTGCACGTAACATGGATCAATAAGGGTAACTAACAAGACGTCCCTCTGCCTTCTTCATACGTATATGATACAGCACATGATATTAACAGTAAAACATTGCCAAATTTCACGTCGCCTGGCCACAAAACTTGCATTACTGCATTACATAAAGTTGTATTCGTCACGTGGTTTCTTGGTTTGTTAGCAGAATACATTTCTTCGAAAGCAATTCATAGTTTTTTGACACCCAAACCATGGCATTCCCAGCTTTCCTGCCAGCAGAGACTGAAGCTTCACCTAACACAACCCAGAGTTTCTCATTTTTACAAGCGAAACGAATATGCTGTACAGTTCGTTCTTGACAATTTGGAAGATACTTTTTTCTAACGTCGACTCTTTAGGCGTACCAAGATTTGAATATTTGTAGAAGAACTTTCTTAACACTGGATTATTTAACTTATCAAGAGATACGTCAGATGACACAAATACCCTGCATAAATCTTCTCTATGAAGGAAAATGTATCAGGTCTTGCAGAAGAGTCTGGAACTGCATGTAATTACAAGTTGCTTTTACGAATTGTTTTTATTTTCATCAAGTTCGAAACTTAAGCGATATGTTTCTCGCACTTCAGGTGTTGTGTAACTTTAAATCGCTGATCAGCCTCTATTCTTGTCCCACATGGTTGTCAGAACAGTTCACGTCCATATGAACTCTAATTACCCTTGAATTCTCCAATATACTGCTGCAGACGATAACTTGCTGATATTTTACATTAGGCATTGTAGTATTGTCTTGCTATTTAAAAGGCGCCACTCTTTCCTGAATTTGGTCATCTCATTGTAGTCGTTTCCTTTAACTCATTTTCGCATCTGAAACATTCTTATAATGATAAAGTATATCGTGGTAATTAAGAACACCCTCAGTGATTACAACAACCATAATTTCTTCTTTCAATGTTCTCTTAATAATTGGAGTTAATAGTTTGGAAAGCAAGTGAGCCGGGAATGAGATAGGAAGTAAGTAATGACTTGCGGCGGCGCAGGGCATTAGGGAAACGCGACTGCAAAAGTTGAAAATTTGTGCTGTACCAGAAGCCACATACTCCGTTTCTCTAGAATGTAGATACTCCTTAACCGCGTCGGCCATCCAGACACTCTTTTCGTCAGACCCAAATTCTCAAATGCCCACTCGTCACACTCCAGCAACCACCCTCCACCCATTCATCCCAACTCGCAGATTTCTGATTCTTACCAGAAGTTGGTTGTGCATCTGCACTGATACTTTATCATAAAACGGCCGTCGCACCCAGAGAATTAGAGATTTGAATAGTACCTGCCCTGTCGAACATGTCCAACAAAACAGACACACTTGTATTCTCTTTCTCTCTTCCTTGGGGCCTTTGTCCCGCTGTATTGCGGGATCGGCCTTGTTACTATTGATTTGGCAGTGTTAGTTGCAGAGGGAGGCCAGATGCCCTTCCTGCCGCCACCCCGAACACCCCCGGGATGGAATTAGTGTACCCCAGCTGTCTGTGCCTAGTGTAAGCCATGGAATAGTGCGAACGTTTCGAAATGTCTGCGATTTGTTTAACTGAGGCGAAACGTGGGGACCAGCCCGGTATTCACCTAGTGCGATGTGGAAAACCACCTAAAAACCACATCCAGCCTGGCTGGCATACCGGCTCTCGACTGTAATCCGTAGGGCGGATTTGATTCAGGGCCGGCGCGCCTACCCGAGTCCAGGAAGCAGCGCACTAGCGCTCTCGGCTACCCTGGCAGGTATATCTTCAATATTGGCTCCACAGTGGGTAGCTATTATGTGAATTACGTGAATTTTTTCTGCAGCTTCATGTCTGGATCACGTAATGAGCTCAAGAAGGGACAGATGCGGTTGTGTGACTCCAGCGTAGACCCAGGGGGGGGGGGGGGTCGACTCCTTTTCACAGGAGTGCCGTCGAGGGTCAGTGCACCGCGTGCGGGCCAGGTGGGCAGCCGTCTGCTTTGTTCCAACTAGGTGCCGACCGACAGCGGACGCAATCTTTCTTTGTGAATATGACGGTCAGCACAACATGGCCGTTACTGATTCCACCTTAAAATGCCTGTTTAATGAGACTAGACACATGCAGTTCTAGGCGCCGCAGTCTGGAACCGCGAGATCGCTACGGTCGCTGGTTCGAATCCTGCCTCGGGCATGGATGTGTGTGACGTTCTTAGGTTAGTTAGGTGTAACTAGTTCTAAGTTCTAGGGGACTAATGACCTCAGAAGTTGAGTCCCATAGTGCTCAGAGCCACATTACAGAAATTATCCACCGAGTCCAGAATAAACCAAAGTACAACCAGAGACAAAATTTTACTTAAATAACATACACCAAGATATTCAATCAATGCAACCCCGTAATATTACTAGTAGAATTGTTGACATTCAAATGTAGCCATACAATATCGTTGATCATGTGACAATTTCTGTCACGATTTTTCAACTTTAAATTGAATTTATTTCTGATCATTATTAAAGGAATGTCAGAACAGAACACACGTTTACTACCAGAATAACGACGAGAGAATACAGTGATCAGCCAGTACATTATGATCACCGACCTATCGATAACCCCGTCTAGGCGATAGCAGCTCACCTGGCGAGGAATAAGAGCTAGTCAGACACAGGTACGGTGCACGTAGTATTATTGAGAAGACTATCCGAGAGTGGAATGGAGAAGGTGCGAGATGTATCTGAGTTTGACGGAGAGCAGATTGTGATGACCCAGACGCGTCCGCACGAGCATTTCGGAAACTGCACGACTCGCCGGGTGTTGGAGGGGTAGTGAGCGTCTTCAGCAAGTGGCGAAACCGAAGTGGAAGCACGTCCAGACGTCGTGGTGTTGGGCGGCCACTCCTCAGTACAGGTGTCGGACATCGTACGCCGGACAGTCTGGTAAAACAGAATGGACGACGAACTGTGGCGGAGTTAACACCAGATTTAGCGCTGGTCAGAGTACAAGTGTGTCTGAACGCACAGTGCACCGAACACCCCTAACGATGGGGCACCGCAGCCGACGACCCATACATGTGCCAATGTAAACACCACGACATCGGCAACTACGTCTGAAATGGGCACGTGATAATCTACACTGGACGTTGGCGCAATATCAGAGAGTTGCATGGTCTGATGAATCCCGATACCTTCTTTATCGTGCCGATGGGATGGAGCGAATCCGTCGTCTTACAGGGAACAGTTCCTTGACATCTTTACTACGGAGCGGAGACAAGCTGGCGACGACCTCATTAGGCTCTGGGAAACATTTACGTGGACATCTATTGATCCAGTGTAGCTCGTGCAAGGTACCAGGATGGCCAATGAGTGTCGTAGACTTGTTGCAGTCCACGTACACCCCTTCATGACGATCATGTTTCCCGATGGCAGTGGCATTTATCAACAAGATAATACGCCATGTCACAAGGCCAGTGGCTCGAAGAACATTGTGACGAGTTCCAGTTGATATGCTGGTCCCTCAACTCGCCAGATATCAACACGATCCACCACACCTGGGATGTGGTTGAACGTGGCGTCAGAGCTCATCGCCACCTTCCCCGAAATTTATTGGAATTAGGTGACTTGTGTGTGTAGAGGTGGTGCCAACTTCCTCCAGCGGCCTACGAAGGCATGATTGCTTCCATGTCACGACGCGTCGCCGCTGTTATCCGTGTCAAAGAAGATGATACCGGCTATTAGGTAGGTTGCCATAATGTTGTGGCTGATCAGCCTATAATCAGTAAACAAATAGGCAACAACAGAAATAACAAAATCGCTGATCGTCTGCCACGACTGCTGTCACTAAATGTCAACTAAAGACCAAGATTTATATCTGACCACTACTAATAGAAAAGAGACAGTTACGGAAACAACGATACTGCATGGAAGTCATGACTAGAAAACGTATGTAAAATCATATTATTCAGTAGTAACTTACATGAAATACGATTGCACGAAAATTTGAACGACGTTCTATTACAGATAACCTGATGATGGCTGTAAAGCCGAAATAGGCTTCAACTAAAAATAATATTCATAGCAGCATTACTGTTTATATAAATATCTTGTGTCCTTCAAAGAAAGGATTTATTTTGTTCTGTATTTACTTTGAGTAAATTTGAGGAGAGTCCGTTTTGCGCCGAAATGCTTTGTTCCCCTTCTTTAACTCATTGGCTTATACAGCCAGCTCACAGCCCTTTTAGTAGGTGGGATGATATGTTATATATCATTGTAAAGCTGAGAACTCGATCTATTTAGTGGTGTATAACACACTCAGTTTCTTTCGATACTTTGCCAGTGATAAGCCATCGTTTCCAGGTTTTGTTAAGTTCGCCCCCCACTCTCCCCTCCCCCCCCCCCCCCCCCCCCCAACACCCAATCCCAACAAGAAAACACCCTCCAGAATTTGAGTAGTGTGCCTTTCAAGGAAGAAGCAAAGTGACACAGTGTATGAGAGTGAGTAATGTCTAGTGGCGTTGGACATGCCTGTACTTTCCTACGCATACCACACCAACCATAATTTCTAAAACAGGGTTCTCTTCACTTCTAATTACTTCTATAAATAGAAAGGATAGATTAATAAAGAAAATACATAATTTTGAGAAAAGTATGTATATGCTGATTTTCGTAAATTTAAATTGTAAACATACGGCCGAGGATGGCGAAAAATATTATATATGAGTGAGATTTGTACGGCTGCCGCCGCCTCTCGCATCCCAATCTCCATTCCAGTCTCCTTCATTAAGACCTCTCGCCTCCATTGTTTCGTTGACGTCGGCTTTCCAGCATCTCGCAGGTCTACCGCGCTTTCTTCTTTGATGTGGAGTCCATTGCCATACCCGTTTTGGACATCTTGTGTCTGGCATACGCTGTAAGTGACCATACAAGAGTAGGCGCTTCCTTTGTATGTAGTCTAGGATTGTGCTCTGATCTTATCATTTCTAATTTGGTCAAGTCTGGAGTATCCACAACTCCGTCTGCAGAAATCCATCACGACAGCCAGCAGGCGATCTTTCTGCCTCTGAGTTAGTTCCCACAACTCTGCACCATATGTTGTGATACTTTCAATCATTGTGTGGTAGATGGTATGTTTTGTTCTGCGCGTTATGTTTTTGTTCCAGAGAATACCATTTAGTTGTTTTATGGCTCGCTTGTCCTGGCCTATTTTATTGTTTCCATCATCCATACTTCTACCATTGGACGACAGTGTCACTCCCAAGTACTTAAAATTATGACACCCTTTAACAGTATCAGAACCCAGCTGTAAGTCGTTAACAGTATTTTCTCCCACTTCAGAACACATTTATGACAAGACCCCATTTTTTCATATTCTTATTTTAATTTGCGGAACATGTAATTTGCATCTTCCTCACCTCCAGCTACTAACACTTGGTCGTCAGCAAAAAAATAAAGTGAACAAGATCTCGTCGTCTGTAGGGACACCCATTCCTCCGCATTTCCTTTTCCATGATTTTAGTGCCTCCTCTAGGTAGATCTTAAGGAGTTCAAATGGTTCAAATGGCTCTGAGCACTATGGGACTTAACTGCTGTGGTCATCAGTCCCCTAGAACTTAGAACTACTTAAACCTAACTAACCTAAGGACGCCACACACATCCATGCCCGAGGCAGGATTCGAACCTGCGACCGTAGCGTTCGCGCGGTTCCAGACTGTAGCGCCTAGAACCGCTCGGCCACTCCGACCGGCTCTTAAAGAGTGTAGGGGCAACTGTGCATCCCTGGAGTAGTCCCTTTGTCACCTCAAACTCTTGAGATAGTTTATTTCTCACTGTAACGATTGCCGTACAACCTTGGTAGAGGAGTCTGACAGCTTTCACATAACTCGGTGAGTCAATACGTTGAAGCATGTATTCTGACAGAATTGCAGTCCGTCAGCACAAACTTGTGTTTACACTCTCGTCGGTTAGGTCTTGACGATGGTATTGGAACCCGTTAGTATGTTCCCCTTACATACGCAGAACATCCCTTAGAGCGTGGGCTACACGGAGACAATTCCCCACAGCGGTCACTGCTAAGTGGTTGGCCGCTGTCACTGCCCGGCAGCGCGGGTGATTCACGTCCCGCGGCGCAGGCGAGCAAGGCAAACACAATCCCCGGCGGTCCTCCTCGGAGCAGCGCGAGTACATCCCCCCCTCAGATATTGCATTCTTAACCAAACTCGGGCGCCCCCGCTCTGTGGGGCTTATCAGGAAATGAACACTTGGCGAGAGCCTGGTGGGCGCATCGGCCCGAACGCTTTAATTAACTCGACGGCTCCTGTTTCGTGTCAACATTTTCTGCACGTCCTGGCAGGGGCCGTCCCTCGGCGCGGCGGTGGCCCTCCGGGAAGTGCAGCGAAGGCGAGGGAGGGGAGGCAATCCTGGGACGTTTCCTTTCCTCCCGGACCTGCCACACTCGCGCCGGGGCCTCTTGCCGGCCGATGGCGGCCTTGATTACCAAATTAACATGTGGCAGGGAGACGCACCACCAGGGACTGCTCCGCAGAACGCGTGGGCTAATTCTGACGGAGCAGCGCCCACGGACAGCCGGCCAGATTAAGCGAAGGAAAAGCCAATTAAGAGCGGGACAAAGGCGACAAGCCGCCACCGCCGGCCAATCATCTCGACGGCGGCGACGTCGCGACAAAAAGGCGGGGCCTGCAAATGGATATCCCGGACAGTCAGCGGGCGACAAAATCAAATCTGCGCAGACATGTGTCCTCTGGATACGCAGGCTGCCGGCAGCTATTAACTGCAGACAAAGGAGCGGCGGCCTGATATACTCGGGAGACTTGAGTCGTGCTTCTGCGGCTGTGCATGTCCAGAGCAGGCAGCAAAACTGTGCTGCACAGATTGAAGGTATGAAACTCGCTTTTCGGCATATAGGAAGTAATACAGCTGTTCTTAATCAAACAAAATCAAACTTCTTAAGAAACTGGAAACAGCAATGATACGAGAAGAGTTCCATAAGCAATATGACATATTTTTCTAGACCAATTTCGGTTCCAAAAATGCGTAATTTTGTCGCGTCCCGGTACAGCCTCACTATACCAGAATGAAGTAAGTGCGAACTGCGTAGCGCAATCGCGTCGTTAACGACAATGGGTTAGTTATAAATTGCAGTCAACCTTTGTATCAGAGATGAGAGGCAGAGAATCTCCTTGGTTTGAAGCAAATAAGGTTCCTGAAAATAGGTTACAGAATTGCAATAGGCAGAAAACATTGGTTAAATGGTTCAAATGGCTCTGAGCACTACGGAACTTAACTTCTGAGGTCATCAGTCACCTAGAACGTAGAACTACTTAAACCTAACTAGCCAACGGACATCACACACATCCATGCCCGAGGCAGGATTCGAACCTGTGACCGTAGCGGTAGCGCGGTTTCAGACTGTAGCGCCTAGAACCGCTCGGCAAAACATTTGTTAGTTTCCATCAAGTTTATTCTCACATGTACCTATATGAGGTGTTGGACCATAAACCCCTTAGTAAGATGCAGTCTATTTATTCGTACTTGCCACTTTAAAGCTAATTGCTGGTACATATAAGAAACAGCTACAAAGCAGTCACTTGTTCTTGGTTAGCACTGAAATCTCTCTAAGTAATTGAGACAAAGACTGGAAGCCTCTGTTCAACACTATTCCAATGAAACTCTAAAAATCCTACTTGACCTGCAGTTCCTGAGTGTCCACCAGAGCCTATCACCGTCTTCTCGTAGCTCAAGTCTTTATCAGCTGTATCGGCTGCTATGGGCCTACTCGGCCCCGCTGGCGTCTCGCTGCGGAATCTCCAAACTGCCAGCACTAGCTCTGAATCTGCATCTGAATCTCTGCTTCTAGCTATTCCGCTGCCTGGCCTTTTATTTAGTTTGTCATGTACTTGGGTGCACACGAGTTAATTTGTTTCACACGACCCTTTCATTTCTAAGTGCTCGGATTGCACAAGAATGCCTATGGTTCCACACGGCACTCTCGTTTCTAATTGGTCGGCTTGCGCAAGAATGCCTTCGGTTCCACACGTCACTTTCGTTTTTAGCTGCACGCAACTTAATTTGGTTCCACACGAGTCTTTTCAGCACGTGATTGACACTCTCTCTTGCTGTATTATCGCCCTGGTATTTGCGTCTTCCATTGCACAAGTTTGATTCATGCTGCTTCCTGTGGCAGGAAGTCAAACACTAAGTTATTTGATCAACAAGCCATACTTGGCAGCCTCCGCCGCTTATCTTGTCCCTACGTCCTGGTGGACTATTTCTTAATGTCGGCTGGCTGTTTGCCTATGGAGCCTGAACTCTTGTTATGGTCACAAAGGCAAGAATAAAAATTAAAATTTTCTATGGTCACAACAATTTGTTGTGTAATGGAAGTGCGTTCCAAGCAGAGACGAGTCACTGAATTCTTTTGGCGGAAAACCAGACCATCGGAGATATTCATAGGTTACAGAATGTCTATGGAGACCTAGCAGTGAATAAAAGCACGGTTAGTCATTGCGCGAGACGTCTATCATTATAGCAACAAGGCCGTGCAAACATGTCCGATCTCTCGTGCTCCAGACGGCCGCACACAGTTGTGACTGCCACCCTTAGGACGAAAAGACTTCAGCGCGTTTGTCACCTGGAGCTGCAAAAGAACTTGTCCATCTCCATGAAAACGCAAGGCCTCAGACCAGTCCGCGCACCCGAGAGGAGGTCACATAACTTCATTGATGTACTTCCTCAACCACTCTACAGCCCAGATCTCGCAACTTCCGCCTCCCATCTGCTTGGTCCACTGAAGGATGAACTCCACGAGAATCAGCACGTGGATGATAGACAGGTTATTGATGCAACAAGACGTTCGCTACGACGTCAACCAGTAGCTAGCATACAGGCCCTCGCACTAAGATGGCGTAAGGCCAACAAATCGAACGGAGATTGTGTTGAAAAATACGGTTTTGTAGACATAAGTATCGGGAATAATATGGTGTATCGGAATCCTGAATAAAAACAACCTGTTTTCAGAAAATAATGTTCCATTACTTACTGTACGTCGTGCGCATACTTAATTCCTTGAAATACAAGGGAGTATTTCGGGTAGCCCAGTAAGTTTGATCGATTCGATTCTAATCTTTGCTTCTGTGAAAGTACCTTCTAAAGGGTGAAAAAGCGTGTAATACACTATCACCAAAACATCCAACACAAAACACAGCGTAATTCAATAAACATCATACACGTGCGGAAGTATTGTTAACTGCTGCCGTTGTTGTGGGAAGATCTAACAAGGGGACCGTACGCACTTCCCCTCACTGACTTGATTCATACTGAAAAGGCATGTTGGGCACCACTAGGATTTCAACCTATGTAAACAGAAAGACGCAGCTCTCGACTACTTTCGAGGAAATCGACTTTGAAAATGTTAGTCGTGCTTATATGCTTCTTTCGGTTGCTGGCACTCAAAGACTCCTCACGCGAGGGTGTAAGCACTTCCTTTCATAGACGCAAGATCTTAGGATCGAATCTCGTTGCCAATACTTTCTTACAGCGTGTGAAGAACCTTATAAAAGGACTCCAAGATTGCGCGTGCATCACTGAAGAGAACACAGAGGCGGTTTGTACAAAAGATTGCATGAAAATTCAGTGATACACCAGCAGTTGTCTGTACCAGTGATACACTTGATCTGCGTGGTACGCGGCGAAATTGCGTTAATTTTGTAAACCGATTATGATAGTAAATAGTAAACCAAGTTTTTTTTGTTTTTGTTTTTTTTGCAACAGACACACAGGAGAAAACCATACACATCCAAAAAATTCGGCTTTCATTACATGTGCTACACGTAGCAAAAATTATTGTTTTCCTTGTTTCTACAACCAATATCGTCTTGATTCGTGCGTTGTTCCATAGATTTCACATTATGCTTGTCACAAATGTAGATACAGCAATATCAGTAAAATGACTGTGCTGAAGTAGTTGATAAATACACTCCTGGAAATTGAAATAAGAACACCGAGAATTCATTGTCCCAGGAAGGGGAAACTTTATTGACACATTCCTGGGGTCAGATACATCACATGATCACACTGACAGAACCACAGGCACATAGACACAGGCAACAGAGCATGCACAATGTCGGCACTAGTACAGTGTATATCCACCTTTCGCAGCAATGCAGGCTGCTATTCTCCCATGGAGACGATCGTAGAGATGCTGGATGTAGTCCTGTGGAACGGCTTGCCATGCCATTTCCACCTGGAGCCTCAGTTGGACCAGCGTTCGTGCTGGACGTGCAGACCGCGTGAGACGACGCTTCATCCAGTCCCAAACATGCTCAATGGGGGACAGATCCGGAGATCTTGCTGGCCAGGGTAGTTGACTTACACCTTCTAGAGCACGTTGGGTGGCACGGGATACATGCGGACGTGCATTGTCCTGTTGGAACAGCAAGTTCCCTTGCCGGTCTAGGAATGGTAGAACGATGGGTTCGATGACGGTTTGGATGTACCGTGCACTATTCAGTGTCCCCTCGACGATCACCAGTGGTGTACGGCCAGTGTAGGAGATCGCTCCCCACACCATGATGCCGGGTGTCGGCCCTGTGTGCCTCGGTCGTATGCAGTCCTGATTGTGGCGCTCACCTGCACGGCGCCAAACACGCATACGTCCATCATTGGCACCAAGGCAGAAGCGACTCTCATCGCTGAAGACGACACGTCTCCATTCGTCCCTCCATTCACGCCTGTCGCGACACCACTGGAGGCGGGCTGCACGATGTTGGACCGTAGCCCAGCTTCATGGAGACGGTTGCGAATGGTCCTCGCCGATACCCCAGGAGCAACAGTGTCCCTAATTTGCTGGGAAGTGGCGGTGCGGTCCCCTACGGCACTGCGTAGGACCCTACGGTCTTGGCGTGCATCCGTGCGTCGCTGCGGTCCAGTCCCAGGTCGACGGGCACGTGCACCTTCCGCCGACCACTGGCGACAACATCGATGTACTGTGGAGACCTCACGCCCCACGTGTTGAGCAATTCGGCGGTACGTCCACCCGGCCTCCCGCATGCCCACTATACGCCCTCGCTCAAAGTCCGTCAACTGCACATACGGTTCACGTCCACGCTGTCGCGGCATGCTACCAGTGTTAAAGACTGCGATGGAGCTCCGTATGCCACGGCAAACTGGCTGACACTGACGGCGGCGGTGCACAAATGCTGCGCAGCTAGCGCCATTCGACGGCCAACACCGCGGTTCGTGGTGTGTCCGCTGTGCCGTGCGTGTGATCATTGCTTGTACAGCCCTCTCGCAGTGTCCGGAGCAAGTATGGTGGGTCTGACACACCGGTGTCAATGTGTTCTTTTTTCCATTTCCAGGAGTGTACATTAATAGGCATGGCCGTTACTTGAGGAGTAGTGTTCCAAACGTCGACATCCGCTTCCTAAGTCATTCTTAGAAAACTGAAAAAAACTGATTCCAATGTTAATAGTGCTCGCATATATAGAAATTATATCCTGTTGTCATTAAAAGTAACTCTACGTATAAAATAAATAAGCTTGAATAAAATAAAGTACCTATTTTATAAGGTCCTTAAATATGGAGGTATAGTGTCTGGGAACTAATTATTGAATTTGTCGCTTTTGGAACCAATAACGGTGAAAACGTCGGGTTTTGGAACTTATAATAAAGCCCTATGTCCCATCTTAGTTAAGAATGTTCATTTTATTCAAAATGTTGTACATAAAAGAATTTAATAAAATAGTCTCCTCAATTTAGGCTCTTTTATATTTCCATTAGCTAATAATAAGCTGCGTGGTATTTACGTGTTCAGATTATATTCACCTTCGTGTGGTACACAGATAACACAGTTTGGATCTGGTTCCACTGTTTGCTCCTCCTCCTTCTCTTCGTTCTGCTCCTCTTACATTCGATCTAATATATTCCGGTAACACACCAAGGATTCCATCTGCAAAATGTTTCCCAAGGAATCGCTCAACATCACGCAGTTTTTCTTTTTTGACGGTGGAAGCATCTATGAGAAACTCCGTTTTTCCATTCTAGAAAGTGTGTTTCCCCGTTTTGGTATTCCTCTGTAGACTTTCAGATTACTTCTGTAGTAGTGCTCACCTATTACTGCAAATACATTTTTCGACCTCATCTCACTATTAGCTTTCTCTTTTTTTTAATTTTTATTTTTTTATTTCGTCTGTGCGCTAGTCAGAATGTAAACTGGAAAGTAAGACGACGCTGTTCTGGTCTCTCCGTATGCAAAAGACCACGTTTCCTTCTTTGTGATATATGAAAAGGAACAGTATACACCGACAGTCCCTTCCGACTGGGATTCGAGGAGTCTCCAGGAGTAGTTTCCATGCCAAGCAGAATCTCTGCCGTTGAAAATGGTTCAAATGGCTCTGAGCACTATGGGACTTAACTGCTGTGGTCATCAGTCCCCTAGAACTTAGAACTACTTAAACCTAACTAACCTAAGGACATCACACACATCCATGCTCGAGGCAGGATTCGAACCTGCGACCGTATCGGTCACGTGGTTCCAGACTGAAGCGCCTAGAACCGCACGGCCACACCGGCCGGCTAATCTCTGTCGTACTGTTGTTGAAAAGTCGAACAACACACTATTAAACAGATGGTCGTAACATTCTGATTCATGTACAGTGGTGAACATTAAACTATCACAGAGAAGTGCATTATTTGCAGCTCCATCTTATTATTAAATAACAATAAAATAATTTCGCACAAGTAGGATCAGGCAATTTGAATAGTTTCAAGTGACACTGACGAAATGAAGTCAGTGACCAGGCGCGGACGCGGGGACAGAGAATAAATTTGTAAATAACTGATGGCAATCGAGTCCACCGGTTGCGCGTAGAAAACGGTACGTCCTTTGTTTGTGCAGCTGGCAGCCGGCACGCTCTGTGCTTGTTAACGTGTGTCGCGGCCAGCCCACAAAACCGTAAACAATTACCCTGGGAGCGCCACTCGTCATTATACACGCTCATATCTGGCCGCAATTATCTGGTTCGCAGCAGCGAGCCCGCGGCTTTATCTCTGTGAACACGCATTCATTACTCTCTCCAAAAGCAGACATTCCCGTTTTAACGTTGACGAGAAACTGCAAGGCGGCCTACCGCTGTATTGTTTAATTGGTTTGCTTTTAATTGGTTTCACAGAAGCCGGTAAAACGGGCAAAATTTTGCGGTTTTGCGGGTTGCGCGAATAACACTGGAACCGATAGAATGGAAATTTCCTGCTCCGAATACCGCTTTCATACATTGTGTAAGAGATTTGTTTCATCATTTCCGTCGCAGCCAGTGCATTACATCTGATATTACGTCAGTTTAACCGCAGGTAAAGCTTAACGAGTTAATTTCATGATGCTCATTTAAAGAACGCATTTTATCGCAAAATATTATTCACCGATTGAGGGAAACTTGTGTTTGATATAATCTATTTCCTACTTCTTCAAATATTAAACGACCTATGTATTTGGCGTCTGTTCTTTTGAGCATGTCCAAAAGAACGGACACCATATGTATGTAAATAAGGCGAGGACCACCCAAGATCTCTTCAGTACAGGTGCCCATCAGGCTCGAATTCTTACGGGAACCGGCGAAATATCGCGCTAATGAGGATAGTGGGCAAGAGGTGCTCACTAGTAGTGTGTGGGTAAGTTGAGAATTTCGGTCTGACGGGAGGCGTGCTATCATAGTCCCTCAGTTGCGGTGTGTAGTGTGTCCGGGTGGTGCAGTGGTCAGCGCATCTAATAAGCAAGAGGCCCGGGCTAGAATCCCTCTCCGGCACAAATTTTCTACTTTCTACATTGATTTACATCAATGTTTGTAATTCCTGTGTGTCCTAAGTATCCTCTGTTTGTGAACTAGTAGTAAGGACATTACTAAGAAGCGGGAAATAGAAGAGAATGGCATGTCTTTTGTTCAGATTGTGGCTCTGAGTACTATGGGACTTAACACCTCAGGTCATCAGTCCCCTAGAACTTAAACCTTACTAACCTAAGGACTTCACACACATCCATGCCCGAGGCAGGATTCGAACCTGCGACCGTAGCGTGTTCAGATTGTAACAACCCTTTCAGCGCCTAAACGGCCCTTAATAACCTACAATTATCCACTGTAACTGCGTTTTTGGTTTCGCGTTTTTGTCTTGTAACCTCCCCCTCACTTATCGACCTTAATGACAGTGAAAAATTAAACCGCGTGTACCTAATGGAAATTTGGGAAAAAGCAATCGTCACCGAATTTAATCTGTCGGTAAAGAGGGAGGAAAGGGTTACATCTAAATGAAAGGAAAAATGCAAATGAAACTGGTGGAAATTAATTTTGGAAAGGGGTAAAGTTAATAAAGAAAGTAAATGTGCGGCCGTTACGTTAACAATTAACTAGCGGTAATTAGATGTTTGAGGTTTGGGGAAAATTACGGTCGCTAGTCCTATGGACAATTACTATAATAACTGAAAAAGAAAGGTAATTACACATATAATTAGCACTAGAAGCGTGCAACTGTAGGTTGACACGTGTAGTGTGAAAACTGAAAGTTTGTCAGTAGTAATAACTTTCGCTGCACTCTAACTGAATTTAGCAAATGAATTAATAAAACCGGAAAATTGAAAGTTAATTTAGTGACTGAAATTAATAAGAAGCTTTCTTTCTTAAGCACATCGAAATTCAGTAAAATACGGTTAGTCTTGGACTACCTCAACAATCATTTCAAAAGCTACTTGAATCTACGCAATTTAGAAATAAGAGATCTTACTTTGAACTTGAATTAAATGATTCTGAACAATTAACAATGGTAAAATTTAGTACGTACCAAGCTGAGCTGCAGTCACAGGTAAGCTAAAATACGGTAACCAAACTCGCACTCTTAATTTGTGCTTGTGTAATCTAAATATTGTAGCCAGCTATGAATACTTAAAGTGAACTTTGAATTTAAAGCAGTGAAATGGAATTATTCTGGCGTTTGAATTTCAACGACACTCGGGTTCATTTCGGAAAAGGAAGGGACCCTGCTTGGCAATGCAATTGGGACAATGAGCAACAAAGGTTCATGCTACGTTGCTGTAATTTTGTGATTTGAACAGTTTGAAAAGCTGAGGTCTGCCATACAGTTCTAAAACTTTACGTGCTTCCAGTCTTCCTTGTTGGTTGATTGAAGGTTTGAAGCCGTCGATCGAGGATGTGGCGACAGTCACTCATTGTCGGCCGTCGCTGTTGCAGAAGCTGGATGTTGGCGCGCCTTCTTCTCGACACGGTCACCAGACGAAACGGGCTCTTGACGTGCGCCAGCTAATGCTTCCCGTCCGCGACACCATGTCAGAAACTATCATCGCAAGTCGAGCGCAATTACATGCTTCCAAACCCCGAAAGCGCGGCAACTCGCGGGAGCTACACACAACACACCTGCTCCACTCGCTACTCCAGCCAGACTCCCTCTCTGCCCGCGCTCCACGCGGCAGAGTTAACACTACCAAAGATCCTACACACTTTGATTCTTCACACGACCCATCGATGTAATCGTTCGATAGCAGTTTTCCCTAGGCAAGACCCAGCGTAAAAATACAAATAATATTTACGAAACAAACCAATTATACATCGACATAAGTGCATAAATATATATATATATACAAACAGTAAAACAATTACAATATATAAAGAGACAGAAATGTCATATCTTGAGGTAACAAAACAAGGAAAAAAAATAATAGTACAATAGATGGAAATAGGAGGATATGCATTTCCGGCGTTAGTCTACAGTAGTTTCGTGATGTAATCAAACGAAAATACAAAAAAGCCACAAACGAAACTTACGTATATTTTACTGTATCCACTTAAAGTACATTTGCGTTTATCTGAGTACCTTTCAGTTTTAGAAATATTATTTGGTTCTCTCAATGTGAAACTTTTTGTGTAACTTCATAGTTGTATTATAACCATCAAAAATAAGCTGTAGCCACATATTAAAAATAAAGTGTGTTAAAAAGCTCAAGTCAGTAATATCCAGTGAAATGTTAAACGATAAATTCCATCCATTATCTTAAAAATAGCCTTTTTATTAACCACCTGTGAACATCTAGAGATACAGTTTCATCGTCGAGGTAACAATTTACAAGCGAAGAAATGCCAGACTGTTGTCGACGTGGTGGTGGAAAAGAATATACGTGGGTTATGTCCTGCTTCCAACCTTATGGAATTGTAATAAGGAAAATAAGTTTATGCCATATGTAAGTGAAAATGTGGATGACACGATACTGAAGTGTCACATGTGACAAAGTAGCACATCATACACTGATTCGTATTTCCACCGCTATGATATCACAAAAACGCTCCCTCAGTAGCTATCTGTAGCCCAGAAGATGATGCACGCTTCTAAACGTGCTTTAAGGACTATTAAAGGAAATATCGTTTGTAGAACGATCGACAGAATTGGACATCTTATATCAAATTTGTGAGGAAAGTCACTTCGTCTACCGAATAATTCGTGCGCTATCGAATGGTGTCCGTTGTGGTAAGGCCGTTTCGGACAGCGAGATTAGTGCTGTTGACCTGCTATATCGCTTCGGGTGGCAGAGCGAATGTGCTGTCAGTTTGAGCACCGATACTTTTCCAGTTCATCTATGGCTTCGGCGTTTACCGAAGTCGACATTACATCTCTAGCCAAGTTGTTATGATTTAATGTGGGTGACCATTTTCTTTCCTTTGTATTACAGACTATACACAACATCGCTTAACACAAAAAATATGTTTCTAAGCTGTCATTCTTTGGGTGGGAAAATTACTTTTCTTGAAGATACAAACATGGAGATTGAAGTGTACATGCGCCATCGTGTGTAAAACAGAAAGAATAGAAAACAATATTCCAGAATGAGATATTCACTCTGCAGCGGAGTGTGCGCTGATATGAAACTTCCTGGCAGATCAAAACTGTGTGCCGGACCGAGACTCGAACTGTGTACCCGCGTAAGGCAAAGGTCCCAAGTTCGAGTCTCAGTCAGGCACACAGTTTTGATCTGCCAGGAAGTTTCATATCGGCGCGCACTCCGCTGCAGAGTGAAAATCTCATTCTGGAAACATCCCCCAGGCTGTGGTTAAGCCATGTCTCCGCAATATCCTTTCTTTCAGGAGTACAAGTTCTGCAAGGTTCGCAGGAGAGCTTCTGTAAAGTTTGGAAGGTAGGAGACGAGGTACTGGCAGAAGTAAAGCTGTGAGGACGGGGCGTGAGTCGTGCTTGGGTAGCTCAGTTGGTAGAGCACTTGCCCGCGAAAGGCAAAGGTCCCGAGTTCGAGTCTCGGGCCGGCAGAAAGTTTCAGAAAACAATATTGTCTGGCAGCCAGACAGTGATTCCGTGGGCTGCTTTCGCCAACATGGTAATGCACACACACATACACACACACACACACACACACACACATATATATATATATATATACACTCCTGGAAATGGAAAAAAGAACACATTGACACCGGTGTGTCAGACCCACCATACTTGCTCCGGACACTGCGAGAGGGCTGTACAAGCAATGATCACACGCACGACACAGCGGACACACGAGGAACCGCGGTGTTGGCCGTCGAATGGCGCTAGCTGCGCAGCATTTGTGCACCGCCGCCGTCAGTGTCAGCCAGTTTGCCGTGGCATACGGAGCTCCATCGCAGTCTTTAACACTGGTAGCATGCCGCGACAGCGTTGACGTGAACCGTATGTGCAGTTGACGGACTTTGAGCGAGGGCGTATAGTGGGCATGCGGGAGGCCGGGTGGACGTACCGCCGAATTGCTCAACACGTGGGGCGTGAGGTCTCCACAGTACATCGATGTTGTCGCCAGTGGTCGGCGGAAGGTGCACGTGCCCGTCGACCTGGGACCGGACCGCAGCGACGCACGGATGCACGCCAAGACCGTAGGATCCTACGCAGTGCCGTAGGGGACCGCACCGCCACTTCCCAGCAAATTAGGGACACTGTTGCTCCTGGGGTATCGGCGAGGACCATTCGCAACCGTCTCCATGAAGCTGGGCTACGGTCCCGCACACCGTTAGGCCGTCTTCCGCTCACGCCCCAACATCGTGCAGCCCGCCTCCAGTGGTATCGCGACAGGCGTGAATGGAGGGACGAATGGAGACGTGTCGTCTTCAGCGATGAGAGTCGCTTCTGCCTTGGTGCCAATGATGGTCGTATGCGTGTTAGGCGCCGTGCAGGTGAGCGCCACAATCAGGACTGCATACGACCGAGGCACACAGGGCCAACACCCGGCATCATGGTGTGGGGAGCGATCTCCTACACTGGCCGTACACCACTGGTGATCGTCGAGGGGACACTGAATAGTGCACGGTACATCCAAACCGTCATCGAACCCATCGTTCTACCATTCCTAGACCGGCAAGGGAACTTGCTGTTCCAACAGGACAATGCACGTCCGCATGTATCCCGTGCCACCCAACGTGCTCTAGAAGGGGCAAGTCAACTACCCTGGCCAGCAAGATCTCCGGATCTGTCCCCCATTGAGCATGTTTGGGACTGGATGAAGCGTCGTCTCACGCGGTCTGCACGTCCAGCACGAACGCTGGTCCAACTGAGGCGCCAGGTGGAAATGGCATGGCAAGCCGTTCCACAGGACTACATCCAGCATCTCTACGATCGTCTCCATGGGAGAATAGCAGCCTGCATTGCTGCGAAAGGTGGATATACACTGTACTAGTGCCGACATTGTGCATGCTCCGTTGCCTGTGTCTATGTGCCTGTGGTTCTGTCAGTGTGATCATGTGATGTATCTGACCCCAGGAATGTGTCAATAAAGTTTCCCCTTCCTGGGACAATGAATTCACGGTGTTCTTATTTCAATTTCCAGGAGTGTGTATATATATATATATATATATATATATATATATATATATATATATATATATCAGCAAAACCACAGGAAATAATGGAAATAATGTTTCTTGGTCAAGGAGTGACTTTGCGTGGAGAAAATTTCAAGTGTTTGGAACTCCTCGTCACCCCCATATTAAACTGTGAGGCACATATGTGTAAGTAGGCTATTTAGGTTTTTATGTTGGTAATGCCACGTAGCGCTCTGTATGAAAATCACTGACTGTGCTGTGTGCAGTCTGTGGCTGGTTGGCATTGTTGAAATATTCGCTATTGTAGTGTTGGGCAGGTGGATGTGAACAGCGCGTAGCGCTGTGCAGTTGGAGGTGAGCCGCCAATAGTGGTGGATTTGGGGAGAGAGATGGCAGAATTTTAAGAGCTGACGATCTGGACGTGTATCCGCCAGGAAGAATAAATTTGCAATACTGGATATCATGAACTGGTATGTGTATTATGACTTTTGAACACTATTAAGGTAAATACATTGTTTGTTCTCTATCAAAATCTTTCATTTGCTAAGTATGCCTATCAGTAGTTAGTGCCTACAGTAGTTAGAATCTTTTATTCAGCTGGCAGTATTGGCGCATGCTGTATTGCAGTAGTTTGAGGAACGAAGATTTTTGTGAGGTAAGTGATTCATGAAAGGTATAGGTTATTGTTAGTCAGGGCCATTCTTTTGTAGGGATTATTGAAAGTCAGATTGCGTTGCGCTAAAAATATTGTGTGTCAGTTTAAGCACAGTCATTTATAATTTTTCTAAGGGGACGTTACATATGTTGCTCAGAAATGTGATAACATAATCAGAACTATGGTGGGATTTTGATGAGAACTGAATGTCCTCACGGCTGTAATGCTTTCTGGGAGATCAGACGTCAAACTATTGATTATAGAATTGGTTGTTAAGCACGTCTCGCAGATAGCTGTATTCATAACATGAACAAATGCGTCAAGAAAACGCTGACAGTGTCTGGAGTAGCGCTCTTCACCCTAACCAATGCACTGTTGGTTGAAGCACGTGATCCTCCAGCTCAATAATGCAGGGTGTACCTCTGTACCAATTTTGTTTTGAACAGAGCTTAAACTGAAACTATCAAAACTATCGCTTCAAATTTGATCACAGTATGTTTAACTGAACGCTCATCGATTAACAGGCTTATATCCCCATTAGTACAGTGCTACGTATTTCCGAGCAGATTATAAGACCACCTCGACTAGGCAGTTTTAACGTACTATATCAAGTATAGTAATTTCAGGGGGAAATGACTCGCGTTACTGTTGAAAATGTTTCTCAGTCAAATAACAAAATTTTGGTGCAGGTTTTAAAACAGCACGCAAAGTGAACCCAATATTCACATTGCTTAATTTCTCTTCTAATTATTATACCGAAATTAAGTTCTAAATTCAACCACGACTGTACAGTTCGAGTCACTAATAGAAGCGCTACATTTCTCTTCTTTTATGACAACAGCTACGTACTTGGTTCAAATGGCCTAACTAACCTAAGGACATCACACACAGCCATGCCCGAGGCAGGATTCGAACCTGCGACCGTAGCGGTCGTGCGGTTCCAGACCGTAGCGCCTTTAGGCTACGTACTCAGTGATTCTCTACCTGCTCTAGCAATTCCAGAAATCTTCAGCGCCAGCGAGTCGGTACGTCTCGTTACATAAGGACTGATGACGTACTCTTATGTATGTGAGAAAAAGGAAAATTTGCTATCTTCACGTGGGTTCGTTCACATTTTGAGATAACCCGAAGCCTAGGTTAGTGGGATGTACTATTTGTATGTAAGACAGAAACAAAATGGACCAGATAAGATACGAAGGCAAGACCTTCGGACTACCACATCTGATCGTTCCTCTGCCTTTGACATTCCATTCAGTCTCCTGCGTTTGGCTTCCTTAACACTTGTTAACCGATGTAATTTCCACCAATTTCTGCGCGTCCGGCACATCGTGGTAAATCCGTTCTGTTTTTGTGGGGAAGAGGCCGCAGCACCTCCTTCGGTTCTTGATGTGCCCCAAACGACATGATATTACCGGCAGTTCTCTTTTGGCAACCTTTTGAGTTTAGTCACCCGTATTAAACTACTGACGGCTCTGTTAAACATGATGTTCAGATACTCTGTTGTTGTACGTGGCCATATATAACACCAACATAGTGCTTCCTATGCAAGTACTGTAACAATAAAGCCCTGTAACAAATGGATCGAACTGCTGACTGCTAGACGCGAGCTAAAAGTTAATAAATAAAATAAAATAAATATACGAAAGTCTTCATACACTTTAACCCACTGTATGCTCATTTCGAAATAGTGTTAAAAAATTGTGTAGTGAAGCACTACAGCTTAGAAATGATTTTCGGTGTTAACAGAATATTGTTATTCCGCATATAGTATAACTACTGTGATAATGAGTTTCAGATTTGGTTTTAGTGTCGCAATATTTGTTGGTAAGTGGTACACGAAGAAAGAAGGTTTTGCCTTGCTCTGATTCAGCTGGCACGTCGAGCCGACGACGGAGAAGATATACACTAATTAATACGGAAGTCATACGACGGAGTGATTTTCATCAAACTCTGATTAAGGAAACCGAGCTACGCCCACCGTAAGAGCAATTAAATGAAGTGAATTTTAAGATAGTACTGTTTTCTCTAAGCCACAAAAAAAAAACTGATGTTGTGTACCTGTTTCCGAATTTTCGTGGAGCTGTTGTTCTCCTAGAGAATAAAGCAGAATATGAAAAGAGAAAATTTTATGGTGTCACTTTTGTCTCCTAAAGAGACGACAACGAGGGTATGCTGAAAAGTGATTCCTCTTAATTTTTTTTCTTTTCTCAATATCGGTTGAGGTATACATGTCACCTGTGTTACTTGGTCGACATTCCCGCTTTGCTGACGCAAGTTGCCAACCCCCAGCCTCTGAGTTCTCCTCAAATGGATCACCCTCTTCTTCAGCGTAATGGAGCCCGATCACGCACGCGAGCTGTGATCTCTGCTACAATCCGACACCTTGGGTTCACTGTCATTAATGATCCTCCAAGCAGTCCCGGCTTGGACCATCTGATTTTCCAAAATTTTAAGACCATTTCGAGGACTTCACATTGATATTGATGATGAAACGGCGCAAATGGAGGCAGAGGCTGTGGCTCCATCAACAAGCTCCATCAACCACGTAAAACATTCTACATTGACAGTGTCAACAAACTGGTCTTTTGTTGAGAGAAATGTGTTCGTCGCCAGAGTGACTACGTAGAGCAATAATTACAGAGGCTTCCAGAAAAATGTCGACACCCTTTGATAGTCAGTATTAATGGAACAAAATGACATAGAGTTACAATTCTTGCATGGGGGAAGGTTATTTTACATATACAAAGTGAAAGCAAGTGGTATCCAAATAATGTCGATCCCGCTGAACTGTTGACCGAACTACGGTTGTCAGTGTTGCCGGTGTGTTAGCCCCACAGCACTCCTCGATGGTTTCTTGTAGCTGACTTCTGTTTATAAACTATATTTTTCAAGGGCCGCATAGTCAAAAGTCAAGAGGTGTAAGATGCGAAGACCGTGGTGGGTACTCAACAGCTCATCTTCGACCCATCCACAGCCCAGGTAGATTTTCATCCAAGTGAGTTCAGACATCTCCCTGGTAGGTAAAATCTTTCACTTTCTAACACATCTCGGATGACAGGTAAAAATCGATGTTTGCAGCACATGAAGATATACCTCACTAGTTATGGTACCTTCAAAGAAGAATGGGCCAATCAAACCGTCCGATGACTGACTACGTCACACATTAACACACGGTAGATTAACATGTCTGTCCCAGTGAACGTGAGGATTTTCAGGGGCCCAGTACACGCATTTGTGACGGTTCACAGTACCGTTCAGTCTGAATTGCGCCTCGTCAGACCAGGTAACCATCCCTTCTAACCGTTCATCCTCGCGAAGCTTGCCTTCATACCACCCGTAGTACTCCATCCTTCATCCCAGTGGTCCTTGTTCATAGCGTGCAGTGGTCTTTGAATGTACACTTCCCACTTTGCAGCCTTAAGAATTCGTCATATGCTTGATCGGCTTAACCAGGTTTCATGGTCACCCTGCATCACAGATGTTTGAGGTAACCTATAAAATGTTGCAACGCACTAGCGCTGGGAGCTGGACTTGTTGATGTTTTTGGTTGGCCAGACCTTTCCTCCTATCCCAAATACGACATATTCATGTACTTTTGGTGGCTGAGTTCCGTGCACATTACGATATTGCCATTGTATCTGCATCATGTTTTCGTACTTCCAGGACCACTTCAATATGTCCTTACGTTGCTCAAACGACAATCTTACTTCGCTCATTGCTGCACTGTCATTTGTTGGAGAACGCGGGCCAAGATGTGTTGAGGAAATAATTAACTACGTCATCGCGAAAAATTGCAGTGATATGTCATTTTGTTCCAGTGATATTATCTATCAGAGTTCACAGGCTACTGGGCCCCTCTGTATCTAGCCACGAAGAATAAAGATGTAGGACGTTAATAAAGTTCGTTTTATTTGAAAAGCCTTAAGAGTTTTCACACCCAAAATCTTACATATTACTTCTCAACAATTCCTTGTATTTATCCAAACTAACTATCATTCAGAAATTAATTTTCATATGATTAATATTCAGAAAAATATCAAGTTTACTGAAAGGCAAGTATTACTGGATGAATAAGGCGCTTTCACTGTTAAGAGATACAACATTTATTGAAAGATCATATATCGAACTGGGCTTTCGGTTACCACATGTCAAATGAAAGAAACCGGGTGCGGGAGTATATTATTTACAATCTTTAAGTGAACCACAATGGCTAACTTTTCAAGAAAAGCATGGAATAAAAAGCATTCATTTTTCTGAACTCATTGACAAGGGGGCTATAGAAAACAACTGAATAAATACAGGAAAAAGTTTAATTTTTCCATGGTTACTTGCATCAGTACTAACACTAAGAAAATTAACTCCTTGCAATTGAACTTTTAATTAATCTAGACATTTATGGACTAAGAAATTGCTGTCTTCACATTTCGTTCTAGTACAAGAAAAGCTTCCGGCAATTTCGTAGTAAGAGGGAGCCTTTACATCCAGTTTGTTGGTACAATCCAGCGAGCTAAGACTGATGGAATTTTACCGTATGGAATGCATATGCTGCCTCAACTGCTGCTGTCTTCAGATTATTTTGACTGTAGCTTTACGGGAAGAGCTCACTAATTCTTAGCGATGTGGCATGTACTTCCTTACTTTTTTGTGTTTTTTGGTCTTAAAGTGTTCCATAATATCTGATCTCCCACCATGAGTGATACGTGGTACTTATTGGAATTAAGGAAAATTTGGATGGGAGTATCCCCCAATATACCTTTATTTTCACACAACCTGTTTATTTAACAATATCTAAACTGTGTTTTACAGACAATCGAAGCATTTAACCATAAAATTTTCTTAAGACAATGAACAAATTTGCAAAATTTATTTGACCTTAAACCTTAAGTAGAAGAAACTTTTAGTCTTTGCAAAACAAATCTGAAGTGCTGTATTGAAAAACAGCAAACAATATGCCAATGACTACAAGACGGCCGGACTTTCAGCCCGCCCGTTATCGGGTGAAACAGCGGTGTTTACTACCGCTCTGGACACACACTGTCTTATTAACTGCCCTTCTGCAACACATGAAAACTACATAAGCACCGGCCTCCCGCTGTGGCCCAGTGGTTCTAAGCGCTTCAGTCGGGAACCGCGCTGCTGCTACGCTCGCAGGTTCGAATCTTGCCTCGGGCATCGATGTGTGTGCTGTCCTTAGGTTAGTTAGGTTTAATTAGTTCTAAGTTCTAGGCGACTGATGAGCTCAGAAGTTTTTTTTTTCTTCTGTATCCGGATGCACCAATTATATCTTCCCTTCTCAGTAATTAGCAACGTAGTTTGCTTTGTCACTGCAGGAGCCTCCACGAAGATTGTATTCACCACTCGAACAACAAGCAATCGGGCGTCCCCTGGAAACGACCTAGTGGGCCAATCCTGCAAACACCGGAGCACCAAAACCTCAGAAGTTAAGTCGCATGGTGCTCAGAACCATTTGAACCATTTTGAAGGAATGTCTTAAAACATCACTTGTGAACACTTATTACAAGAGAACTCACTCAAGGGAACCACAAGATCCAGCTAAAATACACCAATAATGACCCGGTCTTTCAAACACGGAAACGAACAGCTTAGTACAGCAGGTTGTTCAGATTATAACTAGTGACTGAGAAATGCAATTACGAGTACAATCAAAGAACTGAACCGGTTAACAGCTAAATCTAACCACAAGGTCCCTCTTTTGTTTAACGGCAACCTGTGTCTTAGTACAATTGTTCTGGCTGTATTTACAACCGAAAGCTGGTTAATTATAACATTAATGATAGGGTACAAACCAGAAAGGAAAGGAAAAACAATAGCGGAACAAATTTTCAAACGACAACTAGTGTCTTAGTACGATACTACTGCTATATTTACGACCAAAGAGCCGACCGAGTAAAACTCTAAAGGTCGAGTAAAAACCAGAAAACTATAAGGAGGGCGTACAATGAAACAATTCACCACGAGGATTACAGAATGGCTCTGAACACCATGGGACTCAACATCTAAGGTTATCAGTCTCCTAGAACTCAGAACTACTTAAACCTAACAAACCTAAGGACACCACACACATCCATGCCCGAGGCAAGATTCGAACCTGCAACCGCAGTGGTCGTGCGCTTCCAGACTGAAGCGCCGGCTGCGGTGGTCTAGCGGTTCTAGGCGCGCAGTTCGGAACCACGCGACTGCTACGGTCGCAGGTTTGAATCCTGCCTCGGGCATGGATGTGTGTGATGTCCTTAGGTTAGTTAGGTTTAAGTAGTTCTAAGTTCTAGGGGACTGATGACCACAGTAGTTAAGTCCCATAGTGCTCAGAGGCATTTGAACCAGACTGAAGCGGTTATAACCGCTCGGCCACACCGGCCGGCGATTACAGAATGTTACTGCCCTTTATAAGCAAGCAGTTCCATGGATCCACGGTGCGCCGCAGCGGTTACTGAATGGTGCCGATGAAATTCAGTTAGTAGAGGGCAGCCAGGCCACGAGCGGCGGTCCGAAACGAATGTTGCCAACCAACCGACGGCATGTCGGACAGTTGCTTACAGTCAACGCTGCCCCCGGTGAAGTACTCCGGTACTCCGGTACCTTAGTTCTGTGCAGGCACTCCTTGTGCAGCTCGTGGCTCCGGCCGCTCGGACGTCATGACCACCTTTCGTCGCGACGCTAGCACCAATGCCCAAACTTCGTTCCTCCCTCTCGGGCCAGCGAACCCGTATATATATCGGCAAGCAAAGACCTTCTAAAAACGCAACCCACTATCCTCATAGATATAGGGAATGGGGCCGCAAGAGGGATAGTCGAGACTACTTCTGAGCCAGTGGCGCCAAACAGAACAGTCTACTAGCTCAATGGCGCCACAGCTCAATGAGTTATAGGGAAGAAACACTTGCAAGTAAATAAACTTAAAACGAGACTAGTAACAAGGTAGATACACTGAAGGACCAAAGAAACTGGTACAGGCATGCGTATTCAAATGCAAAGATATGTAAACAGGCAGAAAACGATACTGTGGTCGGCAACGCCTATATCAGACAGCAAGTGTTTGGGGCAGTTGCTATGTTGGTTACTGCTGCTACAATGGCAGGTTATCAATATTTGAGTGAATTTGAACGTGGTGTTATAGTCGGTGCACGAGTGATGGTACGCAGCATTTAAAATGGTTCAAATGGCTCTAAGCACTATAGGACTTAACATCTGAGGTCATCAGTCCCCTAAAGTTAGAACTACTTAAACCTAACTAACCTGAGAACATCACACACATCAATGCCCGAGGCAAGATTCGAACCTGCGACCATAGCAGCAGCGCGCTTCCGGACTGAAGCGCCTAGAACCGCTCGGTCACAACGGCCGGCGACAGAGCATCTCCGAGGTAGTGATGAAGTGGGAATTTTCCCGTATGACCATTTCACGAGTGTACCGTGAATATTAGGAATCCGGTAAAGCATCAAATCTCCGACACCGCTGCGGCCGGAAAAAGATCCTGCTAGAACGGAACCGACGAAGACTGAAAAGAATCGTTCATCGTGACAGAAGTGCAATCCTTCCCTTAAAATGCTAGAGGTTTCAATGCTGGGCCATCAACAAGTGTCAGCGTGCCAACCATTCAACGAAACACCATCGATATGGGCTTTCCGAGCCGAAGGCCCACTCGTTTACTCTTGATGACTGCACGTCACAAAGCTTTACGCCTCGTCTGGGCCCGTCAAGACCGACATTGGACTGTTGATGACTGGAAACATGTGGCCTGGTCGGACGAGTCTCGTTTTAAATTGTATTGAGCGGATGGACGTGTACGGGTATGGAGACAAACTCGTGAAGTCATGGACCCTGCATGTCAACAGGGAACTCTTGAAGATGGTGGAGGGTCTGTAATGGTCTGGGGCGCGTGCAGTTGGAGTGAAATGGGATTCCTGTTACGTCAAGATACGGGTACGACAGGTGACACGTGAGTAAGCATCCTGTTTGATCACCTGCATCCATTCATGCCCATTGTGTATCCCGACGGACTTGAGCAATTCCAGCAGGACAATGCGACAACCCACACGTCCAGAACTGCTACAGAGTGGATCCAGGAACACTCTTCTCAGTTTAAACACCTCCACTGGCCATAAAACTTTCCAGACATGAACATTATTGAGCATATGTTGGATGCCTTGCAACGTGCTCTTCAGAAGAGATCTCCACCCCTTCATACTCATACGGATTTATGGACAGCCCTGCAGGATTCATGGTGTCAGCACTACTTCAGACAGTAGTCGAGTCCATGCCACGTCGTGTAGCGGCATTTCTGCGCACTCGCGGGTGCCCTACACGATATGAGGCAGGTGTACGAGTTTCTTTGGCTCTTCAGTGTATGAGATACCGGTCACGCGTGGACGCCGGACCCAAAGCTGCCGGCTCTGCACCCATTGCTTTGTTGCACATAATTGTATATACTTATATCTGAGACACACCTGAACATCAAGCATCCTGCCTCAGGTACAGTTCTTGCTTCTCTTAGAAACGGTGTGTTATTCAGCTAATTCTCCCTAAATTTTCATTTACGGCTATCCTTAGGCATATTCGAAACTTTCTCTACATAACAGCTACTAATGTACGTGACTCGATACAAGTCGCCGTGCGTGATAGTCTATGTTCGCCTGTAGTGTTGTCTATATGCTATTATTTTTCTAGTTCATTGCCAAAAAAAAAAAAAAAAAAGAAAAAGAAATTGCTTCAAATGACTCTGAGCACTATGGGACTTAACAGCTGTGGTCATCAGTGCCCTAGAACTTAGAACTACTTAAACCTAACTAACCTAAGGACATCACACATATCCATGCCCGAGGCAAGATTTGAACCTGCGACCGTAGCGGTTGCCGGCTCGTCCCGGCGGAGGTTCGAGTCCTCCCTCGGGCATGGGCGTGTGTGCTTGTCCTGAGGATAATTTAGGAAAAGTAGTGTGTAAGCTTAGGGACTGATGACCTTAGCAGATAAGTCCCATAAGATTTCACACACATTTGAACACATTTTTGTAGCGGTTGCGCGGTTCCAGACTGAAGCTCCTAGAACCGCTCGGCCACTCCGGCCGGCTGTTCATTGCCAGTTTCAATGTCAGTAAGCCAGGGGACACTTGGCATCACCGACCAACAACTTGACATGAAAGTCTAAAAATCGTTTCCTTTTTTTCCTTTTTTTGTGACCAGTGATTAAAATAGAGCATTAAAACCGGATGGAACCCGTATAAACTGAGTGATTTGTGAACCCTAACAGGACTGGAACCTAATATATCACTTTTAGGCTTACATATGAATATCGAATGTAACATTTATTACTACTGGATGTTCGCTTAACCTTATTTTTATTCTCTGATTCGTAAGGAAGCCCCGTTACGTTGGCGGCCATCTGATTTGAGAGTTGAAACTAACACGGATGGCAGAGCAGGCTTAGGTCGAGACTTGTAGGAAATATTTTGCTGCGATGCGTGCACCGGCTTCCATCGCCGAGTGGTGGTCAGTTCGTAACCGCGCAGCGAGCGCGCCCCGTGTCGTCGCTTTCCTGTCGGCTGGCGACTTCCGATCACCGGCCGTCCTGCGCCCGCTGCCCGCGCCTGCTGACTCGTTTAGCAGTCGGCGTGCGCCGCCAGCCTTGATGGCGGCAGCTGCTTCCTGAATACCAGCCTCGCAGGAAGCGCGCCCATCCTGTCGCATGTCCCGCTCGCAATTATAGGCAGCGCGCGCAATCTTTTCCCGCATCTCTGTCAAAACTAAGCGCGGCCTGGAGAGTGTTGCATGTCAAACAGCCGACTTCGTAAGCTTCCCTCTTTTTCCGTTCTTCTTTTTGCCCTAGTACGTCAATTCGAACTGGTGCACGCAGCTTCTGTTTTCTCTTTCTGTGATGCAGAGCAAAAAATGCTCTCCGAAAACTAATTTTACTTCGATATGTACTCGTATCCTGTAATACGGCAACATGTTTTTTCGACGATGACATGTCATCGAAAGATGAGACATATTTTATCATTTCAACATGCTCTTGAGAATGACCATAAAGCCGAAATAACGATTGTTCAGAATAAATGAACATTCAACAGTCAAATGACAGAAATACCTTTCAAAAATCCTACATGTATGTGGTCTCCTCGAAGGAAATGTCATTAGTAATTTGACTAGTTTCTGCAATAGCGGATACAGCTCGGTTTACTTCATTCGAATCTCAGGCAATTAGGGCCTCATACGGCTTCTGAGATGATATCTCTTCATCATAATTGGCTCGACATAGCAGTTTTGTCGGAGGAAGACAAAACCTGCCATCCTCGAGCGATAATTACCAGCAGGATTTTAAACGTGGCTGCGCTTCAGCAACTGTGCATGCAAGAGCATCAATGAATTGGAAGTAACAGCGAACCTATTGCAAAATACAGGTTTATTAAACCTTCGCCATGGTTTCCTTCTTCAGAAGGAATTGCACCCATTAACAAAGATTACGACAAAGGGGCTGAAAAAATCAGCCAGCCACTTGCAAACCAAAGTTTTGCTTAGCCCTTGACCTATGTTTCGATATTTACAAAACTATCTTCTTCAAAAGGAGTAGGTCTTGTTACATCATATGGTGGTAAAATACATTAGCTTGGCAGTTTTTTAACTTATTCAAATTTATACAAAATGTTTAAGATTTTGAAATATTACGACAGTGTGTGTAGAACAGAGATCGTGTGATTACTATAAGCAAGATTACAGGAAATGTTTGCAAATTATTTTAGTGAAGCATACTCAGAATCACATGTTATCTACATGTGATGTGGGAGTCGTCTGTCTAGTAAATGTGCTTGTCATCTACTTAATCACCATTTAAAATACATTATTTAAATTATCAATTAACTTCCAGTTAATCATCGAAGCAAAGATCTGACGGTAGCGCGAACTAACTTGACCACAAGACTAGATACTCACAAGCATCAGTGTGAATTACAGCCAGCCGCTGTGGTAGAGCGGATGGACGTGTGTGGGTACAGAGACTACCTCATTAATCCATTTACCCTGCATGTCAGCAACTGTTTAAGTGGTGTAGGGTTCAAATGGTTCAAATGGCTCTGAGCACTATGGGACTTAACAGTTATGGTCATCAGTCCCCTAGAACTTAGAACTACTTAAACCTAACTAACCTAAGGACAACACACAACACCCAGTCATCACGAGGTACAGAAAATCCCTGACCCCGCCGGGAATCGAATCCGGGACCCCGTGCTCGGGAAGCGAGAACGCTACCGCGAGACCACGAGCTGCGGACTAAGGTGGTGTAGGGCGTGTGCAGTTGGAGTGATGTGGGATCCCTGATACATCTAGATACGACTGTAAGAGATGACACGTACTTAAGCATCCTGTCTGATCATCTGCATCCATTCATGTCCATTGTGCACTCAGACGGACTCTGGAAATTCCAGCAGGACAATGTGACAACCCACACGTCCACAATTGCTACAGGGTGGCTCCAAGAACACTCTTCTGAGTTTAAACACTTCTGCTGGCAGCCAAACTCCCCAGACATGAACATTGCTGAGCATATCTGAGATGCCTTGCAACGTGCTGTTCAGAAGAGATCCCCACCCCTTCGTACTCTTACGGATTTATGGACAACCCTGCAGGATTTATGGTGACAGTTCCGTCCAGCACTACTTCAGACATTAGTCGAGTCCATGCTACGTCTTTGTGCGGCACTTCTCCGTGGTCGTGTGTGCCCTACACGATATTAGGCATGTGTACCAGTTTCTTTAGTTCTTGAGTGTATTAAAGGTGAAAAAGTATTTATACATTGCGGGACAAGTAACAGAATAGCTCACAGACGGGTAGGTGTCAAAAAGTAGAGTTTCACGGGTTGACAGGGTATGTGATGTTATTTCAGTGATTACAAAATCGAGTCCGCAGCTCGTGGTCGTTCAGTTGAAACGTCCCCTTAGAAAACTTATACATGACTGTGCTTAAAATGACACACAATATTTTTAGCGCAACGCAATCTGACTTTCAATAATCCCTACAAAAGAATGGTCCTGACTAACATTAACCTATACCTTTCACAAATCACTTACCTCACAAAAATCTTCGTTACTCGAACTACTGCAATACAGCGAGCGCCACTACTGCCAGCTAAATAAAAGATTCAAACTACTGAAGGCACTAACTACTGATAGGCATAGTTAGCAAATGAAAGATTTTGATAGAGAACAAACAATGTATTTACCTCATTAGTGTTCAAAAATCATAATGTATATAGCAGTTCATGATATCCAGTATTACAAATTTCAAACCTCCGCCATCTCTCTCCCCACATCCACCACTGCTGGCGGCTCACCTCCAACTGTCCAACGCTACGCGCTGTTAACATCCAGCTGCCTAACACTACAATGGCAGACAACAATGCAAACTAGCCACAGACTGCACACAGCACAGCCAGTGATTTTCATACAGAGCGCTACGTGACGTTACCAATATAAAAACCTAAACAGCCTACTTACATAGCCCCCATGCTCCCCATAAAAAATTTTACAAATTGTTTTGGGCAGTGGCCAATAATGATTTGATAAAATTTTTCATAATTACAATAACAAAGTTATCAAATGCACACACTTATTGATACAATGTTGGTCAAAAGATTAAATTTTCTCACAGTCCATAAAGACAGTCCTGATCATTCATCACAGTATAATTGCAGTGTTTTTCTCAAAGTCTAAGCAGTAAAAGAAAATGCACATGGAAGTAGTGGATTTCCATGCCGTCTTGAACTAGTAGTGTTGTCCTTCCAACAGACAGACAGTGCTGACTCTTGACATGCAGACATGTAATGCGCCACAACAGAGCAAACCCACAGCAGAGTCAGTCGAAGTTTAAAAGAATATTGGTAGGTAGGTCATCACAGTGCAGACCCACTATAGTCTTGGTAGGGAGTATGGTATTGGTGGGCCACCAGAGGTGCAGACCCACTGCAGTCCTTGTAGAAATAATGGTACTGGTGAGTCAGCAAAGGTGTAGACCCACTGTAGTCCTCGTAGAAATTATGGTATTGGTGGGTCATCAAAGATGCAGACCCTCTGTAGTCATTGTAGAGATGGCCAGCAACCATCTGTTGTGACTGTGCAGGTGCACAACCACCATCGAAAAGTCTTGCAGAGAATACAGCAAGTCCATAAACCACCACTTGTGCACTCACAAAGTTTTTGGAATTGTCCTTAGAACCAGCAATTCTGTTATACAGTCCCTTGCTGAATTATCGTGTCCAGTTATTGTTTCTGTCGTCACGGAATTGTGATTGATGTGACCTGTAGTGATTGTTTTCCTGTTTTCGCATCCCGTGACTGTCTGTGTCAATTTCTAATTCTTGTAACAGTCCCTGAAAAGCTTCAATGTCGTCTTTGCAACGTCCTGCCAAAATAATATGTCGTAAATGTTGAGGTAATTTGATTAAGCAAATGCGGATGAGTTCTGAGGGGCTGTATGGGTTTGACAGGTACTGATTCTTGTGCAACATGTCTTCAAAATATTTCACAAGACTGGAGAATTCAGATTGTTTGAAATGTTTCATCATTAGGATGCTATGTTTTACTCGGTCTTGTGTAGCTTGAGACCAATATGCTGAGAGGAAGGCATGATAAAATTCTCCTTCACTGTTACAATCGTGAATGACCGATCGCATTCTTACAGCTGGTTCATTCTCCAAGTAGCCACACATAAATTCTAACGTGTGCTCCAATGACCAGTTGGGAGGAAAACAATGAGAGAATTAATGAAGCCATGCTTGTGGATGAATGTCGTTGCCAGAATTCTTAAATGTTTTAAATTTACGTGTAGTAATGAACAGCTTATAGTCAAAATCATCGTGTCAGCGAGTCGCACATCGCTCATTGTTACTTCGTTTCGGCGGTTCCATCTCAAAATCCAATGCGCCTTACCAATTTCTTTCATAATTTTCGAAGTGTCCTGTGTTATTATTTTGTGGTTGTTCTGTATTTCTATGTCCCTCTTCCCGTCCTGGAGCGCGAGTGTCCTCTGAAATATGTAATTCTTGTATTACTTGTGCCAACTGATCTTGTACTTCGCGGATTTCTCTTTTGTACTGTGTATTGATTTGATTTTGATTTTGTTTGAATTTTCTAATTTGTTCATACTCTTCAGTGTCCGTGAAGGCTACAGGTCTTGTGTCATTCAGATCATCATCTACCTTTGTAGATAAGTTAGTGAACTCATCTGAAAGTTCGGCAACTTTATCCGATACTGAAATTATTTCCTCTGTGTGTTTTTCTGAACCAAGTTTCAGAGTGTCCATTTGTGTTGAAATCGTGTCTACTGCGTCCTTTAAGTTTTCCTGAGTTTTTGCAAGTTGCGTAACCGAATCGGTAGATGCAAATGAGTCAATTTTAGCTTGCAAGGTGTCGTGATTTTCATGAACAATAGTTTGCAGTTCTTTTATGGCTGCTTCGTGATTCTGTAATGCATTTTCATGACGCGAAAAAATAGGTTGGAAGTGCTCACAAATTGTGTTTTTACGTCATTACAGACTTTTTGACATTTTGATTCGATTTTAAGTAACTCAGCAGTTAAACCTTCACGTGTTTGTTCAAGTGTGGTATCTAACTTTCGAAGATTTTCTTCCATCGTGTCTGTCTTTTGAAGATTATGTTCCATTGTGTCTAATTATTGCTGTGTTTGTCTCTGATTTTGTTTCATTTGTTGCATTAATTGCAATAATAATGTATTTGTGTCTGGAAACTGTTCCTCTATGCTTTTCGGCAGTGAATTTGCACCGGCAACATTCACATTTTGACAAGCGGAAAATGTGTCTTGACTCATTTGAGAAAACGGTGAGAACCCAAAACCTGAGTCTACAGTATTTGCAATATTGTGTTCTGTCATTCCCGATTCCTGAGGCGAGCTGTTGCCGACCGATCGATCGATAGTGCTTCCCTGTTCACTACCTGTTTCACTGTCTACACCATTATTTGACACCCGCTTCATTTCCCTATGCACAGTTACCAAATTACTAATTTGAATGTCTGTTAATTCATTACACAGCGGTGCTGGCAAGCTATGCTCGTCGTCATTATTATTTCTCTGTTTACTTTGGATCCTAGTGTTACGTTTTTCACACGCCATTATTGTCTCAATATTTTACACGATAACACAGAAAATAAGAGAACACATTAACATAGCGCTGAAAATAATATCTAGTTAATTGCAAGCTGCGAAATACTTGGTACAAATTTACATGCGTGCCACACCTGTTTTACTGTACAACAATGAAAGACTGCAACTACAAAGGAGATTCTCTCTACAATTATGTGCTAGCAATAGACAAAATCTACACTAATTACACAAACTACAAGAAAAAATCAGAAGATTCCAGTGAGGTATCCTAGCTAAGGGTCGACATATGAAACGTCCCCTTTAAACAATTATACAAGACTGTGCTTAAACTGACACACAATATTTTTAGCGCAACGCAATCTGACTTTCAAAAAACCCTACAAAAGAATGGCCCTGACTAACATTAACCTATACCTTTCACAAATCACTTACCTCACAAAAATCTTCGTTACTCGAGCTACTGCAATACAGTGAGCGCCACTACTGCCAGCTAAAATAAAAGATTCAAACTACTGAAGGCACTAACTACTGATAGGCACAGTTAGCAAATGAAAGATTTTGATAGAGAACAAACAATGTGTTTACCTCAATAGTGTTCAAAAGTCATAATGTATATAGCAGTTCATGATATCCAGTATTACAAATTTCAAAACTCCGCCATCTCTCTCCCCACATCCACCACTTCTGGCGGCTCAGCTCCAACTGCCCAACGCTACGCGCTGTTAACATCCAGCTGCCCAACACTACAATGGCAGACAACAATGCAAACTAGCCACAGACTGCACACAGCACAGTCAGTGATTTTCATACAGAGCGCTACGTGGCGTTACCAATATAAAAACCTAAACAGCCTACTTACACAGTAGCGTTCTCGCTTCCCGCGCCCGCGTTCCCAGGTTCGATTCCCGGCGGGGTCAGGGATTTTCTCTGCCTCGTGATGACTGGGTGCTGTGTGCTGTCCTTAGGTTAGTTAGGTTTAAGTATTTCTAAGTTCTAGGGGACTGATGACCATAGATGTTAAGTCCCATAACGCTCAGAGCCATTTTGATTACAAAATCGAGTCAAACTTACAACGAACTTGGCGTTTGGGCCCACTAAACAGTATGAAATAGCACCCCTCTTATTTGGATGCATACTGTAATTTGGTTGGCAATGGTGCCATAAACCCGTTGTATCCCGTACTGAGGCAAGCTGGACCACAACTGTGGTAATTGGTGCCTTGTATACCGAGACTGGGACGGAGTTGATACCCGAGTATGTCCTGCACTTGTTCTATCGGCCAACGGGGTCAAAGGGGCTGTTGGCCAAGGAAATACGTCAACACTACACAGATTGTTCATTGAGTATCGTGCCATGTGTGGACGAACATTGCCCTATTTTAAAATGTCACTTCGAAACTACTGCATGGGAGGCACAGATGAGGACGCAGAACTTAAGTGACGTGTCATTGCGCCATCAGAGTTTCCTCAGTCACTATCAACCATGGTCTGAACTGATACCTGATGCCTTCCCAGCGGGGCAACGATATATTCGGGCCGTGCAACGAACTTGTGACGTCACACAAGTCGGCTTGTCAGCCACAGTTCGCGAATGCTCGGCTCCGTGCAGGGCCTAGGGGTAAACAATGTTTATTTTAAAAGGTGCCCACTGAAGGTCTTAATTTTGTCGATGCTATAGAGAACTTGTGTTTAATTAAACACCCAATCAAGAATTATTAAACGTTTGAAATACACTCATGCTCATAAATTAAGGATAATTGCAGAATGTGGTGCCACACAGCGTGGCACTACATAAAACTGGCGCTAATAGCATAGGCACATAGGGAACACACACGACACAGATCTGTTAAGTCTACGATATTGGTGATAAGTTGAGAAAACCGTCCCGAAACACTTGTGCTACAAAACGCCACTGTTTCCTGCGCATTTACCCCTACATCAGTATGGAATATGATCACCATGCACACGTAACAAGCCGCACAACGGGTTGGCATACTCTGTATGAGGTGGTCGAGCAGCTGTTGTGGTATAGCCTCCATTCTTGCAGCAGTGCCTGTCGGAGCTCCTGAAGTGTCCTAGAGGTTCTAAGACGTGCAGCGATACGTCGACTGAGTGCATCCCAGACGTGCTCGATGGGGTGTACGTCTGGAGAACATGCAGGCCACTCCATTCGCCTGATATCTTCTGTTTGAAGATACTCCTCCACGATGACAGCTAGGTAGGGCCGTGCGTTATCATACATCCGCCTGAAAAGGCGGACATAGTGGAGCAAAATGACGTCCCGATACACCTGACCTGTTACAGTTCCTCTGTCAAACACATGCAGGGGTGTACGTGCACCAATCATAATCCCACCCCACACCATCAAACCACAGCCTCCATACAGGTTCCTTTCAAGGACATTAATGGGGTTGGTATCTGGTTCCTGGTTCACGCCAGATGAAAACCCGGCCAGAATCACTGTTGAGACTACACCTTTACTCGTCCGTGAACATAACCTGGGACCATTGTTCCAATGACCATGTACTATGTTCTTGACACCAGGCTTTACGCTATATCCTGTGACCAGGGGTCAGTGGAATGCACCTTGCAGGTCTCCGGGCGAATAAACCACGTCTTTTCAGTCGTCTGTAGACTGTGTGTCTGGAGACAACTGTTTCAGTGGCTGCGGTAAGGTCACGAGCAAGGCTACTTGCGGTACTCCGTGGCCGTTTGCTGGCACTGATGGTGAGATATCGGTCTATTCGTAGTGTTGTACACTGTGGACGTCCCGCACTATAGCATCTGAACACGTTTCCTGTCTGCTGGAATCGTTGCCTTAATCTTGAGATCACACTTTGTGGCACACGGAGGGCCCGTGCTACGACCTGCTGTGTTTGACCAGCCTCCAGATTCCCTAGTATTCCATCCCTCATAACGTCATCAATATGTGTTCTTTGAGCCATTTTCAGCACACAGTCACCATTAGCACGTCTGAACACGTCTGCACACTTACTCGCTGCCCCGTATTCTGACATGCACCGGCACATCTCTGCGTATGTGGACTGCTGCCAGCGCCACAGTGCGACGACCGCAGGTCAAATGCACCGCATAGTCATACCACGAGGTGATTTAAACCAGCAAACCGCCCACCAGTGCGTTGTTTCACCATTATCCTTAATTTATAAGCATGGGTGTAGATGCACGCTCCCCGCAGGAAACGGCTGCTGGCACTCGTAAGAACTAGTGTCACATGCTGTGTCGTACGCGCCACGACCTGTCTTTCTCGTGGGCCTCGCTTGCCACATAAAGACGCCAGGATGAACCCCACTGTGTCCCTCCAAAACACAAGAAGGCAGGGACGTCTCTCCAGGTCGCCACCATATTCGTCGACGATGGTTGTCTGGGGTATTTCAGGACCACGAAACACCACTGAATACAACGCGACGCCATCCATCAGCTTTCCATGCTTCCCTTCCACGACACCACTCCAAACGAAGCCGTTTATGTTGTTGTGTCAATGGCAACCTACGCTTGGGGCGGTAATTCCAGAGTCCGACTGCTGCTAGTCTCCTAACAATAATGCAGGATGAGAAAGAACGTCGCGGGGAGTTTACTACTTGTTGTCGGGTGGCAGATGCACATTTGAAGGGATTACGATGTGTTTGGTGCACAGTACGGCGATCCTCCAATGTGGTGGTCAGAAGTGAACGACAGGAATCTTGACAACGAATATCCTTTCCCTCACGTTCCCATGAAGCTCAACATCTGGGCACTGTCACATCCAAATGTCCCACGAATGTCGATATGGTACGATTCAAACAGTCGGCCAAATGGAGGCCCCTGTAAATCTCTCTCATGAGCCTATACAGCTGTCACACACTGGTAAGCTGCAACCCCGTGTCCTTCACAGTGATCACTCAAGATATTACGCTATTAATGCCCCTTATGCACCTTACCAGACCTTGTAACGATACCAAACACGAACAACACTACTGCACTCTGGTGACCGTTGTACCTGTCTCTGAGAATTGCATATCCGCCGACGGTGTGGAGATGTACGTGTTACACTGACATCCGACAATGTCTCCTGGGTGTTTCAATTTTTTCTTCAGGCAATGTAATCCCATAACGCTCTAATACAATAATTTTTAGCAGTGTTTGCAACTGAGCAGACAAGTAATCATAGTCTGCCACAACTCATGCCTGTCTACGGCAATTGCCGGCCATAGTGGCCGAGCGGTTCTAGGCGCTGCACTCTGGAACCGCGCGACCGCTACGGCGCAGGTTCGAATTCTGCCTCGGGCATGGGTGTGTGTGATGTCCTTAGGTTAGTCAGGTTTAAGTAGTTCTAAGTTTTAGGGGACTGATGACCAGAGCAGTTTAGTCCCATAGTGCTCAGAGCCATTTGAACCATTTTCTACGGCTATTGTGACATTAGGTTATTTTCTCCCACGAAGTTAAACGGTTGTCGTTGCGTAAAAAATAGAAGTAACTAATCCAATTGGAAGATGCTACAATGGGCTAAAATGATCGCTCCCTGAAGGTCGACCCCGTGACTGTCGCTGTAGAATAGTCCAGTGGCTGGTTTTTTTCGCTGCAATTGTTACTGACGTGTCACAGCCACACCGTTTGTATCACCAGTCGCGTAGCAGCTGTGAGATTTACTGTACCCAGTGCCGTCCCCGTATCGTAACTGGCTCTGAGCACTATGGGACTTAACTGCTGAGGTCATCAATCCCCTAGAACTTAGAACTACTTAAACCTAACTAACCTAAGGACATCACACACATCCATGCCCGAGGCAGGATTCGAACCTGGGACCGTAGCGGTCGCGCGGTTCCAGACTGTAGCGCCTAGAACCGCTCGGCCACTCCAGCCGGCCCGTATCGTAAGTCTCAAAGCTGTTTCGTAATTGCCATGCAAAGAATATTGGAAGTAGTTGAACAATTAACATAAACTTTGAACGTAAACTTGTTAATTACAACTGATTTGGTACGATTAAACCATTTTTTATTTAGTAAATTAATTACGCTGTTCAGTTACAAAAAAGTACCTCAACGATGTTCTAAGTTTTTCTTCGGTATCAGTACAATCACGTAACATCTATTTCCATCTTTTGTAAGTTGTAATACGACGACAGTAAGTCGAAAGACGGTACAGTCATTAGATAATAACCAAAGAATTTTTCTGGATAATCCCTAAGTTTCTTGTGTAACAACACATACCTTCCTTTACTTGGACGATCGCAGTAACTGGGCGACTTGATCAGTTTCTTAGGCGGTTACGCCTTCCACGGTAACTGAGAACATATAATGCTGTAGCTGTTAAATATTTAAGTTTGGAATGACACCTCACCTTGCCATGGGCGTCGTAGTTTGGTTGTAACACAATTGCAGAAGTCAAAGATTTTTGTCGCAAGTGTTACATCTAGTTTTTATTTTGGTGTGACGCCATCCACCGCGATGTATCGATTATATTCGTATCAAGTGTGGCACTCTTCGGCAATTATTTCAAAGGTGAGTGTTATCAGATGGCAAAAACAGGCTAGTGTGGCATTATCCTAACGAAGTTTTGTTTATACTTTTAGCGCTGAGGGTACAACACATAAGTGTCAGTTTCCCATATCGTTTCAAACGACACACATGCATAGAATGGCTATTCCATCATTCCTAGCATTTCCCGCACGGAATGCCAACTTTTACATTGCGTGTGTAAGGTATTCCAGACGGCGTCACACCCAGCAACTACATACGATGATTTATCCTTCTGTCAATTACAGGTTTTGGTTCTGATCGTCAAGGAAAGGCGAACACAGCATTCTGATATGGTGTATAAAAAAACCACGCTGTCCGGCACGTGTGATACTCAAACAATCAAAAGGTTCATCGATGATACAAAGTGGCAGTAGGCTGTGAGGATTCATGTCGTTTGGTTTTTCACCTGAATTATCTGACCGATACAGCTACGGAAACTGCAGATTAATTAAGTTACGCAACGGGAACTACCCCTGGTTGTAACACTAACTCTCCCTAGCTCTCACTCGCTCCTGAAGACGCACTGCCCGGCTCTAAGTGTTTCCAAACGTGATACTCGAAACCTAGGATGAGACTATGGAAATAAAACAAATCCTTAGTTACAGTTGTCGATTTATATCACAGCCTAGTTCACGAACGCAACAGTTGGAGAAAATGATCACAAACCCAAGGTGGACAGCTGGGGCGACACTGGTGACTTCAGTGGCAAAACTGATGACGACGAATAATACGCAAATTTGCAGAATAGTCGATAATTTCCGAAGGAACAACGACGTTCGCACATTCAGCCTGAATAGTTCAAGCCTTATCTCTTACATAGCGATACCTGTAATATTTGAATATAGACTTGCCCGGCGATAGCGCTGACGAAATGTTCCCTAGATTCCATCTGCGTGTACGCGTCGAGATTTTGTAAAGTATTGATCCGTCATGTTCTGTCGACTCGCAGAAGATGAGAATAACGCCGATTGAAACGTACCAGAATCTGGATACAGCTACGCGGATGGAAGCCCTTGAAGATTTCCTCATCAGATGTCACTAATGTCTGCCACCCACGTTGTGTTTCAGTTCCACAACGAGATAATGAATGATCGGGTCCAAAATAGGTATTTCTATGTATTTTAGTCCTGTTACAAATTCCGTGCTTCTTTATATATTATACTGAACTCTACAGAGTCACACAAAAATAAACAAAACGCACCACTGAGGTGAAAAAAGAGGAAAATAAAAAAAACAAGCTATCTAATGATGCCAGAAGGTTATTAAGTACAGAAAGTGGGTAAATGATTACATAATATTGTATAAGATATTTAATTTTAAGTAGCCCACCGTCGAGTTGCATTTGGGCATTCGCTTTTTAAAGATGGGTTGATTACTGTTAGGTAATCACAGACAATCTCATTATATTGAAGTGTGAAATTTTATATTTCGTTAACAGGTTTTGCCTATTATTATAACTGACAAAATGGACCAGTTTTATACTTTATTAGCTACGTTTAATTTTATGATAACTTGCTTAATTATCTGAATATTTTTTGTGGTTGCTACAAAAACTATAAAATAAAGTTAACTTGTTAATAGGACAAAAGACATAATCGATTCTGCCTACAGATGTATCATCCAAGAAGCCTATAACGAAAATAGTCTTATTGAGTGGGAGAACCTTTGACGTAAGTGACACATACGAACTATTACATTAGCCTAACCGGTCTACAAGAGCAGTTTAGACTTACGTGTCCAAACACAACTAATGGCTGAAGGATTTCCGCTTTGCCCACGAAGCGTGCGACGAAACACTGATAAGCACGTCTCTTTAAAAGCTCCGCTTCCGTGGGTACGAAAAGCTGCTGCATTTTTTTTCTGGGCAGAATCCGGAAACACTGTATTGTTTGAGGAGACGACCGAATTCGTCATCTGTTGAGTAACGGCTCTTGGGAGCGCACGCAAGGATATCTCGAGCAGTCGGCGTGAACCGTTTCTCAAAGCTGTATTTATCGTTCATGTCTATGAGCTCGTTACATAAAACTGAGGGATTTCATCATTTTTGACACCTGAAAACTTACGGTGTCCTTCACATCTCTGTTTCCACTTGCACCTCGGTCGTTTGCTATGGATTCTTTATGGACCTTCATTAGATTCATAGAGCTGTATTTTTTTTCTTATAGTTCTTCAAAGAAAGCTTATCTCCTTTTTAAATTTGTCATTTAATAAGTTGTAAATGAAAGACGCCTAAAATCGGAAAAGTTTGTGTGCGAAATAAAGTTTTGAGCTTGTTCGTCCGTTGGAGGTTAGTCTTTCTTATGAATTTATTTACTAGTTTCCTTGATACAGAGTCTACAGCCATCAAAAATTGGTTAAAAGAATCCACGACTCCACTGAAGATACGTTATAAAAGTAGCTCATCTGACTTTACTAGCCAGTCTCCTCCCAACCAAAATCATCAACAGTTGTGTGAATCTTATGGGACTTAACTGCTAAGGTCATCAGTCCCTAAGCTTACACACTACTTAACCTAAATTATCCTAAGGACAAACACCCATGCTCGAGGGAGGACTCTAACCCCCGCAGAGGCCAGCCGCACATTCCATGACTGCAGCGCCCTAGACCGCTCGGCTAATCCCGCGCGGCATCATCATTAACAGTTCTTATGCGTAATTCCCTTAAGTATGGCCTTTAAAGATCGTACGTACCGTCAACAATAAAGTCCATAATCGTACTCCCTGTTAATCACAGATAAGAAAATAGAATGACAGCCATGATCGAAACTTGGAATTTCGGGCAATAAACTTAAGTTTCTCTGTAACTGGTATTCGGGTGTATTGCTGCTGCCGTCCACATTAAAGTGAATTTCACCAGACAATATATGTTTCTAAATTAATTATTTTACTCATGTTGAGCTTAAAGCTTCTATCTGTAGTGATCACTTGGGAGGAGAACTTCTTAGCCGAGATCACTATAAAAACTGTGTTGTAGGTAGTCGGTTTCTGTAAACCTAAGTCACCAGCTATAAATCTTCATAAAGGTTATTACAAACATCTTGGGCCAGCTACACACACAAGCTTTCCATTGAATTTCCATGTACATAAAACATGAAATGAGCGATGCGTTGGTTAATTTTGACGACGTGCTAAGCATCGCTCATTTCATGTTTTATGTACATGGAAATTCAATGGAAAGCTTGTGTGTGTAGCTGGCCCAAGATGTTTGTAATAACCTTGACGAAGATTTGAAGTTGGTAACTTAGGTTTACCGAAATCTACAATAAAATTTTCATAGTGATTGAACCGTGATTTATTTTCAAAGAATATTCTTAAGAATTCATTTTATTTACTAGCGATTCATCAAGAACATTAACACATTTAATCACACTATGTAAGCATGGAAGTAGTTGCCAGGGAGTAACTGATGAAATCATAACCAAATTCCTTTTAAAAAATGGGAATTTTATTCACTTTAATAGTGCCTAAAAGCATTTTTTAAAAGAAACAGCTTTAAAATTATAATCAGAAAGCACCCTCTAAATATCAAAGTTACAATTTATTCAGAGGCAGAAAGAAACAAGTTTTGACTGTATGAGCTTTCGGGCAGAGAACCTTACCATTCCCTTTTGACACGGCCGTAGTTACGACCGCTAACAACAGCCTCCGAAAGACTACAATGGTACAAATCTGAAACACACCATATAACTTTAAACTAAGAGTTTTAACAATTTACACAAGCACACAAGCCATGCACCCCACATAGGAGGGATGGAAATGGTACAAAATAGTAACATTTAAAATATTAACCTCGCCACCGAAGGTGCAACTTGATTTTAACTTCTAAGAATAGTCTTACGGTGAAAGGGTGGCAACTTCATATACTAAAATGGTCGTTTGAATAAAAGCCCATGAAATGCAATCTAATATAAAATTCTACAAGGTTGGCCAAACAATTATTAAGATGCTCTACAGTGCACAGATACCGCCTCTCAAGACCATAGGCAGTAATATCAAAGTTTCCAGAGATCAAAACATATTTCAGGTATTAGGCCGTTACGCTCCAAGCAATAAATTCGTTAACACACCAAATCAGACAAACATGACAGGGGCAGCTACTAACGTACGCTAGATTGATAGGGAGATTACCGAACAACCCGAACCGCGGGTTACTCTAACCCGCCCCTACTCCACAAGGGAAAAAAGGACCACCCAATTTATAAACAACCACCTTCCCGCTAGTGGGCCAACGGAGAAGAATGGTGGGACGACCCTAAAGCAAAACGACTGGTGACCTCACCAAGAAAACAAGTAGAATTTGACAAGAGTAAATCAAACAACATATCACCAATCATTTAACTTCTAATAAACTGCGATTTTTTGAGAAGACCTGAAGAAGCACCCCCAAATCGCTCTCCCAAACCGTCCACTGCCAGCCGCTTCAACGGACGCAGGAAGGCGCTCCAATCTCCCGTCTCACGGCGTCGCAGCTCGCACCGGCCAGACTGATGTGGGTTGACTCCTGTTGCTCTCGTGTCGACCGCGAAGTCACTACCCCTCGCTATACGCCGCGGCCCACTGGACTCACTTGGCGACCTCACATGCGCCGACGCTCAAGGCGGACAAGTCATCTTGTGTCTCAGTGCGCGACCAACCAACCGATCGATCCAACCGCCAATGACCATTGCCTAAGCAAACTCGAGCAGACTCAGATGCAGGAACTAAGCCCGGACCGGGCGGCCACTCGCTGAGTTTTCTTCCTGGCAGAGTGGAAAGACTCTATTTTGCCGGCTTTAAAGGTTGATCCGAAAGACAGACATACTAGCACTCCGAACGACAGACAGACACTACCTGCCTAATAAATTCGGACGAGAGACAGACTGGCAAGCTGGGGACGAGAGACTGACCCAGACTGACCGACTGGCGAGCTCATAGCGCCCCTTAAATGCACGCGAACAGGCAACCTTTCCCCTTTCCCACCAGAGGGAGACACCAAAGCTGCGATTGCCACAGCGGCTCCATCGCCAGAAACGGAGGGCGACTGCTTCGCACTACGCGCTGCGGCGCGCTCTTCAAAACAGCAATTTTTATCACGGCTCAGTGATCTTGATCAAGAAGTTCTTCTCCTAAGTTTCTGAACTGCCCGAAGTTGCATGTTGTATTATTTGAACATTTTTATGGCGGTTGTATTTCCAGAAAGGTTATATTGCAACAACAAACGTGTTATTTTTAGTGGACGGAATGTAATAGTTGTATTGCAGACGGTGATATTGTTCAAAGGGGATAGTGTCGCAGAAATAGTTTTATGTACACTCTACGCACAACGAAGGAATTATTCGAATTGGACAGAAATCGTGGGAAGTGATGTACTTGTACAAACAAGTGAATGATTACAATTTCGGAAAAAGTGGGTGATTTATACAAGAAAAAGGTTTTCAGAAATTTAGGAAGGCAGTGACGCGTTGGTCCACCTCTGGCCCCAAAGCAAGCAGTTATTCGGCTTGACATTGATTGATAGAGTTTTGGGATGTTCTTCTGAGGAATATCGTGCCAGATTTGTCGAACTGGTGCGTCAGATCGTCAGAATCCCGAGCTACTCTCTCTCACCTTTTACTTTCCCCTCCATGGGGAAGTGTATGGAGAAGTTTATAGCCTGTTGGCTTTTACTCCACAATGTGTGTTGTGAGTGTGTGATTGTCTTTGACTGTTTTGGCTGTATGTGTGTTGTGTTGGTGTTCTGGTGGTGTCTAGTACTTGCCTGAGGTTGGCGAGATGTAGGGTATTTCAAGCATTAAGGATTGGTATTAGGATTTGGAGATTTTTGGGATTTTTTTCTTCGACTTAGTCGTCGAAGATCGTCATGGGGCGTTAGTGCTTATTGCGGGACATGTCATACCGACCTAAGGAGTGGATGACGTTATTTCCAGGACTGGAGGATCTCTCATAGAAAGCCCTTGCCAGATCTTGGAATCCTTCTTTGAGGAGTGAGATTTCGGCAGCGGCGTGCAGGCCGTCTGAGGGGAATCCCATGGGTAGGTGCAGTGCCTTCCTGAGGGCGCGGTTCTGCAGCGTCTGGAGTTGGTCTAGATGCTGTTTCACCTTGTATCCCCAGACAGGGCACGCATACTCCATTACTGGCCGTATAAGGGCCTAATAGACGTTTAGTCATACAGAGCAGGGAAGCGAGCTGGTTCTGTTGAGGACTGGGTATAGGATGGACATTCTGGCGCAGACCTTTCTGTGGATCTCGTCTATACGGGATTTCCACGTTAGTCTCGAGTCCAAGATTACTCCGAGATACTTGGCGGATCTGCGCCAGGGGGGTCAGAATCCATGTAGGTGCAGGTGAAAGGGGGGGGGGGGGCGAGGGCGTTGAAGGGGTGCACGTCTCCCGAGTCTCCGGGTGATCAGCATAGCCTGTGTCTTTTCAGGATTGATGGTGATGCGCCAGCGACGGGCCCAGGTTTCTGTGTTGTCTAAAATTCTTTGTAGCCTACGAATTACCAGGTCCTTATTCGCATTACGAGTGTAAAAGGCGATGTCGTCAGCGTACTGTGCGGTGTGCACCAGGGGGCCGTGGGAGTGTCTGCAGACTGTACTAAACGGACCCCAGGACCGATCCCTGTCGCACCCCAGCACAAATACGCCTTTTGGTGAAGGTGGCTGTTTCTACCTTGACAGAGAAGGTTCTATTCGTGAGATAGCTTTGGATTAACCTGTCTATGCTCCCGGGGAATCCTTGTGTGTATAACTCCTATAGTAGCCCTTTACCACATAGTGACTCGAAGGCCTTGGTTACATCAAGTAACACTATCCTGCAGTAGCCTCTGTAGTTGAAACCCTCTGTGGCTGCTTCCACCAGTCTTATGATCTGTTGTGCTTCTGTAGGAATCCGAATTGGAAATCCGGCAAAAGTCGCTCGTTGGTGATGTGCTCTCGTATGGGAATAAGTAGGAGGCGCTCATAGATCTTGCTGAGAGTTGGGAAGAGGCCACTCGGTCTGTAGTCCTGCGGAAATAAAAGGTCTTTCCCTGGTTTGGGTATTGCGACCACTTTCGCGTGTTTCCAGTATGCTGGGAACTCGCGGGTACGAGTAACCTCATTGAAGACGTTCGCAAGGTGTTCGATAGCCGTGGGCGGGAGGTTTTTTTAACCAGCTGGTTGGTGACACTGTCGTGTCCTGGAGCCTTTTATGTAGGGAGGGGCCTAATTACTTTTGCCACGTCTTCGGGGGCGAAAAGTAGGGGTTCGTCCTCTGGGTCCTCCTCAGCTTTGAGGAAGACAGCCAGTTGACGGCGGATTACCTCTTCACATTCTTCATCCTTGGGTTCTGCCTCTTAAAACTGCTTCTCGCAGGTGTCTGGGCGTTGGCCTTTTCGGCAAGGCTGTAGGCCAGACCCATCTCACCGTGCAGTGGCGGCAACCTAGCTAGAGCTAGGGCTCTAACGTTCTCAATTGGGGAGGGATCGGGCAACTTACTGACCAAGGTAGGATTTGGCAAGCGCGAAGACAAGCAGTAGAAACCCTCGCTGTATGCAGGCGGGCGTTATCGTGCTGAAATGAAAGCCCAGGATGGCTGGCCACGAAGGACGACAGATTGGACAGTAGAATATCGTCTACGTTTCGTTGTGCTGTAAGGGTGCCACGGATGACAGCCAAAGGGGTCCTGTTACGAACAGAAATGGCACAACACATCACTACTCATGATTGCCAGGGCGTGTGGCGAGCAACGACGAGACTGATGTCCCACCGGTATCCGGGGAGTCCCCAGACATGACTTCGCCCAGGAATCTTACTAACTGGAGAGGAATCGCCTTCATTGCATGTCCCGCTCGAACTGAGCTTCGATGACGAGAGAAGATTGTCTGGAGACGCCCCAGACAGCTGTGCAATACCAACGTGACCGTCACAGAAAGGGATTTTATTTCATTTTGTCAATGATACTGTCACATGAGTTGATTGAAATTTTTTCGAAAGTCTCACTATTACACATACAGCTTTGGTATCTGGTTCGAGTAATTGTGGGGGCGGAAGTGCTGCAGTAGTACTTTCCCTGAACACATTTGGACGTTAATCTTTGGAACATACGAAAACAAAGCAAAGCAATCCAAAGCTGCGGATTTTTGGCCCAGTCTGGCCAATCGGGACCGACTGACCGTAGTGTCATCTCAACGGCATCATTCGGATCTGCTATATAGGACCATGGAGTGAGCTCACCTCTCTCACAGCAGTTGTCGTCTTTCTTGACCTTGGAAACCCTACTACTCACTCAAGTAGCCCCTCAATTGGCATCACGAGGTTGCTCCAGTCCTCCCATTAAGGGAAAGTCGCTAACAATACCGGGAATCGAATCCGGGTCATCCACATAGCAGCCAGACACGCTGAACAACTGAAGTATGGAGGTGGACATATGGAAACAGGTACATGCTTACATGTTCCGACCTCGCACAGTCTAATTACAGAAGAAAATTAAAACATTCCTAGTCATCTTTACTAACCTGCGTTTTAAGAGCGTTGCCTTGGTTGCAGGAAAAACACCTAAATAACAAAACCCCTTTCAAATATTCCCAGTCGGAGATCGTCTTTTTCCAGTTCCTGTTCCCATGGATATAACTGAAAAGTGCAAATGTATACAAATAGCTGCCCTCTAAAACAAATCACTATGCCTACCAGGGGGAATGGAAATTATAAAATATGCAGATGTGGAACAACAGTAATAGCAGTAATTTATTTCACGATGACTTTGAACAGTGCTTAAAATGTCAGCCCCTTAAGCGAAGGCATAATACAGGCGCAGTCGCAGCAGAGTCTCTATGATTTGTAAACTGTGTCTCAGAGTGCCAGAGACTAACGACACAGAACAAACGAGAAAAATAGTTTAGCTCTTCACTGTCTGTACAGCAAAGCAATAGTATCAGGATATCAGCTGTATTGTAATATTGTAAAGTACAACACAATCAGTGGATTAACAATGGGGATGAGCAAAAACACAATTAAATGTAGTCTTCCGAAAGTCAGGAGTACACATGCACTGGCGGAAAACATCACACCACCAAAAAGGAGTTATGCGACATAAACGAAAGTTGGTAGGCTTGTTTCTCCATCTGAAAGATGATGTCCATTCAGATTTCGCGCCAGTCGCATAAGAGTGGCGGCAGTAGCACCACTATGAGGATGCAGATCAGGTTTGCTTTAAATACGTGCAGTAACGGTCGTGAGCATTAGTTACCTTTGTGATTGAATGTGGTGGGCTGATCTTATCGTAAGTCAATCTTGTCTTTAAGACGACAAAGACGCCATTCTCAACACCTCACTGAGTTTGATGGGGGTCGTGTAACAGGGCTACGAGAAGTTGGATGTTCCTTCTGCGATAGTTCAAAAAGACTTGGCAGGCATATAGCCACCGATCATGATTGCTGGCAGCGGTTGTCAAGAGAATGTACGATCGCAAGGAAACCAGGCTCCGTACGACCACGTAACACTTCGCGTTCGGCAAATAGCTCTGGAGCGTCGTACTGCATCTGCAGCAGCAATACGAGCAGCAATTGGCAAAAGTCGGATACTTAAAGGACAGCTCTGAGCCAGACGCCCTGTAGCGTGCGTTCCACTGACCCAAACCACCACCATTTGAGACTCCAGCGGTGTCAAGCGAGAGTGATTGGAAGGTGGAATAGACATCGGTTGTGTTTTCTGATGAATGCCTGTTGTACCTCAGTGCCTGTGATGGCCGTTTGCTGATTGGAAGGAGCCCAGTTGAGCGCCTGCAACCAATTGGTATGCAGCTTAGACACACTGAATCTACAACTGCAGCTTTGGTCTGGAGTGTGATTTTGTTTCACACCAGGAGCACTCTCGTCGTTATCCCACGCACCCTGACTGCAAATTTGTACGTCAGTATGGTGATTTGTCCTGTTATGCTGTCATTCATGAACATAACTCCAGCGGATGTTTTCCAGCGAGAGAACGCTAGCTTACATACCGCTCCTGTAACCCAACATGGTCTGCAGAGCGACAACATGTTGCTTTGACCTCCTCAATCACCAGATATGACTCTACTCGAGAACACATGGGACAGCGTCATCCGCAACTAGCTTTAACTGTCCATGTATTAACCAACCAGGCGCATCAGGCACAGAACTCCATCCGACAAATTGACAGTCGGAACCTGTACAAGATAATGCATGCACGTTTTCTCACGCTTACATTAACAGTGACCTTGCAACGTTATCACTTAAATATGTTACCTAGGCAAATGTATTCCCGAAATTTCATTTCTCTACATTAAATATCTTTTGGTGCTGCGATTTTTGTCCGTCAGTGTACTTGTATCAAGAGCGCCAACCGTTTTATCAGACATATTTCTTTTTTTAACATGTAGTTACTCTTTCTCTCTCTCTCTCTCTCTCTCTCTCTCTCTCTCTGTCTTTATTTCAGTTCATTATCTTTTCAACCTTTGTTAATTTTGTGTTGTAGGTTGGAATAACGATGACATATAATAACACATTTAAATTTTATTCCCCTAAATACACTGGCAGAAATGAAATGTGTTACAACAGGAAGCATCAGTCCCATAGTTACTAAAATTTATGGAGATGATCATTATGTAAGGAACGTTAAAAGATTAAGCTTTCATTCCATTCGAAACTGATGTCCATCATCATCAGGGGTGTGCCATTTGATTCCCATCGCCACGAATATACTCTTACGTCCTCCAAGTCGTTTATGGCGTGAACTTTAGTGTGGGATCTTGCCTTATCCTGCTGGAATAGTCATTTGGTACTCTGATCATCAAGAGTTTGACGACATGGTTTGCTTTTCTTGCCAAATACTTGTGAGCGTTCAGTTTCCTTTGACGAGTTACCAAATCAATCCCGTTGTCTTATCCAGTAGATCGCGAAACTATGATCCCTGGAGTTGTGGAGATATATGTCTCGAGAATCGCTGTATCTGTGAACATTCACAAACACATCTACGAACACATCAGTACCGATCTGACTGCCACAAAAAGAAGCGAGACTCATCGCTGAACACGTCAGAATTCCCCTCAGTCCCAATTGATCCTGGCTTTATACAGTACAAGTCTCTGTTGTCTATGGTATGGTATCAGCGATAAACTATGCATGGTAGCTCGAGGTCTCAACTAAGCTCCTAGTAATGTTTTCCCAACGATTCGTGGTAACACGCAGCCTGTAATATCTTCCCGGTGCTGTCATTCGTCTATTCGTCGGAGCCAGTCGAACATGCCTACGAATCTCACATAGCGTAGTTCTTGTGGAAGGATCCGTGCCTACTCTTATTGTATCCATCTTACCAGCACTCTTTCTGCAGTCATTGCAGCACACCCAGCGGTCTGTGCGATCAGTCAGTATGATTATTCCATATGCATTATATTAGAGTACTGGACCTTTACGGGAGTCCGATAGATGACGTTAAGCTGCACACTCGGCATGCCGTGCTGCCATCTCTACCAGAAAAGTTCTAGTACCGCTAGACACACCCAGAAGCCGTCAAGAAGTGACACAATTATTAATCGTAGGAATAGCTTTTCCATAATGAAAATACTATTAAGCTCCAATAAGGAAGAAATTTTAATTATTGTGTCCCGTGGGCAAGGAGATATTGGAATATCAATTTGGTAGCATTTGGTCAACGTGTAACACTTTCCATTTCGGTCAACTTATATTAAGCAATGTGTGCAAACTCAAAATTAACAGATATTCTGTATGGAATCTAGTTAACATATCAAAAATGAAAAATAAATAAATAAATATAGAACAAAACGTGTTTGTTCGTTTATAAAAGAGCCTCCACATGCAGCTACCTTGTAGTAAAAAGTGTATAATAGGAATGTCTATTATTAAGTAACATTGACCACAAGGCCTGTATATTCGTGGACAACTCTATTTGCTTGCTGCATAATCTTCGGCCTGATGACGGCGCTGGAAACCATCCTTATCTCACAACTACTCCACATAGTCGCGCATTGAAACAGTGGTCCAGAAAGTGCACAATATATTTCTATTATTTGCGCCAGTGATAACAAAACTTTTATCCTTAGACTACCGCTTTCGGTCAGCAATGACCATCTTCAAATCTGCAGAAAAACATGAGAAATGGATTACAATTAGTAGACAGATTACATCTAAAAATAATAAAATGTGCCACAATGAAAAATTATTACTTTCATAGATGTGGAAACATGCGCTTGAATATGACGTGGCGTATCTGTTTAGTAAAACCATAGTGGCATCGTCACAAAATGTACACAAAATTAGATTGGCGTCATCACAAATCTTTAAAATATGGTGTAAACTAGACCACAGTGCCGGCGGAGTCATACTGCCACTAGCGCTACTGTTCAAAACACACTGCGGTACGTTACCACGACATACACTTACAAGCCAAAACGTTATGACCACTACCCACCGCGACGTTCGATGCCGCCTGGTAGCGTTGCGAGCACGTGACGCTCTAACAAAAGTACGAGTATGTAAGCAGAGCAGACACAGACCGGGGATCACCCTAGCGAAAATATGGGCTGCCAATGCAGAGACAAATTGAGATAAGCGACTCTGACAAAAGACAGATTATTATTACGCAGAGCCTGTGTTGAGTATCTTGAAACCGGTGAAGCCGATCGAATGTTCGCGTACTACTGTCGTATCTACGGAAAGAGGTAGAAGGAGAATGAAAGTACTGCCAGGTGCTAAATGATTGGTCGTCCATGACTCTTCACAAAACGTGGGATTTGGAAGCTTGTCTCCTCTGTAAAGTAGGGTAGATAGATGGTGATTTGTGTCATCTCTGCCGAAGGAGCACAATGCTGGTGTACGCACAAGTGTTTCGGAGCACACTGTTCATCGTACATCGCCGAACATCACCCCTCTGTGTTCACATGTTGACCCAACGACATCGTCAATTACGATTGCAGTGGCCATGGCAGCATCAGGATTCGACCGTCGATCAATGGAAACGTGTCACTCTTCGGGTCAATCACTTGCTACAACTAGGTCGATGGTCGTCTCCACAATCACCGTCGTAGAGGTGAACGGCAGCTTGAAACGTCCATCGCGCCTTGGACACAGGGTGGTGGGAGCAGCATTATGGGAGACATTCTCCTGCTCTTACATGGGATCTGTGGTAGGAATCGAAGACACACTGACAGCTGCGAACCACCTGCATCCCTTCATTCTTGACGTCTCCCCCGACGGCGATACATCTTTCAGCAGTATAATTGTCAGTGTCTCGGTGCCAAAACTGTGCTAAAGTGGTTTGAGAAGCATTATAATGAACTCACTTTGATGTCTCGGCGATAAAATTCGCCTGATGTAAATCCTATCGAACCCATCTGGGTCGCTATCGACGACCATCTGCAAGTACACAAGTCAGCGACCCATTATTTACGCGAATTACATGACGTATGCGTAAATATCTAATGCCACATACCTTCACGAACCTACAAACAAACTGTCTGACGCCTGATATGCAGAATCAGTGTTGTGCTTCGTTAGAAAGACGGAAAAACAAGCTATTAAGCATGTGGTCAAATGTTATGGCTTGTCAGCATACATCTGTGCCGTAAGCTCGTTAGATGTCGCTACTAAGAGTCTACAAACGTTCGTCATTATAAAATTGTACAGAATGCAATGAATGAAGAGTACAATAGGTAAAGTCTATAGTGGCCTTGTCAAGTGTGTAAGTTATTACAGTGATAAAATGTAATTAATAAAAAAGCGAATAAAGTTAAATTTAAAAATGTTAAAAGGGAAATGGTTAAGTTATAATGTGTGTTTCTGAGATACTCTTGTGACCATTTTAAATAAAGGTAATAGCTCACTCATACACAATAACAGTCTTATAGGGCTGATAAGATAATATGAAGCTGATAGAATAGCTAGGGAAACAAGCGAAATCGATAGCAGCCAGAATGCAGCATAGGCAAGAAGTCGGAGGAACTTAACTACCAGAGGGCCTCTTGTATCCTGCGAAACGCCATTCCAAAACAAGTGCAATAAAATATCTTATCGTTCACTTAATAAGATTAGCTGGTTAATGAACTGTTTTACATTAACAGCGACGAGACAATCAAACGCGAGAGTATTTTGAATACTGTACCATTGTTGGAGCGGGAACACTTCACTTGATGGTTTCCCATGAGTGGTCGGCAGGAATGAGAAAGAGTGATATGGGCTAGAGTGAAGGAGGGGAAACCTACGTAAGCTTTCTCATATCCATGGATAGTGACCCAGCCACTGTGACACTGTTGAGGAGGGATGGAGAGTGCATTGTCTTACTGACGGGACAGGTAGACTACGGGACGAACGAATGCACGTAAATGGGCTGTATGTAGCTTCATCGCCGGCCGGAGTGGCCGTACGGTTCTAGGCGCTACAGTCTGGAGCCGAGCGACCGCTACGGTCGCAGGTTCGAATCCTGCCTCGGGCATGGATGTGTGTGATGTCCTTAGGTTAGTTAGGTTTAATTAGTTCTAAGTTCTAGGCGACTGATGACCTCAGAAGTTGAGTCGCATGGTGCTCAGAGCCATTTGAACAATTATGTTGCTTCATCGTTCATCATCGGTGTGAGACGATGACGGTCCATGCCAACAGCGCTCACGCGAAAATGACAATCTAGTAATTCCTGGACGCTGGTTTGTGCATTTCCTCAAGTAGTTTTTGGCATACCCATGTACTGCTGTCGCTATGTACAAACGTTTATTGCAGCTCATCAGTCCTTAACACAGCGTCTCGTCAAAAGCCCAATATCTACGCGATCTGGAGGCTTTCAGACGTTGGGCTTCCACGATATAGCCGGGAATAAACGTACTAATATGTTTATATATGTACAGAAACCAGATGCCAGTTATAAGAGTCGAGGGACATGAAAGGGAAGCAGTGGTTGGGAAGGGAGTGAGACAGGATTGTAGCCTCTCCCCAATGTTATTCAATCTGTATATTGAGCAAGCAGTAAACGAAACAAAAGAAAAATTCGGAGTAGGTATTAAAATCCATGGAGAAGAAATAAAAACTTTGAGGTTCGCCGATGACATTGTAATCCTATCAGAGACAGCAAAGAATATGGAAGAGCAGTTGAACGGAATGGACAGAGGCTTGAAAGGAGGATATAAGATGAACATCAACAAAAGCAAAACGAGGATAATGGAATGTCGTCGAATTAAGTCGGGTGATGCTGAGGGAATCGGATTAGGAAATGAGACACTTAAAGCGGTAAAGGAGTTTTGCTATTTGGGGAGCAAAATAACTGGTGATGGTCGAAGTAGAGAGGACATAAAATGTAGACTGGCAATGGCAAGGAAAGCGTTTCTGAAGAAGAGAAATTTGTTAACATCGAGTATAGATTTAAGTGTCAGGAAGTCGTTTCTGACAGTATTTGTATGGAGTGTAGCCATGTATGGAAGTGAAACATGGACGATAAATAGTTTGGACAAGAAGAGAATAGAAGCTTTCGAACTGTGGTGCTACAGAAGAATGCTGAAGATTAGATGAGGAGGTACTGAATAGGATTGGAGAGAAGAGGAGTTTGTGGCACAACTTGACTAGAAGAAGGAATCGGTTGGTAGGACATGTTCTGAGGCGTCAAGGGATAGCCAATTTAGTATTGGAGGGAAGCGTGGAGGGTAAAAATCCTAGAAGGAGACCAAGAGATGAATACACTAAGTAGATTCAGAAGGATGTAGGCTGCAGTACGTACTGGGAGATGAAGAAGCTTGCACAGGATAGAGTAGCATGGAGAGCTGCATCAAACCAGTCTCAGGACTGAAGACCACACCAACAACAACAATATGTAATTCTTGTTCATCTCATGTTGTACTGTCGCGCTGACGGTCAGTACAACTTGTAACGATGTCCACATCTAGATATTCCGTTCCCATGGCGACTGTAAATCTGCTGAACTCTTAATTCTATTGCTCATGAGTATACTTTTTTCTTTGGTCGTAGAGGCTAACCATTCATTGCATATAAAATAAGTGCTTAAATATTTCTAATACGTCGATGTTCATGAAGAGTCACTGGATCTTATCCAGGGCTCCTAGTATTACTTCACTGAAGGATGCAAGGGTGTTGGAGGTCAGGATTGGGGACTCAGCGCGCGTCCCGGTGCATTAACGTCGCCGTGGCTGCAGGCGGGCGTGGCGCGGCCAGGTAGCGGGCCTTGTTAGCCGCGTCCTCGCCCGGCGATGGCTCATTAGCCACCCTTATCGCCGCCGCATCGTTCTCCGTAATTGGGGGCGGACGCCCCCGCCTGTCGGCCGGATTACCGCACACACGTCTTGACGGATGGGTCTCTCGGGTCGCGACACGGGGAAAACTACGACCAGCAATGCACCGTACATCCGACCGCGTGGGCTGTTTGACCTGCGCTACATCTGCTCGTTATGTCGAAAAAGCTGGCCGTCTAGGAGGAAAAACAGGGTGTAGTTCGACCAGTAGCCACACCGCACTGAGTACCATGACCAGTAGTCTTTATGTTACCCAAAATAAGACACGACCTTCTAGTGGTTCATAATTCAATATGACAGTTTCCATCTTAGAACGGCACCGTCATACACATTTCTTTTGACTCTCGGGGAAACAGTGTACTGATTCATTTTCTCTTGCTCTTCGTTAAGATTCGTTATCGTAAATCACCACACAGCTCTATAGGGTGTCCCAGCAGGAATAGTCAATATTCAGGGACGTGACAGGAATTATCATTCGAAGCAGAAGTCTAGTAAACTTGGGCTTTAACACTGGCTCAATAGCTGGGATGTGTTTCACAGTGGCGAAGATGAAAAAAGTGCTAATAGCTCTTTTAGTATGCGTTTTGGCGCCAATGTTTACTAGAATTTTTTTGCTTCGAATGATCGTCCCTGTCACTGACCTTCTTGGACACCTTGTATATGTTCTCTCATACAGATGTTCTCGTATCGCAAAACCAAGCAACTTCGCTAGATCCAAATACGTCCTATGAAAAATATTGAAAAGTGTGCTGCAAGGGGAAGTTTTTATTCACTAATGAACCGTGGACATAAGCCTGCTGATCTGCTTCCATTGGTAGTGTACTTGAGTAACGCACAAGTACAGAAAGAACTTTAATAGATTCTTGGAATTTTCCTGACAGATTTTCTCATGATCTCATGGTAGTAAGGGCTATATATTTTGTGAACTCGATTTGTAGATTCTTTAACTCGATTATAATGTTCAAATATCTCGTACCTCAGGAAGAAAGTACTGATTGGATAACTCAGAGAATCTGATCGTTGTTCACAAAAAAGTTATATTTTCTTTTTTACTTTGAATGTTGACAGGCTTTCTACAATATTTCATGTGGACAAGTAACTCAAAAAAAAAAATCATCAGTGCGTCTAAATTTTCTGTTAGCATCTGAGTCGTGTGTACATGACAATTTGTTCCCATGTACCTACCAATACGAAACGTCGTCCCTTACGAGTAACTTAATGGTGATGTATATATGGTATTTGGCGTCGTACGTGTGCAGCAGAACACCGACAACATTTAATTTGTTTCTATATTCCTTTTTTGGAATGTGGATTTAAGTGACAGAGTGATGTGTAGCGTAGCCTGACATCTATGTGCGTAGGCGACTGTTTGGTGGCGAATGCAGAAGACAACAAACGTTAATGTGAAATTTTAATATTTATTACTTATTGATTTGCAGGATAGCCCGAAGTCTAGGCTACGTTGAAATGTGATCGTTTTTTGTGAGTTGGCGAAGCCACCGAATGTGATGTCATGAGAATAATTGTAGTTTCTCTAACGACACGATTTTGTGCATCTTGAATTTCGATGAGTGGTTCATGTTCACAACGCTGACGTCGTCGTACGCCAAAGGAGCCTTGTGGTATCGGTAGATTCAATAATTGCACCACAGTTTTGCAAGTGTCGAACGAAGAAATCTTGACGCATTTCTCAGCCTGTTACTGCACCGAGAGGTGATGTGCGCTGCCTGGAACCCGGGGATCGCTTTCATATTTAGTTATGGAGGTGCAGCCGTTTCGCTCAGGTTACCTTGGTTTCCCTAAATCGTTCAATGTTAATGTCAAAAATATGAGAGTTTATTTTTTCTCTGTCCTTGGCGAAATAATTAGTGCACCGGTTCTCGTGACAAATGCACCCGAACAGCATTTACAGATGTGGGATGAAGCGACAAGAATAAACCTGTTATGAACATCTCATTTCTGTTACTTTATGTTCTTACTTCTACGTAACGTACTACAGTCATAGCCTGTTTTGTCTTTATACTTTAAAATACTTAAAGTGTCCTAAGCAGCCATTATGACACAACAGTTGCGGTGTTGTGTAGATCTTCCGTCATGTTAGTCGTTCCAGATTTCCGTAGGTAGCTAATTATCCACACTTGTTCAGTTGATGTATTTGTGGTAACAGTCACATTTTGAATCAGGAAAATAAAAGCAAGAGGCCTCAAAAGTGCAAAGAGCACAACACTTGTAATGCGGTTTGACAAGTACGCATTTTTATTGTTTTTTCTTTCTGCAAGGCGCGCTGTACTGTGGAAGAAGACATGTAATCCAGATTTGCTTCAAGTTAACTGCTTTTATCCATTTAGAGAATCATAATTTTTTAATGGTTTGGTCCCTCCTTATCTGCTTGTTAATAGGTTTTACGGTACCACTGAAAAGAAAAATCACTGGTAAGGTCCAGTCTATGGCCGATTCGACGCGTTATTTCTTAGGCAACTGGGATGAACAACATCTAGTGTATGAGTGGTCTGACATAATTGAGTGTCACCAGGTTAAATAAATAAAAATAAATAGTACGAAGTTGCACCTAATACCAGATAACTCTGTCTGATTCTTATATTTCGAGATACCTAAAAATAATTCGATGGCAATGAGGATGAAATTACAGATCTTTGGTCCCCAAAATCAATGGGTTTCACTACAATGGAATCATTGTTACATTTGTTGAGAAATCAATTAAAAACGCACTATCACCTGTGCTTCTTTCAAGTAACTGGCATTATTTGTTTCGAGATATCGTATGACCCTTCAATTTACCATCTTCCATAGTTTGTATGCATCCAGCTCAATCATTATTCTCTCTATTTTTGGTGCCACACATCATTTTAGTGAAGTTTTGTATTATGTTTTTGTGTGTTGCGTATAATATGCTTCGCAAGAAGCTATAAACCGTTTGGACAACTTCGCCGTCACGAGATTACATTGTTAGAATGGTTTCAGATACTCGTGGGAGTGTACAGTTCAAGAACGCACCGAAAGCACGTTACGTTCTTATCAATGCAAGATGGGCGCTGTGTTGGCAACCTGAGGCGCTGAGGTACCAGTACCAGGTCTGTGTCAGCGTGCGGTGGACGCGGCGCAGACACTGGCTGCCCACGGGAGACGCGGCGATACGCTCAAAGGGAAGTCCTAGTCAGCAGCTGATGGCTCATCTGCGGCTCCATGTGCGGCGGTGACTCCCCGCCCAATTGTAGCTTATCTTACTGGCTTCCTGATACTGCTTCAATGGAAGCGTTCACGCAGCAATGTCTGCGCTAATCTGGAACGTCACGATGTTTTGAGTAAGCCCGCTTTGTTTGTATTGTTAGGACGAGTTTTTCGGGTGTGCAGCCAGATAGCTGACCACCTCGCTGTTCTATCTAATAACCGCACTTGCGTTATCGCTCTTTTCGTGTTGTTTCAGTATTTTAAATTAGCGGACAATTGTATATGTCCCAGGAACCATTTAGAAACACTTGGCATAATAAATTATATGTATCGCATACATAAAAAATTCCCTATTTTGGAACTGAATGTTTTATTTGTAGTTGTCAAACATATTTCGGCTATTCATGCTAAGCGTCATCTGTGTTCTCCGATATAAAAAAACATTGCTAATTATACATGTTTTGGCACGTGATACGTTGCGATTCTTGGCACCTCATTTAAATTATCTATCTATTTAAAAATACATGGTTGTGCTTTTTACACTTTCATAAATGACATAAATATATATGCAAGCGAAAAAACGCAGCCATATATTTGTAAGTCGTAAAATAATTTAAATCTGCCAACAACCACTACTGATCTTCTATCAATACATGCACAGAAGATCAGTAGCGATTGCTGGCAGATTTAAACCATCTCACTATTTACAAATATATGGTTGGGGTTTTTCACTTACATTCATATTTATGTTCTTTATGAAAGAGTAAAAAGCACAAACATATATTTGTAAATAGTTAGATAATTTAAATGAACTGCCAAAAATCACCACAGGTATCAAAATATGTATAAGTATATAATTTTCTTTATACTGAAGCATGAATGGACGAGACGCGTTCGGAGTGTTTCCTCCCTTCCAATAAGTTGTACCACCATGTACTACAACTCACCTGCTCATGCCCTCACAGAATTCAGACTAAAGCTTCTTCTACTAGTGCAGAAAAAAAACTATATTTGTTTCCACGTTGATTGATAAGCGTAGGGGACGATGCGGGAGAGCCATACCGCCGTACTGGTCAAGGTCCTAGGGAGGTGGTTTGCCATTGCCTCCCTCCGACCGTAATGGGGATAAATGATGATGATGAAGACGACACAACAACACCCAGTCATCTCGAGGCAGGGAAAATCCCTGACCTCACCGGGAATCGAACCCGGGACACGGTGCGCGGGAAGCGAGAACGCTACGGCAAGACCACGAGCTGCGGACTCCACGTTGATTAACCACAAATTAAATAATTTCATGATCATAAAAAAACAAAATTGTAAGAAAAAAACCATGTTCTTACAGTGACCTCTGAAGATGGTCTCAATAAGACTTCCATTTCAGTTGCAAGAGATGGTAGTTTACCTACGCAACTTGTATGTACGCTACAGCGGAAAGATGAGGCCGAAAACGAAAGACAACAGTAATTAATTTTTTTTCACGGACAGAAATGACAGTTGCTACAGTTATTTCGTTTATAGTTGTGTCTGCCCAATGAAATGTCTAATAAAAGTAATGGAGGAATAGAACGATGTGTTGTTCGGTATCACCCAATACAAGATTTAGGAATAAGTGGGATAATAAGAGCTAAATGGTAATGAGAGTTTCTGCAGTCTAAGCTCTTAGGAACGTTGAAATCGATTGGAAACAATTGGAAGGACTTGGCCTCTCCTCTGTTACGTTACGCGGTCGCTGCCCCGTCACTTCAGTAATAAGGTTAACACAGCGACAAGCGGATGGCTGTTTTCGTGCTGCTATTGCAAGGAAATATAATTTCGCGGAATCAGTGTGAGTAGCTACATATCTTTCATTTAGCTGTGTATTTTGTTCATTTTGTATCCCGTTTGATATAAACCGCCTGACAAAAATGTGAAGCACCCAGAAGATAGCTCAGACGCCAATGTAACTACATCTACACATAGTCGACGGATATTTAAATGATCAGTGGCAATTGCATGTGACATGTGGAACGACCACCAGGGTGTATTAGCGTTTTTTCGCATTTAGCGTTCTTACAAGGCCTGGTCATGATGAAAGACAAGGAGATGCTGCGCACTTGTGTGAGACTGAGTTATCAGCACCTGACAGAGTTTGAAAAGAGCCTCACTGTGGGTTTGCGATTGAGTGGCTGGTCAAATCAAGCAGTATCCAGTTTTGTGGTGCATTCTGATGCGTCAGGGCCCAATGTTGGACAGTATGGGGACGTGAAGGTAGGCGTACTCTTTGCCAAAGTTCTGGTCGAGCACGTAAGACCGCCACAAGGGAGGATTGCCGCATTGTACACCAAGCACGCGGTAACCCCTTCGCACGTGCGCCTGCCGTATGAGAGCAAGTAATGGACTCGCAGCAACAATTTGTGTCATCCCACACCAGTGGTCAGAGACTAGCAGTAGTCGGTCTATGGATTTACCCTTCCATGCATAGATTTAACATCACAACACAAACGGCTGTGTTTGCAGAGGTGTCGAGCCGAGAAAGCATGGTCTGTGGATGAATGACGTTTCATTGTGTTCAGTGATGAATCGTAAATGACTATCATCTGCTAGTACGGCAGTGAGATAAGGCGACGTACCATTCTCCCAGCGCTTTGGAGAGGCACGGCGATGGTACTCCAGGCGTGATGGGTTGTGACTGAGAAGACTTTAACCGCACCTCCTTATGTAGCGGAAACCCTGCGTCCTCATGTCTTACCTCTCAAGCGTGGAGCCATTTTTCATCAGCACAGTGAACGTCCACACATGGTTCGTGTGTCTATGTATAGTCTGCGTCGGGTTGAGATACCTCCGTGGCCACCAAGATTCTTAGATCTGTCCTCAGTAGGGCATGTGTGACATCAACTCAGACACCAGCTCTGCCCCATTGCCAGTATCCAGCACATGAAAGACCAGTTACAACAGCTGTGGGTCTGCTTGCCTAAGGAGTGGTGACTACAACTTTGTGACACAGTTCCCAGCAGAATCAGTGCATGTATCCAGGTCACAGAGGGTGCAAAGTCTCCGTTTATAGTTGTGTCTGCCCAATGAAATGTGTAATAAAAGTAATGGAGGAATAGAACGATGTGCTGTTCGGTATCACCCAATACAAGATTTAGGAATAAGTGGGATAATAAGAGCTAAATGGTAATGAGAGTTTCTGCAGTCTAAGCTCTTAGGAACGTTGAAATCGATTGGGAACAATTGGAAGGACTTGGCCTCTCCTCTGTTACGTTACGCGGTCGCTGCCCCGTCACTTCAGTAATAAGGTTAATACAGCGACAAGCGTATGGCTGTTTTCGTGCTGCTATTGCAAGGAAATATAATAATAATACTGACAAGTAGGTTCGTACTGTTGAGTTCATCATAAATTTGACTCACTGAAGCAACGGTACACATCATTTAAATTAGTAAAATTTCGTTTTTTTCCCTCAGTTTTTGATTGCTTCACTCCTTTTTGTCAGCCAGAGTATTTTAGGAGATGACTGTAAGTGGTGGTTGTTCCATTATTTTTGTTAATCCATGTTGTTGGCGTTCCGGGTACGGGAGCCGGCGTGTCTATCTTTGTTGACTCTTTTAGATGCCAACAATTAGGAAAAGGAAGACACCGAAGGCTCGATGAATGGTAGTTTTTCTAGAAACTACGATAGGATGCTCAGAAATCGGAAAGAAACGAGTTATCGTGCCGTCGTAGAGCATTTGTAAGATGGGCCTATGTCTGATCTACATGATGGAGAATCCTGAAGTTTATATTTGCATTTTTTCTCCTAGAAATCTAAAAAGACAATATTTGGAGAAATTTATAACTAGAAAAACTAGCTGTACGAAAATTTCGATGTGATGACGACCATTACATGTTGGGGAAAAATATGGCGCTGTATGAGGTAATGGGAGCGAATGAGGGTTTTTTTTTTTTTTTAAACGTTATTTGTCACGCATCTTGACTGACGTCTGTAGCCTCCTATTTGATTTAAACAGAGTAGCATGAATCATGCAGCTTCACGACCACCGGAGATCAGTAAATACATAAACATGTTCGACATTTTTAACTCACCCCCCACTCTCCCTACCTTATGACACCTTATGATGTAGAAACTGAGCTGACTGCTTTACCGCTGTGTGTGAGAAATCCATTCAGCACAAAACGCGCAAGAACGCATAGAAAATGACACTGTAGTTAATGTGTCGTTGTGTGTACTTATTACTTGGTTTTCATGGTTCATGGCAGCGACAATATTAAACAACCTGTTCTGAACGGCAACGATCTGCAGTGTTACTAAAATGTAACACTGGAGACGTCATATGAAGATAGAACCGGATGAAATGCCACTTGTTGTTATGGGGATAAGTACAAATGGAAATACGCTGCGCACTGGCGATAAAAGTCCATGCAGAGCGGCATGAATCATGGAGATCCTCGGCGAATTTGATGACCTGCAGTAGAACTTTGAATGGTGTGGTCGATCAACTATCGGAGTTCGATCAATAAATAGCGTTAGAGTCTTTTTCAATGTAGACATGCGCGTCTAAAGCTGTAAAAGATCTTTCAGGAAAAAAAAAAGAGCAGAATAGTGTTGTTGGATGGAAGACCCCGAGGGGCTGGTTATACACGTCACTGAAGAGCAATTCTCGCTTCGCAGAGATTGGCATCTTCCCTTCGCAATATGTGCGTCTTGTTTCTTAAGGGTATCTTTCTAATATACAGGGTGTTCCAAAGTACTGTCACAAACATTCAGACAGATTCCCCATGCCAAAAGGAGAAAAAAAGTCCAGTAAGTATGGGCTCCAAAATGCACAGCTTGAAGACCTACGAGCACTTCTTCATCTTCACTACTGTGAAACAGTTTTTCTATTGAACAAGTGCTCATAGCTCTTAAGGTACGCATTTTAGAGATCATATTTACTGCATATATTTTTTTCTTGTTTTTGTGTAAGCAACAAAACCTATCCCGAAAGACTGTAAAAGTGTTTTACAAACGTTATGCATGTATTGAAAACTTGTCACTATATTTGAACGTGTGAGTTCATAAGCCATTACGACACCAAATTTCAATTATCTTTACATTTCTGACCAATCTTGTTTTAGATTTCGCAGTGAGAAGAAATTTTCTCACAGAGCAACAAAATAATGAAAGGGCGTTTAACATAAGCGAAACCAGGAAAAAATAGAAACCATAATCCTTCCAACAATTTCACGTAGCTACTGGCTGTCTGTGTCTCTGAATTGCCGGCACTGGTGGCCGAGCGGTTCTGGCGCTACGGTCTGGAACCGCGCGACCGCTACGGTCGCAGGTTCGAATCCTGCCTCGGGCATGGATGTGTGTGTTGTCCTTAGGTTAGTTAGGTTTAAGTAGTTCTAAGTTCTAGGGGACTTATGACCTCAGGAGTTGAGTCCCATAGTGCTCAGAGCCATTTGTCTCTGAATTGCACCTTATCGGTGTAATTTGTGCAATGCAAATCCTGTATCCTAGAACACCTAATAAACTAAAAGATTCGAGCTTGTGCGATAGCAAATTATCAAAGTCGCTGTCGCTGTAATCCCGTGCCTCGGGTTCCACCGCTAGCCAAAAATTACATTCAGAAATGAGAAAGTGCTGAAGGCAGTTTATTCCCTTTGTCTTTGAAATGTAATGAAAGCGAAACGTAGTTGATTTCGAGAACATAGTTTTTAAATGACCACATATAAATATTTGAATAAAAATCAGAGAAGTGAAAAATAAGTTCGTAAGAATCGTAATTATATTAATATTGAATAGAAATTGTTCAGAAAATGAATACAGAATCTAATGTTTCATAAACGAGTGTCTTTGAGGGGACCACGTGATATTTCATGACCAAGCGGATCGTATGTTGGAATTACCGCGCATTATATTATTTGATTTGTGGAAAAGCAAGGAGGTAATCAACATTCCAGCCTGGATCACTGTATTAAAACTAGGTATTGATTCGCAAGCACTCTATCGAAACTGAGAACTAGTATTGATCACGATGTAGAAGACTGTGAAATATCTCGCTCGAATAAACATGATTTTGCACAAATTACAGCTACAAAATTGCCATTTCCTTATCACAAGGCAAAGCGTCCATACTGAACAGATCGGCTCGTCTTCACAGCACCAAGTGGAAGAACAGAGTGTGTCGCTTTGGCCAGCAAGCACGCGGGGCGGGCCTCGTTAAACGATTCTGCGCTCAAAGACTGTTTTTTTTTTTTTTTTTTTTGTTTCCTCTCTAAGAGTTGAGCTACTCTAGCAGACCCATAAGTGACTAAGGTTCTTTGGGACGACCAAGAGCTTACCGATGTGCGCATGATTACATAGCGTGGAAGGGGTTTAACGACAGACTACTTTCAGTATGCTCATAGCTATGGGCAGAGTTCGTAACGTTTTGATGGCGAAGCAGACGGAAAGACTCGATGTTGATGCATAGGCTACTCTTCTCGGGAAGATCTGACCAGAGAAGTGTCCCAGCTCAAACGGCAAAACCCCAATGAAAATGAATTAGAAATAACGGAGATCTGTATGTTGTACCACCCATCAAGGTAGTTTATCTAAAAAAAAAAAAAAATAAGGAAAAAAGCTCTGCATTTGTGTTCATCTGATGTTCTAATATTGAGGATTTAATCTTAGAGAATGGCACACAATCTAATGATCATAAACCGTCCTTACCTCTCATCCCACAGCCGGCCGAATCCTGTTGAAGTTTTGTTACCCCACCGAGGTCTGAACTGTCTGTCTCCACATCGAACATCGACGTTGTAAGACATATCAGATATCTTATCCATGGTCATAGGTTTTGATTGTAAAAATGTATTAGTTTTCAGAATGCACACGGCATCGAGGTGAGTTATCTGAAAGAATCCCTTTGATTTTGTACTGAATACTACTACTGTGTCTTAAGATGAACAACGTCTTTGCTTCAGCCCCTACTTTAACAGAAAATGGCTGTAAATGAGCTCAGGCAAAGCGAGTTAATGTTTTATCGTAGCAACTTACGGAGAGCTACGAATCTAATTAGAGCGTGTCGTATGTAAATGAAGGTAAGTGAGATTCCTAATCGGAACGGAAATTGTGTGTAAAGCTTTTCATTTCACCATGAAGTTAAGAGCTTTGGAAGCAACATCTGAATATCTACACGCACAAACAAGAAGCAAACAACGACACCGTGCCCACAGCGCAAATTTTTGTTCGTTGTAATTGTCATTACTCGGCAGCTTTACATTCTTCCGTTGCGAATTTAAGATATTTTACGCAATAGAGAAGTGAATTGATCGCGGCGTTGTATCCTATATTCCCTTGTGGATTTGTGAAGAATTTTGTGGGATATTAGCAAGTGCCTATCAAAGAAAAACTACATTCACATAATTAGGCACATCTCACTAAATGCTCTACAAGATTTATGTGGAAGAACACTTACCAATGTACTTTATAACAACCTCCAAAAAGACAACTGTTAATCAGAATGAATACTTATCCTCCAGATAATGGCGGAGAAATTTTATAACGGATGTGGCACTGTACATTAATTGCTTATTTAATTATGCTTGACTGCTCGAGACCGATAATTGCGACAATAAATAGCGACACATAATACATGGGACTGACAGGGACTGAACGTATACAAACAAGGGCCGAACGAATGTTGACTGGTTTATTTTACCCATAGCAGAGCGCCATGGAGTTGCTGATAAACCTGAACTGGCAGACACGTGAAGACAGACGCTATCTATCCCGTGAGAGCCTACTTACAAAGCTTCAAGAACCATCTTGAAGTGAGGAATGTAAGTATTGTCTGGAATTCACTATGTACTGCTCCCACAGGGACCCCGAAGAGAAGATTAGAGTAATTTCAGTATGCTCAGAGACGTTAACGCATCGTTCTTTCCGCTTTCCATACGTGAATCGAACGAGAAGAAACCAGAAAGCCAGAGTGGCCAAGCGGTTCTAGGCGCTACAGTCGCAGGTTCGAATCCTGCCTCGGGCATGGATGTGTGTGATGTCCTTAGGTTAGTTAGGTTTAAGTACGAGGGCAGTTCAATAAGTAATGCACCACATTTTTTTTCTGAAACAGGGGTTGTTTTATTCAGCATTGAAATACACCAGGTTATTCCCCAATCTTTTAGCTACACAACACTATTTTTCAACGTAATCTCCATTCAATGCTACGGCCTTACGCCACCTTGAAATGAGGGCCTGTATGCCTGCACGGTACCATTCCACTGGTCGATGTCGAAGCCAACGTCGTACTGCATCAATAACTTCTTCATCATCCGCGTAGTGCCTCCCACGGATTGCGTCCTTCATTGGGCCAAACATATGGAAATCCGACGGTGCGAGATCGGGGCTGTAGGGTGCATGAGGAAGAACAGTCCACTGAAGTTTTGTGAGCTCCTCTCGGGTGCGAAGACTTGTGTGAGGTCTTGCGTTGTCATGAAGAAGGAGAAGTTCGTTCAGATTTTTGTGCCTACGAACACGCTGAAGTCGTTTCTTCAATTTCTGAAGAGTAGCACAATACACTTCAGAGTTGATCGTTTGACCGTGGGGAAGGACATCGAACAGAATAACCCCTTCAGCGTCCCAGAAGACTGTAACCATGACTTTACCGGCTGAGGGTATGGCTTTAAACTTCTTCTTGGTAGGGGAGTGGGTGTGGCGCCACTCCATTGATTGCCGTTTTGTTTCAGGTTCGAAGTGATGAACCCATGTTTCATCGCCTGTAACAAACTTTGACAAGAAATTGTCACCCTCAGCCACATGACGAGCAAGCAATTCCACACAGATGGTTCTCCTTTGCTCTTTATGGTGTTCGGTTAGACAACGGAGGACCCAGCGGGAACAAACCTTTGAATACCCCAACTGGTGAACAATTGTGACAGCACTACCAACAGAGATGTCAATTTGAGCACTGAGTTGTTTGATGGTGATCCGTCGATCATCTCGAACGAGTGTGTTCGCACGCTCCGCCATACCAGGAGTCACAGCTGTGCACGGCCGGCCCGCACGCGGGAGATCAGACAGTCTTGCTAGACCTTGAGGCGATGATGACACACGCTTTGCCCAACGACTCACCGTGCTTTTGTCCACTGCCAGATCACCGTAGACATTCTGCAAGCGCCTATGAATATCTGAGATGTCCTGGTTTTCCGCCAAAAGAAACTCGATCACTGCCCGTTGTTTGCAACGCACATCCGTTACAGACGCCATTTTAACAGCTCCGTACAGCGCTGCCACCTGTCGGAAGTCAATGAAACTATACGAGACGAAGCGGGAATGTTTGAAAATATTCCACAAGAAATTTCCGGTTTTTTCAACCAAAATTGGCAGAGAAAAAAAATGTGTTGCATTACTTATTGAACTGCCCTCATAGTTCTAAGTTCTAGGGGACTGATGACCTCAGAAGTTAAGTCCCATAGTGCTCAGAGCCAAACCAGAATAAATGTTACAATTGGCAGTACCCACTGGCAGCCCTTTACAGTGATTTGTGCTGAATTGCCGATCCATCCGGGTATCGTACTCCTCACTGAATGGTAATATCATGTAGTAACAGTCACAATTAAGGACGGACGTAGTGTATTACATTAGGAGCCCACAGCGCTGACGTTCAAAATTGCTCTTTGCAAGCTTGGCCTCAACCTCAAATGGAATAGTCTCTTTGGTTCAGCTAATGATGTTCATTCCCGTATTGCAGCATGTGTCGCCATATTAAAGCCGGTTTTTAATACATGGGCGGCTTACTTGACACAATCAGGAAGTATGGAAGTACGCCATCCCTCATGTCCCTGAACAAGTGAATGCTGTGGCCTTCTTTTGTTTCTAGGGATAGATTGAAACTCAGCTTATGAAGCACTTTATAGAAGCACTTAGCCTTCCCATAGACCTTCACTGGCGTAGTTTCTCACCATTAAAATTTTTCGTAAACAAATCATATTCCCCTTTATCTCACGGTAATTCATTTGTCTCCACTGCCCGAGAATGAGCTACCTCAACTGAAGATCACTGCGCGAGTGCGTCGTTACAACTAATTTAGGTTTTTAAAAATTCTAGAACATTTTTCGCAGAGATAATGCATGCTCTAGCTCTACGATAACTAAGCACCGTGTATATCTTGCTATTAAGAACCATGATCCCAACACTGATCTCCGCCTTTCCGATATGGTATAAAGCTTTAACCTGTCGCACATGACAGATGTAACTCATACTCTGTGCACAATAGGAGAATTTAATATCAGAAACAGCCCAATTCCCAGCGAACTCTCTCTTCCCGATAGCCCTAGTTTCGCATCTAAGGAGCATGGAAAGCATAAAGATAATTCTGTGACATTTTGAAGGTTTGAGTTCGTGCCTGAGATGTGCTACAATTCACAAATCCAGGAAGCTCACTGCTGATTAAGACACGTGAGGACGGCGGTTCAGATCCTTGTCTCGTCAATCAGGTTTAATTTTCCGTGGTTTTTCCGAATTACTTAAGACAAATGGTGGAAAACTCCTTTGGGAGTAACACATCAGTCCGAGTTTGTGCCTCATCTGTAATGACTTCTTGGTCGACGGAACGTTTAGCGTAAGCTTTCCTTCGTTCCTTTCTTTTATCGAGTATACAGTTGGTGAAGATATACCCACGGAAGGCAAGAGTTCGAGTTGGCGTCCGGTTGCGGCTCATAATTTTAAATTTATGCAGTCTCTTGAAACATGCCGCTTGGGAAGAAATGTTTGCTGTTGGCTGCCTAGTACTTTCTCAGTTATATGAGTTTACTTCCGACAGTTATCAACAGGAAAACGCATCATTTTGTAATTTCTTTTACTTTTGGGAATGTGTATGCCGTTTCTGTCAAACGCCACATGTAGCACACGCACAACAACGTGGGATGAAAGCAATCTGTAAGTCAAACTTCAAATCTGTAGCACATCCTACCTCCAACTTAAAAACGTACTATCAGCTGCAGCGATCTTCCGCAACCACACTGGTGCAGACAACTGAACAGTCCTCGAGGTTCGACGAACAACTAGAAATTATAATGAGTTATATGACAGGGAAGGAAAGATCACTGTTGCACTAAGTCTGTGAGATTTGTGAAAGATGCAGCATCTGGCAGCCATCAGTAGATGGATTTTGAAAATTATTCAGTTGTTATAATAATGCTTTCTTCTTGCTGTTAAAATTTCCACCTTTGTTGGGTTCTGAGGATACATACTGCAGGAAAAACACATCTACCACGATAGCCTGGAAGCATTTCGTCTATTGTGACACTAACGTCGGTTGAGAGCTCTTCTTACAACTTTTAGATCATGTCACTGATCGCAGTAAGACAGTCAAAGTCTTTCCTTTGAGTTCTGGTAGTTCGGGCATCAATACGAAGGCAACGTAGCAGTCTCTTTAAACAGTTTGAGACTCAGCACGAGGTCACTCGCCTTCAGTCACCCAAAAGTTCCCGACCGGATTGGAGATTTTCTCCGCTCGTGGACTGGGTGTTGTGTTGTCCTCATCATCATCATTTCATACTCATCACCGGCACGCAAGTCGCCCAATGTGGCGTCGACAGAAGTAAGATTTGCACTTGGCAGCCGAACTGCCCCGGATGAGGCCTCCCGGCCATAAATGCCACGCGATTTCATTTTCCTCCACACTTTGATGATCCCGCCTGTAGGCTCCGACCTGGTTCACTGACATCTGTAGAACTGATGTTCCCCTGTCAGTAAAAACGTTCTTTGATAGTTTGCATACAATGCTTCGGGTATCTGACGATGCCATCAGGGACTAAATTATTCCAGTATTCAACTGCAATTTCGGTATTATTACGTTTACTATGACTCCAGAAAGCTGAATGAGAATGCTGTGAAATCCCATGCCTTGCCTTTTCCCACCTGGCTTTTGGGCCCATGTGCTCTTATCTTCCAAATGAAAGTTACTGGTCTCTATTACGTATTATGAATGTTACTTGCTTTGTAGTCCCTTTCATTTTCATTTTATTTTGCTCCCTTACGGAATAGTCCTCACATTCTTCTATCTCACCTTGAAAACCAATCTCATTCTCTTTTCTAATATCGTCAGATACCGAAGGGGTCTTCTTTATGTTGCACATCAGCAAACCTCGTTTTTCCATGAGACGTAGTGGGTTAGAAAAATCATAGTACTGTAATTCCGAGCCATTTCTGCAGAGAATCTGTAGCGCAAAAGAGATAATACCAGAACATTACAAATTCAGATATAGTGTGCCTGAAAGGCTAAACACAAAATACTATATAGTTCCACAACCAGAATAGTTCAACGAATTCAACATCACCGAGGTTCGACGAGCTACCGGAAATACCGGAGTCACGGCTGCCGCACGAAATGCCTGAGGTAGAACGTTCCGAAGGAACAAAAACGTTGCAGACGCGTGTTTAACACCATAACGACATGGCGCTTTCTATCTCTGATATTCTCTTCCAAAGTGATAAGACACAAATAATATCGATTAATTTACAGTTACTGAAATGACGCTAAGTTGGTTTACACAGCCAAAATGGACGTTTATGTTTGACAATAGCCGGCAGGTAATTTCTGTGACAACAAAAAGCAACGTGTAGTTAAGAGAATGGTCTAGTCTATAATTGAATCCAGTAGCAATATCACTGCTGATAACTGATTTCCTAATATTTATCTCGTCGACTGCCTGAAATTAATGATGTTGTTGGAAATGCTAGGAAAAATTAGACAATTTATTTCAGATTTTGTTGTGGTGAAAGGAAAGAAATAATACAGCTGTACGTTTATCTTCCGCTATGAGAAGGGTATGGTTTCCTGCATACCACATGAGAACGAAAATGTGGTTTGGTTATCTTTAACACATAATGACGTTGCCGTTGACCCCTAATCTGAAACGAAAAACCAGAGATAGTGATTATTTACAATTCAAGTGAAGGCGCCACTGACAATGCAGAACAAATTATACTACCTACACCGTGAACTGAAACACAGAGCGAAGGCCAATGACGACAATGTTAAATGTGGTCTTAGGTTAGTCACCTTGGAAATCAACTGGAGAGAATGTGAAGTTATTTACTCGAAAACTTTGGCCTATCAACTGGTTCTTAGAGACCTACACAGAAGAAGAGATATGAAAAACTATTACCGGCGGCTTCTCCAGTGTTTGCATTCGTCACGTATGGGGTGATGCAGGAGGAGTGTCACATAATTTGTGAGGCGATTCTAGATGTGAAAATAAACAGAAAAAGTTCTATGAACATGTGTCCGATTCTCGATCGTTGCGGAACTGGAGTGGGTTGAAGACTACACACACCCATGACTGATTATGAAGACAAGTGTGAATATTACGTATCGAAATGTTGTATAAGCACCGTCATGGACAGAATAATAGTGAGACAGATCGCTGATCCGTTCTACAAGAGGTGTTCAAAAAGTCCCCCATGAATCTCAGTGCACTTGTCAATTATCATCCCTTTAACCAGCCCCGTAAACAGAAGTCTAAAGGCGTTAGGTCAGGTGATATGGCAGACCAGTTAATGGGTCCACCATTGAGGAAACCTAAAATTGAGATACTGAGAAACTTGTCTGGTACAGTGAATCGCTGAGCCATCAAGGTGCAGGTTTATTTGCCATCTTCCAAATGTGCAGGTAGATCTCTTATCAGGAAATGTGTGTATTCTGCGGTTGCCATGGTATTTGGCAGGATCACAGGTCCTGTCACCAGGTCATGAATCATACGGCACCAGATATTCACGGAGAATCTAACTTGCAGTCTTACCTTGTGTCAGGTGTGTTCTGCAAAGCCCGTGAATGAGAATTACGGATGATCATGATACCACTGCATGTAAATGTAACGTCATCTGTGTATAAAGTGTACTGCATGACGTCTCTGTGTACAGCCAACCATTCACAAAATTGTTTTCTGCCTACTGATTCATCTCGATGCAGAAGTTGCATGGGCTGCACATGGAATGGGTACAGCACCTCGGAATGTAACGTACACTACATTCGCATTTGTGGAATATCGAGCTGATGGCTAATCCGCCGTGTACTGATTTTGTGACTCTTATACCAATGCAATAATGTCTTCCCTTTTCTCAACTGATTGAACGTCGTCGTGTTCTGATATTATGGGTATGCTGGGTAGCGATCTGGTGATAAGTACGCTGGCACAGGGGGTTCGTGGATCAGGGAGATGTCTCCGTTATTCATTCATAGCCGCATGGGCACTGCCATTACAGTACCCATGCACAAACAACATGTCTACATATTCTAGCCGGCCCGTGTGGCCGAGCAGTTCTAGGCGCTACAGTCTGGAACCGCGCGACCGTTACGGTCGCAGGTTCGAATCCTGTCTCGGGCATGGATGTGTGTGATGTCCTTAGGTTAGTTAGATTTAAGTGGTTCTAGGAGACTGATGACCTCAGAAGTTAAATCCCATAGTGCTCAGAGCCATTTGAACCATTTTTTCTACATATTCTACATGGGTGAACGTATGCACCATGTTGGTATTCGTAATGGACTTGTCAGCCTCTGCACGTCGTGCTTGAGTATTGTTCAGATGAACAAGTCCATTGTGAATACCTACTGATCTCTAATCCAGCCCATGATTGCACATTGGGTATGCTTGCAGGTGTTGCCTCGTTACGTTATCACAGTACTACCATCTGTTGGAGAACCCCACATCTCTTGTAGGATGGATCAGCCATCTGTCCCACTATTATTCCGTCCACCATTGGGCATGCACAGAATTTTGGTAAGTAAAATTCACACTTGTCTTCTTATCCTTTCGTGGATGTGCATACTCTTCAACCTACTCCAGTTCTGTCACAACCGAAAATCGAACAAATGTTCAAAGGAATTTCTTGGTTTATTTTCACAGGTAGAACCTACTCACATATTAAGTGGTACTCTTCCTGAATCACCCTGTATTCTGCACACCCACTCTGTTGGTCCATTTCTTCCTCTCCCACTCTCTGCCATCTCCTCTTCCCCCTAGCCTCTTCCCATTTCTTCCTCCACGTCTCTCTGGTCAACTACTTTTTCCTGTCCCAGCCCATTTCCTCCTCTTACCCTCCCTGCCCATCCTCTCCTACCCCCACTCTCTGTCTGTTACCTTCTATCCCTTTGTGTCCACAATCTCCTCCCTTCCCTCTTTGTCCATCTACTCCTTCTCACCCCCATCTGTGTTTGTTCATATCGTCCTTCTCCCACCAACCCTCTCCCTCTCTCTGTCCATCTCGTCTCCATCTTCCTATTCATTTCCTGCTCTCCCTTCCTCTGGTCATCCCCCCTTAACCTCTTTCTTTGACTATCTCTTTATTCCTACTTCTCTCTGACAGTTCTGTCTGTATCTTGCACTTGACATGTAGACTACCATACAAAGCAGGTCTATAAGACAGGCCAACACTACTATTGCACAACACTCCTGTCCTGCATGACAACCTGTGTGATAGGGACTAGAAAAACACATTTTTATCAGTATTTCTGATCCTATGGGAGATAGGAGGTTATAAGCCCAACACTGTTAATACTCATGAAGTTTGCTGTTGTGTATCAAATTAGATTGAAATCGATTCAGTGCTTTTGAAGGAGATCCAAGACGTACATGTATGCATGTTGCTTTATATACAAGTATATCCTAGCCTTTTCCTGTGGTTCACTTGCTTATCTTGCGCAGATCTCCTCTCCATTAAGTCCATCTCTTTTTCTCCCCCATCTCTCTGTCCGCCTTATTCTCCCACATCTCTCTGTCTAATCCTCCCTCTTTACTTTTCCAACCTGCCTAGTACCCATCTTCATATTTCACATGCCTCCTAAATCTCCCCCTCATCCCCTATCCCTCTGCACATATTCATCTGCCCTTCCATATCTCTGACAATCTTTTACTGATGTCTCCCTGTCCTTCTACTCCTATTCCCTTTCTCTCTATACATCTCCACCTTCCCATTCCTCCATCTCCTCCTCACACTTTCTCTGTCCATTTCCTCCTGCCCCCTCACCCTATCCATATCCTCCAGCCCCCTTTCCTTAACCATCTCTCCCTTTTAATCTCCTCCTCTCCTATATACAACACCTCCCCCACCATCCCTATCCAACTCCTTCACCCCCTCTCCCTAACTATTTTCTTCTCCCCTCTCCACCACATCCACATCATCATCTCTTCCTATTCATCTCCTCCTGCCCCCTCTCTGTCCAGCCCCTCCTTTATGTCCCTCTCCCTGTCCCCAGACATCCCCCTACACAGATGTAGCCCTGAAAAACAGGTGTATAATGGAGGCTGACAGCATTGCCAAAACACTCATGTTGTACAGGGCAACATACATTTCAGAGGCTTGAAAACCATTTTTTGCCCTTGAAAAACACGATGTCAATGCAAAGCAGGCTAAAGGAACAGGCTGAAACCACTCCAGCTCAACATAGTTGTCATCAAGAGCAGCCTGTATGGCTGGGGCTGAACAAAAGACGTTTTTGTCCATATCTTATCTTTGTCCATGTCTCATTTTTGTCCTTAACTCACTCTTATTGAGCAAATAATTTATAAAGCACATAGTGACACTCATAGCGTTTGCTATTTGTGTCTGCCACATTTGTTTCTAGTCAATTAACGGGTTTGGGAGGCGATCCTGGCCATAGATATATGCACTGATGCATGCATATGTATATGCAACTTTAAATACATACTTATAGACAAAAAGATAGGTAGACAGATGTAGGCACTGTAATCCTTGTTGCATTCTGGTACAGGTCCTATCACCACCTTGGCTGATGGTATGACCTGCGTAATTGCATAACCCAGTTATGACGCTAATTGCAATGTGCGTTTAGATCTACTAAGTAACCTTTAGTGGAGTGAGATGGAGGAACTCTTCTCACATGCTTAGTGCAGGTGACTCTGGAATGGAGAGGAGAAGTGGTGATTCACAGGGAGAATCAAGGTGTGAACACTTATTCAGGGACAATTTATTTGCCCTATTATTTAATCTTATCCAGAGAGGTGTCTTCCAGTGGCAGTATATCTTTGCAAATCGATGAGTACACTCTGTCACTCTGTACATTAGGCCTTTGCAGCAGATTCTGATTCCAGATTTCTACCTTCACTTTCGAAAACGAGTCCTCTGCTTGTAACTTGTTCTGCAGTACACCACCACATACCTTAAGCACAGTTGGAGATGAATGCGAGACAGTACTTGTTCCTCCCTACAGTCTGACACACCAGGAAATATCATATATTACTCGTTGCGTCTATATACAACCGCACACCTTACTTACGACAGGAGACAAATGTGAGACAGCGTATACTCCTCTTCATATTCTGATACACAGAAAATATCAGATACATTCGACGACAAAAAAGAAAAAGGATGGAAAACGAAGAAATTATTTGAGTGGGATGGAAGCTGGTAGACGTTATGTACATGTGCAAGCAAAAAAATACAATTCCAAAAACACTGGATGATTATTTCAAGAGAAAGAGCTTTACAAATCGAACAACCCAGTAATGCGTTGGCCCACCTGTGGCTCTTGTGAAAGCAGTTACTGAGCTAGGTATTGAGCCCTACAGTTTTTGGATATCCTTCTGAGGCTTACTACCCTAACTTCTGTTGAGTTGGCGCGTTAGATCGTCAAAATCCCATGCTGTTTGGAGGGCCCTGCCCGTAATACTCCGAACGTCCTCAATTGGGGAAAGATCCGGTGACGTTGTGGCCATGGCAGGGTTTGGCAAGCACGAGGATAAGCAGTAGAAATTCTCACCGTGTGCTATCTGACATTATCTTGTTGAAATATAAGCCTTTGACGGCTTTCCTAAAAGGACATCAAAACGGGTGATAAATTTCGTCGACGCAGAGCTGTGTTGTAATGGTGCAGTGGATGACAACCAAAGGAGTCCTGCTATGAAAAGAAATGACACCCCAGACCATCACTCTTGGTTGTCGGGCCGTACACCAGGCGACTGTCAGATTGGTATCTCACCGCTGTCCAGGGCTTTCCAGATACTTTTTCGCTGGTCATAGAGGCTCACTTCGAAGCGGGGCTCATCTCTGAAGACAATTCCGCTGCAGGAGAATACAGGCAGTCTGATACTTTATTCACAATAGTAGACAAGTACGGGACACCGTTCGTTCCTCTTTATATTCCGACAAAAAGAAAATGTTATCTATTACCGGTTGTTACAAGACCGTCTCTTCAGTGATTGTTCTTCTGCAACGCGCTGATAAGATAATAACTGTTGATGAATACTTGTCGGAAACTCAGTTGTCTTCTTGCATATGTACACAGATATATCGTACTTTTTATTGAAGCAGCATCCAAATGTCGCTCTATACTGGCTGCTCCCAATAACATGGCTGTGGTACAGACCGCTTTTGTTTGCCACCCACTCCCCGCTGCATTTGGTCCTCTGCACCAGCAGTTTATACCGTATATTGGTTTTGCAGGTGCCCTTGTGCGAATTTTCCTCGTAAAGTTCTTTTCCCCTGACCCTTCCAAAGATGCTCTAGAGGACCGAGTTCCTTCAGAAACTTCTAGAATCTTCTGTAACAACCTATATGTATGACAGCGCCAGCCAGTCACTTTGGTGATCGAGGGTGATGTACTCACTGGCCATCACGGCACCGCAGTTTCATTGGTAGGCTGTCAATAAATCTTACCGCATAAGAAGTGCTGGCCTGATTCCTGATGCCTACCTGACGACAAGTCTTGTTTGTTGTCTTAGCAATATCCTTAGTAAAGTTTCTTAACCTTTCCTCACAGCCATGCAACTTCCTCCATTAATAATGCATCCCTTCAAGCATTTAAAGCCAGCTAAAAAGGTTTCTCCTCATTAATGACAGAGTTAAATCACCACTTCCTCGAATTCCAACTGAGGTAAGTTCAACATCAACTGAAATTATCTTTTCGTCCGTGGCTCGGAGCTTCTGTGGCGCTGTGGGAAGTCACAGTGACTGCCGGGAGCGCAGTCCACTCACTTCTGGCTCTATGCGTGGTACGCGATACAAATTACGCCATTCACTGCCCCACTAATGTAATCGGAAACGACGGTAGGCAGATCTGGGTTAATTCCCTGTTCCGCTACACTCTCAAAATCAGTTTAAATAACGATTCCAGTCTCGCTTTGACCCAGGAGACAGGGTTACACTTTCATAACTGCTAAGTCAATAATCAAATTCACTGCTGAAAGATGACATTGCCATCGGAAAAAAAGCGTCAAGTATGAAGGGATATAGGTGGTTCGCAGCTGTCAGCCGTGTCTCTCATAGCGTAACACTGCTCCCATGACCCTACGTATGTGGCGCGCTGCAGGTTTCAAGCCGCCGTTCACCTCGATGACGGGGTTTGTGTGGAGACCGTCGATCTACTGGAGCAAAAATGTGGTTCACCCGAAAGGAGACACATCTCCACTGATCGGCGGTCGAATCCCGATGGTTCCGTACCCACTTCAGTCGTGATTAACGTTGCTGTTAGGGCAACATGTAGGAAGGGGTGGTGTGCTGCGGAGTTCCATGATCAACAACGAGCGATGAACAGTGCTCTCCGACACACTTTTGCGTGCACCAGCATTTTGCTTCTTCGGCAGAGACGCCACGGATCACCCTCTGTCCTGCCTTACGTAACGGGCAAGCTTCGAGACCCCACGTTCTGTGAAGAGCCGTGGGCGTCTGTCTAACCATTTACACCTAGTGGTTGTTTCAGTGTCCTTCTACCTCTTTCCATATAAGCTCAAGACAGTAACACGTGAACATTCGACCAGCTTCGCCGTTTTCGGTATACTCGTTCACAGGCTCTGCTTAATAACAATCTGCCCTTTGTCTGAGTCGCTTATCTCAACGGATTTCTGCATTTGCAGCCCATATCTTCGCTAGGGTGATCCCGCTCAACTTACATGCCTCTGTTACCGCATAACATCCCCGCAACGCTACCAGGCGGCATCCACCGTCGCAGTGAGCAGTGGACGTACTGGCTTGGCTTATCAGTCTATATCAGTGTAAAACCTTCCTCGGAGATTAAAACTGTGTGCCGGACCGAGATTCGAACTCGGGACCTTTGCCTTTCGAGGACAAGTCCTCTACCGTCTGAGCTACCCAAGCACGACTCACGCCCCGTCCTCACAGCTTCACCTCTGCCAGTACCTGGTCTCCTACCTTCCAAACTTTACAGAAGCTCACCTGCGGACCTTGCAGAACTAGCACTCCTGAAAGAAAGAATACAGCGGAGACATGGCTTAGCCACGGCCTGGGGGATGTTTCCAGAATGAGATTTTCACTCTGCAGCAGAGTGTGCGCTGACGTTAAACTTCCTGACAAATGAAAACTGTATGCCGGGTCGAGACTCGAACTCGGGATCTTTGCCTTTCGCGGGCAAGTGAGTCGTGCTTGGGTAGCTCAGAAGGTAAATCACCTGCCTGCGAAAGGCAAAGGTCCCGAGTTCGAGTCTCGGTCCGGAACACAGTTTTAATCTGCCACGAAGTTTCGTATGAGCGCACACTCCACTGCAGAGTGAAAAATCTCATTTTGGCTATATCAGTAAACACTAAGGCCTGCGTGGAATCTATCAAATAAATGTTTGATAGGACCTGTTACCTGGCTACTGTAACTTACTGCTGAAGTTGACCAAGCCTCAGGCCGTCGGTGAGCGACCAGCGAGGCGCACCAGCAGCTGCTGTGTGTGCGGTGCGTGGCGCACGCAGCTCTGCTGGAGGCGCGGTGTTTAGTCTAGCTGGGGCAGGCGGGCTGCCGCTGACCGACCGCACACGCAGATAATTGCGACACGGCCGGCGCGCCTTTACTGCCGACCGCCGTGTCCTCCGTGCTCCGAATAGAAGCGCTCTTCTGTCGCTCGCATCCCGCACGCTTCTTGCTGGCGACTTAGCACTAAAATTAGATGCTGTCACCCGTTCAGCAGCGGGGCACTTGCAGGATGTGAAGCCCGTAAATAAACACGCAGAAAATTATTTTCCCTGCTTGAAGGCGGGCGTTGGTACGGGACGTTCTCATTTCAGACGAGAGGCATTGCACAATGTAATTAGGCGTGCTTTCTGCGACAAGGATGAAATATAGGCATAACTTGTAATTATTTTGTCCATAAAAGGCGGCATCATGATGACAATAACAGATAATTAATTGTTGTGGGTTTGAACTGGTGACCTGTAGCCTGCGTGCCAGCGACGCTGACCACTGCGCTACAGTAATGCACCACAGCCCACGACTATGAAAATGTGTGTGAATTTCTAAGGGACCAAACTGCTGAGGTCATCAGTACCTATGCTTTCACACTACTTAAACTGACTTATGCTAAGAATAACACACACGCCCATGCCCGACGGAGAACTCGAACCTCCGGCGGGAGCGAGCGCGTAATCCGTGACGTGGTGCCGCAAACCGCGCGGCCACTCGCCGCGGCTCACGACAATACACGGTGTAACAAAAAGGTGGGTCGAATTTTCAAGAAACATTCCTCACACACACAAGAAGAAAATCTTTTGTTGTATGGCCACCGATCTGGAAATGCTTTAGTTCAGTGTTACATGAAACGTTTTCTTACACGTGCCCCATCTCGTTACTGCATGAAACAGTTTGCTAAACGAAATGTTCAAAATGCTCTCCGTTAGCAAAAATGCATCCATCAGCCCTCCGTCGCATTGAATCCCAGATGCGCTGACTGTTCCGTTGTGCACTGAGTAATGTTTCTCAAGCCTTCCACAAAGCGGGCATGAAAACTCTGTGTAACTTGCACCGGGGTTCCGTACACAAGAGCTTTTAAATGCCCCCAAAAATCGGTCGTGCACTTTCCAGACGCCATCATGGTATTCGACTTCAAAAGATTTAGATGAATCACTGAAAACTTTGAAATGCAAGTCCATACCGGCTTTTAGGCCCGTCCCGTCAAAATGCAAGTCCCCTGTCTTGATTGCTGCGGCACCTACCGCAGTTTCGAAGAAGCATGTTTACAACTTTCTGGCAGCACGTCAGGGTTGAGCAAATACTAGGACATCGTTGTAGGAAAAGGTGGAGCGATATTCGTTTGAAAACACTACGTTTTAGCCATTCGGCGTGCCAGCGACGGCGGTCACGTGCATCTTGGAAAGTGAACATTACGTGGTTTATGGACAATGGAAGGCTACAGAGGTGAAAAAGCGCAGTAGCAAAGGGACAGATGACTCCACCCAATGCAATGCTTTAGCTGAAACAATACTTCAAATGCAGCTCTACAACTGGGGATATCCAACCAGGTTTGCGGTTAGGTCAAACATCTCCTGGCGCTTTGTCCTTAACGGAATGTCTTCCTCTGTGTGCCCTGGGAGACTGTAATAGGACTATTGCTGTTCATGTTATAAAATGTTTCAAATGTCTCTGAGCACTATGGGACTTAGCATCTGTGGTCATCAGTCCCTTAGAACTACTTAAACCTAACTAACCTAAGGACATCACACACATCCATGCTCGACGCAGGATTCAAACCTGCGACGGTAGCAGTCGTGCGGTTCCGGACTGAAGCACCTAGAACCGCTCGGCCGTTCATGTTACACGATAATGACATAGCGGTTAGTATTGACTAAAAACTCATGCTTTTCGCAGTTGATATAATTATCTGCGAGGAAGTTCTCTCAGGTAAACATCTCATGCATAGACACATTACACATGCAGAGCAAGTGTTCGATACTTCTCTGTATTCACATAAGCAATTACTCGTACAGTATACACACAACGAATTCTTCATTTTTGTGACCGTACTGTCTATAGTTGATCCGTAATTACTGAAGATATTTCAAATCTATCTTTGCAACAACCAGAAAAAAAGTAACTTATTTAAAAGGCCAGCGTATAAACAATACCTACAAAACAAATAACTCAATACAGAAACACCTCAGTTGCAGGGGCTGTGAACGTTGGGATGACTGACGGAATATTTGACAATACGAACCACTCAACACTTGCAGACCAACTTGAACAGGAATGCCATAAGCCAAGCACAATATAAAAAGATACTAACATAATAAAAATCAATAAAGACAGACACCTCTTCACTTTTCAAGGAAACTACCTTAAATACGAAGCAGTAATACGCAATAATCTGATAAATTTGGAAACTAGACACTACATAAAATAATTTTAAAAGTCACGTAATGAAAATAACTCTTCTCTTTTCTCATATCTCCACATCTCCTCCACTTTCATTCGTCCTCTTACTCCTCACACCTTTTCTATGACTCATTTTCCATCATTCCAGTACTCCGCATTCACTGTTCACTCATATTTGTCGCTCCCCCCCTCCCCGGAACATTAGTTCATCCACTCCTGCAACTTACTATTCAGATCTTCATCTCTATCAATACACCTTCGTTTGTCTTACTCATTAAAAAACAACACATTATCTTTATTAAATGAGATAACACACAAATGTAGAATTTCAGAGGAAGATGATATTTTTAGTCTAAACGAAAAACTAGCAGTACAATCGGTAACATTAGACGAAACACACGGTACACATTTAGCAAGAAAGATACAAACAGTCAGTAGCGTAGCTACACTGTTGTGTTTCGCGTAAAGAAATGCATAGCTCTGAAAAACACTGTGAAATTAGGCCAGAATCAATAGTGTCAAACGAGGGAATTTCTCATCTCATGCAATCAGACGGCGTTTACCGATTTTAGTGAAAACCAAGTGAAAAATACCGTAAGTAATATACGCGTTTTCGTAACGAACTGTTTTTCGATCTAGAAAGCAAACTAGCTTTTAAATATCTTGCATTGCAGATCCCTAATGATGGTTTATCTCAATAAAACGAAACTCCTTTGGTGGCAAGAAAAGGAATTTTCTCGTAGTTGAAAAGACAGATTTGATATATTTTTAAAAATATACTAACACTTTAATCTTTCTCCTCTGGGGCATGTTGTTCCAAAATTAAATTAAAACTACCTCCTTCCCTCACTTTTTTCCAAAGTTTTCGGTAGCTTCCCCTTGGTTGTATGAAAAATACTGGAATTGGTTTTCTTCTCCCAGGTATTCCCAGTTGGAACCAGTAGGTTGTCTTATATTCCGCTGCCAAATCTCTGGTTCTACCTTTAGGTGTAGGAAAGGAAAAATTTAAATTTTTGTTTCTCGGTCAGTCTAGTGGAAAGACTGAAAACTGATTTGTTTGTTTAATTGCAGAAAGTGTAATAGAAACATACGCAAATCTTCGTCTCAAAGAAAGAACTTACCTGGAAACTTGAAGAAACATTTTTAGGGCAGAAAATTCGAATATCTTTCAGATCTCTACATACATACGCCGTAAAAATCATGACGGTAAAATCAAGCGAGTCACAAATTGAACAGTCGTTCCACTCACTCTTCTTCGGATAAAGGAATAGGAAGAAACCTTCATCCACCGAAGCGTCACATTAAGTGATGCAACAGACATTCATTGCTATGTACGATCCTCTTCTGTTCACACATACATCATTGTTGCAGAAACATCCTCGAAACGTCACCCCTTAAGACATATTCCATTTTTGGAGACTCATTGTTGTACCTCGTTTGAAATAATTCACATGCGGAAATTGCACTCTTTTACGTAGAGGAGACATAAAGGCATTTGCTTCGCCGTTAACACATCGACTGACTGCACCTTACTATGGCGCAATAGTCTTTCAGTGTTTTTGCAACGCTATCCCAGGGCACAAGCAGACTTCTGATAATTCGCGCCTCTCTTCTTTGCATAAGCTCGATGCCACTTATTATTCATGCCTAATATGAATGTCATGGACTACAGTGGTATTTCAGTATAGGTCAAACATGTTTCCATTAATTAGTCCCTACTCTAAAAGGTGTTGCTTTTTTTCAGTATCTTGCCAGTGAATTTATGTCTTCCGTCTGATTTAGGTACAAGTACGCTTACGGGATATTCAGTTTTGTATCATGTCTCGTTACCCGCAGATATCTATTTGACCTGACGGTGGGTCATTAAGCAAGCGGTCGAGTGCTATTACGTATTTACATTTCCTGCGGTAGATATCACATTTCTCAATGCTACTTGCAAGCATACAAACTTTGAATCAGTTTGATAGTTCCTTTAAACCTGAATGGGTAGTAAAACAATTCACATTGTCTAAAATTGCCTCTTCGTTGCATGTTGACCACTTGAATATGCATACACAACTGTCTCACAGCAAACGTGATGTATCAACATTTCGCATCGCAGATGTAATTAAAAATAAGAAAACCGCATAATGACTAATAAGAAACAATTCTGATATACTTTGAGATACTTGACGCATGTACTTAATGCAGTTAGAGCACATATGAAGTAGGTGTGATCTGGAGAATAAAAAGAAGACTGAAGAAGAAGAAGAAGAAAGTGTACGCAGAAATTACTGGTGGTTTGCATAACAAATACACTTGAAGCACTCGTTTAAACGAACATCACGACATATGCAGTGGGTAAAGGCGAAGAAATGGAAGAGAAACAAAAAGATGACGCTGGAGAGAATTGTGACTACACAAGAAGGTTTCCACGCATTCCAGACTCACTCTTATGCAGTGAAGCTAGGTCGCCGAACTTTGGTGTATATTCCAAAAAAAAAAAAAAAAAGATTATGAAGTAAGCGTAGAAGACTCAGGCATTTGAAGGGGCTCTAACGCCCCAAGTTCCTCGCACCACAGTAAGAAGGTCGCTTCCAAAGAATTCTGGTTTATTCGTAAGTTTTGAATGAAGTCATACCACCTCTGGCTGTTAAAAATATTATTTATTGCGATTGCAGTTTCTAAACAGCCACCGTCGAGCATTCTGAAAGCCTACAGTCAGCAAATAAAACACGCAGGGGTTATAAAATTAAACAGACTTTTAAAATTGAAAACGTAAGGGTACTCGCGTGGGATGTTGAAATCAAATCTGGAACATTAGGCTTTGACATGATGGAACGTAGTTCCCGTCGATCTGAAACCGACTAGATGTGACCTTGCGTGTTGGCGCAGTGGTTAACACACTAGACTCGCATTCGGGAGTACGATGGTAGGAATCCTCGTTCAGCCCCCCCCCCCCCCCCCCCAGATTTAGGTTTTCCGTGAGTTCCCCAATTGTTCCAGGCAAGTGCCGGAATGGTTCCATTGAAACGGCACAGCCGCTTTACTTCTATATCAGCAGGTAGATTCATACCACCACAGATATGTGGAAGATTATGAGTTAACGTCCCAGCGACAATTAGGTTATTAGAGATGAACCACAAGCTCGGAATAATTCAAGGATATAGAAGGAAAACGGTTGTGCTCTTTCAATGGAACCATTCCGGCATATATATATATATATATATATATATATATATATATATATGTGTGTGTGTGTGTGTGTGTGTGTGTGTGTGTGTGTGTAAAAGGGTTAAACAGATAAATCGAGAATGTAATTTAAAAGTAGGTCACATATACGTACACTAGTACATGTATATCTCATCATAGCTGAAATAATACATGGTAAAACGGAAGTGACTTGCCTGGTCACGGGAAACAACATCTTAGAATCTTATAACATGAGTGTAACGGCATCAAGAAACTTAAATATAAATTTAAAGTTGAAGTCCATACACGTAAAACACGCAGGTACAGGCATACATGATGTGTCATAGCATGCATGTGATGATCGAATGTAAAACAAACTTAGGCAGCATAAAAACAGATGTTATTAACAAGTGTAACATGGCCCACGATACTTGCAAGACCAAGAGCGCACTTTTTCTACCTATATCTATAAACAACATCTTGTAAGATGTTTCTGAGACAAAGACTCTCCTATTTTTGAAGTCAATCTACTCATTCACAATATGTCCTGTCTGGTCTCTAAATATCATACAAATAGTTAATTTTTTAATCCCCAGAATGTGTGTGTAGCTTGTTAAATTGGATGCTGTCTCCTATAGTCTTACCTAGTGTGTTTGATGTTTTGGAACTTTCTAGCTATTCTGTTATTCACAGATCCGATATAGGTAGGGTTGCCGTATCTAGCTGGGACGTCGTCGGAACACTTGGAGATGGGAGTGCAGAAATAAAGTAAAAAATTTATTTAATATATTCACTTTCTATTTAGAACACAATTACATGGAATTTGCTGCAACAGAAGATGTTGGTATAACTTATTTTTCGGAAGATTGTATGGTTCTTCCTAGAAATTTAATGCCTTACATCTGCCGTACCTCCATGATCTACTGAGATGAGACAGCTACAATATCACACATTGCTTCCTTACCCGTGCGTCTTTTCTTGACAAAAGACCACTGTTTTGTGCAATCATCCGAAAAGTGATACTGTCTCTCCACCCTTAGCCATTTCCGTAAGCTATGACAAGATAAGTTTATTAGACGGTAAAAAGTCGACAATACCACTTTAGTAATCGAAGTACACGTCAATATACAATTCAGGCCCTATATACCCGCAGTAAACATTTCCGACTTTACTAACTTGCACTCGTTGTTCTCATAAGTTTAGAAGGAATAGTCTTATCAGATCGCTATTCAAATGGGAACCGCTCGGTTGTTCTGCGTGGCGCTGCTTACGTAGTTCCAATCCCGTACTAGAGTTACTTCAGTACTTTAGACAAGCTCATAACCGTATTTTGCAAAATCGGGACAAAATAGGGTCGTGTCGGGATGTCGGGATAAGAAGATCCGTAATAGTGAAGGCCCCGATGTATCAAAATGGATGGCAACCCTGGCTATAAGGTAAAATATGCAACTATTTTTAACCTCGAATTGTTTCTGCAACGTAATCTCATCTATTGCATGTACCTATGCAGTCGCAATAAACTATGTTTCTGACAGACAAATATAGATTGACTTCATTAAATAATCACGCCATAGCGGTGGGCCCTGTCCACATCAAAATTCGTTTTTCGGAAGTACCTCCGTTGTTTCTAAAGACAACTGTACGAAAACTACAGGACAGACAAATACACACTTCAATCATTGGGCAGAGTACCTCTCTCAGCTTTAACTCGCATTACAGGTGCTCAATAAGAGCGACGTTTTTGACGTGGCAAACGTTAAAAGGTGGTTATAATTCACTAGCCGTATGGATAAAGTGAATAAAGCGCTTCCAGAATGAGATTTTCACTCTGCAGCGGAGTGTGCGCTGATATGAAACTTCCTGGCAGATTAAAACTGTGTGCCCGACCGAGAAGGTAGGAGACGAGGTACTGGCAGAAGTAAAGCTGTGAGTACCGGGCGTGAGTCGTGCTTCGGTAGCTCAGTTGGTAGAGCACTTGCCCGCGAAAGGCGAATTTCCTTCGAATTTTGCAGCTTAAACTTCGCAAAGTTATGAATAAAATACGAAGTAAGAGCTCTAGCTTGTGGGGACTACCCGAAAAATGAAGCATTTTCTTCGCTGTGAGTTCTGGCTTCGGCATTAGATAAATTGTATGAATAAAGGGAAGCTCTGAATAATTCTGGAAGCTATAGCTCCAATAATGTGAAGGCTGGTCAGCAGTAAAGTAACATTTTGCAGAGTGCAGATTTGGCTCAACTAGCAGCATGTATACTCCGCTAAAAGTGCAACAGACGACGGCGATGTCCGCCTGGAGGGCACTGCAGAACACTATATCGTTCCAATGAAGAAAATGTTAAGTGGACTGCGAATCATTTTCTTATAAATACAGAGGAAACAAGAGGTTGCAGACATTCTTTTCGTATACAAGCTGATCCAGGATTACAGTCCGGCACAGCAGAAGAAATTGGGACCCGTCAAAGTACAGTGAGTAAAACAGTGACAAGTATTTTTGAAAGCATAATAGAAAAAGCTGACTTGTGGACCAAAATTCCGTCGCCGCAACATCATGCGACTGTGGCATAAAACGAGTGGCTCGAAAAATGTGAATTTCCAGGTGTTATTGGTATAGCTGACTACAGGCACCTGCAAATTCCGAAACCTACATAGTATGGCAACAAATACTGTATATCGATAGGCAGGGATACTCAATTGTAGATGTGGAGGCTACATGCAATGTAAAGGAACATTCCACTAGCCCTGAGGCTAACTGACCCGGGTCAGTAGACGACAATCTAATATAGAGAAATCCAAGCGTATGAGAAATGCAATGTGAATTTGTGTGTTTTTTTGGGCGATGCAGACTATGACCCAGAGCTCTGGCTGATAACCCTCCATCGTAATTCAACAGAAGAGAGTCACAAATCATTGCAACAAGGTTTTAAAAAACGAGAGGGTCGTGATGGTCAGCTAAAGAGGCGGTTTCCTATTTTGCAGGACGTGTGTAGAGTTTCCTTATCAGAAGTTCCAGTAATTATAGCTTACTGCTTTGTATTGCATAATCTGCAACCCCAAGTGATATTACCCGACAAAATTACGACGTAGGAAAAAAACACAAAAACAATAAAACTTTTTTAACATTACAAAATGTATTATTTTTACCTCGCATCAAAATAAATATTAGTAATACACTAGTTTTTTTTTTAATTTATCTGGAATGTTGTTCATTATGGGATTCACATTTCGTTGTAGAAGGCTATAAAGATTTTTCTCCAAGATATTTAAAGAATCTGGTTTGTTTCCTATTCTGTATCTACATGTTTTCCTTTTTAGCCTGATTTTCGTGTTACTAATTTGCTATATCAGCTGTCTTCCGTCAGTCTGTGTGCTAAAATTAGCTTCAAATCAGTGTATAACTTTCTGAGTTAGTTCCTATTTCCTTCGTTTTGCCTCTGGAAGTTGTGATTCCTCTAACAATTCAGCATACATTTCTACTGCCTTGGTTAAAAACACATTGTGCTTTCTGTACCTACCGAGCTATATCTGAATCGGATGAGGACCTCTTCAAACGACCTCAAATGCTCACTAACGACAATTAGAGGGAAGGGACCCCTTATGGCCAACAATAAAACGAAATCAAAGTGCCCGCGCTTACTCAACATAGATTGCTGACAATCCAGACAAAACATATCTCTACAGTGAAGTCGGTGAAGTTGGTACCTGATAGTTAGCAGCTCTGTAGCCAGCTTTCAACTACGAAGCGCAAACGGCTACAGGCGGAATGATAAGCCATCTATAGAACTGCGGCAACACAGACGTGTTGCTAGAGAAACGTTTACAAAATAGCTTAACACTACTCGTTGTAGCAGGTGCGCGAAGCTGCTGCCCCCAGCCCAATGCAAATTTTAGGTATCTTATAACAGCGCCTCGATTTTAGTAGATTTTGCTTTTGTGTTGGAAGTAAAAGGTAGGAGAAAAAGTTAAAGGCTATTCATGCAACCGCTTTGCATACAGGAAATACTGTGACTTCTGCTATTATCTTCTCAGCTTGTGCTTCAGTTTTATCCATACTGCCCAATAAAATCACTGCTGCAGCTACTCAGGAAGGTGCAATGACAGCAGCCCTTTTGCGGATCGATCCGTTGGGCTGCATATCAACAAACTATAAACTAAATCGCTGCAGCAACATATTACGACACGCCCACCCCCCAGTGGTGCGCTCTGAAACTACGATACATCGCGTAGTTAGTTAGTTGTTCCATTGATCAGTCTCACGGTAACCGTTATGATGTGGAACGTGTCGAGTGCATAAGAAATGCACAAATGAATCAAGGTTTTCTTAGTTTTTAAGCATATTTTTTTTACCTACACCATTCCCTTAAATGGCAAAAATGCATATATTATACCTACAGATTTATTTGTTTCTATTCAAGAATTCATCTACGGTACAGAAGGAGTTGTATAGGAGATATGATTTCAGTTTATTTTTGAAACTATTACTGCTCTCGGTCAGACATTTTATTTCATCTGGTAGTTTATCGAAACGTTTTACAGCGGTATATTTCACCCCTTTCTGTGCGAAAGACAGGTTAAGTAGAGGATAGTGTAGATCTATCTTTCTTCTGGTATTATAATCGTGAACGTCACTGTTTTTTTTTTAACTGATCCATATTGTTAAGGATAAATTTCATTTCTGAGTAGATGTACTGTGAGGCTGTTGTAAGAATTCCTAACCTTTTAACCAGATGCCTACTAGATGTGCGACTATGGAAATTAGCGTTTGGTGTCGTTGGCCGGCAGGCACCTTGCGGGGCAGGTCTTATTACATTCGACGCCACACTGGGCGGCCTGCGTGCCGGATGGGGATCAAATGGTAATGAAGATAGCACAACACCCAGTTCCTGAGCGGAGAAACTCTAGGACCCAGCCGGGAATCGAATCCCGGCCCGTAGGACGGCAATCCGTCACTCTGACCACTCAGCTGTCGGGGCGGACATGTGCGACTATGAGCCTCACACATTATTCTAAGCACTTTCTTTTGAGCAGTGAATACTTTTTGCATAAGTGTTGAGTTACTCCAAAATATTATTCCGTATGACATCAGCGAGTGACGGTATGCGAAGTATGTTAGCTTACAAATTTCTATATCCTCAAAATTGGCAATTATTCTGATTTTAAAAGTTGCTGTACCTAGTCGCTTTAGGAGATCCAAAATATGAATTTTCCAATTAAGATTCTCATGTATATGTATAACCAAAAACTTTGTATGCTCTACTCTGGCTACTGACTTCTGTTGATGTGTTATATTTATTGAAGGAACTGTAGTCCTTTCAGTAGAAAATTGAATGTACTGTGTTTTTTCAAAGATCACAGCAAGCCCATTCGCACAAAACCAATCAATAACTTCTCCAAAGATACTATATGTATCATTTTCTATTGGAGTTTCCTTTCCTGGATTGATATTGATGCTTGTGTAATCAGCAAACAGTGTCAGTTTAGTTTCTTGTTTCGGATAAGAAGGGATTTCATTCATATATATCAAGAACAGAAGGGGACCCACGCTCGGACCCTGTGAAACACCTAATGTAATTTCGCTCTAGTTAGATGAAGTGGAAAACTTGCTTACATCACGTAAACGATACAGAGAAACTTTTTGTTTTCTATTCTGCAGATATGGCTTAAACCATTCATATGCTGCTCCACATATTATTCCGTATTACGAGTGGAAACATTGAGAGCCTCTGTTCTCTGATACGTGCCATTTCTCTGTATGTCTGTTCCCGGGTTCGATTCCCGGCGGGGTCAGGGATTTTCTCTGCCTCGTGATGGCTGGGTGTTGTGTGATGTCCGTAGGTTAGTTAGGTTTAAGTAGTTCTAAGTTCTAGGGGACTGATGACCATAGATGTTAAGTCCCATAGTCCTCAGAGCCATTTGAAACATCTGTATGTCTTGTAGCTTCCGCTCAGTATTCTTCTAAAGCCTTGGAGATACTTATAAGTAACCCTGTTCATGCTGCTGTCTCGATGTGTAGACGAGGCTAGTGATGACGGACGAGGCTCGCTTCATCTTGTCCTAAACCGATGGCCTCACACCTGCTGAAAACTACCGTGGTGAACAGCCATCTGGCAGCCTCCTTCCTTGAGACCAAGAAAGGCAGTGAAGCTGTTAAATTGGAGTGGAAGATATGAAAACGTAGAGCGAGGTTTATAAATGTCTCGAAAACTACATTCCAACTGAATTTTAAGCAAGGGCAAAAACAGAGATCAATCTACCTTAAGTGAATGTTTGGTTACGAAAAAGAAATAAAAAGGAAAAACTGAGAATGTCGAGGTAGCTTACCTTTTTTAAACGTCTAGTTAAGGTACCATTGCCATATGCTTACCAGATGTGTGAGTAGGAAGAAGGGAGGAGCCCAAAATGACAGTAAATCTGGATTCCTGATACCAATCGTTTTTCTGAGAAAGGGTTGTCAGTCGAGCAATGCTATGTACATTGGTCTACGAAAGGCGCACGCATACCGTAACGGTGCTGCAATACAAAGACATAAAATAGGGACAGAGAGAGAGAGAGAGAGAGAGCGGAGGCGTACCGTTGCGTGGTGAGCCGCCGCCAGGGGGGCTGAGCGAGGCGGCTTAGGGCCGCGGTGTACGGCGGTGTGTCCAGGCCGCGGCGGTAATCGCATCCCCGGAGCCGCAAGACGGCGCGTGCGCCAGCCAGATAAGGCTCTATCATGCGTGCGCAGCCGGCCCGGGCGCGCCTCTGTTGACTCTGATGGGATCCCGGATTAAATCATTGACAGGCAGATGTCATATTGGGCGCCGCGCCCGCCCCACATATTGAGTTATTCATTACTGACAGTTGTCCAAATAGGTTTTAGTGGCCGTAATAAAAGTTAACGCCCCGCCAGCCGCTTCCTCCGCGCCGCCTGTGACGGCCATCAAAGGCGTCACGGCCGCCTCTCGCCTCGCAGCGATTTGATGGAGACGGAGCGCAGTCCCCCGCCTTTCCCCTTACTCCGGCACACGCTGAATTTCGTCTCGTACACGGACAGCGCTTCTTCTCGTTCATTCGGCACGCACTCTGTAGTAAAATGGGCATTTCTTGCTGATTTTGCATTTACATCCATACTCCACAAACTGCTGTAAATGCCTGGCAGAGATTACTTCCCACTGTGCCACGTATTTGCGTCTCTTCTCGATCCATTTTCGTATAGATTGCAGAAAGAATGACGGTTTAAGTGCTTCTGTAGGCGCTGTAATTAGCCTAATATTGTCTTAACAGGCCTATACCGGAATCATACGTTGGGGCTTGTAGCATAGCCCTACATTCCTTACTTAATGCGGTTTCTGGACACTTCGTAACAATTCTTTCGCTGGTTGGTTGACGTACGTCGCCAGACATTTTCCGGTTCAGGTTTTTTCTACATCTGGATGTAGCTCTTCCTGTTGTCAAACAGACTTTCGGTAATTCGTGCTCTCCTTTTTTGCATATGTTGAAAGTCCTTCATCACTCCTATTCGGTATTGCTCCAACATATTTAAGCGGTATTTTAACGTGTTGGGTACAGGCGATTTGTGCCGTGGTACTTACAGATACAAAACAACACTTTTATAACAATTTCCATGGGTTCTCCATACTCTCCATTCAACTCTTTCATGACATGAGAGCAGCTTGTCGGCGTCGTGGTGTCAGCTGTAGCCTGGACGAAGGCACACGTCATGCTAGTCCTGGTCCAAGCAGACTGTTCCTGATGGTCCTTGGAGCGACATGTGGCCAGGTTTTTTCCGTGAATACACTCACAACGCGCCGGTCTCGATGTATGTACTGCATGGACGTACAGGACCTGATCAACAGGCGTGGGATTGTTCCACAGGCAACATCTGAAAGCAGCGAAACACCAGCGATACCTTGTGCCCAAGATATGCCGCAACGCGTCGATACTTCCATCCAGCTTCCTGAATGCCAATAATGCGATCCTGTTCAAGTGGCTGAAATTGTTCAACAGGAGTACGTACTCCTCGGTAAGGCGTGGTTGTACGTGCTGCTCATCTCTAAACTCGACGCAGTTTCTGTCTGCAGAGTCAAAACAGAGGGATACGAAAGGGCTTCAGAGCGCCATCTGATCGCAAGTATACGTGACAAATGAATCACCAACACTACAACCCCTCAGTATGCACATATTTTATCGTGGTGCCAATGATCACAGTCCATTGAGAGTGTTGCAATTCCTTCTGTCAGTGTATAAATAAGTATAAAGATTGTAGCTATATATATATATATATATATATATATATATATATATATATATATATATATATATATATACCATATGTGAGTGCGTGTACATGAAGGTGAATGATTTCTCAGGACATTACGGTGTGCGAAAGCGATATTACGTAAGTTTAGTGCTCGTAGGAAGTTATACAATGTTCAGTATGATTTATTCTAAATTTAGTCCTAATTGTAGTTACGTGGCAGCTTGTTCCCAAACTGTCATGGAACGTATTTCATTATGTTATGTGCACATCACCATAGTCATTGTAGTCGACCGTTTTCGTTGCATCATAACAGCAGATAATATTCTGTACTATCAGTGAATGTAAAGGTAACTGCTTATTCTCTCTCCTACCTTTTATTATGATAGAGGGCCAATTATTTTCTGTAGGCTTCTGGCTGGCTTGGGAAACATTAAAGTTTACTTATAAAGAACCAGGAGGGGCTATAAACGGGTTCAGAGCTGAGGATTCTCCTTCAGAGCAGGTAGACAGCACGTGATTCGTTTTGGTACACCTTTGCACACCTGGCAGCCCAAAGGCTGGCCTATATGTCGTAACCTCTACTGTACAACACGTAAAAAAATCTTTTTGAAAAGTTAACTTGTGCAGCCAGGTGCAGATGAGAGAACGAGAGAAGCATGGAGTGTGACATTACTCTGCGGTCTCAGCATAAAAGAATGTTACTTTAAAATTCTTGCAACGGGCACCCTAATTGGCTCACAATTATTTTTTTTGTGAAACATATGCTAGCCCATCAGTGTCTATGTGTGCACCATTCAATAGGCCAGATTAGAAACCTGTCATTGAGTGGGAGAGATTTTCTGCCTTCTCCCCACGCCACACCATCGTTGGTTAATCGTGACAAAATCCGCAAGAGTGGAGTTTGTTTAACAGCTGCACTTGGATGGCGAGATTCCTACATTAGCAGAAACAACCGACTTTCAGAGAGTTAAGTCAGGGGACACCTGCAGACGGAGGATCAATGAGTAAAGACTTTCTGGAGGGCGACCGATGAGATGAGACTGGCAGTCGTACAAAAAGAATGTTTCCTCTTTAGTACAGAGTGCACAGAGCAAGCTGGACTCAAATTTTTTCCAGTCGTTACCCCGCCGCTATCGACGTTCACGCTGTATGAAAGTGTTTAAGAAGGATCCAGCGGTGCAATCACTGAGTCGAGGGGGACGTGATGATGGTTAACTGTCATCATGGGATAAGTGCACAGTTCTGATGTTTGCACCCAGCCAGTTGCATCCATCACGCACGTTGGCGTTTCTACTGATGTTCGCACTTGTTTATCCCGATTCTTTCTTTAACCACCCACAGTCATTAAGAATATCTGCAGCTTAGTTTCATGATTTTAGGCAACGGCCTTGCCGCAATGGATACACCGGTTCCCGTGAGATCACCGAAGTTAAGCGCTGTCGGGCGTGGTCGGCACTTGGATGGGTGACCATCCAGGCCGCCATGCGCTGTTGCCATTTTTCGGGGTGCACTCAGCCTTGTGATGCCAATTGAGGAGCTACTCGACCGAACAGTAGCGGTTTCGGTCAAGAATACCATCATAACGACCGGGAGAGCGGTGTGCTGTCACCACGCTCCTCCTATCCCCATCCTCCACTGAGGATGACACGGCGGTCGGATAGTCCCGGTAGGACACTCGTGGCCTGAAGACGGTGTGCTTAGTCTCATGATTTTACTCTTATCGCTTTCACTCACATGTGCTAAGGTTATACACGTAATTCATAATCACAATCCCTTATCCATTTCTTAAATGTTCACTTTAACCACTTACAGTCATTAAACATACCTGCAACTTTGTTTCATGATTTTGCCTTTATTATGTTTACCCACATGTGCTAAGATTATATTTCATAATCATAATCCCTTACTCATTTTTTAAATGTTCACATACATAACTCAGTGGGTCGGTCATTTGTTACAGTGACTGCTTGTTTCTGTTGCAGACAGATGAGCCCTTTCATTAATATACCGAAGTGTGATGTGGTACCAGTATGGTATTTTTAAGCTTGATTGGGACACCCCAGATAGTCATTACTCACAAGGGGTATCTGTTCAGAGGCCAGACAAACGTGTGGTTCCTGAAGAGGGGCAGCAGCCTTTACAGTACTTGCAGGGGCAACAGTCTGGATGATTGACTGATCCGGCCTTGTAACACTGACCAAAACGGCTGAAAGCAAGGGGAAACTACAGCAGTAACTTTTCCCCAGGGCATGCAGCTTTACTGTATGGTTAAATGATGATGGCGTCCTCTTGGGTAAAATATTTCGGAGGTAAAGTAGTCCCCCTTTCGGATCTCCAGGCGGGGATTACTCAGCAGGACGTTGTTATCAGGAGAAAGAAAACTGGCGTTCTACGAGTCGGAGGTAGGTTAGAAAATTTAAAGAGGGAAATGGATAGGTTAAAGTTAGATATAGTGGGAATCAGTGAAGTTCAGTGGCAGGAGGAACAAGACTTCTGGTCAGGTGAATACAGGGTTATAAACACAAACTCAAATAGGGGTAGTGCAGGAGTAGGTTTAATAATGAATAAAGAAATAGGAATGTGGGTAAGCTACTACAAACAGCATGGTGAACGCCTTATCGTGGACAAGATAGATACGAAGCCCACGCCTACCACAGTAGTACAAGTTTATATGCCAACTAGCTCCGCAGATGACGAAGAGATTGACGAAATGTATGATGAGATAAAAGAAATTATTCAGATAGTGAAGGGAGACGAAAATTTAATAGTCATGGGTGACTGGAATTCGAAGGTAGGAAAAGGAAGGGAAGGAGACGTACTAGGTGAATATGGAATGGGGGTAACGAATGAAAGAGGATGCCGCCTGGTAGAATTTTGCACAGAGCATAACTCAATCATAGCTAACACTTGCTTCAAGAATCATAAAAGAGGGTTGTATACATGGAAGAGGCCTGGAGGTACTCGAAGGTTTCAGATAGATTATGTAATGGTAAGACAGAGATTTGGGAACCAGGTTTTAAATTGTGCAGATGTTGACTCTGACCACAATCTATTGGTTATGAACTGTAGATTAAAACTGAAGAAACTGCAAAAAGGTGGGAATTTAAGGAGATGGGATGTGGATAAACTGACAGAACAAGAGGTTGTAGAGAGTTTCAGGGAGAGCCTTAGGGAACAATTGACAGGAATGGGGGAAAGAAATACAGTAGAAGAAAAATAGGTAGCTTTGAGGGATGAAACAGTGAAGGTGGCAGAGGATCAAGTAGGTAAAAAGACGAGAGCTAGTAGAAATCCTTGGGTAAAAGAAGATGTATTGAATTTAATTGCTGAAAGGAGAAAATACAAAAATGCAGTAAATGAAGTAGGCAAAAAGGAATACAAACATCTCAAAAATGAGATCGACAGGAAATGAAAAATGTTTAAGCAGGGATGGCTAGAGGACAAATGTTAGGATCTAGAGATGTACATCACTAGGGGTAAGATAGTTACTGCCTACAGGGAAATTAAAGAGACCTTTGGAGATAAGAGAACCACTTGCATGAATATGAAGAGCTCAGATGGAAACCCAGTTCTAAGCAAAGAAGGGAAAGCAGAAAAGTGGAAGGAGTATATACAGGGTCTATACAAGAGCAATGTTCTTGAGGACAACATTATGGCAATGGAAGGGGATGTAGACGAAGATGAAATGGGAGATATGATACTGCGTGAAGAGTTCGACAGAGCACTGAAAGGTCTGAGTCGAAACAAGGCTTCGGGAGTCGACAATATTCCATTAGAACTACTGACAGCCATGGGAGAGCCAGTCCTGACAAAACTCTACCACCTGGTGAGCAAGATGTATGAGACAGGCGAAATACTCTCAGACTTCAAGAAGAATATAATGATTCCAATCCCAAAGAAAGCAGGTGTTGACAGATGTGAAAATTACCAAACTATTAGTTTAATAAGCCACGCTTGCAAAATACTAACGAGAATTCTTTGCAGACGAATGGAAAAACTGGTAGAAGCAGACCTCGGGCAAGATCAGTTTGGATTCCGTAGAAATGTTGGAACACGTGAGACAATACTGACCCTACGGATTATCTTAGAAAATAGATTAAGGAAAGGGAAACCTACGTTTCTAGCATTTGTAGACTTAGAAAAAGCTTTTGACAATGTTGACTGGAATACTCTCTTTCAAATTCTGAATGTGGCAGGGGTAAAATACAGGGAGCGAAAGGCTGTTTACAATTTGTTCAGAAACCAGATGACAGTTATGAGAGTCGAGGGACATCAAAGGGAAGCAGTGGTTGGGAAGGGACTGAGGCAGTGTTGTAAGTATTGTAACAAGGCCATTCCCATTCCAAAATACCGTTATCCATGATGGCGGCCATGACGTCAGAGTCATTATGAAAACATTTCATAATGACTCTGACGTCATGGCCGCCATCATGGATAACGGTATTTTGGAATGGGACTGGCCTTGTTACAATACTACACCGTTTGGCTGCGCAGCCCGTCCGCCGTCGCCACAGCCTGGCCCTTCAAACCGGCTGTCACCCCCTCCTCCTCTAGAAGCAGCAGCTCGCCGCCGCCGCCCACGCAAGGTATGCGTTCCGAGACGTATACCTCTCTCCGCAAATGATGATGATTACGATCACCCATCACCAGCCCATTCATCTATCGGGTGGACTCCTAGTTGTAGTAACAGTAATAATAGTAATTTCCTTATGGCTAGCGGTAGTTCTCTCCCCCGTCCTATCGATAACGAATTCGATCAGAATAACGGCGTAATGACTCCCTTAGAATACTCAGCAGTTGCTAGAGCGTTTGAGGGGCGAATCTCTTTCACCAGAATTGAGAATCCAGGCGGGAGGTATCGCGATCCTGTAAGGTTTTTGGAGGCGTGCCTCCCCGTCTTGGAGACCGAGCTCCTCAAACTCTTAGAAGATCCGGAATTTAACGCCGTTAAATGCAGTGCTGTGTTATGCTGTGAACTGAGTCACCCCCCTAAACATCAAGGTGACGCGGAGACGGCTACTATGCATTATATATGGGGTGACAATGGCGTTATTTCTCGGAGCACATCGATTGCTGAGTGGTATCGAGAATCCACCTTGAGCGCTATTATGGCCCGATTTTCCGAGATGGAAGTACGTGGATCCGCTAAAGCGCTCAGCAGTATACCACACCTCGACATCCATATACATGTCTATATTCCAATGAATGGAGGGTCCAGTTATATTAAACTCCCTATAGATATTGAGAAAAAGCAAGCATGCATTAATGTTCAAAATAAGTATGATAATGCGTGTTTTGCATGGTCAGTCCTGGCTTGCGAGAGAAATTACAATTACAAACATCATCCCGAGCGTCCCAGCAGTTACAAAGTCAAAGATATTAAGAGACAGTATAACTTTGACGGAATAGAGTTCCTTTTAAGAATCCATGACATATCTAAGTTTGAGGCTCAGAATACCGCAATATCGGTCCACGTTTATGGTCTGGAGAAGAAAAGCAAGTCAGATGAACAGAACAAGCATACAGGTAGTAGGCCCCCTCCATTTCTCAAAATTTGCATGTCAACATGCTGCTCTTCTCCGAACGTGATAATTATCACTACGTCTGGATCAAAGACATGTCCCGACTCATTTCCTCCCAGTTAAGTAAAAATGATCATAAACAACATATTTGTATAAGGTGTTTGAATTATTTTTCATCTCAAGAGTTATTAGCAACACATCTATTAGATTGTGCATGCAAGGACCCGGTACGTGTTGTTATGCCCGATGAGGAAAATAGCTTCATTAAATTTAAAAATGCTCACCACCAGCAGCGTTGTCCTTTTGTTGTGTACGCCGATTTTGAATGCTTGCTGGCTCCTATTACTCGTTGTGAAGGGAACCCCTTAGCCTCACACACAACCTTCACACAAAAACACGTACCTTATGCGGCTGCGTTCCAAGTTGTATGCGCATATGATTGTAAACTTAATAGCTATCAGTCTTATGTAGTGAACGACCCGGCGGTTTGGCTTCTCACAGAGCTTGAAAAACTTTCTTGGAAAGTTAGCAAGCTCTACAGCATCAATATTCCCATGACCAAATCAAAGGAAAATGATGACTTGTATGAAAAGGCTGTTAATTGTCATATTTGCGGGCTGGTCTTAGATAGAAAAGCGGAGACTCCTCGTAGAGACCATTGTCATCTTACGGGTAAGTTCCGCGGTGCAGCCCACAATGTATGCAACTTGAAGTATCAGTTACCTGCACACATACCCGTCTTTTTTCATAATCTGAGCGGATATGACGCTCATTTTCTCGTTGAGCACTTGGCTAAGTTCGGTATGAAGAATGATCAGGTCAATATCCTGCCTGAAAGTGTTGAAAAGTACATTTCTTTTTCAAAACGAATGACACCGAAAATTACGCTCCGCTTCCTTGACTCTCTACGATTTATGCAAACTTCGCTTCAGAAACTGGTTGAGACTTTACCTCGGAATGATATGCATATCACTCGATCTGCATTTACCGATGAGGAAAAGTTTCAACTTGCGACGAGGAAAGGAGTTTTCCCGTACGAGTATCTTGATAGTATGGCAAAACTCAATGAAACCAGGCTTCCCGACATAACTTCTTTTACCAGTACTCTCACTGGCGATACCATAACTATCACAGATTATGAGCATGCCGTTAATGTCTGGCAGGAATTCAACATCCCCAATTTGGGAGAATATGGAAGGTTATACATGGACACGGACGTTCGTTTGCTTGCAGATGTTTTCGAAAAGTTCCGGAGTGTATGTATGACCACGTACTCTCTGGACCCTGCCTTTTATTACACGGCACCTGGGTTGTCCTGGGACGCTATGCTCAAAAAAACGGATTGCAACATTGAACTTTTGACTGATGCTTCAATGCTTCTATTTTTTGAGCGAGGGATCCGCGGTGGACTTTGTCAATGTGTTCACAGACACGCCAGGGCAAATAATCCGCGGATGGGTGTCGAGTACAACGCATCCCTTGATTCTAGTTACATTTTGTACTTAGATGTTAACAATTTATATGGGCATGCCATGAAGCAACCGCTGCCGGTTGCCGGGTTCCAATGGGTGCCTGAAGACGAATTGAAGGGATTAGGTGGACAGATAATGGGTCTTGCGGCCGATTCTGATGTAGGGTATGTGCTTGAGGCAGACATCGCGTACCCTAATAATTTGCATGGAGAGACAAGCGACTTGTCGTTATGTCCAGAGCAACTAATTCCACGAGGAAGCACCATCCCTAAACTGATGGCCACTGTTGGGGATAAGCAGAGGTATATTATTCATTATCGTAACCTCCAGCAGTGTCTCAGATTAGGAATGGAGCTCATTAAAATCACCCGGGCAATCTCCTTCAAGCAATCCCCCTGGTTGAAGGGGTATATTAAACTAAATACTGAAAAGAGGGCGGTCGCGAGTAATGATTTTGAAAAAGACTTTTATAAATTAATGAATAATTCCATTTTCGGGAAAACTATGCAAAATGTAAGAAATGAACGCGATATTGTTATTAGAAACGCATGGGAAGGGCGTTACGGCGTGAGAAAATGTATAGCCAGGCCAAACTTTAAGCGTGCCACCATCTTCAATGAAAACTTTGTTGCTGTGGAGATGTCGAAGACTGCAGTAGAGTTTATGAAACCCATCTATTTGGGGATGTGTATACTCGATATCTCCAAATTCTACATGTACCGATTCCACTATGAGTTTGCGAAACCTCATTTCGTAGATCCAAAATTACTTTATATGGATACAGACAGCTTTATCTACTGGATCAAGAACTGTGATCCATATGAAGTAATTAGGTGCAATGGTAAAGAATTCGACACCTCTTCTTATGAGGTCAATAATCCTTATGGTATTGTTCCACAGAACAAGAAGGTTATCGGTCTCATGAAAGACGAGTCGAATGGTTTACCAATTGTAGAGTTTGTGGGACTGAGATCGAAAACGTATGCATATCGCACAGTAGGCGGGAGCACTCTGAGACGGGCAAAGGGTGTTAGACGGATCGCGTCTCGTGCGCTTACGGTCGAGGACTACTTGCAGTGCCTGTACGGTCGTAGCGTTGAAGGCGCTCATCCACACATGGTTCAACAAACTAGCATTCGATCACGAGCTCACGAGGTGTACACTGTGCTGCAGTCTAAAGTCGGACTGTCTCCTCATGACGATAGAAGAGTCATTTGTGAGGATGGGGTGGGAACCCTCCCATACTCACACTATTTACTTGAAACGAAAGTAGGGGTGGGGTACTCTGGTTGAGTGACAGAGAGGGAATGAGCGTGTGAATGTTACGAATGTGGGCTATGCGTGGAAATAGTATGGCTCTTTTATCATAGTGTAAATAGTTGATGAGAGTGTTTTGTTGCGTGTATCAGTTTGCGTGCTTCCATGCATGTCTGAGTGTGCGAATGAGCGCGAACTTGTGTTAAGTGTGTGTATGTAAATATAATCATTATTTTTTCAAAGAAAGTCATAATAAATAAAATAGTCTTTATATCTACATATTGCTGACCATTATTAATATATATACATGAAAAGGCTATAAATTTAGCCAATTAACTTCTGTATGAACAAAAAAAAATAATAAAAATTTCTCGCGTAATATATGCATCACTTCTAGTCATTATAGAGCTTAGATTTTAGTTTGTAAGTTTCACCTACCGCTAGCCACCCAGTCAGAACTAGTTTTTAAGTGTATGAGTTCCACTAATTAAATTCTTTCTATATGTTCAATTGCTTGTTCTAGCGGAAAATGTTTCTAGACGTCCACTTTAAAGAAAAATATATATGTTCACCTTGTTCTTGTAGTTGAAAATCTTTAAATCGACTTACTTGGAAAAAATATATATTGAATTTGTTGTTGTTCTTTTCGAAAATGTTTAGAGCCATTGACTTGAAGCAAATAGGTTTGGTATTAATTAAAAGTGCTTTGTTTTTCTGATGGAACTTCATTAGCGATATTAGTTACTTTGTAAGATAGGGTAGTACCTCTGCAATAGCTTTAAAATTACACTCCTGGAAATGGAAAAAAGAACACATTGACACCGGTGTGTCAGACCCACCATACTTGCTCCGGACACTGCGAAAGGGCTGTACAAGCAATGATCACACGCACGGCACAGCGGACACACCAGGAACCGCGGTGTTGGCCGTCGAATGGCGCTAGCTGCGCAGCATTTGTGCACCGCCGCCGTCAGTGTCAGCCAGTTTGCCGTGGCATACGGAGCTCCATCGCAGTCTTTAACACTGGTAGCATGCCGCGACAGCGTGGACGTGAACCGTATGTGCAATTGACGGACTTTGAGCGAGGGCGTATAGTGGGCATGCGGGAGGCCGGATGGACGTACCGCCGAATTGCTCAACACGTGGGGCGTGAGGTCTCCACAGTACATCGATGTTGTCGCCAGTGGTCGGCGGAAGGTGCACGTGCCCGTCGACCTGGGACCGGACCGCAGCGACGCACGGATGCACGCCAAGACCGTAGGATCCTACGCAGTGCCGTAGGGGACCGCACCGCCACTTCCCAGCAAATTAGGGACACTGTTGCTCCTGGGGTATCGGCGAGAACCATTCGCAACCGTCTTCATGAAGCTGGGCTACGGTCCCGCACACCGTTAGGCCGTCTTCCGCTCACGCCCCAACATCGTGCAGCCCGCCTCCAGTGGTGTTGCGACAGGCGTGAATGGAGGGACGAATGGAGACGTGTCGTCTTCAGCGATGAGAGTCGCTTCTGCCTTGGTGCCAATTATGGTCGTATGCGTGTTTGGCGCCGTGCAGGTGAGCGCCACAATCAGGACTGCATACGACCGAGGCACACAGGGCCAACACCCGGCATCATGGTGTGGGGAGCGATCTCCTACACTGGCCGTACACCACTGGTGATCGTCGAGGGGACACTGAATAGTGCACGGTACATCCAAACCGTCATCGAACCCATCGTTCTACCATTCCTAGACCGGCAAGGGAACTTGCTGTTCCAACAGGACAATGCACGTCCGCATGTATCCCGTGCCACCCAACGTGCTCTAGAAGGTGTAAGTCAACTACCCTGGCCAGCAAGATCTCCGGATCTGTCCCCCATTGAGCATGTTTGGGACTGGATGAAGCGTCGTCTCACGCGGTCTGCACGTCCAGCACGAACGCTGGTCCAACTGAGGCGCCAGGTGAAAATGGCATGGCCAGCCGTTCCACTGGACTACATCCAGCATCTCTATGATCGTCTTCATGGGAGAATAGCAGCCTGCATTGCTGCGAAAGGTGTATATACACTGTACTAGTGCCGACATTGTGCATGCTCTGTTGCCTGTGTCTATGTGCCTGTGGTTCTGTCAGTGTGATCATGTGATGTATCTGACCCCAGGAATGTGTCAATAAAGTTTCCCCTTCCTGGGACAATGAATTCACGGTGTTCTTATTTCAATTTCCAGGAGTGTATATATATAATTTATCTGAAGAGAATGCTTATATATATTTCTTAATTATCTAAAATTGTTAAAAAAAATTATCTAAAAAGATGTGGAATTTCAGATTTTTGGTTAAAAACCAATCTTATATCTGTAAACTCATATTTATATATAATGTGAAAAATGTTAAATTCTGAATTCAATAATAAACTCAGTTATTTCCTTCTAAAAAAATGTTGTTATTATTTGATACCCTAATAATGATTATTCTTTTTATTAAAAGTATTATAAATTTATTTATGTGTGTATGCAGAATACGTACATACAGCCACATCGCAATGCATAAAGTTATAAGGTTTCCTGCTTTTAATCGCAAGTGCCGGACTTCTGCTAGTTGTCACGAACACACACAGCCCACTGCAGCGCTATCTCTTACAGTCCTACGTCAACAGATACTTTAGAGATCGTAATCTGACGCATCGCTTTCCACAGCGGCCGCGAGGCCGGCAACTGGTGCAACCCCCTACCAAGCGTCAGCGGCTGCGCGTGTCTGTCGATTTCGACGGAGTCCGCGAGATCGGCATCTGACGCATCCGCGCCTAACTATGACAGTAGGCTCATTCCACGTCAAAGGCCGGGGTATGTATCTCTCTCGGACAGTTCCCTTCATGTACAATATAAAAAGAATAAACTTACAATACTAGGGACGTTGGGTGTCATAGAAAGAAAAAACACTCAATCTTATAAATTATTATTTATTTCTAATAAAAGTGAAAAGTAATTTTACATTCTCATATGCAGATACAAAAGCACTTTTTTGGTAATCGTTCTTCAGTCGCTGGATGGATGGACATCCGTACCATTCAAGGTCTTGAATAGATGCAAATTTAAGTATTTGACGCATCCAGGAGGTTTTGTCCTTTCCCTTCACGTAAACGATGGTGTCCTTGTGATCGAATAATTTAAGTGCGATCACCACATCTTTATAGGGTATGCCGGGATCATCCCAGTGAATTCCATGATAAAAATTAGTTAACCACAATGCACTGGTCCGTGTTTTACAAGATTTCACTTGCGTGAACGATCTTGGTGATCGAATATTTGCGGAGAAGGTTTCAATTATTCCTGCGTCTTGTGTGTAGGCCACAAAAGCAACTTGTTTAAATACGAACTGTCTTCGCTCTCCATCATGGAATCCTTGAACATCTGCAATGATCTTCACAGGCTGAGTTGCCATCGTCAAATGATCAATGCACAGGACAGCATATTTTCATTTATACAGCTCGTTGCACAACACCTGTGAGCGGAGAGTAATTGATTATTCTGTCGTGTAGGACTAATGCATATGCAGCGGTGTGTTCTGGGAAATTTGTCGATGATTCAAATTCAATTCGAACGTCTATAGGTCCAGACTTAATTATCTCATTCTGTTTAGAGCAGTCTATTACAATGATCGGTGAAAGCTCTTTGAACTTACGAGGACTCAGTAGACACCCCCCTCCCTCTCCTTCAGCAATTTCATAGTAAGAAGGACGAAACCTTGCATACATGTCATACGCGAGGCTGTATACATTTTCATTCCATTGCAGATGTAGATTGTCATATGGGTAGAATTCTGACTTGAGGTAGACTTTGGCGTTAGTTAACTTGCAGTTATCGAACACGGTGGAATCGTTTGATGTATTTGCTCTTCTATCAGTCTGAAACGCATGTATAATGAATCTGGGTGTCTCGATATGACTGGAGGTCTTAATAGCCCATGTTTGTCTGCTCGCGGTCGGTAGCACTGGATACTCAAAGATCTCCCATGAGCGGAAGGTCAGTGACAGAAATGTACCTGAATTCAACACTTTCAAAAGCTTCAATCGTTCCTCGTCGGATACACTGACGTGAGGCATTTTCCATATTAATTTGTTGATTGTGATCCTATTCTCTTCTTGAGCTCCTTGAATGTACGAGTTATTGTCTGTCGCACTCCGCACGAGAATAAGTTCCTGTTTAGCGTTCATAATAATCTGTCTCATATCCTCAAAATATCCCATAAGTATTTTTAGAGGTATGCATGCAGTAAATCGCTTGTACTCCTGGGGTGTTCTACCCTCCGCATCGTCTATGAACCATCCAGCATTTTCTAAACTGTGCAGATCTGCTGGTGATGCCGAGACGTATGTTTTAAGGGTCGATGTTAGACCAACATTGCGTGTACGATCAATCTCAGAACCATTCAGTTCATAGCGAATCTCTTGGAAGAGGAATGCCAATGCGTTGCGTGTCAGCTTGGACCCCACTGTATCGGTGCCATCAGTTTTCTTGAATGACCCTTCGAGATATATGAAACTCCTGCACGGAAGAGTGAGTGTGTCCTGGTGTTGTATGACAATCCTGATTTCATCATTCTTGTTAAACGTGGTTGAAGCGTAAGATTTATGAGAGAAGTATTCTTGACGTATAATTCTGTCATCATACTCTACTGGATTGGTTATATTGAGTGATGACGTCATTGGAGGGTTTGAGACCAACTGATTTAAGAAATTCGTAGTTCACAGGTGTTAACAGTTTGCTGTTCAGTAGCGAAGTGGCGCGCTGTGTATTGCGTGCACTTGTTTTATACCACAAGCCCATCTTGTTTTAGATGTAATCGTATAATGATTTCCTCACCGCGAAAGTCGACAAGTTTATTATTCTGATCCACAATACGCAGCTCCAAATAGCCCAATGTCTGAGCAGTCACTGGAAGGTATACTGCATTGGCAGGTGTCTCAACAATCTTATACCCCGCTGCAACTGAGCGGAAGAATCCGTAAATAGTGTGAATGAGAGTATCGTTGAGATAGGAATTCGTAGCAATGTTACACTCGACACGTATTGTGCTGACTGGGAGTATATCCACAGACTGATTGGACTTGTAAAATTTAGTGGGATCTTTCTTCAAAATCTGCCCTTTTGTGAATCCAAGCAGGGGTCCTATTGAATGTTTCTGGCTAAAGTCAATCGTTGCATTTAGAGTCCTTATTTCAGATTTAAGTGTATTGATGTTTGCACGTAGTTCAATACCTTTTCCAGACTGTTTTAAGAGTTCGTTTAAATCGTCAATATCGTATGCACCAGATTCTATTTCAAGAATATCTTTTTCACCATTAATATCGAGATGCAGTTTATTGTTAGTGTTGGTGATATTCGGGATGCTGTTGTACGTCTCCAGTCCAATCAATGCAACACTCCATTGACCTGCACTCAAATCAATTGGTGGGAAGTAATTTGCACGCAATACAGATGACCGTCCTCTCAGCGTCAAAGTGTACGACATTGCATCTGAACGTCAACTGATGAATGAAGGTTTAAACATCCTACTTATATACGTTAGTTCTTGTTCTTCTTCTTCTTCTTTGTGAACGTCAAGAGAAAGATGATGCAAAGATGCCAGCAGAGGTATGTATTAAAGTCCTGATACCGTTGATAATTGTATAGCACATGTCTTCTGTGAGTGAAGTATTGCTGTAATTCTTCGGGTGGTTGCAGGTCACCAAAGGAGTCGAAATAGTAGACTACCCCAGCGTCTTTCATAACGTACGCCACCCAGTGGGTGCCAGGACCTCCGACAACATCTAAATTCACAATACCGCATTCACCAGTTTTCCACATAGTCTTAGGTAATGTATCCCTCATAAACACACCACGGAATCTTGGTATCTTGAATTTATGTCTAACAAACTTAAGAAGGTCTGTATTTGTGAGTGGTCGATCTGGTAGGACCGCTATTGGGCTTTTTTTTTATTTATGAATAGACCAAGACCCTTCTTGTACGGTTTCAAGTATAGGCCTTTTCCAATGACTGCTGCTTCCATCATGCGGTTATGTCTTCTCGCCTCTTCTAACTGGGTTTGCGAGTTTTGCGCATTCTTGACTGTTCGAGCGATAGCTGCAGCCCCACCGGCGAGCGAACCTACCGCTGAGAGCGCGGAGAGGGCTGGGATGAGAAAAGGAATAAAACCGCCGGATGTCTTGGGTATTGGTAGAATGCGAGGTGCTTTAACGGATCTTTTCGTTGGTGATTCTTTGTCCTTCATTGCGTTTTTAGCTGCATACATCGCTGTCAGGATACATTTCTTCAAACAACCCTTCTTGTTCTTCATGTTTAGTGCGCTTGAAATTCATCACTCCTAATCCTAACTTGATTTTTCCGCGCATGGTTTTATCAACTGCGAATGCCGCGATGCGTTGACCTATACCAATATCTTTTCTTTTCCGTATCGCCTTAGCTTTATCAGCTAAAATCCTATCTGCAATGTGACGACTTGGTAGATCTTTATTTGCTTCGTATGCAATGTCGTGTTCCATGCACGCTTCGTCAAGCAGATTCATTCCCTTATCACCTCGCGCCAAGCGTTTCTGAAGCTTTGTCCCAGGTCCGCAGTAGTTATACCCCGGGATGTGTAATTCCAAAGGTAGTTTGTCCAGAACACCACCGCCTCCTCTAATGTGCCCTCGATCGCGCATGTCAGGCTACTGTGGTGGTTGTGGACGATGAATGTTCATTATATAGCAAATCCCTGGCATCAATCCAACTGTTTTGTGTAGCAGGAAAACCAAGCCATTTGACTAGGGCTTTATTTCCAAGTCGTCTTATGACTCTCTCCACGAGAAAAAGATCTGGTTGTGAGCTCTTCTGCATCTCCTCAGTGTAGAAGGAGCGTGCAATTTCTTCACCTTTACTGTCTTTCAATAAATAAGTTCTAGGATTCGTTCGCTGCACATTTGAAACTGTAAATATCTCAGTTGACCAGTTCGGTAGGTATGATTTCTCAAATGCGGTCTTGTGTTTTGATATACGCACCAAATCACCTACATTAAATTTCTGTTTGCGTGGATCCAGTATCTTAATGTGAAAGTATACCGTATCCATGAGTGTGTTATCACGAACATCAATTGGCCGCATTTTTATTGTGCTATGTTTGGTTCTATTATATTGAGCAATTATTTCTGGGAGGATATCTGTCCATTTGTATGAGCCACGAAGGTTAAACCGCATCCACATTCTGCATTTTATTGTTCTGTTCAAGCGCTCTACGATACTTGCCTTCAGGTGAGTGAATGTCGAGTAGTGATGTATTCCATACCGCTGCATCACTGTCTTGAAGTACCTATTGTAGAACTCACCACCATGATCGGAGATTGTCCGGGCATCGATTGGTTCCTATCTGTAGCAAGCGTTCAAAAGCATCAGCGACATTTGGTCCGGTTTTTGTCTTGACTGGTACTGCCCATGCAAATTTGGAGTATGTATCAATAACAATTAAAATGTATTTGAAGCCATTATTCTCATGTGAATATTGTCGCATATCTACAAGATCAGCTTGCCACAAGTCATCCATCCCTTTAATCATGACATGCCTGCGCGGGTATGTTTTGCGTGCTGGTTTGTGTAGTTCTCGAACTACGGTCTCCATACTTATTCGATGATACCTCTCTCTCGAAGCTCAGAGATTATGGAGATAACTTCATTCGAATGAGCTGTATTACCTGTAGCAGCTGATGCCATGAGCAGACGTAGTCGATCTATTAGTTCGTTGGGGTCGTCATAATATATATACTGAGGGACTCGATTGTTCACTGTCTTAAGACCAATGTCAATACCATCTCCGCTGCTGGCACCGTTGTTGTTGTTTTGGTCTTCAAGTATTGGTTTTATAATGGTTTTATACTTCCTGTTGGTTAGGCTTTTGGTGATCTTGTGTACACCAGTCATGTGTAGTATTTGACGGTACGTGTCCTTATCACTAACTGAATAATTTATAGGTTTTTTTAGTTGGTCTTAGGAAAATAAGATTCATTAAGCCTGGTGTTCGGTCAAACTGTCTATCAGCTATTTTTATTTTGTCTTCTGTTACAGTCATGGGATGCGTGCCCAACATGTATGGTCTTCCCGGGCTAACGCCGAATGTTCTATCTATCTGGCCTGGTGCGTGACTAATAATGAATTCATCAATGGCTTGACTGTCGTTTTGGGTCGTTTTTGTTTTTGGTGAGAGCTGTCGGAGAGGCTCAGTAACGGGCTCAAAGGTCTCTCTTGGTGTTTGCTGACGATCAATATACCCTAACCTAAGCAACCGTAATTTCTCTCGGACTGCTTTACGGGCTTGAATGACTTTCTGTTTGGTCGTCGACATCTCAACGTATACTAATCAGACGGGTTTGGTAATAGGTCTCTAGTTCCCTGCGCATACTTGCAACTTTAAGAGCCATAGCTTGAATTTTCGCATCCATGTACAAGCGAATGTTCTGTCTGTGTACACCAATCATCTCAGGTTGAGAGGTGGACATACGCGCGAATTTGTCCATGGTATGACGTAGACTGTTGTGCTAACGTCTATTACCTTGTTATATATGCAAAAATTCTTGAAAGTTTCGTTTGTATCTACCATCATACAGTTTTCTTGTTTTATCAATAACGAGAAACCCATAATGTGAATGGTTCCAACAGTCTGCACATATATTTAAGAAATCATTGAACGACATATCCGTCCCCACATGTGCTTGGTAAATGTGTCTTAAATTAAGATTGTCTTGCTTGAAGGCTATAATGAGATTTGCGTTATCCCTAACAAGTTGTTTGGGGATTCTGGAATATGTTTGACTTAGATAAAATACGACAGCACCCATATGGCGACCGAAAGAGAAATATTTGCGAATTTGGTCTTGGTTTTCTACTGCAACATCGTCAAATATGAATACTGTGTTTGGTTTTGTTTCTTCAGGTGGGGGGATATCAGACCTTTCACTGAATGTTGTGTATGTAACGCCATCTACACCTCGAAATATCTCATGCAATAGCTGATACTTGGGTTGAAAGAGTGTTTTTGAGAATAGACAGACATGTTCAAATCGGACACCTTGCACATGAGTTAGCAGAGTCATGAGGACATTAGTCTTGCCGCAGTTGGATGGGCCTACAATAATTGCTCTTATATTATCGGGAAGGAGAATTCCGTTTTTCTTGTTCTTCTTCTTCTTCTGCTCTTCACTTGAATCTTCACATGACCAGTCACCGACAACAAAGTCCTTGTGGTGAGGGTGCTTCACCCAGCCAGCCATGATAGTAAATGAGCCATGTACAAACAAGTACTTGACATATATAGAAAATATAACTGAGGGGATAATAATAATATTTGTGTGTAGCCAGTATAGTTCGATCAATTAACCGATTGAGCTATACTGCCTACACGAGGAACACATGTATGAAGAGTAAGATGGTCATAATTTGAGTAGAATTAAAAAATTATTGGATCAATTTGATTATAATAGGAGTGGTGGTCTGAAATAAAAGAGAAACAGGAGATAAGATTAAATATAAATTATTTATTTAAGAATCATACATTGGATGTACTATTTCTGAGGTATTATAATAATCTGCACGTTTCTTCTTAGAACCTGTACAATATATACCAAATAATTCTCTTTGGTTGGCAATAAATTCTGCACGTATCTCACGCAATCCGATAGGTGACTCTGAGTACTCTGGTTTTTGACACACGCATTTCAATTGGATGTCTGTAGTTTTAATGGCCATATGCGAACGAAGATGCTGCTCAAAATCGTCAATATGTATATTATTAACACGTAGAGAGTTTTTAACATCACTATATGCTGCCTCTATGCTAGGAACCCAACGATTCAGTCTCTCGAGGGCAAACCGTATAGAGGAGTCTAGGTTGAATAATTTGATAACTGACGGATGCCTTAGATAGACGCTGTCGACACCTGATTTAATGCATAAGGCGCAGTCATCATATACAGTAGTAATGGAAAGTGTGACATCGGCAAGACGAATTTCTGGTGGGGGATGAGTTGGATCATATTCGGTGGTCATTTGTTGATTGATGTAGCGCTCTGCATGACAGATCCCGGCCCAGTCGAACTAGGAAATCGGGACTTTAACACTTTTGGAAATATTTTCAATCTCCATTATAGCTTGGATCCCCCAGACATGATGGACGTCTATAGCAATGTTCACACGTTTGGAACCACTGGAGGTTAAATTATATGTCGTGGTGAATAGCGTAGCCGCACTAGACGTATTCTTTTTATTTACAGTATCTAAACTCGGTGGTTGCACTATCACGGGAGTGTTCGATTGTGATGAGTTATATGTAGGCATCCAGTACTGACCACCATATAGTTGATCTTTAACACCACCAGTGGTTGAATTCGTTGTGTGGTGAGCAGATCGAGCGTCTTCATCACACAAGTTGCTGAGTGGGACGGAGAGCAGCAACTCCTTGTCCTGCTCCAACATGTGAGCTAGGTGGGCTACAGGATCCCACGTGGTCGCTACTGGATCAAATGAGTCGGCTGTCGCTGGTGTAGGTCCGGATGAGATGGTTAACGAAGCTAATGATGATGCAGGTTCGGACGCGTCTGCGGAGCTAAGCATGGTTGCGTTTGACTCTGTTGAAAAAAGAAGATGAATGATTAGATATTAGCGAATAAGTGAAAACATTGAATAATAAGGATAATGAACGAGAAAGAATAATGTGAAATATGATACTTACTTTTCCGTTTGATCCTGTTCTGAGTGACTGCACTGGAGGTCGACTGGTACTTCATGATTGTTCTTCTTAGTCTCCCGCTGACCGAGTGACCAAGACTGAGGTCCCGGAACTTAACCTATATATGTCCTACAATGAGGTCATAGGATAGTTGAATCCTATTGGTAGAAGTCGAACATGTGACTCAATTAAGGGATCGTATTGGATACAGCCATTTCCACCACCCCACAAAACCATCAGCTGACTTGATGACAGATTACTCTGGTGGCGGTAATAAAGACTAGAGAGGCAACACGTGCCGGATACACTGCGTGCGACCTTGTTGTTGTCGACTAACGATGCTTTGGAATGGTGACGGTGTTATGAAAACATTTCATAATGACTCTGACGTCATGGCCGCCATCATGGATAACGGTATTTTGGAATGGGACCGGCCTTGTTACAATACTGTTGTAGTCTCTCCCCGATGTTATTCAATCTCTATATTGAGCAAGCAGTGAAGGAAACAAAAGAAAAATTCGGAGTAGGTATTAAAATCCATGGAGAAGAAATAAAAACTTTGAGATTTGCCGATGACATTGTAATTCCGTCAGAGACAGCAAAAGACTTGGAAGAGCAGTTGAACGGAATGGACAGTGACTTGAAAGGAAGATATAAGATGAACATCAACAAAAGCAAAACGAGGATAATGGAATGTAGTCGAATTAAGTCGGGTGAGGCTGAGGGAATTAGATTAGGAAATGAAACAATTAAAGTAGTAAAGGAGTTTTGCTATTTAGGGAGCAAAATAACTGAGAGGATATAAAATGTAGACTGGCAATGGCAAGGAAAGCGTTTCTGAAGAAGAGAAATTTGTTAACATCGAGTATAGATTTAAGTGTCAGGAGGTCGTATCTGAAAGGATTCATATGGAGTGTAGTCATGTATGGAAGTGAAACATGGACGATAAATAGTTGGACAAGAAGAGAATAGAAGCTTTCGAAATGTGGTGCTACAGAAGGATGCTGAATATTAGATGGGTAGATCACATAACTAATGAGGAAGTATTGAATAGAATTGGGGAGAAGAGGAGTTTGTGGCACAACTTGACTTGAAGAAGGGATCGCTTGGTAGGACATATTTCGAGGCATCAAGGTCTAACCGATTTAGCATTGGAGGGCAGCGTGGAGGGTAAAAATCGTAGAGGAAGACCAAGAGATGAATACACCAAGCAGATTGAGAAGGATGTAAGTTGCAGTAGGTACTGGGAGATGATGAAGCTTGCAGAAGATAGAGTAGCATGTAGGCCTGCATCAAACCAGTCTCTGGATTGATGACCACAACAATAGCAACATGGGAAGCCCTGTAGATCATAAGCGATCGGTCTTAAAAGCATGTTAGGGATATGCTAAACAGCTCAGTCCACATTTCGCAATGCCAGCGGGACTGTCGCCGCTAGGAGTAGCACTCTAAGAACTGTAGTTTCGACAAAAGCATCGCTCGTTTTCGATTAGATCTGCTTTTCACCTTCATCCCAGATCCACAAGGTGACCTGTAGTTTAGCTGAACGCATAGCACTTTTTTCAATTTAGTGAGTCATATGCGTAGCACTTTTTATTTAAATTTCTTCAGTGACATAGAGAACCAATCACCCTGAGTGAAAAGTTTGTAGAAAATTGCTGCCACTCATGTGTTCGCTCTTTATGACAATCCGACACAGTGTAAGGGCACAATGTTGAAGAACAGTTATGTATGCCAATTGATACTAATCACAAACGATTGTTTTGCTAGTGCGAGTCATTTCGTAACTTTACTGTCAGGGTAGATCTAGCCTACTGTTGGCCACTCTGACTTCAGTTGTAAATCCACACTTTTATCTACAACTGCTGTCTCGAGAAATGTGCCGAAGGAATTGTATTCTACAGCCACAAACCGAATTTCGTTGTAACCACTGTAACCCCAAGTGCTCTGGCTACCTAAGGGCATGTAGCGATAAGATGTTCACGAACGAGACTGATGAGTTCACTGTTAAAATGCCGGGGCGACCTGTTTTGGGGCTGCTGTAGGTGCGAACACGTTTCTTGGTCTTCTTTCACAGTCGGGCGGGCTCCCCGTAACGAGTACCTAATGGTCTCCGCAGTCTTAATTGGCCAGAGAGAGCGACGTAACGAGCAGCGGGGAAGCCGCTCCGCCGGAGCCGCGGGCGCCCGTCGCGCTGTTTATAGTTTTTAATAAAGGCGGCAGGCGCCCGCCAGCCCGCCGCGCCGCCCGCATATCTTCATTTGCGCGCTCCTCGCCGCCGCAGCCCCGCTGAAACTCTGCCCGCCCAGCCTCGCTCCACCACCCTCGCCGCACAGCGAAAGTGCCTACTCGTTAATGATGAGGAAACAATGCCATCTAAACAGGTACTATGCGGAAGAACATTTAATGCCGCTGTTCACTTCGTTTGCGTTTATTCTGCCCCGTGTGAGCCGAATATGAACATAGGGCCAACAGCGGTTCAAGGAAAACTTAAACGCGAGGTTATTTGAGACACAGGTCCGTTCGTCAAGGTTTTGGATACAACCATTCCAGCACACGCCAAAAATGACTAAAATGAATCCACACAAAATCTTCATTAGAATGACAGCAATTCAATTTGATGCCATGTTTCTTCAGAATATAATTTCAGTGTGTTATCCACTGTGCCACATAGCTCGGCACAAAATTTTAAGAGCACACGTCTACATCTACATACATACTCCGCAATCCACCATACGGTGCGTGGTGGAGGGTACCTCGTACCACAGCTAGCATTTTGTCTCCCTGTTCCGCTCCCAAACAGAACGAGGGAAAAATGACTGCCTATATGCCTCTGTACGATCCCTAATCTCTCTTATCTTATCTTTGTGGTCTTTCCGCGAAATATAAGTTGGCGGCAGTAAAATTGTAGTACAGTCAACCTCAAATGCTGGTTCTCTAAATTTCCTCAGTAGCGATTCACGAAAAGAACGCCTCCTTTCCTTTAGAGACTCCCACCCGAGTTCCTGAAGCATGTCCGCAACACTCTCGTGTTGATCAAACCAATCAGTAACAAATCTAGCAGCCCGCCTCTGAATTGCTTCTATGTCCTCCCTCAATCCGACCTGACAGGGGTCCCAAACGCTCGAGCATTACTCAAGAATAGGTCGTACTAGTGTTTTATACGCGGTCTCCTTTACAGATGAACCACATCTTCCCAAAATTCTGCCAATGAACCGAAGACGACTGTCCGCCTTCCCCACAACTGCCATTACATGCTTGTCCCACTTCATATCGCTCTGCAATGTTACCCCCAAATATTTAATCGACGTGACTGTATCAAGCGCTACACTAATAGTGGAGTATTCAAACATTACGGTTTTTTTTTCCTATTCATCTGCATTAATTTACATTTATCTATATTTAGAGTTAGCTGTCATTCTTTACACCAATCACAAATCCTGTCCAAGTCATCTTGTATCCTCCTACAGTCACCTCAACACCGACACCTTCAACACCACAGCATCATCAGCCAACAGCCGCACATTGCTATCCACCCTATCCAAAAGATCATTTATGTAGATAGAAGACAACAGCGGACCTACTACACTTCTCTGGGGCACTCCAGATCATACCCTCACCTCCGATGAACACTCAACATCGAGGGCAACGTACTGGGTTCTATTACTTAAGAAGTCAGTATGATTGAGGGTATTAAATATCTGACAGACATCCAGAGCATGCACGTGCGTTCCTTTCGTAAGACGGTTCCAGACTTATTAACTTCAAACGTTTGGTGAAAGAATAAACATCACGCTCCATAATATTTCAGAATAGTTCGCCTGCTTAGCTGAGTGGTAACGTGCTTGCCTCCCATGCAGCGAGCCCGGCTTCGAGTCCCGGCCGGTTTGGAGATTTTCTCCGTTCGTGGACTGAGTGTTGTGTGGTCCTCATCATTTCATTATCATAACCGGCGCGCAAGTCGCCCATTGTGGCGCCGACTGAAATCAGACTTGCACTTGGCAGCCGAACCCGAATGGGACATCCCGGCCAACAACGCCATAGGATCATTTTGTTTCAGAAAAAGAAACAGAAGCCAATAAAGCAATGGGTTTGATAAGATTTTGCTACACGAGGGGCTAATAACCCAAAACCTAGATCACAAAAATAAATGTTTAGTAAAATAGGCTGCAGATAAGTGTTTGTTTTCATATAATAACGTTCACTGACCACCCACAATGAACCCGTTAGACACTTCTGACGCAATTAAGAAAGGGAAAGGAAATTTTTTATCGGAAAACAAAGATAAGAAAAGGCTGGAAATGTGTGACGGATAGGAATACCCAAGTTAATAGAACCATTTGACAGTTTTCTGTAGATGAAGAAAGTCTCATTGAGGCTGCGAGAAATTACAGCAAGAATGGGAGAGATGAAAACAGCAAGAGCTGTAAAGGAAGCGAGATCAAATCTGCAAGACATGTCTATCTGATATTTTAGTGTGCAGAAGAATAGGTGATGTAATGAAAGATCACAAATAGTTGGGAATGGAAAGAGTGTGGTTAGCATACTGGACTCGCGTTCGGCAGGACGACGGTTCAATCCCGCGTCCGGCCGTCCTGATTTATGTCTTCCGTGATTTCCCTAAATCGTTCCAGGATAATGCCGGGATGGTTCCTTTGAAAGGGCACGGCCGACTTACTTCCCCGTCCTTCCCAACTCTGATGAGACCAATGACCCCGCTGTTTGGTCTCTTCCCCCAAACAACCCAACCCAACCCAATGGAAAGAGTGACGTACGGAAATGTCACATGGAACAGAGCTGTACGTAGTCCGCCAGTGAAGGTTCTGTTTACCTCTATTTTAGATACATATCGAGAGAGTGAATGTAATTTTTCAGATGCGTTAATGAAATCGTCATTTACTGTAAGAATATCATTAAGAGTATCAACTTTTCGAGGTTGCCACACTCTTGAAAGCGATCATTGATTTGTATCAGCCGATATTTACTTTACAACTGTTCCCTCAGCTGTCTGTCTTGTTGAAGTGTTATTTGTTACCGCCAATGGACGACTTGGCTGCATCAGAGTACTGTATACTGATATTATCTTGTTCCTCGTATAAGTCGCTAGACAGGTGTATCTACGGAACCAAGACAATAAGTGGTCTTACTTTAGTTACTTATTGTTTCCGCTCCATCAGTTAAGGTTATTTACAGAGAAGCGATTTCTTTGATGTATTGAATCCCCTGGCGTAATTTCTAGAGAAGTTGTGTGTGACATGTTTAAGTTCTGTAAGTATGTAATGGGTGGGGATTCAGGTGTATAAGTTCGGTCAATGCAAAATCAGTTTATTAGTTCTTCCATGGCTGTCATGCTCTTTGAATGCATTCTTATTAGAAAGTGTAGCCTGTTATTGTTATTCTCTTTCAATCTATACTTACTAATAATAAAATGTAACCTACTAGTGTTCACAAAAGTTAAATTAAGTGGAGCAGCAGCATCCAACATAGATGTGATTAGAAACTGTCTCTTCAGGTTTTTCAGAAAAATCAACAGCATATGCCTTTTCTCAATTTATGACATTGTTTTAAAGCTTATTTGCTTCTGTTTTACAACAAAAAAGCAAGAAAATTTCTGATTACAGTCGAACACTAAAGCTGAAGTCTCTCAAACTACGCAATTATTTCGTAATTGTACACCTTTACATCACTAAATATTATTTTACTGCTGAGACTGTATTTCGTCTGCGACTTCAAACGAGCACACAATGTGCATTGTTCCGTTTTTTTTTTTCATTTGCTTTTGGCTCAACTTGGCGTAGTGGTAGTTTCCCACTTAAATCAGAGCTTAATTTCGACCGGAGCGACGTTCAGGCACGTCCCAGGGATAATCATTTTGAACTCATTGGAAAAAGATGGCACCGAAGATTTACAATAGTATACGTGTATTAAATCGCAGCGCAACTATAATTTACCGCTGCGCCGGCACCAGTGAAGCAGGCAATGGTTGAAGATTTACAGTCACGCTCGTGGTCTAATGTGTTACTTATTTGTAGCAATGATATGAACTTGGATCCATTCACTTGTTATACATCTCAGTGAGTAGAAGGCAAATGACATTTGAACCATTTACCAAAGATCTAACTGTGCCCGATATCACATCGTGTTTTTTTCTAACAATTGGCGAACTGTGAGTGTGTAATCTTATGGGACCTAACTGCTAAGGTCATCAGTCCCTAAGCTTACATACTAATTAACCTAAAGTATCCTAAGGACAAACACACACATCCATGCCCGAGGGAGGACTCGAACCTCCGCCGGGACCAGCCGCACAGTCCATGACAGCAGCGCGTGAGACCGCTCGGCTAATCCCGCGTGGCGGCGAACTGTACGTGACCAAACCCAGATAACCCTGACGTCCTTCTGGAAGGACGACGTCACTCACTGTTGAAATTATTTATTTTTGCGAATAATGCATTGTTGCAACGGACTGTGACGCATTGTTATATGAAGTAGGCAGAGTCAGTTGCGACAGTCAGTTTGACGCTGTCGTTCATAGTGAGTGAGAAACTGTGTCTTGAAAATAGGGCCGATTTTACCATGGATGAACTGACTGGCCTTGTCATCGATGCGTATGTATATTTTCTTTCATATTGCGTCAGTAATTCTGAAACTTGTCACATAATATCTTAAAGAATTAACCTATATTATTTATGGGTCCATATTACGATTGAAAGTTTTCGTCAGTTATAATTCAATAATGTTTTCAACCGTCCTTCCAGAAGGACGTCAGGGTAATATGTTGTCATTTTGTATTCACAGAAAACGATGTACACTGATGAAACTTTTGGACATGTTAGAATCAAAAGATGAGGAAATACCTAATACTGGTGTGAATGTAACATTACACCCTCCTCTAAATTCAACTGATGACGTAACAGATGAAGATTCGTGTGCTGAAGAAAATCCAAGTGTAGATAAATTACCAGCAAGTCAGCTCAATGCTACTGCGCTTTGTGATCTGGTCATTTCTACCAACGGTAATGCTGTGAATGCAACAAGGAAACAATCCTTTACCTCTGATGTTGTTCCAGGACCCTCCAGCAGTACAAAAACAGCAACAGCAACAATAACAACAACAACCACAAACAAACCAGGAAGGCTATCGAAGAATTAAGTTCTAAACCTCAAGAAATATAACTGGAAAAGTGGTGAAATAGTTAAAGCCAACACCTGTGTAGCCTCTAATGTTCACAGTTGCAATGAAGAAAGGGCGAACACCGCTTGAATATGGGGTACGGTGTGGTAATGGCTTATGTTGACCAGTTACTTCCACATGTTCCATATCGAATATACTTTTATAACCTCTTTATCAGCGTTGAACTACTACATGACCTAAAAGAGAGGGGCGTGGAAGCAACAGCAACAATAGGAGGAAACAGTGTTAAGAATTGTACTCTATAATCTGTAGATAAAATGATAAAAGAAAATAGAGGATCATATGAAGTTTGTTCTGACTCAGCATCCGGGATTTCCATTGTACGTCAGAATGACAACAATGTTGTTAGACTGTGCGGCTGGTCCCGGCGGAGGTTTGAGTCCTCCGTCGGGCACGGGTGTGTGTGTTTGTCCTTAGGATAATTTGGCTTAAGTAATGTGTAAGCGTAGGGACTGATGGCCTTAGCAGTTAAGTCCTATAAGTTTTCACACACATTTGAACATTTGAACAATGTTGTTACTGTAGCCACCAACTTTGACAGAGTTCAACCACTACGCTCTGTAGCAAGATTTTCCAGGGAACAAAAGAAAAGGATTAGCGTGCCTCAACCTAACTTATTACAGTCCTACAATACTCATATGGGAGGCATAGATCGAGCTGACCAAAATGTATCCCTATATAGATGCTCTATAAGAGGGAAAAAGTGGTATTTCCCGATCGTTGCACATTCTATAGACGTTGCAGAGCAAAATGCCTGGGATCTTCACAAGCACAACGAAGAACCCATAGATCATCTGATATTTCGTCGTCGAATTGTCACTGTAATTCTTGAAAGTAACAAAAGAGTCACTACTAGCAAAGGACGTCCTAGTAAGAGGGCAAAACTAGATTCTAGATTTGATGGAAGAGAACATCATGTTGCTGAATTACCAACGGACGAGATAACAAATAAGAAAAAGCAGCTGAAATGTCGAAGTTACCACAAAAAAACTATTACTATGTGCGTAAAATGTGACGAACCACTTCATGTTTGTTGCTTTTTGTCTGATCATACAAGTACATAAAATATGTCTATAGGTTATTTTCTTTGCTTTTTTGTATTTATTAGCTCTTTTAGCATATAATTAAAATTTATTTATGTTTATTTGAAAGTATAAAAGCCAAAACAAGTTAATTGTGCAATGCCGTATACTTCAAAAACATATTCCCTTATTGTCCTGACGTCCTTCTGGAAGGACGCCCATTTTTGGAAATACTAAATAAAAATAAATACTCAAAATTGTTTTTACTTTCTTCCTTACAACCTTGTGAATGAATGTAGATAAGATATAAATCAATTTTGAAAATCAAATAATTCAGGACTATCTGGGTTAATGGGCTAGGAATATCTTCATCGACATTCATCGCTAAATGCTTTATTAATTAATACTGGACCATAGGCTTCCACAACATTCTAAAATTGCCGTTTTTTATATAAATTACTTGTTTATTTGAGACGTGTTACGCCACAGGAACTAAATTTTGTAGGTCTTACCAAAAGTTTATTATATTCCAGAGAACTGATGGCTGTAAACTGAATATATATGCTTCTTATAGATATATTCTCTTGATACTTAAAATGTCAGCATTTCCCATAGTTAAATTCAAAGTAGATCTTCATGTATTATTAAAAAGAATATGGCTGTGACACTTTATTGTAGTTGACCATCTAAAATTATATTCTTTAACGTTTATATTTGATATGTTTCCAGCAAAATGACCAATAAGATTTTTTGAGTTTATATTTGATATGTTTCCAACAAAATGACCAATAAGAAACGAAATAAAACAGCAAAACATTTAGAAAAGCTATTATTATTCATACAACAATAATGTTTATTAATAATGAATTTCAAAACTGAAGTAAGAAATAATCAGGAGTGAGAATACTGTTGGTTATAAACAAAAATAACAAGTCATAAAGAGTGTTTGACTAATCTTTCTCGAAAGCGAAAATGAAGACAAGTAGTTTTAATCAATAGCGGAGTGGACACGGTACTGTACGCGTTATTCTCTGAAACCAAACACCGCTCTAAGAATCGATTTATTTGCTGCCATTGATTTTATCAAGAAGACTGTGACGGGGAATTCAATTCCACTATAGTTCAGGAGTGCCTTGTAGCCACAAGTACTCCGGAGAAGGCAATGAAAGGCGGCGGCACGGCACACAAGACCGGTTTTTCTCGCCTTCTTTTGATCCATATAACAGCAGCGTGCTCTCTGTTATGGAAAGCAGAGCGACTTACATACGAATGAAGCCAGTGTTCCATAATAGAATATCTTGTGTTACATTATCTAAGGAGAACATGGTGACTGTCATGGCATTAACTCACTGCGATCAGTCACATAATGTTACAACTGGCTAAAAGAGAGGTTTCGCAGAGTCATGGAAATTACTTCTAGAAGTATATGAGAATTCTGTGATGAATAAAAGTTCTGTACTTCTTATCCTGGGAGGGAGGAGTGTCAGTTGCCGTTCCCCTGCTGACGCCTATGATTATAATTTTCCGTGAACAACTGCATCTGCGTCTATATCAATAGTCTGCAAGCCATCTGGAGGTGAGGGGGGGAGGGTACTTCTGGTAGCACTAGCTGATCCTCCCCGTCTTTTCCTGTTCCAATCGCGAATGGCACGTGCGGAGAATGATTATAGGTAAGCCTCTGATATGCTCTAATTTCTCGAATTTTGCCATCTCACAGAGTTGGAAACATAAATATCCAATATACACACATCACCTCGGTTCCGAGAGTTTCGGAACCTTTACAGGAAATTGGAAAAGAGATCAACATAAACATCATCTCCGCCCTGTTTATTGCTCATGAAATCCTTACATCACATGTTGTACCACCATACAGCAAGATCTTCAGAGGAGGTGATCCAGATTGCTGTACACACCGGTCCCTATAATACCCAGTAGCACGCCCTTTTGTATTGATGCATGCCTGTATTCGTTGTTGCATACTATCCACAAGTTCATCAAGGCACTATTGGTCCAGAATGTCCCACTCCTCAATGGCAATTCGGCGTAGATCCCTCAGAGTGGTTGGTGGGTCACGTCGTCCATAAACAGCCCTTTTCAATCTATCCCAGACATGTTCCATAGGGTTTATGTCTGGAGAACATGCTCGCCACTCTAGTCGAGCGATGTCGTTATCCTGAAGGAAGCCATTCACTGGATGTGCACGATGGGAATGCGAATTGTCATCCTTGAAGACGAATGTGTCGGCAATACGCTGCCGATACGGTTGCACTATCGGTCGGAGGAGGGCATTCACGTACCGAACAGCCGTTACGGCGCCTTCCATGACCACCAGAGCCGTACGTCGGCCCCACATAATGCCATCCCAAAACATCAGGGAACCTCTACCTTGCTGCATTCCCTGGACAGTATATATGAGGCGTTCAGCCTCTAAACACCACGATTGTCTGGTTGAAGGCACATGCGACACTCAGTGAAGAGGACGTGATGCCAATCCTGAGTGGTCCATTCGGCATGTTGTTGGGTCCATGTCTACCGAGCTGAATGGCGTCGTGGTTGCAAAGGTGGACCTCCCCATGGACGTCGGGAGTGCATCATGCAGCTTATTGTGCACAGTTTGAGTCGTAACACGACGCCCTGTGGCTGCACGAAAAGCATTATTCAACATGGTAGCGTTGCTGTCAGGGTTCCTCCGAGCCATAATCCGTAGGTAACGGTCATCCACATCAGTAGCAGCCCCTGTGCGGCCTGAGCGAGGCATATCATCGACAGTTTCTGTCTCTCTGTATCTCCTTCAAGCCCGAACAACATCGCTTTGGTTCACTCCAAAACGCCTGGACACTTGTTCAGAGCCCTTCCTGGCACAATGCGGACGCGATCGAACCGCGGTATTGACCTTCTAGGAACGGTTGAACTACAGACAACACCGGCCGTATACCTCCTTCGTGGTGGAATGACTGGATCTGATCGGCTGTCGGACCCCGTCCGTCTAATAGGCGCTGCTCATGCATGGTTGTTTACATCTTTGGGTGGGTTTGGTGACACCTCACAATAGTTAAAGGGACTGTGTCTGTCATACAATATCCACAGCCAACGTCTATCTTCAGGAATTCTGGGAACTTGACTGATGCAAAACTTTTTTGATGTGTGTATTTATAGTGATTACTAGTCACAGTACTCCCCGTCACCCTAGTAATGCTAAACATGCATTTCAGTACAGTCGCTGATAACCGTTGCTAGAAAGAGAGAATTCTGTAATGAATAAAAGCGTGTACCCAGATTCCGTCTATAATGCAACTGCTTGAATGTTGCGGTTGGCAACACTTGAAAACATGACTTAATATTCACAAAACCACCGAACTGCGCCGGTATGTATCGGGCAGAACAAGGGAGCAAAGTGACACTGCCACGGAGACATTCAATAGCACCCGCTGTTTGTATTAAATGTTGTGCTTTGTGGTTTTATTGTTTTGGTAATAAGAAACTATGTTTCACAAACTTCGATTTCAGAACAGTACTCTGTATATATATAAAAAAAAATAGCATTTAGTATAATTCGTGGCATTTAGTATAACTGTTCAGGAGATGTTCCCTGATTGTGGAAGGGTGGGGGGTGGGGGAAGCCAGTGCCTCCCGCTTCCCGTGAACATCTACATCATTACGCTTAGGGCATTCGGACTCTCAGGCACCTTACAGATCTACCATCATTTTGAAAGGGCGTGCCTGTCTTCGTTGACCTTCTGGTTTTTCGTTGCGAAACTTGTTTGCTTACCGTAGATTCAGGAAAGCACTATAACCAAGCTTTTCTGTGTTTAATTATTTCACCGATGCTGCTCTAACGTTGGAGAAAATGACATACCGTTCACAGGGATTAAATGATTCACCAGGGGTCACCTTCACGCTAAAGAAACATACCATAAGTGGAGATGTAAGGTTCCGTTTGCATTGTCAACAAGAATAAAACACTAGTCGACGGTTTCGTTATACTGTTGAAAACGCAACGGGGGTGTTCGTCACCTTTGGTTGCATGTGCCTTCAGCCTGAAATGACCACGTGTTTGTTGCTCGAGACCGGTTACAGCATTGTGAAACGCTCATGTGACTGTGTTGTAAAATAAATAAATAAATAGAAAAATCTGCTCTCTCAGAATTTCTAGACTGTAACAGTTAAGAGCGCAATGTGTTTAGAATGCAATCGGACCTTTTACTCCTCGCTGGCGCGCCAGTCAATAGTAGGAGCGCGATATCAGCACATTTGATCTCGCCAGGATCGTGCGTGTCCGACAAATGTGTCCCACCATTTCAGAAGTCACCCAGACCCTGAGTTCTTCACGTATCACTGCCTCAAGTCTGTACCGAGAGTTTATTGGTTCGGCGAAATCGCCAATGCCAGATGCAGTTGTCTTGGGAAGCTAATTATTGACAACGCGCGCCGTTGTCAAACATCGCGAACTGTAACTACGGAGAGCCAATCAGTAGCCACTTCAGTGCTGAACAACTGGCTGAGCATGCTTACCATCCAGAACTACTTTCTCATTATGGGTCACAGTAGTACATCTGCCTGATACTGCTTATCACAATGTGTGGACTTGAGCACAGGTCCAAGAAACCGCCTTTGGACGCTTGAACCATGGAGAAAATTAGCCTGCACTAGTAAATTACGGTAAATATTGGTACACGCTGGCGGCAGTGTACGAATACGTTGAATCTCACATGTGGCAATAAATTGTTCTTGCCTTCGAATATTCTCGTGTGTGGCGTTTTTACGTGTTTTGAAATGGAGATCTTAATACATCAGACATCATTTCTCACAAGGGAACCTCCCCATCGCACTCCCCTCAGATTTAGTTATAAGTTGGCACAGTGGATAGGCTTTGAAAAACTGAACACAGATCAATCGAGAAAACAGGAAGAAGTTGTGTAGGACTCTGAAAAATTAAGCAAAATATACAAACTGAGTAATCCATGTGAATGATATGCAACATCTGGGACAAACTGAACTCAGGAGCGCCATGGTCCCGTGGTTAGCGTGAGCAGCTGCGGAGCGAGAGATCCTTGGTTCAGGTCTTCCTTCGAGCGAAAATTTAAATTTTTTATTTTCAGACAATTATCAAAGTTCAGGCACTCACACATAATCAACTTCGCTCTCCAAAATTCCAGGACATGTTCAGATTTGCTTGGACATATGCAGTATTTGTCGGTTTACATACGGAAAAATTTGAAAACGTTAAAAACATATGTTTTGACAGAGCACAAGGAAAAGTGAGCGACTGTGAAACTGTTGGATTCATTGGTTGCAGTTTATGTGACAAACTCTTATGTTTTCATCACTTTCTTGGGAGTAATTATCATATCCACAAGAAAACCTAAATCGGGCAACGTAGGAGAATGTTTTTACCCATTCGCCAAGTGTACAAGTTATGTGGGTGGACAACATATTCCTGTCATGTGACGCACATACCGTCACCAGTGTCGTATAGAATATATCAGACGTGTTTTCCTGTGGAGGAATCGGTTGACCTATGACCTTGCGATCAAATGTTTTCCGTTCTCATTGAAGAGTCACGTCCTTTCGTCTACTAATCGCACGGTTTTGCGGTGCGGTCGAAAAACACAAACACCAAACTTATTACAGTGAACAGAGACGTCAATGAACAAATGGACAGATCATAACTTTGCGAAAATAAAGAAAAATTTTTCGCTCTAGTGAGACCTGAACCAAGAACCTCTCGTTCCGCAGTTGCTCACGCTAACACGGGACCACGGCGCTCCTGAGGTCAGATTGTGCTTGATGTTGGTTATCTTGGCTTGGACTACTCAGTTTGTATATTTTGCTTATTTTTTCATAGTTCCACACAACTTCTTCCTGTTTTCTCGATTGATCTGTGTTCAGTTTTTCAAGGCCTATCCACTGTGCCAACTTATAACGAAATCTGAGGGGGGTGCGATGGGGAGGTTCCCTTGTCAGCGACTAAGTCCGCAGCTGGTGGTCGTGCGGTAGCGTTCTCGCTTCCCGCGCCCGAGTTCCCGGGTTCGATTCCCGGCGGGGTCAGGGATTTTCTCTGCCTTGTGATGACTGGGTGTTGTGTGATGTCCTTAGGTTAGTTAGGTTTAAGTAGTTCTAAGTTCTAGGGGACTGATGACCATAGATGTTAAGTCCCACAGTGCTCAGAGCCATTTGAACCATTTCTCAACGAGTAACAATACAGGGACCTGTTGTCTGAGCACGTTCATACGTTTACCTTCAATATCCCGCAGGGTATCTGAATCTTCAGCATGACAATGCAGATATTGCCTTATTGCTCCTGAATTGTCAGAATGGTATGAGGAACACTTCATACACGGAAATGCCTTTGTGATGTCTCACATCATATGACATTAGTTGTAATAACTACAAACGGGACACCATAGAGAAAGATTTATGTTTCTTTGAATCATTTCCGATCATTCTCCTTATGTTTTGGTTGGAGGTACAGCAGTCATAGGTCAGAATGCATCGTCGACGGTTTTGATGTGTCGCGGAGACCATGAGGCAACTAGAACTATAAAAATAACGGCTAAATTTTGAAATTTATTTGTATGGAACTGTAGAACCATATACCAGTTGTAAGAAATTTGTTACTCGTTACTTATCATCATATCATTTAACACCCCGGACATTCCGATGAGCAGTGAAGGCACAACTCTTTATGATAGAAGATTTGCGCACTCTACTTCAAAACATTGTTGACTGTATAATTATCGGCATAACATTCTCAGGTTTGAAACAATGAAACACTGAGCAATAATCCTACTCATTGAACGTTACACGCAATCTTAACCTTTAATGTAGCTAGTAAACAGTCATCATTTAGTATGTTGTAATACTGCTATGTCTTCACGAATTCTGAAACACAGACAGCCGAGGTATGTGAATGCCACCCCTCTCCCATCCAATACCCGCCTCTGGGATGTTCGATACTCCTGGTACCGTGTTCCCTAAATATTAGTCAAGTTGTAAAAGTATTTCAGACATTAAGATTATAGTAGCAACTTCCCGTAATCATTAGGTTCCAGGGAATAATACGAAAGCTTCGAACAATTATTCGCTCAAACAAACATATCCAGTAGTTTATATAAAGACTCTGTGATCGCGGATAGGGCAAGTGGAGGGCTAGAACGAATTTACAGGAGTAACGAAACTTGCGTGAAGTACTCTTGAGACTAACAGATTCCAAAATCTAAAACTCCCAAAGTGCGTGTCGGATACAGGACATCTGTGCAAAGAAACAAAACGGGAATCTTTACTGCGAAATCGACTCGCATTGCTGACGAACTACACGCGAAAAAAAAAGGAAAAGAAAGTAAAGCTGACTAAAGATGTTTACGGTGATGAATCGTTCCGTCGGCTCCATATGTAGGTGGCCAGGAGAGCAACACGGACGTTCAATACGGATGTCGTAACTCTGCTACGAAAACGTCCCGGCATTCGACTTCAGAAAGTCAAGGCTATCGTATCCGAATGTTCGGACAGGGATTTTAATCACACCTCTCAGGTTCATTGTCTTCGTAGTTTGCCACATTTCTCGGTTCTTGGAAGAGTGATATATGTCCTCCTGCTATTGTTTGGAAGTATCGACTTATTAGGAAAGGCCGCGCGGGATTAGCCGAGCGTTCTAAGGCGCTGCAGTAATGGACTGTGTGGCTGGTCCCGGCGGAGGTTCGAGTCCTCCCTCGGGCATGGGTATGTGTGTGTTTGTCCTTAGGATGAATTAGGTTAAGTAGTGTGTAATCTTAGGTTCAAATGGTTCAAATGGCTCTGAGAACTATGGGACTTAACATCTGAGGTCATCAGTCCCCTAGAACTTAGAACTACTTAAACCTAACTAACCTAAGGACATCACACACATCCATGCCCGAGGCAGGATTCGAACCTGCGACCGTAGCGGTCGCGCGGTTCCAGACTGGAGCGCCTACAACCGCTCGGCCACACCGGACGGCGTTAGCTTAGGGACTGATGACCTTATCAGTTAAGTCCCATACAGTTTCACACAGATTTGAACATTTTTGTTAGGAAAGGTTTTAGGGTTTCGGTGTTTAGGATTGGAGACTGGACTGTACGCAAGTGACGAACGAGCACTGCGACTTGTAGTTAAGTCATTTTCATTAAAGTAGAATCGAATATAGAACGTCTGACAGATATTCATGAAAAATTAAATTATTTGTGATGGCTATGATAGACCTTTTTTAAAAAAAGTGGAATACTCTACGGACTACCGACAATGTGGAAGAGTTGTGAACGCTTCGCTGGACAGCAGTGGGTAATAACACAGTAGCGCAGAGTACCTGATATAACGCGTCGAGAGGATACCCAGTTCGCAGAAGCGCTTGTTTATGTAGCGGGAGGGGCTGATTGCTCCAGCAGCTCCGCGCGCTGGGTTTATTTAACCCGATGTGCCGGAGCGCCGCAGCCTGAGGATGGCGGCGGAAGCGCGCGCGCCTTTCTCATTCGTTTCGCGGAACCGCCGGAGTTTTGTTTCGTCGCCGCGCCGAACGGTTAAAATAAATCCCGCTATTTCGCTGGCGCCGCTTCGTTTGTCTTTTTGTGCGAAAACGGCGCTCCTGGCAGCTGCAGGAAACCGCATCGCCGGCAGCTGGAAAAATGTCTACATCCATTTCCTCATCTGGGCTAGGCGCGGCGGAGCGCAGTAAACAGGATTGTTTTCATTTGCGCCGCAGCCGCCCCCGCTCGCTCGCAGGCCGGGCCCTCATTTCGTGGGCGGCCCCCGGCTATCTCGGTTCCCTCGCCTACAGATGTATGTGGATAAACTGCCGCGGACTTGTTTCCATTTGCGGACAACTTTCCTCCCTATTCCGGCCGCAGCGGCTGCCGAAACAAAGCTGACTGCGCCGGTAAATTGTGTTCGGTCGGCTGCGACTCGGGCGGTTTTCGCCTGGAAACTGCCACTTTACCATTCGGCCCGAGCAGCGCGGGATAAATGAATATACTTCTCCCCCCCCCCCCCCCCTCGCCATCTCGGCAGCTGCGCGCGTGTGTGAGTGACTTTACGACCTGCCCGAGTCCCCCTTCCGAGGGCGAAATTTCAATTCGGCTGTGTTCCGAACGTTAGACAGGGCACCTCGTAATGAAATGAGAACATGCAAATGAAGTACACAGGACAAATTCAGAATCGTATGATGAAGTAATCGTTATCTGTCGGCAGAATTACATGTTGAAGTGCTGAAGTTGCTGCTCACTGCTTGTGAAAATGACGGCTATAGCAAAGGAGACGAAGCAAAAAGCCCTATCTTACAAATATATTTTATGGTAAGACAGATTTCCAGTAAGGCCATACTCTCATCCATACGACTGGTTTCTTCAGTTTTACAATATTCGACTCCACCATCTTCTGAGCAAAGACACAGTCGTCGTTATTTACGTAACACACGTGCGTCTTCTCCTCAGTTGCCTGTTCTTATTCCTACAGCAGCCTATGTTCCTAATTAGGGTTCGAGCTATATCCACGCCAGGTTTCATTATATAGTAACCAATAATATTTTTAGACTGTATTTAAGAAGAGTAATCATGAGGTATTTGAAAGAAGCATATAACACTTTTCCCAACAGATTATTGCTCTATTGCCAACCAACCTGCCCAAAAGAAAAAGTAAAAAATCACCACACGTTCTTCCAAAAAAGATCTGTATCTCCTACTAGAATACTAAGTACGAAATAAACAGGCAGTAGCTTGCCATTTCAGAGACAGTGCAATTGAGAGTATGGTCCAAACGTGCTTTCACCGTGTCTCCACCTCTTATATTATTCAGATAGACCAAACAAGCCATATTGTCTACCTTTTGGATACATTCTTGAAATAATGACGGAGCATCTCTTGCCGGCCGGAGTGGCCGAGCGGTTCTAGGCGCTACAGTCTGGGACCGCGGGACTGTTACGGTCGCAGGTTCGAATCCTGCCTCGGGCATGGGTGTGTGTGATGTCTTTAGCTTAGTTAGGTTTAAGTAGTTCTAAGTTCTAGTGGACAGATGACCTCAGAAGTTAAGTCCCATAGTGCTCAGAGCCTTAAAAAAAAAAAAAATTATTTTGGGTCACTGTCCAGTGGTTGTGGCTGGTCGAAGAATCCGACTGTGTACTATCCCCGAGGGGACAGAACACAGTTCTTTGGAGCTGCAGAGCGGCTGCGCTTTCGACCCGCGCCCCGCTGCCTCCTTCCTGGAGAGCGTCAGATTCCTCAGCACCGCAAATCTTCATTTAGCGCCAGGGCACGGCGCCGGCGCTGGTGCCCACTAAATCCCATTTTCTGACGGGGCGTGGTGACAGGCGGCCGCTACATCTGTACGCAGTTAAGGTGTAAGCGAGATGATTCTCGTCTGACCGCCCCCGCGTCGCCCCCGCCCACCGCTTCCTTAGCCCTTCCGCCTCCACCGCCACCTAGGTCCGCGCGGCACGGCCATTAATCCCGGTAGAAGCCGCAGGTTTCGTCGCTCCCCGGGGACCCCTGATGAATGGAGTGCAGCGCCGCCTCTCATGCTAATAAAAACCTACCTCTCGTCGCCGGCGTTGTCCCCGCTATAACATCGCCTCACGGAAAAATTTCGGCGTGCCTGCCAGTTTAGAGTGCGAGACGCTGTGGAGCTGGATAACGCTGTACACGCATCTCGTCTCCAACATGGTTGTTCGTTAAAATTTAGAAGCTCTTTGGGGATGATATTACGTTCGTTTTCAACAGAGGAAATCCTATGGTTTGAAAAGCTGATGAGATGTCCCCGTGAAAAAAGTATTATCAGCGGTTTGAATTGATCGTCCCTTTACACAATAAAAAATACGGAAGTCATATGTCAATGATTGTAAGATCGACGTAAGATGCTCATAGACCTTAGATCTCTCCCTTATCTTAACTAAACAAGACTAGTCACATTTGAGTTGTGCAGCGACGGACGTATTATGACTCCTGTGGAGATCAGGCCGGAACGTCATTTATTTGATGCGCTGAGGTTGATTTATATTGCCGTTAAACTTCCGCAGGCTGGATGTCTGTTTGTCAAAGAATGAGCGAATAGACTAAAATATTTTGCCAGCATGTTTTCAGTACACGTAGACCAGCTTTCGTTTTGGCTCAGTATCGTGATGGCACGTATTGTACCTTGCCAGTACACGCAGCACAAACTGTTCTTTCGGGCCTTATGCGAAACTCACGAGAAGAAATTTTTTCGCGTGAACTATCTATTTTTCGTGTACGAGGAGCATTCAAAACCACAAAGGTATCATTCTTTTACACTTGACGGCATCGTTTCAAACCATACAGCATTACGAGGCTTTATAGAAATATAAAGTTAAACTTTCATACAGTATTTATGCGTCAGTTGGCACTATTACAGCGAAACCGTAATTTTCGCACCATCAAATGTGTTGCATAAATGTAGTTTATGGAAAGTTAAGGAAGTAGTCTTGTCTGAAATGATTCATGGAAATCACTGAACTCAAATTCGTTAGCAGATGAATATAAAATCGATGCCACCAGAATACATGTGTAGAGCTCCACCAGGTTATCACCCGGATTGTCGGTAGCGTGAGGTGTCTACGAAATAGATAACATTAGTAACCAGAGCTGCAGGGAAAATCTGTCAAGTACTCTCCTATGAATTAGTTTCACCAGTTGGTACAGATAAACCAGCGAGATACGACCGCAATAACGTGGAGATACTAGTGGTTATTCTCCCTTTATTTCCAACTTACTACAGAAAATCCTGATAAGCTTCCAAGATGCTACTCCAGGCGGGTGTAAAATGAATGTGCGCAACGGAAAATACTGAAAGCAAAAATGAAGAATTGACCCTGTCTGACTACCCCCTGAAACAGATCTTAGGATCTCTTAATGGTGATATTGTCTCCTCCTTCTTGCCCTTGAACTTATAAATTACAACATAAACATAAATAATTGAGTAAGGGAACTAGTAAACCCCTCTATATATTACAAATGTTTATATATTGTCTCCTCCTTCTTGCCCTTGAACTTATAAATTACAACATAAACATAAATGATTGATTAAGGGAACTAGTAAACCCCTCTATATATTACAAATGTTTATATAACAATGTCCAATGGACATAAAGAGATACAAATGGATTTCCTAACTAATATGATTGATCAATTGCCTAAATCTGCCCCTTTTTATGGCTACATGATCTAATATAAACAAGCGAGATGACGGTTTCATCTACGTACCAAACACTAGAAGGTACTACTTTCAAATATGATCTACAGTGTTGTGCAACCTCAGTGGAAATAAAATTTATATGATCACAGCTGTTTAGCTTTATAGCCCTAACAAGCCGAAGCAATTAGCAATATCACCATACGTACTGCGTCCGGTGCGTCGGAATGATGGTTCTCGTACACGTCCGCGACATCGGAAGAACTCCAGCCACAAAATATGAAAAAAGACCTCATTCAGCTACTAGGAAAGCAGAAGACGGTCCTCTGACTAGTATATTCTAATACTGTCTTCTCCTCTCCGTGTTCTACAGAAGAGAACTCCAAGCCAGAAGAACGGAATACAGATAATAACTCTGCTTGAGTGTAGACAGAAGAAGTGCTCTAATCACTGAACTCAGCGCACTCAACGCCGACTCCCTACCTGGAGGTGAAGTCCAGAAGTTCGCAACAGTACAGTGCCTAAACGTTATAACTATAAAATCTCTTGAAGCAAAGACAGGAAGTCCACCTGCAGCAACAAAGCTGATACTGAGCGAGCGTCAAACACGGGTGCTCAAAACGAAAGACCACTTCCCAGCAAAGGTCGGCTCCCCTTCCCAGTAACTCCAGAAGGCCAATCATATTCTCGAAACCACGGAAAAATTCTCCCTCTCTATAGATTCTTCCAAAGGCCAACCAACCATATTTTAGTCTTTTGTCATCAAGAGCGGAACGTTTTCGAGGAAATACCCATCCTTGTTGATTAGGAATTCATACAATGGTACACTTCTCAGAGTAAAAATCCTCAGAAATGAACCAGCCTGCGTGATTTCCGAGGTAACGCTTCGTTGTTCCTCTCTGCTGCGTCCAAGATTTTCAGAGTTTCAGGTTATCCTTCCGGCCTAGTTACAACACCGGCCAGCCGCCGCTGTGTTGTGCTTCAGCGCTCGGGTGTCCCAACCATCCTGTTTTCAGCAGGACCAACACACCTGTTCAAAAAATGGTTCAAATGGCTCTGAGCACTATGGGACTTAACTTCTGAGGTCATCAGTCCCCTAGAAGTTAGAACTACTTTAACCTAAGGACATCACACACATCCATGCCCGAGGCAGGATTCGAACCTGCGACCGTAGCGGTCACGCAGTTCCAGACTGTAGCGCCTAGAACCGCTTGGCCACTCCGGCCGGCCAACACACCTGTGCCGGCGTTTCCACCCAGGGCCTGATTTACGCCTGCCTTTTCATTTCCGCTGGCGTTCCAACCTCTGCTGATATAGGCAACCATTCATTACACCGTTTTGATAATAAATACAATCCATCACCTTTCATGCAATAAATGTTAACAACTATTTGCAAGGTGTACGAGACACTGTCTGTCTTCTTTAAATATTCAAATATACTATGTACAACCTATCAAATGATACCTAATTCCGGTTGTAAATCACGGCAAAGTATGTAGATGAGTTCTTGGAAAGTGCGAAATTATGGCCACCTTACAAGCTAATCAGTTAGATTCACAGGGTGGTCAAAAACAGTCTGAAAAGCTTGTAACGATGTTTCAGGACAGGCTGGGCTGAGAAATAATTGTTAAGAAAAAGATTCGATACGTTGCTCCGCTTCCGAGTAAAACGGCATTGAAGTTAACCAGTGAAGCCTTAGTACGCACTGATTCAAGAGGCCCGCTATACACAATTAGTGTCAGTTGTTCTCGTAACATGGATGACAGCGCAAGGGACTGCTCGGCATTTGGTTTGAATTACATCCTTACTTCCGTCCCATCTCCATTTCTATTTATCTCTTACTTGTTCAGTTTTAGGAAACCAAACGAAATACACGTTTGGCTACACCGCCTCTGGCGAGCCACTTGAATTTGCTCGCGCAGCGTCCTGATTGACTAACTTCACCGCCAATTAACTCGGAAATGGGGAAATGTGTAGAACATTTTTGCTAACAATTATTCGTAAGCATGACTTACTCAGCAACATCCTTACAGGATTTTCACACTGTTTCTGACCACTATGTACGCGCCGTGTTGGAGACGACGGCTTTCATCACCACTGTGCATGGAGCGATTAATAGTGACAGGCAGTGGTTTGCTACATGTCTGAGTGACCGTCGGGTACAAGATTGAGAAGAGTAGAGATTGCAGTCATATCACTGAAATAACATCTGTAACGCAATTCCAGGATGAATCTCTTCAAAAAAAAAAAAAAAAAAAAAAAAAAGAAAAAAAAAAAAAAAAATGCGCTATTTAGCAGCTTCGTACCAGATTAAAATTTTAGTCGAAATGGGTGTCGAACCCGCAGTTCTTTGTTCCAAGAATGCTAGTTCAGGAGAGTACTCAGGATAGTTACTGTGAGAACTGCAATGTAGGAAAGAGGTTCTGGTGAAATAGACGCTGTTTAGCCTCAAGGCTCAGTCGCTTAAGAGCACTGGCCGTGAAAGGCACAATATGGACTCGAGTACCAGTCAGGTGTCCAGCTATAATCTGCGAGGAAGTTTTATAACGTTATTGCATGCGAATACGCTACCAGCGTCGCACATGGTGAGGGGAAGGATGAGTGCGCCTCACAAACTACAGCGACCACCGTGTGTGAACGATGGGCTGCTGGTGAACTTTTGTGAATCAACACCGCTCCCCAAGGCATCTGATGTTGGCCGCCGAGCAATCACTGCAAAATATGGTGTCTCTAATCAAATAGCTCAGCGCTGTATTTTATTAAGTACTGTTTCGAAAGCCAAAGGAAAAAGAGATCTGAGAAGCTCTTTAAGGTGTATGATTCTGTTTATAAATATCAAATTTTTGACTCTGAGGCCCCGCCTACAATTTCCTACTCGTATATTTCAGAACCTTAATACTTTTAGCTTAGTTGAACTTAGAATTTCTCACATTAGACAAGGACACATTAATTCTAAAGCAGCTTCATTAAAGATACATGTACTTTTCTTTGAGTCATCAGTCTGGTTTGATATGGACCACCACGAAATCCTTTCCTGTGCCAACCTCTTCATCTCAGAGTAGCACTTGCAACCTACGTCCTCAGTTATTTACTGTATATATTCCGATCTCTGTCTCCTTCCACACGTGTTGCTATCTGTAGCTCCCTCTAGTACCATGGAAGAAGTTATGCGGTGGTGTCTTAACAGATGTGCTAGATTTTGTTCCCTCTTCTGATCAGTTTCTTCCATATATTCCTCTCCTCGACGATTTAGCGGAGAACCTCATCACTCCACCCAATTTTCAACAGTCTTCTCTATCACTTCATCTCAAATGCTTCGATTTTCTTCTGTTACGGTTTTCCCACAGTCCATGTTTCATTGTCATACAGTGTTGTCCTCGAAACGTACATTCTCATAAATTTCGTCGTCAAATTAAGTATTATGTTTGATCCTAGAAGACTTCTGTTGGTCAAAATGTCCTCTTTGACGGGGTAGTCTACCTTTTATGTCCTCCTTGTTCCGACCGTCATGGGTTATTTTACTGCATAGGTAGTATAATTCCTTAGCTTCATCTACTGCGTGACCATCAAATCTGATGTTACGTTTCTCGTTGTTCTCGTTTCTGCTACTTCTCATTACTTTCATCTTTATTCGATTTACTTTTGATCCGTATTCTGTACTCATTAGACTGATCATTCCATTCAGCAAATCCTGTAATTCTACGTCACTTTCACTGAAGACAGCAATGTCATCAGCAAATCTTATCACTGATATCCTTTCATCTTGAATTTTGGTTCCACTCTTGAAACTTCCATTTATTTCCAGCATTGCTTCTTTGATGTACAGATTGAACTGTTGGGTGAAAGACTACCATTTGTCTTACACCATTTTTAAGCCGTGAGCTTCGTTCTTGGTCTCCCACACTTACTGTTCCCTCTTGGTTCTCGCATACATCGTATTCCATTTTTCTCTATCGCATACACCTATTTTTCTCAGAATGTCGAACATCTCATCTTGCTCATTGCAGATAGTCGAACACTTTTTCCATATCGACAGATCCTATGAAGGTGTCTTGACTTTTCTTTAGTCTTGCATCCATTATCAACTTCAACGTCACAATTTAAAAATGTACATGCACGGTCAGCACAGTCACAGCCGCAAGACACTTCTTTTTTTCGGCCCTAAACCGGTAACCTCCTATATAAAAAAGAAGTTTCTTCCTTTTGTGACTGGCGTGTGAATTTTTAAATAGTAGAAAAGGAACCATTGTTCTCCAAGAGGAGAGAAATGTTCTCAAAAATTAACGTCAGAATTGCCTTTCTGGTTCCTCAACCTTTCCTAAGCCCAAACTGATCGTCATCTAACACATGCTGGATTTTCTTTTCCATTCTTCTGTATATTGTTCTTGTCAGTAACTTGGATGCTCGAGTTGTTAACCTGATTGTGTGATATTTCTCGCGCTTATCGGCTGTTTCCGACAGTCAGATGGTACGTCACCACACTCAAACACTCTTCATACCAAAGTGAATAGACGGTTTGTTGCCACTTTCCCCAATTATTTTAGAAATTCCAATAGAATGTTATGTATCCCTAGTGCCTTATTCGATCTTAAGTCTTCCAAAACTCTATTAAATTCTGATTTTAATAATGGATCACCTATCTCTCTTACATCGACTCCTGTTTCTTCTTCTATAACGTCATACGACAAGTTCTCTCCATCATAGAAGTCTTCAGTGCACTCTTTCCTCCTCCCCATTTCCTCTCCTGCATTTAACAGTGAAATTTCCTTTGCTGTCTTAATGTTACCATCCTTGCTTTCAGTTTCACCAAATGTTGTTTTGACTTTTCTACATTCTGAGTATTCCTTCCGACAATCATTTCTTTTTCGATTTCTTCACATTTTTCATGCAGTCTTTCCGCCGTGGCTTGCCTGCATATCCGATTTATTTCATTCCGAAATTACTTGTATTTCTCTATTCCTGAATTGACCTGAACATTTTTGTACTTCCTTCTTTCATCGATCAGCTGAAGTATTTCTTCTGTTACCCATGGTTTCTTCGCAGTTACTTTCTTTGCATCTATGCCTTTCTTCGTTTTTGCACTAGCCTCATTATAATGAACCATCTCTCCACTGATGAACACCTCCCCTCCTCCTCTTCCACACATGCACACACACACACATTTATACACCTCCCAGTTATCGCCGGGAAAATAGTGTAAACGGACTAAAATGCGCTGTGAATTTCGAACTAAAACTGCGCTGCGAATTTCGCCTGACATGTAGTGTATTTCCCCTTTACTTTAGAGAAAGACAGTATTTGCCTGTCTGGTTCAAAAATGGCTCTGAGCAGTATGGGACTTAACGTCGGAGGTCATCAGTCTCCTAGACTTAGAACTACGTAAACCTAACTAGCTTAAAGACATCACACACACCCATGCCCGAAGCAGGATTCGAACCCTGCGACCGTAGCAGCCGCGTGGTTCCGGACTCAAGCGCCTAGAACCGCTCGGCCACCGCGGCCGTCTTACCTGTCTGGGATCACCGTTAATAGTATACACCGTTAAAAACTGCTTTAATAATTAGGTGAGTAAGAAGTTACTAACATCAATCAATAAGCAAAATGATCGTACTTTAATCCACTATCTCTTGAAGAAAACCTTATTTCGATACCTTGAACTGTTCATTAAGTATTATGAGCCTCTCTGTTGCAAGGAGCCCTCTGGATGTAAGCTGTTGATTGATGTAAGCTGTTGATTGTTGTAAGATGTTGATTTTTTAAATCCTGCTCTTCACATCTTCTACAAAATTTATTGTGGGCCCCATTCTGATATAAGGTGACTTCGCTATTTTTCTTAATACGTTGTGTGTGTGTGTGTGTGTGTGTGTGTGTGTGTGTGTGCTAGCGCGCGTCCTCTTGAAACTCTCCATCGGCCGTCTTGATAAACATATGGATACATATAAACCAGCTCACATAAAGGGGCCGAAAACAATTTATAGAGCTATCGAACATGTTACGGAAACATTCGCCTTAGGAAGAAACAAACGACTTAGCAACAGCGTGTCTAATGTTAGACGAAGGGTCTTTATTGCGCGCCACAAATTATTGGCTGCCCTCGTCGTGGGGGGAAAGAAACTGCCAGAAAAACGCTGAGTCGAGTAAGAGGGCTGGCAAGCAGGGTATTCTCGGAGGGGAACGGGGAAAGTGGTGACTGAATGAGAGAAATGGACTTAATGAAAAGAAAAACGCCGAGGAGTAAAAATGGAGAAGAAGGGAGTTAGTTCGTAAAGAAATTGAGCAGGGGAGAAGTTCCACTGAGAAATATTTCGCAGCAGAGAAAAGGGGGCTGCGGAACACCTTTCGACAAAGATTTTATAATTGTGTGAAATGAAGTAAAGAGAAGAAGGAAGTTTCTAGCAGCGCAGCACAGGCCACAGAAGTGCACTGAAGATTCCGGTGGTTCTTGACGCAAACGTCACACAATTTTATGGGCAGGGAAGACGTCGTCGTTTACGCCGCTGCTTCTTCTGCTTTCTCTTATTTAATTATATGGCCTACGTTCTGCACGTTTATATGAAGTCAGTGGCTACAAAGGCCAATATCTGCAGCTACCAGAAAATATTTCAAATGTCTTACAAATTCGGGATAAGGTCGTATATCATATGATACCTTCGATATGCGTGTACATGTTACATGTGTGTAAACGTGTGATCCCGAATTATGTCTGTGGTAGTAATAATGGAGCTTATACCCATATGTTCAAGGTAAAGTAGTCTCATACTGACGGTGGCAACTCCTCAGTAATTAGTGTATTTACGTTTTGCCATATGGATGGATGCACAAGGCGTTGTATGATATCAAATGCCTAGTCACACGGTAAATTCTGGATTCGATTGTTGGTCGGATACACCAGAGTGCATTCCTAAATCCGGTAACTAACTTTCACACAGCATACAAGCTTTTACCAGATTATTATTTTAGCTTATAAAATGAGAATTATATTTAATATGAGCGTAAGTAGCATTTCCTGTTCAAGTAACTGCATTTTTGTAACGTTAATAACCATTTTAGGGACCATCATATACCTATACTGTGAAGTTTTGAATAAGTTTTGCTTATGGTTCTCTTCGGTTTTACTCGAGTGTTGACAGTCAGCTGTCCTGTGGCATGTTTGGCGTACGGCTATGTATTGGTATGGTGTAATTATTTTTATTTTAGGTGTTGTACTTGATGATGAGCGTGAAGCTCGAAGCCGCCTACTCGTGAGGCAGTAATGATGGGACCTGTCAAATATTCCTTGATATCCTAGCACCTTGGAGCATTTTCCTAGTACAGTTTAATTGGCTCATGTTATCTCGGGATGTTTCCGAAAAACACTGCAAGTTGTTCCTATTTGCTGAAGGAGAAACTTGGAGGCTATGCTTAAGTGACAGCAATGGTGGGAGATAAGAGCGACTGCGAGAGTCAGGTGAAAGATATTGTTACTAATCTTACTCGTTTCATACGTCATTAGTACTACCGTTATCGTCATAGCAGTTCCCATCATTCGATAATATTACAATTATTTTAATTACTGTTATTAAGTAAATTCTTGTAATTACTTCCTATGCTTTTTGCTTGCACTAGAATTTACTGCGCATAATACTGACAAATATTACAAGAAATTCGTCCTTGACAGCTATTTCCCACAAATTTCAGCACTCTTCTAAATGACACAAGGACAACAACTTTTCCGCAATAATTAGAAGAGTTCTAAACATTTTGCGTCAACCTTCAAGAAGTATACGGCGTAGCTACAGTGTTCTGGTTGATGATTTATTGTTATATTGATTCGAAGAACATGCCAATCTGAGTCGCTTTTAGCAGATCCGATGAATTAACCGCTGGAAATAGTTTTTTGCGGTAACCTGGTTACTTGTATAGCTCCTTTTTTATATCAGGAACATTCCTCCAAATACTGTGTTGACCACAGGAAATCTCTGTATACAGCCACCTTGAAGGGTTATTGGTTTCCTTGCGTCACATATTAAGAGATGTTCTCTAAACTTCTTTGCTTCCGTTGCACACTGTTCCACCTCTTGTCAGTATCCGAATGCACTTGGTCCTGTTGTAAGGCAACGGGCGATGATGAAATATATATTACAAAGAAGCTACTTATTGTGCTACAGGATCACCACTACTCTCTATCTCCTAGAAAAGATTGTGTGGAAGTTCGAATGACCTCACTGTCAAGCCCTAACAGTGATGTAGCACCTCTGTTGACAAGCCTTTACGACTGTCGAGCCGTAAGGCACATTAAAATATTTACCAGTTTACAATAGTTACATATATTACTTTAGGATTACATCATATCTACCGTACTACTATTACATTGAATTACAGTAGTTAAATAGCTAGGCTGGAAAAATCATCATTCAAATAATAACTATTTATATCCTTAAACAACCTGGCTGAATAAAACTTTGTGTCAGACCTATATTCGAGCTTGGGACATTTGCCTGTAAAGAGCAAGGGAGCTACCGAGTAAGCTAAAAGCTACCTCTTTTTCTTTCTTTCTCTCTCTCTCTCTCTCTCTCTCTCTCTCTCTCTCTCTCTCTCACACACACACACACACACACACACACACACACACAAACACACACACAAACACACTCTCTTTTTTCCGTCTTTATCGTCGTCGTCTTCGTCTGCCATTCTAGACTTTTCATGTTATTCAATACAGGTTGTTGAAAAGTACATCCGCCATCCACATGATAGATGGATTTCCGTATTCGTGAAGGGAGTCCTTGTCGACGTTATTTAAGTTTGTTGAAATCAAGGGAATCTTCTCTTAAAATGAAAGAAAATAACAGTTACACATCTTAGTTGAATTCCTGAATGTGCGTAGCATTCCTACAGCTCCTCGAGTCATTGGCCTCTCTTAGAGAACGAAAACTATTGTAACGGGACAAATTATAGTACAGAAAGTTAGAGTCGTCAATAATTCTCTTCTGTAGTCTGTAGAAAGAGGAGTGGTGTGATTGAGTGTACGGAATGGTAAGGTACCTAAACAGGAATAGCGAAACCTCTCCGCCACTCCTCCCCCTCGTAACCACCCACAATTCTCCTTCCACCAATATCTCATCTTCTACGAAAGCCAAAGATCCCAGGTTTGTCTCCCGACCCACCACAATGTTTTAATCTGCAAGTTTATGCTAGGCTAGTGTTCATACTGCCTCCAAATGTTCAGTCTAGGACTTAGCCAGGCCTCTTTCCGTTGTACCTAACCTACAATATTAAATTAATTTTTGCTCAGTACATACATTTCCCTACATTAAACATCTGTATTTGTTCTTTTTTTCTTTTTATTTACTAAACTAGCCGTTTCCCCGCGGTATCATGTCGTTTTTGGAAACCCAGAATCTACTATGTAGGAATCAACATGGATTACGGAAACAGCGATCATGTGAGACCCAACTCGCTTTATTTGTTCATGAGACCCAGAAAATATTAGATACAGGCTCCCAGGTAGATGCTATTTTTCTTGACTTCCGGAAGGCGTTCGATACAGTTCCGCACTGTCGCCTGATAAACAAAGTGAGAGCCTACGGAATATCAGACCAGCTGTGTAGGCTGGAGTGAAGAGTTTTTAGCAAACAGAACACAGCATGTTGTTATCAATGGAGAGACGTCTACAGACGTTAAAGTAACCTCTGGCGTGCCACAGGGGAGTGTTATGGGATCATTGCTTTTCACAATATATATAAATGACCTAGTAGATAGTGTCGGAAGTTCCATGCGGCTTTTCGCGGATGATGCTGTAGTATACAGAGAAGTTGCAGCATTAGAAAATTGTAGCGAAATGCAGGAAGATCTGCAACGGATAGGCACTTGGTGCAGGGAATGGCAACTGACCCTTAACATAGACAAATGTAATGTATTGCGAGTACACAGAAAGAAGGATCCTTTATTGTATGGTTATATGATAGGGGAACAAACACTGGTAGCAGCTACTTCTGTAAAATATCTGGGAGTATGCGTGCGGAACGATTTGAAGGGGAATGATCATATAAAATTAATTGTTGGTAAGGCGGGTACCAGGTTGAGATTCATTGGGAGAGTCCTTAGAAAATGTAGTCCATCAACAAAGGAGGTGGCTTACAAAACACTCGTTCGACCTGTACTTGAGTATTGCTCATCGGTGTGGGATCCGTATCAGATCGGGTTGACGGAGGGGATAGAGAAGATCCAAAGAAGAGCGGCGCGTTTCGTCACAGGGTTATTTGGTAACCGTGATAGCGTTACGGAGATATTTAACAGACTCTGCAAGAGAAGCGCTCTGCATCGCGGTGTAGCTTGCTCGCCAGGTTTCGAGAGGGTGCGTTTCTGAATGAGGTATCGAATATATTGCTTCCCCCTACTTATACCTCCCGAGGAGATCACGAATGTAAAATTAGAGAGATTAGAGCGCGCACGGAGGCTTTCAGACAGTCGTTCTTCCCGCGAACCATACGCGGCTGGAACAGGAAAGGGAGGTAATGACAGTGGCACGTAAAGTGCCCTCCGCCACACACCACTGGGGGGCTTGCGGAGTATAAACGTAGATGTAGATGTAGCTTTGCCTACAAATGCATTCGATACTTATATTGAACAGCCTACTCCTCTCATTCTCTATGCTCTCTCTTCCTCCCTCTGCCCGTCCACCTCACCCTCCCTCCTCTATCTGTCTCAACTCGTCTTCTCTCTGTATCTTCATCTCTTCCTCCCCCTATCTTTGTCAGTTTCCTCCACCTCCTCTGTGACTGAACCTTCTTCCCTCCTCCATCTGATTATATCCTTCTCCCCCAACCCCCCTCTGTCTACCCCTTCTCTATCCATCTAAACTTGTCCCCAGCCATACTCATCAGTATGTACAGCCCACGCAATGCAGTTCAATAAAGCATGCCGAACACACCTGTCATCCAGGGTAGACTACACATCAGAAGCTCAGTATATGTCTCTGACGTACAGGTTGCAATGCAAAGCAGTTCGATAAAGAAATGCGTGGCAACTTACATGTCAAGGCCTAGAGAATCATTTCTTGCCCCTGACATGTAGGTTGCCCTCCACATCAGAGTGACTTAGCAGGCCGATACTGTCATTCCTTTCGTTCATGGCAGCTAGTATGCGAGGCCCAGGAAAAAACACATTTTGCCCCATTTCTCCACTGTTGTTGAAGCTATGATGTTATAAACTGTACAGTATTGATAATAGTGAGGCCTGCTGTTGGTGCTAAATTTGTTTGAGTTCGATCAAGGTGTTTGGGAGAAGATCCCAGGAACACACATATACACTTTGCTCTCTGTATATAACAGATTAGGTCACTGACTGTTCTTATCACTTTTACATTAAGAACTGCCGGCCGGTGTGGCCGTGCGGTTCTGGGCGCTTCAGTCTGGAACCGCGTGACCGCTACGGTCGCAGGTTCGAATCCTGAAGATCACGGACTGTATGACTGGCTCCAATGAACGGAAGGATGACAATAGTTGAAATAGCGAGAGAGGTTACAGTCCAAGTGGCCCAAAAGTCCAGTTATTTAATTCTCGTAATATGATGAACATTACCACAAAATTTGATTATTATCAGACTAATGATTCAGGGTGTGACAGTTCTCATTTCTGTCACTGTATTATTAGGTTCTAGGCCTGTAGGTTACTGTGTTGGTATTATTGAAAACTAGCCTTAACAGTTAAGCTTGTTCTGGATGTGTGTTTAACACATATTTGAACACACCTCCTCGTCTTCCTCTCTGTGTCCTTGTTTTTTCCACCTCATCCTCCTACCTCTATCTCCTCCTTCCCACTCTCCTGATCTCTCTATCTTCTCCTGTCCCTCTCTTTGTCCATTTCTTTCAACCTCTCTCACTGATCATATCTTCTTTCCCTTTCCTCTGACCATATACTCCTCCATTCTCTTCCCAACATTTCCTCCTCATCCTTTTCAACCTGTACAACTTCCAACTGGCTCCTGCATTTGCCCCTCCTCCCATTTTTCTGTCTATTTCCACATCCCCTTAACTCTGAACATCTCCTCCACTATACATCGCCAGCCGAAGTGGCCGTGCGGTTAAAGGCGCTGCAGTCTGGAACCGCAAGACCGCTACGGTCGCAGGTTCGAATCCTGCCTCGGGCATGGATGTTTGTGATGTTCTTAGGTTAGTTAGGTTTAACTAGTTCTAAGTTCTAGGGGACTAATGACCTTAGCAGTTGAGTCCCATAGTGCTCAGAGGCAGCCACTATACATCTCAACGTTTCACCAGCCATCCTCGGTGGCAGGTGTAGCCCCAGCAATACAATTCAATAAAGGAGGCCAGTACTACTCCCCCAACGCAACTGTCATGGAGAGCAGGCTACACATCAGTGGCTTGAAAATTCGTTTATTTGATTCTGACAACCAGGCACCCTGACATACACGGTCACCCTGCAAAGCTGGTCGATAAAGTAGGCTGCTACTACTCCAACACATAACACTTGTCATGCAAGGTAGCCTACATGTGGGGCCTGGAAAAATATTTCCTGCCTCTCACATGCAGACTGCGATGTAACGCAGGTTGATTTGGCAGTTGTACACTGTTCCTACAAAATATACTTATCATGCAGGGCTACCCATACACGAGGGGCAGGAGAAAACACGTTTTTGTTTGTATCTCCGTACCTATTGGTGCCAGAATATTTTAAACCCCACAGTTTCGGTACTTGTGAGGCCTGTTGTTTCTGTGGCAAATTTGGTACAAATCGATCCAGGTGTTTGGAAGGAATCCTATACGTACACATATTCACTCTGCTATATATATATATATATATATATATATATATATATATATATATATATATATATGTATGTATAATAGATGTGTTTTAGATAGTTTGTGCCAGCGATTAGAGCAAAATTCTGTTCCCTAACTGTTAGTTGAGGATGAGGATCGTGTGTACAAAACACTCCAGCGTGTAGTAGGAAGCAAAGCGAAAGACGTGGAGACGAGCGCCGATGTGCTGCCTCGGGCGGTATTGATTTGACGGAACGGCGTCCAGCGCGAGATATTGGCGGCGCGGCCATTCTTGGCGTGCCGCGAGCCGCGATCCGCGGCGCATATGAGCGGCGCGCGTTATTGGCGGCGGCCGGCATTGTGGGCGCCGCGAGACAATACGGCGCTCGGTCCGTATTGCTTCCGGCAGCTGTCGCGCCCGACACCTTCCCTCTATTCTATACTGGGCCGCCAGTGTTAGCTGTCGTCCGTGTACAACATAGGGCTTTTTCGGTCATTTGATACGAACAGGCAGTCCTGCAGTACCTGTCAGGCAACAAAGCCCGTGAGCATCTGAATATCAGTCTTCTCGCTTTGTAGTTCCGTACCTATCGACCACGGATCCTAAGAATTGTTGTAGCAGTGGGATCCGCTATAAATATATGTAAATCAGTACTTTAAAAATTGCAGGACTTTTTCAGTTAACACATGGATCTCCTTTCTCGCCAACGACTGCGACAGCTTCTCTTAAGAGAGGTATTAACAATTTAGTAATTACCATCTCTCGACAGTCAAGCTGCTACCATGAAATTTGGTAATACTGTTAGTTCTCCTATACATATTCAGTGTTCGCAGCTCGTGGTTGTGCGGTAGCGTTCTCGCTTCCCATGCCCGGGTTCCCGGGTTCGATTCCCGGCGGGGTCAGGGATTTTCTCTGCTTCGTGTTGACTGGGTGTTGTGTGCTGTCCTTAGGTTAGTTAGGTTTAAGTAGTTCTAAGTTCTAGGGGACTGATGGCCATAGTTGTTAAGTCCCATTGTGCTCAGAGCCATTTGAACATATTCAGTATTCAATGTGATAAAGTTTTATCGACGGATGACTTGTTGGTGTCCGTCGTTGCCTATCTCTGTAATGAGACTGATTTTCTTCGCAAGATGTGGCAACCCTGCAGGCTTGGTTAGGCACAATATCTTGGACCTTGGTCTATAACCTGCTTCTAGTCCAAGCGGCACATCGATGAAGCTACTCAGTTGTGAGTTGTGCTGTAATAAGTTAACACATGTTTGTGCCTCTCCTCACGGGAATGGAACCGCATAATATTGCGCAACGGTATGCCATTTCTTTTTGCGTTAAATTGGGTGAAAACGCGACGACAACTTACGATAAGCTTCAGAAGGCCTTTTGAGAGGAGGTTATGTCAAGTGCTCAAGTTTTTCGTTGACATAAAATGTTTAGCGAAGGCAGGAGGAATGTTGAAGATGAAGACCGCAGTGGACGACCATCAACCCCACGGACGAATGTCAACTTGGCCACGGTGCTTTAACTCGTACGATCTGATCGAAGATTATCCGTGAAAATGATTGCAGAAGACCTGAACATCAATCGAGGAATGGTTCGTCTAATAATAACTGACGATCTTGGTATGAGAAAGATTTGTGCAAAAATGGTCCCCAATAATCTCACACGATAACAGTGAGAAACATGGAAAAATGTGGCAGCCGATCTGTTAGAGGAAACGGAAATCAATCCAGAATTGTTGAGCCGTGTTATCACTGATGATGAAAGTTGGTTTTTTCAGTAAGATCCAGAGACAAAACGCCAAAGTTCGCAATGGTGCTCGAAGGGACCACCCAGACAAAAAAAAAAAAAAAAAAAAAAAAAAAAAAAAAAAAAAAAAAAAAAAAAAAAAAAAAAAAAAACTTGCATGTCAAAGTAAAAAGTTAAATGCATGCTTGTGTGCTTCTTTGATTCCAAGGAAATTGTTCATAAAGAGTGGGTGCCTCCTGGACAAACAGTTAACCAATATTACTACAAAGAAATTTTAGAAAGTCTTCGCGTGAAAGAGTTCTTCGTGTCTTTGCCAACATTACTGATAATTGGATTTTGCATCACGATAATGCGCCATCCCATACTGCTCTATCAGTACAGCAATTTTTAACCTCAAAACAAATTTCAGTACTACCACAGCCACCTTTTTCGCTCTGTGTGACTTTTTTATATTTCCAAGAGTCGAAATTGCGGTCAAGGGACACCATTTTCAAACAACACAAGATGTCCAAAAAGCTGTGACGAGGGTCTTGGAGGATTTTACAGAAGATGAGTTCCAGAAATGTTACCATCATTGGCAGAAACGCTGGAAAAAGTGTGTGCAATCAGAAGGGAACTACTTTGAAGGAGACATCATTAAACTTGAAACTTCCTGGCAGATTAAAACTGTGTGCCCGACCGAGACTCGAACTCGGGACCTTTGCCTTTCGCGGGCAAGTGCTCTACCAACTGAGCTACCGAAGCACGACTCACGTCCGGTACCCACAGCTTTACTTCTGCCAGTATCTTGACTAAAACGGTAAGCAACATTTTTTTTTTTTTTACGTTAGTCCCATTACTTTATCGTCGCACCTAGTATATGCCTCTGTATGAGCACTAGTTTATCGTATCTTGTGTTCGTGGTCCTTACACGAAATGTATGTTGTCGACAGCAGAATCGTTCTGCAGTCAGCTTCGAAAGCCGATTCTCTACATTTTCTCGACAGCGTTCCGTGGAAAGAACGTCGTCTTTGGTCCGGGGATTCCCATTTGTGGTCCCGAGGTATCATCATAACAGTTGCGTGTTCCTTGAACCTACCGGTAACAAATCTAGCAGTCCGCCAATAGAATGCGTTGATGTCTTCGTTTAATACGACTAGGAGCGAATTCCGAACACTCGACGATTAGCCTTCCCCATCATAATCCTCACATGCTCGTTCCGTATCCGATCTCAACGGGCTCCACTTTCGTCATTCTCTAAATACCTGCCATCCATTGGTTCCCTCGTACAAGGAAACGGATAGAAGTCACTGGGACTCATGTCAGAAGAAAAGAGAGAGGGGGAAGAGATGGTCCGCAGCTCGTGGTCGTGCGGTAGCGTTCTCGCTTCCCGCGCCCGGGTTCCCGGGTTCGATTCCCGGCGGGGTCAGGGATTTTCTCTGCCTCGTGATGACTGGGTGTTGTGAGATGTCCTTAGGTTAGTTAGGCTGAAGTAGTTCTAACTTCTGTGGGACTGATGACCATAGGTGGTAAGTCCCATAGTGCTCAGAGCTATTTGAGCAATTTTTTTTTTTTTTGGAAGAGAGGAGAGAGGAGGAGGAAAAAATTCATAGCCAAAATGCAGCTAGTGGACGCGTCCCTCCTGTGACGGTTTGCCCTTTACGATCATAATATTTTAGTACTACTACATGGCAGACCCCTAAAGAACTCATAATCACTTTGCCCCATGTTGGATGAGTCTTTGCGTTTCTCGGCGTTGGCGAGTTCAAATTTTTCCACACCTTGCTTTACTCCTTTGTCTCGGAATCATAGTGATACACGCAGCATTCGTCAATGGTAATTACTCGGCTAAGGATGTCATCTTCACGGTCTGAGAAAGATGGAATATTTCCTCTACTGACTTGTGTTCGGAAGGTTTTTTAGATGGGTGCGAGCAGCACAAGCGGCGACACTTGTCGTGTTCAAAATATCGTGCAACATCTTGGAAACTGATACACGAATGATCTCCATGTTATTCACTGTCGCGTGGATTGTAGTTCGCCAGGATCTCATGTCTGTTGAGACTCCATCTCTTCACTGGAACGCGCTCTGCCACTTCGTTCTTTGTCATTCAGATGTGTTTCAGCACACTGGAAGTGTCATTATTGATGTACACTTCCATCAGCGCAGCACAAAGAGCTGCAGTGTTGTTCCCCCTCAAATGCACAAACCCGAATAACGGCACGATGTTCCACTTCATGAATGAGCTCCAACATTTTTATTTGCCTCATCAAGATACATGCAACAATTCTGTTGCCCAGGGATTTCGGTATGTTCCAGTACATCTACATCTACGTCTACATGGACACTCTGAAAATCTCATTTAAGTGTCTGGCAGAGACCTTAATAATTCTCTGTTATTCCAATCTCGTACAGCCCGCGGAAAGAACGAACAGCTATATCTTTTCCCTTATTTTATCATGGTGATTGTTTCTCTCTATGTAGATCGGCGTCAACAAAATATTTTCGCATTCAGAGGAGAAAGTTGATGATTGTAACTTCGTGAGATGATTCCTCCGCTACGAAAAACAGTGATGTCCACCCCAAATCCTGTATTATGTCAGTGACACTCTCTCCCATAATTCGCGATAATACAAAACTTGCTGCCCTTCTTTGAACTTTTTTGGTGTACTCCGTCAATCCTATCTGATAAGGATCCCACACTACGCAGCAGTATGCTACAAGAGGACGGACAAGCGTAGTGTATGAAGTCTCCTTAGTAGACTGGACTGACTGGACTGATTTGGGGAAAGATACCAAACAGCGAGGTCATCAGTCTCATTGAATTAGGGAAGGATGGGGAAGGAAGTCGGCCGTGCCCTGTCAAAGGAACCATCCCGGCATTTGCCGGAAGCAATTTAGGGAAATCACGGAAAACCTAAATCAGGATGGCGGGACTCGGGATTGAACAGTCGTCTTCCCGAATGCGACTCCAGTGTGCTAACCACAGCGCCACCTCCTTCGGTCCTTAGTAGATCTGTTACATTTTCTAAGTGTCCTGCCGATAAAACGCAGTCTTCGGTTAGCCTTCCCCACAACATTTTCTATATGTTACTACCAACTTAAATGCCGGCCGCGGTGGCCGTGCGGTTCTAGGCGCTCCAGTCCGGAACCGCGCTGCTGCTACGGTCGCAGGTTCGAATCCTGCCTCGGGCATGGGTGTGTGTGATGTCCTTAGGTTAGTTAGGTTTAAGTAGTTCTAAGTTCTAGGGGACTGATGACCACAGCAGTTGAGTCCCATAGTGCTCAGAGCCATTTGAACCAACTTAAATTGTTCGCAATTGCAATTTGAATTTAGGGCCGTTAGATTTGACTGATTTATCGTGTAACCGAAGTTTAACGGATTCCTTCTAGCACTCATGTTGATGAACTCACACTTTTCGTTATTTAGGGTCACTTGCCAATTTTCGCATCGTACAGATATTTCTTCTAAATCGTTTTTCAATTTGTTTTGATCTTCTGATTACTTCACTAGTCGATAAACGACAGAGTCATCTGCAAACAACCTAAGACGGCTGCTCAGATTGTCTTCCAAATCGTTTATATAGATAAGGAACAGCAAAGGGCCTTTAACACTACCTTGAGGAACGCCGTAAATCAGTTCTGGTTTACTCGATCACTTTCCGTCGTACTGCAGACGTGTACTTGCTTACAAACAGAAAATTTGTAGCGTGAAGTTTTTCTTCCAACTGATAGTTGATACTGTATGCCCCTCGTTGTATGGCTTCTGTAAATGGTTAGAACAACAGGAAATCATCCTGATCGAAGAGTACTTAGTAACATACCATAATGCAAGGACATCGCTCAAAGCTGGATCGAGCCCGTTTAGATCATCTAGCTGTATTCAACAAGATTTAGGTATGGAGACTTCGGGGTCTAGCTGAACGTTCACATAGCCATCGGAGTGATAAGGGCCAACATTCTACCTGGTCATCGTATTGTACGCCTACAAGGAAACGACGGCAGACGATCCAGATCCTATCGCCGAAACGACATAGATGTATAGTTTTCCCGGTTATTAGAGTCTCTATATTACTTCACTGATCATGCGTTACACTCTGCTGCAGCAGAAGATCCCGAGGAAAGGGGCTACTCGCTGAAATATTGTCCTCAAAAGACATCAGAAGCTGTAGAGGTTCACAGTACACGGAGATCCGTTGGAACAGCAAGCAAGACGAGAACACCTCTCTCGACATCAACCCCAAAAACGGTAAAGAGCTTTGATGATAAGCGGTTTGGGCAGCTGGAAGAGGAGGAGAGGACGAGATTATGTTTAACGTCGCGTCGACAACGAGTTCGTTAGAAACGGAGCACAAACTCGGATTAGGGAAGGATGGGGAAGGATATCGGGCGTGTCGGGAAATCACGGAAAACCTAAATTACGATGGCCAGGTGCGGGTTTGAACCATCATCCTCCCAATTCGAGACCATAGTGCTAACCGCCTGGGTGGTTGAAAAGTATTTGAAAGTCCGTGGAGTCTTGTTTGAACCCTTCTGACAGAATTCAGACCCAGGAGCCACAGATAGTGGGTTGTGTTATTGACATAAGAGGTCTTCTTTCTTCTTTTTGTGGTGAATAAACAAATTCGCTGCTGGTACATTCCTCTAGTGTTCGTCCTCGGGAACGATACCGGATGGTTTCACTCAACTTCGAAAATCAGTAAATGAAACTATCGGTATTGTAAAATTGTTAAGGCTTTCGTGGCCACTTGTTGACAAACTGCCTATTGGCTTCTGTCTCGGGTTCTTCGGCCGACGATCACTGGACTGCCATTTCTAGATGTGCTGGTCACAAGGGAAGGCGAAAACCTGGGACACAGCATATATCGAAAACCGACACACACGGACCGATACCTGTACAAACTGTCAAACCACCACCCGAGCCAGAAAAGAGGCATGATTAGTACGCTCGTAACGAGAGCAGGACGAATATGTGAGCCGCAACACCTCAAACGAGAAATGCAACACCTGGAAACTGTTGGTTGGTTGGTTGGTTCGGGGAAGGAGACCAGACAGCGTGGTCATCGGTCTCATCGGATTAGGGAAGGATGGGGAAGGAAGTCGGCCGTGCCCTTTCAGAGGAACCATCCCGGCATTTGCCTGGAGCGATTTAGGGAAATCACGGAAAACCTAAATCAGGATGGCCGGACGCGGGATTGAACCGTCGTCCTCCCGAATGCGAGTCCAGTGTCTAACCACTGCGCCACCCCGCTCGGTCTGGAAACTGTTCTGAGGAGTAATGGGTACTCCACAAATTACATTAGACGTGTAACAGACCCAAACACGCGGCGAAGTAAGGAACCAGAAAAAGAAATGTCGGGTACGGCCTTTCTGCCATACATTCCCAGAGTGACGGACAGTATCGGCCGTATATTGGGCAAACATGGCGTAAAGACGATTTTCAAACCGACAAGTAAGATCAAAGAGTGTCTTAGATCGGCGAAGGAGAAAAGAGACACACTTGCAACGTCGGGAATATACCGTATACCACGCACATGCGGAAAAGTTGATGTCGGAATGACTGGACGATCAATTAACACCAGGATCAAAGAGCATAAGCGATATTGCAGGTTGGGGCAGGTGGAGAAATCGGCCGTGGCAGAGCGCGCACTGAATGAGACCGACCACGTAATAAAATTCGCCGACACGGAAGTTCTGGCTGTAGAGAAGCACTATCACAAGCGCTTGTTCAGAGAAGCTGTAGAAATACAAAAACACGCAAACAGTTTCAACAAGAAAGAGGAAAGCCTTAAGGTAAACGGATCCTGGCTTGCGTACTACAGCGAACGACCGTCGCAGGTAGCAAGAGGAGAACCGCACCGTAAATGACCGCGGAGAAGCTCTTGGACGTTGGCGCGCCAGGTACATATAGTCTGCGGCCGCGAGCTCGGCTCCAGTTCGCCACCGGCAATGGAGGGTGAAGCTTTGACAATGCCAGCCACTCGTGCTGGCGAAACGTCAGAAAAATCATTAGTTTTATGAACGTCGGCCGAAGAACCCGAGACAGAAGCCAATAGGTAGTTTATCAGAATTGTGGTATCGTTTTCCACATGTTCCGTCTTTGGCTTATATCAATTCATATTTTGACTCAACACTCTTAGCGACTTTTCTCAATTCATTGAACGTCTGTCTACTGGCTGTGTACCTGCGTACACGCTAATCTTTGTACCCCATTTCACGCGCTGAACAACTATACTCTTAATGGTCGTTTCTGTACCGCTTATTTAGTAGTTAGTTTCGTGTGCAATTGCTTTTTCACGTTCTGTTGTTGTTGAAATCTGAAACACTGATCTGATTAATTTTCTTTCGTGACAGTGATTTTGGACGGATTGAGGTATTATGTTATGAAAAGCAACAGCCGACCTTGCTGTGTATGTTTGTGAGACGTTCTTTTAGGGCCTTGGTAAATGGTAGAACTATTTAAAATAGTTGAACAGGTTAATAACCAGTAGCGATCGGTTGCTTCTGCCTAATAATTTTACGCGAAGTGAGGCCAGATGAGACAAGGCTCTCTGAAGCTGTGTGCCATACACAGCTTGCTGGCGGAAGGCGAGTGTGCATCCACAGAGCTCGAACCCACGGCGGGCGGCTGCCTCCGCCTGTTGAACCGGCCATCGTGTGGAGGGCCAGTGTTGGACAACTGTCGCCCCGATATGAGATCATAAGGAGAGCGGAGAGCTCTGCAAATACGGACCAATCTAATTGAAATCTCGCTCTCTGTTATATTGGCTGTTGGCCCGGGCAAACACTCGACGCCGGACGAGCGCTGCGTCGATCAGGGGCAGAGCGGGCTCTGAGGGCGCCTGCGCCGCTCGGGGGGATCAGCACCGGCGCGGGGGCGGCAGCCGACTGTCTGCAGCGCGGGATGGCTCGTCTGTACACGGAGGACCAAGTGGGTGGGAGCAAAACTTTGGGCTCTGTGCCGACGACCAAGCATACTGGTGCTCGCGCCGTCGGTAGAGAAAGCCAAATGAACACCAGAAACAGAAGCTCGGCGGACAAAAATTAGTCACTCCAGTGCGAATCCGCAGATGAATCGTGAATCCTTTGCAGATGGCGCAGCTATCGAGTCACGTGTTCGAAAACACGCGCGCGCCTTGCCTCTACGTGAGCATAAGGAAGTAACGATCAGTGAGACATTTATGTTGCAAGCGGACGTTGTAGATTAAAGTGGGTAAATATTAGGAGGTGACAGATTGGCAAAATGGGTAATCGTATTTGGTCGTGCCCGTGGCCATACGGTGCGTCAATTACTGGTTTTGCTGGTGGCCGCGCGGAGTGGCAGCGCGGTTTGAGGCGCTATTTAACGGACTGCGCGGTACCTCCCACCGGAGGCTGTCTTCCCTCGGGCATGAGTTTTCGTGTTGTTTTTAGCATAAGTTAGTTTATGTAGTGTGTAAGTCTAGGGACCGATGACCTCAGCAATTTGGTCCCTTAGTAACTCACACAAATTCACACACACACACACACACACACACACACACACACACACACATATTTGTTGGTGTTCCGCGGCGGGCTGTTCAACGTGTGTACAAGCAGTGGTGTAACACACTCTGTAATTGTGGTCGGAACAATATCGTGACTGAGGTGGACCGGAGGCGCTTTTGACGGCTTTCGAATTAAAATCGCTTTCAAATCCAACAGGAATTGCTGCAGGCAGTGAAACAGTCTGCATCCCTTCCTGTTAGCGACAGAACATTGCGGCTGGGACTGCAAGCACTGAGCATTTGGAGTCGGTACCCCAGCAAGAGGCCGTCACTGAACAGGCGCATAACGCTGCACGACTTCAGCGGGCTAGAAATCGTCAAAGTGGACAGTAGCTGATCGCGAAAAGTAATGCGCTCTAATGAATCACGATTTTGCCTACATCCCAACACCACACGTCGTCGAGTGCACCGAAGGCCGAATGAAGCATTTCATCCTGAATGTGTTGAGGGTCAGTTCAACCAGAGGTGGGGCTGCGTTGTTTTGGGGGCGTTTATCTTATCATGAATTGGGTCCGTCCACTGAGGTGATCACTAAACATGAACCAGCATGCTTACTGAGACAGTTTGATTGATCAACTATTGACTTTCAGTCAATATCTACATGATGAGTAAGCGGTTGATATCCATTTTTGTCAAGACGACAAAAGCGGATTTCATCGGACTGGAAGAATATGTGACTGGTTTTTGAAAGTTCCCCTACCGTATTACATCTCAACTGGCCTGAAAAATTATTTGGGTTGAGCCCCACAGAAAATCTGTGGGACTTTTTGGAACAGACGGAAAAACGCCGATATCAGCATCCCCGCAATTTGATGGAACTGAAAATAGAAACTTCAACGTTTCGCTTAACCTGGATGCGCCGTAAGTGCACAACTTTGTGGATCTTTGTAATGATTGATCTATGGGTGGATAAGTGAGAGAATGGATCGCTAAGTGGAGAACCGGCCTTAATCCTTTGAACAGCCAGCTGGTTCTGTTCAAACATCACCGCCGCAAACAAAGCGCTAGACAATACGGCAGCCCATCATATGGTTACAACCAGTGCTGCCATTATCATACGCCATAAGCCTAGTATCTGGCAGTGAGCCTAGGTGTGACACTATCCTGAAAACCACACGCCCGACGCCATCTGAAAAACAAACTTTCTTTTTCTGAACCCTCTTACATCGAGTAAAAATTAAAGTTATTGACGTTATCAACATCAACAGAAGAAAGATAACTCTAATTTCAAAGAATACCTTAAGCAGAAATTTTACCGAAATAAACATTGACACACAAGTGCCTCCTCCACATTCACATACTGAAATAAATCTGTGTTGTTAAGCACATTTTTCATGCTTGCTACGTGAGGGATATGTGATGTTGTTGTTGTGGTCTTCAGTCCTGAGACTGGTTTGATGCAGCTCTCCATGCTACTCTATCCTGTGCAAGCTTCTTCATTTCCGAGTACCTACTGCAACCGACATCCTTCTGAATCTGCTTAGTGTATTCATCTCTTGGTCTCCCCCTACGATTTTAACCCTCCACGCTGCCCTCCAATACTAAATTGGTGATCCCTTGATGCCTCAGAACATGTCCTACCAACCGATCCCTTCTTCTGCTCAAGTTGTGCCACAAACTTCTCTTCTCCCTAATCCTATTCAATACCTCCTCATTAGTTACGTGATCTACCCACCTTATCTTCAGCATTCTCCTGTAGCACCACATTTCGAAAGCTTCTATTCTCTTCTTATCCAAACTGGTTATCGTCCATGTTTCACTTCCATACATGGCTACACTCCATACAAATACTTTCAGAAACGACTTCCTGACACTTAAATCTATACTCGATGTTAACAAATTTCTCTTCTTCAGAAACGATTTCCTTGCCATTGCCAGTCTACATTTTATATCCTCTCCACTTCGATCATCATCAGTTATTTTGCTCCCCAAATAGCAAAACTCGTTTACTACTTTAAGTGTCTCATTTCCTAATCTAATTCCCTCAACATCACCCGACTTAATTCGACTACATTCCATTATCCTCGTTTTGCTTTTGTTGATGTTCATCTTATATCCTCCCTTCAAGACACCATCCATTCCGTTCAACTGATCTTCCAAGTCCTTTGCTGTCTCTGACAGAATTACAATGTCATCGGCGAACCTCAACGTTTTTATTTCTTCTCCATGGATTTTAATACCTACTCCGAATTTTTCTTTTGTTTCCTCTACTGCTTGCTCAATATACAGATTGAATAACAGCGGGGAGAGGCTACAACCCTGTCTCACTCTCTTCCCAACCACTGCTTCCCTTTCGTGCCCCTCGACTCTTATAACTGCCATCTGGTTTCTGTACAAATTGTAAATAGCCTTTTGCTCCCTGTATTTTAACCCTGCCACCTTCATAATTTGAAAGAGAGTATTCCAGTCAACATTGTCAAAAGCTTTCTCTAAGTCTACAAATGCTAGAAACGTAGGTTTGCCTTTTCTTAATCTTTCTTCTAAGATAAGTCGTAAGGTCAGTATTGCCTCACGTGTTCCAGTATTTCTACGAAATCCAAACTGATCTTCCCCGAGGTCGGCCTCTACTAGTTTTTCCATTCGTCTGTAAAGAATTCGTGTTAGCATTTTGCAGCTGTGGCTTATTAAACTGATTGTTCGGTAATTTTCACATCTGTCAACACCTGCATTCTTTGGGATTGGAATTAATATATTCTTCTTGAAGTCTGAGGGTATTTCGCCTGTTTCATACATCACGCTCACCAGATGGTAGAGTTTTGTCAGGACTGGCTCTCCCAAGGCCGTCAGTAGTTCCAGTGGAATGTTGTCTACTCCGGGGGCCTTGTTTCTACTCAGGTCTTTCAGTGCTCTGTCAAACTCTTCACGCAGTATCTTATCTCCCATTTCATCTTCATCTACATTTTCTTCCATTTCTTTAACATTGTCCTCAAGTACATCGCCCTTGTATAAACCCTCTATATACTCCTTCCACCTTTCCGCCTTCCCTTCTTTGCTTAGAACTGAGTTGCCATCTGAGTTCCTGATATTCATACAAGTGGTTCTCTTCTCTCCAAAGGTCTCTTTAATTTTCCTGTAGGCAGTATCTATCTTACCCCTAGTGAAACAAGCCTCTACATCCTTACATTTGTCCTCCAGCCATCCCTGCTTACCCACTTTGCACTTTCTGTCGATCTCATTTTTGAGACGTTTGTATTCCTTTTTGCCTGCTTCATTTACTGCATTTTTATATTTTCTCCTTTCATCAATTAAATTCAATATTTCTTCTGTTACCCAAGGATTTCTACTAGCCCTCGTCTTCTGACCTACTTGATCCTCTGCTGCCTTCACTACTTCATCCCTCAAAGTTACCCATTCTTCTTCTACTGTATTTCTTTCCCCCATTCCTGTCAATTGTTCCCTTATGCTCTCCCTGAAACTCTGTACAACCTCTGGTTCTTTCAGTTTATCCAGGTCCCATCTCCTTAAATTCCCAGCTTCTTGCATTTTCTTCAGTTTTAATCTACAGGTCATAACCAATAGATTGTGGTCAGAGTCCACATCTGCCCCTGGAAATGTCTTACAATTTAAAACCTGGTTCCTAAATCTCTGTCTTACCATTATATAATCTATTTGATACCTTTTAGTATCTCCATGGTTCTTCCATGTATACAACCTTCTATCATGATTCTTAAACCAAGTGTTAGCTATGATTAAGTTGTGCTCTGTGCAAAATTCTACCAGGCGGCTTCCTCTTTCATTTCTTAGCCCCAATCCATATTCATCTACTACGTTTCCTTCTCTCCCTTTTCCTACAATCGAATTCCAGTCACCCATGACTATTAAATTTTCGTCTCCCTTCACTATCTGAATAATTTCTTTTATTTCATCATACATTTCTTCAATTTCTTCGTCATCTGCAGAGCTAGTTGGCATATAAACTTGTACTACTGTAGTAGGTGTGGGCTTCGTATCTATCTTGGCCACAATAATGCGTTCACTATGCTGTTTATAGTTGCTTACCCGCATTCCTATTTTCCTATTCATTATTAAACCTACTCCTGTATTACCCCTATTTGATTTTGTATTTATAACCCTGTAGTCACCTAACCAGAAGTCTTGTTCCTACTGCCACCGAACTTCACTAATTCCCACTATATCTAACTTTAACCTATCCATTTCCCTTTTTAAATTTACTAACCTACCTGCCCGGTTAAGGGATCTGACATTCCACGCTCCGATCCGTAGAACGCCAGTTTTCTTTCTCCTGATAACGACATCCTCTTGAGTAGTCCCCGCCCGGAGATCCGAATGGGGGACTATTTTACCTCCGGAATATTTTACCCAAGAGGACGCCATCATCATTTAATCATACAGTAAAGCTGCATGCCCTCGGGAAAAATTACGGCCGTAGTTTCCCCTTGCTTTCAGCCGTTCGCAGTACCAGCACAGCAAGGCCGTTTTAGTTATTGTTACAAGGCCAGATCAGTCAGTCATCCAGACTGTTGCCCTTGCAACTACTGAAAAGGCTGCTGCCCCTCTTCAGGAACCACACGTTTGTCTGGCCTCTCAACAGATACCCCTCCGTTGTGGTTGTACCTACGGTACGGCCATCTGTATCGCTGAGGCACGCAAGCCTCCCCACCAACGGCAAGGTCCATGGTTCATGGGGGGGGCGGGGGGGGATATGTGATATCCTCCTATATTTATTGGATGTGTGATATCCTCCTATATTTATTATTCTACAAACAATAATAAACCGCACTCTTTTCTGTGTGTGCTGAGGTGTTTCCAGCAGCCTTAATCACCTTTCCAGATGAAGGGATAGTTATCATTCGGAGCCAGGAGCATACCAAACGGGATTAAATTTAGTAGCCAAAGCATAATGTGTTGAGACTACCATCCCAACGGTTAATTAACTGGATAGCGCAGCGTGTTTACAAGCACAGGTCATACGAGTCCATTAATCGTGCGTTGTAATAGGTACACCAACTACCAGAGAATGTGTAGCTTCTACAGCATTATGAACAGATATTGTCCATTGGCTACGGTTTTGCTGTACTTGATATTGTGAAAGGAAGAAACGAGGTTAAACGTGAAAACGTGTTTGAAGACTTTGATAACGTTTTCTTCATTCTTCGTACGTATTTTATGGGAATCAGGACAACAAGATAAAAGAGAAGACCATTTAGAGAGGCAAATAGAAAATTTTCCCTCACGAAAAAGGCTAACTTCATTGGGCAGAAAGGCGCTAATATTGGTTCGAAGCACCCGCCATCCTGTACAGCACACTGACTTGTATATATATATATATATATATATATATATATATATATATATATATATATATATACTATGCCACATATCTCTTGTTCTTTATTTTTTCAGGGATGCGCTTCTCATTGTGGATATTTTCTTAACAATATGCATGGTCCCTCGAGTATTATGACTTAGATTTCTACTGCTGCATTCTCTTTTGTATTCTCACGTTTGACCTCACCATGAGATTTGAATTTATTGACCCTTTCGTTCAGTCGTCCCTACGCATCAAAGCTTTCCAGTTCATTTTGACTGCTCCACAGGATCTGATATTTTTCGTTCAGTGTGTGAAATCTTATGGGACTTAACTGCTAAGGTCATCAGTCCCTAAGCTTACACACTACTTAACCTAAATAATCCTAAGGACAAACACACACCCATGCCCGAGGGAGGACTCGAATCTCCGCCGGGACCAGCCGCACAGTCCATGACAAACAGCGCCTCAGACCGCTCGGCCAATCCCGCGCGGCGATTTTCATTCAATCGGCGCTATTTTTCTCGGTGCTTGATTAACGTCTTAGTTTCCTGTGGGTTTTCGACATCTGATGTGAAATCATGCTTAAAAATGAGACGGGTATTTTTATTATCTTAAAAACGAGATGTTATGGAAAACTAAGATGAATTAACTATTTTAGTTGCAGCTGCTGACGCTACAACGATTTGATGTAATTTGTCCAATAGCCTGTTTAGTTGAGACAGACTAGTGTAAGTTGGAACACGTTCTGATATGTCTGTGAATGAATGTCGTGTGGCTAGGGCCTACCGTCGGGAAGACCGCTCGCCTGGTGCAAGTCTTTCGATTTGACGCCACTTCTGCGACTTGCGCGTCGGTGGGGATGAAATGATGATAATTAGGACAACACAACACCCAGTCCCTGGTCGGAGAAATCTCCGACCCAGCAGGGAACCGAACCCGGGCCCTTACGATTGACATTCTGTCACGCTGACCACTCAGCTACCGGGGACGGACGATTTGTCAGTGAGAGTCCAGAGAAGCTAGAGTGAGGTCGTGTTTACCATGTCTGTCGCGCATCATGGGTTTTGATCAATGCGTGATCATGAAGTTTTCTTCCAGTTGCAAAAGAGTACCAAAGAAATCAATGGAATGTTGCAGTCGTTTATGCCAATACTGCTGTAACTCAGAAGAATATTTACAAGTACTATGAGCGGAACTGAGTAGACAAAAGATAAATAACGCCCGGGATGTCCATTAACCTGAAAAACAGGAGAAAAGGTGCAAATAGTAGCAAAAATTGTTCATTCAGGCAGTCGAATAACTGTTCGGGAGCTTACCGAAGAACTCAGCATCTGGTACGCGTCTGTGCAAATTATTTTAACCGATAATTTGCTAATGTGACGAGTGCGCGAAAAATTTGTTCTCAAACGTTTGAGTGACGCACGGAAGGTGAATCGTGCGTCAATTTGCATGGAGTCTAAGGATCGTCTTGATTCAAATCCGTAATTAATGTAGAAAAATATGACTGGAGATTAAACTTAGGTCTATTGGCATGCCCCTGAGACGAAAATTCAGAGTTCTCAATGGAAAACCGGTGAGTGTCCTTGCCGTAAAGAGGCACATCGGTCAAAAACGAATATCAAAGTCGTGCTCATTATTTTTTTCAATACTGAGAGCATGGAGCGATGGGAGTTCGTTCCAAAGGGGACATACTGCAATAGTTGGTTGGTTGATTCGGAGAAGGGGACCGAACAGCGAGGTCATCGGCCCCATTGGATTAGGGAAGGACGGGGGAGGAAGTCGGCAGTTCCCTTTCACAGGAACAATCACGGCATTTACGTGAAGCGATTTAGGGAAATCACAGAAAACGTAAATCAGGATGGCTGGACGCGGGTTTGAACCGTCGTTCTTCTGGATGCGAGTCCAGTGCGTTACCCACTGCGCCACCTCGCTCGGTGTACTGCAATGTTTGTGAAACGATGTACAAAGAGAGAGACCAGACAAATGGGCCAGTGGCCTACTTCTTCATCTCGACAATGCGCTGTGTCGCACTTCGCTTTTGATTCGAGAGCTTTTGGCCGGAAAGAGTGTTCCTGTCTGTTGACATTCATCCTTTCACGAGACTTAGCCCCATACGACTCCTGGGTCTACCAAAAAATTAAAACCGTGCTTAAAGTAAAACGTTTTGACACAATTCCTGTCATTGAGAGGGTCACGAGAGAGCAGCTGAACGCCTTTCCAAAAGAAGGCTTCCAGAAATGCTTCCAGTTGAAACGTTGGAATAAGTGCATTCCTAGCCAAGGACACTAATTTTAAGCAGATTAAATCAAATTCTATATAAGCTTATTACTTTGTTTTGTAGGTAGGCTGTTTAGGTTTTTATGTTGGTAACGCAACTTGGCGCTCTGGCTGAAAATCACTGACTATTGCTGTTTGCAGTCTGTGGCTGGTTTGCATTGTTGGAATTTTTGTTATTGTAGTGTTGGGCAGTTGGGTGTGAACAGCGCGTAGCGTTGCGCAGTTGGAGATGAGCCGCCAGCAGTGGTGGACGTGGGGAGAGAGATGCAGAATTGAGAGCGGACGATCAGAAAGAGTAAATTTGTAATACTGGATATCATGAACTGATATATATATGATGACTTTTGAACATTATTAAGGTAAATACATTATTTGTTCTCTATCAAAATCTTTCATTTGCTAACTATGCCTATCGGTAGTTAGTGCCTTCAGTAGTTAGAATCTTTTATTTAGCTGGCAGTATTGGCGCTCGCTGTATTGCAGTAGTTCGAGTAACGAAGATTTTTGTGAGGTAAGTGATTCATGAAAGGTACAGGTTACTGTTAGTCAGGGCCATTCTTTTGTAGTTACTGAAAGTCAGACTGCGTTGAGCTAAAAATATTGTGTGTGAGTTTAGTGTTGATTAGAATAAGTAAAGAGAGTAATGTCTGAGTACGTTCAGTTCTGCTCAGCTGTTTGAAAATCAAATAACGTAAGAGGTTTATCAGCACAGCAATTCATTAATTTTTCTAAGGGGATGTTTCATATGTCGACCCTTAGCCGAGGATAACTCACTGGAATCTCCAGATTTTTTCGTGTAGTTTGTGTAATTAGTGTAGCTATTGTTTATTGCTAGCGCGTTATTTTAGAGAGAATGTACTTTGTAGTTGTAGTTTTTCATTGTTGTACAGTAAAACAGATGTGACATGCATGTAGATGTGCACCAAGTATTTCGCAGCTATGCTTGCAATTGATTGGATATTATTTTCAGTGCTATTTTAATGTGTTTTCCTATTTTGGTCTTCAAATGGGCTTTTCTGTGTTACCGTGTGAAATATTGTGACAATTATGGCGCGCGAAAAACGTAATACTAGGCTTCAAAGTAAACTAAGAATACCAGAGTATTTTGCATATGGAAATGGACCAGGCGGCAAATAATGGTGTAGACAGTGAAACAAATAGTGAACAGGGAAGCATTATCAGTCGATCTGTCGCCAACAGCTCGCCTCAGGAATCCGAAATGACAGGACACAATCTTGCAAATACTGTAGATTCAGGTTTTGCGTCCTCGCCGTTTTCTCGAATACGTCAAGACACATTTTCTGCTTTTCAAAATGAGAATATTGCCGGTTCAAATGCACTGCCTAATAGCACTGAGAAACATGTTTCAGACACCAGTGCATTGTTATTAATACAACAAATGGGACAAAAGCTTCAAATATTCCAACAAAGCAAACCAACCACAGACTACACACAGCACAGTCAGTGATTTTCATACAGAGCTGCGTGGCGTTACCAAAATGAAAACCTAAACAGCCTACCTACAGTTTCTAATAAAATTACTCATCATATTCTTTGATCATACCTCTTATTTCGAAAACGTACTGGACGCATTCCTTTTCCTCAGTTGGGCCCTACCAAGAGTTGCGACTATTTGTTATTGTAGAGAACGGGGGTGAGCCTGCTGCGAGGTGGTGACAGGCCTGGGGGTTGGGCACCGCTGTGTCGGCGGAGGCGGCGGCGGCGGCCGCTAGGTGAGGGATGCGGCCCTAGGATCTGTCAGCGCCACTTCCTGTGGGAGCTCCCTCGCCTCGCCTCGCCCCGCCTCGTTCCCACAGGAACGCCCCGGCAGCCGGCAGCCGGCAGCGCGGGCCCGACGACATCTTCATGTCCGCAGACACGTGTTTGTTGTGTGCAACAACCCCTCTCGCCGCGAGCTTCCGTTAAGGAAGACACCCCTATGGGAGCAAACAGCTACGAAGTAAAACAGATCACCGGGCGTGCTCGTCCTCGGCACACTGCCTCCTTCGTTCGAAGATAGGAAAACTAACTAAAAATAAAATTTCACCAGTTCGTGACCTCTTCCTCTTGAATTTTTGCTAGATGAGCAACGCTATGTACTGTGCATAGCATTTGCATTTGATGTATTTGCGGCACCGTGACGTCCATTGCGTTTCTGGAGCTCACACGTAAAAACTTCAGTTTTGCAGCTGCCACCCCAAATCTTATCGGTGATGTATAAAATGGCTGTAAAGAATCTGAAAGTGTGGAGGAAATTATTGCAAGCGTGTTTTTCATATGTCACATTCTACATCTACGTCTGCACTACTGGCCATTAAAATTGCTGCACAAAGAAGAAATGCAGATGATAAACTGGTATTAATTGGACAAATATATTATACTAGAACTGACATGTGATTACATTTTCACGCAATTTGGGTGCCCAGAACAACCATCTCTGGCCGTAATAACGGTCTTGTTACGCCTGGGCATTGAGTCAAACAGAGCTTGGATGGCGTGTACAGATACAGCTGTCCATGCAGCTTCAACACGATACCACATTTCATCAAGAGTAGTGACTGGCATAATGTGACGAGTCAGTTGCTCGGCCACCATTGACCAGACGTTTTCAATTGGTGAGAGATCTGGAGAATGTGCTGGCCAAGCCAGCAGTCGAACGTTTTCTGTATCCAGAAAGGCCCATACAGGACCTGCATCATGAGGTCGTACATTATCCCGCTGAAATGTAGGGTTTCACAGGGATCGAATGAAAGGTAGAGCCACGGGTCGTAACACATCTGAAATGTAACGTGCACTGTTCAAAGTGCCGTCAGTGCGAACAAGAGGTGACCGAGACGTGTAACCAATGGCACCCCATACCATCACGCCGGGTGATAAGCCAGTATGGCGATGACGAATACACGCTTCCAATGTGCGTTCACCGCCATGTCGCCCAACACGGATGCGACCATCATGATGCTGTAAACAGAACCTGGATTCATCCGAAGAAATTACATTTCGCCATTCGTGCACCGAGGTTGGTCGTTGAGTACAACAGCGCAGGCGCTCCTGTCTGTGATGCAGCGCCAAGGGTAACCGAAGCTATGGTCTCCGAGCTGATAGTCCATGCTGCTGCAAACGTCGCCGAAATGTTAGTGCAGAGGGTTGTTGTCTTGCAAACATCCCCATCTGTTGACTCAGGGATCGAGACGTGGCTGCGCTATCCGTTACAGCCATGCGGATAAGATGCCCATCATCTCGACTGCTAGTGATAATAGGCCGTTGGGATCCAGCACGGCGTTCCGTATTACCCTCCTGAACCCACCGATTCCATATTCTGCTAACAGTCATTGGATCTCGACCAACGCGAGCACCAATGTCGCGATACGATAAACCGCAATCGCGATAGGCTACAATCTGAACTTTGTCAAAGTCGGAAACGTGATGGTCCGCATTTTTCATCCTTACACGAGGCATCACAACAATGTTTCACCAGGCAACGCCGGTCAACTACTGTTTGTGTATGAGAAATCGGTTGGAAATGTTCCTCATTTTAGCACGTTATAGGTGGCGCCACCGGCGCCAACTTTATGTGAATGCTCTGAAAAGCTAATCATTTGCATATCACAGCATCTTCTTCCTATCGGTTAAATTTCGCGTCTGTAGCACGTCATCTTCGTGGTGTAGCAATTGGTTCAAATGGCTCTGAGCACTATGGGACTCAACTGCTGAGGTCATTAGTCCCCTAGAACTTAGAACTAGTTAAACCTAACTAACCTAAGGACATCACAAACATCCATGCCCGAGGCAGGATTCGAACCTGCGACCGTAGCGGTCTTACGGTTCCAGACTGCAGCGCCTTTAACCGCACGGCCACTTCGGCCGGCGGTGTAGCAATTCTAATGGCCAGTAGTGTACATGGTTACTCTGCAATTCACACTTAAGTGGTTGGCAGAGGGATCACCGAACCATTTTCATACTACTTCACTACCATTCCCGTGTCGAATGGCCCGTGGGACAAAGGAACACCTAAATCTTTCCGTTCGAGCTCTGATTTATCTTATTATGATGATCATTCCTCCATACGTAGGTGGGTGTCAACAAAAGAATTTTCGCTTTTAGAAGAGAAAGCTGGCGATTGAAATTTCGTAAACAGATCTCGCCGGAAAGAAAACCACCTTTGTTTCAGTAACTGCCACCTCAACTCGCGTATCATATCAGTGACACTCTCACACCTATTGCGCGATAACACGAAACGAGCTGCCCTTCTTTGCACTTTTTCGATGTCCTCCGTGAATCCTACCTGGTAAGGATTCCACACCGCGCAGCAATATTCCAGCAAAGGACGGACAAGTGTATTGTAGGCTGTCTCTTTAGTGGCTTTGTCGCATCTTCTAAGTGTTCTGCCAACAAAGCACAATCTTTGTTTCGCCTTTCCCACAATATTACCTATGTGGTCTTTCCAATTTAAGTTGCTCGTAATTGTAATTCCTAGATATTTAGTCAAATTGACAGCTTTTAGATTTGTGCGATTTATCGTATCCCCAGAATTTATCGCATTTCTTTTAGTTCCCATGTGGATGACCTCGCACTTTTCTTTGTTCAGTGCCAATTGCCACATTTCGCACCATACAGAAATTCTCTCTAGATTATTTTGTAATTGGAATTGATCGTCTGATGATTTTACTAGGTATGATGGTATATGTGATGAGATATTTCTCTGCCCTTCAGTGGGTACAGTCGGCGTACTGACAAGACATTGACTTTGTCGTAATTGACAGTGTTACTGAATTCGCCTTCTACGAGGTATGTGCCTGTATTGACATGGTCGGTCCTTTCGTAGCTCTACTTTACACCCTCAGCATTCCAGACTCGACAGCCCGAAATTCAGACTACGAGTAACTTGTTTCTTCCTCAGTTTTGGAAAGTGGCCCAAACATCATATGTCGTGGACCATGCGTCTACAACCTATACTCGCATGTGCATTATGTATATTCCCATACCGGAGAGACACTGTACTTGAAAGTTGCCGTCCCGATGTCGGCGAATAAATACGATATTGCATTGCCTATGTTAATCCGAATTACGATGAAGAGTTCTTTTGGACACGTACGCATGTCCAAAGGAACTTTCCATCGTAATTTGGAATAACACAGGCACTGCCGTATCATATCAAATTTGTTTACCGTCTGTACTGCCTTTTCTTCAGCAATTCTACAAGCATCCTTTTTTTGCTCGATGCAATCTTACAAACTTCGTGTGCACTGAACAAAGAGTCTTTTGCTGTTTCTTCTGATAATGGTTCAAATTGCTCTGAGCACTATGGGACTAAACATCTGTGGTCATCAGCCCCCTAGAACTTAGAACTAATTAAACCTAACTAACCTAAGGACATCACACACATCCATGCCCGAGGCAGGATTCGAACCTGCGACCGTAGCAGTCGTGCGGTTCCGGTTTCTTCTGATTGGAATGTTTCTGATAATGCTTATTTCTGCTGCTTCAGTAATCTTTAGTTATATCTCGTTAATGATTCTATGACAGTTGACGATAGAGTATTATATAGTCAAAAACTAATTCAACGTTTTAACTGGGCATACTAAAACGTGTACGCAAAGTGCAGTGTTTGCGTATTATTTGAAATACGCTATTTCATCAAAAGTGTGAGATCATCTCTGTATATTGACAAACTGGCCGCTAGATGTCACGAGAGGCAGTCCCGCCAGTTTATAAGGAGGCGAGGCGTATTGTGTTGTCAGGAGAAAAGTGCTAACAGCAGAATGAGTCAGTTAGGAGAGCTAAGCTACCTCCAGAGTGGTTTAGTCATTGGATGTCATCTGAGTAATACATACATTGGGGGCCATATTAACACTTCTAAATCTACACAAAATGGCTCTTCGTGACGCGAGTGTGAGCTCCAGTGCGAAGGGACAAAGGCAGTTAAACCAAGACTAGGCAGACATCACGAACTGACGGACATGGACGTCAAGCTTTGCGAAGGGTGGTTGTATAAAATCGCATGAAAGCAGTGGAAGGACTCAGTCGTGAGCTCGAAAGTTCCACCAGCGATCTAGTAAGCACAATGACTGTACGCAGCTAGTTTCAGAGAATGATGTACAGTGATTGGAAAAGGAAGGAAGGAAGATTGGGTTCAACGTCCCGTCATCATCTACAAAAGCCGAGGATCCCATCACAAGTCACACGTCTCTATAGTCACTGCTAAGCGACGCTTGAGGTAGCGTAAAGAAGGACGCCACTGGACAGTGGATGACTAGAAGCGAGTGATTTGGAGCGATGAATCACGCTGTACGCTGTGGGAATCCGATGGAAGGATTTGGGTTTGGCGAATGCCTAGAGAACATTACCTGCCATCATGTGCACTGCCGAGAAATGTGGAGGAGGAGACGTTACGACGTGGGGGTTTGGTCTCCTTATTGTGCTTAACAAAACGCTAAACGCGGAACGGCATGAACCCATTTTAAAGCGTTGCGTATTGTGTACAGTAGAGGCACAGTTCTAAAACGATGTTTATATCAGCATGTCATTGCACAAGGTGATGAAGGAGCATCTATGAAGCAATGTTTTTTGGCCAGTAACATTCCTGAACAAGACCAGCGTGCCAATAGTCTCGACCAGAATCCATCGGAACACGTTTGGGTGGAGTTAGCAACGCCGCGATCGCTCCAGACCCCAACCTCCAACATCACTTCCTTCCCTAATTTCGACTCTGGTTAAAGAATGGGCTGCTATTCCTCACTGACATTCAGACACCTCATTAAAAAAATTTTTAAAGTGCAGGTGTTAAAACTATTAAAATGAAACTGAATGAAGTGTCCAATGACCAGCTGTAGCTGTATTTGTTCAGATCGATTACAAACTCGCAAGAGCGTGTCAGCTTTTATCACTATAGGGCCCAGTACTTCCCCGAATAACGTTTACGAGGGGCAGACTATTGCTTGACATAGGCCGAAAAAAGCACATTTCAGTCGAAAAGTGTACAGCTCGCGACTTGACACAGACATGGTCTTTTTAGCAACTGACGATGGTTTATCATCAATTGAAGTGGGCTGATAACTTTACCTAGTCACCCCAATTGTTACTCTGCGGCATTCTGTAAACTATGACACAGCATTTATATTTGCACCACAAAATGCAACTGAAACGTTGTATAACCGGTTGTATGGGTTTAGAATCGAAGCTGAACAAATACAGCTGCAGCGGACCACTGGACATTTCATTCAGTTTCATTTTAATACTTTTAACACCTGTATTTTAAAAAAAAAGTTCACTACGTGAATTGTTAAGCAACTCACTGAAAGTTTTCGAGCCGTAATAAAGATGAAGGGTAGACAAACCAAAAGCTAGTGTCCTATAATGGGTGTGCGGATACTTTTGATTAGATAGCATGTTAATGTGGAGTTTCGAAGATCGGGAAACTGTTTTAAACGACCCACAGTCGCGGCTACTAATAAACCTATTCCGTCATGTGTACTATGTGCATTTCTATAGCAAGCGTTTTCTTGCCCCGTCGATATTTCAGATACATAGACTTCCATAGACACTTGAACTAATCGGAGGGCGTTCGCTTGTCTGAAAACAACGAGTAATTTCTGTGTTGAATTCCACGTTCTGTCATGATCTACGATGTATTAAACATGACTCTTACAGCACAGGAATCACGCAGGAATACCATAATACCCTGAATGAAGGACTGAGCTTCATAGAAATCTTATCCAATGGAGAAATGTTTGCAGGAAATGGACTGTAGCGAGGACATTAATTTTTGCCCTCGTCCATAGTGTAAACCTTTTATTTATTGCGGATGAAGTAATACCTTCACAACAAACTTAAGTATAAAGGATATTAAGACAAATTGTGTTTTAACAACTTCACTTACAATGTTTTACTGGAAGCTTTCAAAGAAAAGTTACAATCTTTACTAGTAGTAGCTGTGATTTCCATAAAAGTTGCTGTTGCTCACTTAAAGATCCTTAGTTACAATTACAACAGTTTTAATAATGTGCGGCTGAAATTATGTTACTTCTGGAAATTGCAGGAAGTAATTTCCAGTCGCAGTAAACTTCCACAGAGGTCCCAATTTTCCTCCTCATACAGAGTACATGCTTGTCAGGCTGACTGTATCACCAGTATTTTGACAATACCATTAATTGTGTTATTTTTTTAAGGAAAACACAGTTATTTGACTGTGTAATTTCTATGTACGATCTATATTTCGGCTTTCACGCCGTTAACGAGTACAATGGTGTTAGACCATTAGCGTGTTCTTAGTGTTCATTTTTCCTAAATATCTGTGTCCACTATTACCAATGACGCGTGAGTCCAAGTCAAAGCTTCCCACTTCCCTACTTGATTTTTATACGAATAAAGTTAGGTCAGTTTCCGATGTCTTGACATGATTACTAGTTAAGAGAACTGAGGAAAAACACTATTAACAAAACGATTAATCCAAATATGCTTTCATTATAAAAGTTTATTCAGTTCGTTGTTTTCTGTAGCTTCTAAAGTTATCTGTCGAAACGCATATCTTTTAAAGTGTCAGAAAGCTGTCATCCTCTCTCAGACCTTTCTTCCGTTCATCTGGTCCTATCTCCATTTCATTTTCACAGTCGTATTTCTATCTCACATGGTGTCAGTCCCCTGATCCGTTTCCTCTCTTACATGTGCACGTATCTTTTCGCTATGAAAGAATTTATGCGGCTTCGTTCTCCACGTGTTCACGGAATTTTTTCCGTGTCTCAAAGACTTTCAGTTGATAAATGGCTAAGGTGAAATATGCCAGTACATAAATAAAGCAACACTTTTTTCTAAGAGCTGGTTGATTTTATTCAGGATTCTAATTACCATTTATTCTCAGCTCTTTCGAGTACAAAGCTCTTATTTGAACATAATCTCCATTCAGTTCGACGGTCTTAAGATACCTTGTATTGTATTGTATGTAAACCGGGGGCCTAGAAACGACGGAGAGTCTCCGTCCGCGCCGCAACCGCAGTGGTCGACAACCCAACGATGACTACCGCAGTCCACTTCACTCCTTCGCCGCCCCACACCGAGCCACTCTTTCAGGGTTATTGTGCGGTGCGAGCTGCATTGTCAACGATGGTATGTGTTCTTTCTGACATGTCTGAAAGATTAGATACCATCTTAGTATATATACAGGATGGTCCATTGATCGTGACCGGTCCAAATATCTTACGAAATGAGCGTCAAACGAAGAAACTACAAAGACGAAACTTGTCAAGCTTGAAGGGGGAAACCAGATGGCGCTATGGTTGGCTCGCTAGATGGCTCTGCCATAGGTCAAACGGGCATCAACTGCTTTTTTTTTTTAATAGGAACCTCCATTTTTATTACATATTCGTGTAGTACGTAAAGAAATATGAATGTTTTAGTTGGATCACTTTTTTCGCTTTGTGACAGATGGCGCTGTAGTAGTCAAACATATGGCTCACAATTTTAGACGAACAGTTGGTAACATGTAGGTTTTTTAAATTAAAATACAGAATGTAGGTGCGTTTGAACATTTTATTTCGGTTGTTCCAATGTGATACATGTACCTTTGTGAACATATCATTTCTGAGAACGCATTCTGCTACAGCGTGATTACCTGTAAATACCACATTAATGCAATAAATGCTCAAAATGATGTCCGTCAACCCCAATGCATTTGGCAATACGTGCAACGACATTCCTCTCAACAGCGAGTAGTTCGCCTTCCGTTGTGTTCGCACATGCACTGACAATGCGCGGACGCGTGTTGTCAGGCGTTTTCGGTGCATCACGATAGCAAATATTCTTCAACTTTCCCCACAGAAAGAAACCCGGGGACGTCAGATCCGGTGAACGTGCGGGCCATGGTATGGTGCTCTGGCGACCAATCTACCTGTCATGAAATATGCTATTCAATATTTATACTAAGATGGTATCTGTTCTTTCGGACATGTCCGAAAGAACAGATACCATTGGTGATCATGCAGCTCGTTAGAATGAAATTACAGTGAAATGAACATCCTTAGCTACTTACAGGCGTTGACATACGTCAACGCGGACAGATGAAAATGTGTGCCCCGACCGCGACTCGAATCCGGGATCACCTGACTACATGACAGACTCTCTATCCATCTGAACCACCGAGGACACAGAGCATAGGGCGACTGCAGGGCTTTATCTCTGGCACGCCTCCCGCGAAACCCACATTCTCAACGTATTGTCCCGCACTACATTCGTAGTGCCCCCGTCCATTATACTCATTACTCGCGGCGCGTTGCCGGTTCCCGTAAGAGTTCGGGCACTGTTTGTGCATTCGCACAGAAGAAGAAGATGGTCAAGTGGCCGGTGAGCCTTAACTATATATATAATAAGATGGTATCTGTTCTTTCGGGCATGTCCGAAAGAACACTTGACCATCTTCTTCTTCTGTGCGAATACATCCAGTCAAAATTACAGAACTCTGTTCCGAGCACCTAGTTACAGTTGAAGTCACACACAAGGGGGATACTCGGATCATCGCGTCGCTGTACGCCCAATTCTGTCATTGCATCAAACCATACGCAGACCTCATCAGAGATGTTGCGCAATACGCTGGCAACAAAAAACTTCTCATCTGTGCAGACATAAATGCCAGATCAACCCTGTGGCATTCAGACAGAACTGACGACAGAGGTAGAATAATAAATGACATCATCCAAGAAAACAGACTACACGTACTCAACAAGGAAGGACATCACCCGACTCACATCGGACACAACGGTCATTCATCAATCATAGACATCAGCCTCGTTAATAATGCCGCCATCAACCACGTACGAGACTGGACCGTACATGACCAGATCACTGCTAGCGACCACAACATCATCACACTAACCTTAAGTGGCACACCAAACGTCAACACAGAAACACTACCAAAAAGACTATTATTTGACAAAACAGACTGGGACAGGGTCAGACAAAAAATACATGAGCACATACCGCAAGACATCACCGGCAGTGTTGATTACAGAGCACACATGCTGACAGATATCATTACACACACACAGAACACCTGCATACCCACACAAAGAATGACAAAACACCAAAATATTCCCTAGACTACACAATTAACACGACTCAAACAAGACTCAAAACGTAAACGTAAACTTTACCAACGAGCAATTTCAGATAGAGAAAGACAATTACGACCACACGACTACCGGCTTGCCAAGGATAAATATAAACTTGAGCTGAATAAGACCAGGAAGGACTGTTGGAACAGCCATGTAGCAGCACAAACACAACTAAACATTTGGGGGGAACCATACAAAATCGTGACAGAGAAAATTAAGAGCCCACTGGTTCTGGGAACGCTGCGACAGGAGGATGGTGAGATGACTAAGGGCTGGAGACGCACAGCGGAGTTCCTGCTGAGCAAACCTCCTGCCCGACGACATCGCAGACACAGACACACCACAACATGCAGCACTGAGACGCGAAGTAGACACAGTATACACCACACCAAACGTCACCTGTCCATTTGCGCAGGAAGAAGTGGCGACAGCGATCTCAGAACTCAAAAACAAAAAGGCGCCTGGACCGGATGGTATCCACTCTGAGGTACTGAAACAAATTGCACCGCAGATCACCCCGTTTCTCACAACGTTGTTAAACGATGCATTAAGGCTGGGCCGTGTGCCTGCAGTGTGGAAGACCTCGAAGGCGGTTATCATCAAAAAGGCTCCAGACAAAGACCCATCAGACCCCAAGTCATACAGACCAATTTGCCTTATCAATACACTCGGTAAAGTACAAGAAAAACTACTCTGCAAAAGACTACAAGCACACCGAACACTACGGGGACTGACACCACACCAATACGGCTTCAGGGAAGGGAAATCTATAGACGACGCAATTAACAGAGCACTCCAAATAGTACACGACACACCCTCCAAATACACACTTGCAATTATGATAGACATCTCAGGTGCCTTCGACAACCTCTGGTGGCCGGCCTTGTTCAAGAGGCTCAGACACCTGCAGGTACCGGAGTCTCTGTATAATAGTTTCATGGACTACTGCAGAGACAGAACGGTCGTTTGGCAAATGGACAACCAGAAAGTGATTAAACGAATTACAAAAGGCTGTCCACAAGGGTCGATCTGCGGCCCCATCTTCTGGGACATAGTTATAGAACCGCTCCTACAGTTACTAGAGGAGCACATCTTGACAGATGGAGCTGTCGCTTATGCTGATGATCTACTCGTCGTAGTTTCAGCAAATAACCGTGCCCAGCTAGAAGAAAGAGCCAATGGAACACTTAGGACAATAACCCAATGGTGCACAGATAATAAATTAAAGATAGCAGGAAACAAAACAACTTATACATTGCTAAAGGGTATCCTGCGCAGGAACCCAATAGTCAAAATTGGGGACACAAACATAAAAAGACTAGCAGTCACACGCTATCTAGAAGTATACATTGATGAACGATTGAACTTCCACGAACACATGCGAATATGCACAAACAAAGCAGAAAAGATACTACACAAACTGGCTAGGCTAAATTCGGAACAATTCAGACTACCCCTGTCAGTGACACGAACATACCATTGCGCTCTCTTCGAGTCAGTACTATGCTTTGCTGCCAGTACGTGGGCCCACAGGTTAAATCTCTCAACCAACAGAACCATTGTACGTCGAGGCCAAAGAAGTGTTCTACTTCGACTAACAGGGGCATTCAACACAACATCAAAAGACGCACTATGTGTCGTCATGGGAATTTTCCCCATAGATATCACCATCAGGTACCGCGCAGCAATGTACTGGCTTAGGATGGGGAGAATAGACCAGGTTCGGCAGATCACTGGTGTACCGATTGAGACAACACGCCAACTCAGAGCATGGCGAGTGGATACCTGGCAGAGCGAGTGGGCCAACGGCGATAAGGGCCGCCGTGTCTACAACTTCTTCCCTGACATCCGGGAAAGACTAAAACTAAAACATATTGATCCCAGCCGCGGTATGGTACATTTCATCACAGGACATGGCCCTTATCCCACGCACCTGTACCGCGTGAGTCTGCAGCAGACTAATAGATGCACATGCGGGGAAGAAGGTTCCCCTGAACATACTGTCTTCTTCTGCGGACAACGCACGAACATAAGACACACAGTACACATAAATCGCCTGAACACACAGAACGAACTACATGCCATAATACGCGACCCGGAAAGGTGGACTGAACTCAACAAACTAACGGACGAAATCTCGAAGATCCAACAAATAAAATACTTGCGCAACAGACCCTACCGAAGGCAAGTCGGTCCAAACAGACGTCACGATGCCCAGGGGGATACAGATATGATTAGCACCACGAGTGATGAAGAAGAAACAGATACAGACCAGGGCACCAACACAGATATTGAAGCGTCCAGCGCGGATGATCCATAGTGTCAACCAAGTCAAATTCAAAGAACAGAGTGGAACAACCGACAAGAGGTGCACAAGTCACACACAATCCTAAAAACAGATTGCACCGTATATATAAATAGTTTACAGCATCTCCATGTCCAATAAGAGCTTAAAGCTAGGTACCTCTTCAAGGGACCTACACCTTCCGTTAAGAGGCAGCGCACAGTCTGTATGGAAGGATCTTAATTGTGGTCCCTCTCTTTTGAGCCCAACCCGACGGATACCTATGGTAGATCGGGGAAAACCACCGCTCAGGCTGTGTTGCTGGCGGGGCCGGAAGGTGCTAACTGCCACACCACGTATCATTGTAAGTCTCATTGGCTCAGTGTGAACTGTTTGTACAACCAACCTACACAGCCTATACCTCAACCTCCACTACACTAAGAACCTCTCATCTGAAGCTTGAAGTTGGGCACCTCTTCAAGGGACCTACGCCCCCCTGGTAAGAGGCGGCGCACGTCCTGGATGGAAGGATCTTAATTGTGGTTCCTCTCTTTTGAGCCCAACCCGACGGATAACTATGGTAGATCGGGGAAAACCACCGTTCAGGTCGTGTTGTCGGCGGGGCCGGGAGGTGCTTGCGCCTGATGTACTCTACTAGGAGCCTTGCAGGCTCAACACAAACCGTTAGCGTCATTACCTTATTACTTTTACCACGAGTACCCTTTCATTAGCAACTTTGAGCCAAGCACAAAATCAGTTACCTCTCTATTGTATATCGTAAATAGTTTAGCAGGCTGGACATGGAGGTCTTAGTCTTAGTTTCTAGCCTTAACGTACCCTAATCTCTTCTAGTTAAGGTAGTTTTTAGGATGGTAGATGTTAAAGGCATGGTGAGCAACGGCCAGCGTCTTGAGGGTCATTCCAAGACCCGGGCCGCCGCCCACAACCAGGTGATGGGCCATATTATACCTATAACTTCTCTATTCAGTTCTCTTCCTTCCTTCTTTCTAAATATTTAATTTCGTTTGTTTATTAATATCTTACTTGATTTTGTATTAGTTATAAGTTTTTCTAATGCTGCAAAAAAAAAAAGATAACAAGTGGATCTAAACAGAGCCCGCCTCCACGTGGCGGGACACGCGCAACGGTGTGAGTGGGGACGCGAGCCGGTGTGGTGTTACTTTAAGTCACTGCGGACCCCGGACCCAGTCACAGCGGCTAAGTGGCAATATACGATCCACCATAAGAAATTAGACGGTGGGTCATAAAATATAAGCAGCTAGTGAAAAAAAAAAAAAAAAGTGTGCGAATGCACAAACAGTGCCCGAACTCTTACGGGAATCGGCAACGCGCCGGGAGTAATGAGTACAATGGGCGGGGGCACGACGAATGTAGTGCGGGACAATACGTTGAGAATATGGGTTTCGCGGGAGGCGTGCCAGAGATAAATCCCCGCAGTCGCGCTATCCCCTGTGTCCTCGGTGGCTCAGATGGATAGAGCGTCTGCCATGCAAGCAGGAGATCCCGGATTCGAGTCGCGGTCGGGGCACACATTTTCATCTGTCCCCGTTGACGTATGTCAACGCCTGTAAGCAGCTAAGGGTATTCATTTCATTGTAAATATGCTATTCAATACCACTTCAACCGCACGCGAGCTATGTGCCGGTCATCCATCATATTGGAAGTATATCGCCATTCTGTCATGCAGTGAAACATTTTGTAGTAACATCGGTAGAACATCACGTAGGAAATCAGCATACATTGCACCATTTCGATTGCCATCGATTAAATATGGGCCAGTTATCCTTCCTCCCATAATGCCGCACAACAAATTAGCCCGCCAAGGTCGCTGATGTTCACTTATCGCAGCCATGGTGGATTTTCCGTTGCCCAATAATGCATATTATGCCGGTTTACGCTACCGTTGTTGGCGAATGACGCTTCGTCGCTAAATAGAACGCGTGCAAAGATCTGTCATCGTCCCGTAATTTATCTTGTGTCCAGTGGCAGAACTGTACACGACGTTCAAAGTCGTCGCCATGCAATTCCTGGTGCATAGAAATATGGTACGGGTGCAATCAATGCATTCTCAACACCGACGTTTTTGAGATTCCCGATTCTCGCGCAATTTGTCTGCTACTGATGTGCGGATTAGCCGCGACAGCAGCTAAAACACCTACTTGGACATCATCATTTGTTGCAGGTCGTGGAAGACGCTTCACATGTGGCTGAACACTTCCTGTTTCCATAAATAACATAACTATCCGGCGAACAGTCCGGACATTTGGATGATGTCGTCCAGGATACTGAGCAGCATACATAGCACACGTCCGTTGGGCATTTTGATCACAATAGCCCTACATATCGATCTTTTCCGCGGTTGGTAAACGGTTACTGTATCATGAAAGCAAATACCGTCCGCACTTGCGGAATGTTACGTGATACCTCGTACTTATACGTTTGTGACTATTACAGCGCCATCTACGGCAAAGAAAAAAAATGGTCCATCTAAAACATTCATTAGTCTACTTTGTTTATTTTCATTGGCTTATGTCGTATGGTAATATATTTTGGGGTAACTCTTCCCATTCAAAAAGAATATTCTTGGCTCAGAAACGGGCGGTTCGGGCAATAAGTGGTGCAAGTTCACGAACCTCTTGTCACCCTCAGTTCACGAATCTGGGTATTTTGACATTGGCCTCTCAATATATGTATTCATCACTGTCATTTCTTGTTAATAATATTAGGTTATTCCCAACAGTAAGCAGCTTTCACTCGGTTAGTACTCCTCAGAAATCAAGGCAGCATTTGGATCGAACTTCCCTAACTCTTGTGTAGAAAGGTGTGCAGTATACTGCTGCATCATTTTCAATAAGCTACCGCTCGAATTCAAAAATATCAACAGTAATCCACGTGCTTTCAAATCGAAACTGAAAAGTTTCCTCATGGGTCAGTCCTTCTATTCTGTCTCGGAGTTACTTGAAAAATTAAGCTGATTCTTGTTGTGTTGTTGATTGCGTTTACTTAAACTTATTGACTGACTTTTTTCAGGTTCATAAGCATTTATTTTTATCTATTATTACTTTTATGTTGTAATTTCATGTCCTGACACATTCCATAACCTTGAAGATTTGCTCCTCAATTTGGTCCTGCGGAACTTGACGTGTAAATAAAATAAGTAAAATAGTGTATGTCGTCGACGTGTTAACTCTTCACTTGTTTTGTATAAATTTCGTATTGGTAAAAATCAAGTCAGGCCACTCATGATACCTTTTTCCAGAAAAGAATTATCCGCGTTTTGTGTTTCAGCCACATTGCGGCAGGTGTTCAGGCGTCATTTGTTTTGGTTCGGCAGTCGATGTGTGCGGGACAGACCACGCACACACTTCTCTGTTCTTCATAGCGTTATGGAGAATGTCTTGAATACATGATTTAGAGATGTTGCTCCATTGTGATTTGTGACACAACAGCCTTGACACACTGCGGCCGCATGTGCGCTGCTTAACACTACTTAGTCACAAATGACTGGTCGAACGCACATCTGTTGTTTTCAGATTAGTTCGAGCTGCCACCGCAGTTCGACTGACGTTCCTTATAAGCCAGGAATAGGAAAAATTTCGACGGACGACATACAAGTATGTGCACTACTGGCCATTAAAATTGCTACACCAAGAACAAATGCAGATGATAAACGGGTATTCATTGGAGAAATATATTATACTGGAACTGACATGTGATTACATATTTACGCAATTTGGGTGCATGGATCCTGAGAAATCAGTACCCAAACAGAGCTTGGATGGCGTGTACAGGCACAGCTGCCCGTGAAGCTTCAACACGATACCACAGTTCATTAAGAGTAGTGACTGGTGTATTGTGAGAAGCCCGTTACTAGGCCACCATTGACCAGACGTTTTCAGTTGGTGATAAATCTGGAGAATATGCTGGCCAGGGCAGCTGTCGAACATTTTCTGTATCCAGAATGGTCCGTACAGTACCTGCAACATCCAGTCGTGCATTATCGCGCTGAAATGTAGGGTTCTGCAGGGATCGAATGAAGGGTAGAGCCACGGGTCGTAACACATCTGAAATGTAACGTCCACTGTTCAAAGTGCCGTCAATGCGAACAAGAGGTGACGGAGACGTGTAACGAATGGCACCCCGTACCATCACCCTGGGCGACAGTATGGCGATGACGAATACACGCTTCCAATGTGCGTTCACCGCGATGTCGCCAAGCACGGATGCGACCATCATGATGCTGTAAACAGAACATGGATTGATCCGAAAAAATTACATTTTGCCATTCGTGCACCCAGATACGTCGTTGAGTACACAATCGCAGGCGCTCCTGTCTGTGATGCAGCTCCAAGGGTAACCGCAGCTATGGTCTCCGAGCTGATAGTCCATGCTGCTGCAAACGTCGTCGAACTGTTCGTGCAGATGGTTGTTGTCTTGCAAACGTCCCCATCTGTTGACTCAGGGATTGGGACGTGGCTGCACGATCCGTTACAGCCATGCGGAAAAGATGCCTGTCATCTCGACTGCTAGTGATACGAGGCCGTTGGGATCCAGCACGGCGTTCCGTATTACCCTCCTGAACCCACCGATTCCATATTCTGCTAACAGTCATTGGATCTCGACCATCGCGAGCAGCAATGTCGCGATACGATAAACCGCAATATCGATAGGCTACAATCCGACCTTTATCAGTGTCAGAATCGTGATGGTAAGCATTTCTCCTCCTTACACGAGGCATCATAGCGACGTTTTACCGGGCAACGCCGGTCAACTGCTGTTTGTGTATGAGGATTCGGTTGGGCCGGCTGATGTGGCCGAGCGGTTCTACGCGCTTTAGTCTGGAACCGCGCTGCCGCTACGGTCGCAGGTTCGAATCCTGCCTCGGGCATGAATGTGTGTGATGTCCTTAGGTTAGTTAGATTTAAGTAGTTCTACGTTCTAGGGGACTGATGGCCTCAGCAGTTAAGTCCCATAGTGCTCAGAGCCATTTGAACCATTTGATTCGGTTGGAAACTTTCCTCATGTCAGCACATTGTAGGTGTCGCCACCGGCGCCAGCCTTGTGTGAATGCTCTGAAAAATTAATCATTTGCACATCACAGCATCTTCGTCCTGTCGGTTAAATTTCGCTTCTGTAGCACGTCATCTTTGTGGTTTAGCAATTTTAATGGCTAGTAGTGTATCTTGCAACAAATTCAATGATTATAAGAACAAATATTTTTCTCATTTTATGAAAATCGATGAGCAAGTAAAGGTAACAGTAGTTTTCGTTAGAGGTTAATTCTCACCCCTCCCGCATATGGGAGTCAAACTGTCGAAGCTTCGTCGACGAGGAGGAAAAGGCTTTGGGTGCTGATGATGAGCGTCAGTTTTCAACAGTCACGGCTAATCATTGCCTCGTGTAGTAGTAGTATGAGCTCGTAATTTCATAAACGAGCCGACAGTTTTTTGGCACCCACTCGACGTCTTCATTTTTAACGTCTGTTTACGCTGCGAGTTCATCAGTTTTCGCTCCTAATTAGCCTAACGAGACGTCCGCGGACGTCCCCAAATTTGTCACCGGCGTCGCTCGGCGGCGGCGGCGCGCGGCTATTAGCCAGCCAGCCACGGTCCCGGCGTACCACACGGCTCCCGCGCCTCGCCGCGCCGCGCCGCGCCGTCTGCGACGCACGGGTCTGCCGCCCACTGCGCGACGCGACGCGCTGTAAAAAGCGGCAGAAAATTAGGTGACCCGGCGAGTGACGGCGGCGGCCGCGGTCGAGACTGCGACTGCAGGGAGAAAAAGAGCCGGCAGGAACGCGGCGCGGCTGTGTGCTTTGCTTAACGAGCCGGCTAACAGCCGCCGCAACACGGCGCCCGGCCCCGACAACGGAAATACGGCTCCTCAGCCCGGCGACCCGTTAATTCTGTGCTTTGGGAAAGTTCCTGACTGCCCTTGCACAGTGAAGAAATAGAAACTTCTAAAGGAGCAACGGTTTACCTTCATTAGTGGAAGTTGGCGACGGAAGTCTTTGACCATATCACTGTAGAGTAGGGTGCAATCACAGTAGCATTGTAGACCCAGGAAGTCACATATTACACCATGCAACAATTGCGTGAAACCAGCTAAACGCAGAAAAATGGAAGTTAATGCGGATGATTGGGAAAAAGAATCCCGCGATACTCCGCTACAACTTTAGTAGTTTCCTGCTTGACATAGTCACGTTGTATGCAGGCTGTTTAGGTTTTTATGTTGGTAACGCCACGTACCACTCGGTATGAAAATCACTGACTGTGCTGTGTGCAGTCTGTGGCTGGTTTGCATTGTTGGAATATTTGCTATTGTAGTGTTGGGCAGTTGGATGTGAACAGCGCGTAGCGTTGCTCAGTTGGAGGTGAGCCGCCAGCAGTGGCGGATGTGGGGAGAGAGATGGCAGAATTTTGAGAGCGGACGATCTGGACGTGTGCCCATCAGAAAGAGTAAATTTGTAATACCGTGTATCATGAAGTGATATATACATGATGACTTTTGAATATTATTAAGGCAAATACATTGTTTGTTCTCTATCAAAATCTTTCATTTGCTAACTATGTCTATCAGTAGTTAGTGCCTTCAGTAGTTAGAATCTTTTATTTAGCTGGCAGTATTGGCGCTCACTGTATAGCAGTAGTTCGAGTAGCGAAGATTTTTGTGACGTAAGTGATTCATGAAAGGTATAGGTTATTGTTAGTCACGGCCATTCTTTTGTAGGGATTACTGAAAGTCAGATTGCGTTGCGCCGAAAATATTGTGTGTAGTTTAGTGTTGATCAGAATAAGTAGAGAGACAAATGTCTGAGTACGTTCAGTTTTGCTCAGATGTTTGAAAATCAAATAACGTAAGGGATTTAACAGCACAGTAATTCATAAATTTTTGTAACAGGATATTTCAACGTCTCTTAAATATCTGTGCATAGCGTTGCGAAGCGACGGAATGAGCATGTGAGGATTGCGGCAGAGAAGTCGAATTGTGGACTTGGGTTTATAGTGAGAATTATAAGAAACTATGGCGCATCTGTAAAGGAAACTTCATGTAGGACGCAAGTTCGGTACTACACGAGTGTTTGGGATCCGCACCAGGTCAGATTAAAGAAAGACTTCAAAGCAGGTCAGAGGGAGCTGCTAGATTTGTAACCGACATGTTGGAACAACACGCTAGTGCTACGGAGCTGGTTCGGAAACTCAACTGGGAATCCACAGAGGGAAGGTGACTTATTTTTCGCGGAACAACACTGAGAAAATTTAGAGAAATGCCATTTAAAGCTGACTTGAGAACGAGCCTACTGCCGCCAACATACACTTCGCGTAAGGACCACGAAGACAGGATACGGGAAACTAGGGCTCATACGGAGGAGTATCGACAGTCGTTTTCCCCTCGCACTGTCTGCGAGTGGAACAGAAACGGAAGCGAGTAGTAATGGCAGAGGGTGCCTTGCGCCACGAACCGGACGGTGGCTTCCCGAGTACGTTTGTAAATTTACATGTAGAAGAAGATGAATTCATATCAGCTCCATGGTAGTGATAACGAATACCGCAGAGGAAACTGAAACTTCGTTCTGGTTTTGGTTCTACAAAAGTTTTCATCCATAAAGAAAACTAGAAGAAATTTATTGCCATCGTATGTACGTCTCCATACTGGTAATGAGCTTCCTTCAGATCCACAGGGTATGCCGTTCAAATGGAAAAGTTTTGTGTACATATGAAATGCTTACTTCAAAACATGAAGTACAGTGAAATGTAATCAACGATCTGTGGTGACCTTGATGCTGTTGCACTTTGATTAGACTTGTAATTAGGTTACAGTAAACATTTCGTTTTATTTTTGTGATTTGGACAATAGGGCTCTCGCATCTTACTGTACCAAAACGAACTTGTCTAGAAGAAAATCACTGCAGCCAATTGAGAAAAACTGCTTAACATGGACCGCTACTTGATTCCACGAATGTGTTAATTCATCCTTTACACAAATAGTTATATACCAAGATATCTGTTGTTAAGAAATTATGAGGTGCTTTTGGGTTTTTGCCAATCGCCTTGCCGCAGTGGTAACACCGGTTCCCGTCAGATCACCGAAGTTAAGTGCTGTCGGGCTCGGCTAGCACTTGGATGGATGAGCATCCCGTCTACCGAGCACTGTTGGCAAACAGGGTGCACTCAGCTCTTGTGGGGTAAACTGTGTAACTACTTGATCGAAAAGTAACGGCTCCGGTCTCGTAAACTGACATACGGCCGGGAGAGCGGTCTGCTGACCACATGCCCCTCCATAACCGCATCCAGTGACACCTGTGGGCTGAAGATGACACGGCGGCCGGTCGGTACCGTTGGGCCTTCATGATCTGTTCGGGCGGAGTTTTTCTTGTGGGTGAATTTTTGTCACATTAATAAAAAAATTGACTCTAACATACCTCTGAAAATCCATATTCTTCATGCCCACTTCTTCCCTCAAACCTATGGAGACGTTCCTGACGGACAAGGAGAGCGATTTTTATCAGAATATTATAGTCATGGAGGAGGAATTTGGAAAGAAATGGACTTCAGCTGTTTCGGAAAAGTGTTGCTGGACTATAGCTAGAGATGCTCCACATGTAAATTATTTAAAGTAGTAATTTTGGGTTTGATGTTTAATGAATTTATCAGTGCGAGTGATTTCATTCTGTTTGAGTGATTTAACAACTCACACAGTTAACGGATTAAAAATTATCAAAAAATTTCTTATAACGGAGGGCGAGGCAAGTTGATACGTGGGCAAGTTGATACAGATGGGACTGTGAGCTAACACGCATGCGCAGGGCGGACGTGAGTGAGTAGAGGCTGTCGTTTACCAAGACGCAGTGCCACACGGCATCCAGCTGTCAACAGAGTACTCTACGCGTTTTTATTGCTGAAATTGTGTTTTCATGAGTAGAAAGTAATTGTTGGCTAGTGTGTTTGAGTTGGCGTACCAGCAAGAGGATATTCTTCAGGAAGTTCAACGTTAAACGCCTGTTTCTTGGTAAGAATTTCATGATAGTTTCATCTTTCTAGACTTTATATTTTAGAGACTTAAGTTTGACTTAAGAGACACTTATTCAATGGCGCAAGTTGATACGCGTAGCTGGGACAAATTCATACAGTGTATCAATGTACCCCAATATTGTAAAAATTAGAGTTTTGTTTTTTCTTACAGAAACATGGTGCGGAATTATACCAGGAAGACAGATTGAGGGAAAGTCCCGAATGAGAGCTTTGAAAAAGCCTATGAAGCCGTCAAGACCAAAACTATGTCTTTACAGGAAGCAGCTGTAGCCTTTGAGATCGACAAAATGACATTGTTTAGATTTATAAGAAAAAAAAGATGAATCACACGGTCAAACGGTTACAATGGGGTATGCCAAACCAAGACAAATTTTTCCAGATCAATTAGAATTTCAACTCGAAGAGTATATAATACACTCTTCTAAAATCTATTACGGACTTACACCACAAAACATCAAAGTTTTAGCTTACGAACTTGCTGTGGCTAATAGGAATATTATTACATTGCCTGATTCATGGATTAACCATAAAATGGCTACAAAGGACTGGTTTCGCTTATTTATGAAAAGACATTCTCGACTATCAATCGCCGACCGGTGTGGCCGTGCAGTTAAAGGCGCTTCAGTCTGGAACCGCAGGTTCGAATCCTGCCTCGGGCATGGATGTGTGTGATATCCTTAGGTTAGTTAGGTTTAATTAGTTCTAAGTTCTAGGCGACTGATGACCTCAGAAGTTAAGTCGCATAGTGCTCAGAGCCATTTGAACCATTTCATAGTGCAAGAGAGCATGTTCAGTACGCCGACTCTGCAAAATATGCCCACCACAGCTTCATAAAAGTAGGGTTGGGAGATCTTTCGGCTATGACAGGGCAACCAAAAAAGCTGACCACATGAGTAAAGCAGACCGAGTTAAGTCATTATTGCTTTACAGTAACGAGCGAGCACTCCAACCTGTTTTGATTTCCAGGCTAAAGTGCTCGCGAGAGGAAAACACTCCAATCTCCCTGATGGGAACGAATAATATTGCGTTCAGATGTTCTCAGACAGTATCTAGGTGTGATGCCGAGCTACGCAGTCAGTGCCTGCTTCTGACGTTGAGATGAAACCGTACTCAGTATAGGATGCTGTAGCCACTCACCTACTCTGAGCCATAGGCATCCGCCTGAACAGAAGGCTATATGCGGGGTACGTGGGGTCTTCAGACTGCTGGGTCATCACTGGATAGCTACCTGCTGGGGGCGCCCACATCCCTGGTGGGACGTGTGATCGGGGATAGGGTGGTAGCTACCCTGTAGCTGCTCTCGCCGACCACTGCTCAGGGTGAGCGCATGACTTTGATGTCCATCATGGTGGGGGCTACGGTTTGAGTCTCGTCCTTCCCTGTGCTGTATTCTACAGCCAGAAGTGAGCATGCAACCTGGGCAGTGCGTGGTCTCTGCTGCCTGGTGCCGTCCTCCTGACATAAGGTGATGATTCTGCCTACGTGCGTCGCTACCCAGGCGATCCTGCTGACAGCGGCTCGCTCTGCTTCTGCGGCTCACTACGTCATCCTGGCACCAACGGCCTCCACTTCAGTGGGGGCCACATCTCTGCACTTAACATGAATAAAAGTCTAGTTCATTCAGGAAAGTCTTACTAGCTGTTCGTCGCTCGATTCCAGTCACCGTACCAATCCAACCTATGTCCAGACCATCGTAAAGCCTTTCCATCCATGACTGTTGGGATCACCTCGCGGTCGCGACAGTATAAAACAGGACACGTATTTCTGAAGCTGAGTTTAAATATTTCATTTAATGGCAATTTTCGTCATATTATATTTGAATAAATATAGAAATTTATAATTTCGATAATTTGTAAATTTACAATCAAACTTTGTTGCGCAGTGTCATGCTCATTTTTTGCACAGTTGTGATACAGACTTTGATGTAAAACAAGCTGCTTTGATAGACGTGTCTCTTAAGCGTTTCCTAAGAATAGAGATATGAATTTTTGCAAATCCCTTTACTGTCACAGGAGGGCTCAAGCCGTCGAATAGCACTGTGAAACGTCCCCCTAGAAAAATTAATGAATTACTGTGCTGGTAAACCTCTTGCATTATTTGATTTTCAAACAGCTGAGCAAAGCTGAATGTACTCAGACATTACTCTCTTTACTTATTCTGATCAACACTAAACTGACACACAATATTTTTGGCGCAACGCAATCTGACTTTCAAAAATCCCTACAAAAGAATGGCCCTGACTAACATTAACCTATACGTTTCACAAATCACTTACCTCACAAAAATCTTCGTTACTCGAACTACTACAATACAGCAAGCGCCACTACTGCCAGCTAAATAAAAGATTCAAACTACTGAAGGCACTAACTACGGATAGGCATAGTTAGCAAATGAAATATTTTGATAGAGAACAAACAATGTATTTACCTTAATAGTGTTCAAAAGTGATAATATATATATATATGTATCAGTCCATGATATCCAATATTACAAATTTACTCTTTCTGATGGGCACACGTCCAGATCGTCCGCTCTCAAAATTCCGCCGCTCTCAAAATTCCACCACTGCTGGCGGCTCACCTCCAACTGCGCAACGCTACGCGCTGTTAACAGCCAACATCCCAACACTACAATAGCGAATATTACAACAATGCCACCCAGCCACAGACTGCACACAGTACAGTGATTTTCATACAGTGCGCTACGTGGAGTTACCAATATAAAAACGTAAACAGCCTACTTACAACTGTTAGCGCAACTGGCTAAGGCGACAGATTAGAAGTCAGAACTTACTGTATTAAAATCGCTTTACTCTGTTATGCTGTTAGGAATTAGACAATACATCGTAAACATTGTTGCCTTTGGGGGATACTGGATGTACTCATAGGAAAAAAAAAAACAACTAACATTGTTTCGTAGCAGATCACTCAGCTGCGGATCTTCTGTCCCAGGTGTCGGACTTCGTTTGTTTTATCAAGTGTTTCGTCGCCTAGTAAGGGACTGATTTTCAAAAGCGGCAGTAGTGAAGCTACAGACCATGAAAGCTGGGATGATCTGGACAAACATATATTTAAAAATGAACACGTGATAGGGAGGTAGCCCTGTCACAAGTTTCCATAACTTATCACAGACAGAATGTAGCGTCTGGGTGAGAATAGACTTACTGTCGGATAAGTTGAAAGCACACAAGTTCACACAATAAAACCGTCTTCAGAGTAAAGACCAGTTCCCAGAGAGAGCACTGAAACGAAATAACGGATTCCACTATAAGAGAAGAAACTAACCATAGGTCACGCTTATGGTAACAGCAACATGGGTCGGCCAAAACATTACCAAGCTACATGTTGATCTGCAGCGCCAGTATCTTGCGGCACAGATATAGCAGTAGTAGAGTCGCAACCATTGAAATTGCGATGTGTTTAGGCACTCTAAACATCACGTGTGGTTCGCGGACATGGCTGATCCCAAGGTTGTCGGAGGTACTAGCCAACTACATGGCGGTAACTGCTGTGCACTGAACCTGGCGATGTTGTTGACCAGTGGCGTAGCGAACAGAACTAGAGTGCGGGGCGCAACGCTTTATTGCTCTCCCCCCCCCCCCCCCCCCCCCTCATCTTCTCGGTGGCTGCGGTACGACATTATACTTTATTGGCCCCTTCTCCCTCCAGAAAAAACATGTACTAATATAATATACAGAATCTACTCGAGCAATAGTACCCGTGGCCTAGGAGTTGCGTCTTTCATTAGTAATCAAAACGTCATCGGTCCCCGGTTCGAAACCAGCCACCGCTTAAATTCTGATTAATAATCAGTATTGGCGGCCGAAGACTTCCGGCATAAGAAGTCACACTTATTGTGCCAACGGCCTTGTCAAAGAGGACGGAGAAGCGAACAGAGGTGCAGGGCACTTTCTTGTCCATGGAGTGGGAAACTGCCCCTAAAGGCGGAAGAATCAGCAATGATCAACGGCATGAGGATGCAGAAGGCGATGGAAACCACTGCATTAATGACACAAAACATTTATCCACAGGACATGTGGCCTGTTATTGAAAAAGTGTCCTGCTGATCTCTCCACTGGCAGGAGATTCCGGAATAGTTCCCCATTCGGATCTCCGGGAGGGGACTGCCAAGGGGGAAGCGACTACGAGAAAAAGATTGAATAACCAACTAAAGGATAACGTTCTACGAGTCGGGGTATCGAATTCCAGAAGTTCAAATGTGGTATGGAAGCTAGAAAAACTGAAAACGTGAATTCAAATGCTCAGTCTAGATATAGCAGGGATCATTGAAGTGAAGTGGAAAGAAGACAAGGATTTCTGATCAGGTGAGTATAGGATAATATCAACAGTAGCAGAAAATGGGATAGCAGGAGTTCGTTATGAATAGGGTAGTAGGGCAGTGAGTGTATTACTGTGAATAATTAAATCGTAGGACTTGTCTTATCAGAATCGACAGCAAACCAACACCGACAACGATAGTTCAGGTATACATAAAGACGAGGCATGATGAAGATGAAGTATGTGAGGATACTGGAAGTCTAATACCGTAAGTAAAGCGACTGGAATGCAGGTGTAGGGGAAGCAGTAGAAGAAAAGATTACAAGTGACCATGGGACTGGGACAAGGAACGAGAGAGAGGAGAAACACTAATTGAGTTTCGCAGTAAATTTCCACCGGTAATACCGAATTCTCTGCTCAAGAATCACAAGAGGAGGATGTATACTTGGAAAACGCCCAGCGATTCGAGAAGATTTCAGTTAGACTACATCATGGTCACACAGAGATTCCGAAATCAGATACTAGATTGTAACGCTTACAGAGCAGCAGATAAAGAACCAGATCACAATGTAGTAGTGAAGAGTAGGTTGAAGTTTGAGATTATTCAGGAAGAATCAATATGCAAAGAAGAGAGATACGGAAGTACTAAGGAATGATGAGATACACTTGAAATTTTCTTACTATGGATAAAGCAATAAAGAATAGCTCAGTAGGCAGTACAGTTGAAGAGGAATGGATATATCTAAAAATGGCAATCACAAACGTTGGAAAGAAAACCATAGGTACAAAGAAAGTAACTGCGAAGAAACGATGGGTAACAGAAGAAACGCTTCAGCTGATCCATGAAAGATGGACGTATAAAAAAGAGATCAGGGAAATTCAGGAATACAAAAATACAAGTCGCTGAGGAAGGATATCAGTAGGGAGTGGTATATGCCGTCATCGGATCAAAATCGACGTCGCCTTTCCAGGTGCACAAATGAAAGTCGTCAGGTGTATTTCCTCTGGTGATTCGGAAGAGATCTGCAACTTTGTTTTTGCAGTGTGCATTTGGTGTCGGCCCGCTTAAATTCAGGTCATCATGTTTTCCATGCGACCCCCGATGTGGCGGAAAGCGTCATTTGTTTCCCGTTACCAACAAAATGAATTTTAAAGCAGAATTTCACGTGCCCATTCGATGGAGCGATACCATATTAGTCTAGTCCGATATTCGTTTTACCGATATATATGAAGAGGGACACTAAACCAAGAAGAATAACCATACTCCACCAGAAACTGATCAGCACTGTTGTATGTCGGCAGCAGTCAGCCCTGGCCACAATAGTCATGTCTTTGTTGTAGTAGTCGTCATTTTTCGTGTTTTATTGTCCCTGTGAATACACTGCGACACAACAAATAACGCGCTAGACTAACTTGGGACTGCTCTGTCGAAGGGGCGCATAAAATTCCGCTTTGAAAATAAATTTGTTTGTAATGAGGAAAGAAACCGTTACTTTCCGTCGGAATTGGCCATCACATGAAGATGTGACAAGCGGTATAAGACAAACTACAGCCGTGCAGGGTAGACGCGTGGTCTTCGGCGCCTTGTCACGGTTCCCGCGGCTACCCCCGTCGGAAGTTCGAGTCCTCCTTTGGGCATGGGTGCGTGTGTTGTCCTTAGCTTAAGTTGGTTTAAATTAGATTAAGTAGTGTGTAAGCTTAGCGACCGATGACCTCAGCAGTTTGGTCCCACAGCAATTGCCACAAATTTCCAAAAAACAATCTACTCACTACAAAAACAAAATCGCAAATACCTGCCTAAACACCAGAGAAAATCCGCAGTTATCCCAGTGACTAGTTACATTTGATTCAAAATGGGCAGTGACTGTAAATACATCTAAAATTGCTCTAAAGCTGCGTAGGAGGAGGAGGAGATTAGTGTTTAACGTCCCGTCGACAACGAGGTCATTAGAGACCGGGTGGGGGAAGGATGGGGAAGGAAATCGGCTGTGCCCTTTCAAAGGAACCATCCCGGCATTTGCCTGAAGCGATGTAGCGAAATCACGGAAAACCTAAATCAGGATGGCCGGAGACGGGATTGTCTAAAGCTGGTTAATGGAAGAATAAATGACTTCCTTTTCAAAGCAATGTAGACCGAGTAATTGTAGTATTCCTTCCTTTGTTCTACTAACTATAGCGCATTTATTACATAACATGCAAGATGGGCTGAATATCATTTATCGAAATTCTAAGATATAATTAACGTTTCTGTAAGCTAGATTAAACCCTTGAAGAAGTTTAAACGAAACCAAGTAAAATATGCGATCGTCAATCAGTTTTTGAACTAAAGGTAACACTCACAAAATAGGTACTTCGGTACCAGTGGAGTAAAATATTATAAATACAAATCTACAACCAAGGAATGTTACATTTATGACACTTCAGTGTATCTCTTCAGCTGTGCTCCTTGACAATAGTTCGTTAAAAATATACCTACCCTTCATGCTGCTAACAGGTTGATAACGATTTCCGCTTTTTCTAAATGGTAGTGGTAAATATCGACCGACGGAATAACCGACGGAAAACAGGTCACGTATTGTTCCAGTCTTTTATCTGCAGTCTGTCAGCACCCCACATCTTTATCATTGCCTGACACCGTTAAAGAAAACTTAGTTATACGATAGAAGCAGGTTATCCATTGTTTATATTCGGAAAGCAGGGCCAAAAGTAGAAACGTACCTTTCACCAAATCACAGGGACTAGTCTGTCTTTCTGCTATAGCTATGGTTGATTCTGATAAGGTTTTGCGTTACATGTAGTGCATTTCCTTCTCGATCTATTTTGTGGGCATTATTCATGCTTTGCTGCCTTAGCACGTAGCAGACTTTTGCGTTAGATGTTAGATTCAGCAATATCTTCCTTTCAAAAAAGGGTGCCCATCCTGGAACAAAACGCCTTGCCCTATTATACAAGGTACGAATAGTGTTGTTTTTTTCTGTATGTCTTAATGTCTTATTTGCGGCGAATTTGTGCGTTTAAAGGGGAAAGGGCGACCGGCCTCTTCCTTTAATCGTGAGATAAACCGCCTCAAAACCACAGTCGGCTGACTGTTGTGGAATAGACGATATTTAATTCGACGCCTGGATACGATCCAAATCAGGTTGTCTCCCCTATCTCGAAATCAAATCCTCCACAACTTACTGCAAGAGCATTTGTTGTTTTCCCTATCTGCAATTCTCTAATGGCTGACAGAAGCACCTCTTGTATTCCTTAAATTACTATTTACATTTCTCATGTCCACATAAGTGCTACACCTGAGCACACGAGATAACCTCATAATGTTAAGGACAAACTTGAATGTGACTGGAACAGAATTTTGGAGCTGCGTAGCATTATGATGACATTTTGGAAAAAATAAAAAGTAATTCACAAGAAACATTGAGACACACGTGTTGTAATACTAAGTTGAGCAACATAAGTGCAAACCGCAACACTGTGTCCCTGATATACATTCAGCAGTTTGAATTGTTTCAGTTATTAACCGTCAGACACTGTAAAGGTCAAAAGGAAGCGATCGTTGAATAAGCCGATGAAGGATTCAGAATTAATTTCCACTCTGCAGAGTAGCGAGCGCTTCTTTTAAACATCCTGGTAGATTAAAGCTCTGTACCGGATTGGGACGCAACCTACGACCTTTGCCTTCCTCAGGCAAGTGCTCTGCTGACTAAGCTATCCTAGTACAACTTACGCGTGGGTCCTGACTCGTACTTGGATAGGTCAGTCAGCGTAGCCCGAGAAAGGCAAAGGTTTCAGGTTCGAGTCACTTTTAATCTTCCGGGAAGTTTCAGTTAACGAAGGATACTTGTGTCAAGTCAACGAAAAATAAATTTTGTGATAGAACCACATTCTACATTCAGCCCTGAAAAAAAGGAAACATAAATTTGCTAACAAGAAGAACAAAGGACGTTTAGTGGTTAACGTCGAGTCAGTAGAGATGAAACACATGGTACCACTCCACTGGTAGACGCTGGAGCCAACGTCTTGCTGCTACTCTATCAAGCAGTAACAAAAAATCTTCATTACATATGATCGAATTGACAAGTAGATAAGCAGATCGGAGAGGAGTTCAACAAGTGATGCAACACTTTTTTTCTGAAAGCAGGTTGGTTTTATTCTGAATTCCAATAACCATATTATTCCCCACTCTTTTGGCTACAAATCCTTATTTTTCAACAGAATCTCCCTTCAATGTGAGGTCGTTGCGCAATCTTACTGGGAGGATCAGTATGCTCATATGGTTCCATTCTACTGGTACACGTTAGAGCCAAGATACTGCTGCATCAATAACCTCCTCATCATCCACGTACTGCTTTCCGTCGAGCACATCCTTCATTTCCTGATGGAAATCGGAAGTTGCGAGATCCGGGCAGTCGGATGGATGAGAAACGACAGTTCAATGAAGTTTTGTGAGCTCCTGTCGAGTGCGCAAACTTATACATTGCCTTGAATTCCCTCAGGGTAGCACAGTAGACTCTCGAGTTTATCATGGTATCATGAGAGAGGACACCAAACAGTCTAACTACTTCAGAGTCCCTGGAGCCCATCATCGCCATGACTTTACCGGCTGGGAGTACAGCTTTGAACTTTTTCTCAGAGGAGAGGTGGTATGGCGCCACTGCATGGATTACAGTTTTTTTCCGGTACAAGGTGATCAACCCATGTTTCATCGCTTGTGAGATTGTGACGATGTTCGACACAAAATGTCACGATCAGCCTCGTAACCTCCAAGCAATCCCGCAGTCTTTCGTTGCTCTTTATAGTCTTTTGTCACACGGCGACATATCCAGTGAGCATACACCTTAGAGTACCCCAACTGGTGGGCGAGTGTGTCAGCACTATCAACAGATATGAGCAGTTGAGCAGTCAGGTGTCTGACTGAGTTGTAGATCACCTCGAATGAGAGTGTCCGCACGTCCTAACATTGCAGGAGTCACTCAATGACGGTTCTCTGCTTGGGAGACCCCCCCTTCCCCCGTTACAGACGCCATTTTGAAGGCTACGTATAAGCCTTGCCACCCATCGGAACTTCATGAAACCATAGGGGCTGAAGCAGGAATATTCCACGATGTCCCATACGAAATTCCGCATTTATTCAACTGAAATCGTTCGAGAAAAAGAAAGTGTTTCAGCACCCACTGACCGCACCTCGTATAGTATAGTAAGATATTTATCTTTCAAGACAATGATTTAAAAGTCGGTGTAGGCAGCTATTTCACAGGATCGGAACTGGAACTTTTTATGGCTATTTACAGGTCGTCATTCGTTTTCCAGAACATTAAAAAAAATCGTACACTCAGGTATAGCGCCTTCCCACCTACAAACTATCGCATGGGCGCCCTTATCCATATTAGTTGTTTATTTGATATTAATACACAATTTCGGAAGCTAGTGGTCATTCTCAGCTACTGAACCAACAGTAATAACGGACGTTTACGTAGTCAGGTTGAACTGTGATCGAATAATGAAATTTCCTCCGACACGTGGTTGACAATGGTTGATTACACCGCCCGGTCATTTACCGTGTCTCCTAGCCGTGACAGCTATGTAATGTGCTTGGCTCACTCGCGTCGCTGTACATTTTGGTGTGAAACACGTGTAGGTGATTTGATGGCGGGTCCTGGCCAGCTCGGCAAATCGGGCAAAACCGGGCGAGGCGCCTAGCGCGGCGCGCCGGCATGAATTATTCAGGTGTGATATACGCTCCGAGCAGCGACACGGCCGCCTGTTGATGTGGGTCCGCGTGTTAGCGCCGTGTCTGAGTGCAAAGTGCCACGTCGCCGCAGCACTGCGGCTGCGCTGGCACCTTGGTCGCGGCCCGCTCGGCAGAAACGTGCCGTGAAGGCCAAGACACGCCACCTAGGAGCGCGGTCGTGCTCACACGTTCAGTGTACCACGCTTTACATAACATTACACTTGTCGTATTCCGTGGAGAGGGATGTGGAAACGAGTCAAGTATGCCATGGCAGCTAGCAATGAAAACGACATTTTGGGAATTTTGTCTATACACTCGCTACTCTCATGGCTCTATTTCAAAATCAGTAATCCCCGATTGGAAGTGGCTTTGCTTCTTTCTTTCTCTAAAGAAGAAGTAGTAGCTGTTGTTTTGGTCTTCAGTTCAGAGACTGGTTTTATGCAGCTCTCCATGCTACTCTATCCTGTGCAACCTACAACCTTCTGAATCTGCTTAGTGCATTCATCTCTTAGTCTCCCTCTACGATTTTTACCCTCCACGCTGCCCTCCAATACTAAATTGGTGATTCCTTGGTGCCTCAGAACATATCCTACCAACCGATACCTTCTCCTAGTCAAGTTGTGCCACAAACTCCTCTTCTCCCCAATTCTATTCAATACCTCCTCATTAGTTATGTGATCTACCCATCTAATCTTCAGCATTCTTCTGTAGCACCACATTTCGAAAGCTTCTATTCTCTTCTTGTCCAAACTATTTATCGTCCATGTTTCACTTCCACAGATGGCTACACTCCATACAAATACTTTCAGAAACAACTTCCTGACACTTAAATCTATACTCGATGTTAACAAATATCTCTTCTTTAGAAACGCTTTCCTTGCCGTTGCCAGTCTACATTTTATATCCTCTCTGCTTCGACCATCATCAGTTATTTTGCTCCCCAAATAGCAAAACTCATTTAGTACTTTCAGTGTCTCATTTCGTAATCTAATTCCTTCAGCATCACCCGATTTAATTCGATTGCAATCCATAATCCTCGTTTTGCTTTTGTTTATGTTCATTTTATATCCTCCTTTCAAGACACTGACCATTCCGTTCAATTGCTGTTCCAGGTCTTTTGCTGTTTCTGGCACAATTACAATGTCATCGGCGTACCCTGAAGTTTTACTTTTTATTTTTTCTTTATGGATTTTAATTCCTACTCCGAATTTTTCATTTGTTTCGTTTACTGCTTGCTCAGTATACAGATTGAACATTTCTACGGAATCCAAACTGATCTTCCCCGAGGTCGGCTTCTACCAGTTTTTCCATTCGTCTGTAAAGAATTCGTGTTAGTATTTTGCAGCCGTGTTTTATTAAACTGATAGTTCGGCAATTTTCAAATCTGTCAACATCTGCTTTCTTTGGGATTGGAATTATTGTATTTTTCCTGAAGTATGAAAGAATATTAAACCATCGAGTAACAGCTGTCCTGGTATTGATTCTGTTTATTATTCTGTGCTTGAGAAGATGCCCATGAAAGAGAAAAATTCTCTATTGTCCATTTCAGTACTTTATGAAAGGGGACCTAATGGAAATAAGGACGACGCAAGTTATAATTCCAGTTTTGATAGGTGGGAAAGCTCCAGATATCACCCCTAAATGTTGATCAGTCGGGTTGTTGTCTTGTGTGGTAAGAACGCTAGACCGAATGATTTAAACGAGAATGGGGTCATGGTTTGCAAATACACTGACGGGAAAAAGGCAGAACCGAGGAGGACTACTGGGTCATAAGCGAATATGATGTCTATTCAGATTTCGCGCCAGTCGCATACGATGCCAATCAGGTTTTCTTTAAAGACGTGCAGTAACGGTCGTAAACCTTAGTTACCTTTGAGAGTGGACGATGTGAGCTGATGCTAATCAAGAATGCCGTTAACGCAACTAAGACGGTGCTATGAACATATCACTGAGTTACAACGATGTGTAATAGGGCTACGAGAAGCTGGATGTTCCTTGTGCGATATTGCAGAAATATTTGGCAGAAATGTAGCCACTGTACATGATTGGTAGCTATGGTTGTCACGAGAATGTACTGTCGCAAGAAGCACCTGGATTCGGACGGCCACGTGTTCGGCGTATGCCTCTGGCGCATCGTACTGCATCAACCTGTAGCAGTAATTTGAGCAGAGTTGGCATCACAGTGACACAGTGGACTGCTACAATTCGGGCTCAGCGTGCATTCCACTCACCTCAAAGCGCCGCCACTTGCCACTTCAGTGGTGTCAAGCGAGAGCTCAATAGAGGGCAGTATGGAGGTCTTTTGTGTTTTCTGATGAGAGCTGGTTCTGCCTCAGTGCCAGTGATGGCTGTGAGCTGGTTAGAAGGGGGCCGTTTCAGGCCCTGCAGCCAACGTGTCTGCTTGTTAGAAGCACGGCGCCTATACTTGGGCTGCAATTTCCTATGACAGCATGAGCACTCTCACGGTTATCCCACGCATCTTGACTACAAATTTGCACAGCAGTCTCGTGATTCTACCAGTTACGCTGCCATTCGTGAAAACATTTCACGGAGTGCTTTCCAACTGGCTAACGCTCACGCACATACCGCTATAATAGCCCAACATCTCTACAGAAAGTCGAGATGTTGCATTGGTCAGTTCGATCACCATGGTACATCATCGGACGACAACCGCAGAGTTATCCACAAACAGCATCAACCATCGCTTTATTGATCAACCAAGTGCAACAGGAATGGGACTTCATCCCATAAACTTACATCCAACACCTGTACAACACAACACATGCACATTTGCACGCTCACATTTAGCAACATTCTGGCGGTTACACCTACTATTATTGAACCAGCATTTCACACTTGCACGGATTATCTCACGTTTACATTAATCCGAGACCCTGCAGTGTTAATCACTTAAATCTGTCACCCAGACTAATCCCGATATTTCATCACTCTGCGTTAGTTATTTTTTGGTGTTGCGATTTTTTTCCGTCGTTGTAGTAATCGGATCCCTCGCAGTCAATACGGATTCAGAAGAGGCAAAGCTACTAAGCAAAATCTGTACTCGATTGTTACGGACATAACGGTCGTAGCAGTTTTTCTTGACATTAAGGGAGTTGACGATCACGTTCAGATACCTATTGTCTTCGACAAGCTGACGGAATTCGGTATATCCTTCTAGGACGATATATGGTTTCAGTATCCTGGTCTCCCAAAGACCAGTCTATGACCTATTTAAAGGAAACATATTTGGACAGTTTCTCATCTCCCAGGGCTTGCCCCACACTGCCATTTTAAGCCCCCTACTGTATACCCTGTATGGTTAGAATTTACAACGAAAACACACTAGCCCCACAAAAATTCCTACTACACGTGGACTATGCATATGTCTATTCAACTGCAGACTCGTATCACCAGGCTAAAACGGCAATACTAGCATTCGACATATCAATGAATGGCTGTATACATATGTGCTATAGATTTCGGCTGGGATGGTGCTTGTTTACAGTTCGAACATTGTTTGCTTTGTTGGTGACGCCACATGTGGAATATATGCTGCCGGATCTCCTTCTTCTTCTTCTTTTGTTTTTTGTGCCTTTGTCCCAAACAGGCGCTTGGCCGGCATGGTTATGAATGGATTTGCCATAGTTAGTTTAAGGGGTCGCCGGATGGACTTTCTGTCGCCTCCCCGTTATCCCTGCGGGACGGAATATCTGCATCTACATCAACATAGAGACTCCGAAAACAGCTGTACGGTGCGTGGCAGAGGGTACCACGTATCACTACCAGTCATTTTCTTTCCAGTTCCACTCGCAAACAGAGTGAGAAAATAAATAATATCATTCTGCAGTCGGCCTCAAATACCGGTTCTCTTAATTTTTGCAACAGTACGTGGCGAAAAGAACTTCTTCCTGCCAGGGATTTCCATTTGAATACATGAAGCATCTTCGTGACATTTGCGTGCTGACTGTCTCTGACCGTAACAAATCTAGCAGCGTGCCTCGTACTTTTTCCGACATCTTTCTTTAATCCTACCTTGTGGGTATTCCAATCTCTTGGACAGTACTCAAGAATGGCTTACACTAGCGTCCTGACGTTACCGAATAATCCATTAAAAACACGGTCTTCCACAACGTATATACATGCAGCTAAAATATAATAATTTTGTTTCCTGACTTTAGGAGTGAAAACAGTAAAAAGTCTTCGGGATTACGTGATCAATGTATTATATAGTATTATGTCTTAGACTCATCCTTCTGCCATTAACGAATGCTCCTTTAAATCAACGTTCCCGTATGCAGACTATACTGATTTGCTTCTGATGACTAGATAGTTATTCAGCGGAACAACATAGAATTGCACCTAGAGGTAACCCAAAACATGACTGTCAACATCATTTTTAAGTAATTAGAACTTCAGGTATACAGTGCATGGATTTTTAACTCATTATAGGAGCTGACTCACTGTAGAGCAAAGAGGTATGGTACTGCGTTCTGCCGCTACCAGATAAGCTTTTAGCATTTCAGTCTTCCACATCGCTTAAACATTCAACTATAATATAATACTTATCATTTTGTGGTCGAAGCCCTTTCCTTGTCTGCGTTTGCTTCCTAATACGTTATAAGGAAATTTGGTTCTACCTGAGAAAATACAATTTTTCTTGTTTTACTATCCATAAAGGTTCCCGAGAAGATTCTCCATGTTTAGCGGGTTTTATTTATGAGCTGTTGAACAATATTCAAACAATTTATGAATTATGATATTTAGAGGTTTTTAAGATTACAGTATTTACATTAATGTAAGTGTTGACAAAAATATTACCAAGAAGAATAAATATATATACCTTATTATTACATTTAGTGCTCACAAGTCTGTTTGGTATTTCCAGTACTGCGATAATTATTCCCTTTCAGTGTGTTATCTGCAGTTAACAAGCGTTCATTCTTATCTTTCTATATAATTTCTCAGATTTTAGACGTAATTCGACATAGCGACTTTTTCTTCTATAGTACTACCATCATGTTATGTTCTGCTGTTTTGTAATCAAAGATTCGCTGTTTTACTCTTTGACTTGCGTTTATTTTTGGTCAAAATTTTTCGAATCATGTGTTGCAATGTATGCTGATTGTAATTAGGCTTTGTGAAATGTTGTTTGGGTGGGGGAGCAGGCTGTGTGTGTAAATGTGAGCTTGTACTTACTTTCTGTAGGTCTCACATTTTCGTGCTTCTACAGTGTGACTGAGTGAAGCTTCCGAGCACACACTGTTTAACTGTTTGTGTGATATTCACATGTTCCGCCATCTTGTTCTGGTTGGGAATTTTGAACTTTGTAGAGACACTAGGCTGCGTGTGTGTGCGTGCCCTCGCGCGCACGCTCGTGTGTGTGTGTGTGTGTGTGTGTGTGTGTGTGTGTGTGTGTGTGTGTGTGTGTAGACCTTCTGATAATTTCTCCAGTGCTGTGTATTCATTTATCACTTCTTCTCCTTCTACTATGGACATCTGGCCCTGTCTTACACCGGTGACCGCACAAGAGTTTCACGCAAGCATTACAATTTTAATACGACAGTGATTTGACTTTCTGATCTGACTATATGAGTAAATAATACTCAATATGAACTAATGAAGTTAACACTGGCAAAACTTGTACTACTGCAGCTGCTGCCACTAATAGTGGTAAGAGTAATAATTATAGTAGTAACCAAAATAATGTCGGTAATAATGACAATAATAACAGTAACTATCCCGAGCGACCTTAAGTGGAATGACCACACAAAACAGATAGCAGGAAAAGCAGATACCATACTCAGATTCATCGGAAGAATCTTAAGGAAATGTAACTCATCGACAAAAGAAGTGGCTTATAAGGTACTTGTTCCTCCCGATTCTTCTTTACCTATCTGGGATCCCTATCAGGTAGGACTGATAGAGGAGATAGAGAAGATCCAACGAAGAGCGAAGCGTTTCGTCAGGGGATCGTTTAGCTGGCGAGAGGGCGTTACGGGGATGCTAAACTCCACTGGCAGACGTTACAAGAGAGGCGTTGTGCATCACGGATAGATTTACTGTTGAAATTTCGGGACAGTACTTTTCAGGAGGAATCGGACAACATATTACTTCCCTCATATACATGTCGCGTATTGACCACGAGGAGAAAACTCCAGAAATTAGAGTCAATACAGAGGCTTACCAACAATCATTCTTCCCACGCACTATTAGCAAATGCAACAGGTTGGGAGGGATCGAGGGATCAGATAGTGGTACCGAAAGTACTCTCCGCCACACACCATTAGCTGGCTTGCGGAGTATGATGTAGATGTAGACGAATAATTACAGTGGCAGATATAAGAAGAATTTGTAGAGTACAAGACACATGTTTCCTGATATAAAGAGTTTTGGGGAAACGAAACTGAAGGAGAGTGCGCGAGCTAAGAATACTGGGAGAAGAGGAAGATCTGACTGGAAAGAAGGATGTGCAAGGCAAGAGCGCCCATTCCATGGGGCAAGGTAGTGTGTGTATGTCCCCCCTCCCTCCAAGATCTCAGGAAAGAAAAAAAAATAGTGTAGCAGGTGTTTTCCTTTCAAGAAAATGATTCAGAATTCGGTATTACGCAGGTTTTTAACAGGGTCGGAACTGAAACTTTTTTAATGGCTGATTACGAGTCACCATTCGTCTTCCAGAATGTTAAAAACACACTGTACCTCCCATGTCCGTTCCGCTACAAATTATCGTGGGAGTGTCGTTGGTGATAGGGTGACTATTGTGTACATGGACAAAGGTAACCCTTATTGTTCCTACAGCAGATACGTAATTAACTGTCTCATGAAGCTGGAGATGTTATTCAGTTCTCTAATATAATGCGAAATGTTATTCCAGAGTAAGGTTCGTGCTACTGACAAGGTCTTCGAGAAAGTGGCTGAACGATGGATGTTTCTGCCCTGTTGTGCAGAGAAGAGCGTCAGTGTCGATGACATATGAGAGGCGGTGTTTGTTGATAAGACAGTAGAGAAGATAGAGGGTATGGAAATCTCTGCGATTGTCTACAAGCAGCCAGGGTAGCTGTGTATGTGATGGTGAAATATGATCAAAGAGTCGAACACCACAAATATAACGAATACAGGCACTCATAACCAGCTCCAGGCGCCGTGAGCTTTTCTGAGAAAGGCCTTGCAGGATAACATCGCTGTAATCAATAATCGGAAATATGAAAAAAATTGTAAATTTGTGGTAAGGTCTTATGAGACCAAACTGCTGAAGTCATCGGTCCTAAACCCTACTTAATCTAACTTAGTTGGACAACATACACACACATACACACACATGCCCGAGGGAGGACTCGAACCTCCGATGGGGAGAGCCGCCGGACCGTGTTAAGGCGCCTTAGACCGCACGGCTACTCGGCGCCATTTGGAGGTATAAGATTCTTTGCTGAAGGAGAGACGTTGCTATTTGTTGATGGTAACGCTTCCGGATACTTCTGAATAAAGAGCCTAGAATGACCATCCAGTGCCGCTTGCGTTTTGGTTGGGTTAAGCATTAAGCCCGTCCTGGGGCCATTTTAATAGAGCACGCAGGTCGGTACTGAGGTTATCGACAACTGTCTTCAAGTTTATTGGTTTTGCACTTAGATACAAACAGAGGTCGTCAGCTTACATGTCGTATTTGCAGTAGGACAAAACTGATGCCACATCATTTATATACGAAGAAAAGAGTATGGGGCCTATAATCCAGTCCTGGGGGCACCTCATACTTCCTGTCTGTGATTTTATGGTGCCTGACATGATGCATAACTGGCTAGACTTTAGGTGTGAGCGAAACCATTGCACTACATTTAGCGATAAATTTAGGCTGCTAAGTTCGATAAGTAAAAATGTCGGATTCGACAGTGTCGAAGGCTTTGCTGAAGATTAAGAGGAATATGATAGTTGCCCCTCGTGCATCCATGGCAAGATTGAAGTCATCTGTTATCTTCATTGAAGCAGGCTTCGTACTGCGATGTTAACGAAAACGTGATTGATGTTCGTCTATTAGGTTTTCTGTTGCTAGATAGTTTGTTGGCTGCTAGTGGATTAAACAGGGTGAGTCACTAACTATTGCCACATAGAATAACTCCGAAAATGTGATAATAGCTGAAAAGTTTGTGGGACTTAAGTTGCATGGGACAACGGGGGCCATAATACGACGTTGGTTTTTGTTGCCAGGTGGGGTCACGTCTGAGATTTGAAGTTCAACTTTGTTTTTTTCTTTTTTTTTTAAATGGAATGTTATAGTTTCGTACTTATTTTCTGACAGCGACTATTGAGACGAATCCCATGATGTGTAACAGTAAACTCTTCGAAGGTCAAAGAAGGTCGGCATGAACGTCCATTTACAACAGGTGTTCGAATCATGAACATTGGATTCTCTCTCGTATAACGCGCAAACAGCAAATATTCGCCGAATACGACGTATCCATCTAGCGTGACATTGACAAGTAAACACTATTCGACTGTTTTGCAGTACAACACTAATAGGAACGGTAAGACTAGTATCGTCGAATCAAGCGGATGGGAACGATGTATTTCTTCGAAGAACAAGTCGATATGCTTCTCATTTACGGAGAATGCCAATGAAAGTCAGTGAGAGCTAGAGACTTATACGCTGAAAGATATCCTCAACGTACTCACTCTACACGTCGTAAATTTAAATATGTGTATGATAAATTGAGAACAACTGGATCTTTAACGCTTCGGAAACATATCGGAAAAGGAAACGGAAATTGGTATCGTCGAATCAAGCGGATGGGAACGATGTATTTCTTCGAAGAACAAGTCGATATGCTTCTCATTTACGGAGAATGCCAATGAAAGTCAGTGAGAGCTAGAGACTTATACGCTGAAAGATATCCTCAACGTACTCACTCTACACGTCGTAAATTTAAATATGTGTATGATAAATTGAGAACAACTGGATCTTTAACGCTTCGGAAACATATCGGAAAAGGAAACGGAAATTGGTACTCTTGCCACTGTGGGACATTCTTGTGTTAGTTCGCGTCAAATCGCAAGGGATTTGGCATGAGCCAGAGTAGTGTTGTTCGTGTTCTCCATCGCCCTAAATGTCATCCTTACCATATCAGTCTCCACCAATAATTAACTGGTACGGACTGTATGCGTCGCACTGAATTATGGCTATGGACACAACTTGAGATTCAGAGGGATTACACATTTCTTAATGAGATTTTATTTACTGACGAGGGTACATTCACGAACCATGGAAAGGTTAATTAGCGTAACATGCATTATTGGGCAACTTAAAATCCATGTTAGTTGCGGCAAGTTGCACACCAAAAACCGTGGTCGGTGAATGTACGCTGTGGAATTATGGAGGACAGAATTATAGGCCACTATTTCATCGAAGGAAATCTTAATGGTAGGACGTACACCACATTCCTGCAAGAATCATTAGATCTGTTATTGGAAGAAATACCTGTAGGAACAAGGAACAGAATGTGGTATTAACACGATGGGTGTCCGGCACATTTTCTGCTGATTTCTAGAAATAAATTGCAGAGATTCCCAAATCGTTGGATTGGACGCGGAGGGGATGTGTCGTGGCCGGCTCGTTCGCCAGACTTGACGCCTCTGGATTTTTTCTCGTGGGGATTCGTAAAAGATATTGTTTGTAAAGACGTTCCAAATACAACTGAATAAATGCGAGAGAGAACTGTCAGAGCGTGTGCTTATGTAAGTGCTGATGTGATAAGGAATACCACTCAATCCATGAAAAGAAGATTGCAGCACTGCATTGATGCCAATGATCATGACTTCGAACGCCTTCTGTAAATGGACGTTCATGCCACCTTTGTGACCTTCGTTGATCTTCAAAGACCTTACTGTTACACTTCATTGGATTCGTCTCGCTAGCCGCAATCAGAAAATAAGTACCAAACTATCTATTTGAAGAAACAAATTTGACCTTCACATCTCTGACGTGATCCATCCTGACAACAAAAAACCAGTGTCATATTGTGGCCCTGTTGTCCCATGCAACTTTTGTCCTACAAACTTTTCAACTCCTATCATACTTTCGGAGTTATTCTGGGTGGTAAGAGTTAGCGACTCACCCTGTATAATCTAAGTACCTGGAAAGCGCAGTAAGAATTCAGCTAGGTCAGTAATCAGAGGGTGCTGTGGAAACGGTCTTTTGTGACTTACCTGTTTTGAGTCCTCGGGGAAAACGTGGTTAAGGATTGGTTGAACATGTATGCCATAGTGGGCAGTAGCGGGTCAGTAATAAGCTTCATCATTTCGACTTTGATACTGTCACGCTCAGTAGATGCTCATCTGGTACTTGTTGTGGTCTTTTTCCGGTATTGCTAGTAACACGGTTTACATCCAATTTTTTGTGGCTGAGTCGTTTACCCATGAAATAATCTCTGTTTCGTTTGTGGTTCATTTGTAGTTGTAGATAATGTGAAGTACCGATTCAGATCTTCGGCGGGGGCAATAGGATCAACAGCAGCTTTGCTTTGCCTCTATGAAGACCACGCAGGTTTTTCCATAGGACAGCTGGTCTGTTTCTAATGTCAGTTAATGATGGCCATGTCTTAGGTTTGCATGTGATTTTTAGGCGTGGGGCGTAGCTTGTATTCCCAGTGTGCAGCAGCGTCGCTGAGATTTCTAAGATGTTTTATTTCTTCAGTTAGCCAAGGTGCAGGTTTCCTTCTTACTTTTCCGGTCTTTAGGGGAACATATTTTTGATATACTTGAGTAAGTTAGATTTTAAACCCATTAAATTTTTCGTTTATGCCCGGGAAGGGAACAAAAGACGCCCCCAAACTATTTCTTGCGCCTCAGTTGGAGGTTCACATAAAGTAATGCGTTCGAAGTCCCGGTATGCAGTCAGTTGCGGTTTCTTTCTGCTACATTCTAGCGAGTATGTCATGAAAATTATGCCATAGGCGGACACGCTAGTTGCAGTTATTAGAGACGTACGAATTATTCTGATTGGGGATTCCGTTACAAACTGTCTTTGAGAGTGTGACTACTGACTGTGTAATACATAGGAGGAAGCTGAAGTAGCGACACATTTGAAGAAGTTAGCATCCGCTTAAAATTCACACTGGAGGAACTATTGCATACAAAATTTATGTTAGTGTCACCAAGTATAATTATATGCTCGTATGTCAATTCGAAACTTGAAAGTTTCGATGCAGGGAAACCTGCGTACCTTAGGAGAATTCTAGATGACACGTATCAGGCACTTCCTTTTAGGAGTAAATACGTGATTTTTGGCCATAGGAAGATCATTAGAGAGTCTGAAATTTACTGTGTTAGTATTCATAAGCACTGTTGACAAGCATTTTTTAAATTATTTATCCAAAAATAATTTTCATGAGTTGTTTCTATAGCACTAAATAAATTCTCATTTTTTTGTTCATTTTAAAAATTTAAAAGTCTAAAGCGCTTCAATTAAACATATATCGGTTGTATTATACAGAAGCCAAACTGGAAAAATGTGGAAAACAGAATGGAGAAACTGCTTCACGCGAGCGCCTCGTTCTCCCACGAATTTTTTTCCGGGTGGCGGACTTAAACCAATCGCAGGCCAATGTAGTCCAACTGTGTGCCTCTCTACAAAAGAACCAGTGGGCACAAGAAAAGAATATAAAAACGAAAGTAAAATAAATCACTCTCTTATAATTGCAAATAGATAAGTAAAATGCGCTGCCTGGAATGACTGCAGATCTCCAAACAAAATTTTGAATATACGAAACATCTCCGCTTAAACCCAAATAAAAGTTCAACTGCAAAAGACTTATTTGATCTTACGAACATGCTAAAAGTAAATGATATTTTGACTGCGTCATAGATAAATAAAAAGTTACTTAATGATCGCAAAACACCCATTTGGACTGATTATCTCAAAACAGTTCTAGTATCTGTGGTGCCCGAAAATGTTCATCGTCAACAGTTAACAAAACAACAAATCAAGAACGTAACATTCTTACCGCCGCACAGCTTTTCGCTCTCGCCGATTAAGAAATGTTTTTTTGCTCTTAGATCAATTAGTTTCCATTCTAATGAAACAATACTCAAACTACAAGCTTTTTGTGGTGATTGTGATAACTAATTTCTGTATCCTGAAAATATTATTCATGTGCAACGAGTTCCCTCACCTTTTTAACCACGTATATCAGTAACTATACGTCCTGCAAATATAGCTAAACTAAGGCTCTTCATTAATTCTAGTATGTATGTTTTCCAATTAAGATTGTGAACTACCTGTAATACCAAAAGGTTAACAGTTCCTAATTCTTGTGTCTCATTGTTTAAAAAGGCTACATTTGTAGCTTGTACAGTTTTGTGCGAAATATTAAACTGTTTCCATTCATTTAATCACAATTTAATGACAGTCAATTTGCATTTCAAAAGCATTTCTACTCTTTGCCAAGTTTTCACTATTCTCAAATCATATTACAACTACTTAATGGACAGGATGTCTGATTTTGGGCGTATGTATTTTAACACCTTGGAAGGCTATGTAGTTATCCCACGAAAGACAAGTATTTAATTCGGATCTGAAAATGAGTCCTTTATGTAGCATGCAATTACCACGAAAAATATTTTTTCTTTGTAGTTTTATCCACGTTCGGTAACAAAAAAACACTTGATTAGAATGAAATACTTGAAGTGAAATACTTAAACAGGAATAATTTCGTAACGGATATCAGATGGCAGCATCTCCGAGAAAATTTACGTAAAACAGTAAAGGTGCTTACGGTGAGGAGCAATCAGTGTTAGTGAAATACAGAATGTTTGGAAATTTGTGGTAAGGTCTTGTGGGACCAAACTGCTGAGGTCACAGTCCCTAGGCCTACACACTACTTAATCTAACTTAAAATAATTTACTCTAAGGACAACACACACACCCATGCCCGAAGGAGGACTCGAAGCTCCGACGGGGATAGACGCGCGGGCCGTGACAAGGCATCTCAGACTGCGCGGCTGCCCACAGAATGTTTATTGAAAGTTATCGAATACGTTGCAGGCATTCGATCGCATTTAGAATGGAATTTACTGTGTGACAGAGGTAAATAGGTAAATAATATAGGTCTCTATATTGCATCATTTGTCATATTTTAGAACTCTTATTGTGCCTGCTGTCGAATACACACTTCTGTACGCGTCTGGACTGCAGATACAACGTACGCTACAAAACGGAGTTGAGGAAACAATGCCGCCTTTGGTTAATGAAATATCTCGCTCAGTAGGCTGGCTTGTTAGTTGCTACAAGCTTTGCTGGAGAATTGCTGCTGTGGAGTCGGCAGCGTCGTGCTGCACCACTGACAAAACACGAATTTACGACCAATAATTACTCGCACAATGAAATGACTCTGGCGGCAGCCGAATAGGGCTCTTCTTGTTTAAATTTCCTTAGCGGAGAAGGAGCAGGACTGCATAAAAGTAGGAATTTAATTTAAACATCGGGGAGCTTATCTGGCGAGAACAGGCGTCTCGCAGGACGCTTGCAGGGGCCGACTCGGGAAATGGGCTTCGGCTCTCTCTTAAAGAACGGAGGCGCAAATAATGAGCTCAGCAGCCGAATGGGCGATGGCAAAACATCGCAGGGAGTTGTCGCCCGCTGAGGGCATTATGGGATTACTGAGTTTTGGGGTTCAAGTTCGGCTGGCCGGAAATTATTTTCAAGAATGAAAGACGACTAAGGAAGAATGAAGAGATGGAAGCAGAAGCTGCTTTCAGTGAGCGAGAGGGGTAACACAATGCATAAAATTTGTAAGTGCTAATACTATCACTTCACTGCTTTTGCAGCTTTGCCGTGGAACGTATTATGTTCGCTTATTAAATATAGGAACTCTGCTGAGAATGAAACTTTTAGAATGATTTTGTATGTAAATACAGGATAGCACTACGGAAGTTATTTACTTTCCTTGTCACCTCTTAAATGAGAGGAGGACGGGTGAAAATGAGATCTAACCGAGTACTCGTTGTGTCTTTTGTTAGATGGGTGGAACTGGTGATCCACAACGCAAACGTCACTCACTTCCTAGACGACGTTTTACACATTCTCTCGTTATCTATAAGCAGCGTCACGACGGTGAGAGTCGTAGCAAAACGATCTTGATATGCTAATCTTTATATTATACCAACAACTAACACTGAAAGGTGAAAATCGTTCATTTAATCATCTCTGTCAGACTATTGGAGGCGAACCACGCAACCATGTGACACTGAACTCGAATTCGGAAGCAGTGGGTTCTTAATTCGTTCAGCCATACGAATTTGCGTTCACCATTTTTTTAATCAGTTAACCAAAATGACTGGATGAGTCCTTTGAAAGCGTTTCTCTGTCAGTACTGTCAAAGGAAACGACAGTATGGATTGACTAACACATGTCATGAAGTCCAATTCTCCAGCAGTGTCTACACAGTTAAAGTGGGCCTACGTTGTTTTCATTGTAGATTAAGTAGCATGAGTGCAACATGTAATGTGCCCCGTGCACTCATGATGCCAGCCCCATATTTTAGAAAATGTATTTTTATGCACACTTTGTTTATTCAGTGTATATACATCAGTAGAGATTCCACCATTTTTTTTTTAATGTAAAGTTGTTAATATATATTTTTCTCCTTAAAGTGGGTAAGTATTATACTTATTCTTCGGAATGTAAAAACCAACTATTTACCATGGTTTCGTTTGTTTAAGCTTTGTTGTCTATCGTACTAAACTATGGTTTCACTCAGACTGAGTCCATTCTTTAATCTTCAAGTTTCTCTGCTGTGAAGATATAAAGGAGACAGGGACTTAAACTTCGGCAATCATATTAAAATCGTCAACTTCTTTCGACCTACTTTAAAATTAAGTTAACCTATAATTCATACGTCACTACCGTCAAGCGCTATATTATTTACCTCCATTTATATTGTTGTGGATTGGCAAGACCGCCATCCCACTATGAGAGGAAGCCGAAAGGCACGCGTTTTAGCTCACGCAGGCTGGCGTGAGGTCTGGAACAGGTCAAGGAAATGAGACTAGCAAAAAAGGACGTAGCTGTGGAATAACTTTAATCCATAAATGGTGAACATCGCTCTTGACGGTACATGTTTTACAGCATCAATAGTAACTGGTAATGGCGCCTTGCTAGGTCGTAGCAAATGACGTAGCTGAAGGCTATGCTAACTATCGTCTCGGCAAATGAGAGCGTAATTTGTCAGTGAACCATCGCTAGCAAAGTAGGCTGTACAACTGGGGTGAGTGCTAGGAAGTCTCTCTAGACCTGCCGTGTGGCGGCGCTCGGTCTGCAATCACTGATAGTGGCGACACGTGGGTCCGACGTATACTAACGGACCGCGGCCGATTTAAAGGCTACCACCTAGCAAGTGTGGTGTCTGGCGGTGACACCACATATATTTTGTAAAATTTGTGAATATTTTGAAGTATGGTAGCTGTGTAAAACCGTTTATCAAATGACGTAGTTCAGAAGCCCATTAAAATAAACAGGATGTCCCAGTGCCAATGGGTTTAAACGTAATTGTTGGATGGACATGATGTAATTGTGAAAACGACTATATTGCAGCATGGATAGTTAAAATAAGCAGTTTCAGAGTGCACAAAAGAAACAAGCAGAAGTGTGTGCCACAGGTGGACACGTTGAGAAAGAGGCCTCTGGTACAAGGCATACTAATGTAACTTCCACGATTTGTTGTGGGAGCACTGTACTAGTGCTCGCACAGTGCAGTTAACTGAGACATGTGACAGAAATTGTAGCGCGTCAGCCACATGGGATGTTAAGCCGTCGCAGCCATACCGAGGAAGTCAACGCAGGAGCCTCCCCCTCCCCTCACCCTATCATCCCCCCCCCCCCTCACTACATCCAACCACCATTCTATGACAGGAAGGGCACATAGTGCTTTCGCCTACAAGAATATTGCTCAACAAGGACAGAACTTAAAACAAGGTTTGGAGCTCGTAGATATGAGAGAAACTCGAGACATCACAGGTATGCCTTGAGGGGAAACTTTTGTGGCGAACTGAAGTGTCTTTTACACAAGAAAGCAGGATGTCTTGGAACAGCAATGAAAGTTGTTACCGTATATTTTTATTGGTAAGATGGAGAATCCGAGCAGGCCAGTCGTTTCCAGGAGCATATCCATATACATTTTTCCAGAGCACACAGGAAATAGGCGACATTTAAATGGGTGACACTTCATTTTCTGTTGAAAGCTTGTGCGAAACTTCGTTTGTGCTTAAGCGATGACTGCACGAAAATGTACCTGGCGACCATCTGTTCCAGATCAGTGTGACTGATACAATTTAGCTGCTGCCACTCTTGAGACCGCATTTTCCAGTGCGCAGCACCGTACATCACGTAACGGGCTCACGACTGACCTCTCTCCACCGGGTAGTCACATGTGCTACATCACAAAAGCTAGACACTTCTTGCCAATATTCTATTTGTTTCTGCGTAACGACGAAAGCCGAAGGAGAGCGACCCAGAAAGAATTGTTAATAAAATGGGCATAATAAAATGTTCACGTTTTATTGTAGTGTGTAACGCTAAGGTTTGATTTGTTCAAAATTGTGTTTTTGTAAGAGATAACTGAACCAAACTAGCTGGGACCCAAACAGATCTTCTTGTGGAAACTTGACGACTGCAGCTGCGGCATCTTATCCCTTTAATTGACGCGTCTTTTCACGGATCGAGTGGCTACCCCCGTCGGAAGTTCGAGTCCTCTCTCGGGCATGGGTGTGTGTGTTGTCCGTAGTGTAAGTTAGTTTAAGTTAGATTAAGTAGTGTGTACTCTTAGGGACCGATGACCTCAGCAGTTTGGTCCCATAGGACTTACCACATATTTCCATTTTCTCATTTTAATTTTCATTGATTGCAAATGCTGCGCTCAAGTGTTAATTTATTTTATTGTAAATAAACGTAATTAGCTTCGCTTACCTTAAAGCATAAGGCCTCGATTAAAAGTTTTTAGTATATGGTGGGCGCCTTACATGGAGCTCGCAAAAAGCGAACACTACAAAATAAGGAACTTCGCTGATATGAAGACAAGTGGTGGAGGATAATATGATGTTAGTATCAACAAAAAGTGCTGCAGTACATCAATCTGTCTGATGTGTAGAACACTTGGTTGCTTGAAATATATGGTGTAAGGACAGTATTACATGGGCTCTGTAGAAAAGGGTATAGCTTGGGAGAACCTCTCTCTCTCTCTTTCTCTCTATCTCTCTCTCTCTCTCTCTCTCTCTCTCTCTCTCTCTGTCTCTCTCTCTCTCTCATTTCTTATACTGCGCAATTTGTTTCCATACATAGGGAAGTTCCTTAAATGCTTCATACATGTGACAAGCTCTCCTCAATTTGCTTCAACACAGGTCTCTGATCGCCAGGTGATGAGTTTGCTAATGAACAACTGAGTCCCTCACACACTTGCATGTTCCTTCAAAATACCATATAACTGGGCATTTCTCCCTCCTGGAAAGCACCTGCCAGAATCTAAGACGATAGCAGACAGAGCGTCTAATCGGCAGATCCTCAATACTAGATGAAGTACATGCCACTGATATTCTGCTAGCTTCAGCAGCTGTGAATCATCGCTCCAACACAACGGGCAACTAACACGTTCGCATACGGTTGGGTAACAGACCAAGGCATAACATTCTGAAGACTGTACCAGAAACACTAGAATGTAATTAATGATGTGCGCAAGTCAGATAATGTTTTCAGCGTTTTGTGGGGAAACATTTGTTAGTGTTAAGAAATTTTAGCTTGTATTTTTATATGTCGTCCATCCCCATCTCATTTCATTGAGAGAGATTTCTGTGGTACACGGAATAATTAACTTCCTTGATTTCTTAAGGTTAAAGAACGTATGTATGTAATTTTTATTTCCTATTCATTACTTCACTGTCATTCCGGAAAATTCAAATCAAAACTCCATCTGATTTAACAATTTGCTCCAAGTTGATCTGTTATGGTCGACAGTTGCTCTATGGGAGGACTGGCAACAATGGCCTCGACGTCAAAGCCAGACAGAACTACGTTCTAGGCGCTTTAGTCTGGAACCACGCGGCTGCTATGGCCGCAGGTTCAAATCCTGCCTCGGGCATGGATGTGTGTGATGTCCTTAGGTTAGTCAGGTTTAAGTAGTTCTAAGTTATAGGGGACTGATGACCTCAGATGTTAAGTCCCATAGTGCTCAGAGCCATTCGAACAGAACTACGAAATCTGTTATGGACTGTAGTTCTTGCTTTGATCAGCAACTGTGAAAACTGCTACTAACTGAAGTGGATGATACGGACTGTCTATTGAGATGAGGCTATCAGAACTGGTTGTGTCGTCTGACTCTGAAAAGAGACGTTGGGCTACTACAGGTCTTCACCACTTGAATGAAACTTCTCGATCAAAACTATTGAAGCGTAGTTTTCCCGAGGGCAAACGTTTGATGTACATAGCGGCTAAAGCTTAAAGTCTACCTTCAGAGTTGATTTATGAAGCTAACTTTTTTGGGAGTGTGTGTTTCAATAAGGAATACGTAAGCTGTTTTGAGAAACGTCCGTCAGGAATAACTTCTTTTGAATTAATTCTGCTGTATAACTTGTATACAGAAACGGCCTACTATAATTGTCAAAGGGTAGGTTCAGTGTAGATGATGATGTACATAAAACAAAGACCATTTCAGATAAGGGGAGCTTACCTCACAACACATCATTGTCTTAAATGTCAAACTGAGTAGTCTAATGTTGCTGGTGATAAATAGACACGATAACAGACCACTGGCTGTTCCTCCAAACAACCTGATTTCATGCGTGAATTTCATATGAAAATCATTCGTAGATTTTCACATTATTAATTCAGACAAAAATAGCTTAGTTCCACCCACATGTAACAAAAACGTTCATCTGCTATATACTTAATTGTTGTCACCATAATAACGAATAACATCTCCACGAGCGACGATGACAGTTCTGATTCACTATGAGAGTTTTGAGTGTCTAGGGAAAACCATCAACAGCTATTAGCCACAACTACTTAAGTAGGGGGAACAGATTGCGTGGTTCACACCCCTTAAATTTGGAGCATTGATCGAAGCAATTCCCGAGATTTTCTAATGGGATACAAATCAGGAAACTATGCCGCCCAGTTATGTTATTGCTTTTATTATTCATTGTGTCTCACAAATCGCTGTTTTAAAGCTGGGACGCGGTAAAACCTCCATTCCAGCAGTGAAGTGTTGTCCTAAGAATAGTTTTCTCGGACATCACTGAACCTGTTCCAGGAAGATGCTCCAGATATTGCGTGCTACCCTCTGAGGAGGCCTTCACAAGTCTCTGGTGAACACTGCACCAAGTGGCATTCTCTTGTAGGCAGAGAACGACTGCTCCGACCAGATGTCACAGCTCCAGTTCTCACCGGCATAATTTGCACCTAATGTAAGGGATCATTCTAAGAGGACAAATGAACAACTCCATTTCTCATGTAACTTCATTGCAGATGACTTAGTTATGCAATTTCATTTGGAGTGTTCAGGGGAAGGCGTTTGGCGCCATGAGAGCGTAGATTTCATCGAAAAAAACCTATAGCGAAGTCATTTTTCACCAAGAAGTGGAACACTCACCGGTCCTTCACTAACTTCTTTCTCAACAGTTCTACTACTGATAGTAATGCCATGGGGTGGTACGTTGCTGTACTCCTGCGAAACAGTTTCACACTTTCTTTGCTTCACGGTAAAGTGGAAATGAACACGTTCACACGCTGCACCTGTATATGTAACATACGATTACATACAGGGTGTGAGGGGTACAAATGAAGATATTTCTATTGATGAACAATGTTACATTAGTGTTTAGTTCATTTCCAGACTAATAATTATAGGTGTTACGAGTAGTATATATTCACGTTGACTTGTTTCTCTAGTACATGTGGCATAAGCAAGCCAATAAGCCAATAATGTTTATTTTCCCGAGGGCAGCAGGTCAGGTACTGAAATGTCAACATGTGGACGCAAAACTGGAAGTCTATACTCACAGGCATAATACACTTCGTGGCGAAGTTACGACCGTGCAGGAAACATAAGGTATTAAATTGTGTGATATTTTTGTGGGACGATTGTTAGACGCAGAAGCGGCTGGTCCCGGCGAAGGTTCGAGTCCTCCCTCGGGCATGGGTGTGTGTGTTTGTCTTTAGGATAATTTATGTTAAGTAGTGTGTAAGCTTAGGGACTGATGATCTTAGCAGTTAAGTCCCATAAGATTTCACTCACATTTGAACATTTGAACAGACGCAGAAGAAAACAAGCAAACACACTGTGGTAGGTACGTATTAAGGAACCAATAACCAAGATATCTTATGAATTCTACTTATCATTACAGATCAATAAATGATCTATATTTATTATTAATTTAGAAGCATTTTGTGTACTGTAATGATATGCACCCAGACAAAAGCCTGTTCTATATGCAGGGCATGGGCATCAGCCGTCCGACGAAGCATTTCGTCATATTGACAGCTTCCTCAATAATGGTGGAGTGCTCCAGGCAATGACGGGCCTCTAGGACGTTTTCACGGCACTGAACTATGCAGCAGTACTTGCCTTCTGCATTAACAAGCCCCCTTTGGCCCGATACAATGTGTATCTCCCAAGAGACATTAGGCGCATTGTCTCTGGTGTTTCGGCAGATATTCCCAATTTCGTTATTTCAATGTGCAGCTGTAGTCAGCCCAAACAGATAGTGATCATGAAGTCTTTCATACAACGCCCAACAAAATGACGTTTAAAGTGGAATTTTACTTTCCCAATCGACTGATCGGCCCAAATTATTCTAATGTGATGTTTTTATCGGTGTGTATTAACAGGGTGAGTAAAACACGAAGAATGGCTGGTATTCCAGCAGAGACTGAGCAGCGCTGCTGCAAGGCCGTAGCATTCAGCGCGGTCTTACGCAGTGCTGTGTCTCCTGCAGCAATGGCTATCCTTCATAATTTACTGACCCTATTCAAATACAGATCAATGAAACGAATATCGCACTAGACTAATGTGGGACCGTTCGATCGCATTGGAACGTAAGACTCCGCTTTAAAAACCACTTAACTTGTAACGGGAAACAAGCATGTGCTTTCCATCGACAATAGGCGTCGCATAAAAGACGTGATAAGCAGTAATTGTTTCGGCTGACTCCAGCTACACACAGAAAAAAGCAAATTGAAAATATCTGTCGAAACACCAGGGGAAATGTACCTGGCCACACGTAGGAGAGACATTCTGTTTTTTCCCCCTTGGACCATCTGAGTAGGTCGTCGGCACGGATGGTCTGTTCATCGACATCCATCGTGTGTCTGTCACTGCTGTGGGGTTGCCGGCACTCTTCTGATGCAGCTATCATGGCTGCAGCAGAGCTGCAAACCAATGACTATGCCATTTGGCTCGTCTTTACTATGCAGCCCTCTCCATGAGACCACCAGCTGGAGGTCCTGCCGCCTCCAATGGGTCTAAGGTGCGAACTGAGCTGTTCCCAGCTCGAAGTCGCTGGTCTCCACCCTGTGATATTCAGCGATCCTCCAGAGACAGTATGATAGCAGATTATCCCCCTGTCCAAGCTAAAGAAATGACAGTACGCGAGACCGTGGAAGGTATTAAGGGTAAAATGGTTCAAATGGCTCTGAGCACTATGGGACTTAACATCTGTGGTCATCAGTCCCCTAGAACTTAGAACTACTTAAACCTAACTAACCTAAGGACATCACACACATCCATGCCCGAGGCAGGATTCGAACCTGCGATTGTAGCAGTCGCGCGGTTCCGGACTGAGCGCCTAGAACCGCTAGACCTATTAAGGGTAAAATTACGACGTATTATATGTATACAAAGGGCACATTGGGTATCTAAAAAGCGACTGTAACCCAGGAAGTATGCCACTGATATCGGATATCGAGCACGATAGGCTGGATAAGACGTTCAGAGCGAGAGGTGTCAGTAACGTGAGATTTTGTACCAATGTTAGACATAGGAAACGGACTTTTGATTGTTCGCTGGTCGTTATGTCTGAGAATTCGACCACAGCAATCTTACCAAGGTCTCCTTCCTATAGTAAATAATAATACTTAATTGTAATGACATGCGATACGTATGATTATCAGACTAAAAAGAGGAAGTTGAAGTAGGCCAGTGTAAGAAAACGACCTAAAGACCTCATGTCAGTGCCTAAGAGAAGTGAGGTGGAGAACGTACTGTAAATACAGACAAGGAAAAGAGCACTAAAAGTGTGGGTTACTGAAGAACGGTTACTCCTCACTCATGTAGGAGAATGCAAAGTGTAAACAATTGTAAAGGTATTAGTGCCACTCATACAGTCAATTCCTCGAGCAGGAAGTTCGGTAGCCAAAGTGATTCTTAGCAGGGAATAAATGTAGTAGTATGGGTCCAGACAGGAGCCCATTATCGCATTAAGGATGCAGGTTGCAGCCAGTCGATGCATCATGAAGCCATACTGCCAGCATCCTCAGTAGTGGCCTACTTCTCCGAACAATGACCAGTTTTTGGGAAGTTTCACAGCACTGAAGTATGTAGCAGTACTTGTCTTCCACATTAACAACCCCCCTGCGTCATACATATGCCCTGGAACAGGCGGTACAGTTGGGCTATGCATCGACAGCTGACGTGTGTCAATCTCTGTCGCCGACAGCCACCTGATCAGCTATCTTAAATGCAGCCAGTCCGAAAATTAACGACCACAGCCGAACCGCCTCGCCATTAGGTCGCCTTCACTCTGCCGCTGTCTCCACGAGATCGCCAGGCAGTGGTCCTGCGGCCGCCCCATGGTCCAAGGTACAAAAAAAATGGCTCAAATGGCTCTGAGCACTATGGGACTTAACATCTGTGGTCATCAGTCCCCTAGAACTTAGAACTACTTAAACCTAACTAACCTAAGGACATCACATACATCCATGCCCGAGGCAGGATTCGAACCTGCGGCCGTAGCGATCACGCGGTTCCAGACTGAAGCGCCTAGAACCGCACGGCCACACCGGCCGGCTCCAAGGTACAAACTGATACTCTCCCATCTCCACGCGGCTGGGGTCCAACGCTGCCAGGCGCTACGTCCAAGCCATCAGTCCAGGTTTCACCGTCGGGACGTCACTACCATTTCCTCTTAGCCTGGCCAATGGCCATCTTCGATCTGGCAAACCTAGCTGGGAGGCCATCGCTCCATGCTGACAGAGCAACAGCCAGCTACTTAAAATGTGTTGGTAACCGAGGTCACTCGCTACCAGGCTACCTCTTAAAGAAGCCCTTAGAGACCCAGTACGCTACATCTACATCTACATCTACATTCACCCTACGGTGCGCGGCGGAGTGCACCCCGAGTACTTCTATCGGTTACTCCCTCTATTCCAGTGTCGTATTGTTCCTGGAAAGAAAGATCGTCGGTATGTCTCTGTGTGGGCTCTATTCTCTCTCATTTTACCCTCATGGTCTCTTCGCGAGATATACGTAGGAGGGAGCAATATACTGCTTGACTCCTCGGTGAAGGTATGTTCTCGAAACTTCTCGAAACTTCATCAAAAGCCCGGACCGAGCTACTGAGCGCCTCTCCTGCAGAGTCTTCCACTTGAGTTTATCTATCATCTCCGAAACGCTTTCGCGATTACTAAATGAGCCTGTGACGAAGCGCGCTGCTCTCCGTTGGATCTTTTCTATCTTTTCTATCATCAACCCTGGCTGGTACAGATCCCGCACTGGTGAGCAATATTCAAGCAATGGGCGAACAAGCGCACTGTAACCTACTTCGTTTGATTTCGGATTGCATTTCCTTAGGATTCTTCCAATGAATCTCAGTCTGGCATCTGCTTTACCGACGATCAACTTTGTATGATCATTCCATTTTAAATCACTCCTAATGCCTAGTCCCAGATAATTTATGGAATTAACTGCTTCCAGTTGCTGACCTGCTATATTGTAGCTAACTGATAAAGGATCTTTCTTTCTATGTATTCGCATTACACTTGTCTACATTGAGATTCAATTGCCATTCTCTGTACCATGCGTCAATTCGTTGCAGATCCTCCTGCATTACGGTACAACTATCGATTGTTACGACTTCTCCATATACCACAGCATCATCCGCAAAAAGCCTCAGTGAACTTCCGATGTCATCCACAAGGTCATTTATGTATATTGTGAATAGCAAAGGTCCTACGACACTCCCCTGCGGCACACCTGAAATCACTCTTAATTCGGAAGACTTCTCTCCGTTGAGAATGAGATACTGCTTTCTGTTATCTAGGAATTTTTCAATCCAATCACACAAGTGGTCTGATAATCCATATGCTCTTACTTTGTCCATTAAACGACTGTGGGGAACTGTATCGAACGCCTTGCGGAAGTTTGTGATTAAGAATAAAGAACTGCTGTTTCGCGGCAAAATGTTGCCCTAGACGCGGATGGGTATAATTAAGGCGTCGACTTAATGTGCTGCAAGACTCCAGAGAAGTGGCTCAGACAAGCCGAATACGTTACGCAATGTGGCACGTCGAGTTAAAAGGAACTGCTGCTCAGGCACTGTGACAGTTACCTCCACACATCGGCCAAGCCAAGGGGTCAGACGTCTAGAGATACCAACAGAGAAGAAAGACGGAATCTCCACTGAGCGGATACCGAGATTACCTCTATTCTCAGGCCGAGGGTCTGTTACGACTATTTGATGGTTCAAATGGCTTAACATCTGAGGTCATCAGTCCCCCAGAACTTAGAACTACTTAAACCTAACTAACTTAAGGACATCACACACATCCATGCCCGAGGCAGGATTCGAACCTGCGACCGTAGCAGCCGTGTAGTTCCGTACTGAACCACCTAGAACCTCTCGGCCACATCGGCCGGCCACGAGTGGAAGAAAACAGTGCTGCAGTAAAACATGCGTGGGTTAGACCTGTATAAATACTCCTCATTTCCAGGTAGAGGTATCTCAGTCTGCATGCATCGAGCTACGAGCTGCGACCTATGACAATGCATAGTCTTTGCTTATAGTGATCTATGGATTAAATGGGTCTAAACATCATCTCCTGTGGACTTAGAGACTGCTGTCCCTGACGACGAGCTCACGCAGTATCCGACGCTGGGGTCTTCGCGCTCCGCAACAGAAGGACCTCTTGGTAGCTTTAAACTTTAGTTCATGACTGGCAGCGTGCCGCTGCTCGTCCACTCCCACATGTATGGGCAAATGTCTTGCTCCCTGCATCATTCACATAGCCGGACTCCGCCGCTGGGGACCGCTCCTTCTGCACACAGACCACATCGTAGTCATGATCATCCTGGTAGTCCACTTTCGAGGCTGTTCCTGCCCACGGGTAATGCAGATGATGCAGCGACCCGGGTCCGTTGAGACGGTGGCCTTGCAGCGTCGCCGCTTATTATTTCGCTTCCACCAACCAGCGGTAGCAAGACACGAGCTGGTCAGCTTTACGTCAGCAGGTGTGCACTACCGACACCCTACTGGTGCAATCAGTCATTAGGGGCGTCACCCGTACTGATGTATTTTGAACAATAAATATATGGTTTGTTAATGCTATTTCACTGGCGTCTCATTGGGCTTCGAGTAGAGACTAGAAGTGAGTCGTTCACGAACGAATGAGTCCAAAGAAACATTTCACTGACGTAAACGGAAGGAACGAGGAGCGACTCCTAACGAACGGTCATTCACCATTTACTTCTGTAGCGGCCGGTCTCATTCCAGCAGCGATAGCAGCCCGTCTCGTTCCCGAAACGATCGCAGCCGGTCTCTTTCTTTTTCTCTTTGATGTCTCGATCAGCTGTAGGACACGTAATTCTTGCAAAGCAATCTTTTTTATGAAGCTTTTTTAAGATCTTCTGCTTGATTTAACGAGTAATTCTTATGAATACTTTTAATCTTTTTACTCTAGTGTGAGAAAGTTTACGTAAAAATTGCGTTTTTTGCATTTCTTCCAAATATAAAACGTGACATGGATACTTTTATTTTTCAGGTTCGGTTGTTACCTTGTGTGTACCCCATAGTTTGGTTTCTTTGCACAAGTGAAAAACCCTAGAATGGCGTAAAATTGTATTTCGTTTTTGTCTTAAAATTAATTGTTCAGAATTACCAAAACACTTTATTACTTTCAAGTAAACTATTAATACTGTTCTGCTGAGTTAACTTTAATAATAACGCCTACAAATACAACGAGAAAATCACATTTTCTGTTAAATATACATTTCCTTCCCTACCTTGTTTTACTCAGAAGCGTTATGTGGGGAAGCTCAGACACAACCTGACTTGTATATAGCTCCAATCGCTCGTTTTTTATAGATTATGTACTATAGTGTACATGAAAATTGACGCCTGTCTCAGTCGGTTAATTTACTACGTTTAGTTTAGCAATTGGGTGTGGAGCGTTGACATCTTCATTTACAGGCCACTATGAAGAATCTCTCTTAAGGTCTTTGTCACTCAAATGAAATTGTTAAAATTTTATTAAAAATGAGCAGTTCAATCCAATTAGTCACAATTTTTGAGATTTTATCACTTTCTACCTGGATCGTTATGTATCTTTGTCGGTTGGTTCTGCTTCACGCTTCAGTGTAGTGACTGTTTTAATTTTTTATTCAGAATATTAAGGCCACAGAATTAAGGCGACAGGATTAAGGCGACAGAACAGGGATCCGGTAGCATAAATGGTATTTCATTTCTTGTACAGCCATAACAATTTGGAGTACATACTTAGCAGTAAGGGAAATACAAACAGAACAATTTCAGTCTGTTGCTGTGATCGCAGTTCAGCTTGATCAATGAAACTAAGTTTTTTCAACACATAAATGTTTCTCACGATCCACTTTGTATGATGGACCTCTTTGGAGCATGAGAGATACTCCTTGGGACGGTTCTTCGAAAAGAGAATTCTCAATTAATTAAAAAGCAACAGTACTACATACCTTAAACTTTGTAAGGGGTCCGTAGGCCCTTACTATAACTTCGCACTTGGCACAGGTCGACAGGGCGAACAATCGATTGTGACGTGTTGAGAGAGCGAGTGTCGAGATGCGCCAGTGTGGTTGGCGGGAATGGTGTGTGTGTGGAGGCCATTATTGGAATACAGGGTTTTTAACCGAGAAGGGTGTCACCATCGCCGTGGTTAGACCCCTAAATAATAAATAAATACCGGGAAAGTGATGAAGTATCTTTATAAAAGTGATCAGTGACGTTACTAGTGCCGATATTTAGTTTCGCGTCTAGCGCGTCGGCCTAACCTTGGATTGCAGTGTTGGATGCAGTGATGGATTGGCGTGTGACGATAATGGCAAATTAAGAAAGCCTGTGCTGAGATTAGCCGTAATTAGATATGTATGGCGAAGGCAGTGGCTGTCTCCTTTTTTTGTTTTGAGAAGAATATAAGTTCCTAATTAGTAAAACTGTGTTGGTGTTCCTTATTACCATACATTCAGTATTATAGTATTGAACAGGACGAACTGGAAAGTAACAACTTCCGTAGCAGTCAATTCCGATTACCAGCCCCATTAGGTTCACGGTCATGTTGATGATAAATATTGGGCTGCTATTCGATCAGATCAGGTCGGGATGAAAGACGGAGGTGTTACACCTTGCAAGGTAAATCAAGATATCTTTTGCCAAAATGTTTTCAGTTAAAACACAGGCACCTCTAAAGGCGCTCGTATTTTATGCCGCTGTGACAGAAACTAATGATTCACCAGAAAAGTCGTTCAGTGCGGGTTTCATGGACAGCTTTTTCCTGTCCTGTCCTGTCAGTAGTAAGTTAAGCGGCCGAAATATGCTTAAAATAATCGGCATTGAATTAGTAATGGATTTATCTTTTCTTTTCAATACATTTGTGTATAAAATTTATCTTTTAAATGTATTAATACTAATCTATTAATTTATTGAATTTCATATTCGTTTCACACTCGTCTGTTACTGTTTCCCTGTGGTAGGTCACATGTTTTCTTTATAAAATAACTGGTGACGGATTGCATGCATGTACCCCCTTGGAGCGTTTTTAAAATACTGATTGATCCAAATCTGTTTATCTTTCTCCATTGTACAGATCTTCCAAGCACTGTCATGTTTTTGTCTTTTTTTCACTAGTTAAGTTTCGAAGATCTCTCGACATATTTACGAAATTACTGATACAAGCCTTCTAATTTTAGTGTGGAGTTTCTTATCTCCTTTGTCGGAAGTCATTAATTTTCCTAGGAAAACTGCACTCTCCATTGAGTATGACACTCTGATGTGTAATTAATCTGCACACCTGCGAACCATAAAGAAAGCTATTAATGTTGGTCTGACAGAGGATAGTTTATTTCCAGTTGTTTCATGCAGGCAATGCCCACGTAAATGTATAAAATTTTCTGTAAACCAACCGAAAACCAAACCATTGCACTTTCTACAGCTAAGATTTTCGTTGGAAACGGCAAGGGTAGTCCGCGCTGAGTCGCAAACAGGTCCCTTAATCCGTTCCTGACGTCTTCCTACCTAGGTTGTCGTCACCGGGCTATCACATCACCCAACTAACGTGACGCTTTGCAACAACACAGTCAGGCAAGGAAATCGAAGTAAATAAAATATCTACATCAGGTAATCAATGAATTAATCATGCAGAAGTAATTCTTGTATGTACTTTTTTCTGGAAATTTATCTAAAATACATAGAGCATTCAATTAGATAAAAAGTAATGGTGGGCGAGTAAAAATGAACGGTTCCCGAAAAGGAATGAGCAAAGTGAACTAGTTCGTAAAGATGAAAGAGTTTCCCTTCTCTGGTTGGCACCCACCAACACAGTCTGCTGTGGTGTTCGTCGACATCCTGACCTTGATCTGTCCATCACCACCACCGCCAATACTGATGGCCAACCCGTCGTGTTACATTTCATCGTCTATGCCTCCACTCGCCAGCAGAAGACGACCACTCACCACTCCATTCTCCTCGACACTATTACCGTAATGTGAAAGCAGCACTTTATTTCTGTCAAAATGACTTTGACTAGCTGTCGCTTTGATTCTCCACTTCTTATTTTCGGCGAGCAAGCTGTAAATTTCTGATCTTAAATCTCGTAAAGGGTTTATCAGTTATTGTAAACATGTTGTAACTGCATCTGTCCTCAAACCTTAGCACCATTTGAAGACAACAGTGTTGTAATATCTACAATACTGACACGTTAATGCTACAGAAAGAACAGCTTACCGAGGTGAACCAGGGATTAAAGCACATCAGCCCCTTTTGAGTAGAGGGGATTCAAGTCAATTTAGTTTTTCCTTGGTTTCCTCTTAGGCGGCACCAGGATGATTACCTTAAGCATGTCCCTGTCAAAATTGTTACCCATTCCAAGTTTGTGCCCTGTCTCAAAAGACATCTTTGTTGACAACGGCGTATATAAAAAGACAAGCAATACTAAGACAGTAGGAAATTGTTGCATTAAAGGGGGACACACTGTTGCGTTTCTCTGTCTCACAAAACATGTGCCCTGTGATACACACAGATAAATGGTTCAAGTGGCTCTAAGCACTATGGGACTTAACATCTGAGGTCATCAGTCCCCTAGAACTTAGAACTACTTAAACCTAACTAACCTAAGGATATCAGACACATCCATATCCGACGCAGGATTCGAACCTGCGAAAGTAGCAGCAGCGCGGTTCAGGACTGAAGCGCCTAGAACCGCTCGGTCACAACGGTCAACCACACAGCTAAAGATGCAGGCCCTACGCCGTACTATATACGCAAACAATAAATACGAGGTTGTATTTCTCCTTAGGTTAACACGGATCCATCTCCATTAATGTCATATGCAAACGCCTTGAGGTACTGTTACCTTACACGCCTCTTTGCATATTTTCATTTTCGTATACTTCTGTGACTGACTGAATAACAGAAGACTCTAAACTTCGATAATTTAGATTCTTCAGTTCTGGGGAATTTTGAGTAATTGGATAGACTCATCTATTTCCAAAACTCTTTGCTGGATTTGGATTTACACCTTGAAATGTAAACAACGCAGGATACGACCACCACTAAGAACATGCGGCTCCAATAAATGGAAACAGCATGACTCATTGTATTTGCGAACTGTCCAAAAAAGAACGGCCTAAATAGTAATAGGGTTCATGTTTCTCTTGTTTGCGACCTTAGTTGTTCGGTATTTTAGTAGCACAGTCCGTCAAACCCAAGTCTAAGAACTGTAGATCACAGGAGATCAATTGGATTCGAGTGCATGGGTTAGCTTCTTCTACTTCTTCTTCTTCTTTGTGTTATTATAAACTGGCAAGTAGTGGAAAATATCTAAGGGCTATGTTTCTTATGTGCAAATGCAAGGGAAATTTCTGTTTGGAAACAGTTAGAAGCTGTGTTGGTCACAATGGACGGGCTACACGCTTTTTCTCTGAGCAACAGTAGTGTCCTCTGGCATCCTCCTGGAGCACAGATACTGGAGCGTATTCAGATGTGGATGACCTGGCTGGCTATTCCTTACCCACTGGTGAATTGTGGTTAGTGAAGAGGCGCAGGGCTGTCCCCTTACATGTTAACAATAAATAACAGGTGCCTGCCGATTCATCACAGTACATCTGAGCCACACGATGTTCTGTTCTGTTTGTCTGTTCAGTCAAGTACTGATAGGAGAGTATGTTGACCATTGGGTGGTGGAGACCTGCAGGAAAATAATTAATAAGTCAAGTGCGACGAGAGTATATGCACTCGTTCCGAGGTGTGGAGGATGCTCTATCGGCAGGGCTTACAGACCATCCTCGGTTGTTTCAGTTACCTTGGAGAATTAGTGAACAAAGCTAGCTGACATGCCGCGTGGAGCAAGATCAGTGATTTGCGGCTTTGTTCCCGGTCTTTTTGTTTGGAGCTGAGTTCAGGGCTTAAACTAAGTGCTCAGGCAATTCTGAAATGGTATTGGTTGCGGCTAGAATGGATAACCGTAGGGGTCGTAATAACACGTTAGGCGCACTCTGCACACAGTAAATGTCCAATTGGATAGTTAAATATGCGCTGCTTGAATATGTGGAAGCGTTCTAAGATTAAGATAACCCTTCCATTGGTTGATGATGAATTACATACCATAATCGGGGAAGAATGTGATCAGCCACACATTAGAAAGAAGGATACTATCGTTCTGTCCGTGCAGAAAAAGCAGACGTTGTTAGTTAACAGCAGAAGCAATCATGCTAAGAAGCCGTAGTTAGTAAGACTTCTAGCACAGTCATAATAAGAAAGAAAAGCTGGCCGAAATCAAACTGGAATACCAGCGAATACGTAACTCCAATTCAATTATATTTGCGAGGGTAGGCTGTATACAGATGGTGGCGGCTTGCTTATTGTCACAAAGAATTCGATAATATCTAGTGAGGTTATTACAGATTCTGAATACAAAATAATATGAGTGGAAGTAATCGTTAACGGTGGGTCAAAAACGGTAAGCAAATGGTTTTATAGACCACCTGCATCAAGAGCTACTGTGAGAGAACGCGTCACAGGATACTTGGAGAATATCGCGCGTGAGGATCATAATCATCCAGCGACAACAGGGGAGGCATTCAGCTTGCTAGCCTGGGAGACTTTTTTCATGAAACAGATGCCAGGCACAGGGACTAGTATATGATTGCTCTAAGCATCATATCTGAAAATTACAGCAAGTAGTTTCAGGGTCGACTAGCACGGCAACGTGTTACATCTCCTACCGATAAACAATACATCAACTTCTTGATTCAGTTGAGTCTGTTATAGCGTCAATGACTACAGATGTAAAAATGGTGGTATATAAAGATAGAAAAACATGTTTTTGCTACGAAAATGTGACAAGAAACTCTGCTATGGGTCTCAAGCCCGATGTCTCTTCAAAGAAGTAAGGGGGAGGGGGAGGTGTAAAAAACTCGTAAAAAACAAGGGCTCATTTACCAAGATTGATAAAAAGCTGTTAGGGCACCTTGCTGGGATTACACTGAAGACTTAACCGCCGTGAAGGCAAAAGAATGGATCCTGGAACGGCAGGACTAGTGGAAGAAGTAACTCGAGAAATAATCCACATTGCGTTTGACTTGCAATAAGCGGCAAATTGATTCAGCAGATTTGCTGGAAATGTTTCCTTTGAGTTAACATCCTCGAGTTGCGTCTTTACGTGACTTGTTTCCTAAATCAGTGAAGATGCACTTTGTGATAGTTTCTAACCCTTGAGAGTAACGAATCGACCATCCAAGGAAATGAAAAGTAGGAACTCGGATTTTGTGGGGCCTTCAACACTATGCAACGGTTGAGTTGGATCATCATGAAACTTGCCTTGAAATGCAAACCCATAAAATAAAACAGAGAAACATAAATTTCCTAGTCACTTTTGATGTAATTCACGCTTAAAAACAGGAGAACTTAAAGATTTTATAAACTCTCTGAAGAAAAGAATATAATAGCAACATGACAAGAAACAATATTTACTGATGAACATCCCTTCGATTCAAAGGGATTCAGAATATTTGAGGGAAAGCCAGGGAGAGGATTTAGGAAGAATGTACCTCAAACCGGTGTGGCCGTGCGGTTCTAGGCGCTTCAGTCTGGAACCGCGTGACCGCCACGCTCGCAGGTTCGAATCCTGCCTCGGGCATGGATGTGTGTGATGTACTTAGTTTAGTTAGGTTTAAGTGGTTCTAAGTTCTAGGGGACTGATGACCACAGAAGTTAAGTCCCATAGTGCTCAGAGCCATTTGAACCATTTTTCTGTACCTCAACCTGAAACGGGTTTGTTCTAAACAAACACATAATAAACTGAATAATAAAGTTTAAATTAATCACTGAAAGACTTCACGCGCCAACATATAAATTATCAAACAGTGTTCACACTGTTCTAAAGACACATGCCTCAACAAGTGAGAAAAACAGCACACAGAAAAAGCAAACATATAATTTTTTAGCGAAGTATGTTAAACACTCTAGATCTCGTTCCATCGAGAACCACTGCTATACTAGTCGGAGAGTTTATGCTCAAGGCGGCAAAGAATGGTACATAGATCCGTGGCAGGAACAATAAAAGAAGCAACGCAAACAGAAAAAGACTCTTTAAGTCTATGCAGTAGCATACGTACCCAGGAAAAGGGTAACTCGACTAAAGAAACGTATATAAATGCGACAAGAAACAGATGTGGGTTATCTGACCAATTATCATTCACCTTTGAGATGAAAATGAACACAGAAATGGATGAAATCCTTGATTGCTGTATAGCACACAGTGGAAACATTGTGCCGAAGAAAGTTGTAAAGGACGGGAATGTTATCCATAGAGCAACAGCTATGTTAAATGTTGTTCCATGAGTTTGTTCAGGGACAATACTTTTCTGTAGAGGAAAGCCACAGTGAGTGGTAATTGTAGCGAAATGAAGCAAGACCTGCGGAGGATCAACGCTCGTACAGCTATTTGAAATTAACTCTGAACATAAACACATGTAACCCATTTCACGTAAATTAGCGGAAAGACCCATTATAATTTGATTACATGATTGGCATACAGTCACTTGAAACAGTAACAACAATAAAAGATCTGTTTCCGGAGAGCTCTCGAGTGCAAAGTTCACACGGACTCCGATTCACTGGGAGAATTATAAGGAAATGTGGCTGACGCACAAAATAAGTAGCTTACTAAACCAACTTGCGGGCTGTTATTGAGTATTCATCGTCAATCTGGGACCCTTTCACGGAGAACTGCTATCGAGAAGATTCGATACAGACCATGACCTATTCTCAAAGATTCGTTTAGTAATTACGTTCACCAATATCGAATGATAAACGCTGCAAGAGGGATGTTATGAATGGGGGAACAGTTTTGTAAATCCAATCGTACGGTACAAAAAGAATGAAACAACATGTTGCTTCGTCCCTCACACTTCTCACAAAATGACCATGATCAGAGAAATTCCACCTCATGTGGAGTCAAAAAATGGTTCAAATGGCTCTGAGCACTATGGGACTCAACTGCTGTGGTCATAAGTCCCCTAGAACTTAGAACTACTTAAACCTAACTAACCTAAGGACATCACACACATCCATGCCCGAGGCAGGACTCGAACCTGCGACCGTAGCGGTCGTGCGGTTCCAGACTGTAGCGCCTTTAACCGCTCGGCCACTCCGGCCGGCCTCATGTGGAGTCGATCAAAGTGATTGAGATGTGATGTAACAGGAGGAAGTTGAAAATTAAGTGGACTAATGAGATTAGACATAACTAAGTTTTCTCCAGAATCGGTGAGAAACGGGGTCTGTGTTAGTAATGAAAGGATGAAACAACAGTGTTAAGACAACGGGGAATAACTTACATGACACTAGACAGTGGGTTCAATTGGCTGCGAGCACTATGGGGCTTAACATCTAAGGTTATCAGCCCCCTAGAACTTAGAACTACTTAAACCTAACTAACCCAAGGACATCACACACATCCATGCCCGAGGCAGGATTCTAACCTGCGACCGCAGCAGTCGCGCTGTTCCAGACTGAAGCGCCTAGAACCGCTCGGCCACAACGGCCGGCCAACAGAGAGTATTAGAGGGCAAACTATATAGGGGAAGATAGAGACTGGAATGCATCCAGTTAATAACTGAGGATGATAGACGCGTTACTCTGAGTTTGAGAAGGTGGCAAAGGACAGTGCGTCGTGGTGGCCACACGAAACAACTCAGAAGACTGTTGGAAAGAAGTGACAGTTGTTCTTCCCTTGCATCATGGGTGAGTGGTAGGGGAAAGGGGGAATTACGGCGGTACCTGAAATACCCCGCCACTCACCGTAAGGCGTCTTCTGGAACATAGATGAATTACGCTGCTACCCATTCTTCAGAATAGTTATACATCCACTGTTGCTGTTCTTTTCTCCTCATTCTACTTCATGTTTCTGATCGTTGTTAAGTTATTTCCATTTCCCAACTCTTGCTTCCGATTTCCACTTCCCTTTTGTAACTCGTAGAACATTATCTTTACTCGTCTTCGTCTTCATAACCACTCACGGAGCAGTCTTTACGCAATGAATCTCGTTCTGGGATAGTTTTATACTTGTGGTCAAATGGTTGTTTGATAACTACAGCATTAGTAGACGTTGTTCCGGAACCGAAGGATTAAAGCTGTACGAGATCCCTAACTGAAGTGAGCCCAAAACCAAGACACGGTGCTGCTAAATACTCTTTTCCGTCTTTCCCTGTTTCGGCCACTGGAGTGCGAAGTATTGCGGCGTCCCTCCTCCTCGGCCGCTGACAGAGGGGTTTGACTCTCCCTAGGAACACCATTCCTCGAGAATAAATAGCGCGGACGGTTGTACAGAAATCCGCTCAATGAGCTTTAAAATGCATACACATCGGCTGCCATAATAGCCGACAAAAACGCCGTTAACGCCATTAGCGAGGCCACATTTTCCGCGCAGTTAGAAACAAAAGGGCTCGCGCCTGCTCCTGGGACATTAAGGGACGGCGCACTTATTCTTTCGCGGCGGCTCCTCCTGCGGCCGCCCCCGGGGGCGGGGGTGTGGCTGGGTAATTACCCAGCCATCAGCGCCAAGCGCCTCCGGACCCCGATTTATGCTCGCGGGCGGCGGAGCGCGAGGAGGCTGACCACCGCGGCCATTGTGTAAATACGCACAATGGTCAAGATCCGGCGCTGTCAGCTAATGAGGAGGCGGCCGGCACAAAAGAGACGCCGACAAGCCGCTGGCACGCCGACCCGGAGCGCATTATCTGCATAAGCAGCGCGCCGAAACACTTCCGTCTCCGGGAATGACCCGCGGACAGCCGCCCCCCGCCTGTCGAGAGGCTTTTTCCTCTCGGCGCCAGCAGGGGGCGGCGGCCGCCCGGTCTTGGCCGCTCATCCAAGCTTAATGCGCGCCTCTTTTCCGGAGGCGAACGCCGCTTAATATTGCATCTGGCCGGCGCGGACAGCCCGCTGGCGTCGCCGCGGCTGAATTATTCCGCACGATTACGCTTGGAAGGGCGCCAGTGCCCATAAGACGCCCGCCGCAGAGTTGCTGTGTTGCAGTCGGTCCTCGGTTTCCTAGCCGATCGCCGCCTCCGGGCTGCTGCGACGTTTTGTACAGAAAGTCAGCTTCCTTTTGTGGTGGCCCTTCTCTGAACCTGTTAGAAGAACGTAGAGTGGTGTGCGATACAAGGGGCATGAACCGATCAGCAAAGAAGGTAGCGCACAGTGGACTTGTAAGCGGTATGCTGTGTTAAAAAAATACGCTACCATCACGAGTAGTTAGGTAAAACCCTGATCTATTAAGCTATACTGTATAATATGAATATTTAGTCGCCTGTATACAACTGAAAACGCAATCGCCGGCCGGGGTGGCCGAGCGGTTCTAGGCGCTACAGTCTGGAGCCGCGCGACCGCTACAGTCGCAGGTTCGAATCCTGCCTCGGAAATGGATGTGTGTGATGTCCTTAAGTTAGTTAGGTTTAAGTAGTTCTAAGTTCTAGTGGGCTGATGACCTCAGAAGTTAAGTCCCATAGTGCTCAGAGTCATTTGAACAATTTTGAAAACGCAATCTAAACACAAATGATTTAAGAAATAGTCACAGAACACACACACATACCGAATATATGTGCAACGGTAATCAAGGTCAATAGCTCCGTTTTCGAACACTCAATACTAGGTAATCACTCATCAAGGGCTGTCAAAAAGTTATGCAAGCCTGTTAATCTTTGAGTAACTACGGCAACCTACATCCTTCTGAATCTTCTTAATGTATTCATCTCTTGGTCTCCGACGACTTTTACCCTCCACGCTTGATATATAGTTGTCAAAACTCTGCAGGCAGATTACAAACACAAAAAAAAGTTCAAATGTGTGTGAAATCTTATGGGACTGAACTGCTAAGGTCATCAGTCCCTAAATTATCCTAAGGACAAACACACACACCCATGCCCGAGGGAGGACTCGAACCTCCTCCGGGACCAGCCGCACAGTCCACGACTGCAGCGCCCTAGACCGCTCGGCTAATCCTGCACGGCGTAAAAAGACCACATGTGTCTCAGTATACGTAACATGCATTGAAGTTATAGAGAAACCACACAATCACATGTTTTCGATATACAAATGGTTCAAATGGCTCTGAGCACTATGGGACTTAACATCTGAGGTCATCAGTCCCCATGACTGAGAACTACTTAAACCTAACTAACCTAAGGACATCACACACATCCATGCCCGAGGCAGGATTCGAACCTGCGACCGTAGCGGTCGCGCGTTTCCGGACTGAAGCGCCTAGAACCGCTCAGCCACAGCGGCTGGCTCTCGACATAAAATAAACCATAGACAATAAACCTTTCTTAAAGATACGGCGGAATATATAATGCTGTCGAGTGAATATATGTTTCTCGTCTGTATAAATCAGCGCCCAGCTTACTTAAAACTTATAATGTTACTTTAAATACGTCTTGATTGCAATTTTTTTTTATTATTCATATGACCGGTTGCGTTTCATTCAGAACCATCTTCAGATCTGATATTTAAGTTACAGGAGTAACCCGTCCAATTCAGCAACTTTCACATGCTACGTAGATGTGACGTAGCATGTGAAAGTTGCTGAATTGGACGGGTTACTCCTGTAACTTAAATATCAGATCTGAAGATGGTTCTGAATGAACCGAAACCGGTAATATGAATAAAAAAAAAATTTGCAATCAAGACGGATTTAAAGTAACATTATAAAATCACTGATTGCTGTTATCCCATAAGACATTATGTCTGTTTTTGCATACTTAAAACTTCGCGTTATAATACACTGCAAGTTCTGTACGCGGGACGACTGCAAAATAAATGTGCGAATATTTTGAAAACATGACTGTAATGACATACACATTGCCTATTAATCACCACGGCAAGTACAGTAATTGTAAATGTCCAACCCAAAATCGCAGACAGTGGAGAATTCCGAACCGCATCACGCTAGCCAAGCAAAAAACAGAACAACTTGTGAGGTATTCAGATCGCCGAAATCAGGAAACTGAATGCCTAGTGACCTTTAGAATGTACTCGGCCTCGTGGCTAGACAACCATGAGCATCGCACCGTCGGACGTCCGGGGCAGCGTAGCAAAATACAAAAACGCGATTCTGATGCAACAAAGATGTAACGCAAAGAGATCGACTAATCGAAGCTGACCATAGGCTGTTCATGCAGAATATTGCAGACACGAGGAAACATCTTCATGGTGCGATATTAGCAAAAATACTGTGGGCCAAAATGAAAGTGCAACTCGTCAGCTAATTTTCAGTCTGTTAATAAAGGTCAGGGAATACGGAATCCACTTTCGATTATGTAGCTGGCTCTAACGTGTTTTAATTAGTAGAACCCACTATTATGACTGTTTCCACGGGCAACGTTTCCTGTCGTTTTCCATGTGTATAGACGATATCTCTGATAGGGTGGACATTGCTTTGACACCGCCCTTGGTGTTGTTGTCTCGAAAGATCTTTAACCAAGGTAATGACTCGAGGTTGCCAAATCTTCACCTCCACCACCACAAGTCACCCTCTGCGCTATGCTTCAGATCAGGCCGCCTAATGTCCTGTGTGAACATCTATGCGCGCTTTGATTTTTTCCTCATTTTTTGCTATTACTGGCGTTTTATTAAACATGTTGCTGCTCTTGTTGTGCGTTGTGTGGTACTTAAAAATTTCAGAAGCAATTTCGTCAATCGTTAGTTGTCAGTGTAAAAATTGCCGGTGGTCAGCCGACAGAAATGGCTTGCCCTTTAAATGTCTACTTCGAGGAAGAAAATTTTAAAGGCAAACTGCTTATTGAAAGAACTTCGATGGTTCTGAATGCAAACAAAAACACTGTAGTGAAAATCCTCAAGGACATTTTAGAAAATAAATAAGAATTTGAGGTGGTGTCGAAGCTGTTAACTTTAAGTAAAAACGATGTATGGAAAAGTGGATTATCAAAATTGATATATTTTCTTAGGATACGACGTGTTATCATGTTTATTGCTATGTTGCAGAGAGGAACATTCAAGACTCAGAATTGGACAGGAAACAGGCCTTTTTCAAGGTAGTCGCCTGTCGTTACTTACACTTCCACACAGTACTCTCACTATAGGCATTTCTTAGATTTTAAGCGATTCATGGAGAGAGAAGATGTAACCACGTGTCTGATCAGAAAATATAACACGTTTGTTATAAACTTAACGATCTGTTTCTCGCAATGAAGCCGAACGGGCAACTGCTTGTGTCTGAGATCTCTTACTGAGTTTCAGTTTCGACATGATAAAAATAGGAGCTATTCTTAAGATTGCGTTCCAGTCATATTTCCGCACACGAAAACAGCTTCCCGCTTGCTGAAAATTCGATAAGGTCACCAGGAAAAGGATTTTCGCAAACTTTTAGAGAACTCATTTTAAATCTTTATTCGCGTAATAAGACTGAAATGAAATCATATCGTACTTTTCTATGACATACTGACTCCAGTTCTATCTTTGTATGGTACAATAAATAGTTTGTGAGTTTGAGCGACCGAGTGAAATTTAAGGTTATAGGCGTATTTCCTGCGGGATGCGGGAATTTCGCTGCGCTTGTGTGAATTATAAAGTAATTTTGAAAATAATATGACTGAGGAACAGATGTCTTAACGCTTTGTCTTCCGAGCAAGACACAGCCACGTAAAAAGCTCCACAGGCGCAAAGACGCGAGCTGGCGCCAGTGCCATAGAGACTCGCCACTTGCGCCAGTTCCAGCAGCGCCACGGGCGGCGCTGATGATGAAGACATCGAATTCGCCTCGGCTAATTGCCGGCCGAGTACTATCAGCCAATGACCGGATGACAACGGAGAGAAGCCTAATCGGAAACACAAGAGCACAACTCGCCCACTTCGTTATAGATCATCGTCCAGGGCTAACATAGACAGGGAACGTCGACTATTGAGCTCTTAAAAGTGAACAGACGGCTGTTGTAAATTGCATTTGCTATGTACTGCGAAGTTTACCTACGATTATTTGCACTTACACATTGAAGACCTGTTTTGTGTTACATTGCATACAGTGTTGCAGATTTCATTATTCGACAACCACAAAGATAAGCAAATCTTTTTAATTCATTTGTGTGACTTTGTTACTAAGTTGTTGGAGTGTTGTAGAACCTTCGTTCTCCGGTCCTGTTAGTCGACCCTGGGGCATAGCTGTGTAATAGTGGCAGGGACAAATTGTCTTAGCGGTGTACTGCACCAGGAGCAGTTTCTCGAACGCACAGACTCAGTCTAATGTAACAACAGTGGCAACTCAGTCTCCACAGCAGTAGCGACGAGGCCTTTACAAAACTGGCGACGAGGGTTTACAAAACCAAAAAAAGAAGCAGCTTGATTATACAGTTTGCTACAAATATGCTAAAGGTCTTCCCGTGTTAAGGCTTGACATATAAAGTTCATTCTCACCTTCTTTATACGACTTGTTCAATCACACTGTCCTCGAGTTTTGGTACACAAAACGGGTCAGATCGTTGTTGCAGAAGCAACGAAAAAAGCATGCCAAATTTAAAAGAACGCAAAATCCCCAAGATTGGCAACGTTTTACAGAAGTTCGAAATATGGCGCGTACTTCAGTGCGAAATGCTTTTAATAATTTCCACAACGAAATTCTGTCTCGAAACCTGGCAGAAAACCCAAAGAGATTCTGGTCATACATAAATCACACCAGTGACAAGACAAAATCATTACGTTCTCTGCGCGATGACAAAAAAAAAAAAAAAAAAAAATGGGTCTAAGCACTATGGGACTTAACATCTGAGGTCATCAGTCCCCTAGAACTTAGAACTACTTAAACCTAACTAACCTAAGGACATCACACACATCCATGCCCGAGGCAGGATTCGAACCTGCGCGATAACAACTGTGGCCGGCCTGAATGGCCGAGCGGTTCTAGGCGCTACAGTCTGGAACCGCGCGACCGCTACGGTCGCAGGTTCGAGTCCTGCCTCGGGCATGGATGTGTGTGATGTTCTTAGGTTAGTTAGGTTTAAGTAGTTCTAAGTTCTAGGGGACTGATGACCACAGCAGTTAAGTCCCATAGTGCTCAGAGCTATTTTTTTAACAACTGTGAAGTCTCTGATGACAGTGCCACTAAAGCAGAGTTATTAAACACGGTTTTCCGTAACTCCTTCACCAAAGAAGACGAAGTAATTAGTCCTGGATTCCGATCAAGAACAACTGCGAAGATGAGAAACATGGAAGTAGATATCCTCGGTGTAACAAAGCTGCTTAATTCACTTAATAAAGAAAGGCCTCCGGTCCAGACTGTATACCAGTCGGGTTCCTCTCAGAGTATGCTGATAAAATAGCTCCATATTTAGCAATTACATACAACCTAAAGATAGGAAAATTGCTCAAGTGACACCAATACCCAAAAAGGGAAGTAGGAGTAATGCGCTGAATTACAGGCCTGTATCACTAACGTCGATTTGCAGTAGGGTTTTGGAACATATACTGTATTCGAACATAATAAAGTACCTCGAAGAAAACGATTTATTGACATATAGTCATCATGGATTTAGAAAATATCATTCTTGTGAAACACAACTAGCTCTTTATACTCATGAAGTAATAAGTGCTATCGACAAGGGATGTCAAATTGATTCCATATTTTTAAATTTCCAGAAGGCTTTCGTCACCGTTCCTCACAAGCGTCTTCTAATCAAACTGCGTGCCTACGGAGTATCGCCTCAGTTGTGCGACTGGATTCGTGATTTCCTGTCAGAAAGGTCACAGTTCGTAGTAATAAACGGAAAGTCATCGAGTAAAACAGAAGTAATATCCGGCGTTCCCCAAGGAAGTGTTATAGGCCCTCTGTTGTTCCTGATCTATATTAACGACATAGGAGACAATCTGAGTAGTCGTCTTAGATTGTTTGCAGATGATGCTGTCATTTACCGTCTTGTAAAGTCATCAGATGATCAAAACGACTTGCAAAATGATTTAGATAAGATATCTGTATGGTGCGAAAAGTGGCAATTGACCCTGAATAAAGAAAAGTACAAAGCTATTCACATGAGTATGAGGGCTGTAAATTCAACTAAATACTTAGGGATTACAATTACAAATAACCTATATTGGAACGATCACGTAGATAATATTGTGAGTGGAGCAAACCAAAGACTGCGATTCACTGGCAGAACACTTAGAAGGTGCAACAGGTCTACCAAAGAGACTGCTTACACTACGCTTGTCCGCCCTATTCTGGAGTACTGCTGTGCGGTGTGGGATTCGCATCAGGTGGGACTGACGGATGACATCGAAAAAGTACAAAGAAGGGCAGCTCATTTTGTATTATCGCGAAATAGGGGAGATAGTGTCACAGACATGATACCTGAATTGGAGTGGCAATCATTAAAACAAAGGCGTTTTTCATTGCGACGGGATCTTCTCATGAAATTTCAATCACCAGTTTTCTCCTCCGATTGCGAAAACATTCTGTTGGCACCCACCTACATAGGGAGAAACGATCATCACAATAAAATAAGAGCCGGCCGCGGTGGTCTAGTGGTTCTAGGCGCGCAGTCCGGAACCGCGGGACTGCTACGGTCGCAGGTTCGAATCCTGCCTCGGGCATGGTTGTGTGTGATGTGCTTAGGTTAGTTAGGTTTAAGTAGTTCTAAGTTCTAGGGGACTAATGACCACAGAAGTTAAGTCCCATAGTGCTCAGAGCCATTTGAACCATTTTTTGAATAAAATAAGAGAAATGAGGGCCGGCGCGGAAAAACTTAAGCGCTCGTTTTTCCCGCGTGCCGTTCGAGAGTGGAACAGTAGAGAGACAGCATGAAGGTGGCTCATTGAACCCTCTGCCAGGTACTTTATTGTGAATATCAGAGTAATCACGTAGATGTAGATGTAGAAACCGTCCCGACAGTACAAGGAAGTATGTCTCGAAGACAGCGTGATTTGTTATTGAGGCCTGTCAGAAGAAGTGAGCTAATTCTTGAAGCAGTGAGACAACTCACCTTGCAGACAGGTGAGAAGATGTACAGGAGGCGAGCACACCACTGTGGCGGAGCCCGGCGCCGCCGTGCCTTTGTCCCGTTGCGCGGAGCGTGCGTGCGGACGCCCGCGCAGTACGTATGCCGCAGGAAGTGAGAACAAATGAACACTGTTCTCCGGCCCGCCGCCGATAACTTTGGCAGATAAATGCCTCTGAATGATGCGTAATGTATTCCCCAGCTTTGTACGTGCGGGCGAACAAATTGAATTGAGACGAGCCCGCATAATGGGGCGGTGCTAGCAGCGCTTGCGCCAGCGTGCTCGCGGCACCGTGGCCCAGAGAAACCCCCCGGCCCGGCACACAGGAAAGCGCTTAATGGCACCGCCCGTGCACTACTACCTGCCGCTCCGGAAACAATGAAATGTATCCTCCTCTGGCCTGGATTAGCATACTTTTTTTTCTTCACTCCGCTCCTCCGCAGACAATTTCTCGGAAGGTGAGTTGCTTAATGCTGGAGCACAATGTAATGTTTCCACGTCGATTATACGTTCCTATCGAGCCATGAAATGACTCAGATCCTGACGGGTCCGTTTGAAGTCGTAGCACGAGAGAAACAGTTATCTTCCTGTGTGAGGCTTGTTACTCGCCGTCAGCCGGGTCTCGGGAGTATAACGAGCCGAAACTCGACACGCTGTTGTCTTCGCCGCTTCTAAACCATGTAATTATGTCCCAGAGCCTATCTTAGTGTACAACTATTGCATTTTCCAGATTACTTTCACTATCGCTGTAGCTGCTGTAAATGCACGTAGAGTTCGAGGCAGCTATTTGTGCTTATCACCCAGCCACCGGCCTTGTCGCGGGCCGGCCCGGGGTGGCCGAGCGGTTCTATGCGCTGCAGTCTGGAACCGTGCGACCACTTCGGTCGCAGGTTCGAATCCTACCTCGGGCATGAATGTTTGTGATGTCCAGAGGTTAGTTAGGTTTAAGTATTCTAGGGGACTGATGACCTCAGAAGTTACGTCCCATAGTGCTCAGAGCTATTTGAACCATTTGAACCTTGTCGCGGTGGTAACACTATTCCTGTCAGAGCATCGAAGTTAAGAGCTGTCTGTCTTGGCTAGCGCTAGGATGGGTCACCGTTCGAGTCTGCTAGATGCACTCAGTTCTCGTTAGGCCAATTGAAGAGCTACTTGACTGAAAAAGTAGCGGCTCCCGTGACGAAAACTGGCAACTGCCAGGAAACCGGGGTACTGAACGCATGGCCGTCGACATCGCCATCCAGTGATGCCATTCGGCTAAGTATGACACGGGGGTCGGTCGCCACTGTTGGGAGTTCCGAGGCCTGTTCGGAGGGAGGTCGTAACACTCATATATAATTACTTGGGTCGGATAGGTCGAAAGAGTACACTGAAGGCCCATATGAAGGGGAAAATTTGAGGCCTCTATAACAGCGTTGAGAACCAAAACCGTACGCTAGAGGATCATGGGCTCACAGCCACGTGACGATACAGCGAGCATATGCACGCGTCGACCATCCACGCACTCAGCCGTACTGAAAACAGAGGAATGGAGGCATCAAATGAAGAGCAAAGGGGTGTAACGCGTTTCCTGACAACGGAAGATGTGCTGGGAACGGAAATTTATGTAAGGATGACGCAAGTGTACGGAGAGCACTGCATGTCCGTTGCGAGGGTCAAGGCGCACTAGCGATTCAAACGAAGGGTGGATGCCATTGGTGGACGACGCACGATCTGGAACGCCACACAACATTACCGGTACAGTTGTCCAGCAGGTCCAGGCACTCATTATTGAAGGCCAGCACCGGTTGCCCCACAGTTCTGATTGAGCATCCGAATTGCAAAGGACGTTCAGTGCTCGCCGCACACGTGTATCAGTCTTCGATGAACTTCCGTTCCCGACATTCCTTCAACAGTCAGGTGACGCACTTTGCTCTTCTTCTGAAGCCTCCATCCCTTTCTCTTTCTCTCTCCCTCTCCTTTTTTATTTTTTTTATTTTTCCAGTGCGACTGAATGAAATGTACGGTCGAAGCGAGTGCGTTCTCGCTGTGTCGCTCGCGAATATTCATGTCATTATAGTGAAAGTACGCAGCACCAGGATGTGCAGTTTTTAAATATTTGCTCGCACCGATTGTTTGTCACTCGCTCCGCCCGACTACTGCCACTTAATACCCGTACTCGATATACTGTAGAGCAAGATAACAACCAGAGCCCAGCCGAACGTGTATACATATATCATCGGATGTTTCCGTGAGAGGTTGCAAAAATTTAACAGGATATAGAGGATGCTCTATTCAACGATTTGAGGTAGGGAACCTGGGCTCGGAGAGGCCAGCGTAAGGAGATAATAGAAATAAAATGACAATACTGTGCACTTTTTTATTTACTTTAACTACAGTTAACTGCAGATAACACCATTGACAATATGAACGTACCATCTGTTCTTATTTTAAAAAATGTGCTGCAACTGACGGCCATCAACCTCAATGCAAGCACGACATCGTCGAAAAAGATTGTGACGCACCCTGAAAAATATCTCTGGTGTGTTTAGAGTCACACCACAGGCAGCTACAGTTCTGGCAATTAATTCCACCTCCGTATCCAATGGGATCTCACGCACAGTTGACTTTAGATATCCCCATAGGAAATAATCAAGGGTATTCAGGCCAGGTGACCTCGCAGGCCATGGAATAGGACCTCCCCTTCCAATTCAGCGACCAGCAAATACAGCATTGAGGTGGTTGTGGACATCCACACTGAAGTGAGGTGGTAAACCGTCATGTTGTATCCACATCCTCTCACGAAAAGCCAAGGGGCAATGTCAATACGATATAACATAGCCACCTCATGGACAAGTAAAGTAAGCAAAAGCTGCATTACGATTTCCGAGTAATCAGGCCCCTCCCTCTTCTTTCCTTGCAGGAAATAAAGAATATACATGTACAAGTAAACTCGTACGCATGACAGTTGTGAATAAGCTGGAAAACAGTAATATTAGAGAAAGCGGTAGACCAGTTTACCTCCACATCTCCTTAAGCTGGCTTCTCCGACCCGAGGTTCGCTACCTCAAATTGTTCAGTGGAACGTTCTCTATGTCCTGTTACATTTTTACATGCTCTTACGGAAGCACCTTGTATATCTCGCTGAACACAGTAACTTACGACTTGATACAGTACAGAATAACAGTTTTATCTCAGTGTACAATTGGCTATAAACTTCGATACACAGCTCTGACTTCTAACACAATTCCAGGTGCTGGATCTGAAGTAAGACGACGCTGTCGTCTTAGATGATGATTACAGAGTGGGGTCGAGCAGCACTGCGCTCTGTCGTAAATGCTCTTAGTTAGCTGCGGCGTAGGATCCTTCGAGGGCGTTATTGTGTCTCACTGTTTAGAGGCGCAAAACGCGTGGGTGTTTTCAGCTCGTTACTAAATGCAAATAAGTAGGAGGCCGAGTTGAAAGGAGCTGATGGAGTCCAGGTTGCAATAATATGCGGTACAGCACACTGTTAGAGAGAAGGATTATTATTATAGAAACACATAGTACAATGAAAATTACTTATCTTTGGTAGTTTGTAGGACTGCAACTACGGCTATAACACCAAACATTCTCAGGGAGTAAGCCTGATAGGCCCTCCTCAGAGAATCCATGCAAACAGAACTGGCTGAGGGCCGATTATGAAAGTGCGTCTGCTTAGGTTGAAATCTAGCTAAGAAGTGAACGAGGCACACTCCAGTTCCGTCGAGCTGCACAGGTCGCTAGAGTGCGCTGTGCTCGACAGACGACGGGCTGCCAACCTTGTGTTGGCCCGGCGTTGTAGTTGTGTCTGTGACAATGATACTACAGGCGTGTCTACACCAACGTCTCTCATTCGTCGCTGGTCAGGCAGCGATTGTCCTTACTCGTAGATCCGTCGCGAGGTACCAACTCTGATATGGGATCTCTATCTTCGGACGAATCCATATATATACGTAGGCATGCTGAAATGCATTGCCTCCGCATTTTTTATGTGAAACCTTTTAAAGCAACCTTTATTCTTCATGGCTACATATTTATTTCTCAACGAAGTCACCCTGGCAACGAACACGTTTCTCCCAGTGAAACACCAGTTTAGTGATACCGTCGCTGTAGGATGCTTGTTGGCAGAGCCACAACCTCACCTCAGCTTACACCTCTTCATCACTATCAAAGTGCAGCTCTCGGAGTACTCTGTGTTTCGGAAAAACATGAATATGTGATGGGGCCAAATCGGGATTAAATTTTTTAAATTTGTGATAAGTTCCTGTGGGATCAAACTGCTGAGGTCATCGGTCCCTAGGCTTACACATTATTTAATCTAACTTAAACTAATTTGCACTAAGGACAACACATGCACCCCCATGGACGAGGGAGGACTCGAACGTCCGACGGGGGGAGCCGCCAGAACCGTGGCAAGGCGCCATAGACCGCACGGCTACCCCGCCCAGCCAAATCAGGACTGTATCGAGGATGGTCGATGAAAGTGAACACAAGGTGTCGGATTGTTGCAGATATCGCAGCGCTCGTGTGTCGTCTGGCACTGTTATGCTGAAGAAGAGGGTGCTTCATCTGTGGACGAACTCTTCGAATTCTAGACTCGATTACAGCACGCTGTTTCTTGCGCACTGACGTAGCTACGTTACACACTGTCAGCTACAATTCGTAGCCCTCTAGAGGCAGAGGGCTGCAAGTCTGTAGACGTGAAGAATGAAGACGTATAACATTAATACCGTTGTTTTATTTAAAAAGTCTTAAGAGTCATCTCATAAAAATTTTGGGAGCATAACTTCTCAGCACGCTCTCGTGTATATATGTGACAGTTGTACACTCGAAAAAAAAAATAACGCACAACAGGAATGTTAATAATTGAATAACAAATAGCACTAAGCTACTCCTTTAATAACACATTCATTTACTCTGCATTTGTGAATAACACAGAAACGTTCAAAGCAAAGCGATGTTTGGCACCAACGACAGGTTAGAAACGGCGCACTTCGACACAATGGACAAAGCAACGATCCGCGCTCAGACATAAAGCGGCTGCAGTGGAGCGTAGCGAGTGACAAACAGTTGGTACCTGGGGACGTTTGAAAACTGTACATTCAAAAGTTCGTAACTGGATACTATGAGAATTATAGCCTAATTTTTTTCCGGGGCTGACATCTGGCAAGCGAGTTTTTCTCCCCTTAAAATATGAGGCCAGGCTGGGGATGTTTCCTTGTTAGTATTTACTGTAATAATAAATATTTTGAGCCGGCTGGTGTGGCCGAGCAGTTCTAGGCGCTTCAGTCTGGAACCACGCGACCGCTACAGTGGCAGGTTCGAATCCTGCCTCGGGCATGTATGTGTGTGACGTCATTAGGTTGGTTAGGTTTAAGTAGTTCTAAGTTCTAGAGGACTGATGAACTCAGACTGATTCCTGATTCCTGGTTCCATAGTGCTCAGACCCATTTGAACCAAATATTTTTGATTACAGGACACACTGTTGGTGATTGAAATTGCAACAGCAGTAAAGGTACCAAATAACGAAATTTATTCTACTTGTGCAGCGTAGTGAGAAGAATACTAGATTAAATTCGTAGGTGATTTCGGCATACAGGACGTGCAATACAGTATACAGAGCTGCCACCTGTAGTAGCTGTAACGGCTCTAACGTGGCTGGACATCGAGGCTAACTGAGCCTTTGGCTACTGCTTCAGCAATCGTAGTGGCTGGTGAGTGATGGCAAGCTAGTATTACGGTAACCTATGACCATATGTTCTCAGTGGGCGAGAAGTCTGCAGAAAATGCTGCCGGTAAAATACACTCTTTACTGAGGCAAGACAGGCCTCATCGGGCAATATAAAATATAGTGTTCCGGCCGTAATGCGTCAGAGACACAGCGCCTGTCGTCCAAAAAGCCGCCTATGCAAACAACAGGTAATCGGGTTGTGTACCCAGTGGCACCGCATACCATTGCAACAAATTGTGGACCCCATACGTTGATGAGGAATGTAGCAGCGTTACATGGTAAACTTTGTTCTCCCTGGAGCTTACGTACACGGTTTTGTCCATCGCAATGCTGTACGGAGTACAGGGACTCGTCTGAAATGATGACACAGTGCCACTCCTGAGTCTGGTACTGTCATTGGGCGCACCACAATTGGTGCACCTGTGACTGCTGCTGCACCAAAGCACATGTGTGATAGCTGTGCTGACTGTTTGTGCTACCAAAGGCGTCATCACGCTTCCCGTCTGCATACTTGTATATCTGAAAATAAGCCCATTTCCTGATTCAAGGTACGTGACGTGACTCTACACGCCAGCACAATCAAGTGAATATTACACTATGTGATCAAAAGTATCAAATGGTTCAAATGGCTCTGAGCACTATGGGGCTTAACTTCTGAGGTCATCAGTCACCCTAGAACTTAGAACTACTTAAACCTAACTAACCTAACGACATTACACGCATCCATGCCAGAGGCAGGATTCGAACCTGCGACCGTAGCGGTCGCGCGGTTCCAGACTATAGCGCCTAGAACCGCTCGTCCACTCCGGTAGGCTCAAAAGTATCCGGACAGCCCCAAAAACATATGTTTTTCATATTAGGCGCGTTGTGCTGCCAAGTATTCCATATCAGCGTCCTCAGTAGTCATTAGACATCGTGAGAGAGCAGAATGGGGTGCTCTGCGGAACTCACGGACCTCGAACGAGGTCAAGTGATTGGGTATCACTCGTGTTATACGACTTTACGCGAGATTTCCACACTCCTAAGCATCCCTAGGTCCACAGTTTTCGATGTGATAGTGAAGTGGAAACGTGAAGGGACACTTACAGCATAAACGCGTTGACTGATAGAGACCGCCAACAGCTGAAGAGGGTCGTAATGTGTAATAAGCAGACACCTATCCAAACCATCACACAAGAATGCCAAACTGCATCAGTATCCAATGAAATTTCTACGACAGTTAGGTGGGATGTGAGAAAACTTGGATTTCATGGTCGAGCGGCTGCTCATAAGCCAAACATCACGTCAGTAAATGCCAAACGACGCCTCGCTTGCTGTAAGGAGCGTAAATTGGACGATTGAACAGTGGAAAAACATTGTGTGGTGTGACAAATGACGGTACACATGTGGCGATCCGATGGCAGGGTGTGGGTGTGGCGAATGCCCGGTGAACGTCATCTGCCAGCGTGTGTAGTGCCAACTGTAAAATTCGGAAGCGGTGGTGTTACGGTGTGGTCGTGTCTTTCTTGGAGGGGCCTGCATTCATTGTTGTTTTGCGTTGCACTATCACAGCATTGGTTCCCACTGTTGAAGAACAATTCGGGGATGATGACTGCATCTTTCAGTACGATCGAACACCTGTTCATAATGCATGGTCTGTGGCGGAATGGTTACACGAAAATAATATCCCTGTATTGGACTGGCCTGCACAGAATCCTGACCTGAATCCTATATAACACCTTTGGGATGTTTTAAAACGCCGTCTTCGTGCCAGGCCTCACCAAGGACATCGATAGCTCTCCTCAGTGCAGCACACCGTGAAGAATGGGCTGCCATTCCCCAAGAAACCTTCTAGCACCTGATTGAACGTATGCAGCGTGAGTGGAAGCTGGTATCAAGGCTAAGGGTGGGCCAACACCATATTGAATTCCAGCATTACCGATGGAGGCCGCCACGAGCTTGCAAGTCATTTTCAGCCAGGTGTCTGGATACTTCTAATCACATAGTTTATGTTGTAACACCCCACCCGTCACTTATCTGGTTTTGGGGTGTGTTCACCCCAGCTAATTGACTAACAGATCATTAGAGAGTGAAAAACTGCCGCAATATCGGATAACGCAAAGAAAGTAATAAGGCCCTGTGACTCCTGATTGAACTGCGGTGGCAGTGTTGACATCAATTGATTCAGAATGGATCACTTTTAATTAAAAAGGGTTTCACATTGATGTTATATTCAGCTATTGAACACCAGATGCAAATGTTGAACATAATTAAGAAAATGACTTGGGATTTAACTACTTGATTGAAAACAGATGCAGTCGATTAGCACAAATTTATTTTAACTCACGACCTTCAATTTTCACATTACATAACTCTCCTACCAGGCAGTGGTAATAAATTGCGTTTGCGTGGACTAAAGCGTGATAACTCAAAAGTAATTCCTATCGACTGACCCAGGCGTAATGCGAAGTGCGAGAAGAATTCTACAATACAGGGCCCATGAAACCCTCGTGGAAACTTTGCCGACGTGATCCAACAAATTAATCAGTGGCCGGAGCGGGCGCAATATCACCGAATACAGCGTGTCGGAGCGGCGTCGTTGTGTGGACGTCTGCCGACCTCGTGGTGCTGCAAGGCTGCGCTCGTCTACTCACTCCTAGCTATCTTGTTCTGACTCCCGCGAGAGTACTTCCAATTCCTTGGTCCTATGGTCCCATCGGAGGCCGGTGTATTTCATTCTGTCACTCTTCACCTGATTTACTTCAGACTCTGCGGACCGTGAATTCAGCGTGAAGTTGCTATAGTCACGAACACGCATATTTTGGCCACTGTTGACTGCTCCACCGTAGCTTTGCTCGGCTTACTTGCATGTTTCACTGAAAACGGGACGACGGGCATTTATCAACAGGCGTACAAGTTCTCCGTCTGCTTACCAGTACACCAGCATGGGGTCAACCACCCACTCACCGTCACTCATCTTAAGGCAGCTGGAGGCCGTGCCCCGCTACCACTTTCTCAGAGCTTGAGCCGCCCTAAGCTGCCTATTGTCGCTTCCCTCCGCCGCTCAGAGCCGGCCATGGTCAACTCTGTATACTTCCCTGGGATAAACTAGCCTCCAGTAAATCGACGCATTTCCACAAAGTTTTTCATGTCGTGTGAATTACTTTAAAACCATCACCCGACATTAATTATTCCAATACGTCCATACTATACCCTCTACAAGATGCATTGTGCCTTGTCAGTCATTTTTGTTCAGCCCTATTGTTAGTTAGGTGATCTTTAATGACTTCATGTAAGGGGCATAGTTCTTGCCATCTTACAATGTATATCCTCTCCGGTGTTAGTCGAGTACGGCCATGGAGCTCCGGCTCGGTGTTGAATATGGTTGGCGCGATACACATGGCAGTCGTCGGATCCCGACCACTGCAAGGAGAAACACTGCAGAGCATTAACTGCAGTCCTCGCTGGTAGACATTTATTTTATCACCATCATCATCATCGTTATTATCTTGAACAGTTTGCAGCCACAGGTTGGTTCTGTCTGTAATACAAGCCTTGCTGTCTAGTCCTGTTCTTCCATCATCTTCTTGTATTGACTCTGGTCCAGCTCTCGCCTCTTTTTTCCAGATCCCTGCTCCAGACTTTTCAGCCACCTATCCCTTGGTCTTCCTCTTTGTCGTTTCCTTTGCATCTTGATTTCATGCATCTTCTTGGGACTCCTCTTGTTTCCCATTCTCCCTAAGTGAGGTGCCCATACCATCTTAGTCTTGATATGTCTATCTTGCTCTGGAAGGGTTCCTCTTATCCTATGTTTCTAATGTCACCTCTGGTCATTACTCGTATTCTACTTCTGAAGAACTTCATTTCATATGCCTGTAATCTGCTTACATCTCTTTCTTTCTTTACCCATGTTTCCTATGTGTAGGTCAATATAGGGGTACAGTAATTTCTGTATATTCCTACTCTGCTTTTTTGTGGATCGTCTTTATTCCAAACCAGTCATCTAACGCTTCGCAGGAATGCTTCTGTCTGTCTTACACGTTCACTGCTCTGTTTCTCATTTCTTTCATTTCCCTCTATCACACTTCGCAAGCACTACACACTTTCCCCTTCTTCAGTTGTTCAACTCCACTCCTTATTCCCCAAGCCGACCTGCGCTTCTTTCTAGTTGTAACCAGGTACTCACATTTGCTTGCAATAAATTACATTCCATACTGTCTCACAATTTCTTCCCAAGCATGCAGCTGTCCCTGAATCTCCTCCTCCCTGTTTCCTAAGAACATCAAATTATCTGCGAACACCATTGATTTCATCTTGTCTTCTCCAGTTCCTTCTGCCCCATTAGACATTATTTCATCCAAAACCACAATGAAGAGGAGAGTTGCCGGTGCACTATCCTATTTTACACCAGTTGTTTGCTGGAACCAATGTGTTGTTTAATTTCCCACTTTCACACATTGCACATTGCAGGACCAATCCGTCCTTGAATTTCCCACTTTCACACAACTCAGACTTCTCAGAATTTCACGGTACATCTCCTCCACTCTGTTTGTTATCTCTTTTCTCCAATCCCTTCTTTTCTAATGAATTGAAGTCGGTAAAAAAAATTCTCTTTCAGAAATGACGCAGTATTTTGTGAATTATCGGCGGATGTCGACATGTTACGATCGCAGTTTGCCCCTCAGAACATGTGCTGTGACAGTGGGTGAGGCGCAGAACAGATGAGCGTTTCTTTCGGGATTTTCTCGCACAATGGACGGGGCGCATTATGTTTACGTTTACACTGGGGAATAACGACGTGGAAAGCACATCACGGACGGGGTAATCCAGTTAGGTTAGGGGCGCAGCGCGGCCCACCTGACGGGTGCCGGGCAGGGCTGCGCCTGTCCCGACAGGCGAGATTACAAAAGCGGGCACCCGCGCAGAGTCGCCCTGCGCACCCCCAAGCCCGCCTCAGGCAGGCTCTGTCTCTGCCCTGCCCGCAGCCTGATCCGCAGCGCAAACGCAGCCGCGTGTTGACACAGCGGCCATCACGGGCTGGCGGGCGCTGGGCGCCCATCTGCGGCCGATACATCACGCCGGGGCAAACAGAGCGCCGCGCCGCGGCAGGCGTTCCCACGAGCATCCATCATAGCGGCGCTCAATCAGCGCACCGCGAGCAGTCGATAGGCGGCCGTGTCGCGCCGGCTAAGTCGCCGGATTAGCGAGCGCGCCTAATGGGCCCGGCCTCGCCTTCTACGAGCGCTGCCGAATCGACGGCGAAAGCGTCCTCTGCTGAGGTGCGTTCGTGTTACTGCCACTCCGAAGTAGCCGTATGCTTCTGTTTATATTTCAGCGATTATCTGTTACCTTTCAGGACCTCTACGAAACAGAGGTACAGAGAAATTAGTACCATATCAACATCGTCGAGCGACTGTGTACATTTTCATTGCCAACATTGATTGCTTTTTCTCAGTACGAGCAGCGTTCAGTCTGTGACGGAGGTGCGTTCCAAGCAGAGATCAGTCATTTAGTCTCTTTGGCGGAAAACCAGAGCATCGCATATATTCAAAGGCGGTGAACAAAAGCACGGTGAATCGTTGGGCAAGGGGTCTGTCATCATCGCGACAACAAAACGTAGCCTTGCCTAATGTTCCACGTGCCGGCCAGCCCACGCAGCTGTGACTCCTGTGGTCACTCTCACTCGAGGTGATCTACGGAACAGAATCAAACAGATCGCTGCCCAACTGGACGTCTTTGTTGGTAGTGCTGACACACTCGTCCACATGTTAGGGTATCCAAAAGTGTGTGGGCGCTGGGTTCCTCAAAAATGCTTCAAATGGCTCTGAGCACTATGGGACTTAACATCTGACGTCATCAGTCCCCTAGAACTTAGAACTACTTAAACCTAACTAACCTAAGGACATCACACACATCCATGCGCGAGGCAGGATTCGAAATTGCGACCGTAGCGGTCGCGCGGTTCCAGACTGAAGCGCCTAGAACCGCTCGGCCACACCGGCCGGCCTGGGTTCCTCGCCGCCCAATAGAAGACCATAAAAAACAACGAAGGACCGTCTGTGTGGAATTGGTTGCGCTTTACGATGCTGACCGTGAATATATGTAAGATAGATTCGTCATTTCGAACTGGAAACGAAACGGCAGTCCATGGTTTGCGCCACACCACTTCTCCACCGAAGAAAAAGTTCAAAGCCAACCTCTCGGCTGGTAAAGTGGCAGCGACGGTCTTCTAGGACTCTGAAGGGCTTGTTCTCTCTGATAGCCTCCGTCATGGTGTAACGTTCAACTCGGAAGTGTATTGTACTACGCTCAGGAAACTGAAGAAACAATTTCAACGAGTCACTGTGTACCCATCCTTTCACAGATAGCTGCAGGACCTCGGTTGTTCAGTACAGAATGTCAAATCAAACAACCTTCTGTCGTCTAAGTTTCCAAATTGCTATTTTTAGGGCTACCAGTTTCGCCGATATATTACACCATCTTCAGACCAACTTACCGACGTCTAGGGAAATTCCACATTTGGTTCTAGGCGCTTCAGTCGGGATCCGCGCTGCTGCAACGGTCGCAGTTTCGAATCCTGCCTCAGGCATGGATGTGTGTTGTAACTGTGTTTTCTCTTTTGATGCTAGTCAATTGCCAGGATGAGCATTACTGCAAAGGGCATTTGATTCTAAAGCATTATGTCAGGGCGAAAAACATTAAATAAATTACTTTTTCTCTCTTAACAACATGTGGACAGGGTATGAGGTAGAATGAAACAGCATTTTTACATAAGACAACTTTTATTGAAAGTTTTGTACAACGGTTTTCTTACTGGATGGGAGAGCCTTCATGTTGTGTGAGCGGCGCCGTCTGGTTACGCCTGGCGGTATGTATCTCGTGTCGCCGTTTCGCCCAGTTGACTGGAGACGCGCATCGTGCTGTGGCCCATTTAATTATTGAGAACGATGTGAAACGGATGGTGACACCTTGGATGTGGCGTCCTCGTGTTTCTCTTCTCTATGCGGCCGCGTATGTCAGTGTTGTGCGTCGGCCAGCGGAGCGGCGCCGCGGGGGAAGGCCAGTGTCCCGGACTCGAACAACGGACTCCAGCTTGCCAGTCTTCGGCTGTCAGATCTTCATCCCCAGCTCACAGTCACCCGGGTACGTAAAAAACAGTCTTCAAATACCTTCTAACTTCTGTCTTCTGGCGGCGAGGCTGCTGCTTGCTATTCCATTACAGCAGCGGACTTCGTGCTTCTGCGTACGATGTAGTCTCTTCCTGCATGACGGTCTTCAGCTCCGAAACTGTACTGAAAACTACTGTGGACGCAGTATCGCGAAACATGAATTTATCAGTAGCACAGGAACATGAGCAAATTGCAGAAACTTCTGTTCGTATGGTAATTATTTCGTCTAAAGCATACCCACTGGTACGAGAATACATGCAATTGCCCGTGCATGGGACACATGGCAGGCAGGACTACCACAAAAGAAAGAACTGAGCAACAAAAAGTTCTATGTATACTGGAAAATGCTGGAAACTTTTAACTGAATGAGACTTTTATAAGTCCATCAAGTCTATTATTCGGGTGGACTAATGAAAACACGATTCTGTACCATGTGCATTGACACTACCCGTCTGACTGAGCAACGACTTTTAAGAGAGAACACAGGTAAATGCACATTAAAGATATCGAAATGCTGCAAACAATATTACGCCAAGCAGAGCAGTGCGAATCAGAACGTCACCGTTCATTTGTAACTCATGGCCTGCAGATGATCGAACCGACAGAAGGCAGCTTGAAAGCAGAATGGGTTATTTCTCTGCGGCGGAATTTGCACAGACATGAAATTTCGTGGTAGATTAAAACTGTGTGCCAGACCGAGACGGGAATTTGAGACTTTGGCCTTTCGTCGGCAGTTGCTCTATTAATTTCTTTTTCTTTCTTTCTTTTTTTTCTTCTCCAAAGGAATGTTCGTGCTGCCCAAAGAGAGGGGTGGTGAGAAAGTGAGCATGGGTCGCAACCCGAGGCCTGAGCAAGACGAGGTACAAAGCATATCAGTAATTTTACTTTTTCTTCGATTAGAAATCAAATCGTCCTCGTTCCCGGATTCGAAACACTCCATCACTTAAATTTTCATTAAAAATCAGCATTGGCGACCGAAGATTTCCGTCATAAGAAGTCGCACTAATTCTTCCTACGGCCTTGTCAAAGAGGGTGGAGGAGCGCACAGAGGTACAGGGCACTCTCTTGTCCTTGGGGTGGAAAACTGCCCATAAAGGAGAAAGAACCAACAATGATCAACGGCATGAGGATTCAGACTAAAGTGGAAACAATTGCATTAAAGACACTTATCGTGTATCCACAGGGCACGAGGCCTGTAACTGAAAAAGTGTCATGATAATTTCTCCACTGGAAAAAGATTCTGCAATAGTCAACCATCCGGATCTCTGGAAGGGGACTGCCAAGGGAGAGTTAACCATGAGAAAATGAGTGAATAACAAACGAAAAGATATCTTTTTACGAGTCGGGGCGTAGAATGTCAGAGGCTTGAGAGTGGTAGGGAAGCCGGAAAGTCTGAAAAGGGAAATGCAATGGCTCAATCAAGATATAATAGCGGTCACTAAAGTGACATGGAAAGAAGACAAGGATCTGTGGCCAGATGAGTATAGGGTAATACCAACAGCAGCAGAAAATGGTATAACGGGAGTAGGATTCCTTATGAATAGGAAGCCATGGAATAGGGTGTGTTGCAGTGAGCAGTTCAGTGATAGAGTTCTTCTTATCAGAATCGACAGCAAACAAACACCGGCAACGATAGTTCAGGTATACATGCCGACGTCGGAAGCTGAAGATGAAGAGAGAGGGAGAAAGTATATGAGGATACTGGAAGGAGAATACAATACGTAGACATGGGGGGCTGATACAGGAGTAGAAGAAACGGTTACAGGAGAATATGGGCTTGGGGCAACGAATGAGACAGGAGAAAATCTAATTGAGTTCTGTAATAAATTTCAGCTAGTAATAGAGATACTCTGTTCAACAGACACAAGAGGCGGAGGTATAACTGGAAAAGGCCAGGTGATAAGAGATGATTTCAGTTACATCACGTCACGGGCAGACGGAGATTCCAAAATCAGATACTGGGATGTAAGGCGTACCCAGGAGCAGATTAAGACTTAGAACACAATGTAGTAGTGATGAAGAGTAGGCTGAAATTTACGAGATTAGTCAGGGATATGGAAGTACTAAGGAATGAAGAGTTCCCTAAGGCTATAGATACAGCAAGACGGAATAGTTTAGTAGGCAGTAAAGCTGAAGAGGAATGGACATCTCTAAGAAGGATAATCCCACAAGCAGGAAAGAAAACCACAGGTACAAAGAAGGTATCTGCGAAGTACAAATATATTCAGGAGAATTCAGAAATACAGAAATACAAGTCGCTGAGGAATGGGAGAAATAGGAAGTGCAGGAAAGCTAAGACGAAATGGCTGCTTGAAAAATGTGAAGGTATCGGAAAAGAAATGATGGTTGGAAGGACTGACTGAGCATATAGGAAAGTCAAAATAACGTTCAGTGAAATTAAAAGCAAGGGTAGTAACATAAAGAGCGCAACGGGATCTCCACTGTTAAATGCAGAGAAGAGAGCAGATAGGTGGAAAGAGTACACTGAAGGCGTTTATGAAGGGGTAAAACTGTCTGATGTGACAGAAGAAACAGGAGTCTATTTAGAGGATATAGGGGATCCAGTATTAGAGACAGAATTTAGGAGAGCTTTGGAGCACTTAAGATCAAATAAGGCAGAAGGGATAGATAAATTCCATCCGAATTTCTAAAATCATTGAGGAAGTGGCAAAAACCTGAGCATTCACGTTGGTGTGTAGAATGTATGAGTCTGACGATATACTATCTGACTTTGGCAAAAATATTATCCACACAGTTTCGAAGACTGGAAGAGCTGACACGTGCAAGAATTATCGCACAATCAGCTGAAAAGCTCATGCAGCCAAGTCGCCGACAAGACTAATATACAGAAGAATGAAAAAGAAAATTAAGGGTGTGTTAGATGACGTTCAGTTTGGCTTTAGAAAAGGTAAATACACCAAGGGGGCAATCCTGACGTTGCGATTGGTAATGGAGTCAAGGATAAAGAGCCGCGCGGTGTAGCCGCGCGGTCTGGGGCGTCTCATCACGGTTCGCGCGGCTCCTCCCGTCGAAGGTTCGAATCCTCCCTCAGGCATGGATGTGTGTGTTGTCCTTAGTATAAGGTAGTTTAAGTTAGATTAAGTAGTGTGTAAGCTTAGGGACCGATGGCCGCAGCAGTTTGGTCCCGTAGGAACTTACCACCACCAAGACTAAAGAAAAATAAAGACACGTTATCAGGCTTTGTCGATCTAGGAAAAGCATTCTTCAATGTAAAATGGTGCAAGTTATTCGCAGTTCTGAGAGACGAGCAATATACAACATGTACAAGAGCCTAGAGGGAATAACAAGAGTGGAAGACCAAAAAAAAAGTGCACGTATTAAAAAGGGTGTAAAACAGGGATGCAGACTGTTGACCCTACTATGCAATCTGTATATCGAAGAAGCAACAATCGAAAGAAAAGAAAGGTTCAGGAGTGGAATTAAATTGCAAGGCGATAGGATATCAATGACACGATTCGCTTATGACAGTTCTATCCTGAGTGAAAATGACGAATAATTGCATGATCTGCTGAATGGAAAAAATACTCTAATGAGCACAGAATATGGCCTGAGCGTATATTGAAGAAAGGCGTAAGTAATGAGAAGTAGCAGAAATGAGAACAGCGAGAAACTTAAGTAGATAAAGTTAAGGAATTCTCCTACGTAGTCAGCAAAATAACCAATGATGGCAGAGCAAGGGGGACATCAAAAGGAGACTGTCATGGCAGTTGGGGCATTCGTCACCAAGAGACGTCGACTAGTTTCAAACATAAGCCTTAATTCGAGGAAGAAATTTCTGAGAATGTACGTTTGGAGCGCAACATAGTATTATAGTGAAACACCCACTGTGCGAAAAGCGTAACAGAAGAGAATCGAAGCATTTGGGATGTGATGCTACAGACGAATATTGAAAATCAGATGAAATGATAAGGTAAGGAATAAGGAGGTTCAGCGCAGAATCGGAGAGAAAAGGAATGTGTGGAAAACACTGACTAGGAGAAGTGACAGGATGAAAGGACGCCTGTTAAGACACGAGGGAATGAATTCCACGGTACCAGAGGGATCTGTAGAGGGAAAAAACTGTAGAGGAAGACAGAGATTAGTATACATCCAACAAATAATTGAGGACATAATTTGCAGGTGCTATTCTGAGATGAAGAGGTTGGCACAGGAGAGGAATTCGTGGCGGGCTGCATCAAACCAGTCACAAGACTGACGAGTCAAAAAGAACAAAAGGCAACTACCAGACCCTTTGACACAGGCGGTAACCCACGCCAAAGGCTCCTTGACCTCAGCGCAGCTACGAAGAACGAGGACGAGATCGTCCACATAAGCAGTACAAAGCAGAACGGCTGAATACATGGCCACTGAGAGGTATCCCAGAGAGGCGCTGACGGAGGCAGCAAAGCGACGGTTCCATGGCGAAAGCGTACTACTGAGGAGAGAGCGATCAGCCTTGTCTCACAAATCGACTTGGGTGGGGGGAGTGAGACGGCCATTGTAGAGTACACGGGTCGCCGCTCTGGGTATTAAACCCATTAAGACGTCGACGGTGATATCAGGGTATCCCATATTGCGGAGTCTACCTTCCAGGTAGTCGTGATCGACCCAGTTGAACGCCTGGTTGAAGTCAGGAACGGGCCAAAGTACAGACACACGATGGGCGTGATCAAGATCGATTATGTCTAGGTAGCGACAGAGGGCAGTATGTATTTAGTGGCCCCGCCCCAAGAGATTTGTCAGGAGGAAAGCACGTACCAAGACGTCACTTTAGGCTGTGCAGTCAATAGCCAGGTAAAGACCTTAGTGTCGCTGTTGAGCAAAGCCAGGTGGCAGTAATCGCTTATCCGTGATATGCCCGGAGGCTTATGGGTGGGAATGAGGATAACATCTAGGAGACCGTCTGGGATTTGCACGACAGGCGACATGAAGTCCCAACAAATTTCTGACCACACCGGCACCACTAGGGAACGAAATGACTGATAAAGCTCTGATGGGAGTGCGTCAGGGGGGGCGACTTGTTCATAGAACCCATCTGGATAGCATTATGAACTTCGTCCGCCGTGACGTCAACAAGCAGATCCGTCCTTGCACACTCAGGAACCGAGCATAAGGAGAATCGGGAGATCGCCGTAATGTTAGCAGGTTGTTGACGTTTCACAGAGTGCAGTATAATATAGTGTGCATTTTGGGCAGACCCTACATCGGTTGGATATCTAAGCGCTGCTGATCATCATTCGTAAGAACTTCAATCAAAGTCCTCCGACGTAGGCGCCATTAGCTGTCACGTGGTACAGAGACGGACGCTCCTGAACTGACTAGTCGCGTGTGCGCGGCCTGGCCATAGTTCCTTCAAGGTGACGTTGACAGAGGGCAGTGAAGTTGTGCCACATGGCTGTGACCTGTTTTCGGCATCAATCAATGTTTGCTTGTGAAGTTGCGCCCAGGGCCCGTGAGGAGTGTAGGCGCACCCGTGGTAGTAGCGCTGATGTCCGATTGGCTAGGTGCAAGAGGCAACGCTCAAACTCACTCAGCTGTGGGGAGTCTGCGCATCCTCGAACCCGGCATCCCTTGTGCTTTACTTGACGCGATTGTGTCTTGGTATAAATGAGTCATTTGTTGGATTCCGAACGTACTTTGTTATTTTGGGACGAGATGGGACGTGGTACACGCTGCAGTATGTGGCCGCAGATGAGAGAGTCGTTTGCGGAAACTTGCGCAAACTGATAGACGCAGCGTTTGGCAAGGTGCTTTTTGCAAAAGGTGAGTATCGAGTGTGTTTGATGCATTAGCTGTTCCCTTGAAAACGAACTGTTTGCTTGGCACACATTCTCCGTATGTTAAGGTACTAAGGATTCACCTTGAATACCATTTGTATTTCTCATCATGGTTTCAATTATCAGTTTCTGACGGCCATTTGCTCTCTGCTTAACTTCTAAGTTTTGTTGAACACTAATCTTGGCACGAACTGTAATATGTGGAACTCTGATTTCTTTTTCACCTCATTGTCAACTGTTGTGCACTATCACAAGTACGTAGCTATTGGCCGTAAATCATTTATCTGCTGCTCTAAAATGTAGCTTAGTTAAATTCATGAAGCTCAAGTTTTCCTGTAGGTCAGTGTTATTTTAAAGTTCTTAAAGGATTCATTACCTACAGTTAAGATCGCATATCTTAAATTGTACTTGTTGCTTAGTTTTTTAAATGTGACGTGTTGAAAAGATTTTTTATATCTATAGCTAAACATAAAAGTTTCATTATTCAACGTCTTGTCGCTCAATTGGTGAAAAGAGTCCTTAGAATTTCACCATCTACGTTATTTGTGGCCGATTCTGTGTGGCCTTAAGATTTTATGTTTTGTGTCTTTTACAATACGCCCCCTCTGTGTTTTAGTTGTGGCTTGACTGTCCAATGGGCCAATCTGCGAATGCGTTCCCTGTGGGCGGATCTGTGTCCTCGTAAAATTAAATTTAGTGTTCCTCCTGTTAAGAAATGCTTGGTTTTGTAATGAAATGTCTATCTCTTTGTCTACTGATTCACTTGTGCTGCATGTATTAAAAATCCTCAAGGCTTAATAAAGAGACTGTTTACTTTTGTGAAATATTTTTGTGGCTTACTCGCTTATCGCTCAGCCTAAATCCTCACTCCACCCCAGAATAAAATATTCCAGGGATAGTCCCACAACTGACATAATACAGACCACAATCCTTAAATTTTGTAGATAATTATCTGTAAACATGCACAGCACACCAATGTTCAAATAAAATAGCTCTAAGTACTATGGGATTAACATCTGAGGTCATCAGTCCCCTAGACTTAGAACTACTTAAACCTAAGTAAGGACATCACACACATCCATGCCCGAGACAGGATTCGAACCTGCGACCGTAGCAGCAGCACGGTTCCGGACTGAAGCGCCCAGAACGTCTCAGCCACAGCGGACGGCACACAAAGGTTCCTTTAGCTTGAATGGTTCCTTCCCCTTTTAAGCTAGCACATCCCACTCATTAGTCAGGTTGAAAGCGAGCGTAGTGCCCGTTTGTATGGAGTATGTGTCAGTCAATTAAATTTGCAAGTTGATGAATCAATTAAGATTAAACCGAATCAGTGGAAAGTTATTTTATTAAAATAAAAATATTGACACATCAAATAAAATGTTAAAAAACCAAATAGTCATTGGCAATGAGATGACATGAAGAAACCAGGCTGAAAAGTTGGGTGGTATACACTCAATAACGTTATGGTCACAATTGAGAAAACATTGAATATTTATTTACCAACTAAATTGCACGGCAATATCAATTAAAAATCATAATCCCAAGGACAAGCTTGAAACTCATGCCATAAACTCACTTCATAAACCGTATCTCAGCACCTGGGAAGAGTATAAGATTAGCGAAAGGGAAGGATTCTTCAAATTAAATACACACAAGCACATTTGTATCAATAATTCTTAAACAGAAAGAAGAAACCATAATGATAATTCCGTACACCAAACTTAGCAGGATGGATCGCCGAACAACTAGCTTCACCGGTTAAGCACGTGATCAGTAAGTCGTATCGAAATTATCCACTTCATAGGTACGAAACTACGAAAACATTTATAAAAAAATCAAAGTGGCACAATTCTGGTTGAAGAACGAACCTGAACAAATAAATATGTACAGCTGAGGGCTCACCATGTGGCGGATTGCGCGATGCCTAATTCAGATAACAAACACAACGTAAAAACAGAATTCACAAAAGACATTCGAATAAAAGAAAACTGCACTTGCACGGGAAGTTATTAAAAGAAGGCAGAAGATGAATTAGCAGAGCTGAAGGCTCACTACACCACTTGAGGAGCATGTGGTTGCTCTCACCATCTCTCACGGTACAAAAACCCGAAGCTCTCGAAATGAAATGAAACTGAACCACCGGAAGGGAATTGTGCCCCAAACACACATAAAACACACAACACGTTCATACATAAAAGACTCATATTAGCTGATACGAAATAAGGATTGGTCAAATCACTTTTCTAAAAAATAGGGTTAAAGAAATGACACTCTAGTAGGAATGATCGTACTGCGGGTGGCTGAAAAGAATTCTACGGTATGATTTACCTTGGGCGAGGCTGAAAGGAACGCATCGACATACCAAACTAAACCAAGTATTACACATTCCAACTTCCCAACTTACATTACTCGAGATATTCTGAACAGACACGCTCACTTGCCGAAACCCCAGAGTACAGTGCCACACCACACCACTAGACCGAGGTCCACAAGTATCAGCGGAAATGGGCAGAGAAAGTACATCCTGGCTGCCCGTAACAACTTGTACAATATCTACTGATCACTTTCCACGAACGTCTGTTTGATCTAGCAAAATTCTACTTAAAATCTACACAGAAGTTGGCTAAACTGCCACTAGCATTTACTGAACTCATGCCCAAGAACCTAAATATAAGGAAGTGATCACACACACACACACACACACACACACACACACACACACACACTAGCAGACGAGATAAAGAGTAGGAAAGGGAACACAGAAATATAGCATGGGACTTACAAATACAGCAATAAAAGTGTTCATAGGAGCACATATACATTTATTATATCTACATATGTGCGAAACGTAAAATATAAGTTTAGAAAATACTGTATCTGAATATTAAAGTGCTGCTAATGAAACACTCTGTTGTTTATCCTTCTCACCAAATTGAAAAACACAAATGCATTGATAAACACAAGTGCTGAGACGTATAAAAATGCCGGAGTCAACTCAATAGAACCAATGGAATGGCTCGCATAGAGACGTTTCAGGCTGTTTTAAGTTTTGTATCAGAAAAACAGGGTACGCACGAAGTTTCGCTTGTGTCACTGAACGGCGAATATACTCTATCGTACCAGCTATTCCTGCGAAATTTATGTGAAGAGGACATCCTTTTACCTTCGCAGTCTGCACAGATTTCTTACATATTTTATCTCTAGTGTATTTCTTTAAACAGATGATGCTAATCTCCTTCTCAGCAAGGACCAATAGCTGGTCTTCTTCCTGTACTCTCAGACTCTATAGAAATTGCTGTTTGGACGAAGTAGATGCTACTACAAAGATGGAAATCGGAACTGTTACACCATTAACATCTTGACTGAGCGCTACCAAACGGATAATCCAGTATTTCCATGCCTGTGGCGTATGTTGATTCAATTTCATCTCAATAAGAGCTTAATTTCAGTACAGAAAAAAGCCATTCCTATGGCTGAAGAACGGCAGGCACACATGTTGTCAACATTGTTTAGACTTCACTGCAGAAGTTTCACGGGGAAGTCCTTTAGCATGCTCCACACAATACCGATCTCTCCCCAAGCTATTTCGATATTTGTGGAGTCAACTGCTTCGGACAAAGGGTTCTGTAGGCAGCAGCAGACTTTTTTCCATAAAGGCATTGAGCGTCTTGTCTTCTAACGCATGGGAGACTGATTCTGATCTATCTTCCTACCACAGTAGTGCAAGGACGTTCTGTGAGTGTTTTAGGAATTTGGTGTTGAACCTACGGCCTGCGAGCTAGGAAGATACCTTCTCACACATGCACAATTCAGAAGAGTGCAGCAGTACAGACAGTGATGCAGTCAGACAGTGATCTCAGTGTTGGTTGCACTACACCCCCTGTAAAAGAAACATTATCACTAACAGAAATTAGTAACTCTATGTTAGAAAAAAATGAAAATCTTAGATTTTCGCTATTAAGGATTATTTTTACCCTATGTATGACTTCATAACATAGTAAAGCTAGCAAAAGTACATACAGAATGCTAAAATATGTGAAGCGAAGTTCCTAACTATTATAAGGTTCTTTAATGGTAAGATGGTTGATGACCATGACTGGGGTCGATAAAAATACAAACAAATTATATACGATTGGGGGACAGAGATATAAGTTACGCTAAAATACAGATTGTAAATACCCAAAATTGAATGAGGGTCGGTAAAGAGCAATCAATAAGAAATACACAATTAAAACAATTCATAATTCCACAGTGGTTGATCAATCCTTTTCGTTAGATTGGACATCTCGTGTGTCTGCTCCTATTAAGCCCGACAATCGTGAATATGTTTGACTACAGGTCACGGTTAAATGTACGAAAATTAGGAGAGACAGAGATGACTGCAGTTCTGAGTGTCAATTGAATATCACTTGCTGGCGCAGCACGAGCGCGTGTGATTACCTTGTGTCGGCGGCGGCATTGGCAGCTGTCGGCCCGAGCTATGAATTTGAGAACCTATTCTAAATGTCTCTCGACTGTTAAACACCAGTCTGCACATTTCCTATGTCTTCGGTAAAGCCGAGACTCCTATTTATTCCCGAGCTAAGTTAACTGGCACGGTACACGCTATTTCGCTGGAACAGCAGGTATGTCGTTGCCCTCAGATCGCTCGCAAGCGTTAACTATCAGTGCTTGGTGTGATTCTCTGTACTAGCAGACCTTGCAGTTTTATTCCTTATGAGTTAAGATGAGCCAGTGAACAAGTGTTCACATAATATCGCAATCGTCTCAGTGTGGTGCGAGTCGCCTTGCTCGAACACTCGACAATTTTCTGCAAGAAAAGAAGCCAACCACTCCATTTGCAGTTTGCCTATGTCAAAGCTGGTGGCCATGCGTTTTCTTTCTGGCCAGTCAGGGTGTTCGTAATTGTTATATCTCCACCCAATGGAGCTTTTGTAGCCTATCACAGGTGTCGTTTCTTTCGTAGGGCAGAGTTTAACTTAGGCTACATAATACTGAGGTAAACAGCTTTTTCTTTCATGCAGGCTTTAATGCAGGTGGCTACAGTGCGTTACCAATGTTCTGAGTTGGATTTCTCTGGACGTTCATCTGCGATCTCCAGACGTGTTCCTGTAGAAAAGCTTTCCGAAGGGTTATCGATAAAAGCAGGGACAAGGGCTGCTTTTGCTGGTAACCTAAGCAGTGGCTGCAGCGTCTCATTGTGTCTGCTAGGTGTCCTATGGCGAGGGTTCAGCCACGCGAGATGGCGTGCTATCGTAAAATTCTCCTTTCCCTGAGAACTGCTTCTCTAGCTTGGGTCAGGGAAATTACTTGTTTGCAATTACTAAGTGTGAGTGTTAGCGGTTTATATTCACGAAATGTCAATTTGTTAATTCATTTCACTTTACCTATCAGTAAAATTCGTACATTTTCATGAAACAATATCGTGTGACTACCGATTTAACTGGAATTATTGCAGGAATTCAATGTAAGGTATGTTATTTGTTTGACACCTTACAGTCTCACAGTGGGACAAATGTGTTAACAGTTATGGTGATAACTTTTGAAATAATAAACAGTTAAGTTACTATTTTTTATCTCTCTCGTGTTCAGTTGACCTGCCCCTTATACATGATGGCTATTTGATGTATCTGATGTTACTAGTATCTTTCATGTGGAAATCGCGACACATCATGATACCCAGAGGACGTGATATGTATCTTGCCATCGTATTGTCTTCGAATCAAGGCTTGAGGGATGGGAGAATCATGCCAATGCATTGTACAGACAGTTTGTAGCGTATTGGTTCCTCGCCACGACCGTCAGCTGTTGGTTGTCGCTGTGAGTGACAAGCATCGATTTTCCCGCTTCCGGGAAGGGGCCTATGCTCCGACTTGGGGATAACGGCCGGTCTTCCTTTGATCTGTCTAAAATGTTGTGGTGCGTGCTGACGAGGCTGTTTCCAATAGTGACTGAGTTCCGCAGGACGAGCTGACTGAGTGAATTGCCTGTACGTTAAATAACTGACTTTCCGCAAAACCGAGGAGTCGGCTGCAACCCTAGTAGGGTGCATGAGGACAGTTTTCTGGCCTCTGGGATGATGATTTTGATTCAAAATTAGAAAGTTGTTAGTTATTGATGAATAAAGTTTTCTCTCTGTGCAGAAAATTGTGGAAGAGTGGGAACAGTCTTAGTCATTTGTTTTTCAGGCCGGGTACTGCTGTCTAGCAAGCCTGAACAGACTCTGCAAGAAGAGGCAGCCAAGCAGAGGGTGGAGCAGCCAGCTAGCTAGAAGGATTGTTTGATGGCAACGAGGCATATTTAGCGAGGTTTATTAGAGGACAGTAATTTCTATTTGGTTTCAGTGGAAATTTGAAGTGTGGAGTTCTTGGTGTCTAGTTCTTTGTGTCTCCTTATCGTTGTTGACTTTAGACTGTGATCTTACGTTGTTTATAGAGGAGATGGTAACATGCAGTTGGTAACGGTGTAGTGAGTGTGAGTTGTCAAATCCAATTGTCGTATTCGCGAGTCTCCTGAAACTCGTTAGACCGTTACAGGGCAATGATTTTTTGTATAGAAGGAGAAACTATTTTAACCGTATCTCGCAGGTCAAAGTGAGGGAGATGATTCGTATTTACATGCAGAATATTAATCCGTATCTGCTAACAAACATTTCGGAGGATGCCTACGGAACAACATGTAGCGTGATTTCTCTCCCACACCGCACATCGGTAAGAGAACCTGGACCTTAGACGCAGCCGCGAGTGGAACATGACTAGAAGGTAACGTAGCTTCGCGGAAAGGACGACAAGGAATGTTTCACTTGGCGACACCTACTGGAATTGGAAGCACCGCGGACGCATTCATCTTCACCAGGAACATGCATCGCCTGTCGGATGCACAACGGAGGAAAGCAGCAAGGTAAATATTACACTACAACACGTCACTGTTTTGAGAAATTGACTGGCGAGGATGCTCGCATTCTGTGCTTGTGTTGGATTTTCTATTTAAAGTGGCGGGCTGCTGAAATCTGTGTTCAAATGGTTCAAATGGCTCTGAGCACTATGGGAGTTAACTTCTGAGGTCATCAGTCCCTTAGAACTACTTAAACCTAACTAACCTAAGGACATCACACACATCCATGCCCGAGGCAGGATTCGAACCTGCGACCTTAGCGGTCGCGTGGTTCCAGACTGAAGCGCCTAGAACCGCTCGGCCATTCCTGCCGGCAAATCTGTGTCAAAGGTGATGTATTCACTAGGGATATGTTGAATAAATGGTCAGGTTATTCTATTTCTGTCAATTTTGAGGAGAATGAAACAAAGGAGGAAATTAAAAGAAATTAGTAAGATCAAACTATCAAACCGAAAAAAATGGTTGTTACAATTAGGGACAGATAAAAAAGAGAATGACATAAAAAGTAAATAGAAAGGTGTTAGCAGGGCACAGAAGACTGCCGGAAAGGAAAGATACAGAGACGAAAAGAGCGCCGAGAGAGAGTGTTAGATTGACGGAAGTGTGGAAGAAAGAAACACGTTCAAGGTATATTGAAGCATGAAGCATATAAAAGGAGCTAAAGAAAGGACCAGGACGCGAAGGAGAAGAATCAGAGGACTGAAATTCTACATCACTGCAAGGGAATGATGGTCATTACATTGACTGAAATAATCTTTCCTAGAATAATCTGGAGAAGACACTGTCTGTTGCCTGTAATATTACAGGTTAAAAAAAAAAAAAAAACAAAGAATAGAGAGAGTGGGAAAACCAGTGCGTGCATCTGATGAGAGGAGACCACTTTTTGAATCCGTTGCGGCACTATCTCGTATTGCTGAGGAGATAGGGACCGCCGTTAATAATGAGCTGTCAGAAATATTTTGTCTGCAAAAGCCGGAACTGGAAGATGTATTTGAAATCTAGGATGAAAAAGAACTGTTAACCAGTTATCAAGTGTGGAACGGTTTTCCGGAAATATTCCAGCCCGAATGATAATTGGGAATAAGATACGAAGAAAGTGGACGGAATGAGATTGATATTTTTCGGTAATATGCGAGGCAGAGGAAATCGAAATAAAACTCAGAAAAATGGTGTAGCTTCAGTGGTGCGAGGCTACTGAGAGCGTCCGACAGCACGTGCAGTCGCGGGCACCAGAGGGAATTGCTCAAATTTAGGCGCGGCTGTGACGCAGGAGACACGCGAAGGCGAAATCGAAGCCGAAATCAGCTGCAAAGCACAGAGCCTGGAGAAAGGCGGAGTTCCCATCGCCGCTTCATCGCTCGAAGAAATCTCACTATAATGGTTCAGATCCTCCCAGTCGGTCTCTACAACCTCCAGTAAACGACGTGCTGAGCCTTCCAGAATCCTCCTCAGTACTGCCAATTAGTAGGCTGAATCCGCGACAAGTTTACAGTGAATACATCACTGACACGTCGCCATTCAAGTAAGCGGTCCAAGCACAGAGACGTTCTATATTTAAAGTAGTCTGTGAAAGTGCGTGTAGATCTCGGATACCAAGGATACGTTCAGGTCACCTGTAGGTGCCAATGTGTCCGTGCTAGAAGTCGCTTGATGGGTGATTTTCAATAATGAGAAATGTTTTCTTTGTGTTACTGCTAAGTTTATGTGTTTCTGTATTGCTTGACTGCAGCAGCATATGTTTTTTATGACTACTTAGGCGTGATTTTAATTATGTTTACCTTGGACGCTGAATTTTATTTGATTTTTACCTAAGTGTTTCATTTACATTTTGTTCGCTATTATCCTGTGGACAGGCAGGTCACGAAATTTTATGCTCTGATTAATTATGATTTGTCTTGTATTTCTTCCCAAACGGTAATTTCCTTTTATTGTGTGATGCAGTTTTTAATTCAGTTTACTTAAAAATTTACAAAAGTATACACAAATCCCATTTGCTTCTTTAGCTTGGTGACATCTGTTTAGTTTATTATGGCGTGGATAGCTGCGTCCTTAGGTTTTTTGTTACTTTGCATGGATTGATTCTACATTATTCTATCTCTCAATTTAAAAAGATTCTTAGTTTCATGGTCGAAAATAAATTTTTCGCAGGAAGCTGAGATTTTGGATTCATTTCGTGTTAAAGCTAAAAAATTTCCTTACTTTTTAATTTTCATTAATTTATTAGTAACGATTAGATAGTGGAAGAGACAGACAGTTACTATGTACCGATTTGCTGTCATTTTCCCCGTGTTTCTTTCCTTGGTCATAGATGACTGTATGTTATGAAATAAAATAAATTTAGACTTCGGGTACCTTGTCTCTGTTTCCTTTGCTTAATAATATCAGGTACCTGGAACTCTACGTATAATGCGATGTAGTTCTGTTCTCGAATAACAGGTTAAGGGGACATATGTGGCCTCTGTAAACATCAACCAGCTATCCATGTCCTGCATATTACGTGAAGTTATCGGCTCCAAGGTTTTCATTGTCGTAGTTAGGAGTAAATTCATCTGTCTCCGACAAATGGGACGCCTATGTAGTGTAACGGTTCCCGGTCGCGAGATTGACCAGCACTCGTTTTTGTGAGCGGCAACGCCGGTTGCCGACATCCGGGTACGCCTAACACAGCGTGGACAAATTAGGTGCCAGGAAGTAATGTTTTTTAACAACGAGAAGGACTTGGCGAGGTTTATTAGAGCCTAATTTTTTCGTCTGGGTTCAGTGTAAACTTCGAATGTGACTCTATTGTGCTTGTCTTTGCCGTTTAGACTGTGATCGTTTATTGTTTATAGAGCAGATGGCAGAAACTATTTGATGACGGTATAGTGAGTGTCTGCGATGTTCATTCACTAATCCAGTAGTCGTGTTTTACAGACTTTTGAAAGTAGTTAGACTGCTACGAGGTATTGAGTGATGCTGTAGAAGAAGACTATTTTAATACCGTCTCGCTGATTGAAGAGACGCTGATGACCCTCCTTTAGAATGATTGATTGTGGAACCGAGCAAATTATTAATCCGAGTCCACTGTGTCAGGTCATTTTTTCGGACACCCACGTTGCTAAGAGAGGCTGGACTCTGGCCGCGACCACGAGAGCCTTTTCGCCAGACGTTTTTGAAGCTATGTGGACAGAGAGAAAATGAATGTTTCAAGTTTCTCAATTTGAGTGTAGTACAGTGTCTGCAGAACGAGAAGTGACAACTTAGAACAGTAGTGTAGTAAGAATAGTCCTTCCTGCAGGACTAGACCACGAGAAAATCGTACTATGTTCAACTGGCTCTGACGAATAGACAGAAGACAACAGCTGAAATTCGTTACGAATATATGCATACTGAAGTGACGAGTGAAAATCTGTACCGAAGATGGGATTCGAACCTGGGTCTCCAGCTCACCTCGGCACAGTAGCTTTGCACAACTGCACGGACTACACTAGCACGCGTTCTTCCAAGCGTGCTGAGGCGTGAATAGGAATACTGTCATTCAAACACTGAAACACATCTTTAATTGTCTATTTGTTGTCGATGTACACTGAGCGATCTCTTCCCATATAACGTCCCAGAAGTGTTATTAGTTTATTGCATAATTTTTCAGAGTATGTTTCTATAGTTGCTGCACATATTGTAAGCTAAGAAACCAAGTACAGCTCTAGTTTGACAATAACATAGAACAAACATTTTAAATTTCGAAACGACCTGTTTTGACGGAATACAGTGCTTGAAAGTCAGGCACCCTTCCAGCCGAAGGACACTGTCATGCGTTTTGGACCGAAGTGAGAACTGATCTGAATTTTTTTTATGCACCCACCACGTCTCGAAGATTTCCATTCCCGAAAGGAAAACGTGAAATGATTTTCTCGGCTTCGACAAACTGAAAGGCCAGGACACCATATTCTCATCCGAAGACGAAGTGGTACGTCGAGACGTGTAAATCCGGCATCCGGTCTATTGGAGCTGTTGACTCTTGCCGTGTATGTATACATTGTTAGCACAGGGCGCACGCAAATTCGTCATCTGCCTGGCAGAAAAAGTAAATCGTCATGAGAGGGAGGAGGAAATGAAATGAAAATTCACGGTTTGTGATAGTATGTAATTTATTTCAGTGATTACAAAATCGAGTCAAATTTACAAAAAGTGTGGCAGTATCAGCCGACTTTTCAACAAGACGTTGCAGCCTCTATGGCCTCGATGCACGATTTGATTGGGAAGCCATTGTATCGTCTCCTAAGGCAGGCTGGCTTACAGGTGTAACTGGTCCATCATATCCTCGATACAGACAGTGGGGCGGAGTTGACGTTCGAACACAGACATGTACTCTTGGGAACAGATCTGGTCAACTTGATGGTTACAGGAGTGCCTCAACATCACGCAGACAGTTCATTGAGACACGTGCTATGTGCAGCCTGTCGAAACATGCCTACCCCTCCTCCCCATGCTGTCACATGAAAGGCTACACATGAAGACGCAGATTGTCCGTGGCGCACTTCTGTGCCATCAAGACTGCCCTCAATCAGCAGCAGCCACAACCGGCATCGCACCGTGACTAGAGTAGTAACACTGTCTCCCCAAAACATTGGAAGAATGAGACCTCTCCACAAGTCGTCGTCACACTCGACGACCACGCCCGTCCGAAGCAGAAGGCCACCGTGATTCATCGCTGAACATAGTGCACCCCGTTGTCCAGAAGCTCAGCCGGCCGAGGTGGTCTATCGGTTCTATGCGCTTCAGTCCGGAACCGCGCGACCGCTACGGTCGCAGGTTCGAATCCTGCCTCGGGCATGAATGTGTGTGATGTCCTTAGGTTAGGGAGGTTTAAGTAGTTCTAAGTTCTAGGGGACTGATGACCTCAGATGTTAAATCCCATAGTGCTCAAAGCCATTTGAACCATTTGAACCAGAAGCTCATGTTTCCATGCTGCGGCCCTCTCCAAACGCAGCGGTTTGTTTTGTGGTGTTACTGTCACGTGCGAACGCCCCACAAATCTGGATGTTGCACGATTCGATCAGCCGGCCAAAAGGAGTCCCACAATAGCACACCTTTCAAATTCTGGCCGGCGCTGGTAATGCTGTCTCACACGAGCAGCTCAACATCAGACGCTGATCACGCCCCTTCTATACACTGCTGCACTCTGGTGACCGTTCTACCTGTCACGGAGAATTACAGATCAATTATACACCAGCCGATGGTGTGTAAGTGTACGAAGTTACATTCAGATCCGACAATGGGGCTTCTGGACGCTTCCCTTTTCGTCAGTCAGAGTATGTGTCGCAAGGTTCAAATGGCTCTGAGCACTATGGGACTTAACATCTGAATTCATCAGTCCCCTAGACTTAGAACTACTTAAACCTAACTAACCTAAGGACATCAGACACATCCATTCCAGAGGCAGGATTCGAACCTGCGACCGTAGCGGTCGTGCGGTTCTAGACTGAAGCGCCTAGAACCGCTCGGCCACACCGGCCGGCGTGTCGCAAGGAATCTGTGAGTTAAACGACGTTGCCGACATTCGAATGAACCGCATAACGCCTTCTCTCTGTTTATGGCGGTGCGACCGGACGCGTGGGAGCTCCCAGCGGCAGACAGCAGGTACAGTTAGGCAGGCCAGGCCACCAAGGGCGGCTATTGACAGCAGAGGCGCTCTGTTCCGCCACGCAGTCAGTCACGCAGGCCGGCGTCGCACGGAGCTATCGCCTCCCTTCACACCCAGCGAAACGAGTACCTCGCTTTGGTCGAGCTCCCCTTTTGGAGATGAGTTCGTATTGTCCTGCTTATCGCCGCAAAGCCGGAAGCGACCAACGATTTCTTCGCCTCGTTGGTCGTAATACTGTGCCGCTATCCCGTAAGCAGCTGGCTTTGTGTGTAAAGTGGAAGAAGGGCGTGAACTACAGCGATAATGATGGCGGAAGCAGATACGACGAAAAGTTACTGAGACTGGTCACTATCATCAACATTACCCATATTTCATCTGCAGCTGCGTAGACGTCTCTCTCTCATAATTCTCTACGATCTACGATTGCAGCCTAAGGTATCCAATTATATCCGATGGGTTTTGTAGTGTAGTCTGCCCATCCTCAACTAGATCATCACATACATCGTTTCTCATCGTGAGCAATTGAGCAAAAAATTTCCTTATTCTCTCGTCAGCTCGTCTTGCCCAACACCATACTCTTCGCAATAAGTTTGATAACATTCTCTATGAGTCTATGACATTTTCAAAAAAAAAATTCTTTTAGTATATGTTTTTTCGTCCTATTCCCCTTATTTATTTAGAAAACACTTCTGTTCGTTATCCACTGGATGACTACCAAAATTTACAACATTGGCACATTGAAGTCTCATGTCCCACTGCTAATGGTTGGAATTGTCAGCAAGAGGTGCCTACAAACATTAGTTTTGAGGTAAGTTCTTGATTTACTTCATTACGTAGTGTTAACTTCTTCAGTGTTCCTCTTTGTCAGTGTACCTAACGAAACGAGTGATGCATAGGAAAGTATATTAGGAAATGAGACAAGTAATAGGCAGATTTTGCTATTTGAGTATTGCAAGTAAGGAAGATATATGGGCCGGACGGGGTGGCCGAGCGGTTCTAGGCACTACAGTCTGGAACCCAGCAAGCGCTACGGTCGCAGGTTCGAATCCTGCCTCGAGCATGGATGTGTGTGATGTCCTTAGGTTAGTTAGGTTTAAGTAGTTCTAAGTTCTAGGGGACTGATGACCTCAGCAGTTGAGTCCCATAGTGCTCACAGCCTTTTGAACCATTTTTGAAGATTTATGCACAAGTGAAACTCTCCATCCTGCAATTGTAGCTCCCAAGAAGAAACCATTCAGCGTGTTCTCAGAGACTTCCCACTGACAAACGGTCCAACTAATTTCAGTTGGCTTCTTTCATTAGATGCTGAACTATGATTAAATGTTTTTCGTTCACACTTCTTCTTGTCAGAATTATTAAATTACTAATTTTCAGAATATAAAAAAAAAGCTTTGTATTCAAATCTTTAAGTGTATAATTGCCAACCATATGAGCTTTTTGATGTTTCCTTACTTAATATTTATCGTCACACAATAAATAAATAAATAAATCAACCTAGTAAATCTGCACATATCTAAATGTTAACTTTCTCTCTACAGTACCCATGTTTAAACTTTCTACCATTGCTCAATCCCGCTTATTGTTTTCCTCGACCTGTAAGTGAAACGAAAGTAACAAGTTTAGGACGAATAATAAAATGAAATGTATCGATGTTCTCATTCTGTTTTGTGCTAATTGTCTCAAAGAACGATGTTACTAAGTCCTCTCACCATAAAGGAAACTTTAATTAACTGCTAATACCGCGTGCAGTCGTGATGAAACTGAGTGATTATGATGGCGTAAGTGCATTTGTTACCAGTAGGATGAGACGACTAGACACAGTATTATTATCACCAGAAAGTGACATAATTTGTCCTTTTCCTGTTTAGGAAGTTTTATGTGGCATCCAGATGTGATATACAGGAAAGTCTCCACGTATTTCTCTTATGATCTAGTTTCACTGTGACCCATATAATTGAACAGCTGTGTGGTGAGTGGATTGAGAAGTAGACATGTCACCCAAATTCAGTATATAAATCCGTATCAGTTAGGCTAATATTCTCAATCCTCTCTTTAACTACCACAGTTCCTATCATGCAACAGACAATATAGAGGAAATTATGATATGGCTCTGTTTGTGGTCAGTTTAAGAGTTTTGCCTTCGACATAGTTCTGCTTATGATAATCTAATAGCTAATCACTTTTATCTGCCAAAGTGCCCTGATAATAAAGGTGAGATTCAACTATTGAATAATACAGAGATTTAGACTTCACAAAGCGATTTGTTATGAGAATTCCTAGAGTATTACAAGGCACAAATATTGAATGGAATATGAATGAGAACAACGTAACTTGGGTAGTCAGATGTTACCTGAGTTTGTGTACAAGAGTGGGATCAATTATCAAGTTATAGAGCCCTACAAATTTTTTAAGTGAGAGTATGCCTTAACATGTTATCCCTGACTATTACGAACAATATCAATCGGGAATGAGAGCCCTTGATACAGATCACACATGTAAGCCGCGGCTGTGTAAGTATAAACTGGAACGCGTGAAGTTAATTAGACAAGTCCCTACTGCCACAGTGCTGCAAATACGTCACCAACAGCAATACTGGCCACGCGGCGACAGCACCGAGCACGGGGTGATGCTGCAGCTGCTCTCAGTGGCGGTCCGCGCTCGTGGGTCAAGACCTGACCCAAACAGCGCAAGCGCGAAACGACAAACAATACCGACTGTTGTCACCAATTGGTAACAGAGTACCTCCACTCTAGCTGATCAGAAGTGAAGAGCGCTAACGCTCGTTCTGACTGTCCAGAAGTGAAACAGATCGATCTCTTCGGACGTCCAGAAGCGAACGTCTTGAGCTCCTCACTTCGCATTCACACCGAAGGATTGGCGTCTTGTCCCCATCTGGCAAGGAACTCTTCAATTATGGGAAGACGATGAAACAGCGGTCAATCATACTCGTAGATTCTATCACTCCTCTCCTCTCCAAATCATTACAACGAAGTTTCTTCCTATTGCGGGTCCTCTCGCAAAATTCGGAATGCGATCTTTTGCATCTACCAGTCAGATGGCATTTTTAGATCTCTGTGCAGGGGAGCATAGGACTGAAACTGCTCAAACGGTTCAAATGGCTCTGAACACTATCGGACTTAACATCTGACGTCATCAGTCCCCTAGAATTTGGAACTACTGAAACATAACTAACCTAAGGACATCACACACATCCATGCCCGAGGGAGGATTTGAACCTGCGACCGTAACGGTCGGGCGGTTACAGACTGAAGCGCCTAGAACTGATCGGCCACAGCGGCCGGTTACTGAAACTGCCTCTGCCCATTGAATGGCAATGGTGTACGTGGGTGGGCGTCGTACTATCGAATCCAGCTGACATAGCCATTATAATTCTCTGAACGGACGCTGACAATGCAGCCATCTGACGTCGTCTGGTAGGCGAATGGCAGGCCCCAGTGTACTGAAACGATTTGCGAGGCGCCAGCCCGGTCGCTGCCCACATGTCCTTGCTGTTTAGCGCGCCCCGCCATAAATCATCATCATGAGCTGCCCACATCCAAGACACCCTTCTCGCCTCCCTATTATAAGTGAAAACGCCTGGTATCCTCAGTGGTGCGACGAGCGGGACATACTCTGCTCTTGTAACTCAGGTAGCTGAGCCGCCTCACATTGTCCCATGACTAATAAAGTGCGCCAGTCACATCACCCAGTTTCCATCTAAAAAAATATCAAAGCTCTCATTCCAGATTTCATTACTCCAGTGACCTTAATTGGGCGTCATCACTCGGGAACTTAACATGGAAAAGTTTGATGAAGGAAAAAAAATGGAAAGGGACAATCCACGAGAGTTTGGCGTGTTTCACAACATCCAATAATATGCACGCTTTTCGAGATGTGATGTCATTTTCAGGGCAAAACAAAATGTTTTCGGAAGTGAGCATACTTGTGACACACAATTCATAACTTTTGTTTCTGTCTCGTCCAGTGCCAGATAGACGTTACTTTGGAGGAGAAACACACAAAATACTGAAGCAGAGCGTTAGGGCTAATTTTTCTTAATTTTTTTGTTTATTGAGCTAATTTTATCTTGTATACCGGGTGGAAACAAATGGCACAAAAGTACTCTCTGCAGTGACCTGGTTAGGGCAAGGAGACTATATAATACATTCAACGAAAAAATCGTTAAACAGTAGCAGAGAGAAAGGAAGAATTTGGATGTCCAATATCCAATTTGAGGAGAAATAATCTTTCCGATATTCGATGTTAATGAGATCATAGAGTGGAAGATCACTTAAACTGAAAAGGAATAGCAAATGAATAAAAATATTTGAGATTAGTGCATGTTATTTATGTTAGAACTGCTCGTTCGAGACACAGGAGTCGTTCAGAATTCAATGCCACCCGTCTGTGGAACGTCTGAGGTAACTGTAAGCTCGAATCCAATTACATTGCACTGATCTATGGTTGGTGGATGATTCGTCCTAACCACGTCGTTCAGTCCACAGTACAACACACTAATTTAGGTAGGAACCAATATTACAGGAAGTTCCAGATGGTAAGTGTATTAATTTTTATAGTACCTTCTGCTCTCCTGCTCAAAAAATTTCACGGAGATTCTCCCAAATTTTCTCAGCTGGGAACCTATTCCCATGTACATTTATTAGACCAACGTATCATATCAACTACAATGTAAAAGAGTTCGATCCCGTTGATTCAGCAATTTTTCTTTGATCCAAACAAGATACCACAATAGAAATTCCTATCCAAAATTAGCACTCAGGACCCCTCCTTCTTCCAAAAACCTCAGCTCACGGGAATCCGAATACTGGAAAACACGGGGATCACAGACAGATCACCCTACCAATTCGGGAAAGGAAAAGAATGTGTCAAAAAGGTATTTTCAGCCAAAAAGACATAGCTAAGATTGGGAGTGTCTTGTTTTGAATCTTTATTTTTTATTTATTTAATCAGGTTACCTTCCCTTCGGAAAGTTGGTGCACTCAGTGACTGTTATGTGACTTATAAATCAAAGAGTGCAGCAATCAGTCGTCCTGTTTTAGATTTTATTACGCAAATCCAGATGCCGGCTAGTAGCTAGCCATTCTTAATGCATTGAGAGTGGCTAGCTACTAGTCGAAATCTGGATTTGAGTAGTAAAATCTAAAACAGGACGATTGATTGCTGCATTCTTTAGTTTATAAGTTATTTATTTTATCTGATCTCAAAGGGCCATCAGTCTCTATTACATCGGACAATGGTTTCACACATACATTTTTTTACATCATAGTTATCAAAGAAACAACTGTTTTAACATGGCAAGTAGTGTTAAAATGATTTGAGAATCTATAGAGACAATTTGAGTGCATAATACTGATTATGAACTAAATGAAGTTACTACTGGTAGTGATTCTGCTGCTCTACTGCTGCTGCTGCAACTATTAACGATAGAAATAATAGTAAAAATGACAATAATAACAATAATGATAGGAGGAGATATAAACGGAATTTATTGGTGTACAAAACAGATGTTTTCTGATATAGCAAGTTCTGGGGATGGAAACTTACGGAGACTGTACGAGCTAAAAATACTGGGAAATGAGGAAGAGCTGGTTGGAGAGAAGGATGTACAGGGGTAGCGAGTGTGTTTAGGGACAGTGGTAGTCATTATTATTGCTTCAGTAGATGTGTCATTAACTGTCTTGTGAACGTGGTGATTTTATTCAGTTGTCTAATATGATACGGGACGTTATTCCAGCATCGTGTTCCTGTTACTGCTGCCCGTTCAGCTGAATACTTCAGTCCATCTATTCCTGACCGCCCTTCACTTCTTTTACTTGGTGGTACTGCATTACTCATCTAGGTAATTTGTCATCATGAAATCATTTCACATTTACATGAGTTAATCTGACATTTCCTGGTTCAAATCAAGTATACTGTCGATTGGTGATTTATCAGGGTTGTCCGTTGTTCGCTACTAGCATTATTAGTCAACACCGACCGCCAGTAACATTTGAAGGATCCAACTACCACGCAAATGTTCAGTATTAACACTGCTTTAGAATTAAATTAAATGACCAGCTGATTATGAGGTGTTTTGGAGTTAGGTTCTATTGGCTGACATCCCACCAACACAAGACACAACTTTTAAACGGCACTAGCAACGTTGTGTTTCCTAAACGAAAGGCAGAATTCTGAAACACTAATTGTGGAAGGGGACGAAAGCATAGATAAGGCTACAATTTCTGTGTCAGTACTATTGCATCGTTATGCGGACATAAAATACAATGGCTATGTCGTTACAAAAAGCGTTTATCTATTACAAAGCCACTTTCTTCATCCTCTGATGATGAAGCAACAACCTTAAGCTATAGCGAAAGTTGTAAACTTTTACCTAATGTCATTTAAGACGATCACGTCCTCGTTATTGTTAAGTCATTTGGTTGTAAATTACTGTTATTCTGTTATTTACAATGTTTTAATTTAGCTTAAAGCGTTGGAACTTTGTTTATGGTTGTCAGGGACAATCGTGATTGACGTCCAGCCATTTACTTTATAATTACCACCCGCTGACCCGTAATATTTGTTACAAATGGAGGTACGCGTGACAGCTGCAGAGTTACTCCGTCGGCCGAAACTTTTTTTGTTGGACGCCCATTAAATATTAGTCTGAACGTTCTAGTTTCGAATCCATTCTCAGTTGAAATATAATTCAAAAAATGTTCGAATGTGCTTACTGTTGTAGTTCACGTAACTATCTGACTACGAAGAATCGTGACAGCACTCTCGTTTACAGCACAGTTCTGCGTATTAAATTATCCTGGCCTTAACACTGATGTTCAGTGACAATATAATATGGTAGTTCAGAAAATAGATAGGACAAAAACCTCAACATTTTCTGCAGAGGTAGTATTAAATAATACGAGACTATGGCTCTTATAATAGGAATCAAAAGACGAGAAGATCAAATCAAACGTATAGTTTTAAATGGACTAGTGATGACAGGTGTGTGAGAGAGCTATCGGTACGCCCCAGAAACGGCCCCGCCTAACAACCAATGGTTTCCAGTCGGCAGGTGATAAAGCGCGCCGCAGCCGTCGTTTTATCAGCTCTCTGACAACTGCGCTGCCAAACGAATATCCGCTAATAATATTGCGAGAGCGCCATATGTTAACACAGATTAACAGACAGCTAGCTTCTGGCGGGTTCGATATGTTAGATTATTTCACGCCTTTGCGATATTAACATCCCAACTGCCGCGCTATGTCAGTCGGACCAATATTTTCACGAAAAGTCACACTAAAGAGATTATCAGTTTCGCTTTTCTATTACTTCCTGCTTTTGATGAATCAACACCGAAACCTGTATTGTTAACATAGCGTCTCGCTCTAATTGTTCAGTTTGAACTGGACAAATGTGTCCGTTTGACGGCAAGTTGTAAAACTAATACTAATCGTATACGTATGTAACATCCACTAGCTCATGTTATGACAGAAAGGTATTAATCGTTATAGAGTTGAACTCTAACAAGTTGGACTTGATAGTACACAAAAGAAGTACACAGGATGATAATTTCAGCATTTATTCAGTGAGTACATTCTGTTTCTTAGAACCGTGCGAGAGTCACAAAGAAAATACAGTGCTATAACCACAAATTTTTATTCTCATACAAGTAAACTTCTCACCTGTAGTCTTGTCCATTTAACAAATGCCCATGCGCGAAATGATTAAATCAACATGCTGGTATTTGTTTCATTTGGAATATAGAAATCAATAAGAGGGAATTCACAAACTGCTCAGTCTGCTGATTAATAGCCAATCAAATAATTTACAATGTAGTAATATTTATAACACCTGACGTTGGCTGGAGAGTGATCGGTTAATTCAATATGAAGAAAGCTTCCGATAATACGTTCTTTATTTAATTGCCATGGATTACTAGTTTCGACAGGACCAAACTGCCATCTTCGGAGCCACACAGTACTGGTTGTGAAATCATACTGTGCGATAAAAGCACATTTGTTTCCGTCCCATTTAAACATACTCATAATAGAAAGAGAGTAGAAAATTAAGAAATGTGGCTGTGTCCTCATGGCAGGACAGAGTCATACAAGTGGGGCACATCAAGAGGTGAAGCATGTGTGTCGGTTGTCCGCCGACCCCGACATATGAGCTTCTTCACGTGCCACACTTGTATGACTCTGTTCAGCCAAGAGGATACAGCTATATTTTTTAAATTTAAAACGACCCAGAAAAAATAAAGACAATTAAGGAATTCCCTCCTTAGAGAAGTGTAGAAGGACTGAAAGCTTTTTCTGGGACTGTGTTGCTTTTATAAAAAGTTAGCCTCAGACCATTCAAATAATAATCATGAACAGAGCAAATAGATAAGTAAGAACAATGTTTATTTTCGGACACCAAACGTCAAGAGAATTTTTAGAAACTCAGTGAAAGTAGGTTTCTGTATCACACTGATCTGAACAAATCTTTTTGTACGGAAACTGACAGCAGGCATAGGGAATTCAATCTCAGTTATTCCAGTTGATAGAGAGTGAGAAGGGAGAAGAACGCTTAACAACAGCATTAGAAAGAAGAACATTAAATTAATGAAAAAAGAAAAAGTAATTTAGAAAAAGAGGCACTTTACATAATCAGAGTGTTCAAAAGACTCTTCATTTTCTTTGGGGGGCATAAGGCAATTATTTTTACTGATCAGTAGGCTATGACTTTTATTACTAAATGCAAATAATGCACAGTAGATTAATGCATACAGCAGTTTAATTCTGAAGTTAGATAGATATAGGGGTATCAGGGGTGAGGTTACCCACACGAGTACTAAAATGAATTCCTTAAATTTCGATTACAGAATAAATCACACAAGTCTAAATATTGTCAGTTCAACCAAACACCTACGGATTAAAATTACGAACAACTTAAATTGGAATGATTACGCAGAAAACATTGCGGGAAATGTGAACTAATGACTATATTTAATTGGCAGAACACTTGGAAGATGCAGTACATCTACTAAAGGGACTGCATGCACTACACTTGTCCGTTTCCTCCTGCAGTGCTGAAGCACAGTATGGGATTGGTGGAGGATCTCAAGAAAGTTCAAAGAAGAATAGCTCATTTTTGCTAAATGGGATATGATGTATGAGTTGGCGTGGCACTCATTAAAAGAAAGGCATTTTTCGTTGCAGCTAGATCTTTCCAAAATGTTTCATTCACCAGCTATCCCCTGCAAATGCGAAAATATTGTGTTTATGTCCACCCACACAGACAGAAAAATCATCGTCATAAAACAAGGAACTCAGAGATCACAAGGAAAGATCTATGTTTTCAGTTTTTCCACGTGCTGTGTGAGACTGGAATGACAGAGACACAGCTGGAGGGTAGTTCAATGAACCCTCTGCCAATCACTAGAATGTGAACTGCAGGACACTCATGTAAATGCATAAGTAGAACGAAATGTGGCGCCGGGCGCATTATCTAGGCCACGTGTGGGAATGAAGGACAATAACGGTCTAACGCAGGATTTGGGTGCAGTAAAGTCTGTCTGGGGGTTATGCAAGATAGCTCGTAACAAATATTTTCTTTATTAAATAGTATATCCGGTATTTCAAAATGAATATCGGTGTTAAAAGCTTTGTATCATCTATTACATTCAATTTACAATTATAAATAATTTACCAGATGAAAGAGTAACTCAGACAGTTTTGTTTATATACCTGAGCGCATGCATACTATGGTTTACGTGCCATCTTTGCAAACAAAATGTTACTGCATGGCGAGAAGATGTTCAGATCATACCATCTTCAGTGATGATTCGACGTTTCATCAAAGTGGAACTGTGAACACACATAATGTGCACATATATCGGTCAGCAAATCCTCAAGAGGTCGTACAGTTGCAATGAAATTCACCTAAATTCAATGTTTTTTCGTGCCATGTCTCGGCAGAAAGTTTAAGGGGTTTTATTTCATCGTGAAACCTCTGTAACTGGAGTCTCTTATCTCGATGCGCTAGAACTGTGTCTCCTTCCTCAACTGGAAGAAGATGAACCACAAAACTTTATATGTCAGCAAGATGGTGCGTCACCTCACTGCCGTAAATCAGTACGCGATTGGTTCTACATTTACATCTACATTTCCACTCCGCAAGCCACCCAACGGTGTGTGGCGGAGGGCACTTTACGTGCCACTGTCATTACCCCCTTTCCTGTTCCAGTCGCGTATCGTTCGCGGGAAGAACGACTGTCTGAAAGCCTCCGTGCGCGCTTTAATCTCTCTAATTTTACATTCGTGATCTCCTCGGGAGGTATAAGTAGGGGGAAGCAATATATTCGATACCTCATCCAGAAACGCACCCTCTCGAAACCTGGCGAGCAAGCTACACCGCGATGCAGAGCGCCTCTCTTGCAGAGTCTGCCACTTGAGTTTATTAAACATCTCCGTAACACTATTACGGTTACCAAATAACCCTGTGACGAAACGCCCCGCTCTTCTTTTGATCTTCTCTATCTCCTCCGTCAGACCGATCTGGTACGGATCCCACACTGATGAGCAATACTCAAGTATAGGTCGAACGAGTGTTTTGTAGGCCACCTCCTTTGTTGATGGACTACATTTTCTAAGCACTCTCCCAATGAATCTCAACCTGGTACCCGCCTTGCCAACAATTAATTTTATATGATCATTCCACTTCAAATCGTTCCGCACGCATACTCCCAGATATTTTACAGAAGTAACTGCTACCAGTGTTTGTTCCGCTATCATATAATCATACAATAAAGGATCCTTCTTTCTATGTATTCGCAATACATTACATTTGTCTATGTTAAGGGTCAGTTGCCACTCCCTGCACCAAGTGCCTATCCGCTGCAGATCTTCCTGCATTTCGCTACAATTTTCTAATGCTGCAACTTCTCTGTATACTACAGCATCATCCGCGAAAAGCCGCATGGAACTTCCGACACTATCTACTAGGTCATTTATATATATTGTGAAAAGCAATGGCCCCATAACACTCCCCTGTGGCACGCCAGAGGTTACTTTAACGTCTGTAGACGTCTCTCCATTGATAACAACATGCTGTGTTCTGTTTGCTAAAAACTCTTCAATCCAGCCACACAGCTGGTCTGATATTCCGTAGGCTCTTACTTTGTTTATCAGGCGACAGTGCGGAACTCTATCGAACGCCTTCCGGAAGTCAAGAAAAATAGCATCTACCTGGGAGCCTGTATCTAATATTTTCTGGGTCTCATGAACAAATAAAGCGAGTTAGGTCTCACACGATCGCTGTTTCCGGAATCCATGTTGATTCCTACATAGCAGATTCTGGGTTTCCAAAAACGACATGATACTCGAGCAAGAAACATGTTCTAAAATTCTACAACAGATCGACGTCAGAGATATAGGTCTATAGTTTTGCGCATCTGCTCGACGACCCTTCTTGAAGACTGGGACTATCTGTGCTCTTTTCCAATCATTTGGAACCCTCCGTTCCTCTAGAGACTTGCGGTACACGGCTGTTAGAAGGGGGGCAAGTTCTTTCGCGTACTCTGTGTAGAATCGAATTGGTATCCCGTCAGGTCCAGTGGACTTTCCTCTATTGAGTGATTCCAGTTGCTTTTCTATTCCTTGGACACTTATTTCGATGTCAGCCATTTTTTCGTTTGTGCGAGGATTTAGAGAAGGAACTGCAGTGCGGTCTTCCTCTGTGAAACAGCTTTGGAAAAAGGTGTTTAGTATTTCAGCTTTACGCGTGTCATCCTTTGTTTCAATGCCATCATCATCCCGTAGTGTCTGGATATGCTGTTTCGAGCCACTTACTGATTTAACGTAAGACCAGAACTTCCTAGGATTTTCTGTCAAGTCGGTACATAGAATTTTACTTTCGAATTCACTGAACGCTTCACGCATAGCCCTCCTTACGCTAACTTTGACATCGTTTAGCTTCTGTTTGTCTGAGAGGTTTTGGCTGCGTTTAAACTTGGAGTGGAGCTCTCTTTGCTTTCGCACCGTCCTTCCTCAGTAACTACACTGAAGAGCCAAATAATCTGGTACATCTGGAAAATATCGTGTAGGGCCCCCGAGAGCATGCAGAAGTGCTGCAACACGACGTGGCAAGGACTCGAATAATCTTTGAAGTAGAGCTGGACGGAAATGACACCATGAACCCTGCAGGGCTGTCCATAAATCCGTAAGGGTACGAGGGAGTGGAGGTCACTTCTGAGAAGCACATATCAAGCCATCCCAATTCTTCATGTCCGGGGCGTTTGGTGGCCAGCTGAAGTGTTTAAACTCAGAAGAGTGATCCTGGAGCCACACTGTAGCAGTTCTACAGTTAACGGGTGTCACATTGTCCTGCTGGAATTGTCCAGGTCCGTCGGAACGAACAGTGGACATGAGTGATGCAGGTGATCAGACAGGATGCTTATGTACGTGTCACTTGTCAGAGTCGTATCTATACGTACCTGGGGTCCCATATCACTCCAACTGCACAGTTCCACACCATTACAGAGCTTCCACCAGCTTGAACAGTCCCCTGCTGACATGCAGGGTCTACAGATTCATAAGGTTGTCTGCACGTATAGGTTCATCAGCTCGATAGAATTTGAAATGAGACTCGTCCATCAAGGCAACATGTTTCCAGTCATCAACAGTCCAATGTTTGTTTTGACGCGCCCAGGTGAAGCGTAAAGCTTTTTTTCGTGCAGTAATCAAGGGTACAGGAGTGGGCCTTCGCTCCGAAAGGCCATATCTATGATGTTTCGTTGACTGGTTCGCACACTGACACTTGTTAATGGCCCAGTACTGAAATCTGCTGCAATTTGCAAAAGGGTGGCGCTTCTGTCACATCGAACGATTCTGTTCAGTCGTCGTTGGTCCCGTTCTTGCAGGATCTTTTCCCGGCGGCAGCGATGTTGGAGATTTGATATTTTACCACAATGCTGGTTTCAGGTACACTTGTGAAATGGTCGTGCGGGAAGAAACCTCACTTCATCGCTACCTCGGAGGTGCTGTACCCATCACACGTGCGCCGACACCACGTTCAAACTCACTTAAATGTTGATAACCTGCCAGTGCAGCAGCAGTAAGCGATCCAGCAACTGCGCCAGGCACTTGTTGTCTTGTACGAGGTACATTCAAGTTCTAAGGCCTCCGATTTTTTTTCTAATTAACTACTCACCCGAAATCGATGAAACTGGCGTTACTTCTCGACGTAATCGCCCTGCAGACGTACACATTTTTCACAACGCTGACGCCATGATTCCATGGCAGCGGCGAAGGCTTCTTTAGGAGTCTGTTTTGACCACTGGAAAATCGCTGAGGAAATAGCAGCACGGCTGGTGAATGTGCGGCCACGGAGAGTGTCTTTCATTGTTGGAAAAAGCCAAAAGTCACTAGGAGCCAGGTCAGGTGAGAAGGGAGCATGAGGTATCACTTCAAAGTTGTTATCACGAAGAAACTGTTGCGTAACGTTAGCTCGATGTGCGGGTGCGATGTCTTGGTGAAACAGCACACGCGCAGCCCTTCCCGGACGTTTTTGTTGCAGTGCAGGAAGGAATTTGTTCTTCAAAACATTTTCGTAGGATGCACCTGTTACCGTAGTGCCCTTTGGAACGCGATGGGTAAGGATTACGCCCTCGCTGTCCCAGAATATGGACACCATCATTTTTTCAGCACTGGCGGTTACCCGAAATTTTTTGGTGGCGGTGAATCTGTGTGCTTCCATTGAGCTGACTGGCGCTTTGTTTCAGGATTGAAAAATGGCATCCACGTCTCATCCATTGTCACAACCGACGAAAAGAAAGTCCCATTCATGCTGTCGTTGCACGTCAACATTGCTCGGCAACATGCCACACGGGCAGCCATGTGGTCGTCCGTCAGCATTCGTGGCACCCACCTGGATGACACTTTTGGCATTTTCAGGTCGTCATGCAGGATTGTGTGCACAGAACCCTCAGAAATGCCAACTCTGGAGGCGATCTGTTCAACAGTCATTCGGCGATCCCCCAAAACAATTCTCTCCACTTTCTCGATCATGTCGTCAGACCGGCTTGTGCGAGCCCGAGGTTGTTTCGGTTAGTTGTCACACGATGTTCTGCCTTGATTAAACTGTCGCACCCACGAACGCACTTTCGACACATCCATAACTCCATCACCACATGTCTCCTTCAACTGTTGATGAATTTCAATTGTTTTCACACCACACAAATTCAGAAAACGAATGATTGCACACTGTTCAAGTAAGGAAAACGTCGCCATTTCAAGTATTTAAAACGGTTCGCATTCTCGCCGCTGGCGGTAAAATTCCATCTGCTGTATGGTGCTGCCATCTCTGGGATGTATTGACAATGGACTCGGCCTCATTTTAAAACAATGCGCATGTTTCTATCTCTTTCCAGTCCAGAGAAAAATAATCGGAGGCCTTAGAACTTGAATGCACCTCGTATAGGCGTTGCCGACCGTCGCGCCATATTCTGCCTATTTACATATCTCTATATTTGAATACACGAGCCTATACCAGTTTCTTTGGCGCTTCAGTGTATAAGGCGCCATCTTCTCTTGGACAGAGACAAGAAGACACCATTTGCTGCCCCAGCCCGATGGTGTCCACGATACAATTGGTCATGCCTCACATTGACCACTGCACCATACTGCTGCTGTTTTCACGGTTCCACAGCACTCTCCTCACTTGCTAGGTGGCTATCCACAAACTCGGTGCCTCCTTTGCACACCTGCTGAGGATGGCTGCAGCCAAATCATTGGCTAGCCAGTCTCGCGCAAAGACAAGTCCGGGCAGCGCCCAACAGGACCTTCATGACGGCCTACGACTAGACCACAGTCCTCTGGCCATGCAGAAGACATTGTGGCTTCTGTAGCACCTTATTGTTGACTCACGTTTTTGCTGACTCATGCTTTGCCGATTCCTTGGGCAAGCGGCGCCAACTGCAAACAGGTGTGACCAGCACTGCCCCACAACATGCCAGCCGCAGTTCGCTGTGGTCTTCACTGCTGGCTCAGGTCGATGTCGCTGCTTTCCTCTTTGTACTGCCGACTCCAGCCGCCATGCTTCGCTGTCACATCAAACTTCGCCGGAGTTCTGCCTCTGCAAACTCGTCGCCATACATGTGCTCTGCAGAGCACCTGACCATCAGGGTAGTTGAGAAGACAATTATGCTACTAAATTTCAGTATGGAGGAAAAATTGAAAATATTTAATATACAGGGAGTGTCTGCACACAGAGAGTTAATTTGTCTAATCAACAAAATGAATATCTGTGCCTAAAACGTGTGAAGAGAGAACTGGAAAAATTGGAGGTTAGTAAATTACGTAAGTAGTACTGTATATATGAAGGGATACTCTTTAGGTGAGGACAAGATGATTCAGGTGAGTGGTAGGTCAACTGGTAATAAAAAATTTAAAAGAGTTCCTTGACTGCGTGCATTTCACTTATGAACCTCTCGGAGGTAAAGAAATTTTCATAAAACTACTTATAAATCCTCTACCCGAAAGGAATCTGGCAAAGAACATTCTGACTACAGGTGCTTTTGAATTCTACCAGCATTATTATACGAGAGTTGCCCAGAAAGTAATGCACCACATTTTCTTCTTCAACAATTCTTTATTCATCATAATGAGAATTACACTCACGAAATAATGGTGTTTTATCTACACACCCTAGTAGTCTCCATCTCGTTCTATGGCCTTCCTCCAGCGCGAAACAAGGGCGTATGTGCCTTGTCGGTACTAATTCTTGTCCTGGTTGCGGAGCCAGTGCCTCACTGTGTAAATCACCTCCTCATAGTCCTCAAAATGTCTTCCGCGAATGGTGTCCTTTAATGGCCCAAACAAGTGGAAGTCCAAGGGGGTTAGGTCAGGTCTGTAGGGTGGATGGGGTAACATTGTCCAACACTGTTTTGCGATGTGTTCATCAGTCCTCAGACTTGTGTAGGGCCGACCACTATCGTGTTGCAGTAAAACATGTTCTGGGTTGCTGTGGCGCTGAAATAGAAGGAAACGCGTCTTGAGTTTTGTTAATGTGTTGACACACTCGTATGCTTCTTAATTAATGGTAGCGCCTCTTGGCATCACATCAATCTTTTGTGGGACGTACGAATGGCGCCATTTCATCGACTGTCGTGTTGTTTCGGGCTCAAAATGGTGAACCCGGGTTTCATCACCTGTCACAATCTGGGACAAGAAGGCCTCTCCCTCAGCTCCAAAACGTCGCAACAAATCAAAATAGGTTTTTTTTCTGTGCTATTTGTGATCCAACATTACATACCGTGGGATCAATCTTGCACACACTTTTGAATATTCAAGAGTGCGGATAATCGCATCCACACTTCCTTTGCTGATTAACAGATGCAGCATGAGTGGACGGGTCGTAATGTGTCCGTCCTCGCGAATAACAACATTAGCTCGCTACAACATGTCAGGTGTGACAGCCATGGATGGTCTCCCCGACCGGTGCAAATCGTGGAGCACCGCCAAATTCTGGTGACCTCACCCTCCGTGGTCAGCAACTAACTGTCTTTCTGTCGACAGAAGATGATCCATAGACTGTGCAAAAGCGTTTGTGGATACTCCCCACAGTTTCTTTGTTTGCAGTGAGAAATACAATGACGGCAAATGTTCAAATGGCTCTGAGTACTATGGGACTTAACTGCTGAGGTCATCAGTCCCCTAGAACTTAGAACTACTTAAACCTAACTAAGCTAAGGACATCACACACATCCATGCCCGAGGCAGGATTCGAACCTACGACCGTAGCGGTCGCGCGGTTCCAGACTGTAGCGCCTAGAACCGCTCGGCCACCCCGGCCGGCTCAATGACGGCACATTGCTGGTAACGTACTTCACCTACAGACGCCATTTTGAAACTGTTCTGCAGCTACGCTATCTGTTGGAAGTGAAGTGACGGAAACTTGGCGCGCTCACTCAGGAGACTTCAAATAAAACATACGTAACGTTTCGCATTCGTAGCATTGTTTTCGGCTGGGAAAAAAATGCGGTGCATTACTTTCTGAGCAACCCTCGTACATAGTTCACGAGCAGCTTACCAGATAATCTTCTGGAAGAATACTAATCTGATTTCCGGAAAAATTACAGCACAATGACTGCTCTTATAAAACTGACTAGCGAACTGAAACAAGCTGTGGACAAATTAGAGGCTACTATTCAGTGGTTTTTGCACTTCAGCAAAGCTTTCGACACTGTAGACTTTGATATTCTACTTGCTAAACTCATTAGTCAAAACTTCTTGCCCGCATCTCGTGGTCGTGCGGTAGCGTTCTCGCTTCCCACGCCCGGGTTCCCGGGTTCGATTCCCGGCGGGGTCAGGGATTTTCTCTGCCTCGTGATGGCTGGGTGTTGTGTGCTGTCCTTAGGTTAGTTAGGTTTAAGTAGTTCTAAGTTCTACGGGACTTATGACCACAGCAGTTGAGTCCCATAGTGCTCAGAGCCATTTGAACCAGCCAAAACTTCTCTTCAGATGCTGTACAGTGGTTCCACTAATACCTTACGTACTGCCAACAGTGTGTAACGGTCAGAACAAAGAGGTCGCAATGGAAGATTGTAGTATCAGGGGTCCCAGAACGATTAGTATTAGGCCCATTGCTTTTCTCATCATATTTTAATGGTGTATCGAATATTATCTCCCATTGCAAATATCATTTGTTTGCTGACGACCTCCAGTTACGCGTAAATGCAAGCCCAATAAATCTGCACACAGCCATCCAGAATGTAAATGCTGACCTACCTGCTTTATTAGAACATAGGTTTTAGACTTAACCCGTCTAAAACGCAAACAACCTCACAAAATACTTATAGAATCTCTTCCACCATTAATCCTAAACAGCACAGTAAACATCCTTATATTTTCTGTAAAGAATTTGGAAATAATTCTGGACCATCACCTAGATTGGACTGAACAACAACTGCAGTCTGGAAGAAGGTTTAAGCAACCCTCCGTTCATTACAGATATGTAAAGAAGCGTTTCGTTTCGAGACCAAAAAGAAACTCGTAGAGTTACTAATAATTCCCATCCTTGATTATGGTGATCCTATTCTCCAAGGACTTTCTTACGAGACCTCACGTTAGCTGAACTGGCAATGAATACTTGGTGTAATATATTTGGGATGTGCGCTGTTTCGACTATATTACTCCTGTCTAAGAACAGCTATAATGGCTACGTGCCGATAAGTGTAGAGATTATCATGCCCCGTGTTTGCTGCATTGTCTTCTCGATCCCTGCACTCCTTATTTATCTTCAACCCTTACGCGACTGTCTTATTAACACAGCAGAAATACTCGTTCTCAACAAAGCAAAATCCTCTCTGTATCACTACGCAACACTGCCATGTTCTCTAAGTCATTTTCTGTACCAGGAACCCGAATTTGGGACAATTTTCCTCAAAATATTAGAAAAATTAAAATCCTTTAAAACTTCAAAAGACAGCTAATGGCCCACTTTCTGTCACAATAGCTATTTCTTCTTGCATCTTACTCTTATCAACCCTTCCTTCCTCACCACTTTTCCCTCCCCTTGTGAATAGCGCTATCTATTAAAATTCTCTTCTTTCCTAGCAGCCACTGCCACTTTCATTTCAGTCCCCTCCTATTCCATCATTCCTTTTAATAGCAGAAAAAGTTTAAAAAATTCTAAACTAATTAGTATCGTTCTTAATGCCTTCACTATTTTATTATTATTATTAGTGTTACTACTCTTATTATTATTATTATTATTATTGAAAATTATAACTTTTGTTAATAATGAACATTATTATTACTGAAAATTGAGAGAGACAGAGAGTAGGGGAAGGCCTGGGCAACAGGTAAGGTGGATCAAATGGAAATGGAAGGATATATTGAGACAGGGATAATAGAACTGTGTTCATTACTTCTTGTGAGGCTGTTAAATTGCGGGACTGTGATTACTGAATTAAGAAAACAATTTGTTGTATTCGGTATCTGCCTTTTTTCGAGCTTCCTGCCATCCCTTATTGAAAAGTAATGATGGAGGTGGTTCGGGTAAGTGATCGACCGCTTGGTTCTGAGACTGATGGGAGGGTCGAACACCGCAACGTTTCTACCCTAGTAACAGTACCATCTGTTCAACTGAAAGGTCTTTACAGTTGAGCCCTGATCACTCATAAATAAAGTAAGGCAACAGTGCAAATAAATAAGTAACTAATAACAAAATTTTAATAGAATTGAGGAAATATTTAAACAAGTAATTGAATGATGAATTTGATTTGGACCTGAACACTCAATTGTAAGCAAGCTTCACATCAACATAACGACGAACTTGATTTAAAACTCAATACTGTATTGTCAGCAAGCCTCACACAAGCAAACTGTTTCCTTACAAAGGTTACTAGGAACGCCTCTTTTCCACCTCAAACTAAATAGTTAAAATTGCAGCGAGTGCAGTTAAGTTTGCGTAACATAGCGAACTATTTGGCAGGGCTCCCAACAAATTCAGTTAACCCAGTGTTAGTTGTTGTTCTTGTAGTGGTCTTCAGTCCAGAGACTGGTTTGATGCAGCTCTCCGTGCTACGTATCCTGTGCAAGTTTCTTCTTCTCCGAGAAACTACCTACACCCTTCTGAATCTACTTAGTGTATTCATCTCTTGGTCTCCCACTGCAATTTTTACCCTCAACGCTGCCTTCCAACACTAAATTTTCCTATCAATCGATCCCTTGTTTTAGTCAGGTTGTGCCGCAAATTCCTCTTCTCCCCAATTCTATTCAGTACCTCCTCATTAGTTACGTGATACACCCTTCTAATCTTCAGAATTGTTCTTTAGCACCACATTTCGAAAGCTTCTATTCTCCTCTTGTCTAAACTATTTATCGTCCATGTTTCACTTGCATACGTGGCTACACTCCATACAAATACTTTCAGAAAAGATTTCCTGACACTTAAATCCATACAAAAAGTTAATAAATTTCTCTTCTTCAGAAACTTTTTCCTTCCACGGCCAGTCTACATTTTATATTCCCTCTACTTCGACCATCATCAGTTATTTTTCTGCTCAAATAGCAAAACTCATCTACTACTTTAAGTGTCTCATTTCCTAATCTAATTCCCTCAGGATCACCTGATTTAATTCGACTACATTCCATTATCTTCGTTTTGCTTTTGATGGTGTTAATCTCATATCCTCCTTTCAAGACATTGTTCATTCCGTTCAACTGCTCTTTCAGGTCCTTAAACTGATAGTTTGCTAATTTTCACACCTGTCAACACCTGTTTTCTTTGGAATTGGAATTATTACACTCATCTAGAATTTTGAGGGTATTTCGCCTCTCTCATACATCTTGCTCACCAGATGGAAGAGTTTTGTCACGGCTGGCTCTCCCAAGGCTGTCAGTAGTTCTAATGGAATGTTGTCTTCTCACAGGGCCTTTTTTTGGCTTAGGTCTTTCAGTACTCCATCAAATTCTTCATGCAGTATCATATCTTCCATTTCATCTTCATCTACGTCCTCATTCATTTCCATAATATGGCCCTCAAATAAATCGCCCTTGTATAAACCCTGTATATACTCCTTCCACCTTCCTTCTTTCTCTTCCTTGCTTACTACTGGTTTTCCATCAGAGCTCTTGACATTCATACAGGTGGTTGTCTTTTCTCCAAAGGTCTCTTTAATTTTGCTATAGGCAGTATCTTTCTAACCCCAAGTGACGTACGCCTCTACATCCTTACATTTTTCCTCCATTCTTGCTTAGCCATTTAGCACTTCCTATCGATCTCATTTTTGAGACGTTTGTAATCTTTTTTGCGTCACTTACTGCATTTTTGTATTTTCTCTTTTCATCAATTAAATTCAATATCTCTTCTGTTACCCAAAGGTTTTTAGTAGCTCTTGTCTTTTTACCTACTTGATCCCCATCTGCCTTCGCTATTCCATCTCTTAAAGCTCCCCATTCTTCTTCCAATATATTTCTTTCCCCTGTATTTGTCAGTCGTTCCCTAATGCTCTGTCTAAAACCTCTAATTCTTTCAATTTATCCAGATCCTATCTCCTTAAATTTCTACCTTTTTGCAATTTCTTAGGTTTTAATCTGCAGTTCAAAACCAATAAATTGTGGTCAGAGTCCACATCTGCCCCCGGAAATGTCTTACAATTTAAAACCTGGTTCCTAAATCTCTGTCTTACGATGACATAATCTATCTGAATTCTTACGGTGTCGCCTGGCCTCTTCCACGTATACAGCCTTCTTTGATGATTCTTGAACCAGGTGTTAGCTGTGATTAAGTTATGCTCTGCGCAGAGTTCTAACAGGTGGCTTCCCCTTTCGTTCCTTACCCCCATTCCATATTCACCTATTACTTTTCCTTCTCTTCCTTTTACTACTATCGAATTGCAGTCCCCCATGACTACTAAACTTTCGTCTCCCTTAACAATCTGAATAATTTCTTTTATCGCATCATACATTTCTTCAATCTCTTCATCATCTGCGGAGCTAGTTGGATGTAAACTTGCACTACTGTGGCAGGCGTGGGTCTCTTATCTATCTTGGCTTCAATAATGCGTTCACTATGCTGCTCACAGTAGCTTGTCGACGATGCTATATTTTATTTATTATTAAACCTATTCCAGCATTACCCCAATTTGATTTTGGGTTTATAACCCAGTATTCACCTGGCCAGAAGCCTTGTTCATCTTGCCACCGAACTTCGGTATTTCCCACTACATCTGACTTTAACCTATCCATTTCCGTTTTTAAATTTTCTAACCAACCTGCCCGACTGAGGGATCTGGCATTCCACCCTCCGCTCCGTAGAACGCTAGTTGTCTTTCTCCTAATAACGACGTCCTCCTGAGTCCCGCCTGAAGATCCGAATGGGAGACTATTTTGCCTCCGAAATATTTTACCCAAGAGGATGCGATCATCATTTAACCATACAGTAAAGTTACATGCCCTAGGGAAAAATTACGGCTGTAGTTTCCCTTTGCTTTCAGCCGTCCGCAATACCAAAACAGCAAGGCCATTTTGGTTGATTTACAAGGCCAGATCAGTGTATCATCCACACTGTTGCCGCTGCAACTACTGAAAAGTCTGCTGCCCCTCTTCAGGAACCACACATTTGTCTGGCCTCTCAACAGAGACGACTCCGCTGTGGTTGCACCTACGGTACGGCCATCTGTATCGCAGAGGTGTGCAAGCCTCCCCACCAAAACCAAAATCCATGATTCACTGGGGCCCAGTGTTAGAAGTATCAAACTCCAAATTGTGACGTAACAGCACAGGGAAACATCCTCAGTTATATCGTATTACTGTTGGCAAAACGTTATTACAAAATACAGTACATTTGCGCCATGTTAATGTTCTTCGTCGTGAAAAAACTCAACGCTCGAGAGCATTTAGATCCAGGAAGCTGCTCGAATTCTTCTATTATTCGTAAATGGCGCCGCTGTCGACCGAGTCCATCTCCCGGCCTTCTATTTGCATTGCCGACCAGGAAGAGACCCCTAGGTGCCACACGTTTAAAAACTCAGAAACGAGGCCACGCTAATAATATTTATGACTTGTAACAGAATTGTTGTTAAAATGATCATTAACAATTATCTAGATTTTGTTAGAATGAAACTTTCGAAAATAAGTCCTCTCACGCTGATTACTTTCCCATCTTTCATATCATACTGACAGGAATATTACAGTAGTTATTAACAAGACCACTGAGTGATGCACTACTTCAAAATGAATATACATCAAGAAATATGTACATTTAAAGGCTGCGTCGTATCAAAAAGGTGTGGAAAGTTCTGCTCTTCCGTTTGATGCACTCCATTTATAGATGTTATCACCATCGCATGTTTCTACCAACGTAATGTATATAACACATATTTTGGCACATAAATGTCATTTATAACTAACAGTAACCAGGTTTAAGGAAAGTTTAAAGGTACAAGGGAAAGCATGCTGCTATCATGCTACAAGTTTCTGTAGATCATTTATAGCCCTGGTTCACTTGACTGAATTATATTAATTCAAGTCATCGTCACTCTGGTACATTTTGAGTTTCAGGAGACGGAAATTAGGGTTTAACGTGTTGTCGGCAACGATGTCATTAGAAACGGAGCAGAAGCTCGGATTGGGGAAGTATGAGGATGGAAATCGACCGTGTCCTTTCAAAGGAACCATCTAGGCATTTGCCTGAAGCGATTCAGGGAAATCACAAAAAACCCAAACAAACACGGTTCGAAAATCCCATGAAGGCCCAACGGTACCGACCGGTCGCCGAGTCGTCCTCCGCCCATAGCCGTCACCGGATGAGGACAAGGTGGGGCATGTGGTCAGCACACCGCTCGCCCAGAAGTTGTGAGATTTCGTGATGGGGGCCGCTACTCCACCGTCAAGTAGCTCCTAAATTGGCCTCACAAGGGCCGAGTGCATTCGGCTTCCCAGCGGCACTCGGCAGATTTGGAAATCACTGAAAACCTAAAATAGTAAGGCCGGACGCGTTGTTGGAACTGTCAACCTCACGAATGATAGTCCAGTATGCTAATCACTGTCTCACCTCGCTCGGTAATTGAGCTTCAGATTGTCCAAGTTATTATGTGTTAACAGTACATAAACGGTTTGCAATACGGACGAAGATTGTAGCTGCATTTGCCTGCCAATAGTTTAATTTAGAACGTGTGTTAAATCATAGTTTATAAGAAGCTTTGTTACTCGTGAACTAGAGGTCACACTGTGAGGTGCAATTCTGCATTAATCCTCAGAGCCACGACACGTGATTTGATATCCTCATGTGTTTTGAGCTCCATTATATTCGCTTTTTGGCATTTCTCAGGTATTTAGAAATCATTTCCACTTCTGGGAAAGCGTGATCTTGGCCAGCTGCCGCTGCATATCTTTCGCATCTGCGCCAGCTACGCCAAACTGGGCAACCCCGCTGCCGCCCACCTCTGTCGTACCTAACCAAGACCCAGTCGGGCATGCAAACTATCTTCATTCAGCTTGTCAGTGGGTTGGAAAATCTGCTGCATTTGTATTTCTAACGCCCTTAGTATGTTGAGGTTTGTCCATGGTGGTTGCGTGTGGCAAATTGTGAGATATTTAACGATACTCAAATACGCTCTAAGAAAAAAAAGAAACGGACTCACCGCGAACGAGTTATCCGAATGGGACGAAAATCGGCAGATGCTATTTTCATATACAGACACACGAATGGTTGCAGTTTTAGAGAACTTGGACAATTTATTCAAGAGAAAGAGCTTTACAAATTGAGCATTGGTCCGCCTCTAGCTCTTTTGCAAATAGTTATTCGGCCTGTCACTTATTAGAGTTGTTGGTTCTCCTCCTGAGGGACATCGTGCAAATTCTGTCCAGTTCACGCGTTAAATCGTCAAAATTACCAGTTGGGTGGAGGGCTCCAAACGTTCCCAGTTCGGTAGAGATCCGGCGATGTTGCTGGCCAAGTTACAGTTTGGCAAGCGCGTGTACAAGCAGCAGAAACCCTTACAGCTTGCGAGTGAGCATTGTCTTGCTGAAATGTGAGCCCAGGATGGCTTGGTGTGAAGAGCAACGAAACAGGACGTGGAATATCATCGACGTACCTCTATGCTGTAAGGTTACCACGGATGACAATCGAAGTGGCCCTCATATGAAATGGAAAGGCACCCCAGACCATCACTCCTGGCTGCCGGGCTGTATGGCATGCGACAGTCATGTAGATATCCCACTACTGTCCATGGCGGCTCCTGACGTGTCTTCATTGACTGGAGTAAAATTTTGTTCAGTGAAAAGCCCCACTTGAAATTGGTCACCAATAACCAGCATAGACGTGTCTGGACACGCCCTGGTCTGCAGTATGTCGTTCTCAAATTTCCTTGATGATTAAAACTGAGTGTTGAGTCATTTCGCGGGCTTCGCTCTCACCTATACTGCTATACAGGTATGATTCAAAGCCCATCTTCACAGTTTCACATCCGCTAAAGCATCTTCCCTACTGTCACAACTCACAGACACTCTTCTGTATACAGTGAAACACATATTTACGTGATGTTGCCACTAGCTTTTCTCCTAATCTAACAAGCGCTTCTTACTTGCTTATGTGGTATTTGATTTGTACTACATGTACAAATGATGAGGTACGATAAGAAACTGTATTTTATTGTAGCCTGTAGGTACCAAAAGCATAGAAAACATATGCAAAATACATTAAAAGCTAACTTTTCAGAGGTGATATGAAACATTTAACTATCATACGTATTTCTGTTGAAATATAAGCATAACTGATTTTAGGCACAGGACACAGTGATAGTTATGGAGTACGCCGACGCAAAATTCCTTACAGTCAACTGAATATTTAGGAAAAGGACAGAAACAATCGAAAAGCAGTAGGGCAAAGCGGGCATGGCCCAATTCTGCATTGTTGCCAAATTTATTCAAGATGGAGGATCCAAGGTGGCAGCCATAGGCGTGGTGCAGTGACGTTATGGCTCAAAATTTAGGCACGAAAATAGGTCAATTGGGCTACCTCTACTAACCTAACCCCACTCCATCTGCTTCCCTCCCGTCCTCCCTCCCCACCCCTCTCCAACATCCCTTCACTCCCCTTCCCTCTCCTCCACCATCTGGAAATTGGCAGGAAAAGAACTCCTTAGTCTTTGCTGGGCTCCCAGGTGGGATGGATGTAACACTTTATTTTGTATGCATTGTTTATTTAAGCAATTTTAGTTGTCATGGACAGTAGCTCCATCCAGTGTTTGCACCTTGAGATTCAGAGTCTAACAGATCTAGTTCGCAACACCACCAACACAGGATGCTGTCGGCCCTACCCTCCCCCTCCACTCCTGTGATGTAATCTAAGACAGTGGTCCAGGAAGTAATCATGGAAATTTGCTCAGCCTGTGTCTAGTTGATAGACTGGGAGAGTGGACGTAATTGTTTACTACATTCAATGGATGAGATGTCTCTGCTGGAGAAGAAGGAATTTAACGGGTATATTAGCTGAAGTCATGCAGCTGAGGACTGTGTCAACAGCCACTTGCACGATATTTGGCAAGCAATTATATTTGGTGAAGACAAATACACTTCATCAAATAATGAAGATGCAGCAGGATGGGGCTATGTTACACTTCCCAACTCAATCTAATAAAAGCTTGTACTGTAACAGTAGATCTTTCGATAAAAATCGAGTCAGTCTTCTGAAGCACAAGAGGCAAAACGTTCACTGATGTGTGTGAGGTTCTGCCCCAGAGGCCACACGCTGGGTTCAGGGAACTGCCACGCAATAACCACAGGGCAGCCACGTACTTCCTGTCGTATTGAGAATACCTGCAGTCTTCCTCCTCCCCTTCTTCGTTGATAATGAACTGCTTTGGGAGTTATTACATCTGGTGTTAAAGCAGTTTATGGAATACTGTCACATATATAACTCGAAGATGTCACATGAAATAAATGTAACGCTGCGCAAACAGAGAGAGAGAGAGAGAGAGAGAGAGAGAGATTTGCATAAGATGCAAGAATATTTAAACGATTTTCGATGTAATTACACGTTTTATACCGAGAAACACCAGAACCACACTTGAATAAGTACTCGAAAAAGATCACGCACAGTTGTGAAACTGTCCCAGATACACATCACGTGCTTTTGTGGGAAATACCACAGCCTTCGCTTGTCTTGAGCTTGGGGTGCTTCGTGAGTTACTAAATCCAACTAAATATGTCTGTAAATACACTTTCGAAAAAGATCGCTGCACTGTAGTTTGCTGCAGTTTTGCGATGCATACCGCTACACTCGAACACAGACTCTTAAAAGATCTCTGCACACTTGTGAGACCTCCCCAAGACACTTCACACCTTTTTTTGTGTGAAATAGATCCCAAAACCGAAATCAGCTGGAATATCTGATTTTATACGCAAAAATTACAATATTTGGAGGGCAAAATAAATATCTCTGTAACTCTAAAAAGGACACTCACCAGTTTTCGAATTTTAGCTGCTTGTATGAAGGCACTGCCAGACGGAGAGAGAGACAGAGAGGGAGAGAGAGAGAGAGAGAGAGAGAGAAACTTTCTGAGTCTTACAGTTGTTGTGGTATTCAACACTTTTCTGGAATGGTAAGTGGACGTGATTTATATATTCTGTTGAAGTCAGGGGCATTATTTTCCTCACTTCTCGAAGCACGCATTGGTGTCAAAGACAATATGGGAAAATCAGAACAATCACAAGAACAGAATTTGAAGCACTGTCCTACAGACGAGAAATGTGCCTGGAATTTTTGATGAATTTTTGATGTCCTGCAGCTGCTGGTCTGAAGATGCTCTAAAGCCATAATGGCAGGTGAGGGACAGCATCCCGCCAGAGCAGGATGGTCCGCTTGTATTTGTCTCTGAACACTCGAACAAAGAACACATCATGTGACTCTCACACGTAGATAGTTTTCCCCAGTCTTAGTTTGAACCAGTCTATAGAGGCTCCTGTGCCCGCCACAAAAGATGTCTCGTGACTCTCTGACGTCATGGAACTTCTTGTGAATGGGGCATTCTGAATGTACCCACCAAGGTGTTGCTGCTGCCGGTGTGGGAGCACTGTCCACCATTTTCTGCAGACAGACAAATGATGAGACTTTCAGTGGCAAAGCTATTTTGTATAGACCGAAAAAAGAACATACAACAATCATATTGCACAGACAGTTAAACCGTACGAAAGTGCTCTAAGATAATGAAATACAGTAACTACCGCCAAAGACACTTCCGCAATTACAGTGCTACGCTACTATCGAGGAAAGCCTGAATTTTTCGGCGTGAAACCGATCTCAATCTGGGCTGTATCACCACACATGAATGTAGTAAACACACTTGCAGCTTTGTGCACGTGATCATCCCAATTTAAGTCGGAACTGAGATGAAGTCAGAGAGTGCTATAGTTACCACCTTCTGCAACCTGTGGAGAAACAGGGTGAGCAAAGTTAATACGACAGGACTGCCTTTTTTTTCTGACCACTCTGTGGAAATGGGAACATGTCATAACGTCATAACTCCACCAACCATGTACAGCATGTAAGGCCAGCGTCAAATGAAGCTTTCTGCTGCAACATGAGGTACCATAAAAGACAATATGCAATTATGGGAACTGGAAGAAGGATGAGGATTTTTCTGCTGCATTGCAATGCATCTCCAAGCTACATACGTGTACTGCAGTCTGAAGGACATCTTCGTCCTTTGGGGCGCATTCATTTCTGTTATCCAAACATTCTCTCTGTCATCGTTAATGTGTATTATCTAATATGTCAAGAACACATAATATCTGTGTGCTGGCATTGGGCCTATGTGACAGTCCTATTAAATATACAGGTATTAATCCATTGGAGCAGTTGATCAATTATTGAAGACACCCACACATTGAAAAGTTTCATCGCCCCATATTGTAGAAGGACCATATCCCAGACTATCGGTTGCAAGAGTGGGACCATGTGTCCCTGTTTTGACGTTTGATACATTTTTTTCTGCTGCAACACATCCAAGCAGTATATGACTACAGTTTTGTACACCTCCATCCATTTTGTTTTTTGCTCCAAGACTTCAAGGTCTGTGTCATCTTCTAGACTGATGTTAACATGTCATTTGCCTTGACTGAAAGCTGGCATCGCATGGTGTAAATACACACACACACACACACACACACACACACACACACATGCACATAATAACTGAAATAAAAAGGTATCACAACACATGGAATTTGGAAGAGTTTTGTGGCACTGTGGAGCATTTTACAAATAGCTTTCGAAAGGTGATTATGACCTCTACATTCAAACTCATCTTTCACAGAGGTGGGTTCACAGATGGCTTGGTGTTTCGTTTCCACTGACTCCACATAATGCAGACATGTATGCTATCACTGTTTTGGTGCTAGTCATTTCTCTGGAAGGTGTAGCCCTTCCACCAAGACCCATCCTCTATCTCAAACAAGTGATGTCAGCCAATCATTATATGGTAATCAACAGTGTATCAGTGGATAGATGGGGTGGAAAAGACGCCACTGATTTCTGTAAAAAGTATCAAAGTTTATAGTTCAATCAGTTTTATCAATTTCTTTTCCATATTTTGAACTCTGAGCAGTGGCATGGCAGCATGCTTCCCAGAGATTCTGCATCACCTCTAAACCGCTCCTCTTCTACTTTTGCAAGTACCACATACTGGACTGGAAATGTAGATAGACATCTGTCCCATACATCCATTCATTGTTAATTCCAGCACTTTGATCACAGTGTATAATTTATGATTATGATTGCTCATCTTTCCCTGTATGGATGGGAATCGCAGAGCATTCTCGCATTCTTAGGACAAAGTTGGAGATTGAAAGATCACCTAGTACTGTCATTGACCAACCCTCCCTGCAACACTGTCACCAGTTTAATCTGGAGGTGACCAGTTGTAGACCACTACATTCAATTTCTCATGGAGATAGAGCCAAGTCCATAACTACTGTTCCGCACCAATTTCACTCACTGCACCTATCAAAGTGCACAAAATCTCTCCAGATGTGCACATGTTGAGGAGGTTAGCACTCCTTATCCGTGTACAGTAGATATGAAAGTGTTTTGATGATATAACAGATGGTTAAGAAGAAATATGTGGTTTTTATGCATGATAGAGTTCCAGATGGGTGGAGTTTGAAGCATTTTATGTAAATGAAATGCACTATTAATTCTAAAGTATTGATCTAGTGTCTGGGGTCAGTACCATGAAGGTATTGGTAAGAGAGAAAGGATTACAGAACATACACATGCCCACTAATGCATTACATGAGTGTCCAACTTCTGACATACATCCACCCTGCAAGTTTTCAATCCCACCCACTACAGTGACAATCTTTAAGAAGATAAAACTACTTCCTTAAAACATAGAATCATTGTTATACATGCACAATATAGCTTTCCAGAAGTGTATAACACCAACTGTTCACATCCAATCACAGTTCAGAAATTATGCTATGCTCACATCAGTCCTATAACAAAATGATCGTTAGTAACAGCGAATGCCTCTTACAAGGAAACTGAGAAACATGTAGCAGCACTGTGTGGCATTGAAATTATATGACATGCTGCCACTAACTCCGTAAATAGGACTTATGTCAAGCAGATGTACACACAAGGATTGAAGTGCCACATAAACAGCTGTTAGTAATTTAGAGACGCAGCAGTCATGAAACTGAAGACTGGATTTTATGCCCAAGATGCTGCAGGGGAATGGAGTATGTCATAAATCTTTATTCGTCTAGAGGAGGGTGTTGAAACAGGATGGACTTAGTTTCATCATCAACACACATGTGTTGGAAGTCCTCTGATGACTGAGAGGTCTGCTATTGATGATAGCAGGTAGATAATGCTCTTAGTCTCACACAGAACATGCAGCTGTATATGAGTCGAACACAGGTTATCACAGACAACTGTACACCCCAACAGAACAATGGAAAAGTGGTTAAATGACCTGTAGCAACATCTCCCTCTCTCTATAGAATGCATCACCAGGCTACCATTAAATCAGCCACGTGCAGTAGCCACATGGTCTGATGCACCTGGCCACATTTCACGCAGCTCTCCCTGTCGGAGGTGCGAGTCCTCTCTCGGGCATGGGTGTGTTCATTGTCCTTAATGTAAAGTTTAAGTTAGATTAAGTAGTGTGTAAGCCTAGGGCCGGATGAGCTCAGCAGTTTGGTACCATAGGAAGTTACCACCACAAAAATCTACCATTAAATCATAACTCGTTACAACTCTGTCTCAACCCATCACCCCATCCACTTCCTGTCATCCTTTAATGCAGATAGAAGTCAATTTAGAGGCAGATGGTTCTCTTTTCCCAGGAAAGCATCAAAGACAGCAGTCAACTCGCTTGTATCACTATTACCTCAATAGACATATAATAGAATTTTGCCATGCGGCAACTGTTCGTTAGCTGGCACTGTAAAGTTGTGACAGGTGAAGAGTTCAGAGTAGCACATTGTAAATACTGTCTGTTAGGGTTTAAAACACCTAATCAGTCTCTCACAGGGTGAAACACACAATCCATTCTGTAGTTGTATATTGCAGTCCCTCGGCTGGTAATACAATGCTCTTTAGCTAAGGACACATAGTGCACACAGACAAGAGTGAACGTCTTGCCTCTTGCACTTCGCAAGACTGACTGGACTTTTATCGAATAATCTACAGTTACAGAAGATGCATTTATCAGCATGAGTTGGGGTGTAACACAGACACGTAATGCTGCATCTTCATTGTTTGATGAAGTGTATTCATCAGATATCATTGCTTCCCATATATCGTACAAGTGGCTATTGACACAGTCCTCAGCTGAATGATTACAGCTAATTTACCTGTTACACTCCTCCTTCTCCAGCACAAACATCTCATCCATTGTCATCCATTGAACACAGTAAACAATTACATCCAACCTCCCAGTCCAGCAGCTAGACACAGACTGTGCGAATTTCCCACCATTTCCCCTGGACCGCCATCTTGAATTACGTCATGGGAGAGGAGGGGGAGGTGGCGTTTTGAACTAGGTCAGTTGGACTCTGGACCTCAAGGCGTACACACTGGATGGAGCTACAGTCCATGACAACTGAATTTGTTAAATAAACAGTGTTACAAAATAAAGACTTACATCCATCCTACCCAGGAGCCCAGCAAAGACTGTGTCCTTTTCCCACCTATTACGAAATGGTGGAGTGGAGGTGCCGGGTGGGAAAAGGAGAAGGAGAAGGAAGCAGAGGGTTAGCCTGATGGAAGTAGCCCAATTGACCTATTTTCCCGCCAACATTTGAACTTCCCACAATGACATCACTGTGATGCTGTCACATCTAAGGCCACCTTCTTGGATCCACCGTCAATACATTTGGCAACAATGCAAAGTGGGGCCGTGCCCACTTGGACCTCCTACTTTGAACAAGATGAGTCAGTAATAAGCCAGTTTGGAGGATTGCGTGACACTATGTGCGGTACTGTGTTACCAGAAGCAGAACAGAGTGCCGCCACAGTCTAGGGAATTATTTTCACAATAAATCTTTCAGGCTTTAGTGGAACGTGAGTCGTTTTGAATCTTCTTAGTAAATTAAAACATGTGACATACTAGGAATAGAAGCCAGAACCTTTCCTTTATGAGGCTCTGTTACAACTAGATGAGTTATCCAGGCCTGCCCCAACGCTATCCCTGCGCTTTCTTGATTTGTTTGCGTTGTTTCGTATGTTCTTATTATGTGAGAAGAGACTACCGAGTTGTAGGAGCAAGACGAATATTTAATGTCCTGAAGAGGTCGTTGGGTCCGCAGCTCGTGGTCGTACGGTAGCGTTCTTGCTTCCCGCGCCCGGGTTCCCGGAATCGATTCCCGGCGGGGTCAGGGATTTTCTCTGCCTCGTGATGACTGGGTGTTGTTGATGTCCTTAGGTTAGTTAGGTTTAAGTAGTTCTAAGTTCTAGGGGACTGATGACCATAGATGTTAAGTCCCATAATGCTCAGAGCCATTTGAGGTCGTTGGATATGGAGCAGTACCTCGATTTAGGCACTTGTGGCATTCACCATCAGTGATTTCGATGGACCACAGAGAGCTTAAACATATCGATCCAAACAAGAATTTGAGCCCTAGTCTTTCTGATTGAGAGTGCAGTGCCTTAAGCATGTCATAGTCTCATTGGGTGCCTTAAGAATGGCGTAGTTTCATTAGTGCCTTAAGTATGGCGTAGTCTCATTGGGTTGCCACATTCGTCACGCAATTTTTAGCAATGTCGTCACAATAGTAGGACATCCTTGCTAAATAGCAACAGTATATATCGTTGCACATCCGTACGAATGTGACGGCAGGCTTCCATAACATGTTCCAAAACGTCGCGCATAAAACAAGATTGTCCTGTGGTAGTCTAAATAATAAGTAACCGCAACAAATTGCTCAAATTATAACGGTATATTTTCTAGACATTTATCTAGATGAGCCCTCTCCTCGTTTGTTTATCCGTTATCGAGAAACACCGCAAAAACTTGTTCATTGGGCACCAAACCCAGCCGCAGCTTCCAAGACGCCAATGCACGGCAAATGGCTGCCGGTTTTACAAGGTATTCCTATGATCCTGATTTCGGGCAGCCTTGAAAATCTGATTCATGTCTTTATCTGTTTCCGACGTACAGAGGGTCAAAGTTACCCTACTTGTAGATGTAAAGTACGTACGTAAAATCCAATGTGAGGCGAAAACGAAGTTTATAAAGTGATGTAAACGGAGAAATACGCTGTAAAGTGTCTCCTTTATCATCAGGAAAGCCGAAAGCAGATGCAAAATTTTTTTACACGTAAAATCCGGTCTGAGGGACAAAATTAGTTCCGCTTTATTCCAGTTTCACGTAAGTAAACTATTTAAATTTTACTAACCGTTACATTTCTTTTCACATGAGTTACATGGCCTGCCGAAGGAGGGGAAAGAGGGGTACCAGCGGAGAAATGCTTCTATCGGAGCGCAAAACATGCGAATATGTTCCTGTTTCCTTAAAGGACCAGCTGCTTCAGTGTACCTTCTCCAACATATTCGCGCTTTTTCTAACTAGTATGTTGCTCATACCCATTCACTCCCAGTTGTCCTTCCTCACTCATTCAGCCTAACACATTGTCATTTTCTCTTTGTGTCTCTCTGTCATAGTTTCCCGCGTCACAGCCACAGTCCCCTTCGTTCTGCCGTCCTACTAAGTCTGCTCTCACTGTCACTGACTCCCTCTTGCACGCTCTTACGCAAACACCTCATTCCATCCTTTCTACTGTTGCTGTCTCTTCCCACTGTAACTATCTCTGCTTTCCTCGTTGTCACTGTCATATACTTCGTCTCTCATCATCACTGGCTCTCAACCACTTCCTCTTTCTCTTTATTCCTCGCCCCCCCCCCCCCCTCTTACCCTCCTCCACCCACCCCTTCGCCCTTGGCACTGTTTCCTTCACTCTGTTATGTGACTTTCAACTATGTTTCACAGCCACTGTGTTCCTCTCTCTCACAATGTCACCCTCTCCTTCACTCTTCCTATAACGTAACCACTGTCTACTATTTTCCAGTATTTATTATTTTCCTGTCTCTTTGCCTTTTTCTCTCTCGGGATAAAAATTCGCGGATATGTTTGCATGCCAAAATTTTTGGAAAAATTTTGTAAAGGTACTGAGGAAGATAAAATGAGGCAGCTGGTACTCTACTTTTCACTCAGAATCTTTTAAATTGACAGGAGCATGTTGTAATGGGACATCTTCCTCTAGCATTACCTTTCCTAAACAGTATTTGTCGCTGCAAGTATTATTTATCGAATTTGAGTCAGGTCAATATTATCTCAATTGTTTTTCTGATAACTTTCATACAATTTTATACGCAATATGTTATATTTCAAGCTAAAATTTATGGAAATGAATTACTTTATAAAATGTTTTAGTCTCGATATTTTAATCGATAAGTACTAGTTCTGAATGTGCAGTTAAAATTATTTTCTTTAGAAACATTTGAAATTACGAACTACCGGCACACTTAAAATTTCTATTATTAAATATGCAATACTGTACTGCTTACTATGTTTATTTCTGCATACATTTAAATAATAATCGAAAGTAATAACGTAACAGAAACTAGTAAAAATTTATCTGTTAAGAAATATTGTGAACCCTTTGGAATATGCCTATTTCCGCAGAGTGTGAGAGTCGTATGCATGCCTCTGATGTGATCGGACGCATTTTTTTATTTTTGTGTGAACAATGTGAAACGTCCCCTTAGAAAGATTAATGAATTACTGTGCTGATAAACCTCTTACATTTTTTGATTTTCAAACAGCTGAGCAAAACTGAACGTACTCAGACATTACTCTCTTTACTTATTCTGATCAACACTAAACTGACACACAATATTTTTAGCGCAACGCAATCTGACTTTCAATAATCCCTACAAAACAATGGCCCTGACTAACATTAAACTATACCTTTAACAAATCACTTACCTCACAAAAATCTTCGTTACTCGAACTACTGCAATACAGCGAGCGCCACTACTGCCAGCTAAATAAAAGGTTCAAACTACTGAAGACACTAACTACTGATAGGCACAGTTAGCAAATGAAAGATTTTAATAGAGAACAAACAATGTATTTACCTTAATAGGGTTCAAACGTCATAATATATATAGCAGTTCATGACATCCAATAATACAAATGTACTGTCTCTGATGGACACACGTTCAGATCACCGCTCTCAAAAATCCGCCATCTCACTTCCCTGTTCCCCACATCCACCACTGCTGGCGGCTCACCTCCAACTGCGCAACGCTACGCGCTGTTAACAGCCTACTGCCCAACACTACAATAGCAAATTCCAACAATGCCACCCAGCCACAGACTGCACACAGCACAGCCAGAGATTTTCATACACAGCGCTACGTGGCGGTGACGTTACCAATGTAAGAACCTAAACAGCCTACTTACAAATGGTATTTCGGTTAAAATTGTGTGCCGGACCGAGACTCGAACTTGGGACCTTTGCCTTCGCGGGCAAGTGCTCTACCAACTCAACTACCCAAGCACGACTCACGCCCCGTCCTGTATGATATGCTAAAATGTGACGAAATATATTTACCTAAAAACAAAAATTCTATAACATCGCTCTTCACATTTATTTAGTCCGATTCAACCGTGAGACCCCTATACAAGAACAGCTGGAGCCAACTCAGTATGAGAAGCTAAGTAAATTAGAAAGTTTATGGTAATCTTCGCTCCTCTCAAAGTTTTCATAAAAGATTTTGCTTATTGCGGACGATACCTAGAATTTGGAAGGAGGGGAGACATTAGAATATTCGCATTTTTGTGGTCCGATAGGAACATTTTTTGCTGGTATCCTAATACCGTGCACGAGCAGACGTAAACAGTACACGGAAGAGCTGCGTAGGCAGTCATGCGGCGAGCAGCGCGTGCTGCAGTAGCGGTGTATCTGCGATGTGGTGGAGTTGGCCCGTGGAGGTGTGAGGACGTGTCACAGTTGGGACGGCCGCTGGCAGCGCTAATGAGGCTGTAATTGCTGACCCGTCGCAGGCCCCGCCGCGGCACGACCCCCGCCGCTGTGCAAAAAGATTTACATTGAATTGCCCGCCGGCTGGACGCGCTTTCTTCATACAATGGGCTCTTTGTTTCTGGAAGTCATTTGTTAAGCTGTTTATTCAATTTAAATTACCATCAGAAGGCGGTCGGTGGCTCGTAAATCAACGGCGCCGCGTCCCGCGGGCGGGCGGGCCGCGCAGAGACTTATGAACTGCGCGATATTTTCGTAACCGGTTATTGCAAATTGCAGCGGTGACAGGCGGCCGGCGCTCTGCGAGGCAGGACCCCCCGGGCACGGAACGCGCATCAGCCGGCGGCGGCCGACACACACACACACACACACACACACACACACACACACACGGCCGCCGCAGCCGTCACGGCACAGGCCCCCCTGGCGGGCACCGAGTTGGGATCGCGCATTACTGGAAAGACTGGCTATGTAGACATAGGCGAGGGTCCAGTGGCGTTGGGGCGATGGGGGATCATGACCCCCAATATTTATTTACTTTTTGTTTTATTTACGTATTTAACCTGATCTGTTTATGGCCACCTGGTCTTCTCTTACATCGGACCAGGTTTTCATAAATACGGCACATTTTTACGTCACAGATTCCTAAGAAAATAAGAATTTTAATGTGGCAAATACACCACTGGCCATTAAAATTCATCACGAAGATGACGTGCTACCGACACGAAAAATAACCTACAGGAAGAAGATGCTGTGATATGCAAATGATTAGCTTTTTAGAGCATTCACACAAGATTGGCGCCGGTGGTGACACCTACATCGTGCTGACATAAGGAAAGTTCCCAACCGATTTCTCATACACCAACAGCAGTTGACCGGCGTTGCCTGGTGAAACGTTGTTGTAATGCCTCTTCTAAGGAGGAGAAATGCGTACCATCACGTTTCCGACTTTCAAAAAGGTCGGATTCTAGCCTATCGTGATTGCAGTTTATCGTATCGCGACATTGCTGCTTGCGTTGGTTGAGATCCAATGACTGTTAGCAGAATATGGAATCGGTGGGTTCAGGAGGGTAAGACGGAACACCGTGCTGGATCCCAACGGCCTTGTATCACTAGCAGACGAGATGAAAGGCATCTTATCCGCATGGCTGTAACGGATCGTGCAGCCACGTCTCGATCCCTGAGTGAACAGATGGGGACGTTTGCTAGACAACAACCATCTGCACGAACAGTTCGACGACGTTTGCAGCAGCATGGACTATCAGCTCGGAGACCATGGCTGCGGTTTCCCTTGACGCTGCATCACAGACAGGAGCGCCTGCGTTGGTGTACTCAACGACGAGCCTGGGTGCACGAATGGCAAAACGCCATTTTTTCGGATGAATCCAGGTTCTGTTTACAGCATCATGATGGTCGCATCCGTGTTTGGCGACATCGCGGTGAACGCACATTGGAAGCGTGTATTGGTCATCGCCATACTGGCGTATCACCCGGGGTGATGGTATGGGGTGCCACTGGTTACACGTCTCGGACACCTCTTGTTCGCATTAACGGCACTTTGAACAGTGGCTCTACCCTTCATTTGATCCCTGCGAAACCGTACATTTCAGCTGGATAATGCACGACCGCATGTTGCAGGTCCTGTACGGGCCTTTGACTGCTGCGCTGGTCAGCACATTCTCCAGATCTCTCACCAATTGAAAACGTCTGGTCAATGGTGGCCGAGAAACTGTCTCGTCACAATACGCCTGTCACTACTGTTGATGAACTGTGGTATTGCGTTGAAGCTGCATGGGCAGCTGTACCTGTACACGCCATCCAAGCTCTGTTTGACTCAATGTCCAGGCGTATCAAGGCCGTTATTACGGCTAGAGGTGGTTGGTACTGATTTCTCAGGATCTATGCACCCAAATTGGGTGAAAATGGAATCACATGTCAGTTCTAGTATAATATATTTGTCCAATGAATACCCGTTTATCATCTGCATTTCTTCTTGGTGTATCAATTTTAATGGCCAGTAGGGTAGTATTAATGTGATTTAACTGTCTGAAGAGGCACTCTAAGTAAATTTTACTATGATTTAATAAGGTTAATGCTAGCAGTACAACAATACTACAATAATAACAATAATTGTAATGTTAAGTTTCTATAAACTTTAATACTACGCTTACAGAGCCTGATCCAAATAAATATTTAATAACACTAATATATCAATTCCTGATTGATTTCTATAGCTCTTTTATATATAATTTTAATTTGGAGACTTTAATTCCATTTTTCCTGTTGCTTTGATTACTTGTTTGAATACTGAAGATTACTTTACAGTGTTAACAGTATAGAAAATGTATAATATAGAATGTGTAATGCATATTTGCATATAATAACTGTCCAAGTAGAAAGGTAATTGTGTCATACACCAGCTTTGCAGTTTGTGCCTAAGATTACTTCAAACTATTATTTTGTAATATTTTCGTTCAAAAATGTTTTATGTATACAAACTGTAGCGATGGGGGATCATGACCCCAAATATTTTTTTACTCTTTGTTTTATTTATTTAACCTGATCTGACTATGACAACCTGGCCCTCTCTTACATCGGACCAGGTTTTCACACATACGGTACTTCTTTACGTCACAGTTTCCTAAGAAAACAACAATTTTAATGTGGCAAATAGTATTACAGCAAATTGTACTCTGATCTAATAAGGTTAATGCTAGCAGTACAATAATAATGGCAATAATAACAATAATGATGATCAAAATTTTAAACTTGCCTTCGAAACAGCAACTGTATAAATCTGAAGAGGTTGAAATATCAGCCAAACAGTTGCAAATAATGGTTTATTATCCTTTGACCATGATTTCCATACTTGTAAATATATCTTCTTCAGAAGTAATGGCCTTATTACATCACATGTGGGGAAAATAGATTAGATGAAGCTCATTCTGAAGTACAATATATGTAATTTGGCGCTATCTAAAGCCATGGCTTGCAATTATTCTTGTTTTATCAATTTTGTTTATGACAAGAGCTCCTCGGGTTGATCTGGTCTACTGTGCCCTCATGTGATGTAATAAGGCTACTACTTCTGAAGAAGATATTTTTACAAATACGAAACCATGGTCAAGGGCTAACAAACCTTTGTTTGCTACAGAATGGCTGATTTTTCAACCTCTTCAATAATGATAATGGAAAGCATAAAAATAATTAGTAGGTATAGAAGGATAGATCTATTTTGATATAGCGAGTTCTGGGGAAAGAAAATTTAAGGGGACTGCACCAGGTAAGAACACTAGGAAAAGAGGAAGCACTAGTCGGGGAGAAGGATGTACAAAGATATCGACTGCCTACAGGGACAGTAGTGATCCTGCTGTAGTAGATATGTCATCAACTGTCTTCTAAAGCTGAGGATGTTACACGGTTCCCTAATATAATGCGGGAGGCTATTTCAGAGTCGGGTGTCTGCTATTGAGAAGGACTTCGAGAAAGTGGCTGAACAATGGAATGAGACGTCAAGGATAATGTTCTGATGGAAACGGGTGTTTCTGCTATGCTGTTCAAATAAGAGCGTTAAAAATAAGGAGGCCGATGAGGAACACTGTTCGTTGATAAGACAGGAGATAAAACAGAGAGTGTGTACGTCTCTGCGCCTGTCTGCAGGAATTCATAACCAGCTGCACGCGCTGTGAGCATTCCTGAGAAAGACATTGAAAGATAACATCTCTGCAATCAGTAACTGGAAGTGTAAACTTTGGTACAAGTTTCTTTCCGAGACAAGAGGGAATAGCTTCTATATTTTAGTAGGTCACGGAGAGATCTTGATGCCTTCTTGCATACTGCAGTTACGTGCACATCCAGTTTACATTTTCGTCTGTTATTACTCCTAGAGTCTTTGTTGAACGAGAAAAGGTAGGGGTTCCAGGTATTTCGGGCTAATAAGCCTCGAATGACCAACCAGTACCACATGGGTTTTGGATGGCTTGAGCTTTAACCCTATATCCTCTGCCCATTTTCATGGTATACTCAGGACGGTGTTGAGATTCTCCACAGCTCTCTTCTGGTTTACTGGTTTTGTACTTTGATGTAACTGCAGATCAGCAGCGTACGGGTGCTGCCTGCAGTAAGAGAAAATTGATTACACGTCATTTAAGTACAATGAAAAGAGTATGGGACCTAACATCGAACCCTGAGGGAGGCCTGATACCATTTGCCTTCATTGTGACTCTATGGTGCCGTAATGATGCATTGCTGGCGAGACTTTAGGTATGAGCTAATAAACCATTGCACTGCATTCCGTAAGAAATTCAGGCTGCTGAATTTGGCAAGTAAAATGTCGGAATCTTCGATGTCAAAGGCTTTGGTGAAGTCTAAGAAGTACGTGATAGTTACCTCTTGTCCATCCATGGCAAGCTTCAGGTCATCTGTTATCTTCAATTAGCTTTTTTAGTAAAAAACATAAACTCTACACTCGGACTAGGCCTTAGGATTATTCCCTCTTACGATTGGCCGACTGCTGCCCACGAGGCTGTACAAGGAGCGAGCTCTGACCGCAGGACAATCAGCATGTCACCAATCCCTCCGACCGTTAATGCCAGTTGATGAATGCTGATGGTGTCGCTGTTTAAACAAGCAGCTCCTCATTTGGCCCCATGGGACTGAGTGGACGTTGTTCCATAGCGCCTGCCTTAGAAAAGCATCTGCGGAGGTACCGGGAACTAACGAGGATCCTTTGGCACTGAAGGAAGCGATTATAAATTGTTTTCTCTTTCTGCCTATTTCTTCGTCATTTTTCTTCAACAGTTATGAGCGGATATCACATGACATCCCATCTACAAAACCCTCTCTCACGTTTTTGGATTACACAGGGTGGCCTGCCCTGACTGGAAACGTTGAGTTGCGATGCCACGACTATTTGACTACGGAGGCAGTCTCATTTTTTAAAAGTAGAAACGCTTTCCTTTTTGCGTACATATATTTATAAATTTCACAAAAAATGGCTCTGAGCACTATGGGACAACATCTGAGGTCATCAGTCCCCTAGACTTAGAACTACTTAAACCTAACTAACCTAAGGACATCACACACATCCATGCCCGAGGCAGGATTCGAACCTTAGACCCTAGCGGTCGCGCGGTTCCAGACTGAAGCGCCTAAAACCGCTCGTCCACAGCGGCTGGCACAAATTTTACAGCAAACTTTCAGAGAAAAAAGTGTCATGAAAACTCAGACCCACGAATGTGCCAAGTAATCCCAGAAATTACAAGCTACGACTAACAAAGGATAATTTCCACTTGCCTGCGACAAAGCCAGATTACTCGGATAAGCCCGCAGCCCGCCCGGTAACATTCCAGCGAGGTGAAGGCTGGTCCACGTACTGCCAACAATAAATCCGACACGATTCACGAACACGCTGACAGAACCGGCAAACCATGGGAAGTTCAGCTAGGGCACACAGAAAGAGCCACTGTTAGCAGTCGTAGTGCTTGATGGAATGCCAGCAGCTGCGAGTGCACACTTCCAATTTATATTGTGCGAATTTAGCATTAGCTGTTGTTATACAGGATGGTTATAGAATGAGAATTTCACTCTGCAGCGGAGTGTGCGCTGATATGAAACTTCCTGGCAGATTAAAACTGTTTGCCCGACCGAGACTCGAACTCGGGTCCCGAGTTCGAGTCTCGGTCGGGCACACAGTTTTAATCTGCCAGGAAGTTTCAGGATGGTTATAGTTAAATTCCAGATCCATTGTGGGCTGTAATTGTAGTATGGCATCGAAACTTGGTAGATACACTAACGCGTAAATGCGAAACCGATATATACTGGAAAACAAATTAGTTCCAATTTTGGCCACCAGGTGCAAATCTGGCACTGTGAACTTTTAATATGACGGTATGACGTCCACGCTGTCATCTGACAAGCCATGGAGTGAGTCAAGAATATGGCTGTCAAGGAGAGAGACCATGCGCTATTAGTAAACCCGTTTTATGTGAACGACAGCAATTACAGTGTTGCATTGAGAGAGTATCGCCGACTGAAACGTCTCAGGAGAGGCCCGGCGTCATTAAGTGGTTTAAAGAATGATAATGAAATCGATTACACGGGTGAGCTTGGTGTGGCAGTGTGGCATCTGGAAGAATAAGGCGTCCTATTCCGGTGGAAGCCATCAACAAGGCTGCTGTTGCTATAACTGACCATGCAGCATGCAGCACGTGCCCCTGGTAGTGCTAGTGCTCGTACTGTGTTACGTAAACAGTCCACTCTGTTTTTAACATTACGGGAAGTTTTGCGGTCTATTTTACCCTGATGCCCGTATATGGTCCAGACGGTGCAGCAATTGAAAGCTCGTGATCGACGGCCACGTTCTGTATTTTCTCGTTGGTTTCTAGCACGGATCAAAGTTAATAACACGAGGACGGCTAGTATTCTGTGAAGTGACGAGCACATGTTACAATGCAGAGTGCAGTGAGTACACAGAACTGCAGGAATTTGGGGTACGTTTAAACCCCTTGTCGTGCACAAAGAGCCATTGCACTCGCCGTATGTGACTCTGGTGTATATTCACAAGCACCTTTATTCTCTGTCCCTTCTTCTTTGACGAGAATACAGGGTCTGTCAATGATAGCGTTATCGAGACTTCCCTGTACAGGATACGATTTCTGCTTTGGAGGAGCTCAGCTGTGCGGAAACCACTGTTTTCATGCAAGATCGGGCAACACGCCGTGTCGTTCGCTCAGTGAAAGACCTGCCGCCTTTCACTAACGTTTTGTCTCTACAGGTTCTTCAGATGCGTGGCCAACGGGATCATCCAATCTAAATCCATTTGACCTTCGGCTCTGGGGATATCTAAAACAACACGTTCACAAGAAATACGCTCGGTCTCCACGTGACCTGAAGGCCAGCATACAGGAACACGTTGCTCTGATAACGCCGGAAATGCTGCGAGTAACAACTGATCACGCCGTTTTACAGATGCAACGTCTCATCATCGTCTCCGGTGCTAATACTGAGCAAGATGTGTCAACGGCGGTTAAAAATAACGTCAACATTATGCTTTCCCACTTGTTTGAACTCTTCTGCCTACATCTAGTTCTATACTGATTACATACGGAAATATTTATATACGTTTTTATTGCAGTCACTGCATCAGATTTGCACCAAATGGCCAAAACTGGAACTATTTTTTTTTTCAGAGCAAATCGGTTCCATATTAACGCATTAGCATATCTACCATGTTTTGGAGCCACACGATAATTACAGCCCACACTGGACCTCTGTGAGTAGCTGTACTTTAGTCATAAGCATTCGGTACGAATAGTTCTTAAATCAGTTGCGTCACACGTTTAATTCTCAAATATTCGGGCATGTGCTTTCAAACATTAAGTTTTTTTGACTTGTTGCTTCTTGGATCTTATGCTAAAGCAGTGTACTGTGCCTTTAATTCGTAATTCACGACACGTCTTCCTACCTGCCCCCCGCCCCAACCATCCACGGAAAAATGGAAATTTGTGGTGAGTTCTATAGGACCAAACTGCTGAGGTCATCGGTCCCTAAGCTTACACACTGCTTAGTCCAACTTAAGCTGACTGACGCTAAGGACAACACACACACCTGCCCGAGAGAGGACTCGAACCTCCCACGGGGGGAGCCACGCGAACCGTGACAAGGCGCCCAAGACCGTGCGGCTACACCGCGCGGCAAGTAGTTACGTCAGCTTTACTGTCACGCTTGTGCTTTCCTAGATGTCGCGGTCGGTGGTTTTTGTGGTGCAACTAGCGCCGTTCGGTGCTTGGATAGTTCGGTGCGAGACAGAGGAGAGTCAATCAGGTGCTCCGCTGCACAGCGTGGGCACTCCTGCAGGAAGCGAGTGACGTGACCACTGGGCAGCAGTCAGCGCAAGAGCGTGACCCAGTTGGGGCGGCAGCCGAAGTTGCTAAGGGGGGCTACGCTCGCTTGGAGGCGCCGACAGCGGAGCAGGATATGTGGCGACAAGAACACACCACTCTGCCTAAAATCGTGGCACCTGCGGCTGACGCGTTGTAGTGAGATGCCGGGCCAGTACTGGGGCATTGGCCTGACTTGGGTCAAGTCAGCGAAACAGGACGAAGCTGTCGCAGTGAAGACAGTTGCAGCTACGGAACAGACATGCAGAGGATGCTACTTTGATTGAGCTTACTATCAATATCAGATGTGTCAATTTTCTACTTTTTCCAGGACAATAATTACTGGAAATACGTCCTCCTATGTTTCCTGTTGATGTTCACCTCTGGTCTGAAGTACATTATCTGAATAATAATAATATACTTTTAAACATCTCTATTTATTCAGTTTCGTCGCAAACCAAATATGTTGTTGTTGCGGTCTTCAGTCCAGACACTGGTTTGATGCAGCTCTCCATGCTACTCTATCCTGTGCAAGCTTCTTCATCTCTCAGTACCTACTGCAACCTATATCCTTCTGAATCTGTTTAGTGTATTCATCTCTTGGTCTCCCTCTACGATTTTTCCCCTCCACGATGCCCTCCAATACTAAATTGGTGATCCCTTGATGCCTCAGAATACGTCCTACCAACTGATCCCTTCTAGTCAAGTTGTGCCACAAACTCCTCTTCTCCCCAATTCTATTCAATACCTCCTCATTAGATATGTGATCTACCCATCTAATCTTCATCATTCTTCTGTAGCACCACAGTTCGAAAGCTTCTATTCTCTTCTTGACCAAAATATTTACCGTCCACGTCTCACTTCCATACATGGATATACTGCATACAAATACTTTCAGAAACGATTTCTTGACAAGTAATGAGAAAGCCCATCTCGAAACTTTTCGAGGCTTTTTCCGTTGTATTCGATCACTTCCTAGTGCAGTTCGTAGAAACACCACAATACTAGCATTTTTCTGCAATATTACCGCTAAAGTAAATAGAAAAAATGGTCCTAAGACTATCAATTTACTTATTTTGAGACTAAAATCTAGTTTACGTCAAATATGAAGAGCATCCCGAGAAAGGTACCTCTAGTCGTTTTTAAAAATATATTTTTTTAATTTGTCTTTATTGCTGCGTGTATAGATTGCAGTGTTTTTCTACGGTTTCCGCCATCGTTGAAGGACATTTTTTAACTGAAAGCAGGTTTTTGTACTGCGTAATTCAAGAATGTTGCCACCAGCATCGGTTACCGGTGCTTTTGATATCGTCTTCCTCCTCCAATAGCTGACCATAAAGCATCTTCTCCAAGTGAAGTGTCCGGCCGCGGTGGCCGTGCGGTTCTAGGCGCTGCAGTCCGGAACCGCGGGACTGCTACGGTCGCAGATTCGAATCCTGCCTCGGGCATGGATGTGTGTGATGTCCTTAGGTTAGTTAGGTTTAAGTAGTTCTAAGTTCTAGGAGACTGATGACCTAAGATGTTAAGTCCCATAGTGCTCAGAGCAATTTGAACCATTTTTGAACCAAGTGAAGTAAAAGGTTACTAGTTCTTGGTGTCAAATGGCTGCTGTAGGGAGGATGAAAAAATTATTCCCACTAAAATATCTTCGCTAATCCCACTAAATTATCTTCGCTAAATGTCTTGCCTTTGTTTAGAGTTGTTATCGCGATCTCTGGATCTTCATTAGATTTTTGCACCTATTTACAATCCATGTCCCTACTCTTTGCTTTATGTACATAAATTTCACAGAATTTACCATGAGCACGTATCAGCATACATGTACAGTCTGTGAACCACTGTAAACGAAACGACAGAGCATATTTCCCATTGTATCACGTATCATTCTTTCTTCCCGTTTAAGTCACATTGGTTCGCGGAAAGAATCATTGCTTAAATGCCTCTATGCGCGCAGCAATTAATCTTCCCATGTTTTCATTCCGGAAACAAACATTGGACAGGATTACTTGGACAGCGACAACATCTGTCTGAACGTTCTTCGCGTTTGAAAGAGCACGGCAGTTTCGTGACATGTTGCATTAACAACCAGACACTTGATAGTGGATGAAATAGCCCAGTGACAACTCAAAAAGTCATGATCACAGTGCCATAGTGTCGCTGGTCTAAAGTAGCTCTCCCTTTCTCATCAATAATTTTTAAAGCTGCAGGCGACGGTTGTGTTGCGATATTTGTAAATACATTCTTCTGGATTTGTTTAAGATCTGTAGGACTCCGTGATCTTTGACAACCACTTCAGTTTCATCTAGTACGATCGTGTACAGTACATCGATTTTCATCCGAGATTAACAGTGAGAGCTACGCCACCGCCACGTGCAGCCGGAAGCTGAGTGTGGGCGGCCGCCGGGGTCACCTGTGTAAGCCGCGCTGCTTACAATGCACCGGGCCGCTCTGGCCGACACCTGTTCGCCCGCCGCTGTTTTCCTTCCATTCCCGCCGACACGACATCCTGTTTACGTCCGCGTCACGGGCCTCTTGCCGAGCCTCCCCTGGGCGAAACCACACCGTCCCGGCGGGGCCGCAGCTGTGGCGGTCTCATCCACCACCTCTTCTGGCACACTAGAAGCTCAACAGGAGATGTAGCTGAGTAGCGTCTTGATACGGTTGTCTGAAAAGCACCCTACATATCATCCAGTCTCTGTTCGTCAGTGCTGCCAACTTAGCTTCTATTCCAACATTGCTGCTTCCCAAATGTATTCGCTTGCATTCAGATCAGACGTATTTTCTGCACATGCTGCTGCTGAGTGAGATGAAAGTGAGTCAACCAGGCACTAATACTTTCCCTGCAGGATTGCAGCCGCGGTGTCACTAATGTTTCCCTTACGTGCTCAAGGTTCCATGGTGGAGCACTCAGAAAGTTAATTCAACAATCGAGATGGCCAATGGATATCTCAAGGGCTTAAGAAGAGGTCTGAACTTTCGATCGTATTCTTCCATCACTTGCTGACACTTCACTACTGTGTGCCCAACCGAGGTGGTGCAGTGCTTAAAACACTGGACTCATTTTCAGAAGGACAGGGGTTCAAATTCACACCTATCCATCCAGATTTAGGCTTCCCGCATTTTCTCTAAATCACTCTAAACAAATGTCGAAATGGTCCTTCCAAAAGTACGCGACATAATTTTTTTCCTCCTGTCCTCCAAGTTTAATGAACTCGTCGCCGACAGGCCGTTAAACTATAATTTTACTTTCTTCTTACAACCTTGTTGCAAGGTGCCTTATCTGGCTGAGACCTATCATCCATTCTAAGGAAGAGGGGATGTCCAGATTTCATATCTCGTCGACCACATGATTGTTGCAGGATGGTCATCTTTCCACTTGAAGACACTGTATACTTACGAACCTCCTTCTTGAAGATAAGTTCTTAATGAAATCTGTTTATAACGTGTGTTAATGACTATAGAGAATGCCAGGGAGCCCAGGTGATAAACATTTGCTCACCATCTTGTTCTTGCAGTAGTGGTTGCAGAGGGGTTCGTCTCCAATGTTTCTTGCTCGACGCACCGATATTATCCGTCCAATGAAGCACAAAATGTGACACTGGAGACTTATATTTGTAGCCAATCTTAAACAATACAGATTGTGTATGGTGGAGCCAATTCAACTATTTTTTGTTAATGCACTATTGTTTCCATTGGTCAAGATACGATCCTTCATCTTCAGTGCACCATGAGCGTCACAGTTCACTGTGCTTTCGTTGACATGAGTCTGTTTTATATTATTTGGTCCCTAAGCTGTACATTTTCTCCATGTAAATTGGTAGCTGCTCAGTGGTACATACTGAATTCACCTCGGGCACCAATGACAGAGCCAGAGAATAAGACTCGAGAATACAAAAGAACCCTAATCCAAGCTACGTATATCGCTATACTGATCAGTTGCCATAGTCAGTCTCTCTTTTTTTTATTCAGAAGTAGATTTTAGGAACATTTCATGGATGATGATGGCCCCAATTATGTGTATTTTATGTATAACTAAAATGTAAACCTGTATGTAGTGATAACTGCAGGCTGACATTATGTCTTTTTAATAATATCTTTATAAGTGCTTTCCACTGATTAGCTGCTGGTATCGACTCCCTTGATTTTCAAATGTTTGGCAAGGAAAAGAGTTGAATCATTATTTTTTGTGAATTCTGGGCAGTTCGAAATTAGTTTCTCATCGTGAATTTAAAATCTAAGAATGCAGCTCAAAAACAAAGCCATGTCATGTAGACAGACAAGAAACCATCTGCAAAATCATATTTAAACTGCAACTGCAACGAGAGTTCCAGGATTAATAAATATATGGTGTAGTTGTTAGACTGTGTTATCCTTGTGAAAAGCTGACACGTATCAAGACATCTGAACGAAGCATGTCACGATCTTGTCTTACTTCCTAGTAGCATATGTTTCCGGGTGGGACAAATTCTGTCACCACATATGCTTTACAGGCAGCCTCTACTACAGCCTGTTTTACAGTTTCCAGCTAAAATCAGCCACAAAAATTTTCTGATAAGGGCAATTACATTATGACATACTAGTGCTTTTTGCATTACTCCGCATCTATATTTTTATATTCCACATCTGTAATTCAGACTATCAAAAACCAGCTTCATGGAAGAAAGCTTTCCATCTACCTCCTTTTGATACAACCTTTGCTTTGTCCATTTTCAGCAATCAAACTTCATAGGCAATGCAATTCTAACCACTAAGTCTACATCACTTTTAAGTTAGCTTGAGCAATTCTTGTCCGCTTTCTTCTTCTTCTTCAATTTCTTCTTTATTGTCTGTAGCCAGTGTTGAACAATGTTTTGTTTTGTGAGGATATAATTTGTTCATTGTATCAGCAATATAGTCTTTGTAAAACTAATCAAATTTGACACTGATAATGCTGCAAATTATGTAGCAATCTACTTTCAGGTCTCATGGGAATATATTTACATAATTTAGACTGATGCATTATAACATTTTGAATGTTATTACTTAGCACTCATATACAACCGCTCGCTCACCGATAGATCTGTACCGCCGGCCGTAGTTGCCGTGCGGTTAAAGGCGCTGCAGTCTGGAACCGCAAGACCGCTACGGTCGCAGGTTCGAATCCTGCCTCGGGCATGGATGTTTGTGATGTCCTTAGGTTAGTTAGGTTTAACTAGTTCTAAGTTCTAGGGGACTAATGACCTCAGCAGTTGAGTCCCATAGTGCTCAGAGCCATTTTTTTTTAGATCTGTACCTACAGATTGGAAAACTGCACAGGTCGCACCAGTGTTTAAGAAGGGTAGTAGGAGTAATCCATCTAACTACAGACCTATATCATTGTAAATGGTTGCGAAAGCACACTTGACCTCTTAGCCACAAACAATCCAGAGCTGATAGAGAGCATCGTGACTGATACAGGAATTAGTGATCACAAGGTCGTTATAGCTAGGCTCAATACCGTTTCTTCCAAATCCACCAGAAACAAATGCAAAATAATTTTATTTAAAAAAGCGGATAAAGTGTCACTAGAAGCCTTCCTAAGAGACAATCTCCATTCCTTCCGAACTGACTATGCAAATGTAGACGAGATGTGGCTCAAATTCAAAGATATAGTAGCAATAGCAATTGAGAGATTCATACCTCATAAACTCGTAAGAGATGGAACTGATCCCCCGTGGTACACAAAACAGGTTCGAACTCTGTTGCAGAGGCAACGGAAAAAGCATGCGAAGTTCAGAAGAACGCGAAATCCCGAAGATTGGCTAAAATTTACAGACGCGCGAAATTTGGCACGGACTTCAATGCGAGATGCCTTTAATAGGTTCCACAACGAAACATTGTCTCGAAATTTGGTAGAAAATCCGAAGAAATTCTGGTCGTATGTCAAGTACACAAGCGGCAAGACGCAGTCAATACCTTCGCTGCGCAGTGCCGATGGTATTGTTACCGACGACTGTGCCGCTAAAGCGGAGTTACTGAACGCAGTTTTCCGATATTCCTTCACCAGGGAAGAAATTCCAGAATTTGAAACACGAACAGCTGCTAGCATGAGTTTCTTAGAAGTAGATACTTTAGGGGTTGCGAAGCAACTCAAATCGCTTGATACGGGCAAGCCTTCAGGTCCAGATAGTATACCGATTAGGTTCCTTTCAGATTACGCTGATACAATAGCTCCCTACTTAGCACTCATATACAACCGCTCGCTCACCGATAGATCTGTACCTACAGATTGGAAAATTGCGCAGGTCGTACCAGTGTTTAAGAAGGGTAGTAGGAGTAATCCATCTAACTACAGACCTATATCACTGACGTCGGTTTGCAGTAGGGTTTTGGAGCATATACTGTATTCAAACATTATGAATCACCTCGAAGGGAACGATCTATTGATACGTAATCAGAATGGTTTCAGAAAACATCGTTCTTGTGCAAAGCAGCTAGCTCTTTATTCGCACGAAGTAATGGCCGCTATCGACAGGGGATCTCAAGTTGATTCCGTATTTCTAGATTTCCGGAAAGCTTTTGACACCGTTCCTCACAAGCGACTTCTAATCAAGCTGCGGGCCTATGGGGTATCGTCTCAGTTGTGCGACTGGATTCGTGATTCCCTGTCAGGAAGGTCACAGTTCGTAGTAATAGACGGCAAATCATCGAGTAAAACTGAAGTGATATCAGGTGTTCCCCAGGGAAGCGTCCTGGGATCTCTACTGTTCCTGATCTATGTAAATGACCTGGGTGACAATCTGAGCAGTTCTCTTAGGTTGTTCGCAGATGATGCTGTAATTTGCCGTCTAGTAAGGTCATCCGAAGACCAGTATCAGTTGCAAAGCGATTTAGAAAAGATTGCTGCATAGTGTGGCAGGTGGCAGTTGACGCTAAATAACGAAAAGTGTGAGGTGATCCACATGAGTTCCAAAAGAAATCCGTTGGAATTCGATTACTCGATAAATAGTACAATTCTCAAGGCTGTCAATTCAACTAAGTACCTGGGTGTTAAAATTACGAACACTTCAGTTGGAAAGACCACATAGATAATATTGTGGGGAAGGCGAGCCAAAGGTTGCGTTTCATTGGCAGGACACTTAGAAGATGCAACAAGTCCACTAAAGAGACAGCTTACACTACACTCGTTCGTCCTCTGTTAGAATATTGCTGCGCGGTGTGGGATCCTTACCAGGTGGGATTAACGGAGCACATCGAAAGGGTGCAAAAAAGGGCAGCTCGTTTTGTATTATCAAGTAGTAGGGGAGAGAGTGTGGCAGATATGATACGCGGATTGGGATGGAAGTCATTACAGCAAAGACGCTTTTCGTCGCGGCGAGATCTATTTACGAAATTTCAGTCACCAACTTTCTCTTCCAAATGCGAAAATATTTTGTTGAGCCCAACCTACATAGGTAGGAATGATCATCAAAATAAAATAAGAGAAATCAGAGCTCGAACAGAAAGGTTTAGGTGTTCGTTTTTCCCGCGCGCTGTTCGGGAGTGGAATGGTAGAGAGATAGTATGATTGTGGTTCGACGAACCCTCTGCCAAGCACTTAAATGTGAATTGCAGAGTAGTCATGTAGATGTAGATGCTCTTTTATTCCATCCATCCCTCAAAGCAGTACAGTTATAGAATTTAAAACTTTCACCAGTCATCAATTAATTTTTGTTTCTTTTCTGTTTAGTGGAGAGTTTAGTATTTCTTTCACATTCAAACGCTTTTTCCAAAATAGCTTTATAAAATCAGGTTTGAATTTATCTTCTTTGTTTATCAAAGTCTTTTCTTACAGTAAATTTAATTTATTGTATTTTCTTAAATTCTTAATCATTCAAATATTTATTGGTGTTGTAACTGTAAAAAAATGTTTTACACATAACTGGCATCGTATTTCAGTTTCAGATGTCTTTATTTACACTTAGTGCAGATTTGTCAACTTCTGTGCATATGTATATAAAACACCGTCGTTTCTGAATATTAAAATCTTATTATTAGTTAATAATGCTTGTAATGTTAAGTTTCTATAAACTTTAATGCTATGCTTAGAGAGCCTGATCCAAATAAATATTTAATAACAATAATATACCAGTTCCTGATTGATTTCTGAAGCTCTTTTATATATAATTTTAATTTGGACACTTTAATACTATTTTTCCTGCTGCTTTGATTACTTATTAGAATATTGAAGATTACTTTACATTATTAACAGTATAGAATGTATGAAATGGAATGTTTAATGCATATTTGCATATAATAACTGTCTAAGTAGAAATATAGCATCTGAAGATCATTGTTTCATACCCCAGCTTTGCAGTCTGTTCCTAAGATTACTTCAAACTATTATTTTGTAATACTTTCTTTCAAAAATGTTTTTGTATACAAACTGTAGCAGTGAAATGTGCGACTCTTCCCCCGAGAAACAAAATTAGATGTAACAAATTAGGTTGATGTTGTTGTGGTCTTCAGTCCAGAGACTGGTCCGATGCAGCTCTCCATGCTACTCTATTCTGTGCAAGCTTCTTCATTTCCAAGTACTTACTGCAGCCGACGTCCTTCTGAATCTGCTCAGTTTATTCATCTCTTGGTCTCCCTCTAGAATTTTTACCCTCCACACTGCCCTCCAATACTAAATTGGTAACCCCTTGATGCCTCAGAACAAGTCCTACCAACCAATCCTTCTCCTAGTCAAGTTGTCCCGTAAATTCTTCTTCTCTCCAGTTCTATTGAGTGCTTCCTCATTAGTTACGTGATCTACCCATCTAATCTTCAGGATTCCTATGTAGCACCACATTTCGAAAGCTTCTATTCTCTTCTTATCTTAACTATTTATCGTCCATGTTTCACTTCCATACATGGCAACACCCCTTACAAATACTTTTAGAAGAGACTTCCAGACACTTGAATCTATACTCTGTGCTAACATACTTCTCTTCTTCAGAAACGCTTTCCTTGCCATTGCCAGTCTACTTTTTATATATTCTCTACTTCGAACATGATCAGTTATTTCACTCTCCAAGAAGCAAAACTTATTTACTACTTTAAGTGTCACATTTCCTAATCTAATTCCCTCAGTGTCACTGATTTAATTCTAGTAGTTCAGTAGTTCTAGTAGTTCTAATGGAATGTTGTCTACTCCCGGGGCCTTGTTTCGGCTGAGGTCTTTCAGTGCTCTGTCAAACTCTTCACACAGTGTTATATCTCCCACTTCATCTTCATCTACATCCTCTTCTATCTCCACACTATTGCCTTCAAGTACATTGCCCTTGTATAGACTCTGTATATACTCGTTCCTCCTTTCTGCTTTCCCTTCTTTGCTTAGTATTGGTTTTCCATCTGAGCTCTTGATATTCAAACAAGAGGTCTCTTTTCTCCAAAGATGTCTTTAATTTTCCTATAGGCCGTATCTATTTTGCCACGAGTGATATATGCCTCTTCATCCTTACATTTAGCCTCTAGCCATCCCTGCTTAACAATTTTGCACTCCCTGTCGATCTTTTAATCTACAGTTCATAACGAATAAATTGTGGCCAGAGTCCACATTTGCTCGTGGAAATGTCTTACAATTTAAAACCTGGTTCCTAAATCTCGGTCTTATCATTATATAATCTATCTCCAGGCCTCTTCCATATATACAACCTTCTTTCATGATTCTTAAGCCAAGTGTTAGCTTTGATTAATTTATGCTCTGTGCAAAATTCTACCAGGTGGCTTCCTCTTTCGTTCCCTAGCCCCATTCCATATTCACCTACTACTTTTCCTTCTCTTTCTTTTCCTTCTATCGAATTCCAGACCCCCATGACTATTAAATTTTCGTCTCCCTTCACTATCTGAATAATTTATTTTATCTCATCGTACATTTCTTCAATCTCTTCGTCATCCGCGGAGCTAGTTGGCATATTACTTGCATTATCGTGGTAGGCGTGGGACTCGTGTCGATCTTGATTACAATGATGCTTTCATTATACTGTTCGTAGTAGCTTACCCGCGCTCCTATTGTATTACTCATTATAAAACCTACTTCTGCATTACCCATATTTGATTTTGTATTTGTATCCCTGTATTCACCCGACCAGAACTCTTGTTCCTCCTGCCACCGAACTTCACTAATTCCCACTGTATTTCCCAATGTATCTAACATCTATCTATCTATTTCCCTTTTTAAATTTTCTAACCTTCCTACCCGATTTAGGGATCTGTCATCCCACGCTCTGAGTCGCAGAACGCCAGTTTTGTTTCTCCCGATAACAACATCCTCCTGAGTAATCCCGACTGGAAATCCGAATGGGGGACTATTTTACCTCCAGAATATTTTACCCAAGAGGATGCCATCATCATTTATCCACACAGTAAAGCTGCATGTCCTTGGGAAAAATTACGGCTGTAGTTTCCCCTTGCTTTCAGCCGTTTGAAGTGCAAGCACAGGAAGGAAGTTTTGCATAATGTTACAAGGCCTGATCAGTCAATCATCCAGACTGTTTGTTGCCCCTTAAACCGCTGAAAAGGCTGCCACTCCTCTTCAGGAACGACACGTTTGTCTGGCCTCTCAAGAGATAGCCCCTGTTGTGGTTGGACATACGTACCTCCGCCATGAACGGCAATGTCCATGGTTCATGGGGGGAGCTATATAATGAGAAATGTGGTAATGGAAATTTATTTAAGGATTGGGCTACATACCAGGTTCAATTGGACAATAACTTCAACATCTGGGAAATGAAGATTACATGAATCTATAAAAGTTCTTAGATAAATATTGAATGCCGTTATGCAAATGAGGAAGGCAAATAATAACAGATCTCTAATGAGATAAAACAATGTTTAAAGAGAAGATACTATTGCAACCAAGGACTATAAGAAAGTCGTGTAATTTAGTGAATTAAGCAGCTACTTATAAATTCCTTCCTGATGATGTGAAAGGGTACAATTTGATGGTGATAAGGGGAGCAACTAAAAACACAACTGTATCAAAGAATCGTGAACCTTAAACTGGACAAACAAGACATCTTACAGTCGGATTGCATAGATACTAACAGGAAAGGTGGATTATAGATACTTTTGAAGTAGTCATAAAAATTCTATGCACTTCAAGAGATAACTGGATCGTAGATACCCAATAAACAAAGTAATCTTACTTTACAAGAAACAAAATTTGAGATGTATGACGACATTTGACATCTGAAGAAAGGAATTGCATCTGGAGGTAATGAAATCTTGGTGAAACGCCGAACAACAGAAATCTGTGAAATTGTTTCTAGTATGTCTGTGGAGGAAGACATTACTTCTAAATTTGGACAACGTGGAGTTTCTCACTTTCACAAGAAATGTGGCAGGCACAATGCAAAACTGTATAGTCCTATCGGCCTCATCTCTTAACTGTGCGAGTCATTCACTAAAGTGCTCACAGATGACGTTAGAAAACTGTGGGTTCTAATAATAAGAAGGAACTTGCAGGATTTATAAGTCAACATAGCTGAATTTGGGAGCCATGACGAGCTTTGTTAGAGTTTTGTAGGTATTGAAAAAGACCTTGACTCAATTTCAATGAAATCTGCGCTAATAGCGCCAGGGATGCACTCGCATTGATTCGATCTAGGCGGCAGAAATATACGAAAAATCAGTGCTACAGCTTGCATTAAACTACATCAGAATAGTGAGAATTTCAGAACTGAACGAGGATTCAGGGAAAAGGTTTCTAACTCAAGGTAACTATTCTCAGTGGCTTTGGGATATGTTTTCAGATTTTTAACCTTAGTAAAGAAAAATCTCTAGCGTCCAGCACAAACAGCGTCTCAGAAGCGGTTGAGAAGTCTGGCGGAGACGCCTCGGCGGAGGCGTCCCATCGCAGGGCCCCCGCCCCCGCGCCATGTTATACGGTGGGAGCGTCGCGGCGCTAATTTCCCACGAGGCGGGCAAACAGCAGGCAGCGCCTCTGTGATTATCAGTGGCTGCTGCGACTTCTGTCCTACATCCAGCTTCTTTTTGTGGCAGCGGCAAGCGATATTAACTGCAGCAACGCCGACATTCTTCTGCACATTGCAAGGGATGTAGCGTCGGAATTGTTTCTTATCCAACTTGCATCTAAATACGAGGGAAGCAGAAAATTTCTTGGCTTCAGAGTGAATGTATGAATTTATTTATTTTTATGATTACGTATTTGCACATCAGCTCACTACGTTTTGTCTAGTGAGTAGGTCCCATCCCAGAAGTGCCATTCAGGTAGGTACGAAAATTCAATGTGGCTAAAACTTCTTCATTTGACTCAATACTTCCGTGCATGTGGGAAGCGGTAAAAGTCAGAGAGTGTGAAATTTGGGGAAAACAGTGGATGCTTCAATAATTCGTACTTCAAATCTTCAAAAAAATGGTTCAAATGGCTCTGAGCTTTATGGGACTGAACTGCTGAGCTCACCAGTCCCCTAGAACTTAGAACTACTTAAACCTAACTAACCCAAGGACATCACACACGTTCATGCCCGAGGCAGCATTCGAACCTGCGACCGTAGAAGTCACGCGGTTCATAAACTGAAGCGCCTAGAACCGCACGGCCACACCGTTCAAATCCTCTGTGCTCGCATAACCTGAGCATTTTTGTGAGCAGGTGCATTGTCCCGATGAAACATGAAGTTGCCTTTCATTTGAAGTGACGTACGTCCCACAGTTTGATAGAAATGCTCCTGGCGTTTCGTTGCTTCAATAATCTCTTTTTAGAAAGTAATGAACGCCCGAGACGTCGAATTCAGGGCTCAGTAGTTACAAGCAACTGAGAGAGCGAACTGTTGTTAAGTGTCGCTGCCGTGAACATTCAGAACGGGCACAATTTCCAGGCATTATGAAACGACAGCTCCAAAAGTACCTGTCCCTTGTGCAGAAAAGATATGGGGATACAAGTTGTAGGTTTCTTGAGAAAGACCTCGAGAAACAGCTTCTGGTAAATAATTGTGGTAAACAAGAACCACGCCATTGTGGTAACAGTACATTATATTTGTTTTACAGAGTATTTTGCAGACGTTTATCGCAAAAGTTGAACAGTTTCCATTTGAACACAGATAATCATAGTAAGAGCACGACTTCAATTCTGTCGGCTTGTTGGACATTCCATTAATAGTGTCTTTTGTTACATGTTAACGCAACTACAGCACGGTCGGCAGTTGTAAAGAGGTATACATTACATCACGTACTCACTAAACGTCAACACGAGAGAAATCTAACGTTTAGAAGATACAAATAATGAAGTGGAGTCTCATCCAAAATAACTCTATTCTATCGTAATTAACTGTGACGTTGAGCTAGGAAAAACGAATGACATTTTACTGAGCAGCGATTTTCACGACAAAATTGTACACAAATGTGGAATATTGTAATACTAATGTCCGGAGACTCTTAGAGCAGAAATAGTACTGTAACAGGAAATAAATGTGAAGAAAATTCTTTGTTTTTATTTTGCGTATTCAGTAACAGCGAGGAACCATCGAAGCGCATTAACTGTAACATTTCCAGAAACATTAGTATACATTTAAAGGAGTTACATGTAAACAACCCAAGAATCTCAACACAAATAAAACTCCAGTTTCTTTTTCGATGGCATTTCAGCTCTTAAAGACATGATTACACAATTTCCACGTATAGTAACGTTTACTATAACGACAATTTAACATGCAAACGGTTAGTTGTATTACACATCATCCAGTATTATATTAATTAAGGGTTCGTTTTGTATTATTGTTGGTCTGTGGAATGGGCCACTTAAGTTATTAAAACTGTCATAGATGAAACGGTACTAGCTGTAATTTTTGAAACGGTATATATCTTGAAACAAATGATGCGGTAGAGATTGCTTAACATTTCTTACAGTAACTGGATGAGTACAAATTATTGGCACTATAAATATGTTTGCAGAGGTAAGTAATAGATAGATGCTTACTAGCAAAAGACGACAGTCAAGCAGCATGCTCCAGCTCGGCTGCCGTCATTCATATCACTTCTCCTTCTCATATTTGACGACACTGAGTCTAAGCTAATGATGAAATAAGGATAACGCAAGTTGTTCGATAGCCACGGAAGGTAATCCTTTCTCCTCCTATCATTATAAATAAGGAGGTGTAAATCACTTCCTCGTGTCTTTGATACACAGCATAAATGCCTACTGCAAAAACTTTTGAAAATGAAGGTCTCCCTTCTAACAAGTGATTCGGTTTTATTGTTCAGAAGATACTAAAACACATTTATTACAAACAGAAACGTGTTTTTATTTGTGTACTATCAGTGGTCAAATCAACATTTCAATTTTCAGAGGTACGTTTCCCAGTCTACAGAGCTCTCTTTAATATCCTATTTTATTCACAATTTCTATTAGGTCTGTTTAGTTATATGGAAATCGTAAGGCAAAATTAAATCATTGATCAACTCTTTACGTTGTGGTTTTTCTGTCTAGATGTTTTGTTATCAACAGCGGGACATTTCATCCTGTTGTTCCTGTACCAAACAAACGTCGATGATAAAAATTCAGTCCACTAGCGACATTCAAATGCTACAGTCAGACTGAGTGTCAGTCACTCACCACAATGCACAATCTTTGATTTGTGGGCCTGTCCACGCGATGTGACTGATTATCTCTCTAAGTGGCATTCAGCCTTGCGAATGTCTGCTCGTAGTTATCGAAATTTAGGAACCAAAATCAAATATATTGCATGATCAAAGATAATTTCTGTTTAGAACAGCATATGACTAAAAATTTCAGTGTTGCTGAAGCCATGTATGCGAGAATTTTTCTACCGTATGTTTTAGCACTAAAGACAATCTGATATTTAATGGTGAAAATGTTGAGGAAATGAAAAGGAATCTTATATTCGAAGGAAAATAATCATTTTGCCTTATATTCCTCGGACATATCAAAATTATACGTCAAATTTAAATTTATTTGACGGATAAAACATATAATACCTACGGAAGTTTGAATCTTGCTAATGAACATTCAACATGTCTATTTTAACACATTTGAGTAGCTATTCAATGGTTCAGCATTTGAGCGTCAGATCACGGATTCAGTTTCCAGTCAGTTCCAGGACTTTTCTTTCATCTATCGCTTCCTTCAACTCAGGTAATGTCGAACATAGTTCGCGGTCCACGTTCAACTGTAGGTCAGTTCAAACGCCGGAAGAAGGCAATAGGACCATGTAGAGTAAATCAATGCCTTTGTGTAATGGAAAAAATAAGAAGTATTCATATGTTGCTGGCTATAAATTTAATTTAACTGCATATGCAGAAGAACATGGGAACAGAGCAGCTGGACAGCATTTCGGCCCTCTACCAAGGGGGAAAAAAAAACATTCGCCATTTGCGAGTTACTACAGAACAGCTGAAAAAAATGAGAAAGACTAAATCTGTAAATATAGGACTGAATGCAAAATGGCCAAAACTAGAAGATGACGTACTGAAATGGAGTCAAGGACACCGTGAAAATGACACTGCAATTAATACAAAAATGAATGAAATAGACGCTCTTAAGGTAGGGCCACATTGGAACCTGACAGAATTTAAGAGTATAGCTGGTTGGTGGTGCATCTTTATGAAGCGTCAAGGACTTAGCATGCGACCCAAACCAAAATGTCTCAGAAAATGCCGCAAGAGTATGAAGAGAAAATATTATCTCTCAACTGCTTTATTAATCAGCATTGACAGACAACAGAGGGTAAAAAATCAGTCCTAGTATGAACCCTTCCAGCACTGCAGCGTTGATATGGCACCAGTTGGGATAAATACTTGTGATATTGATTTGCAAGCTGGTCGGATCTTGCAGTCTTTCTGATTTCTATCTTTGGAAGTGGTTATTCCATCCTTTCTGGGGAGACAAGCTCAAACAAGTCGTCGGCGTCGTATACTGCCAGAAAGCTTAGCGACACCTCTTCACTGAGAGAAGCGTATATATCACTTGGATCTACTTGCCGACAGACTGAAGCTCGGTGCGAACACGTGTACTAGAGCACTGACTTTGACACGACGTTGAAATACGTAGTCTTGTCCGACCACACTACAATGAACCGTAAAAACTGACTGGTTACATGGACTACCTGGAAATGTGTAAGCCACAGTTTATCACGATCGTAGATTCCGCTGAATCGGCCGATGATGATAAATGAAAATTAACAACAAAATTTTTTATCAGTAAATACTTGACCCTATCATACAGTTAAAACGTGCGATGCCAAGATGACACACGTATTTGAAAACTGTAGAGATAGGGATTTAGAAGAATATATCCAGTTGCAACGACACGTTACAAGTAGTCATCCAGATGAAAGCCTGCAGCCGAAACATTTTTACTTTTACATTTTATAAATAATGGTCCATCGATTGTCTCACAATATGGTGCTACTATCTTAGGAAAATATTGTATATTTTGTTTTCCTTTATTATTTTTTTTCTAGCATTCATAGATTTTTCCCTTTTATACGTCAAAATAACCTCCATCAGATGCGACTACTTCACCAGTCCATAACGCTACACCTTAAATGAAACATGGAAACTCTGGTGATGGAATTTTCATTACAAAAAAAGAATAAGGAATAAAAATCAAAATTCAGACTCGACGGAACTTTACTCATATAAAGCAGGTATTTCACTGTCTGTTGGTGCTACGTGAACTCATTATTGATTCATTAAAAAATGTGGTTGTGCTCCCAGAAGAATTTTTTCGTAATATTATGGAACTTTTTCGCAGGCTGGAGTCGTATTTGGGAGGAACGAGGCCGACATTCTCATTCAGCTATCAAGGTTAAGGTTTTCGTAGTTTTCTTAAATCGCTCAAGGAAAATGGTGGGTTTATTTTTTTGGATAGACTACGGCCTGTTCTCTACTTCATCTTTTCCTAATCCCAACAGGTGGTTCATCTCTGATAACCTCGTAGTCGACGAGAAACTTCCCCATTCTTCCAGTCTTTAAAACTGTCTATACTTATTATTTTAAATACCTATTCCACTCAGTTGTCGTCTCGATGGAAGATACGCTACCTATTAGACGTTACCAATAATAATAATAATAATAATAATAATAATAATCTTATGCAGTTCTGGGCCTTAGGCAGTATGCCTTATCTGACTTCTAATAATGAACTCCATCTGTTTCTCGGTCACCAAACATGTCTTCTTCCTGAGGTCTTGTACTTATTTACAACCACTGAAATTCGTCTTCATTCATCCGCATGACGTGGTGCCTGGATTCTTCCATGTATTCTTCAGTCTTCTCATTTAAATTGTAAACTCCCATTTCTGCCCAGACGACTTAATAATGGGCTCGACCAAACAAGGTTATGTGTACAAAATCAGACGTAACAGGGAACTGCACTAACGTTTAGAACACTTTAGAACAGTCATTCCGAAAGACGGACATCTGAAAACTCATGTCAAGGATCTTCAGCACTGTGTCTCCACGGAAACCGACTTGCGCCAAGTGGAGCACAACTTCATTCACGACAGAGATCAGTACAGAGTGCTTGTCAGAACATCACATTCGCTCCAATCACTAAACACAAGATTCTCATCTCCATAGCCGAAGGTACATTCTTTTATTTGTTTTCGGATGTTCTGAGTTCACCTGTCTGTTTAGGAGTAGACGCACAAAACATGGGTCCTTGAAATCAGGGAGTTTTGAGTGGGACACCCTGTATATATGCACTATTTCATGCATGTCCTGTGGCGTTCGACTTGGAGGTAGTGTGGTTCGTATCCTGTTAATGGACGAAAGTTTCAATGTCATTATTTGGCTGGCAGGTGGAGGAAAGTTGGTAGCAAGGTTTCTGATCACATATCATTATGTCAGTGACGTGGATTAAATTTAAAACCTCTCGGCCGTGTCTCAAAAAATGAGGGCGTGTCACACGGTTGATGATGATACGTCCGCTGGTAGGGAATACTAGGTTCGGTGGCCCCTTTGGTGGTGTTTGAGAGGAGCGGGCTATGTGCCGGCATAGGGTTTCATACTTATCGTCACCATTCAACATGAATTTTACACTACGCACATAACCATTACACTGACGTTATCTCTAGAAATAAACATACACAGATATCCCCCTCTGGCCGGAGGTTGGAGTCCTCCCTCGGGCATGGGTGTATGTGTTGCTCTTAGCATAAGTTGGTTTACATTAGTTTAAGTAGTGTGTAAGACTAGGGAACGATGACCTCAGCACTTCGGTCCCTTAGGAATTCAGAGACATTTGAACATTTTTGACAGATATCCGCAAGGAAACGGGCGAGTGTTCTAGGAGGAAGAACTCCATTTCCGACAGGTGGGTGAAACCACCCCATGGGATATCCCTGCCAACAAAACCTTTCGACATTTATGTCTACAGGAGCGTAAAAATATGCATAGAGACAGAATGAGAGAGTACAGCGCTAAGAGCAAAGCTCGACAGAATTACGAACTACGGAGTCCAGTGTAGGCATAAACGGAATATAATAATAACAAAAAAACGGGAAATATTCCACGAACACGTAAAACGTGCATACTGGGGAAGCTACTGCCACACGACTGAGGGTGCCTGTTAGGCAGGCGGTCCGGTAGTCGAGTACGTCCAGCTAGGAAGGGTCACTCGTCAGGGAGTCGCTGGAGTCCCGGCGAACGCTGATTTGTGGACGCTGCGCAACAAAACCGGGAGCCCCGGGGCCACGGCGGCGCCGTGTTCCCCGTTTTTGTGTCACCGGTCCGCACCTTTCAGAGCCGCTGTCCCACCCCCAATTAATGACGGCGGGCGCGTTTTTGTCGGCGGCGCCTCGTCTGTATATCGCGAGCATCCGCCCACAATTAAGGGCGGCATTCTTACAAGGGGGGACTAGGCAAAGGCGGTGCCGCGGGCCGACGGCCTGCGGGCCGGCACATCCATTACACGCTGCGATACAGTTACACGCCTTTGTTCCAGGCCGAGCCATTTGTCCCGCCCCGCCACGCCGGTAAGACGATAGGCGCGACGCGAGGTTGCCCTGCCCTGCCCCCCACTCCCCCTTCCACACAAACCCGTATCTCATTACCTGTGGCAGGTGGCGCCGCTCGTCAGCGTGCGTCTGCGCCCAGGGAGCTGTCCGCAGCACGCATGCGTTAACGCCGGTATCAAAGTGCTTGTCTGCGTGGAACGGTACTTAAGGTCACGAATCGAAGGGTGTACGGTTAAGTCCTCCTCTACATCGGCATGTATTGAGATGTATACCATTTGATCAAGCATGGGGCAGAAAGAGTCCCGAGTATTTTCCATGAAACCATTCCCGCATTCGACCGCTGTGTTTCGGGAAACAATGTACGAGGGCTATTCGGATAGATTCGACCGATCGGTCGCGGAAAGGAAACCACAGTGAAAATTAAAAATGTTTCACTTGCAGAAGGTAGCTACACCTTCCGGCAACTTCTCTATACAACGTGAGTCACTAACTACTGCCACATAGAATAACTCCGAAAGTATGATAGTAGCTGAAAAGTTTGTGGGACGAATGTTGCATGGGACAATGGGGGCCATAATATCACGTTGCTTTTTTGTTACTAGGAGCGGGGGAGGGGGGGGGGTTACGTCAGAGATATGAACGTAAACTTCGTTTTTTTTGTTTTTTTTTTTTTTTTAAATGGGATGCTATAGTTTGGTACTAATTTCCTGACAGCGCCTATCGAGGCGAATCCAATGATGTGTACCAGTAAGGTTTTTGAAGGTCAAAAAGGTGGCATGAACGTCCATTTACAGAAGGTGTTCGAAGTGATGACCATTGGTATCAATGTAATGCTGCAATCTTCTTATCATGGACTGAGTGGTATTCCTTATCACTTCGACACTTATCGAAGCACATGCTCTAACAATTCTCTATCATACATCGTGCAAATAGTAAATATTCGCCGAATACAGCGTATCCACCTAACGTACCACTGACATGTAAACACCATTTCGCAATACAACACTAATAGGAACGGTAAGACTAGTATCGTCGAATCAATGTGAATGATGTATTCCTTCGAACAACAAGTCGATATACTTCTCATTTACGGAGAATGTCAATGAAATTCAGTGAGAACTAGAGACTTATACGCTGAAATATATCCTCAATGTACTCACCCTACACGTCGTACATTTAAATATGTGTATGATTTTTCGAAGATGGCTGGAAATGAGTTTCAGAGACAATTCCCAAATCTTTGGATTGGTCGCGGAGGAGATGTGTCGTGGCTGGCTCGTTCGCCAGACTTGACGCCTCTGGATTTTTTGTTGTGGGGATTCCTGAAAGAAATTGTTTATAAATTGTGAGAGCATGTGCTGTGATAACTGCTGATGTGATAAGGAATAGCACTCAATCCATGATAAGAAGATTGCGGCACTTCATTGATAACAATGGTCATCATTTCGAACACCTTCTGTAAATGGACTTTCATGCCACCTTTGTGACCTTCGTTGACCTTCAAACACCTTACTGTTGCATACATATCATTGGATTCGTCTCGACAGCCGCTATCAGAAAATAAGTACCGAACTATAGGATCCCACTTACAAAAAAAAAAAAAAAAAAAAAAAAGTTGACCTTGATATCTCTGAAGCGACCCCACCTGGCAACAACAAAAACCAAAGTCATATTACGGCCCCCGTTGTCCCATGCACCTTGTGCCCCATAAACTTTTCAAGTCCTATCACACTTTCGGAGTTATACTTGGTGGCAATAGTCAGTAACTCAGCCTGTATAGTCGTCGCTCCAGCATAGACATATGTCGTACCAACTACCCAACACCCTCGTCGTAGAAGGCAGCCTCTTGCGCTTTCCGACAACTTTTTACGCTGGACAGCAACTGGTTGTCTGTGGCTCATAGGCAGCGGTTCATTTAAGCAGAGACGAGATTCAAGAGGAGACAACTCCGGGCTTACCATCAAAAACGCTTCAAGAACGTCCTCATTGCTCCTGTACTGTGCGGCTGAGAACTGTCAAGAAGAAGAGACTTCATGACAGGTATGTTATACAGGGTTGGATGAAGTGAGGCGAAATCTCTTGGCGAACACCCATGCCTGGCGGGATATTCTATTTTCTAGACATTTCTACGCGCTCACTGTGTGCTCAGAATTGTGAAGAGCTACGTCACGCTACTGGCACACTGGACACACTGCCCTATACATTTGTGCAAAGCTTCGTCGAATTTTCACTGTGGTTTCGATTTCGCTATCAATATTTGCTAAGTTTCCGAACAGCCCTCGTGGAACTAGAGTCGTGATGGCTACCTCGAGCGTAGAATTTCGTGTCCCTCGAACTACAGCAGTGTCCGAACTTCTATTCATGACCAAGAAATCGGAGATATTTCTTAGTAAGGGTGCTAGATGGGTTACAGAACACGCTGTCGCTTAATAAAAGGTTTGATACGTAAGAGTTGCCAGAATATGTTATCAGGATAGTTATAAAACGAAAGCTAGAAAAGAAAAAATGAAACAAGAACTGCTCAAAAGAAGATTCGTAACTTTCTGTGATTAGCGTAGTTTCTGGTTTTTCTTTTTTTTTTTTTTTCTTTTTTAGCGGCAACCCTGTTCTCAATATACAGTAAAAGATATCGGATTGGATGGAGTCGACGGAATGGCTCTCTGCAGGAGATGATTGGAGGTGTAGACAATAAAAGCAGCCAAGTTTCAAAGTTATTTATTGTTAATTTCGTCTTGTAGAGGTGGCGGCACAGTGAAGCAGACGTGATGGCGAGGCTGTCAGGCAACGATCGTTGGTTCACAAACCAGTTGTGATGATGTTATCTGCATCAGAAATCGGTAGAGATCAACTCACAGTGGGCCCTGATCGAAAGCGTAATCTTGACGACGATCTGCTTGGCTAGCTAGGGGTGAGGAAGCGGGCAGGCTGGGGGACGGGGCCGGCCGGAGTGGCCGTGCGGTTCTAGGCGCTACAGTCTGGAGCCGCGTGACCGCTACGGTCGCAGGTTCGAATCCTGCCTCGGGCATGGATGTGTGTGATGTCCTTACGTTAGTTAGGTTTAAGAAGTTCTAAGTTCTAGGTGACTGATGACCACAGCAGTTAAGTCCCATAGTGCTCAGAGCCATTTGAACCACTTTTTGGGGGGACGGGTTTTATCAGGGCATCCCACAAATGATGCGACAAACTTCGAGGAGTTCCAGAGGATGTCTTGAGCAAGAAATCGAGGATACGATCCCATGTCTGAAAACGTCATCCAACGGTAATGAAGTTTGTAATGGACGTCCAGAAGCCAATAATATGGTGTGGAGACAGTTACGTTCTGTGTGGTGGCCCACGAGACGTAGTACAGTTTCGTTTGGTTATTTTGAGGTTTAACGTATATGTACACTAATGTAATTTAAAGATAATCGTCCTATGCACATTGCCAATACCGAAAAACCGAGTATAAGTTTATGGCTCAAAATGTACATCACATTCGATCATTAGCGACAATTTGCAAAGACGTTCGCGGAAACTCGACACAACATTCTCAATCATTTCTTGAGGAATGGTCTCTACCTCTTCCCATATCACTTCCCTTTGTTCTTGAGATGAACCCACAGAAGACAACAAGGGCTGAAAGATCGGATGAGATCGCTGGCCACGGGACATCACCGAACCTTGAGAGTAATTGATGTGGAAAGAGGAGCGTCAGTCTAATCATTGAGTTGCGGCTCGTATAGCCTTTTGCTTCACCATGCTGAAACCATATCGCGTTTAGATGGCAATGTCCCTGCAGCTGTGTAATGAAGAAATTGTTAATCATGGCCGCGTACCGGTCGGAAGAGACTTGCACTGACTGGGCGTTGCCCAATAATTCCAAAGGACTGTCCAATAGTCGCACACTAGATAACGACCTGCGGGCTACCCTCGGCTTTTCCACGAATGAGCTAAGGTATGTGTCCAAAAGTAATATGCGAAATTTTGTTTATTGATAGATCCCTTCAGGTGAAAGTGTACCTCGTTATACTTCACAAGATATGTCAGAAATGCATCAAGCTGGTCAATTCCCTCCAGTAGCATAGTGCACAAAATTGCACCAACTTTCTTTATCTCACGGCCGTAACTGCTGAATCACTTGCAGCTTTTTAGGATGAAACTTTTAACCCTATTTCACAATGCTCTGCAAAGGCCCGCGAGGCATTTCTAACGTCCTTCGAATGGCGACGAACATGTCAGTTTGGGCTTCCTTGCAGAGCTGCAGGAACTCGTCGCATATTTTACAGCATTCGAACTGTCAGTTCAGGTCTCTGAAGCTTCACGTTGGTTAAAGAACCCATGAAACGCCTTTTTTATCCATCTGAATATTATTCTTCTGAGTGGAACGCGGAAATGGGGTCTCTTCCACGGGTCAGTGCGCGTTGGACAGCCGCAGCGCTCTGCACACTCCTTCACGTCCTCATTACGCACCTCCACTGGCTAACATGCCATACTGAACTGTATAGCATGCCGTATGAGTCCGATTAGATGCAGTAGGTATCGCGTGCACATATATACACTCCTGGAAATTGAAATAAGAACACCGTGAATTCATTGTCCCAGGAAGGGGAAACTTTATTGACACATTCCTGGGGTCAGATACATCACATGATCACACTGACAGAACCACAGGCACATAGACACAGGCAACAGAGCATGCACAATGTCGGCACTAGTACAGTGTATATCCACCTTTCGCGGCAATGCAGGCTGCTATTCTCCCATGGAGACGATCGTAGAGATGCTGGATGTAGTCCTGTGGAACGGCTTGCCATGCCATTTCCACCTGGCGCCTCAGTTGGACCAGCGTTCGTGCTAGACGTGCAGACCGCGTGAGACGACGCTTCATCCAGTCCCAAACATGCTCAATGGGGGACAGATCCGGAGATCTTGCTGGCCAGGGTAGTTGACTTACACATTCTAGAGCACGTTGGGTGGCACGGGATACATGCGGACGTGCATTGTCCTGTTGGAACAGCAAGTTCCCTTGCCGGTCTAGGAATGGTAGAACGATGGGTTCGATGACGATTTGGATGTACCGTGCACTATTCAGTGTCCCCTCGACGATCACCAGTGGTGTACGGCCAGTGTAGGAGATCGCTCCACACCATGATGCCGGGTGTTGGCCCTGTATGCCTCGGTCGTATGCAGTCCTGATTGTGGCGCTCACCTGCACGGCGCCAAACACGCATACGACCATCATTGGCACCAAGGCAGAAGCGACTCTCATCGCTGAAGACGACACGTCTCCATTCGTCCCTCCATTCACGCCTGTCGCGACACCACTGGAGGCGGGCTGCACGATGTTGGGGCGTGAGCGGAAGACGGCCTAACGGTGTGCGGGACCGTAGCCCAGCTTCATGGAGACGGTTGCGAATGGTCCTCGCCGATACCCCAGGAGCAACAGTGTCCCTAATTTGCTGGGAAGTGGCGGTGCGGTCCCCTACGGCACTGCGTAGGATCCTACGGTCTTGGCGTGCATCCGTGCGTCGCTGCGGTCCGGTCCCAGGTCGACGGGCACGTGCACCTTCCGCCGACCACTGGCGACAACATCGATGTACTGTGGAGACCTCACGCCCCACGTGTTGAGCAATTCGGCGGTACGTCCACCCGGCCTCCCGCATGCCCACTATACGCCCTCGCTCAAAGTCCGTCAACTGCACATACGGTTCACGTCCACGCTGTCGCGGCATGCTACCAGTGTTAAAGACTGCGATGGAGCTCCGTATGCCACGGCAAACTGGCTGACACTGACGGCGGCGGTGCACAAATGCTGCGCAGCTAGCGCCATTCGACGGCCAACACCGCGGTTCCTGGTGTGTCCGCTGTGCCGTGCGTGTGATCATTGCTTGTACAGCCCTCTCGCAGTGTCCGGAGCAAGTATGGTGGGTCTGACACACCGGTGTCAATGTGTTCTTTTTTCCATTTCCAGGAGTGTATATTAGCAGGGTGGCCAAGTGAAAATATACCCTATATTTGTATGGGTCCACGCAGCCCTCCAAGTTGCCTCCAAAGAAGTAGTGCGGTATGTTGTTTCATTATATTTTGGGGTAATTTGAAGATAGGCGGCATCAACTCGTGGGGTGGACCACGGGCGACCGCTTCGAGACAGATCTTAACGCTAGAATACTCGAATGACATCGCTGTGGTGTAGCCATTTCGGCAGGTAACTTCCTGTGCTGACAATCCATCTAATGCACGCAAGAAGTTTCGATGGCGCTGATGTGTGCAACGGTACTTGTCTTCCACACGAGCAAGACAGTCTATATGGTCATATACAAGGTGTCCCAAAACTGTTAGAACAAACAATCAGGGTTTATACAGGGTGTCTTGAGAAAGAAATCGAGGATAGGAACGCATGTAAGATGTAGATAAGATATCTGTATGCTGCGAAAAGTGGCAATTGACCCTGAATAAAGGAAAGTGCCTGAATGACGGAAAGTGTGAAGTTATTCACATGAGTACTAAAAGAAATCCACTAAATTTCGATTACGTGATAAGTCACACAAATCTTAAGGCTGTAAATTCAACTAAATACTTAGGGATTACAATTACAAATAACCTAAATTGGAACGACCATGTAGATAATTTAGTGGGTAGAGCAAACCAAAGACTGCGATTCACTGGCAGAACACTTAGAAGGTGAAACAGATCTACTAAAGAGACTGCTTACACCACGCTTGTCCGCCCTATTCAGGAGTATTGCTGTGCGATGTGGGATCCGCATTAGGTGGAACTGACGGATGACATCGAACAAGTTCAAAGAAGGGCGGCTCGTTTTGTATCATCGCGAAATAGCGGAGATAGTGCCACAGACATGATACGTGAATTGGACTGGCAGTCATTAAAACAAAGGCGTTTTCCGTTTCCACGGGATCTGCTCATGAAATTTCAGTTTTCTCCTCCGACGGCGAAAACATTTTGTTGGCACCCACCTGCATAGGGAGAAGTGGTAAAATAAGAGATAAAATAAGAGAATAAAATGAGCTAAGGTTTGTGTCCAAGTAATATGCGAAATTTTGTTTATTGACAGATCCCTTCAGGTGAAAGTGTACCTCGTTATACGTCACAAGATTTGTCAGAAAGGCATCATGCTGGTCAATAAATAATAAAATAAGAGAACTGTTAGAAAATAAATGATAAAATAAGATAAAACAAGAGAAATGAGGGCTCACACAGAAAAATTCAAGTGCTCGTTTTTCCCGCCCACCGTTCGAGAATGGAACAGTAGAGAGACAACTTGAAGGTGGTTCATTGAACCCTCTGCCAGGCACTTGATTGTGATCAGCAGAGTAATCACGCAGATGTAGATGTAGATCTCTGGAAACGTCATCCAATGGCGCTACAGTGTGTCGAAGTTACAGGCGCCGGTGCCTGCACTGGGCCAGCCCTTCGGCAGCAAACGTGACTTCGTACGCTGACGGACCGTAGGTGGGAAGGCTCTCAATGTTTTCTGTTATTCAGTGATCGCCACTGGTTGCCACAATCGCCGGTGGAGAAGATGCTGCGTAGACAGGCCTTGTCTCCTATGAAGGCAAAGCGCTGTTGCTTTGGTGAACGACGATTTCGGACATGGTTTCCGTCTCTGTTTAATTTTCTACTGTATACCGAAAAGCAATGGAGAGTTTAGAGGGCTCCAGGATGCAAATAAACTGCGAACGGAAACCCGCGTCAGAAACCGCCGCCCGCATCTCGTGGTCGTGCGGTAGCGTTCTCGCTTCCCACGCCCGGGTTCCCGGGTTCGATTCCCGGCGGGGTCAGGGATTTTCTCTGCCTCGTGATGGCTGGGTGTTGTGTGCTGTCCTTAGGTTAGTTAGGTTTAAGTAGTTCTAAGTTCTAGGGGACTGATGACCATAGATGCTAAGTCCCATAGTCCTCAGAGCCATTTGAGCCATTTTTTTGAACCAGAAACCGCCATCCACCAAGGCGACAGAGCATCGCATTGATAGGAGACAAGCCTTGTCTATGCAGCAGCTAGCTCTACCTTCTCCACTGGCGATCGTAGTATTAGGTCTCGATTACTGAATAGCAAACAATGTTGTGAGACGTTTCGCTTACAGTCCATCAGTGTACAAACTCACATTTGCTGCTAAAGGGATGGGCTAGCGGCAGACGGCGGCAGCTATAGCTTCGGCGCTTTGTAGCACCATTGGGCTATTTCCTATTCTAGACTACCTTCTCAAGACACCCTGTATAACTCTCGTAGTTGTCGCAACTCCTCTGGGACACCCTGCATGTGGCCATATGTACTGGCTTCCCAGTGAGGAAGTCAAATATAGCTGCATGTGTCGGTGCCATTGAAATTTCCTGAAGGCTGCTCACTGCCCAAAGACGTGGGTCGCTGTTGAGGGCAGTGCCATTATGGCAATATGCTGCATTGGGTAGTTGCAATTCATTCCTTGAATATGGCACTGGAATTCTGTCCTGTGTAGTTACAGCTTTTTCATCCACAGGCAATGACTACATAGGCCTAACTACCCTTCTGTCTGATGTGAAAGCGTATCTGAATGTTATAATTATGTATTCTCTGTTCAGATCAATAGAGCGTGTTGTGTCTCCAACGATGAAGAGCTCAAAGCAGCTTGTGCACATCGTCGGTAAGCCTCAGTCATTTCAAGCTTGTGCTGTGTGCATTAACCTTTTACGACAAGAAGGGTTGTAAGCACCGGAAATATCCCTTCAAATTGGCGTACACCACAACGATGTCATTCGAACATTCTCCCGTTAACGTCCGACAAAAAGCACTGAAGATCTGTCTCGCAGCGGTCGCCCGCGGCCGATACCACACGGCACGTAGGTATCCCAACGAGAGGGCAACAACACAGAGCAGTACGTCTTTCGAGGTAACTTGGAGGGCCGCTTGGATCCATATGCAGGACAGCCTTCTGGAAATAGTGTATTTTCAGATGGCTACCTCGCTAAGATGATTATGTGCTCACGCTGTGTACCACATCTAATCGGACCCACATAGCAGGGTTTTCAGTTCAGTATGGAAAGTCGGCCAGTGCAGGTGCGTAATGAGGAAGTGGAGGAGTGTGCAGAGCGCTGCGGCTGGCCAATGCGCAATGCACTGTGGGATCGATCATCATCTCCATGGTCCGGAGAGAGGGACAATATGGAGGTGAATAAATCAGTGTTATGAGACGGTGCCTGTGCAAAATGGTTCAAATGGCTCTGAGCACTATGGGACTTAACATCTGTGGTCAAAGCTCTGAGCACTATGGGGCTTAACATCTGTGGTCATCAGTCCCCTAGAACTTAGAACTACTTAAACCTAACCAACCTAAGGACATCACACACATCCATGCCCGAGGCAGGATTCGAACCTGCGACCGTAGTAGTCGCGCGGTTCCGGACTGCGCGCCTAGAACCGCTAGACCAAGACTGTGCCTGTAAAGAAAATGAAGCTTAAGGGACCTGATATGACAATTCGAACACCGCAAAATATCCGATTAGTTCGCGGAGGTCTGCAACGAAGCCCCTAGAACGTTCCAAATCGTTCGCACGCCGATATAGAGAATTGTGAAACAAGATTTAACCTTATAAGCTGCAAATGATTCAGCAGTTCAGCGAAATTTCTGCACAATATTACTGGACAGAATTGACCAGGATTATGCGTTTATGACAAATCTAGTAAAGTCTCATAACACAGATTTTCACATGAAGAGGTCCGTCAACAAGAACTTCCGATATTACTCGAACACGAAGCCGTAGCTCATTCGTGAAAAGATCAGGATAGCCTGAAGATCGTCGTCTGGTCTGCTGCTACTGGACACTCCACTGACATTCTTAAACCATTTTTTAAATAACAATACTGAAGTAATAATAACAATGACAACAACGTCCGGCCAGGGAACTTCAAAATATTTCAAATGGCTCTAAGCACTATGGGACTTAACATCCGAGATCATCAGTCCCCTAGACTTAGAACTACTTGAACCTAACTAACCTAAGGACATCACACACATCCATGCCCGAGTCAGGATTCGAACCTGCGACCGTAGCGGTCGCGCGGTTCCAGACTGAAGAGCCTAGAACCGCTCGGCCTCAGCGGCCCGCCAGTGAACTTCATTTTCGAGTGGTGCGCGGCCGTATTTAACAATTTCTTCATTCCTTAGCTGCAGGGACATGGCCGTCTAAGGGCGATGTGGTTTCGGCAAGATCCGGCTACAGCCCATACGGTCCATAATTCACTGATCAGACAAACGTTCCTCTTTCCACATCAGTTACTCTCAGGATGCGGTGATGTCTCGTGGCCAGCCACATCATCTGATCTTTCAGCGTTCTTTTTTTCTGTTGCTTCATCTCAATAAAAAAGCTTTTACACGTCTATTCCACATACTGGTGAGATAAAAGCATCTGTGCCTGAAGAAATAGAGGCTATTCCTCAAGAAATGATTGAGAACTGAATGACGAGTTTCCTATTTATTTCCTTCCTGAGTGACTTGTATTTCTGTACTGCTGTTATCACTGAACATCTTTGCACTTCCTCCTTTCGTCGATCAATTGAAGTATGTCTTCTGTTATTCATGGCTTCTTCGCAGTTATCTTGCTTATACCTACCCCTTTCCTCCTAACTTCTGTGAATACCCTTTTTAGAAATTTTCAGTGCTCTTCAACTGAAATGCCTACTGAGCTATTCATTATAGCAACATCAATAGCCCCAGAGAACTTCAAGCGTACCTGTTAATTCCTTACTACATCCGTATCCCACTTCTTTGAGCATTGATTTTTCTAATCTCTTAGACTTGTGCCTACTCTTCATCATTATTAATTGTTCACCAGAGTCCGCACCTTCTTCTGAGTACGCCTTACGATCCAGTACCTGATTTCGCAATCGCTGCCTGATCGTGATGTAATTTAACTGAAATCTTCCCGTGTATCTCCTGGTTTTTTCCAAGAATCCTTCCTCCTCTTGTTATTCCTGAACAGTGTATTCGCTACTACTAGCATAAAAAAGGAAGGTTGGAAGACTGTGTTTAACATCCCGTCAACACAAGGTCATTAGAGACGGAGCACAAGCTCGGATTGTGTAAAGGATGGGGAAGGATATCGGCCGTGACTTTTCAAAGGAACTATCCCGGAGTTCGCCCGGAGTGATTTAGGGAAATAACGAAAAACCTAAATCTGAGTGGCCGGATGCGGGTTTCAACCGTCGTTCTCACGAATGCGAGTCCAGCGTGCTAACCACTGTGCCGCTCGCTGCTATTACTAGCTGTTATTGCAGAACTCAATTAGTCTTTTTCTTTTCTCACTCCCTGTACCATACACGTATTCTCCCGTAATCCTTTCTTCTGTTCCTTTCTCTACAATCACATTCGAGTCCCCCATGACAATTAGATTCATATCACTTTACGTTCTGCACTACTTGTCCTTTTGTACTGCCTCTATCTCTTCATCTTCTGCTTGCGAAGCCGGCACATGTACCAGAAATACTGTTGCGGATGTTGGTTTGCTGTCGATTCTGATAAGAACAACTCTATCTCTGAACTGCTCATTGTAACACACTCTATGCCCTACCTTCCTATTCATAAGGAATCTTCAACCCGCTATATCTTTTTGTGCTCCTGTTGATGTTACCCGATGCTGTTCTGAACAATAATCTTGTCTTCTTTGCATTTCACTTCACTAACCCCCAATATGTGTATACTGAACCTTAGCATTTCCCTTTTGAGATTTTCTAGCTTCCCTACCACCTTCAATCTTGTAACATTCCTCGTTCCGATTCGTAGAACGTTATTCTTTCGTCGCGTTGTAAACTTTACCAGGAAACTGCTCTGTCCTCACAACGTAACTGCCATCCCGACTGCGGCATTATAAGCCGTGAATTGAGCGCCTTTTCCAAACAGTGATCATTTTTTTCTACACAGAGAGCACATTTCCGAATCTTGGGGAACTCTTGACGGCTATTTACAGTCGCTGATCTGCCTTTCGCTTTGTGTATTCCACTTTCGGAACTGATGTTGTAGAATGCTATAGGAGTAGAGTATCTTAACAACTAAACAAAACAAAAAATGGTTCAAATGGCTCTGAGCACAATGGGACTTAACTTCTGATGTCATCAGTCCCCTAGAACTACTTAAACCTAACTAACCTAAGGGCATCACACACATCCATGCCCGAGGCAGGATTCGAACCTGCGACCGTAGCAGTCGCGCGGTTCCGGACAGAAGCGCCTAGAACCGCTCGACCACCGTGGCCCGCAACAACTGAACAATCACGCAATGTACAGTACAATGGAATCAGTCAGTAGGAGATTTACATACAAAACTGATTCAAAAAATTAAATGTGCAAGTAAAAAGTGGAATTACGCATACAAAAAATTATTTTAGTGCCCTCATGTCGTTGGTCCAATCAAGCGTGATTTGACAGAAAATAAGGCGTCTACTGGGTTACACACTACAGAAGAGTGGCAGGTTGTAATCAAATCTTGAGCAGTCAAAGGCGAAAGACTAAGAGACTTTCACTGAAGGACGACAAACTATTGCCTTTCTGTTGCTGAAGTAGACGTGTTAGTGGCACAGGAAGCTTAAAACAGGTGTGTTAATCCTGGTTTCTTGTCACCATCACAATACTACTGCTTAAGTCACAGTGGTACAGAAATCTTCTGCGGAGCTCGACATGTTATTTGTTTCGCTGTTGTAGCGGGTAGGTTTTCTTCTCCAGAATGGAGATCTGGGGGATGGCATACAGCACTGCGGTCTCACGTCCTAAAAATTTCACAGGAACGCACACAAGGCTCTACAGTGATAATGCGTTTTGAATATTACTGTACACGGTGAACAGTAATGCGACTATCAGACTGCTTTGAGGTCTGTTTGATGCTGCTTTCGCTTTTGACAATCCCTAGGGCTGAGGAATGATATACTCAGGGTTTTTTTTTTAGGAAAAATGTAATCCAGTGACATACCAATTACGATACTTCTTAAGTACGTATTTGGTTTACCATGCGACAATGCTGAAATACATTGATGGTTTTCCAGAATTCATGGAATAGGGTATCATCATGGGGCATGTTTTTTGCCATTTTCTGTATCTCGTGAACAAAGTGATTTAGCTGAATCTCATTCGAGCGGTGCTTCTGGAAACCATATTGATTCTTATAGAGGAGTTTTTCTCTCTTTAAAATCGCCATCATACGTGAGCACTTGATATACTCCATAACTGTATAACAAGTGGACTCATTGTCAGTAAGATAGTTCTTCAAATCTCTCGTAACGACCGAGCGAGGTGGCGCAGTTAGCACAGTAGACTCGCATTCGGGAGGACGATGGTTCAAACCCGCATCCTGTTATCCTGATTTAGGTTTTCCGTGATTGCTCTAAATCACTTCAGGCAAATTCCGGGATAGTTCCTTTGAAATGGCACGGCCGACCTGCTTCTCCAACCTTCCCTAATGCAATGGACCGGACCGACGACCTCGCTGTTAGGTCCCCCTCCCCAAATCAACCAGCCAAGGAACCTCTTGTAAGACTATAGGTTCTGGCTTCTACATCTGCATCTACATACATACTCCGCAATCCACCATACGGTGCATGGCGGAGGGTACCTCGTACCACAACTAGCATCTTCTCTCCCTGTTCCACTCCCAAACAGAACGAGGGAAAAATGAGTGCCTATATGCCTCTCTTATCTTTGTGGTCTTTCCGCGAAATATAAGTTGGCGGCAGTAAAATTGTACTGCAGTCAGCCTCAAATGCTGGTTCCCTAAATTTCCTCAGCAGCGATTCACGAGAAGAACGCCTCCTTTCCTCTAGAGACTCCCACCCGCGTCCCTGAAGCGTTTCCGTAACAATCATCCACCTGTGGCTTTCCCTGCTCTACCAACTCTGCACTCTACGATAAGTTGTTCATTCATTACGAAACCTTTATGGTGCAGTCACGGCAACAAATTTTTTCCACATTTGTATTCATATCCTAATACGAATGCAATTAGTATCGAATAACTAGTTGCCGAAACAGTGGTGAATGAATCACTGGATCATTCAAGCGTAAAACGTAGATTCTTCTCAATAATCGCAATTTTCCTTTGATGAAACAGTGAGTTTAAGTCCCACTTCTTACATTCCGATAAGCACGGCTGCATTTTGCTTGGTATTTGAAATATAGTTTCAAATTTTATAGACAATGTCTGCATTACAGGATGGATTAGAGAAAAAGTTACGAACACTAGGCGTCTTCTTTGATTTGACTAAGTGATGACTGGGTGTTGTGTGATGTCCTTAGGTTAGTTAGGTTTAAGTAGTTCTAAGTTCTAGCGGACTGATGACCATAGATGTTAAGTCCCATAGTGCTCAGAGCCATTTGAACCATTTTTTTGATTTGGCTAAACGGTTTGATTGTACTGACGAGAAAATATTACTGCAGAAGTTGGACCAGGAAAGCGTAAGGGGAGTAGTTCTCAACTGATTCCTCTCATACTTCACAAAAATCAAGTGTTGACCGGTGTGAATATTATCGACCAATCAGTCTGGTAAGTCATGAGTGCCAAATACTAACACGAAATATTTACAAGAGAATGGAAAAACTGGTAGAAGCTGATTTCGGGAAAGATTAGTTTGAATTGCGTTGAAATGTGGACACACGCGAGGCAGTACTGACCCTACGATTTATCTTAGAAGATAGGTTAAGGAAAGGCAAACCTACGTTTATAGCATTTATGGACTTAGGGAAAGCTTTTGACATTTTTGACTGGAATATTCTCTTTGAAGTTCTGCGGATAACCGGGGTAAAATAGATTGGGCAAAAGGCTATTTAAAACTTGTACAGAAACCAGACGGTAGTTATAGGAGTCGAGGGGCATGAAAGAGAAGTAGTGGTTGAGAAGGGAGTGAGACAGGGATGTAGCCTATCCCCGAAGTTGTACAGTGAGCAAGCAGTAAAGGAAACAAAACAAAACTTTGGAGAAGGAATTAAAGATCAGGAAGAAAAAATAAAAAAAAACTGAGTTTTGCCAGTGACATAGTAATTCTGTCAGAGCCAGTAAACGATTTGGAAGGGCAGTTGAATGGAATGGACAGTGTCTTGAAAGTTGAGTATAAGATGAATACTACGAAAGCAAAACAAGCGTAATGGAATTTAGTCGACCTAAATCAGATGATGTCGAGGAAATTAGATTACCAAACGAGACGCTTAAAGCAGTAGATAAGTTTTCTCTTTGGCCAGAAAAATAACTGATCATGGCTGAAGCAGAGAAGATATAAAATGTAGACTCGCAATCATAAGAAAAGCATTTCTGAAGAAATGGAATTTGTTAACATTGAATATAGGAAGTATTTTCTGAAAGTATTTGTATGGAGTGTAGTCACGTGTGGAAGTAAAATATGGATAATAAACAGTCTAGACAAGGAGAGAATATAAACTTTAGAAATGTGGTGTTACAGAGAAATGTGAAGGTCAAATCGGTACATCACACAACTAATGAGAACGTGTTGGGCATGATTGGGGAGAAAGAAGTTTGTGGCCAAACTGACTAGAATAAAGGATCGAATAATAGGACACATTCTGGGAAATCAATTTAGTTTCGGAGGGAGAGGAAGAGATGAATACAGTAAACAGATTCAGGAAGATGTAGGTTGCAATAGTTATGATGCCATAATTACCAATACAACACAGGAATCTACTTAACTTTTCTTTTCATGAAGAAATTTTTCAATTTAGACTTCTAAGTTTAAAGAATATCGCCAATTTTTGTTAAATTCTTGTAGATGCTCATTGCAAATAAATTCAACAGAGTAGAAAAATAGTGCACGCTCTTTTTCGCAAGAAATAATAACTAGCTATCAAATACAGGTTGCATTTCTACCTGGTATTAACTAGAAGACAACTACTAATTCTCGGGAATCAGCCCATAATGCTAACAACAAACGTCATTAAAGAGGTCAACAACAGAATTCCCAGACTCCTGAACAGCGGACGAAAGAAGCTCCCGAACTTACACCACTTATTGCTCGAATTGCCCGTTTGTGAGCCAAAAATACCCTTTGTGAATAGGAGAGTTAACCCCCAATATAACGTAGTGTGTGCCCGTTTCTGGGCCAAAAACACCCATTGTGAATGGGAAGAGTTACCCCAGTATGTAACACCGTATGTCATAAGCGAATGAAAATAAGCACAGCAAATTTATTTTCATGTTGGAATTTCATTTCTTTCTAGTACTGGTCTAATGGTAAAAATAGCAGAATACAGTTCTTGAACAGGATTCTGAACATGGGCTTTCCATGATAGATTATCACGTACCCGAACACCTAGGAATTTGGATTCTTCAGACCCACTAATCATTTTCCCATTTCGTGTGATAAAATGTCAGTTTTAGTCGAACTGAGCCCGCCAGGTTAGCCGTGCGATCAAACGAACAGCTTCTCGGGCGGGAAGACGTGTCGGTCCCAGGCACGAATTTGCCCGGCGGATTAGTGTTGAGGTTCGGTGTGCCGGCCAGTCTGTGGATGGTTTTTAAGGCGGTTTTCCATCTGCCTCAGCGAATGCAGGTTGGTTCCCCTTATTCCACCTCAGTTACACTATGTCGGCGATTGCTACTCAAACACCTTCTCCACGTACACGTACACCATAATTACTCTACCACGCAAACAGGCTAGATGAAGTGGCTTGCTTAGGATAGAGTAGCACGGAGAGCTGCATCCAACCACTCTTCGGATTGAAGATCACCACCACCACAACAACAACAACATACATCAAGAAAAAACAGGAAATGTCATTGTCCAAAGCGATGACAACGGCTATGAGGTGGCGTCTGATTGCCTCAGGGATCAGTGCTTGGCTGGCTATTGATTTTCGTATGTATACAGGGTGAGTCACTAACTATTGCCACCAAGAAAAACTCCGGAAGTATGATAGGAACTGAAAGGTTTATGGGACAAAAGTTGGATGGGAGAAAGGGGGCCATAATCTGACTTTGATTCTTTGTTGCTAGGTTGTCCTTTTACACAGCTGTTACTTGACTCCTGACGTTCCAGAAAATAATACTGTTCATGTAATTTATATTTGTACGTACATCTAAATCTGAATTACATGTGCGGTCATTCAATGTGTGGTGGAACGTACATAGCTTATATTATAATTCTTTCCGTCCTATCTTGTTCCATTCTTGGCTCGTCCGTCAGAAGAAGTGTTGGTGGTCATTTCTATAAGAGGGAATACTGCGATATGTAAGAGGAAGTAATCTATTAATTTGCTCGTATTAGAACGTTATCTATCGGAATTCTGAGAGCAAAGCCCTTAGGCAGAAGACCATTCTTTTACTATGTCTCCATTTGAAGTTCATCGAGCGTTTTTGCGACTCACTTGTGCTGAAAAATGGTTCAAATGGCTGTGAGCACTACGGAACTTAACATCGGAGGTCATCAGTCCCCTAGAACGTAGAACTACTTAAACCTAACTAACCTAAGGACATCAAACACATCCATGCCAGAGGCAGGATTCTAACCTGCGACCGCAGCAGTCGCGCGGCTCCGGACTGAAGCGCCTAGAACCCCTCGGCCACCGCGGCCGGCTCTCTTGTGCTGAGTTTACAAAACCAGAACGAACGGTGTAGTTGTAGCCAACAGAGTTGGCATCTCTTATCGCCAACTGAGCCAGAGAAATGATCCTGTAAATATTCTGTAACGTCACTTACTGTACTCGAACTGGCGGGACGGATGTAGATGTCAGAATTCCGTGAATACCTCGTGGCGCCACGTCCCTGTGGTGAGCTACGGCGCATGGCGTTAATCTCTACTCGCAGTAACAATGGTACTGGGCGATGCTACACGCAGATAGAGCAGTGCTTCATTTTTATGTAAATGTAACTCGCTCAGTATTTATAAAGTCAGTGAGAGCTGCGGGGTAACGAAGTCGCACTAGACATTCCAGTACGCATCGGAATAAGAAATGGGTCCGGGTGGAACATTTAAACCAATAAAGAAATAATGGTCGCATCCGCAGGGGAGGCGCAGCCCGGCGCTGCACCGGCAGCGGCGCGCCGGACCTCTGACCGCGCGCGACCACCTACCGCTCCTCAGGAATGTCCCCGCTCCGAGTAACACATAACTATAAACACGACCGAAATACCCGCGGCCGCCTCGTGTTATTCATTTTATGACGCGGGAAGAAATACAGTTCATGGCTTGTTCGTGCGTCGGGCTCACCTGATAGGAGTCTTTCCTCCCCACTTGTTAACAAGTGGTCGCGGAGAAATCGGTCCTCGCAATCAGGCAGCGGAGACTTATGGCCCGCGCGTGGCCATAAATTAGGGGCGAGCGGAGAGCGCAGCGCCGCGGTCCGCGGACCTCGCCGGCCGCCCGGCGATGGCGCCTCATTTGCATGGCGGACGCCGGGCGGGCGCCCTGCCTCGCCTTGCTTTTGCCCTGCCTTTGGCTTCCAGCGTCGCGTCGCGTCGCGTCGCGCCGCATCCTCCCACGTCACCCAGAGCAACAAATGGCTGCGACCGGCCAGTGGCGCCGCGGATTCGCCGAAGGGTCCCAACCTCGACGGTGCATTGTCGTAGGAGGTACTGGGAGCAGGCTACTGGCTTGGGGGAGAGGAGGGTTGTACACGTACGCCATCTGATCTAAAGTATCCGGACAGCTATTGGGGCATCTAATGGGGGTGTGTCAAACCTTCGCCTTTATGGCCGAATGAACAGCTGGGGTTCTTTCAATGAAGGGTCTTATTGCTGATGTTAGACGCTGGGATTTGGAGCGGAGACGACGTTGTAAATCATCCCAAAGGCGTTCCGTCCATTTCAGGAATGTTATTGTCCACAAATAATTGTCTCACACATGCTGCTGTATGGCAGGGTGCATTAACATGATGACACAAACTACCGTCCTCTCTACTGTACGCAGTACACAATGTCATACAATTTGTTCATATCCTTATACATTTAGCCTCTTCATAAACGCAGTAACGGGATTACACCTTAATCACGAAAACACCCCCATGCTTAACACCACCTCCTCCGCACTTCACTGTAGGCACGACACGTAAGAGTAAGCAACTTTCTCCAGGTATTCGCCAAAACGAGACCCTTCCATCGAGGTACCACAGAGTGTAGCGTGATTCATCTGTCGTTTCCAGTCATCCGCTGTCCAGTATCATCGCAATTTTACACCACCTTAAACGTCACCGAGCACTGACTTCAGCAATTTGTCGCTTATCAGATGTGAGACCACTGTACCCCGTTGCTTTTAACTCCCTACACACAATCATTGAGCTAGTTAGATTGCTGGTAGTACTTTGTGCCATTTTTTACAACCTCCATTTTCAATGCTCGATGGTGCGTGTCCGTCAGCGAAATACGTATGCCTGGTCTTGGTTTTGACTGAGGCTGCTCCATTTCACGATCGCATAGCCAACACTCGACTTGGGCAGCTTCAGAAATGTTGAAATGTGACATCCAATGATTAGTCACTGAGTTCTCCAGACCGACCCACTTGACTATTACCGCATCTTTGTTGGCAACACAATGATCCCGACCTCCCTTTATAGGGGCGGGGCATCTCTCCTGACATGTAGTGATCAATTCCGCGTTACATAGGAATGTCTAAAAACTTAAGGACAAGCTTGATACAGTAACATAACACGTAAACCACACTGTGGAAATGAATAAAAGTGTGAGAGCATCTACTAAGTGATCTGACAGTCACGCAAAGTAATCTGGTTAATTTCGAAAGAAAAAACCATCTAAAACAACAAAATTTAACGGAATGCTCTCCTCGATGTGGTAAGACACAGAAATCCACTACTGAAAGCACTTTCGGTTCAGTTGCTTCAGTATTTTGCATTGGTAACCTGCTGGCCCGGTTATCCACCTTTAGCTTCTGACGATGCTCACACACTCAAGTACTCTGATGTACTCTTTTCACGATTTGTGAAAATAAGTAAAATCTCTCAATTTTGCCTCACATTTTCTTGGACTTACATACCCATAAATTAAATGGCAGTTATCAGTCACATCTTACACAAAATTCCCTGCCACGCATCGTCGAAATATTTGTATTTTCATGGATCTTTCTATACAAAAATAAAATTTTGCTAATTTATTACGGTATTTGCCCTTACTTCCAAGTTATGATTTGTTGATTTCGGTACAGCATCTCCATTTTGGCATATCTTTACAACCTTACTTAGATCTATAATTTCCTTGTCTCCAGCGACTCCTTTCAAAAAATGTGCCTGAGGATTTGCTTTGTTTTTTTCATCTTATCGTCACCATCCTCACTTGCCTGTAGTTTGGACGATGTGTGACGCTCATCCAGTAACTCCTTAAAAAATATTGAGAAACCAGTTATTTCGGGAATGTTTTTTATGTTTCGGTTGTTATCCCGTTTTAACTCTGTAAACTTCTGCAAGAGTTGTTCCATCTTTTGAGGCCGTCCAAAAAGTAGAATTTCGGAAAATCTGCAAATTGGGCAGCTGTTAGCGAGATGACCTCTTTGTTCGATGTGAACTGCTGTCCACCGAGCCTCTTTTTTAAGTCTACAATTTAAAAAAAAAATCACTGGTCGTCAAATCCGATAAACTCCGTGGATATTGCAGTGATTCCACCTTCAGTTCCACAATTATGGCCATCGATCTTTTTCTTTCTCGTCTGAGGACTTTTTCTCTGATTTCTTCCCTCAGTTCGAGCAACAACGATGAATAAAAATCTGAAGTTATTGTCTGTCTCTTTCTCAAGTTACTCACGTAGATGATTCAGCATGCATTCAAAATAATTTTTGTAATCACTTTGTCAGCTGATTTTACCACTTCGGCGTTTTCGAGCCTGTTTGTCCTAAAAAATCCACTGTTTTGATTGTAAGTGTACTCATGTTTTGTCCACAGTCACGCATCAGTGCCAAAACCCTACAGGATATCTGTGATAAGTGCCAAAACAGCCTCAGTGACGACAACAAGGATGCGTTTGCACGCCACTGAGAGCAAACCTGGCACTTATCTAGCCGATATTTCTTTCACACACAATTTTTCGCGCAGAACTGGGAACACTGTCCCTTACGATATGCCTGCAGTCTCAACTATTTCACGCACATTGATTCATTAATCACTCAAAACCAATTCATAGATTTTGTCAGTCCTTTCGGTAGTGGTCAGTTCCACCGCTCGTTCCTAACGCTGTTCATCTTTCGTGGATGCATGGCCATGTTTAAACTCATTTACCCGATTGTAGCAGAGACAAGGTCAGGTGTGCAGTGAGATGATCAAATGTGTGTGAACTTCTAAACGATCAAACCGCTAAGGTCGTCGGTCCCTAAACTTACACAGTACTTAAGCTAACTTAAACTAACTTATGCTAAGAACAATACACACACTCATGCCCGTGGGAGGACTCGAACCTCCGGCGGGAGGGGCAGCGCAGTCAGTGACATAAAGCTTCAAACCGCGCGGCCACTCCTCGCGGCTTGAAGTGAACTTTATCCAACTAAACCATGATCTGTTTTAGTGTTGAGTCTTTTAAACAGAAATGTTTAGTCACAACGCGAAATTTCCTTTTTTTAATATGTTGTTGCTAAACAAACAACAGCTCGTTGTTTCAGTCGACTGGAACAATAAAACCACATGATGTATACGGCTGTAACTTCAACTCTCCTCTAGTGACAAATGATGCTTACCACCAGTAAACTATTGTTGCAAAACACTCGGTTTATCTAAGGACTTATTGAACGACATCTGTATCTGGTACCTTATTATGAGCTCCTTTAATGTATTCGATGTCAAATAGAAACTACTGTAGGTACAGTGTCCAATGATTTAGTCTGCCACGAGCTAATCTGAATTTCTTCAGGAACACTATTGCCTGACGGTCAGTGTACACATGTCATTTGCCCAATAGATAATTCTAAATTTGTGAAAATCCCAGGCTGTGGTGAGGACCTCACTCTCTCTGACACTGTAACTCTTTTAATACGTACTCTATGTGCAAACTGCAAATGTAATTGTTCAAATATCTTCATCCCTAAAATTTTGAAGAAAGCATCACCCCCTCCCCCCCTTGCTGCTGCCAGTACTCATACAGAAAGGCCTGCTCAAATCTGTATGATGCGTAGTATTCTATGTTCACTAATTGCTTCCTTTCAAATGTTTCCTGACATTATTCACTTAATTAAGTCTTTCCTTTGGGCTAAGTAGTCTATGCAAATCTGAATCATTGAATACTTTCCCAGTACAAAATGTTATAAAAGCTACATATCCATTAAATGATCTCAATTGTTCTCTATTCTTTAGTTTGGAGCACTTTTAATTGCTGTTACTTCTCTGGATCAGGTTTGATGCCTTCAGTTGTAAGAATTCGCTCCAAAAAATTTCTCCCTTCACAACCTGCGATTTTTCTTTCAACCTTACGTCATGTCCCTTTTCGTTAGCGATTGAACTATTTCACCTAACCATTCACCATGCTCATTCTAGGTGGATATGGCAATTAGTAAGTCATCAACATATACAGTAATTTTTGCACTCAGCTCGGGCCCCAGTACCTCGTCTAAAGTTCTGACAAATACAGATACCGAGATTTTGAACCCAAATAGCAATACCTTGCTTGGTAGGTCTTGCCCTCCAAAAATAAATGCAGAATAGTTTCTGCATGCTTTTGCTAATCCATTTTAACTATGAAGAGCATCAAATCTAGGAATGTTAAATACTTCACATCCTTATATTGGAAGAATCTCTTTTATACTCTCAGGTCTATCGATTTCTTTTGTTTTAACTGTATTCAGCCTACTCACAGGTACAATTACGTGCACCCCTCTATCCTTCTTCCCAACCACCAATAAAAATTAACAGTATACTGTAATATTACACCAACTCAGGAAGACCGAGCTGCAAAATGGTGATGATGTTAATACAACTATGTCAAGCATTCACTGTCAACGTGTACAACAAGTTCGAGAAAATACATCTGAGGCTACATAAGATAATACTGCACATAAAATTCAACAAATCTTGCAAAAAAGAACCATTTAATTCCAAGTTATATTAATGTAAAAGTTAAAAATAGTTATACAGGGTCATAAAAGTCGAAATCAATTGCAGAATGATATTGGCTACTGAATTAAATTTAGATGCTACATTCGAAAAAACAGTACCTAGACATGATACTCTATCAGACTCATCTAGAATTGGCCATAACATAGGAAATGCCACAGTTCTCATGGCAAAGACAGAAAAAAATGAACGCAACACATACACAGCAGTGAAACATTTACAAAACAAGAACAAACAGAAAATTATGAAACTAACAATAAAAAAGACCCAGAAATACATTTGCATTTGGAAAGGAAAACCACAGGAACACCAACACACATTCCACCCTCGTTTAGTTAACCTGACCTAGACAGAACTACACCAATACTTATAAAATCTCACAGTGGAAACAAAACACATCGTTTCGCAAGAAGAACAACAAATTAATTGTGGAATAAACATACGACTGACAAGAGAATTAGCAAAAAAAGAAATAAAACGCATAATAAAACAAACAAAGAAGACAAATCATAGGAACAACCAACCAGAAGCAACCACTATGAAAACGTTAAAACAAAAGTTAATAAACAATAATGTTCTAATAACAAGAGCAGACAAGGCAAATGTAACAGTACTTGTGGACAAAGAACAATATATCACAAAAATCAAGGAATACATAGATGCCAACACTATACAAAAACTGAAGCCAGCCCCAAGTACACGGTTTCAGGCAAACCTGAAACAAACTCTGAAAAACATGGAACATGCACTCACAGAAAAACAGAAATACAACATAACACAAAAAAGCCTACAAGCACCAACACCCTGCATCCAATCAAATGTGCATAAACATGGTACACCTATGCGAGCCATTATCAACTTCAGAAAAGTCCCAACATGCCACATAGCCAAATATCTCCAAAAGTTAATCACAAAACTTTATAAAATAGAAATCATAGAACACAATCTCACAGCCCACAGCAACCCAGTTACAGAAGCAATAACAGAAAACAAATTTGCTTAGACTGACAACCGAAAAAAACTACTTTCAGTTCGAGAATGAATATTATTTGCAAAGTGATGGACTGCCCATGGGACCCCAATATCAGGAAGATTAGCAAACATTTTTATGGGTCATCTAGAAAATCAGATATTTGAAAAGATAACCACTAATGAAAGATTTAAAATCATATGTTGTTACAGATGTATGTATGACATTATTTGTCCGGTAGATGATCCAAAAGAAAAAAAATAGATGAACTCCACTCTGAAATCAACAAAGCATATCAGAACATAAAATTCACACCTGAAAAAAAAGGAAGAAAATAAAATAAACTTTCTTCAAATTACAATAATAAAAGAAAATAGTAAACATACATTTAACATCTTCAGAAAACCGACAGCCACAGACACAATAATACATTTCACATCTAATCATATCCACAAGCAGTATCTTGCTGCACTAAGGCATATGTAATATAGATTAAACAGGATCCCACTCAACAAGAGAAACTATAAAAAAGAAATGAGTACAATCATGCAAATAGCCAGGGACAATGGTTGTGTTACACATGTAGTACACAAACTCAATCAAAAAATAAAGACACAAATTCAAAACAAACACATTTCCAGAATACAAGATAACTCACAAGCTGCAAAGTCAAAAATACACTGAGCACACACAGTGACAACATCACACAGAAAATAAGCAGATGGCACACTGTGACTTACATACATAAACTAACACACAGAGCGACAAACACACTAAAGAAACAGGGCTTCCAAATCAGCGTATAAAACTGTGCAAATCCTCCAATCAAATTCAAGCCAACCAACAACTAAGACAGATAAATTCCAGGAATATACAAACTTGAATGTCAAGGCTGTGATGCAAAACGCATAGGCACGACATGCAGGAATTTTAAAACGTGATACAAATAATAGAACAGGTGCTGTAAGTACGAAAAAAACCATTCCACATTTGCTGAACACTTAAAACACCATAACCACCGTCCTACAAACATGGAACAAGATATGAAAATATGAGAATAAACAACCATGACAAATACTTTACACAGATGCAAAGAAATTTCCACATCAGGAAAGCCATTGCTGAAAACAAATAATGATCAAACACGCATCAATACAGACTCCCTACTACACTTAATAAACGAAATAATAAGATAAAAAGTATCCCTCTTGCACATGTAGCCATATTAAAACAAATATATCCCTTCTTCTCTCTCTGTCTCTCTCTCTATCTCTCTCTCTCTCTCTCTTTCTGTCTCTCCCCCTCCCGCCTCCTGGTCATCCACACCCACACACATCCACCCTCCGACCCCACCACGCACACACACACACACACACACACACACACACACACACACACACACGCACACACACACATACACACACACAATATGCACCAAACCAAGTACCATTTTACACATAAAGAAAACAAGAAGTGTACTGAAACAAGTACCATTTCACACACACACACACACACACACACACACACACAGACATACACACATGCATACACAGTCAGCTCACAGAAAATCACAGAAAATAAAAGTAAAATAAATAAATTACACTCGAAAGCTCGATCTTTGACAGTAATACCCTAAAGGCAGCAACACAAACAAAAAAAAAGCATCAAAATAAATCTTCAGCTGCTAGAGCTGTGAAGTGTGGAAAAAAACCTAAATGGCAACTACATGAAGAAGAACAGCACCAAAAAAGGAAGTGAATTATGTGTAGAAAATAATCCATGGAATCTGTAAGTAGAATTTAAATTTTACTACTCCATAAAAAATCCAACCACCAGAACTGTTTATAACATATATATCCAATGTCTCAAAATGTAAAGCAATTAGTAAAAATATATTTACATTCCAGGCCACTGAAGACGTCTTGGAGAGAATACAGGCGAAACACGTATGGCACGAAAATTGTCTTTCATTCAGTTGTAGTTAGACCGTTAACAAGTAAAAATTAACAGTATACCGCAACCGATAAAAATTTTCATATTTGGGAGTACCCCACACTATGATACCCTAGCTGAATATACTTTCAGTTTCGTGCTCTACATCTTCCCATTTGAAATGGCATCGTTTCAAACGGCTCATGTGGAGTCAAACATACATTCAAAATTTTTACCACTACCTGGCTTCTCCAAAAATACTCCTCTGTTGACCTATAGCATTTTCTGCACACCTTACTTTTGACACTCACTTACATTTTTCATACAATTAATTATTCTTTGCAACTCATTATTAATCTCTTTGTCGCTTCTCTAATGTGCCCCATTCCCCATGACTTATTCCTTTTATCATTACACTCCTACAAGCTCACTGATACTTTTAATCTACTGACATTGCTACTTAAAACCCTCATCACTCCATCAAATTGTACATTGACACATTTGTCTTCAGTGTTCAGTTTCACTACAAATTTGCTACAATCTATATTAGCTCTACAGTCTCTCAATAAGTCCATACCAGTAGTTACATGCAAAAACAGATCATATATTACACAAAATTATGTGTTACACAAATTTCTAATTAAGACTCCGTAAGCACTTGTTTCTTTTGCTTAGTTTTCCTGTTGTCCCCACAACTTTCAAGCCTAATTGTGATATATCTGTTATTTGTTCTTCCTTTACCTTTCCATGAAGCAACTCTGAAGTATTACAGATCTCACTGCCTGTGTATAGTAATCCTCTGTCTTCTCGTTCACATGCTTTGAAAATAACTAAAGTTTGTTGTATGTCACCATGATCATTACTACAGTCTCCTTCAGTTGCCTCCTGAGTCCACTTATCTGGAGTTTCCTCCCTTTCTCTCACACCAACTTCATCTTTTGTCCATCGTCTGTGTTCTTTAATTTTTACATCACCCTTGTCTTGCTAAAGGATATGTGTTGTTTGCGACATTTAACTCTCTTTGGTACAAGGTGATTTGACCTTTACTTTCTTGCTCAAATATACGTGTCTCAGACTTCCCACTCTCATATACAATCTGAGTATTGCTATCATCACTGTTATCACTTTCACTATATTTCCCACTACACCTGTCATTTCTCTCTTCCTTAATTTCATGATGTACTGTTATCTGTTGCTCACCTTGAACACATCAACCCTTTACATGGCAGATTCAATTCATCAACATATTTCTATCGTACCTTCCCCATCACCTCGAACTAGCACCATCCATTTGGTTCATGAATGCCACAAACATGCATCTTTCTTCAATATGAGATTTTTCATCATTCTTTTTGTAATACAGAGCTAGATATTTCATCCTTTCCTTCCCAAACTATTGACAGAGTCTTTGTTATTATATATTTTGCCTTTTTAGGTGGAACTACGAAATTATTTGAGGACTCAGTATGACAATTCTGGCAGTAGTCTGTTAGTCTTCTCTCAGCCGTGACAGGCCAGACCTCCACTGTTGTGGTATATCATTTTCCATTTGAAAGTTTGATCTCCTATGGTTATAGTAATGTACTGTAAGGTAACCACGACTTCTTCCTCCTCTCGTACCTTTCGAACTCATATGATTCACAGATTCCCTCCTCTCTTGCAAATCTTCATTATACCTAGAGTCATAATCTACTCGCCAGTTACCATTTCTCCCACTCTTCCCAAAAAATCTGCTTCAGTGTGGTTACTACTTATCAACTTCCCTCCCTTACCACAGGATGCTTTTTCATTAACACATTTATAATATCAATTTCTGGCCTATTCTTCACAATATTCCCTTATTGTTTCCTGTCTGACTAAGACACATGGGGTCCCTTCTTACACTTTCCATTATTCCTCCTGCTTGGCGCTGGACCAGTATCTACCAAGAAAACTTTCTGTAGTAGCATCACTATTCCACGGCTTTCTGGAACATGTCCATCCCAGTCCAAACTTTTCCCTTTAAGTGGTGCACTGACTCGCATTAACTTATCCTTCTCTGGCCAGCCCTCATTGACTTGTTTTTTAAACCATTTACGAAAGAAACTGAGTACAGTGATTTATGTGTATTACCACAGGTTTAACTGCAACTCTCCATTCCTGAAATTACTGTTCTAGTAACTCCACTCTATCCTATAGGCATTAGGTGGTCTCTATAGATTGTTTCATATTTTCCTAAAAAGCCTAAACCGCCAAAGATTCTCCTTTACCTTGCCTAAATTTGTTGACTTAGTCTTCAAGAATTTTGTCCAGGTCTTGCCTTTGGGTATCTAATCGATTTTCATTTAATTTGTGTCCTCAATACGCTCTGTAGCCCCTAGCATTATTTCCATCACTTCAATTTTAAAAGCTACTACCACCTCTTTAAATCATTACTCTGTTCCTTGAACCTTATTTTCAACCTCTTTCCTTGTCTGTAATTTAAACATTCCTGGTGGATTTTCAGTCCTATCAGTTTCTTACTTAATTTCTTTATAGATTTATCTTGGACCTCCAATCCACAGTTCACTTCAAGAGTGAATTCACTTTGACATGCTTGATTGCTCATAACACTGTTTGTAACACTTCATCCAAAACTTTCTTCATATCATAAATTATGTTGCCATCTGAATCCTGCTCTGCTTCTTTACTATTCCATTCATTGCTGCTTAATCCCCCACCACTTGGAAACAAAGTTTCTTCTCTTTCTCACTGATAGTGATTTTGAATAATAAGTGTAAAATGTAAAGAAAGAACCTCTGTAATTCACTAAACAGTATTTGGCTACTCCCCTCGAACTATCGACTCACGCTTATAGAATATAAAATTGTCAAGACTTCTCACATATGGCGCTATGTACAGCGAGGACAGGGTCGGTCTTAATTAATCTTCCTACCAGTAATAACTATGATCGTGCAGAAAATCTAACAAAATTTAATTGATCTATTAAATAAAAGTGAAATCTGGTGATTAATTTCAAAGAGAGGGGAAGAAACTTGATTACTCATCAATGAAGTGAGTAAAAAGTCAGTAATTTTTAATGCTGGAATAACAAACAAAATTAACTATCGTACTCCCAAAATTTACCGTATAGTACGATCACTTGAAGCAGAATAATCATAAAACTCATAAACACATCCACACAGGATCCCTCAGTGGCTCTGAAATACGACAATGTGATAAGTTCTTACATATAAACAAACTTTATTAATTACCCTTCTATACAAATTAATGCTTTTGCGCTTTCTAAATGCTGTACCAATGAAAATCTATCTACGCTGGTCTGACCAATCGAAGTAGACTGACTTAATGGGGAATAGTATTGGATGCGCATATTTTACGAAAATTTCGAATAAAATATTGCCGTCATACGAGGCTACAACAGCCGGAAAAATCGGCAGCAACAGAACACTGCCCAAATGAGGGACACAGAATGAAATTTGATGAAACTGTGGTTCTTGCCAAAATTTCCGGTTTTTGGAACAGCGTCTATAAAGAGGCGATTGAAATTAGGTTGACTGATAATTTAATCAACAGAGACAATACGTTTCCTCTTAGCAAGACGTGGAATCCTGTATTATCTAGCATCAAAACTGAACGTTCTTCGATGCGGCTTTGATTGCGATATATCGTTGCCAGCAGTGTTTCACTAAGGGCGGCGCCTCCTCCCTGTCTAGGAAGGCAGAAACCGCGATGGGCGGCGCATGCGCCGTGTACTGAACGTCGATTTGCAACCTGGCGTCAGTTCTCAGCGGGACTCATCAGCAGAATTAACATGTTCCTGAAGATGGCGACCAGTTGGATCGCACAATATCGAGTCAAGTTTATTTTAGGATCCGGCAGCAAACCCGAAGAGACTTTGAAGACTTATTACGCCGGGAAAGCCTCCGTAATCACAAAGTGTTGCATAATCCACTGCAAAAAACCCCAAAGACACAAAAGGAGAGCAACACGTACAGATACTATTAATGTTAACTTATAACTTCCTGAATGCTGTGACTCTGTAATTGTCCATCTACATTTAGACAATAACCATTACAAACCTGAAGATGCGCCTATACTGACATGAACCCGGTATTTGCGAACAAAGCACCTTCATACAGTTATGCGGCTTTTGGATACACGTTATCATTCCTGTCTTTTTTAAATGTTATAATATTTATGTTAATTATTTAAATGGTTCTTGAGTGTGAAGTGTTGTTTATTCTTATTCACAGTATCTCTGATCTGCGGTTGCCCTCACCAGGAATTTAGTTGTAGTTCGGAAAATGTGCGCAACACTGAAATCATTTCACTCGGTAAACCTGTCTCGGTGAGTTAACACTTTTCTCGTACTCCACGATATAACGGTTCACGATAAGAGGCACATCGACACACTGGAATTTTAACTTGGCAACAATTAGTGTTGTCTCGAAAAGGATCCCGTTACTAGCCGTACCTCTTACTATTCCAGCCCATAGAATACCGTTTGGGAAATTAATCCACGACGCATGGCATCTGAATGCACTTTGTCCTTTATTTTTACAGTTCACGATACACAGGAAATCTGTTTTTATATTGGCGGTTACAAAATTTGTCGTAAATACTCGTCCACAGGCCAATAACAACTTCTGTAACTGCCGTCCTCCCACAATTATATCAGAACTCACTACTTAGCGACTCACATCTAAACTCTTATTCCCACGGAATATTATCACCATTAAATCACGATCAATGTTTCAATTTAAACGTTTACTACTGATATCAGCATTAATAAAAATATTAAATAAAGACTATAAATACACAAAAATAAAATCCATTCAGTCTATAGTTGTCACTGAGGATACACGAGGTGTGATGCAGACTTTACAGGTACAAGATTTAATAAGACTGTGTACACACAGATTTACAGTGTTATGTTCTTATGTTGCGAATCCAGTGACGCCAAATTAAGAACGTCTAGCTCCTTTACATTTACTGGAAACTATGTTTGTTGAACAATGTTAATGATGCCCACTGCAAATCGGTCCGTAAACAATGCGTGCAGTTATGTATGGTATCTTTCGTCAAATCGGTGGCTTGCATGTCAATACCTCCACGTTTTATTTCCATTCCGTCGATTAGAGTGAATAGTCTACAAAGCACAGATGATAGATAGAAAGTAAACAAAAGTCAGAATTTATTCTTCTGATCTTCGGTATAACAAAAAATGGTTCAAATGGCTCTGAGCACTATGCGACTTAACTTCTGAGGTCATCAGTCGCCTAGAACTTAGAACTAATTAAACCTAACTAACCTAAGGACACTACACACATCCATGCCCGAGGCATTCGACAAAACACTCTTGAATTTTTGTCTCGCCTGGTACCGGATTAGCTGTCCCCGTTTACTGCATTGTATTAGCTTATGTATCTCCTGACAAATGATCAAGGTAGTAAATATTATATTCAAATGTTTTATGTTTTTATGTCATACTTTCTGACATGTTCACACCCATGAGAATCATCTAATTTTTTGGGTCTATGGAAGGAAAACTGAATCTAATATAATCTGATTATGCTGTAATTTTGACAGGCAACTGATTTTTCTTTCTTCAGTTACGTAATATATACAGCGGTTTACAAATTTCACGGACTTAGTCATGTACTTCGTTCACCAGCTTTTGTAGTCGTTATTTCATTCTATGACCAAATACCCATAAAAGCTCCGCCGGTATTTCATCAGTACACGGACATTTGATCCTTCCGATTTTGGGCAGAGATTATTGAATTTCAGTGATAAGGATTTAATCTGTGTCATCCTCTTGCTCTGCTCCACTGACCCAGTTGGCGGGGAACTATAAAGCCTCTCCAGTTATTGTTTTTATCTTCTCGCCTTACGTTCTGCTGTAGCTGTGCATTCAATTTTTTCCTCTGTAATCGCTGTGCTCCTTATTCTCTATTTCTTAAAGTGATTATTTATATAGATTACTCTACCTGACGAGAAGTGAGGACGAAAGGAAATGAAACTTCACGGATTTAGAGGCTATGAAATGTTATTTTACTTGTCACAAAATCGAGTCTAATTGCTATGGAACGTGATAGTATGAGGACTCTGACCAGTATGACGTTGCACTCCCTCTTGCCTAGATGTGTGCGCTGATTGGGTTGGAAAAGGTGTCGTACAATCTTTTTATCATCTCCTGAAACAAACTAGCTCACTGCTGTAGCAACTGGTCTTTGATATCCTATATACAGGCTGTTTACAAATGAATATCCGGGCTTTAAAGCTTTTAACGTTTATTACATTAAACCTACAGTTACAAGTGATATGTCAAATGAAAGAGCAACTCAAATAGTTGTGTTTGGCACCAGTGCGCATGCGCAGCGCGAAATGTTTGCTCCTCAATCCACTATATTGGTTGAACTTCACTGTACCCATGCGCTGGATAGACCGCAAGAGAGCCAATGACAGGGCTTGCTTTGCATGGCCTCCACGTTCACCCGACCTAACGCCATGCGATTTTTTCCTTTGGGGCTTCATCAAGGATCGTGTGTACATGCCTCCGCTACCAGCAGACCTCCCTGAATTAAGAAACCGGATTGAAGCAGCTGTTGCTGCAATCACTGAAGACACACTTATCAAAGTTTGGGAAGAGTTCGGCTATAGACTTGATGTGTGCCGTGTGACAAATGGTGCTCACATTGAACATTTATAAGGTTCTTGGCAAAACAGTTTGAGTTGCTCTTTCATTTGACATATCATTTATAACTGTAGGTTTAATATAATAAATATTATAAAGCGTTAAAACCCCGATATTCATTTATAAATACCCTGTACTGCCACGGGCGAGTTGCAGTCGAAGTTTGTTCTATCGGGGACAGATCTCGGGATCTTATTGTGCACAGAAGTACCTCAACATCATGCAGACGGTTCGTAGAAATATGTGCCATGTATGAACGAGCATTGTACGGTTCAAAAATGATAGCACGATACTGTTTCTCGAGAGGTAACACATAAGAACGCGAGATGTCCGTGATGCACCGTTGTACCGTCAAGAGTTAGCTCAACAGCGCATCAATGGACTGAAAGCACACCCAGTGGCTCGTCATGCCATGATGCCAGGAGCAAGAGATGGAGTAATGGGAGCTCTCCACAGGTCGCCGACGATCATCATCTACGGTGCTGCAGAACCGTGATTCAATGCTGAATCCAGTTGCGACGCCACGCATCGGTAGCCCATTCTTCGCACTAACAGCACCGCTCCAACGCAGGCATTTGTGTTGTGGTGTTAGCTGTAGCCTACACACGGGACGGTATTTCCCTAACTCGGCCGCTGCTAATCTCTGTCTGGTGGTGCAGCATAACACAGAGCATTGCAGGAAGTCCACTACTTGTTCTCAGTGTCAGGAGCAAATATGTAGCGGTTACTATGTGTTTGGTGCACAATAGCGCGAAACTCCCACATGGTAGTCCAACGTGGTCGACTAGAAGCCTTGCGATCAGAATGGCAGCCCTCAGATTCCTATGTGGTCTGACACTGGGCTACTGCCACACACGAACGCGCGTTAAATCTGGATACTGCATGTTTAGACCCAATGGCCAAATGTAATTTCACAATCAGGATTCCTTTCAAACTTTGTTACGTGTCGACAACCCTATACAACACTAATATGGGGCACCTCCGTGTCCCTCACAGTTATCACTCCACACCTGACGTTGTTCATGCTCCTTGAATAACCTACCTGGTAACAACACAAAACTCGAACAACACTTATGCACTCCGGTGCTCATTCTATCACCCACAGCGCATTGCAACTCGGTTTAGCTACAGCTCCGCCAATGGTGTATACATGTGCTATGTTACATTGACATCTCAGCATCTATTCTGGATGTTTCACTTTTTTATGTCGGTGGTGTTTGTGTCACATCTGTGTTGCTCTATTTCAGTTTTTTATCTGTCGCACGGCAGCTATCTATTCTGAATGACCTATATTCTTGTTGTTCGTTTCAGTCGGTCTACATTTTAATCCTTTATTTTTTATTCCAGTACATTGTTTGTTATCTTTTGCTGTTTCTTTTCTATCTGTTTTATTTTCAGTTCCCTTTGTTGCATACTTGGCTACCTATTGATCTCAGTCTTACATAGAAAAATTTTTTAGTTTTTACACATCACTATGCCATTTCTCACGCCTATGAATGCTAGGCATATTTTATCCAAGAAAGTTTACTTCCTGGCAGTGAAATGTAAATGTCATGTCTATGGTTTTTGGTTGCGAGTGCTCCACGTATTCTACAATCATATTTTATCTGTCATTACCCTTCCCTCTCTCATGCTCATCCAAGACTGGTCAATTGTAATAAATGTCGGCAATCAGCCGTCCCAAAAATTATGTGTGGGGAGCTGATGTTAGTTTATTTTGACATGGCACTGTCTTTTGACTCATGCTGATATTTCCAGGGGTGGAAGGTCATTGGGGATGTTGGTAAAACAGAAAATAAAAGAGTAGCCATTAATACCGAACGTTTTCGATTTTTGTTGCATGTCACCTGTTCTCCCAACCGAATGCTCACTCTTTGTCTTTCCATGGGTGTCCTAACCACTACATATTTTTCGTAGATAGTAAACCATATATGTGCTGAGTTTACTTGAAATGTCTACAGGCATTCCGGAATTATGCTTACATGTAACACTCTTTCTCGCCTACCCCAGTTCCCATGTTTATGAGTCCCTGGGCTTTTCTTTCCAACTACTAAGACATATGTGCACCAAGTGTGATTGAAATTAATCCGAGCGTTCCAGAGTTATGCCTTCATGTTTCTCCTTCCCGATTGTAATACGGAATGTCACCAGTTAACCTACGTAGAAACCACGAGATCTATGGATTCGACACAAATGTAGTTCATTTTCAGTAATATTGACATGCCACTACTTCACATTCGCCTTCCCAGTTGAAGGGAACTCGAGATGTCTTACTCTAACAGTGTATGTTTCAAACAGTAATCAAACAAGTTTCAAGTAAAGTTAAAATTTCTCCGGCCATTCCTGAGCTACGCTCACATATCACAACTTTCTCAACACAAGCCCACAAATAACGCTGCTAGGCGTCTTTCCCCTTGGTAATTGTCTCCTGATACTAACATGTATAGTATGTGTGATGTTGCGCTAGGTGCTCTACAGCTATTTTGGTTCATACACGCAAGCATCCTTGGTAGTGTGGTGGTTTCTCTTTGCCTTCCATATCATTGTGCTGTAGCAGTTGGGTCGTATTTACCACATCTCCAGGTGTCGCAGAGATCTTGTAGACTTCCCCTCACTTTGGCAATTGCAGAGAGTGCCGTCTTCCTCTAGGTTAAAGTTTCTCTGCGTGCTAACACCATCTGAGATGGCTGCTGCCTCTGCTCTGTGAGCTGTACATAGGCGATTTGTGGCCTCATTCACCTGGCAGATGATTGCAGTTTTCACATTAACTCTAGTAAGAAACTCATGAAATGACTCAAAGTTTTGTTCCCTCGTGTTTCTTACGCAATCGCATGCTTTTGCACCCAAGTGAAAGGTCAGTTTGACAAGAATTTTTATTATTTACAAATATTATTAAGAGTTTTTTTTCCCCTTGGGGTCTTTTACAACTCCCTTTACAGATTATTTTACCACATGGTGAATAGTGCGTACACTATGCCGTCTTATAAATCCTAGTATTTTCTCTAATCACTGGAGCTCCCTGTGAATTACGTAATCACGAACATGTGGCAACGAATCTTGCAGGTAACGGTAGATGACTATAGAGTCGAATGAACGTACTCGGCAGTTACTTTTCCGTCGTAGTGAGAGGGTCTTCTCGATATGACTGGTGACACTGGGTTAGCCACCTGTCAAGAACAAGAGTATTTGTTGGAGTAGTTGACTAGACGTAGTAAATGAAAATAATATTTATTTATTTATCTGTGAGGTTCCGTGGGACCAAGCTGACAACTGTTACTTGCTCATGGAACGAGTCACTATACAGTTTACAAGTTGCTGATTAGGAAATTTATAAACAAAAAAACAGTGAAACGCTAAAATAATTGTAAGAGTGTACATGAACATATAAAACATTACAGAGAAAAGTGCTCAGCCATTGAACGGAATTCCTGTACAGACCAGAAGAGGTGTGGTAGAAGGAAATCTTTCAAGTGAGGTTTGATTACTTGCGGTTTACTGGTATCACAATTTTTGTTTCGGATTTGCTGGAAGTCTATTGAAAATTAAACTTACTGAATAGTGCACAACTTTCCGTAGAATGGTGAAAGGAGTACTAATCAACTGCATTTTCTTTTTCCATCTAATGTTTATTTATTACACGTTCCAGTTACATTAAAATGACTACCGGCTATGTTCTATGTGAACGTGCAATAACGAGTCGCAGAAGGCAGCTGGCAGGGCTAGCAGTGGATGGTCTATAAAGCGTGTCGGGGATACGAGGAAAACAGTCAGTCGTTTTAGTAATGCGGAAACGGAGCGATTTATCCGATTATCACCACAGATACACATACTGTCAGTGCAAAAGCCAGGCTTGTGCAGTCCGGATTGGCAGAGTTGGAATTACGAGACATCTGGACAATGGCCTACACAAATTTCACCGAACTACCACCACAAATCAGACTGACCGCCTTTTTCTCTAAGTACGTTTTCCGTAACTGCACAGAGTTGCCCCAAAATCTAACGCGGTATGAGATATAGAGTGAAAGTAAGCAAAGTAAACGTGCCTCCACGTTGCAGTATCAGACACAGTGGAGGCAACCGTTGTGTTTTCTGCACAAGTTCTTGAAGGCGATACTTCCAAAAAGTCTTCGATCTACTTTCGGTCTTAAGAATTCAAAATAGTCGACTTCACTGACTGTTTCATCAGAATGAGATAACGAAATTTCGCTTTTTTAATAGTTCCCAGTCAGAAACTGCATGCAATGCTTTTCGTTGCAGTTAAACAATTTGTGCACAGTAAACCGAATATTAATGTTTCTGACTACATCATTAGCTACATTGTTTATATTACGTTCCGTATGTTTCATAATAGCATCTGGGCCATATGCAAAGAGAAAAATATGTCGTTTGGCATGACTAATGGCATATAATTGATGTATAACAAGAAAAGTATTGGACGCAGATAGAACCCTGTGGCACATCCAACTTTACGTGACTCCAGCCACATTCAAACGTCTTCCCTGTTTACTGTTTACTGACGCTGCTTCCTACGTTCCAGATATGAAATGAACTATTCAACAGTTGGCTGTCGTAGCAGCCGGTCACAACCTCTAAGGTATAAGTGCTCTGACATCAGCACTAGCAACGTGGAGTGCTTAGTGTTGTTCTGGATATATTATAGCGCTTTTTCATTATATACAGACAGTGTCTGTTTAACACCGTTGTTAAAAATATTGTGTTAATGTAATTTTCATTCGTTTCGTTTTTACTGACTCTCAAGTTCAATGAATATCTGCGTGGTGTTAACATTCTCATGTTTACATCCACCCAAGATTGTAACTCATCGGAAGATAAGTTTTCACAAATTCTATAAATTGTTACAGTTTGGATGTGTGTTGGTGCTTTTAAGTTTACTGTAAAAGTAGCGTCGTGTGTGAGAAATGTGGATGCTGCTGTAGTTTAGTTATTGTGGGAGAAACATGCCAGGACTGTGAGTTGGTATTTCATTGAGGTGATTGCAACGGGGAATCCCGTAAAGTATCAGACGAGGCTCTCCCATGGAGCTGTAGGTTGTATAGGGAATAGAATCGTCGATGAGTTCGTCAGACAGAATTAGAAATGGCATTTCTTTATTTAGATAGAGTGAAGGGGAAAAGAAGCAATGGGAGCCGGGGAAAGGTGACGAGCAATAAGCAACATGAAAACACAAAAATTCAGAAGTCACAATTTCAATTCTATTTAGGAACCAGTTTGAACTGTTAACTGAAATGAGAGAAAAGTCTGAGCAGACCCTTAGGTCGGTGGGAAAGTCTCGTAGTATGAGAAGAGTCCTGCTGACAGTTAACAATCACAGGAAGGGTGGTGTGGGTCAGATGCTACAGGAAAACATAGGTGCAGAATACCATATCACAAGCATGGTGAAACCCAGTGTCAAAAGTGGCTCGATGACAGAGAATATTGGAGCTTTGTGCAGAGATTTTGATGAAGAAGATCAGTTACTTATAGTAGGAGGAGCAGGAAACATGGAAGAAATAAGAGCAACAACAGCAGATTTATGTGAAGGTTTTGTAGCACCGTGTCCATCACTGGGTTAAAATAGCTGTCAGCCGTGTAAACAAAGAGTTGAGTGAATTGCTTTTGACTGAAACGGAGTCTCATTTTTACGCTGTACTTGTTGCAGCAATTGTAATGTGGGGACACACAATCATAGCCTGTAACTGGACAGAAGGGAAAGGACATATTAGCTTGCACAAAGTAAGAGGGACCACAATCACAGAAGGCAAAGTCCCTGTGATTACTAGACTCAGAGGAGCACATTTTTAGGTTAGAATCAGGTTACAGATAGGCTTGAAAGGTATTATAACAAAACAAGATCAAAATATATATAACATTTTCCACAAATGTAAAATTATTTTGTTTCATCAGAAGGTCATGGAGATGAAAAACAAGGTAGAGGAGCTTCTTGTATGTCTAGAAGATATGGAAAATTCTGAAGTGACATGTTTTATGGAGCTCTGAACACCACGCAAACACAAGGCTTAAATATAAGGAATTTCAGACTAGCATCATTTTCGTTTAAAGTGAACATGGAAAAAAGGAGGAGTTCCAACACATGTAAAAGTTGGACAAAGTCAAAAATATTACCACAAGCAATTTTTATGTAGATCATAACCTAGAATCCTGTGCTTCTGAGTTGTTACTACTGAATACTTTTTTTCTAATTGTAGAGCTAACAGATACCCACTGAGAAACTTTCAGCTGTTCATGAAAAGTCTAGATGCATTGCTGAGCTAAGTGTCAGACAAGAAGAAACGATTAGTAGTTTGCTGAGATTTCGAAGAAAATATCTCAAAAGATTCTGACAGGAAAAGTGAACTGGAATCATTATTTGGCTGTTTCAACACATTTAGGTTTTGTGATGTTCGTAAGCTGCTATGGGCTACTTCCAGGATGGCTCCTCTGAAAGTATACGGCCGATTCCCTTTCCCCTCCTTTAAAAGTTCCAAGCTCGTGATCCATCCCTAATGGCCTAGTTATTGACGAGACGTGAATCCCCCAATCTCCTTCCTTCATTAGTACATCACATTTTGGTTTCCAGAAGAATTTCTCGACTAAGAATGCTATTTATATTTTCACTCCCCAAAAATTACAAGCTTGAAATAACAAAATATTGCCAGTTAGCATTTTCTGCAATTTTTCCAAATGGTTTGATTGCACAGATCATGTTGCTCTTTCAGGAAAACTTAAAATTTCGTGGGCTTTACGGGTTTTCACACAGTCGATATGAATCATAGAATATATAGAATCATATCATTGAATCAAAGAATATATAGAATGCAAAATTTTGTGCTAAATAGTTCGAACATTGTTTTAAAGAGAGGCAGTTGTAGTATCTGAGGATAAATTACGAATAAAGTCTTACAGGTTTCAATTTTGGCTCCACTCCAATACTTTACATATGTGAGTGATGTTGCATTTAACATACATCAAGTAGAACTGGTATTTTTTGTAGACGATACTTGTGTTACAATAATTATTGTTAGAGAGAAAGCCAAGTAGGAGACGGTTAATGTTTTTTCAAAGAGTTGTTAAGTGGTTCTCTGAAAATGGGTTCTCCTTTATTTTTGAGAAAACACTCTCTATTCATACTATATAACAAATGGAGACATACCAGCAATTGATGTAACACATCAACAAGAACCAGCAAACAATGTAGAATGATCTAAATTTTTGAGTGTTCATACTGATGAAAACTTGAATAAAAAGCAGCATATTACTGAGCATCTCTAATAAGTAAGTTCAGCTACTCTTGCTCTTCATATAATAGCTAGTCTTGGAAATAAATTAATCAGCATCCTGAGATACCTTGCGTAATTCCTCTCAACAATGTCTTATGGAATTATTTTATGGTGTAACTCAGAACTTAGAAATGAAGTACTGCTTGCACAAATGCGAGCAGTAACAATGTTACGTACTGCGGTATTCACCTACAGTCGTCACGTAGGCACCTCTTCAAGGATTTAGATATTTTAACTGCATAATCCAATACATATATTCACTAATGAAATTCGTCATAATCCATCACAATTTAAGAAGAACAGTTAGGTCCATAGTTACATCACTAAAGAAAATAATGACCTACTACCTATTATTAAAGCTGTCAAAGGGTCACAAAGGAATTCAGTAAGCAGCAACAAAAACGTTTGATCATTTGCCAAATACCACAAAATGTCTTGACAAGCAGGAAAGCGAGTTTTAAATCTAACCTAAAATCATTTCTCCTGGACAAATCCTTCTATTCCATGGACGACTTTTTATTTGAAAACTGATGGCCTCTAAAAAAATTTAAAAAGATAAAAGAAACTGGTTTTTAAGTGTCGCTGTATGATTACGACTAAAAAATTATACGCTCATTAATTTTGACAGTAATCACGTATACATATCCTGTAAACTGAATCATTCCACATGATTTCGATAAAAGAATTGTTTAAATGATATCTGGAACATGTAACTAACGAACTATGTTGAGCATTTTCTCTAGTCCCATAATGTTGCAAGTAATGCTGAATCTCGGTCCCGCACACAGTTTTAATCTGCCAGGAAGTGTCATATCAGCGCACACTCCGCTGCAGAGTGAAAATCTCATTTTGGAATGCTGAATTACTGCAGAGCCCACACAATCGAAGGTTTTCTTTCATGAAAGAAAATGCCTACTGTCCTCAACCCATCGTTTAATCCTAATAGGCCCTCACACTCAAAAATATTAAATTACATTTTCTGTGGATACTTCTTTCCTGAAGCCGAGCTGCGATTGTGACAGCGAATTATATGTGTCACTATTTTCCTTCACTTTGCTTTCTCAAAAACATTTTAAAACACTGAGAGCAAGAAATCTGGCTACGTTCTCTCTCTCTCCCTCTTCATTAACGAATATTTCAGTCTCTCAGATAACTTACTACACTTGAAAGACACATTGCATAGGTTTTTGAGTACAGAACTGATGTATGGTACACTGATATTAATAAGCTTACTTGAAACGGCATCGTACCCATGGGAGTCTTTACTGACATAGTAACTGATTCGATTTTATCTTTGCTCGTTTCCTGTAGCCGCATGTGCTGTAGTTGCCTCGGAATAACAGGTTTCAAGATTACTTCATATTTATCCGTACCAATAAAACTTTGATTTAATTTGACAACTATTGACAGAAGTGTTTATCAAATATTTAGCGGTATGTACGTACAACGTTTCAAAACACAACGTATCAAACTCAGGGACAATGGATGTGGCGGCGGCTGAGACGGTAATGCATGCTGCTCATGAAGATGAACCTCACGCAAAATGGCAGTCGGTCATACACGCAGCCGTGAACAGGCCGTCCTTCGACAGCAATCGCCTGTTCACGTACGTGGAACACACAGGCACGCAACTGTATGCAAATTCTGACTTAATTACATCCGCGAAGCGATTCTTTCTCACAGTCTCCGTGTCCATGCAAATAAGTCTTTGAGTAACTTCGTGTGTAGCATGTGAGATAGCCCGTCCACCAACACCTGGAGACATGAGCGGCAACGAAAGATACCTACGTGAATTAGCACACACTGCTTTCCGCCGCTGACTTCTTTTCTGCACGCAGCGTGTTCGGCACGGTGTAAAAAGTGGTTGGTTTTCGCTGACGTGACAGAGCTAACTGTTATATTTAACCGTGTGTACTCCGCGCAGAGTGAATGCGTATTGTTCTCACAGAGATTTCGATGATTCAGCGCGACGTCTAGTTTCCTCGACGTATTGACTATTTGCGCGTAGCTATTGCTGCTAGTACTCGCTCACGCCGTGATGGGGTGTGATCCCTCACTGTATTGTTTTTTTTTTATGTACTGTCACTTCTCTATTTTGCTGTTGCCTAACATGGCACTGGTGGCAGTCTGCAGCGCAAGCCTATGACCGGACTGCTGGCCTCACTGCAGGTACAACGCAAACTAGGTTCTCCGCGGCTCTAGGAGGAGGCGATGGAGTGGTGCTTTCATCACCCCGGCCAACTTTCACGACTGGGATCCCCAATAGTTATTTGCTTGCACGCTTAATGGCCCCGTGGCCGTTCTGAAGGGATCAGAACGAGGGAAAATTCCCGTTCCTATCCGAGACTGAACAGGGGTACCCAAAGCCGGAGTCTACCTACTAAACCACGACAGCTATTCACTAATGTGGAAGTGAAACATGGACTATAACTAGTATGGACAAGAAGAGAATAGAAGCTTTCGAAATGTGGTGCTACAGAAGAATGCTGAAGATAAGGTGGGTAGATCACATAACTAATGAGGAGGTATTGAATAGTATTGGGGAGAAGAGAAGTTTGTGGCACAACTTGACTAGAAGAAGGGATCGGTTGGTAGGACATGTTTTGAGGCATCAAGGGATCACAAATTTAGCATTGGAGGGCAGCGTGGAGGGTAAAAATCGTAGAGGTAGACCAAGAGATGAATACACTAAGCAGATTCAGAAGGATGTAGGTCGCAGTAGGTACTGGGAGATGAAGAAGCTTACACAGGATAGAGTAGCATGGAGAGCTGCATCAAACCAGTCTCAGGACTGAAGACCACAACAACAACAACAACAACAACAGTTTGTATCTACCTACTAAACGACCACGGCCATAGACTAATGCAGGTTGTAATGAATACATTGCTGAGTTTCATGCTGAGGTATAATATTCTGCTTTCTTCATAAATTACAGTGCATTAGGTCTTTCAGTCACCTGCATAATTGCTCCTATACTCATTTTCATAACGTTTGTTTTGAACTTCTCTTTTCAAATCGCTTTATTGAAAAGAAAGAAAGATAGGGTTTTGCGCCCTGTTTGTGACGAGGTCATTAAAGACGGAACTCAGGTTCGTTTGTGGTAAGAGACGGGAAGGAATCGGCTGTGTTCATTTAAAATAAGCCATCTCGGAATTTTCCCTGGACGCTCAGACGGTGACTAGATCCACCGACCCGTCGAAAGCGAATCCATTGTGTTACCACTGCGCCATTTCTCTCGGTAAATCTTTTTGTGGGAGTTTATAGGATCACAGGTTGGTGATAAGGAGGCTTCAGCCTGCACCGGACTACAGAGCTGAAATGCACACCCACATCTGCACTCCGCAAGCTGATATACAGTTCATGGTGTCCGATACCATTTTCTCCCGCATCTGTCCATTTATAGATGGTATGGGAAATGAAAGTTTATTAAAACACCTATGTATAAATTTTTTCCTTAATTTTTGCGTCTTGGCAATTACGCGAGATATATGGCAGACGGAGAACAGTATTTTTTATCTTGACTTATTTTGCAACGTGGACGTAGGAATTTCGTAAATATTTCTCTTTTTTCTTTCAATGTGTATTACTGCAGTTCGTTGAATATTTCTGTGGCACTATCACACTAACTAATCTTGGCAATTACGCGAGATATATGGCAGACGGAGAACAGTATTTTTTATCTTGACTTATTTTGCAACGTGGACGTAGGAATTTCGTAAATATTTCTCTTTTTTCTTTCAATGTGTATTACTGCAGTTCGTTGAATATTTCTGTGGCACTATCACACTAACTAAACTGATTACACCCGCGAAGCATCGTTTTGCTGTGTTTTGAATATTTTCTGTCGCTTCCATTACCACAGGTTACTAACGGTCCCAGAGCGACTAACGCACGAACTGTTAAAATGAGGGTTTTGTAAACAATTTTCTTCGTGTGAGAATTACACATCCTTAGGATTCCTAAATTTTACAAGGAAACATCACCAACTCGGCCTCATATTTTAAAAGAGAAAAAAGCACAGTTGGAAGGTATTAGCACCAGCGAGCGATTCCTTGCGAAAATTGTGGCAGTGACTCTGTAAGTATGCAGGTATGGCCATAGCATTACACGGCTCTTAAACTGCGAGCGCGCCGGCCGTTTGTCACTCCCACCGCCCCACTGCAGCCGTTTAATACCCGAGCGCGAAGTGCTGTACAATGGAGTGAGTAAGACGTTCATTTTCATAATATCGATGAACAAACAAGCGATAGCTTAATTCATTGAGTCAAAGTGTGCCGTTTCTAACCTGTAGTTGGTGCCAGGTATCTGGATCAAATGGCTCTGAGCACTATGGGACTTAACATCTTAGGTCATCAGTCCCCTAGAACTTAGAACTACTTAAACCTAACTAACCTAAGGACATCACACACTTCCATTCCCAAGGCAGGATTCGAACCTGCGACCGTAGCAGTCCTGCGGTTCCGGGCTAGAACCGCACGGCCACCGCGGCCGGCGCCAGATATCTCTTTGCTTTGAACCCTTTTACTATCCGATTCACAACAGCATTGTAAATTAATTCCATAAATGAGTGTGTCATTACATAAGTAGCATACCACTATTTAATTACTAACTTCGCTCGTGTGCGTTATTTTCTTCGGATTGAAAAGCTGACACTGTTAAGGTGAAGTACATTTGCAGGAGTTTCGCTATTCTTCAGTGCGATTGCCATGATTAAATTGTAAATTGACAATTGTAAACTTCGTTTCAGAGTAGTTATTCGGTTGATAGGTTAATTCATTTTAATTTTCAGGCCTGTATGTATATGTGCACCAGTTGGACATGTTTGATACTCTTTTCGTGTAAAATTACATGTTCTCGATCTATACTTCAAAACACGTTCGACAGAAGCGACCCTCTCCTCTTTTCTCTTCCCTTGCTGTCAGCATCTCGCGAATATCAGGGCTCTGACTACCACGCCTCTGTGCTGTACTTCCCGCTCGGGCATTCAGAGGTTGTTTTGGAGCGGAGCGAGTGACAAACCACTGGCGCCCGCGAAGTTTAAGAGCTGTACATTCGTAAGGTCATAATGCGCACTATCACAATTATGGCCTAAATTTTTGCAAAGGATCGAGTGCTGGGGCTCATATCTTGCAGGTGTGCTTTTCCTCCTTAAAATATGAGGTTGAGTTGATGATGTTTCTTGTTAATCTGATATCTGTCTTCGATACAGCTACTTGTATGTGATCGCTCTTAACTCCTGGCAAGAATATCACTATTCTTCCGTGTAACTGGAAACGATAAGTTTATATACATCTTGAAGAGCAACCGTTCAGTCACACTATTTGAGATATGTTACACACTAATTTTGCCTCTTCATTAAGAACGATATATGAAGTTGTTTTTGTTAGGAATTTGTCAGTATAATTACGCAGAATTATTGAAACGTATCTCCAGGGTTGCAAAAGACAGCTCTGCGAAAACTACAAGACATACAGAAAATAAACACCTACCAGGGGCAGAGCATTCCTCCAAGTTTCTTACTCACATTACAGGTTCTCAACATGGGAATCCTTTGTGACGCGGAAAACGTCAATACGTGCTTGCAATACAATGAAGCTGCTAGCACCAACTACACGGGAAGGTGGGACAGCAGCCAGCCTTAGAAACATGTTCATTGGATTTCCTATCAGCAGGCGTGAACTAATTCGATGCCACAGTACTAAATGAATGATGGTCTATATGTCCTGACGCGATTCTCCTCCCCCCCCCCCCCCTAGTGTTGCGCTCTGCAGCTAATTCAAGGCTCATACTACGAAACGAAACTTGGAGCGATGCTCTAACCAATGATATCTGTCTTGTTTTCTGAATGCCTTCCAGTTTTCTAGCGGTTGTTTCCTGAAACCCAAGAGGTACTTATTAATAACCCTGTATATCTGTGTGGATATTTCATATATAAGTAATTTTTTTCTATTCGACGGTGGGAAAATACATTGAAAGCTTTCTGAAATTGATGAAATGCGGCATGAAACCGTGCTCCATTATCTTCTGCTTTCTGGATCTCATGATGGAACTGAGCAAGTTGGATTTCATCCGCTTCGGGCTTGCGAACCGTGTTCATTTACCCGTAGGAGGCATTCGGTCTCCAGAAATGACATTGTTTACGACCGTAACGTGGTTCTTTGTTGAAATAAACTGACCGCAGTGGGAGAGGTCTAGAGTTCTTCACACTGCTCTTCCATCCTTATTATAAACTGGGAAACTTAACGCCTTATTTAGTGTCGTGCTATGGTTTGTTGTTACAGCAACCCGCGGCAAACTCATACTAATTCCTGCACGTATTCGTTATAGACTCCTAACTTGCAGTACATCACTTTCAGTGGTCTGTTGTCATATATGTGTGGAGAGTGTAGGTGCTGGATTGGAGGGATGAGTTCAGGTTTGTAGGAGAAAGGTGAAAATGGAGTAAATGTAGATGAATATAGAATCACAGTGAGCGGTCTCCAAAGTGGTTAAGTCCGCACTATGGAATCCCATATTCATACAGTGTACAAGCGCGGTTTTCCTTTCACCAGCTGTGAACTGCACTCTCTTTAGGTTTTAGGTGTAGCCAGGGGTAAGGAAGAATTTGTGATCAGATGAGAGGCTGGAGATAGGAGGAACTCTTACCATTGTGGGTTTGATTTCACATCGTGAGAAGGAGTCCACCCCCCACCCCGTGCCCCCTCCCCTTCGTGAATACTAATCAAGTATGTACTACGTGAATACAGCGTAGGGTATTCGCCTGCTTACCTGAGTGGTAAAGTGTTTGCCTGCCATGCAGCGGGCCTGGGTTCTATTCCCGGCCCGGTTGGAGATTTTCTCCGCTCATGGACTGGATGCTGTGTTGTCCTCCTCATCATTTCATCATCACCGATACGCAAGTCGCCCCATGTGGCATTACCTGCTATAAGACTTGTCACTCGGCGGCCGAGCTCCCCCGGCCATCAATACTACATGATCAAATCATTTCATTTACGGCGCAGGGTGCTGGCTGTTCATAAGACCGATTCGTGACGGGCACGTCGCAGTGTTCGTAATGAATTAGCACATTTAAGGAAGGAAGGCTCGGGTTAGGAAAGGAAATCGTTTGTGTCCTTTTAAAAGAACCAATCCCAGAATTTGTGTGAAGCGATTTACGGAATTCACGGTAAACCTAAATCTGGATGGCCAGAGGATGATTCGAACCGTCGTCCTCCCGAAGACGAATCCAGTATTCTAACCACTGCGTCACATCACTCGGTAATTGACATAGGGACAAATTTTACAGTTTGTAAAAGATTCGGTTTTTGACGGCGATTGAATGCGAAAAGCAGGATAGTGTAGATGAACTTCAGGGACCTGTAGTATTTTGGGAATAAAGGAACACTGACGGCGTAGATGTATCCAAGAATAAACCGGACAAAGGGTGAAGTTTAGCTTTTTCAACCACGTGGATGAAGAGACAATTAGAGCTGAATGTTAAGTTTGGATAGGGAAATGATGGGGAAAAAATTTGACAGTGTACTTTTTAAAGCGACGATCCAGATTTTTGCCTGAACGTGGATGTCCCGATGGCGATTTGAACAACCTAACTCTAACAAAAAAAAAAAAGAGAGAGATGGCTCTGAGCACTATGGGACTTAACATCTGAGGTCATCAGTCCCCTAGAACTTAGAACTGCTTAAACCTAACTAACCTAAGGACATCACAAACATCCATGCCCGAGGCAGGATTCGAACCTGCGACCGTAGCGGTCACGCGGTTCCGGATTGAAGCGCCTAGAATCACTCGACACCAAAATGTTACAGCAGTATTTTGACCACTGCCAAACTTCCCTCTTTTATGAGTCATATTATGGCTTTATGGATATATAAAGTGTTAGGAAGTTACAGTACAAGAGCTGTGCTGGACAAAGCAAGCTTTTCCCTTTTTTACATTTATCTTTCATCTACATCTATATATATATTCCGCAAGCCACCATACGGTGCATACCGGAGAATACCTTGTACCATTTCTAGACATTTCCTTTCCTGCTCTAGTCGCAAATGGAGCAATGGAGAAACTACACGATTGTCTATATCTCTATTATCTTATTTTCAAGGTCGTTATTTGAAATGTACGCTGGCCAGTAGAATCGTTTGAAGTCAGCCGCAAATGTTAGTTCTCTAAATTTTCCCAATAGTGTTCCACGAAAGGAAATTTTCCGCTCCTCTAGGGATTCCCATTTGAGTTCCTTAAACACCTCCGTATTATTTGAGTGTTCACCGAACCTACCGGTGACAACTCTAACAGCCCGCCTGTGAATTTCGTTGGTGTCTTCCTATAATCCGACAAGATGGGGATCCCAAACACTCGAGCAGTACCCAAGAGAATGGGTCGCGCTGGTGTCCTTTACGCGATCTCTTTTATGGAAGAGATACACTCCTTAAATGCTAACAATAAACCGAAGTCTGTAGTTGGCTTTCCCTATTACCGATCTTAAGCGTTCGTTCCAGTTCATATCGCTTCACAACCTTACGTCTTCATGTTCAATCGTGATGACTGTGTCAAACAACACTCTGCCAGTACTGTATTCGAACATTACTGGATAGTTTTCCCTACTCATCTCTATTAACTTAAGTTTTTCCACATTTAGAGCAAGCTGCCGTTGATCACACGAAGTGGAAGTTCTGTTTTGTAGTCGCGCTGTATCCTCCTACTGCCTCACAAGGCAACACTTTCATATACACTTCAGCGTCATCAACAAACAATCGCATACTGCCTCTCACCGTAATCGTCAAATCGTCTATTGATAGGATAACGTTCTCCCAATAGGGCGTCGGGATGGGACCAGCCATGTGTCTACAGGATTAAATTACAACCAAAGCATGAAAAAAATATTTGTTTCATTACGACAAACCGTTTCAACAGACTATGCTGTCATCCTCAGGTCTTAAAATCTGTTGTTATAAAACATGTTCATTTTACACTGAGCTCAAGGGCAAGACGTGAAGTGGATAAAAATAGCACATAATAAAAGGTTTGTCATCACTATCCACTTGACGTCTTGTGCGTGAGGTCAGCGTAAAATGAATATGTTTTACAACAAAAGATTTTAAGACCTGAAGGTTACAGTATAGTCTGTTGAAAGCGGTTGTCATAATTAAAGAAATACTTTATACGATCTTGGCTGCTGAAAGATTTTTAACGAATAAACAGATCGCCCTTCAGTTCTCGTAAAATGAGAAACTTCAGTCAAAAGTATGAAAATATACAGTGGTCTGAAGAACAGTAGTAATCTGAGATTGATGAGATGTTTTTATATAACATTGTTAGAGAAGAGCGATCTTTATTGTCATCAAGTTATTTTAAAACAGTCTTGATCGCAGCCGATGTTAACATCTGACCAGTACCGGCCTTTTAATTAGGGATCATGGTCAGAGTTTGCACTTAATAACAAAAGTAAAAATGCTACATTACATAGAGAAGTCAATGACGTAAAAGTACACTCTGAAACGACGCATCATTACCCACCTGTCTTACGGTGATTGCGACTGACCCGCTGTGGAGGTTTCAGTCACTGTAACTGATGCTGATGGCTGGGCAACCATGAGTTATATATGACATATATTGATAGAGGGCGCACCAGAGGCTAAGGCATCGCCGTCAGCCAATCGGGAATGGCTTACATATCTTTTCTTTTTCAGTCTTCATTTTTGAATATTTATCTTTTGAATGTAACTAATCAAGAAACGAGTTTATATGCATCTATAGTTCATAATCTGTGTTAAGGCCAGCCTCATAAAATGCATTAAAATTTAATGTAATTCGATAACTGAGGTCCAGAGTGTCGTCGGGAGGAAATAATTAGCACTATAAGATCGATAATTCTATAGCTACCTCTATTTATTTGTAAGAAAACCAAATGCATGGAGTGTTAATGCGAAACATACATATTGGCTTATTTGTATTAGTAGTCAGTTATTTAAAGACTTAAAAAACATTAGAACAAACTAAACGCTTCGTTGTATATGTGTGCCATACTTTATTACAGACACCAAGAGATGGACACGTATACAACGATACATTTAGTTTTCCCTAGTGTTTTTAAGTCTTTAAATAATTGGCTATTAATCCAAATAAATCAATACGTGTAAGACTAGTATTAATACGTGATACATTTGATTTTAATACGAATAAATAGCAGTAGCTATAGAATTAGCGATCTTGTAGTGCTAATTATTTCCTCCAGACAAAGCTCTGGACCTCAGTTAACGAATTACACTAAAATTAACGTGAGCCCATTTCACGCATTTTGGAAAAGGATCCACTCTTCACTTGACCAATCATCTTAAAACAAACCTGCACAATACACACATTCAGCATCAGCTTCATCTTCGCTTTCATTTCCCGTCATCATCCTCTGACAGACAAGAAAATTCAGAATCTTCTGAAGAATATGAAGTTGGAAGATCTAGAGATTTTCTTCCTCTTTTACCCATTTGTTTAGCTAGGATAGATGACGTTCTATGTGCATAGGGGATCCTTTAGTCTGAGTAGGTCTTGCAGTTCTTTGATTATAAGCTCAGACGATCTTCTTCATTTTACTATTTTCCAGTTGTTGTTTATGTGGCGATCAAGTTATGATCTTCGCAGAACCTGCTCTAGGACTTCTTTGAGCAGCAGCGTTAGAAACAGATGGCAGAGGACTCAAGTCTGCAGATCACACCCTCGAACTTGACAAATCAATTTGTGGTCTAGAAGAGGTTGAGTTCTGTTCGAAACAATCTGTCAAGTCCTCAGCAGTAGAATTAGAAACAAACATCTGCAGCACTCACAATATCTCTTTTTGAAGCTATAGTTCTACTATCAGTTGTTTGAAGTTCATTGACAGGTGACTATCGATCTTAGCGCTCGTAAATGCTTCATTCCAAACGGTGCAGCAAAGTCATGGCTTCTGTACGCATTTCGATTCATCGGATACATATCACTTTTTCTAAAACCGATAACTGGTGTTTCAACAGTCACGGACCGTCTTAAATCAGTCCTTGTTACACCAACAAATCGCTCCTCCGGTAACAGGCAATGTCTCCCCAAGTGAGATTCAAGATCCGAAATATAGACTTTCTTCCTAACTTTGTAGTAACATCTTCATTGCCACATACTCGCCTTTGCATTAAGTACCTTTCTAACAGAAATATCTAGTTACTTTCAAAAAGCCCATTTCTTTTCTTAAAACGGCTTCCACAGCTCTGTACGTTTGGTCTTTGCCTCAAGCCTTTCTTTTCTTCAGTGAAGCCATCCAATAACCAAAAAAAATGTATAATTTCATATAATATATCCTCTTCATTTCAAATACATTATAAAGAACGTGATGGAGCCGGCCGCGGTGGTCTAGCGGCTCTAGGCGCGCAGTCCTGAACCGCGCGACTGCTGCGGTCGCAGGTTCGAATCCTGCCTCGGGCATGGATGTGTGTGATGTCCTTAGGTTAGTTAGGTTTAAGTAGTTCTAAGTTCTAGGGGACTGATGACCACAGATGTTAAGTCCCATAGTGCTCAGAGCCATTTTTTTTTAACGTGTTCGACCATAAAAATAAATTTCCAAATAAATTGCTCCAAATACACATCACAAACTACCCCATATGAAACCCCATGCCATCTTCACTCTCCTTCATAACCACATGCTATACAGATGCATGAAAGTGAATAAATACTGAAAGGACATGAACTTACCATTATAACAAAATAAATAAAGCACTTATGATGTCAAAATCCGCAACTTCGAACAACGACGCACCCTGACTTCCGTAACACAGCAAAAAATTTGTAGATGACTGATAAAAAGAAACGAATGCAGCCACAACACATCAACTACTTACAGTCATAAGATGCCGTGATGGCACATTTAGAATAAGTTCTGATCCTTGCCAGTAGATATCAGGTTCCAACAGTAATAATATATGAGTAACCCGTATTAGGTGGTACCGTAATACACTGAAGAGCCGAAGAAACTGGCACACGTACCTAATATCGAGTAGGGCCCCCGCGAGCATGTAGAAGTGCAGAAACACGACGTGGCATGGACTTGACTAATGTTTGAAGTAGTACTGGAGGAAAATGACACCACGAATCCCGCGGGGCTCTCCATAAATCCGTAAGAGTACGAGGGGTTGGAGATCTCTCCTGAACAGCCCGTTGCAAGGCATCCCAGATACGCTCAATAAAGTTCATGTCTAAGGAGTTTGGGGGCCAGCGGAAGTCTTTAAACTCAGAAGATTGTTCCAGGAGCCACTCTGCAGCAATTCTGGATGTGTGAGGTGTCGCATTGTCCTGCTAGAATTGCCCAAGTGCGTCGTAATGCACAATTGACATGAATGGATGCAGATGATCAAATACGATGCTTACGTACTTGTCACCTGTCAGAGTCGTATCTAGACGTTTCAGGAGTCGCACATCACTCCAACTGCACGCGCCCGCCGGCCGTGGTGGCCGAGCGGTTCTAGGCGCTACAGTCTGGAACCGCGAGACCACTACGGACGCTGGTTCGAATCCTGCCTCGGGCATGGATGTGTATGATGTCCTTAGGTTAGTTAGGTTCTAAGTTCTAAGTTCTAGGGGACTGATGACCTCAGAAGTTAAGTCCCATAGTGCTCAGAGCCATTTGAACCATTTGCACACGCCCCATACCATTACAGAGGGTCCACCAGCTCTAAGAGTCCCCTGCTGACATGCAGGGTCCATGGATTCATGAGGTTACCTCCATATCCGTACATGTCCATCCGCTATATACAATCTGAAACGAGACCTGTAGGACTAGGCAACATGATTCCAGCCATCAACAGTCCAATGTCGGTGTTGACGGGACAAGGAGAGGCGTAAAGCTTTATGTCGTGCAGTCATCAAGGGTACACGAGTGGGCCTTTGGCTCCGAAAGCCCATATCGATGATCTTTCGTTGAACGGTTCGCGCGCTGACTCTTGTTTGCCGTGGCGCGCACAGCCACACAAACGCAACGGTTAAGCGGGGCCTGCAACCTAGTGCCGGCGCGTTCCGCCAGCCACCGCTAGAGGCGTTCCCGCCAAACATTCAATCAGCCGCGAACTACGCACGCGCACGAGCCTTTATCCGGCGCGGATGGTCACACTATGATATCACCATCCACCAGTCAGGGATCTCCAACGGCCGACAATCATCACTCCGTAATCAGCGGAGCAAGACTGCAGCCGCTGTGTTAAATAGCCGGAAGAAAGGGAAACAGGCGTCTTTCGACCCGCTGCGGACTGACGCCCGGAAGATACGTCGACGCAACCGGATCGTCCAGATGCCACGTCTTCGCTACGCCGGCCATCGATCCCGGACTCTGCGCCCCTCTACTTCCTCGGCATCCGCCCGAAAGCGTCGAGAGAAAACCCGAAAAGGAACTTAAATTCAGTTCAGTTACTGTTATTTTAATTCCATAAGGTGGCATATTGTTTGGCTTGTTATAAAATTTCGATAGGAGAAGAAGCTTTTGTTTTCGAAGAAAGTTTATCTTTTTGTAAAATTAAGCGGTGGCCTTGCTCCACCTAATAAAAATTTTTTTTTTGCACATGGGTGTTAATCTGTGGATATAACATTGTTGATGGCCCAGCACTGAAATCTGCAGCAATTTGGGGATTGCTTACACTTCTGTCACGTTGAACGATTCTCTTCAGTCGTCGTTGGTCTCGTCCTTGCAGGATCTTTTTCCGGCCGTAGCGCCTGATATTCACGGTACACTCGTGAAATAGTCGTACGGGAAAACCCCCCTCCACTACGCCCTACCCTCTTCATCGCTACCTGGGAGCCGGCCGAAGTGGCCGCGTGGTTAAAGGCGCTGCAGTCTGGAACCGCAAGACCGCTACGGTCGCAGGTTCGAATCCTGCCTCGGGCATGGATGTTTGTGATGTCCTTAGGTTAGTTAGGTTTAACTAGTTCTAAGTTCTAGGGGACTAATGACCTCAGCAGTTGAGTCCCATAGTGCTCAGAGCCATTTGAACCATTTTTTTGCTACCTGGGAGATGCTGTGTACCGTCGCTCGTGCGTCGACTATTGCACCATGTTCAGACTTACGTAAATCTTGATAATCTGCCCTCGTAGTAGCAGTACTCGATCTGACAACTGCGCCAGACACTTGTCTTATATAGGCGCTGCCGACCGCAGCGGTGTATTCTACCTGTTTACATATCTCTGTATTTGAATACGCATGGTGTATTATGAGCCTTTACCCTACAGGACGTTGAATGATTTGAAGGAGGGATTCATGCTACATTTGTGTGAGTGGGGCGGATGAGGGTTTTTTTATGTATGATACACTCCTGGAAATGGAAAAAAGAACACATTGACGCCGGTGTGTCAGACCCACCATACTTGCTCCGGACACTGCGAGAGGGCTGTACAAGCAATGATCACACGCACGGCACAGCGGACGCACCAGGAACCGCGGTGTTGGCCGTCGAATGGCGCCAGCTGCGCAGCCGTCAGTGTCAGCCAGTTTGCCGTGGCATACGGAGCTCCATCGCAGTCTTTAACACTGGTAGCATGCCGCGACAGCGTGGACGTGAACCGTATGTGCAGTTGACGGACTTTGAGCGAGGGCGTATAGTGGTCATGCGGGAGGCCGGGTGGACGTATCGCCGAATTGCTCAACACGTGGGGCGTGAGGTCTCCACAGTACATCGATGTTGTCGCCAGTGGTCGGCGGAAGGTGCACGTGCCCGTCGACCTGGGACCGGACCGCAGCGACGCACGGATGCACGCCAAGACCGTAGGATCCTACGCAGTGCCGTAGGGGACCGCACCGCCACTTCCCAGCAAATTAGGGACACTGTTGCTCCTGGGGTATCGGCGAGGACCATTCGCAACCGTCTCCATGAAGCTGGGCTACGGTCCCGCACACCGTTAGGCCGTCTTCCGCTCACGCCCCAACATCGTGCAGCCCGCCTCCAGTGGTGTCGCGACAGGCGTGAATGGAGGGACGAATGGAGACGTGTCGTCTTCAGCGATGAGAGTCGCTTCTGCCTTGGTGCCAATGATGGTCGTATGCGTGTTTGGCGCCGTGCAGGTGAGCGCCACAATCAGGACTGCATACGACCGAGGCACACAGGGCCAACACCCGGCATCATGGTGTGGGGAGCGATCTCCTACACTGGCCGTACACCACTGGTGATCGTCGAGGGGACACTGAATAGTGCACGGTACATCCAAACGGTCATCGAACCCATCGTTCTACCATTCCTATACCGGCAAGGGAACTTGCTGTTCCAACAGGACAATGCACGTCCGCATGTATCCCGTGCCACCCAACGTGCTCTAGAAGGTGTAAGTCAACTACCCTGGCCAGCAAGATCTCCGGATCTGTCCCCCATTGAGCATGTTTGGGACTGGATGAAGCGTCGTCTCACGCGGTCTGCACGTCCAGCACGAACGCTGGTCCAACTGAGGCGCCAGGTGGAAATGGCATGGCAAGCCGTTCCACAGGACTACATCCAGCATCTCTACGATCGTCTCCATGCGGGAATAGCAGCCTGCATTGCTGCGAAAGGTGGATATACACTGTACTAGTGCCGACATTGTGCATGCTCTGTTGCCTGTGTCTATGTGCCTGTGGTTCTGTCAGTGTGATCATGTGATGTATCTGACCCCAGGAATGTGTCAATAAAGTTTCCCCTTCCTGGGACAATGAATTCACGGTGTTCTTATTTCAATTTCCAGGAGTGTAGTTCCTATAATTGGTTGGTTGGTACTTGTGGCAGATTTCATACAGCATAGAACACACAAGCATTGCAAGCATGTCGAACCTGCAAGTTGGTGTCGGTCGCTAACAGAACCTGGCCACTTGCGTCTCATTTATCCTGACAGATTTAGAGAATGGCCGAGCGAGACGAGTAAGGCTTGGCAGAGGCGAGAGAGAGGGTGGGGCCGCCGGCTTTCCAGGCTGCGCTCCGCACGTCGGCGGTGGCCGCGCCGGCACGCTGAGCGCAGACCCGTCGCAGCGCCGCGGCCAGATTAGGCGCGGGATTACACGTTGTAGGCGAGGCCCGCGCCGTCTGCAGCCCGCAGCCCGCCCCGCGCTGCCTACTAGCTCCATGCAAATTGAGTCTAACTTAGTGCGGCTAATAGTCTTAATCTTGTCGTTTTATGTTTTAACACTCCTTACAAGCGGGATAATTAGCTGGAGGCGCGACAAAGCCCGCGACTGTGTCCGCGGCCGCGCGCCGGCGCGACACCCCGCACCTACTCCGCAGTTCTAATTACGCGCGCGGCGGGCGTCGGCGAAATTAAACTTTCATCAGCGATTACCATATGAGAGCGCGCTAATTAAGCGCCGCGCAGCCGGCTGGCTGGCTCCTTACTTTCGGAAACAATTACGCGCCGGCGCCCGCGTCGTCGTCGCAGTAGCTGCCGACTCCTTACAAGACGCCGCAGCCGCCGTCGCCGCCTGCTGTTCCAGCAGCGGGAAGCTCCCTGGCGGGCTCTCTGCTCCGCGCCACACTTCTACCCTCCTGCCGAGGATGGCTGCCCTGGCGCCTCCGCCACTGGAACACTGGGCGCTAACACTGGGCCGGTTGCGGCTCTACCATGCTACACGCTAACGCTCGGTTGGCTGCCATCACACTACTCTTGACGAGCACTAATGAGCGTACATTTAGCGTCTGCCACGAGTCCCAAGGAAATAACAGGTGGGTACGTCGCTGGCTCAGAGATACGAGCTAATTTGTTAACTTAAGTTCAGCGGTACAGCTCTTGCTGCAGTTATCAAAACCAATCCGACTTCTAACATCCAAGGTAGCGGGAAACGAAGCCACAACAACAGAAAACTTGTTACTGTACAAGGTAGCTGTCACGCACGCTAGCAACAAATGTACTTAAAGGGCGTTGTATCTAAGGCAAGTAATATGGGCAACACATAATGAAACAATTAATGAAAATCTATTAACACAGATGATACAGAATGCAATTCTCAGCTTTGAGTGAGGACAAGTGCGTAGCTCTGTACTAAACTAACACACCGAGAGAGAATTATCTAATGAGGAGAACAAGGCAAGAGCCATACCTGCTCGAATTTCGGGAAATTTCGACTAGTGGAAGAGGGAGGGCAGTGGTCCAAAATAAGGGAACACGTGTCCCGCCTTATCCGTAGTTACTCGACCGTTTCTGACGAAATCAAAGGCTAATGTCGCTATTTTACACTTTTACACCCCGTATTCGAAACCCGAGCCTGTCGGTGTGGCCGTGCGGTTCTAGGCGCTTCAGTCTGGAACCGAGTGACCGCTACGGTCGCAGGTTCGAATCCTGCCTCGGGCATGGGTGTGTGTGTTGTCCTCAGGTTAGTTAGGTTTAAGTAGTTCTAAGTTCTAGGGGACTGATGACCATAAATGGTTCAAATGGCTATGAGCACTATGGGACTCAACTGCTGTGGTCATAAGTCCCCTAGAACTTAGAACTACTTAAACCTAACTAACCTAAGGACATCACACACATCCATGCCCGAGGCAGGATTCGAACCTGCGACCGTAGCGGTCGTGCGGTTCCAGACTGTAGCGCCTTTAACCGCTCGGCCACTCCGGCCGGCCGATGACCATAAATGTTAAGTCCCATAGTGCTCAGGGCCATTTTTCGAAACCCGACTATTACTTATATTTTTGTTGTCCATGTATCTACCTATGTCCGTAGAAGATCACTAGAGCAATGTTTTCCGGTGCTGAAATAACGATGTTGTCGTTGAAGGAGAAAGTTATTTGAAATTGTTGTCGATGAAACTCCTGTAGTGTATCTTGATTCATAATCAATAGAAAGCGCCACTTTTCGGAATAATGGTCTGTTATGTGTGGTCTGCCGAGAAATTATTCTCAATGCTTGAAATCTTCAGCAATGTTAACAATGTTTCTGCCCTCATAAGAATTTATTTCACTTTGGCAAACTTACCTTCGCGCGATGTCGTGGTGTTACGAATATCTGTGTTTCGGATTTTTCTACGATCGGATCATCCAAGCGAATGCACCGAGTCTTCCTACAGAATAAAAATAAGAATTAAATATAAGAATAACTATATAAATTGATATAAGAATTAAATAAAAGAATATGAGAACTTACCTCTCCGGGGGACACCACCTTGACGAAGCACTGTCCGTGCGGGTAGAGAGGCCTCCGCATCCGCGTGAAGCTGAGGGCTATGTCGAACGTAGAGGACCTACTTTTGGAAAATCCTCAGGTGATGGATCAGGCTAAGAGTGTCGCACAACGTCGCATCTTCCCTATCCACTCCTAGCCCTCACCAAATACCCTTTCCCGACCCAAATGGGACGCGATCCGTGCCGAGGGGTGCGTGGCACAGGGGAAATGCGTCGCAAACGGAGTCTCAGGGATACTGGGTGACCTCCCTGAGCAAGTAGTCTTACATCGCGTGGGTGTTCGTTGTGTGGACCGTGTATATCCCCAAATCTCGTGAGACCAATATGGACACGACAGAAGAAAATAAATTAAAACAAACTGAGGGGCAAACTGAGACCTCAGACACCAAACATCGGGGTTACGATCGATGGAAGGCATTCCCACTACTGAATCAGGGTCTAGACCTGACCTAGAAGTGGGAACTTTAACCGAGAAGTTGGACCAGATCAAGATTAAAGCCCTGTCTGGGTCCCAGAGGAGGAAACTACTCAGGGAACAGAGAAAAAAGGAAGGGAAAGAATAGCTTCGTAAAGCCAAGTGGAGGGAATGAAAGAGGCTTGCACCTAAGACCCCAAGAAAAAATTGTCTTAGGGTGAAGGGGATACGCAGAGTCCCACAACGTCGAAGACAGGCAGCAAGAGGACAAGGGAGGAATTTAAGACTCCCTCCTCAGTGGATAAGCGAGCCCAGAAAAAAACCGAGGCAATAAATAGGGAAACAGACCTGCAGTACTGTAGTCTCGGTTTTTAAGATGGCAGTTATCCAGGAAGGCTATCCACTGGTAGCCATCACCTCGCAGCAGGAGTAATTTGTACAGCTGGCCCTCTTTGAAAAGATCGGGGGGGGGGGGGGGGGGGAGGATGCTGGTCCAGGAGGGTCTATCTAGATCGTGGTGCCCTCATTTTTGTCTGTGAGGGGGGGGGGGGAGGGGCACGCGGTGGAGTGGCTTAAGGACAAGGTGCCCACGATATCCCAATGGGAAGATGGGAAGCTGCTGGCCAAGACGGCAGCAGAGCTACTTAAGACGGAAAAGGTATCAATATGGGTACTAAAGATCCTTAAGGAGGTCTCCCCTAAGACTACGTTCGAGAAAATAGTGGTCCAGAACCCAAAAGTCTCGACAGAAGACTGGAAAGTGATCAGCCAAAAGGTCATACCGGAAGGGCGAATCCTGGTGGTAGAGGTCGGAGAGAAGTCCCTGAAGCCGGTGCGAGAGCAAGACCTGAAATTGAAGGCATGGGTGTGTGTTGTCCTTAGTGTAAGTTAAAGTTTGATTAAGTAGTGCGTAAGCCTAGGGGACGATGACCTCAGCAGTTTGGTCCCATGGGAACTTATCACCAACACCACCAGCGCCATGCTTGCCATTCAACATTGCACTAGTTATTGATGCGCCAGAATTTCACATTTGCAATGGCTTATTTCGTGCTTACATTAACTTGTGATCTTGCAAAGTTAATCACTTAAATATGTTACCTAGACAAGTGTATTCTCAAAATTTCATTACTCCACTTTAATTAGGTCTGCTGTTGGGCGTTGTGATTTTTCGTCAGTGTATAAATTTACTGGGATCGACATATGCTCCTATTGACATCCCTCTCCCTCGTTGTTCCCCCGTTTGCAGCAACGTGCGGTGGCTGAGATTTCTGTAAACTAATACTAATGATGAAAATATACACTCCTGGAAATTGAAATAAGAACACCGTGAATTCATTGTCCCAGGAAGGGGAAACTTTATTGACACATTCCTGGGGTCAGATACATCACATGATCACACTGACAGAACCACAGGCACATAGACGCAGGCAACAGAGCATGCACAATGTCGGCACTAGTACAGTGTATATCCACCTTTCGCAGCAATGCAGGCTGCTATTCTCCCATGGAGACGATCGTAGAGATGCTGGATGTAGTCCTGTGGAACGGCTTGCCATGCCATTTCCACCTGGCGCCTCAGTCGGACCAGCGTTCGTGCTGGACGTGCAGGCCGCGTGATACGACGCTTCATCCAGTCCCAAACATGCTCAATGGGGGACAGATCCGGAGATCTTGCTCGCCAGGGTAGTTGACTTACACCTTCTAGAGCACGTTGGGTGGCACGGGATACATGCGGACGTGCATTGTCCTGTTGGAACAGCAAGTTCCCTTGCCGGTCTAGGAATGGTAGAACGATGGGTTCGATGACGGTTTGGATGTACCGTGCACTATTCAGTGTCCCCTCGACGATCACCAGTGGTGTACGGCCAGTGTAGGAGATCGCTCCCCACACCATGATGCCGGGTGTTGGCCCTGTGTGCCTCGGTCGTATGCAGTCCTGATTGTGGCGCTCACCTGCACGGCGCCAAACACGCATACGACCATCATTGGCACCAAGGCAGAAGCGACTCTCATCGCTGAAGACGACACGTCTCCATTCGTCCCTCCATTCACGCCTGTCGCGACACCACTGGAGGCGGGCTGCGCGATGTTGGGGCGTGAGCGGAAGACGGCCTAACGGTGTGCGGGACCGTAGCCCAGCTTCATGGAGACGGTTGCGAATGGTCCTCGCCGATACCCCAGGAGCAACAGTGTCCCTAATTTGCTGGGAAGTGGCGGTGCGGTCCCCTACGGCACTGCGTAGGATCCTACGGTCTTGGCGTGCATCCGTGCGTCGCTGCGGTCCGGTCCCAGGTCGACGGGCACGTGCACCTTCCGCCGACCACTGGCGACAACATCGATGTACTGTGGAGACCTCACGCCCCACGTGTTGAGGATTTCGGCGGTTCGTCCACCCGGTCTCCCGCATGCCCACTATACGCCCACGCTCAAAGTCCGTCAACTGCACATACGGTTCACTTCCACGCTGTCGCGGCATGCTACCAGTGTTAAAGACTGCGATGGAGCTCCGTATGGCACGGCAAACTGGCTGACACTGACGGCGGCGGTGCACAAATGCTGCGCAGCTAGCGCCATTCGACGGCCAACACCGCGGTTCCTGGTGTGTCCGCTGTGCCGTGCGTGTGATCATTGCTTGTACAGCCCTCTCGTAGTGTCCGGAGCAAGTATGGTGGGTCTGACACACCGGTGTCAATGTGTTCTTTTTTCCATTTCCAGGAGTGTATGTTAATCATGAATGAAAGCTGTCACACATCAGTGGAAAGCTGACGGCTCACAACCTCCGACTGCTAAGGCCACGCAATGACAACAGTAAGCAACGGCCTTGCTGCAGTGGTAACACCGGTTCCCGTCAGATTAACGAAGTTAAGCGCTGTCGGTCTTGGCTAGCACTTGGATGGGTCACCGCCCGTGTCTGCCGAGTGCTGTTCACAAGCGGGGTACACTCAGCCGTTGTGAGGCAAGTTGAGGAGCTACTCGCTTAAGAAGTAGCGACACTGGTCACGAGAGGCACCAACGGCCGGGAGAGTGGTGTGCTGACCGCAGGCGCCTCGTTGTCCACATCCGGTGACGCCTCCAGGCTGAAGATGACACGGCGGTCAAAAATGTTCAGATGTGTGTGAAAGCTTATGGGACTTAACTGCTAACGTCATCAGTCCCTAAGCTTACACACTACTTAAACTAAATTATCCTAAGGACAAACACACACACCCATGCCCGAGGGAGGACTCGAACCTCCGCCGGGATCAGCCGCACAGTCCATGATTGCGCACCCTACACCGCTCGGCTAATCCCGCGCGGCGATACCCGGTCTGTATGTACCGCTGGGCTGTCAAAGCCTGTTTGGACGGTTTTTGTTTGTTTGAAATAGCAACAGTAAGGACGCAGACGTTTCCACGGCTTCTTTTTCCATTTATTCATTCGCAGATGGATTAAAGAAAAAGATAAAAAATTTACTTAAATTATACTGGTTATCGTTCGAGATTTGAATCGATTAGTAAACTACGCTTCTAGTCAGGAGACTAGGACTATACGACAAAGTTAACGAGAAGCTGCTGTTGTGTATATACTCTGGCTCAAATTACAGCTAAGGGAGATATTTAATAACCAGAAAGAAAATGGCAGGTATGACATACAAGCGGAACAGTCTTACGTATCATTCAGAATACATTATCAAGTTTACAGGAAAACATCTCGTGGCTTTAGTATGTTACGTTAGCAACACATCCCCATACTAGTGAACGATAACAGAGTATCAAAAATTTCTTATGTTTTTGTGGTGTTTCGAAAGTCTAATCAGGAAACATCGCGTTTCTTTACCGCTTGAGCGACACCAGGTAAGAAATGTTAATATATATGTTTATTTATTTCTAGTATGTTAAGTGGAGACTTATTATTTAAAAACATTTTGTTTCTTTTCTTTCATGTCGAGCGTGGCAACAAGATGATCCAGTGGGGACTCCAGACGCGGCGGTCGACGAGAGCTAACCACTATTGCATCGTAGTCGACGGTAGTCGACGACAGGCGGCTGGAAGAACCGCTGAAACATCATGCTGACCATTATTAAAATATGTTTTACGTTTTTTTTTTTATAAAATGGAAAGGGGTACGATGTTGAATGTGGAATAATAAAGTTTGTAATTGGATGTCGGTTGGTTATTAACTGTTAAATAAACTTCGAGTTGGAAGTTAAAACAATCAGTTGACTCTGTTGTTACGACATACATCGTAAATATTACTTATGTGTGAAATTTGCAAATTTTATTAAAATTCAGACTTCTTGAAGAGATTCTGGCAGAATTTTATCAGGAGTGTGGACGATCTTCAATATTCAACTAGTTTAAAGTTTTATTAATGAGAAGTCGACACGTATTGATATATTGAAAGTAATCGATACGGTGAAGTGTATTAAAATTCTGTTTTAAAACTTTATCGTCGATTGTCGTCAAGAAGATCGGTTTTAAAGTGGAAAATTTCGTTAAATGAGAACAAGATTGATTCTTTAGTGACCTTAATTAATTATTTAAGGAAATATTAGGAGAATTTCAATTTATTCTGGGAAAGATATCAAGGAGTGTCAGACAGCACAATGAACATATAGAAACTCTGTGACTTCGATGAACTGTCAAAAATTTTTTCACGATAAAACTTTTCTATAACAGGGACTGGTGAATTTTTCTGCGTCCGTCCTTATCTTCTAGGTTGAATCTGCGACAGCTTAATGTCTTCTTTATGGATTTTTCAAGTAACTGGGAAAAGAACTTATAATTTGATCTGCGGCGGACCGTCGATATTGGGTACACGGTTAGGCTGTTGTGAAGCCTGCAGATTGCCTTTCTTTCCCCTGCCGCAGACATCGTTGCTGCGTTGCTGCGACAGGATCTGCGGTTCAGCGCAATTTTGCCAATTTAAAGTATACTGTGAGTGGGAAAAATACGCTTCCACGACTGATATATTCCTTGTGCTCCTGACATGATCTGTGCTTGTCATGTTTGACATAAGGAGTGATTGGACACTGAACAGAGAATATCAGACTACTAATAGATAAAATACCAGAAGAATGCATCATACAGTGCTATTCCCCTATTTGTAACAGGGATAAGGGAGTTGAGTACAGGTAGAAATAACAATGAGATGATAACCCTAGCTGTTGGTAGGGGTGATGGTGGGGTGGGGTTGGGGGATTTTTTGTAAGGAGAAACACATATGGAGTTTAAGAACTTCCAGCATGCTGGACTACTGACTTTCACGTGAATGCATCGGACAACTGTTAAAACACGTTGCAGGCAAATACATACTTCGTCAGTGCTGCATTTGGCAAAACTATTTTTTCTATGTTGCACGTTACTCGATATAGTAATAACTAAAAAAACTATCGAGGAACCCCTTGAAGGCGAGGTTGCAATGTCAGTCTTTAGGAGGGCTCATTTGAAAGTGTTGTGTTAACAATTATGACAGGGAAAACATTAGTTCCTAAAGGCTCAACATGTGCATTAGGAGGGCGACAGAAATTTAGTGACCGGAAGGTGCAGAGATCAACAGTCTATGGGTTACGTATGTCACACTTCACAGAATGGACATCGTTGACAATCAAGAAATGTTCAAACCAAACCATTGATTTGTACCATGAACAGCGAATGAAAAAGGCACGTCACAATGATCACAAAGATTCGCGCCATCGAGATCGAAGGAGGCCTCCTTGGAGGTTATAAAGCGCGCACGACGTTCAGCTACGTATCCACTCTTAAAGAATGATTATAGGGTCATATTGGTGTAATGAGGTGATGAGAACTGGTGGAATGTGATGGCATGCAACCAAATGTGAAACAGCGCACTATGCAGCTTATCGTGAAACTGGCTTTCCTTTAAGGTGTAGCGATAATATTTTTATATGCACGGAAATAAATTAAACATCCACAGGCAGAATTTGTCCATAAGTTCCAGGTGGTATGAACTGCAATATCACACACTTTCAGAAGGGATAGTTTGCTGTGAAGGAGTCTAATTTTTATACGTGGACCGGGAAACAAGCAAAAACAAGTTATTTTGACCAATTGTTAGACAAAAGCAGTGCTCTTATACCAATTTTCCCATTCTTGCTTGCTGTGACGTAAATACACTACCGGCCATTAAAATTGCTACTCAACGAAGATGACGTACTACAGGCACGAAATTTAACCGACAGGAAGAAGATGCTGTGATATGCAAATGATTAGCTTTTCAGAGCATTCACACAACGATGGTGCCGGTGGCGACACCTACAACGGGCTGACATGGGGAAAGTTTCCAACCGATTTCTCATACTCAAACAGCAGTTGACCTGCCTTGCCTCGTGAAACGTTGTTGTGATGCCTCGTGTAAGGAGGAGAAATGCGTACCATCACGTTTCCGACTTTGATAAAGGTCGCATTGTACCCTATCGCGATTGCCGTTTATCGTATCGCAACATTGCTGCTCGCGTTGGTCGAGATCCAATGACTGCTAGCAGAATATGGAATCGGTGGGTTCAGGAGGTAATACGGAACGCCGTGCTGGATCCCAACGGCCTCGTATCACTAGCAGCCAAGATGACAGGCATCTTATCCGCATGGCTATAACGGATCGTGCAGCCATATCTCGATCACTGAGTCAACAGATGGGGGGTTTACAAGACAACAACCATCTGAACGTACAGTTCGACGACGTTTGCAGCAGCATGGACTATCAGCTCGGAGACCATGGCTGCGGTTACCCTTGACGCTGCATCACAGACAGGAGCGCCTGCGATGGTGTACTCAGCGACGAAACTGGGTGCACGAATGGCAAAACGTCGTTTTTTCGGATGAATCCAGGTTCTGTTTACAGCATCATGATGGTCGAATCCGTGTTTGGCGACATCGCGGTGAACGCACGTTGGAAGCGTGTATTCGTCATCGTCATACTGGCGAATCACCCGGCGTAATGGTATGGGGTGCCATTGGTTACACTTCTCGGTCACCTCTTCTTCGCATTGACGGCACTTTGAACAGTGGACGTTACATTTCAGATGTGTTACGACCCGTGGCTCTCTCCTTCATTCGATCCCTGCGAAACACTACATTTCAGGAGGATAATCCACGACTGCATGTTGCAGGTCCTGTACGGGCCTTTCTGGATACAGAAAATGTTCGACTGCTGCCCTAGCCAGCACATTCTCCAGATCTCTCACCAACTGAAAACATCTGGTCAATGGTGGTCGAGCAACTGGCTCATCACAATTCGCCAGTCACTACTGTTGATGGACTGTGGTATCGTGTTGAAGCTGCATGGTCAGTTGTACCTGTACACGCGTACAGGCGTATCAAGGCCGTTATTACGGCCAGAGGTGGTTGTTCTGGGAACTGATTTCTCAGGATCAATGCACCCAAATTGCGTGAAAATGTAATCACATGTCAGTTCTAATATAATATATTTGTCCAATGAATACCTGTTTATCATCTGCATTTCTTCTTGGTGTAGCAATTTTAATGGCCAGTAGTGTATTCCCTACTGCCCTCGCAACGTCGCACACACGAGATAGAACTGTAGGGGGCAGTGCACCTCCAATTTCTCGCAGCACAACAAATAACTTTCCAGCCGATTTGCAGTCCAGATTAACAGCCGGCATAATTGTAAACGAATGCGTTAAGCTATTGACATTAGTTGATCTTGATACACCTAATTTCCAGGGTTCCCTTCATGACAGCTGGTCTAAGTTGAAAACCAATTCCTTACTGAGCGATGGGATAAGTTTGTTTATCTCATCTATAAATTTTCGCTCCGATTCCGCAGTTTGCTGTGCATCGTCAAGTTAACACCTTGTTTGAAATTTGTTTACCTGAACGTCTGGCACTGTCTGAATTTATGCAACTATCCACTGCTTCATTTGAAATCACTGTAGTCTATGGTGTGCTCAATCTGATGTACATAACGCAGTAGGTCATTATAATGCACGTCCTGGAAACTGTATCGAGCAAACACCAGTTTTTGTAAGAAGGGCTTCGTAGTTTTTTAAATGTACTACACGGTCATCTTGCTGCGGACTTCTGTTCATAATTATTTTTTACTATGGTGCAGATGGTCTTCCATATAGTTAATTATGCTTAGCACACACTCATTGGACAACCACTGTCTTTTTTTACGTTTCACTGGAGACAGAATTTGTTGCTTCCTGTCGGACAAGTACAATGAGCTACCTAGCTCGACACCTGTTTCAGTATTACTTTGACGTGTTAAGGACATGTCGTCAATATTCTACCCTTCATGTACATTGTACACACGACACCACACATTCCAATGACTCATCTTGCAGAAACGCTAATATTTCATCTGTCATTTCTTTCCCACTCTGCCGGCCGGTGTGGCCGTGCGGTTCTAGGCGCTTCAGTTTGGAACCGCGTGACCGCTACGGTCGCAGGTTCGAATCCTGCCTCGGGTTCAAAAAAATGGTTCAAATGGCTCTGAGCACTATGGGACTCAACTGCTGTGGTCATAAGTCCCCTAGAACTTAGAACTACTTAAACCTAACTAACCCAAGGACATCACACACATCCACGCCCGAGGCAGGATTCGAACCTGCGACCGTAGCGGTCGTGCGGTTCCAGACTGTAGCGCCTTTAACCGCGCGGCCACTCCGGCCGGCCCTGCCTCGGGTATGGATGTGTGTGATGTCTTTAGGTTAGTTAGGTTTGAGTAGTTCTAAGTTCTAGGGGACTGATGACCACCGATGTTAAGTCCCATAGTGCTCAGAGCCATTTGAATCATTTGATTTCCCACTTTGCGAAATGCCTTGGGTTCCTTTCTGGCGATATGTCAGCCTTGGCAACTTTTGTGGTAGATGTGATGCAATGATTGCTTTGTTTATCGTTGCCATTTCTCTGCTTTGTATCAACACTATTAGCACTGTAGCACTATTTGTGAGTTACTCGCCAACTAAGCAGTTGACCTACACTCCATAGCCGCATGCTGTGCTCACCATTGGATACCTCCAGGCCCGCCCCCTGTTGCCACTTGCAGCCAATGTTGTGGTTGCTTGGTAGACAATATGTGGGGCATTCAATGCCGTAAACATTATTGGCCTTTTGCGATCTCGCACTCAAAGGATCATTAGTAACATCTCTGCCTAATACTTTTCTCTTGTCGTGTTCGATTTGGAAAGCGATTCATAAACCTCCTGGCCACCTCGATACTTATTTTGCAACAGTAGTCATGGGTGTCCTATTTGGAAGCACCGAGCTATTTCAGGTCCGTAAAAAAAGGCTGGATTGGGTGCTGAAGTCGTCGCAAGTGAGAAACAATACATTTATTCATAACAGCTTTATTTTTTGCGTGGCTGCTGACATACTGTTTAGTTTATGTTTTTTATGAAAACGCAAGTTCATCGATTAATGAACAGCGTCAAGTAACTTGTTGATTGTCATGGAAGATTACGTAAATGTTTCATACTTGGCGTAGTTCACATTGTTATCTTTTCCATTCCTACATTATAATTTCCTGACAGTGGCCTTAGCAGTCGAAGTTCACCTATACCTCTGTACCAAGAAGCTTAAAGTACAATCAGCTGTCCGTTAAATATAGCTGAAAACCGACTGTACTACATTCAGTCTACATGAGTTTTTCCATTTATCCACTTATGGACATCAAAAAGAAATGCTGTGTCTGCAATTTTCTTTCATACGTCGAATTCGTGATATTCACTCGATTCATCGAAGATATTTTCCCTTGAAAATCACACAACAACAACGAACAGCGGGTGGCACCGGAACTAGTAATGGTCTGTGAAGTGGTTCTCAGAGTCCGCGTGTCCGGAATGTTTCTGGAACTCTGCGGCACAAATTGGACAGCCGTCCAGACATTTCTCTCGTGTAATTATTTCTGGATGGAAACGCTATCACTCCTATCTTTGGAAGTGAAACAAAACATTATTAGACTTCAATCAGACAAATACAGGGTAACAATTATTGAACTCTATAAAAAAACTTAAATTAATTACAAATCACTGCGTGCATACACTTTCTTCAGTACGTTAATGTCACTACAGATATTCAGATTTAGGTTACGACATGTTCGATATGCCTGCCATCATTGGCGATGATGTGGCGCAGACGAATAGCGATATTCTGCATGACCCGCTAAAGTGTCGGAAGATCGACGCTGTCGATGACCTCCTGAATGGCTGTTTTCTGTTTAGCAATGGTTTTGGGTTTATTGCTGTACACCTTGTATTTAATACAGCATGAAAGAAAGGAGTCGCATGTGTTCAGATCCGGAGAACATGGCAGCCAACAGAGGCCCATGCCAACGGCCTCTGGATATCGCAGAGCAAGACTGCGATCCATAAGGTGCTCCTCCAAGACATCACTCTCCTGCTTAGATGTGGTCGAGCTCCGTCTTGCATGAACCGCTTATTGTCGAAATCCGGGTTGCTTTGGACAATGGGAATGATGTCATCTTCCAAAACCTTCACGTACCGTTCGGTAGTAACCAAGCCATCAAGGAATATCGCACCGATTATTCAGTGCCTGGACACTGCATTCAACACAGTCAGCTGTTGAGGGTGAAGAGACTTGTCGATCGCGAAATGCGGAATCTCAGTCCTCAAAAGACGCCAATTTTGCTTGCTGACGAACCCATTCAAACGAAAGTGGGCTTCGTCGCTAAACCAAACCAAAACATGAGCGTACTAATTTCAATCATGCCCCGCGGCCAACCGCGCAGTTTCAAATCCTAACGCAAACCGTTTAGAAGCTATGACGATTTTATTTCACATAGTTCAATAATTGTCACCCAGTACTTTAAGCACTCAGAAGAAAGAAAATTAAAAAAAGCCGGACAAGTGTGAGGACGACTTACCTCTGAGGTTCCGTAAAGACTTAATCATGTAATTAGACAGGTCATCAAATATTTTACACCGTCAGAAGACCGTAGATCCTATTGCCTGGCATAAGTTTCAACTTGTTTCGTCTCCCCGTCCATGGAAAAAAGGGATCTGAACAATCGGACATACATACGGACAACAGGTGGCACTATGAGGGGTCCGTATCTACCGACTGAGCTAAAGAGGCAGGCGAAGGCACCTCGAGCATTGGCCTGAGTCTCTGGAGTGTACAGGAACAGATGCCTAAGAATTAAACTCTTTCAGTTTTTTCAACTGCCACAGCCTACGATGTGCACAGATCACCCAGATTCCTGTGTATAGAATATTCTGTTACACCTCAAGTTTCATGATCGCCCTAGTAATTAAATACGACAGGGTGGTCGTTTGGTAGTTGCTTTATGTTAGGAGATTATACTGGTGGAAGCGAAACAGACGATGCAAGAAAACTGCCCTTATTCCGAACCAATTCATGGCATGTGGACAAATTGTGATAAAGCATGGTAAATACTTCACAGTTTTGGCATGCTATTTATTTCACGAGGATTTCAAGGTTTCAGTGATGATCGAAACAGGTCGACTGTAAAAGAAGGAGAGTAATCGTGTATGAGAATAAAATTACTACCGCCGGCCGCGGTGGTCTCGCGGTTCTAGGCGCGCAGTCCGGAACCGTGCGACTGCTACGGTCGCAGGTTCGAATCCTGCCTCGGGCATGGATGTGTGTGATGTCCTTAGATTAGTTAGGTTTAAGTAGTTCTAAGTTCTAGGGGACTGATAACCACAGCAGTTGAGTCCCATAGTGCTCAGAGCCATTTGAACCATTTGAGCCAATAAAATTACTGAAACTTTAGATGACCTTTGCTTTGGTAAGCAAAGCTGTCTGTGAGAAAATGGCAGAAAATGAGAAATGTATAACTATTTCCTAGGCTCCCTTGTTTGTTTAACGCTGATTCACATTGATGTGGAGGTCTTTGGACTTTGCCCTATGGCACGCTGGGTAGCCGCGTGGTCTCAGGCGCCTTGCCACGGTTCTAGCGGCTCCCCATGTCGGAGTTTCGAGTCCTCCCTCGCGCATGGGTGTGTGTTTTGTCCTTAGAGTAGGTTAGTTTAAGTTAGATCAAGTAGTACGTAAGCCTAGTGTAAGTAGGCTGTTTAGCTTTTCTTATTGGTAACGCCACGTAACGCTCTGTGTGAGAATCACTGGCTGTGCTGTGTGCAGTCTGTGTCTAGTTTGCATTGTTGTCTGCCATTGTAGTGTTGGGCAGCGGCAGCTGGATGTGAACAGCGCGTAGCGTTGCGCAGTTGGAGGTGAGCCGCCAGCAGTGGTGGATGTGGGGAGAGAGATGGCGGAGTTTTGTAATTTGTCATGAACTGCTATATATATTATGACTATTAAGGTAAATACATTGTTTGTTCTCTATTAATATCATTCATTTGCTAACTATCCCTATCAGTAGTTAGTGCCTTCCGTAGTTTGAATCTTTTATTTAGGTGGCAGTAGTGGCGCTCGCTGTATTGCAGTAGTTCGAGTAACCAAGATTTTTGTGAGGTAAGTGATTTGTGAAACGTATAGGTTAATGTTAGTCAGGGCCATTCTTTTATAGGGATTTTTGAAAGTCAGATTGTGTTGCGCTAAAAAATATTGTATGCCAGTTTAAGCACAGTCCTGTACAATAGTTCTAAGGGGACGTTTCATATGTCGACCCTTAGCTGAGGATACCTCACTGGAATCTTCTGATTCTTTCTTGTAGTTTGTGTAATTAGTGTAGCTATTGTTTATTGCTAGTGCGTAATTGTAGAGAGAATTTCCTTTGTAGTTGCAGTCTTTCATTGTTGTACAGTAAAACAGTTGTGACATGCATGTAGATTTGCACCAAGTATTTAAGTAGACATTATTTCCATTTCTATGTTAATGTGTTATCTTATTTTGCTCTTCAAATTGTGCTTTTCTGTGTTATCGTGTGAAATATTGTGACAATAATGGCGTGTCAAAAACGTAACACTAGGCTCCAAAGTAAACTGAGAAATGACAGTGAAGACGAAAGCAGTGTGTTAGCGCCACCGCGTAATGAATTAACTAATGTTCAACATAGTAATTTGGTAATTGTGCGTAAGGAAATGGAGCGGGCGGCAAACAATGGCGTAGGCAGTGAAACAATTAGTGAACAGGGAAGCATTATCGATCGATCGGTCGGCAACAGCTCGCCTCAGAAATCCGAAATGACAGGACACAATCTTGCAAATACTGTAGATTCAGGTTTTGCGTCCTCACCGTTTTCTCAAATAAGTCAAGACACATTTTCTGCTTGTCAAAATGTGAATATTGCCGGTTCAAATGCATTGCCGAATAGCACTGAGGAACATGTTTCAGACACCAGTGCATTGTTATTACAATTAATGCAACAAATGGGACAAGAGCTTCAAAAGTTAGACATAATGGAACAAAATCTTCAAAAGTTAGACATAATGGAACAAAATCTTCAAAAGTTACACACAATGGAACAAAATCAGAGACAAACACAGCAAAAGCTTCAAAAGTTAGACGCAATGGAACAAAATCTTCAAAAGTTAGACACCACACTTGAACAGACACGTGAAGATTTAACTACTGAGTTACATAAAATCGAATCGAAATGTCAAAAAGTCTGTAACGACGTAAAAACACAAATTTGTGAGCATTTTCAACCTATTTCTTCGCGGCATGAAAATGCATTACAGAATCACGAAGCAGCCATAAAAGAACTGCAAATTATAGTTCATGAAAATCATGAGACCTTGCAAGCTAAAATTGACTCAGTTGCATCTACCGATTCGGTTACGCAACTTGCAAAAACTCAGGAAAACTTAAAGGACACAGTAGAAAGACACATGGAGGAAATTAGTACATTATCAGAGAAAGTAGTTGAACTTTCAGATCAGGTCACTAACTTATCTACAAAGGTAGATGATGATCTGAATGATACAAGACCTGTAGCCTTCACTGACACAGAAGAGTATGAACAAATTAGAAAATTCAAACAAAATAAAAATCAAATCAATACACAGTACAAAAGAGAAATCCGAGAAGTACAAGATCAGTTGACTCAGGTAATACAAGAATTACATATTTCAGAGGACACTCGCGCTCCAACACGGGAAGAGGGACTTAGAAATACGGAAAAGCCGCAAAATAATAACACAGGGCATTTCGGAAATTATGAAAGAAATTGGCAATGTGCACCGAATTTTGAGATGGAACCGCCGACACGACGTAACAATGACCGATATGCGACTCGCCGACACGATGATTTTGACTATAAGCTATTCATTACTACACGTAAATTCAAAACATTTAAGAATTCTGGCAACGACATTCATCCACAAGCATGGCTCCATCAATTCTCTCATTGTTTTCCTCCCAACTGGTCGATAGAACACAGATTAGAATTTATGTGTGGCTACTTGGAGAATGAACCAGCTGTGAGAATGCGATCGGTCATTCACGATTGTCACAATGAAGGAGATTTTTATCATGCCTTCCTCTCAGCATATTGGTCTCAACCTACACAAGACCGAGTAAAACATAGCATCATAATGATGAAACATTTCGAACAATCTGAATTTTCCAGTCTTGTGAAATATTTTGAAGACATGTTGCACAAGAATCAGTACCTGTCAAACCCATACAGCCCCTCAGAACTCATCCGCATTTGCTTAATCAAATTACCTGAACATTTACGACATATTATTTTAGCAGGACGTTGCAAAGAAGACATTGAGGCTTTTCAGGGACTGTTACAAGAACTGGAAGTTGACACTGACAATCGGGGAACGCGGAAACAGGAGCACAACAATTACAGGTCACATCTGTCACAATTCCGCGATGAAAGAAATAATAACTGGACACGACAAGGCTATTCTCACAACACATATCGTGACCAAAACAGACACCACCCGTATGACAACCGGTGGCAGAGTAGTAATAATTGCAGGGAAAGATGACCTCTCTGCGGTAGTGACTATCACAGAGACAATCAGAGAAACAGACAATTTGGGAACCAAAATAATTGTTATCAAAGGAGACAGAATAACTTTAGACGCAACGGTCCAGCGCGCAGTTACGATTCAGGGAGAAATTCTCCACCACGTGACCGACAAGAAAGAAACTATGGCATCTACCGACATGACGACAGACGATATGACCGTAACGACAGACTTGAATTGCATCAGAACTGGCGGGATTCAAACAGAGCAGGGCCCTCTCAAGGAGGTGAATTTGTAGAAGTTAGGTCTCCAAATCCCAATAACGACGCGCGCCAACAAAGAGACAATAGGCAATGACTCACACCGCTGGCAGCCGCAAAACGTACTTATGAAACTGACGACGCAACTGCCGTAGCTAGTAATTACGTAAAAATGGAAGACATTAGGGACATCTTACTCCAGGAACACGACGTAAAACATAACAACATTGCATATCCTGTGATTCACATTACTGTAAATGACGTAATATTTATGGCAGTACTTGACTCTGGCAGTCCCATTTCAGTAATTAGTGAAACAGTCTTTAGCAAATGCAACAAATCGAACGATTGCCCCACACTTCAGTTACGTAAGATTAAATTACAAGGTGCAATCTTTGGAAAAAGTGTAGATGTACGCCAACAAACCAACTTAGAATTCTTTTGTCAAAGCCACAGCTTCTCTATGAACTTTCTCATTGTTCCATTATTGTCGACGGAAATTATATTGCGAGTAGACTTTTTGAATGAATACAAAGCAATCTTAAACTTTCACGATGCTGAAATAAGTTTAGAGAAGGAAGGTAAGTCAATAGCTTTGAAATTTGAAGATTGGCTCTCAAACCATGACCAAGAAATTAATCGGCTTTACCTTCTGTTGGACAACAGTTCGGAATTTTCTACGGAACTAGACACTAACAATCACTCTGCAAGTACTGACAGGGATGATATCGACGGCATATTTGAAATTAATGAGTTAATTCAGAATAAAATTCAAACAATTGAGAATTGTAATGACACTGATAGGCAGGACCTTTTTGAGATTTTACAACATTCCACAGTTTTTACTCACAAAACAGGAACAATCAAGGGATTTCAATACCAATTTCGTGTTCGTGAGCATACTAAATTTTGTGTTAGACCACACGTAATTCCAGCACATTATAGGGACCGTGTTAGAACAGAAATACAATCTATGCTTGACGAGGGCATTATTGAGCCTGCAGTAAGCTCATACAACAGTCCATTACATGTTGTTGAGAAGAAAAATGGATCGATCAGGCTTGTCTTAGATTCGAGACAAATCAATACTATCATTATTCCTGAAACAGACAGTCCGCAGACGATGGAAGAACTTCTTCAAAATTTTAATGGTGTAAAAGTGTTGTCTTTCATTGATCTCAGATCCAGCTTTTATCAGATCGAACATCATCCAGAATGTAGAAAATACACAGCTTTTCTTTGTTTCGGCGTTTGTTATCAGTTTCGGAAACTTCCTTTTGGTTTGAACATTTCTTCGGCAGCATTCATTCGCGGGCTAAATTGCATATTACCTGAGTTCTTAAAACGTCACATCACCTTATATGTAGACGATATTCTGATAGCAGAAGCCTCATGGGAACAACATAATCGCATCCTCAACAGTTTGTTACGTATTTTTGCAGAATCTGGAATTACAGTTAACTTGGAAAAGTCTGAATTCGGTAGGTCAAAGGTGAGGTTTTTGGGACATATTATTTCTTCTGAAGGCATTCAGCCGTATCCTAAAAAGTTAGAAGCAATCAGAGCCATTCCAGTTCCATCCACAAAAAGACAAGTCCGCAGTTTTCTAGGTCTCGTAAATTTTTACCGTCGTTTTCTGAATATGCACATTCTTGTTACACCAAAACTTTGTTCTCCCACAGGAAAAAATACTATTTGGAACTGGGACGAACAAGCACAGTTGGAATTCAATTCTTTGAAAGAAGCGTTACTTCACGCGCCAATACTAGCTCATCCAGATCTGTCACAAGATTTCTGCCTTAGCACGGATTCTTCTAAAGTCGGTCTTGGTGCCCATTTATTTCAAGAAGCCATAGAAAATGACATTACTGTTCAGAAAACCATTGCTTTTGCTAGCCGAATGCTAACAAATTCTGAAAAAAATTACTCCGTTACTGAATTAGAAGCTTTAGCTATCGTTTGGGCATTTAACAAATTCCGTTTCTTTCTTTCTGGTAAGCACGTAAAAGTATACAGTGATCATCGTGCATTACAATTTCTTATGTCCTCAAAATTAAATCATGACAGGTTAAAACGTTGGGCATTGTTTCTGCAGGAATTGCGCTTCACAATAGTCTACATTCCCGGCAAGGAGAACATTGTTGCGGACGCACTGTCACGCGCACCAGCTGGGCTTGAGAAAAGTAACACAGAAGGCAACCTCGAGAAAAATTTCAGTATTCTTTACATTCAGAAAGTCGCCTTTGAAAATTTCATCACCACATCTTTAAAGGACATTGCTCATGAACAAGATAAAGATTCGATTTGGAAAGACATCAAGAGCAAATGGTATGAAAAGACACACACAGATTCGGCATTATTACCTGGTTAGAAATAACATACTCTTCAAACGCTGCACTGTTGATGACAAGCTATGGGTACTTTGCATTCCAGACGATTTTGTTAATAAGCTCATTTGGTACATTCATTTCAGCTACGCACATTTTGGTCCACGAAAATGTTATCATATTCTTCGAACGACTTGTTATTTTAACAATATGGAAAAGAGAATTCGAAGAGTCTTGTCTATTTGTAAACTTTGTCAAAAGGCGAAACCATCTACTGTCTCACATCGTGCTCCATTGTTTCGTATTATTCCTTCTAAATTAAAAGAATTTGCTGCTGTTGATCTCTTGGGACCGCTTGTCAGAACATCTAATGGATTTACGTACGTTCTAGTCGCTGTTGAACTTACTTCAAAATTTGTTTCTTTCACTCCGTTACGTAAAGCCACTGGACGGTCTGTATCCAACGCCTTTGTTAAAAATTTCTTACGTGAAGTTGGACACGTTAGTAAAGTCATTTCTGATAACGGACCGCAATTCAGATCTGCTGTTTGGTCACGCATGCTTCGCAACCATAAAATCAAACCTGTTTTTATTTCATTGTACTCACCACATTGTAACCTGTCTGAACGGATTATGAAAGAAATCAATAAGCTTTGCAGACTTTATTGTCACAGAAAGCATCAGCATTGGGACAGATATTTACACTTATTTCAAAACGTGCTGAATGAAATGCCTCATGATTCCACTGCTTTACCACCTACTCTTGTACTGAAGAATGAAGAACCACCGAACAGAATCAGAGAGCTTGTACCTTTCCCGAATACACGTAAACTTCGACACAAAGACATAATTGATTTGGCTCTTAAAAATATAAAATCTGCAGCAGACAAAAGGAGAAAACTACACGGTAAAGCAAATGCAAAGAAATTATATATTGGTCAGAAAGTTCTCATTAAAGCTCACTCATTGTCACATAAGAAGAAACACTTGAGTCACAAATTCTTTCTAGTTTACAATGGACCTTACAGAATCCGACGTATACCACATGATAATTGCGTTGAAGTTGAAACTCTGCGTACTAGGAAGAGTAAAGGTTTACACCACATTTCACATGTAAAACCGTTTATTGAAAGATAATCTGCTATTTAACTTTGTCTTTGCCATAAAATTTTTCACTTCACATTTCTAGTATGCTTTGTCAGACTTAGAATCTGTTAACATGCAACAATGTTTGAAGTTAAATATCCAGTCAAGAACCAAGAGAACTTATTTAAACAGAAATTACGAGTGCATTGTTATAGTGAACAGACGACACAGTGTTGTTATTTGTACATTCTTGCTTGTTAGTTGCACGATTACGTAACGAATATACGGCTTACATACTTAGAACATATACTGTTAATGAGATTTTAATGCAACATTTTGGTTTACTTCAAAATACATTCTGGATTTAAAGTACTTTCTGTGAGATTCCAGATGACACAGTGGTTAGTTTATGTGACAGCTACACGATTTTATCACGATGCTACTAATGAGTGACAATTTACAATGTTGCTTTTGCGGTGTATCTGTTTTATATCTGCACAGTTGTTCTGAATTATTCTGGAAAGTAAAACATGTTTTAGTAGTAACTTTTATGGTATAGCTACAATGAGACTGCCTTTTCCGTAGCACAACAATACGTTACAGCACAGTACTTTCTTCATCACGGCAATAAGCGTAATAACTAAGATATCTATACGCAAAACATTTAACTTTTATTTATCATGAAGTAAGTACATTGGCTTCTGCAGAACTTAGCTTTCGGAGGACAATAACTACGACACTTCCACAGAGATGATCTTACAGCAAGACACACATTTAGCGCTACAGGACACGTATTTGAGTGATTAATTTTATACTTAAATCATTTATTTTTAAAGATATTTGAAGTACAATGATACAAAGGTTTTCCGTAATACATTTCATTCCATTGTTGTAATCTGTAACACCTGAGGGTATAATTGCATTAATCCTCAGGGGGGTACACGCTTACTTTGTGTGTCATGTGTTTGGCAAGCACAAGGAGCCCTAGCTAATATGGTATTTGCTTATACAACTTTACACATCGGTACCATATTTCTCTAACATAGAATTACACAGCTATCTGATCATTTAACAGAGAAAGAAACTTTTTTTACTACATCTGTGACACATATTTACGCAATTACACAGTTAAGTAACTTCACACTTATGAAATTGTATTTTGTCTGTACTTTGTGAAATGTTCATATTTTTTCGGAACCATTGTGATACTATGAGAGCTTTGAATGATGTATTTGGTAAGGGAGCATGATTTTAAAGTATGTTTGAGGTAGATGACACTATTGAAATGAGCAGAGAATTTTGTTTAGGTTTTGAAATTATTGCATAAAGCTACGACGTTTTTGAGATTTGACTGAGGTGTTTTGAAGTTATTTCTACGACGACGAATATGTATATGTGTAATAAGGTAAGGAATAATGAGTAGTGGTTAGGGACTCTGGTTTGTGAAAAAGAATGTTGGAAACCAAGAATCGTACTTTAAGAGTTATGAAATGTGTGTATATGTGTGAATGTATCACAATGCTGGCGAAAATTTTTTGGACGCTGTTATATTTACAGGATTTTGTTTCTACACACTTGTAACGCAAATTTTCGACCTGTGAAATTTTTATATGAGACTGTCACTGTAGCGGAAACTGCTGTCGTTAATATTTCAGTAAGAAAGGTAAGTGACCTTGACGTAATGCGTTTTGGGTGCCCAGCTGAGAGGTTGTCGCCTGACAAAAGAAAGCCATTAGGTGGAAAAAAAAAGGAGGCCATTATCCTCGCTATTGACAGTCCTTTGTAGAAAGCATCGCAAATACGACACGCTCGAACTTGAAAACATATGATTACACTGTGGAGTTCTTAATTTATGATATTTACTGAAATGAAATGATGAGAAACATTTTATGTCTATTGTCTTGCTAGTTGAGAGAATTTTTTTACTACTTATGAAATGCCACATGGCTATTGAACGATGTTCTTATGCTTTGCTTTGTACATAGTTGCTTATTTTATTTGATATCTAGTTTCTAGCGGCACTGCAGCATTGGTTAAAATAAAATTTTATAGATGTACTAATATAAATATTTTCTGTCTACAGATCGAGTAAATAATAATTTTTTTCAAAAAAATGAGGGAGCACAAAAAGACATTTACCTTCACAGGAACTGCATTCATAACTTTCTTTTCAAGTACTTGGTAATTTCTTTTGTAGAATAAATTGTGATGCATCACTCTAGCGTTAAGATGAGACATAGGTATTAGACATGGCCATTTTTAGTATACTATTTTTTTCTGCTTGAGCTATGTCATGTTTAGATATATGTTTTTTTTATTTGCTGCTGCTGTTTGCCAGGCATAATGTTACTGAATTTGACTTTGTATTACGCTATTAAGCCAGTTTACTATGCATTTATTTTTCTTGTTTGCTGCACAGTGCCTTATATTAGTGGTGATATTGCAATTGCTTTGCCAGTTTGAATTTTTTGTCATTGCTGTGTGTGTTAATTGTTTTGTGCTGCTGCATTGCCTCGTCCCTTAGTTTAGCATCTGAGCTCAGTAGATTTAAGTTAGCTTAAGAGGGGGTAGACTATATAAGAAGATACCTATGATGAATTGGAAGAAATGCATTGAGCAGATATAAGAAAATGGTTTGGCCAAAAAAAAGGTAGTGTACAGTGGAGAAAAACTATTTTGAAAGAGGATGTGAACAGAATACAGAAAGCAGGCTTACATAGTACTTTTGGGAATAATAATGAACAAAGGGAGATCTCCATGCAAAATACTGCAGCAAAACAAACCCTGTCCTTTCCTTTTGTGTTATCCCACTATGTGTTTGTGTTCCCTTGTGTATTTCTGTTTTTCCTGTCTTTATGTGTTTAGCTAATAAGAGTTATGTTGTAGAATTTTTCAAATACTATGTTATTTTCTTTGTAAAGATGTTTAGGTTTTCTTATTGGTAACGCCACGTAGCGCTCTGTGTGAGAATCACTAGCTGTGCTGTGTGCAGTCCGTGTCTAGTTTGCATTGTTGTCTGCCATTGTAGTGTTGGGCAGCGGCAGCTGGATGTGAACAGCGCGTAGCGTTGCGCAGTTGGAGGTGAGCCGCCAGCAGTGGTGGATGTGGGGAGAGAGATGGCGGAGTTTTGTAATTTGTCATGAACTGTTATATATATAATGACTATTATGGTAAATACATTGTTTGTTCTCTATTAATATCTTTCATTTGCTAACTATCCCTATCAGTAGTTAGTGCCTTCCGTAGTTTGAATCTTTTATTTAGCTGGCAGTAGTGGTGTTCGCTGTATTGCAGTAGTTCGAGTAACCAAGATTTTTGTGAGGTAAGTGATTTGTGAAACGTATAGGTTAATGTTAGTCAGGGCCATTCTTTTATAGGGATTTTTGAAAGTCAGATTGCGTTGCGCTAAAAAAATTGTATGCCAGTTTAAGCACAGTCTTGTATAAATTGTTCAAAGGGGACATTTCACTAGGTACCGATTACCTCAGCAGTTTGGTCCCATATTAACTTACTACCACCACCACTTTGCCCTTTTGAAAGCCCAGTATTTCTTAATAAGAATGTAATCTCTTTGCTCGACAAAAAAAAAAAAAAAAAAATAAAATAAAAGTGAAGCACCCAGAAGGGCAGGATGAAATCAAATGAAACTTCACCGGTTGAAGCGGTATGCGTTGTTATTAAGGTCATTTCAAAATCGAGACAAAGCTACAAAGTAAAAAATCATTCATCAGCCTGGATGGCGTAAAATATTTCTTTATTTAAGGTAACCGGTTTCAATAGACTTTGCTGTCATCCTCAGGTCTTAAAATCATTTGTAGTGAAACATGTTCATTTTAGGCTGAACCTCAAGCTCAAGACGTCAAGTGGATAAAAATCAGCACATCATAAAAGTTTCATTATTGGTAAAATATTTAAAACATAAAGCACTTTGTGCTATATGCTTAATGCTCACAGTTGCTTGTTACATCATACAAACTCGGTACACAATAGCACATCTGTTTACATATGCTAAACGTATTCTATACAGTTCGAATCCACTGGACACCTTGTGCGTGAGGTCCAGCGTAAAATGAACATGTTTTCCATCAAATGATTTTAAGACCTGAAGAAGAGAGCAAAGTTTGTTGAAACCGGTGGTCTTAAATAAATAAATATTTTATGCGATTTTTTTTTTTTATAATTAAGACAGATCGATCTTCAAAATGAGAACATTCTGCAGATTTGCGAAGAACATGACAGTATGAGCCTACTTAGCACTATGGCGTTGCATCCGCTTCCGCTTGGATGTATCCATTGATTCGGTTGAGAAAGAGGTTATAAAGTCGTTTATCCTCTCCTGAGGGAAGCTAGCCCGCAACTGTTGTAACTGGCCGTGGATATTCTGGGTATTGGTTATGGGATGGAGGTGACGACACAGTTGGTCCGACGCATGTTATATTTGGGGCGGATCTGTGGATCTTTCTGGCCAGGGGAGTACCTCAGTACCACACAGACAGCTCATAGAGACGTATACCATATGTGGACGAGCATTATCTTATTGAAAAATGGCACGACGATGCTGTCGCATCAGAAGTAACACAAGAGAAAGCTGGATGTCCGTGACGTACCAATCTTTCCTCACAGTTTCGTAAGTCACTACCAGTCATAGCCTAAACTCATACCCGATGGCACCCCAACCAACGACGCCAATGCTAACATCGTGGTGCCTCTCCGAAACAAGGAAAGAATTGGACCTCTCCCCAGGTCGCCACCATACTGGCCAACGAAGGTCACCCATCATCCAGGATAGTAGCGAACCGCAATTATTCAGTGGATACAATACGAAGCCATTCGTCAGCACTCCAGTTTCCCGATCACGACACCACTTCAAACTCATCCAAATTTTTTTATGCCATATGCTATCTGTGCTTGAACTTTAAGAATTATCTGGCTGCAAAAAAAGATTATTTAATAATTATTTAGCAAATAAGACTGTTTTCTTATTTTTTCTGGTGTTCGTGGCAGCCTAGACGAGGGACGGTAATTCCCCGTGCTAGTCTCTAACTAATAATGCGCAACGACTCCAGTACTGCAGGGAGTCGATTATTTTGATACCAGGAGCAGATGGGTACGAATTCCGATCTTCCTGGTGCACATGTGACTATTAGACGGTGGTCACACGTGTTCTACCCGGACTCTGACGACGAGTAATACTCTCCTCGAGTTTCCATGCAGTCCAAGATCGGCTCACTGTGACTCGGAATCCCCCGCAAATTTGGATACTGTACGATTCGACCAGGCGACCAAATGGAGGCCCACAGTGAGATCCCTCTCTAACCCTGTTACCTGCTGATAACGTTGACCCACACAGTTACGCAGCATCTCTTCATTCTTCAAAGTGATCATTCCACATCTGACGCCGTTCACGCCGACCAGGCTTGATTACAACAGCAGACACGAACAACACAAACGCACTCTTACCAGCCGATGGTGTGTATGTGGCCAAAGTTACATTAACATCCAACCATGTCTTCTGGTTGCCTTACTTTTTTTGTAGGCTAATGTATGCAGAATATTTAAGCAGAAACAAACAGCAGGAGGGAGATTCAAAGCTCTCTGAGCATCGAGGAACACACTGCACTATGTGGACAAATCATCTTAGGTACCTCTCTCTCGTTTCACCAAATTTGACTAATTTCTACCTCTGATCTGTCGTTTACTCTGTATTACTACTTGAAGTGTCCATAGTCACTGAACTTAATCAGTGAAGTTTTCCTTGTGTTTAGAGAATGACTTCTCAGACTGAGACTTAATAAGCTTAACTACTTGAGTGTAACAATCACCAGTGCTCGGCACTTTTAGGAGCATTAGTAAACACGCTGATAAGTGATTGATTCCTGCGTAATTTGGCACGAAACTTCGACTTTGGTAGAGCGTTTCTGTTGTGTTCCAGCAGTGTTCCTGAAGTTATACTTCGTGATAACGACTCATCTCAAAGAAACAGGAGTTTGGAGCGCAAGAGAGATGCAGGTGCATACATACATCTTCCTTGGCCGATAATGCATTAGTTAATGGTGATTACGTCATTCATTTGAACAACACACTAAACGTAGTTACCGAATTCGTTTGTTCGTAGAAGCTATTGTAGGTCATTAATGTTACAATTCATGCAGCAACTTCTTTTTCACCGCACAGTTTAGCATATCATGGTGTGCTACTGCTAACCGGCTAGCTTCTAGGTATATTGGTATACTTTAACAGTCGTTTTGTCTTTATTATTTGTTGAATACTCTCAGGCCAGTCACCTTGCACTTCCTTGCTTGCTTAGTTTCTTTGCATTCAGTGAATACGATACTACAGCGCGGTATTATTCTTTCCAATGCCTAGCACGAAACAAAACTTAATTAAAGCTTCAATATTTCAATACAAATTTTTGATTCATAGATATTGCTAGTCTCATAATTTAAATGTCAGGTGATGAGACAGTGACAAGGAATATGCTTGGGTGGAGATTATAAATTAATAACTTCCTTGACAACAGCTACCCAATAGTGACATATGAGAATTTGTGCTGCACGTGCACTCGAACCCGGATTACTCGCATTAGTGAGCTGAAGCCCTTTTTTCTCATTTTGTTCGTTATTGTTCTCGTCATCTGGTCTGAGCGGACACCCCTTGAAGTTCATCATTGAGTATTTCACTCAGTATCTTTTATTACAGAGGATAGTCAGCTCTCTGATCGAACACATTGAGCTACCGTGTCGGCATTTAACGAGATGAATTTAACGAGATGACAGCACAAACACCCGGTCCCCGACCGGTCCATAGACCGATTCAGACTTCCATATAATACACTGTGTACATTCTTACATATAGTCCACGTAACTCATGACTTAATGCTCACTAAATCACTTGGATTTCGACAACAGGGAGAATGAGACAATGAGGAATCGAGACCAATGTTGTTATCGTTCTCTCTAGTTTCTTGATATTTTCTATTTCACCTACACCATCACTTTTACATTATGCCACATGCAGGATTTATTATTAATGTTTCCAGTCTTCCAGAAAGCTGGAAAGGAAGTGTGTACTGGCCTGGGAAACGTGCACGGATAGAGGAAGTAGTTACGGGGACCGCTCGTGATAAGTGGGAAAACCGGATTTGAGTCCTGGTCTGGCACAAATTTTCGTATATCACTGTCGTGTAGCATATCCGTAACTAAGACAGCTGATTTCAATGAAGTCGCAGTAAGCGAATTAATTTCGATGGTATTTCGTAGAGCTCTGGATCGTCAACAATGTCTGTTCTTTCGGCCATGCAACTATTATAATTTAAGAAGTTCGATTATTTTCGTGAATAATCAACACTCAGAGACTGTTAGTGGCTTTACGGATCACAAAGGAACTTCTCAGACGTGAGCTTCCCGCTGTCAAGCGGTGGGCATAAGCTCCGTACGCCACCCTAACCTGCCACTCTGGGCTCCATTCACTGAGAGCGGTGACCCGACTAGCCAGAGGTCAGCGACAGATTGTCTCCTGCTACAGACCGATACTTCCGGGAGGCTCTGGCGTTTGTAAATGGTGTTAGCGATCGAACGCAGATTATCTCGATGACTGGACCGAGATACCATCTGTCGAGAGCACCCCAACTGGGGCACTTGACCGCTTGCTCCTCGCATGCTCATTCATTCGACGGCTACAGATGGTCAGCTATCAGACGATGACACTAACTCATCCACTCTCGCCGTGATTTATAGCTCAGTTCGACAAGCATTTGTCATTACAGACGCTAATTGAAACAGCTGACAGGATATTAATGTCTTGGCATGGCGTACCGTCAGCCGTTTCCTCTTGTGTCTAATCTCTTCGCGAGAGCTGGTGAAACTAGTGGTTTTCGTCTCACAGAAGCAAGCAAAACGGTTATTATCCCTGTCGGTATGCGGTTGCAGCACTACCTAGAAACGAAGCTCGGTAAATGAAATCAGAAAATCGCATAAAATAAAAGTTTGTTTAACTATGAGTGTCTTCCATCCTCAATGGTTTTCTATCGCGTGAACAAGAGAAAAGAGGTAAAAGAAAATTACAGAGCTGTTTCGTGCTATCCTGTTTCTTTAAATGGCAGCACTGGTGTAAAAACTATACCATACTTTGTAAACAGAGCAAGTAGTTAGGAGCAGAATTGAAGCATAACACAAATTTTGTTATGTACAGTTGATCCATGAAAGAAAGCAATTTTGTAGTCAAATAAGTTTTCCTACTGCGTGCGTCAGTGTTCTCTGTAACTATTTTGCATTTCAAGTGGTATTGGCCGTATAATATTGTCACTAATTGGTGGTAAAGAACTTGGTACACACAAATAATACATACGTCTAACATAAATGGTGACTATTACGATAGACTGCTAAACGGCTGATCATACAACAGTCCCGAATGGGGTGCCTGCATGAATGTTTTCGTGTTTACTTAAACAATCATGCTGATTTCTGGAATTACACCATCTGCATTTAAACTGATGTTTCCTTCTTGCGTCTTACTAAAATCAATTATGTGTAACATTTCTAATGACCTCATTATTAACCAGAACGTGAACCACAACAAAGAAAGAAATTGCTTGGTGATATTGCATTATATCTGAGATAATTACCACCAATTTGGTTCGTAAGAGAGTAAATTCGTTGTAAGATACGTTAGTGCTCCGAACTCATGAAACCATTGAAAAAATTATCGCTCAAGACTATGACAGAAATTTGCTAAGGTGAGTAAGACACAAAAATGTCTTTGATAAAGGCACTGATGAATGTAAAAAGCCCTATGTGATAACATTTTGGTTTATTTCTCACCAGAATCTGCATTGAATCTACCTCGAGACATCATTCGAAAATATTATTAGCGAATTATCCCACTTACATTTTTCTTGAAACGTGCTGTAAAATTCGGTTTTTTTGCAGTTATTGCTGGTGTTCTTCAAATACTTATTCCGATTTAGGAGAGTTTATATTTCAAAACCCGCTCAGTTATTTTTCGAGGGGACCTATTTTAAGAATTTGCCTGCTACCACTTTCAAGTACCATAAAGTTCCTGTTGGCAGTAAAAATAGCTCTGTCGCCCATTAAAACCATCTTATCGAGGTTCGTCACAAATAACCACAGCTGACATTACGAATGCAGTTATGTTCGTCAGTATCTGTAGTATGTGAATGAGAAATAGTTTAAATGACTCCCTGACGAATTTTTCCTGATCTTACACTCTCTACGGCAAGTGTATATCTATTGTCACGATTGATTCGTTGGCTGAAGCACAAGCACATCCTTAGTCTTTTAATGGAAGCTTTCCATGGCACACAACTAGTAAAATGTACTTGTAGATACTGCTATGTGTGTTCAACATATTTAAAAAATGTCGATCTTGTACAGTATTTACAGTATCCTACATAAAGTTTGCTGTATCTCGATAATAAATGTCCCTATTCTCTGAATTTCATTAGGCACACGGAAGGAGATGATGGCTGTCTAGTTCTTCAACCTAGTTTGCTTAAAATACGGCCAACTACTTTTTAGTTCACATTAGGGAATTCTGAACTAAATTTCTAGGACAAAAGAATTAGCCTAAAATGCAATTTGTCTCATCTCTCGGAATATTTACTTTCTACATTGCTTACATATAATTTCGTACAATACAACCTATACATATGTACATCAGCTGCACAGTATCTAAGGAATGTTGTCAAAAATCTGCGTCAGACCGTATTTACCTCAGACTCTGCAGCACGAATCGAGCTGTGTATGGTCTATTTTACAGATTTACTCTAACATACCCTAGTTTCTAGAATTTCTTAACCATTACTGCGCATAACTTGACGAGAACGTGGATGTTCATTTCTTCTAAGCTTTTTCGACGTTGTATGAAAAGTATTATTGATGCAGCTAATTATACTTATTTTTCAACTCAAATTTTAGGAAAAAAATACATGGAAACGCGAAGAAACAATTTCTGATAGCAAAAGAGTCTGTTTGATGTAGATACAATTGGGTTTTCTTTCGGATAGTCTTCCGACTTCATTGCCTTCAAGCGCTTTAGTACTTCTGATCTCACTCTAAGTTTAAGACTTTTAGTAGACGAAATTAGGTGTTACTAAAGAAAAAAATAGCCATTTCTAGTTTATGTTGTTCGCAACTTTAATTAGGCAAGTACAAAATGTATGGCTTAATTTTAGCACATGGTTGTTATCAGTGCGTATTGGCTGTCATTGTGATTCTTTTTCGATGGTTTTCTTGGTACGAGGGAAAGGACCAAGGCGAATTGTGAAACGTACCGTAGCAGTTCTGAAAAACACAGGAGAATTTACCAGTCTGGCGTCGCCGTCTATAAGATGACTCTTCATCACCAATATCTAATGAAGTGCTCTCATTGCTGAAGACTCTCCGAAGTGAAAATCAAGTTTTGGTGATCAGTACTGGCTGCCGCGAATTTTCCTCCTTTCATCTAGATTTCTATGCTGCCAGGGCATACACGGCCAGGATGCAAACCAGCTACCACCGGTTCTAGCGCCTTCATATTACCACGATTCAGCGATTTCCGGTTGTCACGCGTTCTTTGTTCGGAAACGCCTCAGAATTTCCATGCGCGTGATTATTGTGTCAAAACACATAGACGCTGACGTTCAGTATTCAGCAATGATATCCTGAGCCAGCGACTGACTCTGGGAAGAGTGCCTGTGGTGGTGGTGGTGTGTTATTTTAGTGAGCGCCGCCTCCCGACACCCTGATGCGGAGCGCGCCCTCAGGGTGATGGATGGCGACCTGCTTTATTTGTCAGCGCGCCGCCACGTGCGGCTTCCGGTTTGTGCAGATGTTGGAGCTGCAGGTGGCCAACCACAGAAAACCTGACCTTCCTAATAAAATAACAGCAGCTTGGTGACCCACATAATGCACTTTTTCCCTCCCCAAGTAGCAGAAAGTGCGGCTGTCCAACTCTCAGTTCGTATCAGCCAAACTGAAGCACGTGGTACCCCAGTACGAGTGTGATCATTGATGTTGGTGATGACGAAAATGATATAAAGGTTACCAGTTCTTGCACTTACTCGAAAATCTAGTAACTCTTCCTATAAACCTTGGTTGGAAATAGGGGGATTGCAACTATATTTACTTTTCGCAGCTCTTAAATACTCAGGAGTGACGTCTTGCAACTGCCAAAAATTGGTATCTGTTATTATTATTATTATTATTATTATTATTGTACAGATAAAGGCCGTTGGAGGACCAAGTGAAACGTCTACCTGATATGAGATTTTCTCAGGTGCTACACTTCTTTCATCTTCTCATTATGCATTTTCTTCCTGTTTTCTATTTCACGACCTCTTGGCTCACTTCTCGCTCGACTACTATGTGGCTGAAAGTTCGTCTTTCTTGTATATCTGAGAATGTAATGCCGTATCCCTTAAGTCTTTCCTGACTTTGGTAGTCCACTTCATATTCTTAATGCTTTATGTATACTCCAAGATGTGTTTAGTTTGTCGATCGTCCTGTATTCTATGCACATAAAATTTCAGTTAACGTTTCATCTTGCCATGTACTATGTTAGATATCTGTATAGTCACTTCTGTAGACCGTAATCTGTAACACACTATTGTCTTACTAGGCCCAAGGGTTTTTCTGATGCCACTTCTCTCTAGTTTCTTCATATTTTCTAGTGCTCCTATCTGATCCATGTATGGGAATAAAGTTTCTGGCCTGATGACAGAGCTGTAATGCCTCACTTTTACATTACGCGATATGCAGGATTTATTGTAGATGTTTCCAGTCTTCCAGAATGCTCTAGTTACGTTTTAATTTCTCTGTTCCAGAGACCTTTCTCTATCCCATTTGCCAGTATCATGGCCTCAAGACACTTGAATTTGTGAACCATCTTGATCTCACCATGTTTTATCGTGATTTTTTATTTTTTTTTGCTTCTTTTTGGTTTGACATGTGTTCTGTTTTCTCGAAGCAGGCCTGTAGTCCGACCTTTCCAGCTTTCTGTTTCAGGAGCTCGATGCACTTTCTGTGATATCTGCGAGCACTGCGAGATTACCAGCGAACATGAGACAGCCAGTATCTTGGTGCTTTGGTTTTCCTTCCTTCCCTGATGGATCTATAATGTCCCTGTAGCTTCAATTCTTTCTACCATTTGCCGACAACTCTGGCTAATAGTGTGTTGAACAACAGTCGCGAAATATCGTAGCCATGCCTTACTCCTATTCTAATCTCGAAGAACTCTGATGACTCTCCCATGAATTTAACTTTGGATCTGGCGTTTAATACTGTGTGTGTGGTGATGTTCACTGTCCTCTCATCGAGATTTCTCTATTCCACATTTTAGATCAGTGACGTCTGTCTATTGAGTCGTTCTCGGAATCTGGAAAGGTGCACCTAGTCACTCTGCTTCCCATCGCTTCTTATCTCAGGACTGTCTTTACACTGAATATTTGTTCATTACAGGATCTTCTCATTCTGAAGCCTGCTTGGTATCCTTCTGTTTTCCACCCGGAAGTGTGTCCTAACAAGCAGGCAGTGAGATAGCATTTCATATGTGACGGGCAATAAAGATATCCCTCTGTTATTGTTAACATCGGTCCCATCCCTTTTCGTGTGTAGCTACGAACTTCCAATCTTCGGGTATTACTTTGGCTTTCCATTAAATCTTGTATCATATTTATTATTTCTCTTATGGTATTTCAACATCCTGCCTTTAGTGGTTCAACCACTATTCCCTCTCTTCCTGCTGTTCTGCCGTTTTCCAGTTTCTTGACTTGCGTGTCGATCTCCAATTCGTCTACTGCTTTGACTTAACATTTATCTTCATCTCTTGGCTCCATGGGAATCTCTCTGCTGGTTCAGCACCACGCAGTAATTCTCTGAATTACTTAGACAGTGTCTCTCACTTCTCTTTCTTGTTCAATTCCAGTTCTCTGCCCTTTTTTCTGATAAAAATATTTTGTGGTTACGAGTCTCTTATTCTGGTCTTAAACATACTATAGAAGTTTTATGTATATGTATGATTATTTGTTAGTTTTCTGCAAGAGTTTGTTAGTCTAGAAAATGCATTTTAACCATCAGCTGTTCTATATGACCTATGTATCATGTACCAGTTTCGGTCATGGACTGTCATCATTGGATGTAAGACAAAACAGACCTGCCAAGGATTGGTTATGATGGCTGTTTGCTTTCATTCTGACAACCTCGATGGTATATCCGCTTAAAAGGAAAACGAAATGTTTTTGGCTGACCTGTCTTGTCTTACATCCAGTGACATTCTCTATGTCACAGTGTCTGAAATTCCCGTTACTTACTTCTAGGACTTGTAGACGGAAGTGAGTATATAATATTTTGAATAGGAACTCATGTCCGGAAACGTACCGTTTCCGTTCTATAACGGTTTCAGTTCAGATGTTTAACTCATCCACTTCTACATGAGAAACTCAATTAGGCGTCACGTGATACAGTTATTAGGCAAGAATTCGAAAGGAAACATAACGAAATATCCATTTATCAACTTATCACTCAAGCACATATTTTACATTAACAAGCTACCCCGAGTGGCCGTGCGGTTTGAGGCGCCATGTCACGGACTGCGCGGCCCCTCCTGCCGGAGGTTCGAATCCTCCCTCGGGCATTGGTGTGTATGTTATTCTTAGCATAAGTTAGTTTAAGTTAGCTTAAGTAGCATGTATGTCTACGGACCGATGATAAGAGCAGTCTGGTCCCTTAGCAATTCACACACATTTGAACATTTTTTTTTTTACATTAACACTTAAGCATGAAGTGTTTACACTATTGCAGAACAAAAAAGAACCCAACATACTGTACGTACGGGATAGTACTAACGTATTCAAACAGCGACCCGATGTGGCAACATCCAGCGTTGTTACAGACAATGTGCCCACCTAGGATGTTCTACAAATATACTTGATGTCTCTGCAGTTTCTTGTGCAGCAGCCAGAACTCGTGCCAGTAGATCTTCCTCCATCTCTACTGAAGTTTCGTAAACTAAACTTTACACACGACCCCACAAAAACCAGGACACGTCACCCTGTGTACCCTGTTGCATTCAAGGACAAGCAATTGTCAGACCCAACTCTCTCCCTCAGGAGACGTGCACGCGCTACACTTTTGAACTGAAACCGTCGTAGAACGGAAGCGTTACGTTTCCGGACATGGGTTTCTGTTCAAAATATTATGTACTTCCTCCCCTCTACAAGTATTAGAAGTTTGCAATGGGTCTTCCCGAACACCCCGTAAGGGCCAAATAAAACAGCTGATTTTTAAAATGCTTTTGCTAAAGTACTAAACGGCTGTTGGTTCTCACCTGATGCCAACATTAAAGGGTATTAGTTGCTTGTCTAGAGCTCATACCAAAATAGTTCATGTCTTCAATTAACTCACGCTTATTTTGTCACTGAATCGACGATACTAAAGTACCATAGGTCGGTTGGTACCTCTGATTTAAAATTATGGAGTGCTCCTTGGTTCTGTGTAATATTTCTTCTTACCAGTCTGACATCTTTCACGATGTCTTCATTACTGAGGATTTCTCGTTACACCGGTACTGTAAAGTGCTTCGCCACTGAATTACTGGACGCTATATGGCTTCCTGATTTATCAGGGCTTATATCATGATGATTGATAGTGATTATGATTTTTCTCACATCTGGTAACGACTTCACAATGTTCTCAGTAGATTATTAATGCTGAGTACTAATTTTATGACGGTTCTCGTAATGACTGACAGTGCCTTCTTTTAGTTTCTCACTGTGTGTAAATACCAGAAGATGGTCTGTTAATGACTGGAACTGATTGTGAAATAAATTGGTTAATACAGTTATGTGCAACCAAGATGTTTCTTGTAGAAGTCTCTTGTATTATAGTTCCAGTTCTCGTATTGTAGTTCCAGAAATTATCTTCTTTGCAATTGATCCCTTTCATTATTCTTATTATGAATATTATTATGAACATACTCATCACGTACAGTCACACAATATGTGTTGGCTTACTTAACCATGACTTTTCTTGTACATACAAAAACCAGATTTTAAATATTTCATAATTTACAGTACGAGAATTACTGCCTGGAAATTAGGACAGAGTTCGTTTTGATATCTGTGACTGAAATTCTTATGCTTGGAAATTCTACTGAATTACAGAATTTGTAGGATTTTAAAATTACTTTTACCAGTTCTTGCTAGTTTTTCAGTATCCGCCTTTTATAATTACACTCCGCAATACTATTATTATCTGCCTGTCGAAGCTGCTACATTCCAGTAATATTTGGCCCATAGTCTGATTGCCTCCAGTGCAAGGACACGTGACCTCGTTGGTCACTCTGGATCCATTGCAGTAAGCTTTCAGTTGTGGTACACAGACTGATTTCCTCCAGTGCGTGGACATATGACCTCGTTAATTACTCTTAATCCTTGGTAATAAACCTTCGAATGTGCTCCACAGTTGAGTGCCTACTGTGCACGGAGACATGAACTCGTTGGTCACTCTGGAACCATGGTAGAAAGCTTTCATACGTGGTCCACAGTCTTAATGCCTGCACTGAATGGACACATGATCTCATTGATCAATTTGGATCCATGGTAATAAGCTTTCAGTTCACCGCGTCCAGTTAACGTCGCTGTGAAATTAGGAGAGGTCGGTAAGCTGATCGCCAATCTTTGGTGCACCGTTGGAAATTATTCTCCCACTCTTCCAGAGCAGTTCTTCGTGACACTTTTTCCGCTTAGATTTTGGGACATTTGGTGTAACTAACTTCCACTTGTGATGTGGAGGCCTCATTAACCAGCTAATCTGTAAGCTGATATCCGAGTACGCCTGTGTGGGCTTTAATTTGTGTAATGTCTGTAGCTCAGGTCTTCTTTTACTGCTTTCAATCTTATTTCCAGTTCAATTAGGCTATTGTGCTAGTCAGGATTCCTCAGATAAATTGAAGTTGTTTTGCTGTTGGTCTGTTTTGCTGGTGTTCTTTGTAAGCCATCTAATGTGCTGAGCTTTTCGAGAGCCTTTAAAACAGCAAAACACTCTCCCTGAGCATTCATTACTCAGCTTGTGTTTCTTTAGGTGGGCTGGCTTGTTGCTGAAAACTGATTCAACACCATGTTCAATTTTTATCCCGTCGATGAAGACTTCTATCAAGTATCATATGTACAAGGCCAGTTTTTATGACAATCAGCAGTTTCTAATGTTTGCTTATTATTTAGAATTTTATTTTCATTGCATTCATCCACTATTACCTTGATTTCAATAATAATTGGTGTTAGATGCTACAGAATACACACCACTTCGTTTAATGCGGCTCTACAGTCTTTTGAAATCTGGAAGATAATTGATCGTCTAGGTTTTCCTGTTCTTACTGCAATTTGTACTGCCTTATTAGGACGTTAATCCATACTGGAGACGCATTCGATAACATAGGTGATATTGCTCCTTTGTAGATGATTCTTAGAGTCTGGGAACCAGATCCCCACTTAAGGCCAGATGATTTCCATAATGTGTGCATTAATGGTGTACATCGGTCTGTAGGGTTCCGTATATGGTAATTGAGTCTCAACTCTTTGTCAACAGTTATTCCAAGATATTTTAAGTTGTCAGCTTACTCCAGACGTTTATTAATCAAGAAGATGCTGACTTTTGACTTGTCCTTAACCTTTTTGTTGTTATTAATAGGTCTTTCAGCTTTCCCTAAGTTGAAACTAAATCTATTTTGGCCAATTCTGCGTTTTTTCTCATTTCGCTGTTGGATGAGAGGCGTTGCTTTCTTTCGATAGCACTACCATATCGTCAATAAAATGTGATCGTTTGTGTCTGTGCCGCATAATTTCCAGAAAGGAAACTTCTAGCTGTATACCAGTAAGGTCATATGGTGATATGTACTGCTGGGAATTTACTGGATTATAGCTCACTCAAATACACTGAAGACGGACATTTATAGATGAGACCTGCATATGCAAGAATAATAATAAGAAAAGCCAATGGGACTGCGACTGACTGCTGTATTCCCATCCTTCCTTATGCGAGCCTTGGGCGCAGTCTTTTGTTATTTTCCTCACATTCCTGATATTAGCCGCAGACAAAAATGCCTTTCGTTCAGCAAATTAACTTCTAACTAATTTGTGTAATTTAGACAGTGAAACTGCTTAAAGCATTGAGAACACTAGGCAACCAGGAGGAATTTAAAGCTCCTTGTACGTCCATGCTTACTTTTAACACACATTGGCCGGGCACCAGACAGTCTTCAACAAATTACTTTATTGCTTGTAAACTGTCCACGAAGGTTTTATGTGGAGTGAACTTGTATTGCTTGTTTTTAATAAGTGCTTTACCGAAACAAAGTATACGGTTCTGTTTATTACCAGTTTTTCGAGCACTTTTGCCTCTGTATATATGAGACTGATTAGATGATATTTAGTTACTTTTGTGTTGTTCTCCTTTCTAGATTATACTGTTGCTATTAATTTGCCTTTTTCCGTCTCTTTAGTAAACAGCCGCGTTGTGTATTGTTGTCACGTACTCTGGGATAAGAGTTATGTGAGTCCTTCAAAGTTGTTATCGTAATGCAACAGTTTTCCCGGACGCCTAAGTACCACAAAAAGGAAAGAAACCGGTTTCACCAGATACGAAATTTTTCACATCGAATTGAAGATGTATTGATTAATAATTTCTGTTACTATATATTATAGTGTTTTGTTGTTGTTGTGGACTTCAGTCCTGAGACTAGTTTGATGCAGCTCTCCATGCTACTCTATCCTGTGCAAGCTGCTTCATCTCCCAGTACGTACTGCAGCCAACATCTTTCTGAATCTGCTTGGTGTATTCATCTCTTGGTCTCCCTATACGAGTTTTACCCTACACACTGCCCTCTAATACTAAATTAGTGATCCCTTGACGCCTCAGAACATGTCCTACCAACCGATACCTTCGTTTAGTCAAGTTATCCCACAAACTCCTCCCTAATTCTATTCAATACCTCCTTATTAGTTATGTGATCTACCCATTTAATCTTCAGCATTCTTCTGTAGCACCACATTTCGAAAGCTTCTATTCTCTTCTTGTCCAAACTATTTATCGTCCATGTTTCACTTCCATACATGGCTACACTCCATACAAATACTTTCAGAAACGACTTCCTGACACTTAAATACACACTCGATGTTAACAAATTTCTCTTCTTCAGAAACGCTTTCCTTGCCATTGTCAGTCTACACTTAATATCTTCGCTACTTCGACCATCATCACTTATTTTTCTCCCCAAATAGCAAAACTCCTTTACTACGTTAAGTGTCTCATTTCCTAATTTAATTCCCTCAGCATCACCCAAGTTAACTCGACTACATTCCATTATCTTCGATTTTCTTTTGTTGATGTTGATCTTATATCCTCCTTTCAAGACAGTGTCCATTCCTTTCAATCCATTCCTTTCAACTGCTCTTCCAAGTCCTTTGCCGTCTCTGACAGAATTACAGTGTCATCGGCGAACCTCAAAGTTTTTATTTCTTCTCCATGGATTTCAATACCTACTCCGAATTTTTCTTTTGTTTCCTTTACTGCTTGCTCAATATCAGATTATTATCGTGTTAGAAATGGTAATTATAGTTTAGTTACATTATACAGATGCCTTCTCCAGACTACAATCCAGACCAATGTGGAACTAATAATTTTTCACCTAGACCATCAACAGAGGTAAGGACATTTTCAATGGGAGGATTAAGTCTGTGAACGTTACGAACTAGATGTCGCGACTCTGGGACATTTTCAATAACGATGCACGTTGTTATGTGCTGCGGATATACAGAACGATTCTTATAAATGTCTAAAAACCCTCTAAGTGACGGAGAAGGAGCCAAGACATGTAATTTAATGTAAGAGACGTGGGGCTGCAAATGTTGGGAAACACTAGAAAAGTGGCTGACAACTGTTAAACATGCGACACCACCAGGTGACGTAATCCGACGCCCGAGCAGCGACTGAGTTTGTAGATCCTACCCTCGGCAGTGCTACCAATTGCTCCTCTAGGCTACTTTGTTTTCGAACACCTTTTGTAAATGTGATCAACTGTAAACGAAGAAGTTACAGAATTATTGTCCTCGCTGTAACCAAGCAAAAGCTGTTATAATTTTGTGATTTTTTTCTATTTCTACCTATTTAGTAGACAATGCGTAGGTCATTCACTGGTAGCTATGTAGTTCGGAAGCTTATGCTTATATACTTGTGGGGCAATATGGTAGGTTTTTGTTGTACTGACTTTGCAGTTAGCCAGCGGAGACCATAAAGCGGTAATTAAAATAATAAATCTCACCTCAATGTAAATACAACTATCTAACGCAATGCAAAAAAAGCACTGCCTGACAGAGGCAAGACTCGAACCCTGAGTCCCATGCGCTGAAATCGCACACGTAGGCCCGAAACCACACCAACGTGAATATTTGACTTGGGATGTGGTGCGACAGACCTATACCGCAGAATGTACGGCGAACTACGTCATCTGGTGACGTCACGTGTTCAATATTTGTCATCGACTTCTGGACTATTTCCCGACATTTTCAGCCCCATGTGTCTTGTATTAAATTACTAGACTCAGCATTATCGACGTCGCTTCAGGGTTTTTTAGATTTTAATAAGAACCACCCTGTAATTGAGACAGTAACCATCTTAGGACTTTTGTAATTGGCTCCCGTCATTTTTTGCTTTATGACCCATGGATTGCGAAGTTTATGCGAAGAGTTTGGATAAGCCTTGGGATGAGACAGGGGAGAGGTGAATGTCGCTCGGAATTAAGCGTCCAAGATGCCCCACCGCACAATCTCCCGCAGCCGCGATCATTCTGAAGCGAGTCGCGTGTTTGGGAGAGTCGTCGCCATCACCACCGCCATGCAGATGGGCGGCGGTCTTGAGCAGCCGTCCGGCTCTTCTCGGAAGGCAGGAAGTGCCAGCGGACACTTGTGGCCACGTGTAAGAATCTTCTCGCCTCCCGAACCAAAGTGCGTACCGGCGCAAGAATAATGTAACTCCCCCAAAATTTATGTGTGAGCCGATCTCAGGCGGCACTTTCAGTGGTCTCTGGTCTCAGCTCGTCGGAAGCCAATAGTGTCCGATGGAACCAGTGGGCCCATACGCGTGCTTATATTGTAAGAGTGATTTGTGCTCCCGGATCTCTCTCTGTCCAGTCGTTAAGACGAATGTCTAATTCTCTGTCTCTCTTCCTTTGTCACTCTTTATAAACGGATCACAAGACGATATGTAGTCCAAGTATTTGGAGCAATGTAAACAATGAACCGTCGGAGGATCATTTGCAGAGCGAACCCAGAGATAGAGACAGTGACTTAAGTGCTTAGGTAGCCCCGATTCGGGGAAAAGTTAAGAAGACATATTTTGATGACTCGATCAGGCTGGTCGAATCATTGAGGACTTTTGCAGCAGAATGGCGCGCACCTTTTCCTCGACTGCAGATGCTCATCCAACCAGAAACGATAGTTAGCGTGCCCAAGAAGACACTCGATGCATGTAGGTATGTACCTTTCTTCCTCGAAGATGTAATGGGTGTGTGAACAAATGAACCAGAAAGTTAGTGAACGGCAATATTTAGAAATTGACAAGCTAACACCAAATAAGAATGGGAAGTTTTCTATTTTCTGGTAATTTACAATTTTGGTTCCAGAAACTAGGCCACGCGGGGTAGCTATGTGGTCTTGGGCGCCTTGCCACGGTTCGCGAAGCTCCCCCAGTCGCAGGTTCGACTCTTTCCTCAGGTATGGGTGTGTGTGCTGTCCTTAGCGTAAGTTAGTTTAAGTTAGATTAAGTAGTGTGCAAGCCTAGGAACCGATGACCTCAGCAGTTTGGTGCCATAGGAACTTACCGCAAATTAATTAATTAATCCAGGAATACATATCCCTCTGTCGCTTTACCTGTGAATAAAATTAACGGAAACCACTCATTTGCACACGTTATTTGTGAATTTTTCGTTACTAATTAAAGACCCACCGTCAAGATCGATGTAAATATACCAGTAGCGCTAAGAGTTCAACTTCCTTCAGACAACTTGAAGACGTCATCTGGCTTATCACTCATTCTCATCTCCGAACAGTCCTGATAACGTGTGCCTGAATACGTCTACTTTGTAATCTTTATTTTACGTCAGTATGTACAATTTATTTCACCTTAAAATCACTACTGAATTTTAATAAGATTCGGTACTATCCGAAGATAGTTACATCACAGCATAACATTGTCGCACATTAAGGAGAATCTTATTAAATCGACTGCAGCTAAAATCCTACGGTCAAAAAATACTGCTGAAGTTTATTAAAGCATATTGTCAACAACACTTTTTTTTAAAAAAAAAGGGAGATTGTTTTTAAGACAAGTGCTTTGTTTTTCTTAATTTTGTTCATCCACACGTTGTTCTTGAAACCTCTCACAACGGAAATTACTCGAAAACGTCCTAAGAAGTCATTTCAAAGGCATTCGCGAATGATACAGGATGGGGAACAAGCAGTGTTACCAGAAGTATCCTCAATCACACACCGCAAGGTTACTTGCGCAGTTTAAAAGTAGATTTCCGAGCAGGTGGTCTGTTCAATCGACAACGCAATGCCACATGCGTGCGCAGAAGTATTACCTGTAAGTGAGGGCATATTTTTACGCCTTGGTCGCTTATGGTTCGGTTTCCCTATGCTACTTGCTCAATAATAAGACACAGTGGCTGTTTCACTATTCTGAAAATAGCACATCAATAAAATACCCCGTGAATCCTATAAAAAAACAACTCGGCGACAAAACGTTTTTCCTTTATTTCTGTTCAGTCACATCCGCCAACCTACTGTTTTGACTGCCGTTTAGTTTCCGGGGCGTAATGGTGGATCAATGTTTCGTCTACAGTCACGTAACGACCGCACAAATATTTCGGTTTATGTTTTAACTTCTCCAAACAAGATTTGGAAACTTCGTTCTTTGAACGTTCTTGGTTCGGAATCAAAAACTGTGGCACTCATAACGCAAAAGGCCAACACATTTTATACATGAGAGAATGTTAGTCAGGATAAAGCACACCCTTTATATTAGATACCTGCCATTTCGACAGTATATCACCAATATCAACGCGCTGAATCTATCTCGATACTTTGAATTCTATCGAGCATTTATTCAATAGAAATCTGTACCGGATGTCTCTAACGTACATGATATGAAGTGGCTGTATAGAAAATATTAAATTCATTTACCCTCCCATAAACTGTTTCCGAGTGACCAAGAAACTTCCCTCGACATAGTTTTCACACTGGCCGCAGTCCACTGTCTCTGTATACATTTCGTAACAGTGCACGTCTCCTGACATTATCCACTCCTATTAAGTAATTTTATTTCATTTTTATACTTTTCGTTCTCTGGTTAGAGAGGGCCTATTATAGTCAGCGACTTTCCCGCGAAATACCAGGCTACCTGGTACTGGTGCAAAGACAGTCCCAGCCGCGAATAATTGGGAGAGAATTTCCAGTTCCAGTATTTTCCTACTCGTAAACCTTGGCCAGATGCGGGGGATGGGAACTATTTCTAATTTAATTCTGGTGAAATATTTCCCAGATATCAGGTATCAAATCCTATTGTATGTGGAAGTGTATTTGTGCAAGTGTATACAGTGTAGAAGACAATGACTTGCTCGACACGTGCACTCCACCTTGTAAGTGGGTGTCTGCCGTTGCCTACGTTTATGAGAATGCTCGGAGCCTACTGCTCAATGAAAGGAACAACCTCAACGTCTATCTAGAATAATTCTTTAAGTTACTGCCCTGACTTGTACTGAAATTAATCTAACCCCTACACGAAAATCATTGAAATGCATGTAATTTATGAAGGTATTTTCGTTCTGTCGTTGCAACTACAAGAAAATGCGTTTCTACTGTTGTTAACGTAACAGTGCCACTAGTTTGCCTTTGACCTACCCTTTTTTATTTTAGGTGATTGTATGAGTGTAATTCTATTTAATTATGTAATTCTATTTACATATTCTATTTAATTATGTTATAGTTTGTTTATATACTGTGTAAGAGTACTGACGGATAATGATGGAGTGTGTTTCTTGTTTTGGTTTTTTTTTAGGTGGGGGAGGGAGAAGACATGTTGAATGGTCGTAAGTGTGTAGTAGTGTGAAGTGCGATGGAGTGTCACTTGGGGGAGAAGATGAGGAGCAAGAAGTGAAATGAAATTGGGAGGGGTGTTGGGGGGGGGGGGGCATGGCTTGGATTGGAGATGGTTAAGGATGGAATAAGCTCTTTTCTGTTTCATGTAATTTCTTCAATTATTTTATATAGTGCGTGGTTTACATCATTTATTTGGTCGTTGAGCAACTGCTTATTTTGTGTTAATGTATGTGGAAATTTTCTTGGAAAGGGAGGAGGTTTCTTTACTGGTTCATTATTTGTGTCCTTATTTTTCTGTTTAGTTTGTTTACAACTGTTTTTGTGCCCATGTTTTAATGCTGTTTAATGCTGTCACATCTTCAAAGTTTACAGAAAGACAACAGCAACAGATACTACCATACACAGCTCGTCCTGTCACCCCACAACACACAAACTTACTGCATACAGAGCCAAAAATATACCAATGGATACATATGCACGTCTTGATGAGCTCAGCGTAATAAAACAACTAGTTTCAGCAAATGGCTATGATGAAGTATTAGTTGATAACCTTACGCAAAAAAGGAAAAGCGATAATAAACTACCTTCCATACATGAAATGAAAAAAAAACCACGGCTTGCATACCTTTCGCAGGCAAACTCTCCTACAAAATAGCAAACATTCTCAGACCACACAACATTAAGATTGCCTTTGCAACAGTCAACAAACTGCAACACACACAATACATACACACAGACAGATTACACAATCACGCGTCGACAAAATAGTATGTAATACCTGCAGATCCCTCTATATAGGCCGTACTGGAAGAGACTTCCAAGCAAGATACAATAAACACATAAATGCTTGCCACTCACATAAAAGGCACAGGCCACCCATTTCATGATACTGCAGAAGATATTCATATATTACATAAAGAGAATACGGGACACCAAATGGACTTATATGAAGAACTGAAAATCTTCATTCATGGCACAGCACATGGAGATGTATTATTAAATAAGCTTGAAAAAAATAGTGTTAACTTCTTCAAAAACTTCACCAACATTAAATGTTTATTTCATTGACAGAATAGTTTTCATTAAGCATTTATGTAACATTCTCCATATTGCCAATACATCTAGATAAAAGTCCTCATCTTCACAACAGGTATATATTACTATGTTTGAAGTTGTAAGTAGTTTAGCCTAGATTTTATAACTCTCTGGAAAGATATTAACAGTCTGAATATGTAAGTAGTTTATCTTAGATTTTAAAACCCTTTGGAAAGATGTAAACAGATGTTTGGGGAAATGCTAAGCTGTGATTTCCCTGTTACTGTGCTCTTTGTGCCAGAAAATGAAATCGCCAACAGAAATGTAAGCGCCGGCCGAAGTGGCCGTGCGGTTAAAGGCGCTGCAGTCTGGAACCGCAAGACCGCTACGGTCGCAGGTTCGAATCCTGCCTCGGGCATGGATGTTTGTGATGTCCTTAGGTTAGTTAGGTTTAACTAGTTCTAAGTTCTAGGGGACTAATGACATCAGCAGTTTTAAGTCGCATAGTGCTCAGAGCCATTTGAAGAAATGTAAGTAAACGTAATAATATATTACCTAATCATTCTATTCACATAATGTACACACTGTAACAGATTTATTCTCCCATAGATATTTATATTTCGATTATTAACCGCACTGGCACACACAGCTGATTTAAATAACCTATCAGCTGATGTATAAGTAACCGTGTAATGCGCCTGACCATGACAGCATGCTGCCGAAATGCATTGTGCTAGTAAAACACTAGTAAAAAGTGACTGCAGCAGTATAAATTACTCCACAAAAAATACCAAAGATATGCTAGCAGATGGCATTTCCCGATGTAGGCGAGAAACCAAGCGGAAATCACCGTAAGCAAAAAGCCACATATTGCTAATGAACTGTTTTTCGATCTTAAAAACAAATCAATATGGCCTTACAAATGAAGCATGCAATTTAAACCATAATCTGACTTAAACTGTTCTTTACCTGAATAAACTATATTTATTCCCTGAAACCTTTTATCTTTAACATGAATTTACTTTCAGGCTTACACCCTGAAACTAAAACCTATGTTGTTGAACATCTGGCCTTGGAGCCCAACTCTGCCTGGTGTACCGAAAAGGAACACATATTTCCTTTAGCAGTTTTAGCAGACGTTTGTAATTACAAGTTTGGGGAGTCATGCGAAAAAAAAATACCGAAACTAACAGTCCTAAGCGATATTGTGTAAACAACTATATTGTAAGACAAATTATAAAATGCAATTTGAGCTCCGATTACAGAAAGTATACAGTATAAACAATAAAGACGATTAAGGAAGATACTAGTCCCACGAAATATTGTATTTCCGCAACATAGTCTCACGTGCTTGCTAATGGTCCACAGCGATAGCAAAGTTGTATCATCAAATAACTCGGCATATATTCACTCCTTTTATATAAGTGGTAAGCTGAAGGCCATTAAAAACACGTACACGGATAATGAAGATTTCCGTTACCAAACGCCAAATCACGTCCTTCCTGAGCTACAGTCATGAGCCAAGTGGCGCCTGCTCGCATGATGACTTTATCTACGTTTCTGACATCAGAAAAAGACGTCACATTCCCTGACTAAACTCATCGAAGAAAACAAATTAACGCACTCGCTTCTCAGGCGAAAATAATTTCCTGCTTCAGGTATATCGATAGTGCAGATATCTTCGCTTCAACAAACATTTTGCTAGCTAAATCCTGATGTATTACTGGCAACGTGATGAAAGTGAGTGTGACGAAAATTTATTTCCGTACATAGTGGCATCACTACATCCATGCTGCTGTCGACTGCAGATAATGACTTTTATTAAACGATGAACACCGAATGTTTGAGACAGTTGTCAAGCTGTCTCCTGCTCTTTGGGTCATATGTTGTCTTCTATCTAGACTCAATAATTGTATGTCATCTAAACTTAAACATCTCTACCTCTGTTCAGTGTCCGCTGCCAGTTTCAATATTCACGAAGCGCTCATCTTTTCTGACACAGAACTCCACTTACCTACCTTCTGTCCTTCCACAAATTTTCCATTTCGCAAAATAGTCCAAAATGAGGCCACAGTTTGCATAATTATCGCTTATGAGACAAAAATATCTACTCTCTTCCCTATATACAGCAAATCTTTGTAAAACATTTATTCTTCGTAATCGTCTTAGGAACATAAAACAAGAAAACTTCACTTTATGGGGAGGATTCATATACATATAGGAAGAAACTGGTTCTGGACGAAGAAGACTGATTAACTGTTTGATAAAGCGGTGGAGAAGAGTTACGGGCAAGCGAATCATATACCAGTATGTACTTTCACAGACAGTTCGGAACGCAGGTGACTTCAAGAGAGACGTGGCGCTGTACCCGTGTTTTTAGTTAGTGTAATTAAGTAGGCTTGCAGTATTCAAAAACCTTATGTTTCATTAGTTGTACATATATTTTTCTTCAATGACAAACAAAATAAATAGAAAGTCAAAATATATGACGGGCAAGCAAACATCTTTTTAGGGGAAAACTGCACAAAAGGATAGAAATACATATAAACATGGAATGTATAAAAAGTAGTAACAACATTGTTGTAGTTCACATCAGACTATATCGATATACGTTCATCTTATTAAATGCCCTCAACGTAATCGTCCTTCACGTCGTTCATCCTCTCCTATAGAGATGGAAAGCATTGTACTCTATCAGTACATCCATCTCTGCCGATGTCTCGCAAGGTTCACCTATTGGCACAGATGATGTCTTCTCTTGTAAAATGGAAATGAGCATTTGGCATCATTGGCCGGGAGGTCCCTTATGGCGCAGGTCCGGCCGCCTTGGTGCAGGTCTTATTACATCCGGCACCACACTGGGCGACCTGCGCGCCGGATGGGGATGAAATGATGAGGAAGACAACAAAACACCCAGTCCCTGATCGGGGAAAATCCCCGACCCAGCCGAGATTGGAACCCAGGCCCGGAGGACGGCAATCCGTCACGCTTACCACTCAGCTATCGGGGCAGACATGGCTTCTCTTGTGTTGTAGAGGATGTCCCGAAAAGGTTCCTTAATGTTGACGAACTGGTCGTAATCGTTTGGACACACATTGGGGTGAATGCGGTGGATGTTCCAGTAACTCCCACACCCACCTACGCAGAAACTCTTGCATGGAGTTCGGCGTGTGGCATCGCGCATTGTCATGAATGACGGATGGGATGCAGTGACAGAAAGAAACATTATTGCGCTCTCCGACTACATGCCACCCCAAATTCATACTCGTTGTTCGTGTTTGCTGAGTGTACTGTTAGGGCGCTTGAAATGTCCTCCAGCACTTTCAGACAGGACAACAGCAGATGACTGAAACACAGCCGTCATCGCTCAGTGCACTACTTTAACTGATATTGTCCTATCATCTAAAGACAGTGGCCATGTCATGTGATGCACGTACTTCACGTTATGGCAGTGTTGTAGCACTTTTTATCCAACCCATTTATATACGGTCCAGTCACATTAATGAGACTACCGTCTGTCTGCGACGTCAACGTGAGATAATCACTCACAGACGGCAAGTGGCAGCAGTAGCAGTGGAGGGTATATAAAGCGTGTCGGGAGAACGCGGCGCCGGCCGCGGTGGTCTCGCGGTTCTAGGCGCTCAGTCCGGCGCTCAGTCCGGAACAGCGCCAGCCGCTACGGTCGCAGGTTCGAATCCTGCCTCGGGCATGGATGTGTGTGATGTCCTTAGGTTAGTTAGGTTTAAGTAGTTCTAAGTTCTAGGGGACTGAAGTCCCATAGTGCTCAGAGCCATTTGAACCATTTTTTTTTTTTTTTTTTTTTTTTTTTTTTGAGGACGCGGCAGATAGTGCTGTCCTTGTCGTAAAGAGGAAACGGAGTGATTTATCTGACTCCCAAAAGAGCAAGATCATAGGATTTCGGGCCACTGGTGAAACATTTCCATAAAGGCCAAGCTTGTAACTGTACACGCGCCGCTGTGTCAAACTCTATCGTGCATGACAAAATGGCACTAACCAAAACTGGCGCCGAGACAAATGTGTTGCACCAAGGGCCACAGATGACTGGGGCGAACGACGGATGTGGAGATGTCTACGGGCGAATAGATGATGAGCAGCTGAACACCTAGATGAACGAAGGGGCTACCAACAGTGTCTCGTTCAGTGAACGTTGCTGCGTATGGTTCCCTGCACCAGGCGTCTGGTTCACGCACCCATGCTGACGGCTGTTCATCGGCGTGGAACGCAACTGGACATCCACTGAGTGGAACAGTGACCTTTATAGATGAGTCTCATTTTATGCTCCATCGGACAGACTGCCGTAGGCGTGTACGGCGTGACAGGTCTGAAAGCAAACACACGACAACAATCGTCGGAAGGCCCCAGGCAGGAGGACGAGCGTTGTGGTACGTGGAACGTATGTTTGTGGCCGGTCGAGTGGCCGTGCGGTTCTAGGTGCTGCAGTCCGGAACCGCGGGACTGTTACGGTCGCAGGTTCGAATCCTGCCTCGGGCATGGATGTGTGTTTTGTCCTAAGGTTAGTTAGGTTTAAGTAGTTCTAAGTTCTAGGGGACTGATGACCTAAGATGTTAAGACCCGTAGTGCTCAAAGCCGTTTGAACCATTTTTTTGTGTTTTGTGGCGCTCCCTCGGTGATTTCGTCATACTGGAAGGCACAATGCGTCAACACAAGTATGTATCTATTCCTGGAAACCCAGCCCCCTCCTCCTTCATACAATTTGTTTTCCCTCAGTGTGATGGCCTCCACTAATAGGATAATTCGACGTGTCACACAGCTGGCAGTGTATGTGCGTGGTTCTACGAGCACTAGGATCAGTATAACGTACTTTCTTGGCCATCAAACATCCCTGATTTATGCACAATCGAGAATCTGTGAGACCACCTCTATTGGATAGGGCTATTTGCGCAGTGGATCCTCCAGAGAAATCTTGCGCACTGCAGTCGACATGGCTCAACATCCATATCTTCCAGAACCACATTGACTTTATTCTTGCACGTCTCGCAGGGGCCCTCACTGGAAAATGTGATTATTCAGGCTTTAGGCAGATGGTAACATTAATGTGACTGGACGGTGTGTTTAATAATGCCGTGAAGTGAGTTGTAGTCACGCTTTTGATTTGCTGCATATTATGGGATGAATTATATTTATGCTTAATCTGTGAGGCCGTTGTAAGTTTCTGGTCGTATACGCTACTAATCTGAGTTCAGATAGTAAGTCCTTAGTTCCTTCTGCGATTGGACGCGAATACTGAATTATTTCATTATAACACCCGACAATCGCCAACATATTCGATCTTCGTCGGTGTGAAAAAGTGTTTGACGTGTAATAGCGAAGTTGACAAGTCACCACACCTCTATCGAAAAACAAATAAAACACGTACATGATTAAACATATAAATGGCGTATGTTATACATTTAAATATCGTGTCATTGCGTTACATGTTTCGCATACTTATTTCGATGCTTTTTAGTAGGAACGGGACTTTGTCTCGCTCAAAAATTTCCAAGAATAATTTCCAAATTCTCGAAAATCTCATAGAGCATTTCGAGAAATGTTGGTTTGTGAGACGTCTTCTACGTCGCGCACGCAAATGAACCTACTACTCTGTTAATGTGAGTACTTTTGGGTTAATTCAAAACCTCTGTAAAAAGAGTTTTGGTCAAGCCGAGAACCGACAAACTATGACTGAAACGCTGTAAAATACAGTTGTCATGCGAAACCGTCTGCCGACGCAGTTACGAACATCGATATGCGGCTATAAACGGTCGCATTTTGGCTTGATAATAACGTGGAACTAACAGTTAGTCCACAAGAAGAACTAGACACAGTTTCGATGGCCTTGAGGAACAAACACATTGCCGGCCTCTGTGGCCAAGCGGTTCTAGGCGCTTCAGTCCTGAACCGCGATAGTGCTGCGGTCTCAGCTTCGAATCCTGCCTCGGGCATGGATGTGTGTGACGTCCTTGGGTTAGTAAAGTTCACTTAGTTCTAAGTCTAGGGACTGATGACCTCAGATGTTAAGTCCCATAGTGCTCAGAGCCATTTGAACCATTTGAACAAACACATTTTATTGTTTTCTATTCAATAACGCTGTTTCTTCTGTCCTTCGTATTAGCGTCTTATTAATGTTTGTTCTAAGCTTTGTATTCAAAACTATATCCCTAAGTAAAAAAAAAAGCGCCAAAGATAAAAAGAACAGTTTTCGGCACATGTCCAGTGAGTTCATAATTTATTCAGCTCTTAACGAAGCGGTATTCTTTAATGTACAGAAGATATGTTTCGAAGATGGTCGGTAATAACCAAAGTTAAGAGACTGTTGTAATGGTAGCACAGCGATTCCATTATTTTGTTGGTCTCTCACATGTTCGGAAGAAGTTATCGGAGCGACGAAGTATAGTGGCATTATTGGAAACTGCGAGGTGGATGTAGCCATAATGTAACGGTTAAAGATCCGCTTCATAGCGACGCTCTTGCAAGTGCCGATAACGGGAGGGAACGGTTACGAGGCGGTGTGTGAGGAAGGCGGAGCGCTGCGTTAAGTCCGCTGCTTGCCGCCGTCCGGACGGCCACTTCGCGCTCTTGCGGCGCACGTAATGAGCTGAGGGCGGCCCTTTCGCAGGCGCTGATTTAACTAAGCAAGGGCCCCGTAAAACCGACATAAGGAAGAACCTGCTTCCCCGCTGACTCCGGCGCTGCTTCTCGCCAGACTGTTCCGGTCTCCATCAGACCGCCACACTTCCAGCTCCAAACGGTTATCTACAGCTGATGGTCCAAACAGTTTAAGGCAGTGCTCGACTCGTCTCAAAGCCACGGCAAAACAAACATATTCGTCGTCTTATAGTACGAAAACCAATGACTGACACAGCAGAAAGTTTCATTTACTAAAAACGTTTACCTTTTTAAGACGAGTGTTCAGAAAGTAATGCAACACATTTCCTTTGTAGGCAAATTACTGTTGAAAATATACAGAATTTGTTGCAGAGTATCGTGGAATGTTCCCGTTTCAGCCCCTGCAGTTCCGTGAAGTTCGGATAGGTGGCGCCGCTATACATAGCCACCCACCTCTGTAACGGAGATGCATTCCAAGCATGGAGCTGTCATTGAGTTCCTTTCGGTGGAAAACTAGTCCATCGACGATATTCATAGCCGCTTGCGGAATGTGTACGGAAAACTGGTAGAGAACAGAAGCACGGTGAGTCGTTGGGCGTGGTATCTGTCGTCATCGCAACAAGGACGCGTAAAACTGTCCCATCTCCCGCGTGCTGGCCGGCCAAACGCAGCTGTGGCTCATGCAGAGTTGGGACGTGCGGACATTCGTTCGAGGTGATCGACGGATCACAATAAACACCTTGCTCCATAACCAGACGCCTCTTTTGGTAATGCTAACGCAGTCGTCCACCAGTTAGGGTGCTCGAAAGACTGTGTCCGCTGGGTTTCTTGCCGCCTGAGAGCACACCATAAAGAACAACGAAGCATCATCTTTGCCAAATTGCTTGCACGTTACGAGTCTGATAGTGACAGTTCTTCGTCCAACATCGTCACAGGCGAGGAAACATTGGTTCATCGCTTCGAACCGAAAACAAAACGGCAGTCCATGGAGTGGCGTCACACCACTCTTCGTCCGAAAAAAAAGTTAAAATCCGCGCCCTCGGCCGGAGAAGTCATGACGACTCTCTTCCGGAACTCTTAAGGGGTTGTTCTATTTGAAGTTCTGCCTCATGCTGCAACGATTAACTGGGACGTATATTATGCTACCCTTAGAAAATTGTAGAAACGACTTTGTTCGTCATCAAAAAAATGGAAGCAAACTTCACCTTCTCCATGACAATGCAAGGGGCCTCACACAAGTCTAAGTAGCCGAGAGGAGTTGAAAGAGCTACAGTGGACCTTCCTCATCCACCCTACAGCCTGGATCTCGCACCTTCCGAAAAAAAAATGGCTCAAATGGGTCTGAGCACTATGAGACTTAACATCTGAGGTCATCAGTCCCCTAGAACTTAGAACTACTTAAACCTAACTAACCTAATGACATCACACTAATTCATGCCCGAGGCAGGATTCGAACCTACGACCGTTGCGGTCGCGCGGCTCCAAACTGAAGCGCCTAGAACCTCTCGGCCACTCCGGCCGGCGCACCTTCGGGCTTGCATATGTTTGATCCGATGAAGGACGAACTCCAAGGGAAGCAGTCCGTGGGAGATGGGGAGGTTGATGAGGCAAGACGCTGGCACCGACGACAACCAGTAGCGTAGTAAAATGTGGGCTTAAAGGCCCTCCCAGTAAAGTGGCGTCAGGCTTTTGCATTGAATGGAGGTTATACTGAAAGACAGAGCTCTGTAGCCAAAAGAGTGTGGGATAATACGCTGTATTGGAGTTATGAAAAAAAAACTACTTTTGTGAAAAAAAAGTGTTGCATTTCTTGTTGAACACCCCTCGTAGTTTAAGGTAGCGCTCAAATCGTCTGAAACGTCACGGCAAAATAACATATGCATCTCAAAGTAAGCAAAACTAATGGTTGGCACAAGGGAAAAACTTCGTCGTACTAAAAGCGTTTATATCTTTACATATATCTTGTTCCAAATTTCTCAGGTAATTTCCGTGAAAAAAACAACACGAAAACTTCGAGTCTCTAAATGGTTAAAGATTCTATAAAATTAGAAGCTATGTTGAATTAGGATACATTTCAGTTGCTAGCCACGTGGCAGAGCTTACGGCCCGTCTGAGTGCAAAGAACATGAAAGTATGGTCACTTCCGATTTTTCAATCAGATTCTTCCGTTATCTCACGGAGTAGTATTAGCAGATACTTCGCAAAGATACTCAGGAAAGATATTACTACAGGCAATCATGATCTTTGGGGGGTATCTCTACGCTGTTTGTGGAACCTTTGGTCACGTGATTCCGAGTAATGAGCCAACCAGTGTCAAGGAGGCTTGAAAGCACCATGTCGAGTTGCTTTCAAATACACTTGTTCCCGGAGCCTCGTAGAGACAGCTAGTTAGTGTTAAATACGTTTCCCGCGACTTCGCAATTTCTAGGGTCATATGCGCATTCGCTGTTTCTTGGTGAGATTGTTCTGTTTGTTGGGACATTCGAAGAGGTAATTCATATGGAGAGGAATACTATTAAATGATTCGTGAAGTGCTCTCATACTACAGCTAGATTTTCATTAGTTTCGTCCTGCTAAACTTGCTATGAACCACGGAAGCGAATACGTCTTTGTAAAGACAATCGATACCAACCTGGTAACAGAATCGAGACTTTATCACTGTGCACACATTTCAATCGTTTTTTCCCACAACATGATTTACTGTGACTCGTATGTAGAACTGATGTCATGTGATGGTATTATATTCGACTTGACTCGTCGGTCTCTTGGTGATGCGAAAGACTCGTGTGTTTCAGTGTTCATACGATTTTGGGCCAGTTACAGAATTTAAATTCATTTACTATTTCTCATTTCTACTTTCCTGATTCCTTTGTTGAAATACGTAAGTGTGAATTGGCACAACCTTTTGTCCTCCTCCATTTCATGATCACAGTTTACGAGACGTAATCTTCTCATCGGATCACTGCGGCGTTCGATGATTCTTTCTTCACTTGTCTGGTGATATCCATCACCTTTAGTAACATATATCCTATTCTGACGCACGCTATTTCACATAACTAGGTAGCTTCTGACGATGGATGCAGGTTCGGATAATGCTGTGGCTGATTCTGCAAAAGTGTATTGATTCAAAGCTCACAAATTATTTCAAGTAGACTGTTATGTCGAGGTATTTATTATAAGCTGGCAAACGATGCATATTCAAATATTTCGAACTGTGTCATGATTCTACCGACTTTAAGTTGTGCTGTTAACTGTTAGTCTGTGTTCCATATTTGACTGTTGGGATTACAGTACTGAGTCCACCTACGAAAGCACAATGAACAAATATAAGCTGCTCACTGCAGCACTTGAAATATGACTATGACCTTGTCATTGTTTTTTGTGTTCACTTTTACTCCAGTTCTTACACTATGCCTAATGTGTTTCCGTTCGATTTTAATATGGGGGGGGGGGGGGGGGGGGGGAAGGGGTCTGCTGCTCATGTAGCTCTTTTCTCTCACCGCAGTCAGACTGGATTGTTACAAGGCATAGTTTCTTCGTGCCAGGACAAGACAGGTTTACTCAAGATAAGTTGCTTCGCTTCAGACAGCACGCCACATAAAAACATAGGCACCCAATCACGGGTTCACTACATCTGCTGCCAAGAGCAATTCCGACACAGTTCTTGAGTCCACTGATGGAATCGCCAGACCACAGCAAATTTCCTAAGACCAGTGAGAGGGGAAGAGACTCCTACTCAAAGAAAGGATAAAAGACTGCAAGCCTCTGTGTAAGTCTTGCTGCGTTTCGCTGCGGTCTCCTGGCCTTGCAACCTTCCTGTACCTAACAGCATCGATTGTGAACGGTCTCACGGAGTTTCAGAAATCATCAAATGTACCATTTACGAATACTGTAAACAGTAAAGCCCCTGTGAAGGTCCATTGAGGTAACCAAGACATTATTCACATCTGTCGATTTGGATCCGCTAAGTACGACATGTTGATTTGTCTGCAGGAAGTCTTGAATCAAATCACTAGTCTGGCTCAATACTCGGTATTTTTTAAAAAAAACTACAGTGCAGAATCGTATCGAATACTTTCCTAAACTCAAGGAACGCGCCACCAACTTGGCGCCGTTGTCCACGGCGCTGTGGGTCTCATGAGCGAATAGGTGACTTTCATAAATTGCCTGTTATTTTTTATAGACAAGGACTTTGTTCTTCAAGTGGCCGTAATAGTTAAACGTCGAAGCTGTGTTACTGAAATTAGTCTTAGTTTTTGTAAGTAGTGTTCATATTATCGCCCGTCCGTAAGAAGAATATATTTCTGTTTAATCACGACACTGTTGTTACTCATTACTATTCAGAAACATATAAACTTAATATCATCTTCCTTATCACACGTTTTCTTTTCAAAAAACGTAATCCAAACATTGGCTGTTTTACTGTCTTTGACTCATCTGAAAGTCAACAAATACATATACAGTTGAAGTGACAATATGGCGGTGGCAAACCATAAATCTCCAAGCTATAACATGAATACAGATAAGAAGATACATTGAGTGAATGAGTGAGTGAAAGACTGAGAGAGAGAGGTCAGAGTGAGGAAGAGAGAGAGAAAGAGTGGGAGTGACTAAGAAAGAGACTGATGGAGAGAGAAAGAAAGATAGGGGAGGGGGAGGAAGACGGGAGAAAGAGTGGATGGGCGAAGAGAAGATGACAAGCGATTCTTGATTACCAGACTGTGTGAAAATTCTTATTATGACGTTTAGAAATTAATTGATCTATGCCATACAGTTCTAAGATTTTGCATGAGACAAGTTTGCTGAACATTTTACATCTGGTGCACTAGGTCGTACACTGATGGGTATGAAACATGATTACGCCAATACAATCAAATTATTTTGAAGAAAAGGCACAATTCTTTCCTTTGATCACAAATGCTTTTAACAACTGGTGAAATTATATTTTGACGACAGAATTTTCCGACTCTTAATCCGTTTGCGATCTTTTTGTGGTAGATAGTTGGTTCTGTAGAATACAATTGGTTCACTACAATACAGTCAACGAGGAAACTGTTAAAAAGCCCTATTATTCTGTAGTTAATGTATACATGATAGTACGGTAGCTAACGTTTATTTCCACGTGAAATCCATAAAATTTGTTGATTTGTAAGAGTTCATATTGAGGAACCATTACAAAATATACTCGAATAGCCGGTCGGGGTAGCCGAGCGGTTCTAGGCGCTACAGTCTGGAACCGCGCGACCGCTACGGTCGCAGGTTCGAATCCTGCGTCGGGCATGGATGTGTGTGATGTCCTTGGGTTAGTTAAGTTTAAGTAGTTCTAGGTTCTAGGGGACTGGTGACCTCAGGAGTGAAGTCCCATAGTGCTCCGAGCCATTTGAACATATACTCGAATAACTCACAATCAACATTTATATCCAGTATTCTTCGTGTTGTTTGATGTTGACGGCAGAGAGTGAGGAAATTTTAGGGAAAATAACAATTTAAAAAAATTCAAAAATCTTAGAAATTATAACACTTCCGATTTCTGCACCAAACTTTCCCTATCTTTCTTCAAATATTTCAAATGGCCCTAAGCACTGTGGGACTTAACATCTGAGGTCATCAGTCCCCTAGACTTAGAACTATTTAAACCTAACTAACCTAAGGACAACACACACATCCATGCCCGAGGCAGGATTCGAACCTGCGACCGTAGCAGCAGCGCGGTTCCGGACTAAAGCGCCTAGAACCACTCGACCACAGCTGCCGGTACCTTTCTTCAAGTGACAAGATGGAATGATGTTGCTTACAACCGCTCAGGCATTTAATATCTAAGGCCTCGATTCTGGGGCTAAATGTAAATTATTGGAATAAATTTCAAACTTTTTCTTCTGTCAGCTCGGTTCAACATTTTTCTTTTGTACCACTCCCTGTGGTAACATATATAAACCCATATTTTGGCTATGATATTTCAGCATGCGTAAAAACAGCTTCGGAAACTCCTTTTCCCTTTTGACTTTATTTCCGCCTAGAAAGACTACGCCACTCCATGCAAGCCAACAGTAACACTAGTTTGCTTTAATTCTGATTTTAGATTGTTTCAGGACTGTGTCGTTATGTGGGAGGAGGCAAAACAGAGAAAATTCTGCGATTTGTTCAAATGTTCAAATGTGTGTGAAATCTTATGGGACTTAACTGCTAACGTCATCAGTCCCTAAGCTTACACACTACATAACCTAAAGTATCCTAAGGTCAAACGCGCACACCCACGCCCGAGGGAGGACCCGAACCTCCGCCGGGACCAGACTGCAGTGCCCGAGACCGCTCGGCTAATGCCGCTCGGCTGTGTTTTGTAAATGGGTTTTTATACGATCCGTGGTACATACATAAGACAGAAGTAAATAACACGTTAGATATAGGAAAAAAGACTTTTCCCACCGTCATCAGTTACCGTGTAGTGTTTATCTATCCCATTAACTTATAGTAACATGGGTTCGCAGTCTGTATGACTTGTTTAAATAACGTTGTTTTCCATTTACGGCAGCATAAATCTTTAATATACGAAAGAGCAACGGCAATAAAAATTAGAAGAAATTGATGTCCTTTAAACAATTTATCTGCTCCTACACGGCACTTTTCTTCTGTGAACTTTTGGCTCAAAAATGGTTCAAATGGCTCTGAGCACTATGCGACTTGACTTCTGAGATCATCAGTCGCCTAGAACTTAGAACTAATTAAACCTAACTAACCTAAGGACATCACACACATCCATGCCCGAGCAGGATTCGAACCTGCGACCGTAGCGGTCGCTCGGTTCCAGACTGTAGCGCCTAGAACCGCACGGCCATTCCCGCCGGCTGTGATCTCTTGCAGACTAACTTCAGATACAAGTCGAAACGACGGTGGACAACAATGGAATAAATTTTCGGTGCGAATACCCATACAATGTTTGAAACGGTATTTTCAATCGGGAAATGGAGTGATGTGACCGTGGTGGTCTAGTGGGGACAGCACTAGTCTTCGGTCCTGGATGTCCCAGGTTCAGTGCCGTATAGGGGAGATCCATTGCGTTCTGAATGGCCCCAGGTCCACTCCATCTCCTATCAAAAGAGAACCGGGGATCTTCTCAGGGGTAAAAGGCGACGGGATCGACGAGCCCGCCACACTCCCCCTGCTAGTGCCGCAGCAAGAAATCGCTGCACTCTGCCTGCAGTGAGACCATTAGCCTGGTCATAGGCTTGTGCAACAGACAACAAGAAAAAAGGAACGTACAGTATCAGATCATATGGTGAACAGAGTGAAACGAGGACATCGTGGTTTTATCGGAGACGTTGCTTGTGGACGGTATTAGTCGACCACAATATTAATGCATCTTGGAGTGAGCGCGCATCGCTCAGCTTACCGCGAGTCAGGGCGTAATAAGGGCTGGTAGTTGTACATGCACAGCGTTGAGAGTGCTATGCGTTTTCCTTAGTTACCACTTTGTTTACTGTGACGGCACAGAGTGTTTCCGACAACGGCCAAGTGCTATAATATGGTGGTGAAGTAATAATTAGCGAGATACTGAAAGGGGCAGGTTGGTACGTTATACGAGGCACTGCAATAACAGCGGCGCGACTGTTAGCAGCTGGTTCTGGGGCGGAGATCGCTGAGGCCCGGGAGCGAGTAGCGGCTGCCGTATATATTTGGTACCGGCTGTCCGACCCACTCAAAGAAAATGGCCATAATTTGTTAAGAGCCGGAGATATTTATTGCCGCGTGACAAGTGCGCCTTCACCAGAAATAAACGCCCGGTGGCGCGGCGGCGCCTTTGATGCGGCAGCGCGCTCACGCCCGGCGCGTCGCCTGGTCCGGGCTGGGAGGACTCGCAGGTGCCGAGGGCCGAGGGCTGAGGGCAGAGGGCTGAGGGCGACCGGCGGCGACTCTACCCGAGCGAACACTGTACTCCTCTCGAAAAGGTGCACTAGAGGCAAGGGGCGGTGTTAACTGTGCACTCTCAGATTCTCGGCGTGGGGGCCGATGGGAATAACTGTTTTGACAAATCGGACGACGGCGAGTGCTCATACAGTGCCACGGTTGTAGCCATACCGTTTTGCGTGTTAGCGTTTTCTGTTAATTGCCATTATTGGGGCACGCATTTTAATAAGAGGTCACTTTTTCCCATGAATTTTGGGATGAATTTTAGAATAATTTATGCCTGAATTCAGGTACTTTAGTCTAGAATAATCTGTTTTCATTGTACATATAAAGTTACATTTACACCTTTCTAAGTAACACGTCATATTTCGGTCAACTTTTGCCATAATACGTCATATTTCACCAAACTCGTACCAAAAATGTATATATCTGTTGTATCTTTACGGACACAAGAATAAAATCCTGAAAATTTTCCAAAGTGACAAGTTTTATTTCATTGTTTGAGGCTACCTCATTATCGTAGAGGCTCAGCATGGTTCAGAAATATCAACTGTGTAAGTAGGCTGTTTAGGTTTTTATGTTGGTAACGCCATGTAGCGCTCTATATGAAAATCACTGACTGTGCTGTTGGGCCATTCTTTTGTAGGGATTATTGAAAGTCAGATTGCGTTGCACTAAAAATATTCTGTCAGTTTAGTGTTGATCAGAATAGGTAAAGAGCGAAATGTCTGAGTACGTTCAGTTTTGCTCAGCTGTTTGAAAATCAAATAGCGTAAGACTTTTATCAGCACAGTAATTCATAAATGTTTCAAATGGGACGTTTCAACTGTATATGATTAAGGTCTATCTTCAACCGTGCAATCATTCGTCAAGGACTTGTGTGAGATGATGGTGTCTTGCAACGTCCAATTGGAGGAGCAGACGAACTCACGCTTCCGACAGATCTTGGAGAAATACACTACACATCCAGTTCCAGATGAGTCTTTACTGAGACAGAACTATTTCTGCTCAGCGACCAGGAGGCGCTCCACAAAGTACGAACTGGTGTTGCTGACCACAACGTTTGGGTGTACATACACAACATACAGACAGTAGCTCATTTGCACCTTGTTATACCTATATGTTGGTTAACTTGATATGGTTCTTATATTTTGGAAATACCATTTTGACTATCCGGATGATTTGGAAATGGGTCCCGACCCGAAACTAGTCATCAAGTAAACAAAAGTGAAATTTGCAGGTTTGACTATTTTCCGTTGTATTGATTAACTGGAAATTTGTCGAAGTTCCTATGGGACCAAACTGCTGAGGTCATCGATCCCTAGGCTTACACAATACTTAATCTTACTTAAACTAACTTACGCTAAGGACGACACACACACCCATGCCCGAGGGAGGACTCGAACCTCCGTGCGAACCATGGAAAGGCGCCATAAACCGCGTACCTACCCCGCGCGGCTATTGATTAATATAAGTTGCTACCAAGCAATTATTCTAGTGTGCTGGAAGCTCATACTTAGGGTCGTGTATGAGCAAAACAGGACACATATATGTTGAGGTCTTCTCGATAGAATACGACACGACTTATAAACTTGACTTTAGTGGCATAATAAACAGATTTACTTTTCTCGAAGCAAGAAAATGCAAAGTAATGTTGTAATAAAACCATGGTTCCTGGAAATGAGGATTTTCTCGACTCTAAATTATAGCTCTTTCTGTTTTATTTCTAATTAACAACGTGCGCAATATTAATAATATATGAGGATCAAACAAAATTTATTCCTTATTACACATCACACTAACAGGAATCTATGAAACGGAAATGGTTTGGCAGACGACGACTGTGGTAAGTCTTGACAGCACTGGACGAAGACCCGGAATATGATTCGGTGAACGCGTGCAGGATAAAACTATAATATTTGCGGAAGTCGTACCATGATTGCCGAAGGGTTAGTTTCTAAAGTTAGAAAACGCTACAGAAGATTATGCGTTTACGTCTACCGCCAAACTTGAAAGCAAAATGAACCTTTGGTCACAGGCGAGTTTTCGGAATGGAGCTTGGAATTACTGAATCTCGTTAAAAATGACTCGATTTCCCCTATAGTTCGTCTTGATGTTGCTGCTAGATCTCACCATCTTGATTTGCAGGTGAGGCCTGAAGTGGTAACAACATCAAGGATTGGTTTTGTACCAACAACTTGCTTCTGCAGCTAAGTACAAATCAACTGGAGAAATATCATATCTGCTCGATGGGGCGCTTTGTTAGGGAGGCTCCCGTCTGAAGAGAACGTCTTGTGATGGCTCCTCTCTGTAGATTAATTTTTTTCGGTCTGATTCGTACAGGAAGACTCGGGTCTCTACGTATTTCTTCCGCCACGCGACGCGGATTGGCTCCGAGGGCTGGATGAAACGCTTCAATGTGAGACATTCCATTACCGCTATTGAGCTGCGTTTGCATCGCTTTTGTCCATAACATCTACGGTATAGATTCTGGGGAAAAGAATGAGCAGCAGAGTGTTACGTTAAACAGCCATAGTGGCTCCTTCACATAGGCAAATACTGTCATTTCTCAATATATGCTTTTCATTTCATACATCTGTAGGTATGCTATTTGTATGTACTGTTCTGGTAGTGGTATCAGTAATTTAGCAAAAATCACCATTAGTTCGTATGACTTCTTCGAATACTCGTAAGTGTCGTTAACAATCCCATTCCGTTCACTCGGCATAACACCCATGCTCTGAATTCACAATGTAGTTATATAGTTCACTTATTTTCCTCTAAGCTTCAAACCACTATTTAATTAGTTAAACATACATTAATAATTCCTAAAGCTGCATTAGTGTTCAATACGTGTTAAATACTGAGGTGCATAATAATCATGGTAATTATCGCGATATTAGCTGTCAGAGATACTGCTACACTTCCGATCCTATTCTGTGCTTCGGAACTCTGTCTGCCATTTAACTGTCACCAATCTTCTAATAACTTCCACTGAGCTATACAAATGGCCATTTAAAGTTGCCTAGCTAATCTTCATGCAATTAGGAAGTCTTAAAGTTAAAGAATGCCGTATCAACAAATTCTCGCTACTGAATAATCTTAACATGTCTTCTCGGAACTTACTACGTACGTATCACTTACCAAAACGTACAGATCTTATACATCACAACTTCGTAATGTTGACAGCTCGGACATCAGATACAGAAGTGAATACTGTTATACGTTCATTTATTAGCAAGACATTTTTAGTAATTAAATTTAGTCTCGACGATGTCATCTAGGTTGCGTAACCGCAACAGCGGCCGGTATACCCTCTGCAACACCCTCTGCAGCGAACTCGATCGTGGGTCATGAAACAAATACGAAACAAAAATTTTCAATGCATGAACTCATATAAAACCTATAATAAATAATCATAACATATAACCCTAGTTGCGCGGTGTTGCTCAACGGAACATATGAGTGTTCGTTACGATATATTGTAAACACTGCACACTCCCACTGCTAGTTGAGCGACTCCAGGTTTAAATAACAATTAATAGTTTACGACAGATGCTCAAGCATCTTGTTCCTTTTTATGACCTTATTTGACTATACAGGTTCCTTTATTCGTGTAATACATCCATTTGTACACTTTATCTGTACTGTTTTACTTTGAGCAACAATGTATCATTTACTCGCACATTATTCGTAAGTTAAAGAAGTTAACTCTCATTTCAGAGCCACAGTAACTTATTGTTCCTTTATTTGATTCCGGTGTATTAATCGTTACTACTTGGGTAAATATATAAATTTCTTGAATCTTAGCGATCTTTCCGTCGATCTCCCTTTTTACTGAGTACATGTTGCTTAGTTGCTGAACATTCACATTTCCTTTCAGCAAAGGTCACACTATTATAGTATTTGGTGAAACAATTGCCGTGTCATATTATCCATCACATGGCCATTATCATGCTATTTTATGGAGCATGAATCCATTGCTTTACTTACTAGTTTCTATAAAGTATAGTTAAACCTTTGCTTTTTTTTATTATACGGGAATAAAACTAATCGGCAATCTTTCTATTAAACAGATTTTTTGTGTTTTTTTACTGTCGATGACCACCATATGCTACTATATGTTTCGGTGGAATCTCTCAGTCAGGACTGTTACTTCTCCACTGGCCAATAATATGTTTACGCCATCTAATTTTTACTGATAGAACATGGAAGACATTACTTCCGCTGATATGGTCTGCCTCAAAATTCTGCTTCATTATTTTTGCCACATGGCATTAGTAGAGTTCCGCTTCTGGTCTGGTTCCAGGAATTTGTAATAACACTTCCTATGGGATACTGCGACCCCTCTGTATGGCATTACCAACATCTCTAAGTGAGCACAAGGGCCCATTGGCAACACTACATATGTGCACGTGTCAGTCAGGGTCTGTCTTTCATACAGCCCTGGATGGTACGTATCAAGACTTACAGACTACAACTCGGGTAAATCAATAATATTATGTCACACATGCGTTAATAGGATATTTTTAAATCATTTCCTTGCACCACTTAATTTGATGCATAGTTAGTTATGGACTACTTCACTTCGTGTACTATTAACCTAAGATATCTGAATTATATAATTCCCTTCCTACTTTTGTTAAAATGAAGGTCAGGTATCATTCTTATATCCATAAGTGTGGCGTCAACCGTTCTTACGATTTGTTGATTCTCTTTAGATTTCTGCCTAATTATTTAATTGCTGTGTAGTGTCTAGTTTACCATATACTATCCAAGGTAATCTACTTCAAGTTTATGCATTCCTTTTCCCTCATTAGTTATCACTAGCGTCAACTGCATTAAACTTGCAATGTTTTTCATTGCTTTACTACTACAGTATTTCCAGGCAGTTAGCTTATGTGTTAAGATCAGCAGTACCTATAGTAACTTGTGATACTTACCTGTGACACATAACGTAAGCCTTTTATTATTCCGCTGTTTGGGTCCCATAGCATAACTGCTTTGAGAAGGGGTGCTTCTAACAGCTCTCATGGCCCTCGGAAAGCTAAAAGAATTTCCCAGCTTCTTTACGTAATTTGGAACTTCGTCTACGAGTTTGAACCATAACTTTATCTCCTATCTTAAAACAAGGCTCTAATGCTACTCGTTATCCTCCGTTAATCGTCTGTTAGCACTACGTTTCGAGTTACTCTCTACCATTGCTGAAGTCACATGCACTTGGGCTTTTTGTCTCCTAGACCAAACCAACAAGGACAACAATGGCCCTCCTACCGATTCATGACCTATGATGTCCATAGGCACTAACCCTGTACTTACATGTGGTATTTCATTTAGCAAAATCTCAAACACAAGGACACAGTCCATCCATCATGTATGTTGCTCAGAGCAGTACGTCCCTACAAAGCCATCCCAGCTCTCGCATAATATGTGCCATGGGGTTACTGTGCAGGTTATATTTTGAAATCATTACATATCTGATGTCACAGCTTTCCAACATCTTCTTGCGGTCTTCTCCGCGCTCCATTATCAGACAGAATCCGTTTGGGAGCACCTACATTTAGTAAGTAATCCCCGTCTATATGTCGTACCACGCCTTTCGTGGTAACTACTTTTGACAGATATAACCACACATATATAGGCCAACATTCACCCATGATAAACATATATTGTAACCTCAGTTTCCTTCTCTTCCTGGCAGCTTGAGCGTTACCTAATAAGCTTTCGTACTAATTTACTCATTTCTTGAAATACTAATTCTTAATCTTCTTACGATTTAGATGTATTTTTAAGAATTTTCTGTATCCACCTTCTTACGACCAGTACTTACTGTTAACAGACAGAAATCTTCCCAACTGTTGAAACGTATCTGCCTGTAGAACTCCCAGTTCAGAGGGTCCTAAATGCCCCATTGCCCCACTCTCCTCTTATCACCTCACGATATTGGTAATGTGTTCTCAAATACTCTCAGGAAAATAATATGATGTGCATCACACTCAGGCTTAAAATTTGGGAACCGATTTGCTATATCACCTCTGCTTTCCATACGGAACTCTTCCCACTAATCTCGAGCGGAAGTTATAGACGGCCGTTCCGTGGTAACAATACTACTGCTACATTCTGTTCTCTTCCCCCATTCGAAATAACTACTACCGGCCTTGCCAACTCATGGAACCTGCCGGTTAGCAGTATACTAGGGCAAAATAAAAGTTCTCCATGATACATACATGTTAGACCATGTGACCATTCATATTCGATAAAACACCTCTGACTCCAACTAACTGCCTATCGCTTTTATTTTTCTTGTCTAGATGTGTATGCTTCCCAGGCACCTGAGCTGGTAGTGTACCATAGGTTCTCATTTTGTTGCAACTCGCAATCCACCTCCCATCTTCTTGTTTAGAGCCTCCAGTTCCTCTTATACTTTAACTATTCCCTTCCTCGAATTCGTAAAGTTTTCTTCCTTTTCTTCTGAAGGTCTAATTCCACTTTTTTAACCGATCCAACCGGTCCTCTTTAGACAAATTCTAATTTACCATACATATCATTACGGATTTCCTACATTTTTTATGTAGTCAATGGATAACGTGATTCTTAAATTAGATACATCGGCAGTCAATTTTTGAATTTTCATATGTAACTGGTCCTTTTAAGCCCGAGATTCAGGAATGTGATAGTAGAGTTTTTTGCCGATTTTAGTCATTTGACCCGTTACCTCCTGCCTTAAACTTTGATTATCATTTCTAAGTTTCTGGTTACCGTTATTAACTTCAGTCACATCGTTATTAAGTTTCCTGTTATCTTACTTAATTCTCAGCTAGTTTTGTCTACATTTATCTTTAGATCATTTAATATTTGGAACGTTTCACTTTCCATCCTTAACCAACTGGATTAAAATCTATGTTATGAAGAAACATTACACGGACCTTGTAATGCATCTCCTAAATACAGGGTGGCGCACGAAATGTGTTACCATTTTGTTTTTGAATATAAACTTTATTGTCAATACAATCTGAAAGGAACGTATACTACAACGAAGAGCCGTCCATTGAGATTTGTTCTAACTCAGCACACGCTCAATATGTCCACCATTTCGTTTACTAGCTTCCTTCAAACGAACACTGAAGTTAGTGATTACCCTACGGCACATGTCTTCCATAATTTCACTGCAAGCTTGAAGAATATGTCTTCTGAGCTCCATTAAATCACGTGGACGTTTCTGGAAAAATTTTTCCTTTAGGTACCCCCAAAGAAAAAAGTCACATGGATTGAGGTCTTAACTATTGGGGGGCCAATTTTGTCCGTCATTGAAGCGACCTGGAAACCTGAGGGAAATGATCCGTATGTCGAAATGCTCGTGTAAAAACTCCAACACAGTGTTTGCAGTATGTGGCCTTGCTCCATCTTGCATGAATCAATGCGTGTTGAAGGGCAAGGCAGTAGCAAGAAGCTGTGGAATGAAGCTATTGCGAAGCATGCTCAAATAACGCTCGCTGTTCACAGTTTCTTCAAAGAAAAAGGGTCCAGTAAGTCCGTGAGTGGAAATTGCTCCCGACGCTGTAATCCTCGGAGCATAATGTTGTCGTTCATAAGGCACTTGTGGGTTTTCAGTGGCCCAAAAGCGTACATTTTGTTTGTTAACCACACCGTCTAAATGAAAAGGCGCCTCGTCTGAAAGCCAAACGTTGTTGAAAGTTTCTTCCCTATTCTCCGCCCACTGAACAAACAGTAGTCTCCGCTGCTTGTGTTCTTCAGTGTTCTTCTATGGGTACATTTGAAGGTCACTTTTAAGAATGCGTTGAACTGAGCGTCTGGATATTCCCAGTTGCACTGCTGCCTTTCTACACGATTTCCCGGGACTTTTCTGTACAGCAACTCGTACCGCTTCAATATTCTCCGGCGAACAAACAGGCTTAGGTCAATACTGTTCCTTCCTGTACAAATTTATCATACAACCTGTGGATGGTCTTCTTGCAACGGACCCATCGTGTGTTAAACTCTGAGTCACAACAAGGCTTTTCGTTTCATGAAAAAATAACACAGTTGCCGATCGTTGCTGTGTCGTCAGTCTTCCATTGTCAACCATTGCTGCTTACTAGTCTCCTAGCGGCAGTATCGTGAATTACACGTCATTTTGTAAAGCATTTGTTTTTCCAAGCTCTGTTGGTACTGCTGTAGAAATCCCAGCGGGATAACTGATGTGCGTCGTAAATTGTGAAAGAAACAGTTGGTGACACATTTCGTGCGCCACCCTGTAAATCACAATTAAACACCTTCTCTCTTTCGTAATCTGTCCTATAACAACACATAAACACTCAGAATAGTTCCCTTCATGAAAATGACACACCGTTAATAAACTTATTTTATCGTAGTCTCGCAACTGAATACACCAGCACTCGTTGCGGCTACACGCAGTCGAACGCACGGCTATTGCTCACTAGTACACTGCCGTCGGCCAACGGTGGTCTAATGATCTCGAATAGATTCAAGAGTGCCCCCATACACTCGATGTCTGTACCCGGATACTGGAAATCTGGCTGCTTCTGCTATCAGTCTGTACCTGTACAAACTTAATGTATAAGGATGCGGGCAGCTTCTCGACGTCTACTGAACTCTTCTTACTCTCGGTCTTCCTACATCAACCAAGAGACCGGCCAAATCTTTCCGGGCTGCTTCCTGTGCTGTCTTGGCACCTGGGTCGGCATTCTCCTCTCCTGACTCAACTACAGGCTACCTGCGACGGACTGATTAATGGATAAGGACTTTTATATCTCGTATACCTTCTGGTGGGACACTGTGTAGTCACGCCGTAGGTACAAATCTTGGCGTAACCAGGAGCCAGACAAAACCACAATAATTTTAATATACGAGATGTGTGAGAAAAGCAACGAGACCGACAACACTAAGAGCGATCTGGCAACGCTGTGGTTTTCTGCTTGTCTAAACCGGAGTGTACGTCCCTTCCAGACGACGCACAGTTTCAGTTTCAGCTCCGTACAGCCATCACGCGATTTTGAGAGCGTCATCAGCGAAACTGTGTTTTTGTTGTGTGTTAGGAAAGTGGAATTGCGGAATTTAGGGCAACATTACGCAATCAAGTGTTTTGTTAAACATGGGGAATCCGCGAGTGTGACCTTTGAAAAGTTGGCTAATGGGGAACACTCCTTATCAGGAGAACAAGGTTTCCGCTAGTACAAATCATTTCTGGAAGGCCGAGAACACGTTGAAGATTAATCTTTTTCAGGTAGACCTGAACGTGTGCGTGCTCTTGTGAGATTAGCCCGATGTTTAACAATAAGAATGACGGGTGATCTGTTAAACTTAAAGGAAAATGGAGAATCGAGTGAGACTGGACATTTCAGACAAGCGGATGCTGCATCATAATAACTCTCCATGTCTCATGTCCACTTCCCTGACAGGCTTTTTGATATCAGAAGGCATACCTGTTGTTCCCTATTCACCTTATTTGAGTCCCTGTGACTTTTTTTTCATGAAATTGAAAAAAATGTCTTGAGAGGGCGTGTTTTTGGAACTCTAGAGAACATGGCTGACAAGTTAAAGGCCACACTAGTTAAGGAGACAATACTGTTGCTTGAACAAAAAGATAAATAAAAATTCGGTAGATAAAAAGTCAGTCTCATTAATTACACCCAGTAAGTTAAATATTCTTCTATTTAAAAACGACTCTTCTATGTTGTTGTTGTGGTCTTCAGTCCTGAGACTGGTTTGATGCAGCTCTCCATGCTACTCTATCCTGTGCAAGCTTCTTCATCTCCCAGTACCTACTGCAACCTACATCCTTCTGAATCTGCTTAGTGTATTCATCTCTTGGTCTCCCTCTACGATTTCTGCCCTCCAATACTAAACTGGTGATCCCTTGATGCCTCAGAACATGTCCTACCAACCGATCCCTTCTTCTAGTCAAGTTGTGCCACAAACTTCTCTTCTCCCCAACCCTATTCAATACTTCCACATTAGTTATGTGATCTACCCATCTAATCTTCAGCATTCTTCTGTAGCACCACATTTCGAAAGCTTGTATTCTCTTCTTGTCCAAACTATTTATCGTCCATGTTTCACTTCCATACATGGCTACACTCCATACAAATACTTTCAGAAATGACTTCCACACACTTAAATCTATACTCGATGTTAACAAATTTCTCTTCTTCAGAAACGCTTTCCTTGCCATTGCCAGTCTACATTTTATATCCTCTCTACTTCGACCATCATCAGTTATTTTGCTCCCCAAATAGCAAAACTCCTTTACTGCTTTAAGTGTCTCTTTTCCTAATCTTATTCCCTCAGCATCACCAGACTTAATTCGACTACATTCCATTATCCTCGTTTTGCTTTTGTTGATGTTCATCTTATATCCTCCCTTCAAGACACTGTCCATTCCATTCAACTGCTCTTCCAAGTCCTTTGCTGTCTCTGACAGAATTACAATGTCATCGGCGAACCTCAAAGTTTTTATTTCTTCTCCATGAATTTTAATACCTACTCCGAATTTTTCTTTTGTTTCCTTTACTGCTTGCTCAATATACAGATTGAACAACATCGGGGAGAGGCTACAACCCTGTCTCACTCCTTTCCCAACCACTGCTTCCCTTTCATGCCCCTCGACTCTTATAACTGCCATCTGGTTTCTGTACAAATTGTAAATAGCCTTTCGCTCCCTGTATTTTACCCCTGCCACCTTTAGAATTTGAAAGTGAGTATTCCAGTCAACATTGTCAAAAGCTTTCTCTAAGTCTACAAATGCTAGAAGTGTAGGTTTGCCTTTCCTTAATCTTTCTTCTAAGATAAGTCGTAAGGTCAGTATTGCCTCACGTGTTCCAGTGTTTCTACGGAATCCAAACTGATCTTCCCCGAGGTCGGCTTCTACCAGCTTTTCCATTCGTCTGTAAAGAATTCGTGTTAGTATTTTGCAGCTGTGACTTATTTAACTAATAGTTCGGTAATTTTCACATCTGTCAACAATTGGTTTCTTTGGGATTGGAACTACTATATTCTTCTTGAAGTCTGAGGGTATTTCGCCTGTTTCATATATCTTGCTCACCAGATGGTAGAGTTTTGTCAGGACTGGCTCTCCCACGGCCGTCAGTAGTTCCAATGGAATGTTGTCTACTCCGGGGGCCTTGTTTCGACTCAGGTCTTTCAGTGCTCTGTCAAACTCTTCACGCAGTATCATACCTCCCATTTCATCTTCATCTACATCCTCTTCCATTTCCATAATATTGTCCTCAAGTACATCGCCCTTGTATAGACCCTCTATATACTCCTTCCACCTTTCTGCTTTCCCTTCTTTGCTTAGAACTGGGTTTCCATCTGAGCTCTTGATATTCATGCAAGTGGTTCTATTATCTCCAAAGGTCTCTTTAATTTTCCTGTAGGCGGTATCTATCTTACCCCTAGTGAGATAGGCCTCTACATCCTTACATTTGTCCTCTAACCATCCCTGCTTAGCCATTTTGCACTTCCTGTCGATAGCATTTTTGAGACGTTTGTATTCCTTTTTGCCTGCTTCATTTACTGCATTTTTATATTTTCGCCTTTCATCAATTAAATTCAATATTTCTTCTGTTACCCAAGGATTTCTACTAGCCCTCGTCTTTTTACCTACTTGATCCTCTGCTGCCTTCGCTACTTCATCCCTCAAAGCCACCCATTCTTCTTCTACTGTATTTCTTTCCCCCATTCCTGTCAATTGTTCCCTTATGCTCTCCCTGAAACTCTGTACAACTTCTGGTTCTTTCAGTTTATCCAGGTCCCATCTCCTTAAATTCCCACCTTTTTGCAGCTTCTTCAGTTTTAATCTACAGGTCATAACCAATAGATTGTGGTCAGAATCCACAACTGCCCCTGGAAATGTCCTACAGTTTAAAACCTGGTTCCTAAATCTCTGTCTTACCATTATATAATGTATCTGATACCTTTTAGTATCTCCAGGGTTCTTCCATGTATACAACCTTCTTTCATGATTCTTAAACCAAGTGTTAGCTCTTGTGCTCTGTGCAAAATTCTACCAGGCGGCTTCCTCTTTCATTTCTTAGCCCCAATCCATATTCACCTTCTATGTTTCCTTCTCTCCCTTTTCCTACACTCGAATTCCAGTCACCCATGACTATTAAATTTTCGTCTCCCTTCACAATCTGAATAATTTCTTTTATTTCATCATACATTTCTTCAATTTCTTCGTCATCTGCAGAGCTAGTTGGCATATAAACTTGTACTACTGTAGTAGGTGTGGACTTCGTATCTATCTTGGCCACAATAATGCGTTCACTATGCTGTTTGTAGTAGCTTACCCGCATTCCTATTTTCCTATTCATTATTAAACCTACTCCTGCATTACCCCTATTTGATTTTGTGTTTATAACCCTGTAGTCACCTGACCAGAAGTCTTGTTCCTCTTGCCACTGAACTTCACTAATTCCCACTATATCTAACTTCAACCTATCCATCTCCCTTTTTAAATTTTCTAACCTACCTGCCCGATTAAGGGATCTGACATTCCACGCTCCGATCCGTAGAACGCCAGTTTTCTTTGTCCTGATAACGACATCCTCTTGAGTAGTCCCCACCCGGAGATCCGAATGGGGGACTATTTTACCTCCGGAATATTTTACCCAAGAGGACGCCATCATCATTTAATCATACAGTAAAGCTGCATGCCCTCGGGAAAAATTACGGCTATAGTTTCCCCTTGCTTTCAGTCGTTCGCAGTACCAGCACAGCAAGGCCGTTTTGGTTATTGTTACAAGGCCAGATCAGTCAGTTATCCAGACTGTTGCCCTTGCAAACTACTGAAAAGGCTGCTGCCCCTCTTCAGGAACCACACGTTTGTCTGGCCTCTCAACAGATACCCCTCCGTTGTGGTTGCATCTACGGTACGGCTATCTGTATCGCTGAGGCACGCAAGCCTTGCCACCAACGGCAAGGTCCATGGTTCTATAGCAAATCCTTTTTGCTAACAGGGAGCAGACCCACGGACAATTTGGACGTATAATGTTGAATTACTTTTATGGAAAGAGTTACCGATGTTATGAAACAGTCGAAGATTCTATATATCGATGTTTCGGTAATGTGATAATCTCTGGTGTCAATGTTCCTTCGATGCACTTTTATAATGAGAGCACTTAAGAATACGCCCTTTCTTGAGTACTTAAGCTCATAATAATCACTTCAAATGGTATCATTAACTACGCCTCATCAACACAGTTTAAATGTCATTGTTCACGTCAGCTATAATCGCAGTCAGATATAATAATCTTGGTGATGGCCAGAATAATACGTGTTCAAATATCATGGCGTTAGCAACTCTAACTGATTTGCAACGCAACAGCAATTTAACAAAAATTACAGTTAGATCATGTATGTTCTTCAGCACGCCTAAGTATCGTTAACAATTCTGTTGGTTCACTCAGCGTCGTGCTCTGAATTCACAATCTTAGTAATATCGTTCCTTGCTTTCCCTCTAATCAATAAAATCATTATTAAACTGATCAAACGAGAATTAAAAGTTTGAAAAGCTTCATTAGAGTGCAGTATGTGTTGAATACTGAAGTGCGAAATAATGTCTAAATATTCGCATTATTGACTGTCAGATACATTGCTATACTTCCGATTCTCTTCTGTGCTTATGAACACTCTTTCTCATTTACTTGTCAATTAAAGCTTCTAATGGAAATGGAAATGAGCGTTTGGCGTCATTGACAGGGAGGCCCCTTACGGGGCAGGTCCGGCTGCCTTGGTGTAGGTTTTATTACACTCGACGCCACATTGGGAGACCTTCGCACCGGATGGGGAGGAAATGATGATGAAGACGACATAACACCCAGTCCCTGAGCGGAGAAAATCCCCGAACCAGCCGGGAATCGAACCAGGCCCGTAGGACGGCAATACGTTACGCTGACCACTTTTTTTTTCTTTTTTTTTTCAATTTGTTCGTCGTTGATCGTTGTGTTTGGTCGTTGCGGACGGCACATGACATCCGTTCAAGTTCGTTTGTTGATCCTTCCACTCAGTTTTTTTTTTTTTTAGTACAGAGGCCAACCAGCTCTCTGACAGAACACGATGAGCTACGAAAACGCTTTTTTGTTTCAGTCTCTGATCACAATATGAACTCTTTAGATGATGACCGGTTTCAATCTGTAATGACCATCCTCAGATCTTTTTTACACCATGTCCTAAAGTGATACGGCCGTAATGGTATCGTCACAACATATAAATATAATCAGCATAGCATCGTCACATAGATTTAAGTTATGGTGTAGAATACGCCACCCTGTGCTACCGCGCCGTCGATTACTCAGCTATCGGGGCGAACAAAGCTAACAGTAGCTTCCACTGAGCTATAGGAGTAGTCATTTAAAGTTTCCTGGCTAATTTTCATCCAACTAGAAAGTCCTGAAATTAAAGACTGCCCTATCAACCAATTTCCACTACCGAATAATCTTTAAGTCGTCCCCAAATATATTATATACAAATCAATCACTAACAAATACCGATTAAAATCAGTCTCTACAAATTCTTCCAGGTCGTCTGCCTCCCGCTGTCCGTCGGTTGGACCCAATAGCGACCGGTACTCCCGTCGCTGCGTTATCAGAACAGCACTACAGCACCTTGTCGAACTCGATCGTGGGCTATGAAACAAATAGGAAACAAACATTTTCAGTACATCGACTCAGATAGAATCTATAATACGAGGATTGGAACTTAAATAACGGCAACTATTTATTCACAACCAATACAAAAGAGTAACATGTTTGCACCTGTTACTGTCCTTCAAAGTAGTCACCAGCGTTGTGTAGAACCCGTTGCCAGCGATGTGGAAGGCGTAGTATACCGTTATCAGAGCCTGTTCTGTTCAGGGTGCGAATGGGGCGGTCTACTGCCTGTCGGATCTCTGGAACAGTACTGAAGCGAATGCCACGAAGTGGTTCCTTCATCTTCGGAATCAAATCAAAGTCACAAGGACTCAAGTCCTGGGAGTATGGTGGATGGTGCAGTACTTCCCAGTCCCATCGACCGAACAGTGCTGCCACAGCTTGCGCTGTATGCGCCCACGCTTTGTCGTGTAAAATGATGGGTGGGTTGTGCAGGAAGTGTCACCGACTCTTTCGCAAAGCTGGTCGCAGTTGATGCTCCAAAAACAAACAGTAATACTGCCGTGGAGGAACATAATGCGTTAGGATAACACCATCAGAGTCGTACACGAGAATCACCATAACTTTCACCATACTGGGGCTCTGACGCACTTTCGACTTTCGCGGCGACCCATAATGACGCCATTCGTAGGATTGGCGTTGCAGTTTTGGCTCTTACGATTTGGCACATGCCTCATCCAGTGTTACGATACGGCGTAAGAAAGCCTCTTCCTTGCGCTCATAGCGCTCCAAGTGCGTCTGAGCAGCGTCGAAACGCATCCATTTCTGCATCTCCTTCAAGTCAAGCGGAATCAATCGCGATGCAGTTTATCTCATGCCCAGGCGTTCCTCCAGGATGCGAAGCACAGTCGTATGCGCTAATCCGGTTTCGTGAGAGAGCTCACAAATCGTATGGCGTCGATCACTGTCCACCAACGCGGCAACAGCATGCGCTTCTTCTTCAGAGATGCTAGCACGACGTGCCCCACGCATGTCTGCCAAAGTCTGCCGACCTTCGTTGAAGTCTTTTACCCAACGTGCCACTGTCCTGTACGGCAATGCCGATTCCACGCACGCCTCTTGAAGACGTTGATGACACTGTCGTTCTGTACGACCTCTGGCACATTCAATATTGATCCCACTCCGTTGTTCCTGTTTCGAAGACATAGCGACATCGTTACGTTAGATCGCTCGCTCACAAGTGACTGTGTTTCCCTCGATTGTGCTCACGTCGGTGACGCAGGACGGGCGAGTCCATTTGGTAACGTAGGTATGTCAACAACGTGAGCTATCAGCGACAATAGTAGATTCCATTGCATAGTGTTTCCACAGCAGTGTTGCCAATATTTAAGTTCCAAACTACGTATATTCATACTTGCCTGCCGTCGCTCACCTTAACCTATGTTTGTCACAATGTATGATAAACATTAATTTTTGCAAACCGTCCGACTTGTAGCGTGGTTCTCTCGGAGACGCCTGATTTAACTATTTGAGTTCTTAATATTTTATTTGTGTTATAAGAATTTTTTATTTTGAATCTAATCCAAGTCTAGCCAGGGACATAGCATCCTAGTGATTCAGTGCTATATTAATTGACTTAATTATCATCCAACTCATAAACGTAATTTGATCGAGAATTTTCCTGTGCAAATGATCACTAGGCTCGCTTTCAATATGACCATCCACTGGGATGTGTTTCTGAAGCACGTGCCTTTACCATTCATAACGGCGACCCTTCTCTCTAGCACGTCGGTTACAATAGGAATTTTCTGTGAAGCAGAAAGATTTTAGCATGTTTTAATGTAAAGTTTCCTTTTCACAGATTCACACAATTCCTTTATTCTGCTTGAGCAGCGTCACTATAGGCGTTGTTGATCTACGTCGTATTCTCTTTTTCCATTTTTTGTGTATGTATTTGTGTCTTTGAGGGCACTTTAACTTTTTTTAACTATTACATTGGCGATATATTGTGTGTAAGGACATACGTGTGAAGATTATTTCGCTGTGTTAGACTTGCGTGAGACGAATACTGGTTTTTTGAGCATCTTAAATCAGGTATCAGTGTATTATTTTATATATTCGACTTGTACAGGGAAGTTCATCAGAATTAGTAAATCGTTCGCGTGTTTGATTCTGTAAGATGAATACAACTATGGCTCAGGGCCGTGAATGGATGTTGGACGATGTGGCTGAGATAAGGATGAAATGTAAAAAGAGTTAAGGGCGATGTATACGGAAAATAAAAACAGAAATAAAAAGGTGTAAACGAAAGATAACGACAAAATTGTACAGAAATTTGATTAGGTAAATGTGAAAAACGATAGGATACTAATACTTCGGGAAGTACAAAATTAGTAAAAGAGGTAATTGCGGAAAATACGGAGGAGAGAGATAAGTTGTAGAAGTATTTAAATGCGGACAATAGGGAACAGACGCATGAATTAGAAAATGAATTAGTTGTGGAAAACTCCATGCTAAAAGTAGAGTTAGTTCCCGAAATATTAAGGTGGAAGTGCGAGTAACACAAGTGTGCGAGGACATAGCAGAGCTACTGAGGTCGGAAAGGGAAGTATATTTAAGGGATCGATATGATTTGAATGGAGACTATGGCTACAAAGAAAAATAAATCAATCAAGGAAGCAAGGAGAATGTTTCCCCTCGAAAGGGCAGGTAAGCAGTTGTTAGCATCCCACTTAGTCACTGAATTGATGTCCTGTAGTTCCAGTATGATGGACATAGAGGAATTACGAGCAAAGTTTAAACTGATTATAAACCGTGCTCTGGAGAAGTATATGCCTAGTAAGTGGATAAAGGACGGGAAGTACCCACCGTAGTCCAACAACGAAATTCGGAAAAATGCTTAGGGAGCAAAGGCTGTTGCACTCTTGCTCAAAAGAGAATGCGCAGATGACAGCAGCCTAAAGCTAACAGAGATTCGTGCGTCCGTATAGAGATCGATGTGCGAAGCATACGATTACTACCACCGTCATACCTTAGCAAAAGATCTTGCCGAGTACCCGGAAAAATTCTGGTGCTATGTACAACTGCTGAACAGTAAAAGGCTTCTACTCAGTCACTCGTTCACCAGTCTGGTGATGCAACAGAAGACTCAAAAAGAAAGCTGAAGTTTTAAATTTAGGAAGTCATTCACGCTGAAAGGTCGTACAAAAATACCATCTTTTGACCATCGAACAGACTCTCGTGTGGAGTCCATAATAATAGGCTTCCCTGACGTAGAGAAGCAACTGACAGTCGCCAGATCCGGATGGGATCCCAGAGTACTCTGCAGCATTGGCTCCTTACTTATCTTGCATATATCGCGAACCTCTCGCCTAGAGCGAAGTCCCAAGCGACTGGAAAAAAAGCGCAGATGACTCCTGTATACAAAAATGGTAAAAGAACTGACCCGCAAAACTACACACCAGTATCTTCAATATCGGTTGGCTGCAGAATTCTTGAATATATTTTCAGTTAGAATACATTAAATTTCCTTGAGACCGAGCAGATTAGGTCCACAAACCATCACGGTTTTAGAATGCATCGTTCGTGCGAAACTCTGCTTGCCCTTTTCGCACATGATATCCTGCGAATTAGGTATGGGGGGCAACAGGCAGACCCCATATTCCTAGATTTGCGAAAATCATTTGACACTGTGCCCCACTGCAGACTATTAACGAAGGTACGAGCATACGAAATGGTTCCCCGATATGTGAGTGGCTCGAAGATTTCTTAAGTACCAGAACCCAGTATGTTTTCCTTGATGGCGAGTCTATATCAGACAGTGATATCATCATAAGTGCCCCAGGGAAGTGTGACAGGAACGCTGTTGTTTCCTGTACACTTAAACGACATGGCGGACATGGTGAACAGCAATCTGCCGCTATTTTCTGATTCTGCTGTTCAAAAATGGTTCAAATGGCTCTGAGCACTATGGAACTTAACTTCTGAGGTCATCAGTCCCCTAGAACTTAGAACTACTTAACCCTAACTAACCTAAGGATATCACACACATCCATGCCCGAGGCAGGATTAGAACCTGCGACCGTAGCGGTCGCGCGGTTCCTGACTGTAGCGCCTATAACCGCTCGGCCACCCCGGCCGGCGACTTTGCTGTGGTGTAAGGGAAGGTGCCATCACTGAGTGACTATATCGGGAGACAAGATGACTTAACAGAATTTCTAGTTGGTGTGGAGAATGGCAGCTAGGTCTAAATGTGGAAAAATGTAAGTTAATTCAGCTAGGTAGGAAAAACAAACCCGTAATGTTTGAATACAGCACTAGTAGTGACAGAGTCACGTGGATGAAATATAGGTGTAGAGTGCAAAACGATATGAAATGGACTGGCAATGTAAGGATTATAGAAGGGAAGGTGGATGGTCGACTCCTGTTTAATGGAAGACTTTTAGGAAAATGTGATTCGTCTGTAAAGGCGACCGCATATAGGACACTAGCACGACCCATTCTTGAGGCCTACTCGAGTGTTTGGGATCTACCAGGTCGGATTAGAAGAAAACATCGAAGCAATTCAGAAGTGGGCCATCCGATTTGTTACCGGCAGGTTAAAACAACGCGCAAGTATTACTGATATGATTTAGGAACTCATATGGGAAAGCCTGGAGGGAACGCGACGTTCTTTCCGAGGAACTCTGTTGAAAAAATTTAGAGAACAGGAATTTTGAAGCTGACTGAAGAACGAGTCCACTGCCGCCATTGTACATTTCGCTTATGGACCACGAAGATAAGAGAAATTATGGTTTATACGGAGACATACAGACAATGGTTCTTTCCTCGCTCTATTTTCGAGTTGAAGAGAACAGGAAATCATTAGTAGTAATACAGGCAACCTTCCGTTCGGTAGCATGCGGAGTAGAAGTAGATAAACTAAGTGAACGTAAGTCTCAAACAGGCAGCTTCCTGGGCACGATACTGAGGACACGTTGCGCGCGGGTAGGCCCACGTGATGATTATGACGAGAAGGATTCTATCGTGTTCATGACGACGACGAATTCTGGCTTGGTTATAGCAATGTCGGAGGTAGTCGAGGGAGGTAGGGACAGATCTTCGCTGAACGTCTCCATTTGAGATAATGCATGTATTTAACTGTAAGCACTCCTTCCCAGTAACAAAATTCAAAATGTTTCGGAATTCCCATAATGGGGTAGGCACTCGTGCATCGGCGGGGTCAGGGATTTTCTCTGCCTCGTGATGGCTGGGTGTTGTGTGCTGTCCTTAGGTTAGTTAGGTTTAAGTAGTTCTAAGTTCTAGGGGACTGATGACCATAGATGTTAAGTCCCATAGTGCTCAGAGCCACTCGTGCATGTTCTGAAAAATTACGACGTTCCCTCCCACTCGTCTGGCCAATCAGCAGTGAAACGGAACTTACGTGTAGCAACCTGGAAAGTGCGCGAGCAACCAGAATAAGATCGGTAGGACGAACGTTTGACGCGTTACATATATTCTACCATGCGATTTTTTCAGAGCATTGGCACGTGGCTGCTCAGCACGGAGTCGAGCGTGACATGATAAACCTGTAAAGCCAGAATCAAACTGGGTTTACGAGGCCCACTCGCATGCTTCAATTTAATCTCTATACCACACGTACTGTCCGGTCGAGCTGATACGAGTTTGTGTGACGAAATTACCCGCACATCTTTTCGATTATTCTGGCTCGACGATGTAATGATAATGTGGAGAGGGTCAGCTCACTTCTCCAGGAGTTAGAGTATGACGCTGATGAGCGAACGAGATACAATGCGCAGGCCGCACAAAGCCATTAAGTTGTGTAGTCGCGAGATGTGAGTCTCTGGAGTCGTGAAAACAGGCGACGCCATCGCACACGAGACGATGGGCGAAGTAATAATCTTCACCAGCCGTTCCAAAATAACTGGGAAAACGGCAGCGTGTATGGAAATGGACAAGGTTGGCAGAGGAGTGATTATGGGAACCGTGATCTGGATTACGGCTGACGCCAAAGGCTAGTTACTCCACAAGAGGTGGAAGTCAAATGAACTAATCCATCCTACAGCCTACCGATAAACAAACAGCCGCCACAGTTATGACCGATGTTGGCTGAGGAACGCGTTGTTCAACAACGAACCAGAACAAAACATTACAGTGTGTGTTACATTGGCCAGTAAGATCAAGCAAAGGCGTTGCTGCTGCAGCTCACTAACGATCGGATTTCTGGCTTCAGCCCTGTTACGATTTCTGTTAGGAATCTACCACTGTCATGCATTCTCGGCACCGATGGTCGTTTCTATGTCATCAGTGAGGCTGCGTTTCGGAAATCCGAAGAGGTCGAAGCTTGGACCACTTTGCCATTGAAAGGGACCAGGGTGAAGGGAGTAGCTGGCCGTTGTGGCCGAGCGCTTCTAGGCGCTTGAGTCTGCATCCGCGCGACCGCTACGGTTGCAGGTTCTAATCATGCCTCGGGCATGGGTTTGTGTGATATCCTTAGGTTAGTTAGGTCTAAGTAGTTCTAAGTTCTAGGGGACTGATGACCTCAGAAGTCAAGTCCCATAGTGCTCAGAGCCATTTTAACCATTTTGTGAAGGGAGTAGTTTCGGGAAAGAGTGTGTAAGTCAAATGGCAGGTTCGAGTTTAAATGCCAGGGATGTGTTTTTGGAGTACTTCTATTTAATTTTTCCGCTGATTAAGGTTGTAATGATTTTGGGGCCCGATCTCATGAGTACTCACCGTGCGGCTATGGATTTAAGTGGAAGTGTCATGACTTCAAATGTCGAGGGAAACCCTGTTGAACTGAAATGTGAGAGTTACATGTTGAAAAATAAGTCGGAAGTGAACTGCTTGGGATTTCTTACTCGATATGAGTTGGTACCGGAACCTGAGATCCTCATCAACTGCTTGCGTGGGGTAGATTTTCCGTTTTCCAAGCTTGGAAGGAATCAAATTTTTGGTGAGGTTAAGGAGAAGGACTTTGCTAGTGTGGATGGCGCATCAGGCATTGCCCGAACGAAATTGTATAGGAGTACTGTATGCTTTTTGTCCGATGCACCTGGTGCAATTAACGAGTTGAATGGTGCGGTCAGAATACGGGAATATGAAAGGCGGTTGCTCAACAAACCTTGCTCTATAACGATAGCGTGAGAAGCGAAGATGAGAGCTGGTGGGGAAAGGTAGGCGGGAGGGGCAGAATGCTGGATCAGAGTCGACCGGTACGGAATGTTTTGTAAATATGTATATTAAGATTGTGATTAAACATGTATGCCTGTATTTATGTAAAACTTTCGGAAGTGCAATGAAGAATTAGATCAAAGAGATGTTTTTCGTGAGAGGAGAAGTGACTAGATCGGAAATCGGTAACCACTGCCTGAAAGAAATAAGAGTAAATAAAGAGAGATGAAAAGAATTTAGCCTGGTAAGATAGCCAGACAAGCACCTAGGTGAGAACTACGAACGAATGGAAATGACTGGGAGATTGTGTGAGGCAGATAAGTGGTAAAGTATGTTCCCTGTGTAAGGTGTCCGTTATGAGCATCAATGACAGGAGTACTATAATTTGTTTTCTTTAGTATTGTTTAAAATTAAATTATTTTATGATTGAAATGTTGTGTACATTATAATGAAATATTTTTATGTTTTCCAGTGATACGTACATTTGACTGATGTGTGTGATATTACTCTTAGGTGCACTTACGTCTTGTGACGCGCAGAACACGAGGAAGCAACAGAGCAACGTGAAGACACGACCTAAGAAAGAGGAGTAGCCCATATGTATAATTTACCACTAGTAGAATTGTTTGAGTTATTGCAAAAGTAGTTACATGTGTGGTAGTAACTGGCAGAAGGAATGGGATAGTAGAAAGAGTAATATTGTGATTTGTCGTATTTCTCACATATTTAGAACTGTAAATAGAGTCTGTTTGTGGGCGAAACTGACACCACTCTACCCTGTGAGAATGAATTGCATGATAATTTGTGAAATTGTGTGAGTATTCAGTATGAAAGATGAGCTCTTGCTTCATTATTTACGATCATTTTAGTCTCTGTTTATGTTGCATATTCTGTAAAGCTTAAATAATGACTAATTTTAAAAACTTTTTCTACAGCCCATGTTGTAAAGTCAAGTCTTTAGGCAAGTGATACCTGTGTTTCTTCAATTAATAGTCTATTATTGTTAGATAGATTGGAAATCCATCTTGTAAAGTTCTTCTTCGGAACATGAATCTTTGATGTTTCTCACTTGAATTTCACCTTATTTTTGTATTGTCAGGCGGTGTCCCACCCTCTGTCCTCCGAACACAGAGTAGCCGTCAGATGTCGTGGTCGGTGCGTAGGCACGACCCATCCACCGCGCACAGCTGCCAAATTTCGCGGGCAGGGCAGAAGCACCTCTGCACACCGATAGCAGCTACCAAATTTGGCGGGCAGTGCGTACTCACGACCTGCGTATCGCAGCAGTGTCAAAATACGTGCATGGCTGTCCACCAATGAGTCGTGCACTGTGGTGCTGCCAAAGAAGATACAGGGTAAATCCAGGTGAGATGGCGTACAGTTTCAAAATCGCGTATCTAAAGTGCCGTGGTGCACTTTTAGTAAAACTTTATTTTGTACAACTAAAAACACCAGCCGTCTATGACACACTTTTTTTTCCTTTTTCGTTGGAATATTTTAACTTTTTTAACGTAATATTTAAACATAATGCTTGACTAGGAAAGCATCTCCGCGTTGCGGCGACTATCCCTTATCCTGTGGATGATACGCCGCATGCTAAACATTGCAACACCACCCTGTCTTTTAAGTCAAAATCTGTACGTGTATATATGTGTATATGTACATTTGGTTATAAATATGTTGTGAGATGAGGAAAAAGGACATGAAGTGTTAAAAATAGCTTTTTAACATCTTATTTATATATCTACGTAGTTCACTGGTTTAGGTTACTAGTTTACTTACTGATGGCTGAAAACATTAAAGATAAGACATATAACACATGTATCTTTAGTTATTACACTCAGTAAACCCTAGGCGCTTCAGTCCGGAACCGCGCGACCGCTACGGCCGCAGGTTCGAATCCTGCTTCGGGCATGGATGTGTGTGATGTCCTTAGGTTAGTTAGGTTTAAGTAGTTCTAAGTTCTAGGGGACTGGTGACCTCAGATGTTAAGTCCCATAGTGCTCAGAGCCATTTTTTATTAAATCAAAAACAAAAGTAAGAGAAAATGTTAAAATATGTGTGAATTTCTAAGGGACCAAACTGTTGAGGTCATCGGTCTCTAGACTTACAAACTACTTATAATAACTTACCCTAAGGACAACACTCACACACATGCCTGAGGAAGGACCCGAACCTCCGGCGAGAAGGGCCACGCACAAAGGTAAGATTTACAATCTTAATTCATTTGGTTTTCTTTGTATTTTTTCGGCCATAAGCAATATAAAACATATCAAACATTGTGCAGTGTTCTTGTAACGAAAATTTACAAGTTGCGTAAAATAACCAATCACTGTTTTCGCTGTTTTCAGGTGTAATTCTCCACACTGTGTACACATATCTAAGGATTTTTTTTATTCATTTGTATCATAATCCCGGTCGTCCGGTTCGGAAAGGTTTTGAACTAAAATACAACAAAACAGAAATGTTTTTATGTTTTTATTTCTTTCAAATTGTTATTTGATTTCTGCAGGAAATATCCCTAACGAAAATATGTGCGGCATATGTAATGAATTTCACTGCGGCTTGTATCCTGATCTGTAGGAGAGAGAGACCGCACTTTATAAAATATCCACCAGGATGGCAAAGGTGGCCGCATTAGAATCAAACCACGCCCAATAGGACTTACGGTTAACACAACGACTCAAACAGTAGGAAATATTTGACTATTCAGCATACACTACAAACTAATCGAGATGCTGGAAAAGGTTATGAAGGGACGTTTGTAGTCTTATCTCAGTTATTTCCCCAAAGCTTGTCCAAAACTTCCTCAATCGAAACGTAAATGCTTTTATTATGCTCTGACTTGCACTGAGCAACTGCAGTGTCTGTGTGGCCACACTGTGTTGGTGTTTACCGAAACTAAGAGGGGAGAGCAGTCTATACAGGGTACGGCGGCTCTCCTGGATTTATCGCATGTAGCAGAAGGTGAAGACAGACCTGCCAGGATAGCCGAGAGCGCTAACGCGCTGCTTCCTGGGCTCGGGTAGGCGCGCCGGCCCCGAATCGAATCCGCCTGGCCAATTAACGACGAGGACCGCTGTGCCGGCCAACCTGGATGTGGTTTTAGGCAGTTTTCCACATCCCGCTAGGTGAATACTGGGCTCTTCCCCACGTTCCGTCGGCCGGTGTGGCCGTGCGGGTCTAGGCGCTTCAGTCTGGAACCGCGTGACCGCTACGGTCGCTGCCCTGGGCATGGATGTGTGTGATGTCCTTAGGTTAGTTAGGTTTAAGTAGTTCTAAGTTCTAGGGGACTGATGACCTCAGAAGTTAAGTCCCATAGTGCTCAGAGCCATCTGAACTACACTCCTGGAAATTGAAATCAGAACACCCTGAATTCATTGTCCCAGGAAGGGGAAACTTTATTGACACATTCCTGGGGTCAGATACATCACATGATCACACTGACAGAACCACAGGCACATAGACACACGCAACAGAGCATGCACAATGTCGGCACTAGTACAGTGTATATCCACCTTTCGCAGCAATGCAGGCTGCTATTCTCCCATGGAGACGATCGTAGAGATGCTGGATGTAGTCCTGTGGAACGGCTTGCCATGCCATTTCCACCTGGCGCCTCAGTTGGACCAGCGTTCGTGCTGGACGTGCAGACCGCGTGAGACGACGCTTCATCCAGTCCCAAACATGCTCAATGGGGGACAGATCCGGAGATCTTGCTGGCCAGGGTAGTTCACTTACACCTTCTAGAGCACGTTGGGTGGCACGGGATACATGCGGACGTGCATTGTCCTGTTGGAACAGCAAGTTCCCTTGCCGGTCTAGGAATGGTAGAACGATGGCTTGGATGTACCGTGCACTATTCAGTGTCCCCTCGACGATCACCAGTGGTGTACGGCCAGTGTAGGAGATCGCTCCCCACACCATGATGCCGGGTGTTGGCCCTGTGTGCCTCGGTCGTATGCAGTCCTGATTGTGGCGCTCACCTGCACGGCGCCAAACACGCATACGACCATCATTGGCACCAAGGCAGAAGCGACTCTCATCGCTGAAGACGACACGTCTCCATTCGTCCCTCCATTCACGCCTGTCGCGACACCACTGGAGGCGGGCTGCACGATGTTGGGGCGTGAGCGGAAGACGGCCTAACGGTGTGCGGGACCGTAGCCCAGCTTCATGGAGACGGTTGCGAATGGTCCTCGCCGATGCCCCAGGAGCAACAGTGTCCCTAATTTGCTGGGAAGTGGCGGTGCGGTCCCCTACGGCACTGCGTAGGATCCTACGGTCTTGGCGTGCATCCGTGCGTCGCTGCGGTCCGGTCCCAGGTCGACGGGCACGTGCACCTTCCGCCGACCACTGGCGACAACATCGATGTACTGTGGAGACCTCACGCCCCACGTGTTGAGCAATTCGGCGGTACGTCCACCCGGCCTCCCGCATGCCCTTTATACGCCCTCGCTCAAAGTCCGTCAACTGCACATACGGTTCACGTCCACGCTGTCGCGGCGTGCTACCAGTGTTAAAGACTGCGATGGAGCTCCGTATGCCACGGCAAACTGGCAGACACTGACGGCGGCGGTGCACATTTGCTGCGCAGCTAGCGCCATTCGACGGCCAACACCGCGGTTCCTGGTGTGTCCGCTGTGCCGTGCGTGTGATCATTGCTTGTACAGCCCTCTCGCAGTGTCCGGAGCAAGTATGGTGGGTCTGACACACCGGTGTCAATGTGTTCTTTTTTCCATTTCCAGGAGTGTATTTTTGAACCCACGTTCCGCCTCACTTACACACCTCGCAGACATTTGAAACACGTCCGCACTATTTCACGATTTACACTCGACGCATACAGTTGGGGTACACTGACTCCTGTAGGGTGGCGACAGGAAGGGCATCTGGCCATCCCCAATACTAACATTGCCAAATCCGTTGTAACCACGCCGACTCTGCGACCGCTGCGGGACTATGGTGTAAGCAAAAGAAAGAAAGAAAAGAAGAAGGTGAAGACTGGCACACCTAGGTGGTGCGCCATCCGCAGCACTTGTCACTGCCCCGCACCATCACGACAGAACGAGAGGGCTGGCCACCCCACGACAGCTCTATCAAGACGCAGGCACCGCTTACTTTTACTGAGCCGTGCGCTGCAGTTCTCGTAGTTGATGGAGAGCGCACCCAGTCAGTGCCACACCAGTTGACAGCACCGAGGAATGGCGAGTCATCGGAACGAGACAACATACTCACACCAGCCCATCTCGCTTCTGCTTCCTGGCACCTTGCTGGGTGTCACACAAAATGAAGTAAACGTCTCTTGCATTCCAGTGGAGTGCGGCAGAAATAGAGTTTGTGTCACCCTATGCATATGATGTTTACGAGTTGGGCCGTGGAGCACGTTGTGCTGCCACCCACCATGTGCTTCCTGTACGCGCCACCGTGTACTGCGGTGTTGCAGAGAAAGCAAGACGTCGGGGGTCCGCACGAGCCACGCTGAGCTTCTTCAGTGGAACACCACAGTCATGAAAGCGGCTTGGGTAGCAGATAAACAGTGTTCAGTCACTGACAACGGCAACATTGAGCCCTCCCATTACCCCCTGATTACCCTCCACAGAGGTCCATCAAATGTCACTGCCCTCAGTATTTCTGTGAAAAGTGAAGTGCTAAGTGAAATGATAGTGTAAGAAAGTCTGTGCATGTCTTTCGTACAAAAAACTGATGATTTGTTTTCTATGTTTAATATCATTAATATTTAGATTACGTGTCTGAACAAATTTGGTTATTCCGACTGACTGAGGTTTTATTTGTGTGCTTGTTCATTCTTTTCACTTTTAACTTACGTTAAATTGATTTACGTGTTCTTAGTCCTTCAGGCCAATGATTTAGTAGAAAAGATTTAGAAGTGCTTTATGCTGTGGGGTAATCCAAAATAAAGGACTTTGACATTTGCGCTCCCAGGCATAATAAATAACGGTGTACCACTTTATGTAAATCGTATGCTACATAACGATTATTTGAATTTGTTCATTGATACCTTCTACATTTTTTTCGTCTTCTGAGTTTTCTACATATTATTGTCTCGATTGATTATTAATTGGTTGCATAATCTGTGTCATGATTTGTAACACTATTTTCACGTGGCAACTAATTTCTTTAACGTCCTGTGTGTTAATTCAACTTCGCGTTCTGCATTGATAAACCCCTTCAGGGTAGCATACATTATTATGTTTAATTTCCAATATAATGACCATGAATAAACTTCACTGGTTTGAAAGAGGCCTATATTTCATATAAGACCACTGCTGAATATAGAATAGAGATATAATGTGTTAATTTATAGTTAATTTGATTATGTAATGATTAGTGCAAGTAATTTGTTAAATGAAGATGTTCCTGCTTCCTTTTACTGAAACACTACCAGTTTTCCCTATGTATTTTTTGGGTTAATCGCTGTATTTCGTACTGTAAATACCCATTATGTTACGTACTTTTGTCAGGGGAAGCACATTTTTTTTTATGTCTAACTTTTCCAACGAGGTTAGAAAAAATGAAATATGAAGGAGCGATGCTTTTGGATCTCATACAGCGACCAGTTTTTCTGCCATTTAACATAGATATGGTTGTTTACTAAGAAATACAGCCATGTTGGCCTAATCAGCTGGGAAGCGTAATACCATCCCTCCTAGGTCCCACTGCGGAGACAACATCTCTGTTATTTAAAGGATTAATAAATTCTATTCCACATCCAATTTGATAAGGAATGTATTATATGAGTGCATATGCTGTACTTAAGGCGTCTTTTGAGAGGTGGATTTCATAATACGATTTAGCACAGCACGGAATGCAGCCAATTTGTACTTTAATGGGCGGCATGAATATTATGAATATTTACGAATGACCAGGGCTGTCATTCTAGATGTTCTGTAAATGTCAAAAGTGATATTTTTCATTTTTTTAAGTCTGTGAGAGATCCAAACATGGTAAGTGCCTTCCTCTGCGTGCTGTACGATCAACTGTATTTTCTGACGCAGGCTATTTAAATCAAACAGAAATTGATTGCGTTCAATAACGTCACCATCGAATAATATGAGCACATCATTCACATATCCATTGCATAGAAGTAATCTACCAGCATACTGATAAAATTTTGTCCTAAAGTCTCACTAAAAATACGTCATGAAGATGTTAACCAAGTAATATCGAAATCTATTTTTGACGGAAAACAGAAAAGAAAAATAGACATCAGGAACATCGTTTTGTGTTGAAATTTATCAGCGTCGTTTATAGGATCCGTTGGAAATTAGTAACTGAAGGACGGCGTCAAATTTTTCGAAAGAAACTGACACGGTGAAGCTGCACGAAGCATCAGAGAAGCTGGACAGCTGTGTGCTTAGAGACAAGTGCGGGCCGGCGGGAAGCGTGGGCGCCGCTGGTAGCATTCCACTCCGCGGCGAGTATTTCCAGCTGTGACGGCCGCCTGTCACCGCTACTGCGCGATTGCGCCGCCAACAGATGTTAATGCTGGCTCTTAATTTCTCCGGGAGGCAAGCTCCTCTCGGTTATCTCGTTAAATAAGCAACCCATTTCCCGCTAAAATATCGGCATTCCTGTCTGTTTTTCACAAGCGATACTAATGTTGACGTAAGCAGGCTTCCATGAAAAACCATTTTATAAATTATTTTGCACTCAATCTACCTTAGGTTAAACAAGTGTAAACTTGTTTGTGTTGTGGAAGTGTAGAACATCGTTGGCATTATATAAGCTACTCGTATCAACCCAATTAAAGCCTGACCAAAAGAACTGAAGCACCCAGAAGAACTTGTCGAATGTCAGCTTGCATTCACAGACGTACACACCATAGGCGGATATGTAAATGATTAGAGTTGCAGTTCTCTGTGAAAGACAGAATGGCCAGCAGAGTGCATTAGTGTTGTTACCAGGCTTTATGGGAAATATAAGGGGCGTGAACATGTCAGATATTCAATGATCACTGCAATGTGCACGAACATACCGCGTACTCATGTGAGACAGCGTTACCAGGACTTGACAGAGTCGGAAACCGACCTCATTGTGGATCTATGTTTGTCCGGCTGTTCGAATCGGGCAGTATGCAGATATGTGGGGCATTTGGATAAACATGGGACAGGGAGACTCGATGTAAGGGTTCCGGTTGACCTCTTCTGACCACTACAAGGGAGGATCGCCTAATTGTGTACCAAGAACGTCGTAGCCCCTACATATCTGCACCTGTGATCCGAGAACAAGTAATGAATTCTCTATAACATTTGTGCCATCCTGGACCATTAGCAGAAGACAAGTCGCAGCCGTAATGGGGTATTACCGTGTCATACGCACGCTGCCGTTGACATCAAGACACAAACAGCTTCATCTGGAGTGGTGGATGACCGGGAAGCTGATGAATGACGTCACATCCGTTCAAGGATCAATTAAGATTCTGCACTACCCCGAATGACTATCGTTGGCGAGTATGGCGGCTTCCTGGAAAAATGTGCGTTCTTCCAGTGTACGGGAGGGGTACGGCGTTGTTACTGACACTGCAGTGACAGAAGTCATGCGACAGCGATATGCTCCTACACAAATGGTGGCAGTATCGCGTACACAATGTATAAAAGGGCAATGCATTCGCGGAACTCTCATTTGTACTCAGGTGATTCATGTGGAAATGCTTCCGACGTGATTATGGCGGCACAGCCGGAACCAACAGACTGGAACACGGAATGGGGATTGGAGCTAGACGCATGAGACATTCCATTTCGCTAATCGTTTGGGAATGCAACAATCCGAGAACCACAGTACCAAGAGTGTGCCGAGGGTTCTAAATTTCAGGTATTACTTCTTACCACGAACAACACAGTGACCCGGGGCCTTCACTTAACCTCGTCTGTTATCTCTCATTCGACATTATCGTGGTGCCAATTTGCAACGGGGTAATGTTCCTCCACATATAACTCCTCTCTCTAAGAACTATCTGCGTGATGTTGAAGTACTCCTTTCGCGGGCAACGGCCCTAGATCTCTCCGCAATAGAACATACACTACTGGCCATTGAAATTGCTACACCAAGAACAAATGCAGATGATAAACGGATATTCATTGGACAAATATATTATACTAGAACTGACATGCGATTACATTTTCATGCAGTTTGGGTGCATAGATCCTGAGAAATCAGTACCCAGAACAACCACCTCTGGCCGTGATAACAGCCTTGATACGCCTGGGCGTTGAGTCAAACAGAGCTTGGATGGCGTGTACGGGTACAGCTGCCCATGCAGCTTCAACACGATACCACAGTTCATCAAGAGTAGTGACTGGCGTATTGTTGCTCGGCCACCATTGACCAGACGTTTTCAGTTGGTGAGAGATCTGGGGAATGTGCTGGCCAGGGCAGCAGTCGAACATTGTCTGTATCCAGAAAGGCCCGTACACAACCTCCAACATGCGGTCGTGCATTATCCTGCTGAAATGTAGGGTTTCGCAGGGATCGAATGAAGGGTTGAGCGACGGGTCGTAACACATCTGAAATGTAACGTCCACTGTTCAAAGTGCCGTCAATGCGAACAAGAGGTGACCGAGACGTGTAACCGATGCATCCCATACCATCACGCCGGGTGATACGCCAGTATGGCGATGACTAATACACGCTTCCAATGTGAGTTCATCGCGATGTCGCCAAACACGGATGCGAGCATCATGATGCTGTAAACAGAACCTGGATTCATCCGAAAAAATGACGTTTTGTAATTCGTGCACCCGGGTTCGTCGTTGAGTACACCATAGCAGGCGCTCCTGTCTGTGATGCAGCGTCAAGGGTAACCGCAGCCATGGTCTCCGACCTGATAGTCCATGCTGCTGCAAATGTCATCGAACTGTTCGTGCAGATGGTTGTTATCTTACAAACGTCCCCATCTGTTGACTCAGGGATCGAGTCGTGGCTGCACGATCCGTTACAGCCATGCGGATAAGATGCCTGTCATCTCGACTGCTAGTGATACGAGGCCGTTGGGATCCACCACGGCGTTCAGTATTACCCTCTTGAACCCACCGATTCCATATTCTGCTAACAGTCATTGGATCTCGACCAACGCGAGCAGCGATGTCGCGATACGATAAACCGCAATCGCGATAGGCTACAATCCGACCTTTATCAAAGTCGGCAACGGGATGGTACGCATTTCTCCTCCTTACACGAGGCATCACAATAACGTTTCACCAGGCAACGCCGGTCAACTGCTGTCTGTGTATGAGAAATCGGTTGGAAACTTTCCTCATGTCAGCACGTTGTAGGTGTCGCCACCGGCGCCGACCTTGTGTGAACGCTCTGAAAAGCTAATCATTTGCATATCACAGCATCTTCTTCTTGTCGGTTAAATTTCGCATCTGTAGCACGTCATCGTCGTGGTGTAGCAATTTTAATGGCCAGTAGTGCATTATAATAACTGAAATTTCATAACATTTCCTCTTCTCCTTTTGAATGATTCTCTCCTTCCGTCGGGCAGTGCATATTCGTGCAAAGCCACTTATTGCTACAGGTATTTTTTCACGAAACTGTATAGAACTTACGAATTCTCACGATGATTACGTGTTTCCTTAATGATATAGGCGAGAGGCGGCGATGATAGTTAAGTCACATGAACCCTTGAATATTTAGGTTCCTGACGACGATGATGTTTCCTTCATGATGTATGTGAGAGGTAGCAATGCAGTTAACAGTCTCTTGACCCCCTGAATATTTAGGTTTGTGACGATCATGGTGATGACTCTGTTGTCAATGATGTAGTACCAGACATCGCTCTATTTCTTAAGAACCTGACTAAAGTAGCATAATAATAACAGGGACCTCGCACCTAATACGCTTTGATGTGTGTTTCATCGGAGCTCAGGTCACTGAATATATTTTACTGTGATTCCTGGCCATTTCCATGAATGTCAACATGAAGACACTGACACAACCAAGGCTGAGAGGCTGGGATAACTACATGTAACACTCTTATACCTAAACCCAAGACTAAACACACTGAAAAATTGTAATGTTGGCGTGACTCCACAAGTAAGTTAAAAATTCACACATGCAAGGTTACTGATGTGGAAAATACGTTTGTTTCAAGATAGTTTCCCTCCCACTTCGCTCAATGTTCTCGGTTTCATAATCTCCTTCTACCGATAATACAAGGTACAACCACTGCTACATATGCATAGAACGGAGAAGCTCATGCGTAGGGTACTCTCGAAAGTAATGACAATACAGCCTTGATACTTTCAAGCTTTGGAAGATGTATAGTTCTGATGCCCCAGAGAAAAAAAATTGGAACCGCAATCTGATTGGTGATTTGAATAGAAAATAGTCCCACAGCACACACGTTCATAAATTTGGCTCAATCTAATACATTTATATTGCACGTGAGTGTAATGGTTCATAGAAGCAGTGGGATTACTTGAAACATACGTTAGCTTTCCGCCACGTCCAGCTGTGCAGTTGGACTGTATCCTCTTTGTGCAAACATACTTTTGAACTGCAAAATAAGTAGTTAGTCAACAGAGTAAGCTCTTCGACTCGGATTCCTACATAACATCATAATAAGCAGTGAGACTGCATCGCGCAGTGTTTCAAAACAGCAGTCACCAAGACAGCACTCGACGATCTACCTTTATCGGCACCTGAAATTCGTAGCCAGCAGAGAAGGACCATTTATCATTAATATTGCTTAGCGATAGTTCAGTCGGTGATTGCCCATCAATTACAGTAAATGTGAGTCCTGTAGTTAGCGCACGTAAATAACAAGATGGCACCTAAGCAACGTGGCACACTCAAGTGACTGAATCTTCTACTACTTTTTCGTGGGTCTTTCTGTAGTATCGGTGCAGGGTAGGCATGTTTATTAACGGATTTGGCGCCGCACGGGATTAGCCGAGCGGTGTAAGGCGCTGCAGTCATGGACTGTGCGGCTGGTCCCGGCGGAGGTTCGAGTCCTCCCTCGGGCATGGGTGTGCGTGTTTGTCCTTAGGCTAATTTACGTTAAGTAGTGTGTAAGCTTAGGAACTGATGACCGTAGCAGTTAAGTCCAATAGGATTTCACACACATTTGAACATTTTTTGAACGGATTTGGCGTGGTTGATTAAGGGGTGGCCTGATGCCCTACCCGCCACAACCCTGTTACCGACGGGACGGAATACGTGCACCCCAACTGTTTGTGTGTAATGTTATGCATGCGAAAGTGAGCGAAAATTTTCTGAATCTTTGTGAATCGTGTAACTAAGGCGAGACTTGGGCCCTAGCCCGGTATTCACTTAGTGGAGTGAGGGAAACCGCCTAAAAACCGCATGCCACCTACCCGATACACCGGCCCTCGTCTCCTATCCGTACAGGAAGCGGCGCCTTAGCGCGCAAGTGAGTGAATGCACAGAATAACAAGGTTCGTAGCAAAATGAAACCGAGAGAAGCGAATTACCAAGCAGTATATTGTCACTAAATACAAAAAGATGACTTTACTGCCTCGTTGGGATACTTCAGCCTACAATTCCAAGATTTAAATTTAGAAGCAGAAGAATAATTAATTTAACTGTTTGAAAAACTGATTTTTATACTTCAGGAGAGGTTAAGGCCTTCCAGTGCTAAATAACGCATGTGCAATGCAATAACCAGCTTCCAGACAGTTACGTATTAGTAACATACGAAATCTTCCTCCACTGTACGCAAGTACATTCCCAGTACCTTAACGCGAATGACCTGGACAAAGTAGTGCCACACTAGCCTTGCCACGATAACTAACTTCAGTCACACTGGATGAATCGTAATGGTCTCACCCCCTTCCTCATGCGTTGTAGTATCTGCATAACAGAATGGACTGCATCAGGAAAGACATCCTTTTTCTCCACATCATATCGCAGTACATGACCTCGGAGGCTACTTGCTGCCTAAATGGGGACAACTTCCCTTGATCTAGTACTTTCTTCGTGTAGTCTTCTGAAAGTCTGATGGACCTGCACACTCCCCTAACTCATCCTGGACAGGCAGTTTTGTTCTACAGGGTAAATGCTTTTTTGTGGTTTTCCATCCCTCACTGTTCTCAGAACTGCATTTATAGACGTCCTTCAATGCTGACTAACCCACTGAATCCGATTATCTCTCACAAGTCTTAGAATCCGATGTTCGCCCAACACATGATGCACTTCTTTTTGATCCTTTAACCACACTCTCCTCTTTCCTTCAGGGAACAGAAAAACCACCTCATCACACTTCTTTGCAGGAGTCGAATTCTGTGCCTTCATCACCGTTGGCGTCCTGATTTAGAGACGGACAGCAAAATTTCTCGCTGTAGGTATTTATCTTTGTCGTGCGTAGCGTGGCTTTGGATTTCAGTGTACTTTGCAATCTGGAGAAATCAGTCCTCTCATGACTAGACTTCTCCATTTGAGGAATAAATCACTGCATGTGCCAAGTAGGGTTTCAAGGTGTCTGAATGCCTCTACGTGCGGAAGAAGCTGTACCTGAGGCAATAATGTCACGGACTGCGTGGCCCCTCCCGCTGGAGGTTCGAGACCTCCCTCGGGCCCGGGTGTGTGTGTTGTTCTCAGCATAGGTTAGTTTAAGTAGGTAAAGTACTGTGTAAGTCTGGGGATCGATGACCTCAGCAGTTTGGTCCCTTATGAATTCACACACATTTGGACATTTGGTCTCAGGCAACAGTGTTTTTCGTGACACTCATGGAAAGGTGGCACCTTCCAGAATTGTTAACCGCTTATCTAGGAAGTGGGCATATCTAGCAAGGGAAATCTCTGATTTTAAGGAACTGTAGTAATGCTGATATCCAACAAACAAAAAACATTTTGGGTACAGAATTACAGCTCTGAATTCCCAACCTGACAAATTATGTACTGCGTCGTTATCGTAAGAATATTTTGCAGTGTTGCAACGAGTTGTTTAAAGAAATGAGCAAAAATATTGTTTTAGTTCCTAAATTAATTTCGCTACTTTGATTCTTTATTCAGAAGTACCTACTGTCCTTGATGCTAACATCATTTTATTCCTTTTCAAAGCACCCAGGTAGGTTCCTCAGTCGTTGTTATGAGGCTTATTTGTGGTCTTACCTGTAAACCTTTCATGAAAGCACTTCGCTAAAATATTCTCTTCATATTTTTTATTCTTACCTACTACTATAGCAAAACCTCCCTCTTTAGCCGAGGTCGGATGCTAATTCGAATCTCGGGGCCTGAAGAAATTTAACCGCCAGAACGTATCTCGCAAGTGAGGGGAGTTTTTGGAGAAAAGTTTCTGATGGCGAGACTCTTCATTAAAGCCTCTCCGATAACATCTTATGTAACGAGGGTATATGGCATGATTCATGGCTGCCCTTCAGTTGGATAGGTATAGTTTGGTTTGCTTTGTTTTAGCACATTCCGTGGATGATATTGGCGACAACTCGCTATGATATGGAACGTTTCAGTGCGTTTACAAATAAGGCAGGTTCTCTGTGGGAACATAGCTACATGCTGTGTTTATATAACTTTTCGTTTGCCCTTTACAGCGAAGCTGTCTACGTGGCAGCGTAAGATGCCTCCTCCTCTTTTATCAAAAAAAAATGGCTCTGACCACTCTGGGACTCAACTGCTGTGGTCATAAGTCCCCTAGAACTGAGAACTACTTAAACCTAACTAACCTAAGGACAGCACACAACACCCAGCCATCACGAGGCAGAGAAAATCCCTGACCCCGCCGGGAATCGAACCCGGGAACCCGGGCGTGGGAAGCGAGAACGCTACCGCACGACCACGAGATGCGGGCCCTCTTTTATCAGTCTCTTTTCTTCACCAGTAAATACACCATATTCCATGCAGTTATCACGGTCATCAACAACAAACACACCTAAAGTTATAATTATGACTCTTCGAGAAAGAATTAACTAGGAAACAAAATTCTGTAGTTAAGTGCATCGCGGTCTTCTATCCATAAGTACAAACTGATTCCAGAATCGTGGCAAGGAGACGGGGAGATGACCACTGACCACCGCTTCAGGCAGTTCCTCAAGGCAGTATATAGACCGTATAGGAGTAAGTACGTGCTCAGCTCACCATCTCGCTGCTGTTAACGTCAACTTCTAAAACCGGAACAACTACATCTTGAATTACGTCCTGTGTTGTCCTCAGCAGCCTGTGTGGACGCCATTATTGCCCTCCCCCCACCCTTCTCACTCCTCATACAGTCTAACTATACACATTTTGTTACGATGTGTGTACCGTTTCCTGGCTGCACATTTAGGTTATTTTGTTGTTCACGTGATTTAAAATTATGAGACTACAATTTATCATTTAGTATTATGTCTCTTATTACCTCTGTGTCGCCGTTAGCTCTTGCGTAAGTACTAGATGAAAACAGTATAAGTTCACAAGTAACTGCATATCGCAACTACACAGTTCAATGGACATAACCTGCACTTGACCTTACTGCTGCATTAACTGAGGTATTACGGGAACTGTATAGGTCGGTATAGTGCAGTGGGATATTTGGGTAGGAATGGACGAGTGGTGAGTTTCGTGGAAGGGTAGTTGCTGATTGCATGTTCGTTGTAAGCACACAGTTACATATATTGTTTTGCCGGCCGGAGTGGCCGTGCGGCTCTGGGCGCTACAGTCTGGAACCGAGCGACCGCTACGGTCGCAGTTTCGAATCATGCCTCGGGCATGGATATGTGTGATGTCCTTAGGTTAGTTAGGTTTAATTAGTTCTAAGTTCTAGGCGACTGATGACCTCAGAAGTTAAGTCGCATAGTGCTCAGAGCCATTTGAACATATATTGTTTTCTTTTTCTTGATGGTTACGTTTTGGAGAGCACAGTTCATTCATTCTGATTTAAGTTTTCCCCGGATGGTTTTTTTTTCTTTAAAAAAATGCTGTACACATTGTGGGGACGCTTGGTTTAACTTTTCTTCTGCCCTTGATTGTCAGTCCTTCATTTCCGAATACAACTTTTTGAAGTATGTGGCACAGGGTCACATTTTTGCTCAATACAGTATGAACGTATGTCTCCAATCATTAATTTATCCATGATTTGTGAATTTAATTACTTCTGAATCCAGGCACTTTGTGTAACTACACTTATGGCCTAACTCGTTTATGGTTTTGACTCATCTTCAGTTTGCGTGATATAGTTTTATATATATCATTATTACGTTTTCATAGGCTGCGTTCTGAATGGGGCAGGTTCTCTGAGCAAATTGAAAATTCCTTTAGCTACCATATTTCTCAAGCCAATATTTACACCAGATTTATAGCTATGTGCGCTTTTAGTCAGTACAGTATATTAGTGTATATTAAACTGCGATGGATATGTACACGAGCCAAAGAGAAGGAGCTACACGATAGAGAATGAAAACGACGGCATCTAACAGTAAATGAGACGCTTTGAATTGCTTATGAAATTGGTTCGCTTTATTTTATGATTGTGTGATGCCCATTTTCACATAAGCGTAAGCACTGGGCAGGACACTGTTGAATTCTTACTATTTGCATAACATTATATTGATGTGATTGTGTTTGTGCGAAAATACTTACGTTGTCAATAAATGTTTTAATGAAATGAGCCCAGGCCTGTAACCCACTCCTCAGAACCACGCGTTACAAAAAGTGCCGGGGGGTTATAATTAAAGTGTAGCTACTCATGAACGTACAGTGTGGGCTGCAATTATCGTATGGCAGCCAAAATTCGTAGATGTGCTAGTGCGTTAATGCGGAACCGACTCACGCTGGAAAAAGTTAGTGCCAAGTTTGGCCACCAGGAGCAGATCTGGCGATGTTCACTTTTTTATGACAGTCATTTCATATGCCATAACGTATGTGAAAAGTAAGGCTATCGAGAAGAGAGACCGTGTGCAGTTAGTGAAAATGTTTCTTGTGAACGCCAGCAATTACAGTGCTGCTTTGAGGGAGTACTGCAGACCAAAATGTCTAAGGAGACGTCAGATGTAATTAAATGGTTTAAAGAAGGTGATAATGGCAATCAAAATCGCAAGTGAGCTTCGTGTGGCGCATGGAAGGGGAAGGCATCCTATCCGGTGGAAGTTTGTAACGCCGGAAATGTATATTGTACTATAAAATTTTTTTCCTTATTTTGTTACCTGAAGATATGACATCTCTGTGTCTTTATATATTGTACTTGTTTTACTATTTGTATATATATATATATATATATATATATATATATATATATATATATATATATATATGCATTTATGTCGATGTACAATTGGTTTGTTTTGTAAATACTATTTGTATTTTTACGCTGAGTCTTGCCTAGGGAAAACTATGCTATCGAAAGATTACATCGATAGGTCGTGTGGAGAACCAAAGTGTTTAGGATCTTTGGTAGCGTTAACTCTGCCGCATGGAGCGCGGGCAGAGGGAGTCTGGCGGGAGTAGGGCGGTGGAGTAGGGGTGTTGTGTGACGATCCCGCGAGTTGCCGCGCTTTCGGGGTTTGGCAGCATGTAATTGCGCTCGACTGGCTATGATAGTTTCTGACACGGTGTCGCGGACGGGGAGCATTAGCTGGCACACATCAAGAGCCCGTTTCGCCTGGTGACCGTGTCGAGAAGAAGGCGAGCCAACATCCAGCTTCTGCAACAGCGACGGCCGACAATGAGTGACTGTCGCCACCTTCCCCATCGACGACTGCAAACCTTCAATCAACCAACAAGGAAGACTAAAACCACGTAAAGTTTTAGAACTGTATGGCAGACCTCAGCTTTTCAAACTGTTGCATCACAAAAATACAGCAACTTAGCATGAACCTTTGTTGCTCATTGTCCCAATTGCATTACCAAGCAGGGTCCCCTCCTTTTCTGGAATGAGCCCGATTGTCGTTGAAATTCATACGCCAGCATTAAAGTAATATCATTCCATTTCACTCCTTTAATTTCAAAGTTCAGTTAAAGTATTCGTAGTTGGCTACAATATTTAGATTACACAAGTAGAAATTAAGAGTGCGAGTTTTATTACCATATTTTAGCGTTACTGTGACAGCAGCTCAGCTTGGTACATACTAAATTTTGCTATTGTAAATTGTTCAGAATCATTTAATTCTTGCACGAGCAAGATTCGTCCCGCAGGAGTTGGATGTTGAAGTAGTAACGGAAAGTTCTGGTCCTAACCGGCAGACCTTACCGAATGTTATAGTGGTAGAAGTAGCCGACCCACCCGACGCAAAACTCCAGTTTAAACACTGCGAGAGTATTAAGGAGAAAGATTACGAAAATTTTAGTGATAGCCGGACACGACTGGTAGAAAAGCACGTAGATTACAGCGAGTATGAGGTTACGCAGATCCAGAGGAAGTAATTGCAGATACTACTGGGCACATTCCTCCAGGTAGATTGGCAGATGAGGTCAATCTGGCCAAAGAGGAATCAACGAAAGTGACAATTAGTGAATTGATAGCAAAGCAACACTCACTAGTTGACGAGTTACAGGAAAAGGTTTCGGTATTGGAGGCGAAACTACAGACTAAGCCTCAGGAAAAACGTGTTGAAATTAAAACTGTATGTGAACAGAGGCTGAAAAAACCGCCAGATAAGCCGGATTTAGGATCAAAGCTGGAGGGTTTTTTCTGGAATGACCTGGATATAGACGAGGATTTATTTTGGGAAAATAAAGAAACAGGCGAGGACAAGTGTAGACAGATAGTAGTGTCTAGATTAGATTATATTAGATTAATACTAGTTCCATGGATAATGAATACGATATTTCGTAATGATGTGGAACGAGTTGAATTTTCCAATACATGACATAATTAGGTTAATTTAACAACATACTTAAGTTAATATAACAACTTTATTTTTTGTGTTTTTTGATTTTCTTTATTTTTTATTATTTTTTTTTTAATTTTTTTTTTCTTAATTTATATCTAAAAATTCCTCTATGGAGTAGAAGGAGTTGTCATTCAGAAATTCTTTTAATTTCTTCTTAAATACTTGTTGGTTATCTGTCAGACTTTTGATACTATTTGGTAAGTGACCAAAGACTTTAGTGCCAGTATAATTCACCCCTTTCTGTGCCAAAGTTAGATTTAATCTTGAATAGTGAAGATCGTCCTTTCTCCTGGTATTGTAGTTATGCACACTGCTATTACTTTTGAATTGGGTTTGGTTGTTAATAACAAATTTCATAAGAGAGTATATATACTGAGAAGCTACTGTGAATATCCCTAGATCCTTAAATAAATGTCTGCAGGATGATCTTGGGTGGACTCCAGCTATTATTCTGATTACACGCTTTTGTGCAATAAATACTTTATTCCTCAGTGATGAATTACCCCAAAATATGATGCCATATGAAAGCAATGAGTGAAAATATGCACGACCTACAACTAAACGTGTTGATTGACACCGATGCAGTATTGAGTGATAGTGTTAATGGGCTCCCTGAGATTACTCAGGAGTTTTTCCGAAAGAATTCAGTGAAACGGACGTTCTGGAAATGCCGTTACACAGGCGAGTGAGATCAAGCGTGCCGCACAGGCGGGCGCAACAATACTGGCGAGGCTGAGCCGCTGTCGGCTCTTATGCCGCTCTCGGCATTCTTTGTACTTGCGGGTACGGAAGGCGGAGTTGTTTTTCTGTCCGGACAGCTGATGTGAAATTCTACTGTCAATATTTTTTTTTTTCGATCTGCCGTATATTATTTTCTTGTTTAGCGATAAGTGGACTCTCATGACGAGAATATTAATTATGAAAAGGTTATATAAAAATGTGTATTCTATGTAATTAATTATTAATTTGCATATTTGGATATACCTGTTTTTTATGACCATGTACTCTGGTTAATTTTGTAAATAGTATTCCGTTTCTTGTTACTGTTAGGAATTTTGCTGATTTAGAATAGCTGAACCATTTTCTATGTTTTCTATGAATTTTAATATGTTGTCAACCTGTTTTCTTCTGTGTAAGATGACGGACTGGGATAAGGTTAGGAGTGTCTCCACTCAATTATTATGGTCTAAAAATTGGTTTATGGTTAAATATCCTAATGCTAAATTTTCTTGATGTTTTGAGCATATGCATTTCCACTGTTTTTTTCCTTTTTGGGACATTTTCTGAGTCTGTTCAGGTTACACGAACATCCTCAGACAATGTGGGGCACTTGCAACGCCGAAAATTCATATCACCCTGTTTCCATCTCTTGCACTATAAATTTTTTTTCCTTATTTTGTTACCTGAAGATATGACATCTCTGTGTCTTTATATATTGTAATTGTTTTACTACTTGTATATGCATTTAAGTCGATGTATAATTGGTTTGTTATGTAAATACTATTTGTACTTTTACGCTGCGTCTTGCCTAGGAAAAACTATGCTATCGAACGATTACATCGATAGGTCGTGTGGAGAACCAAAGTGTTTTGGATCTTTGGTAGCGTAACTCTGCCGCATGGCTGGAGCAGGGCGGTGGAGCAGGTGTGTTGTGTGACGCACCCGCAAGTTGCCATGCTTTCGGGGTTTGGCAGCATATAATTGCGTTTGACTTGCTATGATAGTTTCTGACACGGTGTCGCGGAAGGGGAGCGTAAGCTGGCGCACATCAAAAGCCCGTTTTGCCCGGTGACCGTGTCGAGAAGAAGGCGCGCCAACATCCAGCTTCTGCAACAGCGACGGCCGACACCTCCTCGATCGACGGTTTCAAACCTTCAATCAACCAACAAGGAAGACTGGAAGCACGTAAAGTTTTAGAACTGTATGGCAGACCTCAGCTTTTAAAACTGTTGCATCACAAAATTACAGCAACTTAGCATGAACCTTTGTTGCTCATTGTCCCAATTGCATTACCAAGCAGGGTCCCTTCCTTTTCTGGAATGAACCCGAGTGTCGTTGAAATTCATACGCCAGCATTAAAGTAATATCATTCCATTTCACTCCTTTAATTTCAAAGTTCAGTTAAGGTATTCGTAGTTGGCTACAATATTTAGATTACACAAGCAGAAATTAAGAGTGCGAGTTTTATTACCATATTTTAGCGTACCTGTGGCTGCAGCTCAGCTTGGTACGTACTAAATTTTACTATTGTTAATTGTTCAGAATCATTTAATTTAAGTTCAAAGTTAAATCTCTTATTTCTAAATTGCGTAGATTCAAGCAGCTTTTGAAATGATTGTTGAGGTAGCCCAAGACTAACCTTATTTTATTGAATTTCGTAGTGCTTCAGAAACAAAGTTCACTATTAATTTCAGTCACTAAATTAACTATCAATTTTCCGGTTTTATTAATTCTTTTGCTAAATTAAGTCAGAGTGTAGCGAAATTTATTACTTCTGACAAACATTCAGTTTCCCACAACACGTGTCGACCTTCAGTTGCCACGCTTTTAGTGCTAATTATATGTGCATTAATCTTTCATTTTCATTATTATTGTAGTTGTCCATAGGACTGGCGACCGTAATTTTCCCCAAATCTCAAATATCCAATTAACGCCAATTAATTGTTAACGTAAGGACCGCACATTTACTTTCTTTATTAATTTTACCCTTTTCTCAAAATTAATTTCCACCAATTTCATTTGCATTTATCCTTTCATTTAGATGTAACCCTTTCCTCCATCTTTATCGACAAATTAACTTCGGTGACGATTGATTTTCCCAAATTTCCATTAGGTGCTCGCGGTTTAATTTTTCACTCTCATTAAGGTCAATAAGAGAGGGGGAGGTTGCAAGTTCTTGAAGAGGTTCCTAGTGCTGTAACTGACGATGCAGCACATGGTCTGGATAGTGCTAGTGGTGCTGCAGTGTCACCAGAATTGTCCATCCGATGGTCAACATCATCGTCTGTGCTATACTGGTGTCCAAACAAGGTCCGGATGGTGCAGTGCCTGAATGTTCGTGAACCGGAGCAACGTTTTCAATTTGCTCTTTGGTTTCTAACATGGAACGAAGTTGGTGACATGTGACCAAGCAACCTTACATGGAGTGACGAGGCAGATTTTACACTACAGGGTGCAATCAATACACAGAACTGCCGAATTTGGGGTACTGTTAAACCACGTGTTGTACACGATGAGCCACTGCACTCACATTATGTGACTGTATCGTGTGAATTCACAGGCACCCTTGTTCTCGGTCCGTCCTTCTTTGTAGAGAATACACACAGAGGGTCTGAACGTTATCGAGACCTCCTTGCACAGTATGTGACTCCTGATTTGGAAGAGTGCATCTGTGTAGAAACTACTGTTTTTATGGAAGATGGGCACCACCTCATTCGTTCACCCAGCGGAAGTTCTGCATAATGCAACATTTCACGATGAGGTGATCTCCAGAGGTTTTCGAGATGCATGGCTTGCAAGATCACCTGATCTGAATTCATGTGACTATTGCCTCTGGGTATATCTAAAAGAACGCGTTTACAGGGACACATTCGGTAGCTACCTGCTCTGAAGGCCAGTATACGGGATCATGTTTCTCGGATTCCATCAGAACTGCTTCTAGCAACTGTTGATCACGTCGTTTTACAAATGCTGGATCTCGTCGACGTCTCTGGTACTGGTATTTAGGAAACTGTGTAAGCAGCGGTTAATAATGAAATCAGTATTATACCTTCCTCACTTGTTTGACCTTCTTGCCCACATCCTGTTCCTAGTCCATTACATACGGAAACATTTCTGTATGCGTTTCTTGCACTCACAGTGCCAGATCTGAACCCGGTGGCGAAAATTTGAACTATTTTCCAGCAAAAATCGGTTCCACATTAACGTGTTGGAATATCTACCACGTTTCACTGCCTTGCGGTTATTACAGTCCACACAAAAAAAAATGGTTCAAATGGCTCTGAGCACTATGGGACTTAACATCTGAGGTCATCAGTCCCCTAGGCTTGGAACTACTTAACCTAACTAACCTCAGGACATCACAAACATCCATGTCCGATGCAGGATTCGAACCTGCGACCGTAGCAGCAGCGCGGTTCCGGACTGAAGCGCCTATAACCGTTCGGCCACAGCAGCCGGCTACTGTCCACAATGGACCTCTGTGAGCAGCTGCACAACCACCCAGTATTATCGTGCCATTTAAAAGACCATATTTGCATCAATACCTGGTTAATACAAGAGGTAAGACGATCAGACATAGAACAAAATTACGTGTTCCTCTGTGTACTATCAATTAGCAGAAACTTCGTTGCGGGAGATTCAGCAATCCATGAAATGAGAGGGACGTAACATCTTACGCTACTTCACTTTTATGACTACGCTGTGCCAGCTGAACACTGTGCCAGCTAAAGATGGGCAAAAACCCGAAACACATCTTCCCGTGCCTGAAGTCGTAGAAAGCTACAAGCTGTATTTTTTCATTGAGTTCGCATTTAACGGTCTGTATGCCAGCTTTCGTGCTTTCAGTAACTTGGCAGTGATGTGGACCAAAGCGCGCATATGTTACAAACGTAGACGAAGAAGCCTACGACACCGGCGGCCAATTTGCGCGTCCCGTTTGTTTCTGTTGGCTATCACGTTGTTTCGCTCCAACAATCGTCACCATGTGCGAAACACCCACGCACAGACACGTGTTTACGCCTGCGTGCGATACGCTCGTCGCGGCCGCCGCTATAACTGTGCCGCCATTAGAGGGGGAGGATAAATTCCCGCGGCGTGTTTACGACTCGGGGCGACGCCTCCGGCCGCAACTCCTGTTCAACAGCGCCGACACTAATGTGACGCGCGCCGCCGGCCAGATGAATTCTGGCTGCTCTAAAGTAAATACTCTAATGTCCCGCCTCGAGATTATATTTCCAAAATATTATGACAGCACGGACGGACGCAAAGGGGAGGATTTAAGTACACGAGGAATTAACTGCCCGACGAAACGATAATTTATTCTGATATCCTTGCGTCTCCGCGTGCCTGAATTGTAAGTTACATGTGGAACATCCAAGAATACACAGTTATTAGTTCTCAGAATAAGCTGTTGCTCTGATCTCGAGTGTGCCTGTCATAATTAGAAGTCCATAAACCCAGCACGTGTTGTGACACGGTTTTCACATCTAGTGGTGTCTAAAGTGTGCCAGATTCTGCACCGCCAATTACATGCGCCCTTTCGTTTTGAATGAACACAACCACTGAATAGCAGCGATGTGTGTCGCAACGATTAAATTTATTATGTTCCGGGGAAAGCGATTTTTCATGTTCAGAATGTTTTCGGTAACACAGACCTTTGCCATGTATATTGGGACGGAGGCCAATTAGCAGAAACGATCAACATTCTATTCTTAATGACGGTGAACTTACAAAGGAACCCACGTGATTTGTGCTTTTGCATAGAACAGTGAAGAACACATCTACTTTGTGAGACTATCGTCGTTACAGAGACTTTTTGATGTCTTTTGAAAGCTGCAATATTTTTCTTTATATCCGTCTTGTTCTGAGTTAAATCTATCTTGCTTTGAGTGGCTTTTATGTTTGGTTACATCTATCACTCACTCAAATTAGTGAGCCAAATGTATTTTCACTACAACGAGTATCCCTTAAATTATTGCCAGCGGCTGTGGTCGAGCGGTTCTAGGCGCTTCAGTCCGGTACGACGCGGCTGCTACGGTCACAGGTTCGAATCGTGCCTCGGGCATGCATGTGTGTGTTGTCCTTAGGTTAGTTAGGTTTAAGTAGTTCTAAGTCTAGGGGACTGATGACCTCAGATGTTAAGTCCCATAGCGCTTAGAGCCATTTGAACCATTGAACTTTAAATTATTAAAATGTTGTAACTAATTCTTTGATGCGGTAAAAAGTTCCTCTTGATAAAACAACAGTAATTCTCCAACTTCCGAATCTTTTTAATCCTTCACATGTTGTACAAAATGCCTCCCCTCCCCTCTTAACGTACAGATGGTTCGAAAGCGATGTGAAACTGTGAGAAATGTCCATCCTTGGTATGTTGTTCAACGAGCGTTTCTCATTGGTTTGAATGTCGATTATATCGTCCAAGTGTTCATTCTTCATGTGCATTTCTACACTTTTATGTTGTATGGTAATTTCGTATCGATAACACAATGTTTGGTCACCAATGATGATTTTTCCAGAAAAGAACTGTTCGTATTTTGCATTTCACTCAAGACGTAGCAGGACTCCACACGTTTTTGTTTGGGATTCAAGGTGAGTGGGACAAACTTTGTACATATTTCGCTCTTCTTCAAAATATTCTGGCGAATGTCTTGAACCCCTGATTGAGAGACGTTTCTCCACTGCGATTTGTGACACAGCACCGTTGACACACTGTGACCGCACGTCCACTATTTAACACTCCCTGCTCTCCACTGACTGGCAGAGTGAACATCTGTTGTTTACATTAATTTTCTTCGTTAAAGCTGTCGCCCTAATTGCCGCGCTGACGTCGCTTGTACGCCAGGTAGAAAGTTAATCACGGGCCTTTTAGTGTGGACGGTGTTGGCTGAGATCCCCTGATAATATCTAAAATGAGTGGGGTCCCTCTTTCATTACTCTCGCTAAGGATTTCTCGTAGTAACAGTACACACTACGAAAGTAAACTATTGTATTCAGTAATTCAGTATCTCATTGGGGGCGGACTGCCTTTGTCTTCATCCGATGTGAAGGGTTGCTCATGTAGGCGCTTGAGGTTGGCCCTAAACACGGTGCAACTCCGTGTTTTTCGCATACACTGCAAAGTGACAGTTACGTAAACTTACCCTCCAGCTCAGGTACTCAAACCACAGTCGATCTTTAGACTTGACAATGAGCCTCCTCCGTTTTCCTTGGTCTATGGATTATTCTCCAGCTAGTCTCATATGGGAGCTGTTAGAAGATCGAATTTTGGACCCTCGGGCTTCCCAGTACGTTCTGCAGAAGGCTACCATTAGCACAGCAAAGTGACTAATTCCAAATTCAGTAGTGATGAAGTGTGGCAGACATAGCTGGATAATTTGTACTATATCTCACATTAACTTTAAGTCTGGGACACAAGCTGATGTTCACTTTAGCCCATTCTTTATAGTTACGGTAGTGAATTTAGAATGAAATTACATTCAGTTGATTCAGACGCAGTTTCTAATATCGCCGTTATGCATTTCTAAGCACTGTTTCATCAACAGAGTGGTAATATTCCAGTAAAAGTATCTATTTAGGACTCTCTACGCAGTAGTCGTGGGAGGTTACGGATGTCTAGCGACGGTAAGGAGCTGTAGAACTGTATTTAATCGTCTAGGATATGGAATTCGTAAATTATCTATGTGCATCTCTCTCTCTCTCTCTCTCTCTCTATCGTATTTATGAGAATGACTGATTGATTTGTGCAGGGAGACAAAACAACAGTAATCTGAGCCCACTACTGCCCACACCGAAACTGAGTTTGCACCCTCTGATTCCAGTAAAGCCAGCTGATTCCTACAAAGCCTATAACTAGGCGCTTCAGTAGCTCTACATTAGACACAATTTCTTCAGGAATTTACGTCCCGAATATTCTGTGTCTTTTGACATTCAACGCTTCGCAGTGGAAGATCAGATGTGGTGCTTTTTCGTCCTCCTCACCGCTTAGTCTACATTTAAATATTTCTTTTTCTGTACGCATCGCGTATAGACGTTTCTTAAAGTTGGCCAGTTATTAGATCTCCCACGAATCTGATCCGTTTCCTGTCTAGGCACGGAATTACAGAAGTTTCCTTGAAACACGGCTTCGGCAATATTTGCGTTCCGCCTCTCGATTCAGCTGCGTAGTTTCGACTATTAACAAATGGAGACGTCGCATCCGTTTTGCCAGCCTATCACCTTGCTCATCGCCACTTCACCTTGCTCATCGCCACTAATTCCTGAGTGTCAATGAAATTCTTCTGGGTTGCTGACCACATTGTCAATGTACAAAATTGTCCGATGTTTGGGTCATTATTGCAAGCGGCCTTCCTCGGGGCTTTCTGCTGAGCTGACTGAATTTTATTGACAGTGTCAATGGCCACGGAAACTTATGCTTACATTAATTCCTGAGTGACAAATGAATCATAGTTCATTTACCCTGTCGCTTTCCCCTAGTCTACAAAACCTATGTGGCATTCTGCGATGATCTTTGATCTCGCTGCCGAGGTTGATATAGATTTCAGAGTTGATTAGCTTCCTGAATGAATATAGATGCCACGTCCTAGTACCGCCTATGCAGTTCTCCACGCAAACCCTGAAAGCGGACGTTTCCACCTGGAATACCGTGGCCGGTTTCCTTACAGAAATTGCTGTCTCTACTCTGGACTGTACCCTATATCCTCCAGCCCCAACACCTACGTATGTTTTCGATCCATTAGTAAACCACACTGTCTCCTGAACGGTATCATGGTTCATACAATGAAGGCTTTCACGACCGGATGTTTCAGCTGCCGAGAATTCTTCCGGGCTGTATGGCCGTGGTCCATGGAACTCTTCTATCCCTGACGTTTCGTCCAAAGCTACGTTCGACATCTTCGGAAGTGCTCCTGGTTGTGCTGAGTCTTGCCGACTGACAAGTCGGTCGTCGAAGAACGGCCTAAATACCGTGGAAAATGGGCGTGGTCTGGATTTCACGTGATAGCAGAGATGAACCTTGCCAATGATAAAATATAACTATCGGTCATAGTACGTCAAAGATAAAATCTTCGCATCGATTCTGTAGCGCCACTGTCCATATATCGCTGAGTTTCATAGCTCCTTCTTTTCTGTTAAAACTCAACGATACATGGACAGTGGCGCTACAGAATCGATGAGAAGTTTTTATATTTGACGTACTATGATCGATAGTTATATTTTATCCTTGACAAGGTTCATCTCTGCTATCACGTGAAATCCAGACCACGCCCACTTTCCACGGTACCTAGGCCGTTCTTAGACGACCGACTTGTCGGTCGTCAAAACTCAGCACAACCGGGAGCACTTTCGAAGATGTCCAACATAGCTTTGGACGAAACGTCAGGGATAGAAGACTTCTGTGGACCATGGCCATACAACCCGGAAGAATTCTCGGCGGTATCAAGGTTCATTCTCCTACTGTTCCCTGCTTCCAGTTGTTTCCTTGGAAAGTTCACTGATGCAGCTAGAACATTTGCACAGTCAACTACCATTTCCCCGATCATTCGTATATTTACCACATCATTATACTGTTGTAGGATTCTGGATATCCTAACGGTTTCCAGTTATTTCCAGTTTTTAACTTTCATGCCTCTGCCGCTTCCTCCATTGTAAACCAAAGGTTTGACGGGGAAATGTACAGGATGGTCTCCATTCCAGCAGAGCATGTGCTGCTAATTCCGCGAGTTATGGCTAAGCAGGCGAATCTCGGCACTTTACCAAGCCCTCTAGTAGCTATTTGCTATTCTGCATAACACACGATTTCAATCAACTTCTTTACATCGGCTTTCTTACGTTGATGTCACGTCGAACACGTCCTGCATTCTCCCTGTAGACACGCACAGAAATACACTTCTAGGCAAGGTTATAACTTTTTTCTTGAACATATTGTTCCAGAAAAGAACTAAGTTCCCAACTCCCAGTTCTAACCAAAGTTTTGGGCGGTTTTGCTTGGTTGCATGGCAGTTACTGGAACTTTAAGTCTTCTCCAAAAATGGTTCAAATGGCTCTGAGCACTAGGGGACTTAACTTGTGAGGTCATCAGTCCCCTAGAACTTAGAATTACTTAAACCTAACTAACCTAAGGACATCACACACATCCATGCCCGAGGCAGGATTCGAACCTGCGTAGCGGTCGCGCGGTTCCAGACTGTAGCGCCTAGAACCGCTCGGCCACCCCGGCCGGCCAAGTCTTCCCCCAAAAGTTCTCAATTGCCAAAGACTATGTTTCTGATAAAAGTTCACCTGTCCCATTAATAAATGTCCCATTAAGTTAAACTTCCTGGCAGATTAAAACTGTGTGCCCGACCGAGACTCGAACTCGGGACCTTTGCCTTTCGCGGGCAAGTGCTCTACCATCTGAGCTACCAAAGCACGACTCACGCCCGGTACCCACAGCTTTACTTCTGCCAGTACCTCGTCTCCTACCTTCCAAACTTTACAGAAGCTCTCCTGCGAACCTTGCAGAACTAGCACTCCTGAAAGAAAAGATATTGCGGAGACATGGCTTAGCCACAGCCTGGGGGATGTTTCCAGAATGAGATTTTCACTCTGCAGCGGAGTGTGCGCTGATATGAAACTTCCTGGAGTTCGAGTCTCGGTCGGGCACACAGTTTTAATCTGCCAGGAAGTTTCATATCAGCGCACACTCCGCTGCAGAGTGAAAATCTCATTCTGGTTTTCTTAAAGTTTTCTTGGGAATACCTCCGGAAATGAAAAGTTCACTATAATAATTTTATTCATTAACTGAATAGATTTATTCGACGTCAAACCTTGAGTTTCAGGCTTTTCAATACTTCAGGTATGTGGGAGAAATGAGTGCTAATCACAGCAATATCTTTTTCAATACCGGAATCATTAAAAGCTTCCTTGCACTGGCAAACCGCTAAACCCCCTGCACTATCGAAGTCGTTTACTACCACTACCCCAACGAGTTACCACTGGTTCTGGAGGTAAAGGTACATTTGGTAGTTTTTCTCTGTAGGTCTTGATGCGAGCAGGATCCTTTACAAACACTTTCCTTGTGGGTGAAATCAATTTATTTACATTCACAGACGTGGAGCGTAGTTCTTCAACAAGGCGATGTACTCCATGAGCAAAGTACGTCCTGCTTTGATCATACGGGGAGCTGCATCCGAAATAAACACAGACACCTTTTCATCTGCAGAAGATTCTGGAAATATTTTTCTAATACCCTCATTCACAAATCTGGCGATCGTAGACTGATTTACTTTTTCAAGTTCTTTGCAGGCCAATACACAGCAAGAAGAAGGCTCTTCTTTTAAAGCACCAGCAATTAAATTTGCAATGTAATTGCCACAAGTGACAAGTGAAATGCAGATAATATTGTCCTTGAGTTCATTACGTATTTCTTGCGGAACATTTATGTAAATTGTCGGTATGTAATTTTTACGTAATTTTGATTCATCTGGAATATTTTCTTAAACAATATTTGCGCAGGAAGCCTTTGAGAATAGGGTTCGTAAGTTTGTGAAGAGGAATATTGCTTCATCTACATCTACATACAAACTCCGTAATCCACCATACGGTGCATGGCAGAGGGTACCTCGTACCACAACTAGCATCTTCTCTCCCTGTTCCACTCCCAAACAGAACGAGGAAAAAATGACTGCCTATATGACTCTGTACGAGCCCTAATCTCTCTTATTTTTGTGATCTTTCCACGAAATATAAGTTGGCGGCAGTAAAATTGTACTGCAGTCAGCCTCAAATGCTGGTTCTCTAAATTTCCTCAATAGCGATTCACGAAATGAACGCCACCTTTCCTTCAGAGACTCCCACCCGAGTTCCCGAAGCATTTCCGTAACACTCGCGTGATGATCAAACCTACCAGTAACAAATCTAGCAGCCCGCCTCTGAATTGCTTTTATGTCTTCCCCCAATCCGGCCTGATAGGGATCCCAAACACTCAAGAATAGGTCGTATTAGTGTTTTATAAGCGGTCTCCTTTACAGCTGAACCACGTCTTCCCAAAATTCTACCAATGAACCGAAGACGACTATCCGCCTTCCCCACAACTGCCATTACATGCTTGTCCCACTTCATATCGCTCCGAAAATGTTACGTCCAAATATTTAATCGACGTTACTGTGTCAATCGCTATACTACTAATGGAGTATTCAAACATTATGGGATTCTTATTCCTATTCATCTGCATTAATTTACATTTATCTATATTTAGAGTTAGCTGCCATTCTTTACACCAATCGCAAATCCTGTCCAAGTCATCTTGTATCCCCCTACAGTCACTCACCGATGACACCTTCCCGTACACCACAGCATCATCAGCCAACAGCCGCACATTGCTATCCACCCTACCCAAAAGATCATTTATGTAGATAGAAAACAACAGCGGACCTACCACACTTCCCTGGGGCACTCCGATAAACACTCACCATCGAGGACAACGTACTGGGTTGCAATGAATGCTTCACATAGACCCATGTTAAAGCAAAATTTTTGGTTACCTTTGAGCAAATTCCTACTATTGCAACTTCTGAGCGCAGCGCGTGGCCAGCGCTCTTCCTCGTAACTGATATGCACAGGTTTGACTTTGAGATACAATGCACGTAGTAACTACCATGTTTTTTCATTATTTGATCTTGCATATTTCGACAGTTTTCATGCATTTTTAAGAATTTTTCATGCATATTTACATGCGTATTTTAAGGTTCTTAGGATTCATGTAATCGGTCTCTACTCATCTATAATCTTTCTGCGCACTCGTCATTAGCGACTGCAACAGGAAAGGAAGGAACTGAGAGTATGCGCAAAGCACCCTCCGCCACACACCACAAGGTAGCCTGCGAAGTATAGATGTAGATGTCGGCCTTCCCGTGGGCTGAGCGCTATCGCCGTCCCTTTTAATGCCGTCAGCGACGGCACAGCGGACTGTGTAGTGAGTTGTCGGTACGTCACGAGACAAATTCGTTGTCTCTGATATGGAGTTCCCGGTAGCGGCTGGACGTGCCGCTGGCGAGGAAAGGGGACACTGGCGGCGCGGGTGAGTGGCCTGGCCGGCCCGGGCGACGGCAGTGGCAGGCGAGCCGCTGACTCGCTGATGAGCCGCCCGTATCTGGCTCGCGCGTCCGCTCGCTCACCGCCGCCTGCCCAGCTGGCCGCCAGGCACGCGAGGGCGTTGCCCGGAGCGCGGCTAACCGCCTGTGGACACGAGCCGGGGGTAGCACCCGTCCGATAGGAGCATCATTTAGAGGGGTAGTTCAGCCCAGGACTCTACAGCCGACGAAAAAATTAGTTACCCCCAACACACATCCCGCCAATACAAACTCTGCCTCTAGTCATGGTAATACCCCAAATTTCTTCAGTTACGTTATATCTAGCTGAATCCACTTACAGATAATTGTATACCGTACAGCTAACACAGCAATCCTCCTACACATTTCTTTCGGGATTAACGACAGATGATTCGGCAGGCCAGCCGATATGCGATAACGTGACTGAGTGTTTGTGAAACCAGGAACTTCTGCGTGCAGCTCCGTGACTACAGCTGCTGCCATTTTAGAATCCTGGACTGCTTACAGTCTACTTACCATGCGGATGCAGAAGAAAGGTCATTACATGGTAGTGAGAATGTTGAAATAAACATGTTAGCTCTTGAAACTTCCTGGCAGATTAAAACTGTGTGCCTGACCGAGACTCGAACTCGGGACCTTTGCCTTTCGCGGGCAAGTGCTCTACCAGCTGAGCTACCCAAGCACGACTCACGCCCCCTCCTCACAGCTTTACTTCTGCCAGTACCTCGTCTCCAACCTTCCGAACTTTACAGAAGCTCTCCTTTGAACCTTGCCCGCGAAAGGCAAAGGTCCCGAGTTCGAGTCTCGGTGCGGCACACAGTTTTAATCTGCCAGGAAGTTTCATATCAGCACACACTCCGCTGCAGAGTGAAAATCTCATTCTGGATGTTAGGTCTTGTTGACGGTAACAAGAATTCGTGGTCTAAGCTATGAAACAAAAGCCACCTCAAAACGTCTCAGAGCCACCTCTGTCGTGAACTACAACCTCAGCATCTCATTAGGCCATGTGGACATTGGACACATTGTATCCTTTGGCAAAACAGAAGATCGCACACTATATGACAACAGAAGGCTAGTGTCCTGATTCTATGTTGTTTTGCCCATAGAAGACCTGCAGCTCCGCATGCTACTCACAGCAGTTATTTACTTTCTCTGTCAGTCGTAATTCGTATAGGTATTGAAACGTAATTTCACTGTATGGTACCACGTGTCGCCGGACGCAGTGGGCGAGCGGTTGTAGGCGCTTCAGTCCGGAACCGCGCTGCTGCTACGGTCGCAGGTTCGAATCCTGCCTCGGGCATCGATGTGTGTGATGTCGTTAGGTTAGTTAGGTTTAAGTAGTTCTAAATCTAGGGGAATGATGACCTTGTAAGTACGCTGTTTAGGTTTTTATGTTGGTAATGCCACGTAGCGCTCTATATGAAAATCACTGGCTGTGCTGTGTGAAGTATGTGGCTGGTTTGCATTGTCGTTGACTATTGTAGTGTTGGGCTGTTAACAGCGCGTAGCGTTGCGCAATTGGAGGTGAGCCGCCAGCAGTTGTGATGTGGGGAGTGAGATGGCGGAGTTTTGAGAGCGGATGGTCTGGACGTATGTCCGTCAGAGACAGTAAATTTGTAAGACTGGATGTCATGAACCGATATATATATTATATGACTTTTGAACACTATTAACGTAAATATATTGTTTGTTCTCTATCAAAATCTTTCATTTGCTAACTATGCCTATCAGTAGTTAGTGCCTTCAGTAGTTAGAATCTTTTATTTAGCTGGCAGTATTGGCGCTCGCAGTATTGCAGTAGTTCGAGTTACGAAGATTTTTGTCAGGTAAGAATTCATGAAAGGTATAGGTTATTGTTAGTCAGGGCCACTCTTTTGTAGGGATTACTGAAAGTCAGATTGCGTTGCGCTAAAAATATAGTGTGTCAGTTTAGTGAATGTACGTTCAGTTTTGCTCAGCTCTCAACTAAGTATCTCGTCAATCCGTCTCTGCAGACTTGGACGGTCATCCATGCAAGTGCTGCCAAAGAACCGGTGTTATCATTGTGGCAAGGCCGTTGGTAAAACATGTATATGCTAGAAATTATTACTGCATCTGCTACAAACATTAAAATATGTATAAAATGTGTTAAAATATAGCAATGTCGATAGCATGAAGTGTCACTATTTGTAATTGTGTCATATAAATCAGTGTGGGTTTGATGTGTTCATAGTGGGCACGATTTGCGATGTTTAATAGTTGTTTACTTCCGAAAAATTTGGCAGGCAATGGCTCTGTTGCGGTTCCGCTGACGAGGTGGAGGTAGAAGTAGATGTAGACTTGTGCCCTCGCTTCATTTCAACCCTATCCACGTTCATAGAGTGCTGTCCTCCGAAGAATGAGGACCCATGTCTATGTTGGTATCTCACGACGGAACCAGGAGTAAGAACAGTAGCTGCCAGAAGCAGCAAGGAATGAATGACGGCGGTGTAGACACGCCCTCAAGAAGTTCGATGCGCCGCCGCTGCTAGAAGATTACTTACGTCACAGCGCAGCGCCACTTTGTTCCACTCTCTACTCATTGCCTAAGATGATAGTGTCGTCTTACCTGAGATTCAACAGAGCGAGTTGTGTTAGAAGCCGGAACTGCATATCGAAGTTTATAGTCGAACAATGAGAAGCGACTGTCATTCTGCACTGTATCAAGTGGTAAGTCATAGTGTTCAGCGACAGTAACAAATACATATGTCAGTCCTGTGGACATAGATTGTTTTCATGTTGAGTATTTCAGATTGTTCAAGTTTTAATAATGTGATGTAAAATTTTGTGTCTCTTGTAGTACCCGTTCGGCCTCCTCCAGAAGTAAACCTAGACTTGCTACGACCGTATACAGTGCCGAGTAAATGTCTCAAGAACATTTTTTAAATTTATAAATAAAATCTTAAGGACGGCTGCAAGTGTTTTATTTTCTCACAACAGTAAATGGCCGTCGTCCCAGAGACCTCCTGCCAAAAGGATGGACATACAGAAACGTGTTTTTTCGTCCGGCACAAACGCCATGCCTTCAAAACAGTGCGCTCTAAAGTAAACCTCTCTCAATTATCAGGTTCAAAATGGTTCAAATGGCTCTGAGCACTATGGGACTTAACTTCTCAGGTCATCAGTTCCTAGAACTTAGAACTACTTAAACCTAACTTACCTAAGGACATCACACACATCCATGCCCGAGGCAGGATTCGAACCTGTGACTGTAGCGGTCGCGCTGTTAATTATCAGGACTTTCATCGACAAGATAATGTCTCTATAAATATCAAAATACATTTTATCATTGAATTGGCTATGTTCGTTGACGCTGATTTTGGTTTGTTCTTAATATTTGTGTAGATTTCAATTTTTTCCAGCAAGTTTAGTGGGCTGCCCTTTCGTACGTGATGTTCAATAGTTTTCTTCTCTATTCTTAAAAGAGAGATGGGTGTCCATTAGATGTGATCCAAAAGCTGTAAGTTGCTATCCATCTGTGAACGCTCTTTGTAGCGTATTTGAAAATTACTCCAAGTTGCTCCTAATATTGATAAAAGGCACAGAATCTTATTTTTTTAATCATAGCTCTGCCAGCGTAAAAAGGCGAATATGCTCCGGAATACGCTCCCGTTTAAATTAAAAGCCCTTCGCTGAATAATGGGGTACCAGCTGTCTCATTTTACCTTCCTTAACACCTTTAAATTTTTCCCAAGGTTGACGTGCTAACATATTCGCGCTCATTTTTAACATACAGCTTACCTCTCACTCGTAGAAGCTCCTTTTACTGTAAATCGCTCACAGCCACTTGTCCATTGCTGGAAATCGCTGGTCATTATTTCTTTGTGCCTCTCTGACTGCCACTGTCTCCTTCCTCACACTATCAGTCTCCTTCGTTCTGTCCTATCACTACTGTCTCCTCCCTGTGTCGCTCTATTTCTCTTGCTATCTTTTACTACTGTTATCTCATTAATTCCATTCCAATGGTGCTGTCCCTTCTCAATGTCACTATCTCCCTCTTCCTCGTTGTTTTGTAATTGACTCTGTTTCTCATTGTCAATGGCTGTCTCCATTTCCGCTTTCTCCTTCTCTTTATTCCTGTCCCACTGGCATTGGGTCTTCACTGTTTTTCCTAAGTCTGTTCTGTCACTGTCAACTACGTTCCACTGTCACTGCGTCCAGCTCTTTCTCCCACACTGCCATTGTCTCCTTCGTTCTTTCTGTACCTCAAGGATGGTCTACTATGTTCCAGTATTTACTACTTTTCCGTTTCTTTCCCATTGACACTTTCTACTCCTCTCTCACCATAAAAGAAGCAAGTATTATGGCATGTCAAAATTTTTGAAGGTACTGAGAAATCTAGGATGAGGCAGCTGGTACCTCACTTTCCAGTCAGTCTTTTAATTTAAACAGCAGCTTATTTGCCTTTTTTTACGTTCCGATGGGAGCATTAGTCTGCGGATTCCCTACTTTTTTTTGTTGCAGCAAGGCATGACATTCATGTGCAAAGTACTTTGTCGGTCAGTAGAAGTTAAATGGTTTACTTATGTGAAACTGAAATAACACAAAACTCATTTTAATCTTCAGACCGGATTTACGTGCACAAAAATTTTGCATGCGCGTCAGTACTACAAGATGGGGTTCCCAGAATCCTTTTGGCGATAACGGAGACACTTTCCGGCATATCTATCCGTACTACGTCACTTTATAAACTACGTTTTCGTCTAGCGCCGTGTTTTACAAGCGTATTTTAAATGTACATGTAGGGCAACTTTGGACGTCTGTGTCTCGGAAACGCTAAAGATACCAAGAAAATTTTCAAGATTGTTCGAGATCGTTACCTAAGGGATATATCGGAAAAATTGCAGTCATGCAATGTGAATAGCCGTCTTGGAATCCGCGGCTCGGTTTGGGGAAAAAAAAAATAAATGTTTTTGGGGTGTTTCTCGATAATGGATAAAGATGTTTGAAAACCAGAAGATGGCACTTCTACAGAATATACCGATAAAATTAGAGCAGTTGCTCCAGTTAGCTATTTATATATCCACTGCTGGCTGCGAAAAAATGGTGAAAAACGGCCTATTTGGATTTTCTCAGGAACCTCCTTAGAGTTGACAGTACTCTCTTAGGATTTAAAGGTTGGCTACAGCGCACATACACAAGCTCTGGAATCTAAGATATCGTTCCCAGAATCTGCCAGGAAGTTTTAAGATATTGTTGTCGCGCTTCGCAGTGCACGGATTAATCAGTGGCAGTTTGGAAGCCAGTGCAGGAGCCCACCTGCTGTGGTGCGCAGGTGTGTTGGGCGAAGGGTCGTCCCCGAGCTGCCGTACTGCCGTGTCCGCCAGCAGCGACACAGGATTTGGTATTTAGTTGATATTTTTTATAATTTGCAACGCGCTTATTAATTAAAAGAAAAGTGTTTGTGTATGTGCGTAGCAGCAGACGGTAATTCTGATAACGATGGGAGTTGAATTCTTAATTGTTAGGCGAATAGATTAAGTACTGATTTTTGTCATTGATTTCTTTTGTAATTGTCATGGAATTGTTTCACTATGTATTTAATTGAGAAGTATTTCAGTCTGTCTCAAGAGTTTGATTAACTTGTAATATTGCTTTAATGCTACTGAAGGCAGATTTACATACGAAACGATTGTTCAAAGAGCTTCTAGCGTTTTGTTAACTGAATGAGAAAGAATAGCTTTAAGAATAAAGTTTTTTTTAAAAAAAAAGGAATTACTTGTTTGGGTTATCATTTATCGAGTTTAGATTTGACCAAATCCTTTCTTTTGAATTATATGTAGTTGTAGTAAGCAGCAACAGCAGGAGCCGCCATACAGAACTTGCATTGCACTCAGCATGAATAATAGGTTTTTTTATGTTTTTGTTAAATAATGGAATGCAGCAGATGAAGCAGTGGCAGCAGAAAGACCAAGTAATTTATTTGTTGCGCACAGGATCAATTAAAAAATAATAAAGTTTAGGTGATCGCTGTAATAGTAAAGTTAACAAGAGTACAAGCACGAGATTTTCAGTAGAAAACACGAGATAAGAAGATAGAGCTCGTGACTTTCAGTCCCATAAATTAAACTGTGTCGCATGCGTACTGAGAGCTATACGTGTTGGAGGTGCATGTTCAACCTATGCCTTTGCATTAAGCACGCTGTCTCGATGCACCGCTAAAAATCAGTGAGACCGGCGTGGCTAGGCTCGCAGCAGGCTGCAACGCTGGAAGGTAGTTTTTTTTCAGAGTTTTATTAAACATACATAACCCACTGTCTGACACTTTTGAGTGGGTGTATTAAGACTAACTAACTGTGCTATTAGTTCTACAGAAGTGGTTTATTAATACATGCACACTATCTATTAAGTAAGCAACATTGTGCTATATGTGAATGATCGGCCTCCTAGCCTCTCTGGTATCCTCCCAGAGAGTTGCCCGTCCGTAGCCACGTGGAGGCGGGCCGCTACTAGTAGAAGAAACCACTGCATTTATAGTAATCTTTTATTACCCCCACTGAGCTTACTACAACTACTAGCACCGAGCGAGGTGGCGCAGTGGTTAGCACACTGGACTTGCATTCGGGAGGACGACGGTTCAATCCCGTCTCCGGCCATCCTGATTTCGGTTTTCCGTGATTTCCCTAAATCGTTTCAGGCAAATGCCGGGATGGTTCCTTTGAAAGGGCACGGCCGATTTCCTTCCCAATCCTTCCCTAACCCGAGCTTGCGCTCCGTCTCTAATGACCTCGTTGCCGACGGGACGTTAAACACTAACCACCACCACCACCACTACTAGCTACTACAAGTCAAAGACTTAAGCAAACATGGTATCTACATATTTACAATTGCGCATTAGATCTGAAGATCTGAAGGGCTCTTAACCTCTCACAAGGTAGGCTCGCTGGGCCTCCCTTGAGATTTTATTTACCAATTTTGCGAAATTGCTGAACAATTCGCCATTTGTCAATATTTCAAAAAAAAAAAAAAATGCCTCTGAGCACTATGGGACAACACCTGAGTTCATCAGTCCCCTAGAACTTAGAACTACTTAAACCTAACTAACCTAAGGACACCACACACATCCATGCCCGAGGCAGGATTCCAACCTGCGACCGTAGCGGTCGCTAGGTTCCAGACGGTAGCGCCTAGAACCGCTCGTCCACTCCGGCCGGCTGAATATTTCATTTACATTCCTTGTTTGCAGAAGCTGTCTCTCAACTGAGGCAGCCTGTTCGTATATTGGACATTCAAACACTGTGTGTTCTGGCGATCCTTCGTGGGCACCACAGTCGCACTCCGGTGTTGGCCTTTTCCCTATTTTATGCAGGTACGTGGGATAGGGACCGTGACCTGTAAGGAAGTGAACTAGGCCCTGTGAGGGCTTAATTATCTTGTTCTCTAGTCTTTCCCTTACTGTGGGTAGAAACCCCGGTGGAAGGTAGCGAGCGGCAGTCACCCGCTGTCGTCGGCCTGGGCAAGGCAGGCGGGCGGCGCACGGACACGCGCCCACGGCCGCCCGCCGGCCGCCGGCTTGTCCGCGGCGCTTTTTGCGCTCGCCGGGCCGTTTTGATATCTTGTTTGCGGGCGCGGCGAGTCCTGGGTGGCGCGCTGCCTGCCAAATGCGATGTCGTACAATGGCCGCCGCGACAGCCATCCGTCATGCGCCGGGCGGGCATTCCGCGCCGCTCATCTCCATGAGCAGCGGGCGGACCACCGCGCGCACGCCGCCGCCGGCCGCACCGCACCGCAGCCTGCCGCCGCGCCGCCCGTATTAATTACCATCACTCTGCTGTCGTCTGCTCCCCGGGAAATGACTTCAGCGGATCAAACGCAGCTCCGCAGCCCCCTGACTCACTATGGATTTCTTAATATTTCTTTATAAACCAGTGAAATTGTAGGATACACTAGGATTTCTTAATATTTCTTTATAAACCAGTGAAATTGTAGGATACACTAGGATTTCTTAATATTTCTTTATAAACCAGTGACATTATAGGATACACTAGGATATCCTAATATTTCTTTATAAACCAGTGAAATTGTAGGATACACTAGGATTTCTTAATATTTCTTTATAAACCAGTGAAATTGTAGGATACACTAGGATTTCTTAATATTTCTTTATAAATCAGTGAAATTGTAGGATACACTAGGATTTCTTAATATTTCTTTATAAACCAGTGACATTGTAGGATACACTAGGATATCCTAATATTTCTTTATAAACTAGTGAAATTGTAGGATACACTAGGATTTCTTAATATTTCTTTATAAACCAGTGAAATTGTAGGATACACTAGGATTTCTTAATATTTCTTTATAAACCAGTGAAATTGTAGGATACACTTGGATTTCTTAATATTTCTTTATAAACCAGTGACATTGTAGGATACACTAGGATATCCTAATATTTCTTTCTAAACCAGTGAAATTGTAGGATACACTAGGATTTCTTAATATTTCTTTATAAACCAGTGACATTGTAGGATACACTAGGATTTCTTAATATTTCTTTAAAAACCAGTGAAATTGTAGGATACTCTAGGATATCCTAATATTTCTTTATAAACCAGTGAAATTGTAGGATACACTAGGATTTCTTAATATTTCTTTATAAACCAGTGACATTGTAGGATACACTAGGATTTCTTAATATTTCTTTAAAAACCAGTGAAATTGTAGGATACTCTAGGATATCCTAATATTTCTTTATAAACCAGTGAAATTGTAGGATACACTAGGATTTCTTAATATTTCTCTATAAACCAGTGAAATTGTAGGATACACTAGGATTTCTTAATATTTCTTTATAAACCAGTGAAATTGTAGCATACACTAGGATATCCTAATATTTCTTTATAAACCAGTGAAATTGTAGGATACACTAGGATTTCTTAATATTTCTTTATAAACCAGTGACATTGTAGGATACATTAGGATTTCTTAATATTTCTTTAAAAACCAGTGAAATTGTGGGATAGTCTAGGATATCCTAATATTTCTTTATAAACCAGTGAAATTGTAGGATACACTAGGATTTCTTAATATTTCTTTATAAACAAGTGACATTGTAGGATACACTAGGATTTCTTAATATTTCTTTAAAAACCAGTGAAATTGTAGGAAACTCTAGGATATCCTAATATTTCTTTATAAACCAGTGAAATTGTAGGATACACTAGGATTTCTTAATATTTCTTTATAAACCAGTGAAATTGTAGGATACACTAGGATTTCTTAATATTTCTTTATAAACCAGTGACACTGTAGGATACACTAGGATATCCTAATATTTCTTTATAAACCAGTGAAATTGTAGGATACACTAGGAATTCTTAATATTTCTTTATAAACCAGTGACATTGTAGGATACACTAGGATTTCTTAATATTTCTTTAAAAACCAGTGAAATTGTAGGATACTCTAGGATATCCTAATATTTCTTTATAAACCAGTGAAATTGTAGGATACACTAGGATTTCTTAATATTTCTTTATAAACCAGTGAAATTATAGGATACAGTAGGATTTCTTAATATTTCTTTATAAACCAGTGAAATTGTAGGATACACTAGGATTTCTTAATATTTCTTTATAAACGAGTGAAATTGTAGGATACACTAGGATATCTTATTATTTCTTTACAAACCATTGAAAATATAGTAGCCAGTATATTTATACGCCAATGAAGATGGAAGCAGTTGCAGTGTGAGAGCCTTGAGTGAGTGTTACTAAACTACGAGCATCATTCAATAAGCAATGCAACATATTTTTTTCTCGGCAAATTTAGGCTGAAAAATGCCAAATTTGCTATGGGACATTGTGTATTATTCCCACTTCAGCGCCTACAATTTCATAAAGCTCCTTTACGTAGCGGCCTTCAAAATGGCGTCTGTAACAGAAATGCTACCCAAGCAAATAGTTGTCATTAGGCCGGCACCTGTGGCCGAGCAGTTCTAGGCTCTTCAGTCAGAAACCGCGCTGCTGCTACAGTCGCAGGTTCGAATCCTGCCTCGGGCACGGATGTGTCTGATGTCCTTAGGGTAGTTAGGTTTAAGTAGTTCTAAGTCTAGGGGACTGATGACCTTAGACGTTAGGTCCCATAGTGCTTAGTCCCATTTGAAAAATTTGAAGTTGTCTTTAACTTTCTTTTGGCGGAAAACCAGGGTGTCGCAGGTATTGAAAGGCGGTTACAGGTAACGTAGACGTTTAGTTTTTTTTTTAGTAACTGTAAATTTTTACTATGAGTGAGAAGTGTGCCATCTGTAGTCGTAAGTTTGTGAGTAGTGCGTTAAGGTGTGGAATTTGTTCAAAGAATTTCATTGGGGGGAATGCAATGGGGAAGCCAGTCGGCATTCTAGCGAGATCCTCTCCTGTGAATGCAGAATCTCTAGTAGAAATAAGTTGATAGAGGAGCAGAAGCGTAAGATCTGTGCCCTTCAAGTGCAGTTACAATACGCAAAGGAGAAACTAGACAGGTTGAGGAGGGTGAAAAGTGCTGCAGAGTGGGAACTGGCAGTTTGCAAGAAGGGAGCTAGGGGGAGGGGGTATTCAGACAATTGTACTTTGCGTATATGCAATATATTTGACCAACTGTAAGAGATGAGTAGAGAGGAGCTTCTTGTAACTGTAGGTGTAGGAAACATGCAGCAGTCCTCAGCAGTTAGCAACTCTAAGTCAGTTGCAAAGTCTAACAGAAAGAAGAAGGTTCTGCTGTTAGGTAGTTCACACGGTAGAGATGTGGCCCAGCTGTTGCAGAAAGTGAGTACCAGGTCACGAGCACTATGAAGCCTACTGCAGGGTTGGCTCAGGTGTCTGACAGCATAGGGGAGTTACGTAGGGATTTTACGGAGGATCAGGTAGTGGTAGTGTTTGGAGCAGGGAATAGTCTTGATAGAACCCTTATCATTTAGCTACAAAATAGCAGGTCAGCAACTGGAAGCAGTTAACTCCATAAATTATCTGGGAGTACGCATTAGGAGTGATTTAAAATGGAATGACCATATAAAGTTGATCGTCGGTAAAGCAGATGCCAGACTGAGATTCATTGGAAGAATCCTAAGGAAATGCAATCCGAAAACAAAGGAAGTAGGTTACAGTACGCTTGTTCGCCCACTGCTTGAATACTGCTCAGCAGTGTGGGATCCGTACCAGATAGGGTTGATAGAAGAGATAGAGAAGATCCAACGGAGAGCAGCGCGCTTCGTTACAGGATCATTTAGTAATCGCGAAAGTGTTACGGAGATGATAGATAAACTCCAGTGGAAGACTCTGCAGGAGAGACACTCAGTAGCTCGGTACGGGCTTTTGTTAAAGTTTCGAGACATACCTTCATCGAGGAGTCAAGCAGTGTATTGCTCCCTCCTACGTATATCTCGCGAAGAGACCATGAGGATAAAATCAGAGAGATTAGAGCCCACACAGAAGCATACCGACAATCCTTCTTTCCACGAACAATACGAGACTGGAATAGAAGGGAGAACAGATAGAGGTACTCAGGGTACCTTCCGCCACACACCGTCAGGTGGCTTGCGGAGTATGGATGTAGATGTAGATGTAGATAGGGACAGGGAATATGATGTAGGTGGTGACCTGGTAAAGGTAGCTACTCAACCTGGTGGCACTAATATGCATTTCGTGCAATTGTTTTAGCGTCATGATCGACCTCACCTTAATGCGGCTGTTAGGCGTGTTAACATGGGTCTGGAGAAAGGCACTCACGGCAGAGGGTATGGGTCACATTGCAGTGGTGCCAGTTGAGTCTGTCAGAAGATCTGGTTTCACCAGACATGGCCTGAGCCTCAGTGGATATGGGAAGGGGAGGCTGGCAAAGCTTATAGGTGACAGTGTAGTAGGTGGTCGTGGGATCACTCATGGAAAAATTCCTGTAGTAGTTGGTGTTAGAGCTGCATTTTTTTAAAACTGAAGTCATCTGATAGGTATACCTGCTTAAAGGAAGTCCTTCAAACTAAGGATTCACCTTCAGAGGACGTCATGTTCAAAAGCAGAGAAGGAACTAGCGTATTTCATCAAACATAAGAGGTATTAAAGATAAAGTTAGTGAACCGCTTATAGATGTTGACTCTGAAATTATTCGTATATCGGATTACCACTTAAATAATTTGACAGTTCAGAGTCTTCCTTTACCAGGATACAGATTAGCTGGCGGTTTTTCAAGTAGTTCCTTGCGGAGTGGGGGAGTGGCTATGTACGTAAAACACAATATTCCAATTGAGTCTATAGACGTATCACGGCGCAGCACTGAACAGGCATTTGAATGTTATGCAGGGCCAGTTGAAGTTAGTGAAACTAAACTTATAATTGTTGTTGTTTATAGGTCCCCTAACTCTGATTTCAGAGCATTTCTGCTCAAGCTAGAGGGGTTTTTTGATTCACTTCACAGGAAGTACCAGAAATTAGTTATATGTGGTGACTTCAATATTAATTTTGCACATGATGGTGCGAGAAAAAGGATGTTGGTAGACCTAAATTCATATGATCAGATGCAGACTGTGTTTTTTTTCCAACTAGGGGCAGGGAAACATCAGCACAGCCATAGACAATAATTTTATTCATTCTTCATTACTAGATGGTCATTCTGTTAGTAAAAGAGTAAATGGCCACTCAGGCCATGATATACAGATTTTAACACTAAAAGTCTTTTCTACTCAAACAAATGTCACATAATTAGAAACTATGTACGAAAGCTAATCCAACGGCTACAGAGAGTTTTTAAATCTCGTCAAGGAACAAGTGCGGCATGATGTTTATAGTGCCGATAACACAGACGACAAATACAATGGTTTCCTTAACATATTTCTCATGCTCTTTGAGAGTTGCTTTCCATTGGAACATTCTAAACTGGGTACTACCAGTAAAAGGCAGTCTGAGTGGTTGACTAGTGGGATAAGGATATTATGTAGAACAAAGCGGGAATTATTTCAAAATTTTAGAAGTAGTCACAATCAAGCTACAGTAGCGTATTACAAACAGTAATGTAAGGTGCTTAAAAATCTTATTAGGAAGGCAAACAGTATGTGATACGCAAATAGAATAGTTAATTCGCAGGACAGAATTAAAACCATATGGTCAGTTGTGAAGAAAGTGTACGTTCAGCAGCACAAGATCGACGATATAAAGTCAGTTCGTAGTAAAAATATTTCTGTTACTTAAGTATCAGATACGAGATAGTATATGTATAGTATTTAAAAATCATTTTCTGAGTATTTCTGATGACTTAAATAAAATCATACAACTCTCTTGGCAAACTCCTTTCCAAGACTGATACTCATAGGTGTGTGCCACCTGGGTACCTCACCACCTAACAGAATAGCATAAAGAGCAACGAAGAACCATCTGTGGATAACTGCTTGCGCGTTACGTGAACCATGGGTTCGTCACTTTGAATCAAAACAAAACGGCAATGCATGAAGAAAAAGTTCAAAGCCTCAGCCGGAATGTCATGGCGACGGTCTTTTGGGACTTAGAGGTGGTTATTCTACCTGATGCCCTCCCTCATGGTGCAATGATCAGACATATGAAGACGCTGGTGAACTACACGATGCAATGTTGATCGAGGTACATCAAGTTGCCTACATGCTTGACGAATTGACTTCGTGGGCTTCTGAGAAACGTTTGTCTGATGTCCTTCACTGTCTCTTGCGAAACTCCGTAACGTGCACCGCCAGAATGTTTCAGAACACTTCCTGTTGCTAGAAACTTCCTATACCATTCTTTGTTTTCACATCAGATGGATCACATTCATACACATGACGGTAATTTCTTTGCACAGTAATCGGCGAATTTTTTTTCTGCCTCTTTCCATTTTATTCCCAAAAACCTCTCACATATTCACTACGTTTATTCTTCCTCTCTTCTGTCCACTTCTTTCCTGTTTTCTTCTCTTTGGGCGTTTGCTGAAATTTCTTTTATCTGATTTCTTTCTCTGCGTTTCTCCCTGCCTGATATATCTTCCGTGGAGATGTTCAGTTTCTTGAGGTCTTCCACGGGTCCCAAATTTTGGGCGCCATTCGTCAGAAGCCTAAGCACAGATAATTCAAATATGATCAGTTGTCACAGTGATACAACAGATTCTTGAAGAATGATCGCAGTCTCTAGCGTGCATCCCAAGAACACTGTTCTAAAACTTTTGAAACCATAAAGGCCTATATGGAGATTACAATTAATTTAAACATGATCACTAATTCCACAAGCATTTTATTCTCTGTGAAAAATTATGGTGAATGGTTCAGTACTATAATATTTTTGACTGGCTAGTAATGTCATACGATCACTTCATTCCAGTTGTCTTCACTGCAGTGGATCAAGTGGGAGCTGCAGAAAGTGATTATGTTTATTGAACTTCTCTGGAAAACATGCTTGATGAATTGGTAATATGAGAGTATTATAAATTCCTAGAGGCTCTGCTTCCTTTACAGTATAGAAACATGCTTGCAGTCCGTTCGCTTTATTGTTACAAGAGTGACAATACTAGACAAGATGTCTGACTCAGGATCGTCTGTGTACAATGAAAACCCAGGGTACAACACCCATCCCTCTTGTCAACAAGTATGTACCGCTGTCATAGTTTGGCAGTGAAACTTATCCAGCATGATACCCTTCTCATGTTGGAAAGTCTTCAGTATACACTCCCAAGTCAAAATACTTGCAGAAGCTCAGGGATTATTATTAGTCGGTGCTCCTCAAGGTAATGGCATAAGGAGAGGTTAGAAGGGCCATGTGTACATATACCCAACGGACAGAAGGAAGGATTCATACTGGCAACAAATGAAGATAGAGGTTGCAACCGCTTGCAGGTTATGGCACATGTTCGAACAAACGGTGTTTATCATCTTTGCCTGACCTCATATTTGGTTCCTATAGGCGACGGGGAAGCGCTTCAATGAAGCTCAAAACCTACAGCAAAATTCTTTGAACTCACTGTTGAGACTTTGCGTTTCTGGTGTTTCTGTGGCTCCTTAGACTTGAATGTTGCAGTGTTCCATTAAACGACTCGTTGGCGTCAGACTAATCACAAAGTGTACAGTCACGATAGCTGGTCTTTGTATACAGAACATTTACAGTGATATGGAAGACAAAATAAATTTTCACGGACCTTATTACTGCCCTTTTAATACTTCGACATCTAAAAAAGTTTTACGGAGTATAATTACAGAAATAAACTGAGCGCATCTCTAGTTCAGCGTCATCGTCCAAATCATAGACATCAAGGATTAGACCTATTGGCCTGTTTCATCTAGTTCATGCCATCGTTTCAAGGAGTGGATGCTTTCCTCTGTGATTACACAGCAACGCAATTTCAGTGATTCTAGTGTTGTCAATATGCTGAACTTTATCTCTCACATTCCGGAATGAGATTCTCACTCTGCAGCGGAGTGTGCTCTGATATGAAACGTTCTGGCAGATTAAAACTGTGTGCCGGACCGAGACCCGAACACGGGACCTTTTATCTCTCATATTCATTCTATATTTTTATACAATACACGTAACTGATTCCGCTTTTAATTACTATCTAAAGTCACTATTCTTCATATGATATAGGAACGAATATCCCGCTACATACAGGAGAAACCTCATTTCAGACGACTCAGCTGTCGTACTTGGTCAGAAATTAGAGAGCAGTTCTCACATTCGCACAACAATAACGCGGAAGCTATAACTTAGTATTATCTGAGTAGGTTTCGCTTTTTAATGTTGCGTTTTAAAGTTCGTCGCAGTCGCAGCTATCCATGGAGTCTTGTTCCATATTGATGTATTAGTTTAGATCCATATTGATATATTTTTGTGATTTTTTTGTGTGTCTAGTCGATTGCTATAGCATTTTTATTGAGATGGCATTCACGGTGGCTGTAGATAAGCAATTCGAATGCACAGAGACAGAAAACGAATCTACGCATGTAATTGTTTGGGCAAGACTCAGCATAAAGTGTGGGCATAAAATTGTAATAGGACCCTTTCATCGACCAACATACCCACCTCCTGATGTAACTGAAACCTTACGGAAAACCTCAGTCCGCTTCTATGTAAGTTCGGTGGTCATACTATAGTAATTGGAGGAGACTTTAATCATTCAACAGTCAGTTGAGCTAATTATAGTTTTGTTAGTGGTGGACGTGATGAGACATCCTGTGAAACATTACTAAATGCCTTCTCTGGAACCTACGTAGAACAGATAGTTCGAAATCCTACTCGATGAAAATATTTTAGATCTAATGGCATCAAAGAGACCTGACCTCTCTGAGGCTGTTCACATCGAAAGCGGTCTCAGTTATAGCATCACTGAATACCAAAGTACAAAGGGCAGCTATTCGTAAAACAACTATAAAGATTTATACAGGGTGGTCCATTGATAGTGACCGGGCCAAATATCTCATGAAAAAACTACAAAGAACGAAACTCGTCTAGCTTGAAGGGGGAAACCAGATGGCGTTATGGTTGGGCCACTAGATGGCACTGCCATAGGTCAAACGGATATCAACTGCTTTTTTTAAAAATAGGAACCCCCATTTTTATTACATTTTCGTGTATTACGTATAGAAACATTAATGTTTTAGTTGGACCACTCTTTACGCTTTGTGATAGATGGCGCAGTAATAGTCACAAACGTATAAGTACGTGGTATCACGTAACATTCCGCCAGTGCGGACGGTATTTGCTTCGTGATATATTACCCGTGTTAAAAGAGACCGTTTACCAATTGCGGAAAAGGTCGATATCGTGTTGATGTATGGCTATTGTGATCAAAAGGCCCGACGGGCGTGTGCTATGTATGCTGCTCGGTATTGTGAACGACATCGTCCAAGTGTCCGGACAGTTCGCCGGATAGTTACGTTATTTAAGGAAACAGGAAGTGTTCAGCCACATGTGAAACGTCAACCACGACCTGCAACAAATGACGATGCCCAATTAGGTGTTTTAGCTGCTGTCGCGGCTAATCCGCACATCAGAAGCAGACAAATTGCGCGAGAATCGGGAATCTCAAAAACGTCGGTGTTGAGAATGCTACATCAACATCGATTGCACCCTACCATATTTCGATGCACCTGAACGACGTGTTAAGTTCTGCCACTGGGCACAAGAGAAATTACGAGACGATGTCATATTTTCTGCACGCGTTCTATTTAGCGATGAAGCGTCATTCACCAACAGCGGTAACGTAAACTGGCATAATATGCACTATTGGGCAACGGAAAATCCACTATGGCTGCGACAAGTGGAACATCAGCGACCTTGGCGGTTTAATGTATGGTGCGGCATTATGGGAGGAAGGATAATTGGCCCCCATTTTATCGATGGCAATCTAAATTGTGCAATGTATGTTGATTTCCTGCGTAATGTTCTACCGATGTTACTACAAGATGTTTCACTGCATGGCAGAATGGCGATGTACAACATGATGGATGTCCGGCACACAGCTCGCGTGCGGTTGAAGCGGTATTGAATAGCATATTTCATGGCAGGTGGATTGGTCGTCGAAGCACAATACCGTGGCCCGAACGTTCACCGGATCTACGTCCCCGGATTTCTTTCTTTGGGGAAAGTTGAAGGATATCTGCTATCGTGATCCACCGACAACGCCTGACAACATTCGTCAGCGCGTTGTCAATGCATGTGCGAACATTACGGAAGGCGAACTACTCGCTGTTGAGAAGAATTTCGTTACACGTGTTGCCAAATGTATTGAGGTTGACGAACATCATTTTGAGCATTTATTGCATTAATGTGGTATTTACAGGTAATCACGCTGTAACAGTATGCGTTCTCAGAAATGATAAGTTCACAAAGATACATGTATCACATTGGAATAACCGAAATAAAATGTTCAAACGTATCTACGTTCTGTATTTTAATTTAAAAAACCTACCTGTTACCAACTGTTCGTCTAAAATTGGGAGCCATATGTTTGTGACTATTACAGCGCCATCTATCACAAAGCGAAAATAGTGGTCCAAGTAAAACATTCATAGTTCTTTACGAACTACACGAATATGTAATAAAAATGGGGGTTCCTATTAAAAAAAACGCAGTTGATATCAGTTTGACCTATGGTAGCACCATCTAGCGGGCCAACCATAGCGCCATCTGGTTTCCCCCTTCAAGCTAGACAATGCATATTCAGAAAAGTAGACAAAGAAGCAGTAGCGTCATGTTTCAGTGAGGAACTTCCAAGTTTTCTGCCAGGACAGAGGGATGTAGGCTATGACTGAAGTTGAAAAGACTCGGTGAATTGGATAGATGTGTGCCCAGTAGAACAGTTCATGACGTGAGAGATCCAGCATGGCAGACGGTCGCTGTAAAGAAACTTGTAAAAAACAGGGACTGCTGCGTAATAGATATAAAAGAAAGCATAAGGGTTATAGATAGAAGGATGCAGAATGAAACGCGTTTGGCAGTCAAGGGAGCAATGTGTGAAGCCTTGTGTAACTACTGTAGCAGAATATTGTCGAAACAACTTTCACAAGACCCAAAGAAAGTGTGTTGGTGGAACCAAAGTTTGTGTCCAGTCATTCACGGACAAGGTAAGATCTGAAACTGAGAGTAGCAAAGCAAAAGCAGAAATGCTTAACTCCGTTTTCAAAAATCTGTTTACGAAGCAAAACCCAGGAGTATTGCTCCAATTTAATCCTGATGCAACTGAAAACATGAGTGAAATCCATATTAGTGTCGGTGATGTTGAGAAACAACTGAAATCATTGAAGCTGAACAAAACCTCAGGGCCTGATTCTATGTATCAGTTTGTAGCTAAGCTAGCTCCTCTGTTAACTATAATATAACGCAGATCTTTCGAACAAAATAGCGTGCCCCGTGGTTGGAAGAAAACAGAGGCTACACCTGTCTATAAGAAGGATAGCAGAAGCGATCCATAAAACTACCGCCCAATATTCCCTAAATACATTTATTGCACAATCTTAGAACATATTAAAAGCTTAGATATAATGAGGTACCTTAAGCAAAACCTCGATGCCAACCAGTATGAATTTCGAAAAATATATCGTGTGAAACACAGCTCGCGCTTTTCTCACAGACATCCTGTAAGCAACGGATCAAGGCAGTCAGGTGGACGCAGTATTTCTCGATTTCCGAAAAACATTTGACTTATTAGCTTATTATTAAAATTATTATTGTACAGGGTACGAGACGAAATTTTTGAGTGGACTGACGTTTTTTGGTAGGGAGGATGAAGCGTATTGACTTGGATGGGGACGCTTGGACAGATGTAGAAATAACTTCGGATGTACCCCAGGGATGTGTCTTGGGTCCCTTGCTGTTCGTGTTGTCTTACAGACAATATTACTAATAACCTAAGATGCAGATGATGTAGTTACCCTCAACGAAGTACCTCTGAACGAAGCTACACAAATAATCAGTCAGATCTTGAAAAGATTTCAAAGTGACACAAACATCGGCAACTTGCTTTAAATGATCGGAAACGTAGAATAGTGCACTTAACAGATACATAGTATTCTGTCGAAAGATTCCTCCCCATCCGTTGTCTCGGAGCTTCCACAGTGCCTGATGAAGTACCCCCGCGGCCGCGGCCAAAGTACACGAACACTTAGCGCCGTGCGGTGCGCGAGACATATCAAGTGTCGTATCGCTCTGCGGACTTCCTCCGAAACGTTTGTTCGCGGACCTGGATATGTCTGTTCTCTACTCCACATACGCTATCACGCGAATCAGAGTCTCCAGTCTCGCCTTGACCCTCGAGACAGGGTGAAACAGTCACTTCCTCTATACCACTACTCAGAGCCCTGTAGCAGTCTGACTACTCTCAAAAACTTTCAAGTGCGCCCACTGGATTGGACAATGAACACCACAGTTAGTCTCTGTATTGTCAACAACCGGTTTTTATCAAATCCTCTGTAAACCCTGCAAGACCACAGTTAAATTTCCTTTGAAACAAAATGCAGTTTCTTTTCTTTTAATATCCCTTGCCGAGTCCGCTTCGAGCCAACGGCCTTGCCGCAGTGGTAACACCGGTTCCCGTCAGATCACCGAAGTTAAGCGCTGTTGGGCTACGCAAGCACTTGGATGGGTGACCATCCGGTCTGCCAAGCGCTGGTGGCGAGAGGGGTGCTCTCATCCTTTTGTGAGGCAACCTGAGTAGCTACTTGATTGAGAACTAGCGGCTTCGGCCTCGGAAAGTGACATACGGCCTGGAGAGCGGTGAGCTGATCACATTCCCCTCCATATTCGCATCCACTGACGCCTGTGGGCTGAGGATGATACAGCGGCCGGTCGGTACCATTGGGTCTTCATGGCCTGTTCGGGAGGAGTGCCCGTTAGACAGCGCCTCCAGCTAGCCATTGCTCCACGTTCTCTTAAGCGGCCTCTTCCTAAACTAAGCATCAACACCCACCTCGAAAACGGGCAATAGACTAAGTGGTCTACCATGCGGGCTTTAGGGAACGCACTTCCCAACACTTACTGAACTTCACACACCTAGAGAACCACCTCACTGATTCCTGACTGTAAACCTCCGCAATAAGCTTGCACACCACCCAAAGGGCCCAACCAGCGTCCTGTACCCACCAGTGCTACCAAATGACTTATTGATTTCGTGGAATGTGCACAGCTCCACGACATTCTTTTCATATGCAGACGTTTCGGCCAGTTAGCCCCCAGGGCAGAAAGTAGGCACTGCGATAGATCATTTCCTGCTAAAGCTCATACCGCTACTGTGAAATGCTCTGAAGAAACACCAGCCATTTTGTGGGAAAAACACTCGCCGTTGCAAACCACCTAATTGGGATAGACCACGCCCGTTAGCCGGTTTAGAAGAAACCAGCCCTTTTAGCTCCAGACCGGCAAACAGCAACAGCCCCACTGTCACTGGGGATCCAGTACTGTAGCTCAACATAGCGACCAGCATTCGCCAACAATCGTGGCCCAAAAATGATATGTTCCACTATGAATATAATACCAGTGAGCCACAGCTGGTGTCGATAAACTCATACAAATACCTAGGAGTAGCACTCAGTAGGGACATGAAATGGAGTGAAATGGTCACATAGGGTAAAGCAGGTGTCAGGCTTCGGCTTGTTGGTAGACTAGTAGGAAAATGGAATCAGACTACAAATGAGATTGCTTACAAATCACTCATATAACCCAGCTAGGATGTTGCTCAACTGTCTGTGACCCATACCAAATAGGTCTAACAGGAGATACTGAACATGTGCATAGAAGGGCAGTGCGAATAGTCACAGGTAGAGCACTTGCCCGCCAAAGGCAAAGGTCCCGAGTTCGAGTCTCGGTCCGGCACACAGTTTTAATCTGCCAGGAAGTTTCGGTCACAGGTTTGTTTGACCAATGGAAGAGTATCACAGAGATGATGAAGGAACAGAAGTAGCAGATTCTTGTAGACAGACAAAGTAAGCAGGAGAAAATCTATTAACAAAGTTTCAAGAACCGGCTTCAAATTATTAACTACAAAACCCAAAATATCGCTCTCATGGATATCATGATAACAAGATTTAGATTAATTACAGCATGCACAAAGGCATTAAACAGTCATTCTTTCCACACTCCACACATAAATGGAATAGGAGAAAGCCCTAATAACTTGTACAATGAGACGCCACCCTGCTGTGCAAATCCATGCACTTCGCAGTGGATCGTAGAGTATAGATGTGGATACATACAGTGGAACGTAGTTTTTATAACCCTCAACAATTTATATCTCTGATTCATTCAGATCAGATTCTTTGTAAATACTGTAATTGTACAGAATTAGTACTACAGCAGAAATGATAACAACAGTAAATGACGAAGTACATTAAATTAAAAAAAATTACGTTAGGTAAAGAATAATACTGTTGTGTATCAAAACAGCGTGCAGTTCTTACAGTCCCCATGTAATTATTGTACAGGATACGTTAAATAAGTTCGCAATTGCGAATGAGGACAACCATCAGCTGTAGAATGGAATGACGGAACGGGACTCGAAACCCTGATTTTCTGCTTATCGCGAGCGGTCGCCATACCATTTGGCTATCTGTGCACCACTCACGGCGAGACTCAGACTTCGCGTTTGTGACCTGTACTCGTACACCCATTATGTATATTCCCGTACAGGTCAGACGTTACTTGAAAGGCACTTGCCCGCATAACATTTCCGCACCCGGAAGTGGGGGCGCTTTGGTCGGCATATCGAGATTTTTCTTTATCGTGATGTGACACACTGAACCACTTTACAGTACATGCGCAACTGTCCTGAAAGCGTTAACAGTGCGATGCGTTTTCCTTGGACACCACTACGGTAACGTCCCCGCGTGTGTCCGGTAATGGCTACGGGAAGCCAAGTTGAATACTATCGTGGTCGGGTAGTACACGCTGGATGGTTCGCTAAACAACCGCAGCCATTTACTTCTCCTCCTATCGTGACTACAGCTACACTTCTGAAGGTGCCCATATCGACCAAACCTTAAGTTGTAAATTACGTTTTCGTCCTTCCGCTTGTATACGTTGTGTTGAATAGGTACCCCAAACCGACATCTGTGGCCGAGGCCGCGAGGCCGACACGAAATCTCAGCGTGTTCAGTGAAAGTGTTGCTACCATCTGTAACAAAAAGAAAATAAGAACTGAGTGCATGAATGAAGGATGAACTTGAAAGCGTGTCATGGGACGTCCGCCCCGAACAAATGCAACGAACAATAACGAGCAAAATGAGTTTAAAATAAAAAAAAAAAAAGAGAGCGCTAACGCACGCCTGTTCGATGGCGCTCGACCTGCATGTAGGCCAATTCAAATCGTGGTAGAGGATAAAATTTTCATTGCCAGTATTTGTCCGGCAAGGAGAGGAGAGGCAGTGGCATAAAGTTTATGATCCCAGTCTTTCCACCAATGTCCTGGATTCAATTCCAAACCTCTCCGCAGTCTCATGAAGTGAGTGATCCGCCCGTCGTATGGGTATGTTAAGCTCAGTGGACTCCTTTGTGCTCTTGCAGAGGAGTAGGGTATAATCGGTGCCTGGTTTCACCGTCTCCCATCTCTCATCATCTCGAAAACGAGCATGACACTACACACACACACACACACACACACACACACACCGACAGACACACTTACAACAAATACATTCACCACACAGTTCTCATACTTCGCGAAGAAATCGTGCCTTTGGGCGGCTCAACCTGCCCTTCGGTGTCTCTCAGCCATTCATGCCACACGACTTTACTTTGCTAGATACCCCATCACACTATGCTGAAACATTTTGGGCGATATTCATCTGTCTTAGGACCTACTTTTCAACTTTATCGTAAAAAAACCTTTTTTTCTGAATTCGTTCTTTCACGTTCATTCATGTCAGTAAGAAAACTTGAACTTACGAACGCTTTCATGAAATTGGTTTCTGACGAGATCTGCGGTATAATGAGCGTACAGTTAACGTGGGAAAAGGCGTAAGTGCACTTTCTGTCGGTCTCCATATAGAACTGTCCCTGTATCTCGGTGACACAGGAGAAAATACACTTTGGTAACAGAAGAATTATATTGCACATTTGTAACACGACGAAATCTTCGGATTTCTCAGATACCGTGAAGTGGAAAACATATCAAGATACGCCGGTCAAGATATACGGCGATGCGCCAGTTGATATATGTTCATCCGCCGGCGCGGGCAGAGGTCGCGGCCGGCAGCGGGCTCTGCCGCGAACGCATGTAAATAATGTTGTACGGATGAACAATAACAGATTGAGCTTCGTGAGACACGAGCGCTGGCGGCGACCGAGGACCCCTGGCGGAAAAAAAGGAAACACCGAAAGGCCCCCGTTCTTTTGCTAAGCGGCGGCTGTCGTTCCGAATTATAGCCGCGACCCAAACAGATGGCAGGACCACATACGAAGATTATAAAGTGAGTCAGCGCGCGGTCGACTCTCCAAAGTTTGGGCTTGTTCGGAGTATTCTGCCAAGGAGGATATAGTGTACAGTGAGCGGGGTCTGTCTACAGCTACTGTAAGTGAAACTAATGTAGATGAACCAGCAGTTGTAATGAAATTGTTTGCTAATCCGGAAATACGACGTATTTCACGTACTATGAAGAGCTATCTCTGGCATCGGGCAGATACCAGGGACTCAGGCTGCGGTGGCCGCGTACGGTCCGGTTCACTATTTATCCACTATTGAGGAGCGGTCTTGAAAAGAATGTAAACATCGTTGTATCATTTTGCTTCTCAGACTGGGGCGCCGGCGTTATGTCGTCCAAAAGCTGTGCAGATTCTCAGGCTGAAACTTTACAATGCTACGACAGTGCATCAACTGACCAATTCAGATTCTGTTGCCAGACATCATTACTCCAACTAGCTACCGCAGTCTGTACATGATGCAAAGGTTCATCCATAAATGCTCTTTTTCTCTGATGAAGCAAGGCTGCATTTATTGGTCGTCTCTAAAGACCTCTTTGTCGATGGGACGTTAAGCCGTGATCTTCCTTTCCTCCTGTTACCTTTACAGGGGTGTGTGAATTCAGTCAACAGCATCTTCATCTCGTAAAAACACGAAAGTCATTGAAACGTCAATTACTGGATCGATATTTTTCTGCTACAGCATAAAATCTATTAAGAATACACTAGGCACTACAGTCTGGAACCGCGCGACCGCTACGATCGCAGGTTCGAATCCTGCCTCGGGCATGGATGTGTGTGATGTCCTTAGGTTAGCTAGGTTTAAGTAGTTCTAAGTTCTAGGGGACTGATGACGTTAGAAGTTAAGTCCTATAGTGCTCAGAACCATTTGAACCAAGAATACACGATCTCATCAAAAGTATCCAGACACCTCTGTAATGTAGGGTTGACCACAAGATGTCACGAGAGTCATACACGCCAGTTGAAAGGAGGCGGGGAGGTCTGTCTTCTCACTACAGAAACAGTAAAAGCGGAATATGTTTATCAGCAGAATTCAAAGACTTCAAACATGGACTAGCCATTGGATGTCCCGTGAGTGAAAATCCATCAGAGACATTTCAGCCCTTCTAAAGCTGCCCAGATCCACTGATGGTGATGTGACTGAAAGTAGAAACGCAAAGTAACATCGAATGAAGACTAGGAAATTTTCATGTCATGACGGACAGAGACTGTCAAGCTTAGAGGAAGATGGTTGTAAGAAATCGTGTGACACCTCTGGGAGGAACCACTCGCGAGTTCCAAAGTGCTAAGAACAGTCCATCTAGCACAATGACTCTGCGTGGCAAGTAAACAAGAATGGGGTAGAATGTTCGAAGCAGCTTCTTATAAGCCAAACATTTTTGTAGTCATTGCTAAGCTACGCTCGAGGTGGCATAAAGAGCGAGGCTACTGGACAGTGTATGACTGTAAATGAGTGGTTTGGAGTGGTGAATCGCGCTGTACCCTGTGGCAATCCGATGAAAGGCCAGGCAGCGTTACCTCCCATCATGTGTAGTGGCAACAGTGAAATATGGACAATAGCTATTATGGTATGGGGGTGTTTTTCGTTGTTAGCGTGTGACCCCTTACTGTGCTTGAGAAAACACTAAACGCAGAAGGATATGGCACTGCGTACAGTAGATAAACAATTCGCAGACGATGATTGCTTGTACCAGCAACCTGTACCAGCATGTCAGGAAGCAGTATTTGTAAGCCGATGGTCCGTGAAAAGTGAGGTTCATGAAATGAACTGACCTGTCCAGAATCCCGACCTGAACCCAATGGAGCACCATTGGCATGAGGAAGAATGTCGACTTCGCTCCAGACCCCGGTGCCCGTCATCACTACCTTCTTTGGTTTCTGCTTTCCAGGAACAGTGGGCTGCTATTCCTCTACGGACATTCAGACACCTCACTGAAAGTGTGCCCATAGATTTCAAACCGCCGTAAAGGCGAAGGTTTGGCACACCCCATTTTAATGTCCACTCACAGGTTTTCAAATAATTTTGATCAGACGGTGTATATTAAAACCTTGTTTCAGAATACTAACAACTAATGAAGAGACCTACAGTTATTTCATGCGGGGCAGTGCAAGAACACACGCCACACTGATCCTATGAGACTTTTACGAGGTGTTTTTTTTTGGGGGGGGGGGCGGAGAATGATAACTACTGACAAACAAATCAGAAACACTGAATGGTGTGGCGTGCCGATTTTCTCGGGCTCCTTTCCTTTCCAAAGCTGTTCCTAACTTGTAAAGGTCGACTAGCCGATATACCACCTGTCAACATCCGAGAAACAGCGCAGTGCTGCTTCCCACACAACGCGGGACTGAGCGCTTGCGTCCTACACTTCAGTAAAAGCTAATTTCATTACAGATTCCTTCTTATGTGGTTAATATAATCAGAAGCAACTACCACTCAGAACTCACCTAGAAATATATAAAGAGAGAGACAGCTTTTTTTCTGGCCTATTATTCCGAAGGTCCACCCTGAAGAGACTGGGAGAATAGCTTTTACACACTGTCGTTTGGAATGTTCCTGCGAACAAGTAATTCTGCAGACTTCATTACCTCCGTCGACTTCTTCATTACCTCCGTCGAATCCATTGTTTCTGTAACCAGAAGGGGACGAGAAAACTTGATCCACGGGTGAGAGGGTACAATATAATATTTCAGTCAATACAAAATTGAATCAAATTTACAAGTTGTGAGGCAGCCTGCCTCGGGACGGATACAAGTGGTTCATGATAGTCTTCCCAACGGCATCAGTGCACTCGTCCAGGCTATAAGAGGTGCAGTATGAATCCACTTACCAGTATGACGTTGCATCCCTTATGGACTGCAAGCGTGCACTGATACCGTTGGGAAGACTATCATGAAGCACTTGTATCCCTCCCGTGGCATGCTGCCTCACACCTGTTGTAGCTGGTCCTTCATATGTTGTATAATGGCACTGGGACAGAATATATTCCATGCTGATCCCACACATCTGGGGATCTTGATGGCCACGGGAGTACATCGACATCTAGTACGCAGTCCATAGAGCACGTGCCAAGTGTTTATGAGCATTGTCCTGTTGGAAAATCGCTCCACTGTACTGCCGCACGAGAGATACCGAGGTGCCGTCAGCGTTCCCTTAATCACTACTAGCCGTGACCTGAAGTCATAGTAGATGGCTCCCCATCACGACGCCAGGAGTGGCAGTGTTGTGCCTTTCCAAAACATTTGGAAGAATGGGAGATCTCCCCTGGTCGCCGTACACGGCGACAGTGGTTACGGGTATAGTGCAGGACGCGATTCATCGCTAAACACAATGCTCCCCTGTCACGGCACCACTCCAACGCAGACATTTGTGTTGTTGTGTTAACGGCGGCCCACGCATTCCCTTCTCCGGCAGCCGCTGGTGTCCTCCCAGCGGTGAGCTATAACACTCGAACTTGCAGGAAGTTCATTGCTTGTTCTCGGCTGTAAGCGTTACGATATTGTTGGTGCACAGTACGGCGATCCTCCCTAGTGACGGTCAGACGTGGTCAACCGAAACCTTGACGGCGCGTATGCCTGGCGTCACTATCCCATGCAGTCCAATTTAGAGCTGCATGCGCAACAAATTTAGATAGCACACGTTTCGACCGCCTGGCCAAATGGAGAACCTACAGTGAAGCCCCTTTCAGATACTCAGTTGATGGTAACGCTGTCTCGCAGGAGGATGCCACATTGTCGTATTCTTCACAGTGATCTCTCAGCATCTGACTCTGTTAAATTTCCGTATACAGAGTGTTCAAAAATTCTTTTTACAGACTTGTAGGGCTTGGAGAGGGGAGTGAGTAGACATTATTTTGAACCAGAACTCATGTCCGGGAACGTACCGTTCCCTTGCTACAGCCGTTTGAAACATGTTTGCTAGGTAGGAATGCAACAGGGTACTCATGGTGGTGGTTGATTACGTCGGATCGTCTGATATCATTTGACGTTTATCCTACCTCTCTGGAATGGTTTGAATCTCATTCATGTGTCTGTGAGTGTGGGAGCTACATGGTTGTGTAAACGTTTGCAGAACACACTGACATGATCCTTCTGTGTGGCGAAGCTCATGGTAACAACAATGTTTGTGCAAACTGAGTGATGTATTTGGTCACGCCTAATAAATTACTTGGGAAAGTGGTTTTCAAATGGTTGTAGCACAGAAGCTGTATGTTTCCGGACACCGGACATAGGCTCCAGTTCAAAATATTATCTACTCAGTCCCCTCAGCTGGTCGTAGAAATTTGTAAGGGGAATTTTAGAGTACACTTAACATTCTATTAGGCCTGTTAGCAACACTAAAGACGAACAAAATTAATGACTCTGGTTGCCGTTCTTCGTGTTACAGAAAATTTCAACCCTTAATCATTTACATACTCGACAGTGGTTGATGTGCTACTATGTCTGCTGACAGCTTCACTTTTTTTGTCTGGCAATGTAAATTTCTTGGAGTACAGCAGAGATTAGCAAATCGGGTGTCTTATCTCCTTATTGGGCGCTTCGTTCTTTCTTCTAGAACCAGTTTCATAAACTTGAATGTTTCACTACGTTCGTAAGCTACGACTAGCCAGAAAGGTCAGACACATTTTTCAGTTAGCTTGTTACTACTCGTTCCTACGCTGGTGGTCGTGTTTAGGTACGTAGAGCAGACGAGACAATTAAAGCTTAAGACAGAGATTGACACAATCGAAGAGCCCTATCCTTCCCAAAAGTGATCTCCTGATATCTTATTTTGACATCATAGGTGAGAAAACGATGAAGAAGCGCTCCGTATTCTATCGCCGATCGATGGTGCAGTGCTGGAAACACTGAACTTTTTTCAACAGTGACGAGTCTCCAAGGTCTCTCGGATCATTCTCATGTAGGTCTTCAGCGATTTCACTAAATCATATCGGACTAATGCTGATGTGGCCCCCAATCTCTGTAATGAATTTTGTTATCTACGAGATCCTTAATTGAACTTTTTTATCGTTTGTTTGCTTATCACAGTCATTACGTTTTCTATCTTTAATTTCTTTTTCTCGTGTCTCTGATCATGAAGTAATTCCCCGCAGAACGTACCTAGACAGCGCAAAAAAGTCGGAGTTCAATGGGCTGTTTGTTCGTTTGCGCGTAAATCCGTGTGTAGTAGTCACACAGAAATGTGCTGATTGCCACTTCTTATTAAATCAATGTTTAGGAAAAATCTTCGTTTCCCTCCTTGTTTTAATCTTTAACTTAATCAACATCTAAGCATTTTATAATTAGACATCCTTTTTTCAGCTTTAGTTTCCTTACACAGGTGATGAATTTTAATTTGCGTCTGCACCTGTGTAATCGAGAATATATGAGAAACCGTTTCTCCTGAGAATTGGCTTTGTGTGATTTGCTAGAGTATAACCCGCTTCAGAATATACAGCTCCGTTATCAGATTCGTTCAATGACGTTCAACGTTTCGAATCTCGTCGTGCTCCAGCAGATAAAACAATGAAAGAGGTGTTTTCCATACATCCAACGCTTTCAATCGTACTGCCCTGTGGCACGTAATGTCTTTACACCGCATGACTAACTGTCCTTAATCATTGATGATCTTATTATTCATTTTTCTGTCTTGCACCATCTGACATTAGATCCTGATGGGAAATACGCGTTCGAACATAGCAGTCACGCGTGCCGGAAACAGTATTCGGATCGTGCCAAGGTAGGAGTCTGTAGCGGTTTTTCTAAACACCGTTAAGGCGAGCCTTAAGATTATTCTCTCTGGCTCTCTGATAGATGAGGATCCTTTTCTTCATTTGCCTACGTTAAATCCATGCAAGTTCTCTTCACTGATCAGGCTAGAAACTGAATGTTGCAAATTTGATAAAAATAATTGCATTAAAAACGATTTTGATAGAACAGTGTAGTCCGTCGAAATTCACCGCAGAACACATTATGTTTTGCCATTAGACTGCTTGAGTCGTTCTGAAATGGCTCAAATGGCTCGGAGCACTATGGGACTTACCATCTGAGGTCATCAGTCCCTTAGAACTTAGAACTACTTAAACCTAACTAACCTAAGGACATGACACACATCCCTGCCCGAGGCAGGATTCGAACCTGCGACCGTAGCGGTCGCGTGGTTCCAGACTGAAGCGCCTAGAACCGCTCGGTCACAGCGGCCGGCAGTCGTTCTGAAGCATGTAAGTATATCCAAATAACATATTTCGTTCTACAATGCAAAGAAGCATAGTGTCGATGTCCAGACTGTATGATATGTGTAACAGGTACACCCGTACCTTAGTTCAGCTGTGAGCAGTCGTAAATATTTTCAGTAATGGGTGGCCAACAGTTTTCACATACTGTCGAAAATCATGTCGTACTATCAGCTTTGATTGTTACTAATCACCATTAGGAAATTATGGCTGCTGATGATCAGTAACAAACCAAAAGGGTAAAAATGTTCTTAGTAGACCAAAAACAAAAAAAAAAGAACGACACACCACGAAGGAATTACCCAAATGAGACGAAAATCGGTAGATTTGATGTAAACGACCTCAGTTCCGGAAAAATTCGACTATTTATTCAAGAGAAGAGCTCCACAAATTGCACAAGTCAATAACGCGTTGATTCACCTCTGCCCCTTATGCAAACAGTTATCCGGTTTGACATTGAGTGCTAGAGTTGTTGGTTGTCCTCCTGAAGAATATCGTACCTAATTCTATCTAACAGGCACGTTAATTCGTCAAAATCCCGAATTGGTTGGAGAGCCCTGCCCATAACGCTTCAAACATCCTCTGCTGGGGAGAGATCTGGGGCTCTGTGTGCCCCTCTGACGATTGCCCGGTTCTCACGTTCCGTCGCTTCTCTAGGTCGACCGATTCCTTCTTGATACTGTGACCGGCCATGGGTCACCCGTTACAGGCAACACCGTCGAATAGTGACACTGCTCCTACTCAAATGTCGAGCGATTCGTCGTTTACTCCAACCGGCTTCTCTGAGCCCAACTACACGTCCTCTCTCGGATGGTGACAGCTGCGTTTATTGTTTACGTGCCTTTCTACGACCCGCATTTACTGTCCAGATGAATACACGAAATGTAATTCTGAAAGACTTTATGCCCTGGTATCAATATATCTCCTGTTTACTATCTATGTCGTCTGCGTGTATTGCGCTGCAACGTTACACATCCACCCATCGGCCGCTATTTGTGACCATTTTGCGTAACTTCTTCGCGGGAAGATTTTTTTTTCATTTTTTGTCTTAGTGTGTCCACCGGGAGTCATAAAAGGAGCATGGTTTTTATTGCTTGGGCCGTGATGCTATAATAATACGAGTGTGAGACTCTTCACCGCTTGTTCAAGATCGACGTGCTGCGACACCCAGAAATCTGCAAGAAACAACAGTAAGTGATAACCGAGAGAAGTGGAACCGGTGTCTATGAAGAGGAGAGGCCAGCCGTGCTACGCGCTACCAGAAGAAGACATTCTCCAGCTGCCGGCGCGACGCGGCGGGCAGCCTCTGTATGTTAATGCGGAGTTCCTTCCCAAAACTGTCGGGACCCCTGCTGCTCTGCGCCATCCCACGCTGGCAGCTACGGGATAAGGACAGGTGCATAATGTCTTCTGCTCTAAAGGAATCTCGCTTGTTGCAAGGGTCCTACACTCTACTATTCTGGAAGAGATCTACTAAGTTGTTCCTGTATCGACGGATTTGATCACTCCTCTCTTGTTATTTATAAAAGTCACGGAAGAACATCTGCGCTGCTGTTTAAGCGCTGCGGCGCTGCGTATTTTTGTTACCTCGATCAGACCATCGTACGTCGTGTAACAACGCCCCTGTCGGCGAATGAACTGTTAATCGATTTGTAAGTAGACTGTTTATGTTTTCTCTATGTAAGTAGGCTGTTTATGTTTTCTTATTGGCAACGTTACGTAGCGCTCAATATGAAAATCACTGGCTGTGCTGTGTGCAGTCTGTGGCTAGTTTGCATTGTTGTCTGCCATTGCAGTGTTGGGCAGCGGCAGCTGGATGTGAACAGCGCGTAGCGTTGCGCAGTTGGAGGTGAGCCGCCAGCAGTGGTGGATGTGGGGAGAGAGATGGCGGAGTTTTGTAATTTGTCATGAACTGCTATATATATTATGACTATTAAGGTAAATACATTGTTTGTTCTCTATTAATATCTTTCATTTGCTAACTATCCCTATCAGTAGTTAGTGCCTTCCGTAGTTTGAATCTTTTATTTAGCTGGCAGTAGTGGCGCTCGCTGTATTGCAGTAGTTCGAGTAATGAAGATTTTTGTGAGGTAAGTGATTTGTGAAAGGTATAGTTTTACTCAGGGCCATTCTTTTGCAGGGATCTTTGATAATCAGATTGCGTTGCGCTAAAAACATTGTGTGTCAGTTTAAGCACAGTCTTGTATAAATTGTTCTAAGGGGACGTTTCAGATTACTGGTTAGTATTCACTGCTATAAGACTGAAACTGCTTTTGCTCATAATCCGCGGCTTTTTCTTAACCTGCGAGACGTGGGCCGTGCTCTGACTTTACCGCCCACGGACCTGTAACAATCAAAATGAAATCAGAAAAATCTCAAGACCCGACCAATGGGCTTGTGAAATACATTGATGACAGTCCATTTTTAATCTCGAACGCCCCAAATCTCCTGCACCAAGTTCCCCTTGAATTGAGAACTTTCTCAGGTGACACGTTGTGCTCTGGTCTAGAAAAAATCCGCTCCAGCTTTCATACACCCCAGAACGTTTCCCAAAAGACCCAGAGACAGTTATGCACATCCCAGTAATCATGAATATCTCTTGTGCAACATACCATCATCATCATCAACAACAGGTAATTATCGTTTCCTTCGTTATGTAGCTCTTCCCCAAGACTTCTCCACGCTTCACATTGTTCAACCATCGCTAGTATGTACTCAGAGCCTTTGCTTTCTTTTCTCCATTTGCTTGCTTTTACTATTCTTGTTAAATCCAACGTGCATATTTCCATTGGACATTGGACAACCTTTCATTTTTGGATAGTTTGTGGATTCACAACCAACGTTTCGCTTCTGTAAGTTATAAGTACACTCCACTGTGGACTTTTCACTTAAGGCACATTAGCAGTTTACCTCTGAATACATTACTCAGTTTCTCCAATTAATTCAAGCAATTTTAACCTTATTTTTATTCTTTAAGTGTTCATAATCAGTATTTACTGTTTTCTATCGACATATTGATATTACATTAATCTCTTCCCACTGTAACTAATCTTCAGATTTACTGTCATACTTGCTTAGTTTAGTTCCGCCCTCCTCCACTGAAGTTCTGCTGTATCCGAAATTCGACTTGAGCAAGTACTCTTCTGACAAACCTTCACTGCCGACTTTGAAAATATACGAAACAAGTGATGTGTTGTAAAATTTCATAACTTTTTTGTCCCCTTTAAAATGATATTTCCTGACTTGCGTTGATAGCGTGGAGATCTTAACCTAATTGATACTGTTTTCATTTTGATAATGATCAAACCATCAGTTTTTTCTTTTAGTTTTCTCTCAAAAGATGGACATACCACACTGCACAACAAAGTTAAGGATCACTTTTTCGAAAGTCCGTAATTGCCTCCCATTGCGAGTCAGGTTTCAAATTTGGCTCAAAGATGCCTACAACCGTCCTCCATAATGATGCCAAAGTATATCGCCCCAAGAGTTCTCCCTCCGTCTCGACGGCGCATCAAACTGCAAGGTGTCGACACATGCGAAGAAAAGGCCACAGCTCAAAAGTCCAAGTGAGCTGTGAGGTAGATTGATGATGTCACACTGTTACCAAACTTCGCAGTAATTCTGTCCAACGCCAAGTGGACGTGTCACACAACGAGAAGGTCGTCACAACTCCTGTTACACACTTTTCACCCCTTCTTCTGACAGCTCCGTGATGGAGGTCAGAACCACGACACCAGGTGTTGGAATCGCCCGATTTTCTTATGGGTGGGCGAGAAAAACAGTTCAGACACACCGCAGTTCAGAAACTTCATGAAAACGCCACAGCGGGTAGTATAAATGGCGTCAAAGAAACCATCCCTTCCCGTGGGCCGTTGATTCCCAAAAATTTCGCTGCCGGAAACTACAGTTCGCTGTGCGATGAGCAAGAAGAAGATGTTCTTGACAACCTTCGAGACTTGCTGACACAGTCGACGTTTCAAACTTTCTCTAATAATACGTGCAGCTGCATCCCCATTGAAAGTGATCGCACTCCTTTGGCGTACAACGTGACGGCAAAATTTGCTTTTGTGCATAGGCTGGAACCATTAGGGACCGTTCCAAATCATTCGGCCAAATTTGGAAGTGATCAGAAGCATCAAAGCGTACTCACGGTTTTCCAACCCACCTGTTGGCGTACAACGCGACCGCAAATTTTGCTTTTGTTTACAGGCTGGAACCATTAGGGACCGTTCCAAGCCATTCGGCCAAATTTGGAGGTGATCAGAAGCATCAAAGCGTACTCAAGGTTTTCCAACCCACCTGTTTTCCGCCGTCGTCTGACGTGATCACACAGCAGTGCAACGTTAATAAAAATAAATGAATTAATGAATAAAACGGCAAAGCGTCCCTCTAAGACCCCCAAGTTCAACAAAGTCCCAGTGTCACCCACGCAACTGTACTGAGCACGTTACATATGTACCTGTCAGGAACCTCGACACTGATTCAGCCTGCAGCTGCTTTAGCGTCTGAAGGTAGGCAAACCGCGTCAAATGGATGTCGAAGGGGTTGTCCTTGGTTCAGGCATTAGAGCAATTGCTGCTGATTTGGCGTCGAAATTCCTGAAAGTACTTTTGTAATCTGCTCATCAAAGATGCGTGGGTGGCACCGAGCGTGTTGCCGAATAAAGAGTTCGTACAGGGACCCTATGCCGTCTTATTCACGCACATGTTAATGTTGTACTCCGGCGTGATCACGCCTCAAGCGGGCGGAAATAGGATTGTTGAGAAAGCATATCTACTCTTTAATGCTTCGGATCACGTTCACATTTCGCTGAATGGTTCTGAACGGTCCCTAATGGTTCCAGTCTTTACACAAAAACAAAATTTCTGGTCGCGTTGTACTCCAAAGGAGTGAAATCACATTGAGTGGGGACTGGAGTTAACATCCCAATGATGTTCGGGCTCACATGCTGTTCCTCTTCGTCTTGGCTCAAACTCGTCTAGGGGTTGAACCGCACGTGTCGCGCTACACGCTCTAAATGGGACACTTGTGACCCTTTGGTTAAATTGTCTGGCTGATGGCAAGTTTGCAAAACACACAGTTAATATAACATATAATAACAGTAATAATAATTTTGGGAACTAAATTAACGACCCATAAATGGTGTAGGCCACACAGTTGCGATTTGGTTAGAATAATGTTTATTCAGAAAGCAAACTAATAGCAAAAGTGGTCGTGCTTAGAATTAATATTACACTAGAGCGTACATCCATGTGACACAGTTCGATTATTCACAATCTCATCGCGAAATGCAAGTTCGATACTCCACCAGGCACGCGGCTGCTCACCGCTCAGACACTAAGTCCCGAGATACCACATAACGCGAAATTTTCTGAGTCGTTTCACTTCCTAGCTGCCTAAAGACAGACCCTCCGCTTTCGCGTCTCCACCAGTACTGTTCACTTTGGTGTCTCCAGCCGAACTGTACTGCCCGCTTTCGCGTCTGCCCGTCCTCGGCCTCGTTTCCCGAGCGCCGAATATTAAAAAAAAAAAATGGTACAAATGGCTCTGAGCACTATGGGACTCAACTGCTGAGGTCATTAGTCCCCTAGAACTTAGAACTAGTTAAACCTAACTAACCTAAGGACATCACAAACATCCATGCCCGAGGCAGGATTCGAACCTGCGACCGTAGCGGCGCCGAATATCGCTCAACTGACTAGGGCAGTTCTCTTTCCTGAAGCCGTCCATCTGATTGGCCACAGCGTATTCTACATTATTTTACATTTTAAAATATTTAAATAATCAAAGCTTGACCACTTTCACGCTCTAAATAAAGTAACAATAATGTCCATTACATAATATACGTTAAATTCTTGTACATAAAACAAATGCAATTTCCTTCTTAACGTTGAATGTCACGGCCAGAAGCCTTGCACCAATGTGCTTTCTGACAAATAAATAAAGAATAAAAGTAACTATTATACACTAAACTTTACAACAAATATTCTATTACCTAATGATTCAATAAGGTGTCATGCTGTTATAGTTCAATGTGTTTTCTATGGAGGAAATGATGATCTGATGCTTAACCGTAAATAATGATAATTTAAATTTAATATATCTCTTAAACAAATAACTTTACAGAGATGATATTTACAACGTTTGTCATTTTAATGATGCGCTTCTACGATATGAAATGTCGATCGTTACGGTCGACCGAAGCGTTCTAATTTTAGCATTCAGGTCTTTGTTACAATACTTTTTAATTTTACTTTAACAGTAAATTCTAAACTATTATAGATATTCAAGTTTTATTGGGATCACCATGAAAATTTATGGAGGATGTCAGATTCAAATTACTGTGCTTTGATTCCCTGCACTACTACAGAATTAAACAGTTTTCATAAATGATTCCCTTTATAGTCAATCCTAGGTCCGGCATATTTAACGCTGCTGCGTCTCCTTGGACACAAAAGCCTTCTACTGGGTTTCCCTATGACATAGGTTCTCGTTTGTCTCACCCGCACACTACAGCGTTTAGGCCTCAATAGACAATAGACGCCTGTGAGTTTCCCCACCTCGTGGTGAATCTGAGCCCTTTGTGGCATCCGGTCCTGGACGTCAGGGTTCGTTTCACAATTCCTAAAGTCTGACTCTTCCGGCCATATACTTAAATGAGAGCAGAATACTCGTTAACTCACATTATGCAGCTCCACATATCCTTAGAGAAGGTTTAAAACGTCTGAGGGTGTCAGAAGTGTCAAAGGCTTTCAAAAATATCTCTTTTACTCGTCGCAACGCGAACTATCTTTTTCGACAGCGAAATGTGTGGGAATCGACGTCCCAAGGGAAGGGGTGGTCTCATTGACACCCTTCGTCCCACACCCTTAGGCCTTGTCGTGTCGATTCTGGGCGCCGGTGGGACTGAAATGTTTTCCTCGGCCACCCATAAGAGAACTGCGTGATTTCCGCACTGGCTGTCGCGACTCCGATCCCCATCGCAGAAACGTCAAAGGAAGGAGCGAAATGTGAGTAATAGGGGATGTGACGACCTTCTCATCGCGTAACACGCCCACGGTGCCAATGGGCAGAAATTTGGTGGCAATGTGACATCATTTACTCGCCTCACAGCTCACATGAACTTTTGAGCTTTGGCCTTTTTTTTCACATATCTTGACAACTTGATGTTTGAAACGTCGCCGATCCCGAGGGTAACGTCACAGGACGACACGCTTTGCAGAATTACAAAGAAAGAATGTAGACACATTTGAGACATATTTGAAACTTGTGGCCCGCAATGGGAGGCAATTACGGGGTCCCGAGAAAGTGACCTTATAATTGTGTTGCGCATTGTACATTACATTTCGCAGTACCCCCCCCCCCCCCCCCCCCAACTTCAGGTTTAGTCTATAACACATGCTCTGAGATTCGTCAACTATGAACCGTAATACCCTCCTACGATCAGACCAGCAGTATGGTTCGAAAACCATTCCGGGATTAACGGGCTAGATTCAGCTGCATTTTCTTGGTAGATTTTCTGCTCTCGGTGTTTGTTTCGAAACGTTTCAGTTGAACGCTCGCGCGCTTCCTCTGTGTGTGAAACATAACTTTATTGCAATTATTATATTATCAAAAAAATTGTGGCACCTATTTCAGTTTACTTCAACATTTTCTGTACTAGACTACGGAAATTCATTTGTGGCCATTTCTAAGTGTTAAAATGTATGGCTTCTGAAGGTTCGAACTGTTCCAGTGTCTCCATAGGTAACCTAAGAAAACGCTGTAAGTCGGTGTCGAGTACATTAAACAAGAAGCGGCTCTTTATTTGAACAAGAATGGAGAAAGGCAGATGCAGCAGCGTGCTTTAGAAATCATCGCGACAATTATCCGAAGCTCTTTATTGAAACCAAGGAAATCCTAAATGAGGAGGGTTGTACGTGTATTCTAGCCTCACTCTTCCCGAATACGCAACTATTGCTGCAACCAGAGCACCGTATCACACGATCTTCAGAAATGCTACACATCCACAAATTCGTTATATGATTCCACCTTTTAAAGGTTCATGCTCCAGAATTCTATTGAAGGGCCGACTGGATTGTGATTGTAACTGATTAAACTTGTTACTTACGCACATTTGATTAAGGTTGAGAAAGACACTTGACTGATGATGACTGGAAAGGTACGTCGGACTATAACTATTTGTTGAATCAAATGTAACTAATGTCAAATAGGCAAGCACAGCAGACCGATGGTGAATGTGCGTCTGACTATAATGGATATATAAATACAACGGAATTTACAGTTATTTAAACTAAAATGGACACAGAGAACGTTTCTCACTGCATTATTGACAGTCGTGCCGTCTGCTCAATTGATCTCTATATAACGAGCCACGCGGGATTAGCCGAGCGATCTATGGCGCTGCAGTCAAGGACTGTGCGGCTGGTCCCGGCGGAGGTTCGAGTCCTCCCTCGGGCATGGGCGTGTGTGTTTGTCCTTAGGATAATTTAGGTTAAGTAGTGTGTAAGCTTAGGGACTGATGACCTTAGCAGTTAAGTCCCATAAGATTTCACGCACATTTGAATATATAACGAAGCTTTAAGCATGCTAGCAGTCTTGAAATGGAATTAGCGGACAAGGGGCACTTAGCTGTGATGTCAGTCACAGCGCGCTTCATAATGCATCAGAAAGCTGAAAGAAAGCGATGCTGTACTACACCTTGTAACATGTGATCGTGCAGTGGACTTACTTGGTCCTGACCACGTGGTTACCACGACGTTTGCTTCTTCTACAGCAAATCATATTGCACTAACTGTTTACACATAATGGCTTGATATTAACCAAGATAGTGAGTTGCAATAAAAAAGGGATCGAAGCTGTGGACATAGGAGGCATGTGAGGAACAAATGCGAAACCTACAGAAAAGGTTAATTGAACACAAGAGGAAAATACGAGTGCATAATTCACTATCGTTGTTATTGTTTTTAGGCAGTGTGGGTACTCAACGGGCATAATTCGCATGAAGAAAAAGTAATAGGCTACTCGAAATAGGCTAACTTTAAATTCATATCACACGTGTTCATCACAGCCCACACTGTTCACTCCAGGACAAAATGTTTAGGACCAAGGTAAATCTCCAACCAAAAATCATGGTCTGTTTCCACTTCGACTGTATGCACAAAATATCGAATTAATAACAAAAATTACACGACATACAATGTACAGATAATACTTACTATAAAGCGAACCTTCAGATTCTGCAACGTTCTACACATACGTGCCACTAAGGCCTCGTTTTCCCACAGTTAAAATGAAAATAAAAACACCTCGAAGCTGACTGAAATTCTGATACCATATGAAAGATCACTCTTATCTCGTAAAAGCCACACGGACTTGTTCGTCATTAACTACCTGATCGGACAAAGGACTTGGTGCTCATTAGTCACCACGTGGTACGCAAAATATCGAATTTCCCAAGAATAGTTATGAAATGCGTGGCCGAGATGCGACCACAACTCACACAAGGGAAACTCCCGTCAACGTCTTGGCACGGTAATGTACGAAACATTGCACGTACGGAAATACATGAAAGCATTTATGAAGCAAACGAACAAGCTAATACTAAAAGCAAGGGCTGCATGAACTTTGAGCAGTCTCGCTCTAAATGGCTCTGAGCACTATGGGACTTATCATCTGAGGTCATCAGTCCCCTAGAACTTAGAACTACTTAAACCTAACTAACCTAAGGACATCACACACATCCATGCCTGAGGCAGGATTCGAACCTGCGACCGTAGCGGTCGCACGGTTCCAGACTGTAGCGCCTAGAATCGTTCGGCCACCTCGGCCGGCTAGTCTCGCTCTAAAAAATTACTTATCAGTGCCATGAATTATATTACGGAATGGATTCCAATAATTAGAAGGGGAGTAAATGTGTAATAGCATAAGTGAATATTAAGTTAATTCTACCTGTCTTGCGCAAGCAGCATGTCACCCAGATACTCGAACAAAGGCGGCGGCGACCAGGTCCATTACAAGCAGCGCCTACAATTCGTGTCCCAACGAGACTGTGACTTCTCTTGTGTATTCTCCTTACCGCACGCCCACAATGTCACCAGATACGTTTCAATCTCACAATTGGCTGCGTTTATAATGCTTTTGCTCAGCAGTCTATTCGTCGTCAAATTTCGATTGAAAAAATGTGGAATTTGTTGTGGGACATCGTGGAATATTCCCGCTTCAGCTTCTACAGTTTCAGGAAGTTGAGATATTTAGCGACACTATACGAAGCCTTCAAAGTGGCCTCGGTAACGTTGGTGCGTTCCAAGCAGAGCACTGTCATTGTGTTTCTTTCGGTGGAAAACCAGTGTATCGCAGATATTCATAGTCGTTTGCTGAATGACTACACAGGCCTGGCAGTGAACAAAAGCAGGTGAGTCGTTGGGCGAGGCGTCTGTCATAATTGCAACACTCTCTCGCAAATCTATCCGATCTTCTGAGTGCCGGCCGGCTGCCCACAGCCTCAGAAAACTGAAGACACGATTTCAGCGTGTACGTCACACAAAAATGTAAACGAACTTCTCTTTCTCCATGACAACACAACGCCTCATACAAGCATGCGAATCCTAGACGACCTCACAAAAATTCATTGGACTGTTCATCTTCATCCACCCTAAAGCCCGGATCTCGCACTTTCCAACTGTTATCCGTTTGGCCAAATGAAGGATGCATTCCACGGGAAGCATTACGTGGATGATGGAGAAGTCATTTATGCAACCAGACGCTGGCTCCGACGTCAGCTAGTAGAGGGTACCATGTGGACATACAGGCCCTTCCAGTAGACAGCGGACAGCGTAAGGTCGTCGCATGGAATGGTTTTGTAGCCAAAAGAGTGTGGAATAATATAGTTTATTGGAATCCTGAATAAAACCACTTTGCTTTCAGAAAGAAATGTTTGCATTAGTTATTGAACACTCCTGGTAGAAAGGTAAACTACACTCATAAGTATGTAATTTCTAGAGCTAAAGAAACATTCTTAAAAATATTGTGAACAACAGTACGCCGACTAACAAAATACAAAGTAGCAGAGTAATTGGTTTCTGCTCTTAGATCAAATATAATAATCCAAATTACGAACCGTGTATTTCTTCGACTGGTAAAATGTCTCTTCAAAAATTCTGTTCATAGTAGATGGTTTAAATGAAATGTTCCAGTCTATAGAGCAGACGGGAAAACAGTGTATGGGATTTCACAATGGTGGGTATTCTTTATGACGCTGCCACGGTTCTCTGATTTCTGAGCTGGGCAAGTATGTTGGATGACTTGTGAGTTCTTATTGTGGAGCAGTCAATGTTATGTTTGCTCGTGTGTCTGGAAAGCAATCTCTGAATGAGTGTATATTGCCGATAGACTTCTGATCCCTGCTGTCAGGTCTCTCGTCACGGATCGCGCCCCTGAAAAACGTTCCCCCGATGAGTCGTCGTTCTTTTGTGGTTGCAGTGAAAAGCATTCCCACCCGTCACGGAAGAATTTTCTGAGTTAACAGACGCCATCAAGTCCTTTAGTCAGCTTAAGAGCATGAGGAACGATGCCAAATCAAGGATAGCATTGTCACTGTAATTTTTGTTCTCTTACAATGCAAATACTTTGTTGACGTTGTCTGCAAGCAGTCGGATTCGAGGTATTTTCCAAATACAAGGACTGTGTGCGATACAGATAATCATTGCAGTAATCACCAATGACTTACGTCAGCCTACTGATACTGATTTACCCAACTGAATTTTGCTTTTGCGAAAATGGGAAGAAACGACTAGTGTAAACTGTCATCAAACCATTAATGCAAGTTCTCTGTAAAGACATCAGAATTAACAGGCAGTAATAAGCATTTCTCGAATCGTATCTCATCCCACGCATAGAAGCAACACTTCCGTAGTGTACAGGAGACATTACAAGCTTTGTTCTCTTGTTGTGTTGAAGCGCTACACTAATCTATACAATACCGACTAAAACCCACTGCCTGGAAATTTATTCTCTGTGCTGTGCATACTTGTAGCCGTTGCTGTGATCTTTACTCTAAAGACTGGTTTGAAACACCTCTCAACGCTAGTCTATATTGCGCATGCCTATTCGTATCAGCGCAAATACTGCTACTCTCTTGCATTTGGATCTGCTTATTGTAATAGAACATTGGTCTCCCTCACAACTCCCACTTGTAGGTCCCTTCTCACATTTCTATACTTTGATGCTTTAGGAAGAGTCCGAGCAATGTATCCCTTCTTCTAATCGAGTTCTTTACTTTCCAGTTCGATTCAGTGACTTTACATTTGGCATTCGAGCTACTGATCTGATCTTCAGCATTCTTTTGTAGCATCATATTTCATAGCTTAGTTTTTCTTGCCTGTACTTATCGTCTAAATTCCACTTCAGTGCAAAGCAATGCTTCAAACAATTAGTTTTAGAAAAACCTTCCTGACACTTACGCTTCTGTTTGATGTTAACAGGTTTTTTTTCTAGGAAATCTTTTCTCGCTTTTGCCAGTCTGCATTTATATCATCTTTATTTCTGTTGTCATCACTTATTTTTAAAACCAAATAGTAAACTACGTCTGCTGCTTTCAGCGTGTCCTCTTAATCTAACTTCTAAGGCATCCTAGTTTAATTTATGTTCGCTTATATCCTCTCTTCATGACACTATCCACTTCTTTCAACTGGTCCTCGAAGCCCTTCCTTGTTTTTGATACAATTACCATGGCACCGGCAAATCATGAGGCTTTCATTTTTTTCCTGGTCTTTAAATCCTGTCCAAATTTCATTTTGGTTTCCTTTACTGCTGGCTTGATGTACCGTACGTACTGAATAGCATGACGGTAGACTATAATCGTGTGTCACTCCTTCTCCGTTACTTCCTCCCTATATAAATTATTTGTGTCCGTGACATCGTTGTATAAACACTTCGGTATACGTGTGATTCAATTTACCTCGGCCTGTGGTTGATATTCGAGGGTGTATTACTCCGTTCTCAATATCGGTTGAGATATTACACGTCACGCATATTACTCGGTGCACTTTCCCGCTTCACTGACGCAAGTTGCAATCCTTTCTGCTAGAGGGCTCCTGGAACTGTAGATTTAACAGGGCAGTGTGTAACATCACCATATCGGTGTCTGGAAAACATGCTGCAATCGCGTTTCGAATTCGAAGAGTTCGTCCACGCAGGGAGCAACATCTCCTTCAACACAACAATGACAGACCACACACGAGCTTTGCGACATCTGCAACAATCCAACGCCTTCGGTCCACTGTCATCAATCATCCTCCATACAATTCCGGGTTGGCCCCATCGTATTTTCATAGGTTTCCAAAACTTAACGATCGTCTACGGGGCCTCCAAAAAATTGTTCAAATGGCTCTGAGCACTATGGGACTTAACATCTGTGGTCATCAGTCCCCTAGAACTTAGAACCATTTAAACCTAACTAACCGAAGGGCATCACAGACATCCATGCCCGAGGCAGGATTCGTACCTGCGACCGTAGCTGTCACGCGGTTCCAGACTATAGTGCCTAGAACCGCACGGCCACACCGGCCGGCCGGGGACTTCACTTTGATAGTGATGAAGCGGCGCGAGCAGAGGTGAGACTGTGGTTCCGTCAACAAAGTGGAACATTCTACAGTGGCGCTATCAACAGACTGGTCTTTCAGTGGGAGAACTGTCTTCATCGCCAGAAAATATTGAGAAAGAAATAGGCAGACATGAAGAATAAAGGTTTTGAATGTTAATAAAGTTTGTTTTCCTTAAAAACTTGAAGACTTTTCAGCACGCCCTCGTACATTTGTATCTACACCCCTCTAGTCACGGCACATCACATGGTGAAAAAAATCTATACTATCAGCAGCTGTTTCCCGTCCTGTTTCATTTGAGTATGAAGACACTAATGGCGGTCTCCCCTCAGGCGCCGGAATCTCTTTTCTTGTTTTCACGTAACATACCCAAGATGTACGATGGATGAGGGCAGGAGAAATTTTGCACAATCTGCCTCTAATTTCAGTTCCCTGAGAAAGTTTTGTCACCAGAAAGTCAGTTCTAGATCTGATCCTGCGCTGCAATTACTTCTCCTGAAGTAACAGTATCTAGATCTCTGAAAAAGCTCTGGAATATCTGCAACAGCTGCATACATTTTCCTTAATCACCTTGAGAAAAAGTAATGCATCATTGTAACATATGCTTTCAAAACGTCTTATGCTTCCATTGGTATGTTGAAGACATCATGAACTTCGTTAGGACAAAGGATTGAAAATTTTCGAAAGAAATTTTGAAGACGTTGAACACCATGTATCAAAATATTAAAATCAGTTGTGAACTTGAACGTGACGTTTGTATAGCTTTCCTGAAGATACATATTTCAAGAGCAGAGATCGAGCAAAAAGTTAGCATTCGTAGAAAGCACTCTGAAACAGACAATAACACAGTCAATGTCACCTATCGGCACACAGGTTTTCAGCCTACATATATGTGCTGCACAGAGAATTCAAAATGCCTTTGTAGGATGAAACTGAAAGACGTTATTAGGCATACAGCAGTAGCAAATGAGTACCATCCATCTCTTATAAGTAAATTATAATAAACTGAAGAAAGAACGATGCAATAATAACGACATCAAACATACCACGAATAAACGCTCAATTTCACCTAGTATATTTCAGACATCTCTCACAAAAATAGCTAACAATGTCAAATAAAACGACATGCAAAAAACAACTACGATCGCCAAGTAACACTGGCCTAGACAATGAAAATTAGTCACTGATTTTTTTAAGCCCTCTCGTTCAGACTGGTGGAAAGTGCTAGAAAACAACCTCTCTTTAACAAAGCGATTTTTGCTGAACAGACATCATGATCTACAAGTTTAAAAAATACAGCATTAACATATATTCTTTGTAAAATTTATAATCAAAAACGACTGAGTTCATAATTAAATTGTAATACGACAGCTTGCACGTTGAAGACGCAACAAAGGAAAGAAAAGAAAGTTTCTCTAGAGAAACAGATGCAAATCGAGCAGACAGATACCAGCTCTGACGGCATCACACTTCTGACAGGTGTGACCCAGACTTCGAAGACGTGGTGAATGAAAGAACACACTTAGCTTAATGGTAAACGGAGCAAAGTCGAACATAAAACTTGGAAACGACACAGAAGTGGAAGAAGTGGTAGAATTGTCTTATCGGTCATATGTTTGAGCGGAGCGAAAACAAGGCTCCCTAGAAGTTTCACTATGGGTCCTTGTCCGAATTTTCATATTCAGACGAAGAGTAAGAAACGGGATAATGGCGTATCAAATTCACCAACATGAGGTCTAATTTTGCAGGAAAAAGGTTTAATTACTTGAAAGTAAAAAGGGCAATTAAGTAGAACTTTGTGATTTCAGAGAAAATCGAAATATTTCACGAACAGCTGCCGCTAGTTATATGATTGAAATGTCAAACGTTTATCACTTCAAGGATTCCTACTGTACCAACGAAGCGTTCTTTATCCACGACAGTACTGAGCATGAAGGCCGACCATCTCAAGAGCTGAACATATTGTCAGAGTTCCACTTTTCGTCACAGTAATTGAGGAATTATTTTTCTCATTTAAAAAAAAAAACAGAAATAAATACAAAATCTCACCATAAAATGAAACTTCTCTGCTTCTCTTGATATATATTCTCTTAATAATAAGAGTCATAAACATTTACCAATATTTATGTATATTTCTTGCTTTCTGAACGGAACTGGGAAACAAGAAACCAAAACAAAAAAACTTTGGAACAACTATGAAACGTTTTGTAAATCCATTTTCCTAAAAGTAAGAAATAAAATAGACCAAAGAAACATTTGATGTGCCTTTACATGATGTTCGAAATCATACTCAGCAAGTGTGGTCCGATTCAGACTTTAAAACTCAAGGGAACCTCCCCCTCAGATTTGGTGGTAAGAGGGCCCAGTGGACAGCCCGTCAAATACTGAACACGGATCAAGCATGAAAACAGGAAGACGGTGTACTGGACTGTGAAAAAAAAGCAAAATAGAAACAGTGAACGGTCCAAGGAGAAGAACTGCAATATACAGGGTGAGCACAAAGTCTTGCCCTGATTATAACAATTTATTACAGAATAACCGTTTGACATAATAATTTACATTTGATGCCGTTACATAGGTTAGTGTTACTAGTTTTTTTTTTAAGAGCACTTACGTTAGTAAACCTCAAATGGCTCTGAGCACTATGGGACTCAACTGCTGAGGTCATTAATCCCCTAGAACTTAGAACTAGTTAAACCTAACTAACCTAAGGACATCACAAACATCCATGCCCGAGGCAGGATTCGAACCTGCGACCGTAGCGGTCTTGCGGTTCCTGACTGCAGCGCCTTTAACCGCACGGCCACTTCGGCCGGCTAGTAAACCTCAACGTGCGCTCCCTTGGTAGCTCGGAGAATGTCGAGGTGTATTCCAGTTCCTGCCAGGTGTTTCGTAACTTGTGTTCTGTCACAGCAGCTTGTATCCTAGCCTTCAGTTCGTCGACGTCAGCAACTAGTGCGACGAAGACTCTGTCCTTGATAGAACCCCAGAAAAAAAGTCAAGGGGCGTAATGTCTGGAGAGCGGGGTGGCCAGGGTGTTGGACCGTTCCTTCCAGTCTACCGATCCGGAAATGTTTCATCCAGAAGATCACGCACTATCAAAACCCAGATGAAGGGGGGGGGGGGGGGGAGTTGCTTTATGTTGCTGGAAACTTAGCCATGGTTGATATTCTTTTAACTGTGGGGCAATGAACTGTTGCAAAATGTCTAAGTAAATGTTAGCGGTAATTTTCAAACTAGGTTTTCTTGAAAAAGGTTGAGAGTTGCGTCTTCCGGTTTGCATATTTTAAAGTCCTAGTCGTGTCCTACACACCCTATCAAAATGAATCAAATCGGTGAGAGGAATTTCGTATGGTCTCCTTCTTAGTATGGTAATTAATACAGTTACCTAGTTCTGTACACACGGGTCAATAAATGTTGTTTTTGTACTTTAATGTTGTTAGTACAGTTCTTCGCTTAAAAACTCTATACTTGTATTTTGGAACAATTTACAACATAGGAAAACCTCCAAACTCGTTTTCGTAATAATATCTCCTCTGCCACGCCACTCCGTTTCAGAGTCGCTCGCCAGGAGATGAGTACCTGTGAGAAGCGACGCGTCGGGATAACTCGGACGAGGGCTACAGCGGGGCGAAGCTGACGTCATAACAGGGACAGGTTGAGTGCGCGGCTCGGCTGCGCGGGGCGCGGCCGTTAGGCGCAGCTGCGGACAATTATTGCCGACACGGCGGGCCACGGGGGCGGAACGGCCACTCAGGCGCCTCTCCTAAAAATGGGCATAAATTGCTCTCGCTCGCCACCGCAGGAATAAAACACGCCTACGAGCAGCGAACACGCGCCCGCCGCGTTTTACGGGCACTCGTTTTTAACGTTACGCGCCGCCCGACTTGTAAGCTGCCGCTCCATTATCAGTCCGTGAATGCGAGTTACACCTAGGCGCCACCGGCGAATCACGGCGCCGCGCTGCAGTATGTCTCTCTCTGTACGACCCAGTGGCTCGTCCAGAATGCACCGTGACTGCTGGTGTTCCGATCAGCAGAGAGATAAATTATGACAGGACAGAGATTTTACGTGGACTCATACTCTGCTGTTAACGAGGAGTTTTGACTGCGTTTTTTTTTAATGTCCTCTGTCTCTGCTACCGATAACAGTATAGAAAGAGGAAAAGAGAGAGAGGTGGAGGGAGAGAGAGATGAGGGGTGTAGAAGAGGTGATTATTTTAAGAGCACCAATATCTGGACTCTAGGAAGTAACAAGAAATCTACGAGGGGCGTTTTTTAAGTAATGCAACACATTTTTTGTATGAAAGTAGATTGATTTTATTTAGGATTTCAGTATACCATATTGTTCCACACTCATCTGGCTACAGAACCCTGTTTTCCAACATAATCTCCGTTCAATGTGACCGCCTTATATCACCTTACTTGGAAGTCCTGTATGCCCGCATGATACCACTTTATTGGTTGGCGTCGGAGCCAACGTCTTACAACCTCAATAACTTCCCCATAATCCACGTACTGCTTCCCGTGGAGTGCATCCATCATTGGACCAAACAGATGGAAGTCGGAAGGTGCGGATCGGACTGTAAGATGCAGGAGCAAGAACGGTCCAATGATGTTTTGTGAGCTCCTCTAGGCTGCGTGGACTTGTGTGAGGCCTTGCCTTGTCATGGAGAAGTAGAAGTTAGTTTGCATTTTTGTGGCGACGAACACTCTGAGGTCGCTTCTTCAGATTCCTGAGGGTAGCACAGTACACTTCAGAGCTGATTGTTGCACCGTGAGGAAGGGCATAAAACAGGCTCAGAAGATGGTCGCCATGACTTTACCGGCTGCAACTGCGGCTCTGAACTTTTTCGTCCGGGGAGAGGTGGTGGGAGCCTCTCCATGGATTGCCGTTTTGTTTTCGGTTCAATCTGATGAACCCATGTTTCACCGTCTGTGAAGATAATCAACAAAAACTTGTCACTATCAGTCTCGAATCTTGCAGGCAACTCCGCAAAGATGATACTTCGTTGGTCTTTATGGTCTTCTGTTAGGCAGCAAGGAATCCAGCGGGCACACACCTTTGAGTACCCCGACTGGTAGACGAGTGTGTCCTTATACCGACAGAGACGTTCAGTTGTGCAGCGAGGTGTTTGAATGTGATCCGTCGATCGTCTGGAATGAGAGTGTCTTCACGTTCCAACATTGGAGGAGTCATAGCTGCGTGCGGCCAGCCAGCATGCGGAAAATCGAACAGGCTTATGTGACCTTGCTGTGATGACGACAGATACCGTGCCCAACGACTCGCCGTGTTGTTGTTGATTGCCAAGTCACCGTAGACATTTTACAAGCGGTTTGAATATTTCTGATGCTCTGATTTTCCGCGAAAAGAAACTCATGATAGCTTTCTTCTTGGGAGGCGTCATTTTGAAGGTTACGTATAGCACCGTCCTTATCAGAACTTCATGAAACCATACGGGCCGAAGTGGGATTATTCCACGAAGTCCCACACCAAATTGGCCCAGAAATACTGTGTTGCCGTATTTACTGAACGATTTTACGGCAAAATCTACATACGTTTTGTCGGAAGCAATTTCTTCGTTTCCCCACAAGTGGCCCTGCAATTGGAGGAATAGATACGGATACAGAATCGTAATTTACGTCATGCTACAGATAACCGCCCGGGAATTACAACGCGATTGTGGTGTGTACGTAGGTAGTACCGACACCCCCGGGATAACAAGGCCGTCCAGCAGTGTTAGTGACGTCACACTAAGCGGCCCATAGCCGACGCAGCAGTCCACGGACACCTCCGTACAGACGCGCCTGATGCTAACGATCTTCTGTCCGTCATACAGAAAGGAGCGAACTATAATTCGAACCAAAGACCAAATTATATATATTCTTGTAAACAGCATAAAGGTTCATAAAGAAATACCGATTGCATATACGGGCTTGTTTATCTTCAGTACCAGAATGAACATCAAATTGTCAGGTTTTCTAAATAGAAAAGCACTTTGTTAGTAACAGACAGCAATAATGAGACTTGCAGTTGGTGATTTCTACGTGGAAAAGCTGTAGAGAGATTGAAAATGGCAAGTAAAGAGAGCCTCAGCCTTTTGCTCACATTCTTACATGTAATGCACTTGGTTGTTTTTCATTTCCTTACCTTTCATAACATTTTTAATATTGTTTCAAGAAGTGTATCTTCAATAGCAGAGTGAACTTCAAATTGTCAGGCTTTTCTTAAAGGAAAGAGCAGTCCCTTAGTATCACAGTGCAAGACAGAATCTTGTGTTCAGTGATGTCTATGTTAAAAGGAGAATATTTGATATCTATCTTTTGTTTCCATTCTTTATTACTGGGGATACACTTGTAAAAATTCTTGAAAAGAGCTGTCACCATGAACATATGAGTAAATTCACAATAGTCATGTTTTTTATGAGATAAAGCGAACTCTTGTTACCTTATTGTAAACGAAAGTTGTGAGGGTTTTGCTATGTATGACAGTGTTTAAGATAATTTACTTTGAGTGTAATAGCTTGAAAATGTTAAGTACTGCTGTCAGTTGGCATTTGTCACCACCTGTATGCGAGTTTTAAAGCTAAATAGTGTTCTGACAATTATAAAATAGTGGCAAAGTTCCTCAATCGATTAAACTTATTCCTGCCCGTATATGTAATCGGTATTTCGTTATGAACCTTTATGCTATTTACAAGAATATATATAATTTGGTCTTTGGTTCGAATTATAGTTCGCTCCTTTCTGTATGACGTACAGAAGATCGTTAGCATCAGGCGCGTCTGTACGGAGGTGTCCGTGGACTGCTGCGTCGGCTATGGGCCGCTTAGTGTGACGTCACTAACACTGTTGGACGGCCTTGTTATCCCGGGGGTGTCGGTAGTACTGTCACAATACTGCTTCGTCATAAGTCTCATCCATACCACGTGTCAGAACCTCATGATGCCGATTTCCATAACCTGGTAGTGTTTTGTAAATGGGCACGTCAACAAATGCAAAGGACTCAAACGTTCTTTGGAGATAATCCCCACAGACTGCGGCAAGTTGACGGTTAACGTATGGTGAGTCATCATGGGGAACAAACTCCGTGTTTTATCGAGGTTACAAGAACTATCTGTACTATTGCAGGATGTTGCCCTGGACGGTCGACAACGTATATGGTTTCATCAAGACGGGTGTCCAGCACATTACGCTATTGTAGCACTGGAGGTGTTAGACCGTGTTTACCTCTTTCGGTGGATCGGTAGGCCCGCTAGGTCACCGGACAATACGTCGTCGGATTGCTTCCTGTGCCGATTTTTAAAAGATAACTTGTTCCACCAAGTGCCAGCAGGCTGTGAAGACATGGCCGACCGCATCAGAAGCGCCTATGCTGACATTCCCGCGGCGGGCGGTGTGGCCGAGCGGTTCTAGGCGCTACAGTCTGGAACCGCGCGACCGCTACGGTCCCAGGTTCGAATCCTGCCTCGTGCATGGATGTGTGTGATGTCCTTAGGTTAGTTAGGTTTAAGTAGTTCTAAGTTCTAGGGGACTGATGTCCTCAGATGTAAAGTCCCACTCAGAGCGATTTGAACCTTTTTGACATTCCCACACATACGCTTCTGTCCTGTGTATGGCCATTTGAAAAGCGGATCGGTAAGTGTATTAAAGTTGGCGGTACTACGTTTGAGCACTTAATGTAATCGGAAAAGTAGAATAGCATTTGGCCGGACGAAGTGGCCGTGCGGTTAAAGGCGCTGCAGTCTGGAACCGCAAGACCGCTACGGTCGCAGGTTCGAATCCTGCCTCGGGCATGGATGTTTGTGATGTCCTTAGGTTAGTTAGGTTTAACTAGTTCTAAGTTCTAGGGGACTAATGACCTCAGCAGTTGAGTCCCATAGTGCTCAGAGCCATTTTTTTTAGAATAGCATTTGCCTCGAGCCATGGTCGGAGTAGTCCCCTGTTCGATATGTCGGAGGAATAAAACGTTGCCAGTGGGATTTACAATTAGAAGCTATGAAATACTGACCGGTCCTACCTTCGCAGCAGGAATGTGAGGTCCCACATACCATTGTATGTTCCAAGGGCCACTGAGTAGCATGTAAATTACGACTGTGTGCCCATTTCTACTTCTCTGATTACAGCGACATCTGGGGCGAAATGAAGAAAATTCTTCAGACAAAACGTACGTAGATTTTGACTTTGCCTTAGAATCGTAACCTGCGATCGAAACAACTGGTGTTTCCATTGAAGATTTTGAAGTTCCCCCCCCCCCCCCCACACCCCGTCACCCACGCACGAAGTGGGATAAGGGGTCGAGTGTGGTATTGTCGGATGTTCCCCTGCGAGACAAACAAATTGGAATTATAACTTTTTTGATCCGACACGTAGTTTTTGAGATATTCCAATGCCTTCAATTAAAATGAACTCCCTGTCTATATGCAATCTTCATTCAGCCCTGCGTACACTGTCTCACGTAGTTGAGTGCAGCGCTATCTAGACCATCTCACCACACTAAAACCGTTTCTGTACATAGATCGCGCGGTATCTATACGAAAAGTTAACGACGCTGCTAGGGATCTATGTATCAGTAGAAATTTGGATATTTACACTTTGAAGGGGAAAGGGACAAAATGTGATGGCGAACAGAGGCGTGTACCTGGTACCCAGACTGCGCTAATCCCATGGCTTCAGTTTAATAGTACTGTGCTATGTTTCAGATTATGACATGTTCCCCACGGCGGCGTTAAGCTCGGCCTTTGCGCTGTTTGAGTGGTGAAGACCAGCCTTAGCCAAGTTCCTTGCCTCTCCAACAACATCGAACACGGAAAGAAGTGCAGAGGTAGCGGCGAATGGAAGGGTCGATACATGCCTGGATGCCCATGTCGGTTAGAGCATTGGCCTCTGAGAGCCAAGAATCCGCGTAGCGGTCCCGGTCTGGTAAACAGTGTTGATCTGTCATCACAACTCAGCGGATTACGAGTGCTCGTTACAGTTATCCATACTACTGCGCTCGCAACACTAACGGTACAACATTTATTCACCGCGGAGGGAAGGTGCCTACGTTTGCGAGCAGACAGAACTCTGTAACTTGGCAGATGGATCTACCTCCAGCAATTTGCTATTGAACGCTGTCATATGACCAACATCCGCTGTAAGCAATGTTTCCCGTTATACTGTTTTACAACATGTTCTTAACTGCTGCTGCAGCACAGTTGAGGGTTTACGAATTCTGTATAACTTATAACACGGTCAGACATAAGTTACATACTGTTCATAGAGATTAAATGATTTATTTATTTCGGTCTTTTATTTTATTACATTTCACAGCGCTGCCAGCGGTTTTGACCAGCCAATGGTCATCTTCAGTTCGTCAACAGTCAAAAACAGGTCATAGATCTTTATAGAATCCATAAATTCTGTCAATTAATTATGTACGTTCTCATGATAAAGAATAAAATTTTACCTGAAGGTCGCATGTAGTAAGTGATATTGTAATTATTCTTCATGTATTATAGACAAAAAACTAAAGGCAACTGTCGGTAGAAGGCGAGGTTTTGTATGTGAAGTAAAATACTCTGTCTACTCACACACTATCTGAGCAAAAGTATCGAGACATCCCTATGAAATGCGAAATTTACCACTAGATGTTACGAAAGTCGTACTCGCCAGTATATAAGGGCGCAGGGAGAATTGTGTTGTCACTAGAGGAGCAGTAAGAGGAAAATGGGTCAGTCAGAACAGCTAAGTGTTTTCGATCTTGGCCTATTCATTGGATGTCACCTTAGTAACAAAACCATCAGACATTTGAACCCTTATAAAGCTGATAAAGTCGACTGTTCGTGATGTGAGTGTGAAGAGGAAACACGGAGGAATGACCACAGGTAAACCAAGGTCAAACATATCTCATGTACTGAAGGACAGGGATGGTACAGAACTGCGAAGGGTGACTGTAAGAAATCACTTGAAATCAACCGTAGGAATTACTAATAAATTCCAAAGTGCCACCAGCAGACCAGCTTGCACAGTGACTAGGGTAGACACAGTTGTCTAGCAGCTCCACACAGCTATACATTCATGTAGTCGGTGCCGAGCAGCCCTTAAGGTGGTGTATAGAGCGTCGCCATTCGAGAGTGGATGATTGGAATCGAGTGACGTAGAATTATGAATCACGCTGTACCCTCTGGAAATCCGACTGAAAGGTGGCGAGTTCGTCGAATGCCTGGACGACGTTGCTTGCCATCATGTTCAGTGCCAGGTACATAGAAGATGGTATTATGGTGTGAGGGTGTAAGGTGTCAGGCAAATCCAACACCTTCCATGAAAACCCTGACATGATAAGCAAATCCAGTAGTATGTCACATAGCTCCGAATAAATCGTGACATTAAATTAACCAAAGTAATACGAGTAACGAGTGAGCAAATGGAATACCACAGACTAACACAAGAATGCTTAAATGCATGTTATACCTTCCCACCGTGAGACAGACGCAGTTCCGAGGGGAGAAACGAGAAAAGAAGCCGAGAGCAGAACCGTGTTAAGCTAGAAGGCCCTACGACAAGGGACGGACACCAACGTTCCCAGCTAACCGACAGGACCACCCCCCAGCCCATGTTAAAAGCTAGAACCCTCCAGAAGAACAGTATAGATCTTACGATAACACTAAAAGGGCCACACCAGCCGCAAGTTTTAGCACGAGACTTTTTCGCTTCACTGTTACGTTGCAAACGTTAAAAACATTGCCCCACCACGAAAAGTAACCGACAGGACCACCCCCCAGCCCATGTTAAAAGATAGAGCCCTCCAGAAGAACAGTATAGATCTTACGATAACACTAAAAGGGCCACACCAGCTGCAAGTTTTAGCGTGAGACTTTTTCGCGTCTCTGTTACGTTGCAAACTTTAAAACCATTGCCCCACCACGAAAAGTATAACGTTTCTCATTGGATAGTCAGAATTTTTGTAGGCGGAGCTTAAGGTTAACATTGAGACCCTGATTGGTCAGATGAAAACACAGTCAGATAGTTTTTTTTTAAACCAACTTCGGTAAATTGTAGTAACGAGAAGTTAGGAGACGGCGAGCTGGATGGAGCTGCGTCGCCCGACGCCCCGTGACACTGCCTAACCAACGACAAGGTAATGAACGCACGCGATGCCGCATTGCAGCGCATAAAGCTTCACTCAGAACTGCAGAAGTCTCATCTGTTACACTCCCGTTTTGCGTAACACTAGTGTCGATCGTCAATTAAAGCTCATGGTATTCACATTTTCTACGTAAGTTGAAATCTGAAACGCGATGATTTTTCTGTTATATAATTATTCAGAAGCCACATCAGCCACTGTAATTTACGACAAGTTAGATAAGTAATTAAAGATAATTGAGGGTCACTGTAGACCATTTTGATAGTTTTCTCTTTTGTGAAACTTATTTTAAACCTAGATTATAGATGTGATATGGCATAGGTCATCCTTCGATCCATTGTAGAACTTGGAAACCCATTCAGGGAATATTCGTTCACATTTTTGTTGAACGCAGTTGGTTTTTATCATCTTGTATTAAAACATTTCCTTTTATCAATAGTGCAATTTATAAACAATGTTTTGTGAGTAGAATAAAATTTCCAATGGTAAGCTTAACTGCTTTTTCGGCGTTATTTTACCAGCTAACTAAAAATAGGAAAGCCTTGAACCCCTTCCACTAAATTTAGTTAGTATTAAGATTCTTTTACAGGGAATGCAGTGGAGCTGACGCTGAAATCATTAAGTATTTGGTTATATCATCGCTAGTCTCACTCTACATGTCATGTGTGGTCTGGCGTCTCCTTACCAGCAACAGGTCCCAGGTTCAAACTAGTCAATTCCCTATAAAACACGCTCAGAGCGTCGTTGCACGAAAGTGGTAGGGAGACACGACTTAGAACTAACAGAAACCACGCAGAATGTTAGAAGGGTGTTTTCTCTCGGTTAGGGTGTTGTCCCCTTATTGCCCTTAAGAAAACGATAAATGCGGAAGGATACCATCACATCTGAGTTCGAACATAATGATTGTTTGTATCAGCACGACAACGCGCTCTGCAGTACAGCAGCGTATTTGAGGCGATGGTTAGTGGACAATAACATTCCTGGAATTGAATGGCCTAACCGTGGTCTCGACTAGATAGTGTGTCTGCCTATATTAGCTAAAAATTTGGGTTGATTCCGTAGTTACATTTGTGGGGTGTCAGATGGCATTTACCATATCCTGAAATATTACATCATTGGAACACTGACTTAGACAATGAACCGACTGCTCCCCATGAGATCACGTGAAATTAATAAGCAACCCCGAAATATTACAACAATGGAACATGCTGACTTAGAAAATGAATCGACTCCTCTCCATGAGATCATGTGAAATTAAAAAGCAACTCCGAGATGTTACAGCACTGGAACATGCCGACTTAGACAATGAACTGACTGCTCCCCGTGAGATCATGTGAAATTAAAAAGCAACCCAGAAATGTTAGAACATTATTTTTATTGACAATCAGTCACGCTGTTACAACATTGGTACATGCTGACTTAGAAAATGAACCGACTGCTCCCCATGAGATCGTGTGAAATGAAAAAGCGAGTTCTCGCCACGGACAACTGATTGGCTGTATGAATTAAACAGGGGTGGTGCAAATGAACGTGCAAATTAACGTGTAATATGGATACCACAACTCACATACAAATATTGTTAAGTGTTTTCATCAAGCTACAAATGAAACTAAATGTCACGATAACTATCATATTTATAGCTAGATCCATTTATATGATTCTAATCACTGAATGAACAATGCAATTAATTACAAAGGGCACAACCACGCAAAGACATATACGAAAGATCTAGACACAGTCTTTGGGTTTGAGAAAGAATGATACAAAATATATATGCACGAAAATCGCCAATGATTACTGAATTAGTCCACAACCTAAGGAAAAGAGCCATAAAAGTACGAAAAAAAAGATGTCTCGCCTAAGTCCTTACTGACTGCGGCTATCTGGCTTTAATTAGTTCTGACGAACGATACTTTGACTTGAAACAAATAACTTTAGGCTCCACTCACCACGACATATGCAAATGCGGCTCACGTTTACCGCTCTGTTGATACTCTGGCGCAGGGGATGAGTGCGGTAGTGGCGGCTGCGAATTCTAAGTTCAACCCCAGTTCCCGCTTTCATGCCATAAGACTAAGTACCTTCCACTCATTCTTCACAAAATCTAGCTGCCAGTAGGCAGAAAGAGGAGACAGTCATTATAGCATCTACAAAATCTACCAAGTAACTTTCTACGAAATGACAAAAAAGAATAAAAATATACCTAAAGTCACATGGAGCAACGTATGATGCAACGTACTCGTTGCCTCGTCAACAATTCTGCAGGTAACAGTAGGTAGCGTTCGACGGCTTGTAGTAGCTGAAATGAAATTCCTCTTTTTGTCTGTTCATACGTGTCTGTATTCGAGAAAAAATGCCTGCTCAGTAGATTTTATAATTAACTAAATTAGAGATGTGACATTGTTATTTAAACACTGATTCAAATTTTAAAATATTGGTAAATAATTTTTTTATTTAAGATTTGTACAATGGATTGGAAGAGAGACAAAGGGATGGGGATAGTGGTAGTGGTTCACATGCACATGATGATGTGAATATATTGAACACAGGAATCATTGGAAAGGAGTAATAATTAATCATAGTAAGTTTAGTAAAATATAATATGAGGTGCACGATGATGTGCGGGTCGCACTGTATTTGGGGTATGCCTAGCTGTTAGAGCGCCTTTTCTCATTGTTTTCTGGAATGGAAAGGACGGCACACAACAATCGGATACTGCAGCTGGACAGGTATTGGCTCTGGTGGGATAACAGGAACGTGTCACAGAGGTGAGGTTCACGCATTGTAGGCGCTGGTGGAGAACCCATTCTGTTAATTTAGTTTACCAGGTTCCTACCTCCTTGAAACACAAGTAGTAGCAAAACTGCTTTAGGCACACATTTGCAACGGGGAATCAGCTATTCAAGAACAGCTACAGTTCTTGTGCGCAAAGGGAAAAGATCGGCTCTAGTACCTTTTAGAAGAGATGGAGGTTTATGTTTCAAGTAGGAAAAACATGACAAAATTGCTAAACGAACAAAATGAGTTCTCCAGAGATGCCTATCTCAACATTTATGACGAACTGCTCTCCTGGCATTGCTTCTATCCAATAATATCCTTGAGTGATGTATCCATAATATCAAGTGCCCCTACCTCAAAATCTTTCCTCTCCGTTTTCACAAAATCGGAAATTTAAGTACGTTTCAAGTTTTTTAATTGTTACAAAAGTCATATTACATTGCTTTCATGAATGTGTCACGGAACAGTTTTTACAAGACTGCTCTTTAACCTTATAATAAACCATTATTAATTCGAGGATGTCCAATTAACTTAAATTTTGAAAGCTGCATGACTGAATTCTCAGAATTAAATCTAATACCAAATATGGCATATACAAATAGTAAATTTTTCTTAACTCTTTACAGTGACATGTCTGCAACTTGAGATGGCCATCTAGATATGAGAACAGACGAGAGCGCCAAAGAGGATCGCAGCAGGCAGACAATAAAGATGTTTCTGCTTAAAGCGAGGAACCAGGCAGGTATGAACAAATAGAACACTGTTTCCGGTAGATGTGAAAACACTAGGTGGTCGCTGATCGGATGGCAGTCTGAGAGAAAGAGAGCACGGCATATCACAAACTTTCAGAAAGCAAGGCGCTTACAGAATGTCCTTTAGAAAAGGTAAGGTCTGTAGAGAAAGGAGGAAAAGACAGCCATTGAGGGGCTGAAAGAGGTCACAAGTGTAGACATTCAAGTTTTGTAAGGAAGCCCACAAATGGTTCATAGTAATTATTTTGGTAGCAGGTATGAGAACTTGCGGTGGGTACGCTCTGCCATTTTGACTGGAGGGAATGCAAATACACACACATAGTGAGACAGAATTTCTGTTTTCTGCTCCTCTCAGTAAGAGAGAATTGAGTAGTACTGGTTAACTACTACACTTTTTTGTTAGGAATAGAGAAACTGTTGCAATTGTCGTACACTTTTCATTGGTCGAAACTTTATATACTGTAGATTGTGCTGAGGGCAAGTCATCATACAACTTTCAAATTTCACCTTTTTTTTCAGAACTTTGACGCCGTCTAAAACGTGTACCCCCTCACTAACTTACCTGGGATCCCCTGTTATACCCGTAGGACAAGACAGATAGTTTAATTTGTGGAAAGGGGTCAAAATAAGTGGCTGTCAGTTGCACTCGAACATACTACTTTATTCATCTGACAAACATTAGAATAATAAAGAAAACATTATAAACAGAGCAAGCCAAACATTAATTTTAGAACTTAAAACCCGGCTAAATGGACCATTCAATCTCACGCCTCAAGGGCAAAACAACTTCAATTTAAAACCGGCTGAAGGACAATCACTTAAGATTCAAAAACAAGAATTTGAATTTTAAAAGGCAGAAGGCCCTATACTAAAATTTCTTTAAATCAGACTGAAGGCCCAAACAATCTCACGCCTTAAAGGCAAAACAACTTTAATTGAAAATCGACTAGAAGCCATACACAAACAAACAACAAGGACAGATAAGAAAAGGCAGCGAATCAAACGGCGCTCAGAAGTTTCGAAGGATCGGCCTCGAATTCCAACACTAACGCTCGCTTAGGTGAGACAGGCAGTCGGCCCAATAATTCTCAATGCGACGGCAACCCAACCGACAAACTGTCAATGGACCAAGCGACAGGAAAACTTCCGCTCCACCCGACCAGCTCACAACAGGGAGTTCAATGGAATAACGCAGAAGGTATCAGCGCCCACAACGAATTACACATTCAGTCATCAAACTACATACCGTGCTGGACAGACACAACACGACGAGGAAAATACACTGCCTGGATTTACGTCAACGCCCAGGGCAGATAACCGGAGTGTTACTGGCCACTAGCCAGAAGATTCCACTTGTGAATTTCAAATAAAAAAATAATCAAGTGAAGTTAAACTCCACAGGAGGGCGGCTAGAATTTCGCCAATTGAAAACTCACGCTGCTGCTCACAGGAATGTAACAACAGTCCACAACGAAATTAAACGATACAATGTGAACAGTTGGGGCTTGCTGGTAGATTAAGTAACTCAAATTTCGTGTCCGGGATGGGTGAGCCACGGACTTCGGAGTAATAGGAACAGCCGCTCACACTCCTACGGCGCGTGAACGCCGCCAGCGGGTCTGACCAGACACGCCCCACGGAGACTCCCTCGCTACTCCACGTCAACCAACCAATTGCCCGCACACGGCACAGCCGGAACTACACTAATGGCCATTAAAATTGCTACACCAAGAAGAAATGCATATGACAAATGGGTGTTCATTGGACAAATATATTATACTAGAACTGACATGTGATTACATTTTCACGCTTTTTGGGTGCATAAAACCTGAGAAAGCAGTACCCAGAACAACCACCTCTGGCCGCAATAACGGCCTAGATACGCCTGAGCATTGAGTCAAACAGAGCTTGGATGGCGTGTACAGGTACAGCTGCCCATGCAGCTTCAACACGATACCACAGGTCATCAAGAGTAGTGACTGGCGTATTGTGACGAGCCAGTTGCTCGGCCACCATTGACCAGACGTTTTCAGTTGGTGAGAGATCTGGGGAATGGGCTAGCCAGAGCTGCAGTCGAACATTTTCTGTATCCAGAAAGGCCCGTACAGGACCTGCAACATGCGGTCGTGCATTATCCTGCTGAAATGTAGCGTTTCGCTGCGATCGAATGAAGGGTAGAGACACGGGTCGTAACACATCTGAAATGTAACGTCCACTGTTCAAAGTGCCGTCAATGCGAACAAGAGGTGACCGAGACGTGTAACCAATGGCGCCCCATACCATCACACCGGGTGATGCGCCAGTATGGAGCTGACGAATACACGCTTCCAATGTGCGTTCACCGCGATGTCGCCAACCACGGTTGCGACCATCATGATGCTCTAAACAGAACCTCGATTCATCCGAAAAAATGACGTTTTGCCATTCGTGTACCCAGGTTCGTCGTTGAGTATACCATCGCAGGCGCTCCTGTCTGTGATGCAGCGTCAAGGACAACCGCAGCCGTGGTCTCCGAGCCGATAGTCCATGCTGCTGCAAACGTCGTCGAACTGTTCGTGCAGATGGTTGTTGTCTTGCACACGTCCCCATCTGTTGTCTCAGGGATGGAGACGTGGCTGTACGATCCGTTACAGCCATGCGGATAAGATGCCTGTCATCCCGACTGGTAGTGATACGAGGCCGTTGTGATCCAGCACGGCGTTCCGTATTACCCTCCTGAACCCACCGATTCCATATTCTGCTAACAGTCATTGGATCTCGACCAACGCGAGCAGCAATGTCGCGATACGATAAACCGCAATCGCGATAGGCTACAATCAGACCTTTATCAAAGTCGGAAACGTGACGGTACGCATTGCTTCTCCTTACACGAGGCATCACAACAACGTATCACCGGGCAACGCCGGTCAACTGTTGTTTGTGTATGAGAAATCGGTTGGTAACTTTCCTCATGTCAGTACGTTGTAGGTGTCACCACCGGCGCCAACCTTGTGCGAATGCTCTGAAAAGCTAATCATTTGCATATCACAGCATCTTCTACCTGTCGGTTAAATTTCTCGTCTGTAGCACGTCATCTTCGTGGTGCAGCAATTTTAATGGCCAGTAGTGTATAAGCGCGACTCCAAAGTTAGTACGAGGGTGCGAATATCGATACACGCTGCTGCTGCCACTTGCGGAGAGACAGGATATAAGCATAATTGCGATAACCGTGGGAGACTAATCACAGATTAGCAGCCAAGGTTTAATGCAAAGCATAACACAAGCCAGCTACGGTTCAAATACCCCTTCTACGGAGTACATCGGACCCGTCCCACGATGTAATTCACTGAATGGACAGTGGCAAACAAACTGCTTTATTTGGTTCCGAGTTTCATGACTGCTAATTACTTCTTACACATTTGAACAACCGGCTCTCTTTTGTCATTGTGAAATACATCAGTTTTGATCAAAAGCTTCATTTTTAGTTGAAGATCGCTTGGGTTTCATGTAATCAGAATTAGATTCATCTACAATTTACTTGAATTTATGCTGGAAATCGACATGTATGATATGCTTGAAACTGTCAACCAAAATAGCGTACAACGTGGGGCAATAATTGCAACAAATGGATCCTTTGGTTCAAACCCGCGTCCTACCGTTGCTCTTTGCTCCCCTCTGCCATATCAACCAATCAACCAATGCATCTGTTATTGTTAGTATACTATATTCTAAGAAAAGAAGCTAACCTAAACTAAAAGCAGCAAGCTGAATGTGGTAACTAGAAGAAGAAAGCAGAAAGCCATAACAACACTCACCAATGCTGTGGATCACATACACTGAGGTGACAAAAAGTCGTGGGATAGCGACGCGCGCATATACACATGGCGGTAGTATCGGTTTCACAAGGCATAATAGGACATTGCACTGGCGGAGATGTCACTTGCACTCATGTGATCCACGTGAAAAAGTTTCCGACGTGCCTATTAACGACGAAGAGCAGCGGCGTTTGCGTAGTGTTGTTCAAATGGTTCAAATGGGTCTGAGCACTATGGGACTTACCTTCTGAGCTCATCAGTCCCCTAGAACTTAGAACCACTTAAACCTAACTAACCTAAGGACATCACACATCCATGCCCGAGGCAGGATTCGAACCTGTGACCGTAGCGGTCGCGCGGTTCCAGATTGTAGCCCCTAGAACCGCTCGGCCACCCCGGCCGGCCGTAGTGTTGTGAGTGCTAACAGCAAGCAACACTGCGTGAAATAACCGCAGAAACCAATGTGGACGTACGACGGACGTATCCGTTTGTACAGTGCGGCGGAATCTGGCGTCAATGGGATATGGCAGCAGACGAGCGACGCAAGTGCCTTTGCTAAGAACACGTCATCCTTGCAGTGCGTCTCCTGGGCTCGTAATGATATCGACTCCAGACGAGTGGATGACCTTGCCCTGGACAGATGGGTCCCGATTTCAGTTGGTAAGAGCTGATGGTAGGGTTTGAGCGTGGACCAGACCACACAAAGTGAGAGACCCCAGTTGCGCTGTGCAGGTTGGTCGTGGCTCCATAATGGTGTGGGCTATGTTTACATGCAATTCACTTGGTTCTCTGGTCCTACTGAACCGATCACTGACTGGAAATGGTGATGTTCGGTTACTGGGAGACCATTTGCAGACATTTTCCCAAAGAGAGATGGAAATTTTATGGATGATAATGCGCCACAGTTGTTTGCGATTCGTTTATAGAACATTCTGGGTGATTCGAGAGAATGATTAGCCATTCAGATCGCCCGACACCGGACAGCTACACAGTCACTGTTCGCACCGGCTGTGTCGCATCCATGTGGCAAGCATTCGAATTTCATGCCGCTCTCACGAACCGTTGTCATCGGAGTATTTTTTTGCGCTCCTTGTAATGATGTATGCCCGCAGTTACTTTTACGAATGAATAACAGCAAGATACAGAAAAGCTCTACACCTGATCCCGATCGCCGAGATTCATCTTGGGCATTTCTCCAACAACATGTCTGCAGCATTTAGTATTGCGTTCTGTGCTCTTGTGGTGAAGACTGACATGCTCCGAGGTACCAGTGTCATCACATACACACACACACACACACACACACACACACACTTGTCAACTTCTTTACCGTTAAATCTGTGTATATATAGAAGGGGAAAGCTCCTCGCCCAGAGATGCAGTGAGCAAGGCCCCTTGTGCCCACTAAGTGCCCCATGCTGCTCCGCTCTTTTACATTTGGCAGAAGTGAATGTTCCCTATTGTCAGTAAATGAAGAGTGGAAATACCAAACATTCTACGTGCCATTTTTCACACAACACATATTTAGTGCTATTATGTTCTTGGTATTCTGTCGAATGTCCATAGACTTGTTAGAAGTGTCAAATCACGAGAAAAATGTATTAATTATCCGTTACTAGCTGGCGGATGGTCTTTGTTCCAAGCACAGTGCTTCCCTTTGGAGTTCCAAGGGCCATGTGTCAAGATATCCGCCATTTAGCCCGTGGTAGTTTGAAGAGATAATACACAAGCTTTGATGAGTGCTGTAATGGACCCACCATTCACTATTCCACAATTATTCTTCATAATAACACTGATACGTAATGTTTTTTCATGTTGTAGCAATCATGTCCTAGGTTAAGGCTAGGATTCGGTACATTGCAATAATGATTGGTACCTAGCTCTCCAAGATGATTTCAGAGTCTGGGTCTCTTATCCTGCTGCGTAATATTCTATGGAAAGAGGTCCTGTATGTTAACTGTTCCAGTTTACCACAGCTGCTTCTTTAATCTTCTCATTTGAGCACTCGTATTTTCACAAATACTGCACAAACTTCTTCAAAAACAACACACAGAAAATGCATCTTGTTCATAAAATCAAAGTTTTCTTCGAGAAACTGTCCAGTCATAAACTGAGAGCAACATGAAACAAACTGTAAAAATACCAACCCCACTCTAACGCGCTTGGCACCTAAAAATTGCATAAATATTATACCGAGGTTCCAGAGCGTTCTAGAACGTGAAATAAATAAATTTCAGATTAAGATGGTTTTCATTATTGAAAATGTTTGCCAGTTTTGATTTATAGCTTTTGAAAGTAATTATTTTCATGGAAATTTATAGGGCTAATGGTTAATAACAAAAGTTGCTTCCTGTTATTTCATAATATCTGTTTCATCATCGATGGTAAAATTAATGAAATTATAAATTAAGACAGATATTTTGTTTACAGTTAACACTGAAAATTATTGTATTTAACGTAGACTTATTTTGAGATCATATATATTTAAAATTTCGACTGCTAATTTTCATGGTGTAAGATCGATACTTGATAATACACTCCTGGAAATTGAAATAAGAACACCGTGAATTCATTGTCCCAGGAAGGGGAAACTTTATTGACACATTCCTGGGGTCAGATACATCACATGATCACACTGACAGAACCACAGGCACATAGACACAGGCAACAGAGCATGCACAATGTCGGCACTAGTACAGTGTATATCCACCTTTCGCAGCAATGCAGGCTGCTATTCTCCCATGGAGACGATCGTAGAGATGCTGGATGTAGTCCTGTGGAACGGCTTTCCATGTCATTTCCACCTGGCGCCTCAGTTGGACCAGCGTTCGTGCTGGACGTGCAGACCGCGTGAGACGACGCTTCATCCAGTCCCAAACATGCTCAATGGGGGACAGATCCGGAGATCTTGCTGGCCAGGGTAGTTGACTTACACCTTCTAGAGCACGTTGGGTGGCACGGGATACATGCGGACGTGCATTGTCCTGTTGGAACAGCAAGTTCCCTTGTCGGTCTAGGAATGGTAGAACGATGGGTTCGATGACGGTTTGGATGTACCGTGCACTATTCAGTGTCCCCTCGACGATCACCAGTGGTGTACGGCCAGTGTAGGAGATCGCTCCCCACACCATGATGCCGGGTGTTGGCCCTGTGTGCCTCGGTCGTATGCAGTCCTGATTGTGGCGCTCACCTGCACGGCGCCAAACACGCATACGACCATCATTGGCACCAAGGCAGAAGCGACTCTCATCGCTGAAGACGACACGTCTCCATTCGTCCCTCCATTCACGCCTGTCGCGACACCACTGGAGGCGGGCTGCACGATGGTGGAGCGTGAGCGGAAGACGGCCTAACGGTGTGCGGGACCGTAGCCCAGCTTCATGGAGACGGTTGCGAATGGTCCTCGCCGATACCCCAGGAGCAACAGTGTCCCTAATTTGCTGGGAAGTGGCGGTGCGGTCCCCTACGGCACTGCGTAGGATCCTACGGTCTTGGCGTGCATCCGTGCGTCGCTGCGGTCCGGTCCCAGGTCGACGGGCACGTGCACCTTCCGCCGACCACTGGCGACAACATCGATGTACTGTGGAGACCTCACGCCCCACGTGTTGAGCAATTCGGCGGTACGTCCACCCGGCCTCCCGCATGCCCACTATACGCCCTCGCTCAAAGTCCGTCAACTGCACATACGGTTCACGTCCACGCTGTCGCGGCATGCTACCAGTGTTAAAGACTGCGATGGAGCTCCGTATGCCACGGCAAACTGGCTGACACTGACGGCGGCGGTGCACAAATGCTGCGCAGCTAGCGCCATTCGACGGCCAACACCGCGGTTCCTGGTGTGTCCGCTGTGCCGTGCGTGTGATCATCGCTTGTACAGCCCTCTCGCAGTGTCCGGAGCAAGTATGGTGGGTCTGACACACCGGTGTCAATGTGTTCTTTTTTCCATTTCCAGGAGTGTATATTGAAATACAAGTACAAAAATATATATAGGGAATAATTGTATTTGACACTTAGGAATCTGTAAGCCTCCATAGATAAGAAATAAATCACTTACGTAAGAAAGTCGACTCAAGTCTGGCCCAAATGAAGACAGTATCGAACATTTTATTAGTTGAGCAGAAGCTCCTTGGGTAAATCCTTTTGAGTGGCGACAGAGATTTTACAGCTACACAGAAACGAAGAATGATGAATATACTCCTTGTTCCTCCAGATTTATACAACAATGTTATTCAGCTAACGCTATGAAGTGACACAGATATTACAGCTATACACAATCGAAGAAACGTAAGATACACTTTGATCCGCTAGATTTATACAACGTAGTAGAGTCCACTAAAGCTATGAACCCATTTCATGACTTCTTTCATTTTAAAGATGCTGTTCAAATATTGTTGTCAATGCGGGCATGTAAGATCTCCCAAAGCAGTGTGGTCAAAGTGTTTCATAATCTTTCGTCTCAAGTAGCAATTAAAAAATTCTACTCTGAAGCAGAAGAAAGGAAAAATGGAAACGTATTGAAAAGAGGAAAGATCTTAGCTGATGTATACCATTCCGTACCTCATCTGAAAGATCAGCCATGTTTTTTGGTTGCGAAACAGAAAGATGTTGAGGAGGCTTCCACTTCTTCCGTGACGGTACAGTTACTTTAGCGGAAAACCTTGCAATATACGACCCCAGTCGTGGAGTTGTGTAAGAAACAGAAGTCACTACTATGAGAATTTATTTCTAGAAGTTATGGTAACTCTGCTGTTCTGTTGTAGAAAATTTGAAAGACCACATAAATGGTTTTTCTTGATTATAGTTCTACTACTTAAAATATTATTTCTGTACGTGTATTATAACATATAAAATGTAGTGCCTCTATATTAATAGCACATGGAACAAAAGCTTCCTGAGTGGCAATTAGAACCAGTCAGTTCCACGGTATGGAATTCAGAGCACTCTTAAAAATTTATTTGTTTTCTAATTTGTCTCACTATTTTAAGCGATGGTGAGGTGAATAGTACAGTTCTGTGGTATTAGAATATCTTCCTTTTTTTGATACAAAATGTTCTGTTCAAAATAGAAGTATTGCCTTTTAAGTCTCCTGACAAATGTGAGATTTGGCACTGAGAACGTTGGACGTTTCCAAACTTTAAATGTATCTTTCCACATACGTTGCCATTCTTCATCTGCCATCACCGCACAGGATCTCTACTTAGTGATCCAGTGGAATGGTATCACCAGTAACATTTAACGCCCACTGCTGCACTTGACGCTGAATGTTCCCTGTTATACACTGGCGGAAAGAAAATCGCAACACCAAAAATAATTAATGTCAAAAAATGACGTAATTCCTTCAGCTGTATTAAGGTGTTGGTTTTATTGGCAACTAGTTTCAGTGTTGTTACAACATCATCTTCAGGCCCATACTTGTTGACAGTAACCGTATGTATCTAACACTAGTAGTGAGTGGTGAGATAGGCGTAACAACATCGAAACTAGTTGCCAATAAAACCAACACCTTAATACAGCTGGAGGAATTACGTCATTTTTTAACATATATTACACCAGCTGACATCCCAAGTCATCCGTTTTAATTATGGATATACGAAGAAAAATAATTAATGTGGAGTAATGAAATTTCGGGAATACATTTGTCTAGGTAACATTTCAAGACCATAAGTTAATGTAAGCGAGAGATAAGCCACTGCAAATGTGAAATACTGGTACATTAATAATATGTGTAACCGCCAGAATGCTGAATTCAAGCATGCAGACATACATGCGTTGTGTTGTACAGGTGCCAGATGTCAGTTTGTGGGATGGAGTTCCACGTCTGTTGCGCTTGCTCGGTCAGTACAGGGACGGTTAATGATGGTTGCGGATGACACTGGAGTCGATCGTCCGATGATGTCCCATATGTGCTCGATTGGAGACATGTGGTGTTCGAGCAGACCAACGCCACATGTCGACGCTCTGTAGAGCATGTTGGATTATAACATCGATATATGCGTGTGGGTCATCCTGTTGGAAGCGCCTCATGAAGTGGTGTGCACGAATGCCAGTTCAGGAGGCCCAGCCACCAGACTGACCTTCAGATTTACAGTCAGGATGCGCGGGATAGCTCCAGGTGTATATCAAGTGTGTCTAGGATCTCACCACATCCAATCTCAAAGGTAACCGACGCTCACAACTGTTACAGCGTTTACTTAAAGCAAACCTGATTTGCATCCTCACAGTGGCGCTACTACCGCCACTCTTATGCTACAGGCGCGAAATTTGAACACACATCATCCTTCATATGTAGAAACGTGCCAACCAACTTTCGTTTATGTCGCGCAACTCCTTCATGGTCTTCCAATTTTCTTCTTTTCTGTCAATGTATGTGGATACTCGACAACACAGACAAAATCAGTTCGTTCCTTGTCGATTATGCCCGAGCGACTTCTGCTTTTATCTTCGAACCCACTGATCGACTTCTGTTAAGGCGTCAGGTACGGTAGTGTATCTGTTGATTTTCTTTGGCGCGTGAGTGGCCTAGTCGCTGACGTGCTTGGGCACACAGCCATGCTTTTGCTTATGTCGAAGCAGAACGATAACATTGACTTCCTATTCTGTTTGGGTTGCTCTAGAGCGTACTCGTATTTCGTTAATAAGAGAGGGTGCATTGACATAAAGAGAGAGAGCCATGCATGAAAAACTCATTGAGCTTGTATTGACGAAGTGATAACAATAAGCATATGCAGCTCCTCTGTACGTGCCTAATCTACAACACAAGGTAACGTATTTCCATCTTTTTACGACCTACCGTCCCATATTCGAACAGTGCGGTTATTTAGGCGATGTTATCGAATGAGTAGGAGAGTGACACTCGCGATTATGGTCAATGTGGGGCAGATCACATTTCCTTTGCGTGTTGTTTCTGATTTGTGATCGGATTTAGCAAGCCGGTATCTTATTCACAAAATGGTTTTGCACTTTATACACTCCTGGAAATGGAAAAAGGAACACATTGACACCGGTGTGTCAGACCCACCATACTTGCTCCGGACACTGCGAGAGGGCTGTACAAGCAATGATCACACGCACGGCACAGCGGACACACCAGGAACCGCGGTGTTGGCCGTCGAATGGCGCTAGCTGCGCAGCATTTGTGCACCGCCGCCGTCAGTGTCAGCCAGTTTGCCGTGGCATACGGAGCTCCATCGCAGTCTTTAACACTGGTAGCATGCCGCGACAGCGTGGACGTGAACCGTATGTGCAGTTGACGGACTTTGAGCGAGGGCGTATAGTGGGCATGCGGGAGGCCGGGTGGACGTACCGCCGAATTGCTCAACACGTGGGGCGTGAGGTCTCCACAGTACATCGATGTTGTCGCCAGTGGTCGGCGGAAGGTGCACGTGCCCGTCGACCTGGGACCGGACCGCAGCGACGCACGGATGCACGCCAAGACCGTAGGATCCTACGCAGTGCCGTAGGGGACCGCACCGCCACTTCCCAGCAAATTAGGGACACTGTTGCTCCTGGGGTATCGGCGAGGACCATTCGCAACCGTCTCCATGAAGCTGGGCTACGGTCCCGCACACCGTTAGGCCGTCTTCCGCTCACGCCCCAACATCGTGCAGCCCGCCTGCAGTGGTGTCGCGACAGGCGTGAATGGAGGGACGAATGGAGACGTGTCGTCTTCAGCGATGAGAGTCGCTTCTGCCTTGGTGCCAATGATGGTCGTATGCGTGTTTGGCACCGTGCAGGTGAGCGCCACAATCAGGACTGCATACGACCGAGGCACACAGGGCCAACACCCGGCATCATGGTGTGGGGAGCGATCTCCTACACTGGCCGTACACCACTGGTGATCGTCAAGGGGACACTGAATAGTGCACGGTACATCCAAACCGTCATCGAACCCATCGTTCTACCATTCCTAGACCGGCAAGGGAACTTGCTGTTCCAACAGGACAATGCACGTCCGCATGTATCCCGTGCCACCCAACGTGCTCTAGAAGGTGTAAGTCAACTACCCTGGCCAGCAAGATCTCCGGATCTGTCCCCCATTGAGCATGTTTGGGACTGGATGAAGCGTCGTCTCACGCGGTCTGCACGTCCAGCACGAACGCTGGTCCAACTGAGGCGCCAGGTGGAAATGGCATGGCAAGCCGTTCCACAGGACTACATCCAGCATCTCTACGATCGTCTCCATGGGAGAATAGCAGCCTGCATTGCTGCGAAAGGTGGATATACACCGTACTAGCGCCGACATTGTGCATGCTCTGTTGCCTGTGTCTATGTGCCTGTGGTTCTGTCAGTGTGATCATGTGATGTATCTGACCCCAGGAATGTGTCAATAAAGTTTCCCCTTCCTGGGACAATGAATTCACGGTGTTCTTATTTCAATTTCCAGGAGTGTATGTTTTCGAAATCCACGTTATGTAGCATGTCTTTGGGTGATTGTGCTGAGAGCACGGCAAGAGTCATGAACAGTAATCTTATTGTTCTGCGTAGAATCCTTGAGGCCGGCCTTTGTGGCCGAGCGGTTCTAGGTGCTACAGTCTGGAGCCGAGCGACCGCTACGGTCGCAGGTTCGAATCCTGCCTCGGGCATGGATGTGTGTGATGTCCTTAGGTTAGTTAGGTTTAAGTAGTTCTAAGTTCTAGGGGACTGATGACCTCAGATGTTAAGTCCCATAGTGCTCAGAGCCATTTGAACCAGTTTTTGGAATCCTTGAGATTTCTGGAATCAAATAATAATCGTTAATTTAAGAGAACATCTCGTATCTTTATTGATGTTTCATTCCTTTCATTAAGTGAAGTAAGTGCAGGGTTACTTTTGCAAGATACTACCACTAAATACAGGATTTGCACTAATGGCCTACGTAGAATTAATTAAAAAAATATTCTTGCACATTAATGCCATCTATTGTTCAGTTGTAACCACATTTTGTCCGAGAAATTTTTCAGATGTGAAGCATTTCTTAGTATTATTTACTTACTAGCCGTTACCCGCGGCTGTGCTCACATATCAGTGAGAAGAAGGAAAATATGCGCACGGCTTTATTGTCGGAAGACTCCGTTCAGGTTCAAATGGCTCTGAGCACTATGGGACTTAGCTTCTGAGGTTATCAGTCCCCTAGAACGTAGAACTGCTTAAACCTAACTAACCTAAGGACATCACACACATCCATGCCAGAGGCAGGATTCGAACCTGCGACCGTAGCGGTCGCGCGGTTCCAGACTGTAGCGCCTAGAACCGGTCAGCCAACGCTGCCGGCCTCGTTGAGGGTGTTTGGTCGCTTGCCACAAGACTCCTTTTATTTGACCCCACTTCGGCAAGTTGCACGTCGATGATAAAATGATGATAACATACACATCCAGTTCCGATCGGAGCAAATTTCGATCCATCCTGAAACCAAAATCGGCACCCCATAATCGAGAGTCAGCAATGTCAACTACTTTTTTTAAATATTCTCACTCTACATTCTCAAAAGTCCTTTTTCCCATTTCTTCCTCTTCGTTTTAGTTATTTAAACGTAATGTAGGAAATTAAATCTATTAATGTCGAAAATAGAAAAAATAAAATAAAAATGTTTCTTCTTCGAAATTCTGATATTCGTTCTGTACCAGTAGAGATCATTGGTATTCCAGGAGCACCGTCGCTCCTCATTGAATTCCAGCTTGTATACTTCGGAAATGCAAACCATGAGAGGTGATTAAAAACTTTTGGTACCGCTCAACATATTTTCTTTCGCACCTTTGGCGTGTGATCCAGTGTTGCTGTTGCAAATAAGACTGATAGCCTTCTATGTCTGGAGTAATTGTGGTGAGGTAACCCCCTTCTATGTCTGGAGTAATTGTGGTGAGGTAACCGAGTAGTGAGTGAAATGAACCACGTAGCAAGCATACGACAGGTCTTTTGTCCGTGGGAACATGTGCCAGTCCGAATGAAAAATTAAGTCGATGATGGTGTGTCTTTTTCTGGTAATTAAAGCCAATTCCTTACTAGTCCAGGACCAAATTGAATTTTGATTTCAACAAATGAATCTATGTGCAAGGGTATCCTGTAAGTGACACTTCCTGAAGAGAGGATTTGGTATGATATTGATACTGTGCAAGTTCGCTCCCATAGATTACGTCCAACCAAGTGGATTTGACATCAGTCGGGAGTAATTTTTGATGAACATTTCGCCAAACTCTGCTCCTGTCCGTCGGTGGGTAACTCCTGCAAAGTAGGTTTACTGCTGGATGCTGAAACGCTTGTTGGTATAAAAAAATCTGTGGAATCGTGGAGGCATTCCTCCCTACGTAACTTGCCATAACGAGAAACTACTGCACATGAGGCGGCGGGGATTCTGTGGCAGGCATGAATATTGATCGATGACACGTCGACTGGACCGCAAGACCACGAGCTGTTGATACATATCAGTAGTTTTGGTATGATGAATGATTGTGATAACACTAAAATAAAATGTGCTGCAACTAAAATTACTAAACAGCACTAAACTGAAGAAGAAAGAAAATACATTATTTGTAGTTCGGTGAGTTGCCAATCTTATGATATTTGTAGGTACAGTCACGTCATCTTCTCTCATACCTCTGCCTGTTACCCGCGGATGCACTATCATGTCGTAATCAAATGCAGGCTTATTGAAAGCCTCCAACGTTCTACATCTGAAGGCACGGCGTCTTTCTGTTTATAGTACAACACTGAAATGGCGCCGTCGTTGTCAGTCTTGAAGCGTCTTTGAAGCTATAAGAGTCGCGTTGACGCTCAGCGGCTAAAATCCGACGGGCTTGAAACTGATGTTAGTATGGAATTACGAATTAAATACGTTGGGCACTGGATAAGCGTTGTATTTATCACTTTGAATCCTATTATGTAAAACAGATTCACAAATATGATAAAGTACAAAAGTCGAAGAGCGATTAAGCCCTCACATTTTGAGTTATATTCTTCAGATCAAGAAAAATCCTATACTACACACTTTTCAAAATAGTCTATGTTATTCCTCAACATTAAAGCTATCTACATACCAAATTTCATCAAAATCGGTTTAGTAGTGTAGTCTCAAAAGCGTAACAGACAGACTTACTTTCGCATTTATAGTATTGGTATGGATTTTCAGCGTCGAGAGTTCCAGGTCAGCAGTTGTTTCGTCCTGCCGTTATTGTACTAAATGACAACGTTGCATTACAACATAATAACAGTAAGTGATCCAACATGCAAAAAGAATTTTTCGTTGCGTGACTTACGTCTGTAATAAAATGTTCTTGGGATAGTCAGATCGCGAAATAATATTATTTTCTTTAGGCTTTATTCACTTGTAAAAAGGGTATATTTAATTAGAACAATTTCAAGTAGAGTTTTAATGTCCATTACTACTAGCGAAGTCATCACATCCAGTTTAACAGACAACGTACAACGTGTCCCTGTTGTTCCTTCTCGGCAGCTGACTCGGGCAGCCGCCATGTGCCTCTCCACGGCCGTGCGGCCATGTTTTTAGCGAGGCTGATTTACGGCGCGCGGTCATTCATCCGTCAACATTCCTAGCGGGCAGCGCGGGCGCGCGCCTGATGATGATGTCAAACCAGCTGTCAGCCTTATACGGCCGCGGCCACCGGGGCTCAAACTGGGACCACCCGCGCGCTGCTAATGAAGCACGGAGCAGGCCTTGCAGACCCCGCCCGAGCGCCAGCACGGGGCCGCCCGCAGGATCTGACTCTGATAACATCTCTGGACAACAGCAAAGGCCCGAGTCTCTCCTTGCGTCTGTTTGTGAAGTGTTACTCGATCACAGCGGATGATTCTTCAAGCTCCCCCGGCGTACAGACTATTCCATCATGTTTGGGGCGACCATTCTCTTGTGATATTCAGGCAACGAACCTTACAGCAATCTTCAAGGCAAGTTTGTGGCCGAACTCTGAGTGTCCAGGCATGCTTGTTAGGAGTAGGACAAACACAGCGTCGCTCCACACTGCATTGTTGCCAAACTTATTCAAGATGGGGGATCGAAGATAGCAGCGATAAATGTGGCAACGTCGCACTGACGTCATGGCGGGAAGTTCAAATTTTGGATGGAAAATAGGTCAACCAGGCTATCTCCACAAACTCACTCCCCTTCTTCTCCTTCCCTCCTCCCTCCCCTAAGCTCCCTCACCCAGCCCTCAACTGCCCCATCTGTAAATTGGCAGGTAAAGGATTCAGCCTATGCAAGGCTGCCAGATTGGATGGACGTAAATCTTTGTTTTGTATACATTGTCGTATATTGATTATTTAAACAATTTGAGTTGTCACAGACAGTATCTCCATCCACTGTGTTTATCTTGATGTCTGCAGTCCAGCTGTCATAGTTTGCTACACCACCACCACAGGGCGCTGTTGGCCCTCCCAACTTCCCTCCTGTGACGTGATACAAGATTGCAGTCAGGGAAAAATATGGCGGAAAATTCGCTCAGTCTGTACTGATCGTCCCAACAGGATGGACATAAATGTTGGCTGTGTACTATGTGTTCAATGGATGTGATGTCTGTGCTGGAGGAGGGGATTTTAATGAGGAGTATATTAGGTGTAATCATGCAGCTTAGGATTGTGTCCTTTAGCCACCTCCACAATGCTTGGAAAGCAACAATATTTGGTCAATGTATGAAGGATTTACACTTTGTAACTCGTGCTGATAAGCACATGTGTTGTAACTGAATCTCATTCAATAAAAGTCCAGTCTGTCTACTGAGGCACAAGAGGCAAAATGTTCACCCACTCCAGCATGTGCACTCCCTGCACCAGAGTCTCCACACCTACTGGAAGAGTTCACGTGCTGGGCCTGCAGAGATGGCATATGGTAGGCGCAGGGCAACCATGCACAAAGTACTTCTGTCGCTCTGGAAATACCTCAGCCTTTTTTGTGGCACGAGGATACCCCTTGTCATTGAACCTGAACTGCTTCACGAGTTGCTAAAGCTGGTGTTTAATCAATGTGCAGACTATTGTCACACACATATCTTGAAGATGTCACAGTAAATAAATGTACCACTGCATAAAAATAGAGAGAGAGAGAGAGAGAGAGAGAGCTATGCATATGACAAAAGAATATTTAAACAAAAATGGTTCAAATGGCTCTGAGCACTATGGGACTTAACATCTGAGGTCACCAGTCCCCCATGAACTTAGAACTACTTAAACCTAACTAACCTAAGGACATCCCACACATCCATGCCCGAGGCAGGATTCGAACCTGCGACCGTAGCAGTCTCGCGGTTCCAGACTGAAGCGCCTAGAACCGCACGGAATATTTAAACAATTGGTAATGTAATTATGCATTTTATTCTGGGGAATGCCACCACCACAGTTGAACATGTACTCTAAAAAAGAATTGCTGCACACACGTGAACCATCTCTGAGACACTTTGTGCTCTTTTGTGGGAAATACCACATCCTTCCCTTGTCTTTTTAGCACTAGCTGCTTCAGGAGTTATTAAATTCAATTTAATATATCTCTAAAAACACTTTCAAAAAGATCGCTTCACAGTACTTTGCATCAATTTTGCGATGTATGCCGCCACGCTTGAACAAGGACTCTAAAAAGATTGTGGCACACTAGTGAAATCTCTGAGTCTTATTCCACAGCTCGAGAATATTTGCGTGCATAAACAAATTAGGTACAATGTTTAACGCCTTAATACATCTGTAAATGTAATTAGTTTCAAATACACTTATATACAAAACACTGCACTGTATTCCCGGGTGCACATGTAACGGGAAGACATGAAGGCAAATACAGTCGAAAATACATTGCTTTGGAATATTGCTTATAAATTGAAACCAAAATAAATAAGCAGAAATACACCGCGTCTAAACTCTGAATACGATACTACATCACGCAAAAAGTATTGTTAAATACTCCATCACAGTAGTTTGCTACACAAGGTACAGTCATAACTCAGGACCGGCGAAGCGGCTGCGTGTCTGTCAGCGGCCCCAGCTCGCCACAGAGTGAATCGGCGACCGGAAGCTGGGGGGGCACTCCACCACAAAGAATCGATCGGCAGAACAAATGGTATTTCTGGAACCCCACATGCAAAAGTGTGAGAAATTCTTGGCTGCCAGGCCAGCACCAACTTGTCCTGTGTGCTCAGACCAGCATTCATCAACAGGTTAGGTGGAACGCTGAAAATACTTTTTGGGACTTTCCATCCATCACCCTTCCTGATTTGTTGGCGCCATATCACTTTGTCTACATAAACATCTCTCATTCTGCTAGCGTTAGTTCGCCAGTGTGGTTGTTCCTTTTAGTCGTGTGTCCGTCCATTTGTTGCTGAAAATGAAGCGTTCGGCGATGTCAGACACCTTCAGCGTTAGCGGCAAACAACGTAAAATTGTAGAAGAAAAAGAATATGAACTGCCACGTAAGTTTTTGTAAATATGTGGTCATGGTGATGAAACGGGAAATAAATTTAGTGTGTTAAAAAAAAAATTCTCGTCTGTAATTCAATTTCTTTTTCTTGTTTTACGGCGCAAGTCCAGGGTTCTATCCTGGATTGCGAGGACAAATGGGAGGAGGAGGAGGAGGCTGGACCACAGTGAACTATCCCTGTCGAGGTCCAGCCTCCTGTGGAGAGCCTGCAAGTAGAGCTGCCATAAGAGTATTAAAAGTGTAATTTGTTTTTAGATCGTTGGTATATTTCTTATTTCATACTTGTTCTTGTTATAGCTCATGTGGTAAAAATGCAGCTCAAACTGTAGGTAATGCTGGGGGCTGAAGAAATGTAGCACCCACACGCTGTGCAACAGCCTCCACCAGTGAATACACAGTGCCAATAGTCGCGTGAGTACAGAAAAAAATGTGTAGCAGTAGCTACGTAATTTTTAAAAAAAATTACGTTTCGCCTTGTTGCAGTAGCAATTCTAGGGAGGCTAGACTCCCTAGACAGGCAGCTGGAGCCTATTCACCAACCGTAGCAGCAGTCCCTGGCACCTAGTGAGACAGCAGAGCAGACCCATACGTGAAAAAAATTCTATTTCTTGTTTGTTTGTGTCTGCAGTATACAAGGTTTTTCTATAGACAGTGAGGTGTTTAGGCACGCAGTCACGCTTTTGTATATTTCGGAGGAGAACGATAACGATTACTTCTTCTTCTTCCTATTCTGTTTGGGCTGCTCTAGAGCGAAGGCGTATTTCGCTCGTGTGTGATATGGTGTGGTACCGAGCGTGGTTGCATTAACATAAAGAGAGAGAATACTTGGGTTCAAATGGCTCTGAGCACTATGGGGCTTAACATCGAGGTCATCAGTCCCGTAGAACTTAGAACTACTTAAACCTAACTAACATAAGGACATCACACACATCCATGCCCGAGGCAGGATTAGAATCTGCGACGGTAGCGATCGCGCGGTTCCAGATTGAAGCGCCTAGAACCGCTCGGCCACAACGGCCGGCGAATACCTGGGGACTCCGGATGCCTTTGAGGAGCGAATCTCGTCCACTAGGATCGAGAGACTGGCAGAAGGCTATCGCGACCGTGTCGGGTCTCTAAGAGTATGTCTTCCTGTCAGGGAAACAGAGCTCCTCAGAGTAGGCAAGATCCGCAGTATTCCACCATTAAATGCAGTGCGGTTGGCTGTATCGAGCTATCTTACCCCCCCCCCCCCCCCCCTCCACCCCTTAAAGTTGCCTCTGGCACTGAAGAGACAAGCCTTCATTATCTTTGGTGGGAAATAGCGTGATAATGCAGAGCACATAAATCGCCATGTGGTTTAGTGAATCCGTCTTGAGTGCTATACTGGCCCAGTTTTTCGAGATGGAAGTGAGAGTGTCAGTCAGATAAAGCATCCAGCCAAATACTACGCTTAGATATCCATATACATGTCTATGATCTAGCAAATAGAAGGTCCTGTTATATCAGTCTTCCTAAGAATATACCTAATACGAGGGCATGCATTCATGTCGAAAATAGAAAGCATCAGGCTTGTTTTGTGTGGTCAATCCTGCCTTACGAGAGAAATTACGATCTAGGGCTCATCCTGGGCATCCTGGTACATACCATGTCGGTGATAATATTCGAAGGGTGCTATAACTTTGATGGTATCGAGTTCTCCGTCAAGATATAGTGCGCGCCCAAATTTTAGTTGCAGAATATTGGAATATCGGTTTATGCTTGTGGCTTGGAGAAGAAAAGCCAGCCACATGAGCAGGACAAGCAGTACTTGTCGGCCCCCTCCATTTCTAAAAATTTGCCGATGAGTGTGAGATGCATGTAAACATGCTACTCTTCTCTGAAGGCGATAATTATTATTATGTTTGGATCAAAGTCACGTCCCGACTCCTTTCTGCCTAATTGAGTAAGCATGATGATAAATGGCATATTTATTTAAGGTGCCTCTATACCTTTTCCTCAGACAGGTTATTAGCAGAGCATCTAGTAGATTGCGCTTCCAAGGACCCAGTACATGTTATTATGCCTACAGAGGAAAACGAATTCTTAACGTTTAAAAATGCTCATCAACAGGAGCGATACTTGTTTGTAGTGTACACCGATTCTGAATGCCTCCTCTCTCCTATGACCCGCTGTGAAGGCGAACCCACGACATCACGTACCACATTTACAGAAAAATAGGCGCAATGTGCGACAGCATACCAAATTGTATCGTCCTATGACTCAAATCTTAACTGCTGAAAGTCTTATGTTGGAGATATTCCGGCGGTTTGTCTGCTTACTGGGCCTGAAAAACTTTCGTAGGAAGAGTATAAGTTTTAAAAGCGACAACATTCCCATGACCAAATCGAAGGAGAATGAAGATTTGTACAATAACGCTGTTGACTGTCATTTTTTAGGCTGCCATTAGATAGAAAAGCGGAAACTCCTAGCATGGACCACTGTCATCTTACGAGGAAGTTCCATGGCACAGATCACAATACGTGCAATTTGAAGTACCAGCTACCGAATCATATACCCGTTTTCTTACATGATTTAAGTGGATATGGCATTCACTTTCTAGTTGTGCACTTGGCTGACTTTGGCGTGAGGAAAGACCAGGTCAGTATCCTATCGGCGAGAGTCAGGAATAAATTTCATTCTCCAAACGAATGTCGCCAAGAATAATGCTCTGCTTCCTTGACACACTACTTCCTATACAAACGCCACTCCAACAACTCGTCGAAACTCTATTTCGCGGGACATGCGTATCACTCGAGCGGCATTTCCCGACGAGGAAGGGTTTCAACTAGTGAGTAGGAAAGGGGTTTTCCCATATGAGTGTTTGGGTAGTATGGCAAAACTCAATGAAACCGGGCTACCCAACATAACTGCATTCTCCAGCAACCTTACAGAAGATACCATAACGTAATTCATTTTTCGGTAAAACAAGGGAAAATTTGAAGGAATGAAGTGAAATTTAGATTAGAGTCGAATGAGATGGGTTTTATGGCGCCAGAAAATGCGTTACCAGACCAAATTTTAAGCAGATCACCATTTTCAATAATAACTTTGTGGCTGTGGAGATAGCGAAGGCTGCTGTAGAGTTTACGAAACCTTTTTATGTGGAGATGTATATGCTAGACCTATAAAAACTCCACATGCACTACTTTCATTATGAGTTCATAAAAAATCATTTTGCAGATCTTAAATTGCTTTATAATGATACAGACAGCTTCATCTACCAAGTGAAGAAGTGTGATCCATATGAGGTATTGAGGTACCACAGTAATGAATTAAACACATCTTCATACATGGTCGATAATACTTTGGGTATTGTTCCACAGAACAATAAGGTTATTGACCTTATTAAAGACGAGGCGAATGAATTGCCAGTTGTGGAGTTTGTAGGTCTGTGATCAAAAATGTATGCATATTGCACATTGGCAGGCGCAATCCGGAGGCGGGCTAAGGGTGTGCATCGTATGGCATCGAGAGCCCTCTCTATAGATGACTATTTGTGGTGCCTGTGCAGTGGTGTTCGCGGTGCTGCACTGCAATGTACGCACATGGTACAGTACAGCAGACCAGTATTCGATCGAGAGGACATGAGGTGTACACTGTGCTGCAGTCTAAAATCGGCCTGCCACCTCATGGTGATAAAGGGGTAATTTGTGAAGACGGGACCGAATATCTCCTGTACTCACAATACTCACTTGTAGCTAGAGAGGGGACTCTGCTTCAATGAGAGTGAGAGATTGAGTGAGTGAGAGAGAGACAGAGAGAGAAAGAGTGAGAGTATCTCCAGAGTAGTATTGGGACCCTTTAATTGTAGTGTAAGTAATTTTTGTGCTTGTGTGTGTGTGTGTGTGTGTGTGTGTGTGTGTGTGTGTGGGTGGGTGGGTGGGTGGGTGGGTGGGTGGGTTGGTGGATGGGTGTATGTGTGTGCCATTGAGTGTTGTGTAAATATTTATTCATTTGTGTGCAGTATGTATACACGTATATACACACACTACGTGAGAGAAAAAGTATATATATATATATATATATATATATATATATATATATATATATATAAAAATCGCCATTGCCGGTCCCAAGCCCGGATCCTCATCTTACAAGTGATGAGGGAGGAGGAGGGGGAGGAGTAACAACCTCGTAAAAAAACCTGGGTCCATCTGGCTCCGGATGGTAGCACCCTGTGAGGGCCCCTGCCTAGGGTTACGGGTGAAAACCGGTCAACGGTCTCATAGGCGGATGAGGAATTTTTAACTCCCAACGGCTGAGAGAGCGGAGGAACCAAAAATCTATAATTGCAAGCGTCTGTACCCAGATTGGGCGGCTTGTGGGCAGCGTCTGTTCCTCATGTTAGAGGCGGCTGTTTCAAGAAAACCTTCTAACGCTAACAACGTTAGTCGTATTCCTGGTAGGTTACGCATGTAATCTCCCCAACTTTGAAGAATTTCAACAGTTACAATTTTAACGCATGATGGAAATGTCTTTCAATAACGAAACTACCCCAGGTGGCCAATCCACCGTCGACAACGACGCAAGCAGACCCATGGATTCTGGGGAGTCTGCAACACCATGCAAATCCAACAAGATTAAACCCAGAAAAATCTTCAACATAGCAACTCTCAACATAAACTCCCTTCTCAAAGTGGGAAAACTTAAGCACCTTACAGACCAGTTACACACGGAAGAGATACAAATTGTGGCTCTACAAGAAACTCGCTTCACTGATGAAAACACATTTGAATCAAACAAATTCAGAATATTTAAAGGAAAACCTGGAAAAATTGTAATGAAGAAATGCCCTCAGCTTGGCACAGCTTTTGCTGTAAACACAAAAATTCTGAACTCTGTCGAACATTTTTGGTCAACATCATCGAGAACATCTTTCCTCACTTTTCGATGTGCAAATAAAAAATACACATTAATCAATGTTCACGCTCCCACAAATGACAAAAACAATGCTAAAAATAGGGAAGAAACAGATGAATTCTGGGAAAACCTTAAGGATCATATATCAGAAATCCCAGAAAACAATGCAAAAATACTTCTAGGAGATTTTAACGCTCAGATTGCAAAAGAAAAGAAATTCCGCGATATTGTCGGCAACTTTCCCGCACACAAACGAACCAACAAAAAGGGAGAAAGGTTAATTATGCCCTGTAAGCAGTTTAAACTCAAGCTAATGTCAACACGTTTTAAACATCTTCCCAGAAAACAAAAAACCTGGGTATCTCCGATAAAGAGTATCGGTGAATTTCAAATAGATCACGTTGCCATCTCCTCCAAATGTGAAAAAGAAATATTGAACACACGTGTCCGAAAATCTCTAAACCTCGACTCCGATCACTATCTCACGAAAATAAAAACTAAACTGATCCCACAAAACAAACAGAAAAGCAGAAACGGTGAATATAAAAACAGAAATAAAATAAATTTTGATCTTACAACCCTGAGAAATTACAACCTTAAGTCCAACTCTAACCTCAAGGATTTTCAGAAAAAACTAAAGACATTCTCCCTTTCACAAAACCTCCAAGAATTTCAGAACAACTTGATTGAGGCAACAAACAACCTTTCCAAAAAAGAGCAAACCGAGACACCCGTGGTGAGACAGCAACTGTAATGAAGTTCTGCATGAAAGACTTAAAGCCTGGAAAAAGTGGAACTCACATAAAACTGAAAACAACTTTGATGAATTTAAGCAAGCCAGAAAGAATGCCTCGAAAACTATTCGCAACACCAAGAGACAATATGAAAAACAACAACTGGACTCAATCGAAGAGAACTTCAAGAAATACAACACGGCAGCTTGGTACAAAACATTCAACCAGAAACTCCGAGGATACCAGTCCCCTTGCCTAAACCTTATGAGAAATAATAAGACTCTCGCCACCAACAATACTGAAAACTGTGAAATCCTGGCTGAATATTTTGAGACACTCCTAAACTGCCAAACACCCATCCAGACTCTCAGTTTTACGCAACCAGAAACATTACCAACACATTCAACACCTCCGACACGAGAGGAAATCACAAACATAATCAAAAATCTCAAAAACAGGAAAGCATGTGGAGAAGGGCACAATTACAGCAGAAATGCTCAAGCTTGGGGGAGAAACATCAGTAGAAGCACTACACAAAGAACTTGAACAAGTATGGGAAACCAAGAAAATACCAAGTCACTGGAAAACTGCCCTAATTCACCCTTTGTTTAAAAAAGGTGACAAAAGGGATGTTAACAACTATCGTGGAATATCGCTTCTCCCAGTCCCATACAAAATTCTATCAAAAGCCCTGCTCAATCGTGTATCACCAATTATAGAGGAAAAACTTGGAGAATATCAAGCTGGCTTCAGACCAGGAAGATCCTGCGCCGAACAAATTTTTAACCTCAAACCAACAATGAACTGTTTATCTACAAGGAGCAAGAAATATTTCATAACATTCATTGATTTCAAAAAAGCTTATGACTCAATCGTTAGGGACACATTCATCAAAACACTTCGAGAATATGAAATAGATGAAACAACAATCACCATAATCAAAGAAACATTAACAAATACAACATCAAAAGTAAAATTCCAAGGAGAAATTTCACGGCATTTCGAGGTCAAAACCGGCGTCAGACAAGGAGATGCGCTGTCCCCGGTACTCTTCAACTGTGTTCTGGATAAAGTCATAGCAGAATGGAGAAAACTCACGCAAAAACATGGAGTTGAGAAAGTCCAAATTGGAGGGAAGTGCTACAAAGCCATTGAAACCAACTGTTTTGCCTTCGCTGACGATCTCGCCTGTTTAGCTTACACACAAAAAGACACAATAAAACAAATGGAATTACTTAAAGAAACTGCTGAAAAAGCAGGCTTGCAAATTTCATTTGAAAAGACAGAAATCATTACAAATATCAAAAATCCACCAAAGAAAATAACTACGAAATACGGGAAAATACAGGTATCTAAACATTTTAAATATCTTGGTGAACTAATTCAGCCTGTGGCAAAAGGTCATCCAGCCTGCAGGGCTAGGATACAAAAACTAGAGACAGCAACTCACTACTGCAGACAAATGTATTCAAAAAAATGTATATCCAAAAACATTAAACTCAGACACTACCAGACTGTCATTAGACCGCAGATACTATATGCATCAGAAACACTGGCAAATTTTACATACGCAGAACAGATAGAAAATCGTGAAAGAAGAATTGTGAGGACAATTCTTAGACACAGGAAAATAACAGATGATCAAGGCAAGCCTGTATACAGACTAAAAAGCAACAAAGAAGTGTATACGAAATGTAGCAAAATTACAGACGGAATTAGAAAAAGAAGATGCTCCTTTTATGCTCACATCATGAGGATGAACCCGAATAGGCTTACAAAACAAATATTTTCGTACATCGCAAATCTAAAAATTAAAAATTTATGGTTTATCAACACAGAAAGAGATCTAAAAGAAATGGACATAGATCAGGAAACAATATTTAACAGAAACCTTTTTAGAAAAAAACTGAATTCATTCGCGGGTTTCGGTGTGAAAATTAAGAAGACTTGTGGAACTAAATGGTCTGAAGAGAGAAAAGCCGCCTTCAGCGCAAGAATGAAAGAAGTGTGGACTGAGAGAAAGAAGACTTCCCAGAAGCGCAAGAAATAACTGTTTTCACGGTCTTTAACGGCCAAATTTGTATAATTATATATATATATATATATATATATATATATAGTGTGAAAAATTTATAAATAAGTATAAACAAAAAAGTGTATTATATTTACTAAAAAAATCTGAAACGAATTGTATATTTATTTATTCATGTGCAACATCTACACAGCATGTGTGTCTTGTAAATAGAATAGTTTTAAGTTTTCACCTGCCACTATCCATCGAAGTCAGGTTAGTTCAGTTCATCAGGATTATTGTAAAAGTTATGCTAGTGAAACTGTAGAATTTAGTTGTATTAGTAAAATAAGTATCTCAACATTAGTCTTTAGCATAGATTTGTATAACAGGAAAAGCTGTAAACATTCTTATCTAGTGCATCTGGAAAATAAATTTAAAAATGATATTCTCAAGCAAAGTCTCTGTTGTAGCATGTAAGTTAAAAGCATCTCTGCATTACAGTAGCAGAGTCAAACTGTGTCTGTGCGGGGTGGGGGGTGGGGGGGTGGGGGGTGGGGGGTACGGATGACGAATTCGTCAATGGCAACACCATCTTACCCACTCCTGAATGACTTTCTCCTTCGTTGACATCTCAACGTATGTTAGACGTCTCTACAGCGTGAGGCTTTATATATCCACTCTTCTTCCTTTATTATGTGCCGGCTCCCCCTTCTCAATAACGAAGATCTCGACATCTATTTTCATAGCCTCAACCTTTTCATTTATGTCGGTATTTTCTTACCGGTTTCATTAAGTAACTCTTTTAATGCATTGACCATTCTCGGAAGAATTCGGTAATACATCTCTAGCTTCCTGTATGTACCTCCAAGTTTATGCACGATAGCCTGAATTAGCGCCTCCACGTCCAAGCGAATGTTTGTCTGTGTACACCCATTCTATCACGTTGACAGCCAGATATATACGTGAATTTGTCCGTGATTCAGTGTATGCTGTTGTACTCATCTCTCTTACCGCATATCCAGAAACTCTAGTTGTATTCGCCTGTACCTTCATCATTCAGTTTTTTTGTTTTATCAATAAGCAGAAACACATACTGTGAATGATTCCAGCAATCCGCACATATCTTTAAAGAATTATTGAGGGACATGTCAGTTCCTACACATGCCTGGTGAATGTGTTTTAAATTCAGATTGTCTTGTTTAAAGGCTGTAACGAGGCTTGAATTATCCCTGACCAACTGTTTTGGGATTCTGGGATACGTTTGGCTTAGATAAAATACATCAGCAGCCATATGACGAGCGAAAAAGAAATATTTTTGAATCCGTTCTTGGTTTTCCACAGCAATATCTTCAAATGTGAACACAGTTCTTGGATTTACTTTTTCGGCTTAGGGGGGGGGGGGGAGGGGGGGGGATATCATTGCTTTTACTGGATGTCGTCTAAGTAACACCTTTTACACTGTGCAATATTCTGTAACAGCTGATACTTGGGCTGGAACAGTGTTTTTGAAAATACACGAACATGTTCAAATTGGACCCCATCTGCGTATGTTAGGAGCGTCATGAGATCATTAGTCTTGTCTCAATTGGATGTACCTACAATAATTGCTTATATATTCTCAGGAAAGCGTATTCCATTCTTCTTCAGGTCTTCTTTTCGATCTTCACAGCCCCAGTCACCAGCAACAAAGTCTTTGTGACGAGGATGTTTTACCCACTCTGCCATGATGCCAGTCGCGTAGGTACTGACAAGTAGTGGCCATATATAGAAAGACACACTTGTGAGGATGGTAATAGAATGTGTAGCCATTATAGCTCCGTCACTTACCCAAGTGAGCTCTATTGCCTACACAAATATTTCTGCTATATGAAAAGTAACTTCATTTTGAAAGTAACATGAGACAGGAATGAAATAAAACACAGTTTGAGATCATATATAATTATAATTATATATATATATATACATTATTTATTTAAATATTGTACATCTAATGTACTTAAAAAATCATCAGACTCTTTCTTTATCTTCTTTGCACCTGTACAGTATTTTCCAAATAAAGCTTTTTTGTATGCAGTAAATTCCATGCATATCTCTTTCAAACCGTTGGGCACCTCACAATATTCCGGTTTTTCATACACAAATTTAACCTGTTTCTCTTTCGCCTCTGCATTCATGCAGAAACAAAGGTACTGCTCCACATCATCAACATATACGACACTAGCCACACGTATAGTGCAGAGTCATCATACACTGTCGTAATAGATAGCATAGTGTCACACCAGTAAGTCGAATGTCCGACAGGGGTGAGGGGTACGAGTTAGATGGTACTCTATGGCCATCTTCTGATTGATGTAGCACTCTGCAACAAATTTCGTCCCAGTCGAACTCGGAAATAAGCACTTTAACACCCTTTGATACATTTTCAATTTCTATCCTCACAAGCAAGCTCCAGTCATGATGACCTTCTACACCCACATTAACACGTTTCATTGCACTAGGAGTTAAACTGTATGTAGAACTGAAAAGAAAGAGCACACTTGATACCTTCTCATCCATAGCTTGTCCATAGCTTTGTCTCTGCACTAGCACAAGGATGTTCTTCTGGGATGGGTCGTATGTGGGTCACCAGTACTGTCCTCCATGTTGCTGTTGTTTAGGACCACCAGCATCATTCAAGATGCTGGGAACAGACTACACTCCCCCATCATCCAAATCGATGAGTGGGACAGACAATAACAGCTTCTTGACCTGCTCCGGCATGTGGGCAATGTGCGCTACAGGCCCCCACGTGGTCGCTAAAGGCTTGGACACGCTCGAGGTTGTTGCTGCTGCGGGTTCAGAGGTTGCTGCAAGTCTCAGCAAGATGGCGGCTGAGTTTGCTGCTGTTCAAGATGTAGCAGAGATCGACATTTTGGTGCTCATTCCTACAGGCCTCGACATGACGAAGGATACTCCTGAACAAGAAGGAGAAAGCGTCAGACAGTATATGGTCCTTGTGAGCATAGATCGACTCCTTGTCTTGTCCTAGGAGCGGTCGTGGCATCGAGCGAAGTCTCACTAGCGACTGCGATCGGAGTCGACACGTCAGCCGCACGTGACACAAATCATCCGACGCAGTTCTCCGTAGGGCTACTAGGAAAAGTTTACTGGGTTTACTGGAGACTCCAGTTAATTGTCTGTAGTGTTATTCTTACAAAATGGCATTAACATGGATTGTCAGATTAGCGAGACAGAATTTAACTTGTCAATGTTGCAAAACCAATTATTAATGCTCTACAGATATCTAGCGGCAATCAGAAAGATGCCGAATTCCGACTTCTGACGTGGAAAACGTATACCTGTAACAGAAAATACACTGCTTCCACATGGTTTCTGGCAACCTGAGCCAATAAACTTTACAAAGACAAAATAGGATAACCATTCAAAGTTAAAGTCAAAAATGACATAAAACACTAAATTAGCTACGGCATCCCAATTCGATATGAGACCACTGCCTACCAAACACGTACTCTTTCACGGAACTTTAACACTCACCTAGAAGCCCGGAAAATGACGAATGAGAATTTCACACTCGCGAACAGTAACACGCTTCTGAATTCTTGTAAGCTTTCTATATTCGGAAAATAACTTTATCGATCACTGAGGATCACTAAGTACCGACTTCAGAAAGGTTAAACACGCCACCTCCGCCCCAGAGGGCAGACTTCTTGCGTCCTGTTTAAGAGTCTCCGGACCTTCAGCTGATCAGTCTCGATAGCAGAATGCTAACATGCCCATTAGTCATTTCCTTCTTTCGCTAATACTAGTACTGTGGAAAGTACTGCACCTACCGCGACATTTCGCAAACTTGTTTCCCGCAGATGCTGGGAAACACCTCCTGCCATGGGGAAGCCACTGGTCCTTGAGGTCCCTAGAAATCCCCGAATACAACCCACTTTAGGCAGGTCATGGAAATACTCACCCATCAGTTCCAGGATGGACGAACTCCAAATCCACCTGATGCCACCTCACGCTTTGCTAGCAGACAAAAGGACGACTCCACCATGCATGGCCCAGAGTGCTCTGTTACAAACTAAAGCTCCAAAGGTGCTCGCAGTTTCCGAAAAATGGCGACCGCTGGACACCTGCAGGTACACACTATCTGATCTAAAGCATCCGGACACCTACTAGTGGACGTTAATATGGGCTATGTCGGTGACCGCTTGAACTCTGCTGAGGACGATTTCAATGAGGTGACTGAATGTCTGTGGTGGAATATTAGCTCATTCTTCCGCACGAGCGGAAGCTAAAGAAGGTAGTGAAGTTGGAAGCTGGGGTCTGGGGAGCAGTTAGCTCTAACTCATCATAAAGGTGTTTCACTCGATTCCATTCGGGACTCTGGGTAAGTCAGTCCATTTCAGTACAGCGAAAGCTAGTCCAAAGCTGCCAATTTAACATTTTTAATTCACTCGAAAAACGTAAAATTTGTAAGTTTGGACTGGTTTTTCGTTCTACTGTTGAACAGAAGTAACTGACCCACAGCTATTCCAGCGTTCTGGAAGTTCATTTCAGGAATGTTACTGTCCCTAGACCACTGCTTCGCATGTGCTGCTTTATGACGTGGTGCACGGTCATGCTGACACAAACACTGCTTTTGTGATAACAATACAATATCTGCCCCTCCTTTGACACTGACTGGTCCGCCTTTCGTGACATCTAGCGCTCAGTTTCGCACTGTATAGGGATGTCCGGATACTTTTAATCAGGTAGTGTAACTCAGCACGAGTAGCCTAGTCTTATAGTTTACGACTTAGAAACCGATCCTCCTTCCGTCGAATCCGTCCTTCATAAACCGTTAACACCCTTTCTTTACGGCATAACGGTAAGCCTGGTATTTGCACGAATGCTGCTGACATGCTGTAAAACTTTCAGCACACCATTCTCTTTGTGGTAACAGTAATGAGTAATGAATGCCTGTTGCAGTGCTTGAGTATCGGCTCTTAAGTATTGCAGAATCAAAAAATAAATAAATAATAAAAAAACAATTCACAAGCAGGACTTTGCACAGAGAAGCAGCATAGGAGTAAAGTTAGCTAAATATAGTCTTCGGGGATATAAGTTTCGCACGGAGATGATTTTCGTGAGTCGACAAGACGCCGCACATTGCAGATTCTTAACGGCCATCGCGTGCTGTGTTAGTATGTAAATAGTTAGCGACGCTGCAGATGCTATCTACTCCAGAAAATTGGCTCTCGTCAGACTGACAGTATTCGGCATATTCGTAGACTAACCTCGTTGTACTGCTTAAGACATGTCTCTGGATTCAACACCCCGACCATTATGACAGCAATATATCAAGACCTATTTACGAATAAGAAGAGAACAAATGGGCTCTCCTAACCGTATCTTCGATCTTGTTACTCTTAACTTCTCTGTACGGTAAACATAATTCCAATTTTCTCTTTCTGTCGTTGAAATAACTATTATACATGTAACACCAAATAAAAGTCACCCTGATTCACGTAGCCAAAGTGTCACGTCATCAGATTTTTTCGGTTCTTGGAACGAGTTTAAAAAACATGGTGAGACACCTGTCACTGCGCTGCCCATGATGTGTCAACTACTGTGTTCCGCTCAGGATCTGTAAATTTTCTTCTTATGTTTCGTGGCCGTCTTAATATTTATTGTTGTAATCGAGGGGGCTAGTGCAGTAATGCATTCTAAGAGTCTAGGAGATACTGCGATAGTGAATACCAGAGTAGACACCTCAGTTCGAGGGGAATGGACGTTCCTAGAAAGGGCAGTCACGGAAGCAGTACAGTCAAGTTGGTACAATAAACGCAGCTGCAGGGAAAAGGAGGGGTAACAGAAGGTATACATTTTGACGGATAGACGAGAGACGGAAATACATATATGTTCACCAGAACAAAGAAATACAACAACATTAACCACTTAATAATGAAATCGATAAGAAATACAGAGAAGCTAAAACTAAAGAGTTGCAGAAAACAGGAAAAATGTGGAGAAGTCGAAAGAGAAGCGGCTATCGGAACTACAGATTCAGCATATGGAAAAGCATAGTACGTTGAATGTCTGCACGAGGAGTGGGCAGGGCTCTCTGCTGACGTGATATTTGAAAAAAAATGACTAGTGGTATGGAAACCATAGGGGGTCGAATATTAGAGTGATAGATTGAAGAGGTTTTGGATAACCTGACATCAAAAACGAGGGTGGGTAACTACGATAAATATCGCACTGACAGCCTAACAGGTCGTGTTTCCCAATAGCTGATCAGGAAAATGGAAAAAATCAAAAAATAAATAAGAGATCTGTTAGATCTAAGAAATATAAAGCACAAGAAAGTCGAATCTTATATTTCGCTTGATAGGAGAAGCAAGACCTAAGAAAAACCATGACACTTTCATAGGATTTATCGACTCAGAAAAATCGTTTGACCACGTAAAAGGGTGGAAATTGTTCGAAATCCACGGAAAAATAGGTATAAACTACAGAAAAAGTTGGGTAACATACACTTTGTACAAGAACGAAGAGGGAACGACAAAAAACGGAAGATGAAGAGAGAAGTGAGCGGATTAAAAAGAGCGCATGGAAGGGCTAAAAGGTTTAAAGAAGGGCTATCGTCTTTCAGTCTTGTTGCTAAACTTGTATAAAGAGGCCTCAGGGTCTCAGCATTGTTTGCTGGGTACTGAACTGACGACCCCAGAGTTCCTGAGCCAGAAACTGGTAAGCCACGACAGTCCTCTGTCACCGTACGCTCTGGGCATGCTTCAGCGGCCATTGTGCAGAGCGGCGGAGGAACGTTGTGTGTTACAGGTAACACGGATCTTGACTCGACCACCCGGATCGCGAGGATGGTGAAAACAACCTCTGCAAACAAACCTCATCCTCAAGGCGTGCTGCGCGCTGACGAGATGCGTGGTTGTTGAGATGGAACAATCGTTATTGGACAACCTCTGGGGATCCTGCAGTACGTAAGTTGTGTAAGGCGCATGGGGTTCGGGGCTCTGTCTAGGTGGACTTTTATGTCTCTAGCTGTTCGTGGGATCGGAATGGTTCCCTAGAAATTTTCTCTTTCTCTTCCCAGCGGGAAAGGTGGGCCGCCGGTAGGTACCAACATCTAATCAAACAAGAGGGCTTGTGCCGCCAGCTCTCCAGACTTGGGAATTACACAGAGTCTTTCAGTCTCTCGTCTTAAACGAAAACAGGGCAGCTCTGAGAAAGTTTCAACTTTCTACATACAAAAGGGTTTAGAGGGCGTCACAGGTACTTTAAAATCTGTCGAGCGCTTGCGAAACAGAACCCTGTTGGTAGAAACGAGCGATTCCCAACAAGCGAAGGACACCCAGAAAGCTCAAAGCCTCGGGTAACATGCAACTGAAAGTGAACTGCACAAAACCTTGGACTAGAGCAGAAGTGATGTGACTTTCAGGGACCTCGTTGACATCCTCTGAGAATAACTGAAAGCTGAGTGGTTCCAGGAAGGAATTGTTGGCGAGAAAAACATAATGAAAAGGGTGGATGCCAGTCTTGTGAAATCAGACTCGTTTATACCGACTTTCAGCAGCACGAAGCTTCCAGATATGTCTCTTTGGGCCCAACGTCTGATCTTATTTTCCCAGTCCTACGCACTGTTTTACTTGCCAGTGCTTTGGGCACACCACCTTAGGATGTAAGGGAGAAACCACATGCGACAAATGTGGTAAGGCCTCCCATGAACGAGTTGGTTCTTCATCTCTTCTGAAGTGTGTAAACTGCTCTGTGAACCGCACTGTTTGGAATAGGGACAGCAGTGTCTTCCTTGAAGAAAGGAAAGTGCAGGAGATCAAAACAACTAATTGTATCTCATATGATGAAGCCAAAACATCTATAAGACCATGCAGGCCCCGAAGTTTGCTTTCTCCTTTGCATCTGTTCTTAAACAGCCAGTTCAGATGACTAATGCCGCTACACAAACGGGGTTTACTAGTTTTAGAACTAGGACCTGCGTTTGTCAATGCACTTGTGCAACTGCTGTTACTTCAAAGCCTGTACCTCCTCCCAAATCTCAGACAAGGCTGTGGTGGCCAAAGTTGCGGAGCTCCCTGCTCCTCCACAGGTTCAGACTAGTCCACCATCCAGTGCTGCCACTATCACTTCTACAGCTGTAGCTTCAAAACCTTTCCAGCCAAAAAAAAAAACTGAAGACTAAAGCAAAGAGTCAGCTTCCAATGGAGAAGGGAAGCAAGCAGGCTGATGATATCGGGATCATGACTCATCTACATATCCGATGGATCTTTATGTCAGTCTGCACCACACATCTCGCCCAAATACTAAACCTCCACCCACTATGGGCTCACCTCCACAGTGGGAAGACAGGCTGGAAGTGCAACCACATGATAAATGGTTCCCACATTACAGTGGAATATTAATAGGTTCAGCACACATGTGGAGAAACTGAAACTGTTAGCACGCGAAGCACCAACTGCTTGTGTTCACAGGAAATGCATTTTAAAGCATCTAATGCCCTTGTACTATGGGGATATACGTTCTGTCACAAGGATAGTCTGACTGGGGAAAGAGCCAAGGGAAGGGTCACTTTGTTGATAATGATCACCATTCCTAGGCCCTTCCCTAGCTGCTGACCTACAAGCAGTTGCAGCTGAACTTCATGCATGTCCGAGGATACACTGTATTTAACTCCGAATGATGTGATTAACTCTGAAGGTGTGACAGATCTTACAGAATAATCCCTCAACCATTTCTCCTACTGGGATACTTCAGGGCCCATAACGTATTATGGGGCTTGAGCTATACTTGCCGTAGAGGTCGTGCCTTGGAGGGCCTCATGATGTCTCAAGAGCTGCACACCCTAAATACAGACAGTCCAAAACACTTCTTAGCTGCTACTGGTTCGTCCTCAGGTTCTTCCAGCCTTGCAGACCTAGCATAGTGGGAGCCAGTTGATGACTGTTATACCAGTGGCCATTTCCCACTGTGTACCCACATACTGTATGGAGGACTGCTTGAACAGAAGCCACCGAAATGGATCGTCATCAGCGCTAACTGTATGCTATTCAGCCAGCTGGCTGTGTCTGAACACTGACAACGTCCAGGAATGGGCGCACCACGTCACACGAGTGATTCATCATTCCAAAGTCTTCAGATCACATCGAAAACCAACCTGTACCTTGGTGGCCTGATGTATACCTTTCAGCAATCCGGGACAGGTATGCAGCACTTTGACAGTGTAAATGGCTCCCAGAAGCAGACAACCTCATAGCCTTTAGAGTTGCCAGAACACAATATGTAATTAAGGAAAGCAAGAAGAGGTCATGGTAAGCATTCAGGGACTCCATCAACCGATATACTTGTTCTACAAGAGTATGGAAAGGCAGTCAGAGGATTTCCAGTAAACACAGTCGTTTAACAATAGCAACAGTGCTGAAACAGGGGTGTCTCTAAACAACGCCTTCAGACATCTCTAAGACGATGGCAGAGCTGTTTGCAAGACTAGTGCCACTGCCAGACAGGAATCAGCGATTCGCAGCTACCGTGTGACTGTAGAGAGTGGCAAGTTGGACTTCAGATCCAACAGTTTTGAGACCCACAACTCCCTTTTCTCCATTTGGGGACTGGAATCAGCACTACCTGACATTCGTATACTGCACCCAGTCACGAACAAATCCGGTACTGCATGCTTCGACAATTGCAGCGGCCTCAAAGGAAATCCTCCTTGCATTTTTTTAAATTTGATGTAGCAGACTAGTCACTTTCCAAATTCTTGGACACAGGCAATTTTGATCCCCCTTCTCAAACCAGGAAAGGACCACACATGCCCCACCAGTTACCAGAGTATCGCCTTAATGAACTGTGTCGAAAAGACCCTTGAGTGAATGGTTAACCAACGTCTGGTCTGGTTGTTAGAGACCAGGCAACTTGTTAGCCGCTCTCAGCAAAGAATTCCAGAAACTTCGGTCCACTGTCGACAACCTGACCCTGCTAGAAGGGGCTGTTCAGCAGGCTTTCCTTCATAAACATCAGTATGTCGGCATTTTCTTTGACATCAGTAAGGCATACGACACTACTTGAAGACACAGTATTCTCGAACAACATTATCAATGGCGCTTTCGTGGCAACCTCCCCATCTTCATAAGGTCTTTTCTGTCTAAGCGATGTTTAGGTCCCACGTTGGTGACAGACTTTCAGATCGTTTTAAGGAGGGTAAAGGTGTCGCTACGGACAGTGGTTTAAGCGTTACCTTCTTTGCCATAGCAATAAACAGTATCACGCCTATGGCACTGAATTCCTTACAGTGTTCCATATTTGTGAACGATTTGCTGTTTTCTATTCCGCCTCCAGTGTTGCAACAGCGACTCGCCAATCGCAACTTACAGTGCAGAGATTAGAGGAGTGGGCTGCAAAGACGGGTTTTCAGTTTTCTGCAGATAAGTGTGCGTGTGTCCACTTTAACGGCTCTCGTCATATTTTTAATTTACCCGACTTGCATATGACGAGCACCATTCTACTTTAAGATACAGTGAGGTTTGTGGGCCTCATTTTTGTACTCCAAATTGTTGTCGTGGTTGTCACACCTGAGAGACTGGAAAGCCAGAGCCCTGAAGGCACTGGATATCATCAAATCAGAGCAGACAGGGCGCGTATACTCCAGTTTCATAGGGCTTTCGTGCGTTCGTGGTTTGCCTACGGGTGCAAAATGTATGAATCTGCGAGGTCTTCTTATCTGAAGAACATTGACGCTATCCACATGAGGGGATTACGCTGGTACGGGTGATTGTAGGACCAGCCCCATAGCCAGTCTCTGTTCGAGGCTACTGAACCGCCACTTACAATCCGACGGTTATTTGCACGGAGCGTCACGCACGTATGTTCCTCGTTGCTCCGAATTTCCCTGCATTCCCAACTGCCCGCCTCTGGGGCGCCTCTTCTCCAGTCGCTCACGAGCATCAAGTGCACTGGGGATCCGTGTGCGGCAAATGCTGGAGTCCCTTGGTTTGGAGCAAGTACAACACCAGATCCAGGGTTTTAACCATCTGCCATCCCGTTTACTTCAGGGACCCAGAATATTTTTATATTTAGCGCAGTGCAGGAGAGGTTCCACTCCTGTATATGTTTTAGGAACATTGTAACTGAGCGCCGCACTTTTACAACTGTCTTTATGGATGGGTCGAAACAGGGAGACTTTGATGATTGCTCTACTGTTTTCCTTGATCTTGTTCGCGAGGTCTGACTGCCTTAAGACTTTACGGTCTTTGATGCCGGCATATATGCGATCTTGCGGGCACTGGAGAGGATGAGATGTGATTCCAGTACTAAATTCTTTGTCTGTTCCAATTCTCTGAGTGTCCTTCACTCTCTACAACACTTGCACCCAGAAGCCAAAGTAATCCAGAAGAGCGGTTCTAGGCGCTGCAGTCTGGAACCGCGTAACCGTTACGGTCGCAGGTTCGAATCCTGCCTCGGGCATGGATGTGTGTGTTGTCCTTAGGTTTAAGTAGTTCTAAGTTCTAGGAGACTGATGGCCTCAGAAGTTAAGTCCCATAGTGCTCAGAGCCATTTGAACCATTTTAATCCAGAACATCCAGGACGCCCTCCACCAACTACAACAGCTCGGGGAGGAGGTGTCTTCCTCTGGCTACCAGGGTACACAGGTATTGCGGGGAACGAAAGAGCAGATGTAACAACCAAGGAGGCGTGTCGCGATCCTCAGTTAGCTCAGTGTGCCATCCCCCCTCCGCATGCTATAGCGTCGCTGTTGAGATACAGAGTCTTGTGTCGATGGGAGGATAAGTGGCTGGCAGTGACAGGTAGTACGCTGCGTCTAGTAAAACCACAACGCGGCTGTGGCGTACTTACTTCCAGCCTCGTCGACAGGACGATATCCTTCCTCCTACTCGTCTTCGCATAGGGCTTAGCCCTATGACGCATGGCTTCTTGCTTTCTGGCTCTGGGGAGGGGACACCCCCCCCCTCCCCACCCAACGTGTGGTGCTTATTTTGTACAGATCACTGTGCGCCACGTTTTATTGGACTGTGTTTTAGTTTCCGACCAGGGTAAAGGCATTTGCCTATAGGTCTGCCCTCTATTTTAGGTAACGTTCAGACGAATGTCGTGAGAGTTTTGAGGTTTTGTGATTTATCCTGCACGTTTCCGAAAATTTTAACGAGCTGTTTTTAGTGTGTTAACAGGGTGACCGGCTTACCTATGTTTTTGTAAGTAGTCAGGCAGTCACATTTCCCATTGCCTTTCTATTAGCTCTTCTGTCGTTTTGTTTCCGTTTTAATTCCATGTATGGCACCTTTCTCGCTTTCTCCGTTGTCTTGGCACGTGGAGATAGAGTGATTACGTGATCAATGTGAGTGAGGTGGAAGTAAATTCATGAGTGTCATTTCATGGGTTTCCCCCTATTTGTATGATAGAGTATTCGTAATTTTATCGACATTTGTTTCTTTTAAGTTGCGTCAGAGCGCTGATAAACTCGCCCTTGAGCGCCCGTATGTTCCAAAAACAGACACTGACACACACACACACACACACGCACTCACACACACACACACACACACACACACACACACACACACACACACACACATACATACGCTTGTACAAAGAAGAAGAAGTAATCAAAATAAAAGTTTAGGTGTTAGAATAAAGTTCAGGGTGAATGGATGTCAATGATAAGGTTCGCTTACGACATTTGTTAATTCTCAATGAAAGTGTGGAAGAGTTACAGGACCTGGTGACTGGAATGAGCAGTCCAGTGTGACTTGCTGACTGGAATGAGCAATCCAGTGACAACAAAATATGAATTAAGACTAAATCAGAGATATTCGATAGTAATGAGGAATAGCAGAAATGAGATTAACGATACATTTAATATCAAAGAGATGAGTGTAAGAATTCTACTACGATGGAAGGAAAAATAACGCACGACTGACAAAGCAAGGTGTATATAAGAAGCGTACTAGGGGAAGCGGCTGAGGTATTCCTCTTTACAACCATTGTGCTATTATCAAAGATATGCATTAATTTGAGGAAGACATTTCTGAGAATGTACGTCCTGCATTGTATGGAAACAAGTCATGATTGAGGAAAAACTGAAAAAAAAGGAAATCGAAGCATTTAAGATGTGGTACTATGAATCGATACTGAAAATTAAGTGGACTGATATAGAAGTGAGGAGATTCTTCGCAGGATTTGCAAGAAATGGAATATGTGAAGAGTGTTGACTAGAAGCAGGTGCATAATGACAGTCATGTGGTAAGATATCAGGGAATAACTTCCATGACGCGAGAGGTAGTTGTAGAGGGCGAAACTGCAGTGAAAGATAGAGATTGAGGTATAGCGAACAAACCATTGAGGATGATGGGTCGAAGTAACACTCTTAGGTAAAGAAGTGGACACATGAGATGAAGTCTTTGCGGGTCACAACAGGCTAGTGAGGAGAATGACGATTTTTAAAAAAAAAAATCGAGACATGGGGCGACGTGCACTGTGGTAAGATAGGACTTAATTCGTCATCTAACACACTTCTGGTGCGCGTCAAGATGTTCTCAGTCGGACTATGTGTGTATCCGCCCCGATGAGCTGTCTTAGATCGATAGTGACCTCGATACGTCCTTTGTTCGGAGTTTATTTCCTTGTTTCGTGACCAGGCGTCGTTTTCTTAGTAGATTTTATGATCACACAACATTGGATCCTAGTTCTATTTCCAAAAATAAAACTGTAGAAAGAAATAACACTGGCTGCTGATGATCGCGATGATCTTTCAGGGAGTAGTTTGTTCTGCAAGAAACTGACTGTAGTAATGCATATTTTACTTATTTGTAAGTATAGCTTAAGACAGAGCACGGTAGCTTGCCAGATGGGCAGGCGATCTATATCCACACCAAATCTGAGGCCAGCATTCGCGACCGTTCGTGTATTACACCTACCAAGTCAAGTCTGGAGCTGAGGTTATGTGGTGTACCACAGTTTTCTAGGCAAATGCCGGATTGGTTTCCCGGATTGGTTTCAACAGGTATAAATGTTGTACAAAAATTACACGTTTCAGAGAGAGGTGGGGTACATACTCGTAGTTTCGTCTCTTGCGGTAACTGACGTTTCTGATGTAACTGACATTTATGACGACAGGAATGGCTCCCGGAGAACTAAAATAAAAACAAATTAGTTACGTGTCAGACGGGATAATTTCTAAAGAAGTGGAAGGTGAAATTTTGGATGACGTTTGCGACCAGTAAATGGATCGGTGACAAATAGTGCTTTCGGCCGGCATTTTTATTTCGCTTCTACTTTTTTCCACGTAATGTATTTTTAATTATCTGTTTCTTAATACTCAAAAGAAACTTGCTCGTAATGCTTAACCCTCAACGCGCTACCACGCGTTGTCGACAGGTGTTCGTGACCCATTGGTCTGGTTAACCAGCCACACTTCCTGTGTTTTAGGTGTGTTCCATGCTCGTTTCGGCGAACTCTGGGCCCATCGCCAGCAACTGCACCAGAAAATATAGCACGCAAACAATTAAAATACGAGAACAACAGAACAAAATTCATACGATTCACAGACTGCTGGCGTACACAACTTCCCTCCACTGCGTTAACTGACGACTCATTACCAAAAGGGCAGCAGCCATCAAGTTAAAAGAAATATGGCGAACTATGAAAACTGCGGTATCCGTACGACGGGATAAACGCTAGGAAAGAGGGAGACTGTAAGCACTAGGCGTACACTGAGGTGATGAAAGTCGTTAGAAATCGATATGCGAACATACGGATGGCGGTAGCATCGCTTACACAATGTGTAAGATGGCAGTGCATTAGCGGTGTTGTCATTTGAACTCAGACGATTCATGTGAAAAGGTATAAGACGTAATTACGGCCGCACGACGGGAGTTAACAGAGTTTCAACGCAGAATTGTAGTTGAAGCTTGACGTATGGGACTTTCCATTTCGGAAATCGGTAGGGAATTCAATATTTCGAGATCGACAGCGTCAAGAGCATGCTGAGAATACCAAATTTAGGCGTTACCTCACACCACAGACAACGCAGTGGCCAGCGGCCTTCACTTGCCAATCGAGAGCAGCGGCTTTCGCTTACAGTTGTCAGTGCTAACAGACAAACAACTCTACTTGAAATAAGGCCGGTATTAGACTATCAAATTTCTTTGTCAAAGATTTGATCAAAGATGTGATCAAATATTCCGTCAAATATATTTGACAAAGATCTTTGATGCAGCGCTAGAAGGGGTATTACACTGTCATCAAATTTTTCGTCAAAGTTCAAGGTGGCTGACAACAACTTGTTATTAACCGCAGCAGTTGCACGTACCGCAATTGCATTGTGTGCACATGCGGAAAAGAAGTGGGGGAAAAAAAGGAACCATACATACGAGGTTGACAGTCTTAAATTCCTGGGATTACAACTTGATAATAAATTCAGTTGGGAGGAGCACACCACAGAACTGCAGAAACGCCTTAACAAATCTGTATTTGCAATTCGAGTGTTAGCAGACATAGGCAACATAAAATGAAAAAGCTTGCATACTTTGCCTACTTTCATTCCATAATGTCATATGGGATAATATTTTGGGGTAAGTCTTTAAGTCAAACAAAAGTTTCCAGAGTCCAAAAGCGTGTAATACGTATTATTTGTGGAGTAAATTCACGGACGTCCTGCAGAAACCTCTTGAAAGAACGGTATACTAACTACTGCCTCCCAATATATTTACTCCTTAATGAAATTTGTCCTAAATAATATATCTCTTTTTCCAGCAAACAACTCAGTTCATATATACAATACCAGGAACAAAAAGGATCTGCACAAGGATTTAAAAGCACTTACTTTAGTTCAAAAGGGGTCCACTACTCAGGAACACTCATCTTAAATAATTTGCCAGCAAACATAAAAAATTTAGTTAGAAATAATCATCGGTTTAAAGGAGTCTGAAAGACTTACTAGTGGCCAACTCCTACTCCATTGGCGAAATTTTTAATACAAACAAATGATGTATTGTATTTATTCATACTATTAGTGTTGTTATTTCAGCTTAAAAAATCGACATGTTCCACATCCACGAGGATCTCCTCAACACGGATCTATGGAACGAAAAACTAATCTAATCTGGGTGAAGCCGTGGGTTTTACGACGACACGATAAAAGCATTCAACAAAACTTGTTACGTGAGCTTACAGTGGAAGACGTCAAGTCGTAAATCAATTACTTAAGAATGGATGAGCATACATCTCTGTATGTGCTCAATGAAGTGTATCCTCATATCAAAAAGCACAATATTCACTTAAGAACTGCTACATCTTCAGAATACAGGCTCACTGTAACACTCCGATTCCTTGCTACAGGAGAGGGTTATGTTATGTTAGGTTAGATTAGGTCAGGTCAGGTCAGGTCAGGTCGCCAATCTTCTTAATCTATTTTTGTATTCAGGGTGATTCAAGTTGTAAAGCGCCTCATCAGCTTCAGACATCTCTATTAAGTTTGTAGTTGTCGGCACACACCAATTGTATTTACCGGCACTGGTTATAAAAACACTACAGACGACAGAACGCTGCAGCGATGCTAGCGCTCCATGTGGTAACATGTCACATTGCAGTGAACAGAAGACAAGCGATTTCTTTGATCAAATATACAGCGAGGCCCTAGATTTGATCAAATATTGGACGACATTTGTCAAAGTCCCTATTACACTATCAAATATCTCTGACAAAGATATTGGACAAATATATTGGACAAAGAAATTTGATAGTGTAATACCGGCCTAACCGCAAAAATCAATGTGGAACGTACCGCTAACATACCCGTTAGGACAGTGCAGCGAAATGTGGCGTTAATGGACTATGGCAATAGACGACCGATGCGAGTGCCTTTACTAACATAACAGCACGACATCAACTGCGCCGCCTTATCTGAGCTTGAGACCATATCAGTTGAACCAGCAATTACTGTAAAACCATGCTCTTGTCAGATGAGTCCCGATATCGGTTGGTAAGAGCTAATGGTAGGGTTCGAGTGCGGCGCAGACCACACGAAACCAAGAACCCAATTTACCAGCAAGGCACTACATTAGCTGTTGGTGGCTGTGTTTACGTGGAATGGACTGAGTCCTCGGAATGTTCAGCTACGTGTAGACCGTTCATGGACGTCTTGTTCCCAAACAACGATGGAATTTTTATGGACGACAATGCGCCATAACACGGGGCCAGAATTGATCGCGATTGGTTTGAAGAACATTCTGGAAAATTCGAGCAAATGGTTTGGCCACCCAGATCACCCGAGATGGATCCCAGTGGACATTTACGGGACGTAATCGAGAGGTCAGTTGGTGCTCAAAATCCTGCAGCGACAATAGTTTAACAATTATGGACAGCTATAGACCCAGAATGGAAGGAACTTCCAACGACTTGTTGAGTTCATGCCACGTCGACTTGCTATACTATGCCGGGAAAAAGGAGGCCCGACGTTATATTGGGAGATATGGCATGACTTTTTCCACCTCTGCGTTTATTATAAAAAAGACAAGTGAAACACCTATAATATTTGGATTTAATTGTAAATCCGGGGAATATTTTTTCTCCTTTCTGTTGGAATGAATGCTTTCAATGCAAGGAAAGTTAGAATTTAGCTCTGTGCACAGTTTTCAGCGCACTTGGTACGACCCTGTTTTTCATGTTCGCTATTAGAATGCGAAAAACGTCCTGGGGCAGATAAATGACATACCTGCCCACGATGACATGCTTTAGCACCCCAGTGAAGGGATCAAAGCGCTGTTATAATCACACAATAACGAGCAACCTTTCCTAAATTTCTCGGTCTCATGCACGAGCACCCTGACACTGAGTTTCCACAGCTCCGTGCCTGACTTTAAACTCGCGTCATAATCAACGCCCTGGGAATTTTAAAACAACGCTCGGTGGCCCGCACCGCACACAGGACTCGGTGTCAGGCTTACAGAGAAGGACCAGTCGAAAGAGTGCGCTGGCATCCAGCGGGGCGGTGGGGAGAAGCAGGGTGGGGGGGGGGGGGCGGACGCTACATCGCTGAAAATGTTTAACCGCTGGCGCGGCCGTGCATTATGGAGGAGGGCTCGCTGCGGTATCGTGTTCGACGCTTGCCGCCGGCTGTTTTACCGGATATCGCGCGGAATAATTCGCCAGCACATGTTACTTTTACGTGTGCCGCGGGGCGCTCACAATTTCCGTGGAAGTTTTATGCGGCGTGGCGGGGAGGGAGTCGATTAGCGCGCCTGCAGCGGCAGCGGCGGTCTGCGACCCTCTGTAAAAATAATGCGGCGCGCAATTTTAGCAGCGGCCGCGCGTGTCGCACTGTGCAGGGTTGCGCGGCGCTCGCTGCCGCGGCTTCAGCGCGCTGCGCTTTTCCCGCATGCGGTGAGCGGCCGCTACATACTGCACGCTCGCTCTACCACTTGTAAAAATGTACCCCAATTTGGCCGGAATGCAAATGCGGTCGCGTTTATCTTACCCTCTGGCCGCAATTGGCCACTTGCTGTTTAGTTATCCGGCATGGCCCAATATTAGGGGACGTGTCCGCATGTCGCAACGCAGCTACACTGTGCGGCTGACCGCCACCGGACCCGTTCTGCTATCTCGAAAGATGCCACATCTCGAACTAACAGCTTACTATGGCTGTTCAATAAGTAACTTTTTTCTCTCGGTCAATTTCAGTTGGAAAAATGCGGGATTTATTATGGGACATCGTGGAATACTCTCGCTTCAGCCCTTGTGCTTTCATGAAGTTCCAGTTGGCGGCGCCATATGCAGCCTTCAAAAAGGCGTCTGTAACGAAGGTGCATTTCAATGCCTTTGTTTGGGCGAAAAAACAGAGCATCGAGGATATAAATAGGCGCTTTCAGAATGTCTGCGGAGACCTGGCAGTGAACAAAGGCATAGTGAGTTTTACAGGTGAGATGTCTATCACAACGCAAAACGGTCGCGCAAACCCGTCCAACACCTTCAGGAAATTGAAGAAGCTATTTTAGCTTCTTCATCGCCACGGAAATGTAGACGAATTTCTGCTTCTCCATGACAGTGCAAGCCTCACACAATTCTGCCCATCCGAGAGGAGCCCACAAAGCTTCATTGGACTGTTCTTCCTCATCCACCTTGCAGCCCGAATTTCACACCTTCCGATTTTCGTTTGTATGGCACAATGAAGGATGCACTCCGAGGGAAGCAGTATGTCGATGATGGGAAGGTTATTGATGCAGCATGACGTTGGCTCTGACGTCAACTACTAGCGTGGTACCAAGCGGGCATAAGGGACCTCCCAGTTAGGTGGCGGAAGGAAATTGCATTGAACGGAGATCGTGAAGAGTGGGGAATAATATCATTCATTGGAATCCTGAATAAAACAAACCTGATTTAAAAAAAAAAAAAGTGTTGCATTACTCATTGTACGCCCCTCTTGTAAAGTCTCATTTTGCTGCTGTTACAGCAGCACACTTTGGAGGGGGAGGGGGGGGGGGGGGGGAATACATTCCACTGCCCTGGAAAACTGAAGTCTCTGCACAATAATCACATTGGTGAGTAGCTGGTAGGTATTTTGGCTAACTGTCATGAACATCAATCGATGGCCCTAGTTCATCTCAAAGACTTAGATGGGGGCAATGAAAAGTTGAACCCAGGAAAACCGATATTATACCGTGACACTGGCACCAACTTATTTTTCTGTTTCTGCAGCTTCACTTGAATTAATTCCCTTTACCCCTTGAGGGCATGGGCTTTCAAAATAAATTGATGATGAATGGATGTGAGGTGGTGTGCCCCTCAGCTACTTACCCTCAGAGTCAAAGTTGCAATATTATAAGTTTTGCCTGGTTTCGTTGTCTAGGGGCTGGGATACGTAGTTGCCGCATTACAAGCCACGTACTGCTGAGTTTACAGCATACAATATTAATATACACATGGATCGAATGGTCAAAGGTTCCTATCACTCGGAAATTGCGAATGTAACGTAGAAATTTATAAATGAAACATTGCAGTTAAATAAAATCTGCAGGTACTATCTTAAAGACTTTAAATGATGAGTACGATAGGTGAAGTACTTTTGAGAATGCGGTATATTTCTGCAAAACACTTATTGGTGTCGATGGTCCAGCAATTAAATAAAATATTCGTTGAATAAGAGGGAAACAATAGATTCCTGCTTCACCTAATTAGTTATGAACAACAACATAGCTCGCGAGTTATTTACTTCCAAATGCGTACTACATCTTCACTGCAGAAACCACGGAAATCTCACAAGTTCACAAGTCGGTACTGCGAAGTATTTCTATCTCTCGCGACCACGCACAAACCGCTCCACTCTCCAAGTCCTTCCGCCGACTCCGCGTCCGTCGCGCTGTCGCTTCCAACACTTCTCCTGTCCTGTCCCGAACTCCCTTGGGGGTATGGGCCTCCACAAGAACCAGCTATCCACGCCTGTTGTTGGCCATTTCCGTAAATTCTGACCAGGTCTTGATAACTCACATTGTTTCCCCTTCTACTGTCTTCCGCCATGTGTCTTCCATCCACCTCCACTTACTCTCACGTATCTGGTCTTCTATACGTATCTGCTTTCCCCTATGCTCAGAGGTCCTCTTTGCTTACATTTCCTGCCCACAAGACACTGATTTTTCGATGGAACATGTATTTATGAAGCTCTGCAACTGTGGCATTATATTCTTTACTATCTTCTGCCACTGGCGTGCAGAAGGACAGCCTTCACGTTTGCAGTAAAAATTCCACATCGGAATAAACTTAACTAATTCAGCATTTTCCCCTCTTTATGCAGTTCCTCAAAACTTCTCCAGCTCTACCATCTTCAATCGTCTCACTACCCAAAGCCAGGAATAAACTGACAAAATGCAACAACTGCTCCTGCACCAACTGGGTCTCTTCCGTGATCCCAGAATTTACTCTCGTTTCCTGTCTTTTACCTGTACTTTTGTGAAGCCAGCGACCTCTGCCTCTTTTTTCAGACACTTTAATTTATCTTTCTATCTGTCAGCCTTTGAGCTAGTAAAACTATGTCTTCTGCGAGGTCCAAATCCTCCAGACGTTCATTGATTTTCCATTCTATTCCTCCTCTCCTACCGGCTGTGACGCTTCTCGTAACCGAGCCGAGGACGAGTAGCAATAGTGTTGACGACAAAATGTGATGTGTTGGCAGAAGAGCCAACACCGTGTTGCTAGAGGAGGCCGAAATGCATGCGTTTAAGCTCACGCAGACTGGCGTGAGGTATGGAACAATTAAAGGAGTTGAGTATACTAAATAAAGTACGGAGTTGCTTGAATACTTAACTTTAATCCACAATTGGAGAACATCGCTCTTGTTGATACATTAATAACAATCTCAATATAAACTGGTAATGGCGCCTTGCTAGGTCGTAGCAAATGACGTAGCTGAAGGCTATGCTAACTATCGTCTCGGCAAATGAGAGCGTAATTTGTCAGTGATCCATCTCTGTAAAAGTCTGCTGTACAACTGGGGTGAGTGCTAGGACGTCTCTCTAGACCTGCCGTGTGGCGGCGCTCGGTCTGCAATCACTGACAGTGGCGACACGCGGGTCCGACGTATACTACCGGACCGCGGCCGATTTAAAGGCTACCACCTAGCAAGTGTGGTGTCTGGCAGTGACACCACAAAATGCATACGTGCCGTACTCTGGTTGTTGCCTCTATTGGTTCTGTGACATTTCCCTTGTGGAACACACAGCGCATGTAGCCATCATACAGATCCTTAAGTATGTACAGAATTTTCTGTGATACACCATAATTCCGTAACATTTGACACAGCACTTGATGCTTCTCGGAGTCGAGGACCTTTTCAAAACGAATGAATGCCAGAAACACGGTTGTCTGAATTATTATTATTATTATTATTATTATTATGCTTTAACGTGATCCTCAGAGTATTAATAGGAACAACACAACTGCATTGTACCCAAAAACCGGCCTGGTCATTACTCAGTCCATTTTAACGTGAATCATTAATTCTGTTTAAGATAATTCTGGTGAAGACGTTATTGTGTGCACCGCGCGGGATTAGCCGAGCGGTCTGGAGCGCTGCAGTCATGGACTGTGCGGCTGATCCCGGCGGAGGTTCGAGTCCTCCCTCGGGCATGGGTGTGTGTGTTTGTCCTTAGAATAATTTAGGTTAAGTAGTGTGTAAGCTTAGGTACTGATGACCTTAGCAGTTAAGTCCCATAAGATCTCAAACACATTTTTTGAACGCTACCCGGTGCTGACAGCATTGCAATAACACGCCAGTTGTTACAATCCAACAGATTATTGCAACATGCAAGGTAAATAGACATCACAAGGCATCTACCAGATCAGCAGACACATACTAAAGGAGCACATTTTGTACCGTCACTTATTGCTTAAAACGTGGTCGGCGATCTCGATAGTAAAAATAGCCAAATATCAATAGCACAACGGCTGAAATTTCTTTTGAGATTCAGCTTGTTTAAACCGTATTGGTAGGCTCATTATTATTAACTTAATTAGGATACTCTTAAGCTGACCTTTGCTAAAAACGTCCATAGTCTGGTTGAGACATATTTGCTGAGATCAACGCCTTCCAACTCTCCCATCTAAAATCCTATTGATTACTTGTTTCGGATGTCTCCTTTTTTTCGCCTCCTCTGTATGTCTGACCATCTCAATACACCTTACTCAATTCTCGACACCACATCTCCTTTCACTCCACACCGCTCCCTAAAGTTAACTTAACAAACTTTACTTACAGTTTTAAGTATTAGTTAAACCGCAGATACGTTGAATAAACTTCATATCATATTACTAAGTAGTCAGAATATTTACTGATGACATTAAATCGTAAGGTATCCATAAAATTTAATCATGAGAATGAATGACAAACATTAACATGAAAAATAGACTTGCATTTCCTTGGAAGCCAAGTTTTGTGTTGTAGTTTTCTATTTTAGGCACAATTCCAGTTTTTCATCAATAAGACGGCTTCTCAATTCACCCTCGATACGATTGATGCCCAACGCTAGCTTTTTCAGCTGATTATGGGTCAGGAATATCGTTCCAGTTGTTAAAAAATCAACATATCTTATTTCTCTAGATCTTTCCAAGAAAACCACTTTCATTGCAAAGGAAGTTCAAATTATTTTATTTTCTCTAACATACCTGAGTAAGCATAAAGACATTCAAACATCGAACTCCTCAGTTCTCTGATTTTTAAATCAGGGAATTGCATTTCATACATGTCACTGTCAACATTAAAAGGGAAAAAATTTTTACACTAGTATTAGGACGATCCTTAAGAAAAAACAACGACGTTCCGCTTTTTGTGAATTCCTGAAACCTGTTCGCAAAAGCTACCTCCATGTTTGAGAGTGTTGTTATGAAACAGCAAATGCCAACATCAGGATTACTTTATTGGTGATGCTTCAGCAGGCTTGGAAAATTGAACCAAAGTTTCTATTTCAAAAACGTGAACAAAAAGAGACAATTTGCTTTCGAAAAAAATAACTTCTTAGAACACTGAAAAAATAGTATTTCCTTTCCCTTGCAATTCTAGATGAGTCGTACGGCCTACCTTGCTGTAAATTTTTTTGTTTCCACTGGTCCTACATTATTTCTGGACACTGAACGCCGTTCGAAAGAAGAAATGCATTAATTTCAGTTAACAAGGATGCAAAACATTTCAAAGTACTGCCTCTTGTTAATGAACGTACCTAGTCATGAAGCAGAAGATCTGCATATTCACTATTTCAACTACACAATCATTAAAATGGCAATTATTGAGAGCTTTTGCGCCTTACTGAATGATGCAATGGTAAGAAACTAGCGATGATTAAAAAAAAAAAAAAAAAAAATACAGCAACAGACCAATTCTTACTGCTGCCATATTTTTCAGCTGAAATTGATACGATTTTACCGAGTGGAATACGATGTTTCTCATTGCATTCAATTACAGCCTTTACTGTATCGTCTTTGAGTGCAGTAATCCCAAAATTTATTCTTTAGGATATGAAACAAATCGTACAAAAAGTGAAACATGCACAGTATCATTGTTACAACACTCTTCAACTGCTACTGGTAAAGCTGAAACCAATTCCAGGTCTCTGACTTGCCCGCACGTGATACTTTGTGGAAGATCCAGCCTTAAAGGGCCTAAGTGCTGCACGCAGTTCGCGACCCGCGGTTTGCCGATGATTGGCTTACAGCACTGTTATCTGCAGCCTGTATAATTCCGTACATACAGCTCTGATCGTATTCAGGATGAAGCTGAACTCAACTAATATAACTACGAATGTTGCAGAAAAATGGCATTCTTTTGTAACTTCCGTTTTTATTGCGGAACCTCTTCACTTTTACCTTGGAACCCCTGGCGCGTTTCTGTATAGTATGCTTGGTCTGGAAAGCTTTTTATGTCTGTAATGCATTGAAAATTTATGCGCAACAGCACAAATGTCAGCGATATTCGCTTTGCATCTTGTTTGGAAACAAACTTGTTCCACTCACCGACGGTACTAGGTATTGATAACACTAATGCCTCAAGAATGAGTTCAGTAGATTTCTATTCTAGCTAAGGTTTGTTTCTCTGGCGATGTTAGTTGAACGTTAATACTGAAAAGACACCAGTATGTATAGGTTTAGTGATGAAGAGTTAGCTGGTATGCACCTCGTGTAGGGGTTCTTCGAATGCATGGGAAGATAGGGCAGCGAAGCTATGCTAAGCTGTTTAACCCGAGAATGCGACTGGTAGTCTATTCGACGAACACATTCCCGTTCAATAACCCCCATATTGTTGTGGATGGGAGGGGCGCGCCGTCCTCTCAGCATTGCGAGGTTTTTAATTCTACTATTGCATCGCTTTTTGGTAACAACGTTAAACTTCGACTTCTATTTAAGAAAGAGATGTTTTTTATGTTTACTTTTTCTGATGTAATAAATATCAATAATTTTTGTCCTAAAAATTATGTTGGTCCTATTTTAAACAACGCTGTAATGTATTACGGTTTTCTTACGCTTCATGAGGACTTTTTTGGTAAAACTGCAACGAGATAACACAATATAATAATCTTTGGTACTAGCCTTCCATAGCAAAACTACTCTTGACTCATTTTATTCTCTTTAAGAAGGGGGTAATGAAAGCGATCGATCACAAGCCTTACACATACATTGTCCTGTTATCGAGTTGTTCACTATTTATGTCTGCCTGTTTTCGACTGCAGCTAGACTCAAGGAAGAAAAACAATCTTTTTCATTATTTTACCACTCTATACATAATTCCAGCATTATCTTTCTACCTTAATACCATGTGTAAAACTGAATGCATGATAAATTTTAATAAAATGTTGATTCTCGTGGGTGATGGGAACTGATAGTCTGCTAGTCCAGTTTTGCCAATCTTGTGGATGTAGAGGATAAGCACAGAAGTTTAGCTGTGCAAGCAAGACAGGTTGCTTTGATCAAGCGTGTCCCGCTTAAGTTGGTGAGGGTGCGCAGATCCTCATGAGTTACCTTCATCCATCACAGCTTTAAGTGGGCTATTACCCTTCCCTGGGCTCTAGCTAAGGCAGATGCGTTTACAATTCGCTCTGCAATGAAATGATGAAGGTACTGGAATGCTATTGAAGTGAGTTAATGTTCTGATCAACGATTTGCTTTTCCGGTATTAGAGTGTTGACCATGTGCCGCAGTAGTATAAGAGAACCAAGCTTATGTTTAATTACTCTCGAAATAACTTCGCTATCATTGCACTAAGGATAATTAAAGTAGGTAAATACACTTAACAAGCGATTGAAATTCATAATATTTTCGTATGCTAAGGAACTTCGAAGATTTTGAATTTGTGTCACATGTGCAGTGTTAAAAATCATACTGTGTGTTCATAAATCTGTAAGAAATGGTCGTATTTTTTGCATCTGCCAACTGAACGTATAGGTTTCCATTTTTAAAGTAAGTTTGTAGTGAAATAGTTAGGTCCACTGTTCCGCAGTTTGCTCATCGCGAACTACTGTGCATTATAGTATGTGTGGGTCACTAGGCTATGACTAATTGAGTAGAAATCAGCTTTATGGGTCTATCTAATACGTGCATGTATAGTCAATTTTTATTCAGTTTTGAGATTTGAAACTAACGGTTTTCTTTTTTCAGTTCGGTCGTGCGAAATCTCATGTCCATCAGACTGTCTAGATTCTTATAAATTAGGATAGCCTATTCACCGAGAGGTGGGTCGAAACAGAAACAATTTTACGTGACCAACCACTACCTCTTCCAGTGGCAGTACTCAATAATCACGTAACACGCAGGGATGTCGAAATTTCTTTGTACACGCTGTGCATTTGACCGCCAGGCTGATGCACAGTGGAGCACGCATTCCTTGAGAAGAACCGTGTATTATAAACTTGGGCTATGATGTAATGAAATACGAAGCGTAAAAAAGCGTCAGCCGCCATATCAGATTAAAACACAAGTGATTTTAATAGCGGTACCAGTTACTGTTAAAGGACAACAACACAAAGTTCACTGCGTCGAACTTGAATTACACACATAAAAAAAAAGTTTTGCATCATCCCGGTCCTCTTGAAGACAGACGTTGACTGTGGATATTGTGTCACAGACACAGTCCCTTTGACTTTTCAGAGATATCACTAAACCCGCCCATAGATGTAAACAACCATGAATGAGCAGTGTCTATTAGACGGGGAGGGTCCGACAGCCGGCCAGTTCCAGTCATTCCTCCAGGAAGGAGGTACACGTCTCGTGTTGTCTGTATTTCAACAATGCCTAGACGGTCAATACCGAGATTCGATCGCGTCCGCATTGTTACTTTGTGCCAGGAAGGGCTCTCAACAAGGGAAGTGCCCAGCTTCTCGGAGTGACCAAAGCGATGTTGTTAGGACATGGAGGAGATACAGAGACAAAGGAACTGTCAACGACATTCCTCGCTCAGGCCGCCCAAGGGCTACTACTGCAATGGATGGCCGCTACCTACGGATGATGGCTCAGAGGAACCCTGACAGCAACGCCACCATGCTGAATAATGCTTTGTGCAGCCATCGGATGTCGTGTTATGACTCAAACTGTGCGCAATAGACTGCGTGATGCGCAACTTCACTCCCGACGCCCAAGGCGAGGTCCATCTTTGCAACCACACCATGCAGCGCGGTACAGATGGACACAACAAAATGCCAACGGACCGCTCAGGATTGGCATCATGTTCTCTTCAGCGATGAGTGTCACATATGCCTTCAACCAGACAATCGTCGAAGACGTGTTTGGAGGCAAACCGGTCAGGCTGAAGTCTTAGACACACTGTCCATCGAGTGCAACAAGGTGGAGGTTCCCTGCTGTTTTGGAGTGGCATTATGTGGGGCCGACGTACGCCTCCGGTGGTCATGAAGGGCGCCGATATGTGAATTCCATCCTCCGACCGATAGTGCAACCATATCGGCAGCATATTGGCGAGGCATTCGTCTTCATGGACGACAATTCGCGCCCCTGTCGTGCACATCTTGTGAATGATTTCCTTCAGGATAATGACATCGCTCGACTAGAGTGACCAGCATGTTCTCCATACTTGAACCCTATAGAACATGCCTGGGATACATTGAAAATGGCTGTTTATGGACCACGTGATCCGTCAACCACTCTGAGTGACCTAGGCCGAATCGCCGTTGAGGAGTGCTACAATCCAGACCAACAGTGCCTTGGTGAACATGAGGATAGTATGCCACGACGAATACAGGCATGCATCAGTGCAAGAGGACGTGCTGCAGGGTATTAGAGGTACCGATGTGTACAGCAGTCTCTATGTATGGTGATACAACATGCAATGTGTGGTTTTGATGACCATTATGTATATTCCCGTACAGGTCTAACGTTGCACTTGAAAGTCGCTTGCTCGGTATCGGCAGGTAAATATGATGTTGCTGTGCCTGTGTTATTCTGATTACGATGCAAAATTCTTTTCGACATGCATGTATTCCATTCTACAGCTGATGGTAGACATTCGCAACTGCGAATCCATTTGTAGTTATCGAACTCTTGTGGGCGGTATCGGAGCAGATGTCCGTCTCCCTCGTCAATACAGAAGTTAGAAGAGGTACTGATCGAAGAGTGGCATAACATTACCCTGGAGACAAAACAATTATTATGTGCCAGTATTCCAAGAAGACTCGGGCAAAGGGGGGGGGGGGGGGGGTCCAACCCCGTATTAACAAACCATTCCCAAGTAAGTACAGATGTTGACATTATTTTGGCTATCGCCTGTACCTCCTTCTCTTGTGATTCTTGAACAGAATATACGCTGTTACTAATTGATATTTAATGCGGAACTTAATTAGTCTTTCTCCTCTCTCGTTTCTACTATCAAGCCCACATTCCCCCGTAACCCTTTCTTCTATTCCCTCCCCTACAATCGCATTCCAATCCCCCATGACTATTAGATTTTCATCTACCTTTACGTAGTGAATTACCTGCTCAATATCCTCACATACTTTCTCTATCTTTTCAGATTCTGCTAGCAACGTCGGCATCTATACCTGAATAATTGTTGTCGGTGTTGTTTTGCCGCCGATTGTGATAAGAACAACCCTATCACTGAACTGTTCACAGTAACACACTGTCTGCCCTACCCTTCGACTGATAACGAATCGTACTCATATCATTTTCTGCTGCTACTGTTATTACGCTATACTCATCTGACTATAAATCCCTGTCTTCCCTCCATTTCACTTCACCAGCCCGCATTAGCCTTAGCATTCCCCTTTCCAGATTTTCTAGCTTTCCTAGCACGCTCCAACTTCTGACATTTCCCGTCCCAACTCGTAGTATGTCGCATTACCATTAAGCTATCCGTGTACGCATCACAGTCTGACCGAAACTTCCATATGCCATATGCCATGTGTCTACAACATGCGGCCGTACGTCAGTTACGTATACACCCGTACATTGTATTGCATTTCTGAAAAACACAAGCGCTGCGATGTGGTACTATTAATATTGCCCCGCAAGGTCGTTAATGTACAACATGAAAACGAGGGACCAAACACATTTCCTTGGGGCACACCAGAAGTTATTTCGACATTGTCGATTACTTCCGTCCAAAATAACACGCTGCGTCTACCCTACCCAAAATTCTCAATTTGATCACAAATTTGACGTGATACGCAATACAATCGTCTTTTGATAATACGTGTACATGTGGTACAGAGTCAAATGCTTTTCGATAATCGGGGAATACTGAATCTGCCTGGCTGGCTTGATCCATGGCTCTCAGGGAGTTTCTTGAGGAAAGTGCGGGTTGGGTTTCACGTGATCGGTCTTGTCGGAATCCGTAATGGTAGGTATGGAGGAGGTCATTCCGTTCGAGATACTTTATTACGTTTGAGTTCAGAATATGTTCTAAGATTATCCAAAAAGTGGATGTCAAGGTTGTTGGACGGTAGGTTTTGTGGGTCATTCCTGCTACCCTTCTTGTAGGCGAGTGTGACATGTGCTTTCTTCCAACGACAGGGCACAGTTTTTTGTCCCTTGGATCTACTACAGATTACAGCTAACAGAGGGGCTAACTCAGCCACAAATTGCGTACAGAATCTGACAAGGTTCCCATCGGGCCCTCAGACTTCGTTCCATATTAACGATATCAGCTGTTTCTCAACACCGCCATCACCAATGTCTAATTCACTTATCTCTTCAGTGGTACGAGAATTAAAAGGGTGCAGTGTTCATGGGTTTTCCTTTGTAAAGGAACATTTGGAAACAGGGTCACGCATTCCTGCTTTTGCTTTGTTACCGTCAATTTCAGTTTCTGTCTCGTCAGTGAATGACTGGACACGAACTTTGGTGCCACTAAAAGTCTTTAAATAAGACCACAGTGTATTCCGGTTTTGTGGAAAATTCTTCGACAGTATTCTGCTACCGTAGTTATTAAAGTACTCACACATTATCTCTCGACAGCCAAATCCGTTTCATGGACCCTTATTCTATCCATCGCTGTATGCTTTGTTTTACACATGTATCTGTAGAAGATTCTTTACAGTGATTGTATACCATGGAGGGTCCCTCCCATCACGAACGGTTCTACTTGCTACATACCTGTCTAGTACATGGTCAACTATTCTTTTATACTTTAGCCTTAGTTCCTTTACATTCTGCTCTCCTGAGCTAAAAACTTCAAGTTCCTCTTTCAGATACAAGGTTATCTAGTTTACTCAACATATAAATATTTCTATTTGCTTTAGTTGCTCTTTCTACTTTCGTGTTTGTTCTTGGATTACTGCCTCATAGGCACTGATACCAGATTCGACGCGAACATTCTAAAACAGGTCAGCTATATTTGTTGCCATTAGATCAAATATATTTCCATCATGAGACGTGGTCCGAACTATATGTTCCAGGTAGTTGGTTTCCTGGTAAAGCATTTGGTAATGTTTCGCTTGATGTCTTGTCTTGATCACCACGAACAAAGCTATAACTATCCAATTTGATTGTTTGATGATTAGAATCTCCTCTGATGATTACAGAATGCTTAGGGAACTTGCATACAAGCGAAATGAGATTTTCTCTGACGCTTTCTGTTACATCAGGAGGTGACTCTGATGATCGAGAAGAATATACAATTATAATTATATGCCCACATTTGATACCGAGTCTTGCCTAAACAATTTAAAAATGCAGCTTCAGTTGATATCTCGGTTCTTCTGCATGTCTACTGCGACAAACACATCGCCCTCATCTCCCATTAGCTTATCCTTTTCTTGATATTCAGTTAAATTTCCCCCCAAAATTTTACTACAATAGATTCAGGTTGTCACCAACATTCTCTGCCTACTGTTATGTGAACTTCATTGCCTTTTAGGAGCGCTTCAACCTCTGGCACTTTCTTGCGAATACTTAGGCAGTTACCCACTAGGATTTCAATAATATGAACTGTTAGAGGCGTTTCTTTGGTTTGTATCCTACACGATAAGAGAGAGAGACAGAGAGAAAGAGAGAGACTTTGACAATCTGATGCTGCAAGCGTCAATTCAATATTATTTTTAAGAATTACAGAGATGTTGCTATAGGAACACAGCTTCATACACATTATTAAACTTGCTTATTTTCTATTTTTAACAATACTGAATTGAAGTTGGTGAAGATATATGAGTTCCTGAGATCTGCTATTTCATTTACGATCTCGCTTTTCATTTTTGGAGTTGGATGAATGTTTCGATTTTCTCCAGGATGTCACTTTTTCAGCTATTCACTAAGAAGTGCAATGCTTTAAAATGGTTATCTCTTGCAACACTGTGTCCTGTTTCGTCTATACGTTTTACTGTAGTTCATTTGCTAGCTTTTTCAACTCTGGAACGGTGAACACTTTCTTTAAAAAAAATTTTAAAATTTATGTCCGTTTGTCCAGTCTAGTACTTGTTGCAGTGACTGCAAGTTACTTTATAAGTTCGTGACTTTACCAGTTTCTCAGCTGGTTGTGACATGACATACCCCACTTTCTGCCTTTAATTTATTGGCTGCAGCGAAAGTGATTCGGATATCCGTGTTTTTAAACAGTTTAGCTGCTTTGATCTATACATTTATTGCTGTTATACACTGAGGCTTTGTTTGTTGTTGTGGATGGTGATTATTTCAGTCTCTTTGCTTTTGTTTCTTGTTTCTTGTTGTGAAAGTGCATCTATTCCATGATCATAATAGCCACTGTTCCGTGAAACGGATTTGATTTTGTTAATTTCTATCTCATAATAAACAGAACTAAGAACGAATTTCTGTGCTCCGCATAACAAAACTCTGAATTCAGCTTGTTTTTGTGATTTGGGATGTTTGAGGGACTTATGAATAACAGTGTCTGTGTTTGTTGGTTTTCTGTTCAGGGTATGCACCTCCCCCGTCAATTTATATTTCATGACATTTTAATCCCTCTAATGCCTGATTTTTCTCGTAATGACTATCCCAATGTCTGTTGTTCTTACATCCTCTTTTATTCATCTTCCTGTCATTTTTCGTGATTTCTTACTTCCTTTCCCGCAAACTAAATTAGTAACTTTCAACTTTTGGATATATATTCTCTTCTTTATTTCACACTTGTACTTTTCTATTCGATGTCTGACATGTGTAACTAATGGGGATCTCGATTTTGCACTGCCTGTTCCCAGAAAATTGGAGATCTGATACAGCCACTTTTGGCGGGATGCTTTACACCAATGTGCTGAACCGAAACATGGGCCCTGAGATTTGCCACTGACGTATAGTTATCTACCATCGGTGACATCCAGGAGTGGCACAGTGTCAGAGATTCTCTCTGCCATTACATTGCCCCACGATCAGTAACCGGTGAAAGTAGCACAGACGTAAAAACTTACTGGCTGGCTAACAAGTAACCCCTAGAGTGCGAGGTCGCAAAAGGGCAATGATGTTTACGGCATTCGACGTCCCACACATAGTCTGCCATGCAACAACAATACTGGCTGCTAATGGCAACAGGGGCCGGGACGGGAGATATTCAACGGTGAGCACAGCATGAGGCTACGGAGCGTAGTTGAACTGCTTAGTCGACGAGTAACTCATAACAGTGCTGCAGTGCTGATAATAAAGCAGAGTAATGGCAACGATAAACAAAGCAATCATTGCATTATGTCTACAACAACGATTGCTAGAACTGACATACCGTCAGAAAGGAACTCAAGGAATTTCGCAGAGTGAGGAAGAACTGACAGATGAAACAGCGTTCTGCAGTATTTGTCAGTGGAATGTGTGGCGTCATATACACTCGACAGTGTGGACGATGTAAATGAGGAGTACAATGACGACAATAAGTGCCTAACAAGGGAAAACGATACTGAAACATGTGTCGAGCCATGTAGTTCATCTAAAACGTCCCCTTTTTGAAGAATTATACAAGACTGTACTTTAACTGACACACAATATTTTTTAGCGCAACGCAATCTGACTTTGAATAATCCCTACAAAAGAATGGCCCTGTCTAATATTAACCTATACGTTTCACAAATCACTTACCTCCCAAAATTCTTCGTTACTCGAACTACTGCAATACAGCGAGCGCCACTACTGCCAGCTAAATAAAAGATTCAAACTAAGGAAGGCACTAACTACTGATAGCCATAGTTAGCAAATGAAAGATTTTAATAGAGAACAAACACTGTATTTACCTTAATAGTCATATTATATATAGCAGTTCATGACAGTCTTACAAATTTCAAAACTCCGCCATCTCTCTCCCCACATCCATCACTGCTGGCGGCTCACCTCCAACTGCCCAACGCTACGCGCTGTTCACATCCAGCTGCCGCTGCCCAACACTACAATGGCAGACAACAATGCAAACTAGCCACAGACTGCACACAGCACAGCCAGTGATTTTCATAAAGAGCGCTATGTGGCATTACCAATAAGAAAACCTAAACAGCCTACTTACATAGCCCCCATGCTCCCCACAAAAAATTTTACAAATTGTTTTGGGCACTGGCCAATAAATGTTTGTTAAAAATTTTTTCACAATTACAATAACAAAGAAATCATATGCACACACTTATTGATACAATGTTGGTCAAAAGCTAAAATTTTCTCACAGTCCATAAAGACATTCCTGATCATTCAACACAGTAAAATTGAAGGGTTTTTTTTCTCAAAGTCTGAGGAGTAAAAGACAATGCACACGGAAGTAGTGGATTTCAATGCAGTCTTGAAGAAGTAGTGTTGTCCTTCCAACAGAAAGACAGTGCTGACTCTTGACATGCAGACAGGTAATGGGCCACAACAGAGCAAACCCACCGCAGAGTCAGTCGAAGTTTTGAAGAATATTGGTAGGTAGGTCATCAAAGAGCAGACCAACTGTAGTCATGGTAGAGATTACGGTATTGGTGGGCCACCAGAGGTGCAGACCCAGTGCAGTCCTTGCAGAAATAATGGTATTGGTGAGTCATCAAAGGTGTAGACCCACTGTAGTCCTTGTAGAGATGGCTAACAGCCATCAGCTGTGTCTGTGCAGGTGCACAATCACCATTGAAGTGTCTTGCGGATAATATCGCAACTCCATAAACAACCACTTGTGTACTCACAAAGTTTTTGCAATTGTCCTTAGAACCAGCAAATGCTGTTAACCAGTCCCTTGCTGTATTATTAATACATGTCCAAACACTAACAGTCCCTACTTCTCACATATTGTCCATATACTATGACCAACAGAAACGTGTGCAGTGAAATGTAACTTACAAGTTAATTTGATGAACTGCTGTCAATTACAATTTTATAACATAAGAATACAATAACAAAGGTACAAAATACATCATTAAAGAACATAACAACTCAGATAACATCTGTAGTAATAAGGGCTTTACAAAAGAATAGAAATAAACATATACATCAGTATTACGGGAATTATGACATATGTAAATAAATAAAATAATGACAATAGTTTTCGAAACATTAATTTCACACATAAGCATTGAAACAGAACAGAATTAATAATGTCCATAAACATTTTTACAAAGTAAATAACATATTATTAATGCAAATTATATTTGACGATAACTGTATTCCTCATCATAGTGAATGTAGCTTAGTACTAGAAAAATTCTACAACATAAATCTTAGTAGCTAAACACATAAAGACAAGAAAAACACAAATACACAAGAGTACACGATTGCATAGTGGAATAACAGAAAAGGAAAGGACAGTGTTTGTTTTACTGCAGCATATTGCAAACAAAACTTTCTTTACTTCTTGGAGATCTCCCTTCGTTCTTCATTATTTCAAAAAGTGCTATCTATACCTGCTTTCTATACTTTTTTCGTAAAACTTCTCAATGCACTTCTTCCAATTCATCGCAACTCATTCTCTTATATAGTCTACCCCCTCTTAAGCTAAATTAAATCTACTGAGCTCAGATGCATAAACTAAGGGATGAGGCAATGCAGCAACACATAACAAATTAACACAAACAGCAATGACAAAAAGATACAAATTGGCAAAGCAAGCAGCGGTATATCTAAATTAGCAAAGCAAATGCAACATTACAACTAATATCAGCCAATGTGCAGCAACAAGAAAAATGAATCAATAGTAAAACTGACTTAACAGAGTAATACAAAGTGAAATTTAGTAGCACAATGCCTGGCAAACAGCAGCAGCAAATGCAATAATTAATATCTAAACATGACAAAGCTCAAGCAGAAAAAATAGTACACTAAAGATAACAATGCAGATAAGGGAAATGTCTATTCAAATCTTAATGTCTATGTAATTAAATGGTGCACCACAACTTATTCTACAAAAGAAATTACCAGGTATATGAAAAGAAAATTGTGTATGCAGTTACTGTTATTAGGCCCTTCTTATTGTTCTTTCCTTTCTAAGTGCTCCTTTTTCGAAGAATGTGGATCATAAAATTATTATTTAATAGATCTGTTGACAGAAAGTGTTCACATTAGCAAATGCATTTAATTTTGTTTTATAAAACCAATGATGCAACACATCTGGAAAACAGGTATCAAATACAATAAGCAACTATGTACAAAGTAAAGCATAAAAATATCATTCAGTAGCCATGAGGCATTTCATAAGTTAGTAGAAATTCTCTCAATTCTCGTAGAAAGGCACTTGTCATAATCAGATTGCAGATGTAAGAATATTTCCCATCAATTCATAAGCATTTCAGTAAGTAGCACAAAGTGCGAGTAATCACATGTTTCCAAGTAATGAGCGTGTCGTATTTGCGATGCTTTCTACAAAGGAATGTCAATAGTGAGGTTAATGGCCTCTTTTTTTCTCCACCTACTGGCTGTTTGTACAGGTGGCTGGCACAGCTGGCCGCTCACGATGCATTACGTCAAGGTCACTTGGCTTTCTTACCGAAATATTTATGACAGCAGTTTGCACTATAGTGACAGTCTGATATAAAAAATTTCACAGATCGAGAATTTACATTGCGAATGTGTAGAAACAAAATCCTATTAATATAACAGTGTCCAAAAAATTTTCGCCGGCATTGTGAAACATTCACGCATGTACACATATTTCACAACTCTTAAAGTACGATTCTTGGTTTCCAACATCGTTTTTCACAAGTCAGAGTCCCTAACCACTATGCATTAGTCCTTACCTTATTATACATATACATATTCGTCGACACTTCTTCAATATTTCATCATAAGAAATACGTAGCATAATCAAATTCCTCATTTACGGTAGCATCATCTTATTGATCATAAACATACCTCAACAGCATAATACACATCGTCGTCGTAATAATATCATAACATCTCAGTCAATTCTCAAAGTCGTCGTAGCTTCCTCCAATAATTTCAAAACCTAAAAAAATATTCTCTGCTCATTTCAGTAGTGTCATCTACCTCAAACGTACTTTAAAATCATGATCCCATACCATATACATCATTCAAAGCTCTCATAGTATCACAATGGCTCCGAAAAGATATGCACAGTTCACAAAGTACAGACAAAATACAATTTCATAAGTATGAAATTATCCAGCAGTGTACTTGCGTAAACGTCTGTCACTGACATAGTAAAAAAGATTGTCTCTATCAGTTAAATGATCAGATAGCAGTGTAATTCATGTGTTGGAGAAATATGGTACCGATGTGTAAAGTTGTATAAGCAAATACCATATTAGCTAGGGCTCCTTGTGCTTACCAAACACATGGTACACAAAGTAGGCGTGTACCCCCCTGAGTATTAATGTAATTATACCCTCAGCTGTTACCGATTACAGCAATGGAATGAAATGTATCACGGAAAATCTTTGTATCATTGTACTTCAAATATCTTTAAAAATAAATGATTTAAGTACAAAATTAATCACTCAAATACGTGTACTGTAGTGCTAAATGTGCGTCTTGCTGTAAGATAATCTCTGTGGAAGTGTCGTAGTTATTTTCCTCCGAAAGCTAAGTTCTGCAAAAGCCAATGTACTTACCTCATGATAAACAAAAGTGAAATGCTTTGCGTATAGATATCATAGTTATTACGTACAGTACCGTGATCAAGAAAGTACTACACTGTAACGTATTGTTGTGCTAATAAAAAAAAAGGCTGTCTTATTGTAGCTATACCACAAAAGTTACTACTAAAACATGTTTTACTTTCCAGAATAATACAGAAAAACTGTGCAGATATAAAACAGATACACCGCAAAAGCAACATTGTAAATTGTCACTCATTAGAAGTGTCGTGATAAAATCGTGTAGCTGTCATATAAACTAACCACTGTCTCATCTGGTATCTCACAGAAAGTACTTTAAATCCAGAATGTATTTTCAAGTAAACCAAAATGTTGCATTAGAATCTCATTAGCAGTACCAGTATATGTTCTAAGTATGTGAGCCTTATAGTTGTTACGTAATCGTGCAACTAACAAGCAAGAATGTACAAATACAACACTGTGTCGTCTGTTCACTATAACAATGCATTCGTAATTTCTGTTTAAAAATGTTCCCTAGGTTCTAGACTGGATATTTAACTTCAAACATTGTTGTATGTTAACAGATTCTAAGTCTGACAAAGCATACTAGCAATGTAAAGTGAAAAGTTATATGGCAAAGACAAAGTTAAAAAGCAGATTATCTTTCAATAAACGGTTTTACATGTGAAATGTGGTGTAAACCTTTACTCTTCCTAGTACGCAGAGTTTCAACTTCAACGCAATTGTCATGTGGTATACGTCGGTAAGGAATACTGGAATTTTTCTCAAGGTTAGCGTCTATGTTATTTTTCTCTGAGCCAGCTGGCGCATGCGGCTGCCTGCGGTGCGAGTCATTGTCTGTTCCTTTGTTGGCGTGCGTCGTTATTGGGATTAGGAGACCTAACTTCTACAAATTCGCCTTGCCGAGAGGGCCCAGCCGTGTTAGAATCCCGCCAGTTCTGATGAAATTGACGTCTGTCGTTATGATTATATCGTCTGTCATCATGTCGGTAGTTCCAGTAGTTTCTTTCTTCTCGGTTAAGTGGTGGAGAATTTCTCCCTGAATTATCACTGCACGGTGGACCGTTGCGTCTGAAGTTATTCTGTCTCCCGTGATAATAATAGTTCAGGTTGCCAAATTGTCTGTTTCTATGATTGTCTCTGTCATATTCATTACTACGGAAATGTGATCTTTCTCTGTAACTATTACTCTGCCAGTGGTTGTCATACAGGTGGTGTCTGTTTTGGTCACGATTTACGTTGTAAGAATGGCCTTGTCGTGTCCCGTAATTATTTCTTTCATCGCGGAGTCATGACGGATGTGACCTGTAACTGTTATGTTCCTGTTTTCGCGTCCCGCGATTGTCAGTGTCAATTTCCTATTCTTGTAACAGTCCCTGAAAAGCTTCAATGTTGTCTTTGCAACGTCCTGCCAAAATAATATTTCTTAAATGTTCAGGCAATTTCATTAAGCAAATGCAGATGAGTTCTGAGGGGCTGTATGGGTTTGAAAGATATTGATTCTTATGTAACATGTCTTCAAAATATTTGACAAGACTGGAAAATTCAGATTGTTCAAAGTGTTTCATCATCAAGATGCTATGTTTTACTCGGTCTTGTGTAGCTTGAGACCAATATGCTGAGAGGAAGGCATGATAAAATTCTCCTTCACTGTGACAGTCGTGAATGACCGATCGCATTCTTACAGCTGGTTCATTCTCTAAGTAGCCACACATAAATTCTAATCTGTGTTCTAACGACCAGTTGGGAGGAAAACAATGAGAGAATTGATGGACCCATGCTTGTGGATGAATGTCGTTGCCAGAATTCTTAAATGTTTTGAATTTACGTGTAGTAATGAACAGCTTATAGTCAAAATCATCATGTCGGCGAGTCGCATATCGGTCATTGTTAGGTCGTGTCGGCCGTTCCATCTCAAAATTCGGTGCACAATGCCAATTTCTTTCATAACTTCCGAAATGCCCTGTGTTATTATTTTGCGGCTTTTCCGTATTTCTAAGTCCCTCTTCCTGTGTTGGAGCGCGAGTGTCCTCTGAATTTTGTAATTTTTGTATTACTTGTGCCAACTGATCTTGTACTTCCCGGATTTCTCTTTTGTACTGTATATTGATTTGATTTTGACTGAATTTCCTTATTTGTTCGCACTCTTCTGTGTCATTAAAGACTACCGGTTTTGTGTCATTCAGATTATCATCTACCTTCGTAGATAAACTAGTGAACTGATCCGAAAGTTTGGCTACTTTCTCCGATTGTGTACTTATTTCCTCAGTGTGTTTTTCTGAACCAAGTTTCAGAGTATCTACTGTGTCCTTTAAGTTTTCCTGAGTTTTTGCAAGTTGCGTAACCGAATCGGTAGATGCAACTGAGTCAATTTTAGCTTGCAAGGTCTCATGATTTTCATGAACAATAGTTTGCAGTTCTTTTATGGCTGTTTCGTGATTCTATAATGCATTTTCATGCCGCGAAAAAAAGGTTGAAAATGCTCACAAATTTGTGTTTTTACGTCATTACAGACTTTTTGACATTTCGATTCAATGTTATGTAACTCAGTAGTTAAATCTTCACGTGTTTGTTCAAGAGTTTGTTCCAATGAGTCTAACTTTTGAAGCTGTTGCTGTGTTTGTCTCTGATTTTGTTCCATCGTGTCTAACTTTTGAAGCTTTTGCTGTGTTTGTCCCATTTGTTGTATTAATTGTAATAACAATGCATTGGTGTCTGAAACATGTTCCTCAGTGCTTTTCGGCAGTGAATTTGCACCGGCAACATTCACATTTTGACAAGCGGAAAATGTGTCTTGACTCATTTGAGAAAACGGTGAGAACCCAAAACCTGAATGTACAGTATTTGCGAGATTGTGTCCTGTCATTTCGGATTCTTGAGGCGAGCTGTTGCCGACCGATCGATCGATAATGCTTCCCTGTTCACTAATTGTTTCACTGTCTACGCCATTATTTGCCGCCCGCTCCATTTCCCTATGCACAATCACCAAATTACTACTTTGAACATTAGTTAATTCATTACACGCTGGTGCTAACACACTGCTTACGTCTTCACTGTCATTTCTCAGTTTACTTTGGAGCCTAGTATTACGTTTTTCACACGCCATTATTGTCACAATATTTCACACGACAACACAGAAAAGCATAATTTGAAGAGCAAAAATAAGAGAACACATTAACATAGTACTGAAAATAATATCTAGTTAATTGCAGTTGCGAAATACTTGGTGCAAATCTACATGCGTGCCACAACTGTTTTACTGTACAACAATGAAAGACTGCAACTACAAAGGAGATTTTCTCTACAATTACGCGCTAGCAAGAAACAAAAGCTACACTAATTACACAAACTACAAGAAAAAATCAGAAGATTCCAGTGAGGTATCCTGGCAGGGTCGACATATGAAACGTTCCCTTTTTGAAGAATTATACAAGACTGTACTTTAACTAACACACAATATTTTTTAGCGCAACGCAATTTGACTTTGAATAATCCCTACAAAAGAATGGCCCTGTCTAATATTAACCTATACGTTTCACAAATCACTTACCTCCCAAAAATCTTCGTTACTCGAACTACTGCAATACAGCGAGCGCCACTACTGCCAGCTAAATAAAAGATTCAAACTAAGGAAGGCACTAACTACTGATAGCCATAGTTAGCAAATGAAAGATTTTAATAGAGAACAAACACTGTATTTACCTTAATAGTCATATTATATATAGCAGTTCATGACAGTCTTACAAATTTCAAAACTCCGCCATCTCTCTCCCCACATCCATCACTGCTGGCGGCTCACCTCCAACTGCCCAACGCTACGCGCTGTTCACATCCAGCTGCCGCTGCCCAACACTACAATGGCAGACAACAATGCAAACTAGCCACAGACTGCACACAGCACAGCCAGTGATTTTCATAAAGAGCGCTACGTGGCGTTACCAATAATAAAACCTAAACATCCTACTTACACATCATCCTTGTCGGACAGAGACACATAATTCCCGTCTCCAATGAAACGTAGTGAAGGACAGTCGTTGCCCAACGAGCCCGTATGAAACACATTACATACATGAAGGATCAGCTGCAGCGTAGTAAAAAAAAAAAATATGACAGCTTTCGAATAAGACTGCAGCATGCATAAGAAAAACTACAGATGTTAAAGGGAGGATAAGGCGCACTTTTTACAGAAATTAGTGTTAGCGCTTTTCAAAGGTGCTCGGTACAATTTACAGGATGTTCATGATTGTGACCTACTACGACACGCACATCAAACTGCGCGCGACATAGATGAGAGTTATTTCAAGGAAAACAGGTGATGGTTGCGTAACATCAAACAGTGCTACAGAAGTGGAAGACGTAAGACTAACAAATTTCAAACAAAGCGTCAACTTGATTATGCTCAGCAAACTGCTGGATCGGCACGAAAGTTAGTAGCTGAGATAAACAAACTTATCCCATTGTTCAGTAAAGAATTTGTTTTCAACTCCGACTAATCGGAATTCGAAGAGGAAAGGCGTATGAAACAAACGCTGGAGGTTAGAGATATCAAGAGAGTTGCATCAAGATCAACTCACATCAATGCATTCACGCATTCATATACAATTACGGCGACTATTAATCTGGGTGATAAATTGGCTGGAAAGTCATTTATTCTGCTGCGAGAAGTTGAAGCTGCTCTGCCCCTACAATTCTTTCTCGTGTGCGTGATCTTGCAAGAGCAGTAGGGAATAGTTGCGTCACAGCAAGCAAGAGTGGGAAAATGGGCTTAGGATAACTACAACTGTGCTACGAGTATTGCTTTTGGCCAATAGCTGGTCAAAATAATTTGCCTTTGCCTATTTCCTGGTCTGCGTATAAAAACATGCACCTCTAGAGCAAACTATCCCTCCTGAAAAATGTGTAGCGTTGAAATTCGTATCGTGACCCTCTGGGCATTTGTTTTCCCGTGCCTACAAAACAAATTATAGCACTATCTGCAGCTACGCCTTAAAGGATAGCCAGTTTCAAGACAGACTGTTTCGCAATTGGTTGCATGACATCACATTCAATCAGTTCTAATCACCCCGCTACGCCCGTATGGTTCCACATGCATTTGTTAAGACTGGATACCTAGCTGAATGTCCTGCACGCTTTGTAACTCTCAAGGAGTTCGCCTTCGATCTTGATGGTGCGAAACTTTGTGATCACTGTGACGAACCATTTTTCATTTGGTGTACATGGTGAAATTAATGGTTTGTTTCGAACAATTCCTGAACGTCAACGATGTCCACGCATTCTCTGTCGCCCTGCTGATGCGTATGATGAGCCATTAGAAGCTATATTTTTCTATCAAAATTTTTAACACTACTCTTTAAATTGAGCCTTACTAAAAGTTTAACTTGCGACCTAGTACTCAAGGGATTCCGTGTAAGATTTGAGATAATTCTTTAGAGCCACCCTTAATGCTCAGATGTCCTAAAAGGGTAAGTTTCAGGGTCATAATAGCCACCACAGTGGCCATAGTCACTAATACTCGGTCACCAAGATGTATACGGTTCGAGTACAGACATTAGAGAACTTGAGTATAAAATGTATTGGACTGACAAGGAAACAGACATGGGAGAAAAGTTACACATTGCCAAAATTATTTTGTTTTATTTGTTTCTATTTTTACGTATGGCCTGCACTCTAGAACCAACAGCAGGCCGTCTTTCACAGTTATTATTATTATTGTTGTAATCAACATTACAGTAACAAAACTGTATCCTCCTTTTGTAAACATTACAGTGTACAGTCTCAAAACATATCACATCGTCACACTGCTTAACTTTTAAAAAGAAGATGAAGAGTTAATCAATGGACTGAATAGGAAACGATTAGAAAGAAGGAGGGGTGACAGCTTGGGAGGAGGTAATGAAATTGAAAAAAATAAAGAGACTATGTAACAAGAAACATAGCTGACCAGTCGGCTTCAAACCTGACAGAAATTGCTTCCATCATTGAATTCAGGTTTTCTAGAGAGCTCAGTGAAGAGAGCAGCATGAAACGACGTTTGGAGTCGGGTACCTTGGGAAAGAGAATTTCTGACAGTGGTACTTAAATACTCACGTCTTCCAGGTGTCAAATATCAGAAAACACAGTAATTGCCTGGAGACATGCAGTGTGGTCAGGAAAGTCCCCATTTCCTCGGTTTTCGAACGGTGCAAGGCGTCGGGAACACCGTTGGCCCAATGAGGGGTTTGTCTCGCATTTTAGGGGAGGGGGGAGGTGCAGTTCACACCGTAAGTGTTTCTGTGATTTTTTTAGGTGTTTTTTGTGCCATGTCTTGACCCACTCAATCAAGTTTTCACGAAAATAAACCAGGATATTAATTTCAATATTTTAGGAGAACAAGTATTGCCTTTTCTTGCACGTCAACATGATGAGTTTGCTGTGGACACTCCTGTCAAGTAAGTTGTCAACAGCCGTATTCGCATGACTGGTCTGACAAATATTCAGGCATCAAATCGCACCACTACTGACGCAGTCTTAATCCCAAAGAAAATATTTAGGACTGTCTGGGACAGCGGGTCAAACGTAGTAAGCGACATCCCTACAATTTCGTAGCTCTATGGGATCTAATAATCAATGTGTGCTTCAAATGGATATAGCATGCACGAAGAAACATTTGGACTCTCTTTTCGATGAATTTAGGGCACTATCGAGGCCTAAGGGAGGTATATTATGCCATACTTGCGTCATGTCTGCTCCTGGAGAAATCTGTTTTCTGTACATGTGCTTAGTTACTGTTAAGGAGTGCCGGGCAGGATGGAAAATTTCTGCTTTAAACAACGTAAAACGGCATTTTTTTTCAGAAACTATTTGGAAATTTGTGGTAAGGTCCTATGGGACCAAACTGCTGATGTCATCGGTCCCTAAGCTTACGCACTACTTAATTTAACTTACATTAAGGACAACACACACAACCATGCCCGAGGGAAGAATCGAACCTCCGACGGTCGGAGCCGCCCTTACCGTGACAAGACGACCAAGACCGCGCGGCTCAGAGCCTATTGGGAATAAAAATTTGAAAGAAATATGACTTGTAGGTTGTACATTTCTAACCAATTTAACGGAAGAATTACTAAAAGTATTAATTGGTTTTAAGATAGTAATTATTTTTGTATCAAATCGACATAAAATAAAAATGGTCTACAGTTTTCATTGTTCTAAGACTCTAACAGATTTCTTTGAGATTTAAAAAATAAGAAAACATCAGTGTTAAAGTACTCCATTGCGTATACCTAGTAATTTTGAACGAAGTCTCGCTAGTAGAAGTTGAGAAAAAGTACACTTTATCGGTAAAAAATACAACTCATGAAAAAGCATTAAAGTTGTCAATGCATCCCACTCCATATAATGGATTGTCTGCATCCTCTTGCATCTCATTTTACAATTTCCTTTTCCATGCTCGTCTGCACTGTCTTGCCCTTGTTCCAAGGTCTCTAACGGCTCTCTATGATGCCATAAGTCATTCTTTTTCTAAATTTAACATATGTTCCACAGCGAAACGACTAACAGTTTGCAGCAGGACTTTCAGTCTTTCACACGTTGCGACATTTCCTTCATTGGACGTTGCCAGTGCCTCAAAGAAACTAAAATGCAATATACTAATTGATACAAACATTAACTTGGAAGTCTGGCCTAGATAATGCTGTTGATGGACTCGTTAGGATTCTGGGTGCGGCCCTGAAGACATTTCGCCAATAATCTTATATCTGACAAATCTTTGAGAGTTGCTTTCAAGGCATCCATAATGACATAAGCTATAGCTGGCTTGTGAATAAATTTCTCACCACTTTTTCTGTGCTCTGTCTTATTTGTACCATGAATCAAATGCTGGAAGGTAAAGGCCATGAATGGATTTATCTTCTGTTGAAGAGAGGTGAAATAAAATTACTTATACAGATTTGCTCATATCTTTTACTCTACTAACATTCTTCCTGATGGCGGTGCTACAGTAATTTTCAGTTTTGTCTATGACATTTCCGTGAATCTATTCTTACCATCTAATCCTCAGCCATCATTCAATTTCTTTTCCTTGTATGCAGTTTTCAATCATCGCAGCCCCTACTCATTCGCTTTTGTACATGACCTATGTACTCCAGATTAGTGATATTTATTTTATTTATTTCAAAACTGAAGACCTTTTACTTGATGTCTTAAAACAGGTCTTGCATCTTAGAGTTTTCGTTTGTCAGCCTTTTTGTAGTTTTTTGTTAGTTTAGTTTTCATCTAGAACATTCGACAAAGAATAATGCTTTTGCAAAATAAAAATAATTTGAGGTTGAAATATAAATAAATTTTGTCGGTTTAAGAAAAAGTTAAAAAGATTATAGAATAGAGGAGAGATTTGTTACTGTTATTACTGATTTTACTGGTGATGATTACCTCGGAATGGTTTTTCGAGTTATTGAACGCCGGTCACAACAAAAAGTTTGGTTAGTAGTAGAGAAATAGTATTGATAAGTCTATGGGTTAACATTAGGTGCTCATCCGTGTAAAATATTTGGTGCTTTATTGGTTAGATCACCAGCATCTTACACTCATTTGCTGTTACATCTCGTCTTTCTCCTCCTCCTTTTCCTCTTCAGTGTCACTGTTTTCGCTGTCACTGTGAGTGTCGCTGTCTACCCTCTGGAGACTGTGTGTACGTTGCATGTCGGCATGTCTGTTATGACATGTCCACAGGTACTCGTCATGTGTTGTTTTTGAATTACTGTGTGTCAGTCGATTTAGCTGTGCCATTGTTATTTGTCTCTTATTGCTCTGTATATATGTATGTCTCTTTCTGTGTAGTCTAAGTGTAGCGTATGTCTATTGCTCGAGTATTGCCCGCAGAAGAAGACAGTGTTCCTGGGGTAAGTCCTTCAAATGTGTGTGAATTCCTAAGGGACCAAACTGCTGAAGTCATCGATCCCTAGAATTACACACTACTTAAACTAACTTTTGCTACGAACAAAACACACACACTCATGCCCGAGGGAGGATTCGAACTTCGGGCGGCAGGGACCACCCAATCAGTGACGTAGCGCCTCAAACCACGCGCCCACTCCGCGCAGCGGAAACTCCTTCTCCGCATGTGCAAGTGGGTGTCTGTTTCAGACTCACGCAGTTAAGGGCGTGGGATAAGGCTCGTGTCCCGTTAAGATATGTACCAGTCCGCGGCTGAGATTGATATGTTTCATTCTTAACCGTTCACTTATGTCAGGGATGGAGTCGTGCAGTTTACGTCCCTCATCACATACATCCCCCTGATCTTACCATTTATCCAAATTTTAGCTTTTAAGGTGACGTATCGTGTGTGTCGGTACACCAGTTCTTGTGTGTACCTTATCTAGTCTCCCCATCTTTAAGCAGTACCTTGCAGCTCTCTTTTTGACCATGATATTTATGGGACATATTCCGAGCACCACATACAGTGCATCCACTGATGTGGTGTCGACGTTTCCAGATAGACTAAGTAGGACACTTCTTTGCCCTCGTCTGACTGATGCTTTGTTGGTGACCATGTTCAGTCTGTAGATTAGATTAGATTAGATTAGATTAATACTAGTTCCATGTATCATGAATACGATATTTCGTAATGATGTGGAACGAGTCGAATTTTCCAATACATGACATAATTAGGTTAATTTAACAACATACTTAAGTTAATATAACAACTTTATTTTTTGTGTTTTTTTGTTTTTCTTTATTTTTTATTTTTTATTTTTTTTATTTTTTTTAATATTTTTGTTTTTTTTCTTTTTTTTCTTAATTTATATCTAAAAATTCCTCTATGGAGTAGAAGGAGTTGTCATTCAGAAATTCTTTTAATTACTTCTTAAATACTTGTTGGTTATCTGTCAGACTTTTGATACTATTTGGTAAGTGACCAAATACTTTAGTGCCAGTATAATTCACCCCTTTCTGTGCCAAAGTTAGATTTAATCTTGAATAGTGAAGGTCGTCCTTTCTCCTAGTATTGTAGTTATGCACACTGCTATTACTTTTGAATTGGGTTTGGTTGTTAATAACAAATTTCATAAGAGAGTATATATACTGAGAAGCTACTGTTAATATCCCTAGATCCTTAAATAAATGTCTGCAGGATGATCTTGGGTGGACTCCAGCTATTATTCTTATTACACGCTTTTGTGCAATAAATACTTTATTCCTCAGTGATGAATTACCCCAAAATATGATGCCATATGAAAGCAATGAGTGAAAATAGGCGTAGTAAGCTAATTTACTAAGATGTTTTATCACCAAAATTTGCAATGACCCTTATTGCATAAGTAGCTGAACTCAAACGTTAATCTCTCATCAATGGACATACCTAAAAATTTGGAATATTCTACCTTAGCTATATGCTTCTGATTAAGGTCTATATTTATTAATGGCGTCATACCATTCACTGTACGGAACTGTATGTACTGTGTCTTATCAAAATTCAGTGAGAGTCCATTTACAAGGAACCACTTAGTAATTTTCTGAAAGACAGTATTGACAATTTCATCAGTTAATTCTTGTTTCTCAGGTGTGATTACTATACTTGTATCATCAGCGAAGAGAACTAACTTTGCCTCTTCATGAATATAGAATGGCAAGTCATTAATATATAATAAGAACAACAAAGGACCCAAGACTGACCCTTGTGGAACCCCATTCTTGATAGTTCCCCAGTTTGAGGAATGTGCTGATCTTTGCATGTTACGAGAACTACTTATTTCAACTTTCTGTACTCTTCCAGTTAGGTACGAATTAAACCATTTGTGCACTGTCCCACTCATGCCACAATACTTGAGCTTGTCTAGCAGAATTTCATGATTTACACAATCAAAAGCCTTTGAGAGATCACAAAAAATCCCAATGGGTGGTGTTCTGTTATTCAGATCATTCAAAATTTGACTGGTGAAAGCATATATGGCATTTCCTGTTGAAAAACCCTTCTGGAAACCAAACTGACATTTTGTTAGTACTTCATTTTTACAGATATGTGAAGCTACTCTTGAATACATTACTTTCTCAAAAATTTTGGATAAAGCTGTTAGAAGGGAGATTGGACGGTAATTGTTGACATCAGATCTATCCCCCTTTTTATGCAAAAGTATAACAATAGCATATTTCAGTCTATCAGGGAAAATGCCCTGTTCCAGAGAGCTATTACACAGGTGGCTGAGAATCTTACTTATCTGTTGAGAACAAGCTTTTAGTATTTTGCTGGAAATGCCATCAATTCCATGTGAGTTTTTGCTTTTAAGCAAGTTTATTATTTTCCTAATTTCAGAGGGAGAAGTGGGTGAGATTTCAATTGTATTAAATTGCATAGATATGGCCTCTTCCATTAACAGCCTAGCATCTTCTAATGAACACCTGGATCCTACTATATCCACAACATTTAGAAAACGATTATTAAAAATATTTTCAACTTCTGACTTTTTGTTCGTAAAGTTTTCATTCAATTTGATGGTAATACTGTCTTCCTCTGCTCTTGGTTGACCTGTTTCTCTTTTAATAATATTCCAAATTGTTTTAATTTTATTATCAGAGTTGCTGATTTCAGACATGATACACATACTCCTGGATTTTTTAATAACTTTTCTTAATATAACACAGTAGTTTTTATAATTTTTGATAGTTTCTGGGTCACTACTCTTTCTTGCTGTCAGATACATTTCCCTTTTCCGGTTACAAGATATTTTTATACCCTTAGTAAGCCATGGTTTGTTACAAGGTTTCTTACGAGTATATTTAACTATTTTCTTGGGGAAGCAGTTTTCAAATGCATTTACAAAAATGTCATGAAATAAATTATATTTTAAATTGGCATCAGGTTCACGGTACACCTCATCCCAGTCTAACTGCTGTAGGCTTTCCCTGAAATTTGCAATTGTTAAATTGTTGACTGAACGTACTACTTTGAAGGACTGTTTAGTATTGCTGAATGGAGCTATGTCATATATTGTAACTATCTGTGCACCATGATCAGAAAGACCATTCTCAACAGGCTGAGCATTTATCTGGTTAAACTTATCTTGGTCTATAAAGATGTTATCTATCAGTGAGCTGCTATCCTTTACCACCCGAGTAGGAAAATCAATAACGGGTGTCAAATTGAAAGAACAGAGTAATACTTCAAGGTCATTTTTCCTATTACCCTCTTTCAGAGAATCTACATTGAAGTCCCCACAAATAATAATTTGCTTCCCCCTGTCTGACAGATAGCACAAGAAGGAGTCCAAATTTTTCAGAAATAGATGAAAATTTCCTGATGGGGACCTATATACAGTTACAATTATAAATGTGCCTTTATTTAATTTAAGCTCACAGGCACATGCTTCTATATGTTTCTCTACACAAAACTTTTTTGTTTCTATACTTTTTGCACAATGATAACTTTTGACATATATGGCAACTCCTCCTTTCTCCATATTTTCTCTCATTACATGTGCAGAGAGCTTATAACCACTTACATTTACCTTACCCATATCAGTAACAATGTGATGCTCAGACAGGCATAGTATATCTATTTCATTCTCAGCTTCTAAATCTTCCAAACAAACCAGAAGCTCATCTACTTTATTCTTTAAACTCCCAATATTTTGATGAAATATACTTACATTATTTTTAATTACACTTTTATGAGAACCTTTCCTTATTCTAACATTTGCAGTACTCTCCTGTCTGAGTTTCTCATTGTGCTTAGGCCTAGTTCCTATACCAGTGGTCACATGGTGTTCAGAGAGGCAGATTATGTCAATTGGGTTGGGTGACTTTAGTTCATCAATGCAATTACCTAGGACTGAGATACAACTTGGTGGAGATAAAATTTCTGGTGATTGGTGAAAATTTATAATTGATAGCTGTGATTGGTGATCCAATGTGCTAGAATTGTGCTGTTGAATTTCTTTCCTAAACTGAAGATTTGTTTCAATCCTGACCTCTCGTAGAACTTGACATCTTTCTGTCTTACCTATCCTAAAAAAGATGCTGCTCCAACACCTGTAACCACTGGTATTTTACCATTCATGGCAGTGCCTCCCCCCCTTAAATTTCCTGCTATTACCCCAGCCAGTTTCCCCTTCCCTTTCCTGTTGAGATGTAGGCCGTGCCTGGTATAGTCCCACCTACTGAGATAATCAACAGGAACTACACCAATATGAGCCCCCGCACCCGACACAAGCAGCCGTTCCAACTCCAAATTAACTCTCCCAACAGAAGAGTTCAAATGAGGCCGGTCATGGCGTCTCAGGACAGATACAAATTCAACATTGGTGTGTCTCGATGCCGACGCAATCTTTACCAGGTCACACTCTATACTGTACCCAGGATCTCTGTCGATGCTGTTCCCTGGCCCTCCCACAATAACCACGGTGTCTTCCCTGGTAAATCCTTTACAGAGTGAACCTAAATCCTCTGTCACCTGATCCAGACTAGCACTTGGTTTGAAAAAATTTGTGACCTGGTATTCTGGTCCTAATTCCTCCTGCAGAAGTTGGCCTACACCTCTGGCATGAGAACTGCCTAACAACAAAACTTTCTTCCTTTTCGATGACTTTCCTACATTCTTTTTCAATTTCCTATTGAAAGTTTGTTGTGTCCTGTCTACACCTACCTCTGCTTGAGGCTCATCAGTTTCTAACTGAAGCAACAGGTCAAACTTATTTTTGACATTCAGACTTAGTTCTAGGCCTGTTCCTTCTGCTACCTGTTGCCACTTCCCACCTCTCTTTGCCCTTCTCCCTCCTTAACCTGTCCAGATCTTCCCTAGCCTGATCTAGCTCAGCCTGAAGGGCAGCAATTTTCCCCTCCTGTTCCACTATCTTCCTATCTCTGCTGCAAATCCTACATAACCACTGATGAGCCTGATCCACTTTCCCAACACCCACGCCACTGCAGTCCCCCCAGTGAAAAAAACTACTGCATCCATCATACCAAACCCCGGAACTAACAATTCTACGGCAAGTCAGGCACTTCTCACTCATGGCAAAAATAATACTTTAGCTAGAATAAATCAATTAAATTAGCGAAAATCAAAAAAGACGTTACAAGAATTAAGCCTATTCACAAATGTATATAAGCAAGTTTCTGATTTAAAATTCCGCTGGTTTTCTGAGATTTATATTAAAACAATGAAGGTATACGCTATTTATTATATATTTCACTCGATGGAATGAAAAAAGGGCAATTAAACGAGATACTTTAACTTTGATTCTCCAAAAACGTTACGAGAATAGGCCTATAAACAAATGTATATAGGCAAGTTTCTGATATAAAGTTACGCTGTTTTTCTGAAATCTGTATTAAGACAATGAAGTTATACGCTATTTACGGTAGTTTACTTATTTGTTACCGAGAAACTAGTTAAATTACCTTGAAACAAGAAACAAACACGTTTACAAAATTTGAGCCTAAGCACGACTTCGCGAAGTTACGATCTTTTCGTGTTTTCTGAAAAAATACGCAAATAAAAGTCAAACCTTTAACGGCAAGACTAAACGATACACTAATGCACGTATTTAATTTGTTGTCAGCGTTAAACTAAATTATATTCCTGTCTAAATCACTTAACTTTCTGGAAATGGTTTCTGGCGTCACTTACTCGGCGGCCATCTTGGACTCGCTATGTGCAAGTGTGTGCAAGTGCTAGCTGCAAAGATGAATATTGATTCGAAGAGCACACAGTGGTATGTTCGTATGACTGGTAGAGGTAGTCGCACTGTTTCTAATGTAGCCTCACCAATTTATGCAGTATTTTCTCAGCTTAGTCTGCTGTTAGCTTTATGCTTTCGTGGAACAATTTCCCATTTATGTGTACCCCAAGATAACACGTAACATGTGTTCGTTTGATGTTTGTCTGCCTTATTTTAACGGCAGGATTCCTTATGAGAGATCCATTCAGTAATTTATATGTTGTTTTGTTTTTTGCTATCCTGAGCTTGCCGCGCGGGATTAGCCGAGCGGTCTCAGGCGCAGCAGTCATGGACTGTGCGGCTGCTCCCGGCGCAGGTTCGAGTCCTCCCTCGGGTATGGGTGTGTGTGTTTGTCCTTAGGATAATTTAGGTTAAGTAGTGTGTAAGCTTGGGGACTGATGACCTTAGCAGTTAAGTGCCATAAGATTTCACACACATTTGAACATTTTTTGAACATCCTGAGTTTGTTGTTGTGACACCACTGTGTGACTGTTTGTAGTATCCCAATCTTCTAGCTGGGCTCTATTGTTTGCTATGACTATGACTACAAATAATACGTCATCTGTGTGGCCCATCCGGAAGTAGTAGGAGGGGTTCGATTGCTATGTCCTGGAAGATTTGGCCGCAGATCGCCCCTTGAGGATGGCCTTTGGTAATTCTTTTAATTACTTTCCGGCTGTCCATCTGAAATTCGATCTCTCGGTCTTTACAGTAGCTAGGAAACTATTGTACAGTGACTGCGGTACCTCCAGATGCCTTAACCTTTGAAACACTGCGGGCAACCAGAGGTTATCGAATGCCCCGGCAGTGTCAATCATTATTGCTGTGGAGTATTTCTGTGATGTAGTATTAACTGCGTTTGGGGTATGGTTTATGGCATCATATACTGATCTGCCGGTTCTGAAGCAGAACTGACGTTGGCTCATGCGCCTGAGATCTCTGTGGTTTTGCAAGCGGTTACACAGTAGCTTCTCCTGAATCTTTGCTAGGACGTTCATTATGCAATTGGCCTGTAAATCTTTGGATATGACGGATCCCTGTCTGCTGATTTCTTAATAATCACGTTGTTAAGAAGAGGGTGATCTGCGGTGCTAGTTTTCCCAGTGTTTGTTTTTGAGCTCTAAGTTTGCTAGCGGAACCTCTTCTTGTGACAAAGGCTATATGATTGTTGCAGTATTGTATGGTATGTGTAGGTCTTCTCTTGGTGTTGTATGGGATTGTGTGTCTGTATCGATGACGTCGTCAGGGAGCAGTTTATACAGCAGAAACTCCGTTGTATTTCTTCATGCCCTCGTCATCATGCGTGTGTTCATCCTGGCTTAGTGCTCCATGAACTGGTAGGGATTTTATCTTCTGTCAGTATTTTGTACGGTTCCCCCATAAACAGGATGTTTATAAATTAATATCGGGCTTTTAACGCTTTATAATATTTTATTACATTAAACTTACAGTTATAAATGATATGTCAAATTAAAGAGCAACTCAGTTTTACCAAGAACCTTATAAATGTTCACTGGCATAGCGAAGTACGCGACTGGTTGAACTTCACTGTACTCAAGCGCTGGATAGGCCGCAAGGGGCCCAATGACAGGGCTTGCTTTGCATGGGCTCCACGTTCACCCGACCTAACGCCATGCGATTTTTTCCTTTGGGGATTCATCAAGGACCACGTGTAGATGCCACCTCTACCAGCAGACATCCCTGAATTAAGAAACCGGACTGAAGCAGCTGTTGCTACAATCACTGGAGGCGCACTTATCAACGTTTGGGAACAACTCGGCTGTAGACTAGATGTGCACCGTGTGACAAATGGTTCTCACATTGAACATTTATAAGGTTCTTGGTACAAATGTTTGAGTTGCTCTTACATTTGACATATCACTTATAACTGTAAGATTAATACAATAAATATTATGAAGCATTGAGATCGCGATTTTTATTTATAAACACCCTGTATTTTGTCCTCTTTGTTTAGAGATAATTACATTTTTTCCATATGGCTTCTCTTCCTCAACTGCTTTTAGAGATCTTGAATCCCCATACCCTAAATTCATACCCCTGGTGATTCAAAATATCAAATTTCATTCTGAGAACTGTCAAGTGGGTCACGCCCGCACAGTGTTTTCTTGAAATGAATGAATAGGCAGAACTAAGGCAATTGTGTACACGTATTTTATATCACTGGAAACGCGCCGTAGATTAAAGTGAACAAGGAAACAAAAATTGAAAATCTCAAAATTTCAACCTGTCTGTTTCCCCTTAAGATGAGCGACATGCGGGACGTACGAAATTCTTTCCATTTGCAGAGGTGAGCACTGCCTCGATCTCTCGTAGATAGCAGTGCCAGTCGAATCTACACCTGTCAGAGTTCGACGCTGTAAGGAAGGTGAACAGATTAGGTACTTTTTTTTACTGAGAAGGTTAACAAAATATGAGGCCACTGGGGGCTGACAGCCGTGATTTCTTCTGCACCAATGGGGTCAATTTGACTTGCATCAACAGGAAAAAGACGGGACAAGACGTCGGCGACAGCAGGGGACGCTGGTGGACGGTGGGCGTGCGGACAGCACCTTGCAGTCGGTCGGACGCAGCGGTACGAGAGCGGCAGGCCGGCGGCACGTTGTCGTTAATACGTCACGTGGGCCGGCACGTACTGCGCTACATGTGCAATCGAAAAACACGGTGGCGGCGCTGGGCGCGGCTCCGCCGGGCTCCATCAAATTACGCCGCAACGGCGGAAAAACAGCGCGGGCTGGTGCCGCCCCCGCCACTGCGCCTGCGCCGCCGCCCGCCGCCCGCCGCCCGCCGCCCGCCGCCCCCACCGCTCCCGCCGCCACCAGCGCGCCCGTTGCTTTTTCACGAGATTTTACCGCTGACGCGCGCGGCCGTGGCGCTGTTCTGGCGCGTGTTTTTGCGCGGAACCGGCGCGCAGCCGTGTCGGCAGGCTGCGCCGCGCCTCCATAATGCACCAGCCGGGGGACAGAAGTATGCCCTGAAAAGTTGATCGCCCGCTCTTGGGTCCGCGGGAGTTTGTCGCCGTGTCCACGGCCTGCGCTCATCAACCAGCAATGGCTTACTCAATCATGCAAGCCACCCGCGCGCACACCCGCCATTTTTTTTCTTTTTTTCGGTCTTCTTCGTTTTTTTTTCCCCGAGAAGCTACGCATTGCTGGCGCTCGCCCGACATTACTCGTTAATTCGCGTCGGCGGAGGGTGCCCGTATGACGGACAGCCCGCCGCCGGCCGGTGCCTCCGCGGTAAGCCCGGCGCCCTGGCTCTGACGCGACAAGCGAAACTCTTTTGTCCCGGCGCAGCCGCTGAAGAATTGATTGCCGGCACCCGCCAATCAGTGGTCGAGCTGCCGCCCTCTGCAGGGAAAGGTTATATTTCCACCCTCATCATTCATTAACCTTCGTCTAGACGCACGCGTGTTGTCGTCTGCCAGAGGGAATCAAACGGAATGTCGGTAGCCGTGACTTTACACACTCACTCAGTTTCCTTCTGCCGATCCGGTCACTTACCACAGTTGTTCCTGGCGCCCGAGGCTCTCAGCTACGGGAAACTGAATGTATACGCAATCCACTGAGGTTTGTTTCCAACAGCTACGTTTAACTGTAAGTTTTTCAGTGCATACAGGGCCACAACGGGATGAATGAGCGTATGGCATTGGTGGCCGGGAGTCCCCTCGCGGGGCGGCTCGGCCACCGCTCCACAAGTTCTTTAATGCCACTACGGCGACTTGCGAGTGAATGTGAATGAAATGATGATGAAAGACACACAACACCCAGTCATCTCGAGACAGAGAAAATCCCTGACCCCGCCGGGTATCGAACCCGGGACCCCGTCGCGGGAACCGAGAACACTATCGCAAGATGATGCAAGTATAGTCTTTCTAACATGGGGAATACAGAATTCCATATACAGATACCCCTGTTCCTCTCTTTTGTCCTCTCTTCCTTCCACACTTCTGTTACCTTCTAAACAAACCCCTCCCGCCTTCCCCCCACACAAACCTCTCAGGAAAGCAAATATTACTGTACAGGCATAATAGTTCATTTCTCGATTATAGAGGCGTTAAATTGTACGGAATCGCACATTCGACCTAGCTGGTGAAGTCTACCGTTGATGACGTTCTTTTGAACAGTGTTTGCAAAAAAATGGCTCTGAGCACTATGCGACTCAACTGCTGTGGTCATCAGTCCCCTAGAACTTAGAACTTCTTAAACCTAACTAACCTAAGGACATCACACACATCCATGCCCGAGGCAGGATTCGAACCTGCGACCGTAGCGGTCGCAGTATTTGCACCGTTTTCGGGCACACGACGTATATTTCATGATGTATTTATATTTTTGCTAGTTTCTGACCTAAATAGTTCTTTCTGTTCATCTAATCATAAATACTTCTTCTCCCAACCCGCTCCATGACACAGCAACCTTTTATAAAATTCCGATTCTGAAAACATAAGTAAGAAAACTTCAAAAACATACAGATCCTAACAAATTCAGAGCCATTTGAACCTTTTTTTTTCTTGCCCCCATGCCATAGAACCATTCACTGCAACTGCCTAGTCTCTTCCAGCAGACACTATTACTGTCGGTTCTCTCTTATTTCAGGTGTCCGCTTGTTACTTTAAAATGCTGTTGGCACGCTTCAGAGTTTTTAACATAATAAAATCATCGTTATATTCTTTCTTATTGTTTTTTCTTTCCTTTTTCATAAACAATTTATTCCGATCTTCTATTACTCCATCTCCTCCTACTTCCCCACCGATTTTTCAAACCATTCAACTGATATTCAGCGTTCTTCTGTAGCAATACATTTCAGAAGCTTCCATCCCGTTCTTGTCTCAACTGCTTATTATCTACGTTTCACACCTTGCAAAGCTACTTTTCACAAATACCTTCAGAAAAGGCTGCTTAACATTTAAATTTTTACTATATTTTAATAAATTCTTTTTCTATAATGCTTTTCTTGCTAGTGCCAGTCTGTATTTTTATTTTACAGCCTCTCAAATTAGGCCATCATCAGTTCTTTTCCTGCCCAAATGGCAGAAATCATCTGCTACTTTTAATCTCATTTCCTAATCTGATTCCCTATTCTTCGTCTGATTAAATCCGGTTACATTCCATTACCCTCGTTTTACTTTTCTTGACGTTCGTCCTACAACCCACTGTCAAGGCACTATGCACTTCCTTCAGCCGGTCTTGCAAGTCGTTTGCTGACCCTGACGGAATTATAGAGTCATCGGCATACCTCCAAGTTTTAATTTCTCTTCCTGATCTTAATTCCTTCTCAAAATATTTCTTTGGTTACCTTCACTGCTTGGTTAAAGTACACATCAGATAACACAGGGCTTAGGCTACAGTTTTGTCTCACTCCCTTCTCAACCACTACTTCCCTCTCATGTACTTCAACTCTTGCAACGTCAGTCTGGTTTCTGCACAGCTCTCTTTATCTTTGCTGTCTTCAGAATTTCAAAGTCAGCTTTGTCAAAAGCTTTCCCCCAGTCTACAAAAGCCGTAAACGTAGGTTCGCCTTTTTTCAACGTATCTTCTAAGATACGTTGTAGGGTCAGTACTGCCTCACGTGTTCGTACATTTTCAAGAAACCTAAACTGATCTTCCTTGAGATCGGCTTTTACTAGGTTTTCGCATTCTTTTGTCTACAACTCGTGTTAGTATTTTACAATCATGACCTATTAATGATGCTGTGGGATTCACAGCTGTGAGCACCTCCTTTCTTTGCAACTGGAATTATTGCATTCTTGCTGAAGTCTGAGGGTACTACTCCTGTCTATATATTTTGCTAACTACTTAGAATAGTTTTGTCTTGGCTGGCGCTCCCATGGATCTCAATAACTCTGACGGAGTGACATCTACTCTTGAGACTTTGTTTTCAGTTTGGCCCTTCAGTGCTCTATCAAATGCTTATCACAGTACCACATCTCAGACTTACCTTCATTTACTTCTTCATCCCTTTCTTTCATATTGTAATCAGGATCAAATTTTCCTTGTATAGTCTTCTATATATTCCTTCCCACTCTCAGTTTTTCCTTCTTTGCTCACTAAACTATACCTCAACGAAAATCTAAAACCGTACTATAGCATATAACACGCATAAAACACTGAAATCGGAGAAATAGACGTATAGTGAGTACAGGACAGCTGGACCACTAAATGAGTTGGACCAATGGCGTATTTTGTAATTGCGCGCCGCGGGGGATTAGCCGAGCGGTCTTAGGGCGCTGCAGTCATGGACTGTGTGGCTGGTCCCGGCGGAGGTTCGAGTCCTCCCTCGGACATGGGTGTGTGTGTTTGTCCTTAGGACAATTTAGGTTAAGTGGTGTGTAAGTTTAGGGACTGATGACCTTAGCAGTTAACTTCATAAGATTTCAGACACATTTGAACATTTTTTTTGTAATTGCGCCGCTATAGAGAAACTCCCGCTGTTTGCGAGGAGGCTGGAAGTGCTCCTCTTAAGGTATACTGGAAATGTTACGTTGATGATATTCGTGCTCCGACCAACTAGCGGTAATATTATCTGATGAGGAAAAAATCTGTACTGCCGCACTGTATTCACGCAGAGTGCGTATCAATCATACCGAACAGTTCAAATAATTATATGCTCCACGACGTGTACGAGCACAGCTACCCGTAGTTGCACACCAATGGCTATCCTTGTACTAATTATGGCTACAGTCCATGTACGGCAGTAGTTTCTCCCATGAAGTTTTCATTTTACGTAAGCTTAATAGTTCGAGTCGGTGCAATAACCGCTAACGCGGCAAAGAATATATATGCATGCTGCGCTCTGTAATTAATCTATGTCGTCGCACAGTTAAATATTTCACAAACACACAATATTAAATGGGTTAAAAGAAACGCCACACAGTAAATTCACTTTATGCTGGTTTATTCTATACTATTCACGTTCTGTTTTTATATTAAGGAAGTAACTTTTCTCTAAGTTGGGTGGAATTAGTTACGTTTCCGTCAAAAGAGTTTGTAACAAGATCCAGATTTCATTTGCTGCTTTAACGAAATTTCAGTACTTTATCACAATTCAATACGAATGTACACTTCCCATGTCGGTAAATTGCTAATAGTGTATTACTTTGGGGTAAAGTTCAGTCTTCCCTGTATGATAATCAATTTAAGACAAGTTCGGATCTTTTCCTCCCTTGGCTTTACGTAATGATATATTAAGGGTTGCTGATCTACTTATTTCGAGTTTAATGATTCCTAGCAGATTGCGAAATTTCCAAAAATGCACAAAAACAATATCGTCGCGCCCACGTACAAGAGCATACGTTGAGATAGGACTGATCCAGCAAGCGCTAGCAGCGCATTTACAATGTATGACTTTTTTCTTATGTATTACGCGGTGTCCTCAAAGAGACTCACAAGGAGTATTCTTTGAGTTCACTCGTTTTATTTCATAATCTATAAGTACACTACTTTACGATCTACTATCATTTTAATTTGAATGGATTCTATTTCTTTCCTTTCCCTTTTTAAAACGTTAAGTCAAGTAGGCCTATTTCTTTTCTATATATACCTACTCAGGTGATGCTATTCCAGTGGGACTTGAAATTTGGATCTTGGATTCTGGAACTTTTATTGGGTGTCGGGTACTATTTTATATTTTCAATTTTGCGTCCAAAGGAAGCGGCGTTACAAGGTTCTTTTGTGAACAAACGTGACGCATAAGTCTTGCTGCCATTTTCATGTCAGTTCTGGAGAAAAATCGCATTCTCTGTTCTGACAAGCCGAAAATTTTTATGGTGTAGTTACGTAATTTTAATATTTAGGCTTAATCTACACATTACAGATGCAGTTTATTTCCTGTGAGCTTGACAAACGTGTAGGCATGAAACTAATATGTCCACCGAGTTTACTACCTGCAGATAAAAGTCGAGTGTTATTTGGGAGAGATGGGCTACTTGATTTAATGTGACCTAGATGGAGCACAATCAAATTTAGCTCCAAAGCATGTGGAATACCACTGAACATGGCTTCAGCCCCAGACTAAGCTTATCTGTAGGAAGATACGTCTGTGCCAACAAATGGACGAGCGGAATCTCATACTCCGGCAAACCAACCATCACAAAGCTCATCAAAAGAGCAGAATTATTTGCACAAGTCAAAACTCTTCACGGACACAACTTCGGACTTCACTGCTACTAAACGTAAAGATTATCAGTTCAAAACTGACTACTCCTAAGACAACACAGACAAAACTTCTAAAGGAAGTCTCACCCCTTCCTTCTCTTGATAAAACCACGAATTTTAAGAGGGAGACAGCAGTTGTTCACAAAGGGCTAAACTCTGTTGAGACTATGGAAACTGTAAAGAAAGAGAAGGATAATAAACGGAACGTAAACGGAAAAGGGACACAAAACGATCACCAAAGGGAAATACAAGCGAAGAGAAAAACAGGCTGAAGAAGCTAAAAAAGAAAAATACTGCAAATACCAGAATTTGTTCATCAGATGCACGCTTTCTGAAAGATTACGGAAATGGGATGAAGATGAATGTGTTGGGTACTGTGAAATCTATTACGAAACTAATAAAACCGACAGTTGGGTTCAGTGTGTTACCTCTTCAGGATGGTCACATGAAGGTTGTTCAATATTTAATAGTAAGTGTAGTTGCTGTGGTGAGAGATGGACAGGATAGTGCTTGAACAAGCCAACAGTTCATTGGAAACCCCAATGTTCAATCAAGTTTTACAATAGGCAGATAAAACCGTTTTGGACTAAAAACTTAATATCATAATTCTTTATTTATTGCAACATATTCCAAACAAATATATGTAATTTAATTCAGTATTTTCTTTATGTATAGCCCTTTCTATATCGTCCATTTCTCCCAGTACACCGATCCCTCTCACCCATACACCTATGGATGACGTGGACCACTCATGCATATTTTCATTTTATCCTATCTCCTGGATTTTACGTGGCAGTGCCTGTTATACGCTACTTAGGTATAAATTACAGTTTATAAGAACACGCTGCCTGAAGCAGAAAAAAAGGTTGGAAAACACACAAATTTTATGAAGAAAGAAAGTGATCCAACTGTCCCGGAAATACCCGTATAAACTGGCCTTTCACAACATAATGGAGAGAATAATTTTATCTGCGTTCTGCGTGCATATTGTGAGATGACAGGCACGACTAATGCAAGCAAGGTTGTCTGAAGGCATAAATAGGGATACAAGCGGGCAAAGCTCCCCCCAAGGTCGCCTGTTAGAGCTGTCCGATTTCAGTGGACGGCGACAAAGGCAGCATTTAACCAGCTCAAACGAAAGGCAGGGCCATACCTTTCATTAAGTAAATAAAATTTCAATAATGAGCCAGAATATTGATTCCAGTGATTCACAAACTAGTTTAAGTAAATTTTACCTGGATAAAAATTAGTATAACGGTCATATGTGGTCAGATATTGCATGGCAACTTACAGACGTAAAACTTGTCTTCCGTTTAAATAGTTAATTAAGAATAATGCTGATGTTCACTGATTAATCGTAATAATATTCAAATAAACTCCAAAATATTCCAGACAAAAAGCAGCGACACACAAGCTAGTGAAATTATTACGCAGATTTTTACATTATTTTGCAGATTTATACGCTTGCAGTAGCAATAAGTTTTTATTTTATTAAAAAGTTCACCGGAGTTGGACTAGGTTGCATCCAAGATTTCCCAGTTAGTCTCGAAGAAATTGCCACTTGTAACATCTCAGAGTAACGAATACGTAAGTGCGAATTGTCTGATTTATGTCTACAGTGTATAGTTTGAGTAGTAGTTTATACAATAAATGCATCTTTGTTATTTTGCTAAGGACGCATTGGCGGCTATGACATGACGGTAGCGGATATATTGATCAGCAATTTGTTGCTTGCTCTAGACGTGACAGAACCTGTGGCAGTCAGCGGAACTTAATGAATTTAGGACGTGTGAGCTGCTTCTAAAATATTCAAAAAGGGAGTTCGCGTATGATCGCCTTCTTTTCTGTTGTATAGTTTGCACGTTCTAGGTCTGAACAACAGCAAGGATTACAGGACTTGCCAAATCTGAGCACTATGGGACTTAACATCTGAGGTCATCAGCCCCCTACACTTACAGCTACTTAAACCTAACTAACCTAAGGACAACACACACATCCATGCCCGAGGCAGGATTCGAAGCTCCGACCATAGCAGCAGCTCGGTTCCGGACTGTAGCGCCCTGAACCTCTCGGCCACAGCAGCTTGCTTGCCAGATCTGTGCATTAGTTCGAAGACTCATAGCATCTTCCGTGTTTACTTTAACGGAATTTGATTATTTCATGGTACTCCGTCAGTGATCACAACTTCCGGTCAACGAATAGCAATTACAACTCAAGCACTGAACTGTTGATAACAAGAAAAGCTTGCCAATCTGATATTGCACTCCCAGTTCGCGCAAGCGAGTGAAATAAGATTACACTACAGCAACAATGCATCGAGGGTGATTATTTTCTTCCACATGTGTACTGCCCGGAATTGGATCAATATCTGGGAAATTTGGAAGAGTAAGCCTACGATCCGACCAGTGTGTGGCTGTTCCATAGATGCAAACCAAGCCAACGACCTCTAATACCGTCCTCACGTTTTCTTCCGTCCATTCAGAATACACCTATACGGTACTGGTAATTGTTCAGTCAAAGACCGTGTAGATCGCCGCGTTTTATTTGCGCTCACCAACTGACAAATGACGAATTTTTCACAGGATTGCCAACACAGATTACAAGAAGAAATAAATAATAAATGCAGAATATATCGGAAAATTTTGTACTCAGTCGTACTACGTACAGCTGCCAGTTTAAAAGATCGCTAATATCTTTAAAAACTTTTGTCTTTAAAACTGTAGTGATAATTGGTACGCCGTATCGTATACTGAACACACATATAAATTTTAACGTGGATCAGTGGTACCTAGCCCTTCTGTCTGTTTAATTTAGGTTACTATGTATGAGAGAAGTTTCGTTGTTGACACGAACAGAATTGTCGTATTCGTGGAAATGCGTAACACACATACGATTACTTTACGTGGCTCAGTTTCTCCAATTTTTACGTTTAGTAGATCCTTCGCTGGGACAAAATCCATGCTAGTTTGTTTTTCAAACCAGTTCGGGATAGAATTAATGATGGTTCTGAACTGTTTACGAGCCAAAACATAACACGATTTATTACTTCCTTGGACATCGATGTTACTCTTTGTTACCCAAGCATGTCAAAAACCAAGAGTGCGTCGTTAACTCCAGGGGAAAAAGGAAAGCTAAATTGCTGATGAAACAACAACTCCAGTGAGCGAGGCTGGAAGAAGGCGTGTTGTAAAAAATATCCCCGTATTTTCAGAAGACTGTGTATTAGTAAATCAGGGAAACTACAGCAAATTTACATTAAAGTAGTCTTAAACACTTTAGCTTTTATATCATTCAGGAATGAAACAGTTAAACAAGCAGAAGCTGCTGTATCAATAACATTTGCTGCGAAAAGTTCCAATAGTAGCTTATCATCAGGGCGACGTAGTATTACACACATCAAAAAAAGTTTTGCATCACCTCGGTTCCGAGAGTTCCGGAACCTGTACAGAAAATTCGAATAGAGATCAACATAAACGTCATTTCCGCCCGTTTTATTGCTCATGAAAACCACATATTGCATGTTGTACCACCATACAGAGAGACCTTCAGAGGTGGTGGTCCAGACTGCTGTATAAACCAGTACCTCTAATAACCAGTAGCACGTCCTCTTGCATTGATGCATGCCTGTATTCGTCGTGGCATACTATCCACAAGTTCATCAAAGCACTGTTGGTCTACATTGTCCCACTCCTCAACGGCGATTCGGCGTGTATCCCTGAGAGTGGTTGGTGGGTCACGTCGTCCATAAATAGCCCTTTTTAATATACCCCGGCATGTTCGATAGGATTCATGCCTGGAGAACATGTTGGAAACTCTAGTCGAGCAATGTCGTTATCCTGAAGGAAGTCATTCACAATATGTGTATGATGGGGGCGCAAATTGTCGTCCATGAAGATGAATGCCTCGGCAATATGCTGCCGATATGGTTGCACCATCTGTCGAAGGATGACATTCACGTACCGTGCAACCATTGCGGCGTCTTCCATGACCAGCAACCACCAGCGGCGTACGTCAGCCCCACATAATACCACTCCAAAACAGCAGGGAACCTCCACCTTGCTGCAGTCATTGGGCAGCGTGTTTAAGGCGTTCAGTCTGACCGGTTTGCCTCCAAACACGTCTCCGACGATTGTCTGCTTGAAGGCATATGCGACACTCATCGGTGAAGAGAACGTGATACCAATCCTGAGCGGTCCATACGGCATGTTTTTGGGCACATCTGTACCGCGCTGCATGATGTTGTGGTTGCAAAGATGGACCTCGTCTTGGACGTCGGGAGTGAAGTTGCGCATCATGCAGCCTAGTGTGCACAGTTTGAGACGTAACACGACGTCCTGTGGCTGCACGTAAAGCATTATTCAACATGGTGGCGTCGCTGTCAGGGTTCCTCTGAGCCGGAATCCGTATGTAACGGTCATCCACTGCAGACGTAGAACTTGGGCGGCCTGAACGAAGCATGTCATACACAGTTTCTGTCTCACTGTATCTCCTCCATGTCCGAACAACATTGCTTTGGTTCACTGCGAGAAGCTTGGACACACCCCTTTTTGAGAGTCCTTCCTGGCACAAAGTACCAATGCAGACGCGATCGAATCACGGTATTGACCGTCTAGGAATGGTTGAACTACAGACAACACGAGCCGTATACCTCATTTCTGGTGGAATGACTGCAACCGATCGGCTGTCAGACCCCTTCCGTCTAATAGGCGTTGCTTATGCATGGTTGTTTACATCTTTGGGCTCGTTTACTGACTTCTCTGAACAGTCAAAGGGAATGTATCTGTGATACAATACCCACAGTCAACATCTATCCTCAGGAGTTCTGGGAACCGGGGTAACGCAAAACTTTTTTGATGTGTGTGTAAATACAATGTGAGTCGCTAACTATTTCCACCAAGAATAGCTCCGAAAGTATGATACGAGCTGAAAGGTTTGTGGGAAAAATGTTGCCTGGTGGGACAACGGGGGCCATAATGTGACGTAGGTTTTTTGTTGCTAGGTGGGGTCACGTCAGAGATATGAATGCCAACTTTGTTTTCTTAAATGGGATACTATAGTTTGGTACTTATTTCTGATAGCGGCGCCGGCCGAAGTGGCCGTGCGGTTAAAGGCGATGCAGTCTGGAGCCGCAAGACCGCTACGGTCGCAGGTTCGAATCCTGCCTCGGGCATGGATGTTTGTGATGTCCTTAGGTTAGTTAGGTTTAACTAGTTCTAAGTTCTAGGGGACTAATGACCTCAGCAGTTGAGTCCCATAGTGCTCAGAGCCATTTGAACCATTTTTCTGATAGCGGCTATCGTGACGAATCCATTACGTGTAACAATAAGGTCTTTGGAGGTCAACGAAGGTCACTAACGTGGAATGAACGTCCACTTACAGAAGGTACTCGAAGTGATTACCTTTGGTGTCAGTGCAGTGCTGTAATCTTCTTATCATGGATTGAGCGGTATTCCTTATCGCATTGGCACTTGTCGAAGCACATGCTCTGACAACTCTCTCTCGCATGTCTTCAGGTGTAGTTGGGACGTCTTTACAAACACTCTCTTTTACGAATACCCACAACAAAAAAACCAGAGGCGTCAAGTCTGGCGAACGGACCGAACCCGACACATCTCCTCCGCGTCCAATCAAATGATTTGGGACTTCTCTCTGCTACTCATTTCGAGCCATCAGCGAAAAATCATGTTGTTGTGGTCTTCAGTCCTGAGACTAGTTTGATGCAGCTCTCCATGCTACTCTATCCTGTGCAAGCTTCTTCATCTCTGAGTAAATACTGCAATCCTTCTGAATATGCTTAGTGTATTCTCTTGATCTCCCTCTACGATTTTTACCCTCCACGCTGACCTCCAATGCTAAATTTGTGATCCCTTGATGCCTCAGAGCATGTCCTACCAACCGGTCCCTTCTTCTTGTCAAGTTGTGCCACGAACTCCTCTTCTCCCTAATTCTATTCAATCCCTCCTCATTGGTTATGTGATCTACCCATCTAATCTTCAGCATTCTTCTGTAGCACCACATTTCAAAAGCTTCTATTCTCTTCATGTCCAAACCATTTGTCGTCCATGTTTCACTTCTATACTTGGCTACACTCCATACCAATACTTTCAGAAACGACTTCCTGACACTTAAATATATACTCGATGTTGACAAATTTCTCTTCCTCAGAAACGCTTTCCTTGCCATTGCCGTCTACATTTTATATCCTCTCTACTTCGACCATCATCAGTTATTTTGCTCCCCAAATAGCAAAACTCGTTTACTACTTTAAGTGTCTCATTTCCTAATCTAATTCCCTCAGCATCACCAGACTTAATTCGACTACATTCCATTATCGTCGTTTTGCTTTTGTTGATGTTCATCTTATATCCTTCTTTCAAGACTCTTTCCATTCTGTTCAACTGCTCTTCCAAGTCCTTTGCTATTCCGACAGAATTATAATGTCATCGGCGAACGTCAAAATTTTTATTTCTTCTCCATGGATTTTAATACTTACTCCGAATTTTTTCTTTTGTTTCCGTTACTGCTTGCTCAATATACAGATTGAATAACATCGGGGAGAGGCTACAACGCTGTCTCACTCCCTTCCCAACCACTGCTTCCCTTTCATGCCCCTCGACTCTTATAACTGCCATCTGGTTTCTGTACAAATTGTAAATAGCCTTTCGCTCCCTGTATTTTACCCCTGACACCTTTAGAATTTGAAAGAGAGTATTCCAATCAACATTGTCAAAAGCTTTCTCTAAGTCTACAAATGATAGAAACGTAGGTTTGCCTTTTCTTAGTCTTTCTTCTAAGATACGTCGTAAGGTCAGTATTGCCTCACGTGTTCCAATATTTCTACGGAATCCAAACTGATCTTCCCCGAGGTCGACTTCTACCAGTTTTTCCATTCGTCTGTAAAGAATTCGCGTTAGTACTTTGCAGCTGTGACTTATTAAACTGATAGTTCGGTAATTTTCACATCTGTCAACACCTGCTTTCTTTGGGATTGGAATTATTATATTCGTCCTGAAGTCTGAGGGTATTTCGCCTGTCACTTACATCTTACTCACCAGATGGAAGAGTTTTGTCAGGACTGGTACTCCCAAGGCTGTCAGTAGTTCTAATAGAATGTTGTCTACTCCCGGGGCCTTTTTCGACTCAGGTCTTTCAGTGCTCTGTCAAACTCTTCACGCAGTATCGTATCTCCCATTTCATCTTCATCTACATCCTCTTCCATTTCCATAATATTGTCCTCAAGTACATCGCCCTTGTATAGACCCTCTATATACTCCTTCCACCTTTTTGCTTCCCCTTCTTTGCTTTGAATTGGGTTTCCATCTGAGTTCTTGATATTCATACAAGTGGTTCTGTTTCCTCCAAAGGTCTCTTTAATTTTCCTGTAGGCAGTATCTATCTTACCCCTAGTGAGATAAGCCTCTACATCCTTACATTTGTTCTCTAGCCATCCCTGCTTAGCCAATTTGCACCTTATGTCGATCTCATTTTTGAGACGTTTTTATACCTTTTTGCTTGCTTCATTTGCCGGATTTTCATATTTTCTCCTTTCATCAATTAAATTCAATATTTCTTCTGTTACCCAAGGATTTCTACTAGCCCTCGTCTTTTTACTTACTTGATCCTCTGCTGCCTTCACTGCTTTATCCCTCAAAGCTACCCATTCTTCTTCTACTGTGTTTCTTTCCCTCATTCCTGTCAATTGTTCCCTTATGCTCTCCCTGAAACTCTGTACAACCTCTGGTTCTTTCAGTTTGTCCAGGTCCCATCTCCTTAAATTCCCACCTTTTTGCAGTTTCTTCAGTTTTAATTTACAGATCATAAACAATAGAGTGTGGTCAGAGTCGACATCTGCCCCTGGAAATGTCTTACAATTTAAAATCTGGTTCCTAAATCTCTGTCTTACCATTATATAATCTATCTGATACCTTCTAGTATCACCAGGATTCTTCCATGTATACAACCTTCTTTTATCATTCTTGAACCAAGTGTTAACTACGATTAAGTAATGCTCTGTGCAAAATTCTACCAGACGGCTTTCTCTTTTATTTCTTACCCCCAATCCATATTCGCCTACTATGTTTCCTTCTCTCTCTTTGCCTACTCTCGAATTCCGGTCACCCATGACTATTAAATTTTCGTCTCCCTTCACTTCCTGAATATTTCTTTTATCTCATCATATATTTCATCAATTTCTTCATCATCTGCAGAGCCAGTTGGCATATAAACTTGTACTACTATAGTAGGCGTGGGCTTCGTGTCTATCTTGGCCACAATAATGCGTTCACTATGCTGTTTGTAGTAGCTTACCCGCACTCCTATTTTTTATTCATTATTAAACCTACTCCTGCATTACCCCTATTTGATTTTGTATTTATAACCCTGTATTCACCTGATCAGAAGTCTTGTTCCTCCTGCCACCGAACGTCGCTAATTCCCACTATATCTAACTTTAACGTATCCATTTCCCTTTTTGTATTTTCTAATCTACCTGCCCGATTAAGGGATCTGACATTCCACTCTCCGATCCGTAGAACGCCAGTTTTCTTTCTCCTGATAACGACATCCTCTTGAGTAGTCCCCTCCCAGAGATCCGAATGGGGGACTATTTTAAATCCGGAATATTTTACCCAAGCGGACGCCATCATCATTTAACCATATCGTAAAGCTGCATGCCCTCGGGACCATAAACATATTTAAATGTACGACGGGTAGGGTTAGTACATTGAGGATATCTTTCAAAGTATATGTCTCTAGGGTCACTGAATTTCGTTGGCATTCTCCATAAACGAGAAGCATATAGACTTGTTCTTCGAAGAAATACATCATTCACTTTAGCTTGATTTGACGATACCAGTCTTACCGTTCCTATTAGTGTAGTATTGCGAAGCTGTCGAATGATGTTTACATGTCAATGGTACGTCACATGGATACGCCTTATTCGGCGAATATTTACTATTTGCACGATATACAAGAGAGAATTTTCAAAGCACGGGCTTCGTTTAAGTGCCGAAGTGATAAGGAATACCACTCAATCTATGATAAGAAGATTGCAGCACTGCATTGATACCAATGGTCATCATTTCGAACACCTTTTGTAAATGGACGTTCATACCACCTTCCTGACCTCAGTTGCAACTCAAAGATCTCGCTGTTACACATCACTGGATTCGTCTCGATAGCCGCTATCAGAAAATAAGCACCTAACTATAGATTCCATTTTAAAAAAACAAAGTTGACCTTCATATCTCCGACGCGACCCACCGAGCAACAAAGGTCAACGAAATATTATAACCCCCGTTGTCCCATGCAACATTTGTCCCACAAACTTTTCAGCTACTATCATACTTTTGGAGTTATTCTAGGTGACAATAGTTAGCGACTCACCCTTTATAGTATGGAAGGGCAGATGGTTGACATCAGACATACAAGCTAGATATGAAAGTCCCTGCATTGCACCGTGATGCCTAATACGGTGAGCTCTTATATCTCGCCTGTATTTACAATGCTGTGTCGTTTTGGTGAGCTATGATTGAAACTAAGCGTAAAAAAATTATTGATACAGCGATTTATGGCGCTCTGAAGATATCATTCATAAATGAAAATTAGAGACTGAGAGTTTAATTCTGCAGAGGAGTGCTTGAACCTCTGCACCTTCTTGATTCTTGAAAGTCCACCGATATGTAATTCCTGATTAAATTTGTGTTTTAAGTGTACTCCGTGAGCTCAGAGGCACATAAAGTATTAGAATGTGATAGATGTTTCATGCAGCATACTCACTACATAGTGAAAAACTATTTGAGGATTGTTACTGTAAGGTATGAAAGAATATAAGCCTTTTATACTACATGTTTCAATTCTTTATCCAGTATATAGTACGAAAAAACTATAACTGTTTAAAACTGCGTTCTCAATCAGGATCCCTGCCAGTATCAATGATCAGATCTAACTTCCCGTGAATAGCTTCAAATTGTAACAAATATTCATTATAATGCACGCTTCTGATATTACTTTAGATAACAGCTGTTATTCCAATAAAAAAAGAAGAAGAGTTAAAATCGAGAAAATTCTGCTGATGTATTATTCCGAATCTTGATCATTCGGAAGTGGGGATGAGTCACAATGACCACCGCAGGAGTCAATCAGAGTTAAATCAGATAATTCAAAATGGTTCAAATGGCTCTGAGCGCTATGGGACTTAGCTTCTGAGGTCATCAGTCCCCTAGAACTTAGAACTACTTAAACCTAACTAACCTAAGGACATCACACACATCCATGCCCGAGGCAGGATTCGAACCTGCGACCGTAGCGGTCGCGCGGTTCCAGACTGTAGCGCCTAGAACCGCTCGGCCAATCCGGCCGGCAAATCAGATAATGCAGATACATTATAATTTCTGCTGTGAATGATCTAATTTGTCGATTCGTTTACCAGATGTGCTAGTAATCAAGTGCCGAACCGTTGTTGGCTACCAGTTAAGTTCGGTAACTGCCGACCGTTTTTGTATTAAACGAGATGCAACAAGTAATTTTCTATTAATAAATGGACTAGTATAAACCGGATTTTGTGAAATAAATTTAGATTGCAAAGTTTCGACTATTTTGAGATTTGCAAATCTGCATGTAATGGCACGTGGTTTGAGCTCAAAACAACACGTCACCAAACATATCTTCCTCCAACCTCAATCACATTGAAAAAGATAAATTCTGTAATCGTTACTGGTAACGGTTAGCAAAGTGCTTTAAAACTAAAACACAGACAATGAAATGGATTACATTATTATTATTGTTCAATTCCTTAAATGATAGTACAAGGTATTTACATTGAACCGTGGATTTACATTCAAAATATTTTCTTAAAGAATTTACTTTATTTACTAGCGATTCATCAAGAACATTAACACATTTAATCACACTAGGTGAGAGTGGAAGTAGTTGCCAGGGAGTAACTGATGAAAATGAAATTACCTTTAACAAATGGAAATTTTATTCATAGAAGCCTTTTCAGAAACAGATTTAAAATTTATAAGCAGAAAAACACCTTCGAAATATCGAGTTACAATTTTATTTAGAGGCAGAAAGAACAATATTGACAGTATTAGCCTTCGGGCTGTGAAGCTTGCCGCTCCCTTTCAACACGGCCATAGTCACGACCGCTCACAACAACCTCTGAAAGACTACACTGGTGCAAATCTGCAACACACCAGATTACTTTAAACTAAAAATTTTAACAACTCACACAAACACATTAGCTATGCACCCCGTAAGAGGGATGGAAATGGTACAGACACTCACACTAAGAAATTATTTGCCACCGAAAGTGCAATTTGTTTTTAAAAGGGCTCTTACGGTGGAAGGGTGGCAATTTTATAAAAATTACTATTTAAATAAAAACCAAGAAATTCAGACTTACATAAAATGTACAATATGCTCTACATTACACATATACCGCCTCGCAAGATGATAGGCAAGATAAAAACGTATTTCAGGAATTCGGTCTTTACACCTTAATTCCATAAATTGGTTAACACCGAATCCGTCAAATATAGTCATATTTGACGGATTCGGTGTTAACCAATTTATGGAATTGGCTATTAACGTACGGCTGACCGACAGACAGACAGACACTAACAGCCTACAAATACGGACGAGAGGCAGACGAGCAAGCTGGGGACGAGAGACTGACCAAGAAAACAAGTAGAATTTAACAAGTAAATAAAACAACAGATCACGAATGACTTAACTTCTAATAAACTACGATGCCTGGCGAAGACCTGGCGCAGCACCCCCAAAACGCTCTCCCGGACCGTCCGCTGTCAGCCGCTTCAACGGACGCAGGAAGGCGCGCCGATCTCACGGCGTCGCAGCTCGCGCCGGCCAGACCGACGTCGTGGGTTGGCTCCTGTTGCTCTCGCGTCGGCCGCGAAGCCACTACCCCTCGCTATACGGCGCGGCCCACTGGACTGACGAGGCGACCTCACATGCGCCGACGCTCAAGACGGACAAGTCATATTGTGTCCCAGTGCGACCGACCAACCGATCGAACCAACCGCCAATGTCCATTGCCTGAACTAACTCGAGCAGACTGGCGGCCTAACACATACTAGCACTCCGGACGACAGACAGACACTAACTGCCCCACACTGACCAGGCTGACCAACTGATCAGACTGCTCGAGACTGACAGACTCCCCGACTGCCGAGCTCATAGCGCCCCTTAAATGCACGTCAACAGGCAACTTTTCCCCTTTCCCACCATAGGGAGACACGAACGCTGCGATTGCCTCAGCGGCGCCACCGCCAGAAATGGAAGGCGATTGCTTTACACAACGCGCTGCGGCGCGCTCTTCAAAACAGCAAATTTTACCACTGCCCATACATGCTAAGCTGCTGCGAGCAAGAAAGTCAACGACGAAGAACTGATGACAAAAGGTAGGAGGCGAAACGTGCCTCACTTATTTATAAAAGAATATCGTAAGTATCATCAGAGATTGCTGTACAAATACGTCTGTAGCAATCTTTGTGTTCGACGTTCAAATAATTATTTACACTGTGGTGCTACACTTGTAGGATCAAACATAGGTTGCAGACTGAAGAACTAGCTTAGTTTCATGTTTGTTTTCATATATTTTATACTATCCTGACGTTTATGGAAATTCAATACTACGATTGATGAATTTTGGCATTGACTTTAAGCAGCATGGAATGATGAGCCCGTATCTGTCATTCAGGGTCAGTTACATTCAGTACCCATCCGTGCCAGATCTCTGTTAGTGCCAGATTTGGCAGCTCTGTGTACTAACATCACTATGAAAGTAAAGTCCTCCAAGTATTCTCTAAGCTCGGGAATCAGTTGAAAATCGTACTAGGCGAGATAGGGACAGTATGGTGGATGATCGATGACAGTGAACCCAAACTGTCGGATTTTTGCAGATGTCGACGTAGTTGTGCGTGATCTGGCATTGTTATGCTGAAGGAGAGTTACGCTACACGCGCCTCATTACACGCTACAGTTCGGAGTCCTCTAGTGGCAGATGGCTGCAAGTTTGTAGACATGAAGAGTAAAGATGCAGAATGTTAGTAATGCGTGTTTTAGTTAAAAAGCTTCAAAAGTTTTGACACAAAAATTTCAGAGGCATTACTTTTCAGCACGCTCTCGTAACGATGGCAATGCTGCTAGATGCATCCGATTTTTGTAGGCTATAACAAGACGTGCTAAGAACATGTGATGTGAAAGACACTACAAGGACAGACAGCATACCATCGAAAAGAAGTAACGTGAAGTAGCTATAGGACCGTGAGATGTGAAAACCTGCTACATTGACAAAGTACTTATCATAATGGCACAACGTCCGAAGGGCTATCGGCCTAAATTACAACCCTAAATGTATGATTATGAATTTACTCCTTCAAACCGGAAAAACTCTCAAACACAACGTGTTAAAATTTGAAACTACGCACGAGAAGTTAGGTTTAATCAAAGATTCTGCTAGGGATCGTTTGTTAACGTCTGGGTGAGAACAGAGTTACAATTTTTTCGTACTGTATACTGGTTAAAGAGTTATAATATGTAACATAAAGTGCATTACGTTCTTGCATTTATTACAGTAACTATCCCCAACGAATTTTTCACTATGCGGTGAATATGCTGTGTGAAATCTTTACGAAACTGTAATACTTTATGGGCGTCTGAGCTGACGAAGTTTTTGAGCTACTTCTACTTACTTCGAGATATTTTGACTTTACATTCGATGTTCGCCGTTTGGTCTAAGGGAACCAAAAAAATTGGAGCTGGTTCGTCTTCGATTATAACTGTAAATGCTTCGTATAGCGTGTGTACTCTAGCCGCTCCTGATGGGGCTAGTGAAACAACACTGTCCTAACGTTAAATTTGGGCGCTGAACACAAAGAACAACACCGACACTGCAAAAGCATAACTTGATAGCACTCCAGGCTATCTTCATCCAATCTAATCAGGGCAGCTATTGGACAAGATAAGTGTCTTATAATGGAAGTCAGGTCTGCTATCAGCAATATTTTTATTTCTTCTAAAGTTGGACAAGAGAGTCAAAAAGTTATTTGTCTTTAATAGCATTTTCTTAGTTTTACTCTTATGAAAATGATTGGTTACAAGCAATTTTTAAAGGGGGTAGGACGTCAAACGGGCCGACTTGGAGCAGGGGAGGCACCACAGGGCATTTTAATTTCCACTGTCTATACTTTTACAAATAAATTCATAAAACTTTGTCAGCATGACCAGGGAGTATTCAGAATTCACACTCTTAGCAGTGGAACTTCGAAAATAATAACCAAATAATTTTTTTACATGTGAAATTTCATCATTTTTTTTCACTTACTAATGGCAGCATTTGTTGCTATAGGTACACTTTTCTTCATAAGTGAGAGAGATCTTTCGATGAATTTTGCACAGCAATCAAACCATACTTAAAGGTGTATGAAACTCTAGAATTTTCCAAATCTATTAAAAACTGTGGTACAAATTGAGGTAATTAACTACAAAATTTGTGTCTTTTCTAATCATGAAGTTTAAAATATAACAGCCCATTCGTTTTTTCATAAATTAAATAAATTCTAGAGTTTCATAAACCTGTAAGTATGGTATGTGTGCTGTGCAAAATTCATCGAAGAATCTCTCTAACTTATGAAGAAAAGTGTACCTATAGCAACAAATGCTGCCATTAGTAAGTGAAAAAAATGATGAAATTTAACACGTAAAAAAAATTATTTTTTATGTTTTCGAACTTCCACTGCAATGAGTGCGAATCCTGAATCCTTCCTTCCTGGTAATGCTGACAAAGTTTTATGAATTTATTTGTAAAAGTATAGACACTGGAAATTGAAATGTCCTGTGATGCCTCTCCTGCTCCAAGTCGGCCCGTTTGACGTCCTACCCCCCTTAACTGAACAAATGTTAAACCAACGTTGACAATGAAACTTAAAATTAATCTGCTTTTCGCAGAATCTGATTTTGCACTTACATTGCGCAAATATTATACAAACTGTGATAATATAAGAAATGATCAACTGACCGAATTAGCTAAACCAGCCGGATGAGATTTACACCGAGCGATGGTCCCATACGGAATGAAGAATGTAGGGAAGTTCGCTGATGCCACTGGATGATGCAAGATTAAAGAAATTGAATTCCAACTGGCGTGAAGGCAGCAACTTACATGGTACATTCAAACATATCGTAACCGATCTTTCCAGATTTCGGATTGTACTGATACGTATTGCGAAACCTCAACTCTGCTCGAAGACAGCAATATGCTGCAAGCAGCCATAGCGTCTATCACTCTCGATCCACGCTGGTGGCACTCGACCTTCGGTCCTCGTCTTGTGAGAAAAATTCTCCTCTCATACATCGCAGATGGAGTGGCCATCTCTTTGCTATTGCTGACATGAGGGCCCAGGAATGTCACAAAATTTCCTAAAAATCATGGAAAAGACAACAACTTTGAATCGAAACTGCAATGGTCTTGTCGCCAGAGTTGGTCCTCAAGACGCCAGCAAGCTGCAGCCTAATTGTCATACTCACTTGTGTCCAGGGGTGGTGCAGGATACGCCGACAGCTGGTCCTTTGGCTGGGCGTTGAGGTTGACGCAAAAACTCGGTCACCCTCCATGGGAATGTCAATGACACAGTGAGATTTACCGATGGGCTAGTCAGTCTCTCAGGACAGTTAGCCAAAGCGAAGCTTCCCTCTTCCACACACACACACACACACACACACACACACACACAAACACAGCCCAACAGACCACCAACGAAAAAATGGCAAAAATATACTGGCCGTAATTGAATCTTAATCGCTTAGCGATATGTGATGGACATATCACAAATTGTAGTAACGTCTATTATATTTTTTTATTCACAGTTATGTACATTAATATATATATATATATATATATATATATATATATATATATATAGTGACTAGTTTTCTTTTAGGAAACTAGCATTGTAATTCCTACATTATCATGATTCTTAAACTCCAGCAGTTCTCGTGGCTTACCTAATAACTTTAACAGCATACTCATAACAGTATGTGTTTCTATTTATTTGTCATAATTTTAAAAAAGTGCTACTCAAATAACTTATGTAGCAAACACAGATACAAATTTAATTGAGAGTTTTTATATTTAGCTTATATTTTGTTGGCTTGTATGTTTCGTTTGTGTACGCTTATATCTTGTACTATTTGTCAGGTTTTTGCGAAATATTACTCAAATAACACACAATTAATACAGAATTTTTTTATTTCTGTTTTGTGAATACTGCCTATAGAACACAGCTGGGGAGAGTTTTCATACCTTTGGCTTAACGGAATTACACCAACTTATGGGCAGAATTCTCTGTGTAATGGATAATTATATGTAGAATTTTAAAAGGGCCATGGTGATATAATTTCGTGGTTGACTACTGATTATTAAAGCTAAGTCTGTCAGAACCACTACCAACAAAGTATTTGACACTAACCTAAAATGATAGCACATATATACTATTTTTTATGTATAAGAAGACCATTACATTACTGATTACTTGTTAATTTCTCAGATGCCACACAGATATTCCGAAATTGTGTTTTAGGATTCATGTAAATACTCCATTTAATCTCAACATCCCATACTTTACTGCCACGACCTGTGGATCTATAATGACTAAACATCACAATAGGACAGAAGGTTTCATAGTGGGCCTATTCATTTAGTTAATAACAAAATTGTGTGAAGTATCAATGAGACAATTTATGACACAATATCAAAATTCAATGAAATGACTGTTTTCATAAGTGACATTCACTTAACTGATGCTAGAGAACAAAAGATCATGTTTTACACATACAACAGTAACCTAAATGTGTCAGCTAAATTAATTTTAATAAAACATTAACCATAGTATTAAATTCCCCATAACTTTGGAGAGATTATAGACTGAAAAACATAATTCTAGTTATGGAATAAACACAAAAGTTAGAGATTTCACGCATCACTCCACTGTGATTTTTTAAAGTAGTATGGCAACTGTATTTCATCCTTGTATTATTGTGGTTTCTTAAACAAGAGAAATTTTCATGTTTTACACAGTAATTTTAATACCATATTAATAATAGTATGCATTTCTGTTTCACTTATCATATTTTTACATAGTGTTACTAAAATAACCTACATATACAAACAAAGATATAAATATAATACAGAATATTTATGGTTAGGTGATGTACTGTTGGCTTATATGTTTTGTTTGTCTATATCTAACTGTTGTCCTACTAATCATGTTTTTACAAAGTGGTACTCTACTTATATATACAACACATACACACAATTAGAATTTTATACTTTGTTGACATGTCTTTTGACTGTGAACACTTATAATTTGCCGTAACCTCTTAGCAATTTCGTAAACTGTTTCATAAACTGTGACATTGTCACGAATAAAACAGTGACCAGTATATACAATAAGTTTCCTTTAATTTACGTCAATGGTCACAAACTTTTTGTTAACAGATTACCGGTTTCGGTCTATAATCACCATCACAAGATCTGCAACAAAAGAATGGGAAAAACATAAATACACCCGCAGATTGTCTACAGCTTAAAAACAGTTAATAGACCATAATGAAAAGTACTACTGACATATATATGCGTTTTTGCACTTTACGTATGTAGAGGCATACCTGTTTTATACAATCAATGTCCGAATGCACTGCAGTCATAGTGACAAAGTCAAATATTACATGCAAACTCAGCACCAACATCGTCAAATAAGTAACATCATATTCACGAGTCATGTTGCCAGTAGCACTACTGTTCAAAACAAGCTGCCGTACAGTAACCACAAGATGTTCGTGATGTAAGTTCACCAGCTGTCGCTAATGTAGGCATACACTATTTTTCAATGATTAATTGAACAGTGTAACATAAATGGGGATACAATAGTTGAAGTCTGTAATGAGCTTATAACGTATATGAGGCAATACTGTAACAAAAAGTGATCAAATAGAACACGACAAAAGTCAGATTGTTAAAAAGCGAAAGAGTTAAGAAATAGTAGTTGGCCAAGTGCCAATATTCTAGATAATGAAAACCATTTCCATGAAATTTAACATCAAAATGACCCTGCAAATAGAAAAATGTTTTAAAATGCCAGATGTGGCTATCACCCTAAAACTGCGAATAAAACATAAACTGAAAGGGAAGCATGACAAATTTGATGGCTTTGGAGTATACAGGATTGACTGCAATAACTGTGACAAATATTATACCTGTTAAACAGGCCACTCTTTTAAATTAAGGTATAAGGAACACTCACAGCCACGGAACAAAACTGCTTTGGGACAGCATTTAACTGAAACAGGTCATTCCATAGGGAGCATTGAGAACTGCATCCCTATTCTCCACAGGGTGGAATAAAGGCAGTGCTCTTAATTTGTTAGAGAAGCTTGAAATTTATAGAGCAAAAAAGAAAGAACCAACAAAACTGCTTAACTGGCAAAGCGACTTTGCTTTGTTTGACAATGTTTTACTTTAATCACTGCACGCCTCTGTTATATATATTTTGTTTATAGTTTCACCTAGTATTGAGTGCCTCACATATTTACTTTGTTTTCCGTACGTTTTACGCATGACTCTAGTATTTTCTTGTTCCTTCTCTGTTCATTTCATATATTGCATTAACATACATGTACATAATGCTGGTCATGGACTGTAACGGGATTTTATCATTCTTTGCATGCAACGGAGTGCCGCAGGATAGGAGGGGCCCTCTAGCGTTCACCTCCTCCAGCCACTTCTCGCCTATGCGTAATTCTGGCGTTAGCGTTAACAGACGGCGCTGATTATATGTAGCACTATGTTTTCTTTCATTGTGGCTTCTTTAGCGATATATAGTTTTTTAATATTGTTCCGTGCACAATCAAAGGTGTTTATTACTTACGTCATTATCTAGAATATTGGCACTTGAGGATATGCCAACTACTATCTCTTAACTCTTTCGCTTTTTAACAATCTGACTTTTGTCGTGTTCTATTTGATCACTTTTTGCTACAGTATTGCCTCATATACGTTATAAGCTCATTACAAACTTCAACTATTGTATCCCCGTTTATGTTACGCTGTTCAATTAATCATTGAAAAATAGTGTATGCCTACATTAGCGACAGCTGGTGAACTTACAACACAAACATCTTGTGGTTACTGTACGGCAGCTTGTTTTGAACAGTAGTGCTACTGGCAACATGACTCGTGAATATGATGTTACTTATTTGACGATGTTGGTGCTGAGTTTGCATGTAATATTTGATTTTGTCACTATGGCTGCAGTGCATTAGGACATTGATTTTATAAAACAGGTATGCCTCTACATACGTAAAGTGCAAAAACGCATATATATGTCAGTAGTACTATTCATTATCGTCTATTAATTGTTTGTAAGCTGTAGACAATCTGTGGATGTATTTATGTTTTTCCCAACTTTTTGTTGCAGGTTTTATGATGGTCATTATAGACCGAAACCGGTAATCTGTTAACAAAACGTTTGTGACCATACACGTAAATTAAAGGAAACTTATTGGTAAACCGTTTTAATGTTTGTTACTGTGGACAGTACTGAGTATTCGAACACATAACTATTAATACTTACACACTTGCCTTAATGGAATTGTGTCAATTTGTGAGCAAAATTCTCCACATAATGCTTAATTATTTGTAGAATTCCGTAGGGACGATAGTTATACAGTCTCATAGTTGACTATCAGTTATTAAAGGTAAGCCAATAACAACCTCAAGCAACTGAATCTTTGACCCTCTCATATATTGATATCACATAAATCTGTTTTTTGTTGTTAACAGTGCTAATTATCTGTTTATTGCAAATTTTGAAACCAGTTCATCTCACTGCCCTACACTTTTGTACTATGACTTGGGGATCTGTAATGGCTAAAGATCAAAACAGAATAATAAGTTCCATTGCGACAAGTGATGCACTAACAATATTCAATGAAATGACTGTCTTAAAATAAAATTCATTTAAATGATGCTAGGGAACAAAAGATCATTAATTTACACATATTAATCACATTACTAAATTCTCCGTAAGCTTAGGAATATTACAGTCTTATAAAATCCAAGACGAGTTTTATAATCAATAGAAGAATTCTCTTAAGGTGAGAGACGTAACACATCATTTTAATGTCGTTTGAAGTTTATTTTGGTGAGATGGGTGAAGATTAGTCAGTAAAAATATTACTCCTAGCTTATTAATATGAAGTATTATTAATTATTAATTCTAAACTATTCATACTCAGTTCTCACATCTAATATTCTAATCGATGCATAAGATGAAAAGGAGCTTCTTACTTGTTTACACTGAGTAAATCTCAGTCAAATAATTTAGAGGATGATGACTAAGTAATTCAGTAATTGTGCAAAATTCTCCGTTTGATTAACATTTGATCGAAGTCAGAGTAGTCATTCTTGTCTATAGAATAAGATATTATAGTCAAGTAGTTATTTTTGAGGGGTTGATAACCAAATGGGCTCTGAAGAAACCCAGGGCGAAAAGTTGAGAGGGATTTCGTGGAATAATGCTAGGATCACAATTTAAAAATATCTGAGCATTTATCTTTCGGATAAATTATTCAAAACAGAAAGGTTATCAATTGGAGATCATAATCACAAGGAAATCCTCGTGCCTGACACTCGTTACACAACACAGCACTCGTGTCATACCTCAACATCTGGTAAGTATGTAGAATAGCTAAAACCAAGAATTCATGAAGCATATGTACACGTACATTCATACTAACAGTGCACACAGAGAGAAGAATGGAATCTGCAAGGATACTTCCATACATCATAGTTGCTGTATTTGGCCAGAGAGTAACTATTTTTACGATGGAAATTCCAAAACTTCAGAAAAGCGAGAAATGCAGAAACATTTCAAAAAAAGTAACTCAACACAAGATGTAGAATTTAGATTGAACAATGAACTTGAACACGCCAACAACCATACAGTTCGGCAGTGAATAATGTTTCATTTCTATAGACGCGCCTATAAGCCACTGAGCTCCCCATAAATATTGCCAGAAAGGAACAAAGTTACCGAGATAATGAATTTAGTATTCAGAGTAGGGGAGAAATGATAATGTCGTTTCAAAATCTCATTATGGTTCGAGAAGACACCCGGTCTCTCTCAGATAAGATACAGAATGGAATGCTCTGGACTTGCGAAATATATTCGTATTAAATGAAATCAACTCACATGGAAGATTATTACAAAGGCTACAGCAACAGAAGATGGAACCAGAGCTGAAGGCTCAGCACACCACATGAGAAACACGTGGGTGCGATCACGCAATCTCATGTGCTACAAAATACACGAAATTCTCTAAATGAATTGAAATAGAGCGACAGACGACGAATTCTACAACGGACATGTAGAAAACACGCAGTAGATCCACACATAAGAGAACCTAACTAACTGGATTGGCTAAAACACTTTCTCACCGCTGAGTTGTGGTAGGACAAAGTATCAAGTTAAAAAAAAGGAATATTATTCAAAGTGCTACCATTCCCTAACTGAAGTGAATGATACAGCATGATTTACAGTGGCTATACCTGAAAGAAGCGCATAATATTCAACCAACTAAACTAAGTCTTACACATTCCTGCTTCCTAATTAACACTGCTAGAGACTAAGAACATCCTGTCTCACTGAAGACCCCGAGCACAACGACTCCACGCTACAGGACCGGGGCCCATTGCTTCCTCTCGAGGGCCCATTGCCCAACGTCAGTTTTCTCCAACAACTGGCCATGTCTGCACCTTCATTCGCTGGTACGATCTTCCTGCTGCAGGCCGCTACTTGTGGCTGTTTCCTGTTTTCATTAGGTTTTCAGGACTGGTGAGTCATTATACGTTTGATTTAGCGTAAGTTTATTTCTCCATTTTTTTAGGTTTCTTACGCTATGTCCGTTTTTAGGTCTATAAATGCAACTTGCAGTGTTTAGTTACTCAGCTTCCTCCTTAACTGGTAATGCTAAAGACAAGCGCCATCCAAACTTCAGCAGAACGCACTATTTCAATGGCCTAATGTTAAATAATCAATGGAAGTATTTCACTCCCTCTTTTGCCGGTCTGGGTACCTCACATTTTTGGCATTATTAATGTTCTCGTATTTCACATTGTAGGTTTCTGTGGAATTTTTCAACCCAAGCTGTGACGGTGGTGTAAAACGTAGGAATACAGGATCATCGGCAAATAATGCCGTTTCGTAAGTTTTTTAGAAAATTTTAATAAAAATTTTCAAAGGTAAAAATTTTAACAGGTTAAAAATATTTAGTTTGTTCGCTAACCACCACCAGAATTTGACTGTGGCTTTCTTGAGCAGTGGTAAGTTTAACTTCAACATTAGAGATCCTCTAATCAAACTCTGTATAAAATTGGTCCCGCAATTGAGTACCCATTCTAAATTATGTACTTGCCTGTAAGGTAGAAACAGTATCCTCTAGTTTCTCAGTTAGCCCCTTTGCACTTTCTTCTATTCCCTGGTAAATCTCTGCTCAATTCTTTATTACTTGTCCCATTTCTCATCACGTCTCTTCACACTAACCTCCAATTTCTCACTCTTTTCTTTTCATTAAATATATATTCCTTAAATTCTCATAATAATTCCAATAATAAACCACACATGTCAAGGTCATACATGTCTCCTAATGGTACAGGATGATAATGGGATTCATTCTTATCTTGACGAGGAGTAGAAAATGAAGCACCTGCTGAACCACTGTAATCACTAGCAGACTCATGCGTCTCTTCCAAACCTGAAATAGTTGCACTTTCACCCTTGTCCATGCTACTGATGTCCTGACTTCCATTATTAATATCACAGGCTCCTACACTTTCAGCCTGGTTACCGGATATGATAATTTAATCATTGTTAAGTTCTGGGTGGTTATAATTGAACTTTTGCTACTTCAGAGGGCCCCTATGATACACGAGTAGTCGCAGGTCAATAAAACTTTGTGGAAACATTTATACGGTCATCTGGAAGAGAAATAACGAATAAACCATTGAAAGGAACACATTTTAATTTCCACATGAGAGGGTAACATTTGTCAGTTGCGTGTCATGTTTACGTTTCAGCTTACGAACGTTGCTGAGTGTGACGACCATCTGCATCCACGACAGCCTCGAAGTTTATACGGATACCATTCCACAATAGTTCGCTGCAGTTTTCGAACGGTGGAACACGAATGTTCAACTGTCGTGACACACCTCTTGCACTCCTTGAAGACCGCACATTGCGTCCAGGATTCTCGGTCATGGGAACAGTAATTTCTACAAAAATTTGTGCTCTCCCATGAGCAATGCCCAAATCGTGAGTTAATTCAAACTTCCGAATCATGTTTTTCAACCTCCGTGCGGAAAGAGGACCTCTCCGTACTCCTTTAATGTGCCGATACTCGTTAAGGGCAGCAGCAGCAACGCTGTTGTTTTGGTAGAACAACTTTATGGTTAAAGCGCTGCTCACCTTCTACAGACCCATGTCGACTGTCTGTAATGCACACTGATGATTGTGTTTCAACCCTATGTCGCCGTAGCAGAGCCGGCGCCTAACAGCAAGTCGTAACACCAACAAATCCTGCAACGCACAGTCTGAAAACCACGCCTATAAGTTGGATACCTGTACTGTAAATAGTTTTCCGTCTACACTGGATCAAATAGCGGAAGTTCAGTTATAACCACCATGTACGTTAATACTTCCATCAGTAGCAAGTCCAAATTCCGTGTCGCAAAATTTCGATTTTCCAAGCAAATTATTCTCCAGTTTACTTCGTAACACTATCAATCTCTGAATTAGGCCAATCGAATGGTAAATACCTCACTTTGCGAATATCTCTCTCATGAAACTGAATGAAGTACATAGCAATTCTTAATTCGTCTCCAACCATCAACATGTAGCTCTAATGCACCAGCATAATACGTGAAAGTAATCGTTCCATGTTACCCAATTCATATAAAAGCAATAAAATTAATAATTTCGATGGCAAATCAGAAAGTCTTTGCCCCAATTTTTTTTAGCCAAATTACTGCTGTAAATGCGAAGTCAACCCATCCATTCCCAGCGTTGAACCTTTCTTGGCTTGTGGCGGCCTTATCTACCGGTAGCTCCACCGCACGGCGCTGATGTCAGTTGTTAAAGATGGCGGTCGTGCTTCACACGTCCACGGCGTTAGAGCAACGAAGTGTGATTCGTTTCCTATGGAGCAAGGGACAAACGACCATCGAGATATAAAGGGAAATGCAGCCCACATATGGGGAAAACTCTCTCGCTTTGAGGACTGTGAGGCTGTGGCGTTTTGAGTTCGACAAAGGACGTGAAGTCGTGCATGACAATGAGTGGCCGGGGAGGCTGCGTTCGTCGCTGACAGACATTTCCCGCACGGATGCAATGGTGAACCAGATCGACGTGTGCACATTAGAGCAACTTCCCGAGAGCTTGGCATATCAGAAGGGAGTGCTTACGACATCGGTCACGGGTCCTTAGGGTACCGGAAGGTTTCATGTCAGTGAGCGCCTAAGCAGTAGGATGTACGATGGAAGGCAAGTGAATGATATCTTCACTGAATCATCTAGAACCGTGCAACAAGTAGGGTGAAGGTTTCCTAACCTGCATTGTTACTGGCGTTGAAACGCGGATACTGCATTTCAGGCCGAAATCCAAGCAGCAGCGCATAATGTGGAAATATCCGTGTTCGCCTGTGACAAAGAAAATCCGTTCAGCGTCATCTGTTGGGAAAGTGTTGTTAACGGCCTTCTGGGATAACTGTGGAATGCTACTGCTAGATGTAATGCCACAAGGTGCAACCAGCAATGCCGACAGCTATTGTTCCATAATGTCACACCTGAGGGCTGCCATCAGGCGAAGGCGCCGAGGGATTGTCTGTGTGAAAACGTGATTCTTATCCACGACAATGCAAGACCACATGTGGCAATCGGAACTGCCAAAAAGCTCCGGGCACTTCACTGGAAGATTCTGAACCACCAACCAAACAGTCCACATCTCACTTCTAGTGATCTCTACGTTTTCGGAGCGCCGAAGAAGTTCCTGGCGGGACAGTGATTCACAAGTAAAGACGAAGCCAAGACAGCATTCCGACGGTGGTTCCATAGTCAGCCAGACGAATTCTACCGCAGGGGCATCTCAAATTTAGTGTTGCAATGGGACAAATGTGTGAGCCAGTGTGACGACTATGTGGAAAAATATTGTAAGGTTCTTAGAATAGAATGTATATTTGTCATTACCTGTTTGTACCCTACTTTGGTTAGTAAAAAATAGGAGCAAAGACTTTCTGATTTTCCCTCTTAAGAAAGAAAGCCTAACTTGACAGTAAAAAATTAATGTTTTTCCTGATCACAGAACAAATGTAGTATAAGAGTAAGAAAGTTCAATCAAAAATCATCACTTTACTGCATAATTCTCAAATAATAATCCAATATTCCTCATTATTCCGAAAATAAAAGATAACTTTCCACTGTATACTTCTAAGCCACAAGTTTCATCCGCAGCCTAGTGTCACCAGATTCCGCTAACATTATTCGCTGTATCTTTTAAGTGCTACACTGCACCAATAACTCATCAATAATAACCTGCACCCTCTGTTAAAAGCAAACATAAAGATCGAAGTGCATGAATGGTAATGATATCGTCCAATTCCTCATGCGCTGTAGTATCTGCAAAACAGCACGGATCTCCACCAGAAGAGATATCCTACCCCTCAGCATTAGAATACGATACAGAGCCTTTTCGACTTCTCCACACAGAATCCGGACACTGACTGTAAAGGTAATGTAAAGGAGCATACCGTTCAAACGAGCAGATTGCATGGCCAACACCTGCAGACGAATTATATTGGCCGAAAGCAAATCAGATCCCAAATACTTGTAATTGGCACAGTTGCCCTAGCAAAGAGGTTGCTATAGAGGTCGTATCGATTAATCCAGGACTTCCCAACGTGTGGTCCGCAGACCACTTAGGGCTCAGCCGGCTCTTTCTAGGGGGTCCGTGGCCACCTTTCACCCAATTGTGTAAAATAATGAGTAAAATTACTGAATAAAAATGTGGAAATCAAATTCATCACTTTTTTTTTTTGTGTGAAAACATGTGTACTTTTACTTCAGATCATATTCCCAAGCAGCTTTTCCGGTTCCTAAGTGAGAACGCGTACACAGTTTAGTGCCGGAGAATGCGGCTTTTATGATCGCCTGTTTCGCAACAATACGGGGGTCGTTTGTGCGCCGGCTCATGGCGCTAGATGCGCTGAAACCTTTTACGCATGCGCGGAGCGAGCTTTGTCGACCAATCACAGCGCTCGCTGGCACGTATGCGGCCCGAGGCATGATTAAATGTTAAAGTTGCTTTGTCAGTGCACTACCTATTTCATAAGTCGATTTTTGACCAGTGGCTAACATGGATCGGTGGCTGAAATCAGGATCATTGAAGAAGGGTGCAGTTTCTCCATCGCCTTCACAACAATGGAAGTTTCTAGTTGAAATGAATGAGGAGCGAGGACGACCAAAGGAAGAACAATCACAAGAAGCTCCAAAGCCGATTTATTATGTGATAACGCTGCAAGTACTCCATTGGTTGCAATATCCTGTGGAGGTGGAATAACCAAGAAGCGTAAGTACAACGAAAGCTATTTAGATATGGGCTTTATGGAGGGTAAAGTTCAGTGTGTAATTTGTGCGCGAGTTCTTCCGAACAGTTCAATGGTTCCAGTTAAATTGCGCCGTCATTTTGAATACTCACCCGGATTTCCAGGCTAATGACATCGATTTTTTCAAAAGGAAGAGTGCTGAACTAGCTGCCTCTGAGCACTGCATGAAAACTAATGCAAAAACAATTAATGAAAATTCATTAAAAGCTTCTTTCTTGGTTAGTTATCGAGTGGCAAAAACAGGCATATCATAAAGCCGTGTATTAATGATATTGTTTCTTGCATGCCAGACGAAAAGGCAGTAAAGCTTGTATCTTTGGTGCCATTATCAAACAATTCTGTCGAGAGACGCATTCTTGATACGTCAAATGATGTGAAAGATACTCTTGTTTCTCGAATCCAACACAATTCATTTTCTCTGCAGATAGATGAGTCCACTGATGTTGCAGGATTAGCGATTTTATTGGCTTTTGTCTGTTATGAGTATTCTGGATGTTTTGAGGTGGACCTCTTATTGTGCAGACCACTAACTGACAACACAACACGTGCTGAAATATTCACTCTATTGGATGATTTTTTAAGGATTAACGAAGTTTCATGGTCTAATGGCATAGATGTGTGCACAGATGGTGCAAAAGCTATGACGGGTCCTACAGTCGGAGCAATAACGAAAATAAAAGAAAACGCCAAGAATTGCAGCAGCAGTCATTGTGCTTTCCACAGATACGCTTTAGCTACGAAACAAATGCCTGTTTCGTTCAAGAAAGTGTTAGACGAATCCATTCATATCATTAACTACATAAAATCAAGGCAGCTGAAGTCAAGTTTTTTCAAAATACTGTGCGAAGATATGGAAAGCCTTCATCGTTCCTTGCTTCTACACACAGGAGTGAGGTGGCTCTCACGTGGGAATGCACTCTCTCGGTTGTACGAATTAAGATTGGAAGTCTGAGCTTTCCTTTTGGAGCAAAGCACCAAATTAGCAGACCTTATTAATGACAAAAATTGGCAGTGTATACTGGCTTATTTGTCAGATATTTTCTGCAAAATAAACGAAATGAGTATTTCACTCCGAGGACAAAGTGAAACAAAGCTAACTGCTATCGACAAAGTTCTAGCATTCAAGAGGAAAATAAATTTTTGGACAGAGAGTGTCGACGAGGGGGAGGTCGAGTGTTTTCCTCTTCTCAAGGAGTTTTTGAGAAACGAAACATTGGCGCTTGGGAAGAATTTGTTTCACAAAATCCTGGAACATCTCCGAAGTTTGATGTCATTGTTGGAGCATTATTTCCCAACAGCTAAAGATGAGAAGCTGCAGAAATACGAATGTGTGGTCAACCCATTCACTTTTTCCAAAAAGCCGAACATTTTATCACCAAATGAATATGAGTTGTTGATAGATATTGCCACAAATGCTACCTTTAAATCGAGTTTTGACATTGACGGTCACTTACACTTTCGGATCCGTTTGGATAACAAGAAATACTATCCCTTTGTTGCAAAGGCAAAACGTGTATTTCTTCCGTTTGCCACAACATACATGTGTGAATCTGGATTCTCGATCTATGCTGCCCACGAAACTAAGTACCGAAGCCGTCTAGATGCATAACCAGACATCAGTCTCCAGTTGTCAAGACCTGAACCCAACTTTTCAAAATTGTGTCAGCAGAAGCATTCTCAACCATCACATTAGGATTCCATTATTATTCCTACAGACTCATCTAAAGTAAAGAAAAAAGCATTTTCCTTCGTAGATGCTCAGTGAACGTACCTGAACTATAACTCTGTAGGAATTTTGTTTCTGTCTTCTATCATTTAAGCCGGCCGCGGTGGCCGAGCGGTTCTAGGCGCTAAGTTCTGGAACCGCGTGACCGCTACGGTCGCAGGTTCGAATCCTGCCTCGGGCATGGATGTGTGTGATGTCCTTAGGTTAGTTAGGTTTAAGTGGTTCTAAGTTCTAAGGGACTGATGACCACAGAAGTTAAGTCCCATAGTGCTCAGAGCCATTTGAATCATTTTTCTATAATTTACAAAATAATTATTAATTAAATTCTGTTGGCACTGATATTTTTGTTACGAAAAGTAATATGATCTCTAAAGCTAGTTTCCTTTCTTTATAATATATTCCGTCCTCTCCGTTAAAAATATGACCTGCCTATACTTCAATTACAATTACTTCCTATTACTCTGATACTATATTGCGGCAACTGGCTGTGAGTGTAAACAAATGAGGACTTTTCATGAGCCACCTTGTAAAAGGTAACCCTCCTCTGCCAGAATTGTTTCCTTTGAGAAAAAAGTCTTACGTTCTGTGAAATGCTTTGTCTTCTTATATAGAAATAAGAGTCTGTTCGTTTGTCTTTCCTAATTTGTTTACAGTCGAGACTGAGTGCCCCGATATAGTGTCGAAGTAGTAGTTGAAGTTGTCAGCTGTGGCTAAACTGTTGCCACGCCGCCTGCCAGTTGCCAGCTACCAACTGACAGTACACTGTTGCAACGCCGCCTGCTAGCTGCCGGCTGTGGACTGACAGCTGTGGTGGTGGTGGTGGTTAGTGTTTAACGTCCCGTCGACAACGAGGTCATTACAGACGGAGCGCAAGCTCGGGTTAGGGAAGGATTGGGAAGGAAATCGGCCGTGCCCTTTCAAAGGAACCATCCCGGCATTTGCCTGAAACGATTTAGGGACTGACAGCTGTCATTCAGTAGACACGTAAAGACGTAAAAATCACTAGGCTTTCCGAGCTGTTTCCATGGGCACGAAAATCTATTGTGGGACTAGAAAACGGCTTTATGAAAGCAGATTTCCAGAAACGATTTTGAAGTGTTTCCCTGACCAACCAAAAGCGGAACTAGGACATGGGCTTACGAAATCCGGTTTTCGAAACGCATGCAAGCTGGGTGAATGTATTCCCACACATTGCACAACAGATGTCACAATAGTCCTTTAAAGGCAATTCCTTGGAATCTTTTCTTTCGTGATGTGTTTGTATCCCGAATCATGGGTCTGCCTCTTTTCTTCATAGCCGCGCGGAATGGCCGCGCAGTCTAAAGCGCCATGTCGTCGTGGATTGCGCGGCCGTTCACGCCGGAGGTTCGAGTCCTCCCTCGGGAGTGAGTATGTGTGTGTGTGTGGGGGGGGGGGGGGGCGGGGGTGTTGTCCTTAGCGCAAGTTAAACTTAGGTTAATAGGGTGTGAGACTAGGGACTGATGACCTCAGCAGTTAAGTCCCATACACTTTACATACATTTGAACATTTTTCTTCAGATTTCACGAAAAATCACACACACACACACAAACACACACACACACACACACGACTGTTACGAAATATGCATGCTCTTCACATAACAGTAGCCAAACAGTGGAAGTGAACAGACCACAAGCGGCAGCTTGTCAACAGCGAACAGTCTGGACGTGACGTTGATTGCTCTTGGAGGAAGGCAGCTCCAACGTGTGAAATGTCAATTACCAAGTAATTTTAATCAGGCTATAGTGTGTTGCCCCCCATGAACCATGGACCTTGCCGTTGGTGGGGAGGCCTGCGTGCCTCAGCGATACAGATAGCCGTACCGTAGGTGCAACCACAATGGAGGGGTACCTGTTGAGAGGCCAGACAAACGTGTGGTTCCTGAAGAGGGGCAGCAGCCTTTTCAGTAGTTGCTAGGGCGACAGTCTGGATCATTGACTGATCTGGCCTTGTAACAATAACCAAAACGGCCTTGCTGTGCTGGTACTGCGAACGGCTGAAAGCAAGGGGAAACTACGGCCGTAATTTTTCCCGAGGGCATGCAGCATTACTGTATGATTAAATGATGATGGCGTCCTCTTGGGTAAAATATTCCGGAGGTAAAATAGTCCCCCATTCGGATCTCTGGGAGGGGACTACTCAAGAGGATGTCGTTATCAGGAGAAAGAAAACTGGCGTTCTACGGATCGGAGCGTGGAATATCAGATCCCTTAATCGGGCAGGTAGGTTACAAAAATTTAAAAAGGGAAATGGATAGGTTGAAGTTAGATATAGTGGGAATCAGTGAAGTTCGGTGGCAGGAGGAACAAGACTTATGGTCAGGGGACTACAGGGTTATAAACACAAAATCAAATAGGGGTAATGCAGGAGTAGGTTTAATAATGAATAGGAAAATAGGAATGCGGATAAGCTACTACAAACAGCATAGTGAACGCATTATTGTGGCCAAGATAGACACGAAGCCCACACCTGCTACAGTTGTACAAGTTTATATGCCAACTAGCTCTGCAGATGACGAAGAAATTGACGAAATGTATGATGAAATAAAAGAAATTATTCAGATAGTGAAGGGAGACGAAAATTTAATAGTCATGGGTGACTGGAATTTGGTAGTAGGAAAACGGAGAGAAGGAAACGTAGTAGGTGAATATGGATTGGGGCTAAGAAATGAAAGAGGAAGCCGCCTGGTAGAATTTTGCACAGAGCATAACTAAATCATAGCTAACACTTGGTTCAAGAATCATAAAAGAAGGCTGTATACATGGAAGAAGCCTGAAGATACTGACAGGTTTCAGATAGATTATATAATGGTAAGACAGAGATTTAAGAACCAGGTTTTAAATTGTAAGACATTTCCAGGGGCAGATGTCGACTCTGACCGCAATCTATTGGTTATGACCTGTAGATTAAAACTGAAGAAACTGCAAAAAGGTGGGAATTTAAGGAAATGGGACGTGGACAAACTGAAAGAACCAGATGTTGTATAGAGCTTCAGGGAGAGCACAAGGGAACAATTGACAGGAATGGAGGAAAGAAATACAGTAGAAGAAGAATGGGTAGCTTTGAGGGATGAAGTAGTGAGGGCAGCAGAGGATCAAGTAGGTAAAAAGACGAGGGCTGGTAGAAATCCTTGCGTAACAGAAGAAATATTGAATTTAATTGATGAAAGGAGAAAATATAAAAATGCAGTAAATGAAGCAGGCAAAAAGGAATACAAACGTCTCAAAAATGAGATCGACAGGAAGTGCAAAATGGCTAAGCTGGGATGGCTAGATGACAAATGTAAGGATGTAGAGGCTTATCTCACTAGGGGTAAGACAGATACTGCCTACAGGAAAATTAAAGAGACATTTGGAGATAAGAGAACCACTTGCATGAACATCAAGAGCTCAGATGGAAACCCAGTTCTAAGCAAAGAAGGGAAAGCAGAAAGGTGGAAGGAGTATATAGAGGGTCTATACAAGGGCGATGTACTTGAGGACAATATTATGGAAATGGAAGAGGATGTAGATGAAGATGAAATGGGAGATACGATACTGCGTGAAGAGTTTGACAGAACACTGAAAGACCTGAGTCGAAACAAGGCCCCCGGAGTAGACAACATTCCATTGGAACTACTGACAGCCTTGGGAGAGCCAGTCCTGACAAAACTCTACCATCTGGTGAGCAAGATGTATGAGACAGGCGAAATACCCTCAGACTTCAAGAAGAATGTAATAATTTCAATCCCAAAGAAAGCAGGTGTTGGCAGATGTGAAAATTACCGAACTATCAGTTTAATAAGTCACAGCTGCAAAATACTAACACGAATTCTTTACAGACGAATGGAAAAACTAGTAGAAGCCGACCTCTGGGAAGATCAGTTTGGATTCCGTAAAAATGTTGGAACACGTGGGGCAATACTGACCCTACGACTTATCTTAGAAGCTAGATTATGGAATTGCACACCTACGTTTCTCGCATTTGTAGACTTAGAGAAAGCTTTTGACAATGTTGACTGGAATACTCTCTTTCAAATTATGAAGGTGGGAGGGGTAAAATACAGGGAGCAAAAGGCTATTTACAATTTGTACAGAAACCAGATGGCAGTTATAAGAGTCGAGGGACATGAAAGGGAAGCAGTGGTTGGGAAGGGAGTGAGACAGGGTTGTAGTCTCTCCCCGATGTTATTCAATCTGTATATTGAGCAAGCAGTGAAGGAAACAAAAGAAAAATTCGGAGTAGGTATTAAAATCCATGGAGAAGAAATGGAAACTTTGACGTTCGCCGATGACATTGTAATTCCGTCAGAGACAGCAAAGGACTTGGAAGAGCAGTTGAACGGAATGGATAGTGTCTTGAAAGGAGGATATAAGATGAACATCAACAAAAGCAAAACGAGGATAATGGAATATAATCGAATTAAGTCGAGTGATGCTGAGGGAATTAGATTAGGAAATGAGACACTTAAAGTAGTAAAGGAGTTTTGTTATTTGGGGAGCAAAATAACTGATGATGGTCGAAGTAGAGAGGATATAAAATGTAGACTGGCAATGGCAAGGAAATCGTTTATGAAGAAGAGAAATTTGTTAACATCGAGTATAGATTTAAGTGTCAGGAAGTCATTTCTGAAAGTATTTGTATGGAGTGTAGCCATGTATGGAAGTGAAACATGGACGATAAATAGTTTGGACAAGAAGAGAATAGAAGCTTTCGAAATGTGGTGCTACAGAAGAATGCTGAAGATTAGATGAGTGGATTACATAACTAATGAGGAGGTATTTAATAGGATTGGAGAGAAGAGGAGTTTGTGGCACAACTTGACTAGAAGAAGGGATCTGTTGGTAGGACATGTTCTGAGGCATCAAGGGATCACCAATTTAGTATTGGAGGGCAGCGTGGAAGGTAAAAATCGTAGGGGGACACCAAGAGATGAATACACTAAGCGGATTCAGAAAGATGTAGGTTGCAGTAGGTACTGGGAGATGAAGAAGCTTGCACAGGATAGAGTAGCATGGAGAGCTGCGTCAAACCAGTCTCAGGACTGAAGACCACAACAACAACAACAACAACATAGTGTGTTGAACAAAGGGAGTAAATACACTAGTAAGTGTCTGGATAGAGTGGGAATTCATATTGAATCGTTAATTTCAAGTTGTTTTCATTCATCTCTAAACCAAAGACTATTGATACTTCGGGGAGGGGGGGGGGGGGTCATTGGGAACATGGCACATGCATTAAGAAGCTTCCAGTTCCCATAGGTTTCGCTCTGAAATTTAAAGTTACTGTGCTCTTGACTAACTAGGGGTCCGACATGAATTTTCGACTGAAGCAGGGGTCCGCCAGCTGAAAAGGTTGGGAAGCCCTGGATTAATCGAAACTGGTTAGAGCAGACTCGCATACAGTACAACAAATACAAATATCGCAGTCCACAAGAAACAAGATGTGATGTGAGGAAAATGAAAGTGCTAAGTAAACACGCATATTTTAGGGTGAAAGAAACGATAAAGTTACAGAAAATGTCCAACCATCAACTGCGGACTGAACCCAGGATCATCGGATTGCACTTTGATACTTGAACTTCTAAGCTACTGCAACGTTCCTTCCTGCCCTGTCTATTCCTCGACATCTCTTCACTCTGGCTTGGTTTAATACGGTCAGAAGATGTACCGTACCCCTATGTTAAAGTAGATATTATCAAACTGTGACTGTGATAAGCATTCAGAGTATAATCTGATCTACTTCACAGCACCAGTACGTAGTGAGATAATGCAACAGCTCTGAGATGGGATTAGCTGAGGATTGTAAAATACCTTCCCTTTTTAAGCGAGTCTGTACTTTCACTGTTAGTCAGGCTATGTAATTCGTACTAGACATGACTCTTTCGAATCACAAGTGTTAGTGTCGAATCGTTCTAAATAACCGGACGCGAGAGCAACTTACTATCAATTTTAACAAGCAGTATTCAACCGTTGTTAATGTCTCTGTATCTTGCCTCCAACAAATTATCACACTGCAGATACGAGTGAAACCTTCATGATAATCCACTTTAATCATAAAAGATTAGCGTACTTCTGAGTTTCATGATTGTCACGCCGTTAATTACCGATAATTCTCCGATTCGCTGTTAATTATCGATAATTTCAGCGATGTTATTGGCGCAGCTCAGTACCTCTGATGTTGTATCAGTAATATCTGCAACAGTTGAATACGATTCCAAAATAAAGTACGTAAAGTCTTTTGCCCTATTGCGAGTTAATTAGTATCATAGGACTATACTTAATACTTTTTTGTAATATGTAATTTCATTTACAGTTAAGTCCGTTAGTCGAATATAAGGAAGAATTTCAACTTTCTTTCTATGTAGTACTTTACGACGAACGGACATGGAAAAATCTTTTCCTTAATTTGTTTTTCCCTTTTTTTCAAATACTAATTGCAGCTCCCAGTGGAAGTTGGTCGTAAGGTCGGAGACAAAGAATGTATCTCATTGACAACCATGCGATACGAAAAATTTTTACTTATTTAGAACACTCTCAGCCTCTAACATTCATGGAATACACACAGCGAATCTAATTACAAAATCAGGAAACATGTTATGAAGATTTTTTGTTTCAATCATGCCGTATCCTTTTTCTTGGGGGGGGGGGGGGGGGGGCTTTATTGACTTTTCGTGTGCGATTCATTCATTTCTTACTACGAATGTGTCGGAGTACCAGCAAAGAAAACTAATCCCTATTGTCGGAATCGAATTACACAACAAAAACAAAACAAAAAGCCACAGTGTCACCGCCACTTTTCAGTTACAAATGTATAATTCATATCAACAGTCAGCCTCTTCAAGGCGATAAGCCCTCTAACAAAATCTCATTTACTTATGATAACTCCACACACAATGCATTCCCAAATTACAAATACCCACACGTCGTCTTTCGTCATGTTTTCAAAGTTTCAGGGGCAAAAATCTTTATATGCTCTAGGCTACATCTCAACTTTAAAAATGCCAAGCGCTTTACGCAGTTCCAAATGATGTCGTTTTCCGTTTACCTCTCTTTAGGGATTGTCACAACAATCTGTTCACTTCGAGACATTTCGTCGCCCGGGTATACCAAACCCGAATCTATCTACAAACAAAAAAGAAGCTCACATTCAGTCATCTTAGAGTGGCCTATAATTCTACTAGATTTACTTACAGGAAACAATTCGAACCTCCGTCCAGCGAAGTCAAACATACATTCTCATACTCCAGCAAATGAAATTCAAAAGGTACCGCATTAGCGAACTCGTTCCTTTTATTTAATTATTAGCAGCATCGCTTAAATGCATCTCCTTATTGACTGCTAAAGCACTCGTTAAATAACTTCCCTGATAACAAATACCCGGAACCTATTTTCTTGAAATCCACCAAAATTCAGAGCCAGCGGGCTGACGAACAATGTGCGAGCTACAGTATTTGTGCACAGTTAGACTTACCGCAGTGAGACGAGCTGTACCTGACCAAAGTCCTCCAAATAAGACGATCTGACTTGTATCGTGCCTAAGAGGCGGTTGATAGTCTCTCTGTTTTAGTCATAGCGTGAACAATACTTTGAGGCAAACACGTAGCGATTTTGTAATTTTACAATGATAAAATCATTGCAACAGACAGATGTCGCAGCTCCATTTAGCGGCCAGATACGCGATGCTGGTGCACGATCTTTGGAATAAGCTGTATATGTGTAACTCTGGTTTCACAACAGTCCCCGCAAACGTGACGCCATTTTAACGCCAAACACAGTATCGACGGCCGCATGATCGCAATCGATTTTCTTTAGCATTCGATACTTGCCTCTCTTAAGACTTCATGTGCGCATACCGGAGATTTACAAAACCACATCATTCTGGGAATGATTTATTTATTTATTGGTTTAATAAAATTTCACATAATGGTTTATCGATGGTTAGTGCCTTCATATAAGAGTGTTCTCTTACATGAAGGCATTATATTAATTATAATTTAAAAATTAAGAATGAAACACACTTGTTTTATACTTCGCAGTAAGCATTTCAGTGTAACGGAGCTTTGAAAATTTATGACAAACATTCATCATTATCATTAAGTGTAGCTTAATAAAGCGTCAACGATACAAGCCTTCTAGATGGAATATGGTAATCAAGATCAGAGCTAAATGTCAAACAGTTAACTGCTAGCGTAATGAATAACATCTTGGTGTCTGGAGTCGAAAGTAGTTGGTTCCCATCACGTTACATGCAATTTTTTTTCATTTTAGTGTAATTAATACGTTCTGTTACTTTCCTATGACAATAATACAAGTATGTTATGCAATATTGGATGTTAGTTACAGTCATTCGGATCTGCGAAAAAAGGATAAAATATATATTAAGCGATTTCCGAGTATGTTGTTAGCCAGGAACCGGAGAGAAAATGTTAAATTGCAGCGACTGCAACGAGCTACAGTAAAATTCATATTCTTTCTTCTCACAAATATTTGGCTCTTTATTTGCCAATAATTCGAGTGTGTGATCAGGTAAGAACATAAGAGGACAGTTTAAAGTGCTGCGAGTGAAACCAGGAGAATTATAATTCATATTCTTCCTTTCCACGAATATTTCGCTCTTTATTTACGACTGTGGGCGTTTTCTGAGGGTGTGGTTAGGCAGGAACCTAAGAGTACAGCTTTAATTACTGGGTCAAACGAACAGCTATAAAATTCGTAATATGCCTTTTCATTTTATTTCCGAAAATGTGGTGTGTGGTTAGGCTGCGATTAAAACGAACTGCAGTACAATTTCTATTTCGTCTCACAAATAAATTTCTCTTTATTTCCAAATATGTGTCGACTTCCGAGTGTGTGACAGGCAACAACCTAAGAGGATAGCTTTAATTGCTGCCAGTCATTTGAGCAGCAATAACATCCGTATTCTTCCTTGTCACAAAGTCAATAACTGATCATGCGGTCGATACACGCGTGACGTCAAAATGACAGCACGTTCGGGGGAATTCTTGTGAAACGAGCATTACCCGCTGTAGCCGGCGCACTCGCTCTGTTTAGCTGCGTTGCATAGACGTAAAGACTAAGTCACCCTTGTACTGTTTTTATACAGCAAAATTACATACGGGCGCTCTAACAACAATTAAGAAATATGTTACATGAATCCCTTTAGTTATTTAGGTCTATTCACGTGACTTTGCAAAAAGTGGAGGCGACAAGTCAGCCACTTTCGTACGGCAAAATCGTTTGGCAAAGTACGCTACACATGTTTACTAATTGATATTACGAGTGACGGAAAATGAGCGTCAATCTTGCATGCAATTGCTAAGTGGAAGCAATTGACAACACATTAGAAGTAAAACAATTATTGTTGCAATTATTGTAGAACAAGCATCACTTTAAGTTACGTCAGAAATAGCATATACTGAGCGACATGGAGAATGTTAACTTCCATACGGACCACCACAAATATTGCAAGAAACCAACTGCGAACGAAAAACTACTTGAAATTTAGTAAAACCTTGGCCGTGTGCAAGAAAAAGAAATCTGGGTTAATAAAATATGGAGTCGTCAGATTTAAACTGTCTGAGATCTGATAAAAGACGTTCAAGAAATAATGAAGTGATAGACTTCTCCATCGGCTAAAAGAGTTGATATTCTGGAATGATAGTCACATACTCTTGAACATTTCTCATTTAGAGGTCCTAGTAAGCGCTTGTTTAACTTTTTTATGAAAAGGTTTGTGATACACGTATTAATTTTTCTTTGTCTTACGGTGAAAAAAAAATTTTGAGTGGCTTCAACGAACATTTTATGTTGTAATATAGTAGTAATAAACTAGTCTCGATGAAAAATTATCACCACTGGTGATCAAAGACGAATAACTGAAACCAAATAGTTCGTTTAAAACTAGGGGTCTCTCTAATCGTGTGCTTCTTCGTGTTATCCGGGTGGCATAAAATGGAACCAACAAGTAGATCGTTAATCAATCGCGAAGAGAAAACTTTGAAGATTTACATTTGTATCTGAGCTTGTGCTCGTCTTCTAATGAGCCAGATTGTCTTACTCCGGATTCATCTGTCAAACTTCGCACAAAGATACGAGGTACTCGTGAAATGTAGGGCAGATCGTAGGTCGAATCTAGACCTGTGACTTTGTGGCTCCCACACAATTCTCCAGCTTATTGTATCTTCAGAATTTATATGTAAGTAGATTATCCGGTAGAGCCTCGGTAGATTTTTCAAATGTACGACAAAGTTACTGTGGCGTAGAAGGATTCAGCCGGGCCGTGAGGAGTGTTCGGACTCTTGAGTTGGTAAGACAGTTGCCCACAAGTGTCAAAGTTGCGGGTTCATTCATGCAGATACCTATTACTGTGTACACCTCACAACAAAGCGAAGGTTTATTTCTGCGAAGTACAATGTATTACACTAATAAACTGAGTAACTTTAATAACATATTGTAACAAATTCCTTTAAATTTTACCAGCGTATTAACTCAGAGCCGGCCGGTGTGGCCGTGCGGTTCTAGGCCCTTCAGTCTGGAACCGCGCAACCGCTACGGTCGCAGGCGAAATCCTGTGGATGTGTGTGATGTCCTTAGGTTATTTAGGTTTAAGTAGTTCTAAGTTCTAAGGGACTGATGACCACAGATGTTAAGTCCCATTGGTCTCAGAGCCATTTGAACCATTAACCCAGAGAAACGACTATAGCGACGTGAACTTTGAGACAGTACTCCACAGCTACAGATTTTAGTGACTCAGAAAAACTGATGTTACTTTGTTAGTGTGATTTCGGGTTACTGAAGTTTTGTGAAAGCACAGCTTCAAGTACTGGGGTGTGCTTCTTTCCTTAGTTAGCTCCTTTGGCAACTCTGACCCGAAAAGTTAACACAGAAGGGCGATGTGATCTATTTCCAGAAACTTTGCAATCATGACGTCTGCGGCAGATACACTTCTAAAGTAGTATCTGTCAGTGACATGCAAGCACTTCAAAGTCAGTTTTTATGAAACATTTTCTTCGGTGATAAATCTTTACCCTCCAGCGTGATCCATGATTCTTAGAGACAGTTGCGGAGATTTTCAAAAAAGTTAAACTTACCGTTGTACTAGTATGTCTGACTTACTGTTAATACCGACTGTTTGTAAGATTGTAAATTCATATTCGCAATGAGGGATAGTACAGGAACAGCGTAAGTACCACAGATGGATCAAGATGTTCACATATCAAAAGATGTTTTGTTCAGATTACATTGCATTAAGACGTACGTTGCCGCTGGTAATGATTTATTTTATCACAGTAGGCGACAATCTTTCAACTAGATTACATATCGACAGCTATCTTCTTCGGCAGTAGCAGCCAGCACATTTTCGTCGATATGTTTTGTGTTCAAGGTCTTCGCCTTTTACTCTGCCCAGTCTCTATTCCTCACGTTGAGATATTCCTCTGGTCCAAAGGCTCGTGCAGTATCAGCAGATTTGGGTATTCTGAAAACCTCTGTTTAAGAATCACGTTTTCATACTCCTCGATAGTTGGTGACTATCATTATATTCCAAAAAATCTGCTCATTTAGCTGACGGATGTGACTATCATTCCAGAATATCAACTCTTTTAGCCGATGGAGACGGTGTGGCAACGTTGATTTTATACAGATCTGGTTCCAATACCGGCTCCTTTATCAAAAAGCGGATCTTCTGTTGCACTGCCATACATCGTTGAATAGCATCTGATGAAAGTATCTTGCATATTTTCATGGGAATATCGCACCACAGGTTATGACTTGAGGGGCAGAAAGCGCTGAAAATCTTTTACATTGACATGAGATGAACCCTTTAAGGGAAGACGAAGGAACATAATCAGATATTTTTGACAAGCACATCGTAATAACACTGTTTGTAATGTGTCCACGTCGTTTGTTGCAGCCACAAAACCTCGGGGTTAGGCGTTGACGTCCACTACCATATTTTGCTTACTATGAAAGCGTTACTGGGTGAATATTCCGACCGTTCCAGCGCTTGCCGTCGTACAAATGCATATTTCCTGCCAACGCAAATCTTCTATTGACGCATCATTAAAATGTCAGCCGCACCGTAGTGTTATCAGAATGCTTCACCGAACTCACCTTTAGGATCACCTACCGCAAACAGCCATCTGACGTTTATGTGCCACTTATGTAACATTAAGGTCCGAGTGAGAAAGTGAAATGAAGTCCAGCTTTTACTACGTGATATTATACAGCAGATACAAGGTGCGACGAGTCAGCTGTCGTATTAGACTTTTGAGAACGGATAAACTACTAACTCGTTGACGGTTTGAATATCTCTTGTGTTAAGTATCACTGCACATTAGTACGTAACTACGACAGTGAAAACGTATTACTAGATATCAAAAAAAGATGGTAAGAACCGCCAACAAGTCTACTTCCTTTTCTGTGGATGGAAATAAGTGTGAGCTACGTAATCATATTTTCACCAAAGTACTTGATCAGAAAGCCGCAATCCGAGATGGCATGACCTCTGATTCCCTCTGCCCTAAGGATGGCTTTACCCAGCTTTGAATAGGGGACCCTACAGTCTACCGAGAAACCTGAATCAGTGTGTAACGACATTTTTCACATACTTACAAAGCATTCCTAGACTTGAACGTGACACTTTTTTACACCCAAAGAATGAATGAGATACTTTAGATCAGAATTTACTACTCAGTCAACAATAGCAAAATTATATTTTAATTTTTTTCTTAAGGCACAAGAATATTTTCCTACTCAGGAAAACTTAGAACAGAGTTTTTTGTGTAGACAATAATTGTTTTAATTGCTGTTTTAGAATACAGATATCCTTCAGGAGTTGGTTACGTCTATTTTTCCTTACTTCTGTGCAAAAATTGAACATTATAATGCAAGGCCCGTTAGTTACTGTGACTTCTCGTTTGTCCCTAGAGTTTCAACGGTCAATTTTTATACTGACTGTGCCGATACCGCCGAACAGATATCTGACTAAATTAACTCAATTATCGTATTCTGTCACCTAACGCTATGTCCTTTACGGCAATGAATAAACAGACACCATTTTTGTTTATTTTTTGTAAGTTTGTCCTTAAGATTTCAAAGAAAAGTACCAGCTGAATATATTGCTCTTGATACCATCTTATTACATGACGCTGTATGTACCCGTCAGTGGCTTGAATGGTGCACCACCTACAGACAACTATAGATGTTCGTTTTCTCTCGGTTCTGGAACTTTTCTGAGAAAATTAAATGCTATTTACATGGGAAAAGTCAGTGAATCAAGACCTGTGTTTTCGTCCAAGCAGCTTGAGAAACGTTGATGTCAGTCCCAGTATATTTATCACGTATGTGGGGCCTACTAAAACCACTCCTTAAATAATGATACTACCCACATTCTCATCTCTATTGAAAATGTGTCCGTATCCAGAACCAAATTTTACGCCAGCCAAAATATTTAAGAAAAAATGGACCTCTTACGGAGTTTCATTGTTGTCATTCATAATTTTTTAAGCTCCCAAACTGTACCTGCTAAGCAAGTTTGCATGAAATTTATGGGAAAAAGGTATTGTTCTTGCCTTGCTCCTGTCAGATTTCACCCACTTTCATTTCTCACATAGATTATATGAGAAATGCTTGTTTACCTCAATCTGTTTGTGGGGTAATTAAACGAATTTCTACAAAACGTTAGCAACACGCTATCAGTGGACAATCTGCAAGCATTTTCCAGCTGCCCAAGTACCGCATAATGATGTGCGTAGAGATAAAATTCCGTTAATTACTGCACGATCACTGTTTAACGGAGTGTGGGAAACAGGAAAAATTCTCACGAATTTCGCACTGAAAATGAGTCAAGACGTTTGGTTCTGCAGATTTCGGAAAGATAACCCGAATTTCCCAAGTGCCTGCCTGTATACCTCACGCAGAGTCCTCGTAAGCTTCAGTTTCTCATCTAAGAACCACTCTCATATGTTTCTCTCTTCCATTTGCTTAGTAGGAGCAGTCTGGCGCCAGCGATGACATACTCTTGGGTGATATATGACTCATTTATGACTAGAGTTCACTAATATTCTGTTGTTATCTAAAGTTTCTCATTTTCACGATCTGCAATTAATTTTGACTTCATGGCCACCTCCCAGCATAAGTAAACGAAATACTGTGCGGTGTACTCACGTGGTTACCCAGTTCCCAAGTTATGCGAAGTGATAGTGTCTGTTATTTCAGAATATGCACGTTTCAGGTATTTGCATCATGTGTTCCATTAACCAATGTAGACTAACGGAATTACTGCCGCGAAAAAACAAAACAGATAAGAAATAATACGACAAGCTTACATGCTCGGTTACTCATTGCCTGCACGAAGAGAAAGAACGTATACGTTAAAAAACAGTAAATACATTAACTGTTTAACAGCATAAGCTTTGATGTATCCACTCTTCCTTATTTTCCTCTATATGAGTTGTTGTTGTGGTCTTCAGTTCGAAAACTGGTTTGATGCACCTCTCCTTACTACTGTATCCTGTACAAGCCTTTTCATCTCTGAGAAATTACTACAACCTACATCCTTCTAAATCTGTTTACTGTATTCATCTCTTGGTCTCCCTCAACGATTTTTATCCCAAAATTTCCCTCCAATACTAAATTGGTGATCACTTGATTTCTCAGAATGTGTCCCATCAACCGATCCCTTCTTTTCGCCAGGTTGTGCCACAAATTTCTTGTCTCCCCAATTCTGTTCATTAGTAATGTGATCTACCCATCGATCTTCAGCATTCTTCTGTAGCACCTCGTTATTAGATCGAGATGAATCGTTTTTCGACCTGACACAGAGATAGCGCTGTAACCAATGAAATGTTTTTTTTGGTGCACATTTAACACTAAATAATATCGTAAAAACGAAAATATGAGTTTCATATCGGCAATGGTTCTGTTTATAAGGATTTTTAAAGTAGTTATATGCTTTTGGCTTATGAGTATAAATTTGAATGGTCTTTCGCACTTCAATTATTTGTTTTGAACACCTGTATCGGCAAAGAAAAAGCTTGCAAAGTGGGTGATGGTTTATAAGGGGATTGCTTCTCACTTTCACTCTTTCCCCGAAGACAATTAACTTTAAACGTCTCCCAATACCGAAATCAATGAAGAAATTGTTGAGAAAATGAAATATATACAGGGTGTTTCAAAAATGACCGGTATATTTGAAACGGCAATAAAAACTAAACGAGCAGCGATAGAAATACACCGTTTGTTGCAATATGCTTGGGACAACAGTCCATTTTCAGGCAGACAAACTTTCGAAATTACAGTAGTTACAATTGTCAACAACAGATGGCGCTGCGGTCTGGGAAAAACTATAGTAAGATATTTTCCACATATCCACCATGCGTAGCAATAATTTGGCGTAGTCTCTGAATGAAATTACCCGAAACCTTTGACAACGTGTCTGGCGGAATGGCTTCACATGCAGATGAGATGTACTGCTTCAGCTGTTCAATTGTTTCTGGATCCTGGTGGTACACCTGGTCTTTCAAGTGTCCCCACAGAAAGAAGTCACAGGGGTTCATGTCTGGCGAATAGGGAGGCCAATCCACGCCGCCTCCTGTATGTTTCGGATAGCCCAAAGCAATCACACGGTCATCGAAATATTCATTCAGGAAATTAAAGACGTCGGCCGTGCGATGTGGCCGGGCACCATCTTGCATAAACCACGAGGTGTTCGCAGTGTCGTCTAAGGCAGTTTGTACCGCCACAAATTCACGAAGAATGTCCAGATAGCGTGATGCAGTAATCGTTTCGGATCTGAAAAATGGGTCAATGATTCCTTTGGAAGAAATGGCGGCCCAGACCAGTACTTTTTGAGGATGCAGGGACGATGGGACTGCAACATGGGGCTTTTCGGTTCCCCATATGCGCCAGTTCTGTTTATTGACGAAGCCGTCCAGGTAAAAATAAGCTTCGTCAGTAAACCAAATGCTGCCCACATGCATATCGCCGTCATCAATCCTGTGCACTACATCGTTAGCGAATGTCTCTCGTGCAGCAATGGTAGCGGCGCTGAGGGGTTGCCGCGTTTGAATTTTGTATGGATAGAGGTGTAAACTCTGGCGCATGAGACGATACGTGGACGTTGGCGTCATTTGGACCGCAGCTGCAACACGGCGAACGGAAACCCGAGGCCGCTGTTGGATCACCTGCTGCACTAGCTGCGCGTTGCCCTCTGTGGTTGCCGTACGCGGTCGCCCTACCTTTCCAGCATGTTCATCCGTCTCGTTCCCAGTCCGTTGAAATTTTTCAAACAGACCCTTTATTGTATCGCTTTTCGGTCCTTTGGTTACATTAAACCTCCGTTGAAAACTTGGTCTTGTTGCAACAACACTGTGTTCTAGGCGGTGGAATTCCAACACCAGAAAAATCCTCTGTTCTAAGGAATAAACCATGTTGTCTACAGCACACTTGCACGTTGTGAACAGCACACGCTTACAGCAGAAAGACAACGTACAGAATGGCGCACCCACAGACTGCGTTGTCTTCTATATCTTTCACATCACTTGCAGCGAGCGCCATCTGTTGTTGAAAATTGTAACTACTGTAATTTCGAAAGTTTGTCCGCCTGAAAATGTACTGTTGTCCCAAGCATATTGCAACAAACGGTGTATTTCTATCGCTGCTCGTTTAGTTTTTATTGCCGTTTCAAATATACCGGTCATTTTTGAAACACCCTGTATAAGGCATCGGCAGACTGCGTGTGAAAGGTGTATCATTGTACTAGAACTATAGTGTACATGGTGGAAGGGAACAACCTGATATCAATATACTAATGCATGGTCTCGCGTCGATACATACTGATAAAATTCTTCTGGGCATCCAGCCACACTAAGTTTTTATAGATCGGCTGTAGCAATTATTGTGGGTTTGTGTAGGCACTCTCAAACGTCATCGTATTTTTTGTATTGTGGAGTAAATTTTAACCAGACCAACAGCGTTGTGATGGAAAGCTCATTAGATGCAGTTATAGCCAACCTGTTGATGAAGTACTTTGAGTACATCACCGTAGACACCGCTCCTGCAAAGCCTAGTTGCTTGCATCATTACTTCGATGTCTGGTCTCATGGACTTGAACAGCTGGTTCTTCGATCACATCAGTAATATCCATGACCACATCAAGTTCACGATGGATGTAGAGGCGCCGGCAGCTGTCGCCGAGCGGTTCTAGGCGTTTCAGTCTGGACCCGCGCCACCGCTACAGTCGTAGGTTCGTATCGTGCCTCGGTCATGGATGTGTGTGATGTCCTTAGGTTAGTTAGGTTTACGTAGTTCTAAGTTCCAGGGGACTGATGATTACAGATGTTAAGTTCCATAGTGCTCAGAGCCATTTTTGATGTATAGACGAGTAGTTCCTTGCCGTTCCTTGCAGTTCCTTGACGTTCTAGTATGACGAAAAGCAAATGAGTGTCCCAGCCATAGTATTTACTGAAAACCCCTCATATGGACCGATATTTGTACGATGCCAGCTACCACCACCCAGCAGAGGAACATTCTATTCTGAAGACTTTGGTGCACGGAGCAGAAGCCGTTTCAGCCGCTGAAAATCTTCCGAAAGAACAAAGCCAGTTATGGAAAATTTTCAAAGATAATGAGTGTCCCAGCCATAGTATTTACTGAAAACCCCTCATATGGACCGATATTTGTACGATGCCAGCTACCACCACCCAGCAGAGGAACATTCTATTCTGAAGACTTTGGTGCACGGAGCAGAAGCCGTTTCAGCCGCTGAAAATCTTCCGAAAGAACAGGGCCAGTTATGGAAAATTTTCAAAGATAACGGCTGCAACAACCAGTAAATTTCTCAAGATATTAGCTTGATGCATAAGTAGCGTTTAATTTTGCATGTTGGCATTTCAGTTGCTGTGGGTCATTCGTAGTACCTGTTGCTATTTGAGTTTACATATTGTCATTTTAACGTTGGGAGGCAGTGCATGGAGCTGTGGACTCTAGAAAATGGAGAGACAAGTTGAGAAATCGCCGTTGAGTTTAACAGAGGGATGACAGCAACGGATGCAACAAGGAACATTTGCGACATGTGTCGGGAGAATGCCACCGAACAGAGCACAACAAGAAAATGCTTTTATCGTTTTAAGGAATATCGTTTTTACGTTAATGACTCTCCACATTCATGGAGATTTTCGGGGTTTGATGAAAATTCCTTAAATACATTAATTCACAGTGATCCATTTCAGAGTAATCGAGAACTGGCAAATGTGATGAGCTGTGATTATTGCACCAGTGGTGGAAGTTCAGAAATCGGGGATGTGGGCACCGTATAGTTCCGCATGCTCTAAGCCAAAATCGCAAAAATCTGCGGGTGGTCATACGTGCATCTCTGCTTGCTTGTCATCAATTGCCTCGTGAACAATACCAACTTTGCTTAATCCTGTGTCTTTACTGGTGGCGAGAAATGGTGTCTTTATGCTAACGTAAGGAAAAGAAAGGAATGGTTGAGCCCAAACAAAGAAGCAACTCCCCATACAAAGACCTATGCACATCCACAAAAGATAATGTTTGCATCTAGTGGACCAGCGACGGTGTGGAGTTCTACGACATGCTTCCCCGAGGTGTAACAGGAACTGCTCACATTTATTGTCAACAACAGAGACGTCTTACAGACGAAGTCCAAGAGCAATGACCAGGAAGTGATAATGCCCGCCCATTTTCTGCTACAGTCACAAAACCATACCGTAAAGGGGTAGGGTTGGGAAGTAATTCCGCACCCTCCTCATTCACCTGACCTTGCGCTTTCAGATTTTCGCCTTTTCCGCTCTCCATCGAACAACCTTGAAGGAATTTCCTTTCCAGATAAAAATGCGCTCCGAACATGGCTAGACGAGATCTCCGCCACAGGATCACGTGATTTCTACAGTCGCGGAATCGAAAAGTTATGCCAGTGTACGCAGATTGTTGCAAACAGAGAAGGAGAATATACGAGGTGCATTCCAGTTCTAAGGCCTCCGATTTTTTTTCTCCAGACTGGAAAGAGATAGAAACATGTGCATTGTTTTAAAATGAGGCCGCGTTCATTGTCAATAGTCCCAGAGATGGCAGCACTGTACGGCAGATAGAATTTTACCGCCAGCGGCGAGAATGAGAATTGTTTTAAATACTTAAAATGGCGACATTTTCCTTACTTGAACAGCGTGCAATCATTCGTTTTCTGAATTTGCGTGGTGTGAAACCAATTGAAATTCATCGACAGTTAAAGGAGACATGTGCTGATGGAGTTATGGATGTGTCAAAAGTGTGTTTGTGGGTGCGACAGTTAAATTAAGGCAGAACATCGTGTGACAACAAACCGAAACAACCTCGGGCTTGCACAAGCTGGTCTGACGACATGATCGAGAAAGTGGAGAGAATTGTTTTGGGGGATCGCCAAATGACTGTTGAACAGATCGCCTCCAGAGTTGGCATTTCTGTGGGTTCTGTGCACACAATCCTGCATGACGACCTGAAAATGCGAAAAGTATCATCCAGGTGGGTGCCATGAATGCTGACGGACAACCACATGGCTGCCCGTGTGGCATGTTGCCAAGCAATGTTGACGCGCAACGACAGCATGAATGGGACTTTCTTTTCGTTGTTTGTGACAATGGATGAGACGTGGATGCCATTTTTCAATCCAGAAACAAGGTGCCAGTCAGCTCAATGGAAGCACACAGCTTCACCGCCACCAAAAAAATTTCGGGTAACCTCCAGTGCTGAAAAAATGATGGTGTCCATGTTCTGGGACAGCGAGGGCGTAATCCTTACCCATTGCGTTCCAAAGGGCACTACGGTAAAAGGTGCATCCTACGAAAATGTTTTGAAGAACAAATTCCTTCCTGCACTGCAACAAAAACGTCCGGGAAGGGCTGCGTGTGTGCTGTTTCACCAAGACAACGCACCCGCACATCGAGCTAACGTTACGCAACAGTTTCTTCGTGATAACAACTTTGAAGTGATTCCTCATGCTCCCTACTCACCTGACCTGGCTCCTAGTGACTTTTGGCTTTTTCCAACAATGAAAGACACTCTCCGTGGGCGCACATTCACCAGCTGTGCTGCTGTTACCTCAGCGATTTTCCAGTGGTCAAAACAGACTCCTAAAGAAGCCTTCGCCGCTGCCACGGAATCGTGGCGTCAGCGTTGTGAAAAATGTGTACGTCTGCAGGGCGATTACGTCGAGAAGTAACGCCAGTTTCGTCGATTTCGCGTGAGTAGTTAATTAGAAAAAAAATCGGAGGCCTTAGAACTTGAATGCACCTCGTATTATCAATGACTAGTATCTTCTATGTCTAGCTATTGTATTTATTAAATGTGTGTAAATACGCTACGAGCTTATGCACTGCCCAGTATTTCAACAAAGACTTATAAGTCAGAAGACCCTTCTAGGGGACACGAACAAGCTTACATTTTTGTCGTGCAGTGGCTCAATAAGAGAAACGATTAGCCAGCTACTAAGGAGGCCTAAGATCGATGCGGCCTTCAGGCCTCCAGAAAAAATTCAACAACTCATGAGGCCTCAGGACGCGATGAATATACTCAATACCGTGTGGTTGTGCACAGCTGTATGTTGGACTAACTGTGCGCGGTATCGTACAGAACATGAGAGGTGTTTCTCCCTACAACATTCTGAGAAATCAACACTAGCAGAGCATACTCTGGAACGCAGGCACCGAACTGCATTCAGCGGATCTTCTACTATTAACGGACTAATGGTTTCTGGGACAGCACCATAAAAGAACACCTCCAATAAAGACGGCTTTCTGCAGCTGAGGACAGTTTGGGATCCGGCCAGACGAAGGCTGAAGTGTGGGCGGCGGTCTCGCAAACAAAACGTTACGTTTTATGGCACCGGACAGGCTATCATTGAAGTCACAGGTGGTAGTGCCGCTACCCAACGACTGTAGCGGCAACTACACAACAGTCACCACTTGACAATGACCATTGAGTAGTCGGTGGAAAGCTCGTAAATTTTAAGGCACTTGACGTGGCTTCAAGTCCGAGATAATACATCAGCCTGATAGTTAGGTTAGAATGGGGTTGGGGACTTTGAATCGTATGTGACCCAAATCAGCAGAAAACACTAACTTGAGATGAACAGTCACTTGTTCGTAGAACCTAAATCCGTATCTTAGTTAATTACGTTAAAAGCGTATTTTCTTTGATATCTATTTGGTAATGCTTCTGTGGTGAATCAGTTACGCTAAAAATACTATAATACCAATTATTAGTTAAAATAGTAAACACAGCTGTAAGTTGCAATGTAAGTAATAATGCGATAGAAACACGACTTGTTTCAATTTTTGCTGATGCGCAGAGAGCATAAGTGATCATTTCTTGTACTAATTACAGCTGATCAGTAAGAGTATGACATAGGTGAAAATTAATTTTTAAGCGCTTTTTTCCTCAAACAACTTTTTTACAATAAATGTTCAAAATTCCTGTATCCAACACCTACGCCGCTCATGGTATTACACATCGTCAGCTTGCTAGGACAGATCTGAACTGCTGTACTTCGTCCATCATAAGAATAAACCAGATGTAAACAAAGACAAACGCCATGACTGAACAGTAGCCTTAGCACACGTACACTGACGTTGTTACACTGTTGGAAGTAGGTCGTACTTTTGTATTAGAGGTCTTCTTACTATGTTACAGCACGGTAAATAAAACTTTAAGACATACTAATCTTCCAACAGCCACCAACGTTTTTCTTAATCATAATTTAGCTATGCTCTTTTTATTTATAAAATCGTGCACAGTCGCAGTCTCTGTGTTGTTGTGCTCTTGATTGTCGCGCCTTTAATAGGTACTGCGAAAATGGCTGACGCTACTCTCTGATCTCCAGGGTAACACTAGCGTGGAACACAGTTAAATAGTGGCGAAAAAAGGTGATTCTTAATGTTTTTCACAATTTCATAGAAAGATTCGGCTTTAGAGTTTACTGGGTAACTAGATCTACGAAAGTTAAGGGATGTTTGTAAACGGGATATATAGCGGAATCGTAGCTTTGGTGAATGGTTATCTGGTACAGTTCATGCCTCAGTGATTCAAATGTCGCTTTCGTGTTCCTTTTTTTGGTTCAGTTTGGAATACGTACGTATTTTAAGTCAAAAATGCGTCAAAAATATGCTAATTAACTCATAGCTAATCATCATTTTAATGAAAAATGTATGTCTTCAGGTTTGTAATTACATACTGCACATAAAATTCCAATTTTCATTGCAATATGAATTCTTAATTATATGTATTTTATAATCGATTGTTAAAGGTTGTTTAAACTGAGGAAACCGAGCGAGGTGCCGCAGTGGTTGTTAGCACACAGGTCTCGCATTCGGGAGGACGACGGTCCAAAACCGCTTCCGGCCATCTTGATTTAAGTTTTCCGTTATTTTCCTAAATCGTTTCAGGCGAATGCCGGGATTGTGCCTTTGAAAGAACACTGCCGACTTCCTTCCCCATCATTCGGTAATCCGATGGACCGATGACCTCGCTGTTAGGTTCCCTTCCCCAAATCAAACAACAACCAATCAACCAAATTAAGAAAGCTTAACATATCAAATTCTAGGTCAAAAATGAAAAATAAAATAGTTTTCATTTGGACTGTTTTACACCGCAGATATGATATCACACGAGCCTGAGTGATAAGCGTCATGAAAACATGGTAAACAATAATTTTCACAGCAAAATGGAAATGGTTCAAATGGCTCTGAGGACTATGGGACTTAACATCTGAGGCCATCAGTCCCCTAGAACTTAGAACTACATAAACCTAACTAACCTAAGGACATCACACACATCCATGCCCGAGGCAGGATTCGAACCTGCGACCGTAGCGGTCGCGCAGCTCCAGACTGAAATGCCTAGAACCGTTAGGCCACTGCGGCCTAGCACAGCATACAAATGCTGTATTTTTACATTTACCACCGTATCACTGCAATGTCGATCCTACAGAACTGATCTGGAGCCAAGTTAAGAGATCTGTCGTGAGAAATAGCAGGCACTTAAGCTTCCAGACGTACTGGAACTAATGCACGAAGCTTCGTCACACGTTACTGCCGACCTCTGGCGGAATGCGGAAAGGCACGTCATTAAAAAGAGGAGAAAACGTGGCGCTTGGATAGCTTCGTGGATTCTGTTGCTAATCGACTGTTTATCAGTGTAGCAGATTACAGTTACAGCACTGAAATGTATTTCTCGGATTCGGATGTGGAAGAAGTTCAGAGATTACCAGACGACTGACTGTCAGTAATACTTTCAGTGGCTTGAACTCCTTGCAGTACGCTTTTGTGTCATAAATATTCGCGTAAAAAAATTACCCTGTGTTTAAGTTAGGAATTTTATCACACTTGTTTTTAATTACAGTATTATATTAGCTAAGAACGATAGCACGTTACGCTTTTCTTCTGGTCTCCTATGAAGCACGTGGTATTGCTGGAATTCTGCTGAATATTATTTCATTCGAAGCTAAATTGTTTCTCTGCTCGTCGCTTCTTACGCCGTAACTGCAACTGGCAAATGGCTCTGAGCACTATGGGACTTAACACCTGTGGTCATCAGTCCCCTAGAACTTAGAACTACTTAAACCTAACTAACCTAAGGACATCAGACACATCCATGCCCGAGGCAGGATTCGAACCTGCGACCGGAGCGGTCACGCGGTTCCAGACTGAAGCGCCTAGACCGTACGGCCACACCGGCCGGCTAACTGCAACTGCTCACATGTAGTTGGACTATCTGGATGGCCACTGCCATTCAAGCTAAATGCGCCGGTAAAGATGTTGTCCAGTATTAACGTTCTGTTGATGTGCTCGTAACGCACAGCGCAAAACGAATCCTTGTTATTGCATCTGACTGTAATCGAAACAGTTTGCTTTCTTCTCCAAGTGAAACGGATGCAGTGAGATTCCAGGAAACGCGGAAGAATACATGGTGTAATATTCACATCAGGTTCATTCTTATGATGCACACAGTATAGGCACGACCAAACACGTTAGCTTTCCATGCAACATTCACATCACTCGTTTTTGATTGGCTGTCGCTGTATGTCCACAGCTCAATAAAGGCGCGTTTCCGACGTACTGACCGCATTATCAGGTTGTTGTTCTTTAGCCTGTGTGTAGCTTGGGAAGTAGCAATGTCAAACATGTTTCCTTGCCATCATCCGCAGCAAGCACACAAATGTTCTTTTTGTAAATAAAAACCACCTTTTCCTGCTACAATGTGTTTTATTTGTCCAGACGCATTTCGCCTTTTACTTTAAGGCATGTTCCGTGGAATCTAGAATGATACAGTTTTGTTTTGATATGCGATATTTGTATATTATGAAACAGTTAACGTCTTGCTTTTTTACGTAAATAAGTGCGTACTTACAGTCACTCGCATTTTTGGTTGGCATTTGCGTTTCCTTCAACATGTGAGCAGATGAGAGGAAACGCAGATGCCAACCAAAAACGCGAATTACTATGAGTAATCACTTATTTACGTAAAAAAGACGTGAACCGTTCTAAAATCTACAAGTATCGCATATCAGAACAAAACTGTTTCGTTCTAGATGCCACTGAAGATGCCTTGAAGTAAAAGGCGAAATGCGTCTGGAACAAAGAAAGTACATTACAGCAATAAAAGGCGTTTTTATTTACAAAACGGTTAATGAGAAACGTTCGACCATGATAGGGGCCATATCTGTTGAACGTTGTTCGAAAGAAAACGCTATGGCAAATTTCTAAACAACGTTTGAAACGTTTTGCAAAGAAGCCATCTCATTTTGTGAATAGATTTACTGCCGTTGATGGATCACGTGCCCACGACGGCCCTTTTGGACTGAAAGGAAGCCGTGAGTAGAAACTAGTAGTTCTGCAACAAGTATACTTCATCTAATGGTTATAGCCAGTTTTTTCTGGGATTATGAAAGGATTTTTTCTTCCTTACTTTGCAAAAGATTTAGAAATATCAGGCGAATGTATGTAAAAAAATTGCTAGTTCAACTGAATTGGTGAATAAGGTTAAGGTAAAATCGACACATTGAACGTGCTTTGCTATTGATAAAATTGAGTGATTAGAAGTACAAATCCAAAGTTTTCTCCAGGTTTGGCACCTTATTATCTCTTTCTGAAATAAATCGTGGTTAGCAATCGTCTGAGCCCAAGGAAAGTGTTATGTTAGAAGCAGATAGCTGTTATTCATACTTTTCAGAGTACGTCGCATGCCCTTCTTCATACTGCAAAAACGTTTCACACTCAGGTGACGTCAGTTGGATTGCCATGTGCTCATATGCACATGATGGTAGTGTCGCATTCAGAAGGTACAAAAGAGCAATGCATTGGCGGAGCTGCCATTTGTACTCACGTGACTGATGTGGAAAGGTTACCGACGTGATTATCATCACACAACAGCAACTGACAGACTTTGAACGCGGAACGGTAGTTGTAGCTAGGCGCATGGGACTTCCCATTTCGGAAATCGTTAGCGAATTCAATATTCCGAGATCCACAGTGTCAAGAGTGTGCCGAGAATACCAAATTTCAGGCATTACCTCTCACCACGGACAACTCAGTGGCCGATGGTCTTATTTAAAGATCGAGAGCAGCAACGTTTGCGTAGAGTTTTCAGTGCTAACAGACTAGGAACACCGCGTGATATAACTTCAGAAATGAATGTGGGACGTGTGACTAACGTATCCGTTAGGGGAGTGTGATGAAATTTGTCGTCTATGGGCTATGGTAGCAGACGACCGAGACGAGCCAACAGCACGTCATCACATGCAGCGCCTCTCCTAGGCTCGTGACCATATCGGTTGGACTTTCGGCGACTGGAAAACCGTGATCTGTTCAGATGACTCCTGATTTCAGTTGGTAAGAGCTGATGGTAGGGTTCGAGTGTGGCGCAGACCCTACGAAGCCATGGACTTTAATTTTCAGCAAGGCACTGTGCAAGCTGGCGCTGGCTCCATACTGTGCAGTCTGTGTTTACAAGGAATCAACTGGGCCATCCGGTCCAACTCATCCGACTATTGACTTGAAATGTTTGTGTTCGACTGCCTGGAGACCATTTGTAGCCATTCATGGATTTCATGTTCCCAACCAACGATGAAATTTTTACGGATGACAATGCTGGAAAAATTATACACTTAAAGCCAGTGGCAGGCATAAAACGTCATCCGAAATTGTACTGAATGCTTTCTCAGAAAATTATTTTGAACAATTTGTTCATGAGCCCACTCGAAGCGTAAATGATTGTGAAAGCATACTTGACCTTTTAGCAATAAATAGTCCTGGACAAATAGTGAGTATTGTGACGAATACAGGGATTAGCGACCACAAGACAGTTGCTGCTAGGCTGAATACCGTAACACCTACAACCATCAAGAAGGAACGCAAACTATATCTATTTAAAAAAAATCTGATAAAAATGCTATTAACGCCTTTTTAAGGGGGGACGTACATGAAAATGACCAAATTTGTGAAAAAATTTTTATTGGCTCTTCATTTACTACATGGTATTGAAATTTCAATTACCAAATATTACGTTCCAATTCCGCTTCTAAGGGGGAAAAAAATAATAATTTGTAATAGCTTGCACAGGGCGACGCCCCCCCATCTTGGTCTTCATCCTCTCGTATATCTATTTATACTGCGTTTTTTTCCAGTTTTGTGCAGTCACAATGCAGGGAACGTTTGTGTACTACATCAAGAAGGCTGTGGAATAATATCTCTGCCGCTGGTTTTATATTCTTTGATTTATAGCGTTTGTTTACGAGTGTTTGTTTGGAATACATTTTTACGAAAGTTGTAAGTAGACTTGTTATTATATTTTGCAGCATGCCGCGTTCTAGTAAGGTGTTTAAAAAGGTTAGAAAGTGTCAAGCTTCTCGATGTAGTAAAGACAACTTGAAAACCAGCCCCATAATAACAAATGGAAACGATACTTCAACCAAGAAAGCGAGTGCTTCGAGAAGGAAAATTGACAGCTGTCAATCACTTGATGATTGTGGCTCAGACACTCAAGCTACTAGTGGTTTTAGGCTTATTGATTTGAAAATACTATCTGATATTATATCATCTGCTTGTGTATGTGCTGACTGTGGTGCAAAAAGTTTGAGATTATATGACGAAGAAAACAGAATTGGAATAGTGTGTATGTTGCATCTTACTTGTGAAAGCTGTCATTCAGACACTGCTTTTAGAACTTCGGCATCAAGTAACCGGATATATGAAGCAAATATGCGTTTAATATATGGCATGAGATGTTTGGGCATAGGCAGGGAAGGTACCAGACTGTTTTGTGGGATCATGAACATGCCACAACCAAGTGCTAGGTACACCACTGGAAATAAAACACTGCTAAGTGCTCTTCAAGAGGAAGTGGAAGAAAACTTGAAGTCCTCTGCAAAGGAAGCTGTGAAGATGAATAGTGAACTAAAGACAGAAGCAGATAACACGCCAGACACCGATTTGTGTGTGTCATGTGATGGAACGTGGATGAAGCGTGGACATACATCACTGTATGGAGTATCATCTGTCATTAGTGTTGATACTGGAAAAATTCTTGACGTTCAGGTAATGAGCAAATATTGCTATAGCTGTGTACTCGGAAAGAGAGCTGGTGAAGTGGAAGAAAATAAGTGGCAGGTTGAACACAAGAAAGTGTGCTGTAGAAATTATTCTGGTTCTAGTGGTGGAACGGAACCTGCAGCTATGAAACTTATGTTCCATCGAAGTGTGGAAAAGTACGGTGTTAGATACACAAAATACCTTGGTGATGGTGACTCCAGCTCCTTCAAAACTGTTTTGGAAAGTGAACCTTATGGTCCCCATTGTGCTATAGAAAAGTTGGAATGTGTTGGACATGTGCAAAAACGAATGGGAGGCAGACTTTTAAAATTGAAACGTGAATTGAAGGGCAGGAAACTTGAGGATGGAAAACTTTTAGGTGGTCCCAACAGACTCACAGACAAAGAAATTCATTCTTTACAAGTGTACTATGGCAAGGCAATAAGGGACAACAGTGGAAATTTGAATAACATGCAGAAGGCTGTGTGGTCTATTTATTTTCATAAACTATCCACAGATGACAAACCTGTACATAATTTGTGTGACATATCGTGGTGCAAATTCAAGCAGGCTGAGCGTGATGGCATGAACTATTCACACAAGCACAGTTTACCTGTGGCTGTTTTAAGTGCTATAAAACCAACATTTAGGTGTTTAGCAGAGCCAGACCTCCTACGAAAGTGTGTGCATGGAAAGACACAAAACCCTAATGAAAGTTACAACTCACTGATTTGGAAACGTTGCCCAAAAACAACATTTGTTTCAACAATTATTGTTGAAATTGCTGCATATGATGCTTGTTTAGTTTTTAACAATGGTAATCTTGGAAGAATAAAAACTCTACAGAGGCTAGGATTTCATCCAGGAGCTTTCACCTATTCAATATTGAAGGACATCGATGACAAAAGAGTTGCTGCGGCTGATATTACAGCCAATAAAATTGAACAGCAGGTTAACCAAAGAAGACAAGCAAAGAAGAGACTGCTTGCAGATGAAGAGGAGTATGCATATGGCTTGCACTAGTTCACACAGAGACGGTAAGACCTAATACAAACACTATCAAATCATTGATTCAGTTTTCCCGTAACTTACATTTTTATAACTTTATGTACCTTTTTCTCAAAAACCACAAAAGGTAGAGAAGTGAAATTTGGTATATGACTAGTCAGTACCATAGTGAAAAATTCTGTGGAAGGAATTTTCATTTAATAAAATAGTAAGGTATTTATGGTAGAAAATATTCCTTAAATTTGATATATTATTTTTCAGGGAAATTGGGAGACCCGTAAAAACTGAACAAAAGAAGATATAAAAATTCTGCTCCACAGAGTTTTGTAATTATTTGGTATGAAAGTGTGTACAAAAATTCATTAACATTGCTCTCACAGTTTTCTCAAAAAAGGAACATTTGTAATTACATTGTTGAAAAAAAATTAATTGTTAATAATTAAAGATGTAAAAGGTCAATAAAAATGAAAATTTAGGTTCATATGCGCATAACATTTCTTAATAACTGTACCAAATTTGGATTGATTATCTTAAAAAATTAGAGTTTTATAAAATACTTTTAAAATTACTGCAGTTTCGTGTACGTCCCCCCTTAAGAGACAGTCTTCACTCCTTCAGATCTTATCATGTAAGTGCAGAAGAGTTGTGGAATGTTTTCAAAAAGATATTATCGACACCAACTGAGAGACATATACCACATAAATTAATGAATGATGGTACTGATCGCCCATGGTACACAAAACGGGTCAGATCGTTGCTGTAGAAGCAACGAAAAAATCATGCCAAATTTAAAAGAACGCAAAATCCCCAAGATTTGCAAAGATTTGCAGAAGTTCGAAATATGGCACGTACTTCAATGCGAGATGCTTTTAATAATTTCCACAACGAAATTCTGTCTCGAAATCTGGCAGAAAACCCAAAGAGATTCTGGTCATACATAAAGCACACCAGTGGCAAGACCCAATTAATACCTTCACTGCGCTATAACAACGATGAAGTCACTGATGACAGTGCCACTAAAGCGGAGTTATTAAACACGGTTTTCCGAAACTCCTTCACCAAAGAAGACGAAGTAAATATTCCTGAATTCCAATCAAGAACAACTGTCAAGATGAGAAACATAGAAGTAGATATCTTCGGTGTAATGAAGCTGCTTAAATCACTTAATAAAGGCAAGGCCTCCGGTCCAGATTGTATACCAGTCAGGTTCCTCTCAGACGATGCTGATAAAATAGCTCCATATTTAGCAATTATATACAACCACTCGCTCACAGAAAGATCCGTACCTAATGACTGGAAAATTGCTCAAGTCACACCAATACCCAAAAAGGGACGTAGGAGTAATCCGTGGAATTACAGGCCTATATCACTAATGTCGATTTGCAGTAGGGTTCTGGAACATACACTGTATTCGAACATAATGAAGTACCTAGAAGAAAATGATTTATTGACACACAGTCAGCACGGTTTCAGACAATATCGTTCTTGTGAAACACAACTAGCTCTTTATACTCATGAAGTAATAAGTGCTATCGACAGGGAATGTCAAACTGATTGCATATTTTCAGATTTCCAGAAGGCTTTCGACACCGTTCCTCACAAGCGTCTTCTAACTAAACTGCGTGCCTACGGAGTAAGGCTAGGGGCGCACTGGCGATTTTCCGTCGTGCAATTTATTTGTCGCAAGAATGAAACACAGTGGCTCGAATAGGAGCGCGCGCACGTGCGACAAAAAAGTAGCGGCGATTTAAAAGACGCAACCGGCCCTATTTGACGCGCGACGCGATTGCCGCAGGTGTGGAATGATTCACAGGCACTGGCATGGGCCCGCGCGCACTAGCGACGCGATTTCTCAGTCAGTCGCTCTCGCTCTGTGTTGCATACACACAATTTCAGTGCGCCAACAGTATGTCTGATAACGGGAGTTGCGCTACGGATGACATTGGAAGTTGTGTTCAGAAAGACTTATTGCAGAAGTAGAAAAGCGACCAGCTCTCTACAACAGGAAATTAAAAGAATACAGTGATCGCAATTTGAAAGAGGAACTATGGGGAGAAGTATGCTGCAGCCTAATTCGGAACTGGACTGAACTGCCTGGTCCAGAAGACTAACAAAGGTATTTCATGGTTCATTTATTTTATTCATACATGTAGACATCACAGTTACAACAATTTAAATTTTTTCATATTGCCAAGATACTGATCCTTGTAGAGTCACAAAGTAGTTTGCAAAATAATCCCTTATCTGCATACCACACGCATCAGCTCTTATTCCTACAGGCTCACAGCCTTGCAGAAGGGATTCATACGATTCGTCCTCAGTTCGTACACCATCATTTCGTCTTACGAAATTATGCAGAATACAACATGCTTTTATGATTATGTCTGAAAAACCAACATCCACATCCATAGGTCGATGAAATATTCTCCATTTGTTAGCCAAAATTTCCAAAGTACATTCCACAATTCTACGAGCACGACAATGTCTATAATTAAAAGCACGCTGTTTCATTGTCAAGTTTTTCTTCGAGTACGGCTGCAGAATCTGTCTAGACAGTGCAAGTGCTTCATCTCCTACAAAATTAAAAGTTTGAGGCTCTCCTTCCTCATCATGTGGTAATTTTTGAGGTTTTGGAATGTTTAACTGATTAGATTGCAGTTTTTGATAGAAGCTGGATTTCTTGAACACATTAGAATCCCCATTGGTTCCGTACGAGCCCACGCCTATCACACTGAAACAACAGTCACCGTCCACTACGGCCAAAAGTATTGTCGAAAAATAATTCTTGTAATTATAAAACTTTGCGCCACTGTCAGCAGGCTTCTTCAGTCTCACGTTTCCCGTCCACAGCACCAATGCAATTTGGAAAGTCAGTTCTGTCTAAAAACTGTTTGGCAATAATCTTCCAATCATCTTAAGTTTTTTCTGCCATATGAATAGGCTGTAGACATTGCCACAACTGCTCGCATGTATCCTTAACAATTTCTCTGATTGTAGTGGCTCCTAGTAGATATTCGTAGTGTAATGAGTGAAAGCTATTTCCAGTTGCAAGGTATCTGGAAGAAATAATATTCAGTAACAGCATTAATATTTATTCATAGAAGTATTAAGGTAAATACTTACAATAAATTATATTCAGTGATAATTTCATTTATGACACGTAAAGAAATTCAAAGGAAGTGGAAAAATCTGAAGGACTGCTTCGCAAGAGAACTAGCATCACAGAAAAAATCTTCGTCTGGCGAGGCTGCAAGAAAACGGAGGAAATATCTATACTTCGATGCAATGTTATTTCTGCTCCCTCAAATGGAAGACAGACCGACCACCAGCAACATCGAAATTATGCCCAGTAGCACAGGAAACAAGGAAGTAGGTTCTCCCCCCAGTTTGTATTCACAAAACAACAACGATACTGTACAGAGCACTAAAGTACGACATCCTACGAAAAGAGGAGCCGAGAAGGTTACGTCCTACGAGGAATCTCTATTAAATATATTAAAAGACAGACAAAAAGAAGAAGTTAACGAGGATAAGAATTTTATATTAATGCGTGTCCCCATGCTGGCAAGGTTAAACGAAGAACAGAAGCACGCGAAAATAGAAATATTGAATGTGATGAGGAATGCCTGATATTATCACCTTTCACCGATTTTTCCACAGCATCCGAACATGTGTTATGACACAACTCAAGCGACTTATAACACCACTCAAGAAACTTATTCTCCACCATCTTCATTCGTTCAACTCTATTCTTCAAATGTCCTAAATGAAACGGAACGTCCACAAAATTTGTTCGTGTGCTCCTCTGCTGACAAACGCAACGAAACCACAGAAACCTCTATGTGCAACATGGTTTTGCAGTTTTCTCATGAAACAAGTTCGTCAGTTTCGACTTGCAGTAGTGATTTTCTTGATATATCTGATCAGTAATGTAAAATGGCAACAACAATTGTTGAATGAAATGATTCTCTTGATGTATCTAATCAATAATGTAAAAAGGCAATAAAAACTGTTGAATGAAATAATGTGTGCTTACCTCAAAGTCACTGATAAGCGCTCCTCAGGTGGTATACACTTCCTCCATGTCGTATCTTGTTTTGTTATATTCGGTCCTACTGTCTGAAGCAGTGTATCAAAACTATTCTTACTCATTCGATAGTAATGAAAGAATTTATTTGGGTGATTTTGTAACTCTTCGTGTAATTTGTAAAACTGCCCTCTCACTAGTCTTTGACTTATAATCGGATGCACCCAGTAACGACATTTGCGCTGTTTTGTCGCTCTTCTTCGTAGTAAAAGCGCCACCAAACAAGCTGTTTCGATGAAATCCATGCTGGTACTGAGAGTAGTTGCGATTTTCCTGCCGCTGTGTACGCACCACAATGTACTTCCGCGACAGCGATTGTTAAGTCGCGCCGACTGAAAAATCGCCTTTGCGCGCCTAGCCTAACGCCTCAGTCGTGCGACTGGATTCGTGATTTCCTGTCAGAAAGGTCACAGTTCGTAGTAATAGACGGAAAGTCATTGAGTAAAACAGAAGTAATATCCGGCGTTACCCAAGGCCCTCTATTGTTCCTGATCTATATTAACGACATAGGAGGCAATCTGAGTAGCCGCGTTAGATTGTTTGCTGACGATGCTGTCATTTACCGTCTTGTAAAGTCATCAGATGATCAAAACGACTTGCAAAATGATTTATACAAGATATCTCTATGGTGCGTTAAGTGGCAATTGGCCCTGAACAAGGAAAAGTGTGAAGTCATTCCCATGAGTAGTAAAAGAAATCAGCTAAATTTCGATTACGCGGTAAGTCACACAAATCTGAAGGCTGTAAATTCAACTAAATACTTAGGGATTACAATTACAAATAACCTAAATTGGAATGATCACAGTCGGCCGGAGTAGCCGAGTGGTGCTAGGCGCCACAGTCTGGAACGGCGCGACCGCTACGGTCGCAGGTTCGAATCCTGCCTCGAGCATGGATGTGTGTGATGTCCTTAGGTTGGTTAGGTTTAAGTAGTTCTAAGTTCTATGGGACTGATGACCTCCGAAGTTAAGTGCCATAGTGTTCAGAGCCATTTTTTGGAACGATCACATAGATATTATTGTGGGTAGAGCAAACCAAAGACTGCGATTCATTGGCAGAATACTTAGAAGGTGCAACAGGTCTACTAAAGAGACTGCTTACACCATATTTGTCCGCTCTATTCTGGAGTATCGCTGTGCTGTGTGGGATCCGCATCAGGTGGGACTGACGGATGACATCGAAAAAGTACAAAAAGAGCAGCTCGTTTTGTATTATCGCAAAATAGGGGAGATAGTGTCACACACATGATACGTGAATTCGAGTGGCAATCATTGAAACAAAGGAGTTGCGACAAGATCTTCTCATGAAATTTTAATCACCAGTTTTCTCCTCCGATTGCGAAAACATTCTGTTGCACCTACCTGCATAGGGAGAAACGATCATCACGATGAAATAAGAGAAATGAGGGCTCGCACATAAAAATTTAAGTGCTCGTTTTTCCCGCGTGCCGTTCGAGAGTGGAACGGTAGAGAGACAGCTTGAAGGTGGTTCATTGAACCCTCTGACAGGCACTCTATTTTGAATAGCAGAGTAATCAACTAGATGTAGATGTAGATGCGTCATATCACCAGGCCGCAATTATTCGCGACTGGTTTGAAGAACATTCTGGAGTATTCGAGCGAATGATTTGGCAACCCCGATCGTCGGACATGAATCCCAGCGATCATTTATGGACACAATCGGGATGTGAGTTCGTACACAAAATCCTGCACCGGCAACGGTTTCGCAATTACGGACGGTCATAAAGGCGGCATGATTCAGTATTTCTGCAGAGGGCTTCCAACAACTGGCCGGCCGGTGTGGCCGTGCGGTTCTAGGCGCTTCAGTCTGGAACCGCCCGACCGCTACGGTCGCAGGTTCGAATCCTGCCTCGGGCATGGATGTGTGTGATGTCCTTAGGTTAGTTAGGTTTAAGTAGTTCTAAGTTCTAGGGGACTGATGGCCACAGATGTTATGTCCCATAGTGCTCAGAGCCATTTTTTTTCCAACAACTGCTTGAATTCATGCCACGACAAGTTGCTGCACTACGCCGTGTAACAGTAGGTGGGACACGATATTAGGAGGTATCCCATGGCTATTATCACCTCAGTGTATAATGTGTGTTGACCTTTGAGCGGGAGTACGTCGAAAAGCAAGTAGATGCGAAACGCAAAAAGCAGTCTTTCACTGGGAGGACAGAAAATTTTCATCTTCTCCTGTTAGTGAAACCTTTCGTTGCATTTTTACGTATGTTCTTTGGCGATACTGAAATAGCATTCTTTCTTCGAGTGCTGTTTCAAAAAGATTCATCCAATTTCATTAGGTTATGTTCTACAATGAAGAGTCTGCAAGAATGAATATAGAAACTCGAGATAAATTTTAACATATTAATCAAAAGTAAACGTTTACCTTGGTGCGAGTTACAAATTGGTGCTTAGTGTGGTTGGTAGTGGGGGATGCCCTGGCGCCGTTACAGAAATCATTCAGCTGGTATGTCGGACATCAGGCACTTCCCGCAACTGCGACATTTCATTTTTCAGCTGGACGGAGCACTACTGTTCTCACATGCCTGTCAGATCATTTCTTAACAATGAGCTGCGTCAGCGGCGGATAGGTCGTAACTGGCGTACGGACCTCGCGCTGCACCATTGGCCTCCAAGGTCCCCCATTTCACGGTTCGTATTTTTCATGTGGATTTTGTAAAAGGCTGCGTGTGTCTCCACTTTCCAACAACTCTGAAGTGCGATGCTACATAAATACAACAGTAATTTCCAATACGTCCGCAGAAATATACAATGCACTTGATTATCATTGCCATTAGAAAGATTCGCCAGAATAGCTACTTATAATAATTTATCTTCATTAGCTACAGTCTGTTTCTTCATTTATCACCATTGTCAAGTACCTGCGAAAAAACTGTGGTAAGACCGTGTATAAATGTGAATGTTATTTGTGTTAAAGCGCCTATATTGTACACACATCTAGAATGACGTGACGTCCGTATTACGTCCCTTGTGAACTGTCATATAACTTTCAAAGCTTTTATTAGATGATTAATGATGTAAATATATTGAAATTATACGTTAATTATGGTTGATAGTAGTTTGACAGTTCTACTATTAGGACGTTATTTGTTTACAAAGATTCTAAAGTTATAACGTCGTAAGAGTTCGACTGACTACGATGGTTCAAATGCCTCTGAGCTCTATGGGACTTAACTTCTGAGGTCATCAGTCTCCTAGAACTTAGAACTACTTAAACCTAACTAACCTAAGGACATCACACACATCCATGCCCTCCGGAACCGCGAGATTGCTACGGTCGCAGGTTCGAATCCTGCCTCGGGCATGGATGTGTGTGATGTCCTTAGGTTGGTTAGGTTTAAGTAGTTCTAAGTTCTAGGGTACTGATGACCTCAGATGTTAAGTCCCATAGTGCTCAGAGCCATTTGAGCCACATCCATGCCCGAGGCAGGATTTTAACCTGCGACCGCAGCGGTCGCGCGGCTCCAGACTGAAGCGGCTAGAACCGCTCGGCCACCCCGGCCGGCTGACTACGACGGTAAACATACAGGATCTTTCCATAACAGCGTGCAAAAATGTAACAGGACATAGAGAATGCTGAACAATTTTAGTTAGAGAACCTGGGTTCGGGGAAGCCAGCTTAAGGAGATGCGGAAGTAAACTTGTGTACCGCTTCGTCTAGCATTACTGTTTCCCCGCCTGTTTACAACTAACATGCGTACAAGTTTACACGTACTGTACTGTTTATTTACATGTACATTGTTTATTTCCTGCAAGGAAATAAGGAGAACGTGCCTGGGCCGGCATCGTAGGCGACAATCTCATTGGGCCACATCTTCCACCTGGCCGTCTGAATGGCCACCTGTACTTGAGGTTAGTGCAAAGAGTTTACCTGAGTTGGAGAACGTACCCGTGACTGTTCGTGAGACTATGTGGACACAACGTGACGGTGCACCGGCTCATTTCAGTGTGGATGGCCGCAACCGTCTAATGCTGTAATAAGTAATAATAATGAGTGTATAGCATTAGTGGCCGGGAGACCCCTCGCGGAGCGGTTCGGCCGCCGCTCCACAAGTTCTTTAACGCCAGTTATACTTGCGAGTGAATGAGGATGAAATGATAATGAAAGACACACAACACCCAGCCGTCTTGAGGCAGAGAAAATCTCTGACCCCGCCGGGAATCGAACCCGGGACACCGTGCGCGGGAATCGAGAACGCTACCACAAGACGCGGACTACTTCCTGGTCGCTGGATTAGAAGGAGAGGTCCTGTTCCATGCCCTACGAGGTCTCCTGATCTGAATTCCCTAGATCATTTCCCATGGGAATTTCCATAGTCGCTTGTGTATGACATCCCAGTGGATAAGGTAATGGAATTACTTGCCAGAATTGTAGCTACCTGTGACGTGATTCGAAACACACCAGCGATATTTGCCAGGATGCGTGAGAAACGTTTTCGCCTATTTCATGCTTGCATTGAGCTGATGGCCCTTAGTTTCAGTACATTCTGTGAGATATGATACAGGTGGTACTTTCATTGCGTCGATGATGGTATTTGCAGTTAACTGTAAATTATGTAAATAAAAAGTACACAATAATTGATTGTATTCCTATTATCTCCCCAAGCTGGCTTCTCCGACCCCAGGCTCCCTGCTTAAAATCGTTCAGTGGAGCATCCTCTATGTCCTGTTATATTGTTCGACATTCTTACGGAAACACCCTGTTTAACGTCGTAAGAACAGAACTGTCAAACTACTACCAAACCATAATTAACGTATTATTTCAGTATATTTGCGTCATTTACCATCTAATCGAAGCATTTACAGTTATAAGACAATTCGTTAGCGATGTAATATGGAACTCACATCATTCTAGAAGCGAGTAAAATGTCGTCGCTTTGCCGGCCGGGGTGGCCGAGGGGTTCTAGGCGCTACAGTGTGGAATCGCGTGACCGCTGCGGTCGCAGGTTCGAATCCTGCCTCGGGCATGGACGTGTTTGATGTCCTTAGGTTAGTTAGGTTTAATTAGTTTTAAGTTATAGGGGACTGATCACCTTAGAAGTTAAGTCCCATAGTGCTCAGAGCCGTATTGTCGTCGCTTTAATATAAATGATATTCACATTTATAACGGTCTCACCACAGTTTTGCTGTCAGTTATTTGTAAAGGCGTCTCTCATTAACAAAGATTAATTATTGTAAGCAGTTATTCTTGTGCATCTTTCTAACAATAATATATTATGCTGCTGGCCCTAAAGAAGCAAACAAGAAGTTTGATTATCGTCTGGATCTTCTTCGTGCATCTGGTGGAGGGCAAATTGCACAGCCGTGAATCTTAAATAAAAACTTCGATCACACCTGTAACTCAAAAAAAAAAAAAAAAAAAGTGTACACATGTCAAAAGTTTACCGTTGTAAAATCGGATAGTTATTTTGGAAATTAAATCTTTGTAATCCTACGCCTAAGCTAAATTTCGTCGTCAGTTTCAGTACTCATTCATGTGAGAGACAGATGACAGAAACATTATGACCGTCTTCTTAACGGGGCGTTGCTCCAAATGTTGGACGCATTACGGCACCGAGTCCATGTGGTAAGGATTCTACAAGCCTTTGGAAAATTTTCCCAGGTATGACGCATCAGATTGTTTAGGCACAGGTGACACAATTCCCATAAATTGTAAGTTGGCGCCCGATGTCGCCCAAGATGCGTCCGATCCGGTTCATACCAGCGTAATTTGGTAGGCAAGGCATCACTGTGAGTTCACTATCGTGCTCTCAAACAGCTGTGGCGGATAGTGTGAATGGAAAGGGTGATGCACACTAGGCAAGCAGTCGCGCCCAGAGGAAAGATTATCACGGATATAATCTCGCGGACCATTGTCTTCAACCTGCGGCGACGTTGTGACAGTTATCCTGATGGAAGATGTGAACGGCGTCAGGGAAATCAAGCATAATGCAGGTGGCCCACAATAATGTTGACATAGTCCACAGCTTCCTTCAGTTACTACCATAGGTCTCCAGAAGCCCAAGTGAATGTCTCTCTTAGCACAATACTGCCACAACAGGCCTGCATCCGTGTCGCGATATACGTGTCATGCAGCTGTTCGCCTGGATTATTCAGTATCTGGACACGATTGTCAGCTTCGTGAGGCGAGAAACATGATTCATCCAACGAGGGGATACGTTTACATTACTCAACGGTCCATCGTCGACGATCTAGTGCCCTCTGAAATCGCGACAACGTGCACCGAGTGGTCTGCTCCGAGTCACCTGTGTCTGCACCAGAATTGCACTCTGTCATCAACTCTGCCACGGATCGGCGTCTATTCTGAGTTACAGATCGGGCAAGCCTTCGAGCTCCACATACTGTAACGAGGCGTTGGCGTCCAACAGCTCGTCGCCTAATCGTGGTTTCACCGTCTTTCAACCAGTTGCTTTAGATTCTCAAGAAGTTACTATGCGAAAAGCCGGCCAATTTCGCCGTTTCCAAGATGCTCGTGACCAGGTGCTGGGCGATAATAATCTGCCTTTGGTCAAAGTCGCTTACGTCAGTGGATTCCTGAATTTTCGGTCCGTATCGTCGTTGGAATTATTCCCCACTCGTCCCTTCTCCGACTGCATATTTTTCTTACGGTGTCACGTGCCTGCAACATTATGAGGCGACATTCAATCTCGCAATGGGCAGTGGTCATAATGCTTTTTGCTCAACAAATGGCTCTGAGCACTATGGGACTCAACTGCTGAGGTCATTAGTCCCCTAGAACTTAGAACTAGCTAAACCTAACTAAACTAAGGACATCACAAACATCCATGCCCGAGGCAGGATTCGAACCTGCGACGGTAGCGGTCTTGCGGTTCCAGACTGCAGCGCCTTTAACCGCACGGCCACTTCGGCCGGCTTTGCTCAGGAGTATACAATCAAGTGAAATTGCACATTCAAGTCGTATGAATGTGTTGTGTTTACGTATTTGTTGCGGGCTATTATAGAAGTAACGGGAAAAGAATGTGTGAAATCCTTTCTTCTAACCTAAGTCTCTCGAACATCAACAAAATGGATTCGATTCTTAACCGCCTCTGTAGGACAACTACAGTGTAGGAAGCCAATACACTAAGTGACAATGCAGACATCGAGACTGTAACGCGTGTCATTAGCGCGCAGTGTCCAAACTAGGAACTCTACAGCACAACGTATCTTCCGTGCACGGATAAATATCGGTGTGATTTTCTCCACCGGAATTTGACTTTGTTCGAGAACACACTCCTAGTGTTCCTTTGCGATCTCGTCCACCGATACAGGTCACTGTTGTTAAATAACAAGATGTAATTTGTACAGAAATGCAGAATTAATTGACGAAAGACGTAACAGCTCGGAATAGTTTACGAACACAGTAACATTGTTTCCAGAAAACTGAACAGTGAACCAGCGTTACTATCAAAGATTCTTCAATGACTGTTCCACTAAATAGCCGAAACTATCGCTATACTCAGAAAAATTGTCACGCTTTTACCAAGTCGGGGTCGTAAATTTTACCTCACTGCTCGTATCCTCTCGGCTCCCTTTAATGTGACTAAGGACTTCATTGTACTGAAAATCATTTTGTCTTCCCACATCCCAAACGCTAGACACACAAAGACTTCATTAAGTCCATTCATTTGCGAAATATCGCACGAGTTTTGCAATATGGATAAGAGAAGTGACGAATTCTTTCTCTGAAAGTGACTAATTCTTTTTTCGCCTGACTACAATACGTATATCACCACGTTACCTCGGGAACGTAGCTAAAATGCAAATTAGGCGATTGGTAATGGATCCTAATGCCTTCATTTATAGTCAGGGCGTTTTGTCTGAGCGTTTTATCTCAATTAAGCCAGGCGAACGTCGGATAGAGAGGCGTTGGACAGTTTCCAGCACGATTTTCCGTTCAGAATGCTAATAATCGGGACAGTGGGAACCAGAGTTCTCGTATCGGCAGAGGTGTCACAGGAACTCTTGCGAAGTCATAGGCTGCAACAAGTAGCTTGTAATTGAAAGTCTTTGCTTTGCAGTATCTTTCTTCTCTGCTAATGAACGGAGGTCGAAATGAACGTTCACAATTTACATTCATCTATACGTTCACATTCATCTGTGTATCCTCAAGCCCTCCTGAGAAATTATGTAATAGGTGCACTGACACAAACATCGATGTTCCTTGTGGGTACCTAAAGCACAGTGTTAAAAGCTTGTGCTGTAAATTTTAATTAAATTACACAACATATACAGAATCTGAAACTAATTAAAAACGTTTTACGTAGGTGTTGATTAGACAACTGTCGTGCTCAGTTTTTTTCTGGCTACAACTTTTAGATATTCTTGCGAACAATTAATCCGGTTTTATTGATGTAAATGTTGCTCTTTTCTTCCAAGCAGTAAATGCGATTGTTGTAGTATGTCTGTGGAAGACATGTTAAAAAACGGCTTAAGTAAAGTGGTTGATACTTATCAACTTTCTTTTTAGAAAAACTGAACTCTGCATACGATTGCATGTGATATGGTAAAGTATAAACTACAAATAGTTTCTTTCAATTAGTCGTCTGAAGACAGGGGATAAATACTAGACTTAAGAAAGAAAAATATCAAATTTATAAAAGTAAATCGGCCGAAAGATAGAAGGCTGACGAGGAGGGTTACTAAAATTTAGCACGGCTATTATAATTAGAACTGTATCTGTTTATGAAAAGACAGATTACTTTCCAGTTACTTCTACAGTTCACTGATCGTACACTTATTCTTATTTAAAGCAGTATGAAAGTGAGATGCAGGGAACATGCATCGTTGTACTTAAAAGAAAATGTAGGAGAATTATGACTGATGGTATACGTATCGACACTAGACTCATAAAATACTGCAACTTCAGTTATTACAGAAATTACCACATAATAGAAACCAGCAACCTACATGTTGATACCCGGGTACGGATTGAAGGTCTCTTCGCAGTCTACGTCGTTCGTATTACACCTTAATGTCAGCGCACAGATGTGTTGCGGAGGTAAAGCGCTTGCAAATTTCAGGTTTGAGCTGCAGTCATTAACAGAAACTTATAACAGCATATGGATTGTTTTGCATTATACCCTACAATAAAAGAAATACGTGGCCATGAAATGAAACTAACCGTCGAGACGGAGCCACTGTTTCAGAACGGTACTTCCGTCATACGCCGATCTATCACTTGAAACAGTGGAGTATGACTTTAACGACCACCCAAATTACACCCAAAGAAGAGACTCGGGAAGAAGATGAAGAGTAGCCAAAGCGGCGATATCAGACTGTGTGAAAGGGTGCCAGGTGGCGAGGTGAAACCAGTCTCCTGATTTGAGTAAACCTGTGTCTCTGTATTGTGAAGACACACACCACCCCCAGGAACTGTCGCTCTCCCTGTTATGCCCAAGGTTGCCTGAATGCAAAAGAACCTATTTGGCCCTGTCTTCAATGACAATTCGTGGGATGGTAATTATATGGTATGATAATATATATAATTTACATTATATCAAATTATCTCCCCCAAAAATGTGATTAAGTGCAAGATATTGTGATGTGTTTCTGTAATTTCTGATATGATAGTGGCATGTAATATCACAATGAGAACTACTTGCCGGCCGGGGTGGCAGAGCGGTTCTAGGCGCTACAGTCTCGAACCGCGCGACCGCTACGGTCAGAGGTTCGATTCCTGCCCCGGGCATGGATGTGTGTTATGTCCTTAGGTTAGTTAGGTTTAAGTAGTTCAAAGTTCTAGGGGACCGGTGACTTCAGAAGTTAAGTCCCATAGTGCTCAGAGCCATTTGAACCTTTTGAGAATTGCTGCTTTAAAGCAGAAATGAATCTGATCTTCTAATATTACAACAGATGGCAACAAGTTTCCATGAATAATAATTTGTGTTTGGAAAAGTTGATGTGCGTGCCTATTAAATGATTGTAGTCCCCTTTCCTCTGCTGTGAGTGGGCTGACTATCGTAACAAATTGCTAAATCGCTAACTTGTGGTAAAGTGATCGAGTAATGAAATACACCTACAGAATCCGACTGGTAAATTAGATCTGCCGTGGGCACTGTGCAGGCAGGCGCCGTGCTGAGGGCGTCAAAAAATAACTGAGTCCCTACCTCGCCGGAGCTGAAAAATACTTTACTCGACATTGTGCTCGATTCGTGTGGAGTCAGCTATCAGCAGTGGGCTGCAATTAAGAGTGCTGGCCACTCTGATGAACTGTGGCAGTTGACTATGTTCCGATAAGTCGCGATATCAAACCCGAGTTTTGCTGACCGGCTGTACGGATGAGCGCTTACAAAAACTGTGTCCAGGCCACTGAGAGGGTGAATACTCCAACCCAAGTTATCTCCGGTCTCTACTTCACGTCCCCTGCTCTCTCAGACGGTCCAGAATAGAGTTGGAAAACTTCCTGGCAGATTAAAACTGTGTGCCCGACCGAGACTCGAACTCGGGACCTTTGCCTTTCGCGGGCAAGTGCTCTACCAACTGAGCTACCGAAGCACGACTCACGCCCGGTACTCACAGCTTTACTTCTGCCAGTACCTCGTCTCCTATCTTCCAAACTTTACAGAAGCTCTTCTGCGAAACTTGCAGAACTAGCACTCCTGAAAGAAAGGATATAGCGGAGACATGGCTTAGCCACAGCCTGGGGGATGTTTCCAGAATGAGATTTTCACTCTGCAGCGGAGTGTGCGCTGATATGAAACTTCCTGGCAGATTAAAACTGTGTGCCCGACCGAGTTCGAGTCTCGGTCGGGCACACAGTTTTAATCTGCCAGGAAGTTTCATATCAGCGCACACTCCGCTGCAGAGTTCGAGTCTCGGTCGGGCATAAGTTTTAATCTGCCAGGAAGTTTCATATCAGCGCACACTCCGCTGCAGAGTGAAAATCTCATTCTGGAAGAGTTGGAAAAATTTGGAAATTTATGGCAAGATACTATAGGACCAAACTACTTAATCTATCTTAAACTATGTTACGCTAAGGACAACACACACATCCGTGCCCGGGGGAGGACTCGAACCTCCAAGTGGGTGGGAGGGGGGGGGGGGGGGGGGGGGGTTGGTCGCGGTAGCCGTGCGGTTCTAGGCGCTTCAGTTCGGAACCGCGTGACTGCTACGGTCGCAGGTTCGAATCCTGCCTCGGGCATGGAAATGTGTGATGTCCTTATGTTAGTTAGGTTTAAGTAGTTCTAAGTTCTAGGGGACTGATGCCCTCAGGTGTTAAGTCCCATAGTGTTCAGAGCCCTTTGAACCATTTTTTTTGGGGGGGGGGGGAGGAGGGGTAGCTGCGCGAAGCGTGACAAGGCGCCTAAGACCACGCGTCCACCCCGCGCAGCAGTAGGGTTCCGAGAGGAAATATTTTCTCTACCGGAAACTCCGAAAAAAATAAAGTTGCGCCGTCCCCAGCAAGCAGCATTGCTGCCAATAGTGGCTGGTCGCGGATCGTAGTGCCAATCACAAGTGTACTAATTGCTGCACACAACCCTCCAAAACACCATGAAAAATCCTACTCCAAATCAGAGGCTTACCGCTATAATTAGCGGCGCCCTCTTACGTCTACAAGAATCACCCACCGTCAGCCAATGCTTGCTCCTTTAATGCCCACGCGGGAAGGCTGTGGCACGGGAACAGTAACGGACAGTACAAAATACTGTGCCTGCATGAGGCGCCAGCTTGGCACACATACCGCTTTCACCAAGCTGAGATTCTAAGAACTAAGTGATACAAAGCCTGACTGCCCTGGCCCACACACCACGGTGTCATGCTGGCAAATTCTACGAAATCCTCACTGGCTTTCCTCCGGTTAAAAGGAAGCTGAGGGCACCCTTGAAAAAGAGCAGCCGCGACCATCTCTACTGTGACCTGGGCCCGACTTGCCTGTTACCAGGAAGACACGTCCACAGAGAACCGTCCCGTGCATCTCTCCCTCACAGAATGCCCCCCAAGAGATCGTGGAAAATGTAGCAAATGGGGTAAGATCCATCAACTGATTTAATTCGAGAAGAGTGTAATTAAGGCCTTTGATACTCGATCACTTTCCTATCGACACCCTCAGAGAGGGCAGTTAAAGAAAGTAAATGAGAGACGACAAGTCAAAAGGATTTGGTATCTCTCATGTGCATTCACGCTAGAAGAGCCATTTCTAATGTTGCAGTCGGATGAGGGGACTGAATGTTCTGCTAGGTAGTAGACTTTTCAGGTGACTGAGGTATTCCAGGCCGTGTTTGCATAACACAATTTTATGATCGTATGTAGCTAAATATTGAAGACTGGCCATTAGACTGAATTAAGAACTGATGATCGATATTTTAGATTAGGGAAACATTTCTTGCAGTGATGAATTTTGCTATCAGTATTCAGTATAAAAATGGAAAAAACATTTTCAGCAGCCTCTTATCAGTACCACCCTCTTAATTGTACAGTGGGATAGACGTAATTTTTTTCGACGGGAATTTATAAAAGCTGCATAAGAATAAATCATTACAATGAGATCTTATTTAATGAGTCAGTGAATGATGAAAAATAGAAACAGACGATCAGTTCCATACCACAGTATCGTTATTTTTATGAAGAACCAGGGAAGCTGTATTACCTACGACTTTTCAGTGAATATAGTAAGTGAAATATTTTTCTGACATGCAGGTTTGTACTCTGCGACCCACTGTACATATGTAGCGTGGGATACGTGGTGTCTCCTGTCCTCCTTATATTTCTTTGGTGAAAAAAGACGAAGTGCGTTCATATATGTGTGTGAACCAGCATTCGCCTGATTTTACTGTCGGAATTATAAGACTATAGTCTTGTGCAGCTACATAATACGTTGACTCACCCAGGGAGATTAAATAATACGTTGACTCACAAAGGAAGTAAGTTCTCAGAATTTAAAGAAGATTAACAAGATTCCTTTCGTTACGGACACTGTTTTCGTTTTAGCGTCCTTTTCTGGAACTCCCAGAGCGTAGATCTTTATCGTGTCATCATTAATAAACAAAACCATGATTATTTAACTTATGAGAGTGATATCTTGCCGTTTCTATTACCACAAAAACGTGTGCGTGTGCATTGGTCTTCTTCATCCGTTGTTTGATCTCCTGAGCTGAAATACTAATTTAATTATGAAACTTTGATAAAGACTTTCATGTGCGTGTTTGTGATTCTTGGATGTCATGTGGAAAAAATGCTTCCGATGATCCTTATATCTTAATTTAGTAGTAGCAACGTGCGTTTATACCGTCAGCGGAAAAACTTTCCATGCAAGACAAGAAGGAAATAATATTCTTTGCTCTTATAAACTGATAACTTTGATTTCAACGATGCATATATCACGACGATCATACAGTTTCGCCAAACCTTGTGACCTCTTATCAGCGTTCGATGATTCACAGAATCCGGAGCAAGAATGACTAAACAGGATCAAAGGCACCCAGCCAACTTTCGTACAACATTTGAATTCCGTGGACAATATTCGTTCAGTAAACGTTCGCTAGCCGAAGTAAGTGAGAACTACGAAAATTTACCCACCTGTGGCATTTTTTACTGATAAGAGAAAGAGAGAGAGAGAGAAAGAGAAACAGAAAGCGGGAAGGGGGGGAGAGGGGGAGGGAGGGAGGGACGTGAAAAAAGTTTATGTCCTTTGAGAAAATATCATGTTTGTCTCTTGCAAGAAGGAATGGGTCGACTGCAATGCTTTCCAGAGTCTTACTGACATATACCGTAAACATTCAGATACCCTGTGGCCTTAACTGACAGTCCGCAGCTCTTGGTCGTGCGCTAGCGTCCTCGCGTCCCGCGCTCGGGTTCCCGGGTTCGATTCCCGGCGGGGTCAGGGATTTTCTCTGCCTCGTGATGACTGGGTGTTGTGTGACGTCCTTAGGTTAGTTAGGTTTAAGTAGTTCTAAGTTCTAGGGGGCTGATTACCGTAGATGTTAAGTCCCATAGTGCTCAGAGCCATTTGAACCTTAACTGAGAGAACTAAATAATTCGAGAATATTGGTCCTAGTTCTGCAATACCGCACGGCGCTAACATGAGAAATTAGCCGACCTACCCCCATCAGCATTATTCTTCCACGCTCCAAACTTAGAACGAACTCCTTCAATAACGCTTTTTTTAAATTCTTAGAAGCGTGTACGCGAGTTTCGGGCACTTTCCTCGTGCTTGGGAGAGGCGTGTTTCAGACCCAGTCATATCTCACTGACTTACATTGACTTTGACTTTCCTCAGCCTCTTGCTTCGAATGCCAGAAAGATCCACTGAGCAATGCCAAGGCTAATACCATTCCCATAATCGTCCATTCTTCCGTTTTGGAACTTAAGTCGATAATTATCTTAACTCTAAACATACGGTTTCTTCTGATACGGACTCGGAGAAGTACATTAGAGTTGGTAAAAAGGAAAATTGCGGATAAACAACTCGTGGACGACAAGGAGCGAGAGCTTGAATATGGATAAGGTTTGTGAAGAAATTAGTCGCGTCCTTTTCGAAGGTGTCGTGGGGATATTCACTTCAATCGATTCAGAAAAATTTCGGATCATCTGAATACGGATGGCCGACCACCGATTTAAGCGCCACTTCTTCCAAATGTTTTAACCACTGAGCCACATCGTTCAGTATTAGTCATGTGGAACGTACTGCTCTTTTTTGGTGTCATAATCGTCAGAGTTCAAATTAAGACTTAAAAAAATAAAGGAGTAATAGGCACGACAACATATCTCACAAATACACTTACAGCCGATGACAGAAAGAAGGGCAAGTAAATACACTACTGGCCATTAAAATTGCTACACAATCAAGATGACGTGCTACAGACGCGAAATTTAACCGACAGGAAGAAAATGAGGTGATATCAAATGATTAGCTTTTCAGAGCATTGACACACGGCTGGCGCCGGTGGCGACACCTACAACGTGCTGACATGAGGAAAGTTTCCAACAGATTTCTCATATACAAACAGCAGTTGACCGGCGTTGCCTGGTGAAACGTTGTTGTGATGCCTCGTGTAAGGAGAAGAAATGCGTACCATCACGTTTCCGACTTTGATAAAGGTCGGATTGTAGCCCATCACGATTGCCATTTATCGTATCGCGACATTGCAACTCGCGTTGGTCGACATCCAATAACTGTTAGCAGAATATGGAATCGGTGGGTTCAGTAAGATAATATGGAACGCCGTGTTAGATGCCAACGGCCTCGTATCACTAGCAGTCGAGATGACAGGCATCTTATCCGCATGGTTGTAACGGATCGTGCAGCCACGTCTCGATCCCTGAGTCAACAGATGGGGACGTTTGCAAGACAACAACCATCTGCACGAACAGTTCGACGACGTTTGCAGCAGCACGGACTATCAGCTCGGATACCATGACTGCGGTTACCCTTGACGCTGCATCACAGACAGGAGCGCCTGCGATGGTGTACTCAACGACGACCCTGGGTGGACGAATGGCAAAACGTCATTTTTTCGGATGAATGTAGGTTCTGTTTACAGCATCATGATGGTCGCATCCTTGTTTGGCGACATCGCGGTGAACGCACATTGGAAGCGTGTATTCGCCATCGCCATACTGGCGTATCACCCGGCGTGATGGTATGGGTTGCCATTGGTTACACGTCTCTGTCACTTCTTGTTCGCATTGACGGCACTTTGAACAGCGGACGTTACATTTCAGGTGTGTTACGACCCGTGCCTCTACCCTTCATTCGATCCCTGCGAAACCCTACTTTTCAGCAGGATAATGCACGACCGCAAGTTGGAGGTCCTGTACGGGCCTTTCTGGATACAGAAAATGTTCGACAGCTGCCCTGGCCAGCACATTCTCCAGATCTCTCACCCATTGCAAACGTTTGGTCAATGGTGGCTGAGCAACTGTCTCGTCACAATACGCCAGTCACTACTCTTGATGAACTGTGGTATCGTGTTGAAGCTGCATGGGCAGCTGTACCTGTACACGCCATCCAAGCTCTGTTTGACTCAGTGACCAGGCGTATCTCAGCCGTTATTACGGATTGTTCTGGGTACTGATTTCTGAGGATCTATGCACCCAAATTGCGTGAAAATGTAATGACATGTCAATTCTAGTATACATATTTGTCCAATGAATACCCGTTTATCATCTCCATTTCTTCTCGGTGTAGCAATTTTAATGACCAGTAGTGTATGTTCATAAGGCAGCATTCTGGACGTTGTTCGCAACACAAGGAGAAAAATGCTCCTATACGATCAATCCGCGTAAGAAAAATTTCTGTTCCTCGGCTGACAAGCTGACTGCGTCAAACGATGAACAACACTGATGCTGCTCACAAACGTCCCAAGTCAAATTACCGAGCGAGGTGGTGCAGTGGTTAAACACTGGACTCGCATTCAGGAGGACGACGGTTCAATCCGGCGTCTGGCCATCCTTATTTAGGTTTTCCGTGAGTTCCCTAAATCGCTCCAGGCAAATTCCGGGATGGTTCCTTTCAAAGGGCACGGCCGACTTCCTTCCCCGTCCTTCCCTAATCCGATGAGACCGATGACCTCGCTGTCTGGTCACCTTCCCCAAAACAACAACAATCAAGTCAAATTCGAAACCTGAACGCTACGAAGAATGTGAAAAGTTTCGAAACGGAATAAAAACAAAAAAAAAAACACATTCAAAACATAAGGGTGATCAAGAAGTTTTCGTTAGAAGGCTGTACAGTCTAGAACTGATGCGCCAATTAGGTGAAATCACCGTGAGCATCTCATCGACGCACCAGATTGAAGAAACACCCATTTGGTAAAACACCGTGTACTGCCGCGTGAGAAGGTTCGCAACTACCTGCTGCACATCCCTGTCCGACCGGAACCATCGATGCTTCAAGGCCTTCTTAAAGGGACCGAAGGCGTGATAACCGCGGGGGGGGGGGGGGGGGGGGGGGGGCTCAGGACTGTAGGGACAGTGCTCGCCTATCGCCGACTTGAGGTGGTGTAACTTCTGCGTCATTACATTTTCGATATGAGGGCATCTAGCGTCGAACCGTGATCAGCACTGAACTAAGCGCTCCATTCCACAACGCTGGTTTTCAACAGATATGCTGTCCCGTAGACATTCTTCATTCTCCGGTGGACGTGTACCGCTGATTGTCCTCTGGCCCCGAAGAACAGAATACCAGAAAGTTGGCCCTTTGTGGACCGTAGTTAATGTTTCCACATTTACCGCACGCACATCAGAAAGATAATCCCTTGCGTACATATCGGTGGTTATATACCCGCATCGGAGTCGCGCTGCTTTGCATAAACGCTGCAGCAACGCTGCAGAAATTTTTGATCGTCCCTTATACCAAAATCAGGCACGATCTATGCGTTGTGTACAATGATACGAGCCTTGAGAGTATATGGAGGAAGCTGCGCAGCTAGGTTGTCGGTAAGACGAAACCAGAAACTATTTTTAAGGTCTTATCTGCCGAACTGAAAGAATACTTAGAGTATCAGTGAGACCCCACGCTGCAAAGAACTATCACCAGCAACGACCCCCAGACAACCACCAGTATATGGGTAACTCTTCAAGTCAAAGAAAAAGTTTTCAGAGTCCAAAACCGTGTAATACGTATTATTTGTGGAGTACATTCACGGACGTCCTGTAGAAACCTCTTCAAAGAACTGGGTATACTAACTACTGCCTCTCAGTACATTTAGTCCTTATTGAAATTTGTCCTAAATAATATATCTCTTTTTCCAACATACAGCTCAGTTCATACATGCAATACCAGGAACAAAAATGATCTGCACAAGGACTTAAAAGCACTTACTTTAGTCCAAAAAGGGGTCCACTACTCAGGAACACTCATCTTCAATAATTTACCAACAAACATAAAAAATTTAGTTACAAATAAAGATCAGTTTAAAAGGAGCCTGAAAGACTTAATAGTGGCCAGCTTCTTCTATTCCATTAACGAATTTTTAATAGGAACAAATGATGTATATATTCATATTATTAGTATTGTTATTTCAGCTTTAAAAAAATATTGACATGTTCCACATCCACGAGGATTTCCTCAGTACGCATCTATGGAACGAAAAACTAATCTAATCTAATCATCTCATATCAAATCCAGACACTTCCCACCTAAACCACGCTGCAATAAAAGTATCAGCAAAGCACTGCTGAGAACCGCATTTGAAGCGAATAGTCACGAGGACGATATCATCATTAGCATGTTTAAGAATCTTGCGGGTGGTGGAGTAACAGTTCTGACATAAATATTTTTTCCCAGTGAATCGGATATGGCCTTTTCCTAAGAATGAAAATCTGCTATCACTCATAAGCTTATTACCTGTTACAGCCAATTCCAAGAAATATATTGCTCGTTGACCAAATTAATGAATACTTACGTAAATTAGACTTCCGTGAGAAATATCAGTCCGTTTTCGTAAACAGAATACCACATAAGCCGCTAATTAGTCTCCACAGGCTAGAAATAAACCATAGCCAACGGTGAAACTACAATTTTCACCCTACTAGACTTTAGCGAAGTATTTGGTATGGTCAGTTTTGACATTCTACTTACTTAAATGTTGTAGTCAAAATTTATAGATAGTGAGCTCGATTGGTGTGAAAGTTATCTGAAAAGCTGGCAGCACCATGTTGTCCTTAAGGATGATAAGACTTCCTGAAACATCTTCACTCAAAAGTGCCTCAGGGGTCAATCCTTGGCCCACTATTGCTGTTCTTGTGTGTCGATGGTATCTCGTCAGTTCTGTCCTCCTGTTAATATCATTTCTAAGCTGATGACCTATAGATGTCAATACTGTCCCTGTGAAGATGAATGACAGTTTGTCTTCAGTGGTGATATGGAAGCTAGACTTATAGCTAACTGCGCATCGTGGCGGTGGTTGTTCGTGTATCATTGTCACTTACCTTTCCCATTCCAGTACGAACGGTCCGCAGGAAGAACTATTTTTGGTCAGTCAGAAACCTCTCTAATTTTACCTCTGTAGACTTTTCGCGAGATGCACAGATGAAAGAAATATGTTTACTGACACGTCTACGAATGTATGCCGTTGAAATTTTAACAACAAACCCATTTTGATGGAGAACATCTATCTTGCAGCGTCTGCCACGGGGGTAGATGAGCAGACGCTTTCGTCCTTGCCGAAGGAAAATGTAACAAAAAGTGCTGCTCTTCTTTGTATCCTCTCTCTCTTTCGATAAAAGCCGGTATGGATAAGTGAAAAGCAAATTCAAATACAGGTGGAACGATGGTTTTGTAAGTTACTTTCCTTGGGGGTGGACTACACTTCTGGAGGATCTTCTAATGAATCTAAAATCTAACATTTGCGCAACCTGAGATTAGTTCTATGTGGTCGTTCCATTTTATGTTGTTCAGTGTACATACTCCCAGATGTGTAGGGCAAGTGACTGCGTCCAGTGTTTGATCTGCTATTGTGTGATCATACAGTATTGAGACTTTCTATTTACTAGCATGCGGAATATGTTTCTAAACGATGAGGGTCAGCCGCCATTCCCTATACCAAGCGTCACTCTTGCATTTCGCTACAGTTTTCTAGCGTTACGACTTCTACGTATCTTCCGCGAGAAATCTCATGGGACTTTCGGTGTTATCCACTGGGTCATTTACACGTATGTTGTGAACTGTATTGGTCCTGTAACACTCCCTAGCGTTGCGCCCGAAGGACTTCAGGTAAATGTAAGGAAGTCACAAGTAATTTTAATATTACATAAAAAATTATTTACTTCTGAATTTCACAAAAAAATGTCTGTCGTTCATCCCCTCGGTATCTCAGTGCCACCAGCTTAACTGCGCTTAAAATACGATAGTCACGGGCAGAGACATCTGCTGGTCTCTATACCCTCCAGGAATCCCGGAACGTACACTCGTACAATCACTCGTTCTGCCGAACCTCCACTATTGTGATGTAATCCAACATAGCACAAGTCGTATAACTCTACACGGTTAGAACGCTTGTGTTAGTTGCACTTGCAACATCCTTCTATTTGGTCATGCCAGTGCCTCTTCTTCCGGTTAAAGTGGTTGCGTCCTGACAAATTACGCAACTACAACACGCTGTGCCTACTTCATTTTCTCTTTAGCGCGCATGCAGTTCAGTATCTCATATCCTGTCACTTCACAAGCGCAACACAAGGTCTCACTTATTTGTACTAAGCAAGCTGTGCTCACTAAAAAAAATCGCAAACTCCACTGTTTCGCCTGTCCGCCTCTAGAAGAAGCTACCCTGCAATCTGCGCACAGTTCAATACCATGTTGCATTTAACAATAAGCTCAGCAACTCCTATTGCCAACATAACTTTCCCATAAAAATTAACACGGACAGCCCGTTTTCTCTGTATGAAACAGTAAGGCAAAGGGCTCTCTCTTCTCCCATTTACGCGTCTTTCTCTCTTCTTTTCTCAGTCATCCGCGCAACTTTCTTCTCCTCTCTGTTCGTTACTTGTGTTTCTCACATTGGCCTTATTCCTACCCCTCACCCACCCCGTCTATCATATCCATTACTGCCAGTGCCCTCAATTTAGGTCAGTGTTAGTCAAACTGATCCCCACCCCCACTAGTGGGCGTGCCAGCTTTCAGATTGTGTGGTAGGCAGCAGTGATTTTAAAAATGTTTTCATTAGGTTTTCATAAAATTGTGTCATAAAGTGTTTGATAAGGGATTGTTGTTATATGCTTTAACTTACTGCCACTCCGGTTTATAAATGTCAGAAAGTAAAGTTACTTCCCTACGTTATAAATCACCATTACTATTGAAACGGTGGGCGGTAAGAAAATTTTACTACTAACAGAGATACAAAAGTGGGCTGTAGGTAAAAAAGGTTATCTACCCGTGGTTTGGATTTATGTGGCTGCCTTTGTTGTTCTACTGGTCTTGAACTAATTACAAACTCTGTTATTCTCCTACAATAGCTACTACTGATTTCTGTTTATGTTACAGCAACTTCAAAAAATGTAATATCCCATAGTAACAGTAAGTCTTTTTATAACATACATGATGTTATGTAAATATGATATAAATATATAGATAGTCTGGTTGGATGTAAGAGTGGACTTGATGACCCTAATCTTGCCATTGCAGATAAATAAATTTGACGAAATATGTTAGTGATTAATTTAGGCGTCTTCAGTTACAGTTCCATTGAATGAGCGAATTACTTTTCCATAACTAGTTTCGGAGCTAATCCAATCTGCAGATGTATGGGTTGTCACCTGCTTAACAATTGTGGAATTCTCATTTCATCGTGAACAATGTAATTTACTTGTCATTTTCGTCTGTAGCAAAAATTTCCATCACACATACAAAAATTTATTCACATATACGAGGGCTATCTAGTACAGACCTTTTGATCTACTGCGACAGTGTGTGGGGCTGCAGCCTCCATCTTAGTGCCATGGTGTTCATACACTCAGTACACATACGGCGGTGGTAGCGCGTGGTCTGTGTCTCTCTTACTTTGCTTTCTGTGACGTATTAAAGTATCGTGCTGTAAGTCCCGTCACATGTGAGGTGCCGGCCGGAGTGGCCGAGCGGTTCTAGGCGCTACAGTCTGGAACCGCGTGACCTCAGAAGTTAAGGCCCATAGCGCTCAGAGCCATTTTTGAACATGTGAAGTGGGCGTTGCGTGATTAGGTTTCTGTCGGCAAAAAACTGCAGACGAATTGAAATTTATCACGACGTTTGTTATGTGTGAGTGAAAGCCGGATGATGCAATGGCGCACTGATTTTACAAATGACCGTGACAATGTTCACCACCAGTGTTCACCATGAACTCCGCAGTGGTAGACCTAGTCATGTGACTGATCAACTAGTGATGAATTTCAGCGACAAAATTCGTGAAAACCGTTTCTTCACGATTACGGACCTTTCTCAACATTTTCCCCAAATTTCACGGAGTTTGGTGCGTCAAATTGTGGCGGACAAGCTTGGTTTCTACAGATTTTGTGCTAAGTAGGTTCCCAAAATCCAAACGAAAGACTACAAAAAACAGAGACAGTCTGCAGCACTGATATTTCTCTAAGATTGCGAGAAAAACTGTAACAAAGTTATCAGTCATATCGTAACTGGGGACGAGACTTGCACGAAGCGTGTCAGTTGTGAAACAGAAAGGCAGTCGATTGAATGGGGACACACACATTTTCCTAATAAATGAAGGAAGTGTTTGCAAACTCTGTCAGTAAGAAAGATCTTGGCTACTGTGTTTTGGGACTCTGAGGGAGTGATTTCCGTTAATTTCCTTGAACTTGGCGCAAAAGCTTCTTTTCTTTGTTTTCACGACAACGCACGTCCACATACAGTCAATCTTACCCAAGAGCTCCTGTGAGTTTTTGGATGGGAGGTATCTGATCATCCACTTTACAATCTGGATTTTGCGCCGAGTGACGACCACCTCTTTCCAACAATGAAGACAGGGCTCTCTCTACACAGCCCTTTGATACTGGCCCCAAACTGCATGCCGGTATACATCAGTGGTGCACTCACAGGTAGCAGATTTCTATGGAAGCGGTACTGAAATACTTTGGCGACGGTAAGATAAATGCTTCAATTTGAATGCCGATTATGTAGAAAAATAACTTAAGAGTGTAGTGTACCTTTAAATGTATGTAATAAAATTTGATTTTCCCTTATTGCTAATTTTTTATTTCAAAGCGTGTGTTACTTTCTGGAAGACCCTCGTACATCAACCCAGTTCTGAGTATAGCAAGGAGTTTCTACTGGACTTTACTGTCTGTAGCTCTCGGCTGACGTCAGGCAGTGGACGCTTTTCAAAAGTTTCATTTTTTCCTCTCTATGTGACATTCCGTTTTCGTTCGTTTACAGTAACACAGTTTTGCGATAGTACCACGGAAATCAGATACGTTTAAATGACAAATAACCAGCCGCGAACACTGTCCGTTCTGCACCGAAAACAATCGCGAGCAATTGTAACTGGAATTAATGAAAACATTTTTGTTAGCTTTAGCGGAGATGTTTAATGAGGCAGATATCACAGGCGGGAAAAGGGCGGCGAGCCGGAAGGACGGTAGGACGAGCCTGCGGCTGATACGCCAACCGCCAATTACTGATTTATTAGGCGTCTTTTGTCGGCGGATCCCCCATTGTCGTGGCGGCCGCCGCGAGGCTCTTTGTTTATTTGGACTCGCGGGGGGGAGTGGGGCGAACCCACGAATATATTGCCGATTAGCTGCACGCCGCTCGCGTTTTTTGTGTCGCTTTTAATGAGCCTAACAAACACTCGATCAGCTTTCTCCTGCAGAATGCAGCCCTGCCGCCCTTCCCTTCCCTTTGCGCTCTGATGTAAAATGCATGTTCGGCGGTGAGCATCCGCTAAGAGCCCCGGGCCTTAGTGTACAGTCGCCGTAAAGCTAACAGCGTCATCGTCGAGTACAGCTTCCGTACCGCGTGTGTGCCGTGCAAATATTAACTGCCGTGCTCTTTCTACGACTAAATCGCTCTCCAGTTGCTTGCGAATGCGCTGTCCGCCTGCGAAGTCACGATTCTGCTGCCAGAAAAATGTCCGCAAATTCTAATCCGCTCGTCAAGGTACCAGTTCCATAAAAAAATGCATTTAACCCCTTCAATCCCGACGTATTTTTTCTTCGGAGGCGTAAGCAGCTGAACCTTCTCTGGTCAGTGGTCTCATGTACGATCTGACGAGCACCACGAGGTGTCAGCATTGGCTAAAATTCACGTTACGCAACTGCATAGCGTGTCTCAGCGAAATAAAGGTAAAGACACATCTTTTTCTAATTAAAAGTGTTTTCACTTGCTTTAATAACTGTTTAAAGCTCTACAGACTTCCCTCAGTTAATGCGTAACTATTATTTAATGTTGTAACGGATTTATAAGCTTTAACCTTTTGGGTACCATGTATGATACATTGGGATTCAATGCTAACTTCGTTTACGTCAGCGGAAGTGGGCTTATATTTCTTTAGCTTAACTACCAGGCTTGAATGCCATGTTCAGAACGTGTTAGAAACGCAGGCCATAAGGCTGCAGAGATCTTCTCCTAGTACGGCGTGAGCAGTGCAAAACGTTTCTTTGGTTCATTGCTGACAGGAATTGCTTTGCACATTCCACAATAAACAAAATTAAATTTGGACAAACAATGTTAATACCTATCCTTGTGGTGGCATCAGGAAAAGCAAAAACACTTCGAAAAATTTTGCTTGATAAATTTAAGTGTATCGAATTGTTTACTTACAGTTTTCTCCTATCTTGAAATCTACGCCAAATATGATGATTTTTGTTTTTCAAGAAGAAGCTGCAAAGCTGTGCGTGTAATTGTCCTGCTTTATCCCTTTATAAAAATTCACCATGATTTGAAAAAATTTTTGAGTGTCATTCATTGTTAATTAGCGTAAACACAAAGCAGTTGACAAAATAGTAGCCCACTTATGGTTGCAATATGTGCTCAAAACTGAAGGGTTAACCCTTGAACTGCTTACGACCCATATACGAAGTGATTCGGTAATGATGTTACAAACTTTCAAGGATGGTGGAGAAAGGTAAATATATAAATTTGAGCTAAGTGATCCTGGTCTGGAATCGACCGAGTCGCAAGTTACACGCGAAAATCGATCTCATACCTCTGACAGTGGATCTCTTCTGATGCAGCCTCTTTTGCATTCCTCATTTTTGGGGTAGGTAATATGGACCAAATAAGAAAAAATGTCGAGTAAACATGGGATGTACTGTAAGAGCTATGAGCACTTCTTCGTCGTTGCTACTCTGAAACTCATCTCTTCTACTCAACGGGTGCCCATAGCTCTTAACGTACGCATTTTAAGGCCCATATTTGCGAGACAACTTTTTCTTCTTTTGGTCCATACTATTTCTTCAAAAAATACGGAAAGCAAAGAGCTTACAGTAGAAGAGATCCACTGCTAAAGATATCAGAACGATTTTTGCTTGTAGCTCTCGAATCGGACGCTTCCGGATCGGCGTCCCTTGCCTCAGATTGGTACATTTACCCTCCTCTATCATACCTGAAAATCTATAACATCCTCACAGAATCACTCTGTATATCCGACGTGAACAAGTTTGTCCCATTTATCTTGACCACTACAGATAATATTTTGTACAGAAGCTAAATAAAAAATGTATCAACAAATGTTTAGCTACAACAGGAACATCAACCTTTGTTCGTTACGAAGATATGAACATCTTTTTTTTAAACAGCACACTTTATTTTGATGCTGTATTCTACGTCCTCTTCTAAAGACGTGTTCAAAAACATGTCACTGCATGGCATTTACGTAAACTTGACGTTATTTAAAACGTAAGGCAAAACTGACTTGATTCCCTGTTCTAGCACATAGAACAGGTACCAGGGGTAATTTAACTCATTCCCTTGCTGGAGTTGACGCTAAAAGAAAGAAAGCTCACGAAAATTCGCATTGGTCATTCAGCCAACAGGCATTAACTGAAAGCTTGTGAGTACGATCCAGGTTTCATCAACAGTCATAAAATTTCAGACGATCCAACAATGAAGTTTAATAGCGGCCAGTTACGCTTCTGCCTTTTTCCAAGTAACCTATAAAGATTATTCCTTTGGAATCCTAAGAAACAAAGGAATCACATTATCAGCTCATGAAGTGGTCTTTGCTTCTTCTATGCACTATCAAAGTTTGACTGCCGTTTTGATTCTTGTGCGTAACGGTGGATCCAGGTTTCATCAGCAGTCGCAAATCGGAGCAAAGACTGTTGCGAGTTGCGATTACACATCGGTAGACATCCTATTAAAATGTCGGGGCGGATGCGCTTTTCGTCGACTGTGAGCAGTTGAAGCACCCACCACACAACAGCTTCTTCATAGCCAATTCTCCGTGCAGGATATTTACCCACTCGCTCATTTGAGATGTCTACAGTCTCAGTAATGCCATTAATTTTTAATCAGCGGTCTAGCATTGCCATATCATAGATTTTGCCAATGCTTTCCTTTGTGGTGATCTCAGTCGGACGTTCGAAGCGCACTTCTTCTTTCGTGCTTGCGACCGCTACGGTCGCCGGTTCGAATCCTGCCTCGGGCATGGATGAGTGTGATATTAGTTATGTTTAAGTAGTTCTAAGTTCTAGGGGACTGATGACCTAAGATGTTAAGTCCCATAGTGCTCAGAGTCATTTTTTTTTCGTGCTTGTCCGACCACCTTTAAAGTCTAATCCAAAAGTAAATGGTCTTCAATGATGGTGCATAGACCGCATGAACTTCATTCAGTTCGGTTTGATCTGTGTGACAGTACAACTTTTCAAAGGAAAAATAATAACAGCTCCATTTTCAACCGTAGACGACGCACTTACCAATTCAGACGGCTGTCAACAATTAACTGTACGCTGTACACCGTCGAAATTCTTTATACAATTCTTGGAGTAATCAAGCTTACCAGCTGTGAAGGCGCAACAGACTTATCAAATCACCTTCGTACAACGTACACCAATGAAGAAAAGGTGTAATACTAACGTTAATTTCCATTGCACTTGAAGATACGAATAGTTACTGCACACAACACATTGCTGAGAAATACTCCAGTACTCTACTTCTACATGTACTCGCATTGTAAATAAGAACTCTTTATTGCAGTTACTGTTCTGCTAACTTACACTCTCCTGCTCTTCATCGGTGAACATTGTACTCACACGAAGCTTCAAATGAAGGCGGTTGACTGTACGACCGGCGTGCGTTTTCCTTGTATTTCCATTTGTTTACTGTCAACTCCAGCCTGTAGCGAGTTAGGTTACACCCGGTGCCTGCACTATGTCCTATTACAGGAGAGTGAAAGTGAGTTTTGTATTACGTTTCTTAATATTGTCATGTTTACGTGAGCGGTACACTGTGAGGTTTGTCGATGAAACTGGAATTCTGCCAGGTACAGCAAAGGACCGGGAAGAGCAGCTGAACGGAATGGACAGTGTCTTGGAAGGAGGATGTAAGGCGATCATCAAGAAAAGAAAAACAAGGATAACTGAATGTAGTCGAATTAAATCAGGTGTGCTGAGGAAATAAGAGTAGGAAATGAGACACTTAAAGTAATAAATGAGTTTTGCGAATCGGGCAACAAAATAACTGATGATGGCCGAAGTAGCGATGGGTATTACATGTGGTCTGTCAACGGCAAGGAAAGCGTTTCTGACGAAGATAAATTCATTAACATCAAATATAAATTTAAGTGTTAGGAAGTCTTTTCTGAAGGTATTTGTCTCTAGTATAGCCATATATGGTAAGATCTTATAGAACCAAAATGCTGAGGTCATCGGTCCCTAAGCTTACGAACTACTTAATCTAACGTTAAGTAATTTACGCTAAGGACAACACCCACACCCACGCCCGTGGGAGGACTCGAACCTCTGACGGGGGCAGCCGAGATGACCGTGACAAGGCGCCCCAGACCACAAATCGAAGGGAGACATTGACGGTAAACAGTTTAGACAAGAACATAATAGAAGATTTTGCAATGTGATGTTAGAGAAGAATGCTAAAGAATAGTCGGATAGACCATGTAACTAATGAGGTAACGAATAGAAACTTGTGACACAACTTGACTAAGAGAAGGGGTCGGTTGACAGGACACATTCTGGGACATCAAGGGATCACCAGTTTAACTTTGGGGGGAAGTTCGTGTGTATGTGTATGTGTGTGTGTGTGTGTGTCAGTGCGCGTTTGGAGGGTGAGTGAGTGTGTTGAGGGGGAAGTAAAAATCGTAGAGGAGGACCAAGAGATGAACACAGTATACAGATTCAGAAGAGGCTTGCAAAGGATAGAGTAGCATGAAGAGTTGCATCGAACCAGTCGTCGGTCTGAAACCACAACAGTTCACAAGTTTCGTAAGCTACAAACTTTACTGCATCGATTTCATTACTAGTCGCTACCGTCTTCGGCCAATTAATTTATTAATTTATATCTGAAAAACTCTGCTGACAACTAAGAACGTAGTTTTAGCTACCCTAGTTACTTAGTTTACCTCATTTTGCAGCCTTTGAATGAAAAAAATATGAAAAATCAGAAGAATGTAGAGCAATACCTCCTGAATGATTTTATTAGCGGTTCACCAGTTACTCGTGACAGAAAAATCAACTTTTCTTAATGACATACACTATGTGATCAAAAGTATCCGGACACCTGACTCAAAATGACTTTCAAGTTCGTTGTGCCCTGCATGGGTATTGCTAGAATTCAATATGGTGTTGGCCCACCCAGCCTTGATGTCAGCTTCCACTCCCGCAGGCCTACGTTCAATCAGGTGTTGGAAGGTTTCTTGGAGAATGGGAGCCCATTCTTCACGGAATGCTGCTCTGAGGAGAGGTATCGATGTCGGTCGGTGAGGCCTGGCACAAAGTTGGCTTTCCAAAACATCCCAAAGGTGTTCTATAGGATTCTGGTCAGGACTCTGTGCAGGCCAGTCCATTACAGGGATGTTATTGTCGCGCAACCACTCCGCCACAGGCCGTGCATTACGAACAGGTGCACAATCGTGTTGAAGGATGCAATCGCCACTCCCGAATTGGTCTTCAACAGTGGGAAGCAAGAAACTGCTTAAAACATCAATGTAGTGATAGCTGTGATAGTGCCTCGCAAAACAACAAGGAGTGCAAGCCCCTTCCATGAAAAACACGACCACACCGTAACACCACCGCCTCCGAATTTTACTGTTGGCACTACACACGCTGGCAGATGACGTTCACCATCGGATCGCCACATTGTGTACCGTGATTCGTCACTCCACGCAATGTTGTTCCAGTGTTCAACCGTCCAATGTTTACTCTCCATACACGAAGCGAGGCGTCGTTTGGCATTTACCGGCGTGATGTGTGGCTTATGAGCAGCCGCTCGACCATGAAATCCATGTTTTCTCACCTCCTGCCTAACTTTCGTAGTCCTTGTAGTGGATCCTGGTGCAGTTTGGAATTCTTGTGTGATGGTCTGGATAGATGTCTGCCTATTACACATTACGATCCTTTTCAACCGTTGGCGGTCTCTTTCAGTCAACAGACGAGGTCGGCCTGTACGCCTTTGTGCTGTATGGGTCAAATGGTTCAAATGGCTCTGAGCACTATGGGACTCAACTTCTGAGGTCATCAGCCCCCTAGGACTTCCAGACAGTAGCGCCTAGAACCGTTCGGCCACAACAGCCGGCGCTGTATGTTTCCCTTCACATTTCCACTTCACTATCACATCGGAAACAGTGGACCTAGGGATGTTTCTGAGTGACGTATGACACTAGTGACGTCCAATCACCTCACCACGTTCGAAGTCCGTGAGTTCCGCGGGGCGCCCCATTCTGCTCCCTCACGAGGTCTAATGCCTACTGAGGTCGCTGATACAGTGATATCTAGTACCTGGCAGTAGATGGCAGCACAATGCACCTAATATTAAAAACGTATGTTTTGGGGGGTGTCTGGATACTTCTGATCACATAGTGTATGAGCCTATTGTACCTATAACACAGCTACATCTTAATAAGCTAAGCAGGTGACAGTTTTAATTCTTCGTTGTTATTCAGACGTCAGTGTGTGCTTGCATAAGTGAATTTACCTTTTTTTGTGCTGTTCCTTGTGTGATGGAGCTTATCCAGAAAACCACTGTTATTATACCGTATTTTACAGGGTTAAATACGTCCTTTCCCTTCAAAAGAAACAGTGGTCAGCCCGACAGCTTCACATTTTTGGTTAGCAGCAGAACGTCTTCTATTGTACTAAGAAGGAGTTGATATGGGGTAGGCCCACCTTTTCTTTAGATCTTGTAGTTGTGGATGGGAGTTTACATTAAGACACAGTCCTTAAGGGTATATTTTAACTGAGAAAACGCTTGACTGTAACTGCAGTAGATGCATATGTCTTTGTGTGTATGTGTTTGTGTGTAAGGGTGTATGTGTCTCGGCTCACGTTTTGTAGGAGCAACACTTCTAAGACATTTTTTTGTTGTTAGGGTGAACGTTGGGTAACTCCTCTGCATAAAGCACGACCCATTCCCTTCCCCACTCTCATCTGTCTAAGCCTGTGCACCTTTCCGAACGATATCGGCCTCGGTGGGGCGTTAAACTCTGTCCTTCGTTTACGGACACCAAGGACTTCTACTCACATTAAGATTCTGTAGAATGAATACTGAAATTCAGTTGAAATGTATGGTACGTCAGATCTATTTTTGTCTCTTCCGTATCATTGTTTATGCACTCCTGCGGTGTCGTCAATTTCCCAGCTTGTTATAAAATTTTCATACATACTCGTATATTCAGACCTCATATAGTTAAATCATCGTCTGATAAGACCATACTGTTAATGACGTCTTTGACAAAGTTGGACTCTGAAAACGTTTGTCATTGTTCCTTTCGCGCTGTTGCCATCAACAGACGATCTGATTCACATCATTGATGTAAAGAGTAGAAGACCCTAATTCAAACATTACCGCACAAATTGTTCTGAACGCATAGCGATAAATCTATATATTACTCTAGCAGGTAAGGTTAGTTACTCTCCAAAATTGCCATTTGATTCGTAGCTACTATCTGTATTGACTGATCAACGAATGAGGCTGCAGATTTCACATCGCTGCAACCTAGCTACGAGCTTTAATGGACAGAGCAAATTTACTTGGCCATGTGACTCTGTAGAGTGTAAGTCATCTGTAAGAGGTACTTGAGAAAGAATGCCAGGATTCAACAGTATTTTATGACTTTTGGTGCCATATACTTAGGCATTTCCCCTAAGGTAGAATGAAAATGCAAAGAAGTATTTGGCCTCTTTTATCAAGGCAGCTGAATGTTTGTTTTGCTTCCAGCCAAACGTGTTTCACCTATTATTGCTAGCCATCATCAGTGGTTGATCTTCATTATTCTATTATTGCTGCGTACCTATCGGGTCTTCTTTGGCACTAGATACACACAGTAGAGGTTTCCACTTGACGGCAGGCCACTTTTATGCAATTCACTTGCTTAGGAGCCAGTGCAGTGCGCAACAGCAAATATTGTTGTTGTTGTTGTTGTGGTCTTCAGTCCTGAGACTGGTTTGATGCAGCTCTCCATGCTACTCTATCCTGTGCAAGCTTCTTCATCTCCCAGTACCTACTGTAACCTACATCCTTCTGAATCTGCTTAGTGTATTCATCTCTCGGTCTCCCTCTTCGATTTGTACCCTTCACGCTGCCCTCCAATACTAAATTGGGGATCCCTTGATGCCTCAGAACATGTCATACCAACCGATCCCTCCTTCTGGTCAAGCTGTGCCACAAACTCCTCTTCTCCCCAATTCTATTCAATACTTCCTCATTAGTTATGTGATCTACCCATCTAATCTTCAGCATTCTTCTGTAGCACCACATTTCGAAAGCTTCTATTCTTTCTTATCCAAACTATTTATCGTCCATGTTTCGCTTCCATACATGGCTACGCTCCATACAAATACTTTCAGAAATGACTTCCTGACACTTAAATCTATACTCGATGTTAACAAATTTCTCTTCTTCAGAAACGCTTTCCTTGCCATTGCCAGTCTACATTTTATATCCTCTCTACTTCGACCATCATCAGTTATTTTGCTCCCCAAATAGCAAAACCCCTTTACTACTTTAAGTGTCTCATTTCCTAATCTAATTCCCTCAGCATCACCCGACTTAATTCGACTACATTCCATTATCCTCGTTTTGCTTTTGTTGATGTTCATCTTATATCCTCCTTTCAAGACGCTATCCATTCCGTTCAACTGCTCTCCCAAGTCCTTTGCTGTCTCTGACAGAATTACAATGTCATCGGCGAACGTCAAAATTTTTATTTCTTCTCCATGGACTTTAATACCTACTCCGAATTTTTCTTTTGTTTCCTTTTCTGCTTGTTCAATATACAGATTGAATAACATCGGGGAGAGGCTACAACCCTGTCTTACTCCCTTCCCAACAACTGCTTCCCTTTCATGTCCCTCGACTCTTATAACTGCCATCTGGTTTCTGTACAAATTGTAAATAGCCTTTCGCTCCCTGTATTTTACCCCTGCCACCTTTAGAATTTGAAAGAGAGTATTCCAGTCAACATTGTCAAAAGCTTTTTCTAAGTCTACAAATGCTAGAAACGGAGGTTTGCCTTTCCTTAATCTTTCTTCTAAGATAAGTCGTAAGGTCAGTATTGCCTCACGTGTTCCAGTATTTCTACGGAATCCAAACTGATCTTCCCCGAGGTCGGCTTCTACTAGTTTTTCCATTCATCTGTAAAGAATTCGTGTTAGTATTTTGCATCTGTGGCTTATTAAACTGATTGTTCGGTAACTTTCACATTTGTCAACACCTGCTTTACAGACCCTCCATATACTCCTTCCACCTTTCTGCTTACCCTTCTTTGCTTAGAACTGGGTTTCCATCTGAGCTCTTGATGTTCATACAAGTGGTTCTCTTATCTCCAAAGGTCTCTTTAATTTTCTTGTAAGCAGTATCTATCTTACCTCTAGTGAGATAAGCCTCTACATCCTTACATTTGTCCTCTAGCCATCCCTGCTTAGCCATTCTGCACTTCCTGTCGATCTCATTTTCGAGACGTTTGTATTCCTTTTTGCCTGCATCATTTACTGCATTTTTATATTTTCTCCTCTCATCAATTAAATTCAATATTTCTTCTGTTACCCAAGTTTTTCTACCAGCCCTCGTCTTTTTACCTACTTGATCCTCTGCTGCCTTTACTACTTCATCCCTCAGAGCTACCCATTCTTCTTCTACTGTATTTCTTTCCCCCATTCCTGTCAATTGTTCCCTTATGCTCTCCCTGAAACTCTGTACAACCTCTGGTTCTTTCAGTTTATCCAGGTCCCATCTCCTTAAATTCCCACCTTTTTGCAGTTTCTTCAAAAAGGTGGGAATTTAAGGAGATGGGACCTGGATAAACTGAAAGAACCAGAGGTTGTACAGAGTATCAGGGAGAGCATTAGGGAACAATTGACAGGAATGGGGGAAAGAAATATTATGTGTAGTGAATTGTGTAAGAGCGATCGTTTGTCAATCGGAAATCTGTACCGTGTGCATCGAGTGCTTATAGAAGAACCCGTGGATAGAAAAATAAAAATCGGTGCTGGTGTCTAGTATGAGTAGGCGAGGCACGGTTGGTTAGAAACAAAATAAAAATTTAGTTGCAAAAGACGGACTTTTTCATATCTGCATGATAAGCATATTTGAACTACTAACTAGGGAACAACGTGTGCAAATAATGACAGTATTGTCTTAGATTAGCTCTTCATATGCTCCTTGTAGTATGTTGCATCTGTTGGAGAAGGTAGTCGGTGAGATGGGTAAGTTGACGCTTTCTGAAATAGAGAAAAAAATTAAAATATATCCAACGGTATCGATGTCTTTCTTCGTGGAACAAATGGAAATCAAATCAATTAAAAAAGATACATGAACTCAGTTTCGATTTATCCATATACCCTAACACGCCTGTTACAGGATAGTGAGTCGAGATCTTATAGTCTGAGAACAATATACGAGTGGCATTCAATGACTAATGCAACAAACTTTTTCTCGGTTGAAAAAATGCGAAATTTGTTGTGGGACATCGTGGAATATTCTCGCTTCCACTCCTATAGCTTCATTAAGCTTCGAAAGGTGGCGGCACTATGAGTAGCTTTCAAAAAGGCTGACTCTTACACAGAAGACTACGGCAACCAGACACCTTTTACAATGCTATTTATTTATTTGAACAGCGCCGTTAACGGTTTCGAACCTACAGGTTCATCTTCAGACGGCTAGTTCATGTTTTACATTACATTGCGTGTCTTGTTTCCCCACCTGACGAAACTTCTTTGGGGTGGTGATGCCCTACAGCCACAACAAGATGTGAGACAACGTATGAGGCACAATTTTTAAATGTAATTGTACCTCAGGCGTTGTCTCACACCTTGTTTTGGTTGTGAGGCATCACCACCCCGAAGAAGTTTCGTCAGGTGGGGAAACAAAACACGCAATGTAATGTAGAACGTGAACTAGCCGTCTGAAGATGAACCTATCTGTTCTAAACCGGTTACGGCACTGTTTAAATAAATAGATAACATTGTAGAAAGTGGCTGGTTGCTGTAATCTTCTGTGTAAGACTCAACCTATATTTTATAAATAGCCGCGGGCTCAAAATATAAGTTTTTGACAAAATACTTCAAAATGGCGTTCATAACGGAGGTGTGTTCCAGTCCTTTTTGACGGAAATCCAGAGCATCGTAGATATTCTTTAGCGCCTGAAATGTCTACGGAGACCCTACAGTGATCAAAAACACGGCGAGTAGTTGTGAGAGGTGTCTATCCTCGTTGCAACGAACCTGTCCAATATCGCGCGAGCCGGCCGGCTGCACACAGCTGCGTCTCCTGCAGTTTTGGAACGTGCGGACTCTCACTCGAGGTGATCGACGAATCAAAATCAAACAACTCGCTGCGCAATTGGACGTCCACGTTGGTATTGCTGACGCAGTCCACCACCAGTTGGAGTACTCAAATTCGTGTGTCCGCTGGGTACTTCACTGCCTAACAGAAGACCATAAAAAGCAACAAACGAGTTGCATGGGCGTTACGTTCTTGTCGAACATCGCCACAGACGATGAACCATTCGTTCATTACTACGAACCGGAAACAAAAAGGCAATCAATGGACTGACGCCATACCAACACTCCTCCAAAGAAAGAGTTCAAATACCCACACCGTCAGCCGATAAAGTGATGGGGACGGTCTTCTGTGAATCTGAGCTGGTTATTCTATTTGATGTCCTTCCTCATGGTGCAACGATCAGTTCTAAAATGTTCTGTGCTATTCTCAAGATAGATAAGAAATGACTTCATGTTCATCACCAAAAAAATGACAACGAACTTCTCTTTCTCCGTGACATGCAAGGCCTCATACAAGTCTACGCACCCGAAAGGAGCTCACGGAACTTCAGTGGACTGTTCTTCCTCACCCGGCCTACAGCACCTTCTAACTTCCATCTGTTTGATCCAGTGAAGGATGCAATCCACGGGAATCAGCGCGTGGATTATGGGGAGTTATTGATGCAGCAAGACTTTGGATCCGATGTCGACCAGTAAAGTTGTGCCATGCCGGCATACAAGCCCTTCCAGTAAGGTGGTGTAAGGTCGTCGCACTGAACGGAGATTACGCTGAAAAAATAGGATTCTGTAGCCAGAAGAGTGGGGAATAATATAGTGTATCGGAATATTGAATTAAACCAACTTGTTTTCAGGAACGAGTGTTGTTTTACTTATTGAACTCCCTCCGTATATCCATAACCTGTACGTCACTCTACGCATTACTTACGTAATGACATGCTGCCAGGGTACTGTGACACAATCCGCTTTTACATAGCCCTACAGTATTCAACTAGTGAACGCCCTCAGTAATAATACCACCGGGCATGTATTTGTAGGTTTATTCAGGTTTCGATGTTGCCTTAGCAGAAAACTCGCGGCCTCATTCTGAAACGGATTTCTCGGCCCCTCCGCGGTCCCCCCCTGTTGTCTTCGGTGAGCTCATTACGGCGCCGGACTCTCCTGCGGGGTCCAGGGTAATCGGGCTGGCTTTCCGCTCCTTAATTACCTTAAGAGTTTTATTGGCTCCCTTTGCCTTTGCCGGCATCTCAGAAGAAGGGGCAAAGATCCTGTAAGCCACGGCAGCGCTTACGGCACGATCTTCGCCCGGGAAACGAAAATTCCTGCAACTAATTAGTCTTCCGAATTTGCCTTAGGACACTCTGTTTTCTTTCCTTCATCAGTAACTTGGTTCGCAATTTCAATTTCATGCAGCAGAATTTAGCAATCGTACTTTGTTTTAAATGTTAAACTAAATTAATTGACGCTACGAAGATAGTGGTGGTCTGTCGTAGGTGCTCGTTAAATAGAAGTAACATTCGGACGTCATACACGGCACAAGATTTAGGAAGTAGAAATTAATATAGATTGTAGATAACTTTGGAGGACTTAAGATCAAACAAGGCAGAAGGGATGCACAACATTCCATCAGAATTTCTAAAATCGTTGGCGGAAGTGGCAACGGCCGGCCGGTGTGGCCGTGCGGTTCTAGGCGCTACAGTCTGGAACCGCGCGACCGCTACGGTCGCAGGTTCGAATCCTGCCTCGGGCATGGATGTTTGTGTTGTCCTTAGGTTAGTTAGGTTTAAGTAGTTTTAACTTCTAGGGGACTGATGACCTTAGCAGTTAAGTCCCATAGTGCTCAGAGCCATTTGAACCATTTTTTGAAGTGGCAACGAAAAGACTATTCACGTTGGTGAGTAGAATGTATGAATCTGGCAAAATGCCATTTGACTTCTGGAAAAATATCATCCACACAATACCGAAGAATGCAAGAGCGAACAAGTGCGAAAATTGTCGCACAATCAGCTTAACATTTCATGCACTTAAGCTGCCGACAAGGATAATAAACAAAAGAATGGGAAAGAAAATTGAGGATGTGTCAGATGACGATCAGTTTGGCTTCAGGAAAGGTAAAGGCAGCAGAGAGGCAATTCTGAGGTTGCGGTTGATAATGGAAGCAAGACTAAAGAAAATGTTCAGATATGTGTGAATTCCTAAGGGATCAAACTGCTGAAGTCATCGGTCCCTAGACTTACACACTACTTTAACTAACTTAGGTTAAGAAGAACACACACACCCATGCCAGAGGGAGGACTCGAACCCCCGGCGGGAGTGGCCGCGCAATCCGTGACATGGAGCCTCTAACCGACCGGCCACTCCGCGCGGCTCTCAAGAAAAATCAAGACACGTACATAGGATTTGTCGACCTGGAAATGCATTCGACATTGTAAAAGACATTAAAAATTCTGCGATGTAAGACAAGGACGTAGTCTTTCGGCCTTGCCGTTCAATCTGTACTTCGAAGAAGTAGTGATGCAAATAAAAGAAAGGTTTAGGAGTGGAATTAAAATTCAAGGTGAAAGAATATCAGTGATACTATTCGCTGATAACATTGCTATCCTGAGTGAAGGTGAAGAAGGATTACATGATCTGCTTAATAGAATGAACAGCATAGAATATGGAGTGAGAGTAAATCGAAGAAAGACGAAAGTAATGAGAAGTAGCAGAAATGAGAACAGCGAGAAACTTAACGTCAGAGTTGATCGTCACAAAGTAGATGAAGTTAAGGAATTCTACTACCTAGGTAGTACAATAACCAAAGACGGACGGAGCAACGAGGACGTCAAAAGCAGACTAATACTGCCAAAAAGGGCACTCCTGGCCGAGAGGAATTTGTGGCGGGCTACATCAAACCAATCAGACGACTGATGACAAAAAAACAAGTATTAAGTTTGCTCGTATCAGACCGAAAGTCTTCCAGAGTCGATTCCGACAACTGATCATGAGAATATCCTTGCGTTATCGTTTCAGAAACGAAGGAATCGCTTTAAGATGAAGCACTGGTTGTATTGGTCTGGGCAGTTATGAAAGGTACTTGATGAAGGCATTACGTAATGTGATATGCGGCAAACAACCAGGAAATCAAAGGGTTGGTAGGGGGGGGGGGGGATGTGGATCAAGCTCGATAATTAATCCTTAAGCAAACGAAGCATGTCACCCTAAACTGAAAGTGTATTGCTGGTTGCAGTAGCCCCCTGTCTGGGTGGTCAACCTTAACGCTCCTCGAGTAACTAAGCATCAAAAGAGAATCGCACAACAATGAACGACGACAGCTCTATGAATGCCTGTGACAGACCAGTCCCTACAGCCCGCTGTAAATGTGACGTGTGTTAGACTGTGGTCCGCAGCTCGTGGTCGTGCGGTAGCGTTCTCGCTTCTCGCGCCCGGGTTCCCGGGTTCGATTCCCGGCGAGGTCAGGGATTTTCTCTGCCTCATGATGACTGGGTGTTGTGTGATGTCCTTAGGTTAGTTAGGTTTAAGTAGTTCTAAGTTCTAGGGGACTGATGACCATAGATGTTAAGTCCCATAGTGCTCAGAGCCATTTGTTAGACTGTGTATACCCTCCACTTGGCTAAAAACAAATCAAACTTGTAGAACGTGGCATTTGTACGATAAACTGAGATGGTACGATGCTAGAAGATTGGGAGCTTTCAAAGAAACGCTTGCGTGGTAATATTTTGCTGTAGTATGTGATGCTTTGCAGAGCAATTATTGGGGGCGACAGTGAGTATAACGGACTCCTGATGACTCACACACCTGGGTGTCTGCTCACAGATACTGACCCGCCGCATCGGCATTATTGCGTCAAGGCAGTGCGTCTTCCGTACCTTAAAAAAATTGTAACTGAGATGGCTCTGTAATACCTGTAGGTGAACTACTGCTTTCGCTTGACAAAGGAACTTGTTAACAGTGAGTATCGGGTCACAATAAGTGACAGTAAAGTGTTCTCTGAGATAAGTCGACGCACTTACAAGTTCTTTGCTGGGGAGCGTCGTCTGCAACAAAACGCGATGATCGGTTTTACTAATCTACTTGTATTTTCGGAAAAAGCATATTTTTGCCATCAGCTGTAAAATTTTGTGTTTATTCTCTACCTCTCTCAATTTTTGCGATCATCTTAAAGGTGAAAACATTGAAAATCAATTGACCAACCAAACATTTCCGTCATACATGAGCCATACAAATGTAGAGCATATTTAATATTTGATAATAGTCTGTCTCAATAATGTCTACATAATCTCGCTGTGCCTTCGCACAGTTACAATAGTGCACATTCGGTGATAACTCTACACTAAGTTACTCATGTGCACTACTGTAATTGTGCCAAGGCACAGAGTGATTTTATGGACAGCGTTAAGACAGATTATTATGACAATTATATGTGTTCCACGTTTGTAAGGCTCATTTATAATGGAAATGCGTGTTTGATCCATTGATGTACAATGTTTTTCTTCTTGAAGATGATTGCAACAATCGAAACTGGTAGAGAATAAACATAAAGCTGCACAAATGTTTCAAATTATTTAACAACTGTAGACAATCACCTACGAAAAGCTCTACTTATATTTTCCCTGGATCTGCCCTCCGTTGTCTGTCGTAGCCCAGATTTGCGTCTATTCTGCCTTGTAGATAGGATGAGCCTTTTCTTTCAAGGTTCTTAGATGAATCACGAACATGCAGTGTCTCATTAATCAGAAGCGATTCCCTTGTTCCTTTCCATAAAAACTAAGTGTCATGAAACCGCTATTTATCATCGTCCACAGCTACAGAGGCTATCACAGTCTTTTCTTTGTCACATGTGGTTAAACCGGCACTTGTATCTTTTGTCAGCATATGATGTTACCTAAATGATTTTTCTACGGCTCCACACCCTATTTTACACAGTTTCTACTGGGTCACTCAACTCTGTGTTGCTCTGTTCGACGGCAGATGAACTGACGGAGTCGGTGGGCTGGTGACTGTATGAATTTAATGTTTTGTCTTTTCTGAATAATACTTAAGACATCCCCGGAAATATTTTGTTAATACAAGCTCTATTTCTTGAACATAACGGGTGCTATTTAATTTAAATTTCGTCATGTCAGCATTTCGCTTCCTAACTTTGACAGATCGTGACACATGGCCATAATTCATAACATTAGGAATCTTATATAGGCTACAACCAAATTAGTTACTTTTGCAGACGGCCAATAATCCAAGTTTAATGAGTCTACCACTGATGTAATTTCGCATAGCCGTGAGAAACAAATAAATGGTGTGAGACACGTTGGCGACTTGTCACAGGAGAAAGAGTCTTACTTTTTTATTTTTTATGAATTCCTGATTTTAGAATTTCCCTCTGATTGTGGTAGCTTCTAAGGAATATCAATGAAAATAATGTGTCACCTGCGCAGTGTTTCGATGAATTTCTGTATAATATACTTACGTTCGGAGCTTCTAACGGTGTACCATTTTTCACCACAAAGGTTTCCTTTTCTTAAAAAATCACATGAAGCTGGTAAGATGCCAGTGTGGAAATAGAGACTGAGACTAGGCACTCCGACTACATAAAAGTTCGAAATATTGTGTACTTCTAAACCAGGTCATTTTTGTATTTTATTTGTTAGGAACAATGCATTTCTAAACTGTGACTCCAACATTTGATTTAGTTCGGTGTAATTATGTATTTGTATTATGTGTTTGTAATATAGCTAATTCCCCAATCTGCACATGGTGAAGCCATAGGCTCCGAACTTCACTGTCCGTAATAAATAAAATGTTAGTGCGTCTGAAAGTGGACTTCTTAACCATAAAGTCACGGTGAAAGATTCTACAATGAGGTATTAAAATTATTGTCTTTCTGCATCATCTTCTTTTTTTCTTGCGTTACGGCCTCTGTAGGACCGCAAGTATCCCCTAAATGGACTGCATTTTCCTTTTCTCCTCCCAGAACCTCTTCATCAATTCTCTTCTTCTCTCCCGCATTTCTTCAATGATCTTCAGTATCCTGGTGACGTCCTGTGTTTTACCTGAACCGTTGTCTGTTGTCGATCTCCGGTATATTGGTCGAGTTGTACTTGCTTCTTCCCTTCTCCTTTCCTTCCACCTTTGTCCTCAATTCCGACCACACTTTCCGGTGTGCAACAACCTACTTGGTTCCTATCTTTCCTCTAGTCTTCCTTGTTGTTTCACATATTCTTTTCGTCATTATATCTAAATTCATGCTTATTACATGTCGGGAGTTACATTTTGAGTCTAATATCTCCTGATATTGTCCTTTTACTCCGGTACAGTTCTTGCTAGGCCTTCACATCTACATATCACCATCTCCTTTAGGGCCCAGTATTTCCCTTAGCACTTCTCTCTCTTCTTTCTCTAGCTGTTCTCGGCCTTTTCTTCCTATTGCCATCACTTCAGCAGCATGTACCACCGCATTCCTCACGTTGCCTTGTAGTGTCTGAGAATTGCGTCAGTAGATATCTTTTTTTGTTGCATACCTCTCTGGCCATACAGGAGGCTGACTTCATCTTCTTTATCCTCCCCGTTATTCCCTCTTTGCTCCTGTTTCTTTATATTGTATGTTCTCCCAGGTGTTTAAATTTCTCTTCCTTTTTCACGGTGCCTTCTGGTATTTTCCAATACTCAGTGGTATTCGAATATTCGTTTTGTTGTAGGCGATCATCACTACTTATCCTTCTCGCTATATTGCTTAGGTTGTCGAGCTGTGTCTTTACGTCTTCTTCCGTCTCACTTACTATCACTATGTCGTCCGCAAGGGCTAGGCAGTCAACTTGAGCCCTATTGTCCATTTTGTCCCCCACACACGTCTTTGGCATGCCCATTTTCTCGTTCATTGCATCCCACTACCTGCTCACTTCGTCTACTGCTATGCTGAACAAAACTGGAGACCATGCATCTCCCTGTTTGGTCTTGATTTTAAACTCTCTTGATAGTTTTTTTTAATTAGGTTAGCAATTGAAAACTGTTGAAGTCAAGATCGCACATGAAATCTTCTTTATTTGGGTGGATTACTAGTTTCCGCTAGCAATCTAGCCATCTTCAAATCTAATATATAAAACAATTTTTTTCTCTTCTTAACAACATAAACTACCTTACAGAACTGCGCATAATATTGCAGCAGGTTCAAGAGTATATACACGGGTTAATTAAAGAGTACATACCATAAGCTATTCTTGATCAATCTTGGTGGCTTTACATATAGTTAAAATCTTTCTTAAAATGACAACATTCATTCATGACATAGTTAAAAACAGCTTTTCATCGTTCGTGGCCAGTGTAATTGAATGAAGGTCATAAAACTGAACATATAAATTAATATATACAAGAGCCAGCGGAAATAAAGGAATAATATTTGCATAAGAAACTATATACTAAAATGACTAAATGTAAAAAGTATCGTGTTACCAAAGACTTTATGCCGTAAAAACTTAGTACCTGACACAATCAGTACTTACATCATCTCATAACAGATATCATCATCATATGTATGTTTCTGTAACGTGGTTCATGTGAATAGTATGGCAGCTGATACCTGTTACAGCCTTCAAGAAACGGCAACAAACGTCAATAAACTTGATAAGCGTGCCAAGTCAGGTACCTTCTGATTGCGCTCCTCTGCATCTCACCCTTGCCTTTGTGTCGGCCACGACTTCCATTACTAGTTCATTTGTAGTCCCCTCTAGTCTTCTGTTCTAAAGGACATTTCCAAGAGTCTGTCTGTCAATGGAGTCCAACAAGGTTGCTACGATCTTTATCTACTTTATCTTAAATCTCGCTTCGTAGTCTCCAACTGCACTATCTGTTCTTCTAATCGGCTGAGGCGGAGTTTCGGCAGCATCTTGTATCCGACCTCTAGTAGAGATATTCCTCTGTAGCTCTTTCAATACCTCTTGCCCTCCCCTCTTATGTTTTAGCACTGTGGTTGTATTTTTCCATCCTTCTGGTAAATTCTCCGCTCCCCAGATTTGGCAGATAACGGTGGTCTTGTTTTGAAAAGCCTTGTCGCCTCCCCACCATAACATCTTGGCCGCTATCCCATTTTCCCTTGTACGTAGTCTTTCCGAGTATGGCTGTTAATGCTATTTAAAGTAAACATTGTCATCAAATAAAAAAAAATAGAACTTTAAAAATGAAAACTTAAGAAAACTTAAGCTGGATGTTAAAGTTCACTCTACAACCTCAAATCGTGGCCTGTTGAAACACAGTTCCCAAAGCCCATAGAACTGCGTAAGTATACCCGAGATTCCACGCACCATGTGGGCACGAACCATGTGGCAAGCACGAAAGAACACTCAGCTTGCATAAAAATAAAAACTACATCCACATTATACAGGGGATGAATCGTTCACAATTGGGTTACATTAGTGGCAAAAGAAAAAGGTGTAAACACAAACAGTGTGTGAGCTTGAGACTACAAAGATTTTGGTATCTAGAGTTGATATAATATGGTTTGTCTTTGTCACAAGCCACATATACAAGGTGTTTAAAAATTTTACAAACTTTGGTGACAGGTTCCTTACATCAAAACAAGAAAATAATGTTTTACAAACATGGGCTCTGAAACGCATACCCGTAAGAGCTATGACCACCTGCCTATCTTCGATGTTATGAAACGCATCTCTTCTGTTGCAACCTCTTTGCATTCCATGTTTTAGAAGGAGGTAGTACGGACAAAAACAAGGAAAAAATGTCTAGTAAACATGGGCTCTGAAATGTGTGCCTTACGACATATGAGCACTTCCTCAGTAGAAAGTATGTGTTTCATAGTAACTAAGATGAACCAGTGTTCATAGCTCTTAAGGTACGTATTTTAGAGTCAGTGTTTACTGGACACTTTTTCTTGTTTTGGTTGAAGGAACCTGTCCCTCAAAGTTTGTAGAAGCATTTTTGGAACATTCTGTATATTATTATGGCTTTACTATGTACTTAGATTCGAATCTGACAATTCTCTTTGCAGCGCCTGGATGGTTGACTTCTATGCTTTTTTGTTACTAACCTGAATTATTTAATTCCATGCAACGCTGAAGAATTTGGTAAGAAATGGGTTTCCGTAGTGGCTGTATAGTTCCCTCACAGTGAACGATATGAATCCCACCTGTTTCGTAGATACAGTTTAATGGGAACGATTCACTAAAGTGCTCCTCCCTTAAAGCTGAGTAAGATGAATAGTTTCTTCGTTGGTAGCTTCATAAAATCTGTCTACTCTATGGTCATGAAAAACTGAAACGAAGTGAACAAAGAAAGAAAACTGATGTGACACTTCAGGCAACCAGGTGTCTCCAAACGAGTTGCCAGGGTGAAAACAAAGAAGGTAAAGCAAACAAGATATGCAGAATCTTTAATTAGAAATATTTTGCAAACCGACAGCACATTAGGACGTAGACTTTGTTTCTTGTAGCATTATCCTTGAAATTCGTAGGGTAGAGACTGATTTGCGGATACGTCACAATTTCGTGACAATCACTGGGTAAAAATAGTAATTTATACCTTGTGTGAATGCACGGTACAGCGGCGATACGAATTGATAACATCTGCTCCAGCTTCAAGCCGCGTCAAGAATCCCGCTAGCTTTCGACCGAGATCTCCTCGGTAAATGACCACTTGACAATGATCGATGAGACCTCAGTCGAAAGTTCGTGATATCTTAACCACCAGACGCATCTAGAATCCAGAGAAGATTTTATTTATTTATGGTATATTTTATATTACAGCTGAAAAATTCTGGAAATATTGGGTTCAGTGAATTTGCATGATGACGACGGATGCTGCCCATTCGTACTCAAAACGTTTACCGCCTGACCAGGAGCCGTCTGTCAACGACCGACTTAAGCAGCTAATTTCATTTTTCTTCATGTCTGAAACATTTGACTGCGCTCATCATTCTTACATAGCTCGTTGGCTTTTGCTTCACAGAGAAAAATATGTTTCAGTTACTGTTTTCCAAGCGCTGTCGGAATTGTCTGGTCAGTTCGACCATAAACAATGAGAGTCTGCATCAGGGGCAATCATGCAACAGTCAATTGATAGAACAAGAGAGTGCTGCATCACTTACCTTCTTAGCAATCTACCGCACTTCACGAGTGCGCCGCATCTCAGAACTTACCTTTAGCTAAAAATATTTGATAGTCCGAAGACTTTTTTTGAGGACGGCGCTCGCCAGCTGTCGCTTTCTGGTACTGTACATCCTGATACCTCATTGAGAGCAACTGCCAGTTCCATAGAGCAGCAACTGCCTCTACATGAACGTAGAGGCAACAGGAAGTGATAACGTTTCGTAACGTTGTCAGACGAATTCACATTCCCTCATCAGCACCCCTCATTAGATATTCTATTTCAGGACCCTTTTTTTGTTTTTATCTCAAATCCATCTCATATCTACGAAGACTGTTCCTTACAATGCATGTGTTAATGTATCTTTATGACACAACATCTAATTTCTTTAGTAAGCTTGCTGCAAAAGGTCATTGTGAGGGTTCTACATCAAACAATGGAGTTAGAAAACAAAAACTGTGAAGAAGCATCACGCTTCTTCTGCCATACGACAAGTCTCCTGTGGAGTAATAACAAACAGGACACATAAAATGTATTGTTCTTAATACATATCTGTTGTTAATACTTTATTATCTATTGAAGATGGTATGTTATAGTTTTTAAAATCATTTGGGCTTTTATTCAGCGACAGAATGAACTCCTTGATAAATTCTAAGTTTTCTCCCCGTCAGCGGCGACCATCTTCAATCAGCAACGAGCCACCATCTGTAGCTATTCGAAGCCACGAGCCTCCCTGAAGATGAAGGGTGGGACAAAACGTAGATTTTATCAAAGAAATTCATTCTACTATGGATTAATAACTCGGAAAAATGTTAGAAACGGTAACGTATGCCTTGCCAGATAGAGGCAAAGACAGAATCACCTGAGTGGAAATATCGTTCGTCAGAATCATGCGTCAAAAAATCTAGAAGAAATATCTGAAATTACATAAATAAATAGAGACGAGACGTGTGACGAAGTATAAAAGAAAAAATACCTACTAATAGGGATCGGTGACGTGTAACTGTACAATGAGGCTAATTTTATATATGCAATGGAGCACGAAGCACTGAAATTCATTCCGTGTCTCTCAGCATCAATACCGTAATCTTAGTAAGGGTGTAGATATTACTCGTGACACGCTGAATGTGCTCTATTTAAGATCACATTGTCCATTGTTTGCGCTGGGTTCAACTCTATAGACAGTGAAAGTTATGAAAATGTCATTGCAGTCGAACATCCACGTACGTTTGAAACATGTTTAACAGACAAAAATTACTAACTTTCGTTACGTATTTACGTGTTTGAGGGAATACAGATTTTGCTGTGAGCGAGCAATCGTTAAGATGCCTTCTGTGATTCTGGGAACTTCATATAATGAAATACAATTTTTGCTCGATGAGAATTCAGAAAGGTGTGTGACATAAAAGGATCTATTGACTACAATGGAGCCATATGAACGCAGTAACGGAAACTAACTCTGATTTTATTTATTTATTTCGAAATCGTTAAGATGTACTGTGGTCTACTGATAGCGTCTTTGATTCATAATCAAAACGTATTCGGTCCTGTGTTCGATCCCCGCCACTGCCTAAATTTTGATAAATAATCAGCATTGACGGCCGAAGACTTCCGGCATAAGAAGTCAGCCTCATTCTGTCAATGGTCTTGTCAAAGAGAGCGGAGGAGCGGATAGAGGTTCAGGGAACTCTCTTGTCCTAGGGGTGGGAAATTGCCCCTAAAGGCGGAAGAATCATCAATGATCAACGACATGAGGATGCAGAAGGCAATGGAAACCACTGCATTAAAGACACGTAATGTGTATCCACAGGACATGTGGCCTGTATTTGAAGAAGTATCATGATGATCTCTCCATTGGCAAAAGATTCCGGAATAGTCCCCCATTCGGATCTCCGGGAGGGAACTGCCAAGTGGGAGGTTACCATGAGAAAAAGATTGAATAATCAACGAAAGGATAACGTTCTACGAGTCGGGGCGTGGAATGTCAGAAGCTTGAACGTGGTAGGGAAACTAGAAAATCTGAAAAGGGAAATGCAAAGGCTCAATCTAGATATAGTAGGGGTCAGTGAAGTGAAGTGGAAGGAAGACAAGGATTTCTGGTCAGATGAGTATCGGGTAATATCAACAGCAGCAGAAAATGGTATAACAGGTGTAGGATTCGTTATGAATAGGAAGGTAGGGCAGAGGGTGTGTTACTGTGAACAGCTCAGTGACCGGGTTGTTCTAATCAGAATCGACAGCAGACCAACACCGACAAAGATAGTTCAGGTATACATGCCGACGTCGCAAGCTGAAGATGAACAGATAGAGAAAGTGTATGAGGATATTGAAAGGGTAATGCAGTATGTAAAGGGGGACGAAAATCTAATAGTCATGGGCGACTGGAATGCAGTTGTAGAGGAAGGAGTAGAAGAAAAGGTTACAGGAGAATGTGGGCTTGGGACAAGGAATGAAAGAGGAGAAAGACTAATTGAGTTCTGTAACAAGTTTCAGCTAGTAATAACGAATATCCTGTTCAAGAATCAGAAGAGGAGGAGGTATACTTGGAAAAGGCCGGGAGATACGGGAAGATTTCAATTAGATTACATCATGGTCAGACAGAGATTCCAAAATCAGATACTGGATTGTAAGGCGTACCCAGGAGCAGATATAGACTCAGATCACAATATAGTAGTGATGAAGAGTGGGCTGAAGTTCATGACGTTAGTCAGGAAGAATCAATACGCAAAGAAGTGGGATACGGAAGTACTAAGGAATGACGAGGTACGTTTGAAATTCTCTAACGCTATAGATACAGTAATAAGGAATAGCGCAGTAGGCACTACAGTTGAAGAGGAATGGACATCTCTAAAAAGAGCCTTCACAGAAGTTGGGAAGGAAAACATAGGTACAAAGAAGGTAGCTGCGAAGAAACCATGGGTAACAGAAGAAATACTTCAGTTGATTGATGAAAGGAGGAAGTACAAACATGTTCCGGGAAAATCAGGAATACAGAAATACAAGTCGCTGAGGAACGAAATAAATAGGAAGTGCAGGGAAGCTAAGACGAAATGGCTGCAGGAAAAATGTGAAGACATCGAAAAAGATATGATTGTCGGAAGGACAGTCTCAGCATACAGGAAAGTCAAAACAACCTTTGGTGACATTAAAAGCAACGGTGGTAACATTAAGAGTGCAACGGGAATTCCACTGTTAAATGCAGAGGAGAGAGCAGGTAGGTGGAAAGAATACATTGAAAGCCTCTATGAGGGTGAAGATTTGTCTGATGTGATAGAAGAAGAAACAGGACTCGATTTAGAAGAGATAGGTGATCCAGTATTAGAATCGGAATTTAAAAGAGCTTTAGAGGACTTACGGTCAAATAAGGCAGAAGGGATAGATAACATTCCATCAGAATTTCTAAAATCATTGGGGGAAGTGGCAACAGAACGACTGTTCACGTTGGTGTGTAGAATATATGAGTCTGGCGAAATACCATCTGACTTTCGGAAAACCATCATCCACACAATTCCCAAGACGGCAAGAACTGACAAGTGCGAGAATTGTCGCACAATCAGCTTAATAGCTCATGCGTCGAAGCTGCTTACAAGAATAATATACAGAAGAATGGAAAAGAAAATTGAGAATGCGCTAGGTGACGATCAGTTTGGCTTTAGGAAAAGTAAAGGGACGAGAGAGGCAATTCTGACGTTACGGCTAACAATGGAAGCAAGGCTAAAGAAAAATCAAGATACTTTCATAGGATTTGTCGACCTGGAAAAAGCGTTCGACAATATAAAATGGTGCAAGCTGTTCGAGATTCTGAAAAAAGTAGGGGTAAGCTATAGGGAGAGACGGGTCATATACAATATGTACAACAACCAAGAGGGAATAATAAGAGTGGACGATCAAGAACGAAGTGCTCGTATTAAGAATGGTGTAAGGCAAGTCTGTAGCCTTTCGCCCCTACTCTTCAATCTGTACATCGAGGAAGCAATGATGGAAATAAAAGAAAGGTTCAGGAGTGGAATTAAAATACAAGGTGAAAAGATATCAGTGATACGATTCGCTGATAACATTGCTATCCTGAGTGAAAGTGAAGAAGAATTAAATGATCTGCTGAACGGAATGAACAGTCTAATGAGTACACGGTATGGTTTGAGAGTAAATCGGAGAAAGACGAAGGTAATGGGAAGTAGTAGAAATGAGAACGGAGAGAAACTTAACATCAGGATTGATGGTCACGAAGTCAATGAAGTTAAAGAATTCTGCTGCCTAGGCAGTGAAATAAACAATGACGGGCGGAGCAAGGAGGACATCAAAAGCAGACTCACTATGGCAAAAAAGGCATTTCTGGCCAAGAGAAGTCTACTAATATCAAATACCGGCCTTAATTTGAGGAAGAAATTTCTGAGGATGTACGTCTGGAGTACAGCATTGTATGATAGTGAAACATGGACTGTGGGAAAACCGGAACAGAAGAGAATCGAAGCATTTGAGATGTGGTGCTATAGACGAATGTTGAAAATTAGGTGGACTGATAAGGTAAGGAATGAGGAGGTTCTACGCAGAATCAGAGAGGAAAAGAATATGTGGAAAACACTGATAAGGAGAAGGGACAGGATGATAGGACATCTGCTAAGACATGAGGGAATGACTTCCATGGTACTAGAGGGAGGGAGCTGTAGAGGGCAAAAACTGTAGAGGAAGACAGAGATTGGAATACGTCAAGCAAATAATTGAGGACGTAGGTAGCAAGTGCTACTCTGAGATGAAGAGGTTAGCACAGGAAAGGAATTCGTGGCGGGCCGCATCAAACCAGTCAGCAGACTGATGACCAAAAAAAAAAAAAATTCTTAATCTCATTATCAATATATTACGAGAAATCTTTCGTCTTTGGCTAGGATGTTATTGAGGTATTGCTATATCTGACCATTCAAATTCTCCATTGCTTAGTGAACTTAGAGCACTTTTCGTATTTATTGTTCTTGGACATAATTTAACTTGTTTCCACTGTAATATGAAATTTAAAATCGCTTTTACTACTGGCTCTTACGTGTAGTTTCACATCACGTATTCGCAAAGGAAATTATGATAAAAAGAATTTATTTTTAGAAAACCAAGGGCAGTTATAACTTCTACTTGTGATCTCCGTTTAATCTGACAAGTATGTACATTAAAAATATTACTTTAAGGCTTCACATAAATAAATATTCCTTACGTAACATACTGAAAGTTGTTTTATTGTGTTGGATAACCACTACATTTTAATATTTGGCAATTTTTCTGGATCAGTTGGTCTATTATTCATCGTTATCTCAACAAGGATTTCTTTTAACCTTAGATATTTAAAATTTTGGGTAAAACGAAGGCTATAACAAACTATTTGAAAATGGAAGGAAATAACAGACATATAGAATTTGAAAAGTTGTAATTGTATAATTTAATTTATGTCATATACATATTCATTTTTACATAAGACGTATTTTTAACAAAAAGAAAAACAATTGTATTTTAGCGAGAGGACAATCGTAAAAGGATTATGCACGCTGTGCGCCTGGCGCGGCACACAGTGCTGCCAACTTGATGACCTGACGCCTGCGTTAGGGATATACACATTACTCACCTCTCAGCGCCCTTGACTCAGTTTTGAACAGACTCGTCGTACTTACTTCCTTAAAAGAAGTGAGCAGTAAGTAGATTTTTCGATCGGAGAAGCTCTCTATGTAAAAGGCAAGTCGAAGACGACGAAGGTACGTTTTGAAGGGCTGCCTATTACCTACACATGACTATACATACATACTGGTTTTTTTTGCTTAATCCACTGAGGTTTCCATTTTTTGAATTGAAAAACTCGGACAGTCACCATGTAAAGATAATTTGTAACTGGCTTAAGTTAATCTAACAAAAGACGTACAATAAAAGGAACATCGCACATACAAACGTATCGTCCTAAAGAAATACTTATGGTTTTTCCTGAAACATCAAACGACCCCCACGCATTCAAGCAATTCAACGAGCGTCCAAAATATCCGCATCACGATGTTGGAAACGATGAAGCGTATAACTGCTGTAGCTGCGGCTCTACAGCCCGTTAAAATTTTGATTAATTAAATTAACTGCTACTGATACGTATTCGTCCAAACGATCTGCGGCAAATGTCTGTTAGTGGCTTAACAAATCAACGACACTGCATAATTTAGACAATGTTCGTTTTTTCTGCGACAGTCTTCGTCGCAGCATTGAATATGTTTCACATTGTACTGTTTTTGATGCTTCTACACAGCGTCGGAGGATACGAGATGTTTGAATCAGGCCCTGTACTGTTCTGGAAGAGTTTATTGCAGTAGCTCGGCACTCCCTTCCATATGTAGAGCTGACGGTCTCGAGGAGCGTAGTATTTCTCTCGGGAAAAGGGCGCTGGGCGCTCCTCTCGACGCCAGAGGTGCCAGCAATGTCGAAATATCTAGAGCGCACGAAAAACTGCAAGGCAGTCGCGGACAGTTTTCAGTTCGTGTCCTCGTCGTCGTACGAATACCCTCAGTGTGCGGCTGTTGGCACAGCTGTGTCGGCAGAGTGGCCTCAGGGGCGGATGGCGGCGGGCACCACCAGCAGGCCGGCGGCGAGCGGCCGCGGCGGCGGCGGCGGGGGCGGGGGCGGCGCTGGCCGGCGGCGTCAGTTCTTCTCCGGCGGGTCGGCGCCCGACGCCGACGAGCTGGACGACGAGGACGAGGAGGCGGGCGCGGGCGCCACCGTCAGGCCCTGCGCCGCGTGAGCGTGCGCGTGCGCGTGAGCGTGAACGTGCGCGTGCACCTGCGCCTGCGCCTGCGCCTGCGCCGCAGCCAGCGACGCCGCCTTGGACAGCCGCGAGTAGGCGTCGTGGTGGCCTGCCGCCGCCGCCGCCGCGTAGAAGCCGCGGTACAGCTCCGGGTGCGGCCGCGGGTACCTGCAACACCCAGCCGCGGCTCTCACATGTGCTCCAGCGGAACATAGAAGCGAGTGCGTGGAGAGCTTGAACGATGGCCTTCGTCAAGGATCAGTTCTGCCTCTCACACTACACCGACAGAAACGAAAACTGTTAAATCATAAACAAACTTGACGAAACGCTACCAAACAGATACACCGATACTTCCATGTGTGATACGTTGTTCAAAATTTATTTTCAGTACAAGATATATGGGAAGAGGACTAAGAAAATACATTCTGAGATTTAAAAAAATTAAAGAAAGATGCAACGCAAAGGAATTATCCGAATGCGGTGGATATCAGGAGATTTGATGTACTGTACATAGAAATTCTTCCAGTCCATATGTGGCATAACAGCAAATCAGTGCTTAACAGTATTGGTTAAAAACAGTCTTGGTTGTAATTTTTTTTTTTTTTTTATTTTTCAACGACGCGTTTCGCCTTATTTGGGCATCTTCAGGTTATCTTTTCTAGATGGACGCGAGAGGCATCAAGATCTGTATAACGCGTTCCCGTTCACAGGAGCGTCCATCTACAAAAGATAACCTGAGGATTCCTAAATAAGGCGAAACGCGTCGTTGAAAAATAAAAAAAAAACTAAAATTGCAACCAAGACTGTTTTCAACCAATACTGTACTGTACATGTTCAGACGAACATATGGTTACAAATTCAGAAAAATTGGATGCTTCAATCAAGGAACAGAGCTTCGCAAATTGACGAAGTCAATAATGCGATGTTTCACCTCTGCCCCTTTCATAAACAGTTTTTCGGCTTGGCATTGACCGAGTTGGTGGATGTCCTCCTGAGCGATGCGGCGCCAAATTCTGGACAAATGGCACTTTAGATCGTCAAAATCTTGTGATGTCTGGAGAGCCCTGCTCATAATGCTCCAAAAATTCTCGATTGAGAAGAGACCCAGCAACCTTCCTGACCAAGGCACCGTTTGGCAAGCACGAAGACAAGTACTACAAAACCTCGCCGTCTGCGGGTGGCCATCACCTTGCTGGAATGTAAGCCCAGGATGGCATGCGTGAAGGCCAACAAATCGGTGCATAGAATATTGGTGGCCGTGCGGTTCTAGGCGCTACAGTCTGCCTCGGGCATGGATGTGTGTGATGTCCTTAGGTTAGTTAGGTTTAATTAGTTCTAAGTTCTAGGCGACTGATGACCTCAGAAGTTAAGTCGCATAGTGCTCAGAGCCATAGAATCTCGTCAACGTTCACAGCAGTCGCGGATGACAACCAAAGCAGATGTGCTATGAAAAGAAATTGCACCGAAGACCATAACTCCTGAGCGACGTCGTGCCAAATCCTAGTCAACTGGCACGTTAGATCGTCAAAATCCTGTGATGTCTGGAGAGCACTGCTCATAATACTCCAAAAATTCTCGATTGGGAAGAGATCCGGCAACCTTCTTGACCAAGACAGTGTTTGGCAAGCACGAGGACGAGCAGTACAAACTATCGCCGACTGCGGGTGGCCGTCATCTTGCTGGAATGTAAGCCCAGGATGGGTTGCGTGAAGGCCAACAAAATGGGGCATAGAATCTCGTCGACGTGCTGCTATGGTGTAAAAGTGTCGCGGATGACAACCAAAGGAGATGTGCTATGAAAAGAAATTTCACCGAAGGCTATCACTCCTGGTTGTCGGGCTGCATGGCAGGCGACGACACTCAGGTTGTTTTCTCATCGCTGTCTGGGGCTTCGTAAAGACACGTCTTCAGTCTGGAATCTCATTGACTATGGTAGAATTGTCTTCAGTGATGAGACTCTGTTCAAGCTGAGTCCCGATGACCAGCAAAGGCATGTCTTGAGATTCCACCAACAGTAGCAAGGACAACCAGGAGTGATGGTCCGGGACACCTTTTCATTTCACAGCAGTACCTCATTGGTTGTCATCTGCGGCACCCTTACAGCACAGAGATACGTCGACAATATTCCTCGCTAGATTCGTTGCCCTTCATGGCAACCCATCCTCGGCTTAGGCGAGAGTTGCTAATGCCAGCCCTTGTGCTTATCAAACCCTTTCCTCGCCAGCAGGGTCAGCGGATCTCTCCCCGACTGAGAGCGTTTGGAACATTGTGGGTTCTCAACCACTTTGGCATTTTTACGATCTAACACGCCAATTGGACGGATTATGGCACGAGATTCCTCAGGAGCAGACCCAACCAATCTGTCAGTCAGTGCCCAGCCGAATGATTGCTTGCCAAAGGGACGGAAGTGGACCAATGCATTATTGACTAACTCTATTTGTGAAGTTCTTTCTCTTGAATAAATCATCCCTGTTTTTTTTTTTGTTTTTTTTTTTTTTTTTTTTTTTTTTTTTTTTTTTTTTTACAAATGGTAATCATTTGTTTGTCTGTACGTGTATATCATACCTACCGATTTCCGTCTCATTCGGATAATTTATTCGTTGAGTGCCGTATTTTCCCTTATAATGTACGGTAATAAGAAAGTATAAGTAAGAGGCATGGGAAACAGTATTGGGGAAACAAAGGATTCGCTTCAATATAGGAAGTTGGCGGACGAGTGACGGATGATAAGGAAGATGAAAATGGCTAGCAGTTCTGCACCACAATACAACCTACATTTGTTGAAGAGTGGAGAAACCACTTGGAAGAATTTCTGGTAGAAGAAAGAAGAGGCCAGGTTATAGAAGTCTACAGCAGAGGCAGTAATCTAGGTAATACAGAATCTATAGTACGGACAGAAATAAAACAGGTATACCGAAAAAGGCAAGGACTGGATAGAGAAGTGGGCCAGAAGAAGTTGCGGTAGAAGTGAGGAAATATGGACCTTCTCAAGTGGTGAGACTTATAAGTAAATTTTTCAGATTTGGGACCGGGGGGGAGGGGGGAAGCGGGGGTTGGTAGTACCAAGAGACTGGTGTGTATCATATTCATCTGATATCTATAAAAAAAGAAAACAAGGACCCGGGCAATTATTATAGGATTAGCGTTATGGTGTCTATCAGAAGACGCTTTAGCGCTATACTGACAGGCTGAGGAATGAGACTGAAAGAAATATGTGAGAGGGCCAAGCAGGTTTTATAGCTGGATGATCTTTTATGGGTCATATTGGCAGCCTTACACAAGTAAGTGTCAAGCCATGTTGTAAGGGCCATGAAGTACACCTAATATGCGTGGGTTCACAAAAAGCGTGTACTCGTAATTCTGTGGCCGTCAACGCATTATGGGAAACGAAAGAGTATATAAGTGCAGAAGCACAGGAGATACAGGGTACTCCTAATTTAGAGAATGTACTAACAATCGTACGCCGTAGCTAAAATAAGGAGAAAGATAAGTAAGCCATTCCAAACGTGGAGAACTTGCATCTGCAGCTTCTCGCCATCATTCGAACTCCGAGAACAGTGGAATCATTGGTATGACAGACGTGACATCATATCGCCAGATCGCACAGAAGGTTGATGTGGAATGACGGCGAAACGAGTTGTGATGAGATGGCCTCAGGATTACACTACAGCAATGAAAGTAGGCTCGGATCTTTCCTGAGGGGCTACACCATGAGAAGATCGGAGAGCTGTTCGACTGGGTCTAACAGTGCATGGATGTCAACAACTGCATCCTGGTCACAGTAACAGGCAGTGTCATGACGAACAACAGGGAACAGAGTACCGAAAGCTGTACTCAGAGTTCGTGTTCCCATTCATCGTTTACTGCTGACACCTATTTGCACGCGTGTGGAGCCAGAGTCAATTGGGACACTGAGTGGCATATTGTGAGTTTCTCTTCCGTTTATGACGGTCATGTCGAAGTCATTGCATCTGCAGAGGAAATGGTGTTGGTAGCCATTAGATATGACAACAAGATCTCTTTGGTAATTGTTGAAGGAAGGCTGAATCCTCGGCAGTAAATGGCATGAATGTTAAACCCTGGCGTCATAGCCTCCATGACCACGATCAACGATGAGGTCATAAGAGACTCAGCACAAACACAGAATAGCGAAGGGACCATGCCGTATCGTTTCCGAGGAACCATCTTGGCATTTGTCTTGAGACATCAAGGGAAATCACGCGAAACCTATATCTTGTAAGCGGGACGGGAATCTGAAACGTCGCTCCACCGAATTCGATTCCAGTGTCTTACCTCTGCGACATCTCGGCTAGATACTTTTAAGGGCGTACATTCCGAGCAGCCAGGGAACGTATTACTTCACTCCATCTCGCTAAATGCACAACCGAGAAAATCAAAGAAGTTACTACTAGGTTAGGTTGAACTAGGTTAGTGCTCTTCTCGTTGACTTATTGTAACGGTTTGATAGAACAACACAATTCCAACAACTTCCATCACCCATCAGTTTCAGGACTAAGTAACAATTTCCCCGAAGATAGATACCTGATGGAAAGATACTGCATGCAGTTCACGCTCTACTAAAGTGAGAAAGCAGCTCTAGTAGGTGAAAGACGACATCTCACCTGTCAACGCACGCTGTCGACATATGTCTCTGAGCCGTGATGGTCTCTGCTGAATTACTACTGAGTATTTTTAACTTCTATTGTGATGTAGTATGTGAAAGCCATTACGTATGTTGACTTATGTGGCCATTTCCAGACACACTTATTCAGTTGTTTTGATCGCCACAATAGTCATAAGAGCACTGCTTCTCAATTTGAATAGAGAGAGTATAGTCACAGAGATATTATCCATGAAATACGTCGCCAGTACTATAAAAACCAACCATACATAGACTGTTTAGCCGTATAGTTACTCAGATTGTAAGAAGTGCGATTTGACAGCTTATTTTCCAATACTATAGCCGATGTGAGCACATGGTTAACGACTTAGCCAGAATGATGTATCTGCACGAACAAAGCATTCGCTTCCCTTTAGAAGCTCAAATTGTCTCGGCTGAGAATACGTAATGTCCATTGGATATATTCTTCTGTTATCCCAAACAGAAGCAGCTAAGGGACAGGGATGAAAACTGATGCTTGTTGACGATATTTTTCTGTGCACTGAAATAGAAAATTCTGGAGAACAGCCGTTTTACTGGTACTTCTTACCGTTTGAGTAAGTATACCAGACAGATTAATGAAAATATTTGTTTCAGAGCTCTGTAGTAGGTAAAGCAATTGCTTAAGTCCGAAGCACAAGGAGACGAACGTGTGATCTATAAGTATGTTTATATTACTGCAAACAGACTAGTCAATGAGGAACCCGCCGGGGTAGCCGAGAGCGCTAACGCGCTGCTTCCTGGACTCGGGTAGGCGCGCCGGCCCCGGATCGAATCCGCCCTGCGGATTAACAACGACGGCTGGTGTACCGGCCAGCCTGGATGTGGTTTTTAGGCGGTTTTCCACATACCGCTATGTGAATACCGGGCTGGTCCCCACGTTCCGCCTCAGTTACACGCATCGCAGACATTTGATACACGTCCGCACTATTTCACGATTTACACTAGATGCAGACAGCTGGGGTACACTGATTCCATCCCTGAGGGTACAGGGTGGCGGCAGGAAGGGCATCCGGCCACCCCTAAAACTAACCTTGCCAGTTCCGTTGTAACCATGCCGACCCTGCGATCGCTGCGGAACTACGGCGTAAGTGAAAGAAGAAAGACTAGCCAATGAGAAAGGGGTTACAAAATAGACTACCCGCAACTCTAGAACTTATACAGTGAACAGCTGCGACCACTCATATTTGCTGATGTGTCGTAAGTTATCGGGCAAAGTGTAGTGTAGTGTAGCGTAGTGTTGCCAATACTCACAGCAGGTGGTGGCGGTGCGCAGGTGCGGCAAGCGGGGCGACGAGCTTGCCCGAGTAATAGGCGGCGGCGGCCGCGGCGGAGGCGGAGGCGGCGGAAGGCGCGAGAGGCCCCGGCGCCGGCTGTGGGTGGGAGGCGGTGGGGGCGGCGACGGCGGGGGCGGGCTGGTGCTGGTGCTGCGGCGCGACCGGCGGCGACGGGTCGCGGTCCTTGCTGGCCATGTCTGCCAGCGACCAGATGCGCGGCTTGCTAGGCCCCGCGGGCGCCGACTGCTGCGAGCTGAGCGGCGCACCCGCCCCCGCTCCCGCCCCCGCTGGCCGCGTGTACAGCAGATGCGGGGGCGGCGGCAGGCAGTCGGCCGGCGACTCGGGCCGCGAGCCGCCCCACTCGCTGCTGCGCGGCCGGTCGCCGTCCTCGCTGGACCCCGTCCCAGAGTCCTTGCAGTCTGCAACGCAAACAGGCACTCAGCAACACGCCGCATTCGTGGCTGCACAACTACGCGGATAGGATAAAAAATTATTCACCCCTAAGAGGTGTATATCTTACTTCGTACGATAACCTGAATGTATGTACCGAGTTCGCGATACGAAAAACACTCCTAAATCATCACAGAACCACTGCTAGCCTCAATTTCAGGTTCCACAACCTGAGAGGTAAACGTTTCATTGCCCCTAGCGCATTCTGCAAGGGATCCACGATTCCTTACTCATATACAACCACATTTCTGCTGGCACAGGCCGATGGTAGGTAATAGAATCGATTGTCAAGCGTCGAGAGCGCCTAACGGGACGAGGCAGTCCTACCGACGGGGTGGATCACCATTGCCTTTGATTGACCCTAAGCAAAACATAAGAATTATTCCGAATGGCGACAAGTGTTTTACCAAAAGGTGATTACAAGTACGGAGTACCGATATTACGCGTTCTCGCCGACCGCGCCGGTGGTGGTGGTGGTGGAGGTTAGTGTTTAACGTCCCGTCGACAACGAGGTCATTAGAGACGGAGCGCAAGCTCGGGTTAGGGAAGGATTGGGAAGGAAATCGGCCGTGCCCTTTCAAAGGAACCATCCCGACATTTGCCTGAAACGATTTAGGGAAATCACGGAAAACCTAAATCAGGATGGCCGGAGACGGGATTGAACCGTCGTCCTCCCGAATGCGAGTCCAGTGTGCTAACCACTGCGCCACCTCGCTCGGTGACCGCGCCGGCTAATGTATTGCACCGAAGGTATCGTGTGCAGATTATTGTATCAGCGTAAGACAATACTCGATGTATTTCACCTTAGTTGAGATTTAACATGAATTGATATGTATAACAATGGCCGTGGCTGTCTCCAATTGTGTTTAACGAGAATATATAACTTTACTTGGTGCAAACTCTCTCGAACTTGGTTAATGCAAAATCTCATTTTTCTTAGTATAGCATTAATGAGCAACAAAATTCCGACTGAAACAACTCTCGTAGCGGTTAAGACCTATCAACGCTATTCATTAAGTCACGGTCATTGAAACCAAAGGTTAAGCTGCAACACTATTAGATCCCTAACAATAGGACATTTGATCGGGGTCTTTTAAATTCAGCCTTACATCATTTGAAAAGAATCAAAACCGCTGTTCATCGGGCCAAACTACGAGTCCTAATCAGCTACTGGGTAGTTCTTTGCCGCCCGGTGTGGCCGTGCGGTTCTAGGCGCTTCAATCTGGAACCGCGTGACCACTACGGTCGCAGGTTCGAATCCTGCCTCGGGCATGGATGTGTGCGATGTCCTTAGGTTAGTTAGGTTTAAGTAGTTCTAAGTTCTAGGGCACTGACGACCACAGAAGTTAAGTCCAATAGCGCTCAGAGCCATTTGAACCATTTGGGTAGTTCTTTGTTGTTTGGCTCATTGCAGACCTGTAGCTTCACATGTCACTGTAAGCAATGGCCTTTTACAGGGTACTCTGTACAATCATGCCTCGGAAGGCCCAATGGTACTTATGACCGCCGTGTCATCCTCAATCGAAAGGCTTCATACGGATATGGAGGGGGGGTGTGGTCGGTCGTTATCAGTTTCCGTGACCAGAGCAGCTACTTCTCAGTGAAATAGCTCCTCAATTGGCCTCACAAAATCTGAGTGCACCCCGCTTGCTAACAGTGCTCGGGAGACCCAAATGGTCACCTACCAAAGCGTTAGCCAAGCCCGACAGCGCTTAACTTCGATCATCTGACGGGAACCGTTGTCACCATTGCGATAAGGCCATTGGATTTTTCAAGGTACCCGATTCCAGATGTTCTTTGCGCACAGTTCCCTTCGCTATGTTCACTCGAAAAATTGTTGAGACCGATCTGCAAGCACGGACAACGATAATTTCTGTAGACGTTGAAACCGGTTGCCATTCACAAGGCGTCAACTGTGTCCCCCGGTTACGGTCACTGTACTTACGCCGGGTTACCTGGTTGCTAGTGGTAAACCTTTCCATGTAGACACCTTGGACAGTCTGCGATGATGCACCAACAAATCGGGTATCTTCATCTAAGACCTGGTTATGGGGTCGTCGAAACACGACAGCTCCTTTCTGTTCTTCGGTCATTTTTCCACATCAACCCATCTTACGGCCCAAAGAAATGACAGATACTGGCTGCGAGCTGGCATTGATTGAACTCAGTGGGGAATGTTGAAAATTTGAGCCAGACCTGGATTCGAACCCGGCTCTGCCACTTAATAGGCAGTTCTCCGTCCACTGAGCCATCCACACCCGTCGGTTAGTGCAACTGCGCTGACTACCCTAGCACGCCTCCAGTCGGATCCAAATTCCCAACTAATCCACACACTACTAATTTTATATCCATTGCTCATTATCCTAATTACTCGCGGCATTTCGCCAATTCCCGTAAGTGTTCTAGCCCGGTGTGCATTTTCAGTAAAGAAATCATTGTCCGTCACGCTTGTATACAGGGTGTTACAAAAAGGTACGGCCAAACTTACAGGAAATATTCCTCACACACAAAGAAAGAAAATATGTTATGTGGGCATGTGTCCGGAAACGCTTACTTTCCACGTTAGAGCTCATTTTATTACTTCTCTTCAAATCACATTAATCATGGAATGGAAAGACACAGCAACAGAAAGTACCAGCGTGACATCAAACACTTTGTTCAAAATGTCTTCCGTTAGCGAGGATACATGCATCCACCCTCCGTCGCATGGAATCCCTGATGCGCTGATGCAGGCCTGGAGAATGGCGTATTGTATCACAGCCATCCACAATACGAGCACATTTGGTACCGGGGTTGCGTAGACAAGAGCTTTCAAATGCCCCCATAAATGAAAGTCAAGAGGGTTGAGGTCAGGAGAGCGTGGAGGCCATGGAATTGGTCCGCCTCTACCAATCCATCGGTCACCGAATCTATTGTTCAGAAGCGTACGAACACTTCGACTGAAATGTGCAGGAGCTCCATCGTGCATGAACCACATGTTGTCGTACTTGTAAAGGCACATGTTCTAGCAGCACAGGTAGAATATCCCGTATGAAACCATGATAACGTGCTCCATTGAGCGTAGGTGGAAGAACATGGAGCCCAATCAAGACATCACCAACAATGCCTGCCCAAACGTTCACAGAAAATCTGTGTTGATGAAGTGATTGCACAATTGCGTGCGGATTCTCGTCAGCCCACACATGTTGATTGTGAAAATTTACAATTTGATCACGTTGGAATGAAGCCTCATCCGTAAAGAGAACATTTGCACTGAAATGAGGATTGACACATTGTTGGATGAACCATTCGCCGTGGAGGCCAATCAGCTGCTGATAGTGCCTGCACACGCTGTACATGGTACGGAAACAACTGGTTCTCCTGTGGCACTCTCCATACAGTGACGTGGTCAATGTTACCTTGTACAGTGGCAAATTCTCTGACGCTGACATTAGGGTAATCGTCAACTGCACGAAGAATTGCCTCGTCCATTGCAGGTGTCCTCGTCGTTCTAGGTCTTCCCCAGTCGCGAGTCATAGGCTGGAATGTTCCGTGCTCCCTAAGACGCCGATCAATTGCTTCGAAAGCCTTCCTGTCGGGACACCTTCGTTCTGGAAATCTGTCTCGATACAAACGTACCGCGCCAAGGCTATTGCCCCGTGCTAATCCATACATCAAATGGGCATCTGCCAACTCCGCATTTGTAAACATTGCACTGACTGCAAAACCACGTTCGTGATGAACACTGACATGTTGATGCTAGTACTGTAGAGCAATGAGTCGCATGTCAACACAAGCACCGAAGTCAACATTACCTTCCTTCAATTGGGCCAACTGGCGGTGAAACGAGGAAGTACAGTACATACTGACGAAACTAAAATGAGCTCTAAAATGGAAATTAAGCGTTTCCGGACACATGTCCACATAACATCTTTTCTTTATTTGTGTGTGAGGAATCTTTCCTGAAAGTTTGGCCGTACCTCTTTGTAACACCCTGTACGAGTACATCAACCCAACAGGATGCTAATTATAGGCAGATACATACCAGTTCATTACCAGAACTTACGTAAGAGACCGCATGGTACCGTTTCTACACCATCTACCACGCTCCAAAGCGATCAGTGTGTTCTTTTGACAGGATCAGTAATATTTTTTGAGGTGGCCGTTTCAATGTTTTTGTGTCCTCTACGCGAGTCTAAATATCGCTAGTGATCTTGTTTATTGTTTCATCTCATACGTACGCATTAATTTCTGTGGAAACTTGCGGCACCTTTTGACGGAATTGTCCTGTATAGCTGTTTATTTCCGGCTGTTGGCAGAAAGCTGTCGACAAGTCGACTGTTGCGTGACGCGGTGAGCTTTTTGCTCGCGGCTGCCTGTTGTGCTCGGGGAACGAAGTAGAAGACTCTGAGAGGGCGTCGGAGAGGCGTGCCGCCCGTCTTGTGTGTGGCTGCACAACACCACGCACCACATGGTACACAGAACACGCCCCTCCCCCGCTCCCCTCCCGGCCACCACCAGCTCTTGCCGCGCCGCTGCTCTCGAATACAGCCCCACCAGAGGCTGGGGCTGCAGCCATTCATCAAACGTCGCCCGCAAACGTCTCCAAAGGCGTGCTTGGTGACATTTCAAGAGAGAACCAGCAGTGTGAGAGATTTCCTATGACTGTCGCAGACTAGTATCTCCACATCTCTTCCCAGTGGCCCTTCTTACGCTCCTAACCAATAACAGAAGTTTGCTTTCTCGGTCAGAGAGCAGTGACAATGATTATTTACCTTACTTGTTTCGGGACGCAGCAGACTTGCAGTACAAAGACTACTGCTGTCGGCTGGGGTCAGTAGTGTTTTTGATGAAATCTGGTAAAGCTGAGAGTTTTAATTACCAGTAGGATCACTATAAGAACGTAACTTCATTATATGGCATTCAGTGTCGCGGTAGGCAGTGGACATATTGTTTTGGCTTTCCAGAGTAAATACGAAATCTGTATGGGAATTTAGGATGAAATTCAGCGATGAAATTTTGTTGCGTTGTTAGCTGAGTAACGGAGTTCACAGAGCTTCAACGAAATTGCTACTGCTGTGGAAACGGTCATTAAGAAAACTGTTGCTTCCTCGACTATGGCGCTCTTACTTGTCCTCTCTCTTAATTGGCTGTTACATTACCTAGTGCAAAACTTGAAGTACCCAGAAGTATGTGGCGCTATTTCAGTGACTGCAATATTGAGTCAAATTCACAAAGATCTTGGAAATATGAGGCCAGTTATCAGTATGACACTGCCCATCCTCTGGCGTAGATATATGCAATGATTTGGTTGGACAGGGTGTCATAAAGCTGTTATATCTTCTTCTGAGTCAAGCTGACGCAGATTATAGCTGGTCCTTGACATCCTTGATACCGGAATTTGGCTGGTTGATGGCATCATCTATTGATCTGCCAGTTGTGAAGCCGAATTGGTGCTGGCTCATATACCTGAGAGCTCTGTGTGTTTGCAGGCACTTATACAGTAGTTTCTCCTGAATCTTTGCTACGGTATTTATTAGACATATTGGCCTGTAAGTCTTTGGATCTGAAGGATCTCTGTTCTCTGATTTCTTAATAATGACTGCTTTGGAAGTTTTCCATATTATAGGTACCCTGCCCATTCGTAAGGCATCGTTCAGTAAAGTTGTTGGAACGGGGTAGTCTGTGGTGTTTCCGAGTCGATACCACCTGGTCCAGGTGCTTTCTTGTAGCGGCGTGTGAATCAAAACACACATGTCATGGTTACCGCCATCTACAAGCAAACCTACCGACGGGGAGTGCCTACTTCTCCAGCGGGTGACAAAACCGCCGCATCAGGATGTCACCGACTTCCACTCGGACTTGAGGAGCGTCCTCGGCAGCCGTGAGTCTGCTATTGGATTCAGCGGATTTTTCCAGTTGGGGAGAGGGCGGCACCTACAAGGTTATTCCAGAAGACAGCCCAAATGTCCCAGCCCCTAATGAGATGATAGCACACTTTCCTGTCGGTAAAGTAGTAACGGTTTGACAGCAGTGCTGTCTTCCTTGCACTTGGCGGACGCGGCCAGCGCCGTGCGTGGGCGTGCGTGGGGGTGGCGTAACCCCCGGCTACGGCCCTGCGCACCCTCGCGGAAGCGCGGCTCACCGGCCAGGCGAGGGCGGCTCTTATCGTGACTCCTAATCTCGTTATCAGGACCGAGTCAAATTAAATCGCAGTTGGCTATTTATGGGCTATTGAGCGCTGGGGTCTGGCGACATATGGAGAGGGCGCGAGCCCCCGCCGGGGGATTCCATTTACTGCAGTCATCTCAAGACATTATCAATAACTCGCGGCCCGGCACCCACTCGCACTCGGGATTAAAATATCTGCCACGACAGCTGCGAAGGGGACGTCACGGTCGGGGGAGCGGCCGACTTCCACACTCGCAAGTGGCGAGCAGCCGAGCTGAAAGCCACCCCCCCCCCCCCCCCCCACTCCTGTGCGCTAAGGGAAGTTGGTCCAAAGCACGCACGTGACAAAAAGCGCTCCCCCCCCCCCTTCCCCACACTGTTTGTAGCTAACAAAGATCTCATTTTACATTTGTTTAAGTCCACATACTGTAAAAATGTATTTAATGTGTGTGTGTGTGTGTGTGTGTGTGTCCTCCTAAACCACTGGACCGATTTCAGTCAAACTTGGTATACATATCCCCTACTGCCAGGCATAAATCGCTGTGGGGGTAAGAGCCACCCACCTATTGTAGTTCAAGAGATACGACGTCATAATCAATGAGATACGTGAAAAAATGCCGCATCATGCACGAAATTTTAATACATTTATTCTTTGCTACTAAGACACTCCTATGGTTGAGACAACATAAGGAAGTCCCTGACACCCGGCAGCGTCTTTGGCAACTTTCAACTGCGAAGCGCAAATGGCTGTGGGCAAAACAATAGCGGTCTATAGAGCCCTGAAGAGGTGTTTCCAAGGAGACGTTTCGGTAGCCAAAATCACGTTGTAGACACGCGAAGTAGCTGCGCCCAGCGTACAGAAATTGTACAGGCTACTGTATTTACACATTTGTACAATACACGTATTTCTTTTTACGAATGTTCCATTATTTCAAAGGTGTTTTCACGAATACATGGAAATGAAATTTTTTAGATATTACACAACAAACACAGTTCATGTTTTGCTTTCGTTTCTAACAGAAAATTAGCACAATGAATACGCGGGGCATGTTCGGTTGTCAGTCAGGGTGTACACACACCTCGATCTAAGACGGCGTTGAAACAAAACGTATAAACCGGACTAGACGGCACACATCCCCGTCTGGTCAATCTAATGTAGGTTTCCCGTGGATTCTCGTAACTATCCCAGTCATTCTCGTTTATAAGAAACTTGTTCGAACAGACGTACAAAACTATTCGCCTATACCTATGACATTGGTCTTATGCGGAATTTTGGAACACGTTTTATGCCTGTAGTATTATGACATTTCTGGAGACCGAAAATCTATGCAGGAATCAACATGTCTTCCGAAATCAATGATCGTGAGAAATTCAGCTCGTTCAAAAAGCAGTAGATCCCGGCGCCCAGGTTGATGCCGCGTTCCTTGACTTCCGCAAGGCGTTCGATGCAGTTCCGCACTGCCGCCTAATGAACAAAATACGATCGTACGGAATATCAGACTGACTGTGTGACTGGACCGATGAGCATGTTACTTCTTCATGGAGAGAACTCTTCAGACACAATATATATATATATATATATATATATATATATATATATATATATATATATATATATATATATATATATATATATATATATTTCTCTCCATTAAGAAGTAACATATATATATATATATATATATATATATATTGTGTCTGAAGATTTCTCTCCATTAAGAAGTAACATGCTCTTCGGTCCAGTCACACAGTCAGTCTGATATTTCGTACGATCGTATTTTGTTCATTAGGCGGCAGTGCGGAACTGCATCGAACGCCTAGCGGAAGTCAAGGTTTTCCATATATCGGATAACGCCGAAGTTCCATGATGATGCTGAAGCATACAGCGAAGTTGCAGCGCTATAAAATTGTAGCGAAATGTAGGAAGAGCAGCAGATGATCGACACTCGGTGCAGGAACTGGCAGTTGGCAGTTGTATACTGCGCATAAACAGGCAGACAAACCCATTATTGTATGACCAAATACTTGCAGAACAATTAATGGAAGGAATCACAGCCATAAAATATCGAGAACTACGCGTAGGGGGTGATTTAAAGTTTAACTACCATACAAAACTAACCGCAGGAAAGGCAGATGCCAGACAGGTTCATTGGAAGAATCCTCAGGAAATTTAATCCGTCAACAAAGGAGGTAGGGTACAAAACCATCGTTCGAACGATACTGCTTGTCGGTATGGTATCCGTGCCATATAGGAACAATAGAGGAAATAGAGAAGATACAAAGAAGAGCAGCACGTTTCTTTACAGGTCAATTTAGTAAGCGCGGAAGCGTCACGGAGATGCGCAGCCAGCTCCAGTGGCAGACGATGCAAGGGAGGCGTTCTGCATCACGGTGTGACCGACTGTTAAAATTCCGAGAGTATACAAGCACATACCTAGAAGAATTGACCCACATAACTGCATCCTGCTACGTATATCTTCTAAATTTATACTGGCCATGAGAATACGTCAACTCATGCATAGCTTACACAGAAGGTAGAAAGAAGCAAGTGTACCTAAAAAACTTTGTCGAGACATACTCTTGATATGCGTCGTCTCATAAGTAAACTACACGTTTGCATGTCCATATTCAAGCTCCATTTATATAGGGACCCAATCTTACGTAATACTAACCAGCAACTGTATATGAAAACAATTATTTTGAACCTTGAAAGGATCTACACAGTTGATTGTCTTAAACTCTTAAAAGAAATTATTAAACTATCACATAGCGCTGTTCAGATATCATGCAGACGCAGACACTACAAGAGTAGAAATTATTTTTAAATTTCGAAATGTCGGCTATGTGGCATATAACAGAGTGTCTTTTGATGCACGGGGTAAGATTCATACTTGTCAAGGAATAGGCACATCGTTGAATGGCATAGGAATAACTGTACTCCGACGTAATCCGCACTTGTGGCTGAGAAGGTTATGAACTGGCGGATGCAGTGGCATCCAGCATGAACTGTGGAGGGTGAACCCTGGTGATGGCAATATGAAAGTTATCACCGCAGTTAGGGTCGTAAGCGGAAGTGACCGTTTCTTGAACAGACAAATAATCCTTCTGCTGTGCGTCCGGTAGTCCACTACGTATTAGCGAGTGAGACAGAGAGACACGCGAACAACTATCAGGCGGTGGTCAAAAACATTAGGAGACTCCCCGATTATAGTACGTCTGTGAGATAAATTCGTTAAGTCCGATACTTCCCTTTCTGATTTATCATCATCATTATTTATTGTTTTGTATACTTATTATTTTACGTTAGAGTATGTAAAGAGAAATCCCTAGGAAGCTGACGTTCAGTATCGAAGAGCTAAAAATCGGCACGAAAAGCGTGGAATATATGATGCCGTACAATCGTATCTATGTAATGTGTAAACTACGTAATTACAACAATCAAAATAATCGAATTTACGGTGTACTCGACAATGGACACCCAGTAATAACAGACATCTCCTTGGGGTAATTACAAAATGGTTCAAATGGTTCTGAGCACTATGGGACTTAACTTCTGAGGTCATCAGTCCCCTAGATCTTAGAACTACTTAAACCTGATTAACCTAAGGACATCACACACATCCATGCCCGAGGCAGGATTCGAACCTGCGACCGTAGCGGTCGCGCGGTTCCAGACTGGAGCTCCTAGAACCGCTCGGCCTTCCCGGCCGGCGGAATAATTACACGTAGAACAGAACATCGGTTGCATTCGTCAGGAGAGAAGCCAAGTGTTCGCTATTACAGTACCTTTCCAGTGTCATGTTTGAACAACCAAAAAATGGTTCAAATGGCTCTGAGCACTATGCGACTTAACTTCTGAGGTCATCAGTCGCCTAGAACTTAGAACTAATTAAACCTAACTAACCTAAGGACATCACACACATCCATGCCCGAGGCAGGATTCGAACCTGCGACCGTAGCGGTCGCTCGGTCCCAGACTGTAGCGCCTAGAACCGCACGGCCACTGCGGCCGGCGTTTGAACAACCATTTGTATCTTAGTAGATAGTGCAACACAAACTTCAGTTTCTTCTGTAACTTAAATATACTGAAAGGGAAGTGGCATATTAGTCAAAAGTTAACCTCAAATTTATAACGAACTAGCCATATTTATTTGACTCGTGTTTCACAATTCGAAACTTGTGCAGGGACTATAAGTAGAAAACACTGTTCTCTGCGAGCGGGGGGGGGGGGGGGGGGGGGGGGGAGAACAGGCCCTTTCGCCGTATCAGAAATTCGCACCGACAGTCCCGCCCTCGATATTCACAAGACGGCGGCTGCTTTTCCACCCCTCAGCTTTGTTGCTCAAGTCGGCACTCCGTTAAAAACTTGTTCCAACCCCTTGACTCGCTTAATTATTTCCTTCCAGATCCGTGATTAATGCCCGGGGGCGTCATAATGCGGACTGCGTGATTTAAACTGCGCCACGCCGCCTACAGCTGGCAGACAATTTGCACAGTACGGTGCGCGCGCTGCCCGCGTGCTGCGCGGTGCGTGGTGTGCGTGGCGCGTGTGCGTGGAGGCAGCGGCGCGGACGCGATCGCCGCCAGAGCCGGCCGCCGCCCAAAACACCCGCATTAATACTCCAAAGGCCGGCCGCGTCCATCAATTTCAGAGTCCGCCGGGCGCCGCTGGTCCGCTTTTCGCAATTTCAGACCTCGCTGCCTCTGTTTCGGCCGATTTGCCGAATGCCACCCCTCTCTCTTTCTGCCATCGGCTTTTATTTGGCGCATTGCCTCGGCGTACACGCCCTTGTGCTACGCGCGGAACCGGCACCGTTGTGGCTGTCGAGCCGTTTTTATCCTCCCTGCCGCAGTGTCCTCTCAGGCAGATATTCCGCTCCTCGTTTTTTTTTTTTTTTTTTATTCACCTTGCAGCTCTATTTACTGATCATGCCCTTGTGCACATGTAATTTCGTTTCTGCTCGGCTGGTTGTAGTGTGAATAAAATGCAGAATAGCTATAGCACGAAAGAATTTCTGAAAAAGAGGAATTTATCAACATCGAATATAAATTTAAGTAAGTCCTTTTTGAAGGTATCAGTGTGCAGTGTAGTGTTGTACGGAAGTGAAACGTGGATCATAAGCAGTTCAGACAAGAGAATAGTAGAAACTTTTCAAATACGGTGCTACAGAAGAATGGTGAAGATTACGTGGATAGATCGAGAGACAAATGACGATCAAGTGAATCGAATCGAGGAAAATATAAATTTGCCGCAACAACTGACTAAAAAAAAATGGTTCAAATGGCTCTAAGCACTATGGGACTTAACATCTGAGGTCATCAGTCCCCTAGACTTCGAACTACTTAAACCTAACTAACCTAAGGACATCACACATCCATGCCCGAGGCAGGATTCGAACCTGTGACCGCAGCAGCAGCGCGGTTCCGAACTAAAGCGCCTAGAACTGCTCGGCCACGCGGCCGGCCACCTGACTACTAGAAAAGCCTTTTGAAAGGATGCTTCCTATGGCATTCCGGAATTATCAGTGTGGTAATGGAGGGAAGCGTGTGTGAGAGGGGGAGTGGTGCTGCGATAAAAATATTGTAGAGGGAAACGAAGAAACGAATAGAGTAAGCATGTTCAAATGGACGTAGGCTGCAACAGTTATTCGAGACGAGGAGGCCTGCACAGGATGGAGTACCGGGGAGAGTTGCATTAAACCACTCTGCGAACTGAAGGCCACAATAAGAACGGCGTTAATCGTCATCTGGACTGAAATTGTTCACAGATGCGTTTCTCCAGTTTTCGCTGTTACATAATATTAAGTGCATTATCTTTTGGTAGCTACAGTCATCCTCGTGATTTGAAGAAATTCGTGAAACCATACGCGTCTCGACTGGCGCACGAAGAGGTTAGTTTCATTTGTCTGACTTCAAAAAGTTCGTCAGTGGAGATTCGATGTCAAGCTGGACTCATGGCAGGAAAGATTAAGAGAAGAGCCACAGCTTTATTTGATTATTGTGAGGGACTCACGGAAATGCTCGAGTGACTGCTATACGAAACGAAAAGAAAAATGTGTTACAGATCACGGAAACCTGACGCTGAAGTTCACAAGAGCGGTCGTTAAAAGAAGAGTCAAGAATCACTTTACTTCCTTATATGTACACTAACCGAAGTGAAGCAGTGTTTGAAGCACTGGACTCCCACTTGAGAGAACTGGATTTCAGATCTCTTTCATCGCAGGGAATTGATAATCTCGTCTTCTGTCTTTACTTGCCAGGTGCGTCCCGTGTAATGAAAGTAAAGGTAAAATTATAGAACTTCAGAGTTATAAGGAGACCTGCTCACGATAGTTATTACCCTGTAACATTAGCGAATTAGATATGCAGGAGGTTCTTAAAATGTGTTCATTATATACGCTAGTTTGCGTCTAGGAAGATTCCTTCAGTAGCTACTCGATGAATTTATTTCCACATAAAATCTTACTATGCTACTGCTCCGCCACGAACGTTGCTGTCAGCTGCATACTAAACACCATTATGAAATATTTAAATCGAGCTACTGATTCTACGGTCTTCAGAGAGATTCTCCATAAATCTTTTTAAACAATGGCAAGATGCAGTTATCGAACAAATATTTATTTTACTTGTAGTAACTACACAATGAAACACTCAAATGCACTGGAGCTAAATTCTGAAAATAAGCAATGAGTGGTCAGTGTCACAGTTGGTAATGTGACCACCTGGTCGATAAATCCAAAATTTAACGTTCTCCTCAGATTAAACTTCAGTACCCAAGGAAGACTGTAAACCACACATATTTCATCCTACGAGAAACACTTTCCCATTTCACCCTCTGTATCATCCGAATGTGCCTCAGAGAATAACTCAAAGATTCTAGTTACCACTGTTCTCCTCCTGTTAGGAAACCTCACGAAAGTTCTCATATAGAATTCGTTACACTGGTGGAATGAATAAATACATTTCTACACATTTCTACATCTCTTCTCTAAATATCACCGTGAAACCCATGGCGTAGAGTATTTCCCATTGTACCGCTTACACAGGGTAGGGTGGTGTGGTGTACTGCTAGAGTCTTCATTTAATGCTGCTTCTTGAGACGTGGTAAGCAGGGTTTCGCGTGTCAGTAGGTGCGTATCTTCATGCATTTTCTCATCATCTCTGTGGCGCTCTTCCAAGTGTCAAGTAAACCCGTGACCATTCGTGCTCCCTTTCTTTGCGCGCGTTCTATATCCTCCCTAATTCCTATTAGGTACTGGTCCTACAAACTAGAGCAATACTCTTGGGTAGTTCATACTACTGTTTTGTAAGCCACCTCCTTTGATTACATTTTCGCAGTATCCTAGCAATGATTTGAGTCTGCTTCTTTCATTAACTACGGCTGTGCCAATGTGATCATTCGATTTCATATGTCTAAAACATTTTTACACCCAGATACTTTTGTATCAGTTGACTGATACCACTTGTGACTTAATAACATTGTAGTTATAGGATATTTCGTTTTAATTTTTTTAATTTTGTAGACACAAAATTCAACATTTGTGTATGGAGCTTTAAAAGCAAGTTGCCAATGTTAACACAATTTGGAAACCTTATAGACAAAGTTTGGAGAAGTCAGAGCGATATGGCACCTTAACAGTCTGAGATCTGAACAATACAAAGAGTTATGAGGCGAAAATGGCTACACGTTCGATATGTCGGTCGAAATTTCTTATGTGACAAATAGCGTCCAATTTGAATCGCTAATAACTACAAGGCTAATAATGCTTAAACAAAGGCCGAGGCCAACAACGGATAGTTCATCTCAGTATTTGTTTTGTACCTGTGCAAGAGCATGCGCGTCAATATTGCGCATTAGCTTCATGTAAAGTTGTTAATTTGTTTACCGTCGAAACGCGTTTAGCTAGCACAGTGATTTTGGTGTCATTCGTAGGAATATATGTGAAAATCCGTTTCGAATTGAAAATTACAAAATAATGAAAGATGCCATCTCGCATGACTCGTAATGTGCCAGGAATTTTAGAAAATGTAAGTGAGAGGAAAGTTCACGTCGAAAGGCCAGTGTCGAGCGAATGCGAAAGCTAAGGTAGCGTTGGAAAGAAAATAAAGAAAGCACGGAGAAAAGCGATTATGTGCCTGGCGCAACGGGAATTTTGCGTTCTGCGGCTAGCGACAGACCTAACTTCTAGGGTCATGTACAAGCGTCGTTGGTACGGGAAACAGAAAACGGTGATGTTATACACTGAAATGACAAAAGCCATGGGACACCTCCTAATACCGCATCGATCCTGCTTTTTTATGTTGTGGCGCAGCAGTATGGACTCAACAAGTCGTTGGGTGTCCGGTGCAGAAATATAGGGCCACGCAGCCTTTATAACCGTCGATAATTGCGGAAATGTTGCCCGTTCAGGAGTTTGTGCACGAACTGACCTCTCGGTTCTGTCCCATAAATTTTCGGTGGGATTCAAATCGGGCGATCTAGGCATCCAAATAATTCGCTCGAATTGTCCAGAATGTTCTTCAAACCAATCGCGAACAATTGTGGTCCTGTGACATGGCTCGTTGTCATGCACAAAAATTACATCGTTGTTTGGGAACATGGAGTCCACAGATCGCTGCAAATAGTCTACTCTAGTCAATGATCTACATGGATACTCTGCAAATCACATTTAAGAGCCTGGCAGAGGGTTCATCGAACCACCTTCACAATTCTCTATTATTCCAATCTCGTATAGCGCGCGGAAAGAATGAACACCTATATCTGTTCAGTTGGAATAGACCCAGTCCATTCCACCAGCTTACACGGTACCTTGTTGAGAACTTGGGTCGATGGCTTCGTGGTGTCTCCGCCACACTCGAACCGCCACCAACTGAAATCAGGGCTCATCTGACCAGACCACGGTTTTCCAGTCGTTTATGGTCCAGTCGGCTTGGTCACGTTGACAGGAGAGTCGCTGCAGGTGATGTCGTACTGTTAGCAAAGCTACTCGCGTCGTTCGTCTGCTGCCATAACCCATTAGCGCCGGATTTCGCCACACTGTCCTAACAGATACGTTCGTCGTACGTCCCATGTTGATTTCTGTGGTTATTCCACGCAGTGTTGCTGGTCTGTTAGCACTGACAACTCTACGCAAACGCCGCTGCTCGTGGTCGTTAAGTAAAGGCCGACGGCCACTGAGTGGTCCGTGGTGAGAGGTAATCCCTGAAATCCGATATTCTCGGGCACACTCTTGACACTGTATATCTCGAAATATTGAATCCCCTAACGGTTTCCGAAATGGAATGTGCCATGCGTCTAGCTCTTTCTACCAATCCGCGTTCAAAATTTGTTGATTCCCATCGCACTGCTATAATCAGATCGAAAACCGTTTCACATGAGTCACTTGAATACAAATAATAGCTCCACCAGTGCAGTGCCGTTTTATACCCTGCGAACGACGTACTACCGCCATCAGTAATAGTGGATATTGCTGTCACGTTACTTCTGTCAGCCGGCCGCGGTGGCCGAGTGGTTCTAGGCGCTTCACTCTGGAACAGCGCGATTGCTGCAGTCGCAGGTTCGAATCCTGCCTCGGGCATGGATGTGTGTGATGTCCTTAGTTTAGTTAGGTTTAAGTCGTTCTAAGTTCTAGGGGACTGATGACCTCAGATGTTAAGTCCCATAGTGCACAGAGCCATTTGTACCATTTTTGGCTTCTGTTACCCGAGTGTTGACATATCTGGCAACATGACAGCGCCAGACGATTATGTATCATGATCACCAAATAACACTTGTTGGTAACCGACGCAAAAACATGGGAGATCAATGCACGCACACCGACGGAGGGTGCTACGGTAGACTGATGTTACTGATATTAAAATCAGATTTTAATACGGAACATTTGCTATGGTTGAAACCCCTCGCCTTCAGGAAAATCTATGGCGCGGAGCAGAACTACTCCCAAAGACTTTTCTTCCGAGGTGTGGCAGACACACCAAACCTAACCTGCCAGGAAGGTCGACTGGATGCACAATGGAGGCTTCACTGCTAACATCTAGCTTTTCTGGTATGCACGAAGGCGAGAATGTGGCTGGGCATGAGAGACACAAGTGATAGTCGCAGAGCACGAGGCGACGGTAGGAGCAAAGACTAGGTGACAGCCAGAGATCGTTAACGAGTGACGCAAGCCCGTCGCGTCGCTGCCACCGTGCCTAGCTGACTCAGTCGCCGGTCAGGCTGGGTATTAATAGAGCGGAGCGGTGATATTGCGACACCCTGATATTTGCACGCTTTTACGAGCGCTCACACGTGCCGTCGCGGGACCGTGAGTCGCGTCGCGTCGCCGGGGATTTTCATCTCGGCCTGGGGACACGCCGCCGCTCGTCTTTCTTTAAATATCTATTTGGACAGCTAACACAAACAAGCGGATGAAAGTGGACGGCGTAATTTAGTACCGCGGGTGCACAGTTACCCTGATAGAAGCATAGGTCGCCAATCGTCGGGCTGACTCAATAACTCTTCCGTCAAAGGCGGCCGGCGGCCGCGCGCCGCTTTGAGCCAAGGAAGGCCTGTCAACACGGCCGCTTGGAAGTTCCGGTGTCGGTAATATGCTGATGGGAAGCGAGCGGGCTTCTTTTTTTTTTTTTATTTTAAGTCAGTCGAAAGTTGGCGCGCGCGGGCATGTGTGTGTGTGTGTGTGTGTGTGTGTGTGTGTGTGTGTGCGCGATGCAGTGCTCAGCCCTGTAAAAGAGCACCTAAATTAAACCTCTTCTCTGAATAATGCATAAGATGGCTCACAAGGCGGGCAAGATGAAACAACATCGTTTGAAAATTCATCAGACTCGCGGGGGGACGGACTCTGAAGCGTGTGAGCAGCTATGCGTACGGCGTGAACAAAGGACGTATAGTTACACGTATTTTTCGGTGACCTCTCCTTTCGCAATGAAGAGTGCCCTGTTGGGTAATGTTGTAGAGAAAGCCATGGGTAAAGCTTTTACTAGGACTTCAGGTTTCTTTCACGAGTATGGAGTAGCTTTTGTCTTTCGTTTTAATTTTTGTTCCACGGATATACGGAGAAATCTGAAATTAACGAAGTTCATTCATTGTGTAAGACATATAGGTAACTCAACCACACTACAATAAACTAGAGTCGTAAGGAGCTAGGCGCAAGCGAACCAGCCACTCGTCTGTTTTCCACATATAACAGACCTGGTCGTATTGGTGATTCTGCGTATTTGTAAATGCTGAACGTATTATCGGAATTTTGAGAAGGGAGCAGCGATTCTTGTCTCTCACTTTCCATCAACAGTATTTTGTGAGTTTATAATAAAAAAACGAGAACCCGTAAACAACTACCCCAATAATGACCTGTTTTAATTTGCGAGCAGGGCTGCTGAGGCGGTAAAAGCTGAATATCACAATAAAAGAGCTAAGAAAAGCAGAGAAAATCGTCATCACTAGACACGGAAAACGCTTCTCAGTCCTTTCTAGGCACACTCCATCTTGCGGAAAACGATAGACATTGAGCGGGTTAGCTTTGCAGTCGAGCCACTGCGTAAGTATTTGAAAAAATCTGGCAACAGCGCATGTTCTGGAATACCGACGTGTTTTCTGTGATTTCTCTACTTCAGGTGAATACCTGCAGGATATCTTTGGGACGTCTACGTCATTTACTTCTTTGATACTTTGTCAGCAGAATTAACGACCACCACTAATGATCAATCTGTCTACGACACGTTACATTCCAACCTTATTCCATTCCAGTTCTAGGTCCTGATGGGATCGCAAAGACAGTGCTTGTTGTATTGGGTACGGCTTTCATCGCACTGTCGAACATTTAGCAAGCAGTAACCAGACAGACTTGTTAACCGTTCCGTACGTGGTAGAGAAGACTCAGCGAAACGCGAGCGTTTGATTTATGAGTCCTCTCTGCAACTGGTTTGCTCCATCTTATTAACAATGTTGCGTAAGTGCGACTGTCACTCGGACAGGCTGACAGGTTCGTTAGCGCTGGATTACGGTAAACAGCACTTCCTGACCTCCTGGCCACTCGCAGGTGCTGCACTTATGTGTACTCTGTGACCAGTACAATAACTGTCAACTACTACGAAATCATCTCAAACGGCACCTAAAAGGTTCATCATACTTCTCACAGTTACACTTACATATGCACTTCAAAATGAGAAGAAGAGGACGAAGAAATTTTAGTAGCAAACGTTAGCAATAACCATTGTACCTGACTAGTTCTACACAGAGAACGCCCACATCTTACCCGCGAGGCAGGTAGCCACACAAACGCCCTAGTGGAAATGGAAATGCCGTGTGGCTAGGGCTCTCGTCAGGTAGACCGTTCGCCTGGTGCAAGTCTTTCGAGCTGACGCCACTTCGACGATTGGCGTGTCGATGGGGATGAAATGACGGTGATAAGGACAAGACCGCACCCAGTCCCTGAGCGGAGTAAGTCTCCGACCCAGCCGGAAATCGAACCCGGGCCGTTAGGTATGACATTCCGTCACGCTGACGACTCAGCTACCAATAACGCCCTAGTGAGGAATAGACATATAAATTATCATTTTGATGAAGATAAAAGAGTGTGGAAACAATAAGAAAGTAACTATGTTCCGCTGAGTTTGATTACTGTTGTTGGCACTGAGGTTGCCAGTTATACTGTTTTGGATGGTATTTTTTCACTTCCTATTAAAAAGCTCATTCCCGATTGAACAGCTTCACGACACGTAAAAATTCCTATTAGAGGCAAATGAACAGTATTTCACGTAATACCGTTCGTTCATTAGTCTCACGTTTAACCTTTTAGTCCGAAGAGAGCTAAACTGGCATACCTGCAATCAACAGGCGTCATACCGAGCTTACTCCTACTCAGTAGCGAGATGGATGTCTGTGGAAAGATTTGGGTTCAAATGGCTCTGAGTACTATGGGACTTAACATCTTTGGTCATCAGTCCCCTAGAACTTAGAACTACTTAAACGTAACTAACCTAAGGATATCACACACATCCATGCCCGAGGCAGGATTCGAACCTGCGATCGTAGCAGTCGCGCGGTTCCGGACTGAGCGCCTAGAACCGCTAGACCACCGCGGCCGGCAAAAGATTTGGGTGTTTTTACAGTCAGTTTTACCTTTCGTGATGCCTTTGAGCCGATAGCAAGCAAATGGTGTAAGGTTTACTCACGGCTTAACAAGGGTAAAGATTATAATGCTTTTTGCACTGTATGCCCTTGGTGATCTGCACTCGGGTGACAAAAGTCTTAGGATACCGATATCCACATATACAGATGGCGGAAGTACAGCGTACGCAGGGTATAGAGGGGCAATACACTGCTGAAGCTGTCGTTTGTACTCACGTGATTCATGTGGCCGCACGACGGGAATAAACGGACTTTGAACGCAGAATGGTAGCTGGAAGTAGACACATGGCACAATCCATTCCAGATACAGGGAATTCAGTATTCGGAGATCGACAGTGTCAAGAGTCTGCCGAGATTAGCAAACTTCATGCGTTACCTCTCACCCAGGCAACGCAGTGCCCGATGGACTTCACTTAACGACCGAGAGCAGCGGCGTTTGCGTAGGTGTCAGTGCTAACAGAGAAGCAACACTGAGTGAAATAATTGCAGAAATCGATGTGGGACGTACAACGAATGCATCCGTTAGGACAGCGCGGCGAAACTTGGCTTAATACGCTACAGCAGCAGACAATCGGCGCGAGTGCCTTTGCTGACAGCACGATATCGACTGCAGTGCCTCTCGGGGGCTCGTGACCATATCACTTGGACTCTAGGCGTCTGGAAAACCGTGGCCTGCTTAGATGGGGCCAGAGTTCAGTTGGTAAGAACTGATATTGGGCTTCGAATGCGGTGCAGACCCCACGAAGCCATGGACAAGTTGTCAACAAGGCACTGTGCAAGCTGGTGGTGGCTCCATAACGGTATGTACTATGTTTACATGGAAAAGAGTGGGTCCTCTGGTCAAATTGAACCAGTCATTGACTGGAAATGGTTATGCTCGGGTACTTGAAAATCATTTGCAACCATTCAACTATGAGATTCTTGTGGATGACAGTGCAGCATGTCAGCGGGCCCCAATTTTTCCCGATAGGTGTGAATAACATTCTGGACAATTCGAGCGAATGATTTGGCCACCCAGATCGCCATTGAATATCCATAGGGCATAATCGAGAGATCAGTTCGTGCACAAAACCCTGCACCGGCAACACTTACGCAATCATGAACGGTTATAGAGACAGCGTGGCTCAATGTTTCTGCAGGGGACTTCCAACGACTTCTTGAGTCCATGCCAGGTCGAGTTGCTGCACTACGCCGAGCAAAAGGAGATCCGTCACGATATTGTAGGACGTATCCCATGACTTTCGTTACGCTAGTGTAGTGTTTCTAACGGAGGTGAGAATGAAGTAAAAAACGTGGCTGACTACAAGGTAATGACAGTGTACAGTTGGGAAGTGTGACGTTAGTGGAAGCTCGCACTGCTGCGCGGCACTCACCGGGGTCCTTGTGGTGGTCGGCGCTCTTGCGGCCGCTGTCCTCCTCGTTGTTGTTGTCTTCGTCGTCGACGCGGTTGCGCGGCTCCCACGTCATCTTGTTCTCCTTCTTGAGGCGGCGGCGCGCGTTCGCGAACCACGTGGACACTTGCGTCAGCGTCATCTTGGTGATGATGGCCAGCATGATCTTCTCGCCCTTGGTGGGGTACGGGTTCTTCTTGTGCTCGTTGAGCCACGCTTTGAGCGTGCTCGTCGTCTCTCGGGTCGCATTCTTCCGTCGCGCGCCGTTCAGGTCCATTCCGTACCTGAAAATGTACAGCCTTATATTGGTATCTTCACTATGAGCACTGTTTCAGTTCTGCCGTGAAATATTATCAGAGGAAACTTATTATGACATCGTCTTTCTACTGCAATTTTCATTTCGTTTAATGGTGAGATTAACTGCCAACGCGTAGCTTGGACGAGAACGAGATATGTACAAAAACATCTTTACTACATATGGCAATAACATGCTTTTGCTCTTAATATTATGAAGAGTAATTGCTTTACGAAACGGAAAAGTAAACTCCGTAGTTAGGCAAGAACCCCAAGCGCGAATGAGTGCATTGGAGATAGCTAAGGATTTCGATTTCCACGAGGGTAATTAAGTCGATGTATTAGGAATCGGTAAATGGACTTTTATGGGACTGAATGTCGTAAGAGAGTGAGAAAACGTGAAGAATGATATAAACGAACAAAGTAAGGTTACACGTGATTCTGGAATGAAACTGGAAGAGAGAAATAGTTGAAGGACGACTGTAGGCTACTAACGACATTACGACGGTATAACGGTTATTAATAAATAGTTAAAACAAGAAGAAAATAGAATCTTTCGAAATGTGAAGCTACAGAAGAATGCTGAAGATTAGATGGGTAGATTACGTAACTAATGAGGAGGTGCTGAATAGAATTGGGGAGAAGAGGAATTTGTGGCACAACTTGACTAGAAGAAGGGATCGGTTGGTAGGACATGTTCTGAGGCATCAAGGGATCACCAATTTAGTATTGGAGAATACACAAAGCAGATTCAGAAAGATGTAAGTTGCAGTAGGTACTTGGAGATGGAGAAGCTTGCACAGGATACACAACATGGAGAGCTGCATCGAACCAGTCTCTGGACTGTAGGCCACAACAACAACAACAATAAATAAGAAACGAATCAGCATGAGGTAATATACGTGAATGAATTACTGTGTAGGCCCTGCAGAATGTTTATCTGAAAAAAAAAACTTCGTCAGAGGCCTCCGAAGGTCCTGCAGAACCGACCGACAGCCGTGTTGTGCACAACCGATAGGGGTCACTGGATGCGCAAGTTGAGGGGCATGTGGTCAGTAAAATTTAGTAGTAATTATGTCAGATGCTCCACAGAGGTTGCCCAGGAGAGATGGCACAGTGGTTCCCTACGATTAATGCTACGTAGCACATGATCTGTGCATACCAAATTTAGAGACTAAATAAATTCAAGTCACTCCGCAGTGTTCCTGGAGTGAAATTTCAGTGTTGATAAATCCTTCTAATCTAGAAATGTGACCCTTAGGTTCCTTTATTTTAGCCGAAAACAATAAGCTGTCCCATTTCCTGCATAAAATTGTTGAAGCGCTTCCATGCAATATCTGTTTTTATTACTGACGTCCCTTAGCTGATTACCGCTTTGATGTGTACAATGCTTTTCATCGCCTGCAGGAAACTAGTTATAGCAAACTAATGAAAGCTTTTCCAAAGTACTCGAAATTGTGGCCGGCTGCAGATTCTTTTAAGCGTAAAAACACGGACTCGGAGCTCTCAGAGATCAATATCACTTCCATGTGTAAGAACTAAAAACACTGCAGTATTCTGCTGACTCCAGTTGTGAAAGGTGCGCACAAGATTGAATTCGACTCGTGTTACGGCATTACTGTCCGATTACGCTGATGGCGATAAACCACTGCAAACAGTAACAACAGTAAGATACCTGGGAGTAACTGTTGAGACAGACCTAAAGACGAATGATCGCATAAAGCAAATTTTAGGAAAAGAAGACACCAGGCGGAAATACATTGGAGGAATATTAAGAAAATGTAACTAATCCACGAAAAGCCGGCCGTTGTGGCCGAGCGGTTCTAGGTGCTTCAGTCCGGAACCGCACTGCTGCTACGGTCACAGGTTCGAATCCTGCCTCGGGCATGGATGTGTGTTATGTCCTTAGGTTGGTTAGGTTTAAGTAGTCCTAAGTCTAGGGGACTGATGACCTCAGATGTTAAGTCCCATAGTGCTCAGAATCATTTGAACCGCCGGCCGGAGTGGCCGAGCGGTTAAAGGCGCTACAGTCTGGAACCGCACGACCGCTACGGTCGCAGGTTCGAATCCTGCCTCGGGCATGGATGTGTGTGATGTCCTTAGGTTCGTTAGGTTTAAGTAGTTCTAAGTTCTAGGGGACTTATGACCACAGCAGTTGAGTCCCATAGTGCTCAGAGCCATTTGAACCATTTGAACCAATCATTTAAACCATTTGAGTCCACGAAAGAAGTGGGTCATATAACACAACACTTCTACAGCCGATTCTTGAGTGCTGCTCACCAATAAGGGCCCTTGGCAGTTTGGATCAAGAGAAAACACAGGGAACGTCCAATGAAAAGCTGCGCGTTTCGTCATGGGATTGTTTAGTAAACGGAAGAACGTTATGGAGATACTCATAAAAAAAAAAAAAAAAGTTCAGATGTGTGCGAATCCCTAAGAGACGAAACTGCTCAGGTCATCCGTCCCTAGGCTTACACACTAGTTAAACGAACTTATGCTAAGAACAACACACACACACAAGCCCGAGGGAGGACTCGAACCTGCGGCGGGAGGGGCCGCGAAGTCCGTGACATGACGCCTCAAACCGTGCGGCCACTCAGAAAACGTCAGTTGTAGATGCTACAACAAAGGCTTCGCGCGTCGTTGTTGCCTGTTACCGTTAGCTGTTGAAATTCCAGGAGCATACGTACTAAGGAGACTCTTGCAAAATATTACTTCCATATGCGTCAACCGGTAAGATGACTATTACAAAATCGTAGCAATGAGTGCTCATATGGCGGTCTATCGACAGTCTTTCTAACCACGCACCGTACGCGAAGTGGACAGGAAGGAGGGGTGAAGGTATGAGATAACTTTAATGATACCAGACGCAGTAGTCTGTGCCACACACATTAAAAATATGGTTCAAAATAGCTCTGAGCACTATGGGACTTAACATCTTAGGTGATCAGTCGCCTAGAACTTAGAACTACTAAAACCTAACTAACCTAAGGACATCAGATACATCCATGCCCGAGGCAGGATTCGAGCCTGCCACCGTAGCGGTCGCGCGATTCCAGACTGAAGCGCATAGAAGTGCTCGGCCACCACGGCCGGCCACACACATTAAAATGGCTTACAGAGTACAGATGTAGATGTAGATTGGAGATGTAGATGGAGGTAGTGTAAGACACCTTCTCCATTGTCACTAACGCTCTGTAGAGATACAGGGCATCTAGTTCGTCGCCCCACTGCCACCTCCCGGCGTTCATAGATAATAAATTAACTTCGGAATTCTGTAACTCCTTTGAAAGTGCGTCAGCGGTGACAAAATGCGTCGCTGACGTCGACAAATATTTCAGATTTGCGCGGAGGACGCCGCGATAGGCTGCTGTCAGCCGGCGCCGGCGCGTTTGTCATCGGGCTCGTGAATTAGCAACGGCAATCCGACTCGCGGGGCTCTCCAAAACGCGCGTAGAAAACGCTCAGTTTTCAGGGGCGCCTTTTATAAATTCGGGATGTGGCGGCTGAATAAAACAGCGCGCCGCGCGGTCTGCAGCGTTAATTAAGGAAAACAAAAACAGCGCGCTGCCGGGGGCGGCCGCGTATCAATTATGGAATGTTTATTCGCACGTCGCGCGGCGCGGCGCGGCGCCGGGCCGTTGCCGCGACGGAGGCGGCCGGCGCAGACGCGCCTCATTACGCATTGAACACAGCCGTTTGTTTTTGCACGAACGACGAGAAGACTTTGACAGGCGGCGCGTCGCGCGTCGACGGCTGCATTATGCACGCCGCGCCTCGCCTCGCCTCGCCTGCGCTCCTCTTCGACTCCTCCCGCCTCTCAGCGCCCGCTGACACTGAATTCTGCGCTGCGTTGTCCACTTTTAATATTCACATGCGCTGTCTGCCTGATGAAATGGCTGCGCCGAGCCGAGCCGCTCCCGTGCCCCTGTCGTCGCCCGGCGAAGAATTCCCGCCAGCCATCTGCAACGACGCTTGCGACTCCACGTACAAGCAGTGCAGGCATGTGAGGCCGCCAATAGAAGGTAAGGCATCCGACTTATTCTAGAGAATCAGTGTGCCGCCCTCAGCGTGATTTTGGTGTGATTCATCTTCATGGGTGTAATCTTAGGAGCGTTCAGCTGTATTTTACTAATACACTCTCACCAGCTTAGCGCCCACTGCTCTGCTCGTGTAGACCGTGTAGACTGTTTGCTCGGAACAGATTTTTGTTTAATCTAACTTCTATGATGTTCACAAATTGTAACATCTTCTACACTTTTCACGCTAATTAAGGACACAGAAGCATCAACTTTTCCGATTGTACTCCTGACCAAAAAGTGAATCTGATGGCTGGAGTCCAAGGTTTTTGCGTTCTTTTGGTGATATTTCCATGGAAACTTTCGTTTCCTAAGGCATGTTTCTTTATCTGTAACCGAGACGTGAAATAGCAATTTTCATAGATTTAGTTTTAAAAATTTTTCATATAACGAAATAATTTCTTAAAAATGTTCCTATTGTATTTTCTCCCCTTTTCCAAAAACAGAGAGACACATATTTTTAACTTCTAAGCAACAAGCCAAATCCAGTTTTAAAAAATTAGCTTTAAATATTATGCTTTCATAATGAAATATTTCCATAAAACATTTCATTTCCTTAGAGGTCGAATTTCCAAAAACACTGAAGAGGTTTTTTTTTTTTTTTTTTTCCCGAGAAGTAAAATACCACATTTCGTAGCTGTAGCTTTAAAAATTCCGTAGTTGTTTTTAATAATGATCTATTTAAAAAAAAATTTTACACCAGCCATTTCTGCCCCCACAGGGCGACCGACAAACCAAATACTGATTTCCGTATATCTAGCAACATATTTTCAAAAATCTTCTCATTCCCTATTTCAGCACCTTAGGAGTTGAATTTCGAGAACTCCCATTTTAAACGACGCCTACAGTGCGAGATCAACACCCTCTCCAATTCTCAGCTTTCTATCATTCGCGGTCTGGGCTGGGTGCTGATGAGTCATTCAGTCAGGACATTGCCTTTCACATATACATACATTGGATAATACATTCGGCCGAGCGGTTCTAGGCACTTCAGTCCGGAACCGCGCTGCTGCTACGGTCGCAGGTTCGAATCGTGCCTCGGGGATGGATGTGTGTGATGTCCTTAGGTTAGTTAGGTTTAAGCAGTTCTAAGTCTAGGGGACTGCTGACCTCAGATGTTAAGTCCCATAGCGCTTAGAGCCATTTGAACCATTTTTGATAATACATTCAGTTGTTTTAATGATTATGACTTGTTAAAAAGAATCTCTAGCACCAAAGGATGCGTCTTCATTTGACGTGAAATTGGTCGTGATTTTTAACAAAAAGTATTTTATAGCCACTGCGGGTCTTTTCAGTCAAAACCTAGAAAATAGTGTCTCCCACTTTTTTCCCCCTCACCCTCCCCCCTCCCCGCCTCTCACGTTCGATGTCAAGAGTTTAATTCCACATGCGTGTAATCTCTCTTTTATTGTTCTTTTTTTTTCACGAACAGCTATAAACAATGTCTTCCGCACTATTCTATTTTCTGCACTGTTCGTGTCATAGTAATTTCTAAATGTTGAGGTCTATGCAAGGTATAATTTATAACGTACTTGTGAAGAACGTAGTGTAACAGACGTACAATACCTGACCAGATTAAACAAAAAACCATTTGAACCACTTTTGTGGTCCGAAAATGGTAGTTTGTTGACATCTAACAACGAGCGACTTAGGATAGGGAAATTAACAGTAGAAACATCTACATCTGTAGCTATTTAAGTGCACCACAGGACACTTCACAGAGAATGGCAGAGGATACATCGATGGGATGGTTGGTGTATAGCATAAAGGAAACGTAGAGTAAATATTTATGTTCAGTATGTGTGAGGGAAAAAGGAACTTTGATAAGCAGGAAAATAGCTTGTACCCTGCCTTCATAACGCAGCCGCAGCTGTTTCCGTCTGAAAAATAGGAGTGGTAATACGACGTGTCCATTTCGTTACTTCCGAAAGTTGCCGTTTACTGGAACGCGCTCCGTGTAGTGGTTAAGAGAGCTGAGTATCCTTTTTTCGCCCTTTTCCCTTTTTCCGCGCCCCTTGTTTGGAGCGCCGTCTTTACTCAGTGCCTCGTGCCGTAATGCGATTTGCTTGTTATCGGGCCGGTTCCAGAGCCACGCCTGCACAAAGGCGCCGGCCGCCCTCGCCGCCGTGTCGGCGCGCCGCCGCTCCTCGGCCGGCGGCCGATCGGAATTTTCACCTCTTAATCGCGACAGGCTACGCGTCCCGGCGCCGCACGCGGACTCTACCAGCGGAAGGCGCCCAATCAGATGCTCCCCCCCTCCCCCCGCCCCTCTGCCCCCTCCCTCCCATAAAACTCTCGCCACCTCCCGTCCCATTACAGCAGGCGACTTAAGCCCTTATCAAAGATTAAAGTTCCCCCGCACCGGCAGCAACTGCTGAATCAACGAGATCGAAATTAAATTTCCCTCCCATTCCCCTGCGTTTCCCTCGGACGTGGAGAGAAAGAGGAGACTTAAATATGGTGCGGAGAGGCGCTTGGAAAACGCCTGTCCTACGGCTTAACGGCGAACTGCACCCAGCGCGGAGACACCGATAGTGCCGTCTCAGGTGCTCTCTGGGGCGTCGCGGAATTGTCGTCGACTTAAATTTTTATTAATTTCCCTCATTCTTCGTCTGCATTACTTTAAAAGGCGTGTCGGTGAACTGTAACAGTACGTCAGATCAATACCGCCTCCTGAACCTGAACCTGGACGTGGACTCGAGCCCCAACTTACACTGGAAACGCTACCCAAGTAACGTCACCGGCAAAGTCAGTCTAACGATAACTCACAACGCATACGTTCTCGAAGCATGTCACGAGTTTCTCCCTGTATTTCTTGTCTGTTACATGAACACTTGACGTAAGGGCAAACACAAGTCTGAATACGATTGCGTGCCAAACTGCACAGACTTAGGAAGGGTCGCGTAATATCAATGAAGACGGTACCGAGTGCAAATACGTTCACGTGAATTAGGAGATTTTGGGGCCCAGATCAGAGACAAACTCTTTTCGAGACGCTATGAAATCTCACAACTGACTAAAATAGTAATAACTTGGAAATGCGTTTATTACAAAAGATGTTGGTTTTCATTTGTTGATAGGCTTACACATTTTATTTTATGATGATGATAACTGTTATAATAAATATTTTTCTTTTGCTACATAATGTGAAATGTATATCGGGCCACACATGCGAATCACTTATTTTGCTGTCCAACATTTGACAGTTTCTTCCGAACGTTATACCGTCATTTTGCAACTGTCTCTCACTTCAATTTTCCACGGCACTTTCTGGAAGCGATCTATCGATGTGGAGTTACTCCATTTGTATACACGGATAGTAGGCTATATTTGCAGGAAAAAAAGGAAGAACAAGAAGCTGAAATGGTGAAGAACAAAGATCTACAGAGTAAGTTAGATATAATGAGTAGGAAATGACGTTACCAGAGTTGTCTTTTCTAATCACTACACTAAATGTTCACTGACCTAAAGGTAATACCAGCAAGGGGTGCAGGAGACTAAATTTACAGTACTTGTAGAACAAGCGCCAAACACAGTATACACCTCGCAACCACACAGACACTGGAAGTTCGCACGCTTCCACGGCGAGCGTCAATTTGAATAAAATTATTTTCGGTATTCAGCAGCGTCATTATGTACGAAATACATTACTAAAGGTACACGGACTCAGGTATTTATAATGTTATAATCTTCTACTCATTAAGAGTCACATTATTATAATAAAGGTGTAACACAGTAAGTCAAACATTAAGGTTAGAAACTGGTTATATTACGTCTATGAGACAGCATGGCTCTCGACGCGCAAGTTAACTAGATTATATTCGTCCAATGTTTGAGAATGAGAGCATTTAGCTATATCCAACAAACTTCACACATAATTGCAAACCTTTACGAAATTTTCTCTCGCTGATTTCCCCCCCCCCCCCCCCCCCCCCCCACGCACAAAATTATGTATGATAGTTAAAAAGTTTATCGCTTACTGCATTTTCTCTGTTCATGCAGTAAAACTTCAGCGTCGGTCATCGCGTCATAGTTTATTACTTCTTTATTATTGACGATACGCACAACATATGTTGCAGACTGTATCTACATACAGCACTGAATGAACCTGCAAAATTATATCACTGAGCGGCACATATTTCAGAAGATATGACGTCATAAACATTTAGATGCATAAAAAAATAGCTTTCGTTACAGTGGAGCGCAACTTGCCCAGACTGCGAGATTCATCCAGTTTTTCATAATGAGAGAACTTAGCGACTTTCAATAAATTTTAAACTTAGTTTCGAACGTTATTCAAACTTGTCTTCTCGTACATGCTTAACGTTAAATATTTAACACATTAACTCATTTGTAATCAGACGTTTGAAGCTGTTTTATACATGGGAGTACGATTCTGTAAAAAAAATAGGGGGTTTATTGGTAAAATAATTAAACAAGTAAACAGAGGACGTTTCGTGCTTCTTTGCAATGGCCTTCTTCAGAGTGAAAAGGACTGCTGCAAAGAAGATTCGAAACGCCGGTTGCATAGCGGCTTACAAACTAAATGATTTTATTCAGTGTGGGAGCTTTCGTCTAGTTATGCCTAGTGTTATCCCACCACTATTGTAGAATTTACTCCAAGAGAATCGTTGCTAGTCATAAATAAGGTATTTATAATTATGGCGGGATTTCCTTCTTGGCACCACAACATTACCTTAGCCGAAATAAGTAAGTCTGGTATTCGCCATTTGCCGGATAATCGTGCATACTGTGTACTCTGTGTTTTCGCGTTTAACTGTTTGTCTTTCCAAGATGCACCTTAGGAGACAACAGTTACACTGTATGTTATCCGCTAACACGGGTATCCTTGCCAGCCAGTGTAGCAGAACAACCACTTCTAATCTGGTCAGCGTATAAATCCGTGCCTCGCATGCGTCTCTCTAGTAAGTGCATTTTGATAAAAACATCAGCAACTGCTGTGATTTCATTCATCCCGGCGAGAATTTCTGACAAACCGAGATAAATGTAAATCAGGCTCACGTACGGAACCACACACATTTGCCACTAGGAGTATACAACGAAGAAAACAAACTCATAGATGACGGAAAAGATATGAGTCATTTCTACTTTTATCAGCCCTATATACGTTAACCTTTTGTAGATTGAACGGCCACACATTGCCCGTTTGTCACTTGCGTTATATTAGACATCTTTTCCACGTTATTTCCGTTGTGACTTCCGTGGATCATGTTGTTAATTTTATAAATCACGCAAAAATCGTGGCAATTTCATTTCGATTCTGGATGGATGGTAGTTCTCTCTCCAAGCTATTTAACAAAAGAAATCTAGAATAAACGATTTGCTTTCTACGTGAACACAAAATAGTTGCATAATATTCAGAAGCTTTGGCAGATATCCAGGAATTCTCTGTGTACTAACTCGGAAGGTATAACAGGATACAATCTAGTATACGAAGACAAGAGAAGGAAAAGGCTACAGAAACGGACAGCATTGTTAACGACTGTCATAATTGTGCATTGTTTGCAACCACATCCCGCTATCCACTGCTGCTGATAAGTAGCTGTCAATTACTGAAATGCAGCAGGGTGATGGCTTTAGTTATCACCGTAAATCAGGTGCCGTAGGGGATTCCGAAAAATAACAAAAAATGCATAATTAATTATTTCCGTCCAACCAACAACGTCGAACTTTATTTAAATCAGTTTTACGTTTATGTTTAATCGCTATTAAAAGAATTACTTAAGGTGGGCACGTAGAAGTGTATGTAAATCCCTAATAACTAATAAGAGTATGCTTTTGAAACCAATAACTACGTCAGAAACAAAATAAACGGGGTAAAAATAACTCCAGTAACAACTTGTAGGGAGCCATTATGGATGTTTGAGGTTTTTTCTTCACAAGCAACCAACAGTCTCCGACGTCGTACTACTGAGTAATTTAATGACTATGTCTGGAAATTAACTGTATCCCTTGGCCGGTTATTGTAATTAGGCAGTTAGAGATTAAAGTAAATATTAGAAGTTACTTCATTCATTGCTGTCCCTTATCGCAGTAGTTTTAAGTAGTTTTAAGTACAAACTGTAGCTATGTCGGAAGTCGACAATTAAACTCGCATATCTTCCGGAAACGTATAGTCAAATGGTTCAAATGGCTCTGAGCACTATGGGACTTATCATCTATGGTCATCAGTCCCCTAGAACGTAGAACTACTTAAACCTAACTAACCTAAGGACATCACACACATCCATGCCCGAGGCATGATTCGAACCTGCGACCGTAGCGGTCACGCGGTTCCAGACTGAAGCGCCTAGAACCGCACGGCCACACCGGCCGGCAAACGTATAGTCCTTACGAAATGATGTCACTCTTGATTGATCGAGACAATGACTGGTGATAATTTGAACAATGTGCTGTAAAGTGTCAGTAGTTAATTCGTAATACTTTTCATTGTAATGTAGTAAAGCAATTCAGCTGGTGAGCTGGAAACAAGCATTTTCAGTACTTGACAATCAAGCTATCCGATAAGAAGACACGACGTACTTTTCTGTATACGGACATTGAGCCAATAACCTTTCGAAATTATCCTAAATTTGGCGGTGTATTTTGTATTCGTTTGGAATGTCGGCTAACACTGTTAGCAATAAAACAGCTGTAAAATCAGAGCTCGGATATACCGCGGTACGAATGTTCATGCTTTGAAGTAACTTACAGAATCGTTTGGTACGATGCTGTAGGCCGCTTGCTGCGTGGGTTTCCTCCTTAAATAATAATTTTAGATGGATAAGATTATTATTTCTCATATAACGGACATCTTTTATTAATTTCCTGTTGAAATTAGACCACAAAGAACCACAGAAGCAACGTAAATATGTTTTCTCGGATCCCTGACATAGCCGGGCGAAGACAGAACTAAGACACGAAATTTGTAGCGGTTGCACAAGAATAACTTTAGCATTGTAGATAGATAGGGCCCCTTTGGAGCAGTGAATATTAGCGACGTCGAAAATCATTTACAAGTTGACCTGCAATTATTATTTCGTAAAATTTCTATTATTAGTCTGTAGTGAAAATAGAATCAATTCGGCAAATTATTAGAGTTTGTATCTGTATTTATTTGAGTTGTTAATATCAACATTCAAACAACTTTAAATATAATACAGGAGGTATTTAATAATTTTTCCTTTTCATCCTATACCTTTCATGTTTCACATTCATCGAATAATAAAGTCAATACAAATATTTTGGAACAACAGTAATATCAATCCTCGTTGGAGCGAATATGGGTCATAACATGAGACGTCAATTAAAATGTGTCACAGCTGAAAATTGCAACCATTCACTGTAAGGTGGCTGCTGGGACGTCGATATGAGAGATGAATGCTATCGTTGATTATTCATGAGGATAGTGCTACAACTCTCCTCAACCCCCCTCCTCCCACAACACAAACACACACACACACACACACACACACACACACACAACCACAGCCATCCAGTTTTCTGTGTTTTCCCTAAAGCGAATGCCGGGATGGTTTCGTTGAAAAGGACACGGCCGATATCCTTCACCATCCTTGTCCAATCGGAGCTTGTGCTCCAAGTGCAGTGGTACTGTACTAAGTTAGACGGCGAACATTAGTCTCTCTCTTTTCTCCCCTAATACTAATATGCGTATGTAGGTGGTTCATGGAAATCACAGGAGCTTCTTACACTGCGTGTGTTGGAAATTCTCAGCTGCATAGAACAAAGTTTGTGTGATGGGATACAGAAGCCTGAAGACTGCTATTTCTATCCGGCGATATACGGACACGGCTGTGGGATGGGGGCCAGATTTGAAGCGGCGCGGCCCCGCCACGCGCTCGCGCTGCCATTATCTGGCGGACGTAATTTATTTTGCGCGGCGGCACAATGGACACAAAGCCGATATTCCGTCGATTATTTACCGTCGAGGTGGCTGAGCTGGCAGCGCCGCGTCCTCCCTGTTTGTTTTTCCCACGCCACAATGGAGCACAAAGAGCCCGCGCGAGGGAGCATCTCTGCCACCGCAGATGATAATATACGCTGTAAAATGCGCCAGGGGTGCCAACACTACCGCGAAGCGAGGCTGATTTCCGCGGAAGTAAACATCTCCGGCCGCAGGCCTGTTCCTAGTAGTGAGACGCAGGGCGGAAATAACAAAAAGAAAATAGGCTAAGTAAATAAGTTATATAGCAACTACAGTATCTTACTGGTTGCAGTCACGACAACTGATTACACCATAAAAAAATTTGTGATATCATGGTGTAATTTTGAATGACAACCAAATAATATTATAGCTCGTGATTTAGTTCGTTACAAGTACACGTGCTTCTAATGTGTTTTGGAAAGTCATGCTTTACGAGTTTGTGTTTGTGATGTGGCTCAGAAAAGTAACTCTCAGGCTACATAGACCCACGTCCAAGATTAATCCTCTGTCCGTATTTTTTTCCGTCACTTACCGTTGCTATTACATCTAGCGATATGTGTGAAAAATGGCAAGCTGCGTCATTGTTTGGAGGTCACGACAAAAACGGAGAGCACTATATAAAACGATAAATAAATTTAAAAGGCACTAGGAAGGCAAGGGAGTACCACCTCCAATAAAAATAGGTCTGATAAATCACTGTGTTGTTCGAACTAATCTTCAAGTCGCGGAAAAGTTGAAATTCCTTTTTATCTTTAGGAGATTATGGATTGTTGAAACAAAAAAGTGATTTTCAACTGTAGGAAAACATATGGAGATTATGGGTTGTTGAAAACAAAAACAAGAGATTTTCACCTGTAGGAAAGCAACTCGTGCGACAGGAGCGTGCTGCAGGATGTATTTCTTGAGTCATCGTTATGTAATTACATCCTGTTGAAATTTATAATATAAATATTTGTGTAGAAAGGGCACTTTTTTTTTTTTTTTTTTTTTTTTTTTTTTTTTTTTTTTTTACTGTTAAGATGGCCAGCTTTACACTGTTGTGACCGATTTGAATAAATCTGCTTTTATATATTCGTTGGCTGGCAAAGAGACTATAAAGTATCATGTTTATCAGTATGCTGTTATTCTTTCCTACATGTATTTACGCCTATGAAAATGTCATTCCATTCTTCACATAATAATACAGCATTGTAAATTTACTCCGAAACGATTGGAAATATCAGCCACATAGTACGAAATTTGATTATAATTTCAAAGCATTGATTTTCCTTTTTTTGCAGCTCTCTCCGAATTCATCACTGAAAATATGGGTCAGATTTGTTCGTAATAATTCATCCATTTTATTGGTTCACGCTGCGCATGGTTAGTATGTTCCTGTGTGCTAAAGATATCTATCTGTTCCAACAGAATTTCTGACGACCGGTGTATGGCAATAAGGCAAGAAAGTCCAACACACTAATATTAATTTTGTTGCCCAAATGATTCAAAATTGACTAGCGATGCAGATGGTAGTGGCTGACGATTAGGGCACGTATTGGACGGGAGAAGCGTTCAACTCTTGAGATGGCATTCCTGCTTTAGGTGTTTCGAAGTTTCGCGTATCACTTCAGATGAATCTCAGGGCGCTTTCCTGCAAACCCAAAAGACATTTTCTTCCCCTAATATTCTTCGACACAGTCAGTGCTCCATCCCTACTGATAATGACAGAGACTTGCTTTTGCGAAATTATTTCTCTGAATTCATGGAAATGGGTTCCGTTTATGCAACTAAATCAAAGGCAGTTTGTTTTTTGCCATACACGTTTCGCTTCTTTTATTTATGGAGCATCTTTAGTTTCCTGTAATACATGTCTTTTTCTACACATATAATAAATATATTATGTAGTAGTTACAATATGTTTCTAAGTTACATTTTGCAGGTTTTTCTCTTGTTTCTAGATTAGAAACAACTCCTGTAGCACAAATTTCGTGATGTGAAATTATAGTGAAAACGAAAAAATGACAATATTCTTGTGAAGTTGAACGTTCGATAGAGGTTCTTACAATAATTAAAACATTACAAGTAGAAATTTTTGCACCTGTTTCCATTACCTTCATTAGCGTAAAAAATAAGTAGCATCTCAATTCTGTAAATAAAATAATATTTCCGTCGCTCGTTTCACCTAACTTTATTGCTTCTTAAGATTTCCGAGTTATTCCTCCAAATGGGGAGCCATTCAGATAGCACTGTATATCAAATGCGCCGAAGTAAAAGTCGTTAGCTGAAAAAGGATAACTTTCATCAACATAGAATTTGAAATATATATTACCATTATGTATACGTAGTTGCGATTGTCTCTAGGTGTTCGCTTTAATATAGCCTGACATGTTCTGTTTTAAGCCTCTTTTAGAGCAGTTGCTATTGGGTTCTTTATGAGCTCACACCGCACTGCTTCGCGCATGAAATGTATTGTCGCGTTGTATGACTCACGAGTTAACTCTACGGTAGTAAATATCGCCTGACAGCACGGTTGCAATTTCGCTTTCGACACACACACACACACACACACACACACACACACACACACACACACACATACACATACACACACACACGCACAAACACAAACACAAAACAAACACAGTTGAGCTCCATGGTAAACAAAAACATAAATTTACATCATAGATACTTTCTGCAAAATTTTTCTGTAAATGGTATATGTGAAGCTCTGATAATCTGCCTTGCAAACGAATCGATGGGCGAAATAAAGAGGGAAATTTGAGAAAAACTAAAATAATAATTTTGACACTTTCTTTTCTGTTGCATAGCCATATTTTCATATTTCGTAACCGTACATTCTTCACTCAGCTGCCAGTTTCCTATGAAGATGCAAAAATTACAAGTATGGCTTCACATCAAGAGACGTAAATGTTATTGTCTATTACTGTTTTTTTAATGTTCGAAAACGTACACTGATTTCACAATCCTATTTCTTCAAGAATGAGAACAGACAAACACAATTAAATGTGCATGCCAGTCTCTCTCTTAAAGGAATTACTTTACTGCACAAAAAATACTGTTGAGCAAATAAATAATTATGCTGATGTTTATGATCAGAATTTAAAAAATGGTTCAAATGGCTCTGAGCACTATGGGACTTAACATCTATGGTCATCAGTCCCGTAGAACTACTTCAACCTAACTAACCTACGGACATCACACAACACCCAGTCATCAGAATTTAAACCCGTCGTCACTGTGATAAGTAGCTTATAGAGAACTAAAGCATTTGTGTAGAATGGATATCTACGTTTCTGGACATATGATGTATCATATCCTTTTTTTCCTATAATGGGTGTGTGGATGAGGAGGGGGGAGGATGAAAGGGGGGGGGAGAGCGAATCGAACCGAAATGACTCAGTGAGTAAAGCACTGGTCTCGTAAGTGGTAGCAGGAATGACTGAAAAAATACAGAAGAAAGAGTGTCTTTCCTATGCAGCATTGTCAACACCCGGTAAATTATTCGTATCATAGATTTTGTACGGAATATGTTTTGGGTTTCGTGTTGCAGCACAAGTTGTTACTGTGATTTTAGCAGTGCAGGTCTCTCTCTGTCTGTCTGTTTCTCTCTATCTCTCTCTCCCTGACACACACACACACACACACACACACACACACACACACAAACACATGAGCAACTACAATACTGAATAAAATCACTCACACACACACACACCCAGTGACTCTTATAATAAAAAGTACACAATGAGGGTAAAGCGCAAAGCCAGTGGTGAGTCCAGTAACCAGCTAACCAGCGCGGCGGCGGCAGTCTTGGGCAGAGCCCGCACGCTCAGCCACACTTTCCGCCTCACAGACGGCGCGGCGCTTTCCATTTAATCTGTTTCTATATACATAAAACAAAGAGAGCGGGGCGCGGCGGCGGTCTCCACCCTACCCCCGTGGCGCCACCGGGCGCGTGATGGAAGCTCCGGGATTAATCAGCCTGTCAGCCGGAGTTCCGTTCCCAGCGCCACTGTTCGCCCGTGTTTTGAAACATTTCCATTTGATGGCGCGTTTATTTAAGCCCTGATCTGTGATGTGAGTTTTAAACTTGAAAGCTCTAAAGCCCACACATCTCTCAACGATCCCACCCCCAACGTACCGTCACTCCCCGTCCCTTTCTCTGTTTCTCTCTCTCTCGTTTCGTCTCTCTACACGCGTACACCCAACCCTGTTCCTACCACCCTTGTCTCTTTTTCCGATCTCTGTCCGTGCCCCTCCCTCCCCTTTCACTCGGAACTGTTTCACGCTTCCCCTCCCCTCCCCCACCCTACTCCCATCCTATTCCCTCCGGTTTTTCGCTGTCGCTCTTTTCTATCTGTCTCTCCCTCTCTCTGCCTTGCTCTTCCTCGTACACTTCGCGGCGCTAAACTCTGTGATGGCGTTTCGTGCTCATTTTAAAATTCAGGGAGAGAGAGAAAGCGGCAGAGCTTGGGCACGCTTAAAAAAAAAAAGGAAAAAAAATGGAACGATGGGAGGGATGAAGGGGGCAGTGCTGGGAGGGAGAATTAAAGCGGCGCAGGCATGTCGGCGCTGATAACGGCGCGCCGATCGCATTATCAGGACGGCCGTTGCCGTGGAAACGGCGCGCGACGCTCCGCCCCGACGCCCCGATCTGCGGCCGCAATGGCGTCCCGCCTCGCTGCCCGGCGTCTCCGCGTCCAGCCACGGCTGCAAAATACCGCAGCTACCGGCAACACCACAAGTAGGAGATTCCCCGCCAACGCACCGTGTGTATAATCCTCTTCTAAACGTGCTCGTACGGCCTAGCGCGTAGAACACTCTCTAGGCAGTGATCGGCAAACTCACTGGCCAACTGAGCCAATGATTCAAATTTCCTTTAAGATCCAAATATTTAAACCTAAGCTATAGAAATAGTTACATCGTTAGTAACTTAACTAGGGATCTCTTAAGCTGGCCTCGGTTAACAATATCTTCACTCCCATCCACACACGTCTTGTGTAATTATTTCATGTATCTCAAAATTCTTTTCTGAATATTCGACGCTACATCTTCTTTCTCTTCACATTGCTCCCCAAAATTAACTCGATAAACTTTGTTCGTATTCGTAAGTCTTAGTTACAGTACGTTGAATAAAACTTGCTATTGTACTTAATAACATTGTTTACTGATAAAATTAAACTCTAAGTTATCCATAAAATTAAATCATGACAATGACTGACAAACACTAATGTCAACAATGGTCTTGCATGTTCTTGAAAAGTTCTGGTAACTCGACCTTGTATATTGTTGTTCTTAATTTTTGGCACGATTCAAAAAATGTTCAAATGTGTGTGAAATCTTATGGGACTTAACTGCTAAGATCATCAGTCCCTAAGCTTACACACTACTGAACCAAATTATCCTAAGGACAAACACACACACACCCATGCCCGAGGGAGGACTCGAACCTCCGCCGGGACCAGCCGCACAGTCCTTGACTGCAGTGCCTGAGACCGCTCGGCTAATCCCGCGCGGCTAGGCACGGTTCCATGTTCTCACAAATAAGATGACGTCTCAGTTTACTCCCTAAAGTTCGTGATTGAAAGTGATTGTTAGCATTGTGTTGTCCTAATCATCATCATTTCATCCCCATCGACGTGCAAGTGGCCGAAGTGGCGTCAAATCGAATGACTTGCACCAGGCGAACGGTCTACCCGACGGAAGGCCCCAGTCACACGTCATTTATTTATTGTTAGCATGAATATGTAGACCTGACCAAGGAAATAAAGGCAAACGCCAGATTTTTCAGCTGAATATGTGTCATAAATATCATTCTAGGTGTTAAAAGTCGACATATCTTCCTTCTCCAGGTCTTCCAAAGCATATCACTTTTGGTGTGAAAGAAGTTCCTCCAGTACTTCTGTACCAGTGTAAGGACGTCAAAACTTTGAGGTCCATAATTTTCTGGTTTGCAAGCCGAGCAATTGCATCTCCAAGTTGCCAGTGTTAATCTGAAACGAAGAAAATTTAATTCTGCTAGAGCAGGTTTAAGGGGTATTTTAAGAAACGCTAGCGTCGCTTTGTTATTTCTTAATTCCTGGAACCTGCTGAGATAAGCTGCCTTCTTATTTCCGAAATAGCAGCTGTCATTGTCAGAATTGTTTTCTTGGGGATATTTCACCGGCTTCCAAAGTGAATCAAAGTTTCTCTTTCAAAATCTGGATCAAAATGAGATGACTTATCTTCGAATGAAATAATTTTTTCTGACATCGAAAAAAATGTTTTTCGTTTCCCTTGAAGATTACGACTAAGGTGATTTAATGAGACATAACGTCTGCAACGATACAGAAGTTTTCGATCCATTGATAGTTCGTTTGTTCTGGATAGTGAACACGTTTCTCAAGGAGTAATGCTTTAATTTCTGTTAATAAGGAAGCGAAACATTTCAAAACGATCCCTCCTAATAACCGACCTGTCTTGCTATGCAAAAGAAGATATGCGTATTCTCTCTCCACTTCAACTAAAAATTCTTTAAACTGGGGAAACCCAAGAACTTCGGCACTGTACGTGCGCTCCTGCGCTTGCTATTTTGTTGAAGAGTCACGCTCAAGGGGCCGAAGGGCGACAAGAGGCTCGTGGCCCTCGGTTTGACGACCACTGGTCTAGGGGAGATTATCTGCACACTATACGAGGGCAGGTGAAAAACTTTCTTTCACGAAAGAAGAACTGTTTTTTGATCTCATAGCGCACTTACACTTCGTCAAAGTCTTCCTCTGTGTCTACGAACTTGTTGAATATTTTTTCAGTCCTTAGGTTCCATCCTTGAAGTGCGTTTAAGAACACAGATATAAGGCTCCCGTAACCAGACGTCTGCGCGAGCAGGAGAAATGGGACCAGCATCCGCAAGGCCCTTTCCACATACACAAGTATTTTAACCGCGTCCGCGGATGTAGAAGTTTTCTATACTACTAGAGGAAACTGGAGAAGTTATAAACTGTAGGGGAAGACAGAGTTTGGAATACACAAACAAATAATTGAGGGTGTAGGATGGAAGTGCTACTCTTAGATGTAAATGTTGATGGAAGAGAGGAATTCGTGACGGGCCGCATCAAACCACACAGATGACTGATGTATATTTTAATACAACATAGCTTGTCATAGTCTCGACACGCACAGTAAGTTACTACTTCGTCGTAACTAATCGTCAAAATTTGCTGCGAATCATTTCTACAGTAATGGGAAGTCAATTTAAGTGTTGTTACAATTTCTCAAATTCAAATGGCTCTGAGCGCTATGGGACTTAACATCTGAGGTCATCAGTCCCCTAGACTTAGAACTATTTAAACCTAACTTACCTAAGGACATCACACACATCCGTGCCCGAGGCAGGATTCGAACCTGTGACCGTAGCAGCAGCGCGGTTCCGGACTGAAGCGCCTGGAACCGCTCGACCACAACGGCTGGCTACAATTTTTCGTTGTTAAGTGTTAATTACACAGGATGCAACTCTCTTCCTTTACAGACTTTGAGGACAGGTTCCTTACACCAAAACAAGGGAAAAAATGTCTAGCAAACATGGGTCGTAAAATGCATTCTTTAAGAGCTATGAACACTTGCCCGTCTTCACTGCTGTGAAACATCTCTTCTATTCAATAAGTGCTCACAGCTCTTAACGTACGCATTTTATAGAGTCCATATTTACTAGGAGTCTTTTGTTGTTTTAATGCAAGAAATCTTTCCTCAAATTCTGTTAAGGAAACTTAGTTAAAACCTGTGTAGATCGTGTATCAGACGCGGGTTAATTCAGTAAATGTTAAACCAAGACAACATACTCAGTGTAGCAAGCGTTGCATTTTGTACGTTCAACGTGTGTAAAAACTACGAGGTCTGCAGTATTTCAGAGTGTTAAGAGAAGATATAAGAAAACATTTTTTCAGGCGAAAGAGGTGACACACGTGCACCATTTCCGCTCTAGAAATCCTTCAAGGATGTGACGTTGGACTTCCACTACCCCAACGTTAACAGCTGTTCTGTCTGCTTGATATGCAAGACATTGACTCTGGAACCTGATTTTCAACACAATTACATCTTGCTGCTAGGAGGGATAAGTTTGCATTACAGCTAGGAGTGTGACATACCTGGATAAATAACTACATTAGGGCCTATTAATTTTTAAGTTACGTCGTGTTTGCATGAAAGTTTTTACTGATTTTTACAGGTTCTTGACGTCTGACGATAATCTAAGCGAGTTAGGTGACATGCATCTCATTTATGCCAGACACGATGCAACAGTCAAGCAGCAAAGTGTCTGTAATCTCAAATAATGTAATCTCAGAGTCTTGATGAGCTTTTTCGTGAAACAGAAACCCCTAGACCAGTCCAACAGCAAACTAATAGACTTCGCAGTGTGTGCGAACTGTTCAGTTTGAGGAAGCTGTGTTAACAGCGAATTGAGGAAAGCCCCATTAACAGCGCACAATCCATACCCAAAGGACTAAATACCACGAACACCCATGTGTGAAACGTTCTTCACGATACAGTTATGCAACCATTCAATTGTTAGAAGGTACAAGACCTATCAGCTGATGACTTTCCCCAGGCTGTAGAATACTGCCAATGGTGTCTACATCAAACTCTACACATTCCATACTTTCAAACGTGCGTTTTGATTACTGAAGAGGCCACCTTCAAAAGGAAGGGATTATTCAATAGCCACAACAGCCATTTCTGAGAGTTGGTAAATCCTAAATCAGCGCGTGTGTTTCACCATTAAAAAAGATTTACCACAGATGTGTGGGCTGGTGCTGTTCACGACCATCTGACTGGGCCACATCTTCTGCCCAACACACTCACTGGACGAAATTACCATTTCTCTCTCCGCGAAGTATTACGGGAAATAATGGAGAAAACCCGCTAGCGCTAGCAGTCAGCCAGTGATTATGGTTCCAGCATGACGGGACCCCAGCACATTATGCCGTACACGTAAGAGAACATTTAGACAATGTTTTCCGCAACTGTTAGATTGGAAGATGTAAGCCAGTACCATGGTCATCACTTCCTACTGACCTCATTTTTATGGACTTTTTGTGGAGGAGACTAAGCGTTCAGCGGAAGATACTGCAAATGAGTTCGTTACCAGTTTGGCCGAGGTCCCATCCATTATTCGTGAGCGTGTTAGACAATCATTAGCCCGTAGATTCCAGCTGTGCATTAATGAAAACGTACGAACTTTTCAGCTACATCTCTAAATCAATATTCATCACGTTACAGTTTGAACACCACCTCTGAAAATCGCTAGCGTCAAAATCTTCGAGGATCTTCAGGACACTGTATTAACCCCAATATAGTGTCATTTTGTCCTAATTGGTAATAACAGTGACTTATAAAATATTAATAACTAATATCAAAAATGGTTCAAATGGCTTTGAGCACTATGGGACTTAACATCTGAGGTCATCAGTCCCCTAGAACTTAGAACTACTTTAACCTAAGGACATCACACACATCCATGCCCGAGGCAGGATTCGAACCTGCGACCGTAGCGGACGCGCGGTTCCAGACTGAAGCGCCTAGAACCGCTCGGCTACCACTGCCGGCAATAACTAATATCGATTACGTTAATGTAAACAGACGTAAATCGACATATTGACACTGTCGTTTAACTTTTCAATGACATTTTTACGGATATTCGCTAAGTAATTATGCGGATATCCGATGATGTATTTGCGGATATCCACATCTGTGTTGATCTCTAGCCATAAGCTATTCGCTGGACTGAAAAAATTTCTCGGCCATGAATTTCTTTTTATGTGAAAATCGACAGAAGGATGCCACATCTGATGATTACTGAGTGTGTGCCAAGAACTCATTCATAGCTTTGTCACTGATGAAACACCTTTGCCGTCAAGAGCCACACAGTTACTTCCTATTACCTTCCAAAAGGTAGTTAATTAGTAAGGGCCCATTTGTATCCTGGGAAACTCTTACACTGATGAAATATTTACATGTAGTTTTGCGGATGTACATAAATTCTGAATTGCAGTTTTCGGCACACTGCCATCATCAGATTCAAGAGGAAATAAAGATTACAGAATATATCGTTAATTTTTTAACTGGATCGTACTATAAGCAGACCGGCTACCAACTCAAAGTCTGCTGAACCGCAAATTTACAGCCTATCAGCGTTAATAACATTTCTTTTGTTGTGCAAGTCTATTTAATTGCTGCCCACATGTAAGACTTGCTGTCTAGGAAAATCTGGACGTAACGTAACTGATCTCTTTTTAGTGCCATGTTACCAGTTTCCTCTCAGTGCGTTGATTCTCTTTCGTTTACGGCGTACAATAACGTTTACTCATCTCATCGAATAGACGTACAAAACCCGTTGGTTCGTTCCAAATCGATGCAAACATTTCTGATAAATTCGTTTTTGCTTCCATTTCAAGTTAGTTTTTGCCCAACATTAAAAGCATGTGTTACTCATCTTACACAATGTTTTCTAATGATTTTTGTGTAGTCGGTGCTGCAGCGCTTCTAAGTACTTGAAAAAGAACTGCATGGCCACTAGTTTTGACGGATTTGACATCATACTGGGTAACAATTAAGAACCGTTCTGGTCATGTACCATTTTGATTAATTCTTTATGTGGAATATACCTCACTCGGTAGTTTTATACATTCATTTCACGTATACGTGTATACCTTCGACCTCCGATCCAGTACAATACTGTAGCGAATTACTGCTGTCCGCAAACCATCTGAAATGTGTAATTATATGGCTAACGGTATTCCAATTATTCCATTTGAATGAAACACACACGAGGTAATTTCATTACTGAGCTGTATAAATAAAACTAATCTGCAGATCACGTAGAAACTCACGTTGCTGCACAAAATTTAAAAAGAAATCGTCCTATTTCCAATCCAGGTCAATAACGTTTCACATTAACCATGTAGAACACTTGTAGTTTGGTGACCGGAATATGAACCAAATGTGAGATGAACCTACTCAGCACACCATATTATTGACTGATTGGTGCTGCAAGCAATCTACTGTGCTTGTTATGTGCTTTCCCATCTTGAAAGCAGTTTGTCTGTCTCTCCTCACAACCACAGCCTTTTTTTTTTCCTGCGACATACGTTTGCGGTAATTAATAGCATTGTAAAAGTCAATGGAGGAGGAAGTAAGAGTGTAGGATGATTACTCGTAAAATGTAAAGTCTCTGCAACAGCAAGGTTGTTAGAGGCGGAGCGCAAGCTAATACTACGAAAGGATGAGGAAGGAAGTCGGTCGCGTCCTTTCAAAGGAACCATGCCGGCATTTGCCTTAAGGGGGACGTTCATGAAATTGACTGAAAATGTCAATTTTCAGTTTATCTTTTATTTATTAGTAGAACTCATGGACAATAAATTTCCAAATCGAATCCGAAGTGCCAGAAAAGTAATAAAACGTGTGACGAGACCGTGCCACGCTCAGTTTTTGAAGCAACATTTCTATACTGCCTCGGCGAACAATGATCCGTGGATTACTTTCCAGCAAACTTGCGTGGGGTACATCTAGAAGGTTGTGAAAGATGCTCTTTGGCTTTAGAGATCTTCTGTGACTCTGTTCCGCCTCTTAGGAACAATAGCAAACCAGTTGCTTTGTTTATAAAAAATCAATTCTTGTTTTGCATTGTGCTATTGACGGAAATTGATGGAAGTGCTCAATTCTTATGTTTAATTATGGGAACATAGGGAGGAGAATGTGGGCTTTAAGATAGGAAATTCCATTCAAGATACCCCGAGAAAAATAAATTTTCAGGGCCTCTCAGAAGCTGAAAAACCAGTTAAAGACCTAATAAAGGAAAGAAGGCAGAAAACAAGAAACCAGAAGATAAGCCTTGAAGGGAAAAAGGACCCTGAATACAAATCTGGGACCTAATGAAGGGATGACACGAGAAAACAACGTTAGGTTCAATTTTAAAACGCATTTCCTGAAAATTATGTTTTTTAATGTTTTTGTACCTTTTTCTCAGAATTTGTGAAGGCTAGAATTATGAAATTTCGCACAGTTATAGTGTAAGCTGAGATAAGGGGCAAAGTTCTTGGAATTTTGCATGAATTTTGTATTATTCCTACAGAATCATAATTATTAAAATTCTTGTGTTTGTTACATTAAAAAAAACTCACGGGTGAAGCTTACTGTACACAAAGAGATTAAACAGAGAAAACTTTGTAGAAATCTCTCGAATAGTTTCTGAGAAAAAGGTACATATATTATTTTCTGAAAATAAAGTTTTTAAATCCCACAAAACCCAAAGAACTTAACAGCAACTGTCTTGATTTTATTTAAGGCATGGTACAAAATTTCATTGCCGTATCTTCAAAATTGTGGATTTGGAGCATCTTTAAAATAGTGTATGTTTCTCGTGAATGTCCCTCCTTGAGTGAGTTACGGACTCACGAAAAATCTAAATATGGATGGCCGAAAGAGGATCTGTGCCGCTGTCTTTCCGTATGCTTCCGTATGCGAATCCACTGTGCGAACCACTGTGCTATCTTGCTCAGATAGTAGGGGAAGATCATAGTCACACTCCATTTCTAAAAGATATTTTTGAAGCTGAAACCGATTTCTAAGATACACAGACTTCTCAAATAATATGCTATTGGTTTCCAGGTAGTATGCCACTGACTTGCATCTCTCTAAAGTGATACTTCGAAAATATTCCACTTCTTTGTTACGCCGTTCCTTGATCTATTCGTGTATATTGATCAGAATATATCTACAACTTCATTGTAAGTTTTCCCTTTCGAGTAAAATCAAGCGTCGGATAGCGTTCTCTTTTCTCTTGAAGCTTCGACACTAAATGATTTAAATCAATAAGGCAGTGTAGGCTGCAGAATATAAGATTCCTTAGGGACACAGTACGATGTGGTTGGAAGCGTGTTGCTGCGGTATTTTCGTTGAATCTCTACGATTGACATACTTCCAAACGCACACAAATACTTGAAAGTTTATAATTATAACCTCATCTGATACCTTGCTTTAACTGTCAGCCACAGATGGCGAATTGGCGTTTTGGTGAATATTTACAAGCACCTTTAGTCTTTCTGTGTACTGGCGAAAGGTCCCCGTGCTGTGTAATATTTCCCGTGGGTCGTTTTAGAAAATCGTAGAGTCGTAGAAACAAAGTTAAATACGACAGGCAATATGCATTAACGTCAACTGTTTGTTTGACAGGCAAATATTTTGAAGTATTTAGTGCCTAGTATTGTGAGTCGTATTATCTTTCGAATATGGAAATGGGGCAGCAAACATTACACACCTCGCCGTCATATTTGCGTTGAAGCGTGCTGTTTGGCGATGACTGCCACGTATTTGCGAAATGTGGCGTAAGGCCATGGCGTGACGTGCCGTTTCACGTAACTGACCCGAATGGTGAGTAAATTTGCAGCAAAAAATTATTGTATGCCGGCGGCTTGACGTGCCTTGTTTCATTCGTTTCTAAGCGGAAGTATCGGCGACAGTTTGAAAGATTCGGTGTATTCAAAACAGCGCCATTCTAATAACACTGAAAGTATCTTACTGCATCGATAAGGTGAGCTAGGTTATTATGAAATTGTTTCAAATGATTTCGTATAGTTAAAAATTGAAGGAAAATGATCAGAACGGTATGCTTTATTCGCCTTTCTGTTCGTCCGGCTCGGTGCTCATTTAAGGACAAACAGCCGTGGGTTTTGCAACAGACGTTATTCAGGTAGTTTGCTTGTGGTGAAACTAAATTACAGTTGTAATATCTACGGACTTGCAGCAACGTTAGTCAGGGATAGTGTTTATTTGGGAATCGTTTACAAAAGATGGCTATCAATGTCAGTAAGTGGAGCAAAAAAAGTGTATAGCTGTTGTGTTACGTAATGCAAACGAAACTATTTCTTTACAGAGAGAAACCTTCAGGTCTATAATAACGCAAAAATTAGTCCGCGGAACGTAGTTCTCCAAGCCTCTTAAGTGACGCTGAATATGACAGAGGATATTTTGTTTCAATAAAGTGACAAGTGTAACCTGTTTGCAATACTGTCTCTCTGGTCAAAATCAGAAATTTCAGCAGAAGTTGAAATTTATAGCCCCTTTAAAAAATCCCGTCAAATTATTCATGCCGCCAAATTATTGTTCACAGTCTTATTTGTAAATCAGTATTAAGTGGACACTGTGTATGTTGCTGCTACGATATTAGTTGGGAAACAGCTCTTCTCTTCCCTACTCTACTCTTCTCTTCTCTTTACTGTCCCTTTCTTATCGTAAGAAAATGACGCAGAGCCATAGTAATATATTTACAGTTTCAACTACTTGATGATATTGTTGAGATAGGCCTGTGGCAGGAACGTCAAGCAGAACTGATCCTTCAGTTTCATCCAATTTGAGAAGATATTCGTCCCATATATATGAAAAAGAAAAGGCCAAGACGGTAAGCCTGTGACATGAAGTGGAATGCTCAGCCTTACCTAGCAGTCAGATGATTAATCCACTGATTCCACGTTATTCACTGATGGGTAGAAAGCTACACCTGCGGCTCAAAGTACCAAGACGGCAAACGCTGTCCAGGCGTTAGCGGGCAGATCCTATGCGGTCACTGGCGCGGAACGTTTTAGAAAGCAGGACGGCACTCGCTGCGGTGAATAGTCGCACGTGCTGCATAATTAACGTATAAAACGACCATTAAAACGTTCATTACCGGTTGTCCTCTACAGGTGACCAACTAAGGACTTATACTTGGGACACTGACCTTTTCATGTAAGAAGCTGTACCGTTATCGTGAAACATTTTTCTGAGGGAAAGAAGAAATGCTGCCAAAACACTGCACCAAGTATTCAGGATCAAAACCTTTAGCAGAAAGTGTGTGTGAGGGGGGCGGGGGAGTTTCAGTTGACGCTAAAACTGTGTAGTGGCTATATCTCACAATTAATAATTCAGCAGTTAACCAATCTGTTTGACACAGAATACAGATGGAGGACAAAAATATGGAAACACAAAAACACAACATATAACTGTGCTTAACACGGTGCAGGAAAACCTTTGGAGGTCAAACAATCTTACAATCGTCTCAGAATGGGTAAGTACAGGTAGTTTACAGTTTTAAAGGGAAGCAGATGGGTTCAAAAGGCTCTAAGCTTTATGGGGCTTAACTGCTGAGGTCATCAGTCCCCTAGAACTTAGAACTACTTAAACCTAACTAACCTAAGGACATCACACACATCTATGCCCGAGGCAGGATTCGAACCTGCGACCGTAGCAGCAGCGCGGTTCCAGACTGAAGCGCCTAGAACCGCTCGGTCACAGGGGCCCGCGAAACGGACTCTTATACCATTCTTCCTGCAAAACACTGGCAAGTTCAGGTGACAATGACGGCAGTGGATAGCTCCCTTCCCTCCAAAGTAGACCACAAAGGTTCAATGACATTGAGCTCTCGTTACTGTGGTAACCAGGCGAGATGCGACAATTCATCGTCATGCTCTCAAAACCAGTCCTGGATGAAGCGAGCCGTGTTACCATGGCCCTATCGTATGGAACACAGGATCGCAATTGGTGAACAGACATTTTTCCGTGAGATGGACCTGATCACCCAATATGGTCACATAATCCTTGCAGAGCATCCATTGGGCTAATGCAGTACCACTACATGGCTGCCCAAATCACCATCGAACCCCCGCCATGCTTCACTCTTCAGACGTAAACTAAGACAGAATTTGAAAACATTGTGAAACAAACACTAGTCCAGCCAAATGACTTCTCCCATTGCTCCATAGTCCAGGTATTAGACTTCGGCACTACGTTTCCGTGTTACAGGCATTTACACCACTGATGACTGGCTTTAGAATTCCAGTTCGCCCTGCAGAGTGGGACATTGAGTTCTGCAGTGGCTTTGGCAGCTGTCGTCTTTTTATTTTTCGTCACAATCTTCTTTAGTGACCGTCTGTCACGATCCCGCAACACACATTTTAATCTGCGTTGTGCCTCAGCCGATGATGTTTTCCCCGCTTTTTTTCTGCATGCGGCACAGATCTTCAATGCGATGCCTCGTAAAACACCAAAGACATCATATACCTTGGTTAGGGAAACACTCATCATATGAGTGCCAACAGTTTTCCCACTTCTGAATTCTCTTAGCTCCGACATAATGCACTCACAACTACACAAAACACTGTTGTGACGACATCTGACACTTGCCACGTATTGAGGACCCTGCACTGGTGCCGTTAGTGGTCAACACAACGGCCCCACCTGCAGCCCTCGCTAGCATCTGCATTTATGTCCAAGCATGCATTTCTGGCGGTGTTTCTTTATTTTGTCTAATCCCTCTAGCTTCTTACCTTCCGTAGGCACAGTTTGACAATGACTACAGAATTAGGTAAGCTTTGTTTTACCTTATTTTGACATAAAACTAACGTTGTCAAGAAAATAATTAAGGTAACCGACCTACTGGACTTTGTACCAGATGACTGTTATATATACACAGTGCTTTTATTTATGAAAAAAATTTGCATCACGTAGTAAGAGGCTGATATGACTGAAGTGTAATCGCACGGTGTGTGATGTTGCTCCAAGAACTGATATTACTGTTTGCTTTGTCAATTAGTTCTCACTATGAGCACAGACTTTATGAGTTGTAAGTAGGCTGTTTAGGTTTTTATATTGGTAACGCCACGAAGCGCTCTGTATGAAAAACACTGACTGTGCTGTGTGCAGTCTGTGGCTGGTTTGCATTGTTGGAATTTGCTATTGTAGTGTTGGGCAGTTGGCTGTTAACAGCACGTCGCGTTGTGCAGTTGGAGATGAGCCGCCAGCAGTGGTGGATGTGGGGAGAGAGATGGCGGAGTTTTGAGAGCGGATGATCTGGACGTGTGTTCATCAGAGACAGTAAATTTGTAAGACTGGATGTCATGAACTGATATATATATTATGACTTTTGAACACTATTAAGGTAAATACATTGCTTGTTCTATATCAAAATCTTTCATTTGCTAAGTATGCCTATCAGTAGTTAATGCCTTCAGAAGTTAGAATCTTTCATTTAGCTGGCAGTATTGGCACTCGCTGTATTGCAGTAGTTCGAGTAACGACGATTTTTGTGAGGTAAGTGATTCATGAAAGGTATAGGTTATTGTTAGTCAGGGCCATTCTTTTGTAGGGATTATTGAAAGTCAGACTGCGTTGTGCTAAAGATATTGTGTGTCAGTTTATTGATAATCTGAATAAGCAAAGAGAGAAATGTCTGTGCACATTCAGTTTTGCTCAGCTGTTTGAAAATCAGATAGCGTAAGGGGTTTATCAGCACAATCATCCATAAATTTTTCTAAGGGGAGGTTACAGAGTATTTACTAGACGTACATTGCTCGCTTGGAAGAGTTAAAAAACGTTTTTTAGAAATATAATGAAAAACTGAGTGGATTTTAAGAATTTCACAAAAGGTTTCAGGTGAAAAACGGGTCTACAGAACGGAAAGTCCAAGTGAGAAGTGGCAAAACAACTAAATAAGCAAAGCTGCTCCCATTATAAAGAAATACACGTACCATAACCAGTGAAGCAAGCGTATGTCAAGACACCTCTCTCTACTGTCAAAGTACTCTGAGAACGGCACAACAGTTACAGGAAGTGCCTTATATGGCGGTTTCCTGGAAAATAATTCAGTGTCTAGGACAAACTACCGCCCAAGAAGGCAGGCACGTGAGCAGGGACTAGGAAAGCCAGTAAAAAACCAGGTCTAAGACATGTATTCAGAATTCCACAAACGCTATGTGTAGAAGTACACTCCCGTATAAAGTGCAGTCCAATGAAAACGAGAAAAATGGAAAAAAAGTTAAGTAAACTGTTTTCAACTGTATTTCAAAGTAGTCGCCATACCTGTTAATACATTTATCCCGCTGTGAGACAAGACTGTCATCTCCTTTGTGCAATATGGTTGCGGTTGCCTACGAAACCACGATTGTACCCAGGTGCGCACCAGCATCTTTCTTCAGGGCGCCAAAATTATGGAAATCGCATGGGGAGAGGTCGGGACTATGTGGACGATTCATAGTAGCAAGCTTGGGTGAATCTTACGGGTTGCAGAAGGTAAGTTGGCATCTGTATCTTCTGAACAATTAATTATAAACCAAGATCCGTTATCCGTTACTCTGGTAATCAGCATTTTCAGTCTTGGTGTGGGAAAGCTTGTAACAACATGGGGGCTGGACACCATCTTGCCAAGGTTGTTTCGACTACTATGCACAAGTTTCGCTGGGAAGCCCTTGCACACCCTCCACTAAGTGCCCGTTTCTCCTCAAGTGATTTCCTTATTCTTAGAGCCCTGAAGAGAGGCACTGGTGGGCATCGATTTGTTCCTGATGGAAAGGGGCACGCCTGGATACAATCATGGTTCCGTAGGTAACGGCAAACGTTTTTCGGTGAATGCACTGACCATCTTGTCTCACAATTCGACAAATGTATAAACAGTTACGGCTATTAATTTTGTAATAATAAACAGTTCATTTACTTTTTCCGCCTGCCTCGTTTTCATTTGACTGCCCCTAATATTTCACTAATTACACTATCTGTGAACAACCCCTCTTGCACTGCTCTATCAGTTCCCCACGTGGGTCGCTCATTTCATGAAAACTTGTGTGCAAATCTCTGGGCCGGAATTCCATGTGGTGGACCTAACCGCCGTGAATGGGCGCCGGTTCATCACGTGCTCGATTACCGGCTGCCACGAGCGCAGCAGACAGTAAAGCGGCGGTGGTTCATAAGCCGGCGCGGCGGGGCCGTGTTGACCTCTGAACCGCAGTAAAAGCTTTCCCCCGCCCGCCGCCGCCAAATGTTTTGTTTGACAACAGCTCGCCAGGCCGCAGGCGGGCTTCCACAGCCTGCTCCTCTGTTATTGCCCTGCAAACAGCTTTCTCCTTTGCGCTTCGCCTCACAGTTCTTTAATGTTTTACAGATCGACCCACCATTAGAGTTAGATGTTTCCCTAAAAGTAACACACAAATATCAAATGTGTAACAGAATATCTTAAGAACGTATAGGTACCAGTGTTATTTTGGTGACTGTGGGGGGGGGGGGGGGGGGGGGGAAGAATATTTGGTTTCACTTTTGAGGTGTCTTAATCAATTGCCGTTTCACAGCTAATCGAACAGGACTTTGGGATATGAGTGGTTGGAACTCAAAGTGCTGAAGTTTATTGAAAACTAGCTGAGGACTTGGCGCTGCCCCGGTAGGTATTTATTTATTTATTCCAAACTTCAATTAGTCCATGTCCACCTTCGCCCTCTCTCTGTTTATCTCCTCCTACCCCATTTCTCTGCCCATCTCCTCCTCTTCCCTTTCTCTGATCATTTGCACCTCTCCCTTTCTCTGTCCGTCTCATCCTACCTCCTCTGTCTGTTCATCACCTCATCCCGCCTATCTCTGTATATTGGTTTACTCTTTTAGCAAAGTACGCCCTCGAAATTTTAACATAAGACCATACCGTGATTGACAACGCCTCTCTAGCAGCTCCCGCCACTGGAATTGGCTGAACATCTCCATGAGACTTTCGCGGCTGTTAAATGAACCTGTAACGAAACGTGTTGCTCTTCTTTCGATCTTCTCTATTTCCTCTATCAATCCTGTCTGGCCACTGTGCAACAACAGTGGCTCATTTCAGAAGGTAGCACTTGGTGCTTCTTTCCTGTAGGCATAGTTCTACTGCAGAATGCATAACAGGTATGAGCGAAGTGTTGCAGCTACTGCATGTGTATTCCAAAGATAAAATATGCGGGACAGTATGATTCTTGTGAAGAAACATCTAAATAGCACGGAAATTCATCGTGAAAATCTGACGGTAAGTGGAGAAAGTGTAATGTGGCGACCAGCCGTAGTGAAATGGTGCCAATAATATGACCAGGGCCGCACAGACGTGGGTGACGCTGATCGGGAGGGATGGCCAACCACATCGACCACAGACGACAGTATCCAGGCCATCGAGGGAGAACACCAGGCTGCGGGCCGATGAGGAAGATATTTTCCAACAATGAGGTCTTCTAGCAAGGGGTTCTCGAATGGTTCCATGACAAAAGAGCGGACTTCTACCGTCGGGGAATTGAACGACTTGTAGAACGTACTGACCGTTGTTAGCAGACACTGGGCGACCTTGTAGTAAAATAGCGTCATGTCTCTGTGTCACTTTCAAGTGTAGATCAACACTGAATAAAAGTTATTTCCCCCGCCAAAATAACGTGCAACTTATTTTTTTGAAATCCCTTCGCACTTTCAACTTGTTTGACATCAATTTAAGCGTCTCACTGATTTCACCATTGTCAGTATATGTGATACATCGAAATAACAAAATATCACTTCAGAGTAGATGAATGAAAATGGAAAATCGTGAAAGAAGAGTTATCGTAAATCAGACACACATTATGATGATAATGAAGATACTGAAACCCTTTAAGTGATGTCAAATTACGTGGGCGAGTCAAATGAAAACCTTAAATATTTTTTAAATATTATTTATTGTGCAGAAGTGGTACAAAGCTGCATCACTTTTCAGCATAATCTCCCCCACGCTCAATGCAGGTCCTCCAGCGCTTACAAAGTTCATAAATTCCTTTAGAAAAAAATTATTTTCGTAGTCCGCGCATCCACTCATGCACTGCGTGACGTACCTCTTCATCAGAACGGAAATTCTTTCCTCCCACTGCGTCTTTGAATGGTCCAAACATATGTAAATCACTTAGGGCAAGGTCTGGTGAGTATGGGGGATGAGGAAGACACTCAAAATGCAGGTCTGTGATTGTTGCAACTGTTGCACGGGCAGTGTGGGGCCTTGTATTGTCATGTTGCAAAAGGACACCTGCTGACAGCAATCCACGTCGCTTTCATTTGATTGCAGGCCGCAGACGATTTTTTAGGAGATTGTGTATGATGCACTGGTAACAGTGGTCCCTCTAGGCATGAAATGCTCCAAAATGACGCCTTTTTCGTCCGAAAAGAGAGTCAGCATAACCTTCCCCGCTGATGATTCTGTTCGAAACTTCTTTGGTTTTGGTGACGAGGAATGGCGTCATTCCTTGCCCGCTCTCTTCGTTTCCGGTTGGTGGAAGCGAACCCAGGTTTCGTCCCCAGTAACGATTCTTGCAAGGAAGCCATCACCTTCTCTTTCAAAGCGCCGAGAAAGTTCTTTACAAGCATCAACACGTCGTTCTCTCATTTCTGGAGTCAGCTGCCGTGGTTCAAATGGCTCTGACCACTATACATCTGTGGTCATCAGTCCCCTAGAACTTAGAACTACTTAAACCTAACTAACCTAAGAACATCACACACATCCATGCCCGAGGCAGGATTCGAACCTGCGACCGTAGCAGTCGCGCGGTTCCGGACTGAGCGCCTAGAACCGCTAGACCACCGCAGCTGCCGTGGTACCCATCTTGCAGACACTTTGTGAAACTGGAGCACATCATGCACAATGTGGTGTGCTGGCCTATGAGTAATCTGTTAACATGCTGCAATGTCATTCAGTGTCACTCGGCGGTTTTCCATCACTATGTCTTCAACTGCTGCAATGTCCTGTGGAGTCACAACTCGTGCCTGACCTGGACGAGGAGCATCTTCCACTGAAGTCACACCATTTGCGAACTTCCTACTCCATTCGTAGACTTACTACTGTGACAAACATGCATCACCGTACTGACCCTTCATTCGTCGATGAATTTCAATAGGTTTCACACCTTCACTAAGCAAAAACCTAATAACAGAACCCTGTTCTTCCCTGGTGCAAGTCGCAAGTGGGGCGGCCATCTTTATACTGATACTGCGACGGTTTGTGTGCATCTGCACTATGCTGCCACCTACAGGCCATTCTGCACGCTGTTTGTAGCACGCTTACCAACTTACAGGATAACGGCGCGAAGTTTCGATTTGTTATTACAAATTTAAAGTTTTCATTTGACTCACCCTCGTATGTTATCAAGGGTTTTCTTTATTTATTTATATGGGAGAACGTCAGTCTCACAATTTTCTGCTAGTTGCTTCTGCTGCATTTTTGCATGTATACAATGAATTTAAAACAATGACGAGTGATCTGTATAAAATACTTTTGGACGCAGAAGAGCGTTACATCGGTATTTCTGCTGCTACCTCGGTATCTGAAACACACGTGAGATGCCTTCACACTTACGAAACTGTTGCAACTGACCTACAGAGCGTGATGGAGGATTCCTTAAAAATTCCTTTCTATTATACTATACAACTGCAAGCAGCCAACGTCCTGTGGTTTTCCGTCTCACGCAAACAGAAGGACCTCGGGGCGCCAAGCGGTGGAACGGTCTTCCGCAGCAGACAGTGGTCGCTGCTGGCGGCCCCGCCGATCCGCGGTAGCTGCAGAAGCGGCGTTCTTCCAAGAGAGCCGTGCCGGCACATTGCTTCACACGAAAGCCATCACGAGAAGGCAAACTTGGGCAGCGTCGAGTACGTGCACAGCAGAAGCGCAAACAGCCGCCTCTCAGCTGCGCACACTGCTCGCGGCGGGCCATGGCCGTTGCCCGCTGTCAAAACTTGCCACTGTGCTCGCTGCCCGACGCCGGCAAACACACTCCTCCTCCACGTTTAAATGTACATGACGTCACGCCTTGCGGAACTCGACCCAGACTCTCGCGGAGATGTCAGCGCAGTTTCCGTGACGTACTGACATCCTTGACTTCTTATTTCAACAGTTAAATATTACTTTTATACCGCAATGCCACTTCGGCTTTCTCTTGCTCTTATTTCCGTTTGTGAGTATAAGATGGCCGCCGGCCTTCTAAAACCGTGGGACAGGACGTCACTCTTCGCTGCAACTTGATAGACGACGGATGTGACGCAGGAGCTAGACGACGGATGTGACGCAGGAGCTACATAACACGCGACGGCGATACGCTCGTCGCAGAGGCATTGCTGAGGCACAAAGTAAACGTAGCAAGCCAACACCCAGTGAGACCCAGAGCTAAGCTTACGCCCAACACGACGTTCGCAGACCGAATGACGCTCCGTGCTGTGACGCAGTGCTTTTAAAGACAAGGCCCTTCCGGGCAGCGCCCAAGCGCCTATCAAGCTGAAGTTGCTTGCGCAACCGGAAGTTTTGAGTTTAGCCGGCCGGGCTACATAACACATGTTCCATGGAAGAGTGATGGTACTTATGGACGAGTAACTAGGCCATATTTATGATAAAATTTCAGTTAGTATATGATAAAATTAGCCAGACACCTCCGTGTAATACAAAACTATCATTAGATATCATGAGAGGCGGACCAGACAGTATAAAAAGGAGACAGGGAGTATTGTGTTGTCAGTACAGGAACAGTAACAGCAGAATGGATCGGTCAATATAGCTCAGTGACGTCGAACGTGGTCTAGTCATTTGATGTAACCTTGGCAGCAAATCCGTCTGAGTGACTTCAACCCTTCTAAAGCTGCCCACGTCGACTATTGGTGATGTGACCGTGAAGTGAAGTGAAAACCCGACGGAACAACGACAGCTAAACCAAGACCATGCAGAGCTCGTGTACTGACGAACAGGGACTGCCGAGCATTGCGGAGTAGTTCCAAATTTCTATCATACTTTAGATAGCTTAACGACTGTGCATCGAGAGTTCAAAAGAATGGCGTACAGTGGTCTAGCAGCTTGTCATAAGCCACACATTTCTGTAGTCAACGCTAAGTAAAGCTTGAGTTGGAGTCAAGACTGACGCCACTGGACAGAGGATGATCAGAAAGGAATGGTTTGAAGCAATTAGCCGAGGTATACCCTGTGACAGCCCAGAGGAGGGGTTTGGATTTGGCGAATACCTGGAGAACTTTACCTACTATCATGTGTAGTGCCAATAGCGAAATGCAGAAGTGATGTTACGATGTGGTGGTGTTTTCGATGTTAGCAAGTGGTCCCCTTATCGCTCTTGAGAAGGCGATAAATGCGGAAGGATATGAACACATTTTACAAAGTTACAAACTGCATACAGTAGAGGAACAGTTTAGAGACGATGATTGACTGCATCAGCATGACAACATACACCGTCAAAAAACAGCATCTGTGAAGCAATGGTGGACAATAACATTTCTGAATGGACTAACATTCTCCCACAAACATTCAGACACCTTCCTGCAAGTGTCTCCAGCACAGTCGTCAGGACGAGAGCAGTATATTTTGTTTCTAAGCGTAGCATGTACAAATGTGAATATCTTAGGATAACGCTATCCGGAAACTTTCGTTGGTGTTATACGTCCCTAAAACTAATCAAAATGTATTTCATTCACTGACAACCAACATTTTATTGTGCCTCACATCATAATTACACGTCAACTGCTGTACAGCTTCACTGTTCGGACTTGTATATGAAGGTCATCGGAAATTTCTTTCATTCTTTTTTTAGGTGATAAAGCCTAGTAGTGATCCTTCAGTTTAATAGTTAATTTGTTCATGTTATATTCCAGCATGACCACTTGCCTTATAAGGGGCCAAAATTAATTTACACGCTGGTACGCTGTGGAGCAGTGAGCGAAGGAAATAAAGGAACTCAGATTGTGAAGGAGAATAACTGTTACAATCACACAGAAATGGTTCAAATGGCTCTGAGCACTATGGGACTTAACTTCTGAGGTCATCAGTCCCCTAGAACTTAGAACTACTTAAACCTAACTAACCTAAGGACATCACACACATCCATGCCCGAGGCAGGATTCGAAACTGCGACCGTAGCGGTCACGCGGTTCCGGACTGAAGCCCCTAGGAGCGCTCGGCCACCGCGGCCGGCGAGGAAGTAGTTTTGTGAGATCCTGTAAGCTGCGCAGTGTAACGTGAGGCTTTGTGTTGTCTTGGAGAAGAAGCAGTTCGTTTACATTTTTGTGGCGAGACACACATTGAAGATGTTTCTTTAGTTTCTTGAAGACAGCACAATATACCTCAGAGTTGATCGTTGCATTATGAGAGAGAGAGAGAGAATGTGGAACAGAACAGAATAACCCTTTGAGAACCCGAGACCGTCGGCATGACTTTACCGGTTGAAGGTGTGGCTTTGAAATTTTTCTTCGGAGAAGAGGTGGTATGGCACCACTCCATGCATTGCCGTTACGTTTCCGATTCGAAGTGATGAACTCAGGTTTCACCGCTTGTGACGATATTCGACAAAAAATTGTCACGGTCAGCCTCGCAACGTGCAAGCAGTGCCGCACATTTGGTCATTCGTTGCTCTTTATGGTATTCCGTGAGGTGGCGAAGAACCCGCGGGCACCTTCGAGTGCCCTAACTGCTGGAGAAGTGTGTCAGCACTACCAGCAGAGACGTCCAATTGAGCTGCGAGGTGTTTGCGATCTGTCGGCCACCTCGAATGAGAGTATCCGCACGTTCCAACATTGTAGGAATCATAGCTGTGTGAGTCGAGCGGCACGCGGGACACCGGACAGGTCTGCGCGACCTTGTTGCGATGATGACGGACGCCTCGCCCAACGGCTCACCGTGCTTTTGTTCACTGCCAGGTCTCAGTAGACATTCTGCAAGTGCCTACAAATATCTGAGGTGCTCTGCTTTTCCGCCAAAAGAAACCCAGTGACAGCTCTCTTCTTGGAACACACCTACGTTACAGAAAAGTATAGTGCGTTACTTATTGAAACGCTCTCGTGTGTAGTATCTGAAGCATGTAATCACTACGATTCATGAGATTTTCTTTTCAGTCAATCCTCAGGGCACTGAATTCAGCAACGTTCTCCACTTAAGACTGTGGAATGCTACCAAACTGTCCGCAGCTTCCCCGAGGTGATGCTCGCGGCTTGGACGGGTGTGTCTACGCCTGCAGCCGCCTGGGACGCCGGTGTTGCGCGCTGCACGCCGGTGTTGACACACGCGACGCTTATCGGGCGCAGCCTCGGAGGCGGCCCGTTGCCGTGTGTATTCGTTTATGTAACACTAATGGTCGGTCTCCTCATTCATTTCGGTAGCACTCAGAGCCCTTCGATAACGTGGTATTTGTCGGCTATTATCACGGCAGCCTATAAAGAGACTATCTGTGTACTCCCAGAGTAAGGGCGGATCGACAAACGCAGCGTGTATGTGTGTTTTAGATTGTAGTTGAGCTTCCTGAGTGGTTATGTACATGGTGGGAGTAGTTCTTCACCTCACACTGGAGTGTTCGCGGCTCCGCCAATATTGCTGAAAACTCAGCACAACATAAGGCACCCAAGGTGGGAACATTATGTTCTCTCTCAAACGTTGTGTTACCGGTTGAATCTGTCTATTTCGTCCGCAACTGTTGGTCTAGTTTAGCCAGCACGGCAGTCCATAGTGTTCGGTCAGAGGACTGGACTCCATAAATTAAAAAAAAATAAGAAAAAAAAGAAAAAAAGGAAAGAAAAAACTGAGTGAAGTTCTCATCGTTAAAATTTGGAAGGACTACTATCGAATAAACGACGAAAGACGAAGGAATGCATTGAAAGAAAGAAAAAATGCGATTATATTTGTTGCCTGCTGATGTTCCAGATTCGATTCCCGGTCGCTTCGGGGATTTCATCCGTTCGGAGACAAGGCATTGTGTTGTCCTGATCATCATTTCATCATCACCGAAGTGCAAGCCGCCGAAATGGCGTCGAATAAAACGACTTTTAATAGGCGGCCGAACAATGCCAGGCAGGGCTTCATGGCTAATAATGCCATACGATCATATGACTTCATTTCTGTCTTACATCACGTAACGCTCCAAGCCCAGCCCTCCACTTTAAGTCTTAGATAGCGGCATATGAAGTTACGTCCTCGTTAGGAGCTCCAAAACGGGATTGCCAAAAGCACTGTGACAAACTTCGCAAGTGTTAGTCTTCCGGTAACGTAAAGCCGGAATAAGGCTGGACTATCAACCTATAGCGAATAACATGTCATAAACATAGGTTTATTGGCTTTCAGGCTCAGAATCAATTAAAATGAAATCATTTTGGGTGGTCGGCCGTGTCACCATAAAACTCTTAAAACAACTACACAGTCGATATTTAGTCGTCCTGAAGAGTCCTACTACAAAGACAGTTGAAACGCCGGTAGTACAGTTAACTTAGTATTGTATATTTACGTCATTTAACGCCCAAAATTATTTTATTCACACGTCATGAACAGTTTGTGGTATTCCGAGTGTACAGTTTATGCACGAATTGGCTCATCTTGATCGTCTTGGTAGTCTGACGTATTTGTAGTGCGTCACTAAATACCAAAACAGAAGAGGCACGGCGTTTAAATCTTGCATCTCTCTTGTAAGTATGGAACAAGTAACATATTTTGTAATAGTCACAATTACTTGTTCAATTTTCTAATATCGTGAAACTACAAACGAGTTGCGGAGTCTCACGACATAATTGCTGGAAAGAACAAGAAAACTAAAAACCGTAACTAAACGGTGACCGTGAGAGCACACGACGGAAATAATGAATGGCAGCATTCTTTCGTATCAATATGAGGCTGTTTCTTCTCGTATTTAAAGAATTAGTTCCTGAATGGTATGCCCTGAGCTATAAACTATCATGCACACCAAAACTGTGTTTTGGAGATTTCAATCAACAACTGAAAACAGAAAAGCCCGGAGCATGGAGAATCTATTCCGCAAATAAATAGCTTATGAAAAGTCTTACAGACATTCTACTCGAAGTATCTTGGCCGTAGGTATACTGATGGGCTCATTTTAGTATTACGCTTTCTGTGCTCCGATGTAAGCATTTAGCTCATAGCAAAAGTTTCCGAGGGACTTGGGAACAGATTTATTTTGAAAATGTATTTGATTTAGGAAGAAACTGGAAGAAGAGAAATTATAGTCATAAGCGTCGTTAGGGATGGAAAACAAGCTCGAATTTGAGAAAGAATAAGGCAAGAAACTGAACGTCCCCTTCCCAAGGAGCCAACCCCGCATTTGTTTTAAGCTGTTAAATTTGTCGTAAGCGATTTAGGGACACTAAGGAAAACCGGAATCAAGATGCTCAGACGGAGATTTAAACCACCGTCGTCTAGATAATGAGTCTATTGCCTTAGCACTTACGTCACCTCGCTCAGTGAAGAAATTAGAGTAGAAGCAGAAGGAATTGAAAATTTAACTAAAAGCCTGCCAATAGGATGCGGGGACTCATGCACATTGAAGCAAGATCTATGATAGCGTAGAGAATCACGAAAGTGAACAACATGAGTTCTGAGAGCCTAGTGGTGTAGCAGCACAATTCAACCTTGAGCAGTAGTAGTGGAAGCGAGAACCGGTGCAAAATGACGTCACAGCCGCACAACAAATAAAACGTGTCCATTATCCGGATAATGTCAAATCGATTAAAAAAAATTTCTTCTTAATTCAATTTGACTTACGCCGTCCCAGCCATCTAGACATGTAAAAACACTTCACAGAATCGATAAGATGCGTCCACCGCTCGCATACTTCCACAGTGTGGAAACGTGTTTACCGGCTTGGGTGGTCGCATTTACGCTGATTTCAAAATAGCGTGACATATCGTTCAACTAATCATTTTGACCGGCTCGCATCTCAATGATCTCGTTATACGGAAACCATCGACGGCTGCGGCGCAGACTAGATATTCAGGCCAAATAACCAGGCAGCGTGTCCCAAAATGGAAAGCAATACCGTGAGGGAAATTTTAATTGGACGCGCCGCCGGGCGGCAACCGTACAACTGCGTTCAAGTGTCTCATTTAGTGGCACGACGCAGCTGCTCGAGATAATCGCGGTCGGTCGGACAAGCTCTCTTGACACTGGTTTCCCCTTAGCCTGTCAGCTTAACTCCTAGGAAAAGGAAATCATGTTAACAAGTATGTGACGGAAATCATAAATTTGAAACGGCCAACTCTGAGCCACATGGCTTCGCGTAATGGGCCAATAAATTAAACGTCCGTGATGAGGATACAAATTGGAAGTCGGACTAAGTATCTGAAAAGTGGCGTGTGGCTCCTTGTTCTCATACTTTGAGGAATATACAACAAGAACATCGTAAAAAAAGTACAAAATTAATTTCTTCTGCATTTTATTGTCCCTTTAGCAGGTTTTTTAAATTACTGTCGACAGGCAACTCCAATTCGCATTCATGTTTGCCCTCGTAAGATGCACGCTGAGGACTGCAGCTGCACTGAAAATTGGCGCAATACTCACACAAAGCCGTAATCAAAAATGCTTAACGAAGTTTTTCGCGCTGAATTACGTCCACTTACGAAATTATTTACATCTGTTTTGTTCGCATCTTAAAAATAACTAGTTTCGAATTTACTTTTATTGCCCTAAGGACTCGAAACGTGAAGCAAATAAGAGTGGTGCAGCGATTAAGGGACTAGACGAGTATTGTGGAAGTTCGTGTTTGAAATCCCCGCCTCGACATCGTCACTGCAATTGTTCCTGGTTTCAGGAGAACAGCAGAACGTTTTCTTTGATAATGTCGAAGTTGAGTGTTTCCTGCATTAATTTCCAAACGAGATTTCGCACTGCCTCTTTTATTAGCTTAAAAGATGCTTCGAACCCTCTAAAATACTAGTCAAAAATCTAGTCCCTGAAAAAATTGTTGTATGGAATTCCGAGCTCCTCCTCAAGCGTCTAGCATGACCCGAATCGGCCTACGTGCGCCAACTCGATAACCCCTGTGGTGTCTGGGTATAATTAGAAGTATTTCAACACAATAATAGGTTAACTTGGCCTCATCCAGCGTCAGGATGTACAAGAGAAAAACAATTCTTTCGCTTCAAATCTTGATTTTTATGTGTGGTATTGACTTTTGATAGTTTATTTGTGATCTTATAGTATACGGTTTTGTCTTTCAAGCAAGAATGAGTGGTAAGAAGTCGTACTTGGGCAAAAAAAGTACGTAAACATCATATCTAACGCGATGTCGAAACAGTATATCGTCAGAGCGTCCAAAGAATAGATATGAGGCAGAGTCAGTTCGGAAAGAGTCAGTGCCTCTGCTATGAAACTGAAAGACAGTGACCAGTATATTGATGTGATTACGGATTGAGCTATAGGATTATAAATTTTCTTTTGATTTTCTCTATTATTTCTCAACAAGCGAAATGTAAAGCGTGCAATGCAGACATCAAGTTGTAAGGACGAAATCCTCGAGGCCTAGGCTTCACAATAATTATTACTTGTCCAAACTGCACAGAAGTTGTTGTACCAAGCAGTAAGTTTACGCGGAACACACATGAAATAAACCATCAAATCACCCTAACAATGCTCCTGCTTGGAGTAAGGCTAAACGGAATTGTAAAGTTTTGTGCGCTTATGGAACTGCGAGAATATATTTCTATCTTTCTGTGATAAAATAGTGGATACGATTTGGATCTCAACGGCAGCAGTACGGCACGCCAGTCCTGGGAAAGCAGATTAGTGGTATGAGTTTTTTAAGAGAAGAATTTTTTCATTTGTTCATGTCCGTAACACATTTCAGAACTTCAAACGCGTTTTTCTTGGAATACGAGTTTTCAAAACAGCACACAGCGTAACTCCAACACTTTTCAATCATTTTATTTGAAAATTTAGCCACAAATTTGAAATAATATTTCAACGTGAACGACAAAGGGGATTCTTGATTAGTTAATTTAAACAATATTTATTAACAAATTACTGACCTTTTTGGTGAAAATTGAACGATATTCTTGAAATACTCGCCAATTGCAGAAAAATAAATATTTCTAAAATCCCCTACGTGGTTCACTAGCTACACTCATGTAGAGTACATAGATTTTCTTTTCTTTTTTCCATATTCACATTGGCACCAGTTGTAGCGCGTGCCGCTGATCGCCTCACATTTAATTTGCCTCTGGAGAATTGCCCCAGTCGCAATTTTGTAATATTTTCCGAAAAAATGTTTGTGTGGTATACTTGAAGATATGCTTCATTTCTACCCGAAGTGTTACTTCTCTATCACCCTTCCTTCAGCCCAAAAAATAAAATTGTCAAGAAAACGCTTTTTTTACGCCGTCACATTGGTTTTACCGCTTAAGAGCCGTTAGAAGAATCTGAAGGAAATGTAATTTACCCACGTAATACGGGAATTAGAGAGCATCCTTTCGAGCAGTTTTTGAATGTTTCCATTCTTGGACCCTTAGCTGACAGAATTAACAGAAGAGTTAGAGAAGATGTAACGAAGAGTAACGAGTTTTCCGTGTTCCTTCCGTAAACGCTAAGTGTCACTGTGATGCTCGACAAACGACAGTGGCAAGTACGACCGTAGAGACGTTTACTGTTGGAATTCCGAGAGCGTACTTTCCGAGAAGAATCAGGCAATAAGCTAATTCCTTCCAAATATCCACATATTGCGACATGACGACGCGAAAACTATAGATACTAGATCTCAGACGAATGCCTACTGACAAATGCTGTACGCAGGCGCCGTTCGCGACTGGAACAAGATGGAGAGACGCACCCTCCTCCTCACACTGTAATCATGATTTAGATTTTCCCCAGATTTTCTATTCAACTTTACACGAATTCCAGAATGGTTCCACGACTAATTTCCAGCTCCATTCTCGTCCAAGTGAAGCATTGTCTCATTTCGAATGGGCTCAGTGTCAAACTCCCACCATCTCGCTTTCCTGGAAGGTCGTTGTAATCCGTATTTGAGATGAATCGAGCACAGTCAGTCTCCAACTGAATTTCAAAGTCTGACCAACGTTTGATATCGTAGCGCTACAACAGGCTAGTTTCTAGATTGCGCCGCATCTGACAAAAACCGATGACGGTAGGGCTGCCGCTGGAAGTCTTCGTTAAATATACTGCCATTTAAAACAATGAACGGATTCGGGATTAGGAAAATGTATTCGGGCATCAATTTATGTTGTACAGGATGAGAACAGCGCTGGGAAAATGCGCGGTGGTCGGCTTTTCGCGGAGTGGCGGCGCGGGCCAGCTAAAGGGACACCAACCTTGTTAGGCGGCGCACATAAATCGGGACACTTTCTGACGGAGAGGGCGCCAGCGGCGCAAAAACCACGTCTGGGGGGAGGGGGGGGGGGGGGGGGCGCTCCAGCTGACGAGTCCCCGCGCCGTGGGAGGGACCAGGGGCACCTGGTCGTACTGCTCTCAGCGGGTTAGCCGCCGTATGCCACAGAAACGATGTGGCTGAGTCTGCAGTGCACACTTCTTCCCCCAGATTCGTTAAATTACTGTAAAGTACATGGCAAAGATTTCTTTTGATGCTACCGTAAAATATACTCTCACATCACTCACGGGTAACGCATGGAGAAAGTGAGTGCTTGTATGCCTGTGTGTAGAGTTGTAAAACTACCGCAGGCTACCGTAGACTACCGTAAGCAAGCGTAGAACACGGTAGTTTTCCTAGTAGCTTTGGTCGGGTGTTTACCTTATAACTATCGCTTTCTTTACATACGTCATCAGTGTCTTACTACATTCTCCTAAAAACTGGAGGTGATGAAGCGTGTAGAAATTGAATGAGGATATATAAAGGACCGGATAAACTACGGAACACTTTTGTTCTACGTAGCTATCCTCCTGACTGTTGCTTAAAGGTAATCAGTATTTATAGTAAAACTGAAATTGTTTAATGCAGATTGTATCTGAAAATTGTTAATTTGTAACACGAAGCAAGGGATATTGCAGCAAAAATATAGCGCTAGAAAACGCAATTCCCTCAACAAAAAGATAAAATAAAAAAGGAGACACAAAAAACAAAAATATGTCAAACATCGTTTGAGTAAAAGGGGTTTCTATTATTCATAAGCAACTTTCGCGTTTATCAATAACAACAGGAAATTCATTTCATTATGATGAAGAACGTTCTGTTGAGAACAAAATAACAACAATAATTGTACATATTTTTTACGTTTGTGCATGTAAACTGTTCTTGCATAAAAAGTAATTGGTTTGGTTATATAAAAGCGCGGAACGCACTCGATCAGGTAATTTCTATTACTTATAAAACGCAAACTGTATTCTGTAAGAATATAAAATACACATTGGACTAACAATGTATGATGTGGGATTCTAATTATTCGAAACTAAAACAACTTAACAAACAAAATAAGGAGATAATTTGTCAGATTCCATTTTCTCTCTTACACATACATTTATGTTTCTTTCGCTACCAACTCTGCCAAGACTGTCGGTAGTTCTACTACTTACTACGTCATTTACTTATTCTACCAAAACTACCAAAATCGTAATTTTGATAGAGAGCAACTCTACCTGTCTGTGAATAGTTTACTAATTCAGCTTGCAGTTTCATAGTAACGACGTAATGCGTACGGAAGAATATCCACAGTACTCTCTGTCACAGCCAGACCCTGCTATATTCCAAGAAAATTTTATCGAAGTGCCAGGCAATTGCTCTGTTACACTCTCCCAGGAATCATATCAAGCCGTACACATTTGTGCTATTCAGTATCAGCTGTCAGTCCTTATTGGGAAGGATTCCACACATTGGACACAGAGTCCACTATAAATTATGCAATGGATTACATGAGCACATGCGATGGTTGGGACCAAGACCTCAAAAAGGATGGTTTATGGCTGGCTGCGACTTAAAATATCTGTTACTATATGATTTACTTAATTGGAATATAAACAGGCGATTCATAACAACGATTACGCGCCTGCCCTTAAATATGACACATTTACAGTGCACCTCTTCCGAATATGAGTGAAAAATTTCCATTATGTTCTGTATGCCATGAAGACGGAGGCATGAACCACCTCCTATTTTCGTGCAGCAGTTACAAGAGATAACAGTCCGTGCTCCAAAATAAGGCTGTAGTCCTGCTGTCAACCCGAGGGAGTGGGCTTGTATTAAATGTGATGTTGAATCACTTACATATATAGGTACTACGCTCATTATGGGTAGTTATTTTGTATAATACAATATGTCTTTTATTTATGATACTGTATGCATTCTTCAGGGTTCCATAAATATAGAAATCGCATGGGGGGAGATCGGTATTGTATGGAGGAAGCAAAAACTGAAGGACGCCATCAAGTCCAAGCGCCCCGGAATTGTCGGACGCCATCATTCTGTTTGCAGAATAATGCCCGCCTACATGTTGCCAAGGTTGTTTCGAGTACGCTGCAGAAGATTCGCTGGAAAGCCCTTGTACATCCTCCAAACAGTCTCGATCTCTCCCCCCACAATTTCCATATTTTTGGAGACATTAAGAAAGACATCTGCGACCATCGATCTGCTTCGGACGAATGGTTTCGTAGGCAACCAACACATTTCACGAAGGTATTAACTGTCTTGTATCACAGTGGATAAATGTATTATCTGTTTTGCCGATTACTTTTAAAATAATAAACAGTTTACTATCGTTTTTCCATCTGTCTAGTTTTCATTTGACTTTCCCTTATAAGAAGGCAAAATCTCCAGGATTGGCTCGAAATTTAGCGCGGACCTCATTGTGGGATGCCTTTAATAGTTTCCGCGATGAAATTTTGCCTCGAAATCCGACAGAAAATCCAGTGACTCTGCTCGTACGTAAAGTTTAGTAGAAGCAAGACACAATCATACTTTCATTGCGCGAAAGGGATGACAATGTTACTGATGACACCGCTAATACAGCGGAATTACTAAAAATGGTTTATCCGAAGTTCTTTCACCAATGGAGACGAAGCGGATATTCCAGACTGCGAATGAAGAAGAGTTGGCAAGACTCCCGGTCAAGATAGTATACCGATTAGGTACCTCTCAGAGTATGTTGATGTAACCGCTCCAAATTTAGAAAGTACCTACAACCATTCACCCGATCAAAGGTCCGTAGCTATGGACTAGAAAATTACCCAGTTCATACCAGTATACACAAAAAGAAAAGAAGTAATCCGCTGAATTATAATGCCATACTACTGACGTCGATTTGCAGTAGGATTTTTGAACATATACTGTGTGAGAACATTATGAATTATCTCGAAGAAAACGATCTATTGATACATAGCATGGATTAAGATAATATTGTTCATCTTAAACACAAATGCCTCTTTATTCATATGAAGTACTGAGTGCTATTGGCAAGGGATATCAAATTGACTCCATATTCCTAGATTTTCAGCCGTCTTTTGATACCGCATTTCACAAGCGACTTTCAATCAAATTGCGGTCCTATGGGCTATCGTCTCAGTTACGCGACTAGATTCGTGATTTACTCTCAGAAATATCACGAGTCGTAGTAACTGACGGAAGGTCATCGAGTAAGATAGAAGTGGTACCTCGCGTTCCCTAGGGATCTGATACAGGCCCTCTGCTGTTTGGAATCTATATAAGCGATTTAGGACGCAATCGAAGCAGCCCTCTTATATATTTTTTATATGATGTTGTCGTTTGACGTCTAGTAACATCATCAGCAGATCAAAACTAATTGCAAAATGGTTTAGACAAGATATCTGTATGGTGCGAAAAGGAGCAGTTGGCTCTAAAAATGAAAAGTGTGAGGCCATTCACATGATTACTGAAAGAAAGCCGTTACATTTCGGTTACATGATAAACCGAACAAATCTAAAGACTGCCAATCGAACTAAATACATAGAGATTAAAATTCGAACAACGTAAATTGCGATTTCCTGGCAGATTACAACTGTATGCCGGACCGAGTCTCGAAATCGGACCTTTGCCTTTCGCGGGCAAGTGCTCTCTCTACCGGTAGAACAATTGCCTGCGAAAGGTAAAGGTCCCAAGTTCGAGTTTCGGTCCGGAACACAGTTTCAATCCACCAGAGTGTTTCATAACAGCGCACACTCTGCTGCAGGACGAAAACTTCATTGTGGAACCTAAATTGAAACGATCGCCTAGCAAATTTTGTAGGGTGGACATATCAAAGACTGGGTTTTATAAGCGGAACACTTAGTAGAGGCAACACGGCTACTAAAGAGACTGACTACACGACGCTTGTCCGTCCTCTACTGAAGAACTGCTGAGCGGTATGGGATCCTTACCAGATTGGACTGACGAAGAACGTGGAAAAAGTTCAGAGAAAGGAATTTCGTTTTGTATTCTTTCGAAATAGAAGAGAGAATAGCACGGATATGATAAGCAAGCTGCGGTGGCAATTATCAAAACAAAGGCGTTTTTCGTTACTGAAATATCTTTTCACTAAATTTCAATCACCAACTTTCTTCTTCGAACGCGGAAATTCTTCATGCACTCTCATCTACATAGAAAGAAATTATCATTATAATAAAGTTAGAGAAATCAGAACTCACACGGAAACATTTAATTTTTCGTTTTTCCCACGTGCTACTTGAAAGTGAAACAGTAAAGGAACTGTCTTAAAGTGATTCTATGAAACCTCTGCCAGGCACTCAAGCGTGGATTACAGAGTAGTCTCGTGCATGTCGATGTAGTCGCACTGTTGAACTCTTAATGCTTTACAGGGATCCATTATTACATCTAGTGTTGTACACTAATCAGTGTACATAATTTGTAATAGTGGCTGAAATAACAGACTTTTTGAGATATCTTTACAGACTGTAGAAGTAACAACATATACAAGTCTTATGAAATACTTCCGTGTACTGGAATGCTGTAATTCGAGTTTCCTTATAATGTCATTCTGTAAGTCATTATTTAATGTAAATATGCAGCATAAACCACTTTAGTCCTTTTTTAAATCACCTTTATCTGTAATCCTACACACTACAAATATATCAATTTTTATTTAAGTGATGTCTTTTGTAGGCATGCCGTAAATTTCTCTTACGCGGCTAGGGAATCAATCGCTTTACCCACTGTCAGAGCTATCGTTCTACACAAGATGAATGGGAATACGTATATGAAAACATGAAATCGTGAAAATATTTTCCGTCAGTTCAGTGCAGTTTGCTAAAAGTCGAACGCCTATATGTGGAAGAACAGATGGAAATAAAGTAAGAGCCAAGAATGTGACCATTGAAGATGATTCACATAACGCGAAACGCATCTGGTCCAAATAACATTTTATTACAATCACAAAACACGGAAGAGCTTCCATACTACTTGTAAAATTGTGAGTGAGGAAGGGGGCTTCAAAAACAAAAAGACAACAAACACGCGTTGATTATACCGGAATGTTAATGGCATGAGAGTCTCTAGTTGTGACTCAGTAATCAACTAACCAACAACCGTTCAATATGAATAAGAAACAGAAAGCGTGTACGTCGTTTCTCTTCATTCAGAAGTATTTATTGAGTCATGACTGAGGTAATTATGTGAGAACGAGGTGGCTGACTCATTAAGGTACCAACACATTTTTATTTTCTTGACTACGGTCAGACGTGAATTTGCAGGCAAGAAGACAAATGTCGCAAATTATTCGTCGCTTTAAATGCATCATTCCCCAGATGATTTTTCCGCATGGAAATCATACTAAGCATCTACAACTCGTTATACATTACGTTGTTATCGAAGGCCACATTCAACCAGAATAATTCAAAGGTAGATTGTTCTTAATTGTGTACCGCGTACGAAGGGGAAACTTTTGTAGTAACTTTACTTGATTTTAAGAGATAAAATGGGTTACGAATTACGTCAGCAACTGATTTATTTATTCCTTTCTCATTGGTCCTTGAAATTAAGTTACTGGGAAAGTTACTGACGGCAATATTTTAACTGATTTTCACAACAGTAATACGGAGTTTAGGTTAACTCTTTATCTTCACCATGCAAAAGACATTTCACACAGTTTAACATTTATTAGTTTGTATACCATTGTTAATATTAGGCGTGTTCTCTGAGAAAAGTTAATTAATTAAGTTAACAAGCTCCTTGTATCTCGAATATTTCTACAAAACTACTTGACTAACACACGGAAGCACCTCTACATTCACCGTGTTCACGAGACCGGGATTTGAGTGATAATTCTTTTGTTCCGAAATGCAAAGACGTAACTAATCAGGCGAAAATTCTTCACTCTCAAAACCCGTCATATTATCCACAAGCTTTTGTTATTCGCCAACTAATTGTTTAAGATCTATGACTTTAAACTTTAAAACAGAGACTTAGCTCACATGACTGGACATACTTTATTTTAATCAATGTACTGTAGTAGTAGTAGTAGTAGATGTAGTAGTAGTTGTTGTTGTGGTATTCAGATGCCGCTCTCTGCACCCTAGACTGTCCTGTGCAAGCATCTTCATCTCTGCATAACTGCAGCTACTTGTATGCATTTGAACCTATATTCTGTACGCTTTCTACATTTTTACCTGTCGCACTTCCCTCTATTACCAAATAAACTAATGCCTGATACCGCTTGATGTTACATAAATCTCTTTTTCCCTCACTTCGTTTTAGAACCTTACAGTTAGTTATCCGATCTATCAATCAAACCTTCAGCATTCTCCAGCTGAAAAAAATTTAAAAAGCTTTTATTCTCTTCTTATCTCAGTTTTTCTTTCTTGTTCATCTCTCAGGAAAGTCACAATTCGTAATAATTGAGGGGAAGTCACCTAGTGAAACCGAAGTTCTGTTTGGGGTTTCCCAAAGAAGCTTTATAGCCCGTCTGCTGTTCTTAGTCTACCTAAACAATTTTGGAGGCAATCTGAGCAACCAGCACTGGTCTTTTTGCAGAGGACGCCGTCGTTTACCGTTTAGTTAGGTCACCAGTAAATCAGACGAAGTACAAAATTAATTAGACATGGTATCTGCATAGTGCGAAAAGTGGCAATTGACACCCCCCCCCCCCCTTACAAAAAAAAAAAAAAAGATGAGCCTCTTCAAATGAGTACTGTATGAAAGTAATCCGTTTATTTGAGGCACGCGGTGTATCACATAAACAGAAAAGTTGTCAGTTCAGCTAAATACCAGGGAATTACAAGTAAGAATAACTTCAAGTGAAATTATCACGCGTAAGATGTTGTGGAGATGGTAAACCATATATCGTGTTTTATTGGGTGAATACATATCTACTGAAGACACTATGATAGCCGAGTTGCTTGGCAATAGCTAAAAGAAACAGGTTTTTAAGTTGCGGCGACATCGCTCATGAAGTGAATTTTAACGTTTTCATGATGAGCTGATTGTTCAAACAAATTTTGGACTGGCAGCCGGCCGTCGTTTAATCCATCCCACCATATTTCGGCAGGACACCCCCCGGTCATCCTCAGGTGAGCCACCGAAGACTGTCTTCAGTGGCCCATCTGAAGATGACTGTCGAGTGTCCTATCGAAGTATCGTGGAATTAATTAAACGATGCCCAGCAGCAAACCCGAATTTTTTTTAACATCTGTTCACGAAATTTCAGTCACCAATTTTTTCCCTGTGAATGTGAAAATATTTTGTTGACCCCACCTACATTGGGAGAAATGATGATAGTGGTAGAACAAGAAGGATAAGAACTCGCATGGAGAAATTAGGTTTACGTTTTTCCACCCGTGCTATTCGAGATTGTGATGGTAGAGAAATAGCATACACCCTGTTCCAAAGAAGTTAAGAGTGAATTATAGAGCAAATCATGTATATGTATATGTAGAACCAAGCTGAACTGAAAGAATTGGAAGTTGAAAAATCCTAAGATTGGGATGTGTTGGTTCAAGGGTGATTATTTTAATTTTATCCATTGCTGTCAGTGTTTTTTCTGTGACTGTATTACTTTCGTAAGATACAACCGCTTCCCTCACAATACTGTTGTTAGAAAAGGTAGATACGTCATAAATTTTGTGTTTCGCTTGTCATATCGAGAACTTTTTGAGCTTCCCTCGTCTGTTGGCAGCAGCAGCGACGATTGATGGCAAAGCTGAGGCGAAGCTATTGGATTTATCAGGTAGCGCCGTGACAGGTAGGGGAAGCCCCTCGAGATGAGAGCAGCAGATGTTCCCGCGCTTTCCCCCCACTGCAACAGCTGGCCCGTCCGCCATTGTGGCCGACTGCTCTCGGTAAACATCAATTATTCAGCGGGCCGCGGCGACATTGTACTAAATGTAGAATAGCTAGCTGTGAGGTCTCGCCGGGCCGCCTCATTGTCGCCGTGTATCCGCTGCTCAACTGTCCACCCGACCAAGAATCTCCCGATGCGCTCTGATCCTCCAGTGGAAACTGTCCGCGGGTGTACACCGACCTCAGCGCAAATTTCACGTCCTTTCTCTCCCCACACGAAGTCTCATCGGAACAGATTCTTTACTCAGACAACGGCGTTGCAAACAACCGCTTTACGAGTTACACGTTTTGAAGAACATCATTCAACTGCAATAAAGTTTACTACCTGTCTGGCTATTGTTTTCAGCGATAAGAAGCGCTAACAAGTAACAAGATGTTGTTCTACTAGAATGTTTGTCATATATATCTTTTGGTAGTGCAAGTGTACGTCCATACGCCATGAGAGATAGAGGCTTTTAACCATTATCGTGTGAACAGACTATTCTTCTTCTTCTCTTCCTCCATCTTCGTCGACTCTAGACCTTCTCGTGTCTACCGACATAAATTTTGTCTACTTGTTTATAAACTCGTTGTAATAACGCCACGTAAAAATGCATTTTGCAAACATACTACAGGTGACGAGGCGGTCATGAGGAACTTTCCTATTGTGGGGCCTGCATTCTGTTTTTACGCACATCCAGTTACAAAAGGTTACTTCTTATGAAAGAAGAGGGACGCGGATATAAAGTTTGTGGAATGGGTAATTCTAGAGTACAACTGCTAAAAGAATACACACATTAAAGCGTCTCAGGCCAGTGCTTATCTCCCACGTCGTGTCTTTCTGGAAGTAATGCCGTATGTATAGTCCTGACAAACATTAAAATACTAAAACACACCAATTAGTCGCGCGATTATCTCGAATCAAACTGAAGATTTAGATGAGGTCACATCACAAGCAGACCTATGACGAATTGCTTAAAGGAGCAACTCAAGAAACTAATCAAATTTGCCTACATGCGAACATCACTTTCGTATTATTATATAAGTGTTTGAAGGAGAGCAGAACGTAGAAAATTACTTTGCTACATCCACTGATAATAGGGATGTCCTCTTAATCTTGTACAGAGAAAGTGAAAAAAGGCTTGCATTATGTAATTAATTTTCGTTGAAAGAAATCAGGATTCACCAGAAAACGTTATTCGGGTTTTCTATGATTTGCAGTAGCGATCTATGGCGGATAGTCCACATGAAATATGCCCTTGGAAAAATTAATGAATGACAGTGCTGGAAAACCTCTACGTTATTTGATTTTCAATCAGCTGAGCAAAACTGAACGTACTCAGACATTCACTAAACTGACACACAACATTTTTTTTAGCGCAACGCAATCTCACTTTCAATAATCCCTACAAAAGAATGGCCATGACTAACAATAACCTATACTTTTTATGAATCACTTACCTCACAAAAAACTTCGTTACTCAAACTACTGCAATACTGCGTGCGCCAATACTGCCAGCTGAATAAAAGATTCTAACTACTGAAGGCACTAACTACTGATAGGCATAGTTAGCAAATGAAAGATTTTAGTAGAGAACAAACAATGTATTTACCTTAATAATGTTCAAAAGTCATTATATATATATATATATATATATATATATATATATATATATGACATCCAGTCTTACAAATTTACTGTTTCTGATGGACACACTTCCAGATCATCCGCTCTCAAAACTCCGCCATCTCTCTCCCCACATCCACCACTGCTGGCGGCTCACCTCCAACTGCGCAGCGCTACGCGCTGTTCACATCCAACTACCCAACACTACAATAGCAAATATTCCAACAATGCCAACCAGCCACAGAATGCATACAGCACAGTCAGTGATTTTCACACAGGGCGGTACGTGGAGTTACCAACATAAAAACCTAAACATCAGCCTACTTACACACAGAGCTGCCGAACAGGAACAGTGAAATTCAGTGGATATAAAACTACTTTCTTCACCTAATAAACGAGAGACATGCAAAACATACACGTAGCTTCCAGTTACATAGCATCTAACGCCAACTTCTGAGCTACGGATAAGTTATCGCGTTACGTTGCAAAATACAATACCTAGCAGTAACGCTGTACTTTTCTATGAACACTGATAAGCTCCTACAGGTGACGGGCTATAGTGTGGTAATTAGGTTGGAGATACGAAGTAAATAAGCTGTTAGTTAATACGATTATCACAGTCAGTGCAGGCACAAACGTTGACTAGACCCAGAATAGCGCAAGAACATATAATACACTTGGCGTCAGAAGTTAGACGAATCGATTTCTCGGTGGGAAGTGGCCCACTGTGTCCAGCTATTCTAGCCACTTGGCAGAGCCTCCGTCCGCGTAATAGGCTGCACAAACTTTACGCTCCCCGCGTCCACGCAAACAGCCCCTGCGCTCGAATGAATCTGGACGCCGGCCAACGGCATGTGTCGGCTCTGCAACGCCTGTCAGCCCGCGCACACCCTCAACGGCACGGGAGGCTTCCGGCACCGCTACAGACTATGTCTGTGCGGTAAACACACCAACGACACATGAAGGGTCCTATCTATAATTAGGTAAGCACTTATAGCGACCCCGATGATAGCAGGACTGGCAAAATATTCGAGAAAGGAAAAGGCTAAGGTGGTAGTGCGTCACGACAGTATATCGTAAAGCGGCCTGTAGTGATTCCATAATTTTCCGGACGAGCATCTTGAATGCACAAACCAAAAACAATGGAATACTCTGCCGGAGCACCAGCAATAATCAGAGCTATAGCGAGACCTCCACTGTAACGTAATGCCGAATGGTGGCTATGGCAAACCTATAATTTTCGTGCTAATTGGGTAGTGTTGCATTACAAAAGGCCTCGTTTAGGGGAGAAGCATTTATTAAGACTGCACAATTTATAAGAAAGCTTCCACATTTCGAAAGCTTAATACTGAATAACAATGATTTTAAAATACGCAGACGTGTCTGTTCTACACTCGTTATTTTTTATGAAAAATCTGCATTTGAGTTCAATCGAAATTTAAACGTTAACGATTACAAAGACACAAAAGCACAGATCAAGGAAGAGACAATATCGTGTGACATGCGATTATGACCCACAGTTTAACAGGAGTGATAAAGAAGCTATATTTTGCAAGAGCAAATATTCGCATGAAACGTAAGTTAACACACGCTGTATTTACGCAGTCATATCTTTCAAAATATAAGTTGGTCAACTTGTTCTTCTGCGCTCTTCTCTGATTCATCATCGAACCGAAAATCTGTTTCAGTAAAGTGATTAAAACACAGCGGTATTTTACAGCTCGTGGCAAAGATGTGGATAGTACTATCACTGTGGTTTTGGATATTAGACCATTGCAGTCCGGGCACAATATAAATGATATGGCATGTCTACAGGTCGCCGCTGTCAAGTCTACGCACTGTTCCATTCCACTGTGGTTTAACGATTTCACTGAAACTCCACGTTTTCACTTCGATGACGGATAAGGACAGTAACTTATATTTTCGGAAATATCGTCCTTCATGTAAGTGAAAAGTGTTGACATCTATACATATTATAAACTGAAGTCTCCCAATGCATTTTTCTGCCTGTATGTGAAAGCTAATTTCAGGAATTACTGTAAAAATTTTGATACTATCTTCACTAATAGATAGACTGACTCACGAGGAACGTTTGTGTAAATAATTGATCAATATTTCGTGCAAATTAACCGAGATGTGATGAATTAACGTCCCTAGCTAATTCTGTCTGTATGCGAAAGCTGAGCTCAGAACTAATGTAGGGACTTTAAGGACTTTAGTACGGTATTCAGCAGTATATACATTTGTGTATGTAATTAGTTACCCCTACACTAGACAAGTCGCACAGCGCTAGGTACTGAGTGCTACCCGCGCGAACCAGGGACAGGTTCCTAGTCGAATACAAGTTTAAGTGTTAGAATGTCTTTCCTGAGGGTATTTGTATGGCATGTGGTCTTTTACGGAAGTGAGACGTGGACGATGAACAGTTTAGACATGATGATAATGAAAGCTTTCGAAATGTGGTGCTACAGAAGAATATTGAAAATTAGTTGGTTAGTGTGGTGTCACCGCCAGACACCACACTTGCTAGGTGGTAGCCTTTAAATCGGACCTGCGTGTCGCCACTGTCAATGATCGCAGACCGAGCGCCACCACACGGCAGGTCTAGAGAGACGTACTAGCACTCGCCCGAGTTGTACAGCCGACGTTGCTAGGAACGGTTCACTGAGAATTACGCTCTCATTTGCCGAGATAGTTAGCATAGCCTTCAGCTAAGTCAATTGCTACGACCTAGCAAGGCGCCATTTATCCTTTGCTATGTATCTAATGAAGCATGTACAGTAACAAGACCAATGTTCACCAATTGTGGATTAAAGTTAAGTATTCCAGCAGCTACGTACTTTTCTTTATAGCATTCATTACGTATCCTGTTTCAGACCTCACGCCATCCTGCGTGAGCTTATAGCGTGCATTTCGGCCTCCTCAAACAACACGGTGTTGGCACTTCTGCCGACACTTCAGCTAGAGTGAATAACTTATGAAGAGGTACTAAAGTGAATTGGGCGAAACATAAATTTGCGACACAGCTTGACCAAAAGGAGAGAGAATTGATAAGAAACATCCGGAGGCATCAACGAAATGTCAGTTTGGTGATGGAAAGTAGTATTTGGTAGGCGGGGGAAGGGAGATTGTTGAGGGAGACAAGACTTGCGCATGTTTGAATAGCGTGGAGAGCTGCATCAGGCGCGTCTCCGGACTTAAGACTGCAACAACAACAAAAAGGGCTGCATGTTTTAACATACATCGTTAAAGCAAGTTGTAGATTTTCAGCAAATAATACCTCTTTAATAACTCTTGCGAATCAGCTGGTCGCAATTGTCTGTTACACGTTATTATTTCTTTAGCGAACAGTGCAACTGTGGTCGCTAGATTCGTTAACCGTGAAACAAAGGTTTAACACAAATAAAAGGCTTTGCAGGTAAATTACCTTGATGGCTGTAAAAGTTGTCTGTTCATTCGGCACTTTCATTTCTTGCCATATTTTGTTGTTTAGATATCGCGAAATTTATCTTTGCTTTACTTTACGTGTATCGACTGTGATCAGTTTCGATTGATCGATACAAGTTATTTGCATGTTCGCTGTAACGACTTCACATCTTTTGAGGATCAGTTTTTTGTCGACTGACGGAAATCTTTTGCGAGTGGAAAACGACTGGTTTGAAAGAAGAGTCGCCATCCCAGTTCGGTTTTGTTCCGCGTTCGTGCAGCCGTGTTTGGAGAAAAACCTGCCTTTGTCTGTTGGTGATGTGTGCTTGTGTGGATTAAAGTGGTTAGGTTGTTTGGCATTGCTTGTCGCTATTAATCCGCGGGTAGTAATGGGGCAGTGTGGTTGCGCGTAATGAAATGGAAACTTGTAGGTTGTTCTTATTTCATGGAATGGCAGCATGGAAGATGGTTATAGCGCATTATATTATCTTTTCACTTCGTCGTGCTGCAAATTCGATGTCGACACACACTCATGGATTGTGAAATGGTTTTTGCTTTGTCCGAAATCGTTAACTAGGAATGTATGTTCCGATTACTTATCGTTAGTGTGACTTTTGCACCTTTTGCTTTGAGTACCCATGTCGACTTGTAAGTCACTGATCTGTGTTTAGAAACAAGATATGGGATTATCAATCTACTTCTTACAGAATCAACTTCTACGTCACTCTTTGTTATTGATGTATCACACTGTGTCACGTTGCTTTCTTTGCCTGCTGTAAGATTTCCAGGTACAGACAAAGAAGGTCGATGCATTCCGTTTCGACGACTGCTCTTTATTACATAACGTGCGTATTAGTCACGCGCATTACTATGATGTTACATAAAGATACTGTTTAGGATTTTTATATTTTTATTGAGAAGGCTTACAGATTCTTTACACTCAGGTACGATGCTTACAAAACATAGGAGACATCCCAACTGCAGAGCTTGAAGCTATTAGCAGAAAGCTGCCACTTTTTCAATTTGATTCACTGCATTCACGAATCAGTACTCACCGTGTAATATTCAAATACTAGCCATACAGACCATGTAGGTGTGTGTGTGTGGGGGGGGGGGGGGGGGGGGATGGGTGCGTGTGTGGCTATTAAACTTAAGAGACAGATAGCGTTTCCAGTTTCCAAACTATTTTTGGGAGAATAAGAATTATACTTTTTGCGTAGCTTGGAGGTTTCATGACGGAACCAACGCTACTTATGGGAGCAGTCGTTGCTTTTTATCACAACACAAGTCTTTCCTATGGTATAGCAGACACGTCTGCGTATTTCACGATCACTTTTATTTGATACTGGCCGTCCAAGATGAGGTACCCGCTCGTCAGCCAGCTGTTAAGGAAACTATTCTTTTGTTGGGAAAAGAATGTAGTGGAAAGATGGAAAGACAGTTGTTGGTATCAGACGCCAAACACACGTTCTCGCATGTTTGACTAACAGCGGTGTGGATGTCCAAACTGAGTGATAAGCCTCGATTCCCAGCTGGCGGGTCCACCAGCAAAGTGTAGCCGCGCCGCAAGAAGAACTGCTCGGCGGTTCGCTTGCTAATAGCGAGATGAGCGCCGTAATTGGTCGTCCATTCCTGCTCAGTGTTCGCCGGTCCTCGGATCAAATTCGCGCTGGAATGCCGCCGGGTCACTGGCGTCCAACAATCAGCGGAAGTGCCTCTTTTTTACATTCCGCATGGCGGCTGTTCTGATTGAGAACCGGACACGAGCTGGCAGCTGCCAAATTAGTGACGAGTTCGATGGGAAACGTGAGACATTTGAGAATACTAATGCGGACCCACAATGCAGTCGCAACTGTTTTCGCCGAGGTAGATGGCACCACACCAAGTCACTCCAGAGAAATGACTCCTTAGCGATCACATGCTTGATCACTTTCTGCCAATACCGCCGTCACTACATAAGACTCTGTACTGTCTACTGAGTCAAAAAAAAAGAAGAAAAGAAAAAAAAGCCACTTCCCTACGCATGTGAACTCGTCCCGAAACTCATTTTGATAGGGAAAGACTTCGCATACGATTTAGTAGTATGAACTCGCGGCATTTCATCAGCTTAAAATCAGATTGAACACTTGAAAGAAACTGCGGAGAAAGCCGGTCTATGTACATCTTTCGGAGAGACAGAGTACCTCACCAGCAACACAGAACTACCAAAATTTATGGAGATGAAATATGACAAAATTAAACGGATTCCACAACTTAAATATCGCAGTGAAATCATTCATGATAATGGCATCGAAACAAAACGAATGAAATTAGATACCACAAGATGAAAACTGCCTATTGACAAGTCGAAAATGGCGAAAACACGAAATGCGTCTCCAATCACACAAAAAGAAGGCATTATAATACGGTAATCAAACCAGAATGTCTCTTTGGATCAGAAACACTTATTTTGAACAGGAAAACAGAACAATGAATAAACTGAGAAAAGGAACGCAAAATCGTAAGAAAAACTTACGAGCAATACCGACTCAGAAGCAATCAGCAATTCAAATAATACAAAAATATCCATAGTGACATTAGAAAACGGAGGTTAAGATCCTATGGACATACAAGAATGAACCCCGACAGACTTATAAGACAAAGAGTCAATTTTGTTATGAGCAAAGCCAATACCGACACTGTGAAATTGATCGTCGAGATCAAAAACGACTGTAAACTGGCCAAAATTACTAGAGAAGATGTCCAAAACTGTGAAATCTGCAGGTTTAAAATTCTTAAATGGCAAGATGAACACGATAAAAAAGCAAAGAAGACTGGAACAACATCGTCTGAAGATACAAAGGAAGTCCACAGGAAGAGAATGAAAGAAATATTTCTTTGGGTAAAAAAGGAGGCTACTGCCCACTTCTAAGTACTCTGCGTAGTCCTAATGGGCTTCTTCCCAAATAAAATAAAATATCATTTTAAAATAATATAGTGACATTCACAATCTCACCTTAAACAAAAAAAAAAAAAAGAAAAAAACGCATCCCTCATTTCATCAACGTTTCCTATGTTGTTTCCCAATACACCATCCTCAAATAATGCTTTCCGAAAAAATAAAAAAAATTTCCCTCACAGGTTAAGTTCATACGGTCTTTCCTATAAGTGAGCAATTTTAGGTAATGACATTAATTTTCTTGGCAGCATATTCATATTTATTGATTAATTCTCTAATTGTGTAATTTTATTCCACGGCCCAGTGAAAACAGTCCATTATTTTCGAAGGCAGTGTGCGCAAAAACGTTATATACTTCCTACATCTGTATCACCGCTTATAATAAAAAAAATTTGTAACATTCAGAATTAAAGTCTGCTGACATCATACAACGTTCATTACAAAAAAAAATTGTTGATGCATTCGTTAACGAACATTTGCTGTTCTGGTTTTCCAATAGTGTCACTTCCGCTTCATAATCACACGTCCATTGTAAACTTCCTTGTAATCATCTTAGCATTTCATGAGAATATGAGAATATCGGCGTCACGTTGATAAACAGCGAACCGAAGTTCAAATTTCACATGAGGGGTGGACGATTTTTCATTTACGAACTTCCCAGACTGAATACTATTTCATTTGTTCTTTCGTCATTCTCGAAAAAGGAAGAACAATTGTTCTTCGAACTCAGTGGTTGAGGCCTAACTACGCAAGCTATCAAACGTTTGACTCTATCGGTACTCGCATCGCTTTGGAAATGTAATCGGTGATCGATAATGGCATTAAGTTCCTAACCAAGTAATGTACGTGATTAGTGTCATTTAAGAAATCCATTTGATGATGGCTGTATATTTCGTAAAGCGATGTTGGCTGCGAATCATAATGTATTTGTCTGAGTTAATTAAGAGAGGGTGTAACTGTCTGCCGGGTACTAAGTGTGATTTGTAAAGTATCTATGTAGATATAAAAATGTCAGTCACCATCTTTAGTTGCCATTCAAGCTTCTATCCCAGCGTCTGCAAGTAAACGTAATACGAATACCAAAATCTGGCAGTGTGTGAAAAAGATAAAGATATATTCAGATGACGTTATGTTAGTACAATTAAGACATTTAGAAGGCTAGATGTGATATTAGATGCAGTAATGACGGTGGACAAGAAACATTAAAGAAACTCAGATTTAAACTTAGTAGCGCTGAAAGATACAAACAAATGTAATTTAACAACATTTTTTCATAGCCACACTTTTAAAAGGTATCAAAATTTAGATAAGAGCAAATGAAAATACATTACAGGGAACTGAGATGGAATTTATTAGAAGAGTTAATGGATGTGCGATACCGTACTAAACTGCATCAGAAATGACGCAATCCCAGAAGAGCTAATGTTCTTCGCCGAGATTAATAAAATGGAGGATTGTGGACTACTACGACATCAACATTGTTAGTGAATGGAGGATCATGTTTTATTTTCATTGCTCTCGCATCCTGTACAAAAGGTAAAATAAGTGTGCGAACACCTGCGACAAGATAGACCACGGGTCAGAAACGGTTGGAGTGTTCATCTATAAAGAAAGTGAATGAATCGTGATTTTATAAATAAATGGTTGGCATAAAATATTAATGTATTGCAACTGATATAAACTAAAATTCGATTATTTGACGTTCCTGTTCTATTGAAACGTATTTATTTTCACCGCCGGTTACGAAAATAATTGGAACTTCCATTTAGAGAAATTGATATCAATAATTGCGGACACACTACGTCCGAGATGAGAGCATGTTCGACAAAAGAATAAATAACCTAAAATGGTTGCAATAAGACACATGGTAGAATTTTACACCATGATGTTTCAAGATATGGTTCTGTTGGAGGTGGTACACAGCGAACATTTTTGAACTGGTCATTTGGATAGCAACAGGGAACTAAAACGAAAATACTGTCTTACGTTAAATCCTATGTACGTTGTCGACACATGTTATCATTTATTCAAAGAACTGCTGGAAAAGAGCATTCCCATCAGTTGTCAAAATATCCCGAGCAGCCAGGAGCGTATGGAAACGTAATCATGTAAGTTTGGTACGTGACATTGTGTCACGAAACAACATGTCGCATAACAAGAAGAAAAGCATAATTATTTTATCTATGGGAAAGAAGTCCGATGCTTCTTGACAGAGCATAGGGGAACGATGCGCACCGCCGTACTAGGCAGGGTCCTAATGGAAGCGGTTTGCCATTGCCTTCCTCCGACCGTAATAGGGATGAATGATGATGATGAAAACGACATAACAATACCCAGTCATCTCGGGGCAGGTGAAAATCCCTGACCCCGCGCTCGGGAAGCAAGAACGCTACCGCGAGACCACGAGCGGCGGACTTCACTCTGTTTATAAAGGATAATATTATGAAGACTGCGACTGACTATTGAATATAAATAAAATTGTATTGTTTATTAGTTACTGATTTGTTGCAGCATCGAAACTCTTTGATACACAACAAATTGCTGATTGAGGCATTAATCTTTTATTTGTATAAAAAGAGAAGCGTTGCAGGTGCATAAAAACGTATGTATTGTCACTTCTTGTTGTGAATGTATATACGTTCCTGTAGAACTGGACCTGCCATTTAATGACATTACCACATTTGGACATACCTGATGCTCTACACGAGGGGCTCAGCGGTTCTAGGCGCTACAGTCTGGAACCGCGCGACCGCTACGGCCGCAGGTTCGAATCCTGCCTCGGGCATGGATGTGTGTAATGTCCTTAAGTTAGTTAGGTTTAAGTAGTGGGGACTGATGACCTCAGAAGTTAAGTCCCATAGTGCTGAGAGCCATTTGAACCATTCTACACGAGTAAAGCCTTTGGCAAAATAACAAAAATCATAAAGTGTTCTCTATAAAATCCGTAATAGGTTGGTGCACCATAGTTCTCCATTGGGTACAGGTTGGAGGTGCCGTTCGTGGGCTAGTCTTTAGGCCAATTTAAAATGGAGGGAATAGAAAATACTGTTTTACGTGGAATACGAACAATGTTGGTTTTTTTGTTCAATTTTACGAATCCGAACCAGTTTGTTTTATGTCCATTTTTACCATTTAATAACATGCGTTCCGTTGAATAGCAGAAACATGCAGTAGGATCAGGAGGGTTCGTAATCTGAAACAGCGCCACGAAGCTACGCGTAGCAAGAACAAGAAGATAACGATAATTATTTCGTCCATAGCGGAGAGTATCATGAAGACTGTGTCTGATTATTAAATATAAACAAAACAGTTTTCTGCGGCAGTCACTTGTTTTTACTATCGGAAGGCATAGTAGTACAATTAATCTATAACTTTCGTACAAAACTGTTTTAATGATATTTGTTTATACAGGAAGAGAAGCGTTAATTCAGCTGTCAGTGAAGAATTATTTTTTGAGGAGGGAGAATATACAGATTTCTTCTTTAACACCCGCACATGTTTCGGTGAACTGTTATTTTATTTTCTGTCGTATAACAGGTAACATTTTGTCATGATAGTAAATACAGCTTTGGGGTTAAGGTCAGTATATTCGTTATGTGTTAACTACACATATACCTTAACTGTCAGCCGGCAGCGGTGGTTGAGCGGTTCTAGGCGCTGCAGTTCGTAACCGCGCTGCTGCTACGGTCGCAGGTTCGAATCCTGCCTCGGACATGTCTGTGTTTGATATCATTAGGTTAGTTAGGTTTAAGTAGTTCTAAGTCTAGGGGACTGATGACCTCAGATGTTAAGTCCCTTAGTGCTTAGAGCCATTTGAATCTTAACTGTCTGCACTGGCATTGATGTAGCTGTCTGCCGCCTCCAGTACAGCTTTATATTTCGGTGCCATTGTCATCTAAGGACGACAATCAGTACAGGTTATTAACGGAGCGAGGTGGCGCTGCACGTAGTACACTGAACTCATATTCGTAAAGACGACGGTTCAAACCCGCGTCCGGCCGTTGTGATTTAGGGTTTTCGTGATTTCCCTAAATCGCTGTAGGCGAATGCCGGCATGGTTCCTTTGAAAGGGCACGGCCGCCTTCCTTCCCTAATCCTACGGGACCGACGATCTAGCTGTGCGACCCCATCGCCCCAATCAACCAACAGGCTATTAAAGTAAACATTTAGTTAAGTTACGAGTATAATCCCAAAACAGATATTGTCATGCCAAATTTTTACCTGTTATTCAAAAGAAAAGAAAATGAAGGCGCTACCGGTGTTCTAGCTTCACCGAAACAGGTATGCGTGCTAAGGAAAAAAAAATGTGTTTTCTCAAGGCAGGACCCTTTCTAATAATGGTTCAAATGGCTCTGAGTGCTATGGGACTTAACACCTGAGGCCATCAGTCCCCTAGAACTCAGAACTACTTAAACCTAACTACCCTAAGGACATCACACACATCCATGCACGAGGCAGAATTCGAACTTGCGACCGTAGCGGTCGCGTGGTTCCAGACTGTAGCGCCTAGAACCGGTCGGCCACTCCGGCCGGCGGACCCTTTCTAAAAAGACATATTTAAGTTGCAGTAAGTATGGATAAGAGTTTTATTCTTGGAGGCGATTACTCCCTTAAGTAGTAAGTGGTGGGGGCAAGGAGGTGAGGAGGAGACTACCGATCAGATTGGTGGTGTAACGCAGACATATAAGTTTGTAGTCTGATTTGCCGCGACGTTACAGGAGCAGTGAGAAGCATGCATTTGGACACGAATGATACGTTGTTTCGTGGGGAAGTAGAACGACAAGACGGCTTTGAGTAAAGGCGGTGAATGCCTCCTGGTTCGGGTGCATTTACAGCCGCGGCGGGCCGCGGCAGATGGCGGCACGCCGCACACACGGCGACACGGGCGATACGATTAGCAGCTAGGCGTGGGCGGCGCGGTGCGGCGCAGATTACAAGAAAATTAACTGTCCGGCCGCGACCTGTCCGGGCGCGGCTGGGGGCAGACTACGGATATTAAAGCGGGGGCGGCTGCCGTCACCGGCGGCTAATCCCGGCAAGCCCGCCGAGACCCAAGTTGCGCTGACGGCCTTATCGGCGGCGGCGCCGGCGCCGGCGCCCGCTGTTCCGGCGTCTTGGAGGCCGCCGCGACGCGCCGCGCTGCGCCGGTACTTTGGAAACTAATTATTCTGAGCGAGTGAGCTTCTTAATAAGATAGCGCTTGACGCGCCGGCAGCCGGGGAGAGGCGAGAGGCGGCCTGCCGGGGGATGATGGATGGAGGCTGCGCCGCCTCTCGCACCCCCCGCCCCCTGCCCGCCTGCCACCTCTCATCCCTACTCTTCTAAAATATTACCTGCGCCCGGTAATAACACGGGGGAAAATTGATCAATCGGCCAAGTCCGCTGCGCCGAGGGGAGGTACTGTACCCGTGGCCGCGCCGCCCCGATTCGTCAGTCGTTCCCACAGGAAGAAGGGAGGGGGACAAACGAGCCCTCCCTGTGAAACCGGTGCCTTACCACCGACTGCTGTTCCAGCTGCCTGGCCTCGTATATTTACGACATTGCCACAAACAGCCTTTTACACAGGGCTCGTGCTCAGCTGTAACGGGGCGGGGTCTAAATGCGTAGGGGCGAGCATCTGCAGTCTTGCAGCACTAATTTCGGTGATTGTATAGCTACGCAAACTCAACCATTCACGATTATTTCGAAGCACGCCGCATAACCAAGGAGGTGGACAGTGCGCTGTGTAGCTCATATTCACGGTGAACGAACGAGTGAAGACGAGAACTGGGTAGTACTTTTTCTCGTAAATCGACTAACAGGCGGCAAAGCAGAGGAATCGTCGGCTTCGCAGTTTGTCTGTTGACATGCTCGGTACATGCTGTAGAAAAAGACTGTTTCGGCTCACATTTCTCCCGATAATTAATAACTGACATTTTATAAATCCTGCGTTTCTCCTTCACTCAGAGCGTAATGTCAGCGCTGAGTTTAGATTTTTTGGCCCTGCTAGTTTCTCCGCTAATGTTTCCTTCAAGTTTACTGACCTGACGCTTAATATTTATTTTACTCTCACCGTTTCTCCTTCTCTGCATATTTCTTAGAAATTTCTGTCCGAACGCCGGCAGGTGTGGCCGAGCGGTTCTAGGCGCTTCAGTCTCGAACCGCGCGACCGCTACGGTCGCAGGTTCGAATCCTGCCTCGGGCATGAATGTGTGTATTTCAGTACTTCTAAGGGGACTGATGACCTCAGATGTTAACTCCCATAGTGCTCAGAGCCAATTTCTGTCCTAATTTCCGATTTTCAGTATTTTGCAGTACTTTCCAGAAGTATATTTGATGCCATGTTTAATATTGCTTTGGTCACAAGGCTATTATAATAGCTGCCAATCAGAACTGTTGCTACCGTATGGCTCACTACGACTGGAGAAAATTCTGTTACAATTCTAATGTATATTAACTCACGCCTTACCAAATTATCTTCAATTCTGTGGACTACTGCGGAATACCTTCGGTGGTATGCGGTTCATAACTGAAAGGAATATGGCTGCAAGTGTGTTGCTCAACAGTTCCTGAAGTGTTGTAGCAGCAGTAAAACAAATAACTGGATAACAGTGGTGGCTGTGGTGAGCGACAGTGATTGGGGTGCCTCGCTGATGTGTTAGTATAACTATCTGTGGAGTAAGTTAACACTGATATGTAGTCTTAAACTGTATTTCATTATGTAATTTTCTGGAAATTAATTCAATATGTCAGTAGCATTTGCAAACTGTCAACTACAATTTGATCGCATTCTGCTTTACAAAGATGATTTATCTACCGTCATATAACGCCTCAACACGTGTCATACAGTCGTTTTTTCACGCTAACGAGCAGACTGAATATATAAATTGTAGCAACATGAAAATTACAGAATCAAATAAACATTAACAAGAGACTTCATGGATAATTTACTCCACGGATTGATAATGTCATGTTATGGGCAATATTTCGGCGACACATTAGACAGTGAAATGTATATACACACCTCATAACTGTTTTCATATTTTTCTGATGGTATGCACGAAAACAGAAACAGTTAAGGGTTGAGTTTCCTGTAAAGTTAAATGGGACCAACAGATTCACAGCACAACGTTGTTAAAGTCATTGTCGAACTTCATTTTCTTATTTGAGGAACTACAACAATAGTAATAGCTCATTAGTTTCATTTCAATGACCACAAATAAGGCGCTGTACCGTCACTGTAACGCAGCCACTGAGCGGCTTATTAATATCTTACGGGTACATCTTATATAATGCCAAGTCAGTTTAGCAACATTGTTTATTGGTACAAGCCAGAAGGAACGGAATCTTTCAGCGCAGGTACTAGCGTGTCAGGCGCAGCGTTTATTAGGAAAGGGTAGAAGGAGAGAATTAATAGTTACAAATTACGAGAATGTAGTTTTATTACCCAGACATGAATACTAAACGGACATTTTGTTATGTGTTACCTGTACCCGAAGTTTATGTAAGCATTGATTTTTGTGTGGACTGCATCTATCTACTGACAAGCGAAGGCCGCACTGCGCTTTAAAGAGAATTGCGTCGGAGAGCAAGTTACAAGTGAGTGGGGAGTCGCCCGCACAGACGGGCCTATTCCCATCGCCGACAGAGACGCTCCTTGCTCTCACAGGCGACATTATTTTCTCACGCGTGTTCTTATTTGTTAAATTAATCCGCCGCTTGCCGCAGCTGACGACGATAAATCTGGCGCTTAATTGGCTGGCCGTAATTCTCTTGCTTAATCAACTCTGGAATGACCGTGTAAATCATCTCCGCCGGCGAACACAAAAGCCCGCGTGTAAATTTCCGCCCGCGGCCGCTGTCCGCCTCGCGCGAACGGCGGCGTCTCCCGGCGCGGCCGGTCGTGTGCGAACCACTGCGGCCTGCAGCCCGGGCAGCTCGGCGTGTATCGCACCGCGCGGCAAAGGACCGGTTGCTGCGGCCGCTCGGCAGGAACGTGTTCGTTTCGCCAGCAGCCCGCAAATTATCGCACTTCCTGCTACACCGGTTCTCCCCGAAACACGAGCTTCAAATTCGTTACACGGCTTGAAAATAAAAGCAGTTTCGTGGTACAACGTATAGTTTTTGGTCATCTAAGCGAGGATGTAACATTCAAACAGATTGACAGGAAATGTTGCGCCAGTCGGATTTCACAGCGTCTTTTCTTCCACTGTAATTTTCGTGTCTGCAGCGTTAACGTTTTGTGATAATCAATTAGGTCCTCATTTTCGATACAGAGAGAGAAAATCTCGTACAGCGCGCGGAAAGAATGAACACCTATATCTTTCCGTACGAGCTCTGATTTCCCTTATTTTATCGTGGTGATCGTTCCGCCCTGTGTAGGTCGGTGTCAAAAAAATATTTTCGCATTCGGAGGAGAAAGTTGATGATTGGAATTTCGTGAGAAGATTCCGTCGCAACGAAAAACGCCTTTCTTTTAATGGTTTCCAGCCCAAATCCTGTATTATTTCTGTGACACTGTCTCCCATATTTCGCGATAATAAAATACGTGCTGCCTTTCTTTGAACTTTTTCGATGTACTCCGTCAGTCCTACCTAGTAAGGATCCCACACCGCGCAGAAGTATTCTAAAAGAGGACGGACAAGCGTAGTGTAGGCAGTCTCCTTAGTAGGTCTGTTACATTTTCTAGGTATCCTGCCAATAAAACGCAGCCTTTTGTTAGCCTTCCCCACAACATTTTCTATGTGTTCTTTCCAATTAAAGAAGTTCATAATTGTAATACCTAGGTATTTAGTTGAATTTACGTCTTTTACATTAGACTAATTTACCGTGTAACCGAACTTTAACGAGTTCCTTTTAGCACTCATGCGGATGACATCACACTTTTCGTTATTTAGGGTCAACTGCCACTTTTCGCACCATTCAGATATTTTTTCTAAATCGTTTTGCAGTTTGTTTTGGTCTTCTGATGACTTTATTAGACGATAAACGACAGCGTCATCTGCAAACAACCGAAGACCGCTGCTCGGATTGTCTCCCAAATCGTTTATATAGATAAGGAACAGTAAAGGGCCTATAACTCTATCTTGGGGAACGCCTGAAATCACTTCTGTTTTACTCGATGACTTTCCGTCAGTTACTACGAACTGTGACCTCTCTGACAGGAAATCGCAAATCCTGTCACATAACTGAGACGATATTCCATAAGCACGCAGTTTTACTACGTTCTGCTTGTGTGGTACAGTCTCAAAAGCCTTACGGAAATCCAAGAATACTGAATCGATCTGAAATCCCTTGTTAATAGCACACGGCTGTGCTACTTAATTTTATTAAAGACGATCGATTTCGTTCTTGAATCTGGCCATCTTCGAGGTTTCAGCACGCACTGCACAACTGCAGTGCCCAATAAATATCTTTAAAGTGTTCTATTCTTAATACAGCCGTATTGATAATGGAACTGTATTGAGAATGTAAATGTCTTAAGAACGGAACTGCATTAATAATGGAACATTTTACTCCTTTCACTGGGCATTCAACAGTGCAATGCGCAGGTGAAAATCTTTTTGGGACCCGAATATTGTCAGATTCATGACCGAAATCGATTGTCTTTATTAAAAATAAAGTAGCACAGCGGTGTATTATAATTAAGTTAAAATGAACAGTCAAGATCACGGTAATATTTATTTATTTACCGGTTCCTAAATAAAGTATCCTCAGAAAGTACCTTTACTTGATCCAAGTATGAATCACTGGACCATCATTCACTCTCTCGAAAAACTGTCACATTGTCTCTCGCTTTTTGTATCATCTCTGGTATATAATCAGCATGTCATTAATCTGTTTTACTTCGTATGTCTTTCTATTCTATCATTCCTACCTTAGATTTTTACCAAATGATACTTACCTTCAGTGCACTTCGGTTGTTAATGTGGTTTGTTTAAAACTTAATACATTTTGATCTGTTTCATGTTGTCGAATGCCCTCCTTAGGTAGCATTGTAAAGGACCAAAAATTACGTCCTGAATGCTTCACTATGTCTACATCTACATCTAAATTTGTATCTATGTCTATACCTCCGTAGTTTCCGTCTCAATGAAATCCTCAGAAAACTTGTGATGTTCACTCTAGTGCCTGTATCACTGTAATGCAGTGACTGAGATTTACTTGGATGATTTTGTTTTGTTTAAGCAATCCTGTACAGCTTCAGTACATTTAAAGAATCCCATCGCTGAAGCCACTGTAAGCTGCAGTAACGTGCACTCGTTCACGGACAACCATTTAATGTCAAGTGACCATCTTCACGTCACGGATTAACATTACATTAGGTTAAAGGAAGGTTCTTCGGAGTCAAACACATAATTACTACAGCGACTGACAATTACGTATTTGACGCCAAGAAACCTTCCTTAAACTTAATGCATTAGTAATGTTAATCCGTGACGTAAAGATGGTCGCCTAACACGAACAGGTTTTCCGTGAATAAATGCACTTTACAGCAGCTTACGGTAGTTTCAGTGATGTCGTTCTTTAAGTATTTAACTGGATGAAAATAAATCTTGAGGAAATGAACCGATAATGCAAACATTTTTACCTTCATGTTGTTGGAGAAGCTAAAGATTGCAGTTTAACATCTTGCTAACAGCGATTGGTATCATGGAGTGTGGGCGGCTGACACAGAACTGGCCCTTATTAATGAACAAGAGAGCTACACGTCACAGGAAATGTTGGAAACCGTTATTTCGATAGGCCAATCGGTTACTGTCACATGTCTGCGCATCCACACTTCTCGCGCGTACTCTTTTCAGAGAACTTGGCTGTGTTTTTACGGTTGAGTGAGTGAGACGATCAGACGTATTTAGTGAGAAATGGAATACTAAACAAAATTAGCTGACGGTGAAATAACGCGTATTCATTGTTGGGTGTTATACGAAGCACAATTCGCGGAAAGCGAGTGCGGAACTGCGTGCACAAGAGTTTAAGACTGTAAGTGCTATGACAAAACCTCCAGGAACATCTGCAATGCAAAAGTGAGTGTCAGGATGGGGCGGATCTGGCACTGTAGCAGATAAAAACTGTAACTACTCAAAGGAGTTCGAACACCAGACAACACTACTCTGGTGAAGGAAAGCCTAGAATAAAGATCGACGACATCTCAGTGCCGTTCATCTGTGAAAATGCAAATTATGAGATTGTAGTATAGAACCAGTAACAAAAAGGACCTGCAAGTATATCCTTAAAATTTACTGTTGTGCACGAGCTAAAGTGTCCAGACGAACTTTCACCTGTTGAGTTCTGGAGGTGGTATAAGAACTTTTGGATCCTCATTTCTCCAGATGTGCTAGTTTCAGCCTGTCAGGGTATATGAACTCACTCAACATGCGCCATTACCCGTCAGAAAATCCTCATCATTACTGTGAAGATCCGTTGCGTAATCTCAGTTTTGGTGTTTGGTGCGAGGTATCTGGTGTTCGCATCATGACACGTTTGTCTCACCAAACTTAAACGCTAACCGGTTTCTCCAGAAGCTGTTCGATCCACATGCGAATCAACTCACAGAAGGTGAAAGACTGTATGGACATTTTCAGCAAGACGGAGCAACAGCACGCACCACATTGATAACCTGTTCGCGAGTGTACGAGGTGTTCGGTGAGATGTGATAATGAGCAGAGGCCTTGTCTGTCTCCCTGTGACTTTTATCTGTGCGGAAAATTGAAGAATCAGGTGCATTCAAACAATCCTCACACTCTGTAAAAGCTACAGCAGAACGCTGCTCTCTATCAGGCTCAGCTGCTACACGTTTCTCGCGGCTTGATAAATCGAGCACAGCGCTGCGTGACGTCAACAGTGGCCATTTCAGCGTCTTCTGTGATGTTCATTAACATAGGTTTAGCCCGAGTTAGACTTAATGTAAATAGTTTACGGGCCAGTTAAATTTTGCTAACCCTGGACATGGAGCGTTAATTCACTTAGTGGCGGACAGGATCACGTATTGACTGCCCCTTTATGAGAAGATCATCCTAGATTTCGTGTCGTGTGATTTAAGAAAACGACAATGAACGTGAACCAGGATACCCAAAACGCCATATCAGTTGCATAACAACGGCGCCACCTCGTTCTGTAATGTTTTATACAGTGAACCGGTATTGACAGGGGAAAAACTGTATCAGATTCTCGCTTTTGTATAAGTTTTGTTTCTTGGAATTAATTAACATTCTGCGGTTAGTGCCTCATTTGAATGAGAATATTGCCAGAAATACGCGACACCTCACTTGTAGTGCATACATACATGTTCCCACGAGTAATGGTTGATCCTGTCGTCTTTTTAGAGCAATTACTCCCATCGCTGCCTTGTCGTAGAGCAGTACACTCACAAATATAGCAACAAAATCAATTACAGTGTGCTGAGCGGTATAACAGTGTCTGCAGTAGAAACCGATGCATCTTCTGCGACGCTCGTGAAGTGGGAGGAAAAAAGAAAACACTCACAATAAAGACAAAGAGAAATGTCGCCTTGTGAAGAGACAGAGGGTCCCGGGCGGGCCTGGGAAGGAAACAGCCATTCGTCAACAACACCATTACGCGGCGGCGGCTTTACGATCCGCCTTCCGCCGTTCTGCTAACAGTTTTCAGATTGCTTCGCGCCGTTAACCGCTGGAGATCGGCCGCGAAGCGCTGTTTACAGTAGCTGTTACTGCCGACCATTATCACCGGATATTATTTATCGTTATTGTCTCTGCCGCCGGCCCCAATGTGGCGCGGCCGTGAAATGCCACATGTGGCTAGGAGCTGGAATTCGGCGCTTTCGTTGCTTCCCCGATCTGCAGCCTGGGAGCGTTCTTCAGAGGAGTGCGATGCGTTGTTCCATTACCTTAAGGAAATACTTCCTCAGCACTGTTGTAAATAGCACAAGAAAAGTACACATCTTGCACAAGCCAAAACTAACAAGCTAAAAACAGCTATTTTTCAAAACAATTTTTGAAGCGTAGAGCTACCTGGGATATCTCTTGTCATCCATGTAATTTCTTAACATTGTTGTCATAGCTATACAGCCTTTTGCGATTAGATAATGTTGGTATGCAAAATGTGCTAAGAGCAAAAAGTCGGTGAACGGAAAGTACACTGTTCTCGAAAATAAAAAAAAAAGCACTTACGTTTCAAAAGTCGTAGTAATCAAAATCAGTGATGAAGCTTCCTAACAGGATAATCCCAGTTTTAAAACATACCATTTTAGGCCAATTCACACTGGATATCCACGGGTCGTCAACACTTAGAAGGTAATACATATCGTCCATTGTCTTACGTTTTCGTTTCTTTCTAGTTGCTAATAACGTCAAAAACTGCATTTCTGCCCTTTATTGTTGCTACAAGTTTACTAAATAATACTTTAAGAAACTTCGATTTGTGATTTTATTCGTGAACACTGCATGATTTTTTTGTCGTTCGTATATTTGTCTTTCAGATGTTGGGTCTTTTTCGTCTGAGAACAGTCGTAAGAAATATCAAGTTGTCATACAAATGTCGCAATGTGTAAAAACAAGGCAAGTGATAAAATAAAAAAGACAAACAACACAAAATCATAGAGACTGGTGTTGAGATATAAGTAACCCCGGCAGCAATACGCTAATTCAGATGTTAGCAACCGACGCCATTGTGGTATCAACGAAGAAACATTTCTCCAGGAAACCTTTGACGTCGGATGGCGTACCCTTCCGTCAACAGTCTGTGAATCACGCCGTTTGACGTACATTGTGGATTATTACCACGTGAAGTGGCGTGACGTACGGTGTGAATCAAGCCTTTTTACACCCTCAAAAGTTCCTCTTAAATCACCCTGCACTCAGATAACATACTACGTGACCTTCTACTGTATATTCATATTTTTCCCCACAGTGACGACTGTTTCCTTAGAGGTAATTAAGTTGAAAAAATCAAAGTAAAGTAATTCGTATGACAAACTATAGAAATGTTTAGTGCACAATGGAACGGGAGCTTCTGGTAAAAGAAGCTCAAGGTAGTTTTAAAAATACGGGTCTCAAAGATTTTAGGCCAAGAACTAGAGAGAAAGAACTAGATACGTATCATTTGTAGAATTTGACTCTCAAGTGACACCACTCTCGCAAATTCTCATGGGGGATAGTCCTGTCTCCATTTGTTAACACGAACCAGAACCGTAACACGGAATTTTTCTACAAAAAACATTCTACAATTACAATTCATTTTTATTATTTTCACAGATACCTAGAGTACCAAATAATACATTTTTTGCTACGTTAGTTTACAATAAATTTTGCGCTACAATGGATTAAAATGACCTTTCTTCCTTCAGCTCAGCCTATTTCCTTTATTTCTTGCCACCGATACCTCCGCGGTGAGAGAATCTCCAATGGCCCGTGCCAACTATTAACAATTCAGCATTTGCTCTAAACTTTGACCTTCCAGTGAGTAGTCGGAATCGATTCCCTTCAAAACCAAGACGTTTCACCGCCTCTCTGTGCAGTACAACTTAGAATTCAGCTTCGATAAAAGCTTAAAGAATCATTTACGAATGTTCTTAAAAAACTGAAGTATGTAATAACGAGCTTCTGTTGCAAGTACTTTAACTCAGAAGATATTTTCAAGCTAACGATAGCATTTAAGCTTTGGACGAAATACACTTCCGTATGTGCAGCCTCTCCCTTTAACTATTTTCCCATTGCCAATATTTTTCCTTGGATAGATACCTACCCTTCTTCCGCTTTCTTGTCAGTTTTTGGTGCGGAACCAGAGACACGCTATTTAGTGGAATGTTGAATGTGTTTGTAATCTTACAGCAACATAAGCGTCAGAGCGAGCCAATTCAAACAAAGAGTTAAAACAACCACTAAAACTCTAGCACCCACTTGTCGTCCTGCGAAGCACAGGGTGATTGCGTTTCACAGTAGCAAAGATGAACAAGTACTCATTGCTGTTGTGTGTTTTAGGGTCCTTATTTAGTAGACTTTTTATGTTATTTTGCTCCATACTACCACCTCTGAAAGTTGCCTACCCTACAGTCTTAGCAACACTGTTAGGGGAATCAGAACGATTTTCGTTCATAACTCTCAACTTCGTCTTTTGAGGGCCAGGTTCCCTTACCTCAGATCGATACATTTATCCTTCTCCATAATCTCTGAAAGTTTGTGACGTCATTACGGAATCACAACGTACATGTACCCCGTTTTCTACCGGAAGGGGGATTTGTGGACCCCTCCTCGACATTTTCTGAATTCGTGTCCGCCCGCTCATGTGCCTGTGATCAAGACCTGACAGCTGGCGCTCAATATTAGCTCAGCACGAGTCCCTCTGCAAGTCTAAATCCATCGAAGAGTTTTTTCAACCATTTTCTTAAATTTTTTATGCTACCTGTCGGTTTCACAAGAACCACAGGACTACCCGACTCGCGTACACTGTTTATTCGAGCGCCAGGGGATGTTCGGCAGGGCGACGCCGCAGTCGCTGGCTGACGGCTCGGCGCGGCGCCAGTGCGCCTACCTGTCCGTGTCTGCTTTTTGTGGCCGCCTGCTACCCAAGAACTGGTCCGGCGCCACTGCAGCGCCGCGCCGCGGCTAAAAAACGAAGCGCGCCTCCCTGGGCCCGCTCCGGAGTGGCCTTTCGCGGCCTGAGTGATGGCACCCCGTCACGCGCCGTGACCACCGATCGCCTTTTGTTTGGCGGCCTCCCGGGCCCCCGCTGTCTTCACCCGTCCGTCTGCCTTAATTCCTGCTTTGTTTGCCGGAGACGAGGAGGCGTGTTACGCCGCCTAATCCGCCTTTGCTGCCGGATATTCATATTTTCTGGACAGTAATTAAACTTCAGGGAGGAGTAATAAAAAATTTGAGGTTTGCGATGACACTGTAACTCTGTCAGAGACGGCAAACGCGGTTGAACGGAATGGACAATGTATTGAAAAGAGCTTATAAGATGAACAACAACAAAAGTAAAACAAGGGTAATGGAATATAGTCGCATTAAATCATGCGATTTTGAGGGAATTGGATTGGCAAATGAGACACTAAAAGTGGTTGATCAGTTTTGCTATTTGTCAGTAAAATAACAGACAGTGGCCAAAGTCGAGAGGATGCAAAATGCAGACTGGTAATAAAAACCAAGGCTTTTCTGAAAAAAAAAAACTTTTACATTGAATATAAATTTTTTGGGAAAAGTATTCTGGTGGTTTCAGACTGGCCGGCCCAGAATCCTGACATGAAGCCAGTTAGTTAAAACGTCGACCTCGCTCCGGACTCCATCGTTCAATAACACTTCCTACTCTGGTTTCTGGTCTTCAGGAAGAGTGGGCTGCCAGTTCTCCACAGACTTTCAGACACATCACTGAAACTGCTCCAGCAGAGTTCAATCCGTCATATATGTGAAGAGTGGACACATGGCGCATTAATATCCATTAACAAATGTCCGGATATTTTTGATCAGATAATGTATGTACCGAATGGATTTAACATTGTATTCATTGCCATGCAAGGCTGAGATCGTCATTACGTCGCCAGTATTCGGTCATCAACAACACTGGAAAATTGTTGAGGCCTTCGTGGTCTTCTTGACATATTGTCTCTTGGCACTGCTCTGCGGTCTTCGGCCATCAGTCGTTTATAGAGGTATTTTTGGCTGTTCACCAGCTCGAGTGACTAGCATTGCCAAATGCTCACTCTCCGCCCACACTACACCATGCATGGTAGGCTCATACTTCCAGAATAATGTCGTCAATCGTAATAAATTCTTCATACTTGTTCAGTTGAGCTAATGCATTGTATATAATGACTTTGGCGCGACTGGATACTGAATTTATCTCTCATTCTTTCGAAGCTCTTTAGCACCTACTTTATCACCCGTTTTTGCCCAAAGTGACTTTGTCACACGACATGACTCGACTGAAAGAGTGATGTTTGGAATGGCGGGAAGATCCTCTTGGTGTGGACAGATAAATCTTCCAGGAGACGAAAGACAGAAAAATACGTCGATCACAGGCTTAGTAGGGACTTTATACTAGTTACAGTGAATATTTTCCTTAAAAAAGAGATGAACTGGGGTGCTTTGACACATACGCAGTGAATTACACCTTGGCACTTACGTGGTTTTGTAATCATTCACGGTAAACATCTCTGTATGGAGCATAATTTATATTTAATTGTTGGTGCAATCACTATTATTATTCATCATAGTTTTGTATAGAAGCCGTGTTTGTAAGCTAAACTACACGAATTCAGTCTGCCTATTGTACGAAAAACAAAATCTTCCATGACCCAAACATATTTCGGAACTTTTTTACAATCAAAATAGTGTGCTTTTATTCAGAAAAGCTATGGTAAGCTATATGTGAGTGGAAAGAATGTGCTACAGTACCTAGAGTTCTGTGGAATAACACCTGAATAAGAGTCCCACTGATGATGACACAAATGTGCCGAAACATGAAAAGATTAGTTGTTCGCGTAATAGGTGGAACTCAGTTCCCACAGTTGTTGTCTGCAGAACGAAACTTTCATTCCGCAGAGGAGAGTGAACTGTTTTCAAAATCCTTGGCATATTAAAACTGTATGCCGAACCGGTATTGGATCCCGGGAAGTACAGTTCTCGAGGGGAATACTCCTACCGAATGAGCTATCGAGACACAACTCAGGACCTGCCCTCACAGTTTTCCTGCCGCCAGCAATTCTCTCCTGCTTCCCTTTTCCCCGGGAATTCTGGTCCAGCAAGGAATGCAGGAGAGTTGCTGTTAAGTTCTGGTAGCAGCTTGAGGTCCTGACGACAGTAGCTAACCCTATAAATGAAGGAAGGTCGTTTATCACGCCTGGATGGCTCACATTAAAAGTATTACTCACAAAAGGTACTGGTTCCGAGCTCGATTCCCAGTCCGACATACAGTAAGTGGTCTAATCTGCAACAATAAGTTTGAATCAAAATGGCTCTGAGCACTATGGGACTCAATTTCTTAGGTCATCAGTACCCTAGAACTCAGAACTACTTAAACCTAACTAACCTAAGGACATCACACACATCCCTGCCCGAGGCAGGATTCGAACCTGCGACCGTAGCGGTCGCGCGGCTCCAGACTGTAGCGCCTAGAACCGCTCGGCCACTCCAGCCGGCAACAATAAGTTTCAGCGAAGTTTGCTCACCTTTACTAGATTAATATTTCTGAAAACACAAAAAATATGAAAAATGTTGAGTGCAAATACACTGATATACAATGTTTCTAGTTGCTAACTATGTAAACATCGTACGTTATTGTATTTTTCCGTGTTTTCTGAAATACAAATCTACTGATGATGATGAAACCTTGTCAGTATTATGAAAGATAGGTAATAATATTCGTCATTACCTCGACTCTACCGATTATACATTCTGATCTAGAGACTCCAAACCAGTTATGAGAACAGCTAAAGATGTTTGAGGATTGTTCTCCGTGTATTCATTAAAGAAACAGTGAATTCCGATGCTGATTTGACACCATAAGCCAGAAATGAAGTGGAGGATGATGTACGCAACATTCGAACCCCTTTATATACTAGCTGCATTTGGTGAGTAATGGCGTTTTACAAGTGAACATTTGCTCTCTCTTCTTTCCAACACCGACAGTGACAAAGTGTGATGATGTGGGCAATAGTCCACGGAACTGGTCGTGCCCCATTAAAGATTATCAGACAGCTATAGGAGGTGTTCCCTTTGCAAGAAATGAAACGACCAGTAGAGAAGGAAATGGCAGTTTGAAGACAGAACGCGACCGAGACAATCGGTAATCGACGTGGTATCGCTGTAGGCGGTAGAGGCAGCTGCGTCTTGCAGCGCCAGCAGGATGCGAGTGGTGCAGTGACAGCGGCTGCGTGGCGTCTAGATATACGGTGGGAGGCCCCTAATAGCGGCCCACGGCGACAGATAGCGTGTCGGGCGGCATCCGCGATGCTATCTGCGCCTCTTTATAGCGGCGCGCTCCTGTAATCACGGCGCGCCGCGGCGCGATCATCCGGCGGATAGCTTCCGCCGCCAGAAATATGTCCCGTGTTGACAAACGCCGGACCAAGACGTCGAGGGGCCCGCTATCTGAGGCGCACGACCCGGCTTCGTGTGACGATGCACCCTGCGGAACCAAATCACTGATCCCATCTGCCTCCACATACTGGTGCGAAGTAGTAGTTTTTGTGTAATATGTCGTGGTCGGTCGCCGACTCATTTCCCACCAGACGCAGAGGAGATCCGCGCGCGCAATAGTACCGCTGATTTACGACACAAAAGTATTAATCGTGATCACCAGGCGTAGATAGCAGTCTTCATTCACAGTTGTACTTCTCCGGCGCCTCACTCTTGTGCAACTAATGTGCAGAAAAATTACTGAGTCTTTTCATCAAGTTCATGGTCTTGGATACAATTAAGACGAAAAGAGGCGCACCACTAAGGAATTATCCAAATGGGACGGAATTTGGTAGATGTGATGTATGTATACGGACAAATAAATTATTAGAATTTCAGAAAAATTGGATGATTTATTTAATAGAAAGAGCTTCACAGACTGAGTTGGTGAATAAAGCGTTTCTACTTCTGGCCCTTATGTAAGCAGTTTTTCGGCTTGGCATTGACTAATAGATTTGCTGGCTGGTGCCCTAAGGAATATCGTCCAATTGGCGCGTTAGATAGTCCAAGTCCCGAGCTAGTTGAAGACCCCTGCCCGTAATTCTCCAAACATTGTCAGTTGGTGACATATCCGGCGACCTTTCTGGCCAACACGAAGACGAGCAGTAGAAACTCTCGTCTTTTGCGGGAGGGCATTATCATCCTAAAATGTAAGCCCAGGATGGCTTGCTACGAAGGGCGACAAAGCAGGGCGTAGAGAATCGTTGACGTACCGCTATGCTGTAGGTGTGCCGCGGGTGACAACCAAAGAGGTTGTGCTAAGAAACGAAATGGCACCACTGACCATCAGTCCTGGTTTATTTGGCCGTTTGGTCGGCGACAGTCAGGTGGATATCCCACTGCTGCGTCTCCAGCCACGTCTTCGGCCTGGAATCTCATTGACTGAAATAGAATTGTCTTCAGTGAAGAGTCCTACTTCGAACTGAGCCCCGATGACCAACGATGACGTGTCTGGAGACAGCTCCGGACAGCGGTATGATATCAATCTCACTGTCGCCCGCCATACTGCCCGACAACTAGGAGTGTTGGGTACGTCGACGATATTCTTCACCCGTTTTGTTGCCCTTCATGACAAATCATCCTGGGCTTACATTTCAGCAAGATAATGACCGCCCGCACACGGCGAGTGTTTCTAATGCTTGTCTTCATGCTTACTAAACCCTACCTTGGCCAGAAAGGTCGCCGGATCTCTTCCCAACTGAGGACGTTTGGAACATTAGGGGCTGGGTCCTCCAACCATCTCGCGGTTTTGAAGATCTAACGCGCCGTATAGACAGAATATCTCTCAGGAGGGCTCCAACAACTCTGTCAAAACCAAGTCGAAAAACTGCTTGCATAAGGGCCAAAATTGGACGAACGTGTTATTGACTTGCTCAATTTGTGAAGCTCTTTCTCTTGATTAAATCATCCAATTTTACTGAAATTATAATAATTTCTTTGCCTGTACATGTAAATCACATCTACCAATTTTCACCCCATTTGGATAATTCCCTAGTGGTGCCTTTTTTGTCTCAGAATGTGTTTGGTACCTAATTCAGTCCCCACTAACACATCAGCGGCCGCTGGATGATCGGATAAGACGATGAATATGTAGACGAGTCACACGGTTTTACTCGTACGTTCGTGAACAAACCTATAGTAATCGATTAAACAAAACAACTTCTCGTTATCAAATACATCCGAGTACAAGTAAATCCCTTTGCCTGTTTCTCGTATCAACGGTAGAAAAATGTGAGTAATCAGTGTGTACTTCTTTTTTCAACAATCGTGCTTCATTTCCGGTCGAAATTCAGTCGCCCGAAGGAAAGGAAGGTAGAATGAGATTAAGCGTCCCGTTGACGGCGATATCATCAGATTACATGTAGAGAAATCAGGCGTGTCCTTATCGGAGGATTATTTCGGCATTGCGTTAAGCGATATGGGAAGCTTAAATCTGGATGGCCGGTCGAGGATTTGAATTACCATCCTCCCGAAGGCGAATCAAGTGTTCCGCCTCTGCGCAATTTCGTTTTCTTACAGTGAAAGGGCCTTAGTAACTGCATGTGACAAGTAGGACTTGTACCTGATCAGCTGCTCTTCTTTTCCCCACCCGTCGTTTGAAAGGTATTGGGTCGTTGAGTGTGAGCACAGTTGAGAATCTTGATGCCAGCCAGACAGCAAACACTTTTCCAAGACAGGATTTGTAGTTTTAATACGTACCGTTTCCGGTGCTTCTTATGTGACTGGGCAAGTATAATGTATTGAGGTACATAACTCTAACTTCAAAGAAATGAGGACATTCTCACACATTGTATCTGTTTGCTAGGCACAGTCCTATTAGCTTGAAAAACTAATAGCGAGCATTAATATTGTATCACTAATAAAATGGCTTCAAGAACTATGAAGTTGAGTCGTGGAAACACGTCCTCTTAAGGAGTAGTGTAATAAACAAGTCAAATCATAATTTGCGTTGGCCAATAGCTTCCAGTCATGTTACGAATCCTTCCTTTTTTTCGCAAGTAGAGACTGCTAAATCGTCATAAAGAAGAACTTTTTATTTTCTTGTTTTGCACTGCCCTACGTAAACGTCTTCACAACAATTTCATGTCATTCAAGGTAACTGTTTTAATCACAACTAACAAAAGAATGTTTTGCCAAATTAAAATTGATTTCCACTTCTCTGGTCAAATTACACGATATGTTCCACGATACAAAAATCAGAATTCGATTACAGCATGTACTTTTGGATTTAATTTGTTATATTCGCTATTATCTATTATAAAAGTTGCATTTCATCGTTCCTTTTTGTTGCTACATCCGTTGACTAACTAAAAAGGTAGTAATATGCGAAATTGAATGATTATCCACGTTTGTAACACGTAAGAGTTGCCTTTGCGCTCATAAAGTAGCCTTGACGCTTCTGCTATTACTGGTTGCCGAATAATTATTTCTTTTGTGTCATTTTTAGATGCCTTATTTCCTTTTGTCAATAAAACATTATTATCAGCTGTAAGGTAAGGAAGTTTGGAGGTCACGGACGTATGTTAACGAACACCATAATTTAGAATCTTCGTACTATCTCTGTATATAACTTGATCAGAACTTGTTATCATCCAGGGTATTTGTCAACCTGATCAATATACCACGTTAAACCGTACAATACAGGCAGTGTCTCAACATTAACTCAATGATACTAAAAATTATTCTCATGTATCTTCATATTACACAGTATATTTTCCTTCAGTTCTTCAGAAAAAGCAGTTATCGATCAATAAAGTGAATAAGCACATTTGCTCTATTCTTACTGGCATGTAAGTCTCCGGAATCTGTTCTCGCGACTCGTACCTCAACAGTTTTCTTTGGTGCCTTAAAGGAAAAATATTACTCAGAATACTCCTTGCCTTTTCGGTGGTTTCGTGGTCTCTTTTTTGAGAAAAATTATCTGTTCCAGTAAGAAGCTCCCAAATCCTGGCATGAGTATATAGTGCATATTTTGATAGTCTACACAGTCGCTGGAATTAGCCTTATAGGCTGCAACTTTCTTCCGGACACTTCCCTTTCCCAGCAAATTTACGATTCGGTCAATAAGGTAGTCTACTGACAGGTCATTATGGCTGAGGATTTTCAGAAGGAAAGGAATGAGATAGGACTAGCTTCATCACCAGAGGCGGATATCAAACTCGAATTGTACGAAGGATGGGTAGGAAATCGATCGTAAGGCTTCCAAAGAAAACAGACTGGCACTGGGTACCGTACTTCATGGAAAAGAATAGAAAATGTAATGTGGACCGCTAGCTGAAAATTTGAAACCAAGTTTTTTTTTTGTTATAGTGAGTGCCCATTGGAGACTAACATCCGACAATGCAGTTTTTTATGTACGCAACCAGTAACATAACATTATAAGCGTGTATATTTTTATAGATTATGTGAGCATAACAGAAGTGTTTAGGACTTTCGTTCATAGCCATGTACCTTATTATGCTAAGTAAAAAACGGGGCATCTATATTCCGTAACATATAATATAAAACCATCCTAACACATATTATGGCAGTCTGTTTGCTGTTACTGCTGTCTGTCCTTTGTTTACCAGCAGCTGGGTAGCTTTAATTGATGCACAGCTCACCAGACGAGATTCTTTTTAACATCCGACAGATTTACACAATTCTAATTGTAACCATCATTGAGTGGCAAATGAGTTTCTTCGGCCTTTGTAACAAGACACTTTCTTATCGGATCGTAAGATATCCCTTAACTTCGCTTTCTGCAACATGTTCAATTTTTCTGTTCGGGCCACATAGGTTATCCTTCTTTCTTATTTTTTATTGTCATTACTGATTTAGGAGTGGCTCAGAATACAGGACGACAATGCACTGTTCGATTCTGTGAACTCAGATACTTCAACCATATTCTATATTTCACTTGTTATGTTTCTCATTTTGTCAATATAAGACATACTTTTAAGCTAAAAAATATGTGCGCAGGAGGAGAACTCTTATCTTCAAATACTGTTTCAGCAGACCGGTACCGAATATGGTTTCATAAAGCCATAAATAAATGATTTACAGAAATCTTCGGTGGAGGAGACGCAGTAGATGGGATACATTTTGATTTGTGTCAAAAACGGAATTAGCAAAACTGAGAGTGGAACAAATCTGCTTATCAGGAGTATTGACCCTTGGGTAATTACGAAGTGATGAAGTGACTTTTTTGCAGCTCTCTTTCACTGAAATAGAGCTAACGAGCAGCAGTTAAATACTGGATTGCGGAGAGGTTAAATAAAAAACAACGCTCATCCGGTGCGGTTGATAGACGATAAAGGTAATGTTTCCCGCCATTAATCTGGGCCGTTTATTTCCGTACTCATGGATGTGAAAATAACAGCACGGCAGTTTACCCGCGCGCCGCGCCCGAATGTAAAACTTTTATGCGCAGCCTAAACAATAATTTAACGATATGTCAGGTGGATTTGCTCGACTACATTACTCCCCGAAACGAAGTGTGTGGTTCTGCAGTGCTGTCAGCTTCCATGGGGATTGTTTTTTTGAAAACGAGGCTCATCTGATAACGAACGAAGTGTTCGTAAACCTCCTTTTTCTGAGTTCTGATGTTTTTCATATGACTATGATTATTTTGTATTGAAAATTAGTTAGTTTTTGTGTGTCTAAAGCGAAACGTTCATCCCTGTGTAAACAGACAAATGCCATTTAAATAAACTTTTATATGTTTTCATTTCACGAATGTACAGTGCAGAGCATTCGATCTAATACAAATCTTTGTATTTCAATTTCATTATTGCTGTACCGAGCAGGGTGGTGCAGTGGTTAGCACGCTGGACTCGCAGTCGGGAGGACAGCGGATCAAACCCGTCTACGGCCATCCTGATTTAATTTTTCCGTGATTTCCCTAAATCGTTTCAGGTACATGCCGGGATGGTTCCTTTGAAAGGGCACGGCCCGATTTCCTTCCCTAATCCGAACTTGTGCTGTCTCTAATGACCTCGTTGTCGACGGGACGTTAAACACTAATCTCCTCCTCCTCCATTATTGCTGACGTAAGCGCTGTGGCATATCCGGCATACTCACAACCGGAATTCCGTTGCAGAACATGAAAAGAAATTGGTGTGGTTAGTTTAGGCAGTAAATTTGAGGTAACTACACTGGTGTCCAAAATTAAAGCAACAAACGGAAATTTTTGCAAGATTGTGTTTATTTTGCCACAAAACAGTATAAACAGATGATAGCAAAGTAGAAACAACGCAAAGAATAAAAAACGTAGACAACTACAACATACATAACAGTAGACAAAAATGTTCTTCGTTTTGTCCAAGTTAAAGAGATTTCCACACACATTACGACAACTGGTTAATGTACTCACTATGGGTTGTGACCACCTCTGGCAGCAATACAGCTCTGACAACGACGGAGCATGCTGTAAATAACGTCATCAACGTCATGTTGAGGCAATAATATCCATTCTTCCTGCGGAGCTGCTCGCAAGTCTTGCAAAGTGATTGGTGATGTTGACGTGATACAACCCTTCTCTCTGGTGTATCCCAAACAAGCTCTGTGGGATTTGAAATCCGGAGAGCGCTCAGACCACGCTGTGCGTGCAGTATCTTCCGTTTCCAAGAAAACATCAAGCACTCTTTCTCTATGAGGTCGAGCATTGTCATCCATCAACACGAAGTCTGGGCACACAGCACCTCGCAACAACCGTACATGAAGTCTCAAGACCTCGTCGTGGTACCTGACAGCATTTAAACCTTTCCGATTCACCCGTATGTTTTCGTGAAGAGGTGTTCGAATGGTCAACACAATGCCTGCCTACATCATTAGCGATCTCCTCGAGATCTGTCTCTTTCCACAACGTTGTGATCTCGAAATCGTGTTCAGATGCGAATAGGTCGATAATCACTCTCTAGGCAGAATCGAGACTCATCTCGTGAAAGGAATATTGGCCCACTGTTCGACTGTCCATGTGACATGTTGACGACTCCACTCCATACATTTCCTTCTGTGAAGATGCGTCAGAGGCACAGATACAACAGGTCTCCGACAGTAAAGGCATCTCCGTCGAAGACTTCTCTACACCGCTTGCCTCGACACAACACATCCAGTGGATGCTGCAAGGTCAGATGACAGCTACTACGTAATACTAAGGTGGTTCCGTCGTGCCCTTAGAGCCAGATAAAGGTTCTCTATTTCTGATGTCGCACGTGGTCTTCGGGATACGATTTCGGTCTCTATAAACTGTCGCCACGTTCTAGAAACGACAGAACGATGCACGCTAACCCATCGGGCCACATAAGTTTGCGACTGTCCTGCGCCCATTCTTCCTATGGCCCTTCACCGCAGAGACTCTGGTGGGTGTCTGTGTCATACTGCACCCTCTATGACTGTGTACACAGCGTTTGTGGATGTGGGTGTACCCGACAAACACTACTCCGTTTGATAGGTGCCCTGACGTCATCGTTGGCGTGGTTTTCCGTTGACCGAAATGCCATCTTCCGTGCAGAATACGATCGTACGGACATCTGTCGACAGTTTGTATGATTATATTCTGAATTAACCACAGAACGGCGAAATAGCGGTTTGTTGCTTTAATTTTGGACACCAGAGTATTTACAATTTTTCTGCAACAGTTCTGATAACTGTCCCGTTAAATACGTGACTACCAAATGGAAACGTACATCTTCTGTGAGGAAGTATGTATGCAAAAAAAGGGAGAGAGAGAGAAAGAATTGAACTCAATCGTTGGTGCCTGCACGTTTTGCGAATTTTCATGAAAAGCAGGCTAGTGCATTCTGCTTCGGACGTAAAGTTACGCCGATTTTTCTTGAAACTTCGTATCACCGTGTTTTCTCAGGGTTCGCCACCATATGCCAAGTTTTAAGTAATACACAATAATGAAAATCCCTTCAAGCGTCTAAAAGCTTAAGTTTTAGGAAACACCCCAACAGGCCAAATAGCTTTACACGAAACACGCAACTCATCCATGTATTCTGTATCCAAGAGATGTTGAAAACAGATTTCTATTAGCAGTTTTATTAAATGTGTATATTTTCATGATTAGTATTTCTCCCTTTTCACTTATAATGCTAATCCATATCTTATTACGCTCTTTTGCTATTCCGATATAATACTTTGCTCACAATGCGTTTTAGCTATGACGTATTGAAGGGATAGACAAATAATTGTGATGACCAATTATGAACAGTAACTCTTGTTAGTAAAATTCTTCACAATTTTCTAAACAACGAGCTACGCATGACATTGCTGTGGACAGATGGTGAACTGACCAGAATCTTCACCTTGTTAGGAATAAGTATATTACACACCAGTTGACTGATGGTCTTAGTTTAGTTCTATGGCTAATCGTCTATGTTTCTCGTACCACATTTTCACTTAGCAAACACATTTTACATCTGTTGTGTGGTAAGCAGAATAGAGGAAGTGAATGTGTTGCGATAAGTCAGCAAGATAAGTCGAAATAAGTCGCACTTTTGCACGGACCGAATTTTATCAGTCAAGATAACTTCAGTTTTATTGCATTCTTGAACTGATAAAAGATGTGTAAGTGATTTTACCGCGTGTCAACATATGTCGGAGGAAAGCATCGAAAGTATTTTGAAAATAAGGAACTCTCGGCCTCTTTCCAAAGTCTACTACAACATTCGATACAGTATTAACTGCAACAGCAGTGTGACAGTTACGGAATAATGGCTAGTATTGTGCGCAGATATTGCAAAGAGAGATGCGTTACGAAGACAAAGAATCTTGCGACTACCTGTCTGTCTAGTTTCCGCGAAGAAGTAATTTGTAATTCCAGCCATTTCCTTGGCCTTTTGAAGTTTCTGGTACTCGTGGTGCAATGAAAGATGGATGTGTTCCATTTACACATTATTCCAAAGAATTGCAAGGGAAGAGTGGTGGTAATTTGCTCGTCCTTTTATTCATGCGATAGGCTACCGATGTTATTATATTTTGTTATATCCGTAAAAATAATAACTGAACTCAGAGTCGAAAATCTGAGAATAAATTATGCATTAGCCACTTTTTGCTTCAACTTCACTTCCTCCTCCTTCTAAATAATGGATACCGAGCTTCGTAAAGCCCGTTTACATAGATTATTCTAATACTCGAGTATACAACTGCTTCTATTAGCTTCTCGTTCTTTTTATAAATACATATACACAAGTATCCAATGCATTATTACTGATGACTGGATGACAGGAATTTCTTTGTCTGTTACCCTGTTGCGGCAACAAAGTGCAAGTGTGGACTGAAGTCAGATATTGGTTCGGTCGTGTTTTAACATAGAGAAGATGGTTTCATTGCAGTGAATTTTGAAGTTAACACTGACATATCAATGACGCCAGTACTCAGGTTATACATCAGCTCGCTATTAAATAGCCCGAAGTAGTATGCATTTCTGCTTTGTCTGCCTTCGACTATCTTTTATGTTGTTATACTTAGTACTTTGTATGGCGTTTAAATAAAAATTCTATAATGAGCTAGAATTCCAGTGACCAAGTCGTTCTTGTCTTCAGAAATAGTAGCTCGCTTCAGTGTATTTTAAAACAATGAAACTAAAGTCTGTTACCTAAAGTTTTTCTGATACTACAGTTGCTGATGTATATTATTTTTTGTCTTACGAGGTAGGTATTTAGACGCAAAGTTCTGTGTTAGTTAATTACTTGGTTTATTTTATGGAATTTTCTGAACTTGTAAATGAACTTCCGCTACATTTGTGGTTCGTTACATTTTTAACGCTTGCAAGTTGCTGTTTTTTTGACGTCCTTTAATAGTCACTTCGCATAATCAAGAACTCCTTTCTTTATTCTGGCAATTGCAATGAAGGTGCCGCAGTGTGGATGCTCCATCCTTCACTTTCGCATTGTGTTTTACGTTACTCCATGCTACAATGTGGAGTAAATAACGCCTCTATTATTCACACAAAAGAAGCAACACATGTAAGAGATACAACAACAAGTAGTCAGTTCTACTGAAACAGAAACTATATTTCCTGAGCATCTAGTGTTGCTTGGTTCAGTGACGAGATATACAATAATAAATTAGAAGAACAGTTTATAGAACATGAAATGTGTGGTTAGATATACGATGTGTAAAAAGCCATTTGAAGTAAACAAAATGTCGTGTAGTGAAATGAGTATTACATAGCATATCTTAGTATAAACATATAAAAGGTATTAATGGTACATTACTTGGTGAATCTGGTTTTCGAAAAGAACCAGAAGATAAACAGGAAGGCCTAGGAAAGTGTGGAGGTGTTTGGAGAAGATGGATCCCTTTTCAAGGAAATCGATTACATTCAGACTATTAAGAGTAGAAAAGGGAAATAATGTTGTAAAACTATATGTACAGAATTTTCTGAGTGGATGCTTTTCACACTGATGAAGGGTACTAAGGACTGATGTCTTGATTTCAAAGAGATGGGCGCTGGATTTATCGTCACTTGATGCGTGGCTTATCTTATACATGGTTGAAATTTCTAGTTAGTATGTCAAAATTCAAACAGTGGTGCTACTCTCTACCATTCGATACGGGCTGCTGTATTCTTCTGGTTCATATGCGTCGTGTGCCGAGGGTCGCAGAAGACTGAGACGCGGAAGGAGTTTGCCAGGGGCAGAGCGGCCGTGGCCAGCAGGTGCTGCTGCTGGGCCCTGGCGGCGGTTCGGCCAACTAGGGGCAGGTGCTCGTCAGGCGAGCCGGGCGCGCGACACGCAACGCGACGCTAAGCTCCGTGTTTCCACAGTAGCCTTCCCAATATCCTCAAAACACACTGTCGCATGACAGCAGCTTTGTGAACTCTGGTTTGTTGCCCGACTTTTGAAACACTGCTACTGCAGTCAGTTAGCAATACTGGAGAAAGGACTGGTAGGTTGTTATGCTCCCTCATTAATGATGGTTTTTCTCTATTTACTGGTTATCTATAAGGAATAAGTCTTAAGATCTATGTTCCTTATCGTGATGGCTGGGTGTTGTGTGATGTCCTTAGGTTAGTTAGGTTTAAGTAGTTCTAAGTTCTAGGGGACTGACGACCATAGATGTTAAGTCCCATAGTGCTCAGAGCCATTTTATAACTTTTTTTATGTTCCTTATCAAGTTAGGAATGCGTTATACCTCTCTTCTTACTTTGTAACAGTGCAAACGTAAATTTTGCTCTAGTTTTGACTGACATACAGGGTGGCGCACGAAATGTGTTACCATTTTGTTTTTGAACATAAACTTTATTGTCAATACGATTTGAAAGGAACATTTACTAAAATGAAGAGCCGTCCATGGAGATTTGTTCTAACTCAGCACATGCTCAAAATGTCCACCATTTCGTTTCCGAACTTCCTTCAAACGAACACTGAAGTTAGTGATTACCCTACGGCACACGTCTTCCGTAATTTCACTGCAAGCTTGAAGAATAAGTCTTCTGAGCTCCACGTGTAAGTTTCGGGAAAATTTTTTCCTTTAGGTACCCCCAAAGAAAAAAGTCACATGGATGGAGTTCTGGACTATTGGGGGACCAATTGTGTCCGTCATTGAAGCGACCTGGAAACCTGAGTGAAATGATCCGCATGGCGAAATGCTCGTGTAAGAGCTCCTACACAGTGTTTGCAGTATGTGGCCTTGTTCCATATTGCATGAACCACTGCGTGTTGAAGGGTAGGGCAGTAGCAAGAAGCTGTCGAATTTAATGGAGCTCAGAAGACTTATTCTTCAAGCTTGCAGTGAAATTACGGAAGACATGTGACGTAGGGTAATCACTAACTTCAGTGTTCGTTTGGAGGAAGTTAGGAAACGAAATGGTGGACATATTGAGCATGTGCTGAGTTAGAACAAACCTCCATGGACGGCTCTTAACTGTAGTAAATGTTCCTTTCAGACCGTATTGACAATAAAGTTTATGTTCAAAAACAAAATGGTAACACATTCGTGCGCCACCCTGTATTTCTTCTCCATGTACACGTCTGGACAATGATGAAAGGCGTATATAAATTTTCTTCAATTCATGATTTTTCACCTTAGCGTGCGTCTTCTTCTTGTTACATCAACTGCTCGCAGCAACACCCCGTTTTTTTGCAAAGTTCTTAGGAAGCTAACACACTTTCGGCACCACTCTTATGTCTCTATCTGTTTAATAAATAAGAACAATTTTGTTGTAGTAATGTTCAGTTTCTTTCTAGACTACGCAGTTTAATACAGTGTTCTTTCAGATAATCACCTTTGCAAAACTGAAAGATCTTCGCGAATGCTACAATGATTGGCTTTTCTAAGCTCCATAGTAGAATCATATATTATTTCTTGATTTTTTTTCGTATTCTCTTGTATGCAAAATCTATATCACTATCATACACGAGTTTCTTACGTGTCATTTATTTTAATTTCGATATTTGGTGATGACTTCAGTCTCAGTGTGCCTGCAGAATTCACTTTTCCTTGGCCATTTATGTCCAGTTTACATTGTTTTTACTATCCTCTGAAAATCTACTGACATATGCATTCCCTATGCATCGTAACCCTTTCAGTAAAAGGCAGGTATCTACGCATTTGAGCTACGTCTGTAGTACGGTTTGTACTAAGGGAAACTAACTTCCCATTCGAGAATAAAATGGCTTTTATATGGAGATTGAGTAGTGTTAACTTCAGTCCTGTTTACTCGTCAACATTTTTACGCCAAAATAAAATATTTACGAGAGAGTAAAAGGGTTAGTAATTTTCTCTGTTGCAAGGCAGTATCCTTGCTGTTACTTTGAAATGACTAAACAGTTCCGTGTTTTAACTATGATTTGTAGTTCTATTGTTTTCGTAGTCCTCTCTTACAGTTTAAAATGAATCCTTTATTGAGTTACTGCCGTCGCAGTGGAGCGCGTATCGGTGGTCATTAGTTTGACGAAGATCGTCGTTATCTCTTTAGTGACACTATTATCATTTACGAGCTTGTTGTGTATCGTAGATACGCTTATTAGACGTCTGTTTATTTCCGAAAGCATACACGACGACGAAATGGCATATAAATAACAATGTATCTTACTCATGGACAAGAGGACTGGGATGGTTTTACAGAAACGATTGTCAGTGCAATAATACTTTAAGACTGATTAGTCAATGAAAGATGATGATATAATTATTCTGCTTTTCACCACTTCAGGTGCACTGGGAAATGTTTTACTTTCATTGTGACCAGAAGAGGTAAAACAGTTGGAAGGATATTGTAAGTCTTATAAAACCGTTCTGGTGTTGGTGATGGACTTCAGTGTTGTGTATATCATTAGACAGGCCAATAAAAGGTGCTGCCCTAATTAACAGCTATTATATTTTGTAAGTTAACATTTTTATAGCTCACCAAATGCCTTTTTTGAGTGCTGCACTATACTTCAGACATAGATAAATGACACTGTTTCTCAACATAGTCATCACGTTTCTGTAAACAATGATCGGAATGTTCTGCCAGTCGTCTCAGTTCCTCGAAAGTAGCACTCTCCCTGGTTACAGAGCCATTCGAGAACCGCTGTGTGTACGTCGTCATCATTGGAAAATCTATCACTGCTGTGAATCAGTTCCTCGGTTGCCTTCACATTTTCATCTGTGGTCGATTTCGGTGCCCTTAGTTCCTGATCAGAATCAGCCACGTCTGCACAGCCATGGTCAGCCTGTTGGCACCATTCAACTACGGCTCGACACGACACTGAGTATTTTTGTGATTTACTGCAATGAGAAGACTGTGTAAACCGCAAGATGTATTTTTCTTTAACTTTTCTACAAAAAAGGATTTATAGTTCTACCGTTGCATCGCCCTAGGTGTGGCAATCGGAACGACGAAGGCATAGGTATAGAAGGGTTCGAAATTGGTATGGTATTCTATGGTTAAGTCCCTATATACTTGCATATGGTCACTTATATAAGTGAAACAAGTTCCCCCTTTTGTTGGTTTTACGTTCAGTGGATTTCCTGTTAATAAAAACGACTATTCTTTTATTCGTAACCGTCTTGATCGCATTTGAAAAATAAATTATAATTTACAATCCGGAGGGTCATCAAGCCGGCCGTAGTGGCCGAGCGGTTCTAGGCGCTTCAGTCTGGAACCGCGTGACCGCTACGGTCGCAGGTTCGAATCCTGCCACGGGCATGGATATGTGTGATGTCCTTAGGTTAGTTAGGTTTAAGTAGTTCTAAGTTCTAGGGGACTGATGGCCTCAGATGTTAAGTCCCATAGTGCTCAGAGCCATTTGAACCATTTTTGAACAGGAGGGTCATCACGAGAGCAAAAGGTCCTGCTTACTGTTATGAAAGTAGCACGTCAAGCTGAAACGAGTAGGTGTGAAGTGACCACAATAACTTTTGAAACGAGATACAGGGTTTCTGGTTCGTATCTTTAACAATAAGAGTGAAGACCGAGAACCAAGTGCACGAATTAAAAAGGGTGTGTAGCAGGGATGTAGTCTTCCGCCCCTGCTGTATGTCAAAGTAGCAATGACGGAAATAAAAGAAAGTTTCAAGAGTGGGATTAAAAATTAAGGTGAAAGGATATCAGTGTTAAGATTCGCTGATGACTCCTAAGTGAGAGTGAAAAACCATTACAGAATCTGTTGAATGGAATGAACAGTGTAATGAGTGCAGAAAGCGAATTGAGAGTACATCGAAGAAAGTTTGTAAGTGATGGGAAGTAATAGAAATGAGAACAGCCAAAATCTAACATCATAACTGGTGACCACGAAGTAGATGAAGTTAAGGAATTCTGCTCCCTAGGCCAACTAAATAACCCATGACGGACGGAGAAAGGAGGACGTAAAAGGCAGACTAGCACTGGCAAGAAGTGCATCCGTGGCCAAGAGAAGTCTGCTAGTATCAAATCTAGGTCTTAATTTGAGGAATAATCTTCTGAGAATGTACGTTTGGAGCGCATCATTGTATTTCAGTGAGACATGGACTGTGGGAAAATCGGAACAGAAGAGAATAAAAGAAGCATTTGAGATGTAGTGCTACTGGAGAATGTTGAAAATTAGGTGGACTGATAAGATAGGAATGAAGAAGTTCTCTGCAGAATAGGCGAAGAAAAGAATATTTGGAAAACACTAACAAGAAGAAGGGACAGGATGATAGGAAAAATATTAAAACATTAGGGAGTAACGTCTGTGGTACTAGAAGGAGCTGTAGAGGGTAAAAACAGTAGAGGAAGACAGAGATTGGGATACATCCAGCAAATAATTGAGGACGTAAGTGTCAAGTGGTACTCTGAGGTGGAAAGGGTGGCACAGGAGAGAAATTCGTGGCCGACCGCAGAAGAGTGGCGACTCAAAAAATCATTAACAGTAATTAATCTTTGAAATGGGATCAAGACATTTGTAAATAAAGCATTATATTACACATATATCGAAAGTTCGTGTTGGCAGTGTCAAATTTCTGACTATTATTATTATCTTCATTAGACATTCCCGTGCGTCCTTTAGTCCATCTATTTGCAAAAGTAATTAATATTATCGTATGACATGGAGGAGGAGGGGATGTGTAGGCAGCAGATTGCTGACAAGGGATGGATAGATTCTCTTGGAAGCTTTGGTACAAGCCTTTCTGTGACACGAAGTAAATTCTGTATTGAGATTGAGGAAGGATTGGTTTCTACTGTGCAGTGAATTTCGAGTAATTCGAGACGGAAGTTGCGCTAGGAAACGACAAAGATGGATAAGATAATCGACCGCATCACAGTTTAAGAAACCATCTTGGCATTTGTCTGACACGAGTTCACTGTCTTCAGCGCTGGAACGTCACTCGGTGTAAATGCAACGGTAATTTTCAAATTTCACTTCATTTACTCCAGAGTAATAAAGAAACTGGCAAACGGCGTAATGATATGCCAGTTACCGCGCTCGTTGTACGAGTTTTATTGCATAAATTCCAATGAGATTATTTTGGCGTATTGCCATAGCCATGTGTTCTTATGTGCAATATCGATGTTGCCATATGCTGCCTTTTTTGGAATTTGTATTTAGACGTTAGTTGGACGTTTGCTGTAGACGTACATTATATGTAATATTGCTGATCCACTGTCATCCAAACTGTCAAGAGGGAAAATAACGCACAAAAACTGACTAACGTTTACCTAAAAATGACATGTAACAGTGCGTCTACAACGAACGTCCAAGTAACGTCTAAATACAAATTCCAACAAAATACAGCACATGCCAGCATCGTAAGAACATTTGACGTTGGCAGTATGCCGGAATGAGCTCAACCATTTACCGCAATCGACTTAGGAAAAGCACAGAAACCCTCCTGAATACAGTGCTCCACTGCTGCATCTCGCTCGCTGGTAATACGGCGGGGTATTAAAGACTGTATCTGCTGCGAAGAGGATGGTGCTGGCTGTCTGATGTGGGGGTAAGAGAGAAGCGCGGTCCTGAAAGAAGAGTGCTGCTTTGCGGAAATGGCGGCGTTGAGAGGTGAGTGCGGTCGGGGCGGCTGTGAGCTGTCGACCGGCGGCCGCGCTGCTGCTTCTGCTTCTTCTCCGGAGGACGCGGCCATTATTTCTGTCAACAGGCGGACGCCCATCCCGGCGACCGCGACACGTGTGCCGGGCAGGGCCACCCCTGGGACCGTCCGCGCACTGCGCCGTACTGAAGGGGCGGCGCAGCAAAAAAACGCCAAAGTCGCAGGGTGCTTCCAGCAGGATACTCTAGCACTATGGTATGTCAGCAGGCAACCTCGACACAGAGATATCCTAACATTTTCTAGAGGGTATAAGAAAAATTTTCAGCAGATTTTGCAAGGCACATTCCTCACACGTGGACGAAGAAATTATGTTACATGAACACAGGCCTGGAAACTTTATTTCCAAGTTGCAACTCATTTTCTCCTACTCATTAGTCATGGGAAACATACGAACGGATCGCAGCAGCATACCACATGCAGTTCTTTGTCGCAGGGGATGTTCCATATGCACTTTGCGGGCACTGATACATGCATCATCCCGACACTGTAGTGAATCTCTGGCTTCTCAGCCTTCCATAATATTGACAACGAGACTCTCCACATCTTGTACTGTGGTTCCATACACAAGAGCTTTCAAATCCGCCCAATAGTAAAGGTCCAGTGGGTCAAGGTCCGGACAGCGCGGAGGCCACACAAGTGATGCATCGCTGCCTGTCCATCTGTCACCGGATCTTTATTGCCTGGCCTCCATGCTCTCCGAACCTAAAGCCGCTGTACCTTTATTTGTGGGAGTACTTGAAAGCTCTTGTGTATGAAACGCCAGTACAAGATGTTCAGAATCTCCGTGCCTGTATTAAGAAAGGCTACGAAATCATACACAGTATTCCAGGCAAAAATCAGCGCATCCGAGATTCACTACGTTCTCGGGATGATGCCATGTACCAATGCCTACGGAGGGCATATGGAACATCTCCTGTGACAAAGAGTTGCGTACGATATACTGCTGCATTCTGTTCGTGTGTGGTTCCTGTGATTAATGAGTTGGAGAAAATGAGTTGAAACAAGGAAAGAAAGCGTTTCCAGACTCATCTTCATATCACATAATTTCTTCGTCTACGTGTGAAGAATGTGTCCTGAAATTTGTGCCGTTCATTTTAGTTACACCCCGTATATTTCATAAAAAAGAAATCTCCACTTGGATGTATTTCACTTCATTAAATGGACGCACTCCATAGTCGGTAGTAAAAATAAAATATCAAGTAGCCACAGTCAATTAGTTTCGCTTTTCCAAAGATGGGCGGAATATAGAGGATCAGCCCAGATGAGATTATCAACAAGCTAAATAGAGGATGTCACATAGCAGGCTAAGTGAATGAATTACGCCACCTTGAGAGAAAAATAACTCATGACGGTGAAGACAGGGGGATGTAACAAGAAGGCTACCAAAGACAAAGAGACCATTTCTCGTCAAAAGAAGTCTATTAATATGAAGCATGGGCCTTAATTTGGCAAAGAAATTCCTGCGGACGTTCGCCTGGAACGCATTGTACGTAAGAGAATCATGGGCTGTGGGAGAGCAGAAAAAGAAGAGAATTCAAGCGTTTCAGATGTGGTGTTCCAGAAGGATGCTGAAACTTGAGTGGACTCGTACGACATGAGGAGGACCTCCGCAGGATCGGCGAACAGATGAATATTTGAAAAACAATGACTAGAGGAAGAGGCAGGATGAAAGCCTTTGTACTACGACATCAGGGAGTAACCTCCATGGTACAAGAGGAAGGGCAAAATTACTGAACGAGACAGAGATGTGGTTACACCCAATAAATAATTAAGGAAGTTGACTGTAAGTGTACTTTGAGATAACGAGATTAGCACATGAGAGTAAGTTATGGCTGGCAGCTTCATCAAACCCAGTCAGAAGACTGGTGCCCCCATCCATATTGCCAGTGATGATTCAGAAGCCGAAGTAAATCACAAGGTGTTCTGCCATATAATAAGATCGTCTTCCTTGGAATAGAGTGGTGTGCCAACAATACTGAAATGTAAAGTGGGAACAACCATGCCATGATCTTATTGGAGAAACGACATAAATAAAATACTGGTGTGGCGAGAGTCGGCCTGAAGAGCACATATCGAATACTTCAGGAAGAAGTTGCTTGATCCATATTGTAAGTACAGAACTCGTCTTTCACTGTTCTGGCCTGTCGGTCACCGTTTCCTATCTCTGAAAATAGCCGTCAGACAGATCCTTACAAATGTAACGTTTTGTGTGTACGGCACTTTAACAATAAGCCTTAAAAGTTCTGACATCTATTCTTATTTTCTGGAGAGACGAAATAGTACAGTTGTGAAGTGACCGTACACGTTTATTACGAATCATTATTGACATCATCACGCCCTTGTTGTATAGAATTTATAATTTATTTAACACAACATGTCTCGGGGCTACATTAGCCGATTATCAAGTTCTATAAAACAAGGAAACGCCTTAAAGTTAATATGCCATTAGGCACAATGGAAAATGGAAAAGAAGCAACCATGCACTGTCAGACATATAAAAATCTTCCTTGTATGTCTGCTGTTGGTGCATAACATTTTCACAAAGCTCAGCTTATTAACTAAAGTGAACTGCCCTCCCAACCGATGATTGTACTATTATGTTAAACATATATCATAGCTACCAAAGATGCAGCTGTTGATAGTAAAATCTTTGAATGTTTATGTGTTGCAACGTAGGTGCAAGATTTAGTACCTGATTTGACCTGACATAAACCTTCCAAGATTTTAGTGTCTATAGCACCATTGTCGTCCCCCCCCCCCCCCCCCCCCCCCCCATGAACCATGGACCTTGCCGTTGGTGGGGAGGCTTGCGTGCCTCAGCGATACAGATAGCCGTACCGTAGGTGCAACCACAACGGAGGGGTATCTGTTGAGAGGCCAGACAAACGTGTGGTTCCTGAAGAGGGGCAGCAGCCTTTTCAGTAGTTGCTAGGGCAACAGTCTGGATGATTGACTGATCTGGCCTTGTAACAATAACCAAAACGGCCTTGCTGTGCTGGTACTGCGAACGGCTGAAAGCAAGGGGAAACTACAGCCGTAATTTTTCCCGAGGGCATGCAGCTTTACTGTATGATTAAATGATGATGGCGTCCTCTCGGGTAAAATATTCCGGAGGTAAAATAGTCTCCCATTCGGATCTCCGGGCGGGGACTACTCAAGAGGATGTTGTTATCAGGAGAAAGGAATCTGACGTTCTACGGATCGGAGCGTGGAATGTCAGATCCTTTAATCGGGCAGGTGGGTTAGAAAATTTAAAAAGGGAAATGGATAGGTTAAAGTTAGATATAGTGGGAATTAGTGAAGTTCGGTGGCAGGAGGAACAAGACTTCTGGTCAGGTGACTACAGGGTTATAAACACAAAATCAAATAGGGGTAATGCAGGAGTAGGTTTAATAATGAATAGGAAAATAGGAAAGCGGGTAAGCTACTACAAACAGCGTAGTGAACGCATTATTGTGGACAAGATAGATACGAAGCCCACACCTACTACAGTAGTACAAGTTTATATGCCAACTAGCTCTGCAGATGACGAAGAAATTGAAGAAATGTATGATGAAATAAAAGAAATTATTCAGATGGTGAAGGGAGACGAAAATTGAATAGTCATGGGTGACTGGATTTCGAGTGTAGGAAAAGGGAGAGACGGAAACATAGTAGGTGAATATGGATTGGGGCTAAGAAATGAAAGAGGAAGCGGCCTGGTAAAATTTTGCACAGAGCACAACTTAATCATAGCTAACACTTGGTTCAAGAATCATGAAAGACGGTTGTATACATGGAAGAACCCTGGAGATACTAAAAGGTATCAGATAGATTATATAATGGTAAGACAGAGATTTAGGAACCAGGTTTTAAATTGTAAGACATTTCCAGGGGCAGATGTGGACTCTGACCACAATCTATTGGTTATGACCTGTAGATTAAAACTGAAGAAACTGCAAAAGGTGGGAATTTAAGGAGATGGGACCTGGATAAACTGAAAGAACCAGAGGTTGTACAGAGTTTCAGGGAGAGCATAAGGGAACAATTGACAGGAATGGGGGAAAGAAATACAGTAGAAGCAGAGTGGGTAGCTTTGAGGGATGAAGTAGTGAAGGCAGCAGAGGATCAAGTAGGTAAAAAGACGAGGGCTAGTAGAAATCCTTGGGTAACAGAAGAAATATTGAATTTAATTGATGAAAGGAGAAAATATAAAAATGCAGTAAATGAAGCAGGCAAAAACGAATACAAACGTCTCAAAAATGAGATCGACAGGAAGAGCAAAATGGCTAAGCAGGGATGGCTAGAGGACAAATGTAAGGATGTAGAGGCTTATCTCACTAGAGGTAAGATAGATACTGCCTACAGGAAAATTAAAGAGACCTTTGGAGATAAGAGAACGACTTGTATGAATATCAAAAGCTCAGATGGAAACCCAATTCTAAGCAAAGAAGGGAAAGCAGAAAGGTGGAAGGAGTATATAGAGGGTCTGTACAAGGGCGATGTACTTGAGGACAATATTATGGAAGTGGAAGAGGTTGTAGATGAAGATGAAATGGGAGATACGATACTGCGTGAAGAGTTTGACAGAGCACTGAAAGACCTGGGTCGAAACAAGGCCCCCGAAGTAGACAACATTTCATTGGAACTACTGACGGCCTTTGGTGAGTCAGTCCTGACAAAACTCTACCATCTAGTGAGCAAGATGTATGAAACAGGCGAAATACCCTCAGACTTCAAGAAGAATATAATAATTCCAATCCCAAAGAAAGCAGGTGCTGACAGATGTGAAAATTACCGAACTATCAGTTTAATAAGTCACAGCTGCAAAATACTAACACGAATTCTTTACAGACGAATGGAAAAACTAGTAGAAGCCAACGTCGGGGATGATCAGTTTGGATTCCGTAGAAACACTGGAACACGTGAGGCAATACTGACCTTACGACTTATCTTAGAAGAAAGATTAAGGAAAGGCAAACCTACGTTTCTAGCATCTGTAGACTTAGAGAAAGCTTTTGACAATGTTGACTGGAATACTCTCTTTCAAATTCTAAAGGTGGCAGGGGTAAAATACAGGGAGCGAAAGGCTGTTTACAATTTGTACAGAAACCAGATGGCAGTTATAAGAATCGAGGGGTATGAAAGGGAAGCAGTGGTTGGGAAGGGAGTGAGACAGGGTTGTAGCCTATCCCCGATGTTATTCAATCTGTATATTGAGCAAGCAATAAGGGAAACAAAAGAAAAGTTCGGAGTAGGTATTAAAATCCATGGAGAAGAAATAAAAACTTTGAGGTTAGCCGATGACATTGTAATTCTGTCAGAGACAGCAAAGGACTTGGAAGAGCAGTTGAATGGAATGGACAGTGTCTTGAAAGGAGGATATAAGATGAACATCAACAAAATCAAAACGAGGATAATGGAATGTAGTCGAATTAAGTCGGGTGAGGCTGAGGGAATTAGATTAGGAAATGGGACACTTAAAGTAGTAAAGGAGTTTTGCTATTCGGGGAGCAAAATAACTGATGATGGTCGAAGTAGAGAGGATATGAAATGTAGACTGGCAATGGCAAGGAAAGCGTTTCTGAAGAAGAGAAATTTGTTAACATCGAGTATAGATTTAAGTGTCAGGAAGTCATTTCTGAAAGTATTTGTATGGAGTGTAGCCATGTATGGAAGTGAAACATGGACGATAAATAGTTTGGACAAGAAGAGAATAGAAGCTTTCGAAATGTGGTGCTACAGAAGAATGCTGAAGATTGGATGGGTGGATCACATAACTAATGAGGAGGTATTGAATAGGATTGGGGAGAAGAGAAGTTTGTGGCACAACTTGACCAGAAGAAGGGATCTGTTGGTAGGACATGTTCTGAGGCATCAAGGGATCACCAATTTAGTATTGGAGGGCAGCGTGGAGGGTAAAAATCGTAGAGGGAGACCAAGAGATGAATACACTAAGCAGATTCAGAAAGATGTAGGTTGCAGTAGGTACTGGGAGATGAAGAAGCTTGCACAGGATAGAGTAGCATGGACAGCTGCATCAAACCAGTCTCAGGACTGAAGACCACAACAACAACAACAGCATCATTGTTTATGACTATGATATATGCGTAACATGGTAGTGCTGTCTTTGGTAAGGGAGGGCAGTTGATTTTAGTTAATAAACTGAGCTTTGAGAGAATGTTATGCGCCAACATAAAATATACAAGGAAAAGTGTTATATACAGGAGGTGGAAAAAACTAGGGAATCGCCAGAAATTCATGCTTCAACATAACTGCAACTGTCATTCGGGATTACCACAGTGTTTTGTATAGTGTTGAGTGCATTGTATCAATGCATTTCAAACGTGGACAAATTGTTAATATTACGAGATATGGTAGATGCTTCCGTAACAAACGGAGATGAAGAGCTTGGTGTTTCAAAAGACATAGCACCGAAGATTTGTACCGGATATAGGTAAACCGGAAAAGCGTTATCCGTGAAGGAAACCGTGTTGAGTGATGGTGACAGACAGCCATTGAAAAGGACTATATCGAAAAATAAGGGGAAGACACCTGAAAAAGTCGCATTCGTGAAGACTGACTACACAAAAAAAAAAAAAAAAACACGAATGGAGCTCCGTACGATAGGAATTCCAGGCGAGCTCGAATTCCAAAACCACTCATCGGTGATGCAAACGCCCGTAACAGGAAAATGTGCTCCCCAAGCCATAAAACCTGGCCTGTGGAGCAATGGAAGAAAGACATTTGGTCGGGTGAATCTTTTTCCATACTGTGCCTACTGAATGGTTGAGTTTATGTCCTAAGAGTGAAACATGGCGGGGGTTCGGTGACGATTTGGGCCGCCATATCGTGGTATTCCATGGTCGCATTATTGCCATGGATGATGCGATCATTTTGGATGATCAGGTCCATCCCGTGGTACAATACTTGTTCCCCAACGGCGATGCTGTGTACCAAGACGCCTAGGCCCCTGTTCAAACATCTGGCATCGTCCATAACTGGTTTTGTGACCGCTAGGATGACTTCTCCCATCATCTCTTGCCACCACTGTCACCAGATCACAAAATCATTGAGCCTTTGTGATCTACTTTGGGGAGAAGAACGCGTGATCGCTATCCATCTCGATCATCGTTTCCTGAACTTGCCACTATTTGCAAGAAAAATGGTATGAGATTACCTTGGGTGCCATACAGGACCGTTGTTTATCCATTCCGAGACGATCAGATCTGTTTTGAGCGTCTTACATCATATTAGACATGGTAATGTGGTTACATATGTTGGTCTACCTCCTGTATTTGACAGTGAATGTTTCCTGGTTGATAAATTTTTTTCACTGTGCCTTAGGGCCTATTAACGTTAACACATGTAATACTGTCGAGGTGACAAACTCTATCTTACTCTAGATAGACTTACAAGATATGTGTGTTAGTAGGTGCAGCAAAGCGAAGTAATGGCGTGCGTTTCTTTGTTGTAAGGAAAAAGAAGTTGATACTGGGATAATGTAGTCCCGAGACATGCAGTGTTAAATAAATCACACATTTACAACTGAGTGTAATAGTCTCACAAGGGACATAGGTCACCCTCTGGAACTTGGTTTGGTGATGTTGTTGTGGTCTTCAGTCCAGAGACTGGTTTGATGCAGCTCTCCATGCTACTCTATCCTGTGCAAGGTTCTTCGTCTCCCAGTATCTACTGCAACCTACGTCCTTCTCAATATACTGAGTGTATTCATCTCTTGGTCTCCCTCTACGATTTTTACCCTCCACGCTGCCCTCAAATGCTAAATTTGTGATCCCTTGATGCCTCAGAACATGTCCTAGCAACCGGTCCCTTCTACTTATCAAGTTGTGCCACAAACTCCTCTTCTCCCCAATTCTATTCAATACCTCCTCATTAGTCATGTGATCTACCCATCTAATCTTCAGCATTCTTCTGTAGCACCACATTTCGAAAGCTTCTATTCTCTTCTTGTCCAATCTGTTTATCGTCCATATTTCACTTCCATACATGGCTACACTCCATACAAATACTTTCAGAAACGACTTCCTGACACTTAAATGTATACTCGATGTTAACAAATTTCTCTTCTTCAGAAACGCTTTCCTAGCCCTTGCCAGTCTACATTTTATATCCTCTCTACTTCGACTATCATCAATTATTTTGCTCCCCAAATAGCAAAACTCATTTACTACTTTAAGCGTCTCATTTCCTAATCTAATTCCCTCAGCATCACCAGACTTAATTCGACTACATTCCATTATTCTCGTTTTGCTTTTGTCCATTCCGTTCAGCTGCTCTTCCAGGTCCTTTGCTGTCTGACAGAATTACGATGTCATTGGCGATCGTCAAAGTTTTTATTTCTTCTCCATGAATTTTAATTCCAACTCCGAATTTTTTGGTGATAGAAGAGTGAAAATAAATGGACACCTATTTTGTCTCAGCTGACAATAGTTTCTGATAAAATGACAATCACACTTTTGATGTTACTTCATCAGTTCGCGCTCGCAGCTTTACACCAAGCGGGGCGTTAGCGTAATGCTAAAAGCACAGTTTAGAATTTTTGCGCTCCGTGTTCAAGTCCAATCGTCTGCATTTGTTTCTTCTTTTATTGTCGCGGTATTATGTAACATCAGTGTCATCAATTATTTTTTTTTTTTTTTTTTTTTTTTTTTGCGATGTCGAGAAATACAACGGGATTGTTGATAAAAGAAGTGAGCACTTGAAATCTTATTAAAACAGATGTTATCATCACTAATAGTTTGTAACTGTATATAATTAACAATAATTGAAAATGGAATCCATATAAACTCTAGGATTTAATTGTTTGTTTCGTTTTGTACTTTTACACTTCAAGAGAACCAATACATTCCACCATAAAGACATTCAAAGCATAAAAATTCAGAGCACCACAACCAACATCTGGAGGCAAATGCACCGCAGTCACATTTTTTGTGCGAGTATCATTAGGAGAAGCAACCTCGTTAACGATGCTAAACAACTCGCACTCTAGCGATAATGTCGTGGCGTACCAAGCATATCAAAGCACTTTCTCTAAAGCTGGAGCCTAGAACTGATTACGGGTCCAGCCGTGTATTTTATTAGTTACCTCGTTTCTATTTGTGATTTTCGTTTGCTGTACGATGAGATTATGGTGCTTCTGTAATGGCCGAGTGTAATTCTTCATCTTCCAGTAAAAGTACGAGTCGTAGGGTTGACAGAACGGCGCAATTACTTTTAATGAACACGTCGATATTCCAATTTCATCGACAACCAGAACATCGCATAAGAAGAGATACCTTTTCTTATTCCACGAGTCAGTAATTAACGTAAATAAATGACCTCAGTTTTACGCAAGGTCACAAAACTTTGTCCAAAACCTATGATAGATTTCTTTGTCTCATTTGCCCGACAGCTGTATCTATCACTTTCTCACCTCCAAACGATAACGTTCTCTTACTAGAAATGTGGTACTCACATTGTGTTTGATCCATACTTATAATGAAATCAGGGTTGAAGTCGTGATTTATAATGAAGGTATGAAGTTTAAACAGTCCTGCAGTTCCGAACAATTAATCAAACATACGCTTGTCTTTGTTGCTGGTGTATTTGGTGACACTGTGTTTCCCGTTGAAACAATCGAACACATGCTTGAGGCTTTGTGTTTGAAATTTCCCGATAACAATGAGGCTGATGCATCCATTGTCAACTGCCCCAGTGCTCTTGTAGTAACCGCATGTCCATTGTTTCCAGCCTCTGTAAAACGATCCAACACCCGCGAATCGATCATTTTATGTTTATTTCCTGTCGATGCTCCGCTTGTCACTGTAGGAGGCTAGGCCTCCACCGCGATAGCTGTTTTGTACTTCTGCGCCTGCGCAATCGTAAACTGCCCACCACGGATTAACATTTGCTGGAAAACTATTGCCTACAGTTTTTGTTTGTCTCCAATAAGTCAATGACAAATTTTGTCCTCGAACCCAACAAGAGGTAATCCAACAAATGTGGCGGCGTTATATTGTGCACACAATAGCCACAAAATCTGGAAAGCTCACGAAAGGTACCTATCATTAGTTTTTGGACCATGTTTTGTGAACTCATGCAAAAATTTAGCCGTTTCAATACGCTTCGAGGAATGAGCAAAGCTATCCCTCCGTATAGGATTATCTGGTTGTCGATGAAGTCGGAGTATCGACGTGTCCATTAAAAGTAATTCCGCCAAAGTGTATATCGTTCTGTCAACAAAACGAAATATACTTTTACTGACAACTGAAGAATTACATTCGCCTATTACAGAAGTACCATATTCTCATCGCACAGCAAACGGAAATCACAAGTACAGGCGATGAATTTAATAAGATACACACCTGGATCTTCAATCAACTACAGGCTCTAGCTTTCGGGAAAATGCTTTGACATGGTTGGTATCCCGCGAAATTATCGCCAGAGGGCGAGGCGTTTAGCAGCGTCTAAGAGGTTGCTTTTCCTAATGATATTCAAACAAAAAAAGTGACTGCGGCACATTTGTCTTCACATATTGGTTGTGGTGCTGAGAAATTTTAAGGATTTGAATGTTTTTATGATGTAAATATCAGTCAGGGGAATCCATGGTCTTTCTTGAAGTATAAAAGTAAAAAATATCAAATAAAACAGTGAAATACTAGAATTTTTGATGGTTTTCATTTTCTCTTATTGTTAATTATATAACGCTATATAAGATTAGAGATGATAAAGTCTACTTTTAATAAAATTTGAAATGCTTCTTTATTTTATCAATAATCCCGCTTTATTTCTCGATGTCACAGAAAATACCGATGTTATTGATGTTACGTACTTCCGCGTCATGCGATTGGATCTGAACACGAAGCGCAAAAACTTAAACTGTGCTTTTAGACGATACGCTACAGCCTCTCTTAGTTCAATGCCGCGCATGCGAACTGATGAAATAACATCAAGAGTTTCCGTGGATACTATTGCATGTTGGCAGCTAAGACAAAATAGTTGCCTCTTCATTTTCACCCTTCGTTCACCAACCGAAGTTTCGACTGTGTCACGGAACGACCAATGGTAGGTATCTCTTGTCAGTACTGAATGAATTAGATGGCCCTCAGAGCGTGGTTTTGTAAATTCACATTCTACATTAGTCAACCATCACTATATTTGAATGGAAATATTACACTCTGTGAAGGATCGAAGTAGAACATGGTGATACGTGGACGTAGTACACCTCATCAGCGATTTGTCGCTACTAAGCACAAAAATTTGAAGAGGTTTTAAAACGGTTGTGGTGTGGATCGCTGAAGTACCGCTTGTCACTATTCGTACGTAGTTGCCTCGTATGAGCAATGTGTAACATACAAAAATCAGTGGGACGACTGCATCTCAGGAGATACTGTAAATTCTGTAAACAAACGCATTTATAGACATCACAAATAAACCTTTTGTCTTTTAGCTATAAAAATTTAATACTGCTCTGTACATAATCATTCTTCGTTAAGATACATAATGCGTGCGTGAAACACTTACGTTTTGTTGTATTTAAAGATGGGTGATAATTTTTATGGGTCCCCTAGTCGAACCCCCACAATAAATCACAACGGCTGACGGGCAGGTAGCGGGCTACACATGTTTTATCGCCAGCCGCCTGTGTCTTCCAAACCCTGGGAGGTGCTGCACAACATTGGGAGGCGTGTCTGCAACCCCTCAGCCAGTCCGTCTGGCTTCTGTCAAGGAAGGGGGCTCCTCCGTTTTAAGAAGCTCCGTCGAAAGCCTTCACACTCGTAATGTGAGTGGCGAACGTTCTGCGCCAATATGCTTTTGCTCAATCATGCGGATATCTGACATGCGCTTTACGTTTGCAGCTTACTTTTTCTTCTGAAGTGGACAGCTAACTGTCAAATGAAATGCGTGCACAGACACTAGTGCTGAGTACGGGACAAATACGTAAACAAAGTTTAGGGGGAAAAAGGAAAATACTTGAGGAATCAGAAGCAACTAAATAGGGTCCTCCGTCAAGAAAGAAATATTATTTTCAAGTCCATCTCTCTGACTACTCCCAGTTCTTCGGTTTCTCACAATGTAATGGTAATCAGCATAAATCAGTAGGCTTAGTCGTTCATTTTATTCGTTCCTCGTCTCCGTATTAATCCCTGCCTCCTATTGAAATCCTTGATATGAGTACTCCTCACGACATCGTCGAATCGTTAGCTACCTATCCTTCAAAGTTCTAGCCGTTACCATTCCTTTCACTATCAAGTTAACCACACTTGTCAACGTACTTAAATCTAGTCATTTTCCTAATTTATTACACAATTTCCTGCTAGCACATCCCCGAAATTTCTCACATCCTTAGTTGAAGTTTCCGTAATGGCCACCATTCAATTTCATTGAACCAAGCCCGGGCAAAAAATTCGGAATTCCATTTGAGACCAAGAGCTCTTGCAAAAAACTCTCCTTTCGCTTCAACTAATCTAATTTTCGTATCTTGTTTTTTATTAGTTATTGGTCTTTTTTTCGAATTCAAATCCTAATTTCTCGTTGTCTAATCCTTTTGTATCTCTCAATACTTGTTCTCATTATCTTCACTTTCAGACAAAATAAAAACTCATTTTAAAGAAATATCTGACAGATGATCGAATCAAATCTGAATAAACTATATAAAAACCATCCAACATAAAACGCGCTACGTAAAATGACAGATGAAATTCACCGCACAACTATCAGGGCTAACGGATTGTTTAGGGTTCCGTTAAAGGCAGCAGTCTGCTGGCTATCATGAGCACTTTCTGTTGCTTGAATGGCCAAAATCAGAGAACCAGATAACGTGTTGATAACGTCAAACTGAACTAGAAATTATCATACACGGTAATACCCAACTTGTTAGAGAAACTGGATGAAATCAATAAAAGTGAGTCTGAAAAAAACTAATCTCCACAGAATCAGCTGTCCGACAGATGACAAGAGTGTCAAGAGCGGTAAATGAGGTGTGAGTGTATTAATTATCGTCCATGTACTACTGTTAGACATTCATATTACAAGTGTAAAAGGGTGCGAGAAAGCTGTACGGCTTGCGTAGGAACACTGAAAGCTAAATTTTGCGCCCAAATTATTTCGGTTCCGATAGACAGATTCGCTTGAGATAATGTAAACACAAATAAAAAAAGCTAACTAACTTGACTGGGGATCCTTGGTGAACGACTGTAGTATTTTTTTTTTTAAAAAAAAAAGAAGACAATCGTCTTCATCCACTTCTCGTAACCTTTAATATTATACGACCTAGCTTCGTGCTAGCGATGTCGTTCAATCATGTTATCCCTGTATTCTGGTGTACTGTGAAAGAATGTTCAGACAACAAAGAACTGATGTATAATTCTTACAACACACAACAAGGAAATTTAATAATGGCTTGAGACACTGTAGGCACATTATCTGATAGATTACTGGTGAAATGTGGACTTCATTGTATGTGGTGCCATACTCTCAGTATTTTATTTTTTTATTACAGATCTAATGTTCACGGGAAACTCATCGATTTTAGCATACATTTTCTATGGCTAGTGCTCGATAGTTCGATGTTGGTCTTTGCTTTAAGTTGATTGGAAACTGCAAAATTACATCTAGTGAATTAGGAACGAACATCATTCACCTTACTAAATTTCCATTATGTGACTTCTACATTTATCCTACTGATTTTCTAACTCGCTTGATTTTCTTTAGAGGGCAGATATGGAAGGAAACTTCACCTTTCTTTTACTTAAAATTTATTCGCTAGTGGCTAAACTCGTTATTATTGAACTTCGTGTCTGTGACCTAAGCCTGTTTTTCGTTCTTCACCAGTGGTTGCACAGTTTCTGTGGAGTTCAGCGGATTCTGCTCTGGAGCACTTCAGTGACGCCGGAAGCTGTGTAGGGGCCGTGTTTTTGCACGGCTCATTGGAGAGGCCGCAGTATTTCTTGCGACGGACGGACACTGGGGGAGGCCGAACCGACCACAATAATCGGCTGTGAATGGACGCAACACCTGAGTAAACTCAGGAGACTGCGACGGCGACGTGGGCACATGGGGGACCGTTCTGAACGTGGGATCACCAAGGGAGAGGCGGCACACAGCAGCCAGCACCTCCGTGAATGTTGGCGGAACGGAGTGCGAGGTACCAGGTATGTGGTGGCAGACGGCACTCCGCGAATGCTGGCGATACGTGGTACGAGGTACTAGGTTCGTGGTAGTTGGAAAGTAGCCACGACGGCAGCCGAAGTGTGCTGGTAGGAAACGGTGCGATGAGATGCATGGCTACGTTCAGAATTTTATAGCTATACATTTTTTTAATCACCTCTTATCGAGCTACAAATACAATGAGAGGATGAGGGCGGAGGGGGATGAATGAGGACAGGATTTATCAGGATAATGGATAGACCAACTGTGTGTTGAACGAGAAGTGTAGAGTCAAAGCATAAATGTTTCGTTACACTTTGACCTATACTCAGTTGAACACAGAACCAGGCAGCAGACGCATATACACTCCTGGAAATTGAAATAAGAACACCGTGAATTCATTGTCCCAGGAAGGGGAAACTTTATTGACGCATTCCTGGGGTCAGATACATCACATGATCACACTGACAGAACCACAGGCACATAGACACAGGCAACAGAGCATGCACAATGTCGGCACTAGTACAGTGTATATCCACCTTTCGCAGCAATGCAGGCTGCTATTCTCCCATGGAGACGATCGTAGAGATGCTGGATGTAGTCCTGTGGAACGGCTTGCCATGCCATTTCCACCTGGCGCCTCAGTTGGACCAGCGTTCGTGCTGGACGTGCAGACCGCGTGAGACGACGCTTCATCCAGTCCCAAACATGCTCAATGGGGGACAGATCCGGAGATCTTGCTGGCCAGGGTAGTTGACTTACACCTTCTAGAGCACGTTGGGTGGCACGGGATACATGCGGACGTGCATTGTCCTGTTGGAACAGCAAGTTCCCTTGCCGGTCTAGGAATCGTAGAACGATGGGTTCGATGACGGTTTGGATGTACCGTGCCCTATTCAGTGTCCCCTCGACGATCACCAGTGGTGTACGGCCAGTGTAGGAGATCGCTCCCCACACCATGATGCCGGGTGTTGGCCCTGTGTGCCTCGGTCGTATGCAGTCCTGATTGTGGCGCTCACCTGCACGGCGCCAAACACGCATACGACCATCATTGGCACCAAGGCAGAAGCGACTCTCATCGCTGACGACGACACGTCTCCATTCGTCCCTCCATTCACGCCTGTCGCGACACCACTGGAGGCGGGCTGCACGATGTTGGGGCGTGAGCGGAAGACGGCCTAACGGTGTGCGGGACCGTAGCCCAGCTTCATGGAGACGGTTGCGAATGGTCCTCGCCGATACCCCAGGAGCAACAGTGTCCCTAATTTGCTGGGAAGTGGCGGTGCGGTCCCCTACGGCACTGCGTAGGATCCTACGGTCTTGGCGTGCATCCGTGCGTCGCTGCGGTCCGGTCCCAGGTCGACGGGCACGTGCACCTTCCGCCGACCACTGGCGACAACATCGATGTACTGTGGAGACATCACGCCCCACGTGTTGAGCAATTCGGCGGTACGTCCACCCGGCCTCCCGCATGCCCACTATACGCCCTCGCTCAAAGTCCGTCAACTGCACATACGGTTCACGTCCACGCTGTCGCGGCATGCTACCAGTGTTAAAGACTGCGATGGAGCTCCGTATGCCACGGCAAACTGGCTGACACTGACGGCGGCGGTGCACAAATGCTGCGCAGCTAGCGCCATTCGACGGCCAACACCGCGGTTCCTGGTGTGTCCGCTGTGCCGTGCGTGTGATCATTGCTTGTACAGCCCTCTCGCAGTGTCCGGAGCAAGTATGGTGGGTCTGACACACCGGTGTCAATGTGTTCTTTTTTCCATTTCCAGGAGTGTAGTTTGAAGAAATGGTAATGGTTGCTAGCTTCGTGTACAACGTATTCTTGTAGCCAGTTAACATAATAGGCTATCTCGAGCATCCATTAGGATAGAACCATAACAACAACTCGGTCGATATAATTAATGAACTATTTCTATACGTAATTTAGAGGACAATGAGCGACAAACGAGAATAAGCCATATAGAACATCGTTTCAAAAGTAAAGGAGGGACACCATATCAATTCTTTCTCTTTTATGATTTGCTGGGAGGTTCCCAGCAACATTCAGGAAATAAAAGTCTCTGAAACCAAACGGGCTAAACAATGAACTACCAGCAAAGGCCAACGAATGTCTCCTAAATAAAGTGAGCCAAACACAAGAGACCATGATATCAAATAGGAAGAGGTGGGACACGCACCACGTCGCCATTTCCTTTCAAAAGCGCAAACTGGTAGACTCGAGAGTATTTTCGGCTGCTGTTAGTACCACATTGATTTTATTTGCCTCAGAATTCTCCCCATTTATTTAAGTGCCTCAGCAGCAGTCTAGAAGCGGCTCGAATTTGAAATGGTAGCCAAGGTTTCCTGTGGAGCGATATTCAAGAGTTGCAATGTACAACTCACGGTCAGTTAACTACTAGGGACCAGGAAGGCCATAGGTTGAAAGGGAGAAAATGAAAGACGTGGTGTGTGTGTGTGTGTGTGTGTGTGTGTGTGTGTGTGTGTGTGTGTGTGCGCGCGCGCACGCGCGTGTGCGCGCACGCGAGCTGTTGGGTGGATGGAGAAGTAAGAGACCCGAATTAAGCCAAACATCAATGTACCAAAATATAGGCATAGATATTTACGAAAGGTAGGCTTTACACCCCTGACACAGACAGTGCGAAAAAATTGCTCTGAAAGACGGGAAATTCTCTTTCGTGACTCGTAGAATATAACACCGAGACTTATCTCCTTCCCAGACGAAAGCATTTATACTATAAAAACAGCTTTTGAATGATATCAGCTTGATAGCATTTGGTGTGATGTTTCACAACTATTACATCGCAATGCATAACATGCATAAAATTATTATGACACTAATTACTAAATGCCGTATTAATAATCCAAACACCTAGGGAATATCCTCCATTGACACGTAACGCAGACCATCTATCTCAGGAGTGTAACTATTATATTACGTGAGTAATGCTTCAGGTTAATTTTAGCAGGCTTCTGAATCATTTTTGCTAGCGTAAGCGAGCTGAAACTCACCAGAATATTTCATTTACAGCAGCTGTTTCTGAACCGTGCTTAAGCCAAGACAAATGAAAAATGAGGGCCGGAATATTTTTGTTCTCTCTTTTTACTGGAAACTTTATTTGTAATGCAAATGAGTCGCACACCTGCGCTAGTAAGGACATAAGTAATACGTATACCCCGTCACCTGACTAATCACAAAGAAATAAATGAGAAACATGCGGTAACATACGGAGCGAAGTCTGGCGAGATCTTCCATTTTGTGCGCACTCTGCGACGTTCCTCGCAGTTACTCACTCGTGAATAATTTAGCGTTCATGCAGATTTAGGTGTATAAACTTCGTTAGCGAACGTAATATACCTGTGACCGTGACATGCTGCATAACGAGTTATTACAAGCTGTAGAATGACAAATGTGGACCCCGGAGCTGTACCTGATATAAACTAAACATTAAACGCGCGCTGTACGAGTGCTTAATTAAACACTGTAAACCCTGTTTACAAATTACCGGGTAGTTTTATAATAACGCCTAAATAAAAATCCGTCTTCCGTCTCTATTCCCTGTTCTCTTACTCGTACTTATGCAGCTCCCTCACTGTAAGTGCTTGTTCAGGTGTCCTCAAAGACATCCATGTTAATTCACACTAACCTCGGCATGAAAAACCGTTCTGTTTAAACACCTCAAGATAGATTCAAATACCCGAAAATAAGATGTGAGAAAAGGAAAAAAAGTTGATGGTTTAGTTATTTCTGCGATCCTCACTTGAGATGATTACTCGTGGTCGACCGGATCTTGTCATCACATTGCCATGCCGTACAATATCGAGTTGCGCATCTGAATGCTCCACATATCTGGATATTGCACGATTCGACCAGACGGACAAATGGAGACCCACAATGAGCCCTCTTTCAAACTTTGTCAGGTGCTGATAACGCTGTCTAACACGAGTACGCGGTGATTGCTCAACATCTGATGTCATTCACGCCCCCAATCAGGAAGGCAAAAACACTAAACACGATCAACACTAATGCACTCTGGTGTCCGTCCTACCTGTAGTCACGTACATATCCGCCGATGATATGTACGTGTGCGGAGTTATATTGACATTTGAGCATGTCTTTTTTTTAAGAGCCAACGTAACTGGATCTCATCCAGTTAGTTTGTTCTCTCTAAACTTTAATCTCGTTTCAAAATGTTTCCTTGGTGTGCTTCACTGCTTGCCCTACATAAAAAATGAACGACATGGGGACAGGCTGCAACTTCCCTCTGAAGTACTGCCTCCCATCATGTTCTTCGACATGTATAGCTGCCTGTCTCGTTTCTGTGAAAACTGTAGATAAACTTCTGTTCGCTATTTTTCAACCCTGCTGTATACAAAATTTCAAACAATCTGTTGCAGTCGACGTTACCAAAAGTTTTCTCTAAATCTACAAATGCTGTAAATGTACGTTTGCCTTTCGATTAGATGTTCATGTCATTTTGATACAAATGTCTTCACGAAATTGTTCCAGAGCTCATTATACGGATATCTACGTCTACATCTGTATACATTCCCCCAAGCAGTGCTTGGCGGAGGAAACTTTGTACTACGGTTATTCATTTTCTGTGGAGCGAGGGAAAAACGATAGTCTATATCCTTTCGTACGAGTCCTGATTTTTTTTTCTCTGTTAGCGCTCCCTATGCTCGGTGCAGCATCTTTCTGCAGTCCGTCGCAAATGCCTGTTACCTAAATTTCCTCAACAATATTTCGTGAAAAAAGGTCTTCTTCCCTCCAGGGATTGCTACTTCAGTTCACGTAGCATTTCCGTAATATTTGCGTGCTGATGGAACCTACCGGTAACAATCTAGCGGCACGCCTCTGAACTACTGCAATGTCTTCCGTTAATCTACCGGTGGTGGCGCCAAACACTCGAACAGTACTCAAGAACAGGTCGCACTAGCATTCTGTAAGTGGTCTCCTTTGTGGATCAGCTACACTTTCCCTGAATTGTCCCAATAGACGGAAGTCGACCATTTACCTTCTCAAATACTGGCCTCACGTAGTCGTTCCATTTCATAACGGTTTGCAACGTCACGCCTTGACATTTCTCTACGTGACTGCGTCAAGTGGCACACCACTGACACTGTATTCGAACATTGGAAGGTAGTTTTCTCCTACTCATCTGCACTGCCTTAGGTTTTTTGTGCATTTAGAGCAAACTGCCATTCATTACATCAAACAGGTGTGCTGTCTATCCAACGAAGAGCGGCGCGTTTCGTCACGGGATCGTTTAGCTGTCAAGAGAGTGTTGCGGAGATGCTAAACAAACTCCACTGGCAGACTTTACAAGAGAGGCGTTGTGCATCACGGAGAGATTTACTATTGAAATTTCGGGACAGCACTTTTCAGGAAGAGTCAGACAGCATATTACTTCCCCCAACATACGCCTCGTGGTTTGACCACGAAGAGAAAATTCGAGAAACTAGAGCCAATACAGAGGCTTACCGACGATATTCTCCTCTCACACTATTCGCGAATGGAACAGGGTTGGAAGAGCAGATAGTGGTAACGAAAGTACCCACCGCCACACACGATTAGGTAGCTTGTGGAGTATGATGTAGATGTAGATGTCTAGTCGTCCTGTATCCTCCTACAGTCACTCAACGACGACACTTTCCCGTATGTTTCAGTGGTCATGAGCAAGCACTTGCAGATCGCTGCTCACTCTGTTTATGTTCCTGGCATTCCTGTCGATGCCTTCTCCTCTTATGAACACTTGCCATCCGGGACAAAGCACTGGGTTCCGTAACTTAAAAAATCTTAGGTCAGCTGTAAGCGCTTTCTACACTACTGGCCATTAAAATTGCTACACCACGAAGATGACGTGCTAGAGACGCGGAATTTAACAGACAGGAAGAAGAAGCTGTGATATGCAAATGATTAGCTTTCAGAGCATTCATACAAGGTTGGCGCCGGTGGCGACACCTACAACGTACTGACATGAGGAAAGTTTCCAACCTATTTCTCATACACAAACAGCAGTTGACCAGCGTTGCCTGGTGAAACGTTTTTGTGATGCCTTGTGTGAGGAGTAGAAATGCGTTACCATCTCGTTTCCGTCTTTGATAAAGGTCGGATTGTAGCCTATCGCGATTGCGGTTTATCGTATCGCGACATTGCTGCTCGCGTTGGTCGAGATCCAATGACTGTTAGCAGAATATGGTATCGGTGGGTTCAGGAGGGAAATACGGAACGCCGTCCTGGATCCCAACGGCCTCGTATCACTAGCAGTCGAGATGACAGGCATCTTATCCGCATGGCTGTAACGGATCGTGCAGCCACGTCTCGATCCCTGAGTCAACAGATGGGGACGTTTGCAAGACAACAACCATCTGCACGAACAGTTCCACGACGTTTGCAGCACATGGACTATCAGCTCGGATACCATGGCTGCGGTTACCCTTGACGGTGCATCACAGACAGGAGCTCTTGCGATGGTGTACTCAACGACGACCCTGGGTCCACGAATGGATAAACGTAATTTTTTCGGATGAATGTAGGTTCTGTTTACAGCATCATGATGGTCGCATCCGTGTTTGGCGACATCGCGGTGAACGCACATTGGAAGCGTGGATTCGTCATCGCCATACTGGCGTACCACCCAGCGTGATGGTATGGGGTGTCATTGGTTACACGTCTCGGTCACCTCTTGTTCGCATTGACGGCACTTTGCACAGTGGACGTTACATTTCAGATGTGTTACGACCCGTGGCTCTACCCTTCATTCGATCGCTGCGAAACCCTACTTTTCAGTAGGATAATGCACGACCGCATGTTGCAGGTCCTGTACGGGCCTTTGTGGTTACAGAAAATGTTCGACTGCTGCCCCGGCCAGCGCATTCTCCAGATCTCTCACCAACGGAAAACGTCTGGTCAATGTTGACCCAGCAACTGGCTCGTCACAATACGGCAGTCACCACTCTTGATGAACTGTGGTATCGTGTTAAAGCTGCATGGGCAGCTGTACCTGTACACGCCATGCAAGCTCTGTTTGACTCAATGCCCAGGCGTATCAAGGCCGTTATCACGGCCAGGGGTGGTTGTTCTGGGTACTGATTTCTCAGGATCTATGCACCCAAATTGCGTGAAAATGTAATCCCATGTCAGTTCTAGTATAATATATTTGTCCAATGAATACCCGTTTATCATCTGCATTTCTTCTTGGTGTAGCAATTTTAATGGCCAGTAGTGTACGTTCTCAAGAGACTAGTGCTTAGACGCAGTCTGGGATGTGGATACTGCAGCGCGTCTGCTGGCTCAGACGGTAGGCAGGCAGCAGCCGGCGGAGCCCGGAGAGGGCGGATAAGCCGTGGGCGTCGGTGGCCGCGTCGCCTCGCCTCGGCTGTCCGCGGCGCGCATGCAGAGCACGGTGCGGGCTTCCTGGAAGGGCGCAGCTGCCGCCGCCGCCGCCGCCGCCGCCGCCGCAGCACACGTGCCCCGCGCCGCGTCCTCACGCTGCGTCTCGCGTGTCCTTATCGGCCCGCTGGACTCTCGGAGCAAGCGACACCGAGCCGAGATAGAGCAGGGACCCTGCTGCGGCGCTGCGCTGGGGCAACCACCCGCCGCTTGTTGCAGGAACACACTGACGACGACGTGTCTGCTGTTCGCGGGCAGGAACGCACTCGCTACCGCTTCGGACGGTTCTGTTTCTTAAATTTCCTCAAGTCTAGTGCTGAAAGATCCCGCGAGCGGGTACACTGCATATGCTGAGTAACTCGGCGGCTTCACTCTCATCATCTTTACTCTCATTGACATATAAACAGATAAGCACGCACTGGGCATACGAAGTAGGTTTCCACGGCCATTGTTTATTTTGATAAAAACTTCCAAGTTGAGATATACAGGATGTAACGCTTACAAGTGTATATATGAAACTTCCTGGCAGATTAAAACAGTGTGCCGGACCGAGACTCGAACTCGGGGCCTTTGCCTTTCGCGGGCAAGTGCTCTACCATCTGAGCTACCCTAACACGACTCACGCCCCGTCCTCACAGCTTTACTTCTGCCAGTACCTGGTTCGCAGGAGAGCTTCTGTAAAGTATGGAAGGTAGGAGACGAGGTACTGGCAAAAGTAAAGCTGTGAGTCGTGCTTGGATAGCTCAGATGGTAAAGCACTTGCCTGCGAAAGGCAAAGGCCCCGAGTTCGAGTCTCGGTCCGGCACCCAGTTTTAATCTGCCAGGAAGTTTCATATCAGCGCACACTCCGTTGCAGAGTGAAAATCTCATTCTGGAAAGTGTAGATATTTTTGTATGTGGACCTCTCACCTCCGCTTAACTGTCATAGTACTTGCAGTGGATCCTGATCCAATTTGGAATTCCTGTGTTATGGTCTGGATAGGTGTCTGCCTATTACACATTACGACCTTCTTCAACTGTCGGCGGTCTCTCTCAGTCAACAGACGAGGTCGCCCAGTACGCTTTGGTGCTGTACGTGTCCTTCCACGTTTCCACTTCTCTATCTCATCGGAAACAGTGGACCTAGAGATGTTTAGGAATGTGGAAGTCTCGCGTACAGTCGTATGACACAAGTGACACCCAATCAACTGACTACGTTCGAAGTCCGTGACTTCCGCGGGGCGCCCCATTCTGCGTCTAATGACCACTGACGTCGCTGATATGGAGTACCTGGCACTAGGTGGCAGCACAGGGCACTTAATATGAAAAACGTATGTTTTTAGGGATGTCCGGATACTTTTGATCACATAGTGTAAACTCAACTGTTAGGAAGTATTTTCTGAAGCTATTTGTCTAGAGAGTAGGTTTGTACGGAAGTGAAATGCTGACGATAAGCAGCTGGACAAAATGGGATTACAAGATTTTGAAATGTGGTGCTGCACAAGAATGCTGAACATTTAGATGGGTAGGTCATTTAACTAATGAGGAGGTACTGCATAGAACTGGAGAAAAAAGAAATCTGTGGCATAACTCGATTAAAGGGAAGGACCGCTTCATAAGACACACTCTGAGTAATCAAGAAATCAGCAGATTAGTATTGGATGGAAATGTGGTGAGTTAAATTTATAGAGGGAGACCCAAAGACGAATACAGTAGGCAAGTTCAGGTGGGTATAGGCTGCAGATAAAGAGGCTTGCACATGATAGAGCATCGTGAAGAGCTGCACCAAACCAGTTTTCGCACGGAAGACGACGAAGACAACAAAAATAACAACTAATACTACTACTCTTTTTACTATTATTATTACTGATACTATAGGTTATCCGTATGTGATAGGATACTGCACTGTTAGGTATCGTTAAGATCATAGCACCACGCATTTGTACAACTTGAGCCAGTTATCAGCTGTATTTGAATCGGGATGAAATCCTGGTGCCAAATGACGTCTCTTGGATGTCAGTGGATGGGAGCCTCAATGAATGCCTGTATTCCTACGTAAAATAAAATCTGTTTGTTCCCATTTTATTATTACATTTATGTTCAATTTAGCTACACTCATTATTTTGCACTAATAGTAATTGATTTCAAAAGCAAAAGGCTTCGTCTTCAGGGTGATAGCGTAGTAATGAACGTGGTAAACATCCACAAATGACCAAATGACAAATGCTTTAGCACCAAGTACCCTTCGTTGGGCTTAACTACACTAACACCAAAACTGATTGCAATTAGTTGAAGGTAGTAAAATATAGCTGGCTGACGTAAGAAATAATAAACAAGGACTAAATTCTTTTTATTCTCCGTAACAAGAAACTGCCATCTGACATCTTTACCTCTGCCTTCGCTATGGAAGCAAGAAGAGACTCTGCCGGCCGTGGTGGCCGAGCGGTTCTAGGCGCTTCAGTCCGGAACCGCGCGACTGCTACGGTCACAGGTTCGAATCCTGCCTCGGGCATGGATGTGTGTGATGTCCTTAGGTTAGTTAGGTTTAAGCAGTTCTAAGTTCTAGGGGACTGATGACCTCAGATGTTAAGTGCCATAGCGCTCAGAGCCAACCACCAACAAGAGACTCTCTCCTACAGTGCAATAGTCCAGCTTCTAACGTGCAAACGAATGTTGTATGCCCTTTCATTCCCGTTAGTTGCTTATAACACGTACTTTGTTCCGAAAATGGCGTGATATGGAAAACTGGAACATTTGTTCTCAGACTTTCACAAACAAATGTGGTCTGTCCATACTACACATTTCTGTCCTCTAATGAGAATGCTTCGAAGGAATTTGTTGCGTAAATCTGGGTGCACTGATTAACGATGCGGATGAGCGCTACCTTTCCATCACGCATTATTTAAGTTCCAAACTCTCTTAGAACTATCGCACTGTTCAAGAATCGTACAGTGTCCTCAATGAAGGCTAGTGCAGATGTTGCCGGCAGGTGGTAAGTTGAAGTATTGCTGGTTGGAATCTTGCCGTGGAAAAGACTGTCAGATTTGAACGTGAACGACCCTGTTGTCCACGCATTGGAATTTGCATGATGCTCGACTTGAAAAGGTGTGGTACCGAAGCTCACCAGTACTCGAGTACTTCGTGGGAAACGATATGTTGCTGCGAAACAGTGGTCTGTTGCTAATAAGGTTTCTTGTGGCCACTGGGATTCGTGGCGACGATCCACCACGACCTGAAAGCGCATGCCCGGACTGACAGACGGCCGGTGAGGCCCCATGCAGACAGGCAGCGCCGACGCGAGAGTCGCAGTTATGCCATTAATCTCCGCGGACGAGTCGGAGCGGCCGCTCGCCTGCGCAGCACTTATATCCATTTACTAGGAGCGCCTGCGCGTGTAGCGAATTTAAATGCTCGCCTAATGAATGTCTTCAGCACTGCTACACGAAACTTGTCCGAGGAAGCGCCTGCTAACTCGGCAGCCGAGCATCAAAATGTCTGCCTTCACGCCGTGAGAGCGACAGGTCGAGCTTGAAAGAAAACCAGCAACTGCAGTACTAACTGCTCTTCGCCTTGTAACAGCACTGACTTGCGGATTACAGCTGCAAGTGTAATTCCTGTGCTCGTAAACGCCGGCCTCCGAGTGCGCTCTGTGCTAGCAGGCGTGAGAGCACAAAGATTTATGAATAGATCGTCCAGAGATGAGATCTTTTTGCTGGCGTGCGTTGCGCGTTATCTAAATGCAAGACGTGAGCGTGCTAGTAAACTACAATGTTAATTATGAAAGATAGACGTGAAAGTACAGTGATAAATTAATCATAATTACGAGGAATAATGAATATCTCCCAATACATTATTATGATTTGCTGTATAAATTAAGAAGTGATAGTTACTAAAAACACAGAATTGAACAAATACAGCGTCCACCTTTATGTAGTTAAATATGGAAATACTGTCACAGGCGGTTATGCTTTTGCTGAAGGATGATGAGAACTGCGATCTCTGACTTTACACGGATGATGCACCTATCAACGAACGGGTGTAATCCAAAACTAATGTAGTAATATTCAGTCGGTAGAGGAACACAAAGCTACACTCTTTGGGAATAGTAACAACGTGTTAGTATTGTATTATACTGTTAATGAATCATTTCGGCTCAAATGGTTCAAATGGCTCTGAGCACAATGGGACTCAACTGCTGTGGTCATAAGTCCCCTAGAACTTAGAACTACTTAAACTTAACTAACCTATGGACATCACACACATCCATGCCCGAGGCAGGATTCGAACCTGCGACCGTAGCGGTCGTGCGGTTCCAGACTGTAGCGCCTTTAACCGCTCGGCCACTTCGGCCGGCGAATCATTTCGGAAGTCAGTCATATCATAAGAAAAAGCAGTTACCAACTTCGATTCATTAGCAAGATATTAGGAAATGGCACGTCGTATACCAAATGCATTCGTTATAATAACCCTTAACAGCTCATAATACAACACAGCTCAGGTGATCGGATCCGTATTATATCGGTCTAATAGCAGTCGTCTAGTGTAGAAAGCCACAAAATTGCCTAGTTCGGCAGGAAAGTGACAGGAATGCTACAACAGCTAAGTTAGGAGATATGTTGAGATTTACACCACGTCTGATTCGAAGATGGCTCTGGATCTTTGTTACTTTATTTAAAAAAAAATATGAATGTAACTATATAATTTTATACATTTTTTATCCACGGCCATGCTGGTGTTCTATGGTAAGATGTACGTGTAACAGCAATTTAGCTTTTGCAGCACTGGCTAAGTGAGCGTTTAGGGCATGTTCTACTGTTATTGAGGACGTCCTGATGGAGACGTGTTACTGCTGTCTTACTTCGATCTGTTAGGATTTCCGTGCTATTATTGTGGTAGAAGTGGGAGAAGGGAGTACTCGATGTCGAATCGCCGTAGGACTTACCGTTCTTGAGGCTTATAAAGACTCTAGCTGCAGATGTAAACGCACACATATTTTATCTTAGCATAAGATTCGCTCTAACGACAGGACCACATAATCCAGGTATAGTCTCTTCTGACTCTAGCCTAACGTCATAATTACTAAGACATCAAGTGATAATCTAGAGGAAACTGACTGTGCCAACTTCCATGCAATCAACAAATTTGACAAACACCAGAGACTTACTAACTGGCTTCTTTCCGTTACTCTTTGAATTTCACTGGCAGGACTTGTGCAGCAGTAGACGAGGGACCTTGGTAGCAAGTCGCTGCACATAGTAGAACCACAGCTTTCACCTACAGCAGTGTTTGAAAATCAAGAGAAACCTAGAAAAACATCGCTGAATTGATAAGCTGCAATGGAATTTCAACACGGCTCCTGTATGGAGGGCGAAGTATATGGTTTAACACCTCTTCGATGAAGTGGCCACTAATGACGGTTAACTTCTACAGGGATGTGGACGCAAGTCGTCTGGTCCTCACTGAGACAAAACTACCTCAGCATCGTCGTACGGCAAATGATACGGAAATCATGGAAACCTAAAGCAAAGTACGGTTGTTCCGTCCATAACGCTGAATAGTGAGGACTCCAGTTGTAGCATACTTTGTTTTGGAGCACATGGGCTATTTTGGTGCTAACTTTCATCGAAGCTGTGTTTGTTGTTTAACTTTATTTTAAATCGATTTCGAGGCCTTCTTTTGCTACACCTGTAGACATTTCGGCGCGCTTGTTGAAATGTTTTATTTATCATATTAAAGGATGCCTTCATACAACGACAGTGTATTCTTATAGATGTACTGTATTTCTTCCCGACAATTACGCCTAAATGCCTGACGTTGAAGCAATAGAAGGCTTCAAAAACAATTACATATAGCAAAGAAGAAACACAATTGTGTGGAAAATTTTTATGATACTAGGCCCTGTCCTAGCCAGAAAAATAATTTTCAGTATAAGCCCCAACTGTCCAACTTCTTGGCATTAACAAGCTTATTCTGCTGAAGATTTATGTGGTGTCACTATTGCTTAAATAACTGCTGAGTTGATTTCTTTCAGTGAAGCGTAAGTGATTTCCTTCCACACCCTCCTCGAGTGGCCGAGCGGTTCTAGGCGCTACAGTCTGGAACTGCGCGACCGCTACGGTCGCAGGTTCGAATCCTGCCTCGGGCATGGATGTGTGTGATGTCCTTAGGTTAGTTAGGTTTAAGTAGTTGTAAGTTTTAGGGGACTGATGACCACAGAAGTTAAGTCCCATAGTGCGCGGAGCCATTTGAACCATTTTTGAACCCTCCTCGACGTGAATCTCCATTAATGACATCGTCATCCAAGAGATGTTAACGTATATACCTATATTTCACACTTCGCCCAAACAAAATGGCCCGATGGGGCTTTGAACCTCGACGCTTCTGAATGAGAGTTGGTTCATATGGTTCAAATGGGTCTGAGCACTATGGGACTTAACTTCTGAGGTCATCAGTCCCCTAGAACTTAGAACTATTTAAACCTAACTAACCTAAGGACACCACATACATCCATGCCCGAGGCAGGATTCGAACCTGCGACCGTAGCGGTCGCGCGGTTCCAGACTGAAGCGTCTAGAACCACGCGGCCACTCCGGCCGGCGAATGAGAGTTCAGTGTCTTAATCACTGTGCCGTCACGCTTACCACCATCACATGGAAACGCGATACTAGATTCCCTCCGTGTCAGCTGACGTGACAATTCACACTCACGAGAACAACGGAGTAGCAGAGAAGGCCCGTGACGCAGACGGTAAAGGCCACGTGACGTCAGAGCGCGGAGCTCGCCCAATGTGTCAGCAGGCCTGGGTACTCGCATGTGTATGTGTATGCGCGGCCGGCTCATGAGTATGTGCGGCCGGCGCTTCCGGCACACGTGCCGCTGCGGACAATGACACCGGAAGGCGCGGCGCGGCGCGGGGCTGCCGTCCGGACGCTGCCGTCGTGTCCTGACACTCGTCACCCACCCGCGTCCGTATTGTCCATCCGCAGATGAAAGGAAACTGCCGGCTACCTTCATCCTGCCCGCGACGTTGCGCCAAGGCGCGCTTCAGCCCGACCAAGCACGGATCTCTCTGGGAGGACCACGGCAGCTGGCAGTCACTCCAGGGGCTGCGCTTGGAACGGCTGTACTTGAAGTCACCAAAGCAAAGTAACCATAGGTTCGTGTTCTGACCGAGACGGGCCAATCGGGACCGATCGACCGCCTCGACATTATCTGCCAATGGCGTAATTCGGATGCAGTACGGACTGGCAAGGTGTCTGCACACGACATTCCCTGTCGATGTTGGCTTTCTTGACCTTGAAACAGCTACTTCTCACTGGAATAGGTCCTCAGTTTGTATCACGAGGCCCAGTGCACCCCGTTCCAGTCCTTCTGCCAAGAAAAAATCAGTAGCGGTAATCGAACCAGGATCCGCCACACAACAGCCAGACATGCTGACCACTGAACACCTGAAGTTACCAGGATCTCGGTATTTCGCACACAGCAACAGAGGACTGCACTCACTTCCCAAACAGCTTAATTTCCCTTTCTTCAAGGAGTCATACCGCTTTCTTTGTCGAGGATCTGTTGTTTATAACCCTCCAACATGCACACTGGACTCGCATTCGGGATGACGACGGTTCAGTCCTGTGTCCGGCCATCCTGAGTTAGGTTTTCCGTTATTTCCCTAAATCGTTCCAGGCAAATGCCGGGATGGTTCCTTCGAAAGGGCATGGCGGACTTCCTTCCCCACCCTTCCCTAATCCGATGAGACCGATGACCTCGCTGTCTGGTCTCCTCCCCCAAAACAACCCAACCCAACCTCCAACATGGACTCACCTTCCACATATACTTAATTCATAGTTATAATTACAGCGCAGCAACTCACAGAGGTCCAGTGTGGACTGTAATTATTCTATGGCACCGAAATTCGGTACATATGCTGATGTGTTAATGCGGAACCGATTTACGTCAGGGAAAAAAAAAACTAGTTCCGATGATGGCCACCAGGTGCAAATCTGGAGCTGCACAGCATCTTGTCGACGGCTCCGGTGCTCATATTGAACAAGTTGTGTAAGCAGCGGTTAATAATAAAACCGACATGTTATCTTTCTCACTTGTTTGATCTTTAGTGCTCACGTCCCGTTCCTAATCCATTACATACAGAAACACTTCTACATGTCTTTCTTGCATTCACAGAGCCAGATTTGCACCTGGTGACCTAAACTGGAACTACCTTTCTCCAGCGTAAATCGGTTCCGCATTAAAGCATTAGAATAACTGCCAAATTTCGCTGTCATACGATAGTTACAGCCCACTCTGGACCCCTGTGAGTAGCTGAATTTTAATTACAACCACCCGGGACTTATTGTGTAAGCCACCTTAGAATTCGTGACGGAGAAAACTCCTAGTGTGACTATTTTTTTTCCTCTATTCCCTGTTTCATTAGCAAATGGTGCGTGTGAAGAATGATGTTGATAAACTTCCCGATCGACACAAATTTTTCTGGTTCTCTCATTGTGTCATTCCGGATTATGAGTATGGGAAGAAGTAACATGTTTTCCGACTCTTCTTGGAAGGTGCACTCTCAGAATTTCAGTAGTAGAACTTGTTATAGTCTCTTTCACTTTAGTCTGTTGAACGTCGCCGTATCACTTTCGCCCCGGTTAAGCGATCCCGAGACGATAAGCGAGGCTCTTCGTTGGGTATTGTCTGAGACAAACGCGCGGCTCCTCGTTGGGTATTCTCTATCTGTTCTATTAACCCAACTTGCTTAGAGTATCGGATTTAAGAACAGGAGTCAAGAATTGATCGAGCAAATGTCTTGAAAGTCTCTGACTTTCATAAAGGAATTACATTTTCTTAAGATTCTCCCAACGTGATTGGTCTGAAATTTTTTTTCCAATAACTGGCTTTACGAGTTCATTTCACTTCAGACCGCTACGGACAGTTACTCCTACGTATTTTATAACTGTTACTGTTTACAGAGACTTGTCGCTTGTACAGGGCTATAAGTGTAGATAATGTGATCACTGGTACTTTAACATGTGCACGCTTCAGTGTGTTAGTTGTTTTTTCTCTGCTTGTAAAAATATTCCTCCAAATGCATCATATAATGTTTTCTGCATACTAGTAATGCACCACTAAGTGGACTAAGCTTGTATGTAAAGACTAATCGGGTTGTGTGCACGCATCCACACTCGCAACGTCTGACCTGTGTCCAGGCGAAAATAAACATTAACGGCTTGCTCTTGTCATATATAATACTCCTAAACTCCAAATAGCTATAATTATTAGTTTTGCAAATGAAGTAAATACTGTTGTAATGTTGTTCAGTACCCTGTCTTCAGTCACCAATATGTGCACTGATTCCCTTAACATCCCGTTTATAATCGAACAGTACTTGTTATCTCCAACTTTGTGCAATGCGTTACATTTATATTCAGGGTCAATTAACCAGTCACTGCACGAATCCTCAGTATTCTGAAAATCTGGCTGGATACTTGGCGTTGCAACCTTTCTAATGGTGTGACTTGCATCCGTCTGGGATTCGTGCCAGTTCTACTGTGAGCCTTATCCATAGAGTGGTGGTGATTGGGCGTCGTGATTGTCGCTTAAGTCAGTTGAATAAACACGACATCCAGACACCCAGCCAAGGAAACGTTAGAGGTCTCTGCCATGTTGAACTGGTTTGACACAGTCACACGTTTATAGCTAGTCTATCGACTGTATGATGAATTTTACAACTGTCTTATGCAAAGTAACAGTTATTTTAACCACGTGTGACTTCCGAATTAAGGTGTACTTGCTTCCAAGTTGCATTTCTTTGTTTCAGTATTATGCACCTTATTATATATTTGTAATAACTGCTTGTTCTTGTTTTTTAAAAGTATATATATATATATATATATATATATATATATATATATATATATATATATATAATGCTGGAGCAACGGATTTCAGCATGAATGCTAGTGAAACATATAAGCAATTAAAACCTTGCCATCAACACCAACGGAGGACTGTTTCCAGGCATTTAGTAATCGAAGTCATGAAGGACAGGAGGAATAATTTTGAGCATATTCCTCTTAGTGCTGTCACCTCTGTAGATATTCAACTGTATATATGAATGAGCACCTCTAATGCTAGTTGCGTTCATAGATCAACATCAGATGACATACTTGTGTGGAACTTTATGGATGTTCCGATGTATGACAAATCACTCCATAAAGTCCAAAACACTTGTCATATGGTCATGTTTCATGAACGCAACCGGTAGTGAAAATAAAAAAAAAAAAAAAATAAAAAAAAGTGAACTGCGCTTTACATGAGGATTTTTATATTTCTTAGACAACAGGAGGTGCTTACCATCTGTGAGTCAGTTTCTATTCTTCTGTTCTGTTTTTCATCGTAGTGCGAAGTACTGAAATTGTTGCGTCATTGAGGCCATGGAAGTTAACAGCACCCCTTCCCAGTCTGAGAAGACGAGGAAGCAGTAGATGATGATGTTAAAGAAGTAGCCAGACATGGTAAATGAGGTTCGTTATGTGATATCACGATACTACTGCTACATTACATTGTTCGGTATGAAAGGCTTCCAGTATACGATGATGATATTATCCGCCGTCGGGCATGTTTCTACAAGTGAGCTTAGTAGGATTTCCTCGTTCCTGAAGATTTTATTGTGGTGTGCCTCACTTATATGTTTGTAACAACAATTAATTTTGTTTTGTACAGAGAACTCGACAAGATGAGGTCAAGAAAACCAAAAAGAAAAAAGTCATATTACATACCACTGGAGTGCTTCTGCTTAATGCAGCGTTCGTTCAAATAAACGTCCATAAAACTAGAGTAATCGATATCGAGAAATGATTAAATTGAGGAATGTGAAATCTGGATATGTGTCCTGAATAATGCATGTCCATTGTGTGTTTGGAGCTTACAACAAACCACATATACACAAGCTACAGCATTAAATATCTTATGAATACAGTTGACTATTAGTTGCTTCAATTGAAACACAAAGTTCACACTATTAAGAACCTCTTCACCAGCACAGAAGGTTGTTGTGGTACGTCAGTAAGTCTGGGAATTAGTAAAGCTGTCGCTATGAAAGAAGAAGATCGAATAGAGAGTAATTGTCATAGGTGATATATCAGTTCGTAACGTCATGTGGAACAACAGAAACCTAGAACTAAAACTGAACACTTTCTGTCAGTACTGAATGGAGGATGGTCGTAGAGTGTTAGCGTACAGTAGAAAGCGAATATGTTGGTGGATGCGTACAAGACGCTGCGCTCATAGGCAGCACACCGCGCCTGGTACACGCGGCGCTCGGGGACCACTGCACACCTACGATACCTGAAGATGGGCTTATAACAGTGCGAAACCGGTCGTGTGAAAATAAAGAAATTTTGAACGCCGAAAAGTCTAATCCTCCTACAAAGACCCTGGTGGGAGCCCAGTGCGCTGAAGTACTTGTGTCGGGTTTTATCCAGACGGGCGCTAGCGAGCGGTACTTACCCATTGAAGGGGTAGCCGGCGAAGGCGGCGTCGTACGGGTGGTAGACGGACGGGTAGGGCCAGCCCGCGCCCGCCAGGTTCTCCTTCAGCTCCAGGCCCGCCTGCAACAACCATCCCAAATAGTGTACACCACGTCTTACCTAACTGTCAAGAACATTCACTGTGAACTCCTTGCTTTGTTCTCCATGTAAATGAAACAACGTCAGCATCGCATTTATGATTTTTTCACTTGTAACAGATTCCTCTCAAAACTCATACAGAGAACTGTACATATACCTGCCTGATCAAAACTATCCGGACACCCCTACGTAAAGTGGGACTGGTCACTAGAAGTCCAGGGCGATGGGCGATCGGTATTGTGTTGTCAGTTGTCAGCAAACAAACAATAGCAACAAAATGGGTCGATCGGGAGAGCTCACTGACTTTGTCATTGGTCATTGGATGTCACCTGAGTCACAAATCCATCAGGGACAATTCAACCCTTCTGACACTGCTCAAGTCGACTGTTGGTGGTGTGACTGTGAAGTGGAGACGCGAAGGAACAACCACAGTGAAAGGAAGACCAGGTATATCTCATGTACTGACGGATAGGGAAGATCGAGCATAGCAGAGTGTAGTTGTAAAAAAAAACCGCGTGATACCAGAGGGGGGAACCACTCCTGAGTTCGAAAGCAGTACAGCTAACGTAATAATATGGCTGGTGAATTAAAAATAAATGAATACAGTGGTCGAGTAGCGCTTCGTAAGCCACACTTTACTGTAGTCAAAGTTAAGAGAAGCTTGAGGTGGAGTAAAGAGCGACGCCACTGGACAGTGGATAACCGGAAACAATTGATTTGGAGTGGCTATACCCTATGGCAGTCAGGTAGAATGGTTTGGGTTTGGCCAATGACTGGAAAACATTACCTGCCTTCATGTATAGTGTCAACAATGAAGCTGGAGGGGGTGGTGTTGCGATATGGGAGGGTTTTTCGTTGTTATGTTGTGGTCCCATCCTTCTGCTTGAGGGAATGCTAAATGCGGAAGGATACGAATCCTGCCTCGGATATGGATGTGCGTGATGTCCTTAGGTTAGTTAGGTTTAAGTACTTCTAAGTTCTAGGGGACTGATGACCTTAGAAGTTAAGTCTCATAGTGCTCAGAGCCATTTAAACCAATTTTGTTCACATTTTCGAATCATGCCTTTCAAACAGCCTGAAGATATAGTTGGAGCTCAGTACTGTGCAGATGTCCAAACTCTGAGAACTGAAGCTAGTAACTGAAACTATAACATGATTGGTCGAAACTGCAAATTTATTATCAGCAAATTATATAAGTCCTTGTTAATTGATTTATTAAATATTTATGTTAAATTAACTGTAATTTCCTCCACTGCAAAAAATAGTTTAAACATGCTAGAAGAGTTCTGTGCCATCAGTGGAGCGTGTTTTCATTTGTTTTGGAGCGGAATATGGTGCACAAATGTGTGTGAAATCTGCTAAGGTCATCAGTCCCCAAGCTTACACACTACTTAACCTAAATTACCCTAAGGACAAACACACACACCCATGCCCGAAGGAGGACTCGAACCTCCGCCGGGACCAGCCGCACAGTCCATGACTGCAGCGCCCTATGGTGCACAGACCGCTCTGATGAAGAGAAACTGATTTGTAATATCAGCTTCCAAACCTTATCGACATATTCTGCATTGATAAACACTGGACACGTATTCATTCACCTTCATCCTGAAACAGGCGTGCGATGCTGTTTCAGTAACTGAACCTAGACTGAGCTTCGAAGCGAAACGTTGATGCGGATAGCACAGGTACTTATTATAAGAAGAAACCGTTGTATATTAACCGTATTTTTGGTAAAAGTGGTGAAGGATCAGAACGGTTGTGGAGACGTCCTGATGTAACAAAGAGGGGATACGCTCTGCAGTCGAGGGTCTCTGTTGACACAAAGACATTGACCTAGAGGTCGTATTATGTACAACCCGAGGCTGTTTTGACGGAGTGTCATACCAGCGTTGGGACACCACGGGCAATGTATCATCCTGTCATTTGGAACTGGAGGAGAGGGGCGGGCGATAGTGTCGAGTCGTGTTCGGCTAATTGTGCAGGGCGTCGCGCGCTGCCGCGGTCTCCGGGCGCCGCTTCTGGGTGGCCAGATACCACGAGGCCTTTGCCGCCCACTTGCGTCACACTGTTGTTTCTACGCGTGACTTCATCGCAGCTGCGACTTCCAGCTCTACTTCGAGATCATCCAGAGCCGGCACTCCCGTACTGTCGGCCGTTTCGCTGCTGACTGCAAAATTATTTGTGCCATGTAATACCTTCATGACGTCTTCTTTTTTCTTTACCTATTAACGGCAGTTCTCAGATTAATATGATCTGCTACACTGAAGCGCCGAAGAAACTGCGTATTCAAATACGGAGATATGTAAACAGGCAGAAGGCGGCGCTGCGGTCGGCAATGCCTATGTCACACGGCAAGTGTGTGGCGCAGATTTTAGATCGGTTACAGCTCCTACAATGGCAGGTTATCAAGATTTAAGTGAGTTTGGACGTGTTGTTATAGTCGGCGACGACCGATGGGACACAGCATCTCAGAGGTAGCGGTGAAGTGGGGATTTTCTCGTATGACAATTTCACGACTGTACCGTGACTGTCGTGAATCCGGTAAAACATCAGATCTCCGACATCGCTCCGGCAGGAAAAAATCCTGCAAGAACGGGACCAACGACGACTGAAAGGAATCGTTTAACGTGACAGAAGTGCAACCCTTCCGCAGACTGCAGCGGATTTCAATGCTCGGCCATCAAAAAATGTCAGCGTGCGAACCATCCAACGAAATATCATCGATACGGGCTTTCGAAGCCGAAGGCTCACTCTTGTACCCTTGATGACTGCACAGCACAAAGCCTTACGCCTCGCTTGGGCTCGTCAGCACCGACATTGTACCGTTAATGACTGGAAACATGTTGCCTGGTCGGACAAGTCTCGTTTCTAATTGCATCGAGAGGATGGACGTGTACTGGTATGGAGACAACCCCATGAATCTATGGATCTTGCATGTCAGCAGGGGACTGTCTATGCTGGTGGAGGCTCTGTAATTGCGTCGGGCGTCTGCAGTTGGAGTGATGGGGGACCCCTGATACGTCTAGATACGACTCTGACAGGTGATGCGTATTTAAGCATCTTGTCTGATCGGCTGCATCCCTTCATGTCCACTGTGCATTCCGGTGCACTTTACCAATTCCAGCAGGACAACGCGACACCCCCACACAGCCAAAATTGCTACAGAGTGGCTCCAGGAACACTTTTCCGAGCTTAAACCCTTCCGCTGCCCACCAAACTCCTCGGACATGAACATTATTGAGCATATCTGGGATACCTTACAATGTGCTGTTCAGAAGAGATCTCCACCCCCTTGTACGCTTACGGATTTATGGACAGTCCTGCAGGATTCATGGTGCCAGTTCCCTCCAGCACTACTTCAGACATCAGTCGAGTCCATATCAAGTCGTGTTGCGGCACTTCTGCGTGCTCACGGGGAGGCATACACTATATTAGGCAGGTGTATCAGTTTCTTCGGCTCTTCAGTGTATTTAAGTGAACTGCAGAAAGTAGATCTGTGGTTGAACACTGAAAACCTGATGACATAGACTGATACTCATAAAATCGCCATCGCATTTGTTGCGGCAACTTTTTGAGAAACTCCAAAACTGTCACCTGTTCCCATCCATTTATGAATTTAATACAGTTATTTTCTCGTGCCATCTTCCACTCTTACGGACTTTATGCAGTAGGATATGTGTTTTAATCACTGCCATAGTGGTTCGAAAATTCGAGCTGAATGGAACTTTTCGCTTTCGGAATTAAGAGGCAAAGTCGGAGGGTAGCAGGCTAGGCACCGACACCGGGGTTAATCTTCCACCTTAATTTCAATTCGTACTCGTGGAAAGCAACATTAATGCAAGAAGAATTGATCATAGTCATCCACAAGATACGATACACACTAAAATGTGGCAACAATACAATAACAAGTACCCACAATTATGATATTGCCAGGATGAGAATGCAATGTCTTCTTTCTGTGTCGGAAATGTTGGTGAATTTTGTAGTGAAAAATTAATTTCACAGAGTTGCTTTCGCGGCAGTCTTTAAACCGCACGTAAATATAATATAACCTGTCGCGATGAAGGATCGACGAACGTAACACCCCTGTACGTAGATTGAAGACTGTGGCAGCACGATGGATTAACTTTGCGAAATCAGCATATTGACCTCTACCATGAATAAATAAAGAAACAAGAAAGCGGACTTTGAGACGTTTACTATCTATGCTCATTAAATATTTCTTTTGTGTTATTTAATCGTTTCATTAAATGATTTGCACATATAGCTTTAGCTTGCCGTAGCAGAAATGAATCACTTCGGAATCAGTCCGTCATCGGGCTAAAGGCGGCTGGTGCCATATTTGCGATATTGCATTACTCCCATGCGTCGTCTGCGGCAGCTGTTCTCACATCTCTGTCATATTCTCTCTATTACCGCTTCCTATGCACAGAATACATGCACTGAAATACGAGAAATACGACAAAAATCCCGTATTACATACCTACTGACTACATAAATTTCCATTAAGAAGGCGGCAATGATATAATACAAAGGATTTAATCCCATCATGAGTTTTCAGCGTAAAGGAATAGTAAGAGGACGAAAAATTTGGAGGGTTAGAGCTTAATGTCCCGTTGCACTTGAGGTCCTTACAAACGGAAAAGTCTTGTAAGGAAGAGAGTATATGACTTGTCTAAGAAATTACCCTGACGGCTGATTGGTCTCCAGAAGAAAAAAAAATGTTCTGTTGAAAATAAACTATGAAATCTGACTCGCACAAGGTGATACTAATGGCTGAAGCTGTTAACAAAGACACAAATGAAGATTTATGTGTGACATTTCTGTTGTCAGCATATCCTGCAGAGACATTAAAGGGAAGACATCAACTACGGAACAGTAAGCTAGGACCTGGATACTCAGAAATCTGAGTAATCACAGATTAATAATACTCGTAACGCTGGGTTAGTAACAGGAAGAAGAGGACGACGAATGCTCACGGTCTCGAAACTAGATGACGTGGACGACCGCATCGGAAGTTCAAGAGCTCCCCCGTTAATGAACACGGAGTGTAAAAGTGACTGCAAGACTGAGGACTGTCTCTTTCTCGGGAACTACGACGTCTTTTATCCTGCGTATAGCGACACTTGTGACGGCTAAACAAGTGTGTTGCGACTGCAGCCCGTCCTATTTCGAGCCTCGCAATCTCCTCGGGCCGGCTACTTCATTACCCGCGCGGACTGCGATTACCCCGCGCCGAACGCAGCCGGCTCCAAGGGCCTAAATAGGCTCGCTTGCCTAACGACGTATCCAGCTTAGGGGCGGCCGGCCGACGGGGTCGTTTTCTGATTCCATTGCCCTCAAACGGTTTAGCCGCGCGCGCGTCCCGGGGCCTAATGGAGACGCCTAATGCGCGCCATTGAATTATGCAGAGGAACGCGTGTCGGCCGCGCGGAGTGCCACGCCGCCCCGATAGCGCGCGCCCATTAGCAAACCCCGCGGGGAGCCGCGGCGCCCGTCACACACCGGGGTGCGGCGCGACCCCCAAGGCTCAGCTGTCCCCTCCAAAGGTGCGGCTTCATCCGCGGTGCGCTCTGTTCTCCAATCGCACTATACAGAACTCGGCACTATAACGTAGTGGTAGTCCAGAATCAAAGTCCGAACACAGTCCGTGGCGAAAGCAGTGCCGGTGGTAATAGAGCCAGCTGAGGCTGCAGGATGTAGAATAGCTAGCGCGGAATGAGAACGTGAACGCATCGTGTCAGCTTTTAAGACCGCTCCGTAACGACAGGCGTGACGCAGGTGACGCTGTCTGCACCTCAGCGCCACCAGTGCTACAGTCTCCATCGCTGCAGCGTCTCTTGAGTTCGCTGACTATCGATGTAGCAAACACCATGCAGCCTTTTATTTACAGACCAGACAAGTGCGAGAAGGACTCACACTCCGAGGATAACGTACAAACTTAATTATTTATATAGATGATATTAATAATAATTTCGTGTGGTTCAATGGCCTGGTACCAGTCCTTCTATTCTATGCCACTGCAGCGACTTGCGTCTCCCTAACCCACCCCAGCCATCCAACGGGGCGAAAGGGAGCTATACTTTAACGTGGAATCCGAACCAAGTGTTGTTTCTGGCGACTCCTCACACGGTTGATCAAACGAAAACAGAAAAATCCGTGGTCTGACCGAGATTCCCCACATTCAATCCCGCGACTTCTCGGTTTCCACTAACGCACTTTACCACCTTTCTTAGCGCCTAACTGTCTACTCATCTAAGTTTAGCCTTAGACAAAGATGACGATGAGGTCCCATACTCGTTGACAAAGCGTAGGGGCAAGGTCCTAGGGGAGGTGGATTGCCATTGCCTTCCTCCGACAGTAATGGGGATGAATGATGATGATGAGGACGACACAACAACACCCAGTCATCTCGAGGCAGGTGAAAATCCCTGACGGCGCCGGGAATCGAACCCGGGACCCCGTGCTCGGGAAGCGAGAACGCTACCGCGGTCACGAGCTGCGGACTTAGAAAAAGAAAGAAACAAAAATAAAAGTTACCCTTACTTGACACCTCTACTTTCACCCTAGCATAAAAGATGAACTATTCCTCTTCAGGCGTCGCCCCTAATTATTCCCAAAAATTGTCCCAAAGTGATAGGATCCACGGTGCTATAATTTTTTTATTTTTTTAATTACGTGATTATAATTAGTGAAGGTGTGCAAATCAAAATCCCACAAACATAATGTTACAAAAAATGTTATTAATAAGATAAACAAAAATACCATTTGTATATCACTTGTCCTACTTCAGATAAAAGAATCTTTATTCAAGAAACGGTGCTACTGGGTTTTTCTTGTCCACTGTTATTGGCGTTTTGTGTCTCAAATACTGCCAGCCTCTTTCCTTCCTCAGTGATAACAATTCAAGATATTCTGTCTTCGATGTGATGCTGCGCGGAACGTCAAACTGAGCCTGGCACTCCTCAACTAGTGGGGAATTAGATTAGGAAATGAGACCCTATAAGTAGTAGATGAGTTTTACTATTTGGGTAATAAAATAAATTATGATGGCCGAAGTGGAAGGATATAAAATGTAGACTGCCAAAGGCACGAAAATCGTTCCTGAAGAAGAGACGTTGTTAGCATGTAATACAAATTTAGGGGCTAAGAAGTCTTCTCTAAAGGTATTTGTTTCGAATGAAGTGAAACGTTGACGATAATGTGTCCAGACAAGAAGAGAATAGACGCTTCGGAAACGCTGTATAATGCCGAAGATTAGATGGATGGACAATTCGAAATATGCACCTACGCCCCACACAAATGTGAATGAGAAATGCTGATCGAAAGCACACTAGTGACGCCGATAACAGAAGGTAATTTTCAAATATTATCCATAAACAGCACTATGCTCCACCAAACCAAATTTAAGACCCTTGTATTAGTTCATTGCTACGGATTTATTGCAGGAACCGTGGACATTTGATGTTCGCCATCTGCTGCAACAGACAATTTCAGTGAGATGGAGTCAGCCGCTGTGACCGAGTGGTTCTATGCGCTTCAGTCCGGAACTGCGCTGCTGCTACGGTCGCAGGTTCGAATCCTGCCTCGGGCATGGATGTGTGTGATGTCCTTAGGTTAGTTAGGTTTAAGTCGTTCTAAGTCTAGGGGACTGATGACCTCAGATGTTAAGTCCCATAGTGCTTAGAGCCATTTGAACCAGTGAAATGGGAGTGGGAAGAAAAGTTGACGCGACACTAAATTCGTCCTCTGTCACTACTGCAAACATTTAGTATTCTTCGTGATTTTCTGTGCCTTCTCATAAATGTCTTTCACCCGAATATCGCAGGAGACTAAGACCAGGTTTCGGTATTAGCTGCTCAGATTAATTATATAGATATTTTTTTGTGTACAGTGAGATGCTAAACTATATTTTTGTTGGCACTGAGCACCGCACGCGACACAAGATACGCAGTTTTTGTATCCGGTGTCATCGCCGAAGTAAAATTGTTCTCAGCATGAAGCTTGGTTTGAAAACCGCAATGCGTTACTAGCCATGGTACTGTTAGGGGTGGTAAATCGTTGTCTTCTTCTAATCTTAGAACTGACTTGACTAGTCATTTGTAGGGGATATCCTTTTATGTACACTAAGAACCACGGTGCCACTGGGCGTTTTTCAGAATTACTAATCACTACCAGAGATAAAAGAAGAGATAAGTCCCAGAAAAGAGTCCTATGCTGACTGGGGATCGAACACCAGACCCCTGCATTTGCTGTCTGAGAATTACACACAGAGTCTCACACCTCAAAACTTAATGTTAAAAACTAGAAGCTCTAGAGAAATAATACCTGATATCGCTTGGGAGAGACACGATGTAGACAGACACACTGCAGAAGAGTACGTTCAGCCGTTTAACTTTGGCGGTGATGCTCCCAGTGACGTGAAACAATCTGTGATTGAGGGGTCGAAGCTGCATTACATTCATGCCCATATCACCTACTGAATGGCGTGGCCTGCCAGTTGGTGACTCAACAGTATAAAAGAAGAAATAATTTACATCCCAGAGTAAGTTACTGAACCGTGACGAAGATAATGGAAGGGGTTAGGATATTATCCAAACCTGACGCAGCAAGAAAACCAACAAGCTTTTTTGGCTACTCATGCTCATTATTTATTAAAGACTTCTGATCGTCGATATTAGTGCCGGATGTTTGTGTTCGTACGTTTATCTCCCGCTGTTTAAATAAAACAGAGATCGACTCAGTTCAGGTGAAAACTGCACTGGTTTCGTCAACGAGGCCACGGCTGATCTCATGTCCCATCATTGCTCACATGGGCTAGTGATTCGTGTTATGTCGAACTGATAGCAATGAGACGTTAAACATGCCTATTCAGTGGTAGGTTAGTTTCCACTCCTTCAGAAACTTTCAGCTTGACCAGGAATGGAATCTCAAAGCAATAGACCTATCCACAGCATCTTATCAAAATGTCCGGACACCTATTAGCGGACATAAGTATGGGATGTGTCCATAATTCGCCTTTATGACGGTCTGAACTGTACTGGGAATACTTTCAGTAGGTGTCTGAATGCCTGTGGAGGAATAGCAGCGCATTCTCACTTAAGATCCTAAACCAGAGAAGATACCGATGCTGGCCGCAGGGATCTGGAGCTAAGTCGAAGGTCAATTCCGAAAGGTGTTCCATTAAGTTAGTGGGACTCTGGCAGGCCATTACATTTCAGGAATGTTGTTGTCTACAAATCGCTGCCTCACATACGCTGCTTTACAACAGGATTCATTGTCATGCTGATACAACCATTGTTCTAAAGTCTTCCTCTAATGTACCCTGTATAAAATGCTATAAAATGTATTTATATCCTCTGTAGAGCACTAAAGGGCACCACACACTAACAACGAAAACACACCGTAACGCCACCCAATCCTTTTTCACTGTTGACACTATACACGATGGCTGGTAACTTTCTTCAGGCTGTCGACATACCCAAATCCTTCTGTCGATTGCCATATAGTATAGCCTGATAAATTATTTCATATCACACGTTTACAGTCATCCAGTGTCCAGTGGCATCGCTATTTACATCACATCAAGCGTGGCTTAGCATTGTCTACAAAATGTGTGGCTTATAGGGAGGTGATTTTCCATTGTGCGTTATTCTTTTTAATTCTCTACGCACTGTCGTTCAGCTAACTGGACTTGTAGTAGCACATTGGAACTCGCGATTTCATATGATTTTTTACAACCACCCACCGCAAATCTCGACGGTCTCTGTCCGTCAGAACATGAAGTCCGCATGGTCTTCGTTTAGGTATGGTTGTTCCTTCACGTTTCCACCTCACACTCGTGGAATTAGGCAGTTTTAGAATGGGTGCCCAAGTGCTGCAATGGATTTGTTACTCTGGTTGTTGGTTCGACTTTGTACGCAACGATAAAGAGAGCGGCAACTGTCGTTGTACGAAAGCTGAACATGAGCAAAACTGATTATCAAACAAGTTGTATATATTTTATTGTATTGTATGTGAACCGGGGGCCTAGAAACGACGGAGAGGCTCCGTCCCCGCCGCAGCTGCAGTGGTCCACAACCCCACGATGACTACCGCAGTCCGCCGGCCGATATGGCCGAGCGGTTCTAGGCGCTTCAGTTTGGAACCGCTTGACCGCTACGGTCGCAGGTTCGAATCCTGCCTCGGGCTTGGATGTGTGTGATGTCCTTAGGTTAGTTAGGTTTAAGTAGTTCTAAGTTCTAGGGGACTGATGAGCTCAGGTGATAAGTCCCATAGTGCTCAGAGCCATTTGAACCATTTTTGGACTACCGCAGTCCACCCCTCCACCGCCCCACACTAAACCACTCTTTCAGGGTTATTGTGGGTTCGGCCCCCCGGTCGATCCCCCCAGGGAACGTCTCACACCAGACGAGTGTAAACCCTTTGTTTGCGTGGTAGAATAATGATGGTGTACGCGCATGTGGAGAACTTGTCTGCGCAGCAATCGCCCACATAGTGTAGCTGAGGCGGAATAAGAGGAATCAGCGCACATTCGCTGAGGCAGATGGAAAACCGCCTAGAAACCATCCACAGACTGGACGGCTCACCGTACCTCGACACAAGTTCGCCGGGCGGAATCGTGCCGAGGACCAGGCGCTCCTTCCCATTCCCGAATGCCGAGCGTTAGACTGCACGGCTAACTGAGCGGGCCTATCAAACAAGTTATCACAACAAACGGTTGATTTTCTTAACTTGTATTTGTCCAAGAATATGAAGACACATTTAAAAAAAAAATTCTGCAAGAAACGGAGTCCAGCTATCACAAGGTCAACAAGGAAGAGTCTTGTCGTACCATGCACAATCTATGGTGTTGTAGGCGCGACTAGATAGTGTCTGCATAGCGCCATGTGGCCAATGGGTCTGAGCCCAAGTGGACTGAGCGCTGCCGCCGGACATCCTGTATCGTGGCCGAAGAGGGCACTCGTAGACCAGAGCTGCTAAAGGTGGTTCTGTGGATGTGCACCATTGGGTCCACCAGATGCTGCATGACAGCTATCGGCGTCAGAGGGAAACTTGCCGTTCCATTACCAACCTTGATACGGTCTGGGGTGGTATCGATACAAGCTACACCACATGTGGCATCCAATGACTAGTCCATATTAGAAGTGACTGACCTCTCCTCTTACTGCTTCTCTATCGACAAATCAATACTATCTGCCCTCATCCGCCTCTTGTGGCATCTAGTGCTTTTGATGAGATAGTGTATGTCTACTGGCGTGTGTTGCAGCTGTAGATGACGAACAACCACAATTCTCTCATGGTGACAGATGAGACGTGCCTAAAGGGGAGAGTTTCTGCGTCGTACGGGAGACTGAGAGCGGCAGAAAGTTTGTGTATGGATGCAGAGTGATGGAGGGGGAGGCTTTGGGCGGTAGTGCTGCCACAGCAGCGGGTGCTCTCTGCCGCGTGGAAGCGGCCGGCTATCTGTCCGTACTGCAGGCCAGCGGCGCAGCTATCAGAGGCGCGCGGCCTACGCCCGCACCGGGTCACGGCCGGACCACACGCACGGCGGCCGCCTAAGTGACGCTAATTATCGCGGCCCGCCCTAATTAATTCGTCAGCTGTCAGGAAACGAGCCGGCCGACGGCCAGATCTGCCCAACGCAACGCACAGATACGGTCGCAGGCTAATTTGCGGACCAGTTTCTACGACGATTCGTGAGACGTTCCCGTCTTGACTGCACTCTTCGAGGCCAAAAATTCGGGTGGAGTGTCTCAAAGGGGGCCGCTCTACTCCCGAATATTTTCTAGTGCCGATACCTGTTACCGCATCAGGGGACAGTAACTGCTACCGAATACGTTTTCGAAGCGTGAGTGGTAAAGCTCTTTTTTTTAACTGTCCTAATTAATAGATGAGTCCAGTTTTATGAATACTATTCCTACAAAATATCTTGCCTTCTTCGTCAGACGCTGTCCGCAGTGGTCTTCTCGCTGCGTCTATTCAAATCGGACTGCGGAAACGTCAGACCATTGTTTCTTCAGAAATATATCTTACATCAGCCACACAGAGAAAAATCTGATATTTCACAGCTGTTGTTGTGTGGTCTTCAGTATTCAGACATATTTGATGCGGCTCTCCATGCTAGTCTATCCTGTTCAGGCTTCTTAATCCCTGCATAACTGCTGCAACCCACATCCACTGGACGCTGCTTACTCTAGTCAAGCCGTGGCCCCTCTCTGCAATTTTTACCCCCACTCTTTCCCCGTTTCCGAAAAAACTGACGATTACTTGATACTGCAGGATGTGCCGATCACTTCTCTTACTTAAATATATCACAGATATGTTCGATTTATTCCATGAAATAAGAGTAGGTTCCTTTCATGAGAGTGCTAATTACCTGCACAGAGACGAGACACGATACTACCCGTACAGTTAAAGAGAACACCAGAAACAATTTCTGGGAAGGGGATCGTGAGCCAAGGATTTGGAAGTGGAGGGATGGGAGAGCCCCGCCACTACCGTCATCCTGCAGGAAACAGGGAGAGAGGAGCGGAAAAGAGCACTGTCGTGAGCAGGGGTATTCTGTTAAACTTGGAAGGACTTGTGAATCTCTGGCGGATTTCATGAACAGGTGAGGCGAGACTGTTGAAGACTCGTTGAGACTCGATGTGAAGAAAATGTAGTTGTACGGTTGAGAGCATGTGTTGGTACGAGTGCCGCATAGTACGAGAGATAGGAATCAGGTATGGAACGGCAGAACTGTTGCTGTCAAGTTTCTCGGAAGTTTAGGAGATTTGAAGGTATTCACTACATGAGAGGAGAGAGGGGAAATTGATTAAGCGTTAGGACCAAATGAAACTCACCTGTGGTTGTTTGGTCACCGAGCGCAGGTCTTTTTCTTTGACGCCACTGTGTCGACTCCCGTGTCCATTATCATGAAACGATAATGAGGACCTCGCTACATCTAGTCTCCGAGCAAATAAAATCTCCAACGCTGCCGGGAATCGAACCCGGGCCCCTGCAAGGTAGTCACGCGTCGACCGCTCATCTAGTGAAGCGGGATGATGGATACGGAAGGCGTAGTGGAGTGCATGTCTTTCCATTATTTGGTGTGAGCTCCAAAATTACGGTGTAATGGAAACTGAGGAACAATGACATAAGAGTGGAGAGACGAGATATGACTATCTTCTGTCTCATTTTTCGAGAGTGCAGCTGTAACTCACGTTACAGGTGCCCAATATGGGCACCGTTTGATACATGGTAAATGTCAAAACATGTGTGTGATTCATTGAACTCGCTGCAGCTGTTGCCCGGACAGGAGTAATGATAGCAGCTCGTTTTGGAAATAAGTTCGTTGGGTTGCCTATCTACAGGAACATGTTAATTCGATGCAGCAATATGGCGTGGGCGATTTGTCTACATGAATGTAGGAGACGAGGTACTGGCAGAAGTAAAGCTGTCAGGACGGGGCTTGAGTCGTGCTTGGGTAGTTCAGTTGGTAGAGCACTTGCCCACGAAAGGCAAAGGTCCCGAGTTCGAGTTTCGGTCCGGCACATACTTTTAATCTACCAGGAAGTTTCATATTAGCGCACACTCCGCTGCAGAGTGAAAATCTCATTCTTGATTTGTCTACATGTTGTGGCGTGCCTGGCCCATAATTGCGCGCTCTGCAACTACGCCACGGTGCGTGTTACAAATCGAAACTACACTCCCGGAAATTGAAATAAGAACACCGTGAATTCATTGTCCCAGGAAGGGGAAACTTTATTGACACATTCTTGGGGTCAGATACATCACACGATCACACTGACAGAACCACAGGCACATAGACACAGGCAACAGAGCATGCACAATGTCGGCACTAGTACAGTGTATATCCACCTTTCGCAGCAATGCAGGCTGCTATTCTCCCATGGAGACGATCGTAGAGATGCTGGATGTAGTCCTGTGGAACGGCTTGCCATGCCATTTCCACCTGGCGCCTCAGTTGGACCAGCATTCGTGCTGGACGTGCAGACCGCGTGAGACGACGCTTCATCCAGTCCCAAACATGCTCAATGGGGGACAGATCCGGAGATCTTGCTGGCCAGGGTAGTTGGCTTACACCTTCTAGAGCACGTTGGGTGGCACGGGATACATGCAGACGTGCATTGTCCTGTTGGAACAGCAAGTTCCCTTGCCGGTCTAGGAATGGTAGAACGATGGGTTCGATGACGGTTTGGATGTACCGTGCACTATGCAGTGTCCCCTCGACGATCACCAGTGGTGTACGGCCAGTGTAGGAGATCGCTCCCCACACCATGATGCCGGGTGTTGGCCCTGTGTGCCTCGGTCGTATGCAGTCCTGATTGTGGCGCTCACCTGCACGGCGCCAAACACGCATACGACCATCATTGGCACCAAGGAAGAAGCGACTCTCATCGCTGAAGACGACGCGTCTCCATTCGTCCCTCCATTCACGCCTGTCGCGACACCACTGGAGGCGGGCTGCACGATGTTGGGGCGTGAGCGGAAGACGGCCTAACGGTGTGCGGGACCGTAGCCCAGCTTCATGGAGACGGTTGCGAATGGTCCTCGCCGATACCCCAGGAGCAACAGTGTCCCTAATTTGCTGGGAAGGGGCGGTGCGGTCCCCTACGGCACTGCGTAGGATCCTACGGTCTTGGCGTGCATCCGTGCGTCGCTGCGGTCCGGTCCCAGATCGACGGGCACGTGCACCTTCCGCCGACCACTGGCGACAACATCGATGTACTGTGGAGACCTCACGCCCCACGTGTTGAGCAATTCGGCGGTACGTCCACCCGGCCTCCCGCATGCCCACTATACGCCCTCGCTCAAAGTCCGTCAACTGCACATACGGTTCACGTCCACGCTGTCGCGGCATGCTACCAGTGTTAAAGACTGCGATGGAGCTCCGTATGCCACGGCAAACTGGCTGACACTGACGGCGGCGGTGCACAAATGCTGCGCAGCTAGCACCATTCGACGGCCAACACCGCGGTTCCTAGTATGTCCGCTGTGCCGTGCGTGTGATCATTGCTTGTACAGTCCTCTCGCAGTGTCCGGAGCAAGTATGGTGGGTCTGACACACCGGTGTCAATGTGTTCTTTTTTCCATTTCCAGGAGTGTATATCGACCGATGCCTGCTATTTATCTGTGTGTCTAGTAGTTTTAGTGCAATCGTCTTCTGAAACATCGGATAAGTAATAACCCTCTATGTGAAGAACGATGATATTCGTTCAGTCGAAATTATTCCGGTAGGTGAACGACGGGCCTGATACGATAAGGCGTAATAGCAGGAGTCAACTCGTGTTGACGACAGCCTGAGCCGACTCCGCTCCGGAGCGTAGCGGGATCTGCCGGTCGTTACGCCAGCGGGCCGCAGTTGTGAGCCAGTGCACGCACGCCGCCGCCGTCGCTAATTGCCTGCTCCGCCCCCGCCTTGCCGCCGCCGCCGCCGCCGCCGCCGCCGACGACGACGACGACGCGTCTCGCCTCTGGAGGCGGCAAGGCCCGCCCCCTCGTCGCGGGACGGCGTCACTAATAAAATGACACCGCCCTCCGGCCGGGGCGCTATAAAGTTTTCATAGAAGTGTCGTTTATTACGCGCCGCCGCCTTATTGCGTTCTAACGCCGCTTATTTCGTTTCATTAACACGCTACGCCCATTACGCGCCGGAAATTTGCCGAATTGCGCTGCCGCCTCCCGCCTCGTCTCGTAGCAGTCCAAGCGGCTCATTTCCACATACCGCGCGTGCGGACCAGAAATCAACTACGCGGCGCTCTCAAAGTGGCTGGCTGCCACATCTCATTTCGAAATATCTTGCACAGAGGTCTTTATTGCGGGGAGTTCGCCAGGTTTTAAGATTTCCATATTCCGCGGCATGTAGATTTTTCGCGTCAACTGAACCTACCGATACCAGTGTCTAATTCATGTGACTTAATGATGATGTGCCGCGTGACATCATACGAGGGCAGACAGAAACATAACGTAATGCTGACAAAATTTTTTGCCCCTATATTATTTTTTTGCAATGTGAAATGAAATGATCATATTGCATTGCTGGCTGGGAGTTCCCACCAGGGGAAGTTTGGCCGAGGTGTTCCAAGTCTTTTCAGTTACCGCCGCATTGGGCGACTTGCATGTCGATGGTGATGAAATGATGATGAGAACAACGCAACAACTAGTCCCCGAACTCAGAAAATCTCCGACGCGGCCAGAAATCGAACCCAGGCCCTCTGGATGGCAGTCAGACGCACTGACTAATCAGGTAACAAGGCGCAGTTTTGGAATGTAAGCTGTGATGACAGACTGATTTGTAGCCCGAGGTCTATGTTATTTTGAGAGCTGATAATTTAGTTGTCAATGGGGTGATTCCAAGAAACGTCAATACAAAATCTTAGTTATGGAAACTAACGGACCTATAGTGCAGCCTGAGGCCTAGGTTGGTTAGTGTCAGTTTCGTTGCTTACCGAAGCGGTATCGAAGGCTTCAGTTATTCTGTACTTCCTATGGGACACTCCATTTTGTAAGTTATTCTCTTTTGGGGCCACTGTAGCCGTTCGAATCATAGAGCACAGAATATAGCTCGTAACAGACAATTTTAATGATTTGCAGATCTTGTACACACTTAAAATTAAGTCCGATATCTCATTAAAGCTCTCTTGACAGCCAAGGTGCGACACTTTCACAGTTACCATATCGATATGCACTGAAGCGTCACCTATACAACCAGCAGATAATTTACGCTTAAAAATTCCTCTCTGAGTTTGACCAACTGTTTAGTCAATAACTAATGTTTTTGTTTAGAGGTGCGGCATTTAAGAATCAGCTCTGGTGCGCGGATATCGGAATAAGCAGACTACCAAGTTCGTGTGGACAATCTGCGGCATGTTAGCTGAAGGGAAAGTACACCACATAACACATAGCGCTGCCGGTCAAGCTCAGGCGAAGCGCGACGTCCCCAAAGTTTCATTCACTACTGTCACTTTTGCGTTCAATGTGATTTATTTAGACGAAGTAGCTCCATGAAATATTTATAGCGTGATCAGTTTACGTTTCAGTTCGTTAGTTTTGTGTTCTTTGCGAGCTACAGAAAAGTCCTGTCAGATCTTCTCTACATCCGCCCTAGTTCATAGTCCGCAGCAGCATCTAAAGAGAAATGCAGCTGTGGTAAACTTGCTCAAGAAGGTTACTTATCGTAAGTACTCTTCTAATTAATACTTGTAAACCGGGTAGAGAAAAGCGGTGTTTCATTGTTTCGCATTTCACAAGAAACAATTCATAGTATGGGGTTTTCACATGCTGTCTTCATTTAATAGCACGTCGTGTTACAGCTATCACTATAATTTTTAACTGTTTGTATTGGGTGGGGATCTGCCTTAGATTTTAGTTGATAACGCGACGAGTAAGGCGAAAGCTTTTAAACCAGTCTAAGTTTTTAGCCTGGAGATTTTAGTGTGTTGTAGAGCGACTGGCTGATACTTTTTATTTCAGCAATTAGACAGCCACAGGTATCTGCAGAATTATTTTAGTCCTTACCACACAATTCATCTCTTTGATCGTAAGTTCTAGAACAGCCACAATGCACGATTTCGTAATTGTGTGTGTCTTTTTTGATATTTTTATATTTCAGTACTTTTGAGGTTTTACTATTTCCTTCAAACAACTGCATTCCCGTAAGTTGTTTGAACATTTTAAACAGCGGGAGAAACTCAAAGTTTCCCATTTTTATTATTCTGCTTCGTTTATCCATTCTCGTCACAATCGAAAAAATTGCTTGGCATGAGCCAAAGGATATGTCACATCATCAGCAACCTCTTCAATGGTTATTCTGTGAGTTTGTAGAAGCATTTTCGTTACTTCTTCCACACTGTCGTTAGTTATTGATGCATTAGGGCGTCCAGGGCGGTCGTCGTCTTCAGTATATTCTCGACCTTCTTTCAAATGTTTATACCGCTCGTAAACTATTGTCTTGCTCATAATATATTCACCAAAAGCTACAGTCAATATTTCGAATGTGGTGCTGCACTTTATTCTATTTTTTCGAGCCAAATTTAAAGCAAATTCAATGATCTATCTCTCTCTAAGGCAAAAATTCGACGAGCACTCGAAAACACGTGCAACCTTTTCGACTGTCAAACATAAACTACATACTCAAAACAGCTGTAAACGCAAACGTTTGCGTTTATGTACCAACAAAATAAAAAGAAGACCGGTTTGAAAATCTAATGGCCGGTCGCGGTGGCCGAGCTGTTCTAGGCACCTTCAGTTCGGAACCGCGCGACTGCTACGGTCGCAGGTTCGAATCCTGCCTCGGGCATGGATGTGTGTGATGTCCTTAGGTTAGTTAGGTTTAAGTAGTTCTAAGTTCTAGGGGACTGATGACCTCAGATGTTAAGTCCCATAGTGCTCAGAGCCATTTGAACCATTTGAAAATCTAATGTATAAAGCCCGCGAAATTAAAAGGAATCCCATTGCTTTTTGATTACAGGTCTTATGCATCCTTTGAAACTTGGTAGGATTGGGAAGGGGAAAAGGAAAATCGAAGACTATGTGCGCCATGTGGAGTAATACATACGTCCTTTAAATTTCTTCAATCTTCTTGCGTGTGACAAATTTTGAGATACGTAAAAGGAGCGATTTTCCGAGCTAAGGACGGGAAGAAGGGAGTGGTGGAATTCATATTAATTTCGAAATCTCACAATTGGTTTTGGGCACACTCGCTGCTCATGCATACTGGTATTGAACTGATACGCCTGCATGTGTAGCGGCGTAGGATTCGGCTTCGGGCTGCGAAGATCACCCCGTTTCCAGTGGGTGCCCCCATGGAGATTTTGTATGAGAGGCGTCACCTCATTGCACTGCCATGCACAGTGGAAAGGATTTTCACGGTAAGCCACAGGCTATTTTGGAGATGTGTCCAAATGAAATTACCCTCACTGGTCAGCTGCTCCGTCGGTAGGTCCTTCGCAGGCGCCTCCTATTGTCCGCGGTGTCTCCCATAAGGAGTAAGGCACACGTCGCTAGCGGCTCGCCGCCCGCCCTGCTGGAGACCTGGGCGGACCCCGGACAATGGTGCCCGGTGGCGCCGCGGCAGAAGACGTGTTCATTAGCGGGCTAATCAGCGGCATTTAGCCGCCGTCAGCGTAACGAGCCGCCTTCAGCGCCCCTCGTTACCCGCCATTGAGCAGCCGCCTCTGTTCTAATGGAATGCGCTGACAGCTCGCCGGCCCGCGCTCTTGCGCATGCGCACGCCGTGTTTTGTGTTTGTGTCAGTGCGTGAGTCCGCGCTTATTTGTATACCTCTGTGTACAAGAGCTTTTGTGGCGCCCGGACCGAGGAACTGATGTGGCACGACTCGGTACGTTGCGAGATGGCAGGGCTATACCAGGCAGTGTTCGTTAGGGGTTTGGGTACGGCAGCAACCGAGCTGTAGGCCTGATAATTCCCAGGAAAACCAGTGCTGCTCTCACTACCTTCTGATTTCGCACGACTGTAGAACTTCAGCGATGCTAAGGCCGTCTTCACAGCTCGGAGAATTGAGCAAATTATGTTGGAATCGTGTGCAGCTGCTATTCGTTGGTGAACCACTGTCACGTTTATTCTACCAGGGGCATTCAATACGTGATACAGTACTTTTTTTCTGAAAGTTGATTGATCGCTCCCAAGGGACACTGCCTTATCCAAGGTGCCTTCAGTACCGGTCGGGAGGGTTTGCGTGCTCCAGCGAAGTTGAGGACTATGCTGGCGGTAGCGTAGCTACTGGCAGGGTCACCCAAGCCGGACAGGCCTCAACGGAGGAAATGTGTCCCATGTACGGAAGGGGAGTCTCTATAGGCGTGGTGAAGCCAACCCTCCAAGGGAGTAAACTCTGATATCATTTCTTGGTCCTCCTAGTTGGGGGTTGGGTCGATGGATCAGCAACTCCATTATCCACAAAAACTTCTACGAGCTCAAGAATCTAAAGCCGTAGCCTGGGAAATCGGATAGAAATTCTTTACGAAAATTACTGGCAAGGAAAGGACATTGAGAATTGGTACATGGAACGTTCAAAGCCTGACAAATAAACACACCGAAATAGAGAATGAAATTAGTCGACCGAAGGTGGACGTAATTATTCTGTCAGAAACAAAAAAGAAGGGACAAGGAAATGAGAAATTTGGAAATTTCATACATTTTTGGTCTGTAGCAGGCGTTTCCATTCAAATTAATTAAGGTCTGAGTGCTTACATCAAGGACTATGCATTTATGAAAGAATCGCCACTTTTACCATCAAGTTATATGGCATTGAAACAGTTATAATAGGGATGTGTGCACCAAATGACGATGTGGCACAGCAAACCAAAGACCATTTCTACCAGAAATTAGACCATCTACTCAAACAAGCCAAAAAGCACCAAGAAGTAATAATAGCAGGAGATTTTAATGCGAGGGTTGGCTCTCAAGTTAATGACCGAGTAGTAGGAAGATATGAAGAAAATGTAATTAATAGTTCTGGAGAAATGTTGATTGAATCAGGATTCCAATACACCATATTATTCCCTCCTTTTTGCTATAAAACCCTAATTTTCAACATAATCGCCGTTCAATGAGACGGCTTTACGCCACCTTACTGGGCGGGCCTGTATGGCTGCTTGGTACCACTCTACTGGTCGGTCTCGGAGCCAACGGCTTCCTGCATCAGTAACCTCCCCCCATCATCCTCGTACTGCTTCTCGCGGAGTGCATCTTTCATTGGGCCAAACAGACGGATATCGGAAGGTGCGAGAACCAGGTTGTTCGGTGAGCTCCTCCCACGTACGACTCGCATGGGACTTTGCGTTGTCGTGGAAAAGAAGAACTTTGTTTCCATTTTTGTGGCGACGAACACATTGCAGGAATCACAGCTGTGTGCGGTAGACCGGCACGCAGGATATCGAACAGGACTGTTATAACTCGGCGGTGTCAGGGATTTTCACCTGCCTCGAGATGACTGGGTGTTTGTGTTATCCTTATCATTTCATCATCATTCATGAAAATGGCGAGATTGGGCTGAGCAAAGGTTGGGAATTTGTACGGGCGCTGATAACCGCGCAGTTGAGCGCGCCACGAATCAAACATCATCATCATCAACAACAACATCATCATCATCATCATCATCATCATCCTTAAGCCGGCCGCGATGGCCTAGCAGTTCTAGACGCTTCAGTCCGGAACCGCGCGACTGCTACGGTCGCAGATTCGAATCCTGCCTCGGGCATGGATGTGTGTGATGTCCTTAGGTTAGTTAGGTTTAAGTAGTTCTAAGTTCTAGGGGACTTATAACCCCAGATGTTAAGTCCCATAGTGCTCAGAGCCATCATCATCCTTATAACTTACTACCTACGCGTTCACTCAACGTAAGTACTAATATCGTTTGTAGAAGACACGTTGTATAGCTTTGTCTTTTAAGTACAGCAGCCTCTTAAACTTCCCTCTGGGAAAGCACTGGACACTATTACAACGCAACAAAAATTCAAGCTTTATACCTTCAGAAGTTTTGCAAGCATTAAAACTATTGTAATTAAGAAATATATTTCGTCTGCATACAAGTTTTTTCCCATTAGCTCAGCTTAAACTCTTTACGTGTTGCTTCCCTCCAAATAGCAGAAGAATGATGTTAAATATTAACTGCCTAGACATGCTTCGTTAAATTAGCATACTGTTATATTTACATTTAGCTTATTCTTATCCACGTTTAAGACACAAATGGATCGCCAGCCTTTAAACAGCCTCACGTTCCCTATGCCACAGATTTGTGAGGGCCACTTGCTCCATGCCAGATTGTCTTGGATATAGAAATAACTTCTTCCAGCAAGTGTTTACAGTGGTTTCTGGTGTGCACTTCATTAACAGAGAAATGAATTTCAGGATGTTCTTTCTGTTCTAAGGGAACAATGAGTCATAATAAACTATTAAAATACGACTAGCAGTATTTCATTCACAAGCAATTCCGCCTTCAGTTTTTGGTTAACTCGAAATGGTTAATTCTGCAGAACACTCTTTACGACACTTGGTTATTCTTCCGTAGCTTCGGTAGTGACATTATTCAGTTATTATCCAAACGGTGAAGGTCGGTTCTGATCACGCCCAGGTTATTCTAAACTTGTAACTTGCGATACTCTGACACGATTCGAATTCCCAGCTCGGAACAAACGAAGAGATTGGATGAAAATCCTTTTGTTTGTGTATGCATGTGGGCGCACTAGTATCTCTCTGCCTCCCTCCCCTCCCCCGCCCCACCCCCCACTCCCTCTGTCTGTGTGTGTGTGTGTGTGTGTGTGTGTGTGTGTGTGGACACATGCAGACTGACAGAAACGTGCTGCCTTATGTGAAAACATCGGTGAGACGGTACAGTTCTCTATCACGGAGGATGACTCGGCAGTCATGTCGCCGCTCTGGTGAAGAGGAAGGCCGTCTGTGCTAACGAGCGTATCATTGGTCTTCGATGTCCATCTTGTACTCAAACAGAACAAGTGACGTCTAAATTGGAACCGGCCTACGGTGAGTGTTACAGCCAAACGGATCTAATACATTTATATTAAATTGTATTTAGTTCGAGCTGATGGGCACCGAGCCTCAGTAACTCTGCAGCTATTTTCCGTATGTGTTATAATTCAGAATCCATAATCTCCGCCTGAGAGACATTATCCTGTGAGCCGGTGGTTTAAAAGGTACCACTTATTTACAATAGATGAAACAGTGTACTAAGAGCGTTTACAGGTGAACAGTTCGAAGCTCAAGGGAAAGTGACTCCACGGGAACAAACTTGATTGAGTCTTTATTCTTGACAGCTTCATCTTTGCCAACAGGCAGCTTAGATTTCGTTTCTTAATAATGCAAACGACAAACTAATTGTATCACTTCAGTCGTTTCACGAAGCGAAAGTTGCTAGCTTCATATTTCCGTAATTTCCGAAATATAACCTTTTTCATTAACTTCACACATGTAAATACACTGACGTGGCAAAAGCCCTGGGACACCTCCTAATATTGTGCCGGACCTCCTTTTGCCCGACGTAGTGCAGCAACTCGACTTGTCATGGACTCAAGAAGTCGCTGGAAGTCCTCTGCAGAAATATTGAGCCATACTGCCTCTATAGCCGTCCATAATAGCGGAAGTGTTGCCTGGGCAGGTTTTTGTGCACGAACTGACCTCTCGATTGTGTCTCAGCACTATTCGATGGGACTCATGCCGGGCGATCTGGATGGTCAAATTATTCGCTCGAGTTGTACAGAATGTTCTTCAACCCAATAACGAACAACTGTGGCCCGGTGACATGGTGCATTGGCAGTCATAAAAATTCCATCGTTCTTTTGGAACATGAAATCCATAAATGACTGCCAATGGTCCCGAAGTTTCCATTAGTATTGATTTCCAGTCAATGATCAGTTCATTTGGACCAGAGGACCCGTCCATTCCATGCAAACAGAGGCCACACCGTTATGGAGCCAACACCAGCTTGCACAGTGCCTCGTTGACAACTTGTGTCTATGGTTTCGTGGATTCTACGTCACACTCGAACCTTGCCATCAGTTCTTACCAACTGAAATCGGAACTCATCTTAACAGACCACCATTTTCTAATCGTTTAGGGTCCAACCGATATGGTCACGAGGTCAGGAGAGGCGCTGCAGGCGATGTCGTGCTGTTAACAAAGACCCTCGCGTCGGTGGTCTGCTGCCCATTAACGCCAAATTTCGCCGCATTATCTTAACGGATACGATCCACCTTGAATTCTGCTGTTACTTCAAGCAGTTTTTCTTGTCTGCTAACACTGCAATTCGACGCAAACGCCGCTGCTCTCGCTTGTTATGTGAAGGCCGTCGGCCACTGCCTTGCCCGTGGTGAGAGATAATGCCCGAAATGTGGTATTCTCGGCACACTCTTGACACTGTGGATCTCGCAGCATTGAATTCCCTAACGATTTCCGAGATGGAGTGTCCGATGCATCTAGGCACAAGTACCATTCCGCGTTCAAACTCTCGTAGTTCCCCTCGTGTGGCCATAATCAGGTCGGAAAGCTTTTCACGTGGTTCACCTGGCTACAAATAATAGCTCCGCCAATATACTGCCCTTTTGTACCTTACGTAGGCGATACTATGGCCATCTGTATATGTGCGTATCGCTATCCCATGACTTCTTTGTAACCTCAATGTAGTGTAACACTTTCTACATCTTCGGAACACAGTTTGCAGTCTCTCTTCTTGGGCTGTTTCCGCTGTGTGTTGTAATCTTCTTGTAAGTTCTCATCTGTATGAGCCTTTTTTAGGCACAGTGATATTTATGAAAGCTATGTGTTTGGATTATTTAAACCAACAAAAACGCTCTCAATAAAACATAGGACAAAGAGGTCGCCAAAACAATAACATGGTTCTGCAAAATCTGCCTGTTTTCTTAACATCCTGGAATTACTGTGGTTCTACCTTAAAAACAAAATTCACAAATATTTGTTTTGTACAGATCTTCTATTTGTATAAATGTATCTCACTACCGCAATTGCACGAATAAGTGGAAAATTGAAAGCAACAGGATTGATTGTTAACTGCTTTAATTCTACTCATGAAACTCTCAGAGTCTCTTAATCAATTACAAAGAATCCTGTGTAATATTCTGTAGCCTTGTTACAATGTCTAGTAAATAATGTTGCATGAAAATATATTACGTTCTTTAGCATTAATGATTGTCATATGAAAGGTAATAAGTTACGATGGAGCTTTCACCAGGGTAATACACTCCGAAAACGGGATAAAGCTGAAAAGTATTAAAGAAGCATCTCCTTACAAGCACCTTACATAAAAGAAGTGAAACGTACATTTGTGCATAAATTTTCTGCCGAAACTCCACTATTGCGATAATAATAATAATAATAATGGCATGTGACGAGGGCCTCCCATCGCGTAGACCGACCGCCTGGTGCAAGTCTTTCGATTTGACGCCACTTCGGCGACTTGCGCGTCGATGAAATACCAAGAATAATGAAAACTCTAGGCTGTCAGAACTAACCATTGATGCTTATGTACATAATGTCTCCAACATCCATTGGAGCAAATCAGTGTTCCGTACTCTCAGGTGATATGTTTGCGGCCAGACAAGTTACATATATGCCATACGCTAAGTCTACAGTGTGTCTCGAAAGTAATGATTCATCTTCATGAAGGTCATGTTGAATATTAAAAACATATATCTGTACAACAGGGCACGTATGAAGCATTAGGAAAAGTTAAGGTTCAGCGTGGTCACTAGCACATGAACACAAAGAGACTACCTTCTGTCGTAGTTGGGAACACATTCTGTAGTTGCTCAGGTGTGATGCTGTTAATCTCCCCCAGAATACGGTCACGCATCTGACGCAACGGACTGATTTTAGCCCAATACACGTGGAACATGATTTAAAATCACATGAAGATCTTTAAGAGGCAATCTCAAACAATGAGAGGCAAACTGGGAGGAACCTCGTCCATCTGGTACACATCAATTCAGATTTCCATCATAATACAAGCATGATTCCAGGAGAACCTAAACAAGTCAAAAAAGAATAGCTCATAGATCTCAGGCTTGGTCATTCCTAAGTATACTTTCAATTTCGGAGTGTTTCTCTCCCTTTATTACGTTTCATGAGCATCCCCATAACCAGCAGTCGTGAGAGTTTAGAAAACCACACGTTTGAAATGTGGTTTCATCTGGGCAGAGGAGAATATCCAGTAGGTTTCCGTTTTTCATGGCCTCCAGAAAATCAGCACACATTTCCATACGGGCGGCTAATCACCCTAGGCTAGGTTAGGCATTTCCTGGATGCGAGACGTCGTATTCTTCAGCATAAATGAAGAGTAAGGCAGACAGTGGATCGTGCGATGTCCAGCTCACGGTTCAGCAGACGAACGGAAGATCACGGTCTCCTTTCACAGGCCTCCTCAGTGCTCTGAACCGCGTCGTCAGATCTCGATAATCGACCTAGACATTCTTCACTGAGCACTGTTCCTCTCCGTCTGAATTTGTTGACAAAAGACTGATTTTAGTCTGTATGAGTGGCACTCTTCCTTATCTCCGACGGTGGAGCTCACGCACCTTGTTGAATTTTTTACCACCAATGATACTCTTCCTTCCAGAAAGAGCGTCTCAGTGACGTGTGAAACAAGAACTAATTACACTGATTATATTAACGTTTTCACGAATTTGTGTTGTTACATGGGGCATGCCTCCCCCACCCCACCCCCCGCCCCCCTTCACCGAGCGGTCTAAGGCGCTGCAGTCATGGACTGTGCAGCTGGTCCCGGCGGAGGTTCGAGTCCTCCCTCGGGCATGGGTGTGTGTGTTTGTCCTTAGGATAATTTAGGTTAAGTAGTGTGTAAGCTTAGGGACTGATGACCTTAGCAGTTAAGTCCCATAAGATTTCACACACATTTGAACATTTGAACCCCCCTTCCCCGCCCTCCAGCTCTTCGTCGTCCGCTCCTCAGTATGCATAAATCCTATTCGTCACGTCACATCTCAAGCTTCTGACATCTCAGAATAAACAAAAGGTCTTACTCATCTAGTTTCATAGTTGGGTCCATCCGTAAAAGAAAAGCCTTCCGGTTTGCAAGTTTTCGCCTGAGAAACTAGCGACTCTATTTTCTCTAGCACGGCTCAGTGACACCCTGCACTTAAGATAGAGTTGAAGCACTTTATTTTCCAGCCTCTTACCTTCTTCCTAAAAAATTTACACGGATGGTCATTTCCTTTGTAACAAACAGTAAATCAGATGCTTGGATCTTTTTCCTGTTATGCTTCTTCTTTTTATTTTCGTTTCTCAATTAGTCACCCCTCCTTCATTATTTGTATCCTGTCACGTTGCTGTCTGTCCCCCTGCCCCACTCCTTGTGTCACGTTCATTGCTGCCAGTGTCTTCAGTTTAAATCAGCCAGACTGGAATCTGTCTTCTTGGTCTACTTTTACGAATTAACATAAACTGCGTAGTAGTTTTTATATAGTTACTAGTGTTTTCTGCTATTATATTATCTGTAGGTGACCGACGCCATTGTACATTTAAGCAGTTTTACATGTACAGTGTTATGAACGTAATGTGAAGTATATAGAATGCCTCATTAGATTTGAGGGAGGGCCTAATGGCTCTAATCTTTATAGGTTAATAACAAATCGCGATGGACGAGCACGGCCTCAACTGTGCCCCTACCAACTACGCAGTTGGAAGCTGCGGCCATAGATCGTGTCTCGACGTGTTTGGAGCAGACTAATAATGTATATTAACGGCGTCAGACGGTATGAAATTTATGTGCAGTGGCCAGAAACCAAAGAGCTCGGCGCGACACAAAGAGGAGGCGTCGCCTCCCCCGCCTAATACGCGCGGCACTCTCTCGGCCCCTTTGTTGCCTCGAGGGTGGTGGCGGCGGCGGTCGCTGTGGAGCTGGGTGTCAGGCCGCGGGTAGGGCTAGGGCGCCCTGCAGGGCCGCTATTCAGGAGGCGGGAGGCCGTCTATGATGAATCGCAATACGCCGCATTGGCAGGGCTTTTAATAAACGGGGCGCTGCGCCTCTCGGCACTTAAGGGACTGCCACGGCGCGGCGCCTCGCCGGACGCCGGGGGCGGCCTCCCCGCAGCTCGCCGCCGCGCGCGGTTTTTATCGCCCGCGTCTGCCGGACAGTCGTAAATAACGCCGCGACAGCTGTCCGTCCACCACAGCGCCGCGCCACGCCACGCCCTCTTGCCTGGCGTGGCAGAGAAGTCGCTCTGTACTCTGGAATTACGATCTGAATATTCCTCACCAGTGCGGGAATCGTATCGGACTGGACTGATACAAGAAATATTAATCATCTAAAAAAGACCATCGTGTTTCATATCGGCTCGTTTAGTAAGCACGGAAGCATTACGGAGATACTCAACCTACTTCAGTGGCAGATGCTACTGGAGACGGGTTCTGCATCAAGGCGCAGCAAAATGCCGAGAGCGTACTTTCCTAGAAAAGCCAACCAATCCACTGAAAATGGGAGAGACTTGAAACTTCCTGGCAGACCAAAACTGTGTGCCGGACCGAGACTCGAACTCGGGATCTTTGCCTTTCGCGGGCAAGTGCTCTACCAACTGAGCTACCCAAGCACGACTCACGCCCCGTCCTCACAGCTTTACTTCCGCCGCCTCCTACCTTCCAAACTTAACAGAAGCTCTCCTGCGAACCTTGCAGAACTAGCACTCCTGAAAGAAAGAATATTGCGGAGACATGGCTTAGCCCGAGTTCGAGTCTCGGTCCGGCACACAGTTTTGGTATGCCAGGAAGTTTCATACCAGCGCACACTCCGCTGCAGAGTGAAAATCTCATTCTAGAGACACTTGGTTTCGCACAGACATTTACCAACAATCGTTCATCCTTTCCGCGCACCCTTCGCGACTGCAACAGGACAAGGTGGGCGGCAGAGGGGGGGTGGGGGGGGGAGAGGGGGGCAGCGCAATGAGAGTGGTACACACAAGACATTCGACTCTCGACTCCCATGTTTGTAGGAGAAGGCATGAACTACGAAGATGATATCTAGTTAGAAGGTGCGATTAGTCCAGTGGATCTACCTAAGTCAATGAATAAATAATAACCCATTTTACGACATAGAGTCACTTGTCTGTCGCTTTTCTCAAAGCTGTAAAAATCACTAAAAAGTGAGTTACGACCGTCTTTTCTAGGAGATTCGTGTGCCAGGTTGACAGCCGCATCGCTGCTGATGGAGTGGCACGAATAAAAAGTTTATATGATGAATAATGAACAATCAAGTACGGGATCAACATGGGTGGCGGTCTGGTATCACAATCAGTAGCGAGACAGCGGCGAGTCACCAGTCCCGAAAAGTATTAAAGAATGTGGTACGTACAGGGTGAGTAAGGAGGAAAGGTACGTGTTTTGATGATAGCATTAGTGATTCTGAAAAAAACTTCATGTCGGCATATGCCCTATTCCGAATGGTTTCCGAGATAGAACACTTTTAACGTACATTTCTATTTATTTTCTGAATTGTTATTGTTTACAACGTACCACAGTAGTATAGAGGAAGTTGAGACGGACATTTTGATACAGGGAGCTTGTGTTCAATCAAGTCGGAAAACTGCCTCAAACAGGCCTACAAAAAGTACCTAAGCTACAGCGCACGCGCGTCGTGCGAGTCTTTCAATATTCTCGCGGTCTCTTCGCGCAAACTGGTACTCCTGGACAAAAACTAAATAGGACCTTTTCTGTAGCAAATGTAATTTAGTTTTATTGCTTACTGAGACATGTTTTCGTTCGATTGTGGGGTTTTAGAGTTATTAAAGAAAAACGTATAAGAGTGATATTAAACGTCATCTATCTCGGAAATCATTCGCAATAGAGCATATGTCCATAATAAGTTTTTGTTTCGGAATCATTAGTACTATCGCTTCTCAAAGCATGTACCTTTCCTCCTGACCCACCCTGTATTTACATCATTAATCCTGGATAACCGTCACAGCCCGTTCTACGACCGCCTCCAAATCTGGATCTGTACATTTAATCACGAGTCGAATACACAAACAGTAATGTGTGGTGTCGGTGTCAGCACAAAGCACCATCACCGTGAACAGCTTTACCCAGCCACCGCTACACAAAGACCTTACCGTCAATAACATTGCCTTGTTGGAAAAACCAATTTAGCACTTGTGACAGATCAGCGTAAAACCGAAATTCGTTAATTCCTATCTTTTACGTCACAGACAGTCTGTGCATTACCTTACAGTAACAAATGTTGCCACGGTTGTTTCGACTGTGCTGCATAAATTCAGCTTGGAAGCCGTTACACATCCGCCATACGGTCCTGATCTCTCCCAGTGCAGTTTCCATGTTTATGGAGCATTGAAGAAAGACATTCGTGGCCGTCGATTTGCTCTGCACAAAGAGGTACTCGCTGGGTACAATCGTGGTTTCGTAGCCAATACCAACAGCTGCTTCCATTTGGAGCGAAACAGGAAAGAAAGTTCAGAACAGACTCAACGTGTGGAAATTACAATTTCACGAATACATCCTACATATCAGCGAGACCAGGACAGTGATGATTTTCCCGCTACGGAGAACTTAGACTACCAGCTGTAGTGTACGGAGAGTTTCTGTATCCCCGAAGTACAATCTCCAGGGATAATTAGATTACACAGGAGATTGCCAACAGTGTGCACAACTATGCTGAATTGTACCAAAAAGTGAGAACCCTTTTTTGGGATGAAAAGTGATGTACAATAGCTATTTCATACCAATACTGAACCAAGTATCAAAGCATGTACCGTGACAAAGAAAGAGTCACCGAGACTCGCGGCATGAGAAACGAAATTTCTGAGAACCACCATTCAGAAGACCAAGATGAGGAAGTTGAGAAAGAAGGAGGTGCGGAAGAGCGCCGTAGTCAATATTTCCCTTTTAGTTCGAATCAACACATCCACACTACGGTGGTATGGACATGTAATGAGTTTGGAACCTACAAGAACAGATCGAATAAATTTGGGAATGAGGTGGAGGAAAAACGTACTGCAGAAAGATCCAGAACTCGTCGGTTAGATACCATCAAGGATGACTTCGCTGCGAGAGGTAGAACATTCGATGATGTTCTCCGTGACAGGTTATACATGGGTATAAGGAAATGGAAGAGGCTCATTAACGGTACCCAGGAAACTGGAACTGTCCCATGATGATGAGAGTGTCTTGACCCTTTACGTCCTCTAGTCTTGTTCAAATGTGTGTGAAATCTTATGGGACTTAACTGCTAAGGTCATCAGTCCCTAAGCTTACACACTACTTAACCTAAACTATCCTAAGGACAAACATACACACCCATGCCCGAGGGAGGACTCGAACCTCCGCCGGGACCAGCCGCACAGTCCGTGACTGCAGCGCCTTAGACCGCTCGGCTAATCCCGAGCGGCCCCTATTCTTGCAATTTCTATCGTCTAAGGACTATCTTTAACTCTACTATTCTACTCGAGTTTTGAGGGTGGAGATAGGGCGCCTTCCCGTTGCCAGGCAGCAGCGGAGATGCGCGTCCCGGCCGGTTGGCTCGGTGCGGCAGATAAATCAGCGGCCGGTACGTCGCGTTCAGAGCACGGCTGCGGGTGACGGCTGGCCGCCACACTCGCAGCAGGCTGCGCTTTTAATCGCGCAGTCGCCGGCGCCGTTTGTCACCGCTCTCTGGCGCAGGCGTCGCGCCGGCCCGGCGTCGCCCATTGTCCTCGGTGGTGCGTCGCCGCCCCTTGGCCGCCGCGCGTGGCCCGCGATACTTAAGAACCGCAGATACCCATTGTGCTTCGCCCCTCATTATTCGCAGATCACGGCTTAGTGGTCCGTAAGGAACTTGGTTCTATGTTTACAGCTATTTTCCCCTTCACTGTCATCATATGTTGTCACAGTAATTTTGAGATCCAAAGCCGGCGCCACAGAATATCAAAAGAGACAGACATACTCTGAAGGAAAAAAAAAAAATCGCAGTACCAAGAAGGAGTTGCGTGACATAAGCCAAAGTTGGTAGGTTTATTTCTTTGAAAGATGGTGCTTACTCATATTTCGCGCCAGTTGCATAAGAGTGGCGCTATTAGCGCCACTATGAGGTTGCAGATCAGGTTTGCTTTAAATAAACGCTTCAACGGCCACGAACGTTAATTAGCTTTGAGACTGGTCGTTGTGAGTTATTGTTAATCAAGAATGCCTTTAAGGTGACAAAGACGCCATTATCAACACCTCACTGAGTTTGAACTTGGTCGGGTAATAGGGCTACGAGAAGCCGCATGTTCCTTCAGTGACACTGTAAGTAGGCTGTTTAGGTTTTTATATTGGTAACGCCACATAGCGCTCAGTATGAAATTCACTGGCTGTGCTGTGTGCAGTCTGCGGCTGGGTGGCATTGTTGGAATAGTCGCTATTGTAGTGTTGGGCAGTTGGATGTGAACAGCGCGTAGTGTTGCGCAGTTGGAGGTGAGCCGCCAGCGGTGGTGGATGTGGGGAGAGAGATTGCGGAGTTTTGAGAGCGGATGATCCGGACGTGTGTCCATCAGAGACGGTAAATTTGTAAGACTGGATGTCATGAAGTGATATATATATATATATATATATATATATATATATATATATATATATATATATGATGACTTTTGAACACTATTAAAGTAAATACATTGCTTGTTCTTTATCAAAATCTTTCATTTGCTAACTATGCCATCAGTGGTTAGTGCCTTCAGTAGTTAGAATCTTTTATTTAGCTGGCAGTATTGGCGCTCGCTGTATTGCAGTAGTTTGAGTAACGAAGATTTTTGTGATGTAAGTGATTCATGAAAGGTATAGGTCATTGTTAGTCATAGCCATTCTTTTGTAGGGATTATTAAAATTCAGATTGCGTTGCGCTAAAAATATTGTGTGTCAGTTTAGTGTTGATCAGAGTAAGTAAAGAGAGTAATGTCTGAGTACGTTCAGTTTTGCTCAGTTGTTTGAAAAGAAAATAACGTAAGGGGTTTACCAGCTCAGTAATCAATAATTTTTCTAAGGGGAGGTTTCAACACTGCAGAAAGATTTGGCAGGAATGTAGCACTGTACCTGATCGTTGGCAGCGGTAGTCACGAGAATGTACTGTCGCACGAAAACTGGGCTCCGGACGCCTACATGGTACTACCGAGAGGGAAAACCACCATGTTCGGTGTATAGCTCTGGGGCGTCGTGTTGCATCTGCAGCAGCAATTTGAGCAGCAGTTGGCATCACAGTGACACAGCGAAGTGTTACCGATCGGTTGCTTCAAGAATAGCTCCGAGGCACGGTCTGTAGCGTGCAGTCTACTGACCCCAAACCACAACCACATGCGATTTCAGTGCCGTCAAGCTCATTGGAGGGCAAGGTGGAGGTTTGTCGTGCCTCGGTGTCAGTGATGGCCGAGTGTTGGTTGGAAGGAGTCAGTTGAGGCCCAGCAACTAATATGCTAGACTCATTGGACCTACACCTCGAGATACGGTCTCCGGTATGATTTCGTATCATAGCAGGAGCACTCTCCTGGTTATTCCACGCACCCTGACTGCAAATTTGTACGTCAGCCTTGTGATTTCACCCGTTGTGCTGTCATTCAGTAACAGCATTCCGCCGGCCGGCGTGGCCGAGCGGTTCTAGGCGCCTCAGTCAGGAATCGCACGACTGCTGCGGTCGCAGGTTCGAATCCTGCCTCGGGCATGGATGTATGTGATGTCCTTAGGTTAGTTAGGTTTAAGTAGTTCTAAGTTGTAGGGGACTTATGACCTAAGATGTTGAGTCCCATAGTGCTCAGAGCCAATTAGACAAGATAAATTTCTTTGCCTCCATCGCAAGTAATAACTTTTATTCTCGATAACCGGTTTCGGTTTTCAGTGCTACCATCTTTAGGTCTCGACGGACATGTTATTGCATATTTCTTAAAATAGCAATGAAATTACTCTTCCTCATGCATTGGCAGGTACGTAACAGACGAGAAGACTGATGCATCGCTTCTAGTTTGTTACGTACCTGCCAATTGATGAGTAAGAGTACTTTCACTGCTATTTTAAGAAATTTGCCTGTGGAGATCTAAAGATGGTAACACAGATTACCGAAACCGGTTATCGACAATAAAGGTTACTGTTAGCGGTCTTGGCACACATGTTTATCTTCTCTAATTTTTTCCATCAGTCTCGTTCTTATTTGATTACGCCTTATACATTCACCAGTGTGTCCTGGATGGTACTAACGTAACACGATCTGGTCCGAAAGACCTTTTTGTGTTCCTTATGGATACTGTTTCGCTTCAGAAACTCAAAGACGTGCTGTACAAGCAGTACGTTTCAATAGACGACGGACGTAGTCCTGTGTGGGGAGAGTGATATATTGCCAAGCGCATTCTCGGCACAGACGTGCCCCGGCACGGAACGCCGGTAGCGGCTACAAGAGCTAATGCGCACACGGCAATTGTGAGGCGCCGCTGTCGGCTCCGCTGTCGTGAATTAAAACATGACCGTCCTCGGTCTTCATCAGCGGTAATTAATTTGTTGCCCGCCTCGCGCGCCTGTCTGCCCCTCTGAAATATTTCTTTTCCGTTCTCGGCGCGGCCCGGCAGTCCCGCCTCCGCGCCCGGAGCATAAAGAAGGCGCGGAGCGGACTGGAGTCGCTCGCCGATTCAGTATGCGCGACGGCCTACAGAGAGCCGCTGAGAACAGTGCGCCGTGCCGGGGCAATGCGTCATAATCATAAAGTCATCGCCGGCGAGCAAATAACGGCGCGGCGCGCCGGAACGTGGGAAGCCGGGCGCGCCGAGCGGGCAGAGCTGCCTCCCAGACGGTTTGCCGGCTCTCGGCCCGCCACCGCGGCCTCTTGCACCACGTCACAAACTCTTCAGTTACACGATGTCCAGCACTGCACATCAGGGATCCCCACATCTGTCTGATTTACCCGGGTGGTCACCCATGCAAACAGGACGCAACATTCCATTTTTTGGGTGTTCATATTGATGAAAACTTGAACCGGAAGGATCATTCCACTAAGCAGCACAAACTACTAAAGTCAGCAATGAGGCCGGCCGCTGTGGCCTAGCGGTTCTAGGCGCTTCAGTCCGGAGCCACTCGGCTGCTACGGTCGCAGGTTCGAATCCTGCCTCGGGCATGGATGTGTGTGATGTCCTTATGTTAGTTAGGTTTAAGTAGTTCTAAGTCTAGTGGACTGATGACCTCCGATGTTAAGTTGCGTAGTGCTTAGAGCCATTTGAAGCATTCAGCAATGATATCTCTTTCTATAACTGCCAGTGTTTGGAACCTACAAATCAATATCTTCGATACTGCAATGCCTGCGTTGATAAGAAGAATGGTACAGTATTCTTTCGGACATAGATGTATGTCCTAAGGCACATTGAATCGTTCTTCCTAACAACAGAGGCACCTTATTATCATATTTATCTGCCAATACCAGACAGCAACTTTCAGTTACAATGTCCTCCCTTGTACGGGAATTACATAACGTGTGTACGAGTACAGGTTGAGATGCAAAAACGACGAAGTTTGGGTCTCGCCGTGAGTCGTGCACAGATAGCCAAAGCGGCAGTGAAAGAAACTGAGTGAAGTCTTCAACGATGATCTTGTAGGAACGTTCAAATGGTTCAAATGGCTCTGAGCACTATGGGACTTAACATCTATGGTCATCAGTCCCCTAGAACTACTTAAACCTAACTAACCTAAGGACATCACACACATCCATGCCCGAGGCAGGATTAGAACCTGCGACCGTAGCGGTCACGCGGTTCCAGACTGAAGCGCCTAGAACCGCACGGCCACACCAGCCGGCTGTAGGAACGTCATGTGACGTCCGCCCAGACCAGACGAGGAGAACAAAATAAAGATGCGTTCCGTGTAAATCAGTATCATAACATGTTTGGCACATTGACACTTGTTAATTTTCTTTCTAGGAGATTATTTAGACAGTATTGATTGCGCAGAAGTCAACAGTAATAATAACGTAAGATCACCCACCACCATTCTGTAGGCGCCTTTTTAACGAATTGCACACTCTGAGAAGAATGATGATGTCCACATCTACAACAATAGAAGGCAAAAACATGATATGTCCGAGAAGGACTTTCGCTCTGAGTTCATCTATCAGTTTGGACGAGTGAGTCTGCGGGTATCAAAATATGTGGCATCCATGGCAGTATTTTTTTCTCCACTGACTTAGAGGCTTAAATTTTTTACTCCACCAGAGGACCGTAGACCTTAGTATTTGATATAAATTTCAACTTGGTACCTCTACCCGGATCTGACAATAAGGGGTTCTAACAGGTGGACACACAGACATACGGATAACAAATGACAGAAAATATATTTTGTGTGATATAACTACAAAGTAACTATTTTCGGTTATATTTCCTTTACTTGTACTATGAAACGTTGCGTCTTGTGACATTTCAGGGTTCTAGGTCAGCGCGAAATGCCCTATAGGTTTTGATGGGCGAGTTTCAGAACATTAAGATATCTGACATAAATTGCCGTATCTTTTCACAGTATTCACTTAAAAGTTTAAATTTTGTGCACCGCCAAGGGACAGCAGGCCTTGACATTTGACATAAATTTCAGTTTGATAGCTCTACCCGTTCCTGAGACAGCAGGCTCTTAGTGGACGAACAACCGAGCGGACAACGAAGTGCTTCTATCAATGTTTCGTTGTCACCTATCGCAGCACGGAACCCTAATCACATGTTTTACTCGCTATTAAAGATATGAGTGTCTTAGACCGAAGTTCATTGTAGCTTCATGAAAAAAACCTTTGAACCTTTGCCAGTTACGTAAAATGTCTCACAGAAGGCAAAGTATAAACCTAACATAAAGTCATTTATTGTGGACAACTTTTCCTCCACACACGCATACTTATTAAAATAGTAGCATCTGAATTTAAAAAACTAGTTACATGAGTAATGTGAAATATTACAGTGTTCGTACCCTTTACATTTTACCCATTGTGCTATTTAGGCGCGTGGAGTGGCCGCGCGGACTTAGGCGCCATGTCACGGATTGCACGGCCCCTCCCGCCAGACTTTCGAGTCCTCCCTTGGGCATGGGTGTGGGTCTTGTTCCTAGCATCAGTTAGTTTAAGTTAGTTTAAGCAGTGTGTAAGTCCAGACCGATGAACTCAGCAGTCTGATCCCTTCGGAATTCACACACATTTGAACATTTTTTACTATTTAGGAAACTGCTGAAGAGCAGCATGAAGCCGTACACGCAAACATATATTGCATATGTAGTCTATATACTAGTCCGCACGTTATTTCTTTAAGAATAATGAAAATGATATACACAACGTTTAGTTAACCAACTACTACAAACTCCTGCGAAGCACATCATTTAATACGAGCATACCGTATGTACTTCGTTACAATCGCTGTTTCTTACACAACAGAATTGTGCGGTTCTATAGCAAACAGAGGGTGTGCTCCACAATTAGGAACCAAACTGCCATAGTCTCGCTGAAGGGCAACAGGTAAAAGACAGGGACAATTCGACTGGAGTGCAATTATCCGTTGCGTAACAAGATATTCGCCTTAGCACTACTTTCATAAATGCACAAGCTTCTTCCGGTTTCGGACAGAATTACTAAGCATACTACAAAACGTGGATGCAATAAAAGAGGCGAATTTCGTCTTTCCAAATTCCTGAGGAGCGTATGGCGTCATATATGTCCAAACAGGACGAAAGTACTGTAATCTTTTCTTGACTCCCGAAGGACAAACACCGGTATATTTCCACCGCAGAATGAATAACGTGTAGGGGGCAGCATGTCTGTTGAAAACCACTGTTATGAAATGGTGCTCCAATTTCCGTGCTGGTCGTGGTTTGACGCATATGTTTCCATACCGCAAATGCTGCAACGCAGAAGTTAACGCCAACTGAACAAGTAGACGCTCTGGACCCGTCCTACAGTTCAGACTTTTCCCCACTCGATTATCACACCTTCGGACCCTTAAAAAAGCCTTGAAGGGTCAATGTTCCTGCCGGACGTAGATGTGCAGCGGGCAGTTACGCAACTGGACACGGTATCTTACCAAACGGTTATGCCCGACCTGCTTCGTCTGTGCGATGAGTCCCTCAGCACGCATGGCGATTTTTCCTGATTGACACACCTTTTTTGGGCTGTACGGCTTTCGAACGGAAACTTTTTGAACGTCTCTTATATTTTCACATAACTCATTTTCGAAATATTTCTGTTCACTTCTTTCAGATCTTCTGTAAAAAATCTGTAAGTAATTTTAACTGTGTATACTAAATATTGGTTGTCGGTTCCGACAGTCTATATTCAGATCAGGCCCACAGTAACACCTCGTTTCCTGGCCGTGCCTGTAAACTGTTCCCTTGGGACAGGATGAGGTTCTGGGGCAAGGAGGATTTCTTCAGCCTGGAGCTGGTGGGTCGGACTTTCCCTAATTCTTCCAAATGGTGTGTGATCGGACCGTATATGACAGTCTTAATGGGCGAATAATTTCCCCATGACGGCCGGTGTTTCCAACATCTTAGCAGATGAACTCCAAAAAGTCCTGCCGTGAAACAGCACGTTAGACCTTTTTAGCGGGAGCTGGAAGTGGCCAAAGAGGATGCCTACATTTTGCCTCTGATTCTGACTGGCTGATATGCCTGAAGATTAAACAGCTTCGTAGAGCTCGTGTGCTCTCTGTGGTGGAGGTGATGTTCTCGTCGTGTTTTTCTGAAGTCGGGAAAGACGATCCGTCGTGGTCAGCCGAATTATTTCTTGCAGTGCGGAGCACTTGAACATTCCCGAACGCGGACCTAGAACTCTGAGTAGGCACTTTCCTGCTTCTCACTGCAAGTGTTGTGGGTTACTGAGCGCATACTCGTTGGGTAAAAAGAAAAATTTCAGAACAGAGCATGGATCCAGCAGCTAGTTACAGTTGGTGCCGTATAAAAAGTGACGGGCTTGGCTAGGGTTAATTCATTCCAATAAAGTTCATTTGCTTTCATACAGATTCGAGAATGATGTTTCTGTGTGGCTCTTTCCCTACTGACTTCGAACTGTATTCCTGTTCTGTTGTTGTGATTATTGCCTCGAACTGCTACTGTCCTATTGGAGGTGGTGTATGAATTGTTAGCAGAATACATATTCTAATGCAGTGGTCGGATCTAAGAATCTCGCATGAAAGTAGTTACAGAGCTAAATCCGGGTCGGCCAGTTTACGTTTCCTATTAAATTCGTGGAGTAGGACATCGCTCAGCTTGATTCACGCGTTACACATCGCCAAGAGTACCTACGTCGATTCTGCTAGCGGCCTCGAGGGGATTCCGCGCGGTGCTACAGAAACTCCAAGGCACAGATAACAGGAACGTTTCACAGCTTGTGGTGTATGTCCCTATACAATATGTGCGGACATAAAACTGTTCATCTAATGATATTGCTTCGTAGATAGTCAACTGTCGTTTCTCAAGACGTGAAAGTATTTGTATTCATTTACACGACATGTGACGGTGTATTTCTTTCAGATATCTAGAGCGTTCGGAAAAATCCATTTCGTTTTCAAATAAAAGACAGCTTCTCCATGGATCCAAGAAACGAGAGCTAAGTAGTCACCACAGGTGACACCTAAAGTGCGTTTATACCTTGTGTCAGATAACCAGCAGTAGCTCGCATTCGAAACCTGCACAGATAGCGCCGTGGCACGGAGCCACTCATGCGTCAGCCACACTCAGTCAGCGACGAGATAAGCGGCAGACAGCAGCACGTAATGCGAACAAGCGTTCAGCAATCTGCAGCGTTGCTGTTGGATGAAACGACGAGGGGACGTTGCCACTTAAGATAAAATCTTGTCTGATACGTGCTGACAGCACCAATGTCGCCTATGTGCCGGAGAACAAAATTCGCTCTTCACTTTCATACAAGCAGCGTGGTGCCGAAGCTTTGCACCCCTGGATTGCACATAGATATCTAAATTTACTTATAGGTTCTGTTACCGTGACAAATCGCGAATGCCGGCGACAACATGCGAAAATTAATCTCTATGCCAATTATATCCATCTTTTATGAGCTACAAATGGCTTATTAGACTCTCGTAGTGATGATTTCATTGAACTGACGGCTCAACTTTAGTATCCTTCGCATTTTATATAGTTGCTCGTTCACTACTCCATTCTTGTTTCAGTTGCTACACACTTTGCTATAGTTCTTTGGAAATTGTTACTCCTGCCACTAAATACGTTGAAAAGCAAAATATGAAAAGATAACATTTCACAATCCGCTGATGAATGGTATATAACGATTTGCCTGGCATCTTTGTTTAAGGTGACGAAATACTGACAGCAAGAGCTTTTGGCTACATTAACGGCCATATTATTACGTGTGTGTTTTAAACACAACTGAAGAATGTTGAAGATTTGACATAAAAATCGAGAAACTAAAGCAATGGCAGCGCAATGAAATGGAGGGAAAAGGACTTTCCGGCACAACTAAACTAAAAGGAGCGGTAGATTGATACAACACATACTGAAGCGTCAATGAATGATTAGTTTGGTAATTAACGAAAGTGTGGGTGATAAAATTTGCAGATGGCGGTCACGGCTCGTCTACAGCAAGCATGTTTCAGTGGATGTAGCTTGCAGTAGTTACGCTCTAGAGAAGACGGTTATTACTGAAATAGCCGGTTTTTGGTTAAAGCGGTTTTTTCCACATTAGTTGAACCTGGCTGTTAAAAACGCTCAAAATAACCAGTTTCTGAGATAACCGATTTGCATTTTTCTATTCCTATTATTTACTGAAATAAAAGTAGAAATCGAACAAAAATTGAAGAATTTTGATTATCTTAGTTTCAAGACAGATAGAGTAAAAATATTAAATTAAATAGGTAAAACAAAAGAAACCTTAGTCCCTCCGTCATTCGCTGCTTTTCTTGAGAAGTGGTATGTGGGTAGTACAAAAATCACCAGTATCCTATTGATTCTCATTTTTTGAGACTCTGCCCAAAAATCATGTTGTAGTCGTGAATCATACCACTGCCTGGGCACTACAAATAGTCAGTGCTATAGGTTGAACACTGAGGTTGAAAAAGTCTGTTTTTCTTGCTAATTTGTCCGTTTTCGAAGGCTGCAAGGCATGTTATGTAGACCCAGGCACCAGAGCAGCTACTTTCTATTATTATTGTATGCCATGAACGAATTACTGTTGAATTTTTAAGTTATTGCTGTTATCGTAATTTACTTCTTCTTCTTATTTCACAGAAACGGAAGGCAAATATTTAATCTTTTAAAGCAAATGAAGAATTTTTACCTCATTTCTACTTCACTTCGTAAAAATATTTCCAGACCATGGTTGGTGCCGTTCTGCTATACAACAGATGTCCGGCAACGATAGCGACAATGCACCGTACACGCGTACCGTAAAAGCTACGAAGCCATGACACACGGCGACATGGACGATATTGTCTCAGCAATGCTGTGCCAGTTCCTACGCCAAGTGTTTGTTGCTTGTTCATGTCGACATTGTTGTTGAAATGGCACTGTCTAGTTTCCCCATTTTCTATAATAACGGAATAGTTCAAACCAGTGTGAATGTTGCGAATAAAAACTACTTCTTTTTTAAAAAAGATTTACTTAAAAAGGAAAAATTTCAACATTGCTGCTATGGCTCATAGGTATTTCGGCTTTTAGTCGATTATTAGTAAAAAATAAAGAAGAGGCAGCGTGGAGAGCTACACCGTATCAGCCCTCCGGCGGAATTCCACAACAAAAAGAGCAACGCAAGAATAAATTCACACTATGTGCATATCACAAGGCAAGTAGACATACAAGACAACGGACATTGGCTCTCTTATATTGTTGCAATCTACCGAAAATGGAAAATATTTCCAAACGTAATCCATTACGGCTTTGCTATTTGTGCAGCAAGATGTAGAGACAACATGAAATGGATATTGGCAACAGCACGAGAAGTGTTCCTGAAAAAGAAAAAGAAAGAACAGTGGCCGTTTGTATGTTTGTAATTGATTCAAATCTACGATTTTATTCCGATCGTGATGAAATTTTGCGCACTTTACCTTCAAGACAAGAGGAAGGTCACTGGCTACATAAGATTTCGTTATACGACTCGAAACAAATGTGTATGTAGTATATAAACAGGAAAGGTTGTTACCAAAAATCTCTAGAACTTTTTGGCTGATTTACTTCAGATTTCTATGTGATTTCCTAATGAACATTTGGGTGGACGTAGACTATATATTTTTAACATACACAATACATAAATATATATACAAAATGCGTAAAGGAGAAACGTTGTTACAAAACCTCTCGAAAAGCCCTTGACCGGTTTACTTCAAACTACTGGGCCGACTCAGATCAGATTTCTACGTTCACGTGAAACAATGAAGAAAGGTAATGAAAAGTAAAATGTCTAACAAAGGAAATACTTCATGGAAAACCGACTATAATGCCTATGGCGAGAATAAGTTATAGTCTTGGATATAGTACTACCAGATATCATTAGAGGCGGGACGAGCGAAAGCTCTAGAATTTGACAGAAACGTGATTGCAAATACTTTCTTGTTGATTAGTTGCTGTTGTTACTTATAACACATACCCTATAAAATATTTTATTCCGTGTTTTACAGTTATTTGTATCAGTAAACTCCATAGTGCCATACAAACGCCAAGGTAAGTCGTGGATATAGTATCAACAAAAGTCACTAGATCGCTGACGCATCGAAAGATGGAACAGAACCTGGGATTTCCCGAACTGTGACGTAAATTGCTCGAATAGTTATAGTTCAGCTCAAACACATCGCTACTTGAAACATTGGAAAATGAACTGGAATAAAAGATGAGGAGTTTTCCAAAGAGCCATTGAGATACTTATCGCAAAATTTAACAACAGATGGCGCAACTAATCATTATTTCATACAAGTGAAGACTTCTTCGTTGTTCACGTTCCGTTGGCAAACAGTGATTCAGATAGGCCTACGATTAACGTGATTGCTGTTTCCCATGCCGCTTGCATTCGCTATGAGTACGACAAGGAACAGGGCCAGTCACTTTGCGTGGCAGATATTAAACATACCGGGCAATGCTGGGCACTGCAGCTAGTCGAATATAAAGTATTAAACGGCCTTTACGGAACAAATTTAAATGCGGTATATCCGTCTACATGAGCGAAACGTTGACGAAAACCAGTTCAGACAAGGAGAGAATAGGAGCTTATGAAATGTGGTGCCACAGAAGACTGCTGAAAATTAGGTGAATAGTTTAGTTGGCTAATGCAAATATACAGAAACGAACTGGGGAGATAGGAAATTTATGGCACAACTTGACTAAAAGAAGGGATCGGTCGACAGGCAATGTCCTAAGGCGTTAAGCAATCGTCGTTTGTTGGTGGAAGGAAGTGTCCATGGTAAAACACGTGGAGAAATACCAAGATTTGACTGTAGTAAGAAGGTTCAAGTTAATGTAGACGTCGGTAATTATGCAAAGATGAAGAGGCTTCACGAGGCAGACTAGCGTGAAAAGCTGCATCAGATCTATCTTCGGATTGCCATCAACAACAACAGTCTAATGCGATACAAATCGAAACATATTTAGTCATAAAATTAATCTATCCTCATCCCTTAGTCACTGTTATGGAGTAACGCATTACTGTTTCAAAATACGTTTAAGTCACATCCGCTTGTAAACGCTAGACACTTATCCCAAAATCATTTCAAACCATACTGACTTACTCTGGTTTTCGGCACACGCCTAAAATACGCGAAATACTGAAGTTGCATCACCTTTTCACATGGTGTATAAACAAGTCAGCATCTCTTTTTGAGAGAAATGCTTAGCGTGACTGTTTCAGCGAGTTAGGGTGCTGTATGATGCCGTACATCGAGCTATTGTTGAAACTCGTGTCCGGATAATTTGCGCGCTTTAGCCTACGGTTCGCCGGCTGTCGGCAGCATTGCAGCTTAAGATGTACAGCGGCGGAGATAAGCCCCAGCAGGCGGCTGTTGACAGAACAAGTGTGTCCAAGGCGGGGCGCGCTTGTACGTGTAAGCAGCGATATCGCGTGCCTCTGGTACGGGAGCCGCGCCGCTTCTCTGCAAGGGCAGTTCCGCTGCTTTCATGTCTCGTGCTGCCGCAGCCCAGGTCTTCGCTGAATACATTTTTTGACCAAACCTATAGCGATATGAACAAACAGGAAGGTTTCAGAATAGCAGTCACACTGACCGCGTGGAGCGTAGAAACAACAGCAGTGAGAGCCAATAACGTTCTAGTCCGTGTTGTTGACGGAGTCGTAATGGGGTGTCTTTCAGGCAGTTAACTGTTATGAAGGCTTCACTACTTCTAAACATACAGAAATCACATCGACGCTGTTTTACAGTGGCATGAAGGCGCGATGAATCCTCATACTCCAGTACGAATGAGGCGATCACAGAATATGACTTCCAGCATACTGCAAGCACTGAGAGATTGTCCTGATATATATTAGGGGCAGTCAAATGAAAACTTTAAATATTTATTTTAATTTTTTTAGTAAACGAAAGTGGAACAGTAACGTCTCATTTTTCGACACACACACTTCCTCTCGTGTGTAGGAAGCGCACGGATTCCTCTGGAAAAAGAGTCTTTTGGTCAAGTGCGCTGCTACTCGTGCACCGCCTGATGCACTTCATCTGAACGACGTTTCTTTCCCACCATCACCTCTCTGAGTGGTTCAAAAATGTTGTAATCACTCGGTGCGAAGACTGGTGAGTATGGTGGATGTGGAAGAGTATCGAATTGCAGGTCTCAATGCTGCCGTGGTATCCAACTTGAGACACATTGCAAAATTTAAGCACCTCATGAATGATGTGGCGAGGTGAACCATGACCAATGTTCGAATTTGGGACTATTTCATTCTCTGTCACTCGGCGATTTTCCATCACAATGGTTTCAAGTGCTGAGGTAATCGGTGCCTAAGCCTACATACTACTTAATCTAACTTAAACTAACTTACGCTATGGACAACCCATACAATCATGCCCGAGGGAGGACTCAAATCTCCAACGGGGGGAGCCGCACGGACCGTGACAAGGCGCCTAGACCGAGCGGCTACCCTGCGCGGCTGCGCTGTATGGTTTGGTTCAGCAACGAAGTCCACTTTCATTTGGATGTGTTCGTTAATAAGCAAAACTGGTGCATTCGGAGGACCAAGAACACGCATTTCACGATGGAGAAGTCTCTTCACCCTCAACGGGTGACTGTGTGGTGTGTAGTGTCCAGACACGGAATAATCTGTACGATATTCCTTCATGGCACGGTCACTACCGAATGGTTCATAAAGGTTTTGGAAGATAATTTCATCCCCATTATCCCAAGTGACCCTGGTTTCGACAAGATGTGGTTCATGCAAGACTGAGCTCGACCCCATCGAAGCAGGGGAGTGTTCGATGTCCTGGAACCGCATTCTGGCTCTGGGGTACCCAGAGGCCATTGGCCATCATATTCTCCGGATCTGAATACGTGTGGCTCCTTTTTGTGGGACAATATTAAAGAAAAGATGTGCAGCAATAACCCCAAAACCATTGCTCAGCTGAAAACAGTCATTCAGGAGGTCATCGGTAGCATCGATGTTCCGACACTTCCTCGGGTCATGCAGAATTTCGCTATTCGTCTGCGCCACATCACCGACAATGACGGCAGGCATATCGAACATGTCATAACCTAAATCCGAATATCTGTAGTAACGTTTACTTGAAGAAAGTGTATGCACGCCGCAGTTAGTAGCTAATTTACGTTTTTTTCGTATAGTTCAATAATTGTCACACTGTATGTTGCAAGTTTATCCGGGAATCGAGGGTATCGACGAGTTGTCCCTGTTATCGACATTGATACTGGCAAGATGTCGGTTCCAGGGATTCCAAGACTTTCGAGAACATTTTAATTTCAAATCTGAAGTCAGGTAACAAATGGCGAAAATAATTTTTTCGTGTGGTAGAATTATAGATCAACAATTTTCTAATTTTTTACTTTACTTGTACTATAAAATCTGTGTTCTTGGCAGATTTCATGACTTTACGTCAAGGGGAAGCACCGTTTATTGAGTCACTTTGTCAGTATCAACATACAGGGCTATTCAATAAGGAAAAAGGCCTTTCAAACATTTACTGCTTCTAAACTACAAAACACAGGTACAGAATTCCAACGTTCTTGGAGAGAGAAAAGTTCAAAGTTTTGTACACTCATTGCGAGCACCATGTGTTAAAAGACAAATAACAAAACGGTAGCTCATTTTCTACCATACACGAAGCAGCTCGTCTCTCGCTATCGAATTCACAGCTTCAACAGTGCAACCTCGCATACTTTCGAGAGCGTGAGGCATCGGGGGATAAAATCGCGCTCTTGTACGTAACCTAACAGATAAAAGTCACAAGGTGCCAGCTCTGGAGACATGGGAGGTCACCGGCGATGAAGTTCTCTAAGCAATTGCGACTAACCGTACCTGATGAGAGGTGATCTTAACAGACGGACAGAGATAGAGACAGTCTGATAGCAAACGACAAAAAATAATTTTTTTCGTGTGAAATAATTACAAATTAACAATTTTCGGATGTTTTCCTTTGGTTGTAGTATGAAAGCTTGCTTCGTGGGAAAATAAATGACCGTGACATAAATGGCCAAGACATAAATGGCCATATGTTTTGACGGCATTGACTTAGAAGGTTCATTATTTTACATCAGCAAGGGAGTGCAGACCTTACTATACTACATAAATTTCAACTTGGTACGTATACCCGTTCTTGAGAAAAAGTGTTTTGAACAATCAGACAGACACACAGACAGACGGTCGGACAAGAAAGTGATCCTACAACCATTCCGTTTTCACCGATTGAGGTACGGTAACCGTAAAAATAAAGATGTTCTCCACAGAATCAGCGAGTATAGAGATATATGGAAAACACTGAGGGTGGAGGGTGATAGGAACGAGAGTTAAAATATCAAGGATAACTACCGTGGTAAAAATCAACATTTCGCACCATTTCTCTGTAAGTTGGCAGTACTGTTACCAATAACCCAAGGAATGCCCTACAGGCGACAGAATACTACATCGAAATGCAGCCACATTATCATTTCAAAATAGTTGCCCCATTTGTGACATGCACCAAGTAAGAACAGCGTTTTGTCCTACGTCTTCTGAGCAGTGAAGATACGAAACCTATTCAAGTCCATCGGCAAATGAAGGACCAACATGGTGATGCATGTCTTTCGAATTCTTTTCCATACAGCGCATGCTAATTCCCATCGTACCCCGAGGCCAACCGTTCAGTTTAAACGTCCTAACGCTAACTGTTCAGAAATTATGACGATTTTATTTCATATAGTTCAATAACCGTCACCCTGTTTGCAGGGAACTCCCAGTGCGCGAGTCCTACTCGAACGTGACCACTATTTATTTTATTTTAGCAGCCCACTTAGTTTTCAGCAGCCTGCTGTATAACGTTGTCACAAACGCTTCGAGACTTTTCTTTTCTTGTTTCCCCACAATATGAGCACAAATTACTCTGAGTTTTGTCACCACATCCATTTCACGAAACGTATGTGGGATGAAGCATTATGTGGGGTGTAAAATATCCTGTGTTATTAGGTAGCGTCATGTTCCTCTTCGGACTACTTTTCCGATATTCGACCCTTCGTCACACTTACTGGTATCTTCTTCAGGACGTTGCTAGCAAGAGAGCGGTCGAAACGTCGATTATCGAGGAAAAAGTTCGAAGAGAAACAGGATGCGACCTAATAGGCCAGGAGACGTTACCTTCAATAACAACAGGTAGAAAAGCTTGCAGACTTAAACAGGCATTACGTTGCCTGACCCCTCTGACGACGTACTGTGTCTTTGTTTCGACACTGATGCACCACGCCTCTCTTTTATGAGTACTGGAGCTTTGTCCAGCTTGTATCCTGCACGGTGCTGGCAGTTGACGCGAGTCCTCTGTTACGCTACGGGACACGGACGACACGTGATGTCCACGTGGGGGAGGCCTCGCAGAGAACGACGCCATCGGACGCAGGCGGGCGCCACTCGGCGGCCGATATAACGGCCGGGCAGTAAACACGTGTCCGTTATGGGCGGCACGCCGGACGCCGCAGGGCCGCGAGGGGCGCCGGGGGGCTGCGGATAAGGGCAGTTACCCCGGACCCACGCGCCGTGTTTGAGATTCCCGGCGTGGCGCGCACACTTCCCACAAAAATCGCTGCTACCGACAGATCTGCTCTGACACAGAGGAGTCCCCAAAGTCGTCACTGGAACAGAGCGTTAGGTGTGGTCGCAGATATACGGGATCGGTGTTGTCCACAAGAAGGTATCGTAAATTTCAGATGACGCCAACAGTCGTCATACAGTGTTTATAGCCAGCGCTTATAAACTGACAGCAAATGCACTGCGTATATTACTCGAAAAGACATAAAATGTCATGTTTATATCTTAGAGATTCTAAGTAGCTTGCGAATTCATGTACCGCGTTCTCACAAAACAGAAGGGGCAATGTATGGCATAGCTAATGAAACAATAATTCATTTGTAGCAAAGCACATCATTTATTGGATTACACCTACGGCTCTTTTATTTTCATGCGGCCACGAAGTGATTTTTATGTTTAGTACGGAATCGGACGTTTCATTTCCACTACGGACCAGATAATTTTGCGTTCCTTTGATGAACAAACATACGTTACTTACAGCAACTGACAAAAACCTATTACTGACTAAAATTGTTTCCGTAATTGTTTGACATGTCTAAATGAGGTCCCTACCAGTAGCATGAAGAGCTACACGTGTAGATTACGCAAAGTGTTTTAGTGCTGCGTGTCTGTTTGTGTCTCGACCTTCGTTCACTTGATAGTAGCTACACTGATATCCCAGAAACACCTTGCGCAGGGGAAACAAGCAAGAACACGAAAACAACGCATGTAAATCATACTGCCAAAATATATTAGAGGAGGTGCATAGGTTTGTAGTGTTTTTCCATCAATTTAATAAATTCAACAGATACATATAACGATACAAGACAGAACAGTCGGTGTTGTTCACGGGGCAACTGATGACAGCCAAGCAGAGATCCACATATGGCAACACCCAATTTTGAACCTTCCCTCTTGCATTCAAATGTTTCACAATGGTGGAATGCTCACAGTTCATCACATTTGCCAGTAATCAAGTACACTGAGTTGATCATAGTGGATTCATGCGTGTAATGGTCTTCATGAAACGTCGATGGTCTTCCAGAATGTGGAGATTCACTAATGTCAAAACGATCCTCCTCAAAAGAGAAAATTTTTTTATTGTCGTGCTCTGTCAAGTGGCATTATCCTCACACACGGCGCAAATGTTGCAGGCTGCCTCCGCTTCCGTCACCTCTCTACTGAACTCATACAGAAGAATATGTCGGAAATGTCTCGATTTCTCTACTTGGCACTCCATTTTATATCGTCCACAGCTCCACTACCTCCAAATAACAAAATGATAATACATTAACTCAAATATCAACAGCAAGGCACAAATAAAAAATGACAATCTATAAATGAACTCATGGCAACCGAAATCAAACACGCAACACAGAAACGCTACGAACGTATGTATCAATCTAATACATCATCAAACAAGTGTACTAGTTGCCGGTTTCTGTTAATGTGTTTCTCTGCTAACGCACCGCTATCTGTGGTAACAGGCAAGATGCAAGGATACTTAGTGCACATTCCGGAGACAAATGCCTGTTAAGAGGGATATTGTTGTCTGTGATGCTTTGCTGCAAGACGTAAGTGGTTAAAAAGCAGCTGTCAAATCGTAGATAGTTCCTTCGAATATCAGCAGTGGCTGGTCTTGTATGGAGGTATACCACGATCAACAGTTTTGTATACGCTTCTGTGTGGCTCAGACTCTGCGCGGAGCCTTTACAGAACTTTGGCTCATATTGTGCGAGAGCGTAGAGCTGTCTGGATGTTGAAAGTTAGTTTCAGCATTGCAATAGGAGTGTCAGACTAGGTTTCTGAGATTAGTAGTGGAAAAATAAAAGTATTGTTATCAGCTCAAGCACTAGCATAGTATCTCATTTTGATAGGTGACCGTGGGCCATTCTTTAATGCTGACGTAGAATCCTTTTTCTGAAGTGAGAGAAGAGTATTAGACATGTGTATATTTATAAGTTACGTGGATGACTGTTTTTAGTACTTCTGAAGCCTATAGTTGTGTTTCGTGGGAGTTTGTATAGATGAATGTAGAAATTGAAGATAGCGAAAGGGGGACATCTTATTCTGATATATAGTCTTCTTCTATTCTTGGAAACAGAGCGGACAAAGAAACAAGTGCCAAGGATTGTAAATGGCAGTGAATTTTTACAGAAAGAAGAAGCTATTGAAAATCAAGAAGAGGAAGGATAAAAGTCATGAAAATTTAGTTTGAAGCTCAACATTATTTGTGTGCGAAACACGAACAGTGGGACGACAGAAATGAAACAATTATAACTTTTTTAAATATGGTGTTACAGTGGAACCTTGAAGGTGAATTGCGCTCGTCAAGTAACAAATGAAATTGTTCTGTAACAGGTGACGACAAGAAATACCTAATAAACAACGTATTACGTCTAAGAGATGGAGAGATACATATAATGGCACGAGTCGTTGCTGAAAACAGTACAGTGCAGCCCACTGATAAAATGGAACATCCTGTGGTAATTCGCTTACTGCATATAGAAGGGAACAGAATTGAAGGAAAAGTATCGTAACAATAAACAATCATGTGACAAAGTGATTAGGTGGGGCAGACATTTTCAGCTCATTGGCGCAGTTAATATGTGGAGTAAATGCTTCTGGTATGATGCCATGGTGATTATGTGATGCAGATGTTTCCAGTGCAATGGCATGGTGATTATGTGGTGCAGATGCCTCCAGTGTGATGACGTGGTGATAATGTGGGACACTCACTTCCAGGGTGATGGCACAGTAACTATGTGGGGCAGATGCTTCGAGTGTGATGGCACAGTGATTATGTAGTGCAGATGCTTCCAGTGTGATGGTACAGCGATTATTTTGTGAAGATGCTTCCAAGGTTATGGCAGGGTGAGTTTGTGGTGCAGACATTTCCAGTGTGGACACATGGTGATTATGTGGGGTAGATGCTACCAGTGTCATGGCATGTTGCTTACATGGGGCAAATGCTTCCAGTGCGACAAAATGTTGGTTTTGTGGTGTAGACACTTCCAGTGCGATCATATGGTGAATACGATGGTAGTTGCTTCCAGTGTGATATCATTGTGATCATGTGGAGCTAACGTCTCCAGTGTGATCAAAAAAGTCTGAATGGCAAAGAAAAGTATCAGACTACCTCTCTGTGAAGGACCAGGAATCGCAAGAGAAGTGGAAACGTTACTGCCAAAGACGGACATTTCACAAATCACAATTGAGGCGATAGTGGAAAATGTGGAAACTATTCATGGATCAGTTTTCAACGTACTCCGCGATGTTTTGAACTTGATAAAGCCTGCAGTTCGCTGAATTCCGCAAGTGCTCATATCCGTTCAGAAAGTCAGCCGAACCGAGGAAATGTTACAGCTCTGTCAGGTCAGTCGAGATGATTTCGTATCGGCGTAATCACAGTGGACGAGTGCCGAATGTATCACTACAGTCAACAACCTCCGTGCCTCCTACTCTCAAGACAAGGAATCAAAATGAGGAGTGGAAACATATGGATTCACCACCACTGAAAAAATACGAACATCCAGCTGTCATCATACAAGATGAGACTGATGATAGTGGGGGGCCGGCCGCGGTGGCCAAGCGGTTGTGGGCGCTTCAGTCCGGAACCGCGTGACTGCTACGATCGCAGGTTCGAATCCTGCCTCGGGCATGGATGTGTGTGATGTGCTTAGGGTAGTTAGGTTTAAGTAGTTCTAAGTTCTAGGGGACTGATGACCACAGATGTTAAGTCCCATAGTGCTCAGAGCCATTTGAACCATAGTGCGGAGAGGCGGGAGGGGGGGATGGCCGGTCTGGCACAGTGTGGTGATATGGTGCTAGCAGATTAAGGTCGCCAGGGGCAAACTGACACTAACATACTGCCGACGTCTCTTTACGAGGTTTTGGGAAACTGTCTACATGAAAGGGCCTAGCTAATTTTGCCTCTGTCTCGTATTCTCCTGACGTGGCACCCAGTGACATCTTCCCTTTTCCTGGGGAACCATAACGCGGAGTAGGGGGACGCATTCAGAATTCTGACGAGGCGGCTTTCGAGGTGGAACGTTTCCTGAACAGACTTGTACAACAGAGGTTTCTGCCTAATCAGGCATCGTTGGATGTGCCACACTGGAGGGTGAATACATAGGGAAGGGCTAAAATAGTTTGATGCTCGCAACTTAATTTATTCGAAGTGATAATAAAATTTTACGACTACCTCCCGCACTTCCAACCTCGACATTTCGAAAGACTACCCTGAGCATGGACATGCTTCCGGACGCTAGGAGGTCTGCTGGACGGACCGCGTCGTAACATCACGGACAGTTTGGGAGCGGTGCGCAGAGCGTGGCGGTGGACAGGCGGCGGCGGCGGCGGCGGCGGCGGAGGCGGCGGTGGCTGTCCGCAGGCGGGGCAGCAGGTGGCGCGTAATGGCCGTGCGGCCGTCCGCAGCAGCGGGGCGGCAGAGTGCGGCCGTGGCGCCTGCGGTCGGCCGCGCCGCACCGCCAGGTGGCCGCCCACGCCGCAACACTGCGCCACCCCGCTGTCCTGTCCTGTCCTCCCTAACGCGCCCCGACGAGGGGTTTCGAGGGACGGCTCAGCACTGGACGTGCGTCTGCGAGGGCATTACGGCCCCGCGCTTCTAATCTGCATCTTCCGCAAATGTCAGGACGTACAGTACTTTCCGGCTTAACTTAAATTTCACCAACGGCGTAGAAAAGTGTTTATAATAATGGTAATGTTTCCCCAGATAGTTTATGCCGTGCTATACTGGCTTCTTCGTGGAGAACTAAAATCGGTTCTGATTTTACAGTACTGAGCATTTGTATCATATACACTACTGGCCATTAAAACTGCTACACCACGAAGATGACGTGCTACAGACGCGACATTTAACCGACAGGAACAAGATTCTGTGATATGCAAATGATTAGCTTTTCAGAGCATTCACACAAGGCTGGCACCGGTGCCGACACCTACAACGTGCTAACATGAGGAAAGTTTCCAACCGATTCCTCATACACAAACAGCGGCTGACCAGCGTTACCTGGTAAAACGTTGTTGTGATGCCTAGTGTAAGGAGGAGAAATGCGTACTATCACGCTTCCGACTTTGATAAAGGTCAGATTGTAGCCTATCGCGATTGCGGTTTATCGTATCGCGACATTGCTTCTCGCGTTGGTCGGGATCCAATTACTGTTAGCAGAATATGGAATCGGTGGGTTCAGGAGGATAATACGGAACACCGTGCTGGATCCCAATGGCCTCGTATCACTAGCAGTCGAGATGACAGGCATCTTATCCGCATGGCTGTAACGGATCGTGCAGCCACATCTCGATCCCTGAGTATACAGATGGGGACGTTTGCTTGACAACAACCATCTGCACGAACAGTTCGACGACATTTGCAGCAGCATGGACTATCAGCTCGGAGACCATGGCTGCGGATACCCTTGACGCTGCATTATAGACAGGAGCGCCTGCGACGGTGTACTCAACGACGAACCTGGGTGCACGAACTGCAAAACGTCATTTTTTTCGGATGAATCCAGGTTCTGTTTACAGCATCATGATGGTCGCATCCGTGTTTGGTGACATTGCGGTGAAAGCACATTGGAAGCGTGTATTCGTCATCGCCATACTGTCGTATCACCCGGCGTGATGGTATGGGGTGCCATTGGTTACATGTCTCGGTCACCTCTTGTTCGCACTGACGGCATTTTGAACAGTGGACGTTACATTTCAGATGTGTTACGACCCGTGGCTCTACCCTTCATTCGATCCCTGCGAAACCCTACATTTCAGCAGGATGATGCACGACCGCATGTTGCAGGTCTTGTACGGGCCTTTCTGGATACAGAAAATGTTCGACTGCTGCCCTGGCCAGCACATTCTTCAGATTGCTCACCAATTGAAAACGTCTGGTCAATGGTGGCCGAGCAACTGGCACGTCACAATAAGCCACTCACTACTCTTGATGAACTGTGGTATCATGTTGAAGCTGCATGGGCAGCTGTACCTGTACACGCCATCGAAGATCTGTTTGACTCAATGCCCAGACGTATCAAGGCCGTTATTACGGCCAGAGGTGGTTGTTCTGGGTACTGATTTCTCAGGATCTATGCACCCAAATTGCGTGAAAATGTAATCCCATGTCAGTTCTAGTATATTTGTCCAATGAATACCCGTTTATCATCTGCATTTCTTCTTGGTGTAGCAATTTTAATGGCCAGTAGTCTAATTTCATTTTGTGAATGAAACCGTCTAGATTTCTTAATATATTGCCTGACAAGATAATGAAACACCCAGAATACATGGCCGTTTGTCATTGTAGATTCCAAGGCGAAGACACCATCGGTGGCTATGTAAATGATTAGAGTTCTCCGGTAGAAGAGGCACAAGAGTGCATTAGCGTTGTTCGTGTTCAGAACTGTTACCTTGCACGCTGTATACGGAGTGTGCACAGCGTGAGGCGCTGAGTGATCACTGTAAAAGATATGGGAGATGCTGCTGCGTATTCGCCTGAGACAGCGTTGTCAGCATCTGCAGAATTTGGAAGGGGCCTTATTGTGGGCCTGCACTTGGCCGACTGGTCGAATCGTGCGGCAATGGCCCTATGTTGGCCTGCATGGACACGTTGAGGTTCACGTCGGCGCGACGAAGTCCGACCATCTCGAGGTAGGGTCGCCATATCGTGCGCCAAGCACATCGTAACGCTTTCGCATCTGTGCCTGCCATCCAAGAACAAGTAATAAGAGTCCCTGTAACATATTTTGTCTTCCTGCTTCTTTGTCGGAGAAGAACTGCGGCTGCACTTGGCAGATACCGTCCTATGCGTTGGTTCCAGGTAACACAAGACAGACTGGTACGTCTGGAGTGATGTCGTGATCAGGAAGAACGGAGTCTTATTGTCTTCAGCGATCAAACATCGTTCCGTACTATCCCAGATGACTACCTCTGGCGACTGTGGCGGCGACCTGGGAAGAGGTCCAATTCTTCCAATGTTCTGGGGTGGCAGTGGCGTATTACTTCTGGTGTCACCGCGTGGGGAGCCATAGGGTATGACTTCATGTCGCAGCTAACGGTGATTGACGTGTTACCTCTCGTGCGACTGTGTCGTGATGCCGTTTTGCAAGAGGACAGTGCTCGTCTAGAGATCGGTCGTGTCTCATGAAATGCCTACGTCATGTTGAGGGACTCCCGTGGCAAGCAAGATCCTCGAATCTATGTGCGAGAGAACGTGTGTGGGACCAGATCAAGCGCCAACTCCGTCCCAATGCCAGTATGCTGGAATGAAGCACCAGTTCAGTTGTGAGCCAGGTTGCCTCAGGAGAGGATACATTGGTTTAATGACGCCTTTCCCGACCGAATACGAGCATGCATTCTGGCGAGAGAGAGTGTGACGTCGTAGTCATAAGTGGGCTCACTCTTCCAAGTTCTTCGTACATTTGACGCGAAATTCTAATTACAAGAAGCAACATCACATACACTCTTAATTCATGAAGTTTCATTTCGTTTCCCGCCTCCCTTCAGGGTGATTTACTATTTTTGTCAGGCAGTAGGTATTACTTTATTTATAATATCGTTACGGCTACTGACATCATCAGATCCGCAATTGATATTAAAATAACATAATTTTTCTATAACTGGCAGTGTCTTCCAGCATCTGGGGGCTATAAACCACTGAAGCTCGTGGCAGGAAGCAACACTTTCTAGAGAGCTTTTATGGCAGGGGGAGGAATTGGCGAATAAAGCTGCCTACATTTTTCTCCATATTCTGACTAGCTGCTATAGATAAATGTTAAATTATTTTGTGAGGCTGTTTGGAGCTCGCGAAATGAGGGAGGCTTTGGCAGCCTTGGTGGGGGTTTGAGTAGCAAGTCGTCGGTCGTGTAGGTCGCAGTTGGTGTTTTAAGCGTTTAGCTATAGTTCTGAGTTGGTGATCCTTTAACCACGTTATTTTCTAAGTGCCGGAAGACTACAAGAATGAGACGAAAGTTCCCCTGAGCGGACGTGGAGTCTTGGTTAGTCCTTTCCGCTTTACTGCGCCACTGTTACCTTTAAGTGAGCCTGCAGGTGCTCTATAGGAAGAAGTGCCTTATCTCAGAGCGAGAAGGCATTAGCAAGATGAGGGAAGGGTTCACTCGATGGCGCTGACTTCGCGAGTTTTAATAGAAGCAAATAAATTTCAATCGTTTCGTGGCTATTGAGTGGTGTGTTTCTGTGTGAACTGTTTTCCTGTTACGTTTTTGTGGAGATTATGGACGGAAGTCGTTAGCAGCCTTCTTGAGGAGGTATGTGAATCATTAGTGGAATACCTTTTCCAATACAGAGGTCCGATGTAGGAACCTACCTGAGAGTACCTAGACAGCCATTGACTTTGGGGTAGTGAGATGTTTAATCCTGCCTCGCTTGCCAAGGTGATGCTGGAGAGCCTTATTTAGATTGGTTTTATCAGAATAGCAGAGCAGACAACTGACCTGGGTCCGGTATTAAATATTTCCGACTAAACCTACGGTTCGGCACGTTCAGTAATTTGTCTCGCGCGCCGCACATCGCTAAAAGTGAAAGCGTTCTGGCCGCAACTGTGCTTTCGCGCAACGGCAAGAAAGCTCAGAGCCACGTAAGCGAGGAATATTTCACATCACATGTGAATTGTTGGATCTAGTTTTCTTAATTTGTGATGGTGTGAACTGTATCCGTATTTTTTTGGTACAAAAAGTAAACAATCGCTCTGTGAGTAACTTAGAACTAGATATCCTCCGTAAAGCGAAGCAACATAAATCACAAAATAAAGGAAAGTCCTCCGGTCCAAACTGAATTACATGTGAATTTCTTTGAAAGTATGATACAATAGCTCCATACTTAGCAATCATATACGGCCACTCCGTCTTCGAAATGTCCACACCTAAAGACTAGAAAGATGCACTAGTCAAACCAATACCCAAGGAAGTAAATAGGAGTAATCCGTTCAATTACAGACCCATACCACTAAGGTTGAAATTCAGTAGGATTGTGGAACATATACTGTTTTCGAGCGTTATAAATTAACTAGGGGAAAACTATCTATTGAGAGAATGACATCACGGATTCAGAAAATATCGTTCTTGTGAAACACAAGTAGCTCTTTATTCTCGTGAAGTACCAAGTGTTACCGATAAGTTTCGCCAAACTGATTCCATATTTTTAGACTTCCAGAACGCTTCTGACACTGCTCCTCACAAGCGACTTCTAATCAAATTACGTGCCTACGGAGTAGCGTTTCTGTCGTGCAGCTGCGTTCCTGATTTCCTGTCAGAAAGGTCACAATCCGCAGTAACTGACGGAAAGTCGTCGAATAAAATAGAAGTAATATCTGGCATCCACACTCTACTGTTCCTGTTCTACGTAAACAATCTGAGCAGCCCTCTTGCATTGTTTGTCAGATGATGCTGGCCTTTACCTACCCATTAAGTCATCACATGATTAAAACCAACTGCAAAAGTTTTAGACAAGATAGCTGTATGCTGTGAAAAGTAGTAGTTGTCCCTTTAGTGAAAAGTGTGAAGTCATCCGCATGAGTAATAAAAGAAATCCGCTAAATTTCCGTTACATGATAAATCACATAAATCTAATGTCTGTATATGCAACTAAATACTTAGGGATTAGAATTACGAATAACTTAAATTGGAACAATCACATAGATAATGTTGTGGGGAACGTGACTGCTATTTATTGGCAGAAAACATAGAAAATTCAGCACGTTACTAAAGAGACCGCATACACCCCACTCATCCGCCCTTTTCTGGAGTAATGCTGTGCAGTGCGGAATCCGCATCACACAGTACTGACGGAGGACGTCGAAAAAGTCCACAGACGGGGAGCGCGTTTTGTGTCATTGCAAAATAGGGGTTAGAGTGGTAAGCATATGATACATGAATTGGAGTGGCAGTCATTAAAACAACGGCGTTTTTTGCTGCGGCTCATGAAATTTCAATGACCACTTTCTCCTCAGAATGTAAACATATTTTGTCCGTGTCACACTACATATGGAGAAATGAATAAGAAAAATCAAAGCTCACACAAAAGATTTAAGTGTTCGTTTGTCCCTCGCCCTGTTGGAGAGTGGAACGGTAGTGAAGTAACTAGTAGCTTGAAGGTCGTTCGATGAACCCTCTGCCTGGCACTTAATTACTAACTGCCGAGTACTCGTGTAGATGTAGATGTAGAGATTGACGTATATGACTCAGTGGTTCGTTCTTGTCCACCAGGAGCAGCGCATTTATTGGCGTGTACAACATGGAGCTCAGGGCGCCGCCGACTGCTTTGCACTGGAGATTGCGAGGGTGACGTGGAAAACTTAATACAAATGGCTTGATTAAAGCTAGATGTAATGCTGGTCCCACCACCCTCTTTGCACCCCAGTTGAATACCGTTCTCGAATGTAGAATATTTCTTGCGTTTTCGCACTTTTCAGTATCATGTTAACGCGAAAATTACACCGGAGCTTGTTGTCATTGGACCCAAAAGCCGTCCGGTCCTATTTTACAAGTGCGAGTCTCTGGTAAATGGTGCCTGTTAAATATTATTACTGAAAAGTAGCTAGTACAGACGCATAGGCCATTTGATCCAGGTATTACAATACAATATCCATCGACAGACTGATTTGGCGCAGACACGCTGCCAGCCTTTTATTCTCTGCGTAAACACATAAGGCATGTATATGTCGTGAAAGATTTTGCATTTAGAGAATTGAGTATGTTCATCGTGGGTATGTTAAACTGGAGTGGAAACGAGACTGAGCCTTCTGGCAGTGCCTCTTAGTGTCTACTTGATTATTTCGTGTTTCTGTAGACCACAATCCACCACTCAGTACTTGCAGTAGCTTGCAGCAAAGCTGATTTTGGTGGGTCCACAATGTATTTCTTAAGAGAGAACAATATACCTGTACATTATCATACGTATCAACTATGTAGATGAACACCATATAAAATTTACTAGCCTTAGCGAGAAGCACTGGGAGATGAAAAATGAATCGTAGTTAATGTTAATGAATGGCAATGTGCAGTTTTTACGCATATATCCACTCAAACTGATAAGCGATGGACGAATAGAAACTTAAACTGAGCTCAAACTGAACTCTTTCGCGTACATAGTTGCGCAACAGAAGACTGCGACACGTAGCCTCAGACTACATGCAAGACACACACCCACGCTTAAGGCTAGGATTCTAACACGAAGAGAGATCTGGAAAAGACTAGCAGACAAAAGTTAAGTATTGAACAGGTTTTGGGTGAAAATGTCAAATAGGCAGACCGTGCCAGCGGACGCGCTTCCTTGGTGTGAACCCGCTGGCGAATGGAAAGGTACCTACTCATCTGGAAGAGTACCTGCGCGCTCTTGTTTAAAAGGGAAAAAAATCCACTTAGCCGTATGCCTCACGTGCAAGTAGGGCCTCTCTTGTAGAACAGTTCCTGACGAGCACGAGCTAACAGCGTTAAAGTAATCCAATTGAATGGCTCGGATTCCGCCTGCTAATGGAGTAGAGGAGCACGTAACGTGATTCGTGTACATGCGATTAGCTGATTGAATGTACGCTTGCCGCTGCGACCAGGCCGAGCAGATGTTCCCACCCCCGGCGGCTCTGTGCCACCGGCCTCGGAGGCCACTGTTTGCTCCACTCGATTGATTTCCCTATACGCACTCCACTTGATTATCAGCCCTATCTTCGGAGTGTTTGGTTCAGCACTGCTTGCTTTTCGCGCTGCCCGACAGCTGATTCTGCTTCTCGTACAAATTATTTTCTTTTGTAGCCGGAAACACAGTATTCCTAACATAAAATGAACATAACAGACTACAGACTGATAGATCGATAACTGATAGATCAGTAAACATAGAAGTTAGCAGCTGAATCCGTTGCAACGTTCTGTTGCATGTTCTGAAATAATTATGAATTTCAGGGCATTTGCGCAACAGATCCTACACGCTTCAATCATCTCCCATCTGTTTGTCAACAATGCATCAACTACTGTGTAAACGAAACTGCATAACCGCATTCTCAGCATTTTGTAGCGTAGCTCCGAAGATTCCGAAGATGTGTTGTTTTCTCAAGTACAGATAGCATGAGGAGCTTTTAATAGAAATTAAGTTGCTTAGCATCTTCAAGACATACTTCTGTAAGAACATCGTCATTTAAGAAGAAGAATCATCATTTGTAAAACAAACAAACGCAAGAATCTAATACCTCTGCAGAAAAAGAAAGGTGCCCTCGTTCTTCACAACAAACAACAATGGAATCCTGGTTTGCTGCATCAAAAGCTTGGAGAAGGCTCTGCCAATGATGATAGTAGCTTCTAAAATCACTAATCTATCAGAGGCTGACGAATTCGGTTTTTAACTAACGATCGGATGTAATGTTAGAATGTATCGCGCAATCGACATGTAAGACATGGAGCATTATCTTGGATAGTGGAACAAACCAGTCATGCTATTTTTGACGAAAACAATCCAATTTTCGGCGAAAACCGTGTAAGTAGCACCAAAATGAAGGCGACCCAACGAATATTTCAACCCCATTCGCTTTGTATGCGAATACCATTAGCAGGATCTCGTCTTTCCAAAATGAAGTGTCAGGCCGGGTATTCCGAAAGAGAGGTAGTCGAAGGTTATGTATGTCAGTGAGGTGTCCCAGAATGGGTGAATGGGAGATGCACTAACAGGAAGACGTATGGTCTCGGGCTCCGAAGACAGCATGGAAAATGCTTCGAGCAAAACTAAACATTGTTTACTGGTTTACGATTACCATGTTGAATAAGAGAAGTATGACTGCAACGGATATTCACCGTCCAACCTGATACGTTTACTCGGGTAAACCAATGTTTCGTAGGCTGGTGTGAATCTTCAGTTAAGGAAGTCAATATGTTCGCGACGAAGAATGAAACAGATCGTCGCTGTAACTAACAGAGATACTTGTGATGAGAGTTGGTGGTTTAATTAGAGAGAGAAGATTCGCTATGTGGAATAAGCCGTGACCAGCTGGCGATGTTTAATGAATATTATCTATTGTGAAGCGGCTGTAGCAGATGAAATGAAAATGTGTCACATATTCACAAAAAAGTACTATGATCAGGGAATTATCACCTTACTTCTTTAACTGACTGTGTACCAAATACTTACAACAATACGCTATTTAGGTTGAGGTAACGAAACCTCTAGCCATGTCCTCTGTTCCCAAAATATTCGTCTGCCGTTCATCTTCGTCAAGCTTTTAAGGAAACACCAAATCGCATTACTCTGTAATCTCACATCAGTTTGAAAGCTTTTGTGACGTCTTACTACAGCTCTACGACGTGGAGCCATATCACCTTTGAAGACAGATCTTGTTCTGAATTCATAGGCACATTGCCAGTTGTTAACGAAAACTATAATTCTAGGTCTAAATTTAACCCCTGTGAAGCTGACGATAGGTACCGGTCCAATAAATTCGATTAATCTGCCACATCGGCGAAGGCTGCTGGTCGCTGTAAGACACCTACAACCGTGTCTTAGGTACGAGTATCCCACAACAGAGAAATGACATCTCACACACGGCGAAAAGTTAGAAACGTCAACGTATGTGTGGTTCTATGTCGACTGAATTTACACTGCCGACTAACTGAGCTCACTGTCGAAGCCGTTAATCTGAAAGTAGTGGGGCATTCGCAAAAAAGTGAACTGTGGGGAAACAATGTGACCGGACAGAGCTTTGAGGTATAGAAATGAACAAGGGCAATCTCATTCGTTACCCCAATTTAGGTAACATCTCTCGTTCCCTGCTCCCTGTTAAGATTCTTAAGGCACCTGCAACCTAGCTTCAGTGTGAGAATCGCGTCCTGGTTTCTGGGGAAGGTTTGAACGCCCAGTGTCTAATAAGAAAGAAGAATGGAAAGTACAGGTGTGCGACCTTTTACTGCGGTTCACTTCGTAACGACTGATCTCAGTAACGGTTGTGAACGACGCCTTGGTTATTGAAGTGATTCATCTTAACAACCTACTTCATAAACTGTACTGTCACTAGGAGAACAACGGTGAACTCAAAAAGAAAAATCATGAAGTACTGCTCTGTCATACGTGTTAAGGGATGAGAAAAAGACTATGTGCGTCCACAATTGACCAATTATGTACTCCCTAGTTAAGTGAGACTGATATGTCTGGAAAAAACCACTGTGCGGTTAAGAACCACGTACTTCCCAAAGGGGTGAAAGGCGAAGGTAGCAACTGCCTCAGAATTTGTGTGTTAGTTGGAAATATATATCAATCTGTACATCGCAACCTTTATGGTCCTTACTAATAGACAAACTTCCAATCATTGCACTATTCAGTCTCAGAACAGCCGCACTCGGTTGAAATATCCCCGAAACCACAGCAGAAATACCGATAGCCTTTCATCCATTAAGCACACGGTCATATAATCATAATAACTAACTGTTTGGCGGCTTCGGTAAATTATACAAAACCCAATAAGGATTTTAAACGGGGGTGTTTCAATGGGAACACAGAGTGGTGGAAGGAGGACATGGACACAGAGAGCGGGGAGGAGTGTTGGACAGAATAGTAGAGGAGAAATGGACAGAGAAAACAAAGAGGAGGAGGTGAAAAGAGAGGGAGAGGGGAGGAAGAGACGGACCGAGAAAGTGTTAGGAGGATATGGACAGAAAAACAGGGAGGATGAGATGGGCAGAGAAAGGAAAGAGGATGAGATAGACAGAGAGAGAGAGGAGAGAAGCAGATGTCTAGAGATTGAGGGAAGTAGCAGATGGACAGTCAGAGGAGCAGGAGATGGACAAATAGTGGAGGTGGACCGATGGAGAGGTAGAAGGAGATAGATAGAGTGAGGGATGAAGAGATGGTCAGAGAGATGGGCAAGGAGGAGATCGACTAAGAGACTGACGACTACGCAGTTTGATCCCGTCGTCATCACCGCCACGTTTATTTTCCTGATCTGTGAGTGAACAACAGACGAGGTGAGTGTGGCGGGTACTCACGGTGGAGGTGTAGAAGGGCGCCTGGTCGGCTCCCAGCGCGGGGAAGTAGGCGGCCATGCCGTCGGGCGTGGCGTAGGGCGCCGAGTACATGGAGAGCGGCAGGCCGGGCGGCGCGGCGAGTCGCTGGTAGCCCAGCAGCTCGTACTGGCACGAGCAGACGCTCTGGCCCGTCAGCGGGTCCGTGAACAGCGGCCGGCCCGTGTCGCAGCAGCGCGCCGCGCCGCCGCCCGCCACCGGGCTCGTGGGCGGCGCGGAGGCGGCGGCGGCGGCGGCGGCTGCGGCGGCGGCGGCCGCGGCGGCGGCGGCGGCGCCGGGGGTGGGCACGGCCCCCGCTCCGGAGGCAGCCACGGGCGCGGCGGCGGCGGCCACGGTCGTGCCGGACGACGGCGGCGGGGGCGGACTACCCGACACGGCCACCTGCAACACGACACGGCGATTCCTTAGCTGCGACGCGCAGGCCGAGAATGGCGGGGGCGGCAGCGTATTCCGTACAGTCAAAATGTCATATTCATATCCGCAAAGGCTCTACATGGCTGCAGCTCCTGTAGCCTCTCGCGTACATGTCTCCTTGCCGGACACTGAGATGCGTCGAATCTGGGATATGCGCACAGAATTTTGATTCTTGTTGCGGGTTGCTAGCCTAATGCGAAATGCAAGCAGTTAAAACACCATCTCATACATTACAAAATTTATGTTATACTAGCAAAGATGACATACGAGGGCTATTTTCTTCTTAACCTCCGATCGGTCGCGAAATAGAAAATTACGTTCCAAGACCAGACTGGGTGGCCGAGCGGTTCTAGGCACTACAGTCTGGAACCGCGCGACCGCTGCGGTCGCAGATTCGAATCCTGCCTCGGGCATGGATGTGTGTGATGTCCTTAGGTTAGTTAGGTTTAAGTAGTTCTAAGTTCTAGGGGACTGATGACCTCTGAAGTTAGGTCCCATAGTGCTCAGAGACATTTGAACCATTTTGAACCACTTTCAAAGTAAAAATGATTTTATCTGCAACATTTAGCTACATCTTCTAGCTACTTCTCTACATAGTCGCTGTTACAACTTAGGCGTATGTCATACCGTTGTACCACCTTACCAATAACCTCCTCATGGAAGACAGCCGGCAGTGCTTTCCGCCAATTGTGGTCTGCAGCTCGCTGTCTGTATTAAAATGGTGTGCTCGTAGCCAGCAGCTGATTTGACTGAAGAGATGAAAGTCGGAGGGAGCCTAGTCAGAGGGTCCTATGATGAGTAATTAAACATTTCCCATCGAAAACGCTGCGAGAGTGTCTTCACTGCACCAGCAGTACGAGCACGAGAATTGTCATGAAGAAGGAAACGCATGACAGCTACATTCGATGCCTAAAATCAAGCGAAACCATTAAGAAGGACTTCACCCTCGGCCAAGGATACTTTTTCTACGCATTTTAATGTTCTGTGCACTTAGAACTGAAAAGTGCGACTTTACACGATAGACGGGCATACTAGAGACACTGCGCAACATATTTGCGTAGTGATTCACCAGTGGTTTTATTTTCGCAATCGATCAGAGATTGAAAAACAATAATTCTCATACACCCGATGTTGGAGCCCTTGCCGACATAACCATCCTGCCCTCCAGATTGAGCTTTTCCGTCATTTATCAAAATCGCTCCAAGCAAATGTCGGGTTGGTTTCTATGAAAAGTGTCTGGCCGATTCCGTTCCCCATCCTCTCGTAATCCGACCTTGTGCTCCATCTCTAATGACCTGGCTGTCGACAGGACAGTAAACTCTTTTCTTCCTTCCTTCTCTCTGACGACGTAAAAACAGTTTATAATGTTCTTTGGCATAACGTCCAGCGTTACTGTGGAAACTGCACAATTTTTCAACTAGCCAGCTGCTTATTTGCTTCAAGTCCAAATACGGCTCTCCACTACAGCTTCTCACATTCGAACCTGAAAACGACGAGCAGTCGCAAGTGTGATTTCACGATAAACCCTACCCTATCTTCACAAACTTTTGAACATAGGATAAATCGCTTTGTCCCGTCTTACTTTAAAATGACAATATGATGGCAGAAAGGTTACTGACCACAGAAATGCCGGCCAGGGTGGCCGAGCGGTTCTAGGCGCTACAGTCTGGAACCGCGCGACCGCTACGGTCGCAGGTTCGAATCCTGCCTCGGACATGGATGTGTGTGATGTCCTTAGGTTAGTTAGGTTTAAGTAGTTCTAAGTTCTAGAGGACTGATGACCTTAGAAGTTAAGTCCCATAGTGCTCAGAGCCATTTCAACCATTTTTGTACCACAGAAATACCCAGTAAAACCCAAATGAACGTATCTCCAACACACCCAGATTCTGAACACCGGACTAATATAAGGAAACAGACGACTCCAGAAGGACCAACCAAGCGAAGGTGCGAAATGCTGTAGTCGGTTAAACGGAGATTGAAATCCTCCCGCCTTTTTCATGAATCGCGTATTGTAAATTCCGAGATGGTCCCTTTGAAAGGGCATAGGCTGATTCCTTGTCCGTCCCTCCCCAGTTTGGGTTTGTGCTGAGTCTCTAATCTTCTATTATTTCGAATGTTCAAACGTGTGTAAATCTTACGGAACTTAACTGTTAAGGTTATCAGTCCATAAGCTTACACACTACTTAACCTAAATTATCCTAAGGACAAACACACACACAGACACACCCATGCCCAAGGGAGGACTCGAACCTCCGCCGGGACCAGCCGCACAGTCCATGACTGCAGCGCCGCAGACCACTCGGCTAATCCCGCGCGTTTTTTATTTCCAGAACAATATGTTTTTAGAGCTGTCACGAATTACCAGTCTGTAGTGAGTCTTAATGATTTCGTAAGTCCCGAAGATGATCGCTTTTCAATCACTCAGGTTGGTTGACAGTCTACTTCAGACCCTCGACAGCACCGGAGAGAACAAACGCCTCTCTGTAACAACTTCTACACCTTTTGCAAGAAGGTAGCGAAAAAAAAAATGTAGCAAATTTCGCAGTGCAGTCCTCCTGGTCCAGAATGACAAGCGTTGTGAATAAATATCAGTGTAACACAATTGGTTCTCCAGAAGTAACGCAGATCTGACAACCGAAATCTTAAGTGACAAGCGTGGTATGCAATGTGTGAGGCAAGACCTACCCTAAGGCAGAGGGGGTTGCTTAGAGGTGGAGCGTAGAGGCACGTAAGCCTGTTACAAGGCGCGGTATTACAGCAGCTGCCGGTGGCTTCGCTAATAGCCGCCTGACACCTACACACACACACACACACACACACACACACACACACAAAACTGAGCACCTGGAGGCATTAATAAGCATTAGGCGGGCCCACCGCGGGATATTTATATTAGGAGTGTGTGCACTTGTTGTGAAACTTTACACGCAAGATGCTCGCCTGCCCGCCCATTCAGGATCCACCAGCTGCCGTCACAACAGGCGACGCTTCCCTCTTATTCTCATGGTAATTTACGGGGGACTCCAGCGGTGAATTTCCTGCTCGTAAATTCCAGATCCCGAACTGAAGTGAATTCAACGCGGCGACTAAGAAGACGAGCAGAGGCAAGAAGTGGAATGGTTGTTAGGGGTTGGTGGGGGTGGGGGGAGGGAGGGTAATGAGGAATGGGAAAGGGAGGAAGGGGTGGAGGAGGAGGAGCAGGAGCTGTTCGGTTGCGGGTGAAGAAGTCTGAGGAATAAAGGAGATACAACTGGCGGAATACCGCGTCGCGCCTTCATTACCAGACCGCACCGGAGCGCAAGTTCAGCACAAGAGGCAGCGCAGCTGCTCTCATAAACACTTTGCACTGAACTTATTCCGGTTTTCATTTACATTCTGCGAAGAAATATCTGCCTGCTACCGAACGTAATTCCAGCAAAACAATTTTTGTGCCCTATTCGAGAAACACGCCGAATATTTCACTGCAAGGCTCAGGCCTTAATGGTCGCATTATACGGAAGTAGCTTAATAGGGTCGCATTGTGAAAACTTTTCAAATACACATTCGTATTTAACTTACATTTCAATAAGTATGTTGCCTTTGACTGTGTAACATAACTACATGGTACATAAAATTTCTGTATTCTAGAGTATCATGCCGCAGTACGAAAAAGACAGTGAACAATTTGAAAAGTAAAAAAAAAAAAGAAAAACAATAATTGACACGTGATTTGTAGTCCTCCTTTTCAAGCTACTTTCGTGGCTTGCGTCTCAGTATCACTGTTTGCGTAATTATGAGCTTTGTGGACCCCGTCACAGCCGCTTCACTGCGGAAAAATCTCAGTAACTGAATCGTAGCCTCTGATCACAGAGATGAGTGAGTATTTAAAAATATCGTAAAAACACGATTATAATAAGCTGTGAATATGTCGTTGTAAATCAACTTTTGAAAATCAAGGTCTTAGTGATGTAGAACGTCAGAATGACAGCTGTCATCTGAATTAACTACTAAATCCAACCAATTTCTATCAAATTGTTACAACCACTATAATTACCATTACTGGAAACCGAAGGTTCATGAAATACTTAAGATCGTTAAATTACTTTACCCTCGAAATATCTAGTTCTACACAACAGCCCATTAGAGACGTGATAAAGACAGAGAGTGTATACAATGGGCGTATTCAGACGCAGCCGATTTCGTTATGAAAGAATTTAGATTCTACCGGAGAGATTCCCTATTGTTTAAGGCACTGAACAGCTATTTGCAAGAGCTGGGTTAGTAGCCCTTGTCCTGAGATCCAGATTTACATTACCCTAAATCGATTAGGGGTGGATGTCAGGTTGGTTCCTTTGAAAACGTCACGGCTGGTCTCCTTCCTCATCCGTTTTCATCATAAGTTGCGACTCAAATAACCTCGTTGCCTCGTCTCATTTCCTTGCGGTTCTGTATGCTTTTGTATGGAGTCTCGTCAACAATACTATACAGAAAAATAACACAACAAAATAAAATATTAGGACTATATTCAATAGGCAACAGCATAAGCCTGACGAGGTTAAACTTATTAAAGGTTTTTTCTGCGGATCATAAACCTGTAAACAATTAAATTATAAGTTATATTCGTTTTAGAGTTACAGAATTCGTGACTGTTTCGAACGAAATACTTAAACTAAACTGATTTCAAAACGCGTGAATAATCCTTGATAATAGTTGCATCTATCATTTGCAGGCAGCAGCTACACAATGTGGGAATAATTTTTCATTACAGTTCAACAAACACTAAAATTAAACGTGGTAATTTCTTATCTATTCTTTCACCTAAAGGAAAACTATAGAATATTCGAATATCCACTGCTACCTTTAAATCTGTCGGCGGGCAGATCAATATCAACGACGTATCACAGTATCATTTCGTGAGATACTGGGGAAATTTTCATGGTTTAAAACAAGACTTGTCGGAAAGCCATATGATCAAACACAAGAGAATGCTATCTTATATCTTGTTGTCACGAAAATAAGAGTTATTTTCGCCTTTGTGTATAAAGTGATCACCCCGGGTAGTATGACAAATCTGTCGATTGCCGAAAGCCGCGGAGCATGTATCTTTCGGTCATCCACCCTGGGCAGCAGGTAAGGTGTTGAAGTGTGGACGCATGGACGAGAAACGGTTAGTCTTTTCTGAGAAGCGGAGTACACTTGCTGGCGCAGAAAACATCAGATTATGAAGTTTGTGACGTCTTTCTGGCAATACCCTTGCACGCAGAGAAAAAACAACTAACACGCTGATATGTGTACATATTAAGGTACCACAAATAAAAATACCTGTACCTATATCCGTTACACCCTGTGTGATCAAGGGAAAATTGCGTTCAGTTTTCCGCAGTGTCTATGGATTAGTTCACGTGACGGCCGCGATGGTTCCATCGGCACACCCAGGGTGGATTTTGTTTGCCTAAGCTGTGCTACATTTTTTCCTTCACAACATATAAAGGACATTGTACTCTAACGAACTTCTTTTTTTATACTAGACATGAACAGCTGTTTACTAATATGTCATATGCTTAAATATTATACTGCAATGGATTTCTATACGTCATAACTGTGGTGTCACCGCCAGACACCACACTTGCTAGGTGTTAGCCTTTAAATCGGCCGCGGTCCGTTAGTATACGTCGGACCCCCGTGTCGCCACTATCAGTGATTGCAGACCGAGCGCCTCTACACGGCAGGTCTAGTCTAGAGAGACTCACTAGCACTCGCCCCAGTTGTACAGCCGACTTTGCTAGCGATGGTTCACTGCCTGCATCCGCTCTCATTTGCAGAGACGACAGTTTAGCATGGCCTTCGGCTATGTCGTTTCCTACGACCTAGCAAGGCTCCATATTCAGTTACTATGTATTCTGAATTATGTATTGTGAATCATGTACCGTCAAGAGCGACGTTCATCATTAATGGATTAAAGTTAAGTATCAAACTAATTACGTCCGCTTTCTGAATTCTAATTCCTTGTCATGTTCCAGACCTCACGTCAGTATAGTTCTTCCCTCCTCACGCCAGCCTGCGTTAGCTAAAACGCGTGCATTTCGGTCTCCTCTAGTAACACGGTGTTGGCTCTTCAGCCAACACAACAATAACGGTGTTCGGAACACCATTTTCATCAGCTTTTCTCCGCTTTTCTGGTTAGATTTCTCATCGTTGTGTCAGCGAGCGGTTATCCGTTTGAAAAGCATTTCTATGAACTGAAAATGACGCCACATGCTAGGCTGGTATACAAAAGGAGTCGATCTCGTATTACTTCTGTCAGTTTAACGTATCTGTTGCAAATCACTTCATGTTAGTTTCTTCTGCAGTCCTCGCCATCTGGGCTAGCGCGCCGCCCTTAACGATCCCGGCGTACCCACGATGGAGAGCTCTGCGCCGCTCGCCTGTGCCTGGAATGAAGACAGCGGCTGACAGAGCGCGGACACGGCGGGCGACACGTCCGCGCGACGCCGCCTTCTATGAGCCGCAGTTCTTTGCGGGGCCCGTCCTGTCCCATAACTCTTCCGCAGTGAGCCCCGGCTGTCAATCTCGACGGCGGCGACGACGTCTGCTCGGTCGAGAGTGAGCCGGCGGGCGCGCCGTATGAATAATCCAGGCCAGAAGCCGGCGGCGTCTCGCGTCCCTCGGGGGCCAGGTAGCTGCCGGCGCGTCCGCCCAATGGAATAGCAATGAAGCAAATAGAGAGCCGTTTCACGGTAGCAGCACAGATAAAAGATATTGTGTGTCGCCTGAATAAAGCGATGTTAAACGCACGCGGTGCGCGATGAATATGAAAATATTACGTAAAGCCCGGTGAGCATAAAACAGGCGGTGCTCTCTCGCCGTAATATCCTTCATAAAGCAGCGGCGCCGGCGGGGGCGGAGCGGGGGCGGTGGCAGTGGGGGCGGGGGTGGGGGACACGGGGGCGGTTTAATTCCGGCCGTGAATGTCGATACAAGCCGACCTGTTGTCGACGCCGGCCGGCCGCCATTGTTAGCATTCAAATAGGCCCTTGGCGCCCGCCGGCGGCGCGTTCGCGAATGCCGCACAATATTCGTTCCTCTCCTTCCGCCGGCGCGGGCCGCGGGTCTCAAAAGTTACGGTATAAGGCCCCTCGCCCTTTTATTTTCTCCCTTTACGCCCTGTTTTCCATTCGGGCCGTTGCCGGCTCTATTGCCGCCGATACGGCGGGAAACCTGTGCTGCGCGGGCGGAAAACGGTTCCGCGTAAGGGCGGCGGGTTATTTTTAAGTCGGGGAGGATGTGTAGAGTGGTGTTCCGGAATACCGTGAACTGCGCCGCGGCTGAAACATTTGTACGTACCTGCTACGCATTAAGAACGAAACGGGTACTTATATTCTATTGTTTGTACACGGAGAAGGAAAAGCAGCGTGCATTCTGTTGCAAGAGTTTGAATAACAAACAACGACCTACCTCTGGCGATGTGTCAGACGCAAGAAATCTCTCTACATAAGCGTAGCCTGTAACCATTGTAGAGGGTTTTACTTGGAGGGCGTTTTGCAACTGAATTCCGTACACTTTTTACCAGTTCCCTAAAGTGAGAATTTTTCCGTGAGAAAGTCGACAGATGTATAGGATGTTCGGAAATTACCGTTGCAGAGTTTTAGGTCTTGTAGAGGGGAATCAGTATATAATATTTTGAACAGGAACTTCTGTCCGAAAATATCACCGCTACAGGGAGTCAGAGTTATAGGCGCGGGCACCTGTAAATGTATGTATACACAGGTTGCTTCTGTGATTATGTTACGAACTTTCTAGGACTGTAGAAAAGGACAAACTATCAGTTTGTGGTAAGGTTCCCTGTATCGAAAGAAACGAGTCGAAAGTTACATATGAAAATCGCTCTGGCACCTCTAACAGTGGAATAAATTGTTGTAGTGTTGTTGCAAAGACTGTAGGATAGACAACTTTCAGAAGTGGGAGTACGGAACAACACAACGAAAACATCTAGTAAACATGGGTTTAGAAACGCATATCTTAAGAGCTGTGTTTCACCAGTAGCCAAGATGAACAAGTGCTCATAGCTCCTCAAGTACCCATTTTAGAGCCCATATTTGCTAGGCATTTTTTTCTTGATTTAGTCCATACTATCTCCTCTGAAAGTTGCCTACCCTACAGTCTTAGCAACAACACTACTAACACATTAATCGACTGTCAGAAGCATCAGAACAATTTTCGCTTGTAACTTTCGACACGTTCGTTTCCGATACATCAAATTGATACATTTATCCTTCGCTATAATCCCAGAAATTTTGTAACATCATCACAGTATCACCCTGAACATCCACACATTTACAGGCGCCGTCGCCTATAATTTTGACTCTCTGTAGCGCCGTTGGATGAAACCTCCGGTCAAGGGCTTCTGTCCTAAATACTACGTACTTACTCCCCTCCACTTGTCCCAGAAGTTTGTAATGGGACTTTCTGAATAGCCTGTATACTGTATGCGTATAGTTTCTACAACAGAATTTACATACTTATTACACAACCACTGAACACGGTCGAGGGTAGTTCGTGCCAATATTAGCAGTTTTCTGTCTTATTCCACTGGCGAACTGGGCGACAGGAATTGACCGTCTAAACAAGTATGTTATACCCATTGTCTCTAAGCGGAATGAACGATGGGGGCAAAAAAAAATTTGTTCTACCTTGAACATCCGTTCTCTAAATTTACTTTACTGGATTTCTAGAGAAAAATGTCGTCTCTCTTCGAAATATTCTCATTGAAGTTCATCGAACATCTCCGTTAGGCATTCGTATGAGCTGCAGTGACATATTACGATTTTAGCACCATGTTTCAGAAATCGATCGGTGTCCTCTGTCATGGCCACTAGGTAATGACGCCAGACGCTAGAGCAGCAGTCGAAAAAGAGATTGCACTAGCGTTCCGTACGCACTTTCCTTTACAGACATTCCTCAGCTCCTTGCCTAGTGCTTAGCGTCACTGCTTCTAGGTGGCGGGGTTCCGCTTTGATTTCAGGCCAGACCGGAAATTTTCTTCACTCGTGTTTTGCTGGGTGTTTCCGTTGTCCTAATCCTTTCATCTGACCTTCATTACAAAGACGCGTAAGGCGCCGGCGTAGCGTCAAACAGAAAGTCTTGCAGAAAGCGCACGAACAACTCCAGACGGCAACTTCCTGTTAATAATGTCATACGATCATTTCATTTTGTTTTCTTCTGTAAATGATCTTTACCTTTCCAGAAACCTTCCAACAAATTTAAGTATTTCATTCACCTCCCCTACTACTAGGTTTATAAGGGGCAGTCAAATGAAAACGAGACACTTATAAAAAAGGAAGTAAACGGTTTACTGTTTCAAAAATAGTCGTCACAACTGTTAATACGTTTATCTCACTGCGAGGCAAGACGGTCAGTGCCTTCATGGAGGAATGGAAAATCGACGAGCGCGAATGTCTTTGCTGAGGGCTCAAAAATTATAGAAATCACATGGGGAGTAAACGGGACTGTATAGAGCATGTGTAAGGGCTTGCCATCGAAATTTCTGCAGCGTACTCGAAACAACCTTGGCAACATGTGGGCCCACTGGAAACCCTTTCAAATTTTCCATATAGTCCCGACCTCATCCCATGTGAATTCCATATTTTTGGAGCCCTGAAGAGAGATACTCGTAGCCGTCGATGTACTTCAGACAAAGAGGTGCAGGCCTGGACTATGTCAGGTTGGACGGTGACAGTTCGGATGTCAACTGGCCAGACCAACGAAGGTGAAAGCGAGAAATTCGGCTGTGGTGACAGACTGATCTGCAGCTTAGCCCGAGGTCTAGGTTAGATTTTAAAATGAGAGTCGGTTTTGAAGCTGGCGAAGCCGCCGAATGTAAAAGCGGGAAAACTGTCGGGACTGATACGTAACTTAGCTTGCGGTCTAGGTTAGGTTGTACTACGGACAGTTTGGTTGGGGATTGACGAAGCCAACAAATGTGAAAGCAACAAAGTACAAGAAGTGTGTTAGATCCCACAGAAAATTGAACACATTCCATCACCGCAGAAGCGGCACCCTGCACGACTTCCTTGAATTCTGCAGCTCTTACGGCTCTCGCGTTCACAGTACTTCGCTTACAACAAGTGTTGTTCAACGAAACTCTTCAAAAAATTTACTTCTCTACTACGTAGGACCATAAGTAGTATCATCATATTTCGTACCCATCTTCCATTAACACTGCATTACGAGCTGTTTCGAACAGCTAAGTTATTTGTGAAATGAACACGTTTCGCTGTTACCGGATTATGTCGTGACCTCATCTTTTCCTTCCATGTACGTTGTCCTCGATGGTGAGTGTTCATCGGAGGTGAGGTCATCATCTGAAGTGTCCCAGGGAAGTGTGGCAGGTCCGCTGTTGTTTTCTATCTACATAAATGATCATTTGGATAGGGTGGATAGCAATGTGCGGCTGTTTGCTGGTGATGCTGTGGTGTACGGGAAGGTGCCGTCGTTGAGTGACGGTAGGAGGATACAAGATGACTTGGACAGAATTTGTGATTGGTGTAAAGAATGGCAGCTAACTCTAAATATAGATAAATGTAAATTAATGCAGATGAATAGGAAAAAGAATCCCGTAATGTTTGAATATTCCATTAGTAGTGTAGCGCTTGACACAGTCACGTCGATTAAATATTTGGGCGTAACACTGCAGAGCGATATGAAGTGGGACAAGCATGTAATGGCAGTTGTGGGGAAGGCGGATAGTCGTCTTCGGTTCATTGGTAGAATTTTGGAAAGATGTGGTTCATCTGTAAAGGAGACCGCTTTTATAAAACACTAATACGACCTATTCTTGAGTACTGCTCGAGCGTTTGGGATCTCTATCGGGTCGGATTGAGGGAGGACATAGAAGCAATTCAGAAGCGGGCTGCTAGATTTGTTACTGGTAGCTTTGATCAACACGCGAGTGTTACGGAAATGCTTCAGGAACTCGGGTGGGAGTCTCTGGAGGAAAGGAGGCGACATGGCTACTGAGGAAATTTAGAGAACCAGCATTTGAGGCTGACTGCAATAAAATTTTACAGCCACCAACTTATATTTCGCGGAAAGACCACAAAGATAAGATAAAAGAGATTAGGGCTTGTACAGAGGCATATAGGCAGTCATTTTTCCCTCGTTCTGTTTGGGAGTGGAACAGGGAGAGAAGATCCCAATTGTGGTACGAGGTACCCTCCGCCACGCACCGTTTGGTGGATTGCGGAGTATGTACGTAGATGTAGACTGAATACATCTCAAGGTTCCGTTACTTGACAAATAATGAGATTCTAAAAATGAAGACATTGAGACACTGGAGAAAAGTAGCTTCAACGAAGTCGTTTCCCACGAGACAAAGAATCCGAGAAAAGGTGTTTGTCTGTTGATGGGAGTCGCTGCGGGCCCGGAAGCTGTCGGCAGGTCGTGACGCGTGCTCCTGAGTGACGGCGGCGATGGTGGCGGCGATAGCGCGGACGTGTGCCCAGCCGGCTCCAGGTGTGCGGTCGCCACGCAGGGGGGCGGTTGTGGGGGCGGCACGGCCGGCTGATCAAGATCTTTCCTGTCCTTCCATGAGGCGGCCCTCCGAGATGCAAACGCTATGCCCCCAACGAAATACAACAGCGCGACTTTAATGAGCGCGCTCTGCGCAGCATCCTAACTCCGAAGCGAAGGTAGGTCGGTCCCACTCATCGCTCCAGAGCGTCGCAACCGCTGTAAAAGAACGTGTGCGCTCCACACCAGTGCTTACTGTCTTCACTAGTGAAAAGGCGTGTATCGAAAGGGGTGTACGGAATAAGCTAGAGGTGACTGACAAAAGATTCATTATCATTTTTCAACGATTTATTAATTCAGTTTGAGTTTCGTACCGTCTCCTACACCTCATTCAATAGAAAGTAACGTAGCGGTCAAACGTGAAACCGGAACAACAACTGGCAAACTATGACATTTTTTTAGACAGCATTAATTTAACGTAGTGTCTATAAATTACACTGAAGCGCCAAAGGAACTGGTACAGGACTCCGTATTCAAATACAGAGATATGTAAACAGGCAGAATACGGTACTTCGGTCGGCAACGCCAATATAAGACAAGTGTTTGGCGCAGCTCTTAGATCGATTACTGCTGATCCAATGGCAGGTTATCAAGATTTAAGTGCGTTTGAACGTGATGTTATAGTCGGCACATGAGTGATGGGACACAGCATCACCGAGGGAGCAAAGAAGTGGGGATTTTCCCTAACGACTATTTCAGGAGTGTACCCTGAATATCAGGAATCCAGTAAAGCATCAAATGTCCGACATCGATGAGGCCGGAAAAAGATCGTGCAAAAACGGAACCAACGACGACTGAAGAGAATCATTCAACGTGACAGAAGTGAAACCCTTCCGAAAATATCTGCAGATTTCAATGTTGGGACTTCATCGATATGGGCCTTTGGAGCCGAAGGCCCATTCGTGTACTCTTGATGACTGCACGACACAAAACTTTACGCGTCCCCTGGGCCCGTCAACACCACATTGAACTGTTAATGACTGGAGACATGTTGCCTGGTCGGACGAGTCTCGTTTTAAATTGTATTGAGCGGATGGACGTGGACGGGTATGGAGACAACCTCATGAATCCATGGACCCTGCATGTCAGCAGGGGACTGTTCAAGTTGATGGAGGCTCTGTAATGGTGTGGGGCGTGTGCAGTTAGAGTGATAGGGGACCCCTAAGTACGACTCTGACCTCCTGCATCATTTATATTCGTTGTGCATTCCGACGGACTTGGGCAATTCGAGTAGGAAAATGGGACCCCCCACACGTTCAAAATATTTACAGAGTGGCTCCAGGAATACTGAGGAGTTTAAACACTTCCACTGGCACCAAACTCCCCAGACATGAACATTATAGAGCATACCTAGGATGCCTTGCAACGTGCTACTGACAAGAGATCTCCACCCCCTCGTACTCTCACGGATTATAGACAACCCTGCAGGATCCATGATGTCAGTTCCCTCCAATACTACTTCAGGCATCAGTCGAGTCCATGCCGAGTCGTGTTGCGGCACTTCTGTACGCTCGCTCGGGCTCTACACGATATTAGACAGGTGTATCAGTTTCTTTGGTTCTTTAGTATATAAGAAATTCCCCTCGCAGCGGGAAAGATACCAAACGTTTCCCGCATAACGTGTCTTTGATGTGTGGAAATTCGTGTGCTGCAACAAATATCGTTGAAAGTACATGGAGGTATGCTCCGTCATTGACCTAAATGAAAGGTAGTTGTTTATTTACAATATGCGTTTCGCTTCCCTCATTTTTGAAGGATCTCGAGTGGCCTGTAGTACATGTTTATTTTTATATATTTAATAAATGTATTATTTAGTACATACAAATTTGTTCCTATGTGGCTAGTTTCTAAAGTGAAGAACAAGACACTAACGTGAGAAAACTAAACCCACATACCACCATGAATTTTGAAGCAAGTAGGGAACGACGGAAAACGAGAAAAAGTGGACGTTGACAGTACTTGTTTGATGTTCACCTGCCTGGTGTATTTAGGTATGTCTGAAAGTTCTCTATTCCGTTGTAAGGTTTCATGGCCTCGAAACAACTATTTTGTTGCCTTTCTGTGATTGTGAGTTCCCCTTCCCGTTTATGGATGTGTGCAACTTAATTTTGATTTTTAAAACACCTCATTCTGCGAAACACGTTTTTGTTTTAATTGTCTACCCAAACTTGTATCGACCCCTACGTGTCATCTTCAGCAGGTGTCGTTTCATTTTTGTGAAATATTACATATATTTTCGGCTAGTTCTCTATTTCACGATTAAAAACTACAGCTCGCGTAATTTATTTTGTTGTGACGGCTCACTCGAAACTGTGTGAATTATAAAGACGGTATTTTTCAAGTTAGCCAGTTTCTCCTGGTGGACGTTGACAGTACCAAGTGGGACAGAAGTAAAAAAAGTGTATGTATTTACAACTCTGAAAGAAACACACCTAAGCTGAATAATAGTACGGAAAATGCACGCACAAAACAACCACTTGTCTTATTCTCGGCAAGAGTGTACCAAAATAAGTACTTTGTGAACAAATAAACATATTTCTCCGGCTACTTTGCCGATGACCTGTTGTCAAGCCCTAAAACTTGAAATGAGGCCATCCTGTAAAGCTGCATTTATAAAATTAAGGCAGTTTCAGGTGAGCAATCACAACTAAACAATTATGTACATTGAAGGTGGAGGGGACACAAAGGAAAGAGAAGGAACTATTGATGTCAGCTGCACCGGGACTTTATGTGGAATCAGCGGCGACGACATGCCCGAAAGAACAGACACCACGCATTACAACGAAATAAAATGCACATGGTACAGTTTTTAGGCCTACAACACAGAACCAACGAAAAGTCTGTGTAATATTTTACACAAATAAAACGAAACCCGTTGGAGATTACACATAGGGTTCGAATTATGTTTTGGTAAAGACTAAAATAAGGAAAATCATCGTGCTTTAAGAAAGCGGAGTGTTAAAAACCAAATGTTACATGCCTTGCTATTCGCAGAATGAAGAAAAAAAGATTTTCGACTACAGCATCTTCCTCGAATGATGGTATCAAACCACCAGCGATGTGCAGCGGAGGACAAACAGCGACGATGCGCAACGAACACCCCGAGCAGTTCCATACAAATTGAAATATCTAGAGACTTTTACTGCAGAGCTACACGTTTAAACAGATGCTGACAATAATTGTTACTGTAGCAAACACCAAACGAGCATTTAGTAGAACAAGGTAGTACTTGCTGCGCAAGGTGACAAATCTAGGAGAGAAGCAATGTTGAGGTGAGAAGCTGGCGCAGACAGTGGTTCCACCCGGACACGCAGGGGCCCGTGGCTTGACTCTCCCCGCAGCTAGCCAGCTACTGCCAGTGTGATGTTAATGCGACGCGGGAGCACGCCCTCGCGGCCGCATTCCCGAAGCGTCACAACGGGCGGACGGATACTGGGTCTGATAGCGGAGATCTCCTACTACAGAGGTGCAGACTCCCACTAAGTCGTATATTTATAGAGAACGGATACGTCGATTGTACTAAATAGTAACTGTAGGACGTTATTTTTTTCCCCTGCGCCGTACTAGAGTAACCTGGTTTCAGACTTTAGTTGCAATATCTTCATTCGCGCATATACCGGGTGAACCAGAACACCACCGACAAACTTTCAGAGGTGGTAGTAAGGACCAAAACAAGAAATGAATGTCCAGTAAGCAGGGACTCTAAACTAAATACCTCATCAACTATGAGCACTTGTACATTTTCGCCACTGTGAAGCACATCTCCTATACTGAACATGTGCTCACAACTCTTAAGGTATGCATTTTAGAGCTCATATTTACTGAACAATATTTTCTTGTTTCCATAATACCCCCACCCAAGCTATGGAAAGGAACGAGGTTACACTAGATGTGTTTCACAGTGTTTAAAATGAACAAGTACCGACTACACGCTCCCAAAATATGGAAGGCAAAGACAATTACAGTACAAGAGATGAGATTTACAGTATCGAAGATGAACAAGTGCTCGAAGCTTCTAAGGCATGCAATTTAGATCCCATGAACCATCCACCACCTTCGGACTCCTATGTATAGCAAACATATAGCCTATCATATTTTAGAAAGGACGTCTAATATCTGTATTTACCTTCTTCAGTGGTGAGATGTTAACTATATTACGCTGAAGCAATTATCATTATATTATTTTCACCACATCAAATTCGAGGATGAGAGACCGTTTAGCCATCAACAAACACACACAGTGCTTCCAAAGGTGACCAATGATACATTTCGGAAGTACATGTGAAACGTCTACGTTATTTGATTCTGAAACAACTGAGTAAAACTGAACGTACTGAGCCTACTTTCTCTTTACTTTTTCTTATCATACCAACACTGACCCACAATATTCTAGCGCAACCCAATCTGACTGCTCAAAAAAATTACAACCTGACTTCAAATAATTAATTCAAAAGAATGGCCCTGACTAAAAAGAAGTCTTAACAATAACGTATACATTTTATTAAGCACTTACCTCACAAAAATCTTCATTACGCGAACTACTGCAATACAGCGAGCGTCAATACTGCCAGCTAAATAAAAGATTCTAACTATTAAAGCCAGTAACTACTAATAGGCATGTGGTTACCAAAGGAAAGATTTTGTTGCAAACCAAATAACGTATTTTTTACCTTAATAATGTGACATCCAGTTCAAACAGGAACATAAATCGTCATTGACATCTAGTACAAAGGTATATAATCATGAATAATATTCAATCTCCAAGTCGAACATGTACAGATCATTAGCCTGCTCTAACGCTTCAGGCCTCTACCCTCCATCTATGCCGGTCGGAGTGGCCGAGCGGTTCTAGGCACTACAGTCTGGAACCGCGCGATCGCTACGGTCGCAGGTTCGAATCCTGCCTCGGGCATGGGTGTGTGTGATGTCCTTAGGTTAGTTAGGTTTAAGTAGTTCTAAGTTCTAGGGGACTGATGACCTCAGACGTTAAGTCCCATACTGCTCAGAGCCATTTGAACCATTTGAACCACCATCAATGCTAACTTCGCACATCTAACATCCTACACTGTTCACCTCCAACTGCCCAACGGTTCTTCCATCACTGCTGGCGACTGACTTCCAAATGCCCAACACTACTGGCGATTAACTTCCAACAACGAGTCTAACCAGCCACAGAGTCTCTTAGAAAGAAAGCGCAGTCAGAGATCCACTGGAAAGCGCCACACAGCCCTGCTAACACAGAAGCAGCCGACTTACACTTGAAGTTCCTATTGATTTTTGCTTCCTTATTACTTATTAACCGTTCTCAAGAGCAGAGAGCAATGTTCACTTATCTTGTAGCTTCCACAGTGATGTAAGTCGGTCCTGGGGGCAACTGCCAAAATTTTCAGAAGAGAAAATGGATTGTGTTAATTTCCTTTTTATTTCCCCATTCAAACAGGTATTTATTGTTTCCCAAATTAATTGTTATGTGTTTCGAAATAAGGAAGGAAAGGAAGATAGGGTCTAATGTCCCGTCGACATGGAGGTCACTAGAGACGGAGCACAAGCTCGGATTGCGTCAAGGATGAGGGAGGAAATCGGCAGTGACCTTTCAAAGGAACCATCCCAGGACTTGCCTGGAGCGATTTAGGGAAATCACGGGAAACCTAAATCTGGATTGCCGTACGTGGGTTTGAACCGTCGCCCTCCCGAATGCGAGTCCAGTGTAATAATCACTACGCCACCTCGCTCGGTATCTATTTCGATGCAACACGGCACCGTCTTCAATTACAAGAATCAAAGTACTGTGTATTCGCAAGTGTATCATTTGAACCTGAGAAAACTGCTCATGTATCACTCAGCAGGTGCGGAAACCAACTACATTTTATTTAATCAGCTGATGTGGGGTGTTGTCATAGTTACTGGCCGATAGATCAGCTGCTTCCTGGTGTTAACACTATGCGGATACTGTACATCGAGCTTCGTATTGTTGTGCCTGAGTATGGAGCCTTGTGACTTCGGAAGTGATAGCGTTTAAAGTTTAAGAACAAATGCACCTGTTCACATGTGGAAAAAGTAGAGGGAAAAATAGTATTAATTTCCGCCTTGACAAACACTGAAGACTCTTTCCCATTTGTTAGAAATATATGAATACCTCCACTTCTTTTTCCCTCCAACGCGAAAGTACGACACACCGCTGCTCTTATCGCGAGACGCCTGTTTCACCAGGTTTCGCAAGAAACTCCCTTACATATATGCCATGTATGCAACACAGCCACAGGTAGGCCATTAGACGATCGGTGGAAACATTAACTACGTAGGACTAATCATGCGGTGGGACCTTGAGTGGAATGACCATATGAAACAAACTGCCAAAAGCAGATGTCAGATTGAGATTCACAGGAAGAATTTTAAGGAAATATATTTCATTCACGAAAGACGAGCCTACAAAATACTCTGCGGCCATTAAAAGGTTAAATTAATAGAAGAAACAGACAAGATCCAACGAAGAGCAGCGTGTTTCGTGACGGGTCCGTTTTGGCGGCGCGTGAGAGTTACAGTATGTTCAACAAACTCAGGAGGCAAACGCTGCAAGAGAGGCGCTGTGAATCACGGAGAGGTTCACTAGTAACCGTCCGAGAACGGACATTCCGGTAAGAGTCGAGTAACACGTTACTTTCTCCTACATACGTCTCGCAAAATGATCACAACGAGAAAATCTAGAAATTAGAGCTAGTACCGAGGTATACCGACATTCATTCTTCCCACGTGGCTTTCGCGAATGGGACAGGAAAGGGAGGTACAGACAGTGGTTCGAGAAGCACTCCCTGCCACACACCTTAAGCTAGACGTAGATGTTGTGACGCATAAGTAGGAGCAGGTCAGAAGTGCAGAAGATTGTTCTCTTCACGTTCCATTCACGAAAGAAATTTTACCATTAGTACATACAAGCCTCCACCACTGATCGGTAGTCGTCTTCTGGAACGCAAAACTGGTGCCTGAAGATGTGTACACGACGACGTTAGCACTGCCGCAGAAGGCCCCAGGGAAGCGGCGTAACCGCGCGCGGTAGCCAGAGTGCGTCGTCATCTGAGCAATGTTTAACGCGCCCCGGGCCGCGTGTATAATTGATGCCAGGTAAGTGGCTGCTAGAAGTTGGCGCGGACGCCTCGTGCAAATTTGAAGGCTGGCGCCTCTGTCCCTTCGTTAGCTGCCGGCAGCCCCGCTTCCCGGAGCCGAGACCCCGGATCCCAGACCCCAGGCGCCTTCGCGATTAATGCCTCCTCACACGCTCCCCCCGTCATCTATCTTTCAGCCCTCGCAGTGTCTTATTACCGTCAACATGCCGGCGACCCTCGCTTTTACGGGCGCGCATGAAAGCGCATTAATGGTGTCAGAATGAAAGTGCATCTACTTTCACGCCCCCTGGCTCTAGGCGAACCCCCTCCTCCGCCAGCCGGGTCGCTCGCTGGCGCACTTTAATGGCATTTTGATCCCGCGTTGCCACGCGGGGATAACTGCCGACGCGCCGCAGCCTGACATAGGCACCACCGTGTTTCACAGATGTTACTCACCGTAACTCTGTCCCTGAAGTCACAACTGTTGTTCGTATTGAACGAAATGGCAGGAGGGTCCTTAAGTTTAAATCACAACACGACCTGTGTAATTTATGTTTTGATTTGATTTCATCGAGCGGCCCAGTCAATAACAAACTGATAGTTTAAAGCAGGGATACCCCGCCTTTTAGCTCACGTGGGCCACATTGAAAGAAAACGAGTATTTTTGTACCGCACATAATATACTTAACACTAACACGCTGATAAAAAAAGGAGAGAGAGACAGAGAGAGAGAGAGAGAGGGAGGGAAGGAGAGAGACCGTAGGAGGTATGGTGGAGGTGTGCCAGGAGTTTCAGATCGAAAATATTCATTTCATCATAACGAAATGCCATGTAATTTTATTTATCGATCGTGCCGTAGGCTGTTACTTCTTCGGTCACACTGATACTTGCTTTGGACAACATGCAGACTGAGGGGCAGCGCGTTGGACACTCCTGCTTCAAAGCAAACTCGGTGGAGCAATTACGCTGCTGCACTCGTATTCAGGAAGAATACGATACACATCCTCGCGCTTTTAGTCTGATTTGGGTTTTTCCTTTATCTTCGTAAATCATTTGAGAGGAATGCCGTGACAACTGGATCAACTAGACTACATGCCACGGCAGACTCCTTTCCAAATGGTTGTCCAAGTCGAAAAATTAGCGGTTTGATAATGCAACATCGATGGAACTTTACACTCCCACTCACTTCCTTTCTCTACTTCTTTCTATAAAGTCCTGAACGTTAAATGCCGTTCTGGCACATAGGTAAAAAATATCAGCGACATTCATCGAGATGCTGGGATCCACAACTACAAAAGATAACCCGAAGGAGAAAAAGGGAAGATGACATTTACCGATCCTTAGTTATTCATTTCCTTTTTCCTTAAACAGTAACAGATTGCAACGTACCAAAGTGACGTAAGGGAACTCTGCAGCTACATCTACGTGACTATGCTGCAAATCACACTTAATATCCTTGAAAAAGGTTCTTCGAAGCACCTTTAGACTACTTTTCCTGTCTTCTATTCTCTATAACAGCGCTTGGAGAAACGACCAGTTAAACCTCTCGGTACAAGCTCTGATTTCTCGAAGCGAAAAAGTTTGTAAAAACACCTGTAGTCCATGAAGCCGGGAAGCAACCTCAAATTCGCATACGAAACCCATCCGAGCATCAGCATTTGCGCGCTGCGAGACCTATTTAATATCCCTTTTCTCTTTTACGTCCCCTGTTTAGTCGTGCACTTGCAAACTGTAAAACAGATCTTTATGTAAATTTAGTCGCTACCTTACGTATATACTTCTTCGGTCACACTGATACTTGCCTTGGATTTATAAGTGATGCGCCGAAATGTGATACAGTATGTTTCAGTATCGCACCTAATGATTCAAATGCTTTGTGTACTTTTTTAAAATTTCGAAATCGACGATAATCTATAGTATTATACAAAGACAAGACGTTGTTTAAAGCTGTTACCAGCAATCTCGAAGCTCTTAACCACTTTACTTCAAAGTTTAAACGGTACTTTTAAAAAACATTCAGACGGACGCAGACGATATATTTTTCTAAACCGCACTGTGCGGCTTTTCTGATAAATACGATTGCGAGAAAAAAAGCGAAGCGCTGTGTCGTGGTGTGCTTTAAAAATTTAAGGTATGGTTTTCTTTTTCGCAGTCTATTTTATCAGTTAACAGGAAAGTTTTTTTCGTTGCTTATAGGCTTATGATTAGAATACTTCTAGGGAACCAGAATCGTCCGAAACTTAATAAACCTACAGATCGCAGATTAAAATTACGCGAAAAACTGACACTGAAACTACTACCTTCACAAATCCATCAAGTGGATACGTCTCTCTCACATATCGTACACCGATGATCGCCACTAATTTACCCACTCATTTTAAGCGACTTCATTTCCTTATTAGGGTTTTGTTTGCAAGGCTCAGTGTCAGAGAGAGAGGGGGGGGGGGGGGAGGGAGGCAGGGAGATGGACAGATATGGGGGTTGAAGGCAATGGTCATGGAGTGGAGGGAAGGAGGATGTGGATTGAGAGAGTGGGCGAGGAGGAGACAAACATAAAGGAGGGGAGGAAGAGGTGGAAAGAGAGGGAGAGAGAGGAGGAGATGGAGAGGGAAAGGAGGAGGAGGTGGGACAAGGCGGGAGGGAGAGTTTGGGAGAGAGAGGGAGGTGGAGATGGAGAGACAAGGATGGAGGAGGAGAGAGATGGGGAGAAGGAGATGGAGAGAGGGGGGGGGGGTGAGTTAAGGACAGAGATCTGTCGGAAGAAGGAGATTAGGACAGAAGCAATTCCAGTACATATTCAGCAATTGCGATCCATTGTCGGGCTCACCAGTATCAAATAAAAGCGAACCGTTGTGAAAGTCCTTGAATAGCTGATGATACCCGACTATCGAGACACGCGGATGCAGTCACTTTACTGCAGAAGGAGGCGAGCGCCTGAATCTACAACGCTAGTGTGGATTACTCGGAGATCTCCGAAAGCTGAGAGAAGTGGACCGCGGGTGAGTCTCCCAGCGGTGCCCGCTGCCGCGCCGCCGGCTGCTCTACCTGTCTGGGCAGCTGCGGCGCCACAAGAAAGGCCCGCTCTGAGCCAACACGGTCTCTGATAGATAGCGGCCAATATTTGAGCAGGACCGACCCAGGGCTCAGCGGCCGCCCGCCGCTAACGGATATTTCGGGCAGCTGGACACCGCCTCCACTGGCGGTCGGCGCGGCCCGTGTGTTCCCACCGGCTTGTGGCTCTGAACAGCGTCCCACGCGGTCCCCCGTGTGTAACGTAACCAACCGCCACTGCTAATCTTGTGGTAACTCTGCAACCTACCTGTGCACCGGCACTCTCTCAAAACCGACTGTAGCCCACGTAATGGTTAAAATGGCTCTGAGCACTATGGGACTTAACATCTCAGGTCATCAGTCCCCTAGAACTTAGAACTACTTAAACCTAACTAACCTAAGGACATCACACACATCCATGTCCGAGGCAGGATTCGAACCTGCGACCGTAGCGGTCGCGCGGTTCCAGACTGAAGCGCCTGCAACCGCTCGGCCACCACCGGCCGGCCACCTTATGAGATAGTAAGTCTTCAATGATGTTTCGTAAAACTCGAACCATTTTTCGGTCTAAGAAAGAGTTGCGAAAGGTTGTGTATTGTGCCATAGACCATTTTTGAAGCGTAACTCGGCAGCTAAGAGTAATACTAGCATATGCCAGATGATGGTCGATTCTTCCATCACCAAGAATTTCTTGTTTCCATTTGTCGTAGTGTCAGTGATGATGGCTATGATTGAACTTCTGAAAGACTTCTTTACTTTATAGGAGAAGCAGATGTAGAGAATATAACCTTCTCATATGAATAATGAACATTAAAATAGTGGATCATCGTGACAAATACCGCATCTTCTCAACCGTAATAGATAATACCCCATTTGAGCTGGTCTTCAGCTTTAGCATTTTTAGAATGAGGTCTTAGCTGAGAAATGGACAGGGATACAGAATTAAAATTAACTAATATCAGTCAGTATGCGGAATTATAAGCAAAACGAAATACGGAAGGAAGCAGAATTAATATTTTGTGAAACTATGGATCCTTGGACCCCCAAAAATCGAGTTAAAAGTAAACTACAAGGTGAAGAAATAATATTTCTCAGGAAAGTTGGAGGTGTTACCGGGGAAGACCATGTAAGAAATGAGATTATTGGGAACCAACTAAATATTTATAATATTACTGAAAAGGCTGAACGAAATAAAAGATTAAAGGAACATCATACACGAAGAATGAGTGTAGAGAGAATCGCACGTCAGGTCGTGCTTTACGATCCAAGACAAAGCAGAGACCCAGAAAGAGGTGACAGAACGGGCACAGCTGCCTAATGCTTGAAGGAGCAGAAGAAGAAGAGAGATGTAGTACAGGTCATCATTCCAAGTATATACACGTATAACATAATTATAAATAGTTTCAGGCAGTACTATTACCCCTAAAATTGATGATCTTTTTGTATATGGAATGGACTACGTTGAGCGAAATATAGATTATGTTTACAATTATTGTTTTTACTGTTGTGATTTAGAGGTTTAATCGATTGCGGTGTGGTCAGTACTGTTTTGTTTGCTGAAGCTCAATCACCTTCCTGCTGGTGGCACGGTTCTGCAATACCCTTCATTGTAACTCTGGACTACCGCTTTAAGCGCGCACTTTGTCTAGAGCTTGGCGTGAGTGGTTGGGAATGGCTGTAAGGCAGTTACCTTTCTGCTCTGAAAATAAAGTCCATCAATTGAGGATGCTTCTTCAGCAGACGCGAAACAGACCGTGACTTGAAAAGTATTTTACAGCGAATACGTCTGCAGCTCGTGGTCTAGTGGCTAGCGTTGTGGTGGGGTCCCGGGTTCGATTCCCGGATGGATTGGAGATTTTCTCTGCCCAGGGAGAGGGTGTTTGTGTTGTCTTCATCATTTCATCGTCATTCATGGAAGTGACTAGATTGGACTGTGTAAAAAATTGGGACTTTGTATGGGCGCTGATGACCGTGCATTTGAGCGCCCCACAAACCAAACATCATCATCATCATCATCATCACAGCGAGTGCGGATCATTTCATTGAAAATATGAAATCTAGCTTCGATTGCTCGCAATTCAAAATAACATGCTCAGTTTTAATTTAGTTGCAATCTGTCGTGCTGTAACACTCAACGTAACCAGATTTCGTGTGACGAATGTGGTATTGACGAAGCAGCTCGATACATCGTTACCTGCTGCTATTTCAACCCTCAATCTGTCTTCTGTTCAAGGAGTCTCCTCTCTTTGTAATAATAAATGTACAGTTACATAACTTCGACGCCAACCTATGGACGGCTTGTTTAAAAAGTTGATGGGAAAGGAATTGCGACTTGTGCTCCCACTTGGTAGTGATCAACAGTAGAAACAATCAAACCAGATGTGTTTAAAAAAATGGTACAAATGTCTCTAAGCACTATGGGACTTAACATCTGAGATCATCAGTCCCCTAGACTTAGAACTACTTAAACCAAACTAACCTAAGGACATCACACACATCCATGCCAGAGGCAGAATTCGAACCTGCGACCGTAGTAGCAGCGCGGTTCCGGACTGAAGCACCTAGAACCGCTTGGCCACAACGGCCGACAGATGTGTTTCCTCTGTCTCCAAATCAACGAACGTTTTGCACTGCACTGGGAACTCCTGAGAACTCTGTATGCTCACTGGTGTGTAGTTGAGTTCTGATCGTGGATCTTGTTCTCCACTTCAGGCTTTTCCGTGCCACTTCGTTAGCGGTTTGAAAAACTCATTAAATGATCTGGCCTCTTCCCCAATAAAGAAGACACTACGACGCTAATTACTGAAATATGGAAGCCAAACATACTTGGACACTAGCAGCCCCAAAATTTTGCTAATATTCTGTAAAGTTGTCGGGTACACGAAGAAAAGAGAGCTTCTTGATTAGACGCCACTTCGTTTTACTCGAGGAAAGTGAAATACAGGGTTAGAAGTAAGATACAAATATGAAACTTGTGTCGAATTGTTTACAACTATCAAAGATTTTTTTCTGTTTTAGGTTCGCAGTACGTAAGTAGTGGATGGGGTGCAGTGCCCAAGAAGCCATGTTAACCAATCAGGAGAAGGCACAGTGTGTCCTGTGGTACCATGAGACACCAACCACAGTGCAGAGACACTTCCAGACAAAATTTGGAAGGAATCCACCTGACGTCAAGAGCATTAGACCCTGGTATGAGAAGTCGGAAGGACAGACTCAGCATACAGGAAAGTCAAAACAACCTTTGGTGACATTAAAAGCAACGGTGGTAACATTAAGAGTGCAACGGGAATTCCACTGTTAAATGCAGAGGAGAGAGCAGATAGGTGGAAAGAATACATCGAAAGCCTCTATGAGGGTGAAGATTTGTCTGATGTGATAGAAGAAGAAACAGGAGTCGATTTAGAAGAGATAGGGGATCCAGTATTAGAATCGGAATTTAAAAGAGCTTTGGAGGACTTACGGTCAAATAAGGCAGAAGGAATAGATAACATTCCATCAGAATTTCTAAAATCATTGGGGGAAGTGGCAACAAAACGACTATTCACGTTGGTGTGTAGAATATATGAGTCTGGCGATATACCATCTGACTTTCGGAAAAAAAGCTGCTTACAAGAATAATACACAGAAGAATGGAAAAGAAAATTGAGAATGCGCTAGGTGACGATCAGTTTGGCTTTAGGAAAAGTAAAGGGACGAGAGAGGCAATTCTGACGTTACGACTAATAATGGAAGCAAGGCTAAAGAAAAATCAAGACACTTTCATAGGATTTGTTGACCTGGAAAAAGCGTTCGACAATATAAAATGGTGCAAGCTGTTCGAGATTCTGAAAAAAGTAGGGGTAAGGTATAGGGAGAGACGGGTCATATCCAATATGTACAACAACCAAGAGGGAATAATAAGAGTGGATGATCAAGAACGAAGTGCTCGTACTAAGAAGGGTTTAAGACAAGGCTGTAGTCTTTCGCCCCTACTCTTCAATCTGTACATCGAGGAAGCAATGATGGAAATAAAAAAAAGGTTCAGGAGTGGAATTAAAATACAAGATGAAAGGATATCAATGATACGATTCGCTGATGACATTGCTATCCTGGGTGAAAGTGAAGAAGAATTAAATGATCTGCTGAACGGAACGAACAGTCTAATGAGTACACAGTATGGTTTGAGAGTAAATCGGAGAAAGACGAAGGTAATGAGAAGTAGTAGAAATGAGAACAGCGAGAAACTTAACATCAGGATTGATGGTCACGAAGTCAATGAAGTTAAGGAATTCTGCTACCTAGGCAGTAAAATAACCAATGACGGACGGAGCAAGGAGGACATCAAAAGCAGACTCGCTATGACAAAAAAGGCATTTCTGGCCAAGAGGAGTCTACTAATATCAAATACCGGCCTTAATTTGAGGAAGAAATTTCTGAGGATGTACGTCTGGAGTACAGCATTGATAGTAGTGAAACATGGACTGTGGGAAAACCGGAACAGAAGAGAATCGAAGCATTTGAGATGTGGTGCTATAGACGAATGTTGAAAATTAGGTGGACTGATAAGGTAACGAATGAGGAGGTTCTACGCAGAATCGGAGAGGAAAGGAAAATGTGGAAAACACTGATAAGGAGAAGGGACAGGATGATAGGACATCTGCTAAGATATGAGGGAATGACTTCCATGGTACTAGAGGGAGCTGTATAGGGCAAAAACTGTAGAGGAAGACAGAGATTGGAATACGTCAAGCAAATAATTGAGGACGTAGGTAGCAAGTGCTACTCTGAGATGAAGAGGTTAGCACAGGAAAGGAATTCGTGGCGGGCCGCATCAAACCAGTCAGTAGACCGATGAAAAAAAAAAAAAAGTTCAACAACACAGGATCGGTTGCTGACCTTCCGAGGTCTGGTCGACCAAGAACCTCAGCAGACAGGTTGGAAGCTGTAAGGCTGTCTTTTCTGTGAAGTCTGAAGAAATCGGTGCGCAGGGCCTCACGTGAATTACAGATGCCAAAAAGCTCTCTCTATCACATTTTATACAAAAGTTTATTGTCTCGTGCATACAAATCGCAAATCGTTCAGGCCTTGTTGCCCAATGACAGTACACGTCGATACGACTTTGCGGTCGAAATGCTATCACGTATTGAGGACGATGATGGTTATTTCAGACGTATTGCCTTTTCCGACGAAGCGACCTTTTTTGTCAGTGGAGTAGTGAATCGCCATAATGTGCGCATTCGGGGTTCACAACCCCCTGGCGAGGTCATGGAGTGCACCAGAGGCAGTCCAAAGGTGAATGTTTGGTGCTCGCTATTGCACGATCGAATTATCGGACCATTCTTCTTCGCTGAGGCTACCATCACATCTGCAGTGTATCTGGACACGTTGCAACTGTATGCAGTTCCTCAGCTGCTTCAGTATCACCCCGATGTCTTGTTTCAGCAAGACGGTCCGCCGCCTCATTGGAGTTTGGTCGTCCGTGCCTATCTCGATATGACCTTTCCTGGGCGATGGATTGGTCGTGATGGACCAACGGTTTGGCCTCCACGCTCTCCTGACATAACCCCATTAGACTTCTTTTTATGGGGTTATGTCAAGGACGAGGTCTACCGAACACGTGTACCAGATTTTGAAACCCTGCGGCAACGGATAACCACAATCGTTGTATCGATCCCTCCAGTTGGCTAATGTGTGGACGGAAATTGAATATCGCCTAGATGTGCTACGTGCTACCAAGGGTGCTCATGTGAAAGTTTACTGATGTGTGAAAAAAACTTTGATAGTTTGTAAACAATTAGACACCAGTTTCATATTTGTACCTTACTTCTAGCCTGAGTTATCAATTTATGTAATCAGGGAAAGACTTTTCGGACACCCTGAATTTATTACCGAACAGCATGAGATCTGCCGTAACACCACGCCGCTATACTCCAAATTTACGGCCTTGTTCACTTTGATTTCTTACTGTAGGAAAGCGTAGTACAGTGTGTTTCACTATACGGCGTGTACCAAATTTCCGGTGCAACGGTCTGGAGCCCTATGCGGTGATCCCAGCCTGCTTATACCCGGACTGGCTCCGGCGCAACGCGTCGAAAATGAAACATCCTGTTGTTGCCGGCGGAGTAACAAGTGATTCAGGCTCGGTACCAGTTCCCTGGTCCTTAGTCATTCGTGCGAAGACGCCACGTTCCCGCACAAGCTCGGGAGTCCTAATTTAGTTCACAACAGACTAGCAGACTCGCGGCGGCTGTTAAGTTGCTGCCTGCAGCGGCTGCGCAGTGGTGAGCCGACCACTGGCCGCATGCCGTGAGCGGCACTCTGCTGTGGCGGTGCGGCGGCGGCGGCAGACCCTCACAGGGCCGGCCGGCGCGCGGCCGCGCCGCTGTTTGCCGCGCAAACACATACATCATGTGTAATTTGACGGAAAGAGAAGAGCGGTAGTCGCTTAATACACATCAAATAAGGCGTGCGGTTTGGGCAAACTGCCCGCCCCTCCCCAGCCGCCCACTCCACGCACACGCACACACACACACACACACACACACACACACGCACACACACACACACGAGCTAACAGGCCCACACACACACACACACACACATATATATGCACGAGTTTCCTGCCGAGACTGGAGAGCTTCTGCTCTTTTGCTGCCCGCCAGTCCTACAAGGGAACAGACAAGTGAAGCACCCTGTCTACGAGAGGGAAGTAACTGCTGGCGGCTTCACTGTTGTTATTAGCTTTACCAAATGGCGCATGAGCCTGCGGCTGTCGACGGCCCGTTACAGAGAGAGGATGCAGCGCAAGGATCAGCAGCTGATTTTCGTGTCTCCAAAAGGAATCGGCTTCGTTTAAAGAATCAGTCATTTGCAACGCTATTCGGTATGGATGTGATAGCATGCGTACCTAATATTTTATAAAACGCCGTGCATAGAAACAGAATTTTACGATGCACGTACCTGCGGTTCTATTGCTGACAAGAAAGATGCATTCAAGTGTTTTGGATAGCCCTGGGCTAGGGACCATTTGTATACCCAATAAAAGGATCGTCTCAGTGTCACTATCTTACAGTTCAGGGTCAAAGTATGAATATTACACACTTCCTCCTGCTTAGGCAAATGGAGCAGAGCGGCTGGTTCTTTTAGAATTTCATGTGGTCTTCGCGCGGACTTGATGAGACTTGTGGAAGCACCATTAGTTCATGGGCCGTCCCTCGGGAAACTCCAGAAAAAGAGCTTTTTTAATATATTTTCGCCTTCATCGGCGGACCAAAACTCAGCCGAGGTTTCCTAAAAGGCTACAAACAAGAAATGGCTGAAATTTTTACGCCATATTTCTGAGATCTCCATCTCGAACAGCTTTGAAAATTTTCATCGTATCTTTATCTATTTCCGAGATACAAAGTTACCCTATTTCTAGGCGTAAAATCCGGTGTGAGGTGAAAACTTAGTTTATAAAGTGACGTATCACGGAGAAATGTGCTGTTAAGTGTCTCCGATATCATCTGAGAGCCCCCTGTTTTGTACTGCAGCGCATACAAAATATTTTTGCACGTAGAATCCGGTCTGAGCTTAAAATTGGTTTTGTGCCATTTCAATTTCATGTAAGTAAACAATGTAAATTTTGCTCACCAATACATTTCTTTTCATGCTCTGCTAAGCAGGGAAAGAAGGGAACCCGCGGGAAAATGCTTCTATCGGAGCACAAAAAATGCGAATCTGCTCGTGTTTCTATAAAAGACGCCGACGGAAAGGTCGAGTACCAGTTGCCTCATGCTACCTCCCTCAGCACCTTGAAAAATTTTCTCAAAAATTTTGGCATGCTAACATATTCACGACTTTTTATGCTGGGAGACATAAAGACAGTGGCAGTGACAAAGAGACGGAAAAGTAATAAATACTGGAAGACATTAGACAATGGCTGTGTTATAGAAAGAGCGAAGGAGACAATGGCAGTGTGACAGAAACAGAGAGAGACAGTGTCAGTGGAACATAGTTGACAATGACAGAACAGCACTAGGAAAAGAGGGAGGGAGACAGTAGCCGGCCGGTGTGACCGAGCGGTTCTAGGCGCTTCAGTCTGGAACCGCGCGACCGCTACGGTCGCAGGTTCGAATCCTGCCTCGGGCATGGATGTTTGTGATGTCCTTAGGTTAGTTAGGTTTAAGTAGTTCTAAGTTCTAGGAGTCTCATGACCTCAGATGTTAAGTCCCATAGTGCTCAGAGCCATTTGAACCATTTGAGGGAGACAGTGCCAGGGGGGCGAGGGGGAGGGGAGGAATAAAGAGCAAGAGGAAGCAGAAGTGGGCGAGAGCCAGTGATAATCAGAGACAGAGTATATGCCAATGACAACGAGGAAGAGAGAGACGTGACAGTGAGTAGACAGAGCAGCATTATGAAGGAAGGAATAAGATATTACAGAAAGAGAGAGCAAGAGGGTGACACTGACAGTGAGAGGTGACAGGAGAAGTGGTACAGAACGAAGGGAACCGTGGGTGTGCCACAAGTGAAAATGACAGAGAGACACATAGAGACAATCACACTCAGCTGGGCGGAATGATTCAGTAAGAAAGGCAGCTGGGAGTGGATGGGTATGGGCGACTTAGTGCGATTGGGTGTGAGTGAGTTACAGTTAGGGGAGGTTTTTTTTTTTTGGTCTTTTAAATGACTATGTTCGCGTGCTAATATTTTCCGGAAAAATTTTATAGGTGGTGAGCAAGGTAGAATGAGACAGCTGGTAACCCACTTTTCAGTCAGCGTCTTTTAAGTAAACAGGAACATATTCGCATTTTTTGTGCTCCGATAGAAGCATTTTCCCGCTGGTCATTTACATGTCCACAGATGGCGCAGATGGCACATCAGACCAAGTGTTCTGGGCGCTTCACTTTTTTTCTTGCCATTGTACTTGCTGCGAGCAATGTTATTGCCAGAGGCAGTGTAATACTAATGCTGAAGCTATTGGGGTGTATGCGGAGGTGGAGAAAAGATACGCGGCTTGAATATGAAGTAATTTTCGCGATGCGAATATGATGAAGAGAGAGAGCGCCGCACCTGTCTTCCGAGACAAAGCCAACTTCCACGAATCGAAACGGATAGGTGCCGAATGCGATGAGCGGTACTTTGCATTCTTGCTGAAGGCGCGAAATGAATCGCTCTCGCTGTGCCTGGCGCATACGCGAAAGGCGGCGGCGACTGCGCATGCCATCAGGGTGCGACGGCGCGCGCCGCGTCCCGGCAGCGCAGCAAAGCGCAGCTCCGCCTGTCCATCTGAAGTCCGGCTGGTGCTTTGGCAGGCGGGCGGCGTCCACGCATCCCAAGCAGCAGTCATTACCAGCGGCTGCGACGCGTCGGGAAGCCGGCCAACGGCGAGACGCACCCTGCCAGCCACGCTCCACTGCCTCACGGTATACCGCGAGGAATTAACTGGCGACTATTTGGCTTAAACGGCTCGGAGACCGTACTACCGGCGGAGGCAGATCTCGGAACAGGTGAAGGAGAACGGCAGTAGACGCGATAACGTGGTAGCCAAACTTCCTTTCAAGTAAACTCATTACTTGCGACGATCAACGCAGATCATAACTGCCAGTATCCTATTTAACTGACAGTCAGATATGGTCGGTACCCGGTAGACGAACTAATGATCGTCTGTTTGCAGTCCCTACGAACTTGATACGGCTGTCTGGCAAAACTGGAGGAAACCATGGAGTCCGGCGCCGAACCATAATCAGTAGATGATGAAAGTGTCGGAGAAGTCCTATTATTATATAATACACTACTGGCCATTAAAATTGCTGCACGTAGATGATAAACGGGTATTCATTGGACAAATATATTATACTAGGGCTGACACGTGATTACATTTTCACGCAATTTGGGTGCGTAGATCCTGAGAAATCAGTACCCAGAATAACCACCTCTGGCCGTAATAACGGCCTTGATACGCCTGGGCATTGAGTCAAACAGAGCTTGGATGGTGTGTACAGGTACAGCTGCCCATGCAGCTTCAACACGATACCATAGTTCATCAAGAGTAGTGACTGGCGTATTGTGACGAGCCAGTTGCTCGGCCACCATTAACCAAACTTTTCAATTGGCGAGTGATCTGGAGAATGTGCTGGCCAGGACTGCAGTCGAACATTTTCTGTATCCAGAAAGGCCCGTACAGGACCTCCAACATGCGGCCGTGCATTATCCTGCTGAAATGTAGGGTTTCGCAGGGATCGAATGAAGGGTAGAGCCACGGATAGCAACACATCTGAAATGTAACGTCCACCTTTTAAAGAGCCGTCAATCCGAACAAGAGGTGACCGAGACGTGTAACCAATGACACCCCATACCATCACGCCGGGCGACGACGAATACACGCTTCCAATGTGCGTTCACCGCGATGTCGCCAAACACGGATGCAACCATCATGATGCTGTAAACAGAACCTGGATTCATCCGAAAAAATGACGTTTTGCCATTCGTGCACCCAGGTTCGTCGTTGAGTACACCATCGCAGGCGCTCCTGTCTGTGATGCAGCGTCAAGGGTAACCGCAGCCATGGTCTCCGAGCTGAGAGTCCATGCTGCTGCAAACGTCGTCGAACTGTTCGTGCAGGTGGTTGTTGTCTTGCAAACGCCCCATCTGTTGATTCAGGGATCGAGACGAGGCTGTACGATCCGTTACAGCCATGTGGATAAGATGCCTATCATCTCGACTGCTAGTGATACGTGGCCGTTGGGATTCAGCACGGCGTTCCGTATTACCCTCCTGAAACCACCGATTCCATATTCTGCTAACAGTCATTGGATGTCGCCCAACGCAAGCAGCGATGTCGCGATACGATAAACCGCAATCGCGATAGGCTACAATCCTACCTTTGGCAACGTCGGAAACGTGATGGTACACATTTCTCCTCCTTACATGAGGCATCACAACAACGTTTCACCAGGCAACGCCGGTCAACTGCTGTTTGTGTATGAGAAATCGGTTGGAAACGTTCCTCATGTCAGCACGTTGTAGGTGTCGCCACCGGCGCCAGCCTTGTGTGAATGCTCTGAAAAGCTAATCATTAGCATATCACAGCATCTTCTTCCTGTCGGTTAAATTTCGCGTCTGTAGCACGTCATCTTCGTGGTGTAACAATTTTAATGGCCAGTAGTGTAGTTTTGCGAACAGAAGCAGCTTAGCTACTCATATTATCGCTTGACGAACAATTTGATTTATGCTGGGCAGTACAAACATGTCGGAGACAGGACTTACCCTCGACTGGTTTGACCGTTACAGATTTTAAGACTCGGCGAAAAAGTGAGAAGTAGTTCGTGAAAAGATCCCATAAAATGTAATCACTCTCTACAACTTGCCGTATCCCACCACTCCCCCTCTCAGGTCCACAGGTCCAAAGTGACACTGCAAAAATACCGTTAAAAAGGCCTCACCGTCAGTGATCTTGCACCTAACCTTGAACAAACCTCAACGAGCTATTATTTATGCTATAGGTTCGATCGCAAATGTGACTGACGCGCTAATAATTTCCCGTTCTAAGCCGTTTCAATAAAAATGTTAACTAATATTGTTGGATTATTGAGGCACTGTCGGAAACTAATTAGCCTCTCCTTTTCTCGCACGATATTCTGCGAACTCTGGATGAAGAGCAATAGGCGGATTCTATATTCCTAGATTTCTGGGAACCTTTTGATACAGTGCTGCACTGTAGACTGTTAACGAACGTCTGAGAATATGGAATAGGTTCCCAGATATCTGAGTGGCTAGAAGACTTCTTAAGTAATGGAACCCAGAACATTGTCCTGGACGGCGAGTGCCCCATGGATGTGATAGGACCGCTGTTGTTCACTACATACATAAATGTTCTAACGTACTGGTTGAGTAGCAATGTGCGACTGTTTGTTGATGTGCACGGGAAAGTGTCGTCATTGAGTGACTGTAGAAAAATACAGGATGAGTAACACAGAATTTCTCTTTAGTCTGATGAATGACAGCTTACTCTAATTGCGGAAAAGTGTAAGCTAACAGAGATAAGTATGGATAACACTTCTGTATTATTCGAATACAGTATTAGTGGTGTACTGCTCGGCACACCGACGTCTGTTAAATATCCAGGCGTAAAGTTGCAAATGGAGCGGGCTCATAAGCTCGGTTGTTGGGAAGACTAATAGTCGACCTCTGTTTATTCGGAGAATTCTAGGAAAGTGTTCATCTATGAAGGAGACCGCCTGAAGAATGCTTGTGCCATAGAAACTCTTCAGGGGTGAGCTGCTGGATTTGTTACCAGCGGGTTTGATCACTGACCAACACATATGTCAATGGAAAATTCAGTCACCTTCGTACGTACACAAACAATACAGATTATATTCTAAAGATCAATTCATAAATTGTAACAACCGCCGTATAGTAAAAATGCATCTATAGCTTATATAGACGAAGTAGAACATAGTAGGAGAAACTTCCTGGCAGATTAAAACTGTGTGCCCGACCGAGACTCGAACTCGGGACCTTTTGCCTTTCGCGGGAAAGTGCTCTACCATCTGAGCTACCGAAGCACGACTCACGCCCGGTTCTCACAGCTGTACTTCTGCCAGTATCTCGTCTCCTATGGGGCACAAAGGAGAAACTTTGTATTTTCCGTCTGAGGTATGGAACACACCGATACTCACGCAAATCATCGGCAGTCCACCTTGTACAATTCTCATGGGCCCACTTCACACACTTTAAATACTTTACCCAATCATCTGATTCTATTGTTGACGATTGGTTTCTTTGTAAAGCAGACGAGGCGTTTTATTCACATATTCATAAAAGCTGTTTGCCTCACTCGTCTTGAGGTTCCTGTGACTCTTCTTTATGGTCTAGAGCCGAAGTACTTCAAAAAATATTTTAACCTGCTGGGAAGGTGATTTTGTTGCTCTGAGTTCATTTTTATAGGGAGACTCCGTGATCACAGCGCATTTTCCTGTTCACATGTCTGATGATGATCTCTGGTAATGAGGAACTGGCTTCACACTTGCCAGTGGTGATACAGGGAATAAACGACGGACCAGGATGTGGAGAGGATGCTCTGTTGTGTTTTGGGCATCTGGCATTATTCTTTCTGTTGTACACGATGGTGCAAATTTCATTCGCGAAATGCATTTACATTAAGCGGGAAAATACCCGTGTTCTTAAACGTAGATAGGTCATTTTATATTGTTGCTGTTCAAGTATGTGCAAGTCCGAACAGCTGAGCTATTTGATACTGGGTTTCCACTATTCCTGGATGGCTGTTACACCTTGTCCTAACGGCCCCATCTCAGATGATAATATGCATCCCCAGTAAAGGATAATTAATCAGATCGTTAGTGATAGAAATAATCTAAAATTGGAACAAAATAATTGTAAATTCTGTATTTAAGTATTAAATTGTAGTTATTAAAATGTGTACTCACAAGCAGTGCACCGATAAAAGCATATGCTTCGTACGTCACACATATAAATTTTATGTATCGAAGTCGTGGGGTAATATCACGTAGTTTGGAGTTTACTCCGTTGATTCTACCCACTTTTACCCCCACTGTACCTCATCGGTAAACGTCCTTCTATATAAGAAAGAAGGTGAAGGATTGTTTAATATGGCAGATATTCATAAGGTCTGTTAAAAGTATTATTCAATTTATTACTTCTTTCAGCTGGTAGTACGATGGTGTAAGTTCCTTACTGAACACAAAATATCAAAGATACACAACCATAAAAATCTAAAAAATTATTTTCCTCAGCAGGCCGCATGGCGGTACTGAAGTTGTCGGCTGTCATTCCGGCCGCCTTCATGGTCTAACGGCTACAAAACAGACTCGTAAAGAGAAGTATGAGGTTTCCAGAATGAAATTTTGACTCTGCAGCGGAGTGTGCGCTGATATGAAACTCCCTGGCAGATTAAAACTGTATGCCGGACCGAGACTAGAACTCGGGACCTTTGCCTTTCGCGGGCAAATGCTCTACCAACTGAGGTACCCAAGCACGACTCATGACCCCTCCTCACAGCTTTAATTCCGCCAGTACCTCGTCTCCTACCAGAAATATGAGGCTTCTCACTTTTCACGCCCATTCCAGATTTCACCTCATCTTCCCACATTAGGCGTTGTGATGTTTCGCGTACTTGGTGTTTCCACATTATTGTCCGTCGCCTGTATTTAGCACGTATTGGGACAGATGCTGGGTTAGAAAGAGTCTCTGGCACGAGGCCTTTTGGCTGTAGAAGCGACGGTTGTGTGGAGGGCGCCGCGGCGCACCTGCAGAGGAAGGCGGCGTCAGCGGCGGCGGCCGGCCGGTCCAGCAGCGACCGCGGCGCCGCTATCTCCCGGAAGGTGCGCCGGCGATAGGCGTCCACGTTATCTGGCGGCGCCTGTGAGCCGCCCACGCCCGGCGCCTCTGCTAATGGCCGCTGCTGTCCCTGGTGGCGCTCCCCTATCTTATCTCGCCCCCGTCAGCTCCTTCCCAATAACGCCTTTCAGTTAACACTCCGCCCGCCGACCCGACGCCGCCTCGCCGGAAATCTCGGCGAGAGTCCTTCACACAGAGGGACACGGATACTACAAATAATCTTAACGCACGCTTTCTTTCTTGTTATGCTGCAGATTCAAATACCGTAACTATCGGTTTTGTACTGATATTGAAACTACACAACCCTTCGCTTCCACTGTCCTATCCCAGAACTCACATTTTCACTTAACACGTTCCACAATACTGTGTGCAAACACTGCTCACTACTTCTAAGATTCGGTTTTATTCCCCTACAATCGTTCCATAATTAATATACAAAATAGCCTCCACATCCTATTTTATTTATTTAAATTGGTAGCGATCAATGTACGAGCAGTTTCTTAGTTGTTTTCGAACATTCTGTATTTTTTTCGTCTTCCTACCATATTCTGGTTTTAATTCTTTTATCCGTAGTTTCTCATATCGAAGGTGCAAGCATACGGAATGGGTTCCCAGATTTGTGAGTGGCTCCAAGACTTCTTTACCAACAAAGCCTAATACGATGTCCTCGACGACGAGTATTCATCAGAGATAAGGTCACCGTTAGGAATACCCCAAGAAATTATGATAGGACCGCCCTTATTCTCTATACACATAAATCTGGCCGACAGTGTAAGCAGCACTATGCAGCTCTTTCCTCATGATGCTGTGGTCTACGGGGAGGTGTCGTAGTTGAGTGATTGTAGGGGGATACTTGACGACTTAGACAAAGACAAAATTTCTAGTTGGTATAATGAATGGCAGCCATCTGCAAATGTAGAAAAATATAAGTTAATGCAGATGAGTAGGAAAAAAAAACCATAACGTTCGAGTACAGCATTAGTAGTGTGTTTTTTGACACAATCACGTCGATTAAATATCTAAGCGTAACGACATAAAACGACACGAAATGGAATGAGCTTATAAGGACTGTAGTAAGGAAGGCGAGTGGTCGACTTCGGTTTATTGGGAGAATTTTTAGGAGATTGTGGTGCATCTGTAAATCATACAGCGTATAAGACACTAGCTCGACCCGTTGTTGAGTACTGTTCGAGTGTTTGGGATACGCACCAGTTCCGATTAAAGTAAGACATCGAAGCAATTCAGAGATTTGTTACCGGTAGGTTCGAACAATTCGCAACTATTACGGAAATTCTTCAGGAACTCAAGTGGGACACTACAGGGCAGCCGATGTTCTTTACGAGGAGAACTACTGAGAACATTTAGAGAGCCGGCAACTGAGGCTGACTGCAGAACGATTCTGCTGTCGCCAATGTACATTTCGAGTAAGGTCCCCGTTGAAAATATTAAAGAGATTAGGGCTCGTACGGAGGTATGTAGGTAGTCATTTTTTCCTCGCTCCGTTTGGGAGTGGATCGGGAAAGGAAATAACTAATAGTTGTACGGGGTACCCTCCATCACGCACGATGCGGTGGCATGCGGAGTGTGTAGGTAGATGTAGATATTTCTTACTTTTTTCCCAATAGACATCTTATAAATTTAGTACTTTATTTCGGAATAGAAGCTCTTCGTGTTCAGTGCTCGAATAGTCTGCTTTTCACATTCTAATCTTTGTTTACTGCACAGGTTTTTTAATGCGCGTCCCAGAACCAAAACAATTATATCTCGGTACCGCAGAATGTGCCCCGCTATCCTTTCAATTTTTCGTCTTTTTCTCCGGCAGCTGTGGCCGAGGGGTTCCAGGCGCTTCAGTCCGGAACCGCGCTGTTGCTACTGTCGCAGGTTCGAGTCCTGCCTCGGTCATGGATGTGTATGATGTCCTTAGGTTAGTTAGGTTTAAGAAGTTCTAAGTCGAGGGGAGTGATGACCTCAGATGTCAAGTCCCGTAGTGCTTAGAGCCATTTGAACCATCGTCTTTTTCCACTCTCTCTTCATTTCGTACAGCTGCTTCCCATTTATATCTTGATGTCCATATGATTGAGTTACTTTAATAACTCATTAAATGCAGTGGTAGAAAGTCAAATAGAAACGAATTAAAATTAAAAAACTGTGCCGCGTTAAGCAGCATTCTGTCTTCTCTAGCCAGGTATCTGTGTGCATTGAGATAGAGAGCGTAGAGCCGTACAGTTAATGCTGTGTGGCGAAAGACACGAATAGTCGCCATAACAGACCATACTATAACTGGCACGGAGCAGCTGCATTATTAATACACTATAGACGTAACGGGAACAGACGTTACTTCAGTACTATCCTAATCTCTTTGGAAGGATAATAAAGACTTTTTGACTGAAAGACGTAAGTTATGCGTGACGGTGACTGGTCAACAGCAATGAAAATCACATCGAAGATAAACAAAGAAAAAAAGCTACAGCATCGCACACGTCACAATAGATCTAAGCGCCGTGCGCTGTAGAGTTGTTTTCGGATAACATCGTATAAATATCGTTGTAACTAAGACAGTGAAAGCTACAATCTGTCAAGGAAAATTCAGCTGGCGGTGGTATGTTCCTATACCACGGCGAAAGAGCGTCTTTCCAGATGCATATGTAGAAGAATACACGCGATAATAATGAGTTGAGAATGAGTCGGCCTTTTTGCAATTACATAATTACTGTTTTCCTTTATCTCACACAGTTGTGGCATCCTCAGCGGGATTTTCCTTTTACTATTTTTTTTAACATTGTGTGTGTTTTGTGGTTGTCAACCGAAATGAGGCACATGATACACACAATGTAAAATAAATGAAAAATAAAAGAAAAGGCCCACCGAGGTTGCCGCAGCTGTAGTGAAACATGTTTGAGTGTTAAAGAAAAACAATAATTCTGAACGTGCAAGAAAGGCTGATACATGCTTAGCTCATTATTATTTTCTGCAAGTACAGTGACTGAGCTCAGAAACCCAGTATGATAATTACACGCGATGCGACGCAATTGTGTTTCTATAGCCGGCCGCGGCGGTCTCGCGGTTCTAGGCGCGCAGTCCGGAACCGTGCGACTGCTACGGTCGCAGGTTCGAATCCTGCCTCGGGCATGGATGTGTGTGATGTCCTTAGGTTAGTTAGGTTTAAGTAGTTCTAAGTTCTAGGGGACTGATGACCACAGCAGTTGAGTCCTATAGTGCTCAGAGCCATTTTTTGTGTTGCTATAAAAGCTTCGTTGTCTCAATGCACTGTATTTCTGTTTTCCTTCTACCTCCGCTCGTAGATGAAACTGAGACATACCACGCAGAAGATTCCTTGTCAGCCATAGGATAACACGGTCAACGACACGGAAGCAGAAGCTGCAGGCGCCGGCATTCTCGACTTCCGTACCGTGATCGCAGCTCCACTCGTGTAATTAATAGCCGCACCGTTCGTCATGCACTCGTTTCACAGCGAGCGCACCAATGGCCTCTAGCGCTTTCAAGTTAGGTGAGGGAACGAGGATCGGAGCGTCGTCGGCCTGATGCTAATGAGGTATCGCATAGATCAAGTGGCTGACTCCCGCGCCTGTTGCGCTGTACTGCGCACAAGCACATGCCCTCGGCAAGTCCGACCGGGGTGGCGAGTGCAGTGTGAAAAGCACCAGCACAGCTGCTGCCATAACTCCGGGTGTCCCACCGTCTAGTTAATTCAGCTCGCATCTCTGAGGTCTTGTACTCTGTTTACGACCAGGGAATTGCTCTCTAGTGATCACCACACTGGGATAATGGATGGAACTGGTATCAAAACTGGATGCCAAGTAATGGAGGCAAATAATTTTCATGCCGGGCCACAAACTGTCGAGTACACGTCGTGCGTCAAATAGTTGAGCACGTGAGGCTGTAGCACACTCGTTTCTCGTGTTCCTGACAAACGCGTAAATTATTCCGACACGGAAATGGCACTGCTCTGCCTTGTACAAATTTTTTCCAGTGGATTGGATTCCTGTTCAATGCTGAATATGCAAGTGTAACATGTGCAGGTGACTCTACAGAAACTTTCTTGGCTTTCTGGCGTCCTCTTGTTTGTACGTGCGAACCGACTGTAATTCACATATCGTCTTCTTGTAGCTAGTGCTTTCGCGTTTTATAGCAGTTCTCAGCTTCATTTAGACAGTCTCTTGTTGGATATATGCCTCAGCGAGGTTGCACAGTGATTAATGGCACAGGCGTGTTCAGGCAGAGAGGTGTTGGTTCCTTGACTGGCTACCTCCATTTTTCCATGAGAACGCCTCATATAGACAATGACTAAGTCACTCTCCACAGTTCTGATACAATAATGTCGATTCTGTGAATACTGCAAATGTACGCTCAATTTCTTCAAACAGTGGTTTCTTGTGCGTACAGAAGTATAAGACAGAGAATTGCAGCAGAAGCTACATTAAAAATGTGAATGTCGCATAGCGTCGACGACTGGGTTCGGAAAGGGTGTTGTACCTCCAAGCAAATTGGAACCTTTCTTTGCAGGCATGTGGAAGATGTGTCATATGTGTCTTTGTGTAGCGTTTGTTTTGCATGATTATGATGAGAGAAGGTGAAACCTAGTCCGTCGCCAAGCATACTCCTCTTTAATAGTATCAGAGAAGCCGCCGAACTTAAGGTCCCCATTCCTCATCATCAACAGTATCATAAGCCCCCACTTCATGTGACAATGCGAGAAGTTTATAAATTAATCCAGGACGTTGGCGCCGAGACTGGTGATCAGAAACTTTATGTCAACAGCTCCCCTCCCCTCACCGGCCAGATACTGGCAACAAAAATTTCATCCATAGCGAGATTCGAGATTCGAACCGGCATGTTTCCACGTCGATCACCATCGCACACGGATGCGTTAGCGGCTTCGGCTATGGGGACGGGTAGCGAGTACATTTACTTTTACTGATACTACAAGGTACTCTTTTTTTATCATGTAGGAATGACAGCTTAGGCTTTTCGAATGCTGCTTTTGTTTCTGTTGCAGAGAGACAACGTCTCCTTACTTCTGGGCAAACGCAAATCTTATTTCTTTCTTTTTTTTTTTTTTTTTTTACATTCGTATGTTACTGGCAATTAAATATGCTTTTTACACTGACTGACAAAAAACTTAATTGGTACATAATTTCAGTAAGTGGATTTCTCACTTACTGTGTTTTCTCCACACATTTAGCATCGTAGGTGTGGTTTCCACAATAGTTTCGGAAATATACAGTGCAAATAATTTGAACGTGTCTTTCACAGGTTATTTCTGTAACAGTAAAAACGTTCTGGCATGATGGAGAAAAGCTAGTTTATCAATCTGACATAAGCAACATTGTTTCGAGAGTCGAAAATTACAAAGACGAATGTGTTATGGAATAGCAGTATTATTTATCAATGCTGCAGGAATGAGAAACTGTATGGAAATGATTTAGTTTTGACTCTTCTTATTGTGTGGTTGTCCACTTTGTTCCAACAATTTATGACGATGGCTGGGATAGAGATTCCTTGAGCTCACACATTGCGAAATGGTCACAAAGAACTGTGTAATGCGGGCAGCCCCAGCAAGTAAATTTCATAATGAATGGAAGTAAAATGAACCATAAGATAGCTGTAATTTACTGTCACAACCGATTGCGTTGCATTAAAACAGCATCCTCGGTGGAAATAGTGTCACATTAGCGCACCACGACGCCCCCAACGTTCGTAGTATAAAACTAAATCGCTGAAGAGGTAAGTGCACCTCACACCACTGTTTTCACCTGGGGATGCTGTTTTCATGAAGAAATGAACAATTACACCTGCTCTGCGGTTCATTTTATCACCATTCATAAATTTATGAAACTCTTTTTCTTTGTAAATTTCTCAACATTTACTGTTTTCATATGCTGATGGCGCTGCTACTGGCCGAACAAATATTTAGTAATGGTCTCAGCATAACCACGTGGAAATTCTCCCTTTGTAAACTCCAGCGTCGCAGTTACTTTGTTCGCTCTCAGTCCTGAGTGTTATTTCCTGTCAACACGGCTGTGTACCAGCAATCTCGTTTAAGCGGAGGTAAGTAAGCGTATCGGGGAGCACCGGGGCTTCAGAGAGCGGTGAAGACGGACTCAGACAGATAGCTCGGTCCCCGGCGCCGTACGCAAACCACGGGACACAGCGAGTAATCAAAAGCAAACGTCGCGCGAGAGGAGAGGAGAGGCGCAATAGAGCGGGCGCTGTGGCGCCCCGGCCGGCCGCGGCGCAGCGGGGTAAATATTGTGACAAGTGCGCCGCCGGCCACGGCCGCAATCTCCGCCCGCCATAAAGGCGGCCATTCAGCTGCGCGCACACCGCCCGCCTTATTAAAGACGTATACAGCCGCGGACGCTCGTATACCGCCCAGGGCGCGCGCAGCACAGCTCACCACAGCTCAGCACTACCCCGAGCCACCCACCCAGCTGCACCTCACGTCTTCCGGAGCACTCCTACACTATCTCATCAAAAGCACCCGCGTACACTAACATAATGCGGAATTAACCGCTATATGTAGGGAGAGGTGGACCTGCTTGTACACCGACGTGACAGTCATGAGATGGCAATAAGCACGTATACAGACGGCGGTAGTGTCCCGTAGGGTTATGCAGCGGCGGAGCTGTCATTCCCACTCAGGTGATTCATGTGAAAAGGTTTCCGACGCGATTATGGCCGCACGACTGGAATTAACAGAATGTGAACGCGTAATGGTAGTTGGAGCTACACACATGGGACATTCCATTTCGGAAATCGTTAGGGAATTCAATATTCCCAGATCCACAGTGTCAAGAGCTTTCACGGATTACCTCTCACCGTGGACAACGCAGTGGCCGACGGCCTTCACTTAACGGCCGAGAGCAGCACCGTTTGCGTAGAGTTGTCAGTGCTTACAGACAAGCAACACTGAGTGAAATAACCGCAGACATCAATGAAGGCGTACGACGAACGTATCCGTTAGGATAGTGCGGCGAAATTTGGCGTTAGTGGTCTATGGCAGCAGACGACCGACGGTAATTCCTTTTCTAAGAGAACGACATCGCCTACAGCACTTCTCCGGACACTGTGACGATATCGGTTGGGCCCTAGACAACTCGCCTGGTCGGATGAGTCCCGAATTTCAGTTGGTAAAAGCCGACAATAGGGCCCAAGTGTGGCGCGGACCCCGAGAAGCCATGGACACAAGTAGTCAGCAAGGCACTGTCCAAGCTGATGGTGGCTCCTTTATGGCGAGGGCTGTGCTTACGTGGAATGGACTGGGTCCTCTGGCCAACTGAACTCTTCAGTTTTCAAACAAGCATTCCAATTTTTGGTGTCGTTTGTTACTCCTTACAGGTACGAAAGTGTTTTTGTAGTTGTACATTAAAAATAAATACATGAAGAGACTTCGTGTTGAAAAGAGAACTTGAGGGTAAGTTGAGCTCAATCGGGACAGACTTGGAAGCTCTGATTAAAGATGAACCGCAATGTGAACCAACTGAAATATGTAGATATTATTTCATCAAAATCTAAATTTGAAAATAGATTAAGTACTGATCCTGAAGCCTGATTTACCGGCGAAGTTTGATTTTTTATTCAGAATTTTTTATTACTTTAATTTATTACAGTCCGTTCTCAGTATATTAATATCCTGCACAACTAGTTTATATCATTTGTGATGCAAAAATTTACTAAAAATTTTATGTCATTCCTTTCTTACTCAGTGAGTATACGCATCCGAACCGACATAATTTAATTTGATATTATTTGCTACAAATAAGTGCGACATGTGAACATCAACAACTCCATAATAAAGTGCTTCCACGAAACCTTATTAGTTTGTGTGTGTCACACTTCTACCATACACAGCAGCTGATCGGCAAGACACTAAAACCGTCAGTGTGTTGTCAGCACTGAGCAAGTTGGCAAAATTATTCCGCTTGTACCGTTCCTTATTCCTGTGGCAGTCGTCGCCCGATCTTCTGCACGCCCAACCCCTCCCCACTCATCTCAGAGTTCGTCAAAAAATGAAGAAACTATAGCGGTACTCCCAAATTGATAAAAATGTCAAGTGGTAGCCAGTGACAAAAAATCGGGAAACACCGGGTGCAGTCAATGGTAAGCGACCCTTTAGTTGGGTTAAAGAACGACGCCATTGAAAAGTGAATGACTGGAAGCGACTGATTTTGAGTGATGATTCACGCTACGGGATGCGGCATTCTGATTGAAGGGTTTGGGTTTCGAGAATGCCTGAAGAACATTACCTGTCGTCATGTGTAGTGCGCAGGAGATGCCATTACCGTAATTGGATGTTTGTCGCGGTTACGGTTTGGTCCCCTTCTAGCTCTTAAGGAAACGCTTAATACGGAAGGATATGAACACAGCATCGTGTACTGTGAACAAGTAGCGCAAGATGATCCTTTGTATCAGCGTGACACTACACCGTGCCATAAACTAGCATCTATGAGGATATGGTCTGTGGACAGTTGTGTCCCTGAAATGGGCTGCGCTAGCCGGAGTCCCAACCTGAACCCAACCAAATATCTTTCAGGCGAGCTAGAACGTCGACTTTGCTCCAGACCCCAGCGCCCAACATCACTATTTTTTCTGGTTTCAGCTCTTCATTAAGAATGGGCTGCCATTCCTCCACAGACCTTGGGACAACTCACTGACGTTGTCCTCAGCGCAGTTCAAGCCATCATAAAGGTGAAGTGTGGATGTGGCCCATATTAATGTCCAGTAACAAGTGCCCGGATACTATTCATTATATAGTGTACATACGTGTGTTGTACAGACACATATCACTTGTTACCGCAGCTACCCTTATTATGGAAAGTACGATCGTGTCAGATACCAGGCGAAATTTGTGACTGTATCGAGGATTTTTTTTTTTTTTTTTTTTTGTAGTGACGACACAGGATGTTATCTTGGATAGACATTCATCTATAAATGTAGCTTAAAGTGAGTGCAGAGAAATGTGTTGTGATCCTTGCTCCTCATGTTGTATATTATCCAACTTCCAGACACTATTCATAGCAGATGATGCGGTTATCTAAAATAAACTACATACTATATGAAGAGATCTCCATAAATAACTAGTCACTTGTTCAAAAATATAAACTGTGCACTTCAAAAAACGAAAAAAAACCCTAGTGTGCTATGACTAAGATATCAGTAAGTCACTATTGCAGTCGGTCAGTTAATAGAGATTATTGATAGAGTACTGGATAAATGTAGTCCACAAACGAGATTCCTTACGAACCACTTGTCCGACTTGTGTTGGAATATTGCTCACATGTGTTGGAATCGTATCAAACATGGGATAGTGAACGTGAAAGGTCTCTGTTGGATTCCTTTCATGTTTAATTTCTTAAATCTGTTGTCATTTACGGCATAAATTCCTCTTCTAAATTTACTGTGGCGTTTCTGACTATCTGGGAGGAGACTGAGTAGTGGAACGTGTTACTTTTACACATAAACAAGAACGATCTGTCACACTACTACACTTTAAAACACAGTTTATATGTAATTCATGTCACACAGTCTCATACGGAACCTACATCCGCTTTCTTTTATATACTGTATATGATAAGATACTGTCATCCCCCTTCCCTTCTGTGTGAGAGGATGAATGAGCAAAGGTATTTCTAGTTGCATGCTTGAGGGTAGCAGACAAGCCTGTCTGCTAGAGAACAGTAGGACCAACGTCGGAACAGGTAGCTACGCTTTCTAAAAGCCAAGAGGTTTCTATCCGTAGTATGGTCCTGTCTGTCCTTTGTCATGTTAGTATAGGAAGCTGCCCCTCTGGCCACTTCCGTTTGTATTTGTGAGCCACCCCTCAGGAAGGGACCACGGCAGTCTGTCCGTGGTGAGCGTCTGAAGTGATAAGATCTCCGGCTAAGCGCGTGTCTGCTAAGTCCGTAGGACAATGGATTTCTTAAGTTCAGCCTAACTGAAAAAGTTTGGGGCCAGGTATTTCCGCTGCTGAAATAAGGGAGACAAATGTGCGCAGTGAGAAGAGGTTGGGGTGCAACATTTCGGGGAAGAGGTATCTTTTACCGCTTTGCCGCCTGGTGCTATTCGCTGGGAAGTCCTCCACGAGAATCGTTGAGTTGTAAAGGCCCATCGACCGCAGAAAACCGTGTAACAGGAGTGTATTTTCTCGCCTAACTCTCACACGCCAGCAATAAAGTACGACTCATTGATTTACAAAGCAGAGGGGTATAAAAGCACTGTGGCCATCTTTCAGAAATAGCCCGGAGCCACTTTGCTGAGCAAGCCGGCTGACCCGACGCCTGCTGTGAGTCCCCGCTGGATACAGAGAGGCGCGTCTCGAGACCATTTACCCAACCTCTCGTCCGAAATCTACACAAGGCAACGTTCAATACAAAGCTCACTATATGTATTGTATTCTTGAAGTGGACGATGAAATACAGAGCAGCGCGTTATATTACAAGCAGACTCTCACACTGTTCGCAAAAATGTGTGAACGTATCTGTATTTTGTGAGCAAGTGTCTTGAAGTAAGAAATTTGGAATTAGGTGATTTGGTACTCTCGCACTGGACAGTGATCTATCGAGAGGAGAAAAGAAAGCAAATTAGATCCTAGTTCATCGGCGTTGCAATATACGATTTTTATATTAAAAAATATTCCTTTCTACATGTTACTTATTAGCAATATAGTTGAGCACCGGCTTGATGTAATGCAGCACACGTTTTCGCTGAATGAAATCTCTGACAATAGCACACCAGGGAAAGCGGAAACACACGTTGTACATTAGGGAGTGAGTCATTTAGTACACCCTGAAAGTTTAAAAGAAACATTTTAGAACATTTATACATCCATTCAAATCCTCTGCTAGCTCAGCTTCTTCTGCTTACAGCGTTAGCCCTGAGAAGTAATTCTACTGTTTTCAATAACGAATGAAACATAGTAGATAAATGAGGTAGCTCTATTCTTTTGAGACGTATACCTGGAAATATGAAACATTTTTTTCATAACTTCACAGTTTAAAAATTAGTTGTTGGTGGATGTGGTACAGTCACACTAACAAGTAAATGTTTACCCCATACCCTCTCCAGCGATGGAAAACTGTGAGGACATCACTGAAAAACAATGACGACAACATAATGGATACCGAAGCGTATATAAGATATTTATTTCGCTAATTTATCATTTGTTTGACGCATCTGATGTATAGTTCAGCCTCGTGAAGTCAGATGAATCGATTGCATATATTACGTCTTTGCCTCACCCGCTACTTTTGGTTCATGGCTCTGCATTGGAAGGTCGTTGTTTTACAGAGCTTGATTCTTTTATTCCGAATGTAATACGTACTGTCTTGTTATTACTTCGGATGCTAATCGGTACTTAAAATTAGCGTTGCTCTCCACACTTCTTGAATTGTTACGAAATGTATATCGACCTTTTCAGTACATGAGAGATCTTAAACGCGAAGCATAATGGCTTAAAAATTACCAATAATTGCTTGATCAGATGATTTTTCAGCGTTGCTATCGATTCTTGATATATATGTATTATCCTTGACATCTCATCTGCCTACAGTTACATTTAGTCTTCAACATATCTCCTCCTCCACTTTACACAGACTTAAAACTTCTATTTGTTTTAAGACAGCAAAAAATATTTCTTAATTCCTACAGTCATTCCTGTGGTCTCGTTGCAGCGTCGATGCCTCGTGAAGTGGATGGTACAGGAGCTTCTAAATGTTCTGTCACTGTGAAAGTCCTCTGAACAAATCAGGTACTGAACCACAGAAATCTTTATATTATAAATTAATGCGCTGTATATCCTTTTAATACATCGAGTTCTGAAAAAGGAGACCGTCGTTTATAAAATATTGATACGCTTTCTGTATAGCTAATTTTCCAAACGACATTATTATTTTCAGTTAAGTGACACTGCAGCCTTAGTGGCCAAAGATTCGATCACCTGACTACGTTCGGGCTCATTTCAGTCAGGGAAATGTCTTCATGAACAGGCGTCACGTCTTACTATTACCGTCATTAACTTTATTGGCGATGAAAACAAAAACAGAGGAACAGCACCGATTGTTCTGAAGGAACGTGCAAGCGAGGTACTCCTCAGGTAATCGATGGTATGCAAATTACAGGAGGGACTTGATTCTAAGTGGACTGCATTTCGAGAATATATCGCCGGCCGCGGTGATCTCGCGGTTAAGGCGCTCAGTCCAGAACCGCGCGACTGCTACGGTCGCAGGTTCGAATCCTGCCTCGGGCATGGATGTTTGTGATGCCCTTAGGTTAGTTAGGTTTAACTAGTTCTAAGTTCTAGGGGACTAATGACCTCAGCAGTTGAGTCCCATAGTGCTCCGAGCCATTTGAACCATTTTTTTTGAACCAGGTTAAACGAGTAAGCATTTACCACAAAACAAAACCGCACAGATCGTATACAACATTAATTTTTATAAGTAGTGCTGACACACTCGTCCACTAGTAGATACTCAAACCTGCGCGATTGGTGGGCTCCTCAGCGCCTAAGAGAAGACCATAAAAATCAACGAGGGACGATCTATACAGAATTGCTTAAGCGTTACGAGTCTGATCGTGACAATTTTTTGTCGAACACCGTCACAGACAATGAAACATGGCTTCATCACTTCGAACGGGAAATAAAACGGCAACCCAGAAATTTGGAACTCTGGAGGAGTTACGCTGTTTGATTTCCTTCCTCACGGTGCAGGGATCATGTGGTATCGATAGCTACGATGCCACGGCGTAGGTGCAAGTTCGTAGGTTGGCGCTACGACACAGACGACAACGCCCGCTAACCGGCGCTATTCAGCTCTACGAGTGCCGCTGCAGATTCTGCCCATTTGATCAAGAGCAGACGGCCTAGAAACATCATTTCAACTTCAGAGGATGTTGGCTTGCTATTGAGACTTTGTACTACTTACGACGGGTCTAAGACTTCGCTCATCTGTGCAAAGTTATGTAACCATTTATTAACTTCAGTTTTCAGGAGCAGACCCACGCGCTGCCTTCCAGGCGGGATGCAATAGATCAACTCTCAAGTGTATTGTGCTACCCTCAGGAAATAGAAGAAACGATTTTAGCGTGTTCGTCGACACAAAATTGCAAACGAACTTCTCCATGTCAACGGAAGGCCTGACACAAATCTGAGAACCTGAGAGGAGATCACAAAGTTTCACTGGACTGTTCTTCCTCAATCACCTTACAGCCCCAATCTCGCACATTCCGACTGCCATCTGTTGTGCCCAATGAAGGATGCACTTCACAGGAAACAGTATGTGGACGATGGTGACGTTATTGATGCAGCAAGATGTTGATTTAGACATTGACCAGTAAAGTAGCTTATGGCCGTCGCACTGAGCGGAGATAATGCTGAAAAATACGGTTTTGAAGGTAAAAGAGTGGGGAATAATATGGTGTACTGGAATCCGGAACAAAACCATAAACTGTGTTTGCATTACTTACTGTATGTCCCTTGTACTTTCGTTTCTGTGGAACATCAGCCGACCAGTTTAACGTTCTGAGTTGTATTAGTCAAATACACTACTGGCCATTAGAATTGCTACACCGCGAAGATGACATCCTACAGAACCGAAGTTTAACCGACAGGAAGAAGATGCTGTGATATCCAAATGATTAGCTTTTCAGAGCATTCACGCAAGGTTGACGCCGCTGGCGACACCTACAACGTGCTGGCATGAGGAAAGTTTCCAACCGATTTCTCATATACAAACAGCAGTTGACCGGCGTTGCCTGGTGAAACGTTGTTGTGATGCCTCGTGTAAGGAGGCGAAATGCGTACCATCACGTTTCAGACTTTGATAAAGGTCGGATTGTAGCCTATCGCGATTGCGGTTTATCGTATCGCGACATTGCTGATCCCGTTGGTCGAGATCCAATGACTGTTAGCAGAATATGGAACCGGTGGGTTCAGGAGGGTAATACGGAACGCCGTGCTGGATCCCAACGGCCTCGTATCACTAGCACTCTTGATGACAGGCATCTTATCCGCATGGCTGTAACGGGTCGTGCAGCCACGTCCCGATCCCTGAGTCAACAGATGGGGACGTTTGCAAGACAACAACCATCTGCACGACGTTTGCAGCAGCATAGACTATCAGCTCGGAGACCGTGGCTGCGGTTACCTTTGACGCTGCAGCACAGACAGGAGCGCCTGCGAAGGTGTGTTCAACGATGAACCTGGGTGCACGAATGGCAAAACGTCGTTCTTTCGGATGAAACCAGGTTCTGTTTACAGCTTTATGATGGTCGCATCCGTGTTTGGCGACATCGCGGTGAACCGACATTGGAAGCGTGTATTCGTCATCGCCATACTGACTTATCACCCGGCGTGATGGTATGGGGTGCCATTGGTTACACGTCTCGGTCACCTCTTGTTCGCATTGACGGCACTTTGCACAGTGGACGTTACATTTCAGATGTGTTACGACCCGTGGCTCTACGCTTCATTCTATCCCTACGAAACTCTACATTTCAGCAGGATAATGCACGACCACATGTTGCAGCCGGCAGGAGTGGCCGAGCGGTTAAAGGCGCTACAGTCTGGAACCGCACGACCGCTAGGGTCGCAGGTTAGAATCCTGCCTTGGGCATGGATGTGTGTGATGGCCTTAGGTTAGTTAGGTTTAAGTAGTTCTAAGTTCTAGGGGACTTATGATCACAGCAGTTGAGTCCCATAGTGGTCAGAGCCATTTGAACCACATGTTGCAGGTCCTGTATGGGCCTTTCTGGATACAGAAAATGGTCGACTGCAGTCCTGGCCAGCACATTCTCCAGATCTGTCACCAATTGAAAACGTCTGGTCAATGGTGGCCGAGCAACTGGCTCGTCGCAATACGCTAGTCACCACTCTTGATGAACTGTGTATCGTGTTGAAGCTGCATGGGCAGCTGTACCTGTACACGCCATCCAAGCTCTGTTTGACTCAATGCCCAGGCGTGTCAAGGCCGTTTTTACGGCCAGAGGTGGTTATTCCGGGTACTGATTTCTCAGGATCTATGCACCCAAATTGCGTGAAATCACATGTCAGTTGTAGTATAATATATTTGTCCAGTGAATACCCGTTTATCATCTGCATTTCTTCTTGGTGTAGCAACTTTAATGGCCAGTAGTGTATTTCACGAGCCAATCGCATATTGGCGAAGATATTCCGTGTGGTCCTTTTTCGGATACGTAGTAGACGATGTGGTGCTGTGTCGAATGCCTTTCAATGCACCTGCTGCTGTTACCTGCAGTATGTCATGTACGAGTAAAGAAAGCTGTATGCCCAAACATGTTGTTTTTCATTTATCCGTGCTGGTTCTTTTGAGAGATTCTTGGAGCGAGCGGAAGTGAGCGAACCTTCCCTGACAGCTACTACTGGTGGCGGGCGCGCCTCTCTTCCTAGTCCCGAGTCGCGGGCAATTATTGACTTGCACGGAGAGCCGGCTGTGTGCCGGATCGGGAGTGCGCGCCTAAGTGCCGTCGCGACTGAGCGCGGCGCTGCGCTGCCCTCGCGGTCAATATTAGCGCGCAGGGGGCAGGGGGCAGGGGGCGGCAGGGGGCAGGGCGCGGGCCCGCCGAGCTGTGTCGGCGGCGTGTCGCGCTACCGCCGGCCCGCCGCTCCGCAAAGCCGCGCAAACACCGCCGCTACCCCGCTGGCCGCGGCTTCTTTAATCAGCTTCGTCCTCTTGTTTGACGAGTTCCTCCTCGTTTTCTATTCCCAAAACGAGACTTGCGACTCGTGCTCGGAGAACCTGCTTGTTTATCTGCCCTCTCCAGATTGCACAGGAAAGGCTGTTGACTGCACAGGAACCAGGCAGCAGCTGTAAGAGACGAAGGACATGAAAGCGAAACAGTAGAGACGTGATTATAAACTACCCGCAATGCTATTCAATCCGTACATTTATCCAGCTGCAAAGTAAACCGAGGAGAAATATGGAAAGGGAATTATAGCTCATAGGAAAGAAATGAAAGCATCGAGGTTTTCCGACAACACTGCAATTCGGTCTGAGACGCCAAAGGGCGTATAAAAGCAACTGGACGGAATGGACAATGTCTTGAAAAGAGACTGTAAGGTAAATGTCAACAAAAGTGAATTATGGTACAGTAGTAGAATCAAATCGCCAACGGCCTTGCCGCAGTGGTAACACCGGTTCCCGTCAGATCACCGGTTAAGCGCTGTCGGGCTGGTTTAGCACTTGGATGGGTGACCATCCGGTTTGCCGAGCGCTTTTGGCAAGCGGGTTGCACTCAGTCCTTGTGAGGCAAACTGAGGAGCTACTTGATTGAGAAGTAGCGGCTCCGGTCTTGGAAACTGACATATGGCCGGGAGAGCGGCGTGCTGACCACATGCCCCTCCATATCCGCATCCAGTGACGCCTGTGGGCTGAGGATGACACGGCGCCCTGTCGGTACCTTTGGGCCTTCATGGCCTGTTCTAGAGCAGTCTAGTTTTTTTAGTCGAATCAAATCAGGCAATGCTCAGAGAATTAGACTAGGAAATGAGACATTAAAAGTACGAGAGCTGTTCGGAAAGTTCGGTCCGATCGGTCACGAAATGAAAACCACACTGAAAGTCAAAAATGTTTTATTCGCAACAGTTAGCCACACCTTCCAGCTACCTCTCTAAATAGTCGCCGCTCCGACTTTGAATTTCCAGCACCCTCGTCACAGAAAGCAGCCGCCTGTGTTCTCCGCCAATTCTCTACACTGGTCTTCCTTTGGTTGTTTGTGCCAAAACGTTGTCTTTGTAGCCAGCGGTTGATGTGAGCAGAGATGAACAACGGAGGGTGCCAATTAAGGGCTGCATTGTGCATGACCAAAAACTTCCCATCGAAAACGCAGCAGGAGCTTCTTCATTGCCCCTGCAGAATGAGGCTGAAAATTGTCCTGACGAAAGAAACGCATGACATTTATGTTATGTGGGCTGCATAGCTTCAGGCGAAACCTGTCACAAGGCCTTCATACCTGGCGGGAGTCACTATTTTCTAGGCATCTTTACGTGCTCACTATACGGTCAGAACTGAAAGAGCGACATTACGCGATCGACAGCTGTACTAGAGACACTGCCCAACACATCTGTGACAAAGCTTCGTCGGATATTCACAGTGGTTTCCATTTCGCACCTAATCGGAGCCGACCGAGGTGGCCGAGCGGTTCTAGGCGCTTCAGCCTGGAACCACCCGACCGCTACGGTCGCAGGTTCGAATCCTGCCTCGGGCATGGATGTGTGTGATGTTCTTAGGTTAGTTAGGTTTAAGTAGTTCTAAGTTCTAGCGGACTGATGACCTCACATGTTAAGTCCCATAGTGCTCAGAGCCATTTGAAACTAATCGGACCTTACTTTCCGAATACGCCTCGTACTAAGGCAGTTTTGATATTTCAGCAACAAAAACACTGACGATGGCAGAAGATGGCACACTGGCAATAACAAGAAAAGCGTGCTTGGAAAATAGAACCTTGTTCTGTAGATTACAAAAAGAGGTGCGAAAAAGTCCATTTCTCAAGCTTTTTGCTGGAGGCTAGCCTTGAACAGAAGTGAAACGTGGACGTATACAGTTCGGACAAGAACAGAATAGAAGATCTCGAAATGTGATGCTACAGAATAAAGTTGAAGATAGACCGAATAATCAATGAGAAGGTACTGAGTAGAATAGTGGAGGAAAAAGAAATGTCATTACTTGACTAAAAGAAGGGATATATTGACAGGACATACCATGAGGCATCAAGCAATCGACGATTTGGCAATTAAACAAAGTGTGGAGGTTAATAGATGTCGAGGGACACAAAGGTTTCGATACAGTAAGCTGGTTGCAGCAGTTATGCAGTGGCGAAGAGGCTAGCACAGGACAAACCAGCGTAGAGGGCTGCATCAAACCATTCGTCGAACTGTGGACCACCACTAACCAACTGTGAACTCATGGCAGAGAGTACTTTTTAACGAAATCGTTCTGATACCTCCGATAGTGGAACACATGTACCGCTACTATCGTTGCTAAGATTGCAGGGTACGTGGACTCTGAACCGTATATCTTAAGAGCTATAAACATTTTTTCATCTTCCATGCTGTGAAACACATCTCTTCTACAGATCAAATGTCCATAGTCCTTAGGTATGTATTTTAGAGCCCTTATTTACTGGACATTTCTTTCTAGATATGTTGATCCGTAGTGCCACCTCTGAAAGTTTCCTGCCCTACAGTCATAGAATAACAGTATATATTCATATATTCCACTGTCAGAGATCTCAGAACGATTTTCGCTCATAGCTTTCGTGTTGGTCTTTTCCGGATTAGAGTCCCTTACCTCATATTGGTACAACGCGGAATCACTCTGCGGAAGGAGACAGGGAGTACTGTGCTATCAGCAGACAAGCAGTGACATCAGAATGGTTCGGTCAGGAGAAGTCAGTGAATAACGAACGCAAAGGTGACATTGCAGTCCTTCTAAAACTTCGAGCTAGTGTGTGGTTATGAAACGGAAACGTGAAGGAACAACAGCTAAACCGAGACCAGGCTGACCTCACGTAGTGACGGACAGGAACCGTGGAGCTTAACGGAGGGTGGTTGTAAGCGATCGCATGAAATCTGCGGAACGAATAACTCGAGAGTTCTGAAGTGCTATGAGCAGTCCAACTATTGCAGTGACTATGCTTAGTGAGTTAGAAAGAAATGGGCGCAATGGTTGAGTAAGTGCTCAAAAGTCACGCATTGCTATAGTCAGTGCTAAGCAATGCTTGAAATGGTGTATACGTCGACGCCACTGGACAGCCGGTGACCAGATACGAATGATTTGGAGTGCTGAAGCACGCTATACCCTGTGGTTCAAATGGCTCTGAGCACTATGGGACTTAACTTCTGAGGTCATCAGTCCCCTAGAACTTAGAACTACTTAAACCTAACTAACCTAAGGACATCACATACAACCATGCCCGAGGCAGCCACCCCGACCGGCATATCCCATGGAAATCCGATGGGACGGTTGGGTTTGACGAGGAGAATGTTACTTGCCCTCACTTGCAGTACCGAGAACGAAGTTCACAGAAGGTGATGTTATGATAAGGGGTTGTTCTTAATGGTTGGGTATGGTCTCTTCATTGAGCTTAAGCAATCACTAAAAGGGGAAGGGTCGTAAAGTAGAGCAACAGTTCGAAGACGATGATGGTACCTGCTTAACAGTGCACCCTGTCATAAAGCACCATCTGTGAGGCAATGGTTTATGGGCAATAACGTTCCGGAAATGGACTGGTCGCCCGGACCCCGGTCTGGACGCAATGAAACACCTTTGGGATGAGGTGGAACGACGACTTCGCTCCAGGTCCTACCGCCCAACTCAACTACCGTCTCTGGTTTCGGTTTCTGAAAGAATGGGCGGCGATTACTTTGCAGATATTCAACTGCCTCATTAAATGTGTCCCTAGTAGAGTTCAAGGTATCTTAGAAGGGAACGGTGGATATAGGCCACATTGATGTCCCCAAACAGGTGTCCGGAAGGTGTTGATCAGATGATGTATGTTTTGGGGAAATATAAATGTTGGTAATTACAATTAACAATAGGGAGTCCATGTATGGAGGAAAAGTCGTTAAAAGAGCGAGTTTTTATAGGATTTCGTAGCTCAGTTCAGAACCCATCTATTACGTAAAAAGAATGAAGTGTTGAAAAGGCATGTTGCAATGACGCGAACGTACCATGTTCACTGAAGTTAAAATCTTCTGGGTTATTCTAGGTACGCAGTCCAGAACCGCGCGACTGCTACGGTCGCAGGTTCGAATCCTGCCTCGGGCATGGATGTGTGTGATGTCCTTAGGTTAGTTAGGTTTAAGTAGTTCTAAGTTCTAGGGGACTTATGACCACAGCAGTTGAGTCCCATAGTGCTCAGAGCCATTTCTTTCTTCTGGGTTATTAGGCCGCATCATGTTTCCTCTAAAATGTTCGACGGTTCAACCCCTCTGCTGGGCTCTTCCTCAGGATCTTTTGGTGTTCACTACTGCTAGAACACTGTCAGAGACGAGTATCGCGTCCACTTATAAAGGAGGAACGACCGCCAGGAATTTTCTGGCGTTCGTTCCCCCTTTATAAGTGGATGCGATACTCGTCTCTGACAGTGTTCTAGCAGTAATGAACACCAAAAGATCCTGAGGAAGATCCCAGCAGAGGGGTCGAAACGTCGAACATTTTAGAAGAAACATGACGCGGCCTAATAACCCAGAAGATTTTAACTTCAGTAAGAACGGCCACGAAAGTCTGCAGACTTACGTACAAAGTTCAGTTTGCGTTCTGTTTTCCACTAACGTCTTAATAACAAGTGTACACGTGGATTAAAGGTTGTACCGTCTTTACGTGTTCGGACGTGTGGATGTAACATTGGAACATCTGGTGGTTGGGAGTGAGCACGTTATGGCGACGGCTTTGTGAGTGCAGCAGATACCGCGCAGAAACAGTGAGGTGAGTTGTGGGGGTGTGGCGCGCCCCGTGAGGCGGGCGGACGGGCCGTTGTTATTCAGGCGGCACCCCGCAGGTTATTGGCTACACCCTCGTCACGTCCGACCTCCATCCGCAGCGGCTGTCAGCGGCGACATCTCGCGCACTCAGCACGCCGCCCGCAAGCCGCAGCATCGCGCCGCCCCATCCTCCTCCTCCCGCGCATGCGCCTTGCCTCACACGCTCTGTCACTCCTCGCAGCTACGGACAACGTCTGCACGTCGCAATATCATGTGTATTTGTGATGCAGCTTCGCGCAAGAACTGACAGCGTGCCAAATACGATATGCTTGCTGAATAGACTTACTACTTCAGTAGTGGAAGTTCTGAGGATGGTTTGTTAAATGAAACGAAAAGTTAATGGCTAAAATGTTTGTACCCGTTGTGCAGAGAGGAGACCCCCAAGAGGGATCATTGCCGATAAAATTTTATTAAATAATTTTTCCATTCATAATGTACGGCTGTAACCGGCTTGGGCATACTGTGGTGGAAGGTGCTGGCCGGAAGACCGTGGTCTGCACATTCCTGCCACGTGCTCCTCGGTCAGACTCTAGTCCCACGGGTTGGTTGCGCTGACGAGGGTACGCTTCTAGCAAGGCGCGTTGGCGGAATCAATCCTCCAATCAGAGACTAGTCGTGTGATGACGTGGGGACGCGGCTGGGAGCGGCGAGGGCGGCTCGGAAACAGTTCCGCGCTCTCTTAGCTTCAGACCTCGGCCCCGAGTAGTCGCTCCTCTAGCCTCTGCCTCTCTCCTCAAACCTCCTGATGAGCAGACGGCAACCGCTCTTGGGGCTGCTCAGCCCTACGTAGGCACACATGTACCATCGTTACAGGAATAAATTGGGTCCATTCCAACTTCTTTACTTTTCATTTTAGCGCCTAGAACCGCTCGGCCACCCCGGCCGGCATACTACTTCAAATGGTTCAAATGGCTCTGAGCACTATGGGACTTAACATCCGAGGTCATCAGTCCCCTAGAACTTAGAACTACTTAAACCTAACTACCCTAAGGACATAACACACGACCATGCTCGAGGCAGGATTCGAACCTGTGACCGTAGCGGTCGCACGGTTACAGACTGTAGCGCCTTGAACCGCTCGGCCACCCCGGCCGACATATTACTTTCGCTTATTTATGTTGCTGGTCAGGTAGAGACACCACATCACAAAATTTTCAGTTTCAGTTCAAGCTATGCTGTCAATAGCAAATTTAGTGAGATAAATTTGTAATATGAAAGTATTTTCAATTTCTTAATTGCGCACAGGCAATGAATATGGTAATTGTCAGTATACGTGATGTAAGACGCTCTCCATCCATTTTTGTCTATTCTCCCTTCGTAATCCTTCCCTTGTATTCTCCTCTGAGAGAGTACGTCGAAGGTATAGTATTCGACAGCAGATCAGTTCCGCCTCCCAACCATCAGTATGTCGCGCAATTCTTCTTAATTTAAGCTACAACTATTTCCCGTAATCTTTGAAGGATACATTTGTAGCAAGGTTTAAGACGTTGCCCACATATCGACTAATGCTCAAAATGGTTCAAATGGCTCTGAGCACTATGGGACTTAACTTCTAAGGTCATCAGTCGCCTAGAACTTAGAACTACCTAAACCTAACTAACCTAAGGACATCACACTCATCCATGCCCGAGGCAGGATTCGAACCTGTGACCGTAGCGGTCGCGTGGTTCCAGACTGTAGCGCCTAGAACCGCTCGGCCACCCCGGCCGGCGACTAATGATGTTATGTGATCTACATATATACTTCACAACCTATATTTGAAGTGTATAGCGGCGGGAACTTTATATCGATATTAGCGATTTCTATCCTATTGCATTTACATATCGTAAGAGAAAAATATAAAAACATTTTATATCCCTTTTTAAGCACCCTACTCTCTCTCCGTTACCTTATTCTCATGCTCCCTACGCGAGATGTTGGACAGTGGCAGTTTACTAGTCGTACAATTTTTCTCGAATACAAGCCCTCTAAATTTACACAAAAGCGTTTCACAAGAATAACATCTCCTCCTTACACACTGTATCACACACCAGCAAGAAAAGTGAGACAGTTCGAAAAATGGCATCTTTAGTTTATGTTACTAAAAAATACTTGTGAAGTGCCCCAACGTGCATGAAAAATATGACGTTTACTGCCAACAACATTTACATGAAATTTAAAGAGCTTACACTATTTCAGTGTAAGTTTTATAGAATAATTTTTGAAGTCGAGTTTTCTGAAGTATTTTTCAGTTGTGTCACTATCCTTGTTCTGGTGCGATGTGGGCCATGGGCCTGCATACACACGACGTACTTTGGATTTAAAATCAACAGAATTCAAATCTACACACATTACTGATTAATGAATTTCGGCAAATCACATGTAAGTAGCTGCAAACGACATTTCTGAAACGATACAAATCACTTGTAGAGATTACTTATAAAGAGTTAAGAACAGAATAGCTGCTCAAAATCCATTATAGGCATAATATTAAGAAAAAAATGTTAAGGTCTGTTTCACCATTATATATAATTAATGCAGTCAAGACGTTCAGCACGATGAATAACATTATTTTCAAAAATATTTGTAGTTTCGCATAAAAGAGTCTAAAGAAAATAATGCACTGCCCAAAGCAGTTTTTGTAAACGCTGTTGGGAGCCTGGTATTGCAGGCGCTCGAGAGTGTTAGCATGGGAGATGCTGCAGGTGCGGACGAACATGAGTGAGTGCACGTACAGCGGATATCTACGATTCGGTACGTAGCCATGGTTACGAAACACGGCGACGCACAATGGCCAGCGAGGCGTCGGAGCTGGTCTCCCCGGAGCCGAATACAAATGCGTTTCGGACACCTGCACAGGTGTTTCCCAAGCGGCCGGGCTGCCCAGCGTGCCCTCTGCCTCACATCGCCGGCCTCTGATACTGCGGCGTCTAGACTTGGGCTCTGTCAGGGAAACACTACCGTACAGTAACAGCTAGAACAAAGCGCTTGTTAATTCATCGTCTTCCCAAATTATTGGTTATGTACTATATGTCAATCATACTACCGGTTGTTTCCGTAAAAATGTGCAAAAATTTAACAGGACATAGAGGATGCTCCACTGAACAATTTGAGATAGGGAGCCTGGGTTGGGATAAGCCAGCTGAAGGAGATAGTAGGAATAAAATCACATTACTGTGCACTTTTTTATTGCCGTTAGTTAAGTGAAAATACCGTTGCTGACACAATAAACTATCATTTGTACTGTATCTTACAAAATATGCTGAAACTGACGGCCATTAACCTCAGTGCAAGCATGACATTGGCGAACAAGATTCTGACGCACCCTGACAAGTAACCCTGGTGTGTTTCGAATCACAAAGGCAGCTACAATTCTGGCAACTATTTCCGTCTCCGTATCTGCTGGAGTCTTAACACAAGTGATTTTATACATCCCCATAGGAAATAAGGGGATACAGAAACTTTCTGGCAGATTAAAACTTTGTACCGGACCGAGATCCGAACTCGGGACCTTTGCCTTTCGCAGGCAAATGCTCTACCATCTGAGCTACCCAAGCACGACTCACGCCCCGTCCTCAGAGCTTCACTTCTGTCAGTACCTCGTCTTCTGCCTTCCAAACTTCACAGAAGCTCTTCTGCGAAACTTGCAGAACTAGCACTCTCGAAAGAAAGGATATTGCGGAGACATGGCTTAGCCACAGTCTGGGGGATGTTTCTAGAATGAGATTTTCACTCTGCAGCAGAGTGTGCGCTGATATGACACTTCCTGCCAGATTAAAACTGTGTACCGGACAGAGACTCGAACAGGCAAAGGTCCCGAGATCGAGTCTCTGTCCGGCACACAGTTTTAACCTGCCAGGAAGTTTCATATCAGCGCACACTCCGCTGCAGAGCGAAAATCTCATTCTGCAAGGGGATACAGGTCAGCAGGTCAGGTGACCTCGCAGACAATAGATTAGGACCTTCCCTTCCAGTCCAGGAAATACTGTAGCGGTAGTGCACCATCATATTGCACCGTATGTCTCTGAACAGTACTGAGTAATGAATCGGTCTGTTTTTGATTCATAGCACTTCCTGTCATGGGACCATGTAAGTACGATACAACAGAGCCACCTTACGGACTAATAAAGTAAACGAAACCTTCATCATGACTTCCTGGTAATCAGGCTCGTCTTCCATATTTCCTTGCAGGAAATAAAGAATGCACATGTAAATAAAAAGCACAGTACGTGTAAACTTGTACGCCTGTCAGTTGTAAATAAGCTGGAAAACAGTAGTGTTAGACAAAAGCGGTAGACAAGTTTACTTCCATATCTCCTTCAGCTCGTTCCTCCGACCCCAGTTTCCCTACCACAAACTGTTTAATGGAGCACACTCTTACGGAAACACCCTGTATAAAAACTAGCACTGACTTATCAGAGCCGCAGTTTTGGTGCATACGTGATTGAGAACCTTGTTTGTCTCTAGCTCAGTAAAAGGATTAATTAGATCATGTCGAGTCACCAATGGGGATTTATCATTATTCTCTTTCAGTTGGGAGCATATGACAAAAGTAAACTGTTTGCAATTCGGCTTGTTCCTGGTTAACTCAATTCATGACGAGACTGTGTCCGGTTCAATACTGCTTGCAGAAATGTTATATTCAGACTGTTGACTCAGAAATAATACGACTGACCCGTGTTTTGACTTGATCAGCACTAACCTGATCCATTTTTTGGTGTCCTGACACATTTGAATTGGATGACGTATGTCTCTCTATTCCTCCTACGCTTTCGTGCCAACTTATCGTACTCCTCAAAAGAAAACCAACGAGAATGTTGGTACTGCGTAGCATATAATTTTAGATTCTAACAAATGTATTACGAACAACGTAGTGTGAATATTCGGTAATTACACTCTTGGCAGAAAAAAATTCATCATGAATGCCAAGGGAATATCGGCTGACGAGAAATAGGTGTAGTGAGTGTACCTCATGACGGTTAGAAAACAGTCTGTATGAGCTGTTCAGCTATTAATCATAAACCAAAACACTTTGCCGGCGGAGAAACGCAGCTACTTCTAAATTTTTCGGAGCATTACGCAAAAAAGACATTGTCTTCTCAGGCGACAGAAAGAAAAGAAAAAGCGTTAAATGCCGTCTTTAAGAGACCTCCTATTTACATCGAAATATCATTATTTCTCCTTGTTTTCCTTGAGCTGTTAAAATTCCTTTTACCAAATATAGTAACGAAGTGAGTCGTTAAATCCATAGTGTTTAAAAATCTAGAGGGAGGTTTCTAAAGCAACATCTTCCTGTAGTGATGTTTATCAGTTGACTGTATTTCTTCTTCTGTCACTTCCTTCGTTACGTTTCCTTCTCGTGGCCTTGTTGTGTTAAGATGTATGTATCGTTGTGAAAGTACTGGTGCGAAAAACTATGTGTTTTGTACAAGTAATGACTTTCTTTTTACTATTTAATAACATTAATCTCTCTCGTATGTTATTAACAGATTACCAGTGGGTGTGAATTGTTGCATAAACCGCAATAACCGGCTTGGGCGAAGTTTGTATAATAGCGAATGCAACCATCTCTCAGAGGTAACCATGAACTGTAGTAATTTTTTAGAACACGATCTTCATTTGATTAAAATGTCCTATTCCACAGCGCGAATTAAATTATCGCACTTGAAATGTTTCAAACTTCCACCGTCGCAAAAATATGAAACCATGACATTTACTCCGAGAGAATATTTTGTCCCCGCAGCATTTTTAAGCACGTAGACCTTTCGTCGGTTTAACTCTCCCTGTTATTATGAAGTTGAATTAAGTGGTAACATATTTAATACCACTCCTTTGAATTGGTTCGATGTTACCTTTAATTCAATGTAGTAGTGATCCCAAAATATCGAGTAGCACTCAAGAATAGATTTTACATGTGTTATGTACGCAATCTCCTTTATAGCTAAGCGTTAAAGGACAATGTGGCTGAAAAGGAGTCACATTCTTCTGCTAGCTCCCATCCTCTTGGAATACTTAAATGACAACAAAACAAAGCACACACACACACACACACACACACATAGTTAATGGGATTCATTGTGTCCCCTGACCTAACGGATCTTGTCACGCGTATTGGAAGCGACTGTTCAAATAAGAAAACTCGAGCAGAGTCGTTTAATATACTGCGAGTAAGCTGCGTGCTTTACCGTCTCATCAGGCCAACAGCAATATTGTCCTCCAACAGGCCATTCGCCTGTCCGCCCTGCAGCGCTGCACGCGTGACAAAGGGACGACTCGTAGGCCGAGGCCGCGGAGTGCAACGGGCTTCGAACCCGGGACCGGGGTAGCAGGGCCCAGCAGCGGCGCGGGCGACAGCTGCGGCCAATTACCGCTCGTCGCGGGCCGGCCGGGACCGGAATTTAATTGGCGGCCGACAGCTGCGCGAGGACCACCGATCGGTATCGGCATCCGCCGAGCCACCGCCGCCGGCTGCCGCCTGCGCGCTCTGTCGCCTGTCGACACCCCGATGAACCCCAGCGCTCTGTCACGCCGCTGTCTCAGGCTGTCAGGCGGGCCACCTTACAACGACGCAGTTAGTTTGCGCGCTCGTCTCTACACCACTCTGGCCAAAAACCCCAGTACCGTGAAGGACTCATAGGGAGAGAACGTAGCAGGGGGTCATCGAAGACAGTATTGATTAAGGGATGTGCTTCCGGGTGTTTTGCCGTCTCGTCGTTTCCATTTTATGCGTTCTACGAGGGGCGTTCAGTAAATAAGGCAACACTTTTTACTTGAGAGGAGGTTGTATTATTCAGGTGTCCAATACATTATGTTATTCCCCACTCTTTCGGATACCAAATCCTATTTTTCAACATAATCTCCGTTCAGTGCGACAGCTACCTTACTGAGAGGGCCTGCATCTCCGTATGGCGCCACCCTCTACTGTTCGGCGTCAAAGCCAATGTCTTGCTGAGTCAGTACACTCCCCATCATCCACGTGCAGCGTTCCACGGAGTACATTCTTCATTGGCTCAGAGAGAAGTCGGAAGATGCGAGATACGAGCCGTAGGGTGAATGAGGTAGAACAGTCCAAAAAGTTATGTGAGTGTCTCTCCGGTGCGAAAACTCGTGGGACGCCCTGCGTTGTCATGGAGAAAGAGTAGTTCGTTTGGATTTTTACGGCGACGAACACGCTGCAGCCGTTTCTTCAATTTGTTAAGGGTAGCACAACAGTCTTCACAGTTGGTCGTTGCACCATGAAGCAGGACATGGAACATAACACCCCGTTCAGAGACCCAGGTGATTGTCGCCCTGAGTTTAGGTGCGGCTTTGAACTGTTTCTTCAGTGGAGAGGTGGTGTGTCACCACTTCGTGGACTGCCGTTTTGTTTCCGGTTCGAAGAGATGAATCCATGTTTCATCGCCTGTAATGATGATCGACAAAATACTTTCCGTGATTAGCCTCTGCAAAGATGGTGCTTTGTTGCTTTTTACGTTCTTCTGTTAGGCGGCTAGGAACCCCGCAGGCACACACCTTTGAGTACCCCAACTGGTGAACGAGTGTGTCAGTATTACCAACAGAGAGGTCCAGTTGTGCAGCGAGGTGTCCAATTATGATCCCCCGATCACCTCGAATCAGAGTGTCCGAACGTTCCAACATAGCAGAAGTCACGGCTGTATGCGGCCAGCCGGCACACGGGTGAAAATGGTTCAAATGCCTCTGAGCACTATGGGACTTAACATCTGTGGTCATCAGTCCCTTAGAACTTAGAACTACTTAAACCTAACGAACCTAAGGACATCACACACATCCATGCCAGAGGCAGGATTCGAACCTGCGACCGTAGCAGTCGCGCGGTTCCGGACTGAGCGCCTAGAACCGCATGACCACCGCGGCCGGCGGCACACGGGTGACCGGACAGGTTTAGGGACCTTGCTGCGACACATTATGCTATGTAAGTCGGGTTTCAAAATGAAAGTAATCTCACCGGTTTCACCCTCTTTGTGGTACTATTTCCCTTTACAGTATTCAGACCTTCCGATTCATTCTTCATCTTGTTTCTGCTGCGCACATGTGTGGCCTATTCCCTTCCTGACACAACATCGTCGCCTCACTAATCGTAGCAAAGTAAAGTACGCTATCTGCCTGCTAGTCGTGTGAAGTCTGCTCGCTGTTTTTGTTACAGCGTATGCTTGTATTGCGTTCTTGAGTCGGTCTTGTGAACTCGGTCACCAAAACAGTGTGAGATATCAGGGCGAAGCCACGCTAAAATTGAGCGGCATGCCAGCTCAGCTGCCTAGAAATCCGGTGCAAAATATCGATCTATGCCCAACTGACCTACATGTCTCGTAACCTAACGCTCCTCGCTTCTAGCTGTACGAACAGACTCAATAAAGCATGACTATAACGCGTTTATAATTAAAAAATTTGGTAGTTTTCATGGTTCGACCTACAGGGTGGTCAGAAACAGTCTGAAGAGCTTATATTTACGATGCAGGGAAGGCTGTGCTGGAAAAGGATTGTTAAGGAAACCTTTAGACAAGTGGCGCCTTTTCGGAGCTGGTTAGCCATGAAGTTAGCCAATCGGGCCATTGCGAGCGCAAATTCTAGCTGTCCGCCAAAGACGGTGTCGCGAAACGTGTTCTTCGTTTGGTTTACTAAAACCGAACAAGAGAGCGATACAAAAATCGGACATGGGACAGCAGTAAGGATCAAACCCGAGCCAAAGGCTGAGCAGTCTCGTGCTCTGTCACCTTCGCTACGAGCAAAACCGCCAGTAATTGCGTCCAGCGTGCCGCTTGAATTTGCGTACACAACGGCCTGATTCGCTAACTTCATGGTTAATCAACTCGGAAACGGTGCAATGTATCAAACATTTTTCTTCACCAAACTCCCCTGCAACACCCTTACAAGCTTTTCAATCTATTTCGACCGTCTTGTATATCCAGCTCTCTACAGCTACGTTCTGAAAACCTTTGTGGAATGCGTTTAGGGAATAGTCCCTATTGTACCCACTGTATGATAAGTCATGGTTCGTTACCGTTCCATTCGCGTGTGGGACGCGTGAAGAAGGACGCTAAAATGCCTCTTTACGCGCTGTAATTAATCTAGTCTTATGTTCGCGGTACCTACAAAAGTGATACAGGGGGTGTTGTAGAATATTCCTATACGAGGTGTGGCTAGAAAAAAACCGGACTAGTACTGGTGAAACAATAAAAGGAATGCAATAAGGCTGAAAGTCGCGTGGCCTGTCACGTGACTCTCGCTCCGCCTACTGCTCGAGTTTCATCTGCCTCCTGCACTCAGTCTGCCCGTGGCATCTGTTTTAAGTAGTTGACGTTTTGTCTGTGCGTCGGAAAATGTTGAGTGTACAGAAAGAACAGCGTGTTAACATCAAATTTTGTTTCAAACTAGGAAAATCTGCAAGTGAAACGTTTGTAATGTTACAACATGTGTACGGCGATGATTGTTTATCGCGAACACATGTGTTTGAGTGGTTTAAACGATTTAAAGATGGCCGCGAAGACACCAGTGATGACACTCGCACTGGCAGACCATTGTCAGCAAAAACTGATGCAAACATTGAAAAAATCGGTAAACTTGTTCGACAAGATCGCCGTTTAACAATCAGAGCAGTGTCTGAGTTAACAGGAGTTGACAAGGAAAGTGTTAGGCAGATTCTTCATGAAAGTTTCAACATGAACAAAGTGTGTTCAAAAATGGTTCCAAAGTGTCTCACAATTGAACAGAAGGAACGCCGAAGAATGATTTGTTGTGACATCCCGGAAAACATTGAAAGTGATCCCACCTTCTTACAAAATGTTATTACTTGCGATGAATCGTGGTTTTTTACTTACGATCCCGAAACTAAACGCCAATCGATGCATTGGAAAACTCCTGGTTCTCCACGACAAAAAAAAGCACGAATGTCAAAATCGAAATTCAAGGCAATGATGATTGTTTTTTTTTTGACATCAAAGGGATTGTGCACATTGATTGGGTACCAGAGGGACAAACAGTGAATCAGCATTACTACATTAGCGTCCTGGCTACCCTACGTGAGCGAGTACGGAGAAAACGGAACGATTTGTGGAGAAAAAAGTCATGGATCCTTCACCAAGACAATGCCCCAGCTCACAGTGCGTTGTCAGTGAAGACGTTTTTAGCAAAACACAACATTCCCATCTTAGATCATCCACCCTACTCACCTGATGTGGCCCCCTGTGACTTTTTTCTTTTCCCTAAAGTCAAGTCAGCTTTGAAAGGAACTAGATTTGAGACTGTTGAAGCAGTAAAAGAAAAAGCGACGGAAGTAATGTATGGACTTACCGAAAATGATCTGCAGCATTGCTATGAACAGTGGAAAATTCGCATGGAGCGGTGTAGAGACCGAGGAGGAGAGTACATTGAAGGAGATAACATGAAATTGTAAATAATTGTAAATAAATGTTTTTTCCAGCATCAGTCCGGTTTTTTTCTAGCCGCACCTCGTATTGTACACTTAATACTGGTGCTCGAAGCTTTGTAAGGAGATTTCCGCAAGGTTGTTGGCTCCTGTCTTCCTGCGCTTGACAGAGCGTCTACGTCTACGTCTACGTGATTACTCTGCTATTCACAATAATGTGCCTGGCAGAGGGTTCAATGAGCCACCTTCAAGCTATCTCTAGCGTTCCACTCTCGAACGGCACGCGGGAAAAACGAGCACTTACGTTTTTCTGTGCGAGCCTTGATTTCTATTATTTTATGGTGATGATCATTTCTCCCTATGTAGGTGGGTGCCAACAGAATGTTTTCGCAATCGGAGGAGAAAACTGGTGATTGAAGTTTCACGAGAAGATCCCGTCGCAACGAAAAATGCCTTTATTTTAATGAGTGCCACTCCAATTCACGTATCACGTCTGTGACACTATCTCCCCTATTTCGCGATAATAGAAAACGAGCTGCCCTTCTTTGTACACTTTCAATGTCATCCATGAGTTCCACCTGATGCGGACCCCACACCGCACAGCAATACTCCAGAACAGGGCGCACAAGCGTGGTGTAAGCAGTCTCTTTTAGTAGACCTGTTGCACCTTCTAAGTGTTCTGCCAATGAATCGCAGTCTTTGGTTTGCTCTACCCACAATATTATCTATGTGATGGTTCCAATTTAGGTTATTTGTAATTGTAATCCCCAAGTATTTAGTTGAATTTACAGTCTTCAGATTTGTGTGACTTATCACGTATTCGTAATGCAAACATTTGCTTACGCATCGGACGTTTCAAGCTGTCGTTGTAGTTCCAGAGTTTTATCACATTGGACTTGGTAAGCGATACGGGTCAGTTTCTTCAAATGCTGTATCTAAGTGTGGCAGAAAGCAACGGAGTCTCACTTCACAGATGTTCAAAACACAACACTACCGATTTGTAATACGGTATAGAAAATTTCGACAAACTAAAAAAATAATGTATAGTTTATCGTTCGAAAGTTAGCGGCTCAGTTGAGACCTTCTTCTCTCCAAGCCCATACTCCCTCTTTTCTGACGCGAGGTGGAAAGCAATTTCAGCAGTGTCTCTATGCTACGAGATTTGTACCTCCGCTCCCGTTTGCTTGATACTATGCGTCAGAGCACGTATAAAATAAGAAATGGCGAAGTAGAAATTTAGTCGAGAGGATGTTTAAGTAAAAAGGAAGGTGAAAAAATTCGGCTGCCTAGCGGCTGGGTTGACTTGGAGGTGGGGGAGGGGAGGGGGAGTTTGAGGAGAGTAATAAACAGCAAGGCGGCCGCTAATGGACTCGGGGCTACAAGTATCTTGCGCCGCGGTGACATAAAATACTCGTAAAGCGAGCGCCGCCTAAGGAGAGGGTCCCACCACGCCACACCGGCCAGCGCCGCGCCGAGAATTTGTGAAGCTGCGTTCGCCGCTCCGGCTGCAGCCGCTACAAGCCGCGCTCAGATACGCAATCTGGCGGCGATCGGCGTGGCTCGCGCCGCACAGCGCAGCGCCGTCCTGCGCGGGGTTTCGACAGCCGCCGTCCATCAGGTCAGCTCGGCCTCTGAGTTACGGGATGGTTTCTTATCGAAGCGCATCTGCCTCCTCCCCTCCCCAATACCCCAAGCATCTCGCACCATCTCTCATCCCAGTTTCCAGTCGTCTAGTCTCGTACAGCGAATTAGAGTGCCTGTGTTGCGTCACTGGTATTCAGAGGTTGGACATAATCGGTGAAAGCAAAAAATGGAAAAGAAAATGCGGCTAATAATTGTAAATGGTCGCCACGATTTATCCAAAACGTACAGTTGCCATACCTGTATGAAGAAATAATTGTCCCTCGAGATTCGAGGATAACGGAAACAAGTCAATCACAGGCACATTTCCTAAGCGGTAATAGTGTCTTGGTTAACTTTAGTGGGTGATGCTTCAAAGATACTGTGCTAACATCGTTTGCGAGGGTAAATCATTGAAAACTTTTTTCGGTATATCTGCTGTAGATGACGAATTGCCACTGTATTGGAAACACTTCTTCACAGAAATAAGTGTGAAACCAAGTGCAGCTAATTACTGTGTACATTTATGTCTACACCCGATAACTTGCGTTACGGGAATGGATTAGCTATGGATACCACGATGCAGGGGACTCCCCACCACCATACCGTCTAGCTACATTTGGTCTACAATATAATATTCCAGTAATACCACCATCTGATGATGAGCCTGCAGTGACTCAAAATAAATCGTATCTAAAATCTAAAAAAGTGACTCGTTGCATATTTATATCCAGATAAATCGCCAGGTTAAACCACGTCGTATACAAACCGTCGTGTCAGTAGTGCTAAATATGCCTTTTTATGCCATTTTAAAATTCAGGAAGGCATGATCTGTTCGTCGTAGGTTACAGCCAAGTTGCCAACAGGAGCACTGCAAAATTTTATCTAACCTTCTCTCTACAAATAAGTTTTAGCAAACGCCTGCTGAGCTTGCACTTTCTCTAGGTCTGGCAGTTTCTCGACTATCGGTGTACCGAGAGTTCAGAGTAGCTCGTCTCTATGCAATACACTGAAAGAGATGCTGTAGCGGCAAGCACGGTGGTTTTAACGCCTTCCTACTATTTGGATTTGGGTTTTCCGGGTTTTCTATAAACCGATAGAAATGCCCGGATGGTTGCTATGATATGGACAGGGTCGAATTCCTTTCTCATCCTTCACCTGTCCGAACTGGGGTTGGAACAGTTGTCCGGAGTGGCAATTCTGCAAAGGCTGGGACGCTTGCTGTTGATAAGCGGATTTTAGCAAGTGGCTTATAGTCATACACAGACACAAAACCTGGTTGTGGTGACGAATTGACCTGTAACTTATTCCAAGGTCTAGGTTAGGTTGGAATATAACGCTTTAGTTGCAAGTTGGCGAAGCCAACGAAAGTGACATCGAAAACTGAAACATCTTCGCCTCTCAGGATTTCTACTCCCTCTCTAACGACATTATGGTCAACGGAGCGATAAACTTTTTCTAAGTTATGCATTTTTAAGTTATGCATTAGACTATTTGCACTTGAAGACTGACCCACAGGGTCGAGTAATTTAATAAAACACAAAAAAATTGGTGGCTCAAGGCGTTTTCATTCAAACATCCTGTGCATTGAATACAGTCATGTTCACGGCTGTGACATATAGATAAAATTAAACTGAAGAAGGAAGTGCGTGACAGATACGTTAAGGGGGCTGCATCAAGCCAGGCGAAATCTCTGAGCCATACACTCATACTTGTCGGGAGACACTGCTTTCTCGGTATCTTTACCTGCTCACTGTGGGCCCAGAACTGAAAAGAGCGGTGTGACGCGATCGACGGGCATACTAGAGACACTGCCCAAAACATCTGTGCAAAGTTTCATCGAATTTTCACTAGGGTTTCCATTTCGGACCTTAATAAACGAATAGTTCTCCTGTTTATCTATCATCACATTTCCTAGGGGTGCGCTCGATGGTCCAAATGGCTCTGAGCACTATGGGACTCAACTGCTGAGGTCATTAGTCCCCTAGAACTTAGAACTAGTTAAACCTAACTAACCTAAGGACATCACACACATCCATGCCCGAGGCAGGATTCGAACCTGCGACCGTAGCGGTCTCGCGGTTCCAGACTGCAGCGCCTATAACCGCACGGCCACTTCGGTCGGCGGTGCGCTCGATGCTGACTTTTCTTCCTGATGAAGTCTCTCCATTTAATACTGTCTACTGGGTATATAGGTTGACACTTACATAGAAGATAACAGCAACCGGCCACTTTTTACAATCCTATTTATTTATTTAAACAGTGCCGTTATCGGTTTCGGACCGACAGGTTCATCTTCTGACGGCTACTTCATGTTAAGATACATTTTACATTAGCTTTCGCGTTTCGTTTTCCCGACTGCTGAAATTTCCTTGGGGTGGTGGTGCCCTACAACCAAAGTAAGATGCAAGAGAATGTCTCTTAACTATATTTGTGCCACACAACGATTTTAAGTCATGTAAACAAATTATTAAAGGGAAGCTGTAACCGAAACATCTAATGTAAAATGTCTCTTAACGTGAACTAGCAGTCTGAAGATGAATCCGTCGGTCCGAAACTGACAACGGCGCTATTTAAATAAATAACATTGTAAAAAGTGGCTGATTTCCGTTATCTTCTATGTAAGAGTCAAACTATATTTTGCACACAGCTACGGGCTCAGAATGTCGGTTTTTGACAAAACAGAATACAATCTACTGCTTGCCGTTTCTCGTCCTCGCTTGTAAGTGATGCAATTTTTTTTTTAAATACTACGTTTTATAACATGACTCTCGGTTTTATTTTCAATGACTGACTTGGCCTCTTGCAAGGCACGATACGTCTTTTGTAAACAGTACCAGCAAAAATAATAATTTTCTAATGCCTGTCCTTACTGCAGAGCACCGCTACGATGACGTAAGTTCGAACACTGCAGGAAATTACCATTAGATCATTGACTTCACGACTTAAACTATGTTAAAGAAAACACGAAGTGCCTCCTGAAGACGAATACTAGGTTCGAAACCCTCGGGCTCTATTATTAATAGAGTGATTGTCGGTGGCCGGTTACTGATTTTAATAACGTGGAAACCACTTGTGTTGAGAAGCGGCTGTTTGTCATTCTGTGTGCTGCGGCCTGTGGCTCGTGTTGCGTGCTGCGCCGACAGCCGGCGCTGAAGCGCACGACACTGCCAGCCAGAATCCACCTGCGCGCTGGCCGTTAGTGTCAGCGGGCAACTACCCGTCGTACGCTCGGCGAGACCTGAACGGCGGCGTTCCCGAAACCGGTTCGGCACACCAGGCCACGGCACGGCACGGCAGCGCAGCGGCGGCTGTAGGCAGGCAGCCAGGCCTGCCGTGGAAATGGGTCGTACGGCGCCGGCGTGCCGTATTCCGCGGCGCTCGTGATCCCGCGCTGAAGTAACGCCGGGCGGACGTCACGCGGCCGCGAGATACGGCCGTCGTGCCGCCCCGTTTCGTACACCACAGTCGGCACAGCATTCCAGTCACGACGCGTTCCACTTAACAGGCATTCTCAAATCACAGCCACTGGTCCATCGCCGCTAAATGATCCGCAGCGTAGAGCTCAACAAACAATGGGTGCCAACTGATTGCCAGTAAATGGATTGACCGTATGGCACAGATGGCTGGGGGTCACCACCAAGGGAGTTCGGCCGCCGAGGTGCAGGTCTTTCCAGTAGACGCCACACTTGAAGACCTGTTTGTCAATGATGATGAAATGATATACAAACAGACAGTCCTCGAGCGGAGAAAATCTCTGACCTGCTAGGGAATCGAATCAAAGCCCGCTGCAACGCACTCAAACGAGCTGACCACTCAGCTAAGGAGGCAGACAGTGAGTGTCCGAGATCGAGAGCGTTTTTGAGAACTGGAACTGTACTATCGCGATTGTGTCTTCGCTCCGAGCGGTACAGACTGGAACCGCGCGACCGCTACTGTCGCAGGTTCGAATCCTGCCTCGGACATGGATGTGTGTAATGTCCTTAGGTTAGTTAGGTTTAAGTAGTTCTAAGTTCTAGGGGACTGATGACCTCAGAAGTGAAGTCCCATAGTGCTGAGAGCCATTTGAACCATTTGTCTTCGCTCAAGAAAGTGTAAAGTATCTCCTATCACCGTAATTAAAAATATCTCCTATAACCGCAACTATCTACAGAGAAACAGCATTGTCTGTACAACTAGAGGCTTCTGATATCTCGCTGGAACTGATTATTAACAAACTGTAGCATCAAAATTTAGAATCTACTCAGAAGTGAACGATCATAGCCATTGTAATGACAATTTCACGCCAACGAACCTCCTGCCAAACAACGGCTTGCTGCATATTTCTCAATCGGACTCCATATCACTACTGGGGAAAGACAAGCTACCCTCTGCAGCGAACAGTCTCCCCACAGACAGTCACAAAATTTACTACCTGATGCTCGGTTGTAACTGCACCGTTAAGTGAATTACGCCTGTCAGTATAGGCTAACCGTGTTTTCCCCACGCAGCTACACTTCAACATCTGACCTGCGACCCTGGGTAAAATAAGCATTAGTGGCTTGTTCTTGGCACATGTACTTGGCGGTACTAACCAACCTAAAAGCATACTACCCCTAATAGCTACAGTTATAAGTCTGCAAATGAAATAAATACTTATACAATGTTGTTTAGTACATTGTTCTGCCCGCATCTCGTGGTCGTGCGGTAGCGTTCTCGCTTCCCACGCCCGGGTTCCCGGGTTCGATTCCTGGCGGGGTCAGGGATTTTCTCTGCCTCGTGATGGCTGGGCGTTGTGTGATGTCCTTAGGTTAGTTAGGTTTAAGTAGTTCTAAGTTCTAGGGGACTGATGACCTAAGATGTTAAGTCCCATAGTGCTCAGAGCCATTTGAACCATTCATTGTTCTAAGTCATCAATAAAAATACCTGCACTTATACCCATTACACCCTGTATGCCGTTCGCCGGAATAAAAGAAGACTGAAATATTGATGGTCCTGCAAGGATTAAATACCGCAACCTCTCGGTTTCCGGGCGCACGGTATCACTAGACCACCGGGCCCGACAATATCGGAATACAGTGTAGGCATTCACGGATGGTGTTTGCTTTAGTTTTAGCTTCCTTGGTGAGAGCCAGTGCCGGATGCATGAAACTGTTCACTAACGTTTGGTCACTAGCCAGCGGAATACATCTTCGAGATGAATCGGCAGTTGCCGATTTTTCAGCTACGTTTCTGCAGAAAGTTATGAAATCATCGAGATCCTCGAAAACCACGTGACACCGCAGCTTCGGTTTTACGTGCTTTTTCTAAATCGCTCAAATCAAATGCTGGCAGAGCTCGAGTGAAAAGTACCCAGCGAATTTCCTTCCCCGTAAACAACCAAAAGTGATGTCCGTGCGCTGAAATTCGAATACAGGCGTCCATAAGTCACATTAGGATCAGAAATGTCTTCGCGGTTTGTGCGTTTCTTAGTTCCCTGATTAATGGCAAGTTAGGCATCGCGGACGATTAAACCAACATAATGAGTAACGAACATGTGTAGTTTGTCGAAGAGATAAACTGTAGTGAGCTGTTTCAAATTTCATTCCTCGTATCTTAATGACGGCTGGCGCACGCTCACTGGACTCTGCTCGAACGCATTCTCCTCGCTCACAAGACGTTCACCACAGTAAGACGGTAGCTGCTATCTCCAATGCTTGCCTTTTATAGGAAATTGGCATAGTGAAGGTATGTGCTTCATTACTGTATCAGTAAAATTGGAGAGAACCGAAATTTACAACGAAGGAGTGCCAAAAATGTGGTTGAGATGAATAGTTACCAGTCAAGATCATAATGGTATCTAATGTCAAGACAACGTAACCTGTAAAATACTTTAGTTTCCCACTATAGCTTCCTCTCCAATGACTACAAATAGACGCGTGCTTCGAAGCGCGTCTTCCAACCATTCTTGAATATAATGGAGCTCTTAAAATTGTTACACAAGACGTAGACAGATTTTTAGCTAAAATTGTGACGGAAAGTTCGGACGCGGATAATTTTTCGACTATATTTTTGATTCAAACGGTGTCGGACTGATAATTCATAGCATTTGCTGTTTTTGCTGTCCGAACTTCTAAACACACAGTTAACATTCGGGTTCTCTACGTTATACTGCAGAAGTGGCATAATTTATAAAAAATGGTTCAAATGGCTCTGAGCACTATGAGACGTAACTTCTGAGGTCATCAGTCCCCTAGAACTTAGAACTACTTAAACCTAACTAACCTAAGGACATCACACACATCCATGCCCGAGACAGGATTAGAACCTGCGACCGTAGCGGTTGCGCGGTTCCAGACTGTAGCGCCCAGAACTGCTCGGCCACTCCGACCGGCATAATTTATAAAATCCGTGGTAATTTTTACCAGTTTTATTCGAACCAGAAAGGTTTTGGATACCAGGAAACGAGCGGCTGTACTGCTGGACTATATAACGTGGTCAGACAGGTTTGTAAGTCAGTGACTGTCTAAGGCAGAGCAATAGTCGCATATTACCAGCCTATGCAACGTAACATGCGCCCTTTAACCCCACTACTACAATGTTTTTTTGTCTGAGTATGACTGGCTTCATATAGACTTCAAGTAATTTACACCAATTATATTGGCAGTATGTTAATGAACTAACAATTTATTTTCATAAATTTTACATTCAAAAAAACAAGAACTTAGAATGGAGTCTTATTGACACCAATCGATACTCAGTGCGAAAACCATCAATAACTTTTAATGTGTTGTAAATATATTATAGCATTGGATGAAACTGATTCGGAGATAGAAAGCCACGTATATAAAAAAAAATAGATTTGAAAACAAGGACGACATGATTTTCCAATGTACTTAAGGGCTCATATTGCCCAAAAGGGTACTAGGAATGGTACAACAACAACTGATTCAAGGAACCTTAACAGTTGGTACAAAGATAAGTGGGAAATATTATTTTCGTTGTAGCAGGTGTTTCGTATAACATCTGTTCCGCATAACACTAATCATTCTATTTTCATCTATGTTATACTCAAGGGAAAAAAAAAGTTTAAGTTGGAGTCATATTGATCTCAGCGGTAGTCAGCACAAAATCCACGAATAAATTTTAATGTGTTGTAAATGTAAATGTACGAAACAACATTGAATACAATTAACTCAGAGGAAAAAGTAATATATTTTGAAAATAATAGTTTTGGAACAAGGAAGCTATACACTTCTAATGTGTTTATGGGGTTATATTGACCCCAGTGGTACTGGGAATGCTAACTGAAGAACTAATGTTAGCGTCATATTCTTATTACAGGGTGATTCAAAAAGAATACCACAACTTTAAAAATGTGTATTTAATGAAGGAAACATAATATAACCTTCTGTTATACATCATTACAAAGAGTATTTAGAAAGGTTTTTTTTTTCACTCAAAAACAAGTTCAGAGATGTTCAATATGGCCCCCTCCAGACACTCGAGCAATATCAACCCGATACTCCAACTCGTTCCACACTCTCTGTAGCATATCAGGAGTAACAGTTTGAATAGCTGCTGTTATTTCACGTTTCAAATCATCAATGGTGGTTGGGAGAGGTGGCCGAAACACCATATCCTTAACATATCCCCATAAGAAAAAATCGCAGGGGGTAAGATCAGGGCTTCTTGGAGGCCAGTGATGAAGTGCTCTGTCACGGGCTGCCTGGCGGCCGATCCATCGCCTCGGGTAGTTGACGTTCAGGTAGTTACGGACAGATAAGTGCCAATGTGCCTCTCCATACAGTTGATTGTGGAATTTGCAGCTCTCTGCTAGCTCTGCGAGTCGATTTTCCTGGGCTTGCTGGATGCGTGCGACATTTTCATCACTCGTTCTCGGCCGTCCAGAACTTTTCCCTTTGCACAAACACCCATTCTCTGTAAACTGTTTATACCAACGTTTAATACACCACCTATCAGGAGGTTTAACACCATACTTCGTTCGAAATGCACGCTGAACAACTGTCGTCGATTCACTTCTGCCGTACTCAATAACACAAAAAGCTTTCTGTTGAGCGGTCGCCATCTTAGCATCAACTGACACTGAGCGACTGCTACGGTCGCTGGTTCGAATCCTGCCTCGGGCATGGATGTGTGTGGTGTCCTTAGGTTAGTTAGGTTTAAGTAGTTCTAAGTTCTAGGGGACTGATGACCACAGATGTTAAGTCCCATAGTGCTCAGAGCCATTTGAACCATTTTTGACGCTGACGCCTAGTCAACAGCGCCTCAAGCGAACAAATGTACAACTAAATGAAACTTTATAGCTCCCTTAATTCGCCGACAGATAGTGCTTAGCTCTGCCTTTTGTCGTTGCAGAGTTTTAAATTCCTAAAGTTGTGGTATTCTTTTTGAATCACCCTGTATTATAGAGTGGCACTGTATTTCTTGAAGACCCCCGATTGGAACAGGAACATTGCTTATCAGTTAAAAATTCATCAGCTCTGAAGTTCAACCACGTGCTCCTTCCACTATGTTTCTGCTGAGAAACACCCGACTTCCTGGGTTTCATTTCCTGACCGAAGTACCAAAGTTTCCTTTTGTTTCACCGGAGAGCATGATTTCTCTCTTATTGTGTAGTCCAATGAACACCTTAACTCTCCTGATTCTCTACTGTTCATGATACGCAGGACAGAATCTGCTATAGTCATACTTTCAGTATCTCCCATTTCTTGCCTATAGCATGTGGTAAGGGGGAAGTATGAGCAAAAGTAAGCACTCTCTCGATCGAAAACTCAAATCCGTTATGGCATCGCTGTTGCAAACGACATTCATCATCTTATTCAAGAGGCGTCGAACATATTAAACCCAGACCATGTTCTCCTCTCTCAGTTCATATTCCTCGTTTATGCACCAGCTCCCAGCTCTGTTATTTATTGTACATTCGCCTGATCTTCTCTTTATTTTTATTAGCAAGCTATGAAATATGCACCTGAAATAGTTACGGCACAACTCATTATCGTCATCAGACTCGCAAACTTCTTCGACAGGTTCTTGATTTGCATTATCAGTGGCAAGTATTTCTTTAATTTAAATTCATATTTTATTTTTAGTTCAGGACCTGGTGAGCGGGATGAAGTATCGGTGCACGAGAGCAGGAACCATGAACAACGTGCACCGAAAGCCATGTCCTCTGTGCGAGCTTTTATTTCTACGAGCAAATCCTAAATAACCTGTCAGCAGAAATTCACTAACTCTGTTATTTATTGCACAAACTGAGTTGCAGTTAGTGCAGAATGCCGGCAGTCTGAAAAGGCGCGTGATGTAACTGCTAATCAGGCAGCTTGTTACCGGTTTGTTCGCTGATATCTTATCGCTCTGGGGGGCTCTAGAACAGTCGAAAGTCTGTGTGTCTCCAGGGAGAAAACCACCGTCTGGCATTACTACTGTTAGCACTTAGCTGTTTCTGAAATTTTTCGCTCCCACACCATAAACTTGCTATACGTACAGTGCAGTCTGTTGCTGCGAGGGATGAGTTGTACTGTTGATTAACTGAAACACAGGGCTCTTGCTGCTTCTTGCACTCGTTGCTGTGAATACTGGCGTCGTTAGCTGCGACAGAGGTAGAGCCTCTTAAACGGTGCGACTATCACAATTCGCGCCTGCGCTTTAGGTGCACATGCTGTAGTGTCAGCGGTTCTAGATAACGCTAGCGTAAGCTCCGTTTTAAAAGACGGAACGAGCTTCCCTAACATTCAAGACGCGTTGTAATGTGATGCGCCGCCGTGAGTTTACCACTACGGAACAATGTTTATCGCGTTTATGTCAGCGTTTTATGATGGACACATCATATAAAATGTTCACCATCCACCATTCCCAGCCCGCTATCTCTGACGCAGCACCATAAAAGGTGTGGACAATGGGAAAGAATAGTTCCGACAAGCATAAAACCCCCTCTCTCTGCCGCGCAGGTCATTAGGGACGGCCGCTGCAGGTTGTAAATCAGTACTTTACGCTACACTGTCTTGAGTTTTTACAACACGGGGCAACATAGTAGATGTTTACATCGAAACTCCGGCCAAGTATTCTTTTTTACGTATAATTTTATACCCTGGCGAATAAGCTTCGCTATAGTCTGGCCTAACGGGATGTAGAAAGTTTCCAGTATTTTGTGAATTGGTTTAAAGAGATTCCACACTTCCCGTTTCGTTTGTTTCGGCTGCTAAAAGGCAATATATATTATTGTATTTGTATTTTTTTAAATAATGCAATATCTTAATGCAAAGGTTATTTTCTGAGTTCATTACATCTACGGCGGTGTGATCATGTTATTTGTCTTTATGTGAATTTCGCAGTAGCATTCTTTTTAAATCCGTCATCTTAATCGGTGGAGGAGACTATTTCTGAGAAATAACGGTTTCATGGGTCTCTTCGGACCATAATGTCTAGGTAACAGCTATTAATTAGTGCATAAAGCCGACAGGACGAGCATATTATGTGCTTATTTCCATACCGGGGTGTTCAAAGCCAGAACACACACACACACACACGCACACACGTAACCTGAGTGTGGCCGTTAGCAAATAAAATCAGATGACTGAGAACTTCAGTATCAAATTACTGTTTCAACTTAATTTTTGGCGTTTAACTCGGCGACTAATAGCAACATGAAATCGACAAGTTGTTATTTTGTTGTTTTTCAACAACGAACAAAATTATTTTATAATATTACAACACAACAAGAGTTATCCAGTATACACGGCAGCATTTATCGATACCCATGTACAGGGATTTACATGGTACTTTCTTTCTTCTTTTTCGCCGATGGATCACTTAGGACCACGCGTAATCAACATTTGTTGGCCTTCCTTTTCGCCCAGTATTTCTTCACGAACAACGAATGGGCTAGCTTTCGTTGCGTAGACCATGTATGTCGGTTAGTTTTTCTCTCTTCTTCCTCAAAACCCCGTGTGTTTGTGATTTTTCTGATTTCATTTCTATCATGTAGATCTGGAGACCCTAATTCTCTCAGGTCTTTTTCCGTCTGTTTGTACCAGTTCGGTCTTGTAGTTTTGTTCTTTAAAAATGTATGGATTTTGTACGTTAACCTGTTTGAGTCCATTCTTTCTAAGTGCCCCATGAATTGGATTCTTCTCATGCGCATTGTGTCTGTTATTTTGGAGATACATGGTACTTTATGAAAAGAAAAAGAATTGTTTTGGAACATATTGTTATCGTTGGACGTCAATGATCAAGCGCTCTTCAGTATTGTCCTTCATGAGAGATTTTCTTGGATGGATGAAGCATTATAATTGTATTACCAACGAAATTCGCCTACAGCCGTGTACTTGAGATGATATTTTATTTTATTTTGACTACCAGTTTCGGCATTCCACTACGCCATCTTAGGCCCCAAATGCTTCTCTAAAAAATAAACGATATTGTCATACAGTGTCATATATTCGTGGATGTCTTGAATCAAAACCGCATCCCAAGTGCTTCATTCGAAGACTTGGTTGCAGTCAAGTCTTGGAATGAAGCACTTGAGATACTTTTTGAATGATCATATGAGACAGTCTGTGTCTTCCATATTATGGTTTCGACCGTTTGTTGTATCAATTTGTTTACAGTATTCCAGTCACACTGAAGCTGGAAGGTACAGCGAGTAAATTGTCAGATTAGGGAATGGTCGCAGCGTAAGGAAGATCCTGACTGGATTGTCACCTAAAGGTTTCGTTTAACAGCTTTGGAATAACTTTCCAAAGGGAGGAACTATTTAAATGCGAGCGAGGTCGACAAGGTACTACGATCATGCTTCACTTATCTTGCCGCCGTAAATGCCCGAAAAGTGCCGATGTGGTACTGCGACAGGCTGACTAGAGAGCTTCCAGAAACTTCTGTATCTCTCAACCCATGTTTCGTCGTGTACCATTGGCAATCATCGACTAAGATATTGCCCCACACAGTCGGTGACCTATCTTACTCAAGGGCAATGTGTGGTTCAATGATTGTGCTATGAGGCTAGAAAGTGGTTCTCACTGTTAATTTATTACGGTCTGTGACACGTTCCTTGCCTCTCAACGTTACAGAAAGGGACCGATATGATGGCACCAATGTTCTCGTGTGAGGAGAAACCATCCTAGGAGCACGTATGTTAATGCAAGTGTGATGGTTACTGTTTATAGAATCGCGAGTATTGTCTGGTCTCTCCACCCACTTCCCCTCCTCCCTCGTCGCACGAATCTTACGGAACACCAGTACCACAGGCTACTGCCGACTTCCAGAGGGCGCCTGTCGAGAGACGGGAGGCATTACTGTAAATTTTGCTGGAATAGCTTATGCACAGACTGGCGAACCCTTTTTCATTTGGTGCCAAGGGAAAGCACCATATCCCGTAAAGACTAAGGCTTCAATGTCCTGCGCTAGCACCTGTAGCCCTTGTAACTATTTCTGAATGAGCTTTCATTTGCAATTCTTGTGCATCATGTGAACTAATTGTTCCTCTCTGTATAGTATTTTAAAAATGCCACTTTCTTCTTACACATTTTAATTGTAGCTCTTGTACTTCTCATTTCCTACCCGATGTGTGCAGAGAGAGGGCTCTTGTCGAACTGCCTTCATTTCATTATGTACTCTGAAGCAAAACAACGGAATTGGAAAGGATTTCCAGTTTTAATAAAAATCACCCTTCACCAGAAAAGACGCAGTCAGACAGCTTGTATACTTCACATATTTCGTTGTTGTTTATCGGGGCTTTGGAAGTCAAAACAGATTAGATCATAAGCGCCCGATATACACCTGATGTCATAGTATTTTCTCAGTGAGAAACTGGCAAGCTCACCGTTAGTCACTTGACATATCACTGAGACAGCTGTAAATCAAGACATTCTAAATGCAAAACTCTGAAGTCGGATTCCTAGGCAGATCCACTTTCCGTGTGAGGAAGTACAGTAATTAAATGAATATTTCTGTTGGATAAAGCTACTACAATGATGTCCCTTTCTTACAGGCTCAAATTATTGCAAATGCGCTTCTGGTTGACGCTTCCGTTACTCACTATCAAGAGGCAAAGCAAAGTATCAGTTGGAATGTGCCGGAATGCGAATCGCGGCACCACACTACGTCTTTCAATTAACCGCTGCATACTGGACTTAATGCTGCCGTGAAAGTATTATGTATCCTGTTAAAGCCATAATTACTGTACAAAAAGATAACTACAATTTTTCACTTAGCCTGCAACTGGCGTAGTACACCGAGCATATTTCTAGCTGTTAAAGTTACTTGTTAATAAAAGATCGTTACCCATGAACACACAGAAAAGCACACTTCATCAACAACAGCAAAACCAACAGTGAAGACGCTACTCTTGAGTTATGAAGATGCTGTACTTAGATAAGAATTTCCTTGTTGTATTAATCAGTCACAAGACTGGTTCATGCAGCTAATCAAGTCAGTACACCCTGTGCATTTTCTCCTCTGCATAACTACTGCAGCCCGCATCCCTTTGAAGCTTCGTACTGGACTCCCTCAGCAATTTTTAACACCGACACATTTCTCCATTACAAACTGACTGCATCTTAATGTTTCAGGATATATGCTATCAACCTATCCCTAGTAAAATCATCTATTTACCAAATTTTTAAATACTAGCTCGCAAGACAAACAAAGAAAAAAAATACGAAACTACCTCCCAGGTTTTATTGAGCTAAGTCACAACTTACGTGAGAAAGACATTAATGGAAACAATGACAGCTGTACATGCTGAAAATGCCAGTTCTGGCCAGTGTGCATGTATTCACTCGAGAGACAACATCTGAAGATGTTACCATTGAAGGGATCAGCAACGATCGCGCTCTATTAGGAATAGTATTGCTCGTCACACCAAGACAACTATTCTGCCAAAAAGTACGGCAAATTTCTTTGCAGGGCTTCACAACTTTTATCACAACCTTCAGTTCCATGGGTAACCACCTGAAGATAGGAAAAATTCACGGAAACTAATTCACGTTTCAGACGAAACCTTGTTAAACAGAAAAGAAAACTGATAAATGTATCTTAATAGTACGCCATAAGAATTAAGTACGTTCTATAATTATATCCCAAAAATAAATAAATAAATATATAAAGAGTCGTATTATATTATTGGCTAGGAGACCCCAGGTATACGTTCAGCAGGTTAATAGGAAACGGTTCCGTGAGTACAATGGTCTCTTGTCTCATGATGTGCAAGATTTGCTTTTAAGTGTATCAGCAAACTGTAATGGATATATGTACTGTGTGATGTCTCAATTCTCCCATTATCATACAACACAGACGTTGCAAGAACTCCGCTAAACCTCCAGAAATGTCTCTGTTTAGCCGGTGAGTCTGTGGACGGCGGTATAAGGGGAGTGCAGTATGACTGGCGACTCATTCCCGCCCGAGCTTTGCAATAATTAAGCCAGTCCGTCCCTGAACCGACTTGATTTTTGTGCAAATAATTTTTAGTCGGTATGCCATTATGGTGCGTTTGTTTAAGAAACAACGTATAATGAACTGGTTCACACTGATTATAAGCTAATTATAAACGGTATGAGAGCATGATCTACCGCATCTCTAGACCGAAAGGCAACCTATCTACGCCTGCCGACTGAGGCGCACAGTCTGTAATTTGAGCGAACAATTGGCAAAATTCGTGTAAGATCGTAAATCTTCGGTTATGTCAAATTTATTCATTTGTTTATTACTGTCAGCGTTTCCTGGCTTTGTAAAATTACTGAAAGATGATCCGTAGTCTCCTCCTACTGTTTCAATGGCGAAAGGTAACTTTTGTAATAAATTTTTATTAATGACAATTACTTGATTGGCGCAGAAATAAATGTACTTCCCCTATGTATCGCTTTGCTAACCTCACGAGTAATTTCTGCGTCGGAAACTCCTCCCACTGGCTCTGAAAGCGTCAGATTGCCAACCGCCTCTGCTCTCCACCGTGGGAGTCTAGCGTTCGCTCATACTCCGCGCGTACTGCAGAGCTGATACATTCAGTTCATGCACGTGAAATAGCAAAACAGGAAATAAATTAAAATGCGCTGTTATCTGCAGATAAAGGGTACCCTACAAGGCTGGACGCCTACTGCTCTGAGATAAGACCAAAGGGACCGCCGACAGTGAACTAGCAGTTGTGTCATATGTCCTCATTTCATGAAGCACCTTGGAGAGGTTTGGAATCTATTCCAGGACTGGCGCAAGGTCTGGTCATTAGAATTTAGTTCATCGTTTCTCAGCCGGCCGCTGTGGCCGAGCGGTTCTAGGAACTCCAGTCTGGAACCGTGCTACTGCTACGGCCGCAGGTTCGAATCCTGCCTCGGGCACGGATGTGTGTGATGTCCTTAGGTTCTAAGTCTAGGGAACTGATGACCTCAAATCTTGAGTCCCATATTGCTCAAAACCATTTGAACCATTTTCCATCGTTTCTCCTCCCCCTGTCGGATAAATACTGGTGTGAAAAATTTCTTCCACCATATTGAGTCTAGCGCCTTTGCTCAAGCGTGCCTTAGCGACCTCAGCTACGATGGCGTGTGTAGGTGCTTGAGATATGACTTTCCTATTTTCCGAAGTGGGGTTTCGGTGATGATTGCTTCACCGTCGTCTTGATGTGCTGCTTCATCATCCAGATGAAAATGTTCAGGCTTCGTGTTGGCACCGATGGATGAGGGAGGAAGTGGTGTACATTTATTTGTCTCAGCTGCATGACCGGCGCACCTGCCGCGTTGGCCGCACAGGGGCTTCAGTGCAGAGCAGTGCTGGAGAGGCAACTCAGCCGGTATGTGGCAAGAGGCGACTGGCCGGCATCGCAGTTGTAAGTCAACTGGCGGGACACATCGCCGAGATAAGCGCCGCGTGTCCACGCAGCCAATCGATATATGGATACTCGGCGCTTGCGGCCGTGTAACTGCTGCCGGATGCTGCGGCCGGCTGCACGATCAGGTGCCCCTTCATCCAGCTCCGGCGATGGAGACTATAAGAAGTGGCCGATAAGAAGAGCAACTACACGAGGTATCCAGACCGACTCGAAGAACACGATCGGTCGAAATGCAAAACTGATGACGCCACTTACAGAAAGAAAACCAAAACAGCAGCGACAAACTGTGTGTGGCAATGCATAAAATTCTCTTTGTGTTCAAAGAGCGCCACACCTGAATTAAAAAATTCGAGTTTTCGATTACATTCGCAGTGTTCTTTGTCAGAAACTATGATAAATAAGAAAATAAATTTATAATGGGCGACAGACTATGACAACGTTCGCAAAAAAGTTCAAATGTGTGTGAAATCTTATGGGACTTAACTGCTAAGGTCATCAGTCCCTAATCTTACACACCACTTAACCTAAATTATCCTAAGGACAACCACACACACCCATGCCCGAGGGAGGACTCGAACCGCCGCCGGTATCAGCCGCACAGTCTATGACTGCAGCGCCTCAGACCGCTCGGCTAATCCCGCGCGGCGAATATGTCACAAACTTTCGTTAGCCAGTATGACTCTTTCGTTGAGCGTAGCTTATTATAAGTAATTAAACGCTCTGATAGCGACTTCTGATCAACATGGTAAACATACCTGCTACTGGTGAATGAAAGGAAGCTGTAGAGCGCGGTATGTGTTCTTTCGCTATGAGCTGCAGTAGCGCTTAAGAGAAAGTGAAAAGGAAATAACAGAACCGAACAGAAGAGGGTGGGGAGAGACGAGTAGCTTCTGTGCAGCGCAGAGACACAGGCAGGTGGGACGCGGCCAGAGTAAATATTAATGACGGAAACACGGCGATGAGGACAGCAGATTGGAATACGTGAAACAGCGGGACACTCCGTAATGAAGTTCTTATCGGATACTCAAACTGTCCCTTGTCTCTGTGACCATAGTTATGTAAATACAAGAATTAGGGCTCGTTGCTTACTTTCGCATTTTAAGTTGCGATGCATCAGGGCAGGTTCTCCCAAAGTAGCTTTTAAACAAGTAAGAAAAAAAGTAGTTATTGGAGAGATAAGTACGAAGTGAGTTACAATATAATACGGTATTAAAAACTAGGCTGATGAGATACTTATTGAATACTAGTGTCTAATAGTAGCAATTACAATGTGAGAGTAGCTAACTGTACTATAGGCTGTACTTCACCATGTAATACAATACGAGTATACAGTACGTTTGCGCTCACACTCGGACGAACAATACACAAATACACAAAATTTAAGTCTTTTTCTGGAACAATGGACATAGCTGTTCCAAAAATAAATTAACCCCTTTAGACCTGAATTTATTCTGGAGGAAGGAATTTGTTTGAGTGGAAATAGTGATTTTTAATGGTTTTAGGTGCAAGATTTATACAAAAATATGGACGGACCCATTTTTTAAGACATTCTTTGTACATAATGGCTTCATTTTGGCTAATAATGAAATATTCTCTATTGCAATAAATAGAAAAATGATCATTCAATAATTAGAATTCAAAATAATCATAACAATATTCAATTATGCAGTGCAGCACAGCGAACCAACCACGCCCGTGTATTCTGGTGGTCACAAGCTGCTGCGCACAGCCACATTGACTTGGCGATATTTTCTTAATGGTGCCCAACAGTTGCAAGCACTTGCACATGATGAAAATGTTGAACATTCAAAAATGTCTTCCTCACGTTTCCACTTGGAAAAAATAATTCTGATGTAGCTAAGACACAGTATAAGTTAATGTACACGATTGTAATAAGAGGGCCTGAAAGGGATAAAATAGGTTTAAAATAGTTCAAAATCTTTAGGAACCAAATTAAAATATTTCCAGTCCTCCAGACCAACCGAGGACCAAGGAAAAAGAGGGTAGAAACAGTCAGGTGTAATTCAAAACAAACAAACTGAAAAAAATGACGTAAATGCTTGTTACAATAGTTTATCAGCGTGATATCTATGAATTTCCGTGTCAAAAATGAATAAGACAGACCAATTACACTTATATGAACTTAGTTTTTCTATTACGGATGCTGTCGATTGACAGCGATGCGAGTGAGCGAATGACGGATTTGTCCACAATAGTTTTAGTAGAAGTTTTCAGCTTCTGTTAAATGGATAATTTGGGAAAGAAAGTCTTGAGACATTGCCTAAGTCGAATTTTTTAAGGTAAAATAGAAATAGCAGATAACTAGGAAGGAACTATTGAAACATGTATTCTGTTAAGTCAGCAGGAGCACAGCATTTCCCCGGCATTCAGTAATGACTAGCGCAAACGGGTCAGTTGCCGTTACACCACGGAAAAATAGAATAACAGAAAGAACCTTTGAATCTGAGTTAAACTTAGACCTACAACAGCAACCGCATTCGTTTCGCCCAAGAGGGCCCACGACCTCGAGTTAGCACCACACGTTGCGTTAAAGCAATAGCTACTGTTGTAACGTGTGGCCCAACCCCATTGCTGGGTGACGGCAGGAAGGCCATCTAGCCACCAACAACGTTGCCAAATCTAGAATAAGTTGTCGAAAAAAAAAAAATGGTTCAAATGGCTCTGAGCACTATGGGACTTAACATCTATGGTCATCAGTCCCCTAGAACTTAGAACTACTTAAACCTAACTAACCTAAGGACAGCACACAACACCCAGCCATCACGAGGCAGAGAAAATCCCTGACCCCGCCGGGAATCGAACCCGGGAACCCGGGCGTGGGAAGCGAGTAAGTTGTCGACCCCGTGAAGATACGGAGTAAAGCCAGGAGAAAGTTGAAGGAGCATGTAAGGATGCTGAGTCCTAAAAATTATAAAAATTAATTTCAATAAGCTCTACCACGCTGCTATTTACAGTGAAACTCAATTTAATCGACGTGTAGTTCTCCCAACCTGGCTTTAACAGACCTGACAAGGGAATGGTCCAGTCCGACATGTCGAAACCTACCCTGACATCTTTCACACTGAAAGCGTACACCGAAAGAAATACGCTGTCAAAATTTTGACTGCTAAGACATATGTCAGGTATTAAAAAATGAAAGTTACTCAGTTTTACCGCTTGTAACAGCGATTTGTTCAGCCCTTCCCGCGTAGCACGCGGATCGGCGAATAAGCAGGCAGCCGTGATAAAACAGCGTATCCCCGCGTAATGCGAAGTCAAAAGTGTACACACGCGAATTTTAAATACTTAAATCATACCTAAAATGTCTCACATCATAAAAACTTTTCCATTCCATTGTGGCAGAGTGGTGCACAAAACAGTTTTGAATTATTTCAAAATAAAAATATTCATGGCTACAAAGTTATTTAGTACCAATAACCCGCTTCCTCACTTTGGGGCATCATCAGATTGCTTAAAAGTAGCTGGATATGTAATCCACCCACTATAAGGCCATATAAAAGAGGAAGTTGAAGCAAAAGTATCTGGATACATAGCCACGTTGAAACACCTTATTGATATTAAATAACTTTAGAACCAAGACGGTTTTCATTCTGAAATCAAATAATTAATTGTTTTGAGTAAGTTACAGTTCATATTGGCAGCTAAATTGTTGAAGATGTAATTGTTACAGAAGTGAATAGCAGAGGAAACAGAATGAAGGCACTGTATGATGTTTCATTTTAGACTACTTCCATTAATTCGATCTTTAATTTGTTGACATGAAAAATTGGTGGCAATTCCTGTTGCAAAGAAGCTTCTATTGGAAGACGAAAACAAACATTTTCCTTATGCGAGGCACACCTGATAAGAGAAAACCTAATGCATTCAGGCAATTCACAGTACTTTTTTGTTTTATTTGTACTGAATTTGGATGGAGAAAGAAATGATCGTAGCCGTTGTTCTGCGTATTGAGTGAGATGCGTACCAGACAAAAGTTGTACGAGTTTTATCAACTTTTGTGGTAACAGCCCCGTCGTCGTCTTCCTCGAGACTGAGGTGCCGTTACGTCCAACAAAAGCAATGAATACTTCTCTGCAATTGGTAAGAGGATGTTTCGGACGTAATATAAAAAATTACTCTCTCTCTCTTTTCACAGTGTATGGTAAGTCGATTACAAGATTTTTTAAAATTTTTGGCCCCAATTTACCCAGAGGTTCCCGAAGACTGTATAAAGCTGCGGAAACACGAACCCTCTGATACCACTGACATAGTTGTATAGGAATGTGTCATACTATTCATTGACGGCAAAAGTGACCATCTTTTTTTCGCTCGAAATAATAAAATAGAGTTAGCACGCAGTTATTGCACGAAACCTGACTGACTGCCTTTATACACAGCGTTTCAGGGGATAACAATACTTCATATTAATGATATTTTTTTTTTTTTTTTGAGCACTATAGGACTTAACATCTGAGGTCATCAGTCCCATAGAACTTAGAACTACTTAAACCTAACTAACCTAAGGACATCACACACATCCATGCCCGAGGCAGGATTCGAAACTGCGACCGTAGCAGTCGCGCGGTTCCGGACTACAACGCCTAGAACCGCATGGCCACCGCGGCCGGTTGTTAATGATATCTCGTCTACATGTTTATTTGAAGTAAACTTAGTAATTTTGCGACTTCCTTTCCCGCACCATTTTCTGAATATGTTTTACCAGGGGTCGAAGAAGACTGGACACCTGTAATGTTCATATAACTTGCAATTCAGAGGGCCTAGTCTTACAGCTTGCCCTCGGTAACAGTGCGTCGACTTTCAGGAGCAGTTCTGCATCTTTCGAGTAGTTTTCTTTCTTACTTCTGTGAATTTCAGTTCGGTGCATGTTTCGTACAGTGTGTAAATCTTTCTTTAATTTATACAATTCACGTTCAAATTTTACGAAACGAAATCGGCTTTGCACACAGCTTAACTTTAAGAGTTTTCCTTCTCCTTCATTTAACAAAATAATTTACAGCTTTCACCTCGTCACCGGAAGCTATTGCTATTCATAGTTTCTTTGGGATAGTTAGGTACTATATTTTTGCCTTGGACTTTATTTAACGCAACAATTATCGTTTGAACCATAATTCACGGGATCGTCAGAACTGTTTCCTGTTTCTTCTGATGTTTCCATGATTACTAACGAAATATCAACATTATTCCAATGAATGTTCAAGAAATGAACTATCGATAATGAATAACAGGTATGTATCGCTTGGAAACTTTGATTGGTACCATGTTCTTCAAATTTTATTTTTGAAAAATAGAAAACATTAAGTCAAACTATGGACCTGCACAAAGGCAGATGCTATTCGCAAGCATATACGAAGAAAACACAAGGAAAATTAAGTAAAATTACGTCAATTGCTAACACATGGCGATACCTAGAGTTGTGCCCTGCCAAACCTACGGTTCGGTAGGTTTGGTACACCACACAAACGACACAGTACATAATAGATATACTGGTAGTATTGGTAAGGTTGGTAGGAAAAGAAACGCAATGAATGTGTAAGAGAGAAACTGGGAGCCCACGGTTTCTTTTCTTGTTTTTGTAATTGTTTGGTTGTTCGTTTTGCACATAATTAGAAGTGGACATCATTCAGTTCCAGTCCAGCATGTATTTTATACCCTTACAGATATAAATTGCATTTTACAAGTAATAAAAATGAGTTGATCACATGACTTCGGCGCTCTTATGTAACCAATGCAGCTCCTTTTGATGTAAGAAGAGTTCAGATGCACAGACATAAAAAATATCTATAATTATTGTTGTTATTTTGTACTCAATAGATCGTTCTTCATCGTGATCAAAGGTAAGAATTTCCTGTTATTACTGATGAATGCGGAAGTTGTTTATGAGTAACAGAAAAATGTTTTACATTAGTTCAACGAGGTATTCAAGCGATGTCTGATATATTTTTCTTTTGTGGTTTCTTTCTATTTTATCTTTTTGTTGAGTAAATTGCGTTTTCGGGAGCTATATGCAAATTTTTTATTGTTTTATACATTTTCACTGCAAAATTCCTCTGTATCAGATTACAAATGAACAAGTTACGAATAAAGCCTGAATTAATCGACGAAAATTTCATGCTTTGTTATAAGTGCTGTTTATTGTTTATTTTTAAGTAACAAATGGCTCTGAGCACTACGGGACTTAACTTCTGAGGTCATCAGTCCATTATAACTTAGAACTATTTAAACCTAACTAACCTAAGGACATCACACACATCCATGCCCGAGGCAGGATTCGAACCTGCGACCGTAGCAGTCGCGCGGCTCCAGACTGTAGCGCCTAGAACCCCTCGGACACTCCGGCCGGCTTTCAGTAACAGACAGGATGATATATGTGACTGCGTAGCGTATGAAACATTTTTTTCACAGTTATCATCCTCACTTAGTGTCTAGGTAGTTCACCGCTTCCAGTTTTTAGGGGAATCTATTAAGACACTAATCGCATACGTATAGAAAGTGGTCGTTGTGAGATAGTGCCTAGTAAGTATGCAACACACCTAACGCACGGGTATTGCGGGTACGACCTTAATTGGTCAAATCTATAAGGAAAATTACTGTAGTGTACTCCTACTTGTGAGAGGCTCTGGTAGTTTTACAGCTCTAGCGATACTGCAAAGGCAACTTCTATTTATTATGGATGTTAAATGAGTCGCAAATTCGAGCGGATAGTGACTGTAAGCAACTGTGTCAGTGAAACTAACAACGGAACTGCAATTCGCTTTACAAATTACGATCAAGTTGTGACGTTATCTGTTTACCTACTTGCCGTCAGTCAAGGTTATGCGTCCCCAGCGTTACGGAAGCGCTGTCAGCTAGAGCTACGGCAGAGGTGCACATTTCTCCAATCGCCAGACGAGCTACGAATTCGGCAATTTTCAACATCTAAAAATTAAAAAAAAGGATGCTTGTGTTGTGTCTTAGCAGCTAAAATACTGACAGCAGATTTCTTTCTCTATATTCTTTCCGTGGGAAAAATTTCAGGGAAGGTTTCGGCGTGTCGGATTGGACTATTCCCTTGTAAGTTGTAGACGCTAATTCTTTACTTTATAAGAGCTTGCTCTTCCAAACGCTAGGTGTTGCACTGCCATACGGGTCCTGATTCCCTGCTATAGCTTCCGCATTCCTGCTGGTCTCAGTGCACTTGCCAGCGGCTGTGTGCTGACAGACCTGCAATGAATGTCGCTGAGGCAGCTCTCGATTGCTATCGTTCGATCGCTTGCGCCGGTGCCTGGTGTGCGCGGCGCGCAGAGCCAGTGGTGATCTGGAGTCGAGCGCTCGACCACGGCAGCGTTAATTGTCACCTGTAGCGCATTCTTACAGCCGCGCTCACACATTCTCTGTTACAGTCGCAGGTCTCCACGCCACGGCCGTTGCTGTGGACAGCTGACGGTTGCACTTGATCAGTTGGCCGCGCGGTTAGAGGTACCATGTCACGGATTGCGCGACCCGTCCCGCCGGAGGCCCGAGTCCTCACTCGAGCATGAGTGTGTGTGTTGTTCTTAGCATAAGTTAGTTAAAGTAGTGTGTAAGTCTAGGGACCGATGACCTCAGCAGTTTGGTCCCTTAGGAAATCACACACATTTGCGTATTTGAAATGCTATCCTTGGGGATTATCTTGTTAATTTTCGAAACGACTGTCCATCTCCACATCTGAGTGATCAGCACGCCAGAATTCCATAGGAGGGACCCAGGTTCGATTCCTTTCCGGGTTAGAGCTTTTTCTCCAACCGAGGACTGAGTATTGTGTTCTGCTTACTATCATTTCATCCTCATCGACAAGCAAGTCATCGAGGTGGCATCAGCTAAAAAGAGTCCCACCAGGCGAACGGTCTTATTTCATTTCGTTAGCTGCACTATTTCTGTCAGTTAAATGAACGACAATGTTCGTCTAAAAGCTGGTGTTACGTGCTGTAATTGTTCTTGTTGAATTTTGATCTATACTAGCTGCACGAGTGAATCTATCTTTTTACTATTCAGTCTGGTAAGATATGTCATACTCGTAAATTCTAGTAAGTTCGATAAAGAATAGGCGTTGTCTAAGAGTATGCACTTTCTGTTTTTGTGTTTTCTGAACTTGGCGAAGTGGCTTATCTAGCCGTTGTAGCAATGCCTAGAGACTTAAACGTCAGATGCTTGCTGTTGCTCTCCTATCAGATAAGGAAGTTTTTTGTAAGGACAGAAAGTAACATATGCACCTCAAAATGCAAAAAGTCATTGCAGTTTGAGCTATTGCATTAGATGATAAATCCACATAGCACTGCCTCCTTGTTCGCGCGGCAGCAGCTGTCTGTCTGTCATGTTCAGGGAAGCGTACTCTCCACTGCGGTGGTTGAATCAGAACTAAAGGTGCCTGACCAGCAACGTCAGAGAAGACACAAAAAGCGTTAAGGTGAAGAGATTACGCCCGTTCTGTCCTAAGGTCTAATCGGAGGACGATTTTGCACCTTCTTGTGCAAACCCAAAAGACGAAATTGCGGTACGCATCATCAAGAATAATACAACTGGAGACAGTGGCAAAGCGAAGGTAACTCAGCAAGTAATCTCTAAGGGTGAGCTACAAGTTATTGCCGCAACCATCCAAGCGCACATGACCATTTATGACACTCACTCTGCCTAATTTGTCGGCAGTTGACTGAAGAAAGCAGAGGGTCCAAAAACCGGATATCGTCTTCCCATGACCAGATGGATGTTCTCGAACAGAAACAGAGGAGAGAGGTAGAACAAGGGAAGGTGATCTTGTATAACAGAACAAACAAATAAAAAAATTCATGCCTCCACAGAAACTTGATTCCGCAGAAAAAGTCTACCTTTCCAGGTTGTGTATGTGATTATGCAGTACGACTGGATACAGCGAGATAAATTTTTAAAAATATGGTATGAGAATTTACAGATGTTGAGTGTTGGACGTTGTCTCTGTGATCACTAACACAGAATTTCACGAGCGAACTCTTGGACAACTGAATGCGTACCGTATACTTAATCATCTGTCCTGGTAACAATGAGTAGTTAACACTTTGGTTTCTTCGTTTTTGTTGAGTGTGAGTAGCTATCCATGCTATTTGCTCCAAATTTCTCTGTATGCTTTCAGTAACTTTATTTCATAATTGTTGTTTTCCACTTACTGTTAAACCGAAAACAAATTATATTTAGTGTAGGCGGTTTTGAACAAATTTCATAAAGGATACAATTTTCAACTCGAACTTGAGAAAAGTTTTGCTATGGTGATCTGTCACCACTAGTCCGTATGCTTAGTGTAAGTTGTCACTCAGTCTTAACTACGTCCTTCAGCCAGTAATAAGGTTTGGCCAACACGAACTCAAAGACAGCCTGTCCGGGAGCAGCATGATCTGAATTTTGAATGGGGCATAAAAGGTTCTGTTGTACTCTGTTGCGTGGTGCGCACGATTCTTGATTGAAGTGTGGCTTATCTAGGGGTGTGTCAAAAGAGAAAGAAATTGGTTGCTGGTTACAACTGGGTTTGTATGTGAAGTATTATAACGAGAATTGCGACCAGCATTCTCTAATCATGAGCGACGAGTAACAAGAGAATGTGTGCTGCAACGTGGAACTTGGCGTGCCATGTTGATGCAAGGTATTCACATCCGTACTGAGCCATTATGAGTGATACTGTGGGACATCCGGTTTCGATTAATGCAGGCCAGAATTCAATTCCTTCACTGCATTTGATTCGTCGACCAGCTATATAGGCCCGTAATGCATTCATCGATCGCTTCCTAGTATTTCTGTCGGTTTTGTGAGTACTTTGGGAGCAAAGACCTTGTCTTCTATTGGTATACAAGTGGATGCCACGCGGTACACGTAACTTCAACGATGTGTTGAATTATTACGTCTGTGGATAGCAATAATTAACAACTGATACAAAATCTTTGTAGATTTATTCCCGTTTCTTTCCATCATTAAACTGAGAGCATTTATGTAATGTTTATTTTCAAGAACATGGACTAATTAAATATTCATTAATGGGGATCCTCCTCAGATAATTTGCCTCCAGTAGAGTATTTATTCAGTGAGAATTGTTTTCTATATGCCGCACGCTTTTCGTCACCATAATGTTGCCAGCACCACTTTTCGTGCGATTCTTCCAGAGTTCGGAAGGGAAATTTTCATTAGGATCTTCGGAGCAGCAAATAATATATATAACTGCACGCATAAACTTACATGCAGTATGTTCTGTTATTCAATATTTTCCAGCTCCTTTGCAGGAAAATGTATAAACTGCGAGACAAGTATGCTCAGTCATATATTTTGCCTATACGGTAGAGCATATTAAATATTTCGTAAGTCAAATAACTAGCTTGCTAGTAGAAAACTCGATCATTAAAGTGTATTTAAACATTATTTAAGCCCAAAATGACCATTGCGCAGAGAAAATGGCACCTACGTGACTTGTTCTTCAAATGAAGTCAGATCGCATTACAATAATACTTTCACTGGACAATACTCACAGATAGAAGAGGACTTTATAATCAAAGAAATTTTCTGTAGCCATTCTATTCTACACGCACGCAGATTTTTGACCAACCACGGGACAGTTACAAGGTTAGCGACTGGATCATGCAACACACAGCTGAAGCTATTTCCATTGCTAAAATCGATTTCAGTCACATTCTGACCATCCTCGGGTAGGGGAAGACGTATTTACCTGTTTATTCGCCGTTGAAATGTCTACATCGGTAGACAGAAGTGTACGTTTGTGATAACACACGTTATACCCACATGGGACGTTCCAAAAATGATTAGTTTTTGGACGCACAATGAAATACGTTTTTTATGGACCAAGAATGCTCCGAATGTGACCGAAATCCATAATCAAAACAGAAACAAGTACAGCTTTGTATTGCGTGATGCAGTTCCTAACATCTGAAAGAAGACTGGATAGCTACTGAGAAGGTGCCATGAGAAACGTGGCCTTGCCTCCTGTCTGGCTGACCAGAAGTACTTGGCTGCCGCGGACAGGCGGCCCTCGCCGCGCGCTCGCGGCCCTACACCCACACCCACACCCCCGCACTCCCCGCTGGCTTACTGAGGCCGAGGCGCCGGCCGCCATCCGCCAGCCGCCGGGCAAATTGGGCTCCGAGCCGTCTGCTATTTAATTAACACGTCCATTGTTCCGTAATTGGATTGTTAGCAAGCTGTGTTTAAAGATATAAAGGTAATGCGAAGGCTCTCTCAGCCGTGTTGCATAATGGCTGGCTGGGGGGAAAGGGGGGGGGGGAACTGGTAGGCTGCCTGGACGCGCGTTGATAATTTTTAAACTCCAGAAGAGGAAGAGACTGTCGATTACAATGGACCTCCAAAGCAGAGGAAACTTTGATACAACGCGTCCGCCGTTTATCGTGTTATTAAAAAGACGGACCTTCTCAATACATCAATATGATCTTAGGCACAGTCAACTAGTCGGGGACACTTCCATCTCTCCTGATAGCATCAGATGGTCTAACGTCATTTCAAAGCAGCAAGGACAGCATCGCTGATGATTAGGAAGCAGACTAGAAAAAGTGTTCTTTCCGCTTCAACGAGTAGGTGGAGACTGTTTCGCCTACTTGTGTGCAACCCGCAGTACAGATCTGTGCTTTGTTCCCTCAAAGTAGCAGAGCATGCCTGTTAAGAGATAACAGACAGTGCTCGTAAATCAACTGTGATATGAAAATACGTTGCATAAACAACAACAACACACACGTACAGACACTCCCCTGACACTGAAAAAGCTACTACGAGAAAAAGGGCATAAAAAGGAGACATGAACTAGTAAACCAATATTAATAAGTCAAGCACATTGAAGCACATTGTTACTACTTAACGCTTACAAAAGTGAAAGAGGGAGTCCTCTTACTCTCACTCACTCACACACGCACACACACACACACACACACACACACACACACACACACACAAAAGGAGGGAGAGAGAAAGAGAGAGAGAGAGAGAGAGAGAGGCACAGAGAGAGGGAAGGAGTGAGGGAAAGGGAGAAAGAGAGAGAGAGAGAGAGAGAGAGAGAGAAAGGCAAGCTCACATACCCACTCTCTCATATGAAGTAGAAACATACTTCTGAACTCCGCACGCCTGCTTGCCCCCTCTCCCACAAACTCTCACATGCTGAATTCCCCCTATGACGTAACAGCTAAAAACAGTTGCAGCACTACACAGACAACGTCAACATTCCAATAAACAAGAAAGCAGAGATCCGTAACGCACTGGTCATGTGCGCGCGTGCATGTGTATGTGTGTGTGTGTGTGTGTGTGTGTGTGTGTGCGTGTGTGAGTGACTGCGTGGGTGGGTCTGTGTGTATCTATGTATGTATAGGTAGCTAGGTTTGGCACACCTTTTTCAGAAAATCGTGCGTGGACGTCTCTAATAAATTAAGTTTCAACAAATGCGCGTTACTTGGGTCTAGCCTGTTTGCTGCTAGTGAGCGCTATAGCTTTAGTAATGTTGTAAACCTGTATTTGTTCTAGTTTCAGCATTCATTTCTGTTAGCTGTAGAAACCCTTCTAAGATGCCTGACACGGCAAGGCGTAGCATGTTTCGGGTGATAAAAACGACAAATTACGGTTGCCAAAGACGGCTAATTATTTAAGAAACATGCACAGCAAGGAGAGATAAACATCATACTGCTTGTTTCACGCCAGCGGTCGATGTCTTAACGTCGAAACGCTCAAGTCTAATCATACCATAGAAATGGCTTAGTTGTATACCTCTTGAGAAGGTTGGCCGATGTAAGAGGCAAAACAGACCTTATTTGCTGGGAAAGTCGATAACTTTGCAGTTAGTTCGTAAACACAGGGGACTATACTGCCTGGTGTTCTATCTACCGTGTAATTCAATCGTCTTATTATGCACTGAGGCAATATTAAACTAATTCTGACTTACGCCTGGTGTTATCTGTAGCCACTACTTTGAGGCCACTAAGAAAAACCATACACAAATTATTTCGTTAAAGATTCGCCTAAACGTCCCACTTCTGATACAAGTTCGTAATTTTAAAGTCAGTTAGCTCTGATAGAAAATTTCCGCTACAGTAAGTGCTCCTCTTGCTGATGGCATGCTGCATTATGATAAATAAAAGTTGAATATTTTTGTGGTATGTAAGAAAACAAACGGGAACATTACTGAAACTGTTCAGCGTACAAATAAAAAAAAGGAAACTATCGAAAATTAATTTCATATATACAGCTTTCTGTATGTTCTATGTGAACGAAGAGGCAAGCGGCGGCATTGGGAAATGGTTGCTACTACAAGGGTGAAATGAGTGACGCATGAGGCATTTACGAGAAATCACAAATCCGAAAGTGGCCTCAACTGATATAAACCAATCTAGAAACCAGCAATAATGAATCACGGTCGTTTTGATTTTCACTCTGCAGTGGAGTGTGCGCTGATATGGAACATGGTGGCAGATTAAAACTGTGTGCCGGACCGAGACTCGAACTCGGGACCTTTGCCTTTCGCGGGAAAGTGTTCTACCAACTGAGCTACCGACTCACGACCCGTCGTCACAGCTTTCCCGAGTTCGAATCTCGGTCCGGCTCACAGTTTTAATCTGCCAGGAAGTTTGTTTTTGACACGTCTGCTAAAAAGGTGGTTCACCGTGAAAAACTGTAATTTTATATGTCTTAATGAAACCGTGGTTACGTTCTTTAAATGTCAAGGTTATCATAAATAATAGATGAAAGATACAGGAACCGTACGTCGCCTAGTGTGTACAAGTTGTATGGTACTTGAATTACGTAACCATTACGGCTGCTCAACTTAACCTCTCGATACCAGCAATATTCTTCTGTGTTACTGTAAAGTAGTTAACATATTTTTGAGACAACATTCAGATTTGATTTAATTAATGTGGAGGTACGTTGATACATCCATATATTTATATTGCAATGATATTATTCTTATGTGTATCCTTTCTTTTATCACTATGATCTTTGACGTACTTGTAACTCCGATTTTTTGGCGCGTAAGCGGTTATTAGTTAGTTGTTAGACAGTCGGACCACGAGAAAGTCAAGTCTTGGACGTCATGTTGGAAAGACGCATATTGTCGTCAGGTTATAAAATGTGAACTTTAACAGTGAGGAAGATGTTTTCAAGTATGTTTTGTATTGTGAAGTGATGTTTTGCGTGTTACGTGATATTGCAATAAAAGCAATAAAAAGGAAGTGTAGCTTAAACTCGGAGTGCTGATTACTCTTTTTTTACATCACCTTGTCATGTAAAAGTGTAATCTTCAAGAATGGTTTGTGAAAGACATCTATAAAACTTTTGAATATAGCAGAATAAAACCTAGGCCTCTTTGCATCCGAGCTTGGAATCATTACCACCTAGATTTTCGACGATTGAGCCATGATTTTACAACGAGACCAGCGTGGGAAATACGAAAAAATGAGTGCCTAGTTTATTTATTATTACATGAAATGACTTTATTAACTGTGCTCTAATGACACCTGCCACATAATAACTTTGTTGTTGCCCGAAAATTCAGTATTTAGCAGCGTGAGCAACACCACAATCATTATTAAATTTTGACCTTTGTTGTGGTAGGGTTGTTAGAAAGTCTGGAACGATTTGTGGAGGCTCACAGGATGTAGTTATAAGACCGTAAATTTAGCCATGCTACCGAAACTGAGGAGATGTTTGGTGACTGTAGACGAGAGCTTAAACTGATAAATAATAAAGACAAGAACCTAGTGTCTACTAGTCTGGAATAATTTATGGAGACCCACAGCATGTCGAGTAGCGATTTCGAATTCGATCTCCAGGGAAACCGTGCCAGCGCAGTGCTATTGTACCAAAACCGTTCGTAAATCCTGCTCGGAGCGTAGCCGCGCTAGTAAAAGCGTCGGGTGGACCAGAATGGATTCCGAAATCGGACGCAGTGCTCACGAGGGCAGTACAACGCGTACGTGCTCTGAAGATGGCAACAGAGCGAGTGGTAAAAACATTATTCCGGACAAAGTGACGCTAAACCGGTCGGTAAATCTCGCATCGGGAACTTTTCGTGGTGGTCACGCGCAGCGCCGCCAAGTCACGTCCCAGCGTGAGAGGATCCAGGCGGCGGCAGAGGGGTGGATGCACCCCCCCCCCCTCCCGCCAGCGGTGCCGGGTGGGTCGGGCGTCGCGGTCGGGACACAAAAAGCGCAAACAAAGGGCGGGCTCGCCGGCCGCCAAGGAGATTGTTTTCAGCCGCTATTGACCGAAGAAGATGTAACACTGCGAGAGGGCGCCTCGCCGCCGAGCAGTCTTTGGCCCGGCCCGGCCTGCCTCCTGCCGCTTGTTTGAGTTTGCCTGTTTGGCGCGGCATCTCTTAGGGTCCTGTTTTCTGTTTGTTTCCGGCCGGCCGGGGCCTCTCCTCCTCACATCCCCATGTGTGTGTATGTGTGTGTGTGCTCTGCATGACTTGTGGATGGGACGGTACCTAAAAACTTTATCCATAATCCTCGCGAGCCCTTCGGGAAACACAGCTCGGACATGCTGAGATTCTCCTCCGGTCTTCTGCCATTGGCAAGACCTGCCTCCGTCAAAAAGCGCTGAGAACTGTGGCGAGCGGCGACCTGCGCAGCTTATTCTTCCAATGGCCAGTAAAGGAAGGTACTTCTCGGCCTGGCCAACAGATGACACTGACATTGGTAAAACATTCTTTTTATTATTTTTTGGCACGTGTTACGCAACTCAAGTGACTCACTTTGATATGGGGAACGGTTTTCTTTAAATGCGAACATTTTTAGGTTAGGCTTTACCGTGACTATTACTGATATTAAATGAAACAACAAGTTTACTGTTACCAGTCACCGTTTCATTTATTTCCACGAGGCGTTTAGAAGGTTTAAACCTCCATCATCGGGTGGATTTACATTAGTTAATATTAGATTTGTTTGTGTGTAGTGTTACGATTTTTCGAGGAACTTGTGGCACTGCCTCCAGTGGTCACAGGTTCCTTTTGCCACAAGTTCCTCCAAAAATCGTAACACTACACACACACAAATGTAATACTCACTAATGTAAATCCACCCGGTGATGGAGGTCTAATCCTTCGAAACGTGTCGTGGAAATAAATAAAACGGTGACTGGGAATGGTTTTGTTCATACCGTTTTCTAAACAGCCTTTTCGTCTTTTGTGGTTCGAAAGAATAGGTTACAATGGCATGATAACACAAAATTTTTATTTCTGCCGGTTTATCGCCTTAGGAAATTCATTTTACGAGTTGTTTTCAAAAAATATCGGAAATTTTCAATTTCTGGAAATAATTTTTTTTTATTCGTCTTCATTAATGTTACCCCATACATTTCATCAATATCTTCGTCATCTGCGGAGCTAGTTGGCATATAAACTTGTACTTCTGTGGTAAGCACGGGCTTCGTGTCTATCTTGGCCACAATAATGCGTTCACTATGCTGTTTGTAGTAGCTTACCCGCATTCCTATTTTCCTATTCATTATTAAACGGCTGGGTCGGAGATTTTCTCCGCTAAGGGACTGGGTGTTGTGTTGTCCTAATCATCATCAAAGCCGGCCGGAGTGGCCGTGCGGCTCTGGGCGCTACAGTCTTGAACCGAGCGACCGCAACGGTCGCAGGTTTGAATCCTGCCTCGGGCATGGATGTGTGTGATATCTTTAGGTTAGTTAGGTTTAATTAGTTCTAAGTTCTAGGGGACTGATGACCTCAGAAGTTAAGTCGCATAGTGCTCAGAGCCATTTGAACCAGCCATTATTAAACCTACTCCTGCATTACCCCTATTTGATTTTGTGTTTATAACCCTGTATTCACCTGACCAGAAGTCAGACGTGGACGATAAATAGTTTAGACAAGAAGAGAATAGAAGCTAACGAAATGTGGTGCCACAGAAGAATACTGAAGATTAGATGGGTAGATCACATAACTAATGAGGAGCTCTTTGAATAGAATTGGAGAGAAGAGAAATTTGTGGCACAACTTGACTGGAAGAAGAGATCGGTTGGTAGGTCATATTCTGAGGCATCATGGGATCACCAATTTAGTATTTGAGGGCAGCGTGGAGGGTAAAAATCGTAGAGGGAGACGAAGAGATGAATACACTAAACAGATTCAGAAGGATGTAGGTTGCAGTAGGTACTGGGAGATGAAGAAGCTTGCAAAGGATAGAGAAACATGGAGAGCTGCATCAAACCAGTCTCTGGACTGAAGACCACAACAACAACAATGTTATCCCCTTCAAAGTATCCTCACTAGATATTGTACACTTACACCAGCGCTTCTTCCAATCCCCAAAACAATCTGGAACTCGATTTTTGGGACAACACTTAGCTGTTTCAGCAATTCACTTTTAATCTCATCGAAGCTTGTAAAACGACTGCCGTTTAAGGTTCTGTTAATTTTTGGAAACAGAAGAAAGGCCTTCACTGGCGAATAAAGAGTCTGGGGCATCATTACAATGTTGCTTCTCTGCCAAATATTCACGAGCAAGCAATGAAGCGCGCGTAGGTGCATTTCTTTTAGTGCGTTACCGTGGTGCAAAAGCCATCCGAGCGCTTTTTACGGACTGTTTCCCGCAAACGGCGTTGAACTTGTAGGTAGTACCCCTCACTGATAGTTTGGCCTTCTGAAACAGATCTACTTTACTCATTTTCACATCCTAACTTTTGTACTAATTAGTAAAATATATTCGTATCACAACACTGGAAACACGAATTACAGCATAAAATACACCCCAATGTGAACTAAAAATTGATCAGTAGCAGGAATGAAAGACCAGATAAAAAAATATTGTTTTGCTATCGAAGAATGATGCTATTGGTAATACATATCATTAGAATCTATTATAGACTTCACAAAATTAACTAACAACTTAATTCAGTCTGAGATCGATGTTTCGCAATACGACAGACGGTAAGTGATTGATATTTTAAATTTATCTCAGATTAAATGTAATGAGAAAGTAGTTATTTGTTGACCCCAAAGGCTTGTGGTATCATTTTTATGAATTATCTATTGACTTCTTTTTTTTATTAGTTCCACAGACATATTTTCTTTGTAGTTCATTAGCCAGGTTTCCGAGTATAGATGTGCAATTTGTCAATGGTCTCATGGTCATTCCTTTGTTGCGACGCTACTGTAATTACAAACTTCATTTTACTGTCAACGCCAACGCCTTATATTTGTTTCCATTAGCAGACAAATTTCATTGTCGGCCATCTTGCCTGTGTGGTAGTTCCCGTTCTCTCGTCTCGTACAGGAAATTGCGAAGCCGACTTTACACCGTGCCTTACTATTACTATTACGTTAAAAACTGTTAACATTTTGGGCCGAGAGTAAAGACTGTTGTTTCTCAAATTCCAGAACAGAGCAGTAAGACTTGGGTAGTTCATCACGCTACGCGGACATCAATTAACTTAATCAGTAGCAGAAATTTATTTAGCCTAGCTGAATTTGTTTCTTTACTTTTTCCAAATTTTTACTGATACACAAGAAAACTATGCAATTTATGTCTGGCACAGAGTGCTGTGCGCGGATCGTTTTGTAGGGTCGCACAGTGTTATGGACACACTGGCAGAAAATTTTAACTGCTGTATAGCTTGTCATAAGAGTGAAGCACCAAGTCACTGTAATCTACTAAAGCACACCGGCAGGAATCAATAATAGGAGCTACACCAGCATACTGACTCCTTTCTTTCATTTTTATTGCTGTTCATAGGCATTATCTTAAATTTTTTTTCTAATCAGTAGAATTATTTCGGTACAAATATCTTTAATTTGGAAAACAAGAGAAGAAGATATAGATGTCACTCATTCGAGTTACATATCTTGTGGGACTATTTTTATTTTTATCTACATTATCTTACTTACCTTGTAATTATATGTTATAAAGAAAAGAATGTTTTTCAAAATAATATAATGAAATAAGTGGGGTCTTTTTCATTTAGTTTTTTTCCTTACACGCAAAGTGAAGCCCATGCCTTGGGATTAAAGCAATAGATCGTACAGTAGTAGACTCGTTCAAGGTAGCATATCCATTACCAAATTTTCTTTCGCGTCATTACGTTATTAATTGAGTAATGGGAAATTTTAGTGTTTTTTATTACTTTTTATGTTGGGGGAAAAAAGGAATGAATTTGTAAATACTTCCCGTTCTTGCTTGAAAGTCAAGCCGTGCTATGATTTCACCTTATCAGTTGATCCCAATAGTGCTCTACCTTCCATTTTGCAAAGTTAATAAATTGATTCCGTAGTTATTTCTTGTTTACTTTCAAGCCACAAGCTATGGTGGCGCATTCTGTAGATGGTGACTACACGTGTGTGTGTCTGTGTGTGTGTGTGTGGATGTAATAAATAGAGTCCTAAATAATAGTCTGATCGTTCCGAATAAACTGTTTACTGATACTAGTTTCTTGCAGAAAAAGACATCGGCAGACATATATGTGGACTTCAATTTACAATCTATACTTCATCAGCCTATCATATAAATACATATCTATAGGTATTACGAGTATACCAAACGAGGAGGAAAATGTGACAGTACTGGTTTAGATGTATTTTATTAAAATCTGTAAATAATTTGTTACCATCTTGTTGTACACAGCCCTATCGTGGATTTGGCTCTCATTAGAACACTTGCTGTTCTGATAGTCTAACAGCAGTCATATGATTTACAGCAGTCTGTGAGAGCGTTCGCTTGATTTGACCGTAAGGTTATTGCTGAAGTATGCTTCCACGCTAGTGATCGGGGAAAATGGCGGGAAATCGAAAGGAGGACCGATAATCCCCATCGCTGAACGAGAAATTCCGTTCAGAGTGAATTTATTCATAAATCAATCATTGAGAACACCCGTGGGGTCTCACGCTTTATCCTGCAAGCTACTCATACTTTGCAAATTCGGCCTGTATTTCCATTCACGCTTCCGAAGTAATTTCTGAGCGTTGCTGGCTTCGTAACCAGAGACCGATAATTTTATGCGAAGTGCACCGCATTGTGAGTCTGAAATTGAAATGGTTATTTGCCCAGTTCAATCTAAATTGCTGACTAGGCGAACGGTCTCCGTGCCTTTTCGAATCTTCATGCAGAGTGGGAAAGTAATGCAGAAAAGACTAACCACACGGCCCTATAAATGCAATTTCCTACTTCGTTCATTCACAGCCAGATTCTCAACGTCTGAAATAGCAGCGTAAGAAAATGTTGGTGCTATCTTGGCTGCTGGTAGTGTAGAGAAGCAACTTTGACTCATTACTGCCCTGTCTCAAGTAATAGTAAGTATAGTAGGTAAATTTCACTGGAGATTTTACCTCTCATTGTTAACGCTCTCTGATGCCTCTGGCACCTTAACATAAATCATCAAACAGCAGTACATTATGCGGTGTATCACGAACAAATATTTCCACAAGAGCTGGCTACCTGCACAGAAAAATTTTCCAGGAAAGAATGCGTTATATGCATTTGCATCTAGAGCTAAATTCAGAATCATTTTAGCAGTATTTTAAAATAAAAACTCGCAATCCTACTACTTTACATTTAGGTAGCACTCTTTCCTGTTTGCGTGTGTTACATAAACCAGTTAGTACTGTGTATGAATTTAATATAGCTGCTTCCCCTGTCTGAGGCAAATGAGTGTGCATGTAAAAGTGAAAAGTACCTATGAACCGAAAAAGCAATAATACTGTTACAGTACTTATTACGGATGGACAGTAATGTTAGGAAATATGTTTTAGTTTTTTCCATTGAATGTATTAGTTCACAAAAATCTGTCTTATTTTTGATGATTTTACTTGTTGTAAAATATTCACGTTTTTAATTATGTCATTATCATTCATAATTATACACTACGGTCAACTACATCAGTTATTTGTTGTTTTCATTCTGTAAGCAATCGTGCCTTTTGAAACCAAAAGATCTCAATTTTTAAATCAAATTTACAAATTTAGCAACAAGCAGATCTACTAATTTGCACATACAAAAAATTTGCGGGAATGAGCTTCTTTCACAGTGATGGCCTTTCACGAACAGTCACGCTCTTCTGTATTTGTGTTGTGAAACATTCTGGAAAGGCATGCTATGGGGCAACGGTATGGAGCTTGTTTGACAGCAGTAGTGTAGCAGTTAACGAAAATGAAAATAAACAAATACGGAAGATTCAATACTCACAATTTAACAGAAAATTATATAAGTATTATCACAAGCTGGTGTAGATCATGTCTCTATCACTTACATGTAGTTGTTATCTTTTATTTTGCTTGAGCAAGTGGTGAAAATCAAACAGTAATTGCTAATTTTGTAAAATTATGATGGCACTCATCACACTACATTTAGAGGGCGTCAGAGTGCGTGTAAATAAGAATAGGAAAAACGTGTGATGAAAAAATATTATTGAGGTACACCTAAATACTGTAGAAAGGTAGAAAGGTGAAGTTTTGGAGAATGGATGACGGCCAATCTTACTGACAGAGGGAAGCGGCATAGATACCTGTTTGGGACGATAATGAATTAGATTTCGACATGACATATTAGTAACAGTATAGGTATAAACTCAGTATGAAATGTAAAAAGAGTAAAAGTAGCTGTCGAAATATGTGTTGTGTTCCTTCAAATCAAATGAAGTCGATGACATATACTACCGAAAAAGACAAAAGTTTGACGAGCATCACATTCACCTAGAATCTGCGTTACTATCAATTGTTTTAATCTGAGGAGTAACTCTTATTGAAAAAAAGTAGGAAAACGTTATGTGATGGGTAACTGGTCACGCGTAGCGAGCATGTACGTAGTAAATGAGTGAAAGAAACTAGTGTAAGTTCACGTAGAAAGGCTTCACTAACTCGTCAGGAATGGCCAACCTTCACATTTTGCAACGGAATAAATCCAATGCATTAACGTTCGACAACGTTGTGACAGAATAACGGTCCAACAAATGGCAAAGAAACATTCAAGGACAGGCCCTCCACATCACTAATTACAGACATACTTGAAATATCTCCAACACAATAGCAACAAGAGCTAGTTAACACGTCAGCTTATGAAGAGAAAAGTTAAATGAAACGTAGATGGCGATTTCCAGTCTGTAAGAGAGTAAATCACAAGACTGCCAGTGTCAGAACGATTTTTCAGTAACTGGAACACATTCGAAATTCAGTGATTGCCAAACCAAATTCTTGACTTATGTTATCTAAACCTACTGCGACCTCGGCCCAGTATTTATCCCGTTTGCAATTTAACTCTGGTGTACCACGGATATTTGCGTGGATTTCCTCCAAATAAAGCGTAATATTTTGCATTATGATTTCAGGAACATGTGTATATTCCAATGCAGACTATTTCAAACGCACATTCGCAATGTAAAATGATGTCAGGAAAATTCTTCTGGAGGCTTCTTCCTCTTTGGCATCATTTTCATAATTTTCCTACCACATGATGTCTATACCGATCCATTCCTGAAAATTTTGTCGATCTGCATCACAAACTTCGGATATATAAGCGGAAAAGTTGGAGAGAGAGAGAGAGAGAGAGAGAGAGAGAGAGAGAGAGAGACTAGGGTGGAACAATAAGATCTGAACAAAGAAAGTGATATACGGTTTGCAGCGATATCGTTGTCGTCGGAACTTACTGCTGTACTCGCACCACAATAACAAATATAAAAAAGAGGCAATAAGAAAGAATAAGGCGCCGAGATTATATAGTAGCAGGGGATATATTTCGTTAGAAGGGTTCAGTGACTTCTCCCCGTACTTTGCTGAATGACTGTAGTAACTGAGGCTTACAAGGAGAAGGGTCACCATACTTTAAGAAAACCTGTTATAACATACACTATTAAATGATAACTCGGGTACCTACGCAGCTTGCTCTTTCATAGCTCCCACAATAGTACATATTAACAGAAGCGTAAGTATGATGTAAAAATTAGGTATTAATAAAAACAGCCTACAATACATTGAATCTTTTTTTTTTAAATTTAAATGCTGAATTTATAACATTAATTATTGTTGTATCCATAAGAACGTACTTATAATCGTCAAAAAGCGAATACTTTAGTCTTACTGATTATTGTTTTTGAAGAAACAGTGCCACCAGTTACGTTATAATTAAGTCAGTAAAGAATCTGTATAGTATTCTTACGTTGACCAAGATATATGTATGCACAATAATCCTTTTGAAAAAAAGATAGGTTTATTGCCAAGACAGAAAGCAGTGTAAGTGTTGGTTTGCACAGCTGAGCACAGAGAATGGAAGATTTGGGTAGCTGAAAGAACACATAAGAGGTATTATTGCCGTTTTGACGAACACAAGTGTTAGGCAGAATACACCAGTATTGCAGAGTGCTATAAAATATTTTATCTTGACGTTTTTGCTACATGTAATCACCAAGTTGACGTCTAAGTTATTTCCATTAGGTTTTTCTCTTTCCTCAGTACTGATGTAGTAGGCCATTCACGTCTTCGATGTAGTAATGTCTATTTATCACAGAGATGGAAAACTTATAATACGGACCTTGCGGAGAAAATAGTTTCAGCTCGAGTAAATATCTGGAAGTTTGGAGTGATGGTTGGGATAAACGTTTCGACATGCACTGTCTGTCCACCGTAATGGCGCTCGTTTCAGTTAACCAGTCGTAAGAATATCTTATCGCTGAAAACAAGCTATCAGTACATCCTAACGACAAAGGCTGATGGAGAGCCCCATCTGGAAGAACTGCATACTTCTTCATAGCTTATTGAAATGTTTTATCGCTTGTCTTTGTCGATGGAATTCTTGTACCAAATATCTATTAAAGAGTACCTATATTATTCAATTAAATATTCACCTGCAGTCGTATTACGTTTACTAGTCTCAGTATAGTTTTGCACTGAGTACTTGTGCATTTCTGTGCCCTTTGCAGCTTATCGTGTTGCTTCGACGAATCTGCTTAGTAGAAAAATAGTAATTATAATGGCAAAAGTTACTATATATTAGAAAGACTGCGTAACGAAAACGCGTTATAGTCTCATACATTGTATGAAACTCGTAAAAGTTTGCAATGTTATGCTGTAGGAATTTAAGATATAACATAAACTGAGAAGACAATATAAAAGTAGATTTTATAAAGTAAGCTATTACACGCATTGTCTCTTTTGAATTATTCCTTTCAGTAGTTACATTTTTGTCCTGAAGTAGTCAGGTTTCCTTCTTTGTTCATTAGGCATTGTTGTTTTGGTTTGTGGTCACAAAAAAAAAATGGTTCAAATGGCTCTGAGCACTATGGGACTCAACTGCTGTGGTCATCAGTCTCCTAGAACATAGAACTAATTAAACCTAACTAACCTAAGGACATCACACACATCCATGCCCGAAGCAGGATTCGAACCTGCGACCGTAGCAGCAGCGCGGCTCCGGACTGGAGCGCCTAGAACCGCACGACCACCGCGGCCGGCTGTGTGGTCACAAACACTATTTATAACAGCAGATTAAGCTACAGAGATCTTAGCCCCACTATACTTCCCGTCCATATTAATGTTTTTGTACTTGTAAGCGAAAAACAGAACGATAAAATTCCGTAAGCAATAGCTAAACACACCTTACAAGCAACGTAGAATGAACTGCAGTCATTTATATGTGTTGTAAGAAATACCACAACAGTACGAGACTATTTTCCGCATATTACCTACTTAATGGGAATGTCTCACAAATATGAGTAATTGTATGAACGCTAATCTGGTTTCTAGCTGAAAATAAGACTTGGAATGGATAATGTATCTAGAAGAGAATTGAGGTTATAAATATTGCGCATTTGTTAAAGAAACACTGAAGCAATGAAAGTTAGCAGAATAGGTAGTGACGAAGAGCTTGTTAACAGAACTGAGAGAGAAAATTTAAAATAAATGAAAGAATTCATCGGTTAGGTGTTATTACTACTAAGAAATTCGGTTGAAGGGAGAAATCAGGAGCATATTGGCACTGGTGGTTAAGTTTTGTTCCTGAAAAGAGCGCAACTGGTTGCAAGTGATAAAGGGTAGAATGATATTCTGAGGTAATACCGCAGAAATGTACTTTTCTCAGCTCAAGCTCCTGGAATTCAACCTAGACATTCAGGTTTCATTTATTAAAAAAAATTATATGTTCCATTCGCTTTAACGTACTTGATACGACGCATTTTCAGCCAGTTGCAGTCATTTCCATTAACTTTTCTTTCCCTGTTTGTGACACATGCTTGAAAGGCTTCCTCAGGAAATCTGAAAGTTACCTTTCGTAAGCCACAAACTTATTCGTTCCCAGGCGGTTGTAACAGACCTGACTGCCATGAGCATTTAGAAGAAAATCACTTGACTGCCAAGGCGATCAGCAGTTCCATTTACTGTGAGCGATCTATCGAAACAGCACCCTAATGATAAGTGGTACCGGCCAGCTTTTCAAGTTTTGTGACTTACACTACTTAGCAGCCAACCCGCCAATATGTCTGTCTGACGCGTTTTTGGGCGACGTTAGTGTTTCAAAACATACAGGATTCAGTAGCCACCACATCTACAAGATGCTGATAAACAACAATTTCAAGAGTTTCTCTAATTCACTCTGGACGCGGATTATCTCAAGGGCATACTTGCACTGATGTAGAAAAAATGACGTAAAATTGGTTCAAATGGTTCTAAGCACTTTGGGACTTAACATCTGAGGTCATCAGTCCACTAGACTTAGAACTACTTAAACCTAACTAAAGGACATCACACACATCCATGCCCGAGACAGGATTCGAACTTGCGACCGTAGCAGCTGCGCGGTTCCGGAGCGAAGCGCCTAGAACCGCTCGGCCACAGCGGACTGCTAAAAACGTATCCTGCTTTTGAAAATAATACATTTATTATCCTGCTCGTAAGTTAATATTTATAGCAAGTTACTATCTTCATTCATGTGGAATGTATAGGCATGTGAAATCGAATCCTTTTTTTCGAAACACTCTGTATGTCAAAACATTTGCAACAAGTTGTCGAAGATGCTGAGTGTATTATTTACACTGCCAGATTACAAGAAATGGGCACTGCGACAATGAGCCAAATTTCCTACGACTTCGTCTTTAAATTAAACACTACGGGAAGCCGACATCAAAGCAAAATGAGATGTGAGGTGTCTGTATGTTGAGAACTGGGAGTGGTTCTTGTAATCTTTGCCACAGGGAGTTCCTAACTACATGGGTGGAGTAAATCTCTTTGGCTACCAGAGTTAATCTTATGTGTAGATGACGTCACTTGCGTCTTGTCGGTAAGCTCGTTATTTTATTCTGTTGCCAGTGATAGCGTGCAGAGACTGATTTGTGGGACTCTGTCTTTCCATGCCTGTATATATGGAACATGGTAAGATGCACCAAAAGTTTTGCATTTGCTGCGGCCGCTAATATTACTGCAACATGCTTAGAGCAGATTATTCACATCGCGAGTAGTTGTGGGGAGATTAAATTCATGATTAGCTTATCTTTGTCTAACGATTGTCACGTCTGTGTACAGGGAACCATTTCTCGCTCTTCTTCTTCTTAAATGCACATAATGTAGTCGTAGAGATCATTTCTTTTCAAAATTGTTTAATGCATCAAGTCAGTTTCCTGTTAAATGATAGCGCCCCATGTGATTGTTAGCTATAATGTCGTATAAACGAGAGGCACAATGTTTTCATTCGAATGTAACTGAAATTCTTCACCTCCTTTTTTTTTTAGTTATAACGTAACTTTAGATCTAAATAGGATTTAATTTACTTTATCCAGAACTCCCACATTTCCTTTTGACTACTGAAACTCACTTAGCACGACCATTCTGTTAGCATTTCATTAAAAATTATGTACACATAGCACTTACCGTAATTTTAACAGACATTGCATAGCAGAGCATTGGAAAAGGAGCTTTTTTCTCAGGTCTACGTGTGATTACGTGCTTTATTAAAGTTATTATTTGAGAGGAGATTAAATCTTTGATGTGTGGCTAAGGATTAATATCAGGGCCATTACCAATAGTTGCACGTGGGTCTTACATACTGAAGTTAACATTACAAAGTCTTCACTGTTAATCGACAAGTAGTTGAATGACGTGTTTCACTTATCAAGATCACCAATTAATTATTTAGTGAAGAAACAGATTGCAAATTATCGTTTTAAGTTTAACGTAACCAAGTTTTACAGAATAGGCGAACACACACTAAGTTACGCAGCAGTGGCTTTAGTATATGTAATTCGCACATTAGAGCAAAAAAACAGTAGGCATTAATAAAGTTTCGTATGAACAAGCTGAAGTACTAAGTTTCTATTCACAGACGATAGCCACATTCAACATTATATTTACAGCTCTTCACTTAGAAAATTGAACACTGTTCCACATTCCGAGTGTTGCAAAAAGTGAAGCATAGAACATTTCACATAAGTTACAACCTAAGGATTACGTTGCAAACATATTTAGAGCATTACAACCATAATTAGAAGCACACACGTGAACGTTACAAAGTGTGTAAACTACAGGGTGTTTATAAATTAGCTACACAAAAGTAACCATTAATTGTGAGAAAGGTAAATAACTTACAGAAACGTTTGATAATGCACTAAATGCAGTATATCTTCAAGTTTTATTTGTAAATGTTCAGTGTACCTATCTTTTGCAACACGACGAATGTCCCATCTGTAGTCGGTTTCCTGCCAAATCCTATGAAGCAAGTATTAATGTTTGGTGGTATCTGCTTGTGTTATCCGTTGTAGCAGCTCGTCGAGGCTTCCCAGAAGCTGAGGAACAAACACTCTGTCCTTAATGTAACCCTAGACAGAAAAGTCCATAGGGATTAAATTAGGTGAGCGTCGTGGCGAAGATATTGTTCCACTAAGTCGGCACATTCCTAAGGAGATACGCGACAGCTTCAAGATGGTAATATGGTGGCGCACCATCTTGCTGGAAAAAATTCTTTGCCGATATTCTGTTGTAACTGAGGCATTAGATAATGTTCAAGCACTTACGGGTATGATACGGCAGTTACATTTGTTCAATTTCTGCGTCGGAGACTGCTTGCCGATTCTGACCTGTTGTTCCATATGATACATAGTCAGTTTCAGTGAAACAACTGTTACCAGCTATTAATAGTTTGTCTTTGAGGTGATGGCTTGCGATATTTAGTCCTGAATTGTGTCTGAAATATAGTAGCTGATTTAGATTAACGAAACCATTAACAACATTGCGCAGTAAAAACATTTTTTTGTTGAAGACAAACGGTTTCGACAGACTTTGATGTCATCTTCAGATGTCATCTTCAGCTCTTAAAGGTATTTTTGCCGTGAAACGTTTTCATTTTGTGTTGGACCTCACGCCACGTTGTCACGTGGATAAAAATCAGCTCACTATAAAAAGTCTGATATAACTAAAATATTTAAAAACATGAAGCACCTTGTGCAAATGGCCATATCCATACACCGTTTACAGAAGTTTGTTACATCATAAAAAACGATATACGCAGTAGCACATATGCATATAGCGCTTTTGTGATGAAACAAGCACCTGTGACCGATATATACATGGACATGGCCATTTTCACAAGGTGTTTTATGTTTTTAAATATTTTAGTTACGAGAAACCTTTTATAATGTGCTGATTTTGATCCACATGAGAACGTGTCATGAGGTCCAAAGTAAAATGAAAACGTTTCACAACATCACGATTTTTAAGACCTGAAGATGGCAGCAAAGCCTGTCGAAATCATTTGTCTTAAATAAAGAAACATTTATGCGATCTAACCTGCTGAATGTCTTTAACAAGTAAAGCAGATAGCTCCGACGGTATCCTCAAAATGAGAAAATTCGATACTGTGCATGCGCTGCACCATTATACGACCCTATGACGATTGTTGGAATAGTGCATTCGCGCATGACACCTAGCGGCGACATCGGGGACGAACAATGCTAGGTGGAAATAAAACTGAGGAGATTGGGTAATATTTTATTTCGGACGTCTTAGTTGCACTGGCGGAAAATTTTGCTTCAGTGGGGTTACCAGTTGCGGGCTGACACGCCCCGTTGTCAAACCTCACACCTTGCTATTAACCATAACCAACGTTACAGCATGGTGCCGAAAGGCATTAAGACCTTCTGTATCGTAAGGTATAGCTTGGGCAACAAGTACTTCACTGAAATTAGTCTATGTGCCTGTTGCACCTGACTGACACATAGGCTAATATCAATGAGGAGGGTACTTGTTGCCCAAAGTATACCAATCTGTACAGAAGCTTTTCGTGCATGTTTGTACCATACTGTATGGTTGGTTACGGTTAGTAACAAGGTGTGTGGTTTGAGAATAGGCACCCCAGCCCGAAACCGGTAACTACTGCAACAAAATTTCATATCAGTAAAACTGAGACGGATGAAATAAAAAAAAAAAAAAAAACAGTCTTCTTGGTTCTGAACAGTTGCGGACCTACCATCCAGTGGCAGCATGCCTCGGGTAAGCAATGAAATTGCTGCATTCAGTACGGTACCGAATATTTCTGTAAGTTATTTACACTTTTCACAGTTAAAGATTACTTTTATATAGCTGTGTTTAACACAGTCACTACCACTCAGAGTGTGCGTTCGGCCGGAAGGATGGGACTGTAGAGAGTGTAGCTTGGCTGAGGCGTCTCCACATTAACTGCCCGCCCCACGGCGCAGCCAGACGCACAAGCGCTGCGGCTGCGGCGCCACGTGTACAGAAAACGATGCTGTGTTTTTCCCGGCAGTTTCGGCCGCTGTGCCGGCTCTGGGCCCGCGCTAACGCGCCGCGCGCGAAGTGTCAGGGGAGAGTAGCGCGTTTACCGGGGACCACCTCCCGACCTCCCGACGCGGCGGAAGAACACGGCGGAGGGCGACAGGAGGCGGCAAACTGGAGTAAATCTCCCGGCGGCCGCTCGCATAATTTCATGGCGACATGAGAGTCCGAATTTCCCAGGGGGCCGGCGGCCCGTTTCCCCGCGGACCCCTCCGCCAGTCGGCCGGAGAAATTCCGCGCCGGCTCGCGGCTCGCCCCGGCCTCTCCGCAACGGCCGAATCACGAGTGCAAATCCGCAAGCCGCACGCAACATGTCTGCCAACTTGTGAGAAATGCTCCTCTCCGCAACACTGCGGTCGTGGTACACTCGTGATAAATGACGGCGCGCGAGCTGCGTCACCGGGACGTTAAAATATTGTGTAGAGCCCAAAGGCCTGTACAGAATGAAATGCACAGTTGCTACAATATCTTTTTATGGAGACAAAATGCTAAGATGATTACGCACTTACGAGCGAAGTGTAACAACTTTAACTGTTGGCCAAATGAACCGGACCACATGTGCAACTGAGTATGCAATTTTATCCATTGAACTGCACGTTTGACAATTGACAGTTCATTTTAGACAATTTACTTTCACATTGGTTGCTCCATTTATATCACATCTTAAATGACTATGACTGCTACTACATATTGGTTTTGAAAGACGAAACACTAATCTGAACATGTAACAAGATGTTCCTGAGTTTATTCCACAGTTTGATGCTGGACTCCCTTTAGTATTCGGCAACGCCCTTCTAAACGAGTGTTTGGAAAGGCGAACGGAAGAGTGAAGGAGGACGAGAGCGATATTTGATTGGTGTCTGGTTCCAAGTAAAGACATATCAAGCCTTAGATGGGAGCAACACTTTAACATGAAACAGTGAATATTAGCTGTCTGGCCCCTTCCAGAGACATGACCTTCAGCTGTTTTCAGAGAATTTTCTTGTACACGAAGTAGGTAATTCGACTATTCCTAGTGAGGAAAAATATGAGATGGAAAAAAAATGGTTCAGATGGCTCTGAGCACTATGGGACTCAACTGCTGAGGTCGTTAGTCCCCTAGAACTTAGAACTAGTTAAACCTAACTAACCTAAGGACATCACAAACATCCATGCCCGAGGCAGGATTCGAACCTGCGACCGTAGCGGTCTTGCGGTTCCAGACTGCAGCGCCTTTAACCGCACGGCCACTTCGGCCGGCTTATGAGATGGAGTACAAGAACGAATAATATTTAACACTTTGTATAAATTGTACACAGGTCGTGTGTGTGTGTGTGTGTGTGTGTGTGTGTGTGTGTGTTCAGCGAGGCAATCAGTTTCACAGTTTGAAGTTTCATACGCTGCCACTCTCTACTCGTTAAACATCTCGGTGATGAGGAGTTGGAGTATGTAATCTACCATGTTTTTGGGGAACAGTTCTATCATGATAGCCCACCACTGAGACACAATAATGTATGATAATCTATTCTCTTCGTACATAATGCAAAGAACATTACATCCTCTGTCATTAATCGACGGTGTACTCACGAACAATGGAAAATAAAGTGTCTAAGGATTGCGACGACTAGTAGTAACAACGGATGGAAACAATGGAACTTTGTGTTATCTATATGATTACATCATTAGTGAATCTATTGGATTCGTCGCCTCCGTCATATTTTAATGCCTGTCTCGCCAGCTTCTTGGCTTCAGTCTTATAAGAAGAAGACAAAGCAAGAATTACAAATTAACAAACGATCAGAAGAAGAATTTTCACAGAATAGCGTTAAGGCAGTTTCCCTTTCTGGATTGAATTGAAATCCATTCAAATCTACATTTTAGATCGGTAGAAGTTCGCCACTTGCTAAAAAAAATCATTACAGTTGAAACTTGGCCAAAAGTGTAAAACGTGCCACTGAAATATGCACTAGTTTTGGAAATACTTCTAAGAGTATGTGAACCAACATTATTCTCATTTAAGTGCTGATTTTCCAAGTTTTCAGAATAGTTACAGGACTATTTGTAAAGACATTACAAGTCATAATATCTACGTTATCGGACGCAGTTAACAATCAAGGACATATATCCATTCATGAAATTCGTAAGTTCCTCGATGTGAAAGTCGTTTCCTTCGGAGATTCGTTTTCTTTACGCATTCTTGTTAAAGAAATATCAGCAGGATTTCACGCAGTATTTGATACTGGCAAATGGAATCGACTTTATTTGTATCGTCAGACAGAGAAGCTGCTTAGAACTTGTCCAGAGGGATGTGTAAATTCGCACTCGGAGAGGCCTTCTATTATAATTCGTGTCATCCGTGCTGCAGATACGCCACTGGTTTCTATAGAACTCCGTATACTCCCACAGTAAGAAGAATGTGAATATGAAATACACGAGAAGCCAACGAAAGAGACCACATTTTAATGAGAGACGGAATGTGCTTTGTGTGGAACCTCAGCCTTGATCACTGGAACACTCTCTGATGCTTTTCATTTGGATTACTGAAACAGTTTATGCGACGCTGGCAACAGGCTTTGCTGTCTATCGAGTGCTTGAGTGAAAAACAGCGGCCTCGTCCCAGAGTCCCAAAGCAGCGACACTAGAATCTTCTGTTTGCCGGGAAGGCTGAGGAACAGGTCACCGATACGGAAACTCAAACTATCTGTTTGCACTTGTCTCGTCACTCGTGATCGAGGATGTTGACGCGATACAATGTATCTAATGAACAATTTTATGTGACTGACATGACACTGCCATTGTAAACGATGGAAAATCGAAGCGCGTAAGATTGTTGTAAATATAAAAAGTTTTTTCAACACATAGGGAAATTTATTAGAAGTGTATCTGTTAGACGCAGCACGCGCAAATGACGTCTCCTTGGGTTGTGTAAGAGCGACCGACAGCTGAGCGGCAAGTGCTTTGCTAGGGATCAATAGGTCAGCGTCGCGGATCGCGGGGGCGTCAATATTTCCAAGGGCCTAGAGTGCACCTGTGGTGGGTGAACAAGTTTGTGCCGTAACATGCAGTCTGTGCATATCCCTCTCAGACTAATGAGAAGAAAACTCTACACGTTATTTGTTGGATCAGCATACAACCTTTGTTCAAATGACTATAGTAATATCTCTATTCCCTAAAAGGACGCTCCTTGCATTCTAACTGAAGTACTTCACACTTGTGGAGACAAGTGTCGAAAACTACGACAGTAATAACGTACCAGGTAATAAAGCAAGTGCTGTGTAACTCTTAGTGAACATAATCACCGTTACAAGCACCAACCTGTGTTGGATTATTCCCTTGAGAGTGCTTTTTTACACAAGAGGATAAGAACACTACAAGGGTATTGTTGCGATTCAGTGTTTATTGTGGTCTTGATTTTTGTGATAGTTACTTCAGGTTTTCCAGATTAATCAAAGCATACAGCTACCACTGCTACGAAGTTTCCTAAGAGAAAACTATGTGTACGATTTCGACTCGAACCCAGAACTTATTTTTATTGAAAAATTATCTAATACGTGAAGTCTCCTACGTCTGTTATTGCACTAGCAGTTCGCATAAAAAGGATATTCCAGCCACCTCATAATGCACAGCCACGTAGTCCTTCCTAGAATAAATGATTCTCGGGAGAGCTAGTGCAATAAGCTATACAGCTGAGCTACTCTAGAGTATTGACGGTAAGGAACTGTTATTGTCGGTAGCTGTGCCTAAACATCTCAATCATTAAGGAAGGAAGGAAGATTGGCGTTTAACGTCCCGTCGACAACGAGGTAATTAGAGACGGAGCACAAGCTTGGGTTATGGAAGGAAATCGGCCGTGGGATTTTCAAAGGAACCATCCCGGTATTTACCTTAAGTGATTTAGGGAGATCACGGAAATGGCCGGACGGGTATTTGAAACGTCGTTCTGCCGAATGTGAGTCGAGTGTGCTAATCACTGAGCCACATAGTTCGGTTCAGTTACTAAGAACATTGCCCTCGAAAGGGAAGAGTACGAGTTCAAAGCACAGTCGGGCTGACAATTCTTTCTATCAGCAAGATGAAATGATTTGTAGGTAAGTAGCAAAAGGAAGATGTAAACAGTAACAAGAGCAAAAGCTAAATGAGAACGACAGCCAGTAACGCAACCTGTGGGCAATAGGCGGCTAAACGTGGTAAATACACTGTTTCAACAACGACTGCCAAGTTCTTGGTTATTTTGGTTTATAGGTTAGAGCTGTCATCAAAAATGTTGGTTTGAACACCATAATCTTTATCAGGCACGGTCCTACTGGAGGTGACCTTGCCTTCCTCTGACATCTGAACTGACCTACTCTTCCAGTTATAAGAAGGCTTGGACTTAAAACCACACTGCATGCCGTTTGTTTTCTCTTAATGAACATTGCAACCGCTGAAAAAAGCGATACATGACAGACAAAAATATCAGGACTGATTCCTTGTCAGGCACTTTGTCATAATGCCACAAAACCACAGTTGACCCCATAGCAATGAGTCACCACAGGGGACAATAAATTCATACAATTACCTGCGTGTAACACTTTCTGGTGATACGAAATGGAATGGAACTGGTTCAAATGGCTCTGAGCACTATGGGACTTAACATCTGTGGTCATCAGTCCCCTAGAACTTAGAACTACTTAAACCTAACTAACCTAAGGACATCACACACATCCATGCCCGAGGCAGGATTCGAACCTGCGACCGTAATGAAATGGAATAATCACATAAGCTCCCTGTAGGTAACGCTAAGCTATATTATTTCATTTTTTGCCACTATTTTGTGGTTATTTTATTTTGAGTACTGGGCATATTTACTAGAGAGTAATGTGTTATGTTTTTCTCACAGAGAATGTGTGCATCCAGTATTATCTCGGGTTATGTTTGTCGGAAAAAGGCAATCAGTGAATCTCTTTAGGAGAGACGAGCCACGGTTTTCATGTGAGTCGGGCAGGGTTAGCGTCTCTCCCTCATAAGGGCAGGGGACGCTGTGCCGCCATTGCAATCCGCAGAGAATAATTCACTACTTTTCTGACTTTTCTGAATGAACATCAAAGGACGAGAAGCCGCGGCGCTGCCTGGGTAGAGTGAAAAGTTGATTGCTTCCACCCTAAAACTTTAAAATTTTTGTGTATCGTATATGTGTCGGTTCCACCACCATGGTGCTTGGCACAAAGAAGCCGACCAAGCAAAGGGACACTGTGGTGTCACCGCCAGACACCACACTTGCTGGGTGGTAGCCTTTAAATCTGCCGCGGTCCGTTAGTATATGTCGGACCCGCGTGTCGCCACTGTCAGTGATTGCAGACCGAGCGCCGCCACACGGCAAGTCTAGAGAGCCGTCCTAAGCACTCGCCCCAGTTGTACAGCCGACTTTGCTAGGAAAGGTTCACTGACAAATACGCTCTCATTTGCCGAGACGATAGTTAGCATAGCCTTCAGCTACGTCATTTGCTACGACCTGGCAAGGCGCGATTACCAGTTTATATTGAGATTATAACATGTACCGTCAAGAGCGATGTACACCAATTATGGATTAAAGTTAAGTATTACATCAACTACGTACTTTATTTGCTACTATTAATTCCCTTAACTGTTCCAGACCTCGCGCCAGCCTGCGTGAGCTTAAGCGCGTGCCTTTCGGCTTCACCTCATATTGACTTGGCTGTCTTGCCAAGTCACAACAGACACTGCTCCAGACCAGTACCAACCAGATCTTTTTTACTGTGCGTTTTGTACATCAAGAGTGTCTCTGCTGTGTTCTCCTGTTTTCTCGCGTAATACGAGTAAACGATATTCTGGTCTATGACACTGGCAACAGCATTGAGTTATCCACTCCATGTGAAGCCTTTTGGAAAATACAGAGACCGGAGGGGGGGGGGAGGGGGGGGGGGGCGAGAACTAAGATTCATGGCTATTCATCTCCCAGCCGCCGACTGGTGCTGATGGATCCACGGTTTGCTGTTTTTGGGGAAATGTAAGTGTCCCAGTCCATGCTAGCACGTTCCATATTCTCTGCAGCTATCTGCTTGCTTGTTTTGGAACACCGCTTAAGTTGTTGGTATGACCTTTCATTTGTGAGTTCGTTCACTCAAACTGCGAGGTGCCTAGATATAGATATCTTGTTGCGTTTTCTCCATGTATTTTTTCATACAACTTGGTATCTCCCCACAGTACTAGCGTCATTTTGTGTAACTTCAATCTATATTTTAGAGAACTTTGCTGCCTGTCAGCTTCTTGCGAACTGTGTCAATCAATTACAGCAAATAAGAATCTGTTATCAGCAGATTTTACTTAAATTTAAAGATCATTTAATTGTCCTACAACTTTACCACGGTTAGGCGAGCCACTAATAAGAAATATAATCTGCTGTTTACTTAAGTTCGTTGTTGACACAATGACAGTGGCCAAATTCAACGATCAGTTGCTAATTACTCAGTGAAGGTAACGAGCACTGCACTCGCTCGTCCTGTATAATTATATATTTTTTATTGACCAGGGAGAGTTGTGCCTATTTTCCCCAGGATTATAGATCTCCTGTGTGTAGTTTATTTTGTCGAACTACATCACAAACTTCGGATATATAAGCGGAAATGTTAGAGTGAGAGAGAGAGAGAGAGAGAGGGAGACAGAGACTCGGTTGGAACAATAAGATTTGAACAAAGAATGTGACTTACAGTTTGCAGCGATATCGTTGTTGACGGAACTTACTGCTGTACTCCCACCACAATAACAAACACAAAAAAAGACGCAATAAGGAAGAATAAGACGCCGAGGGGATATATTTCGCGCCGGCCAGGGTGGCCGAGCGGTTCTAGGCGCTATAGTCTGGAACCACGTAACCGCTACTGTCGCAGGTTCGAATCCTACCTCGGGCATGGATGTGTGTGATGTCCTTAGGTTAGTAAGGTTTAATTAGTTCTAAGGTCTAGGGGACTGATGACCTCAGAAGCTACGTCCCATAGTGCTCAGAGCCGTTGAAACATTTTGAACCAGGATTCGAACTTGCGACCGTAGCAGCAGCGCGGTTCCGGACTGAAGCACCTATAAACGTTCGGTCACAGCGGCCGACAAGGAAAGTGCAGTAAGGTGGTTTGAGGAATATGATGCTGAGAGTACATATAAAGATGGCGATCCCGAGAGGAACATTACCATCGAAAGTGCCATTCCAAGTCATCGCGAAGTTTTCTGGCGATGAGTCTGCTGACGAAGATGAGATGCAGGTAGCTAAAAGTGAAGACGAAAACTGTGTGTTCAGAGCATCGCATATTTACAAGTTTCTTAAATTTTATCTCTTTTCGAATGCGTGGTTGGACCGTTCTCATTATTTTATAGTTTTCCTGTAGAAGTAAACTGAAGCTCTTTTCTTATTGTTTAGACATTACTAAATGTGTATTAGATTAAAAAGGTTCTTATTTATCAGGTTTTTTTTCAAAAATAGATGTAACAGAAAGACTGTTTATTTTTGTAATACCTTTAGTTTCAGATTTTTTTTCGCTTTAGTGGATCTTAATGAAAAAGAAGTTTATTTGCTTTTATGAGTTTGATTACGTATACATCCCAAAACAAGAACAAAAACTCGTTACCAAATACCGCACACCGTTTTTTACTTTAACTCCCCAATGCATTTAGTGTTAAAACTTCGGGCCACGCCGCTTAAGGACTGATAGTGTCTCACAAAGGTGAGTTTCAGTGTAGCCTCGCCTGCGGTGGCGCCTTTTTAAAAGCGGGGACGTGCGTTGCATGCGCCTAGCAGTCCCCCGGACGGCGGCCGGCGTGCGGACAATTAATTGCGGAGCGGCCCGGGCGGCCGGCGGCGGTCAGACTTAGCAAAGCGTCGCCGCCGGGTCCGGCCGTGTAAACAGCTGTTGTCCAAGTAGTTGCGGGATGAGATTAGTGTTAGCGACGGAAGTGTAAACACGCAGTTGTCGGCCAGACCGCAGACACGGGCCGAGTTTCCTGCGCCGCGCAGCGCGGGACCCGGCCAGGCAGCCCGAGCCGGCAGGCCGCACTCCGCCCACACAACAGGCCCTACCGCCAGCGCATCCCGCCCCCCTACTCGCCGCTGCCGTCAAGCAGATTTCTTAACTGATCCGTACTCGGTACAGGTACGGAAGACTACGAAACACTTGAGCTGTGTCGCCTAGCGTGTCTCACAGTAACCTAATTTGCAAAGAGAGTCTTTAAGATATGGGTACAGTCCCATGCCATGTTACTTGCTACTGAAAAAAATGTGCAGTCTTCCCCAACAAAATGTTGAATAGGATTCGGCTCGAGTAGACAGCTGACAGTGACAAACATTTCAAACTTACACACATCAAAAGAGTTTTGCATCACCCTAGTTCCCAGAACTCCTACAGAGAGACGTTGACTGTGGATATTGTATCAAAGACACAGTCCCTTCGACTGTTCAGAGACGTCACTAAACCCACCCAAAGATGTAAACAACCATCTATGAGCAGGCGCCTATTAGACGGAGGGGCTCCGACAGCCCATCATTTCCAGTCATTCCACCAGGAAGGAGGTACACGGCTCATGTTGTCAGTAGTTGAACCATGTCTAGACGGTCAATACCGCGGTTCGATCGCGTCCGCATTGTTACTTTGTGCTAGAAAAGGCTCTCAACAAGGGAGGTATCCATACGTCTCGGAGTTAACCAAAGCGATGTTGTTAGGACATGCAGGAGATACAGAGAGACAAGAACTGTCGATGACATGACTCTCTCAGGCCGCCCAAGGGCTACTACTGCAGTGGATGACCTGTACCAACGGATTATGGTTCGGAGGAACCCTGGCAGCAACGCCACCATGTTGTGGCTGGCTCTGAACACTATGGGACTCAACATCTTAGGTCATAAGTCCCATAGAACTTAGAACTATTTAAACCTAACTAACCTAAGGACATCACACACACCCATGCCCGAGGCAGGATTCGAACCTGCGACCGTAGCAGTCCCGCGGTTCCGGACTGCAGCGCCAGAACCGCACGGCCACCGCGGCCGGCGCCACCATGTTGTATAATGCTTTTCGTGTAGCCACAGAACGTCGTGTTACGACTCAAACTGTGCGCAATAGGCTGCATGATGCGCAACTTCACTACCGACGTCCATGGCGAGGTCTATCTTTGCAACCACGACACCATGCAGCACGGTACAGATGGGCCCAACAACATGCCTAATGGACCACTCAGGAATGGCATCAAGTTCTCTTCGACGATGAGTGCCACATAAGCTTTCAACCATACCATCAAAAAAATGGTTCAAATGGCTCTGAGCACTATGGGACTCAACTGCTGAGGTCATTAGTCCCCTAGAACTTAGAACTAGTTAAACCTAACTAACCTAAGGACATCACAAACATCCATGCCCGAGGCAGGATTCGAACCTGCGACCGTAGCGGTCCTGCGGTTCCAGACTGCAGCGCCTTTAACCGCACGGCCACTTCGGCCGGCAACCATACCATCGTCGGAGACGTGTTTGGAGGCAATGCGGTCAGGCTGAAAGCCTTAGACATACTGTCCAGGGAGTGCAGCAAGGTGGAGGTTCCCTGCCGTTTTGAGGTGGAATTAAGTGGGGCCGACGTGCGCCGCTGTTGGTCTGGAAGGCGCCGTAACGGCTGTACGATACGTGAATGCCATCCTCCGACCGATAGTGCAACCATATCGGCAGCATATTGGCGAGGCATTCGTCTTCATGGACGACAATTAGCGCCACCATCGTGCAGATCTTGTGAATGACTTCCTTCATCTCTCGACTAGACTGGCCAGCATGTTCTCCAGACATGAACCCTATAAAACATGCCTGGGATAGATTGAAAAGGGCTGTTTATGGACGAAGTAACCCACCAATCACTCTGAGGGATCTACGCCGAGTCACCGTTGAGGAATGAGACAATCTGGACCAACAGTGCCTTGATGAACTTGTGGATAGCATGCCACGATGAATACAGGCATGCATCAATGCAAGAGGACGTGCTACTGGGTATTATAGGTACCGGTGTGTACAGCAATGTGGGCCACTACCTCTGAAGGTCTCGCTGTATGGTGGTACAACACGCAGTGTGTGGATTTCATGTGCAATAAAGAGAGCGGAAATGATGTTTATGTTGGTCTCTATTGCAATTTTCTGTACAGTTTCCGGAACTCTCGGAACTAAGGTGATGCAAAACTTTTTTCGATGTGTGTGTTTTGAAAAACCACTCTCTTGGCAAATTCATTAGACCCTATATTCAATGCAGGAATACAGGATCACTCACTTCTACATGAACATCTATATCTGCATCTATACCCTGGAAGCCACCTTACGGTGTATGACGGAGGATACGTTATGTCACTTCCCCCTCTTCCTGTTGCAGGGGCAAGATATACACGGGCGGAAGGAATATACAGGTTGGTCGGAAACAGTCTGGAAGGCTTGTAAAAGTGTTGTTAAAAAAGTATATCGATACGTTGCCCGTTTCCGATTTAGTTAGCTTTGACGTTAGCCAATCATGTCGTTGCGTGCGCAAATTCAAGCGCACGCGCTAAAAAAGGGTAATGCACCGACATTTATTCAAATACTCATTACCAGTTAAAATGTGCCTTTTTCAGAAATGATAGATTTCAGCTAGGTGAGCAAAAGCTACTCTCGTCCGGTTAGAGGAAACCAAACGAAGAACACATTTGGCGACACTGTCTTTGGCTGGCTGCTTGATTTTGCGAGCGCGACGACCCGATTGGCTGACTTCAGTGCTACATATGTCGGAAACGGCGCAACATATCGAATTGTTTCCTCAGCAGTTATTTCTCAGTACAGCCTACCCTGCAACACCCTTGTAGGCTTTTCAGTGTTTCTTACCAACCTGTATTGTTTGACTATTGTGGGAACGCACGCTCTCAGAACTTTTAACACTAAAGCATAGCGTGATACAGAAGACCTATCTTGCTGTGTCTGCCACGGAGTTTGCTGAGCATTTCCGTTACTCGTGATGTCCGTCAGCTTATGTTACGAAAATATGATTCACAAAAACGAATGCACTAATAGAGAATACTCTGCTTCGATTGTAACTTATTATATTATTGTAATTCTTAGTTAGTTACCTCAACTGCGTGTGCTTATCAGTAGTTTTTCTCGTTTTTTGGGTTCCGTGTCTCAATCGGAAAGAACAGAACCATTGTAGGCTCTCTTTGTGTCCGACTGTTGAAAACAGTTTTTCTCAGGAAGTGTTAATCGTTAAGTACTCATCACTGCTGTATGACTCTCGGGATTTCGCATAGTAATGGACTAGTACTGCTTATAGGGGCTACTGCCAATGCCAACAGCAGAGAGTAATGACAACATGTGGATGATCAGTATTAGAAGTAACGGTAACACAATAGCACATATACCGAAGGTCTACTGATGGACCTCATCATTATGCAGCAATTAACTAAAAGGAATACCTTCGTAACAAATAAATATATATTGAGTAAAGAAGAACGACCATAAACAGTTTATAGGTCGACGTTGGCTACAAATGTCGCTTCCCGCTACTGAATAATCGGAAGCACACTCGGGTGAAATATGTTCGATACTGTGTCATAATCCTTCACTGCTTTCAAAATCTGTTTCGCTACTCAGGTAGACTAAAGGAAACGCAACACGAGAAATATGTAAGGATTGTTTAGGGCTGGGTGGTATGACACGTAAGTAATGAAGAACCACTACACGATAATATTTTCTTATTCATTAAAAGATACTGCAATCGAACTGTAGATGTAAGACTTAATGTGACGAAGAAGAGCAGCTTGTCCATATTTCTATGTGGCGTAATTAGTGGCAGGTCATCCTCGTATAGATAAAGTGTAGATAAAATGTACAAACTTCGGAAAAAATAGTAATACACCACAATACACAGTATTAGCGACATCTACAGTAGCAAAGTCGAGCGAGAGTAGAAATAAATGTACACAGAGACACGACAGGAGGAGAACTTTCGTTGGGGCTGTTCTCCGGAGGGAAAGTGAAATCACAAGCAAGACCGCATACATTTCATCTCACTTGACCTATTCCTGACTAATGATTGAGTACCTGAAATTTGCAGAAAGCAGGGTTGAAAGGAGAGAACAATGAGGATGTTTCAATGACAATGAAATTGTGGAAATTGGAATCAAACTTTCACTGAAAACAAGACAACCTCCTTCTTGCAAATGATAGATCTGAGAAGTAAAAATGAGAGAAGTTAAGAGGTCCATAAAACATTTTTATAAGGTACTGACTAAAATGGTCCCAAGTATACTCTGCTACGAACAGCAAAGAGATTAAATTAATATCCTGCACGGATGATTTACGCTCTGGAAAATTTAGTTCAAGCCTCGTCAGTCACCAACAAAAAAATGGCTCTGAGCACTATGGGACTTAACATCTGAGGTCATCAGGCCCCTAGACTTAGAACTACTTAAACCTAACTAACCTAAGGACATCACACACATCCATGCCCGAGGCAGGATTCGAACCCGCGACCGTAGCGGTCGCGCGGTTCCAGACTGAAGCGCCTAGAACCGCTCGGCCACACCGGCCGGCTCAGTCACCAACATATGAGCGTCTATATCTAGAAAGACTTGTCGTTGGAGTTCTTACAACATGAGACACAGTACTGGTTTTAAACTACCTTGTCTTGCTTTCTCGTTTTAACTAACTAAGGGAGGAAAACGCTTAATAAGAAGCTTCTCTCTGCGTTGGCAGTAATCAGTGTCTCAGGTTGGTGTCCGCGGTTGTGGTAGCGCGCTGCAACACGCACTCACACGCACACATTTCAGAAAGACATAAACTTGGCCTGCTGTCGATAGCCGGCGGGGTCGGACGGAGGGCGTTCGGCTCGGTATCGATTTGTTTGGCTGGCGGCGTGACGTCGCGATGACAGCCGTCCGTCATTGCCGGCGCTCTGTTCTCGGGCTGCTGCGATCCGAGGCACATTGTGTTCTGCAGGCATTCCTCCGTAATGACAAGCTTTTTGTGCGCCGGCCGTTACACTGCCGACCTGGACATTCATCTGATGCTTTACCTTTGTCCTCTCGGATGAAAACTTCTGCAGATATCTGGACAATGCGGTTTATGTGTTTCGGTCTCCTGTTTCTTATGCCTTACAGTGGTTTCCAGTTTGCTATAGGTATAAACTTCCCGTTTCTTTACTTCGTGTTTTCGTTCTTTCGCTACAAAATACCAAAGCAGTTGAAGAAATCTTAAGAAACTGGAAATGGAAACATCCCGAATAACTTTTCATTTATGTAATGGATGCAGTAGAAAGATTCATTCTATTTACGACGGGGAGAATTTTTTCTCGGAAGGCGGGGTATTAGACAATAGTTTTTATGTTTAAGCTCGATGGTATCCAAACGATAATAATTGGCTTGTAACATGGGTAGACAAACATCCCTTACGCTATATCAAGTCTGAGAGATACTGAATGACAACAAGATGAATTCAATAAATTGACTTTTTTTCTTGCATGAGTTACTTTAGAAGAGCGCTTCTTGTAATAAGAATTCAAGAGAAGACAGCCATAACCGTTTGGAAATGCTTTCCATAGGATAAAAGCATTAAAGATCGCTCGAGTGAAGGCAGAATCTGAAGAAGAGGCCGTACTGTAATTTATGAAACCATTGTCTACAGACTGTTTCTGAGATTATTTTTGTGAGAATAATAAACATCGTATCTAATTGGATGCGAAGTTAACAAGAGAACATCATGCTTTACAGATGTAACATCGTAAGAAAGAGACGTCGAGAAATTAAGCAGAAGCTCAAAGGAGCACAAGAGCAGCCGGACGACAAAGAAATGTGTCGCTTATACCAGAGACAGCGCAACAGTAAAGCGATTCCCTTTGAGGGGGCCGTTAACAGGTGTAGCTACGCTTAGTACGCTGTGTACAGCCTCTAGCCGCTACTCGTGTCCTTTCGTTCTCCATCACTATCTTCTGTATTAGGTCTGGCTTGAAGATAAAAACGAGGTCACTATACTTTATTTGAATACGAATAAATTCTTGTTAAGAAACTCCAGAGTTTCTCCTTAAGAACAAATTTGTTTGGAACTATTCTCATCATATTATTGAAACGACCTCTTAAAAGAACAGGTGTTAGTGTAACTTTTTCCTGTGGAATATATTTCATTGACTTAGGTGAAAAACGCAGAGGATAACCATAAAAGCGGCTCATTTCACAGTGTCAAACAACCAAATTATATTGAAGTTACTTGCTATTTGCCCTTTACACCGAAGATATTTTATTCATGATTACATAGACCCTTTTCTAAGCAAGACGTAGTCACAGTTGCTTGGTAGTCTGAAACAGTAATTCAAATGAGACTTTATACATCACATTGTGTTGATCGACCAAAAGCTGTGTCTTTAACATCAGTGTACATTTGGAAACATAGTATTATCGTCGTGGATTCAGCTTGCTGCTGAGGAAATTGTAATATGAGGTCAAGATGAATGAAATGGGTGTTTTCGTGAACTTACATCATATTTACGCAGAAAAAGGACAGAACTGCATTTTAACAGGTAGGAACTTTCAATTTACGATGTGCTTGCCAACGATCTACTGCCTCTTTGAACACTGAAGCATCCATCATGGCTAAATCGTGTGGTATAATAATCCTCTATATTTTAACGCTACATCCGCTAGAATCTTTAAGTTCGCAGTAAACATTGACAGAAAAGTGTATGCATCGCTTTAATATTACAGTGACGTTTTCTCTATGTCAGGTTCAAGCTCTGGCAACAAGTTGCCCTTACAACACATCTATGATAAATAAGAAGATAAACTTACAATGGGCGACAGACTGTGACAACATTCGCAACCTATACTAAGCCAACAATATACTTTGCAATTAGTTTCTCTGATTCTGTCAATTTTCGCCACTCGTTTTGAGATCCATGCTTAAACAATCCATACTCGCCTTTGGCACGGATCTTGTTCTCAGGTCGTAGGTTTTGATGCCACAAAAAGCAGGAATACTGTGAACGCCTTCAGCTTTCAATCTCCCAAAGTGTATTCTGTCACTTTCAGTGTTTTATTTTTACGTTTCTGAAGCAGCGATGGGAAACCAGCATGGCAGTCGCTAGATGGTCGTGGAAAACTACCTGTAAACCACAACCATACTGTATATGATACCAAACCATTAGTCGTGAATCCAGTGCACAACTGAAATTAGAACCTGGCTCACAGTCATGTCTGGCAGGTTACCAACCTCCGCATTACGCTGTACGAGGAAACAATAAATTTATAAATTTAAGTTCTTACAGGTAGCGCAACGGTACGACCGCGGACTCATATATTTAAAATCCGTGAAATTTTTTCTAGTTTTTTGTGCATTCACAGAAAATTCTCCGTCGAGCGTGCCATTTTAAACAGTTATTCCTCTTCACTTCAATGACGGTGCCGTTTGTACCACTGTAAGCTGTAACGGGAAACAAGCAAATGAAATGACAGGAGACTACAGTGTTCAGGCTATGTGCTCTGACTTAGAAAGCGAACATTATGCTTTGAACGATTCCATCTTGTAGCACGGAAGACGAAGGCAAGCGCAACTGTTGGAGCGTAGCCGTCAAATCCCCCGACAGTCAGAAAAATGCTCTCTTTCCCAGCAGAGGATGTCTGACACGGATTGAATTCACCTTGGCAGCAGAGCTTTTCCGCCCCATCAAATGCGTGAGGCCTCAGGCATTAAAGATGAGTTTTGTGAAGACCTAGTCGCTTGCGACGCATATCCATGGCCTGTTCCAAAAGCTCAAGTTCTTCAATCTGTTAATACAGCAAAGTGTTCCGAATGGGTTGATGATTTCATCATTTTCTTTCTTATGCTTAAGAAATGGCACTTAGAATCCCAACTTCTTTTTAGAATATTGGTTTCTTTGTGATGCGATGCCAACTTAACATCTTTAGAGTCTTGAGTTTCCTACGAAGTCTATTGTGTGTTATTTTTCATTGGGAAATTCGTCAGTCACATTGTTATTTACATTATTAATTATTACGCTACACATTTAAAAATAATAACTTATCGTTAGCCGTCTAGGTGCAGGCACTTAACAACTCTAATTTAGTGATACTGGACAGTGCATGACTCTGGCAGTGTTGTACTTAGTTTAGTCCTGTCGTGGTCTGCACCAGTTGTTCTTCGTTGTCATAGTCATTGAAGTGGAAACGAGAAGCTGTTTTATTTGGCACGATAGAAGGAGAATTAATCATAACAATAACTGAAATCATTCAACGACAGCATAACAAACCAGAAGCAGTCACCAACTTTGAAGCCAGTCAAATATGAGTCTGGTGTAATACCGTTGCGCTGCCTGCGAGTACTTAAATTCATAAATTAATTGTTTCCTCGTAAAAGTGTAACGCCTAGATTGGAAGCTCGCCAGAGATGATAGTGGCCCAGGCTCCAACTTCAGTTGTCAGGAGGATTAGGATTAGAGTTTAACGTCCCGTTAGTATCGAGGTCATTAGAGACGGAGCACAAACTCGAAATGAATGAAATCGGCCGCCAACTTTCAAAGGAACCATCCCGGCTTTTGCCTTAAGCGATCCAAGGAAATCACGAAAAACCTAAATCTGGATGGCCGAGCGCGGATTTGAGCAATCGTCCTCCCGAATACGAGTCCAGTGTGGTAACCATTGCGCCACCTCGACCAGTAAACTTCTTCAATTGTGATTTACGCCCGAATGGTATAACATCCAGTCCGGTTGTCTTTTACATGCAGTTTTCCACAACCATTTAGCGAATGCGGTGCTGGTTCCCCATCGCTGCCTCAGATACTCAAATAAAAATAAGCACCGAAAGCGACGGAACCGACTTAAAATGATTTAAAGCTTGACAGCTTGCTTGGGGTTCCTGCCTGTAGCGTTTTATGACATCGAAAAGGACACCTGCGGTATACTAACCAATCGGCTCTTGCCAATGCTGCACATTAAACGGTTTATTACTGCGAGCCACATATCAAACAGTAACTTGTTATATATTGAGCAAAGTTTATAGCTCAAGTGCATTAATTGGAGAACAGCAACATTATCTACATCTACATGCATACTCCATAAGCCGAATTAACAGCGCTTGGTGGAAAGTAGTTGGCATTCCACCGTCATTTTCCACCCTTCAAAAAATGGTTCAAATGGCTCTGAGCACTATGGGACTAAACATCTGTGGTCATCAGTGCCCTAGAACTTAGAACTACTTAAACCTAACTAACCTAAGGACATCACACACATCCATGCAGGATTCGAACCTGCGACCGTAGCAGTCGTGCGGTTCCGGACTGAGCGCCTAGAACCGCTAGACCACCACGGCCGGCTTCCGCCTTCCTTTCACATTCACGAGCTATGAGCGTAGACATCGACTGCCGCTAAGCTTCCATACTGACCTGATTTTTCTATCGCGTTCATTTCACGACTTATATGTTGAAGAGTGTACTATGTTGTTTCACTCTTCTTGGAATATACTGTCCGAGATTTTAAAATCTCTTTTTGACGCACAGTCACTTTTTTCAAGCGCGTGCTACTGAAACTGGATGAACATCTCCGTGACCCTCGTGTGCATACTAAGCGAACCCGCGGCCAAAACTGCAGCTCTTCTTTGCATCTAATCTATGTATACCTCCTGTAGTAGTTCGAAACTGACGAGCAGCACCCAACAATAAGCGAAACGAGGTTTCAAAGGATACTTCTTCTGTGGATTAAGAGGATGTAATACCCCCAAATCTTTTATTCTGTTTTCAGTATCGTCTGGGATATTACGTACATATCATGCATATCACTCGATCGACTTTCCCCTCTTCGCTGAAGCAAGTTGCAACCCTCTGCCCCTAAAGGGCTCCGAATTGTAGCGTGTAACTTGGCGGTGCGTAAGAAATAGTGTGCCTTAACTGAGTTCCGAGTTCGAAGAGTTCGTCCACACATGGTGCACCCTTTCCTTCAACATGACAACCCAGGCCACACGCGTGCACTACAGGACCTGAAAAAGTCTGATGCCTTGCGTTCATGTCATCGATCACCCACCATACAGTCCCTACTTAGCCTCATCCGATTTTCATATGTTTCCAAAACTTAAAGAACACCTTCGACGAATTCGCTTTGATAGTGATGAAGCGGCGCAAACAGACGTGATCTTGTGGTCCCGTCAACAAAGTCAAACATTCTACAGAGTCAGTATTAGCAACTTTGTCTCTCTCTGAGAGAAGTGTTGGTTCAAATGGCTCTGAGCACTATGCGACTTAACTTCTGAGGTCATCAGTCGCCTAGAACTTAGAACTAATTAAACCTAACTAACCTAAGGACATCACGCACATCCATACCCGAGGCAGGATTCGAACCTGCGACCGTAGCGGTCGTTCGGTTCCAGACTGTAGCGCCTATAACTACACGGCCACTCCGGCCGGCTCACAGAAGTGTGTTGTTGAGAAATAAATATGTAGACAAGAAAAATAAACGTGTAGAATGTTAATAAAAATAGTTTAATTTAAAAAACTTTAAGAGTTTTGACATAAAAAGTTCGGAGGCATTACTTTTAGTACGCCCTCGTACATTTCTACAGGAATCTTCTAATAAATTTCACTCCACCTTTTACCTTTCCCACAATTGGCTTCAAGTGTTCGTTCCACAATGGATACATAATCACATGTATTTTACGATTGTGAGGGTTTCCAGCGATTCGTTACTAAGCCCAGCACCAAGTGAGAATCGTCTGAAGGTTTTATTGCAGCTCGTTACAGTTTTCTGCACAATTTTGGTAAACATTTTTGGAATACAGTGATCAATAGATTATTATATTTTAACTAAAGTTCAGTCTTGATCACAACACTTATGATTCAATAACATAGGTGATCGGTTTCGGTTATTTTTATATAACCATCTTCAGACTTGTGAATTAATTTGAGAAAATACGAGAAACCAATCTTGAAATAAAATGAAAGGGTCTAATGACGACAAAATTTTTAACAAAATAAAATAAAACTTATTGAGACATAAGTGTTGTGATCAAGACTGGACTTTAGTTAAAATACAGTTTTCTGGCGCCAGTTGCGGACACCCAGTCGGAGCTTCAGACGTTGTCATCCAGTCAACACTCCCATAATATTCTCTTGGGGTAAGCCCGGAGCTGTTGCCACATTTGACGATTGTGCCTTGTTAAGAATCACGTGCTGAAAGCTGTTTGCTAGGAAGTCCTGTGAAACTGCATCGGGCGTTTTCCGGTAATCGAGGAGCACGGCTATCAACCTGGAGTACGCTGTGTACTGCCTTATAGCTTTCATGGATGAGCAGAGTGCGCTGTGAGTCTCTATTTCGCGCTACATAAACTGAGGATATTACCCATCTTCAAAAAAGATCGTAGGCTATTACGCAAGCGTAAAAAATGTAATATATATCCGTGATTTTGCAAGCGGTAAAACTGCTGATGCTATAATAAAAACATAGTAAACAAAGACAGAAGGGAGTACAGGTACATTCTCAGAAACAAAGCAAACACTTTCGGCACTACACTTTCGGCACTAGAGAAATCAAGGTGGATTAAGTAGAATTAAATATTATCGTTAGCTATAGGATTTAAATGGCGTGCAGTTATGCGTAAACTCTGAAATACCTGTTGGAATAGATACTAATCAATATTGCAATGTTGTTCGTCCGCTGCCCATTAAAGAAAAACGCGTAATAATGAATAAATATATTAAGGCATGTCACCGCGAAAGACTCAAGAGTACACACAGCGCATAACAATGTGCTGTGCGTTAAGTTATTTAGGATTTTATGAACAAAATAGCTGACAAAGCTATTTACATTGTACCTTACCCCTGCTACAATTTGTCCAAGTGTAGTCTCACAAATGCTACCTAGCCCTGTACTACGTGAACACAATCACAACTTGTCTAGTGGCTAGCGATGCTGCCTCTGGATCACAGGGCCCCGGGTTCGATTATCGGCCGGGATGGGGATTTTCTCTGCCCGGGGACTGGGTATTTGTGCTGTCCTCATCATTTCATCATCATCATCATTCGTAACAGTGGTCAGACCGGACTGCGTGCAAAAATTGGGTTTGTAAAAATTGGGACTTTGTACTGGCGCTGATGACCCTGCAGTGGAGCGCCCCACAAATCAAGCATCATCATCACAATCATAATTTAGATCTATGGGCTGCACAGACTGGCATTCTTCCAAATAAATGCTGTATTTTTACAGTGCTCTGTCCATCCTCTTTCAGGGAGCAGTGCGCCTAAGACATATTCTACTACAGGGGCGTGACTGCGTTTTTTTCTTATTTTTTTGCTTTGCACAAAGACAGAAGTGGATGGCCCATAAATTCCACGAGTGCGACTAAGACAACGGATAGCTTTGTTGATAATCCGACAAGCACACAACATTTGTTTACCGGACGCGGTCACGCTTTTTCTACTACTGAGAAGACTTCTTATCACCGCACCTAGAACGTATTCATTTGTTTGGGCTGCGGGGGTATACATCGTTTATAAGTGCACATCATGCATTAACAACGTTGCTGTGGACAAGCGAAGAAAAGAGAGAAGTTAGTACAGAATGTAGCATCGTCAGGACCAGTACTTGTAAAGTTAACAGCGTAGTCTCGAACGATGCGCGAGCCGTAAATAACGAGCCGTAAATTGGGAACAATGGGTCGGTGGCGGTTTTTGCAGTTAACGAGACGATATGCAGATAGTGTTTCGATGTCTGCTGGCGCTAACAAGAGAACACTTGTCAACCGGAATGTCAGTCCCCGTTAAGCGCAACAAACAACGATCCCATGTTGGCTCTCCTTCGTCTTGGTCTTTTTTTCCCTCGCTGGGGCACCTCTTTCTCTCTCTCTTTTTCACGGCCGACGGTCAATTTACTATATCAGCTACATGAACATGCGTAGGAGACGATAGTGTACGTAAAGATTCCGTTCGAAGAGGTTGTCCGTGAGCTTTCTTTATCGTAAGCAGAGACCACGCGGACAACAGGTTAGGTTCTTCCGGGGCACTGCTCTAGAAGGCGAAGTGGTTAACAGACAGGACTGTATTCGGTGTTTAAACGGCCTGAAAGTCTGTGTTGAGCAACCCCTATTTTGGGATTTTTCGAAGTTCACTAGATCACTACAGACGGATGTCGGCATTGTTCCTTTCACGAGGCCGCAGGTGTTTCTCTATTCCATACCTGTACAACCGGTAGTACTCCAACTATTATGAGTTGATGTAGTCGATAAGCTGAACCGTAACCCTCATTACTCTGCCGCGTATCGATTTGTTATTGAGCCGTGACGATAATTAATCCCGGCAAATTAAGCAACCGGTGTTGTAAAACACATCGCACGGTAACGTTTTACCGTGAGAACCTTTGACGCACTTTGCGTTAATAATTAATATCAGAGAAACAGGACTTACATTTGGGCGGAGCGGAGTAAAATATTCGTGTCGCGCCATCAACATTTTCGATTACCCTAAATTACTTATGGCGAATGCTAGAGTGGTCAAACCAGAGCGTTTATATACAAGCAAATTTCTAGCACTGAACTGTAACCGATTCAAGCTGCAAGGAATGGATAACTGTGAGGAGAATATTAGATAGCCTAATAAAAACAAGAGCTAGACTGGAATCAGCTTTGATCGTGAAGATAGTATGGCGGGGGTTCGGAGTGGGGGGTCGGGTGAGAGTGGAGGTAGAAATCGGACGTATCCTTTACAAAGGAGAATCATCTTGGCATTTGCGCCAAGCTATGTACGGAAACCTTGAACACCTAAATTTCATGACTGGATGGGGATTTCATCAACTGACCTCCAATACGAGAGTCCTGTGAATTAACTACTTTGCTAGTTCGTCCGACTGCAGCAAGAAAATAAATTTAAAAAAATTACTTTTATTTCATTAAAAGTAACAGTTTCTATCAAATAACAGAAAAATCATCAGATATTTTAAAAGAACGCGAATTACCTATTATCTGTCCAATCGTGATCATTTTTATGTAAATCAAAGTCATACATTAACATATTAAAATAATACAATGCAGAAAAGTACCATATTTATGCACATGGAGGAGCAGTCAAAAGGTAATAAAAAAATTCACACAACCGGGAAATTTAATGACATTTCAGTTTTCGACATGAATATAGTTTCCGTGAGTGGAAATTAATAGTTTACCTTTAAAGTTATCATTTTTTAATACAATATCACTCAAGTGGTGTTCGTTTGGCTCACATTGTCGGCGGATCAATCGGCCCATGACGCCACTTTATTTATTGGCGAATTCACTGCTTCAAAACATCTTTAGTTTTTGGATGGTTTTTCTGGAAAACTTCGGACTTGATGTGTCCTCGATGAAGAAACTCTTCGAGCTGATAGAGCTGGTGAACGGGGACGTCACGGAATACTGCCATTTCTGCTCATGAGACGAGCAGGAAATGCGAGTCTAACCAAATCCATTAACACTGCGCCATCCTAATGGAAGAGACCGAGTTTTTCGCTGTGTCGTCTAACTGGTTTTCGCAGACTTCTTCGTCAAGCTTCACACAAACGACCAATATTCTTTTGGGCCCGGTTTTTACTCTACCACCTACAGTCTACAGTGTTACCAGTGGACTCAAAGTTTCTTCCGCGAAGGTGGAAAGCGTTGGAAGGTGGCAGAGGAGTCGGTGCGAGTAAATTAAACTCCAACAAAAGTATCCGAACCCTTGTAATAGCCTTTACAGCAAACGCATGTCACGCCCTTGACCAACGCTCCATGGTTACAACTTCCACTTGTCTATTTTGCCTGATCAGGTACCCCACTCCCGTAATCCACATCCACAACTGCTAGCCTGTCCAAAAACTTCCCACCCGACTGTCTTACCACGCGTAGGACAATACTCATGTTGTTGTTGTTGTGGTCTTCAGTCCTGAGACTGGTTTGATGCAGCTCTCCATGCTACTCTATCCTGTGCAAGCTTTTTCATCTCCCAGTACCTACTGCAACCTACATCCTTCTGAATCTGCTTAGTGTATTCATCTCTTGGTCTCCCTCTACGATTTTTACCCTCCACGCTGCCCTCCAATAGTAAATTGGTGATCCCTTGATGCCTCAGAACATGTCCTACCAACCGATCCCTTCTTCTGGTCAAGTTGTGCCACAAACTTCTCTTCTCCCCAATCCTATTCAATACTTCCTCATTAGTTATGTGATCTACCCATCTAATCTTCAGCATTCTTCTGTAGCACCACATTTCGAAAGCTTCTATTCTCTTCTTGTCCAAACTATTTATCGTCCATGTTTCACTTCCATACATGGCTACACTCCATACGAATACTTTCAGAAATGACTTCCTGACTCATGCGTTAACAGGGCAAAATAGCAAAATCGATCATACGTATAAAACTGGTATTTTCCTGCATTATATAATTTTCATCAGTTAGTGTATAACTTTAAGCTAGATAAAATAGTCACGTAATTTATGTAATTTTCTCTTTTAAATTAGAGAGTGGTTTGACATTTGATTGATGCTGATAGCTTTAATGAAGTAGCAAACAATTATTGTGCCAAATCATGCTTTTCAAAAACATTTAAAACTAGTGAACCATGGTCTCTTTAAAGTAATATGGAGCTCAGTCATTACTGCTTCTACAATAGAACAGAACATAGAAAACAGGCCAACAATAGTGCTGAAGGAATTTTGTGCGGAATGAATGTCTATATGTCAACCAATAGATTTTGAAATATGATTGGGAAAAGAAGATACCAAAATGCTATTCTGAAGAGGTAACGAAGTACATGAAAAAAAAGACAACATGCAGTGCCAGAAAAAAATATTTAAGCGAGAAAATATTAAAAGCGTAAGGATATCAGTGTCAGAAGCGAGAGCAGACTGCCCAGATGGACTGGAGGCGAGGAAGAACACGTAAGGCGGGAGTAAGAAGGAATACTGTAGTGGAAGGACTGTAAAGTATGGGTGAATAATTGGCAGTGTCTCTGGTGCTTAACAGATCCAAACGCAAAACGAAATGAAAAAAGGAACATAGAAATCGTCGAGAGTGCGTCAACCCTTACACAGTACAACATTATCAGGCGGTGAATAGGAAAATCTTCTGCAGACAAGATTGCTTGGTAATTTATTTTGGTTCACAATGACCGGTTTCGATAGACTCTTGCTGCCATCACCGGATCTTCGCAAAATTCTAATTAACTTGCGTACATTCCACCAATATAATGAGAACACACTCCATTGATAGGAAATAGCACTACATTGGCTTGTCCGACACATAAAAATGAGTATATAAAACATCCACTGCACCAACTGTGTGACCAGCATATGCGGTGGGTATTTTATATATGCTTTTTTATGTGCTTGACAAGCCAACTTGGTGTCGTTTTCTATGAGTGGAAGGAGTTGTCATTGTATGCATGTTGATAAGAATTTTCGAAGATCCTATGATAATAGCAAGATTCTGTGGAAACCCGTCATTGAGAAATAAAATAAAAATACCAAGTGATCTAGGCTGCAGAGGATTTTCCTGTTTCTCGACAGAACGCACCCTACGAACATGAGAAACCTATATTGTCAGGCGGCTCTTTACTTAGGAAGGATATTTTGGCTGGAAGAGTGGGCAACAGTAGGCGACGTGAGCTCATTGACCCCTCCGGCGGATGAGCGCGAGGAGGAGGTGGCGAGCCAGCAGGAAGCGGCCTTATCGGCGGCCATCTTGCCGCTCGGTACCTGGTCCCTGCTCTCTGCTCTCCTCTCCGTCACCGCCGACGCCTACACACGGCGCTCCCACCCAGTCGCCGCCGGCTCTGAGTCCGTCAAGTCGCCTCTAGTGGCCGCTAGCTATTTAATAAAAGCAACCGAGAAAATTAGTTGTTGGGGCTCGATGACTTCTATTTTAAAGTGTTATTCGCTATTCACAGTTGTAGATGTGACTGCATTCCTTACTAGGAGCCACAGGAAACCCACCCTCTGGCCACAAATACCCGTGTTTTGTTACTAAACTATATTCCATACCTTGTAGGTCTGTCAACAGGAGTAATTTCCTTTTTACAGTGCTTACCTAGCTCATGATCTTAAAAAAGTCACCAGTCTGCAATTCATATCTGTGTGCTCGACAGAGGGTTCACAGACCCACTTTCAGGTTCTCGGCCGTTGCACTCTCGAATAGCACGTGGGAAAACGAAGACATAAATCTTCCAGTGCGAGCTCTGATTTACCTTATTTTTTTATGATGTCGTCTCTCCTTGTGTAGGTGGGACTCAACAAATATTTTCGTATTCGGTTAGGAAACTTTTTGACTGAAATTCTTCCTTTACTGACTGCCACCCCGGCCCCCTTATCATATCCGTGGCACTCTCTCCCCTGCTTCGCTGTAATACAAAACGAATTGCCCTTATTTCAACTTTTACGATATCCTCCGTCGATCCTATCTGTAAGGATCCCATACCTCGTTGCAATACTCTAGCAGTAGACGGATAAGCTTACTGTGGTTCCAATGGCTCTGAGCACTATGGAACTTAACATCAATGGTCATCAGTCCCCTAGAACTTAGAACTACTTAAACGTAACTAACCCAAGGACAGCACACAACACCCAGCCATCACGAGGCAGAGAAAATCCCTGACCCCGCCGGGAATCGAGCCCGGGCACCCGGGCGCGGGAAGCGAGAACGCTATCGCACGACCACGAGCTGCGGACCAGCTTACTGTGGGAAGTCTCTTTAGTAGATCTGTAGCATCTTGTAGTATTCTGCCAATAAAACACAATCTTCGGTTTGCCTTCCCCACATCACTTTCTATGCAATGCTTCCAATTTAAATTGCTCGTAATATTGCAATCCCTCGGTATTTAGTCAACTTAACAAACTTTAAATGTGCATTATTTATCGTGTAACCGAATTTTAGCGGGTTTCTTAGTACTCACGTGGAGGACCTCACACTTTCTATTGTTCAGAATGAATCGCCAATATTCGCACCATACAAATGTATCGTATAAATCACTTTGTAAAACTTGGATAAGTGCGTTCCTGTTACGAGAATGTTGTATTTAATGTTAGGAACCTATAATAAAATAAAACAAGAGCAATCTCCATCTACGTCTACACATGTACTTCGTAAGCCACTACATAGTGTATGGCGGAGTGTATTTCGGACCATTAATAAAGATTTTCTGCTCTATTCCTTTGGAGTGTTGAGCGAGGACAAAATGCTACTTCACGTGCCCTAATATTTTATTCTCATGATGATTGATGGTGGCAGTATAATGGCATCAAAGTCTTCTTCGAATATAAGTTCTCCAAATTTATCCAGAAGGGTGTGGCGAGAAGTGCGTCATCCTTCTTCAATTGATAACAGTTTTATTTTCCCAAGAATTTCTGTTACACTTTCGTTTGGGTTAAATCTACATGTTACGATCCTAGTAAGGCATCTTTGAATTCGTTGGATGTCTGTTGTACCGATTAGTTGACAAGGACTCCAAACGCTGGAACAATACTCTAGAATTGGTTGCACTGGCGTGTTGTATCTGAATTCCTTTACAGGCGCACTGCACTTTCTCAGAACCCTTCCAGTCTGCTCAAAATCGTATAGTGACGTGTAATAACTTTTTGTTATAAGTATTATTTTTCACCTGTCCACGCTTAAATAGAATTGTCATTCGTTACACCAAGTTGAAATTTGGTCCAGTTTTTATGCATTTCCATACGACTGTACAACTGCAAACAACAGCAGTGTCAGAGAAGAACCTTACAGTGCTGTTAACCCCATATGACAAATCGTTTACATACGTTGAGAACGTTAGAGGCCCTATTACGCTTGCATGGGACATACGCTATGTTACTTTCGCTTATGTAGAATATTCACTGTTTAGTGTAACTTACTGATTTCTGTTACGCAAATATTCATCGAGCCAGTCATATACCCGCGAAAATACGCCGTATGGTCGTTTCTAACTTAGTAGATGACAATGAGGTGTCGTACCGAAAGCCTTTTAGAAATCTAATTTCACGTAATCGAATAATGTATAAGGAAATCGGCAAGCGTGAGGTGACTTTTCAGGCAGACAGGAGAAATAGTCTCTAACACTATAATATCCTCTTGATCTGCACATAAACGTGTACAATTTGAACAAAGTGATGTGCTCCGCCGTTGCTCAGTGGTCTCCACTAAACAGCAGCATATTGCTTTACGACCAGTCGATTCGAAAACCTCTGAACAGAGCAAAAGAGAAGCCACTGTCGAAAGCCACCAAGAAGTTATCAAGCAAGGAAACACACAGCGCTCACAGTCATTTATTACTGAGATGGAATTAAAGTGAGAAGCAGGAAAAGCTTCTTGACAGATTGCGCAAGGAAAACGTTTCCCGAACAAGTGCATGAAAGGCGACGTTACCATACGTCATTGCTGTTCAACAACTTAATACGATCGCGAAACAACAAGTTTATTTGATCAAGGAAATGATTTAACGCGAGTGTTGTTTTACCCGTGTTCAGGAATGCTTTTAATGTGTAGTGTAGTATGTACATCCTTGACAAGGATCGCGTGAGGAACGTTGCATTAATAACAGTGAGTAATACGAGGAGGAAGTCGGCTCGCTGACAGCCGCCTCCGTCTCCGCTCCACAGAAGCGCCGGGGTAACCTTGTATTAACGACTCACGACGTCGACGAAAACAACTTTCAGATCTACCAAGGCCGCTGTCTTGTGAAATACGCTCTCTTATTATTTGATGATAGTTACCACGGTATTTTCTTCGCGGAATAATGTTTAGGAACGATCGATACATCCATCGCTCAATCAATACATCAACCCCGTGACATACAGATACAACAACACACTTCGGTGCAATAATATTCAGGCGATGTTACTAGGAGTTCCGGTTGTTTTACAAACAGACGATTACGTGCTGATATGTATACAGCAGAAATAATGAGTTTTTGCAGAGTTCAACCTCATTTCGCCTGTCAAATTTTTGTAACTGAGTGTCTTTCGTCTATGTGCTTTTAGAATGTATCATATAAAACACACAAACGTATTTTCATTCGAGACTGATACCAATCTCACTTTCACAAAAACATACGTTTTTGTAATCCTTCCATCGTAGCAAAAAGTGCAGTCAAAGATAGCAGTCAGCGCTCTCACTCGGTTGCACCTAAGGGTGTGTGCATAAATTTTTCAACAGGTGGCAAGATTCAAAGATTGCCAGTTCGGATATAACTGATACGGTCAGTTTTAAAACGTGTCTGCCCGAGACCTAAACAAGAAGTACACAAGACTTATTTCATCTCGAAAAATTAATAGTTATCTACTTAGTATTTTTAAAGCAGATTACTTTAGTGCGTAAACGGTAAGTATATTTCAATAGTATATACAAAGTACACCAGTTATGTTATTAATATGAATGTGGATGATATATTTTTGATTCAACAATCTGAAATTGTATCCTCATTTGATTAAATCCGGGATATACAATGAGTTATGAAACAAGCTAGAAAGTACTCACAAAAATAATTTACGCGTTCTCCCATAATGTTAGATAGAAACTGAAAATTAAAAGTCTGAACTAGACAAAGTCTTAATGACTTATTTGCGTTGGTTAGGTAAAACTTTAGCTCAGGGCCAGTATACGACTATTGAATGTGGGAAAATGCTCAATACCGTTCTCAACTAGGCCGGTATAATCAGTGTTTAGCAGCTTCTAACTGCTGCAAGGTAATCCTCGTCATTCCATATTTCCACATTACGCAGCGTGCCAGCTGAAAGGTAGAATTCGTACCTTGGTAACAGCATGTGGTGCTGTGTTGCACCCACAGACACTGACAAGTTCCCAATCCTGAAGGACACATTTTTATCCTCTTTGAAATTTCACACATTTTTCCCTCCCTTGTAGCTCAGAAAATGGCATTACCTTTCTTCGACTGAAGCGTTTGAGATTAAGTATAGACGTACACACCTACAGTATAACAAAGCTGTGTTCTTCCGAGTGCAGTTTTTGTAAATTTGTGGTAAGATCCTATGGGACCAAACTGCTGAGGTCATCGGTTCCTAAGCTTACATACTACTTAATCTAACTTAAACTAACTTACGATAAGGACAAAACACACACGTATGCCCAAGGGAGGACTCGACCCTCCGACAGGGGGAGCCGCGCGAACCGTGGCAAGGCGCCTCGGAACGCGCGGCTACACCGCGCAGCTCCGAGTGCAGTACACTGGCTGTGTCGCGTAAAACTGAACACAGAATCTGCAAGCCATTGTGGATTTTCTTTTTCCACAGACAAATCTTTAACTATTGTCCTGATTCCGTTGTGCATCGGGGCAAAACTGCAGACGGATGGCTGTAAAGTATAACACTGCCCTGTTTATGTGTTGGGAATCGGTGATGGACGATGGAATCCTTGTGCCAGGGAGTCAGACGGACTCTTTCTGCTCGGTAAGAGCTAAACGAGGAATCGACAGAGCAAAGATTGAAAACATTATTTTTGCACCGTTCTGTGAACGTTTGTATACGTCTTAATTGCAGATCAGCGCCGAAACTGCTCCAGTAACAAGAGATCAGCATGATCTCCCGTAAGTAGAGCAACAAGAAGAAAACCCAAGATATACATTTACTACTGAAACTGTAGTATTTATAGTCGTTGTTGGCGGTGCTAAATCTGCAGTTTAGTGGAGTCGCAGGAAATTATTGCTATGGTGAGATAATTCTGTAATGAATAAATAGGCCCTTGGCGGAATCCAGGAGGGTGAGAGTGGCTCCTTTTGCCCCCGCCCCTTTACAGATGTCTATGTTTACATCTCATGTTCATGTTTTAGGCCTATTACTAAGCACTCTGTGTACTAGTCTGATATGTCTATGCATAACAATGACAGAACAGTAATGAAACTCCTTTACAGAAAAGACTTATATATCTGTATCTGCATGTATACGCATACACAGCAAGCCATATTACAGCATGTGGCGGTGGGTACTTCTGTTATCAGTGCGAATGGTTCAAATGGCTATAAGCACTATGGGACTTAATATCTGAAGTCATCAGTCCCCTAGACTTAGAACTACTTAAATCCAACTAACCTAAGGACATCACACACATCCATGCCCGAGGCAGGATTCGAACCTGCAACCGTAGCAGCAGCGCGGTTCCGGACTGAAGCGCCTAGAACCGCTCGGCCACAGCGGCCGGCTCAGTGCGAATGATTCGTAGCGTCTGCCACTGGAGCTGGTTGAGCATCTGTGGAACACTGTCGCGCTTACTAAAAGAAGCGACAAAACACGCTGTGGATCTTCTCATTTTCTCTACAAATCCCATCTGGTACGGATCCCCGGTGATGAACAATATTAAAGTACTGGTCAAACAATGGTTTTGTAAGCTATGTCCTTTGGAGATGTCCGCCTACTTAGCTGGATGGTAACGTGCTCGCCTCCCATGCAAGTGGGCCCAGATTCGATTCCCGGCCGGGTGGGAGATTTTCTCCGTTCGGCGACTGGGTGTTGTCAAGTGGTTCAAATTGCCCTAAGCACTGTCAGACGTAACATCTGAGGTCATCAGTCCCCTAGAACTTAGAACTACTTGAACCTAACTAACCTAAGGACATCACACACATCCATGCCCATGGCAGGATTCGAACCTGCGACCGTAGCAGCAGCGCGGTTCTGGACTGAAGCGCCTAGAACAACTCGGCCACAGAGAGCGGCTATTGCGTTGTTCTTATTATCATTTCATTCTAATGACCAGCGTGCAAGTGGCCCAATGTGGCATCGACTGAAATAAGACTTGCACTCGGCGGCCCAAGTTCCCCGCTTGGGGCCTCCCGGCCAAGGATGCTATACGCTCATTTCATTTTTTTTTCCTTTGAAGATGGACTACATTTCGCGAGGATTGTTCTAATAAATCTGTCAGGTATCTACCTCACCTGCGATTAATTTTATGTGGTCGTTCCACCTCAAATAGCGTTGTACTCATCTGCCAGGTAGTTCGTAGATGTGACTGCTTCCAGTGTTTGTTCGGCAATCGTGTTATCACACAGTAATGGGTCTTACTTCCTATTTATGGCCAATATGTCGCATTAGTTTACGTAGAGGATCAAGCACCAAGTCTCGATCGCCTGCTGGTCTCCCTGTAGTTCGCGACTTCTGTGTATGAAATATGTTTTACTCTTAATTACTGCTATTGCACGAAATTTTGTTGTTTCATACTAGTAAACTTGATTCTATTGATAGTATCTTCATATCTATCTTGCTAATCCGATACTAGCATCCATTTTCGTAATGGATATCATTTAGAAAGTAAATATTTAGGTTTAATTCATATCATCGTCTTCTTTTTTTTAGTGACGCAATTGTGAATGGACAATTTGTTCTAGATTTTTGCAGGTCTTAAAGTAATAACCCTTCTTTGCGTACTGATATCTTCAATATGAGAAGTATACTTCTGTTATTTTATTGTTTCATTGCACCCATACTCAAGATGCTCTTTGCGCGTTACATACACCTCTTACGTTAACTAAGCTTTTCTCTTACATCAGGCAGCTCTAATTATTTAATTATTTTGAACGTCATGGTAATTTACCAGGATGTATACAAGTCTCTCCGAAGTGACTGTTGTAATAGTAGAGATGCCGAAATGATGTGACCTACAGATGCATAAAACCCTCTTACTGAGGCCGTACTAGAAAGGACAGCCATAGAATCTGCTGTGTTGTCATCGAATGCACGCCGTCCACTTGTGGAAAATGTGTACACTGGAAGTACAAAGTCTGCAAAAGCCTACTTTTGCATACCGCTAGTCACACTCTTGTACTTTTTGTTCAACTGTGCTATGTTGTAAGCCACAATCTGTTTTCCTCTTCATCTTTCGGTTCCACTATGCTTTTTACCATGAATACACATTAAAAACCCAATTATAACTTTCTACGTCTTGCAAAATTAAACTAACGGTAGGATACGTAGTTTGAAATTATTCTTTGTGCGCTGTATCTTCCAAATGGCCAATACGAGGCATCGAAATGAAGACAGGAAGAAAAAAATAAAAAATTCTACGCTGTCTTATAAATGCTTTATTATTCTTGTGTATAACTGGTGGGCTGCCTTGATGCTCCAACGGTATCTATAAACATTTTATTATTTTAGTAATAGTGTCCAGGACGTAAATACTCTGCACTATTCAGCTCTGTTAAGCACTCTTACTACGTTACTCAAAACATTTATTTTACTTTTTCGATTTGTATCTTGTTACTCCTTTCTATTCGTTCCCAGTATCAGTGACGTGTGACAGGTCATCTTCATAATATACAGTTTTACTGATTGCGTTATTGGCTTTACAGCGCAGGATTAGGGTGATCGAGTCACCTAAAAATAATTAAAGTGTTTGTGTTCTATTTTATACTTAGTGCGCTTTTGATCATATCGCAATACTTGAAATGCAGCGTTTAACTGCTACCAAGTAGTAACGCAAAGATGCTTACAACTGGGAACTTATCACAGCAAGATTTGTTAAGCAATCACCTCAGCAGATACATAGCAACATTTGAGTGGATAACACGGTGGTTAAACATTGGACTCTTACTCGTGGGAGCTACAGGGTTGATTTAGTTTTTATATAATGGTCAAATTATGGCAGCAAATTGGCATAAAATTTCAGTAATTCGACAATATTCGCCGTTCACCATAAAGCAGAGGCTTTCAAATAATTGTTGTACTCTTAGAAGTAACTCTTCCGGCTAGCTGAGCGATAAAAGTGTAGAATGTATTTGCCTTTTTTTAAGAATTCAGCGCCGACGAATCAGCTGTCCGCCACCGTAGCCTTTGAAGATGTCTTCAGCAGCAAGAGGCGAAACGTCGGGCGGAAAATTATAGCTTGGATTACTGCCAAAACTCTAAGAAACAGTTATCACCAGTTACCCTCCATTGTCTTTGCCGCAAAAGCAGCTGGCTGTCAAAGAAAGATGTAATTGATAAAAAAGAAGTTAAAATTTAGCGCCACGTTGATGCTGAGTACATTGGAGACAGAGCACAGGATCAAATACGGAACGGATGCTGGAGAAAGTCGGCCACTTTCTTTTCGAAAAGAACCGTCCTGGCGTCACCTCTAACAGATTTAGTGAAACCGTGGAAGACTTAAATCTGGATGGAGAACAGGGATTTGGAATCCGCTCCTCTCGAATGAAAAACAAAACTGCGGTGCCACCTCACTCGAAAGATGTAAACGGCGTCCACACTGCATCGGCATACATCGCAAATTTTATCGTAACTTGCAACTTCTTTGTCTTTGTGCTGACTGCCAGTCTTGAAATAAGTTTCAGAAACCGGTATGTTGGTTTGCTGTTCTCGTCTTTCTCGGTACTATCAATGGCGTAAAAATAACCTTAGCGTTTTCCTTATCACCAGTACACATATTAAAACCCTCATAACACTGCGAAAAACAGTTCTTGTCTCTCCGCTCTGCTGCCACTGGGCTTGGTAGATTTTCCGTTGTTAAAACGCGAATACCATCGAGCCTTACGTTATATCGACCGTGTCCTGAAGTAGATGACACATTGCTCGCTCCGCAAGTCTAATAATACCGGCAGCTGGCAATGTGCGTGAAATTTTATTCAGCATGGGTCTTTCGTCGAGCTCCTGATCTGGCAAGTTGATGTCGCTGCTGCAGGACTCATTGGGCGATGCGGTATTTCGTTACTGAGCAAGATAAACATAATTGTTGGTCTCTAACATCGTAATCCGGCGTAATTTAGCTCGCTTGTGCTCCCGTGTTTAAACAGAAGTCAATTTATCCATATTTATAGTTTCCAGCTTTAGTTTTAAAGTTACTTGTTTGACGAATATTGTGGATGATTTTGTCAAAAACTTCGAGTTTTGTGCCAGTTTAACGCGAGAAAAGGTAGACTGAAGAAGTGCAAAACTATATTTATAAAATTTGTGGGATTAGAGAAAGATTTTGATTAGAATTCCCTCTTTCTATAGGTTAACATAGCAGAATAAACTGCAGAGAGCGTCATCGGCAACTTATGCAGAAACCAGACTGCAGTTACAAGACTCGAAGGACATGGAGGTAGTAGATGAAAAGGGAGTGTTACAGAGTGGTAACCCGTCCCCCATGCTATTCGATTTGCACATTGAACAAGCAGCAGAGGAAATCAAATGAAAATACAGAAAGGGAACTGCAATATAGAGCGAAGAACTAAAAATGTTTATATTTGTTAATGATATCGTAATTGTGTTAGAGACATTAAAGGACTAAGGTTATCAGTTTAACGGAATGGGTAGAGTCTTCGAAAGAGGTTGTACGACAAACATTAACAGACGTGTAATGGAATCTAGAATAAAGTCAGGAGCTTCTGAAGAAATTAGATTAGGAAGTGACACACCGAATGTAGAAGACAGGTTTTGCCATTCGGAGGCTAAAATAACTGACGATGGAAGATGTAACAGGCTATACGAAATGCAAATTTGCAAAAGCAAGAAAACATTTTGTCAACAAGCGAATTGTGTTTAAATGTAATATAAACTTGAATGTTAGGGTGTCTCTACTGAAGGTATTTGTTTGGAGTGCAGCCAATGCGAAAGTAAAACATGGACGATAAAGAAGAGAATAGAACGTTCTGAAATAAGGCGCAACAGAAAAATGCTGAAGTTTAGATGGGTAGGTCGGATAATTATGTGCTACTTAATCGGACTAGGGAGAAGAGAAATGTATGGCCCAGCTTGACCAAAAAAAAAAAAAAAAAAAAAAAAAAAAAAAAAAAAAAAAAGGTCATTGGTAGGACACATCCTCAAGTGTGAAGAGCTCGTCAGTTTCGTAATGGAGGGAAGTATGAGGGAACAAAAACTGTAGAGCCAGAATGAGACAGTTCCGCACTATCGTCTGATAAACAAAGTAAGAGCCTACGGAATATCAGACCAGCTGTGTAGCTGGATTGAAGAGTTTTTAGCAAACAGAACACAGCATGTTGTTCTCAATGGAGAAACGTCTACAGACGTTAAAGTAACCTCTGTCCTGCAACAGGGGAGTGTTATGGGACCATTGCTTTTCACAATATATATAAATGACCTAGTAGATAGTGTCAGAAGTGCCATACGGCTTTTCGCGGATGATGCTGTAGTATACAGAGAAGTCGCACCATTAAAAAATTGCAGCGAAATGCAGGAAGATATGCACCGGATAGGCACTTGGTGCAGGGAGTGGCAACTGACCCTTAACATAGACAAATGTAACGTATTGCGAATACATAGAAAGAAGGATCCTTTATCGTATGGTTATATGATAGCGGAACAAACACTGGTAGCAGTTACTTCTGTAAAATATCTGGGAAGTTGCGTGCGGAACGATTTGAAGTGGAATGATCATATAAAATTAATTGTTGGTAAGGCGGGTACCAGGGTGAGATTCATTGGGAGAGTTCTTAGAAAATATAGTCCATCAACAAAGGAGGTGGCTTACAAAACGCTCGTTCGACCTATTCTTGAGTATTGCTCATCAGTGTGGGATCCGTACCAGGTCGGGTTGACGGAGGAGATAGAGAAGAGTCAAAGAAGAGCGGCGCGTTTCGTCACAGGGTTATTTGGTAAGCGTGATAGCGTTACGGAGATGTTAAGCAAACTCAAGTGGCAGACTCTGCAAGAGAGGCGCTCTGTATCGCGGTGTAGCTTGCTGTCCAGGTTTCGAGAGGGTGCGTTTCTGGATGAGGTATCGAATATATTGCTTCCCCCTACTTATATTTCCTGAGGAGATCACGAATGTATAGAGAGATTCGAGCGCGCACGGACGCTTTCCGGCAGTCGTTCTTCTCCCGAACCATACGCGATTGGACCAGAAAAGGGAGGTAATGAGAGTGGCACGTAAAGTGCCCTCCGCCACACACCGCTGGGTGGCTTGCGGAGTATAAATGTAGATGTAGATGTAGATGTAGACGAGGTACTGGCAGAAGCAAAGCTCAGATGGTAGAGCACTTGCCCGCGAAAGGCAAAGGTCCCGAGTTCGAGTCTCGATCCGCCACACAGTTTTAATCTGCCAGGAAGTTTCAAAAACTGTAGAGGTAAACCAGGGCTTGACTAGAGTAATGAGGTTCAGATGGATGTACTTTTCAGTAGATACGAAGAGGTTCACACGTGACAGACTAGCGTGGAGAGCTGCATCAAACCATTCTTCGGATAGAAGATTTCAGCAACAGAAACGCAAAAAATTTGCCGAGGCCACATGAAGTCCGTCTCGAAAGGCCAGAAGTAGGTAAGTTGCGCCACAGCCTTATGTGAGTTAATGTTAAGCCTGAGATCGGCCGGAGTAGCCGTGCGGTTGTAGGCGCTACAGTCTGGAGCCGAGCGACCCCTACGGTCGCAGGTTCGAATCCTGCCTCGGGCGGGCATGGATGTGTGTGATGTCCTTAGGTTAGTTAGGTTTAATTAGTTCTAAGTTCTCGGCGACTGATGACCTCAGAAGTTAAGTCGCATAGTGCTCAGAGCCATTTGTTAAGCCTGATTCCTACAACAAGTTCATCAACGCCAGGCAGAAAGCAGTGACAGCACCACGAGCGCCACAATCAGAACTGGAAAACCGCGCAGCACAATTTTTAAAAAAATTGTTCAACGTTTATTGTCTCAGTTCTCTTAATACATTCGGAAGTTTGCGTGCTTATGAGAATGGCCGCAACGTGTATAAATTAGCGTGTAACACGTGTTGTGAGCGGGTACCGTCAGTTCATTTACGGGTGGCATTAGCAGAGCGCGCAGCTGGTAATCGCACAGCCGTTAGCGGGCGGGCGCGCCGTGTAGCGATCGCCAGCAGTTGGCCAGTTGGCCGCTCGCAGCGAGCAGCGAGCAGCGCAGAGCGCGGGGCGCAGAGGGCTCGCCGGACACTTGTAGCGGCCGCCTCCACCTGGCGCGCTTATTGTTTGAGCTGCTGTAATGAGCGCAGCCTTGTCCGCCTGTCCGCCGCCCCCGCAGCCGCCGCCCCCACTTCGCGTGCGCCGGGCACGCCCCCGCGCACACCCAGCCTCGCTCAGACAACTCACGCAGCGTCCCCAGCTAGACACGCCGGCCAGAACTGGCGCCGTGTTCCGTTTAACGATACCGTAGCTGCAGCGTTCGCTCTCAACTTTGTCCCACGCTACGGTGTATTTCAGCTGTCGTACTGTTTTCGAACTTGCTAGGCATTGTCTGAGTTCTGAATCTACGCAGTGTTTTACAAACAAAACATTCTTCTAGAGATTTTCACTCTGCAGCGGAGTGTGCGCTGATATGAAAGTTCCTGGCAGATTAAAACTGTGTGCCCGACCGAGACTCGAACTCGGGGCCTTTGCCTTTCGTGGGCAAGTGTTCTACCAACTGAGCTATCCAAGCACGACTCACGCCCCGTCCTCACAGCTTTACTTCTGCCAGTACCTCGTCTCCTACCTTCCAAATTTTACAGAAGCTCCCCTGCGAACCTAGCAGAACAAGCACTCCTGAAAGAAGGATGTTGCTGAGACATGGCTTAGCCACAGCCTTGGGGATGTTTCCAGAATGAGGTTTTCACTCTGCAGCGGAGTGTGCGGTGATATGAAACTTCCTGGCAGATTGATCTCCGCGAAAGGCCAAGGTCCCGAGTTCGAGTCTCGGTCCGGCACACAGTTTTAATCTGCCAGGAAGTTTCATAACAGCGCACACTCAGCTGCAGAGTGAAAATCTCATTCTGGAAACTTCCCCAAGGCTGTGTGTGGCTATGCCATGTCTCCGCAAACTCCTTTTTTTCAGGAGTGCTAGTTCTGATAGGTTCGCAGGAGAGCTTCTGTAAAGCTTGGAAGGTAGGAGACGAGGTACTGGCAGAAGTAAAGCTGTGAGGACAGGGCGTGAGTCGTGCTTGGGTAGCTCAGTTGGTAGAGCACTTACCCGCGGAAGACAAAGGTCCCGAGTTCGAGTCTCGGTCCGGCACACAGTTTTAATCTGCCAGAAAGTTTCAAACCATCCTTCTTCAGTCACATTTAATAGGGGGACCTATGAGAAAATACATTAGTACATATAAGCTCATTTACATACTAGTGTTTGAGAGGTAATTGAACCAAATTTTGCCCATGTTGTCAATACGTTATTGACTGTAATCTTGATTTTTTCTGTTTATTTTTCGTCAAGTAACTTGGTCAGGACGTTGCTGGACACTTCTAGAACATATACTATTACGTAAGGAACATTTTCTCAAAGGTTCCTTTACTTATCACTTTCGAAATATGGTAGGGCATTCTTAGTAATTATATTAACAAATATGGGTACCAGTTTTTCAATATCATTCTTAGAACTCTCGTAACATTTTTTTTTTAATTTATGTTTTTGCTACATAGCAATTTTTATTTCACAAAAGTTGAAATATATTTGACAGTAACGCAACTTGAAAAATTTTGTACTACAGGAAATTGTGTTATAGTATATACAAATTCTACAGAAAATTTCACCTTTATATCTGCAACGATTCAGCAGAAAATGTTCCTTATACACTGAAAAATGAAAGTTGCGAGAAGTAGAGAAAGAATATTTTATTAGCCTTTATGCCAGAAACAAGTACTTTAGTGTTGGCCATAACAATACATTAGGTATTTTTCGTCCTCATGTAGCTCTTTTCTTCCAGCCTGATCCTTCCGCCATGCCCGTTTGGCAATATCCTTCACTGACGTTTCAGAACTAGAAATACGCACATCTCAATCTGCTTCAATAGGTTTTCAGTGAAGCAGCCTGCATCAAATCCCAGTCTCGCAACATTCCTGATTATTCCATTTTCACCAGAATTGAACACCAATAAGCATCGTATGAGGCTCTTTTAACAAGAGGCTCTTTTAGATGAGCAAATTGTTGTTTTTGGGCACTTCTTCCAAATGAGGTTTTTAACGCTTTCGTTCAGACTTTTGTTCCAGGGTGTGTGCATTTATTTAATAAATCATAATGAAGCGCACCGTAAATTTACTCATAGCCTTCTGCACTCTGCAAATGTCTTCTCTGATGGCAAGAGCTAACAAAATATCGCAAACAAGGAAAGAGTCATATAGAAAAGGGGGATTGGCACTGCGCAGTAGTTGAAATAGGATGGCTTTCACGTAATTTGTAGTATGAAAAGAACTCTTAAAATTGGAGACAATATTTCTAACAGGCTATAGGACAACCTGGTAGGAAAAAAAAAAATCAACATTTTGGCCAGTTTTCCATACGTCCCTCCTCAAGCGGAATAGATTGGAAAATTTATTGACATTTTCAGGCTTTTATACCATTATGGAATTTGCAATTTTCTTAAATAAAGTGGTATATAAATCACTTGTAAACTGTCAAGGGAAGTATTTTCTTTAAATATCGGTTGCACCTGTTTGAAATGTTAAAAACTGTAAGTGCATTACTTCAAGATTAAATTAAGTCGGTATCTTTTTATACTGAAAGTCATGGATTGTAGTATTACAAAGGCGAAATTGTGTTATTTGTATTGGTAGCTCTGCAGAAAACAACATATTAGCTTTACATAACAGAAAACCATCTTATATGTATAAGTCATAAGAATTCTGTTGCTATGGTGACCAAATTGGGTAACTGAAAGGTAATCGATTTTCAGATTTTGACAAATCAGACACAACCTATCTGCGATTGGAATTATGAAGGGAAAACTAGTGAAATGGAAGTGCAGCTATTGAAATTTTCAGCCGTGCCATTAATGAAACGGCTGTTTATTACTCTAAGTTCTTAGGTGATGGTGACTCAAAAGGGTAGAACAGTGTAGTTGCAATTTGGCCGTATAGTGATAAGATTGTCACAAAACTGGACTGTATGAATCACTTCCAGGAGAGCATCAGCATCAGGCTGAGAAAGGTTCATCTTCTATATTGAGAAACAAGAAAGTTTCTGATAGTAAAGTCATCAGACATGGACTGCCAGACAAAATTATTGTGGGATTGTAAAATTAGGAATAACAGTTTTTTTTTTGTTTTGCTTTAGGTCGCAAAAACCACTGAGATCATAAGCGCCCAAGAATAAGGCTGATGACGAGGAGACAGTATGGGTTACCTTCTTCCACAAATTGCCTATGGGTGACAAACCAATACATCAGATTTGCCCTTCTGGACCACATTCATGACGCAAGCATCGCAACGCCCAATACTCGTAAACCGCTTCATACAGCCAGAAAAATTCCATCCCAGCATCGGTCACAGAAGTCACAAAGCACATTTACAACCACCTCGCAAATACTGAATTGTTGAAGAAATCTCTACATGGACAGACTCAGAATCAAAATGAGTCTTTCAACAATCTCATACAAAATAAAGTACAGTTAATAAATGGATACACAATGATGCAGGATGCTCAAACCAACAATGCTATTAAAACGTGACTGAAGTGTAAAAGTATGTTCTTTGTAAATTTTGTTAGACAGTTGCAGACCTCATCCAGTTTCACATAGCATTTCTTTCATTTTCAGCACTCTCTCTTAAAAGAGAAAAACGAGACGATAACTGGATATTTCTATTATAAGAACTTCATTAAAAAAAACCTTGACGAGTTTCGAATAATTTCCTGCTCTTTTCCCAAGGTTTATATTGCATTAGGACGTTTCGTGAGAAAAGTTATTATTTTGGATGTAGAAAACGCCCTGTTAATTAGTAAGCTGCTTGTTTCTAATACATGTTTCACGTTAAAGTACAACCTGTCGCCACATTGCGTTGTCGATAACAACTATGAACTATCTGTGCCACTTCTGCGGTGATGATTTTTTATTCAACGTGTGAATCGGCGATAAGACAACCTGTTACAAGGGAAACACGCTGCACTACTCGTCCACGTCGGGCCGTCGCAGCCTTGCCAGCGATATTCGCTTGTCTGTTCAGTTACTGATATATACTGCATTATACGCTCCACAGAAGTGATGATCAAAGGACTTGGGAGCTGACAGTTCCTGCACTCAAAATTCTCATCTTCACAAGCGAAAGCCGAAGAGGAAACTACACTAGTGACTGGGACACAAAGAAAGTCATTTTAGCCGAGTAGATGGGAGGCTCTTCACATTGGTGCACATACGATGTCTTTAATGGTAAGTTGTAAGTGAGGTTTTTGCCTGAAGTTGTTGATCGTAACAAGAATATACAGTATATTGCAGCATTTACAGCGCGACGTGGCGAAGTAATGAGACCATTGCACTCGTATTTGAGAGGACAGTACTTTAGATAGACGATTCGCCAATAACATTTTAATGCTTTCTCCAAAACACTCAGGATGATTGCCAGCATTTGAAACCGATGCAACCAATCTCGTTCCCACACCTGTCCGAACCAAATTAAGACCCAAATACACAGGATTTTACCTGTAACCTATCACTTATTTAACCACTGACAAAGGTTTACTTATTCGAAAAATGCAAGTCTCGTCATGGTGTGAAGACTACGTTAAACTGCAGGTCTTCTTATAACTGGCTAGGTAATTGGGTTCGAAGGTCATAGAAAGGTAATAATAGTACACAACCTTCAATAGACGGTGCTTCAAGCACCCTTATGATTGATACCAGCTTTACCTTTTCGTACCTGTCCAGTAGGACCTTGTCGTTCATCTCTGTTAACCTCCTTCTCGATAACGCTATTTCTTCCTTTTTTTTCAAATAGTGTTCCTTTAGCTTAAAATGGAAATGAGAAAATCCTCTTTCAATGCACATTGCAAGCGAGACATCAAGAAGGATACAGCTAGCGAATGTATATGCATCTACGGCGCCTCACGCGTTCAATTCTTAAGCCACTACAAAGAAGTCTGGAATTTAACCCAGGAACTTAGAGTCCAGAAAAGTCAGGAAACTAATAAGGGCAGACACGATATCTATCGACAGATACAGTAACCGTTCCAAATTAACCACCAGTTGTTTATTAAAGTCACTGTAGGGATGCAGTACAGTTGGAATCTAGCTCTGAATGTTGGAGCGCAACTTGTTGGTCAGAAGAACGTTTCCAACGCTAGACCGCCACACAAATACAATTGATGGAGACTTCTTCCACATCTGATACTTGAATAACCTATCCCCGGTTCACACGCCAAACTTTAGTGTAACACGAATGACAGAAATAAAGAAAGTAAATTGTGTGTATTGTAATAGGCTTATGATATATATATATATATATATATATATATATATATATATATATATATATATATATAAAATTAATACATAGCAATAAGTGTCTACACAGAAACGGAAAAAATATTCGTACTGAATTCAACATCATCAACTCCTTGGTATGAAATCGTTTGTTACTGTACCTTGTAATCAACACGTAAATTCCAATTTGTATTTACGAACATAGATCGTAAGTGAACACTGATTCAACAGTATTTAACATCTTTTGATACACTGGCCTTTTTGAACCAAGTTCAGAAGTAAGAGATTTTGTCACTTGTGGTTAGACGGCCGCTTATCTAACAGTCCGGCGCTCTACCAACAAAGGATCAGTCCTTAATCAACAGATGTTCCGATACTCAACCAACCGATGCCACACTAACAGCTTTGCAGCACATAAAACACAAACAAAGCGTTTTTCTACCCCAAAACTTACTTGATCAGCACCGGTCTTAATTTCTCTCGTGACTCTCATTGAGAATGTCGCATATACTTTCAGTAGGGTTCACCGTCATTTATATCGATATAACGACTTTATTTCACTTCTCACCGCTAGAGGAAGCTGGAAAATTTTGTTCAAAATTTATTGTAGTCGCTTCCTGAAGGGAGAGTAGAAAATTTTCCTTTCAGTTCATGGAATATATTACTTTGCAATACAGAATTATCTTTCCGCCTTAAGATGTATTTATACTGTTTTTAGGCCAATGAGAAATAAAACCACAACAGCAACGTTAATTTTGTGGCACAGTAGCACATCCTACGACTAGTTTCAATGCCAAGATTTCATCTGAGAGAAACAAAGATCTATATATGTTACTGTGTAGTGATGTGCTAAACAACGCGTTTGTTGCTGGGGCGCCATGACCGATCTTTCGTCAGAGGAGCTGTACAGAAATTTTCTTCAATTAAAATTCAGAGCATATCATTTGAAGTGTGCTCGTGTTCTTTAAAGGACTATGAGGCGCTTGGCAGAATTCGGTAATTACGTTTATATTAAGTATTACTGATTTGTAAGGCTGGTTGAGAATTTTCAAGAACCACTAGTATGCACTGGATGGCTACGACACACACTGCTTCCGGTAAGTTGTAACAGAGCACAGGACGAAGAACCCGCTGCTAGGGAATAGTATCTGTAGGTACGTGGTCGCCAAGTTTGTGCCATGGTTAGTCCCTGAGATTTGGATATCTGTGAGGGAAACCACCACATTCCAGTCCTTGAGTCGGTCCTAAAGAAGTGATTGACTGTTGCCTTCGTTAAACTCATTATCTTTAACCAGGAATCAGTAAGCCGGTTGGGAAAATCCTGTATGTAGCTTGGAATCAGAGCGGCAGGTTTTTTTCTAATACGTCATACGTACAAAACTAGTTTTTGGAAGATAATGGCTGTATCATTGCCTTTAGAAAACTCGACATCAGAAATAAATGAATCGAGATCTCCCCCTGTTCTACTTACAGGCTTTTTTTTCGTCGCGTGGCAACCTTGTGTCCCAGAAGCCACAGGAAGTAGATGACATTCATTCTTCGTCACGCAAATGAGCGAAAATAAATTTTCAAGGAAGTTTTTATTTCTGTAGTTTCATAAATTAACATTTCACATATTCACAGATTCATAAAATAAAATTTAATACATTGTAGATTGTTAAATCTTTTCTTAAGCATTCATTGTTCAGTCCGTCAATCGAAGAGATGGACTCTAATAAATCGACGAAAGTTAGATCGTTTTTAGGGTTCTGTAACAGTTTTAATGCATTCAGACGAAACATTAATCACAGAATCGAGTCTCCTATCTTTTCAGTGCAATTGAATGAAAAGAAAATAGTATTGTAGTACATTCACTGCTTAAAAAAGCTGGCTCCTCAATACAGTGAGGTTCAAGAGAGGACAATAAATTAGTTAGAAATCAAGCCCAACAACTATTATTATGTAGAGTTACTTTCAAACAAAATAAATGAAAAGAATACTCATTTGACAAATGATGTCCGTATATGACACATACACAGTGTTATGTAGCACTAATTAAAGGATCTAACGATCTAAATTTTGATAAGGTAGTATAAAGAGACATGATTTCATAACATGTCAGAGGTGTTTGTAGGTGTAGCTGCTGTTAGGAATTCGGTAAACTTACTTTTCTCTGAGTATCTACTGACTGCTTAACAACCAGAGTCATTCAAATGCAAATCATGAAACAAGTACTATTTACAAGATGACTTTATTTAAACGTAGCTATACGAACGGTTACTTAGTAAGAGTAGTCTAGATCGTCAGTTACCAGGAAATAATTATATGGTAACAAGTGAAAACCACATGTGAAAATAAGCAATTGTTATATATTCTTTTTAATAGCCCACGTCTCACGAGTTAAGTAAGAAATACTTTACCAACATGTAGTTTGTATTTGCAGAATTGTCATTCTGTGAACTAAGAACCAATAGTGAAAGTCTGTTTTAGATCCTAATGTAGGCTACCTGCGTAGTCTAATACATTGATTGTAGTTGAACTGAATACCTCTACCCACGTTATTTAAGAAATTTAGCAAATAATTTCCCAGTAAGCTAATTTTCCATGTTGCGGTCTTCTCGGATACCGTACGACGTTCAAACGATAGTGTGTGCGACTCACTTATTGTTTCAAGAATATTATGGGTCGTTTAATACGCAATACGTCGATTATTCGACATTAGAAGGGGTGGAGACTTTGAGACCTTTATCGGAATGTTAGAAACGAATTTGTACACTTTACTGTTAGCTGACTGTGCAGGGTTATTTGCCATACCAATCCATTTTAGACACCTGCTGTGGTTGCAGTAATTTTCGCTAGTGTGTCAAGTCGGAAAATCCGAAGCACCTTGAGATATGCAGGTACATGGAGAATGAACACTGATCAGTTCTCTCTTTACAATGGCTAAAACTCAGATAAGCTCACAACACTAATAATCTGAAGCACTTTTCAGCGAGTAGATAACAACGATGCACTCTATCAAGAATCAATGTCGGGTACTATCGTATAATTTTTCATCATGCAAGGACACGAATGAAATAATAACGTTAATTTTATGATTTAAAATTGCTAATATGACAGTAGATTCTCCGTACAATAAGGCGATAATTCCCTGCAACACACTAAAATAAATCGAAACATCTAAGAGACGAAATTGAGCAACAGTGCAAACGTTCTCCATAACAGAGAACAATCGTTTCGATTAAAACATCGGCACTTCTTAAGAAAACAAGGACAGTAAGAAGAAAGATTACGGTTCAACCTACCGTCGACAACAAGGCATCGGAGACGTAAGGAGGACGGAAATAATCTTAACATTTTACTGTGTTTTGATTCTTCAGCAGTAACAGATAAACTAAGAAATCCAGAAAATAAATTGGAGCTTCTCGTCGTCACGCATAACATAAAAAGAGAGCGTCAGAACAGTTCTGCAGACTCAAACCGGTTTTGCTGAACAAAAGAGAAAGAAACCAGCAAATTGTTGTAGTAATCAAAACAAAATATTTATTAAATGCTATGACTTGAAGTACGTCTTTAGCATTTTCATTTATTTAATTTTTTCTCCGAATATTGTAGATATACTGCCGGATATGAAACCAGAAACTAGTTACCATTCCCTCCAGGGTATATATAATTGATTTTTAAATTAAATTTAGTTCTGGGAATACAGCGGGTGTCTTTTAGTTTTATTTGTTAGCTAATATGTACCGTTAGTGGTATGTTGGAAGAAAGTGAATTAGTTAAATGCAGTGCACAGCAACAGGACTCTGGGATAATAACCCAACGGAGATTAAGCGTCAGTGAAGTGTAAATAATTTTGAATCTACTGAAGCTTGTGTTATAAAAATGTTTATATCAGTCACTTCAAAAATTCTTGTCAGTAAACTAAAAACATCCCTTTGCGCCTTTTGTGTGATTTCTAACACAGTATTAAATGTTTCGCGTAATACCTTTTCCTTGCTTTGATCTCTGGCTCAGAACTGAAGAAACTGTGCTGAGAACGTATCGATTTCCACAATCTAAATAAACAGTTACTGAAATATGCGTAATGGAAGATTGTAGCTCATTTCAGCTACTCACTGATTATCACCCTGGAGAACAACTGAACAGGGAAGTACAGAAAGATAAGTAAAAAAAAAGTTCTCCTAACTGAAGATTTGCAAGAGAATGGGTAGAAGATTTACAATCGAATTCGGGTAAAGAAAAAAGAAAAGAAAGAGTGAAAATAATAAGGACAAAAAGCAGAAAATGAAGTAAAGCATGTTTAAGAGTCAAGATTTGGTGCGATTCGGTAGATCTTGGTATATAAAACGAGATGAGATACGATTGAAACAAAGATTACTTTAGAAGCAGGCTGAATTAGTCGAAAAAGCCTTCTTGGACAACTGACATTTTCTATCTGGAAGATGGTTCAAATTAAGATGGATGTTCCTTAATCTATATGTTGCGAACAAGAAGAAATAAAATGGCGCGTTGTAGAGATTGCAAAGTTTGTAAAATAGAATACTCGGGAAGGATACTGAAGGATACTGAATAAAGTTCGAAATTAAGAGCTGTTAGACAAACTAGCTGACGCGGAAATACCGTACACTAATGAACTTTTACCAGGGGCAGTTGCGAGGCAGAGTGATGCAAGTGTTATGCTAAAAAGGAAGGAGGGAAGATAAAAGTTTGATGTCTCTCGACGACGAGGTCATTTGAGGTGGAGTATCAGCTCCAATCGGAGAAAGATGGAGAAGAAAATCGGCCGCAACCTTTCAAAGGTACCATCCCAATATTTACCTTAATTTAGCGATATAACCGAAAACTTACATCTGGATGGCCAGAGGGCTATGTGAAAGCAGCCAAACTAGATTACTTGTCATCTAGAGGAAGGGAAGAAAGGACAGGTACAGTTCCACATAGTGACGACATAGAGGACATTAGGAGACGAAGCGCTAGCTTTGACGCAGATGACTGAGAGAGAAATGGCCGTGCGTTCTTTAAGTAAACATTCCAACATTTACAGGAACGGATCTAGAAAAACAACGAAATACGTAAATCTGACAGGGAGCATAGGAAATTGTATTCTACTCATCCTAGTGAGAACTCACACCACGTATCAAGGTCACTCAGTCGTCTTCTTTATGGAATAAACAGATTCAGAAGTACCCAGTAGAAATGAAACTTCCCTGACGATAACACCAACTGTGACTGCCGATACCCACAGACCATGAACCACCTGCTGGATTGAAGATCGTCTGCCTGAAACTTCGGGAGCAATTGAAGTTGCAAGATTGTGGTCAACTGTAGTGTAACTTGATTATTCTTCTTTCCATTTGCCTGTAATGGTAATAACCATGCATTTTATCTGTTTCTGAGTCGAATAAATAGCACCATTTCACTCAGTTTCGCATCTGAAATAGTGATAACGAATGAGAATTTCAATCAAACAGGGTACATGTAAGAATTTGCTATCATTGAGGATGTTAGCTAAATATTGGCCTGTGATTGAGAAAAATATGAGCGCATTGTAGAAGACCGGGAATTGTCGACTATGAAAGGAGATGCGCCCGCCTGATGGCGGCGGCTGGCTTCGTCGTGGCTGGGTCTCGCCGACCGTGGGAACGGCCGATGCCAGGGTAGAGGCCGGCGGCGAGCCGCGCGTTTCGCCCCAGACGGGTCCACAGCGCTTGAGAATCGCCGGCTGCTGCGCCGGCGCCGGCACCAGCGCTCATTTAAATAGCGAGCGTGACGTGGGCCTTCCATCGGCTCGCTGGCCTGTTCTCAATCTCCGTCCAAACAAACACGTGCGATGTGAATAACTGGCCAAGGACCCAGCCGCGCCGCGCCGCATCGCGCACCACCGCTCGCTTTGAGCTCCTCGCTCACGTGACTTTGAGCTATCTGCGACGTCGCCATCTGTGCGGTCTAAGCTCAGCGTGAATGTCAATATCGGCTACATCTCCACTGTGGGAACGCCGATCCAATCGCATCATCTGCGGCAACGGCCGGCTCTGCCGAGTTTAGATCCTCGGAGGCAGACCTCGCAGATTCTATCTGTCGCACGTGTCTCTATTTCTTTTCGATTATTTAATATCCCTTTTTCATTGTTTAAAGAGCTATTAGCATTTTTACGTGTTTAATTACCACCACAGAAACAGAAACAGAGAAAGCATAGAGCTAAGTGTGCCATGGGTGTCGACGTCTTATCTAGTTGACTATGAAGGAAGAATGGAATCAACAGCAGTTAAGACTTTCAAGCTGAGAGACAATTCACTGATCTTTCATCCCCAATCGCGGGAGACATCGTCGTAGAAAATCTTCCTTATTATTGTCAGCAATGTAAACCTGTAAGCCCAAATAAAGTGTGTAACGGGTATAAATGCACATTTTATATTGGTGATTGAGAACCGTGTACTCAACAACTTTTGCAAACTACTAATTACATCCATTACAATGCGTATATTTTTAGGTTAGTTAGTACCTCAAAGCATATGTGGCAAGACTAAGTCATTAATATTTTCCTCGGGGCAGTGGTAAGGCGTTGAAGTGTGGCTGCCTGGAAGCAAAAAGGTCAGTGTATACTGACTTGCGTAGTCCATTTAGTGGTGCAGTGCGACCATGCAAGAAACATCAGTTCGTAAAGTTTGTGTAGTGTTTGTGGGATGATTGGGTTGTTTTGCGGGAGGAGACCAGACAGCGAGGTCATCGGTCTCATCGGATTAGTTAAAGGAAGTCGGCCGTGCCCTTTCGAAGGAACCATCCCGGCGTTTGTCTGGAGCAATTTAGGGAAATCACGGAAAACCTAAATCAGGATGGCCGGACACGGGACTGAACCGTCGTCCTCCCTAATGCGAGTCCAGTGTGGGAAGATTGTTTGACGCAAAGAACAAAGAGCCAATACCCTCATGTGTGTACATATTAACGTACCATAATTAAAAATATCTGCACTTATACAGGTTACAACCTGTCATTAACTTGCTGCAACTTTGGACCCATTGTTTTTGCTGTCACTATTTTATTGTTTCTATTATTGTTAATAACAATATTTGCACTGTCGGTGTGAAAGAAGCTTTCACAATCTGTATTAACCAGGAATTTATTTTATACTTGTTGCTGAGCAACAATGTGAGGATCCGCTTTCCATAACTGATAACGAAATAAATATGAAATCAGTGTCAACAATAACAAAGGACACACACGTATGGAAAACAACCGCACAGAGCCATTACAGAGACACATCAAAAAGTTTGGAGTTGGTGAGAGTCGCAAATTTCTTTATATTTCTATGAAGTATATCGCCAAATAACAATTCCCATTTTAACTTAAGTACCACTAAAAGCCGCGGTATAAGGTAACTTAACACTTAAGTTAAAAGTAAAGCTGTTGTCAACCTACAGGTCAGTTAAGTACCACAGTGATTTACTAGTCACGGCCCTAAACATAGATCGCCGGCCGGGGTGGCCGAGCGGTTCTAGGCGCTCCAGCCTGGAACCGCGCGACCGCTACGGTCGCAGGTTCGAATCCTGCCTCGGGCATGGGTGTGTCTGATGTGCTTAGGTTAGTTAGGTTTAAGTAGTTCTAAGTTCTAGGGGACTGATGACCTCAGAAGTTATGTCCCATAGTGCTCAGAGCCATTTGAACCGTTTTTTTCTCTGGCTTTTGGACTGACTTTCCCAACCAGCTATAGACGGATCTACAGTTTGACGTGCACTCGAACGAAGGTGACACTCGGTGCCACACAGGTGAAAGAAGCGAAAAATGTCAGGTAAGACATACATCAGAACACAATTCCAGTGATAGAGAGTAACTCACATCTCATTCACGAAGTAAACAAGTTCACGGCCCCTCTCGTCATGGCAAACTACGCGGCTGCAACGCTGGTAATGATTTCCAGCCGGCCGCGGTGGTCTAGCGGTTCTAGGCGCGCAGTCCGGAACCGCGCGACTGCTACGGTCGCAGGTTCGAATCCCGCCTCGGGCATGGATGTGTGTGATGTCCTTAGGTTAGTTAGGTTTAAGTAGTTCTAAGTTCTAGGGGACTGATGACCACAGTAGTTAAGTCCCATAGTGCTCAGAGCCAGCCAATGATTTCCAATGCGAAACACAACTGTACACATTTATAGACGGCCACAGCAAGTAACACGAGACTGAAGTCTGTGAGTACCATTTAAAACTGCGACTGAACAAGCCCGTAAATGCGGCGGAGGGGTCGCAAAGGCAAGTACAATTGCGAGTACACTTGTACGGCCGTTTAGGAACGAGACGCGGTGTCGCTCTTGCAGAAGGCGGCGTTCGCGGAGACGGCGGGCGACGGGAGCTGCAGGTGCGGCGCGCTTAATAACGGAGTGACGCGTTATTGCCGGTACGTTTATGCGCGCGATCGTAAACGTCGCGGCCCGAGGAGGTGCTGTCTGTGCGCCTGCTTGGAGCAGCGGGCTACGGCCGCAGCCACTGTGCGCGCAGGACCGCTAGGGACGAATGCCACTCGCTGCGCTCAGTCACCTGGTCCTGCTGCCACCACGTACCGCACATGTCCACGACCACGTGTTTCTCGTGACACCATCCCTGTGCAAATAGTTAGCTGTTGTTCCGGGTGGGTCAGTTGTAAATTAACACTCAACGTTTTGAGGATTACCAGGTGTACCGGTATGAAATGAGCGTTAAGATACAAATGTGTCTATAGGGAACATTTGTTGTGAACGAGCCTTAATTTTTAGTTTGTTTGGTTGGTATGACATCTGTCAAAGATATTTTGTAAACATCAAGTCATGGAACGAACAATATCATACGTTTCCATCGTGTTAACAATGTCGAATTTTGTACCAGAAAGTGATGATTTGCGGAAAGCATTAAATTTTTGTTTTCATTTGAAAAGAAGTGCTGCAGAGTCGCATCGAATGCTTGTCGAGGCATTTGGTGATCGTGCTCTATCGGGAGCAACATGCAAAAGATGGTTTCAACGGTTCAGAAATAATGATTTTGATGTATGAAATGAAGAAAGTGGAAGACCACCAAAAAAGTTCGAAGACGCCGAATTGCAAGCAATATTGGATGAAGATGATACTTTGAATCAGAAACAAATGGCAGCAATGCCAAATGTTGCACAACAAACAATTTCTGACCGTTTGAAAGCTATGGGAAAGATCCAAAAGTGTAGAAAATGGGTGCCACATGAACTGAATGAAAGACAGATGGAAAACCCAAAAACCATTTGTCAAATTTTGCTTCAAAGACATGAAAGAAAATCAATTTTGTATCGAATTGTTACTGGCGATGAAAAATGGATTCATTTTAAGAATCCTAAACGGGAAAAATCATGGGTTAATCCGGGACAACCATCAACATCGACTGCAAAACCAGATCGATTCGGCAAGAAGACAATGCTCTGTGTTTGGTGGGATCAGAAAGGTGTGGTGAATCATGAGCTTCTAAAACCAGGTGAAACTGTGAATACTAATCGCTACAGACAACAAATGATCAATTTGAACTATGCATCGATCGAAAAAAGACCAGAATATGCCAAAAGACATGGCAAAGTAATTTTTTTACACGACAATGCACCGCCGGCCGCGGTGGTCTCGCGGTTCTAGGCGCGCAGTCCTGAACCGTGCGACTGCTACGGTCGCAGGTTCGAGTCCTGCCTCGGGCATGGATGTCTGTGATGTCCTTAGGTTAGTTAGGTTTAAGTAGTTCTAAGTTCTAGGGGACTGATGACCACAGCTGTTAAGTCCCATAGTGCTCAGAGCCATTTGAACCATTTGAACGACAATGCACCTGCACACAAAGCAAAACTGGTTCAGTATACAATCAAAACACTTGGCTGGGAGCTGCTATCCCACCCACCGTATTCGCCAGACTTGGCCCCCATTCCGACTACCATTTGTTTTCATCAATGAGACACGCATTGGCTGAGGAACTCTTAGATTCCTACGAAGAAGTCGAAAATTGGGTGTCTGATTGGTTTGCTTCAAAAGACGAACATTTCTATCGGCGTGGTGTCCACAAATTGCCAGATAGGTGGTCAAAACGTATAGAAACCAATGGTCAATACTTTGAATAAAATGTTTTTACTTTTCAATTCAAATTTAGTGTTTCATTGTCACAAAAAAATGCTCATTTCATACCGGTACACCTGGCACATGTGCCATCTTCGACGGGTTAGAATGGAAAGTTGAGTTCTGATTCACAGCTCTGACAAATTCACATTTCACGAAACTGATTGTCAAACAGTGCAAGTTCAGTAAGTGCTACTTTACGAGCAGAACACCACAGGAAGAAAAAGCGATAAATTTCCGCAATAAAATCTAGATGTTTACACTCTTACAGATCTTCTGTTTACGATTTTATCGATACTTGATTACATAGAAACAGGCTGTAAGAATAACATCTGATGTTCATCGGCGAACTTCACGCAGACCTTTAAAAACTGGAAAGCCCCATTATAGACTGCATTCACTGTCTTATTAATTTTTGTGAAGAATCAGACGCCACTTCAAAATAAATTTATAAGTATAGTATTGAGACAAAACAGCCTCCACTATTTATTCTTGCACAGGAAGGCTGCAGCAAAAAAATATTTGACCACTTTGGTTATGAATCAAACGTGCTCGTAATTAATGAAAGATTTAAAATAATTTGAAATAATTTCTGTTTGACCGGTCCTTCAACTCCTTCGGCGTTTCTGAGCAGATAGCTTGTATGTGGTTGGATTAGATTTATCAGCGTTATTGTAGACTGAATTTTGAAACAACTGGCCAGCATGTAGCCATGTCTCCATGTAGAAGATGTATCTTCTTTTGTAAACCTAATGAAACGTTACACATGATAGCAACTTGCTGCTAACATGATCCCCGACAAATATAAGAAAAAACTGAACTGTTTGGAAGCTCTTCGGGCGAAATGTATTGCGGAAAACGCCCAATATTTCAATGAGGCAGGTGCATGTCATATTCATGTGGACCTGCAAATGACGATCAGCACAGCAGTTTTCACAGCACCATCCGACACAACACCTGAGAACATACCAAGCAACTATTAGGCCCTAAATCACGAAAGCCTTAAGTGGCACCGCTTTACACTACTTTACACAGAACACCTGAAGGTGAATTTCTAGATTAAATGTAAACTCCTCACGAACGTTTCTGAGTTTGGACTAGCACAAACGCTAAATTCGATCTTCTCGTCGATGTCGAGCTCACTGGCGACGAAACACTTGGTTTAATGGTAAAAGATGGGGAAACAGTTATCGTGTGCCTGTTTCAAAGAAACACGAAATTCACACTCGCCTCAACTCATTTTTGGAAACCATAGAGCAGCTAAATGAGACTGGCGGGCAAATATGACAACATCGATCTATCTGAATACCAGTCGAATGTAAATGAGACACTTCACAGAGTGCATTCTGATGGACTATCAGAAATTATAACAATCGTTCTCATTACTGATCTTGTTGCAGTGAGTAAACAGTATCACAAGCTGCGACATTGTCACGCATTGAACAGTGATCCGAAATAGAATAAATTTCCTTTACTTCATGTATACGGTCACAATTTTTTGAGTAAACAGTATCACAAACTGCGACATTGTCGCGAATTGAACAGTGATCCGAAATAGAATAAATTTCCTTTACTTCATGTCTACGGTCACAATTTTTTTTTTTTGGTCATCAGACTTCCGGTTTCGGTCTATACTGACCATTTTCAGATCTGTTTTATAAAAACATCTGCTAGTATATTGGAGCTATAGTGGCACCATGTGTTCAAGATTTGACGATGCCCCTATGGCTCCAGTATATTAGGACATGTTCTTATAAAACAGGTCTGAAGATGGTCATTATAGACCGAAACCGGTAATCTGATGACAAAAAGTTTGTGACCATAGACGTGAAGTGAAAAAAATTTAGTAAATAATATAGTAGATGAGTCAGTACAGACAGCAAACTGCGAAGGAACTGCTTACGCAAGCGGAAGGTTACACCACTGTAACAGTCAATTACTATGTAGCCAAATATTGCAGGAAAAAGCCATTTGTTGTTAACACACCTCAAATGCAACCACCTTTGTTTGCGGTAACTGACAAATCAGCTATACACTAAGATTGAACGTGGTTGATATCGCTCGCTTCAATGGAAAAGTAATAAGTAACGTATTTTCCAACACGCCCCAGTAAAACTTTAGTAGCATTATGTTTGTGTGAACAGAGACATGAGAAACATTACAAGAAGTATCGCCGACATATGAAAGTGATTGCGAAAACTATACCCGAAGCAGATACATACTGATATCTTTCGTCTATTACGATTACGTTAGTATTATTTTATAGCGAATTCATGCATCACAGAGACAGAAGACCAGTTTTTACTCATCTACTGTTAGAACCTGCCTCAAATATACTACTGAGAGCCATTGATATAGATTCATTTGTCATCTGTAAAATAGAGTCAAAATTCAAAATTTTGACTAAAAACCGGAGCAATACTTGTAGCAGACAGTTCAGGTGCTTTTCTTAGCAAATAGCACCACAACGAGTTTCTACAAATGAGAATCTACTCGAGATTGCACCCAAGGCAGGGGAGCCCAAATCCCTACATACCTGTTGCTGGAGATAACTTCCCTACACTAAGTTCTCTAGAGAACTGTAGAGAATGTTTCAACTTCGCCAGAGAGTTTTCAGGCTTGAACGGAAACAACCAGACCGTGGATTTCACACACCAGCCGGCATTTACATGCCTTGTGTCAGACATGTGTATTTTGTTATCTGCTAACTATTATCAGCAGTAGTTTTCCAATTGTCACATCCTTTTTACCCGTTCTTGCTGCGATTGCGTGATTCAGATACATATTTACGCTGTATCTTTTTTTGTGATACTACGGTTCATTAGAAACAGGTAGCAGATAGAAAGGCGTGATGCCAAGTGGAACTTCAAAAAAACTGAAAAACATTACTAGTAAGAGTACGAAAAACAAAACATCTTTCACAGCCAATTCTTTCATAAGTAATTCATGAAACGAAAACAAAACGAAAGCTGTTATTTTGGATGTAAAAATATGATGATGGCTACGTCATTTCGCCATCTTTGTGGGGCTGACGTCAAGTGGAATATAAAAACTTGTGAGAAAAATAGCCTATATGAATTTGATTCACCAAGAGACCAGCAGCAAAAGACTCGAGTTGTTGCAAAATAGCAGAAGTTCTAAAGATACGATGCGGTACATGGGGGAAGAAAAACTATAAAATAAATAAGTATTATAAAGCCTTGAGAAACAGATGGGAAACGTTAGCAAAAGGCAAATACGGACTTACTAATACTCACAGGAATAGATTATTCAGCACAGTTTCGAGCCTTAAAGAGAATAAAATGCAGATGTACAAAAAAATTACAATATGTGAAACGGAGTGACGAGGAAGTTGGTTGCAGTAAATACGTAGAGATGAAGTACACGATAGCACAAGATAAAAATAGATGGAATCGAATAAATTAAAAGGGTGATGACTTAAAAAAAAAATAAATAAAATAAAATAAAATAAAAAAAGCAAAACTTGCGCAATGGAGTGTCTTCTAGATTGCAGAAACGTCAATTACGGCAATAACTTCATAATTGCTAATTAAATATCAAGTGATTTTATGCGTACCCTCTTTTGCACTAGTTTCCACAGCTCTCACAAGAATATATTTCTTCACTCATTAAAAATCCTTTACTTAATAAAATAGGGAAGAAAACCGAAAATGCCGTGGCTTAATGATACATTATGAACAAAGGAAATGATTTAGCATTATTTACTATAGGAGGTACGTAGATCTCTGCGCCATAAGCACAAATAAACAGTATGATATACTCTCTACCATGTATGTGAATATAAAGATGGTACAAACTGTTAAAATAGTATTCTTTCATCAGTTAAATCTATGTAATAAAATGTAAATAGATTCTATCTGATCTCACGGCTCTACGTGCACTTCTATGGTGAATCAAATTACTCGAGTGAAGTATTTTTCAATTACATGTCCGTCCATTCTGATTAAGATTCCACGTAGTTTTATTGAATGACATAAGGTGAATTCCGCTAAGGTTCCGTCAGCAATCCTGTCACCGATTTCCTGCTGAAACCTAGTTCAAATGAACACGTGTTTCGTCTCTAATAATCTCACAAAGCGTACCATGCGTTCCATTTCAACTGTTTCATGCTCTTACCGACTTAAATGTTAAAAATCATTGTGAAGTTCGCTGTGTAGGCGATGCATAAGTCTGCAGGCTTTCGTGGCCGTTGTGATTGATGAGTCGTTAGACCATGTGATATTCCTTTCCAAAATTCTAAAATACTCGACGTTGAAAGCCCTCTGTTGGAATCTTTATCCAAGCACTACAGGGACAACAGTCGAACGCTGAAGGCGATCTCAGAAGAGGAATACAACGTCACTTAACGACTCAGAAAATTTTATCTTCAACGTGTGAGTGATGTCAGTGAGCCCATAACAAAAATAAAAAGAGGACTGAGCCCTATACGGTGGTGCCCCATGTAACTAGAATTTAATGGTAAGTTTAGTTTTTCAGAAATTTTTTAGTTGAGTGTCACCTGATGTGACAGAGGGCTCTGGAGAAAGCAGGGGCGCTCACTTCAGAGTGGGGCGATCATGGAGGTGTAGTACGAGGAGGTGGGGCTGCAGACTCACGCTTTACATTGCTTTGAAGCAGGGGACGCCACGTTAGTAGCCCGTAAACATTATCAGGATATTTTTACAATTGCTTCTTGTTCCTAATTTCTGTCTTGCCAACGTAACAGCTGTTTCAAATGTTACACCCCTTTCGCGAATAGCACAATGTCAGGAAGGCTTTCTGGGAAGTTAGTCTTAAATGGATGTTTGAACCAGTAAGACGTCGCATTTGGCCTCGTTAATGTAACTTTCTTTTTGTTACAAGTTTCGAATAGCCAGTAAGCGAAGCAAGTGATGTGAAATGGCTGATTTCGTAACCTAGCATTTTCCTGAATACGGAGTGACGAAACTGATATTCCATCTATGTCCTCTTCCTGGATATTGTGAGAACCTATCTTGCTACGTCTGAACGGTTTGCAATACTTCCTTTTTACAGCGTTCAACCAGAGAGCTTTCGAGTTGTATTGATAGAAAATCTACAATCAAATTACAGAAATGAAACTACTACAGTGAAATTAGCCAACTCAACTGAAATTCACGTATGTAATAGGAAATATCGCTGTAACTAACATGGCGGAAGTTGGCTTCAAGTTTGTGACGTCATTACAACTCCCCTTACTGTACCCCCATGGGTGCAGTACACCGATTGCCAGGAAACATCTGCTGCTGCCGATGAGAGTGGGCAGATGCGTTCTTTGCGTAGGTTATTTTTGATACAGATTACACTGGTGGTGGTAGGATTGTATTAGAAATGGTGTTTAGTTTGTGGTTATCTTCGCTTCCTCTTCAGGACTTGTGTATTTTTATGAAAGAGGCAGCGTTCCAATCGTAAGCGCCACGGCGGACCTACGATCTACTATAGCCTTTAGGTAGTGGGTCAATATATATATATATATATATATATATATATATATATATATATATATATATATGTGTGTGTGTGTGTGTGTGTGTGTGTGTGTGTATGTGTGTTCCACAACTCCTACTAAACCGCTGGAAGATTTCTATCAAACTTGGTACGCTCCCTGACTACAGTCGGTGTCGAAGTATGAAGCACCTACTTTTCATTTTTAAGGAGACATGAAGCCATAAAATAATGAGATGAATGGAAAACTGCCGCATCGCACACGACGTTTAGATTAATAATTTTTGGTGCTAGTAACTCTACTCGCAATAAATTTCGCAGACGGTATCCACAAGTGCAACTCATTGCACTTAAAAGTTTATAGCTTAGTATCATATACATCACAGGAAACATGACGTTATAAACACTGATATGTGCATGACGTTTAAACATATTACGATTTTGCTGTTAATTCTGTTCGCGACAGATTTTGCAGACGCTATCCATTTATGTCGCTGACTGTACCTACACAAATGTATCACTGTACGACACATAGTTAAAGCGACATGGCGTCATAAACACTGCGATGCGTGAAAAAATACCGCATATTACATGAAGTTTTAATATATTTTGTTCAATACTACAAAGACACTCTTACAGCCGAGTCAACTTAAGGAAATCCCTGGCAAATGGCAGCACTTACGACATCTTTCAACTGTGAAGTGCAAAGGCTGTAGGCGAAAACAGTCGCCATCTACAGAGTTAGACGTTGCCGTAGAGATGTTTACAAAATCGCGTCGAGACATGTGAAGCAGCTGCGCCCAACGTACAGAAACTGTCCGGGGTATTACAGTACAAACACCATTTTCTGTTTAGGTTTCTGATAGAAGATTGACAACATGAAAACCCGGGCAATGCCGGGCTTATCAGCTGGTAACAAATAAAGGAAAAACAGAGCATCCACGGGATGGAATCTGCTCACTGGGAAACGTTGAATTACGTGGACTGAACTAGAAGGAGAGTACACTGAAAATATGTGCATTTTTTGCTCAAAGAAGCCAGGCCGTGAAATTTCTCCTCGCGCTCACACCCTGAAGGGGAGTGTACTTAAATACTGCGACACGATGTCAGAAAGCGCACAGTGTCCGTGTGTGTTTGGCAGCTGTGCTCCTGTGGTGGCGGGCGCCGAGGGCTCGAAGGAAGGGAAGAAGACGCAAGACGCCGGCCGAGGCGGCGGGGCGGTGCGCGGCCGCGACTGCGCAGGTCGATAGGCGCTTGTCTGGCCGGCGCTACTGTGTGACAGCCGGAAAATGGTCGCCGGGTCGCGCCCGCGCCCTCCGCCCCTGACACCCGCCTCCCTTACACCGTGTAGCCGTAGTAGCGGCAGCTGCAGCTCTGGCGCCGACGTCGTACAGCGCAGTCGACGCCAGTGGCTCTGACGACGCACGCAGCTGGTCATAGCCGGGCAAGGTGGCGCAAGGACCAAGGCAAAGGACTCGCGTACGGAAAGAGTATCTACATCTACATCTACATTTATATTCAGCGAGCCACCCAACGGTGTGTGGCGGAGGGCACTTTACGTGCCACTGTCATTACCTCCCTTTCCTGTTCCAGTCGCGTATGGTTCGCGGGAAGAACGACTGCCGGAAAGCCTCCGTGCTCGCTCGAATCTCTCTAATTTTACATTCGTGATCTCCTCGGGAGGTATAAGTAGGGGGAAGCAATATATTCGATACCTCATCCAGAAACGCACCCTCTCGAAACCTGGACAGCAAGCTACACCGCGATGCAGAGCGCCTCTCTTGCAGAGTCTGCCACTTGAGTTTGCTAAATATCTCCGTAACGCTATCACGCTTACCAAATGACCCTGTCACGAAACACGCCGCTCTTCTTTGAATCTTCTCTATCTCCTCCGTCAACCCGACCTGGTACGGGTCCCACACTGATGAGCAATACTCAAGTATAGGTCGAACGAGTGTTTTGTAAGCCACCTCCTTTGTTGATGGACTACATTTTCTAAGGACTCTCCCAATGAATCTCAACCTGGTACCCGCCTTACCAACACTTAATTTTGTATGATCATTCCACTTCAAATCGTTCCGCACGCATACTCCCAGATATTTTACAGAAGTAACTAAGTATCAAACGATATTTTCTTCATCCCTAATGACTTCATCATCGACGGAACATAACACTATAATAGAGTTCTTTAAGTGCACCCCATGTGCCCGTAGCCGCCCTAAATTTCTTAATACTGGACGTTATAATGCATGCAGCAGTGTGGAGAAATATGAAGGCATCCTCAATAAGTTTTTCACAGCTATAATAGGTACAGGAATAACTATTACAATATGAGTGTGCTTCAGCCTTCTGAAATTAGGCTTTCGGAAGTTTCCCGAAATCAATTTAGGAGAATGACGGGGTGACTCTTTTCGAAATTCAGTCCCCATCCTAGCGTAAACCTTCCACCCGTATCAGAAATAGCCTACGCCAAGAGCGAGTTTACCCGCTTTTTTTTTTTTTTTTTTTTTTTTTTTTTTTTGTTAACGACGGATGTTTCCAGGCAACCACTGTACCGCCCGCATCAAAGTATGACAAGTTATGGAGTGTTGTCATGACGTCACAGACTTGAAGCCGACGTTCGCAATGCTAGTAGCCCCGAAATTTTCTTCTGGTGGATGAGTTTTGATAAAAAAAACAAAAAAAAAACAGCTTGTATCATTTTCAGGTGTTACAGTCGTCCAGTTCATAGTTTAAAGTCCAAAGGGGTCACATTTCAGATGTAAGTGGACTCGATCAAGCGATATTTTCTTCATCCCTAATGACTTCATCGTCGACGGAACATTTCACTATGATAGTGTTCTTTATGTGCACCCTATGTACCCATAGCCGCCGCAAATTTCTTAATACGGGACATTATAATGCATGCAGCAGTGTGGCGAAAAGCGATATATGAAGCCTTCCTCAATAAGTATTATAGTTGTGAAAAATAGGTACAGGAATAACTATTACAATATGAATTCCACTGGAAATTTGAAAAATGCCTCCATACCAGCAAACAACACAATAAAATAACTATTACAATATGAATTCCACTGGAAATTTGAAAAATGCCTCCATACCAGCAAACAACACAATAAAATGCGATAGCTTAACTAGTGAAGTAGAAACAAAACATGGTGTTATCAACGTCTGAAGAAAATTGATAATAACTTAAGACATTGAAAAAGACATAGCGTAGTCTTAATTTATTTTTCCAATCACATCTGTGATAGTTGTGCCTTTACCTACTACGATTGTGAAAAATGTTTATTAGAAATAAAGTGAGACGTTGCTTTTCCCAGCACTGCAAATGTGGAACATACTGTAGTACAAGCTCAAAAAATTTTATTCTGATGTAACTTGATAATATCCAAGGGGTCTAATAAACTGACTGATAAATATTCAGGTAAAGTGTTTATTTCAAAATGAAAGAGCGGCTTACACAGCAAAATAAGTTCCTTTATCAAATTAAACTGTAAACTTTCTCTCTCCTTTTCCATCACATTGTGGCAAATACCGGACTTTCCATTCACACTTCAGATGCAAAATATCCTCAAAATTCAACTACCAAATTCGGTTTCTGAAGTTTCCATTTATATCTCACATAAATCAGCGAAAAGGGCCAGTACAGTTGCTACGCGGTACCACGCAGATACAAATCCATGACTTTTACTTCAGTTTAGGCAATGTTTGGACGACTGGAACATCCGGTAACACCAAATTCACGAACATCGAACGGCGGCTTTATGGGAGAACAAGGAGAGACAAGGAAAAAAACTTACACTGCGACTTAATATTCGTGTCAAGTTTTCACCAATGTAATTCCGTACTCTAACTTTCGGAAGAATGAAAGATCCTCACGATGTAGTGGCATGTCACCTCTGAGAAATGTTATGTACCATCATTGCGTCTCTTTCATTAACAGTAGACCAAATGTAGCCTGCTTTGCATGAATTTTTAAATAGTTACTCAAAGGATGCCAAGAGCGAATCGCTGCTATGAATCTGTTACGCCAGAACGCGAGTCCATTCTGCCGATAAACAAAGCTCGGTATAGAAAGAGAACCAGCGTTTGGAATGTTTATTTACAATATCACGATAACAATGACTGTAGTCAAAAACACAAATTACACAATGTAAATGAAAATTTGGAAAACAGGAAATATTGTAGATAACGTATAAAAAGAAGAAAAAAGTTAACCTTTCGTAATGTTGAATTATAATTATTTCATTTTAATTTTATCCGTATTTTACAGCTTCAAACGTGACTGTACTCAATACACTCGAGGTATGAATTAGAAAACGCCTTCAGTCACAATTTTTCGTGCTTTATTCAGTACACGATGCATTTCGGACCCTGTGCGTTCATCTTCAGGTGTAATTCGTCTTAATACATGATTTATTTGTTGGTTTGAATGAGATGAAATGCATATTCCTGTCATGAAAAGATTTGATGTTAGGTTACGAATTTCGTAAATCAGACGCGGAAAATATGCGTGCAACATTGGAAAGGATGAATAGTGTAAACTTATTAAATAATCCAAGAAAAGCGTTTTCAACGTTTTAGTAACAGCATTAGGTTTTTTCTCCATCGTTTTCAAGCAGATCACTTAATCCAAGAGGCACATTCGCAAACACAATCTGCGAACGTGCCTCTTGGATTAAGTGAAAGCTTCAAATACCTAAAGAATATAAAGTACTTTGCATTAAAACCTCTTAACGTACCTTGAGGGCAAATGTTACCGATTCCTTGCAATCAGGCCCCAAAGTGGTTTTGCACCTATATCTCACTTTTTTAGTTTCATACCAATTAGCACATAACATGCATAATTATTGGTTGAAAAATTGCAGTAACTGGGGAACTATGCAAAAATGAGAGACGAGATATTATTTGACGTGAACGACGTGGCGAAGGTATCTTGTCTTTCTTGTTGTAACACCCGAAGAGTAAACTGAAGCGGCCTATCTTTGTTTGACAAGTTCTGGCTACTTATGCAAGGCATAGCCCGCTTTCGAAACATTGCGATTAGGTGACAGTTCCACCTCAACCAGGGAGCAGTTTCGGCAGATACCTCAGACAACACGTCGGGAGAAACTGGTAAATCAGAGTACAGTAGTGGTTTTGCACATTCTCTACAATATTTTCTTTTCCAACTGTAACCGGGTGATTCATACTTCAAAACGTACAAAACTAACGCTGAAAGTCACCGTAAAATTACGTTGATAATATAAATTACAAATTTATAAAGCCCTGTTCTTCATTAGGGCAGAAAGAAGCGTAACCTGCTGCTACAAACGGAAGGAGAACAATTTCTAGAGCAGTTTTCAGTGCTTTCGTCTGTGTACAGAGGCAACGTTTTCCCTTTACTGTAATACGCTAGTCTTCTTCTCGAGAGCAAAAAATAGAATTCTCTTGACATTTAACTGTACCCTCACTTTTGCAGGAATATTATAGACATTAAACCAAAATGCCAGAGACGAATTCCGAAATATTTTCGGTTAATGGCAGATATTTTGTAGATCTTCAAGGTGAAGCGACTCTTTCGTTTGTCTCCTCATGTGGCGGACAACTATATTCTAAAAAAGGGGAAAAACGAGTTACTTAATACTGAAACAATATAGGTAAGATTAAGATACTCCTCTGTACGTCAAGACTCATTATGAACTGTAAATGAATGTTGTTATTTAATAAATGAAAATGGATAGATGAATAGAAATACACCTGTAGGATGTGTCACAAATGTAAAAACGACATCAATGTTAATAATGTCTGATTAAGTACTGTGGATAAAAAGGAAACAATACGCGGGACTGCCGTCTCCAATAATACCGATATTCAATTACATAGTTAAACCACATAAGCCTCTATACGATCACATTTAAAGCTGCAGTTCATATATAATTTAAATTACTATGATCACTGTGTACTGTTTCTTATAGTACTAGAGATATAACTTGTAAATGAAAATCTTCTATAAAGAGTAATATGCCTTTTTTGTCATTATTGTTTGTGATTGTGAACCCGAAATGCTCAAATTCGCTTGTTTGGCTGCAGTTTCGCTGTTAATAAAAAATAGTACCACCGATACGGCCCTTTTTGCGACCGAGACAATTGATTTAATTAGTAGCACTGACCAGAGTGGGCAAAGGAAAAGCTAGTTGCTTCAGACATGCATCCAGTTCGCTATCCTTTTTCCTTGCGCTTTATGTTGACAGCGAACTGCGATTTCCTCTCTACAGCTTCGACAAAGTAGACGTTAGACAGGACTCAAAACGTTCCCCTGACTTCTCTCCAGCTGATGTGAAACTAATGGGAGTAATTATGTCTCTTTTATTAACATTTTTTTCCTTCTGGAAATTAAGAAATTGTATTTATACTCATGAAAATGTATGAAATGGCAGAAGTGTAAGGAAATTAAATAACAAATTTCTCTCGTCGACACTAGTAAATTCGATATTAAAGATGATCCCTTTGTTTTATTGAACACGACGAAGATATCGAACGTTTTCAGTATTTTATAATTTTTAGAGAAAAAACGATGGTATTGGGACAATAAAATTAAAAAACTGTTGAGAGTTCAGACCATACTCCTGCAGCGGATGCGTTCTTGTTTCTCTGTTTCTATGAAGTAGTGCTGGAACTGAGCTCTGGTTTCATACTTGTGACAACTTGTACTGGAAGAGGACCAGAAGAGCGACTGCCATTGCTTATTCAAAAGTGACGCTGTTGGAAGGATTTTTGGTAAACAGCTGCGCCAAAGTATTGTTGTGGAAGCAAGCTTCACAATGGAAAATACCAAACATGTAAGTTTTCTGAAATAAAATCTAGTAGCGACACAATTTTCACGTTTACATCTGTGGAATATTTGTTGTGAGTAGTGGGCTGAACCACATGAAGAAATCAGTCAGTTCCATATCCGGTAATGGGAAAAAGAAATGTGTTTTTTACAGCGTGTACGAATTATAACTACGTTCCTCCGTAATGAGGAAACAGAAACAGAAAAATTACACACAGCTCAGTGTTCTTAGTAAAGCATACTTCTGACTACTTAACCCTGCTTGTCGTGCACCTTCTTAAAGGTGTCATTTTTTATAATTTGAAGGAGGTATTGCGTTCTACGATTAAGAAAAGAAATTAATTATCATGCAGCTTCCGTATAGTCAACATAACTCGTTGTTGTCGTATGAAATTCAGTGTCTCCTAAGTAAGAATGATTATCATTTCATTAAGGACCATCCCTGTTTCTAGAACAACATTATTCAAGGCAAAGTTTGACGTTTTTCCGTGTAGAATGATACTAACAGCCAATATTTCCAAACGTATGTTAACGAGGCTCCAGTATAGTTCCAAGATGATGTAAACGAAAATTATTGTCTTTAGATTGACTTTTGTTTTGGAGTTACACTGGCTCGCTCATCCTTAGAATCTAGACTGTCTTAATAATGTAACAGTCCAAGTCTGTACAAAATATTAAGTAACACCCACAAAATATGAGAAACTGACATTAATTTTTCATTTTTGGAGATATTTTGTACAATGCACCAAGCCGTTATCGAAAAGATGTAAGAAGATTTAAGATATAGATTTATATTTAAAGTATGTTATTTTGTCATTTAGCTTTGTACTGTTGTGAAAGTTATTTATTTACAGTTATTGAAAAAGAGGAGAGGGAAATATAACGCTATAAAAATCGGGAAAATATTATCAGATACCAATACTGTTAACCAATATTTAAGAACTTCCAAGTTCTGTAGTGGTAAGGTACTTATACAATACCGACGTTTTATTGATAAGTAAGGAACAGACTACAAAACGAAAGTTGGTGTGATCAGGTAAGTGCATTATTAGACACCACGTACGTGAAGGTGGTACGATTCCTCGTACCCTCCATCGTGTGTTCATCCATCCAGCTGGCTCTGGAGAGATACAATTCCATATCTCCTCGAGTTGTGACTCCGGCGTAAGTTACTTGCAGACTAATACAAAAGTGACTGAAAAAAGGGTTACATCTAAGATGGAACACCAAACTAGATGATTATAACTTTTGTCTTTCTCCACCGTTCGTGACGAATACTGCACTACCCTCTTCCACCCACTTAACAACCATCATACTCCAATGAGTGAGTATTCAGCGCAGAAAACTTGACATGTGTATTTTCTTCCGCGGCGTATAACATCCATTCTTCCAGTTTTCTATGGGATGAGGTTTTAAGCTATAAGAATACATTGTTGTCTTGCATATTTCTAAACTCGAACACGGAAAACAATGCATTATGTACCATTATTGCGAAAAATAGCTTTTGATTTCAGTGCCGCGTTTCAAGTGCGATGATAATGTCTCTATACGTGTCTGAGCGGAGCTGTTAACCTAAGGTTTTCAGGAAAGGGAAAATGTACTGACACTAGCAAATCCGTTTCAATTTCGGTAATTACGTCCTTTTGTCCTTAATCATCCTTAAACTGAGCTCGTCTACTTTAGGGTGTGCTGACTAAAAATCCCACGGAAGCAGCGCTGTTATGATGACGAGAGAACCACAGAAACAAGTCTCAGTTTTATCAAATAAAGTTTCTGGCTAGTCGTGTCCAGTTTGATGTCTAACGTAATGAAGAGTGTATCCTGGGTCTGCACCCCGCAGGATGAACCCCAACTCTTTGTACAAAGTTTCTAAGATTGTTCGGGATATTTTCTGAGTATTTTGGTATACGGGACTCGTGGTCTCACGTAGCTCCTCACAGAATAACGACGTTATTATGATTCATTCTAAAATCAAATGGTTCAAATGGCTCTGAGCACTATGGGACTTAACTTCTGAGGTCATGAGTCCCCGAGATCTTAGAACTACTTAAACCTAACTAACCTAAGGACATCACAAACATCCATGCGCGAGGATTCGAACCTGCGACCGAAGCGGTAGCACAGTTCCAGACTGTAGCGCCTAGAACCGCTCGGCCACAACGGCCGGCTATGATTCATTCTGTTTGTTATCACAATTACCCCTGTTTTTGCAAAATTAACTTCACAGTGGTAGACAGGCCTACGGTAGGGAATCACCAAGGCGCACAACCTTCGGACAGGTGCGGAAGTACTGTGATGCTATTGTAGTCGATGCGGGAACAATTACCATAGCGTCGCAGTGCCACTTTTCCATTGCTTTCAGTGAATAAAATCTACGAGGAGCATATCGACCAACTCTTCATCAGCAAATCTGTCCATACAGCTGTGCATCAGTCTTAACGTACAACTAATTGCCGGAAAAACAAACCTGAGAAAGAAATGAGCAACTCAATGCATGCTTCAGTGAGGAGATTAAAGTGGAGATCACTGATGTTAACAGGAATCTACGCATGTAAATGCGAGAAATTTGTTTCCAAACAAGGCACTCGGGACACACCATCGACACCTGTACAGTTGTGCAGATATTTGCAGCCCAATACAGATACAGTGTATGAATGATATTCTGATGTAAAACCACCACAAGCTGCTAAAAAGTTTTGGTATTTTCAACCAGTTTAGACATTAACAGAGCTAAGTAAATGATTCATATGTCTTCAAACTAAAGACATGTGGTACACACTATAATCAGTTTTTAGCCGGCCGAAGTGGCCGTGCGGTTAAAGGCGCTGCAGTCTGGAACCGCAAGACCGCTACGGTCGCAGGTTCGAATCCTGCCTCGGGCATGGATGTTTGTGATGTCCTTAGGTTAGTTAGGTTTAACTAGTTCTAAGTTCTAGGGGACTAATGACCTCAGCAGTTGAGTCCCATAGTGCTCAGAGACATTTGAACCATAATCAGTTTTAAAATCTGCCAGGCGATGACATTATTGTTAAAACTAGGTCTCTTTAATTTTTTTAATTTTCGATGAGGAGAGAAGCTGAAGTAACTGATTAGAAATTGTGCCACGGCCTGTACAAGAACATGGCTCTCCTACATACTTCCCAGATGTGTTAACGGCGACACCACCCCGACATTGTAGTTAACACCACTGTACGGACTACCCAACACCAGTGACCTCCCTAACAAACTTCAATCCAAACCTCAAAAATGGCTCTGAGCACTATGGGACTTAACTACTGAAGTCATCAGTGCCTTAGAACTTAGAACTACTTAAACATAACTAACCTAAGGACATGACACACATCCATGCCCGAGGCAGGATTCGAATCTACGACTGTAGCAGTCTCGCGTTTCCGGACTGAAGCGCCAAGAACCGCTCGGCCATGGCGGCCGGCCAATCCACACCTCAGCCGACCTTGATTCTCCCCTTCTTAAATCGTCAGTTTTATTTACTTATTTCCTTTTTTCTAAAGGCGTGGAGCACGACTTTTGTCAAAGATAAATGCATGTAAGGAACCAAATAAAATGCAGTTACTCTGTAGCGATCCACCGCACACCACTGGTTCCTTACATCGAAGCACTCAGATAATATCCCTCAACCACCTCTGGGATTTTGTCGGTAGAGTACGGGTTGTTCATGTAGAAACAGAAAGGTGCCTCTGCAGGAAAAACAGTATGGCAAGAATTGTGCATCGCTTTCCGAAGATGACCTCATGTCTGAAAGTATTTCATATATGTAAATATTTTATTCTAGTGAATTGTCGCATGTATCTCGTCGACACGGCTTTAAAGAGCCCTATGGCTCTGCAGGCATCGCAGTTAAAATATTGCAGTGAGCCACTGCTCTGTCGGCAGCTGCGGCCTGTACAGCGGATAGAGGGGCGGAACAGTTGGCGCGGAGCGTCAATTGGCGCAGTGAACGCGGAATGGGAAGGGAAGGGCAGAGAAGCGGACGGGAAGGGTCGGCTGGCTGCGGCGCCTGGCCGCGCTGGCTGCTTGTACGACACAGCGACACGGCCGGCCCGCGCTGCTACATCCACTATGTACCCGTACTGTGCCCACGCCGGGCCGCGCCGACACCGTGCCGGCGTAATAATTACAACGCCCTGTTTATCGGCGAGTGGAAACACGGGAAATCTGACCGTGCGACACCTGGCTGCGGACACCTGGGTCCCGGCTTCGAATCCAAGGGCGCGCTGGCCAAGTCTACGGCAGGCCCCTCCAAACGCACAGTGATTTCATTCTTTCGTCTACGTATTTACTCCCATCTGTGTATTTACGCCCCTACACAGTGGATAGTGCAAGGCACTTCGTAGATTATTTGTAACCACCAGTCATGTACCACTGATGTGACGTGAAGGAAAAGAGGTGCACTACGTCTAAAGCGTTGTAATAGCTCTTATCTTCTCCTTACGACTTTTTCATAAAATACTTTTTAAGAATTTCCCAATTTTGAGTCGTATTGTGCTTATATAACAGCGAAGTTTTGGTAAGTAGGTAAGAAACAGAATGCACATCCATTTCTCTAATTTTCTTATTCCTTGCAACAACCTTGTACTTCAGCTTGTGATGGGATACTGCTTAGTTAATTGCACATCTCCGTAGCACTCTCGCCCTGAGCTCTCGCCTTCAGTGAATGGGCAATAAAGCCACATCGTATGCTTTTGCATTTCTCCGATGTCTTTCCACAAGGAGTATCAAAAACAACTGTGGATTCTCCAACAACACCCAGGAACGTTTAGTACGGGAAACTTGTACCATAGATGCTCTTCATTCAGCCTCAGTTCACCGAAGAAACTGTAATCTTCAGTTGTAACTCTTGAGTCCTAATATTATGTAAATCTTCTGAAAGCAGATTTCAATGAATAATCCGAGACTGGAGTAAACATCGCATCACGCTGCTTTGGAACACTACCTTCCGTCACGATGAACTCTACCCACACAAGAGCGCTAGGTTCAGTCTGTTAACACTATTCTAATGTTGTACATAGTCTCTTCATTAATCATTTGGCCTCGATTTCGTAAAGATTGTACAATCCTTCGTGGTCACCCAGCGTAGACAAAAGAAAATCGTTAAAACTAAAAAGCTATTACCGACTTTCATGCCCGTTCAAATAGTCCAGAAGCATTACCTCCATCATTACGCTATAATAAGCTATTAAGAAAGTAATTATGAATGTAAGTAGGGAATGTCTGTGAATAATCTGTGCAGGTATGAAACTTTAAGGTAGCCTCTTAGTTTTCGAGGTATTCGTTTGTTTATAGTTGTTAATAGCAAAACATCAAATATGTTAGTTAGTCTTTTCTCAAAGCATTTGTTTGGAGTATGGCTCTCTAGGGATGTAAAGCCTGTACCAGAAACAATACAGAGAAGAAGAGAGTACAAGTTTTTTTAAATGTGGTGCTGCAGAAGAATACTGAAGATTAACTGAGTAGAGCGAATAACTGATGAGAAGATACGGAATCGAATTGAGGAAAAAGTAAATTATGATGCAATTTGACCAAAACAAGAGTTCGGATGATAAGACGCATGCTTAGGCGTGAAGAAACCGTCAGTTTGTCCGCAGCTCGTGGTCGTGCGGTTCCCGGGTTCGATTCCCGGCGGGGTCAGGGATTTTCTCTGCCTCGTGATGACTGGGTGTTGTGTGCTGTCCTTAGGTTAGTTAGGTTTAAGTAGTTCTAAGTTCTGGGGGACTGATGACCATAGATGTTAAGTCCAATAGTGCTCAGAGCCACTTTTTGAAACCGTCAGTTTTGTGACGAAGTGTAGAGGGTAAAAACTTCAGAGTGAAACAAAGGCTTCACTAGAGTACGGAGGTTCAAATGGATGTTAGCTGCAGCAGTAAATGCAGAGCCGCGCGGGATTAGCCGAGCGGTCCAGGGCGCTGCAGTCATGGACTGTGCGGCTGGTCCCGGCGGAGGTTCGAGACCTCCCTCGGGCATGGGTGTGTGTGTTTGTCCTTGGGATAATTTAGGTTAAGTAGTGTGTAAGCTTAGGGACTGATGACCTTAGCAGTTAAGTCCCATAAGATTTCACAGAGATGAAGAGGCTTGCACAGAACAGTTTAGAATGGAGAACTCTATCAAACCAGTCTTTGCACTGAAAATCACAAATACAACAACAATAACAATACGTTCCTTTACCTATGTCGTGACGATCACCGTATCAAACTGTTTCTGTATCTTATTGTCAGTTTGCTTGTTACAACTATGTCTCATGAAAGATTTGAATTATTTTTTTCATGAGACTGCATAGCTAAAACTATCCCTTGGTCACACGAGGCTTGGTGAACGATGAGGGTTAGAATCGTGTGGGTGTTCGTTACTCGCCCCTGCTTCAGGTAGACATCTAGCTAAGGCGCAAGCACACTCTACGTACACGTCGACAGTACATCACTCGGAGCGACAAATTGAAATGTGCGTATGCTTCCACGGTCTCCCGAATCTCACGCTAAAAGGGCCTCTTGCGTCGTAACAGAGTCAGGGGATGACGTAAACGGTGTGCAGTGAAAGGCCAGTTTCCCAATCACAAAGCGAAACCGCGGTGAAGGATTCCATGCGTCGCGGCAAGTTATCACTTCAGCCAGCGTAGGCAGAATTCCCGCTTGGACTATACTTTACCTCAATCGGCACGACTCATGCCCCAACAAAACTGCGATAGACTAAATTAGCGAATGAATAGCAGAAAGCATGTTAAAATTCCCCATCGTCATTCCGTAGCCGATTGATCGACGTATTTCTCAGATCCACTCGGCTTCGCCTCTAGTTACAAACGGTCAGCTCAGTGTCCCATCGGTGCAGGCGAGGAACTGATGTTGCAGAATATTAAAGTTGTCATGAAACACTAGACTTACTGGGTAAGAGAGCGTTTTTTTTTCTTTTTTGCTGTATCTGTACTATATGCCACGCCGACCTTCATCACTCATCCATGTGCTGAAGAGATCATGTTCTTTCTTTTATTGCCTCAACGCTAATAACATGTTTAATCCAAGAGGTAAGGAAAATTGTAATGAAAAATCTGAATTCGAACATATATTCAAAGCAGAAAAATCGCATTTAAAGTATTTACCACTGACTTAACAACAACTTGTAATACACACGTAACCGATACTAATAAGTGGAGATGTTTAGGGCGAGAGACTGTTGTTATCCACGATATTAATTTTTTCGTGTTACCACACACATTCATAATAACAAATTAATTATTTAGAAAACCATTTACCGAACTAAGAAAAGTGTTTTCGTGTGAAATACGAATATAAACCACCATGTTATAAGAACGACTGCAGCTAGTTCGTTCTTTTCGCATACCGTCACTCGTATGCAGGCAAGGTTTTGCAGCCTTTGTAAGGAGAAAACAGCATTCTCATCACGCGATACAGTTCAAACTACTTTTATTAAGAAGAAGAAAAGATTGAAAAACGAACTGTGTCCTAGCTCTAATGACGTTGAAAACGGTTAATATAAAAATGTTTTCAAAATGTACCACCGTACATCTCAATCATTTTCTTTTTTCACTAGAAATAACATTTTAATTTACCAACGTGGTCGACGTCTTGCTGATCACATCGCGATTCGAAGATTTTCTCCAAACCTCAGGTTATAAATAGGACTTGGTTTTTTATCGATCACTTCCACCTCTTACACATTCTACCGGCCACAATATTATATATAGATTTAGGCAAAAGGGGATTTCTGAGACTACTTTACGCATTGGAGAAAGAAACATTTTCAGAAATACTTGCAATTAGGATTTAATACTTCCTTAGGACCTCTGGTCATTGAAGTAATAAATATGAAAACGATAAATATTTTTGAAAATAATTTCCTCTAAAATGCCCATAATTCCATCAAAACGTCTTCTTTGACGTAATATACAGAAGTACATATAATCTCCTCTAAATTTTTACAGACGATGAAAGCGGTAGAGGGTCACATTAGAGAAATGAATTAAATTTTAACTGAGGTTGGAGGCAAATACCATAAAACCGTTCTGATTTACTAAACGACAACAGCATCAGCACGAAACGCTGCAGTATTTTATTCTGAGCATGAAATGTAATGAGAGGCGAATTGCAGATTTCCTTTACACGATTTCCAATGTCACTTGCCATAACTATGTCATTATATTTGCAGTAGTTCTCACAAAAATATTGGTTAGCATTTTTTAGAAGAGCCGGGAATTACTAATCACTACCAATTTTATTATGTTTTCCATATTACGAATTAAAGTAACTATCACGTGAAGCAATTAAAATATTTCTTACCGTCTTGCTTGATAATATGATTATAACTCTGGTGATGTGTGCGTTTTACTGTACATTCTTAAGCAACGGGACTTTAGGCTACCTACAAATTTAGTCTTGTCTAATATCATATGGAAATATATAGCTGCGCGCGGCAATATAATCTGCGTTCATTCATGCATTCCTGTGCAAATCATTAAAAAACTGAATTATTGGTTTCCATAGAAAGGATGTCAAATAAATCACATTTCTATTGGAAAGCATAATAGAATTTTTTAATTGTTTTGGGGGGATGGTTAATAATTAATAACGTGGGTCGGCCTGATCACGCACGTGTGTACTAGTCGCCGCTCCCTGATCCTAAAAAGAGCCAGCGCCCTGCAGATGTAGTCAGAAAGTATCAGACATGAACGAAAGTATACAGAAATGAAACTCTACTGTTATTATGAAAGAAAAAATTTTTGAAAAGGTGAAGTACATTTTCGCTGTTTTTTATGGCCGATGGCGAATCCTCGAAGGCTTTTATTCTTCCATCCGGGAAGATATTTTAGAAAGTGCCTTCTAGGTAAATTTATTACACCGTTAAATGCGGTGTACAATATCGTTTCTCAGCAGCGGCTGATGGGGTCTTCTAAAACGCATAGGGTAGATATTAACACGGTATATGTAAGAGCTCAGTTTTTCTCACAACTGAATATTAAAAATCTGTTTTCATCGTCTATCAAGAAGCTACCATTAAATTGGTTTCACAAGCCAGGTTGTATGATATAATTTGATCATGTATAATTTAAAGACATGATGATTAAGTTATTTATTGTATAAACGTAACTATAATTGGTAGCGATCCCCAATGAATGACTTTCTTTTAGCAGAAGACATGTCTGTAAGGATGGCTGTGTCTTTATTTTAGTGTCCGTCATGATCAACAAGTTATCACTTATAAGGGGATATAAAAGAAAAGATTTAAAATTGCAAAGCTTAAGAAGAATACTTATTAAGAGTGAAGAATACTTATTAAGAGGAAACATTACGTACAAGCTTTCTTTTTAAAACGGGCGCATTTTTCTTCTTTTTCGGTTGCCGAGCCTTTGGCAACACCAAGAAAACTAGAGGCAGGAGAGGAACAAAGGAACGTCAGCACAAGTGTGAGGAGAACCGGCGCTGTGGGGAAACCTTGGTTCCGACCTACTTCTTACAATCAACCTTCACATTTATTCTGCACTCACCGGTGTGCAGTGAATGGCGGAGAGTTTATAATGTACGAGAACAAATTTTGCCATACCTGTTTCATTCGACTTTGGGGAAAACAGATATTGTCGGTACCCGTCTGCAAACGCCCAAAATTGTCTAACTTTATGCTCGTTAAGGCTTTGCGAAACGCGTGTTGGCAGAAGTAGTGTTTCGACTCGTATTGGAACAAGGCTCCCGGAATTTTTAAAGTGAGTTGCTTCTACGGTGCACATTGCCTTTCTGATGGCGTTTCCCTAGAAAACTTTCAATGACACTGACAAACTGCGTAAAAAATAAAATAAAATAAAATAAAATAAACTTGACAAAGAATAAATCTCCCTCGAGGCCTTGTCACGAATCCAACCTGATATGTGTTGCGAACAGACTTTTTCTTTTTTTTTGTAACGGTCCCCCTTCGTAATAGCATTACTCTTGTTTAAGGCACTTAAAAAACCCTCAGTGAGGGATATACCGTCTCACGAACCTACATATACACACATGCAAAGGGGACCACTCAGCTTCGAGCTGAAACATAAAATCGTGAAGACTCGTCCAAACACGCGCACAGTATTCAAAACAATGTGTGTGTGTGTGTGTGTGTGTTTGTGTGTGTGTGTGAAAACGTTTGGAATAGTGTGTGTTTGTGTGGACTAGTTGTCACGATTTTATCTTTCCATGCGAATGTGCCCTGCGCGTTGGGCTGTTTGCTATAGTTACGGAGGACGACTCGGATTGATTGTGAGTAGTGAGAGCAGAGGTATAAGAGATTTCGCCTCGCGCCGGAGCTGACATCGCGATTCTGCAGATGCGCCGTCCTGGGGTGTCGAAACGTTGGCACACGTGGGCGCGGCCTTCAGCGCGCACGCCCGCGGACTTCGCTATTAGCAGAGGCGCGTCGACGCGGCTCCCAAATGCCACGGCCCTTCCCAGTGACTCAGGGGGCACTTCAGCTGGACGGTTTGTCGTCACCGCCGCCGGTCACAGCAGAGCAGTCCCGAACAGACACCGCGCTTTCTTAAACTGGCGGTCATCAAAAACATCGTATTATCACCGCTTCACTTGCTATACTCATGCCAAGTTGTATTTCCGGTCAGAGCGGAATCATATTGCCAAAATATTCCTGTAGGGTCGCAATATAAAGTACATTATCGTCGTATTGAAGGAAAGATAGAAGGTCTAATAGTCTTATTCTGTCCTGCACAGTTATTATGATCTGCCTAAATTTCAGTTGACACTTGACCAATAGCTTCATTACGAGACTTACATACATGCTCAAGGTTTTCACATTGTGACTTTCGATCTTGCCTAAAGATTAAATACAAAACTGAAAAGAGCTTCTTATCTGGAAGAGTGCAACCTGTTTCATCTACGCGAAAGCTGCTGTAGAATTGTCAACCTATTCAACAGCTTGTAAATTAGCCTACGCACACTGTACAAGAAAGGAATGAAATCGGTAGGTTTTAATATTGGATCATTACACATCAACTTCTTGGTATTATTTTTTGCGAAAATTTGAAATTACTTTTTCCATGGTAGAAGTAATTAGTATGTCACCAGCCTTATTAACATAATCTATCTATGGTAAGAATATAATACTGAAATTCAATGTCTTTATAAATAAAATATATTTAACTATTTTTTATTTTTGTGTGTATAATTTGTAAGTTTGAAATTAAGTAACTAATTTAAAAATGTGTGTAGTAAGACTTGGGTGTTAACAACATATTTTTTCATGGGTACCAGTTGATCATAGCAGCGGCAGTAATTAGATCCCTCCCCAAACGAGAATTGTGTGCACAGTATTCTTAATCTGCCCCCAAAGCAGCAAGCACGCATCTAAGATGGACGACGCCGCATTAAAGAACTTACACAAGCACCGTTACCAAGCAATTGGCTTCAGCACTTCGAGTTATCAAATACCTCACAGGCATGGTAGTATGAGGTCATCATCTGCCTCTGTAACTGTTTTCTCGGTCTATATCGTCATACCCACTTCTCCAAGAAATAGTCTGCTATAATAATAAAATTGCTTTGATACTTCAGTCTTAAGTCACTTTATTTCAAGTATCTGCATTATTTTCCGAATTAAAATAAACGCCTACTGAAGGTGATGCAATTGTACCGAAACATCTTTTGCCACTTAGGAACGTTGTTTACTACAAGAAGGCACCCCTCCCTGAACTGTTTACTTCCCAGCTCAGTCCAGCCCTTTAACTTGTTTCCCAGACGGTCATTCATATGTTACGAAAAATCGTTAAGTTTGCTTCATTCCTTTCCGTTGTAGTTTTTTACTACGTAAGTGGACGCAGACACACAAATGGAGAGGGTGGAGTTGGGAGAGGGGAAAGGAGAAGAATAAAGAAGAATTACATAGACACAATAAATGTTACTTCAGTAAGGTATGACTTACGCAGCGTATATAACTTTTCAAGAGAACTTAAAACAAATTTGTTGCGCTATTCCTTACATATGTGTAATATCTTTCTGGATTTACACCATAAATCATTCGGCGCAAGGTTCAGATAGTAAGCATGACAACTCAGGTGTAACAATTTTCGAATGAATTAAGAGACGGGAGTAGGTTGCAATAGTTATTCGGAGATAAAGAGGCTTGCACAAGATAGAATAGCAAGAAGAGCTGCATGAGACCTGTCTTCGGACTGAAGATCACAACAACAAGTGACGGCGAAAAGGTGTAGCCAAGAGACAGTTAATTTCTTTTTTGTGCGGGGCTGTGCAGCAGTGCATCATTGGACACAAAAATTAGGCAAGCACGCAATTTAGGAACGTAAGTTCCGTGAGCAGTTTGTACTGCAAGTGAAGCGCCAGCCCCCACTAAAAAGTAATATTTCACATTAGGTAAAATTCAAGAAGTCGAAAAGTATTCAAGTAATTCGCCATTTGTGTGCGACAGGTGAACATTTAAAGAAGTTTAGACATGCTGTCACGGAACGTTACGGGAGTAATAACAATTATACCAGACGACAACGATTTTAGGACACGAAAGTCGTCAATCGGTAACTGAGAATACGTCCTGGAGTCGGGGAAAGTGGGATGTTGGGACAGTACCACGTGGTACCACAGCCCGCAGCTTAGCTAAGCACCCCGCGTAAATTCGGGCCGAAGGGTGCATGCAGTCTGGGTTCCCCCGGCCAGCGGATAGGCGAGTTATGGTCTAGATGGGGCGATGCGGCGCTGATACGGAGCGCATCCATAAACAAGCGACCCGCGCACCCTTGCCAGAAAGAAGCGCGCGGCACTGATACAGTCGACCTCATGAACCCGTGAACAGCTGCGCAGAGTACGGCACCCAGCGGAGAGCAGTAATGAAGTGGAAAAAAAGGTCCCACTTGTAAAATTACTGACGATTGACGCTAAATACACTTTTAGAGTGAACATTGATCGTATTTAGAGTACACACTAATTTTAAGTAATTGTATTTTAGACTGAAGCTTTAGACAGAAACTCATACAGGCAAAACTTTGACAAATGGCGAGGGCAATCGAGCGACGAAATCATGGGCTGAAGATATGTAATCACTTTTGGTCATTTCTTTTTTATTTCTTTGTGTATCTCTCTCTGCCGTACATTGTATCACAAACGTTGATACAACTTCTATAACACTATTTCCTATACTGGGTACAACAGCACTGGTATTATAAGAGGATTTGAATATTACGGATGTATTTATTTTTATCGTTTATAATACTGTAGTTATTAGGAGGACAGAAGGGCATTAAAGTTTAATGCAGCGTCGATGTAGTGGCCATTTAAGACGACATTGTAGTTAATGCCTTTAATATTTCTTTTACAGAACTTCGGCTTCTACATTTCTGTAATATTAACTTACTTGAAAATGGAATTTCAGAAAGGAAGCCTCCTTAAAAAGTGAGATAGCGTGACAGCCACAATAAAACAGACGAAATAAATTAGAAAATTGTGCATGATTGCTTAAGTGACAGCTGATATTTGTATAAATATGATCTTCTTTGTATTTTATAGTAACACTGATGCAGCTTCAAGCAGAAACTATGATTTCATATGTATACAAACAACAGCTTCAGTTAACAACGCAGCACCTGTCTCAATGAACTGTACAATGCATGGAAGTTGCCAGTACCAGCTTTGCGACTCATGTTAAACGAGTTGCACAGCTGAACAGACTTGCAAACACAACAAGTGATTGCCTGTGTATTTACAATCGCTTGTATTATTAACGATTTAGAAAAGTTTTACCCCACAAACTCTCAACGATAAAGCATCAGTGTAAATGACTGTTTTGCACAATGGTCCACACGATCAGCCACTAATATACGTTTGCTTTGTGTTAAGACACCGTTTGTAGTAGCATATTAGAGAATGATTCAGTTTTCTTTCTTTTTTGCGCTTGGTAACATGTCTTATTTCTGTTAGATATCTTGTTCATGAAAGAAGAATTTTTTGGCAAATTATACAGCCTAGGAAGAAGCGTGGTACCGTTGGAAAGATATTACAATTGTTTTCGTGAGGAGTTCTTCACTGGACGGATTAATTTCGCCTTCAAATTGAAGTCAAGGTAATGTAATGCATTAGTTAATAATGCCTCAAGTGGGTGAACATAGAGAAAGAGATATCTGGAGTTTATGTTAATATACTATTTCCGTGTAATATTTTTGTTGGATGGAACGAAACTAAATTAAAACTTTACTTTAGAAAAGAAAAGAGACTGATTTAACCCGAATTTAATTAAGTACATTCACTATCATGCATACCGATTCCTGCGAACACTAGTGTAAATACTGGCCTGTTCCACATGAAATAATAATAATAAAGATGATGGAACGAGAATACCTTGCGCTCTTTGTGTGGTTGATGACTCATTTTGATAGTTAACTCACAACCATAACCCCAGATACATTTTGATTGGCATTGCATTTGCAGAAAAAAGGGGGTAAAAAAGGAAAAAAATCTAAGTTTTTATCTTTTACGAATTACTCCATACCTAAGTGGTTATTGAATTATGTTGGGGGGCATAAAATAACATTATTGTTCCATATTCGTGTTTCTCAAAAGGCCGAATACATCCATAAAGAGTTTTAGAAAGGAATAAGCAAAATACTTGGCTTAATTTTTACTTCGTTATGCGTTGTAGCTTAAATTCTACTGTCGACCCCCGCTACAACCATTTGGCACAATTTTAGCGGAAAAAGAAATCCTGTTTTTCCTTGTTAAGTACAGGATGCAAGATCTTAAATGTTTTAGACAAAGAGTATGTCAAAATCCGGGAAAAATCAGCACTCCAGGCAACTGAAGCTATCTTAGCATTATGCCTTCAGTATTAATTCTGCAGTTTGCTCTTTGTAAATCTGATGTACTGTCAACAACGATGTCATTACAAACGGATCTGTTTTCTAACTTCGACAGAAATGCACTAATTTCGGGAATCAGAAACAATAAAATAATTTAAAAGGATTACTCTGTAAAGCAATAGTATCGCTATTATTGGTGTTGGCATTCCACTTTTATTTGATACGCACTAAGTTATTTTCTCTCTCTAAGAAATGTCAAACAAAACTGCCCACAGATTGAAATTTCTCCACTTTTGCTGTTAGTTTTGAACATCCGTAATATTGAATCTAAATGTTTCTACATTGTCACATCATCAATCTTAGTTTTGCTCCACACGAATGGAAGAAACCATTTCAGTATAGCCTATTGCCTACATTCCAGAAGTGTCGCAGTAAAGTGGATCAAAGTTCTACTATAGTCAGGTCCATGCAACATTTTTTTTTTTTTTTGATTCGACGTAAAAACTAAATTAATGTCTCGGAGCGGACATATTTCTGTTAAACTTAATAAATCATATAAGAACGGCAATGCTCGCAAATCACGCGAAAGCCGTACAGAGGCCTACACTAGAACGTAGGGATAGTGTTTGAAAGTGTTTGTTATTAGCAGCTGCTGAAAACGACAATAATCAGTTCTCTAACTTACTTGTAAAGGCCCGTTTTGTTCAGTTTCACTGATTAGTTTAGGTCATAAATTCAGAAACGGAATAATTTCTTTCCTTCCGTGGGTAAGGCAGCAGTTGGAATTAGTGATATACTGCAAACACAAGACTCACTGTTGTTATATCTGAAGAGACAGTGTTTCTAAAAAAATTAGGCTAATGACACTACTGCAAATTACCACGTGCCGCTGTCAGTTAATGCCTGTTTTCGAAAACATGTTAAAAGCTTGCAATCCCTGTACCTAATGGATATGTTTTGTTGTTGAATTCACTGTTCCTTGTTTTGAAAGTACAGATTCCTTTGTTCGGAAAATTTTCACAGAAGCTCTTTTGGATAGTAGTACTGGAAATTGGCACAAACTGAAACCTTCCTAGAAATGAGTAGATTCTTAAAAGAATGGCTGCGGTAAACTTAACACCACTATATATGAAAGCGAATTTTAGGTGGCATTCTGTAATATCTTTCAAAATGTGTAACATCTGCCTCTAGAGATAACAGAACTGTAATAGTAAATTTCAGGAACACGAATACCTTGCACATGGAACTTATTTATGGCAACGAACTTAAAATACAGATTAAAAATTGTCACTTATAAAATTTGCAACAAAATTGTCCTATATTCGTGGGTAGTTATTGATATTAATTCAGCAAAGTATATACTGTCAAAATACATAATACAACTCAGCAAATTATAAAACTTCCAAGGAAATCGAAGAAATAAGAAATATGTTGTGCACTGTAATCAGACTCAAAAGAACTTCGATCGAAAATAATTATTACTATTGTTATTTCTCCCATATAAGCTGTCAAAATGCCTGATATGAATTTTGAGAGTCTGTATGCGATGATCCGAGGTTATTTCCGGATCTGTACGTACTAGTAAAGTTAATTAGCCTACTTGTAATGTGAATCCGCAGGCTATATTAACTGTCATTTTCTACTTGTGGCTGTAGAAGCTTTTAATCCTCTACAGCAATTTTGGCGTTACATCATTTTCAGACGTAAATACTGGATATAATGTCACCGCACAGATGTGTTATGAAAGTTTCGTTAGTTCCAGGTTGTTCTGAGCCGTGACATGACGTCCAATATTTATGTTTGACAATGGCGTAATGTCAAAATTGCAATAGCAGAATAAAATTTTTGCAGCTGTAAGTGGAGAATGACGTCACTGAAACTAAACAATTCTGCTACGTCGTAAATTGCGGGCAGTAGTAATGCAATCACTTGTGACTGCAAGCCAAGGAACGTAAGAAATGAGTTTCGCGGTCGACTGTGAAGTTAGCCACGTGGCTGCGAGGTAACGTGGGCCTAACAGTCTCGACACCACCGCAATATTCTCCCCACGTACTTCCACCGACAATCAGCGTGCATTTGCGAGCTGCACCTAGCGCGTACACACGAGGCGTGGGCGTGTGCGCGGGAGTGTGTGGGTTTGTGTCCCCGCGCCGCGCCGCGACATGTGTGTGTGTGTGTGTGTGTGTGTGTGTGTGTGTGTGTGTGACCGTGCGCATGTGTGAGCGGGTACATGCGTGTGTGTGTGTGTGTGTGTGTGAGCGGGTGGGTGTGAGTGTGTCGGTGTGTGTCGGCACGTGGGTGTGTGCGCGGCGCCACGCACCGCCTACGGGCACACTTGCACCAACCAGTATGCGAACTGGGACCGCCAATTACGGAATCCCGCGTATGCGCACTATCAGGGCGACACGGCGCCGGGCCAGGCGGCGCGCGCGCTGCCAGCGCCAGTGTGGCGGAGCGCCCGCGTGGCGTGCGGACCACACCACGCCACGACACCACTACACTCCACTACACTCCACTACACACCACAGCACTCTGTACCTGCAGGCGGCGCGGTTCTCACACCGCCCCGCTAGAAACGAGGAGCACACCGGAGGTGTCGGCAGGATTTTTCTCCTCGCTAAGAGTAAAGGCACTGGTATGAGAGAGCACTGATGCCGTGGCACTGGGGAGGCACAGACACACACACTGTCACTGGACTTTACCTGTGTCGGCGCTGGCGATCCCCGGAAAGCGAATTGCGACATCAGGGTCTCCGTCGCCCCATCACACGCGAGCTGTCGAGGAGCGGAGGCGAGCAGGCGGCAGCCAGCGGGGAGGTCCAGCGCGCGGGTGCGGGCGTCAGAAGTCGGCGACGGCGGCGGCGGCGGAGGAGGCGGCGGGCGCCGCTGGTGCGGGGCGCCGGTCGCGGCTCGAGGCACTAGGGCACAGTATCGCGGCCGGCATGCCGGCCCGGCTCACGCACACGCCACGACGTCGCTCGCTCCCCCACCACCGGCCGCCGGCTGTGCTCTTCCTTGCAGGCACCCGACACGCTGCTGACACGACACGCCGTGGCGAGGCGAGGCAGGCGCGCTTAGCTCCGCTCCGCTCGCGGCAGTTGTCGTCGTGGTCGGCCGCTGGACGCACGCACGCGAACCGCAAGCGGCGGCGGCGGCAGATGGGCGGAGAGGAGAGAGAGAGAGAGACAGAGAGAGACGGGGACGGGAGAGGAGGAGAGACAGAGCGCGTCGTCCCCCCGCGGCAAGAGAGGGGGAGGGGCGAAAAAAAAGGAGAGAGCGTGGAGTGGAGGGAAAAAAAAGCGAGAGGGAGAAAGGAAGAAGAACGGGCCGGGCCTCGGGCCGAGCGACCGCGCGTTCAGTCTGTCGCAATTGCCAGCGCCATCCGCAAATCGAAGACTTTTACTGGCTCGGCGCCCCCTCGAATGGCGATGAAACGCCGAGAGCGAAAAATCTTCCTCGTCGTCACCGCCGCCGCTGCGATCTGCTGGCACTGCCACCTCTCCCCCCTAGCCGGCACAAGAGGAGGGGATCCGGTAACTGCAGAGAATCGGGGAAATACAACGCTTACAAAGAAAGATGTACAGAGGCGGTGGGGGTAGGAGAGGTGGGGAGAGAGAGGGAGGCGCAGAAAGGAAAATGAGAGAAGAAGAAGGGCGACCGCGACGCAGGAGGTATGCGGGCGCTACTTGTGTATTCGCCCGTGTCTCGGCGGCGCCGATAAAAAACTGGCGACGCGGAGCTGCGAACTGGCCAGAGCACCGAGAGAGGAGAGCCCCCAGGCGGGCGCGACGCACGCCTCGGCGTAAAAGTGGGGGGTATAGGATCGGCGGCAGTTTTTGTGAGAGGCAGCCGGCGACCTTTTCGTTTCGACGCGAGTCGCGTTTGTAAAAGTAAACCGGTGGCTGCGGGCAGCCGCCCCGCGGGGCGCGTGGGAGGGGGGCGGCCGCGGGGCGGGGAGGGGGCCGCCACGGCGGAGGAGAGACGGGAAGAGGAGCGCGGCGCAGCTTGTTCGCACAGATCGCCGCTGATACACCGGCCGGCGCTCCTCTTTTTTCCTCTTTTTCATTCCCGCCCCCTCGCTCTCCTCCCCCGCCGCCGCCAGCGCCAGCGCGCCCTCTCTGGGGAGGAACATCTCAAGAAGCGCACAGCCCGCTCGCCCGCCCGGTACAATTTTTGCGGCTCTCCCCTCGCCCGGCAGGCCGCCCCTCCCGGCGGGCGCCCCACCTCTTTTTTTCCCCTCTTTTCCTGCCGCCGCGCCGCCACAGCACAGCCGATAGGTTCCGCGACAGCACCTCGCTCCGCCCCCTGCCCGCCATCTCGCCCAATGATAGATCGCTGCCTGCCTGCCGCGACTAACACACACAGTAACAAGCGCTCCCTCCTGTTCTCACCTACCTCCGGCGCTCCCCGCGGGGGGACAATGAATAATAACTTCCCCTCCCTGCGCCGCCGTTCCCCCGAGCCGCCACAGCGCTCTCGCTCGCTCTCTCCTCACACTCCGCGCTTCCCCCTCGGCCCAGCCAGCGCGCGCACTTGCCCTTGCTGTGGAAATGGCGGCGCTTTGTCGCCGAGCCGCCGTGTCGCCGGCAGCGCTTGCTCGGGCTCCCCTGACAGTTGGTTTATACTGTCTTCCCTCCCTCCTGCTCCTGCCCGGCGCTCTCTGACCCTGCCGGCTTGCCCTCCGTGAAACACACACACACACACACACACACACACACACACACACACAGCCCAGAGTCTCACCTCGAGGCGGCAAACACTTCCGCCACATTCGACGCCCAATCGATACGACGTGCCCTCACGCCGCTTAAGTGTCGAAGCTCACACAGCTCTGCTCTCACCTTGTCTATATGTTGCTCCGAGCGCCGCGCAGCCCTTGTCGCCCCCACTGGCACCGAGACGCCGTCAGAGCTACGTAAGCTACTTCGGCGACTCCTCCGTCCCTTACGCGCTCCCCACCTGAACAGCAGCCTGCTGTCGCTGCTGCGTAAAATAATAGCGAGCTGCTGGCGCGACTCAGGCTCTGTAGTTTTGCCGTCGTCGCCGAAGGGAGGACTGAGGAAGGGAAAAAAAGAGAGAGCGCTCGGGGCTGCAAATTTGCGTCTCGCGGAGGAGCCGGGCGGCGCGCGCGCACTGACATCTGAAAAACCTGCGCGCCCCTTCCCTCTTCCCCTGCTGCGGCCCCCCCACCCGGCGGCCGTCGCTCCCCACCCCTGGGCCGCGGGGCCCGCCCCCCTCCACCCGCGGCCACGGCTGCTCCCTCCTCCTGCCGCTGTCGTTGCTCGCAGCGCGCAGCTTTGCTCAGATATCTACTACATTTTTAACTGGTCCCTAGATGGCAGCAGGGCAGACCGCGCGTGATAAAGTAAGGCGCTAATGACGGCCAACTGCGCGCCCGGCGCCGTAGTGCGGCGTGCCGCCGCCCGAGGGCGCCGCCTCCTGGCCGCCACCAGCTGTTGCTCAACTTCGCCGCTCAGGTGCGCGACCCGGTCCCGGCCTCGCAGCGACTACCCGCACCGTTAGCGGCTCTTCACCGCGCTCTTTACCTCTCCCTTCCATAGCTGCCCTCGTCACTATCACGCGTAGTTTTTTACGATCTCTTCTCTACTTTACTGTTTGCGACAGGTGTCACTATTGTTTGTCTTCCCCAAATATGTTTCCAGAAAGTTGTAGCATCGTCAATGAACTTTAAGCTCGGAAACAAGAGATAAAAATACGGGGATCCTGTTGACTGAGAAGTTTTTCGTTACTAACTAAAATTTTCTTGTGCTTCCTGAGGCTACGCATTTTTCTGTTATATCCTTGGTTGCCCAAAATTGTCTTACTTTAAACTCGGAAACAAGAGATAAAAATACGAGGATCCTGTTGCCTGAGAAGTTTTTCGTTACTATCTAAAATTTTCTTGTGCTTCCTGAAGCTACGCGTTTGTCTGTTACATCCTTGGTTGCCCAAAAGTGTCTTACTCTTACTTGACAAGTATCCATCCTTTCGTGTATACGTAAGTGCTGCATGTGTTATTTATTGGTTTATTTTTGTAATCCTGAATACATGAAGATTCGGGATTGCAGCTGGATTAATTCGACTTCATGCCAAGTTCAGACATCTTCAGACGACGCAAAACGCTCGCTTGACGATGGCTCAATGGTTTTTAGCCCAAAGATCGTGGCAAGAACTCGACGAAATCCGGCTGCAATCCCGAAACCTCATGCAGTACTCTTTACACTGGGAAAATTTGTAGTATCACAACCTGTATACGACTTTTTGAACCTTATTATTGTATTTCCTACTCAATACATATACTTGTTATTCTGTCTCTTCTTGTGTCTCGTACTGTAGTTTTTCTTCTTCTTTCATTTCAGTCAATTTATCACTTCCAGACAGCAGAACAGCAGCAGCCAATTCCTACACGCCGAAATATTTAATTATACACTCTACAGTGACGGCGTTTTTCTACATTGTCAGAAATAAAAACCCGCTTCCGACGTTTTACCGAAACATCTTTCTGTAAGATAAAATAATGTATGTAACCAGACGGATGGGTCCTCCGTCGTTTTCCATAGAGACGCAACGGATGAGAAAATAGTTTCAAGCACATGACTAACGACAAAAAATTTCTAATTAATTAAAATTTAATTTTCCATGTTACAACAGAATCATTTCACACTATTTATATAACACTTTTTTTTTAAAACCAAGTGAGATCGTCACAGAGTACTTACGCAGCTTGCTTCCATCTTCAGATGCCTACATAAGTAAAGTGAAAGTATACACTCTAATTTGACGATTCTTTTTTTAATTTTGACACTCAGGTTACGTGTGGATGTAGTAAGTTATCGACCATGAGGTGCAATTACGTAAATCTCTTGCCTGCGTCGTCTCACAATTCCAACATTCGAAGGAAGTGCAAATACAACAGACTATGTTCGAGAAACACACTATGTATCTCACTTTTTTTTAAAATCTGGTAATCCATGGACTGATAAAACCGTCTCAAAAAAGAAATCTAAAATCCAACATTTGTCAATAATCATAGATAATCATGTGACATTCGTCTTTCTTGACAGAAAAGAAGAGGAAAAACTTGAAGCAATTCTAGAATTTGGTTCATAAAGAAAATACAGCCCGCAGATGTCTACATACATACTGTCAAAATCCATATATGACACGTTATGAAATCAATCAGGATATACGACAAGCTGTCTTAGGCAAAAAAAGCAAGAAATTTCAATGAAAATTGGAAGAATATAAATCATCTGCAAGAAGACAAGGAAAGAATAACAGCGACCTAAGGTAAACTGCCTGGCAATCACAGAAAGTTTATCTGGATTATCCGAGGAACCATCTGGGGAAGAAGCACAAATCGCTCTGCTTGAAGAAACAGCTATTGAAATAGATTTGAAGTAAACTAACTAAATTTATTGTTAACAATATAAAATGTTAACATTTTCAGCAACAAATCTCATTAAAAAGAAAACATTACAGTGCTGAATTATCTCGAGAACAGAGCTGAAGAAAACTGTTTTAAAATGTCTGTTACCGGTATATATTAATGGCTCTTCAAAATGGAAACAGTATACGATATAACGAAGTGTCTTCACAATAACGTAATTGTATCTAAAATTCTAAAACTATAATATAGCGAACACTGTATTAAAACCAGAACATTTATAACGGACTGAATGTTTGACACTTAATTATGGGAAATCCAGACGTTTCAGGAATAAGAGCCATCAGGAAAATAAAGACGAGCTAACAACAGCAGAAGCCTGGAAATTAAAGAGTCCAAACGAAAAATGGCGCAGCAGAGAAAACAAATCTGCAACTCTGGAAGATGGACGAGTGCTGTTGTTTTAAGAGTTAACTGATATAAAAGTTGGTGGTTAAATATGAAAATGGAAACTACTGCGTAAAAGTAAAACATATTTCAAAATAAATAGTATAAAAAAGGAGATATTAGGTTCGAATCCTGCCTCGGGCATGGGTGTGTGTGATGTCCTTAGGTTAGTTAGGTTTAATTAGTTCTAAGTTCTAGGCGACTGATGACCTCAGAAGTTAAGTCGCATCGTCCTCAGAGCCTTTTTTTTTTAGATAGTAGGTAAAGAATGTGGTAAATATAAAATAATTTCGAACTGCAAGTTACAGGCTACGAAAGAACTTCACACCAGCTCAAAAAAAATTAAATAAATGGGAATTCTCTGAAGATGAAAGAATATTGGCTGACAAGGAAACAGAGACGGAAATGGGAGTGTGATACTGCGGAAGTCTCTGAGGAAGAGAAGAAGATAAATGCTCCAACTGATCTCCAGCCATGGGGCTTCCTCCCTTTATAGGTAGCCTTCCTAAAGTCGTACATTCTCAAAAACAAAGAAATTTTTGTGCCGAAATGAGCTTCTGCAGCCATTAACCACACAGCAGTTATGAGCACTGAAATGATTTCCTTTTGTTGACTAGATTTTCGTGAGTGGTTCCGTCTCTTCCCTACCACGCTGTTTCTGATAGTCCTCCACGGGATTGCCGAATACATGCAATGATAACGCAGAAATCTTTGGGTTGCCGTTTCCTACGCTACCATAGCGGTTTTATCCCCATTTGACCGCTCCCCAAATTATATTTTGAAAAACTCTGCCTGAATCGAATGTTAAGGCGATTTTATGGTCGTACAGAAATCATCTGGGAAGACACGTTGGCAGAATATCCCACGTAGAAATCGGGATATACACAATTTCAGATAGTTCAGTACAATGGATCCACCTTTACTGTTAGCTTAAAGGCCCGTCCACACGCAACGATCTGTCTGCGCAAATGTCTGCGCACATCACATCTGCGCAGACAGATCGTTGCATGTGGACAGAAGATTTGTACCAACCTGAGGTGTGTGCAAACCTGGAAATTGGAGTTGGAGGTTTGAGCGAAACCTCTCAAATCTGTGGGTTCAAACCACCTCTGCGCAGACTAGTTGGAGCGTGTGGACAGGAGATCGCCACAAATCTGGCGCGAAACAGCTGTTTGCTCAGTCTAGTGTTTGTATTTGTGCGCACAGGGCATTAAAATGGCTGATACTCGTCAGTGTTCTCGAGAGTTTGTTCGTGAATTCATTGAAATGTATAGAAACCACCCATGTTTGTGGAAGATTAAAAGTACAGAATATAGTGACCGAGACAAAAAGACAGCACCATACAATGCTCTAATTGAAAACTGCGGGCAGTTGACGCCTCGGCAAACAGAGAAACAGTAATAAAAAAAAATTCGTTGCGAACTGTTTACCGAAAAGAGTTATCCAAAGTTCAGAAATCTAGAAAATATAGCTTAAGAGTGGATCAAGTATACCAGCCAACGTTATGGTATTTTGATCTGCTTGGCTTTCTTAAGGTTCGCCCTGCAAATCTCGCAGTATATTTACGTGAGAAAACTGCCTTCGCTTTAGTAGCCACTGTCTACACCATTTTGACCGCTTTCTCTGTTCCCTGCGGTTGGTCTGAATGTTTTTTGCAACACAAGTTGCGAACACAGACCACAAGAGAACTTCCTCCATTTATATATTTCAAAATAACTGAATTAAATTTTTGACGTTTATGGGGAGCGTAGTCGTTTGCCACTGATACTTCTTTTCTACACCGACAGATGGCGGGCGAGTAGTAGATTGGGGTTTGTGTCGTGTGAACACACCACACTTGCAGCGATCTTTTGCGTGTACAGACATCCGCGCCGATGTCTGCGCAGACAGATCGTTGCGTGTGGACCGGGCTTAAGAGATGACACTTACGAATGTGCACTCTCTATGTATATCTTAAATTTTTTTGAATGACTTCAGGAGTATATTTTTACGTAGATCTACACCAATTTTCCTCTTTCCTTTCCATACGAAAACGATAGTATCACATTTTGTAGAACAAGTGAAAATTCCACTACTAAATTCACGTGCAAATCTCATACTGACATATTGTCTAACCAGAAACTTTTTTTTTTTTAATTTTCATGAGGAAACACACGAACATATCAATGCGGCTTAACACTTTTCCCAAAGTATCTATCATGTATTACCGATGCAAGTCAGAGTAATTTCTAATAAATATGTAGCAATGGTCAAACTCAGAGGTTTAGTAGAAAAATGAGTTATAATAGTAACAATGAAATTAATAAAATTTTTAACATTATTAATGAAAAAAACATGAAACAGAATAAAAATTAAAGACTTAGCTGAAAATGAAAGCTAATGATGAAAGTTTTAGACTTGGAAATAAAGAATACAATTACTCACAGTCATTTCATAAATACGTTCCTTTACTGAAGTGATATATAAATAAAGCAGTTTAGACGCTCGACAAAGATACTGAAATAGAGAACAAGAGATAGGCGCAAATACGTTACAAGCACGTCCACCGGCAAAGTTTCTCAATAATAAGTAATAAGTGACTGTTGTGATTTGAAGAGTAAGTTAGGCAGAGATTTGCTTCTCATACTTCATTAAATGTGAGCCACATCGAGACTTCTACATTTGGACTATTAGATGATAGATGGCCAAAGCAAGTCTGTGAATATGACAACCGGGTTCCGACGTTGAACTATCGTCTCTCAGGAATTTTTTCACATTGCAACACCGACACAAGAGGCAGTTAAATACGTGTACGCTGATCACTCGACATTCATTGCGATCGAAACTCTTCCCAGACACCATGACTCAGGTTAATATGAGGGAAAACGGCACAATGAATAGACCTAGTTGAGATTTTAGCTTTCAGAGAGCCAGAACAATCCGAGTGAGACCGACACCTTATTTATAATTGTGTTATATTTTCTACACCTTACAATATGTATTCACGTTTCATGCCTTTCGACTATGAGAACGAATGCTTACACGCATCTCCGCGAGTTTTAATTACTTTTGCGTTAGCTCCATGGTTCCCGCGGGATTAATTTGTGGTGAACTGATGAATATTGAACATTCCGGACTGAAATCTGGTTCTTTTAATTTGATGGCTAAGTGTTTGTGACGTGTTAACTGCCTATTTTCTAAACCCTACATACGAGATGTTTCTCCATTTCCAATACAATCATTCTCTAGAAAACAAAACTTGCAACCGTTCTTGCTGTACTTACTTTTATATCGGCGATATCCCATCACAATGGAACCAAATATTGTTCCCTCAAATTATAGTTACAGGCACAGGTAGCATTAAGTATCTACGGCCGGACGGATTGTCTGGCGTAGCGGTAATACATCAGTCTGTCTATTAGCGAGAACCGTATCGAACCTCACAGTAACCCTTGGGCTTAGCTTTCACATATAGGCCTAGAAGAAAAGCGCTGTGGGCTTAACTGTAGCTATATATCTGCACTTCCTTTTTCCAATACGACAATATCAATGTCATGATCAATGTCAGCTTGAGAAAGACAGCCTCCAGCCACAGTTTAATCTGGCTAAGCGATTAATTTTTTCGTGCCTAGTGTAAGCTTGTCTTCTGACTGGAGCATGTACTTGCAGTTAAAATTTACTTTTTCTCGAATGTACATATTTTACCTTCAAGAGGAATGTGTGAAATTCGTGTAAGATGTGTAGATTCAGGAGCAAAAGTAGTTACAGAGAAATAAACAACGTGGCTAATTGTCGTGTTTTTTTTTATCATAAGAGTAGTTTAGTACTATCCTGCCAACAAATAGAGGCTAATGTGTACGTGTGACCTGCGACTGAACTTGTGTGAGGGATGCACATCATATCGTTACGCATTGTTAGTTCCAGGTATTTGCATCAAACTAAAATGGTTCAAATGGCTCTGAGCGCTGTGGGAGGTCATCAGTCCCCTATAACTTAGAACTACTTAAAACTAAGTAAGCTAAGGACATCACACACATCCATGCCTGAGGCAGGATTCGAACCTGCGACTGTAACGGTCGCGCGGTTCCAGACTGAAGCGCCTAGAACCGCTCGACCACAACGGCCGGCCGCATGAAACTAATGATTGCATTTCTAACACATTAATCGTTCACAATAACCGTTTAGCCGAAAGCTATAACTTGTGAAGATGAGACTAGAACATTTATTTATAAATACATTAATATTGTACTGAAAACATTGATGAGATACTTTGAATTAATAAAGCAATTGTGGTCAGATGATATGATGGGCGTTCAATAAGTAATTCAAAAAAAGTTTGTCTGAAAGAAGGCTACTTTCAAGCAGTATTCCAATACACCATCTTATTCCCCACGTTTTTGACTCCAAAACCCGATTTTTCAACATAATCTCCGTTCAATTCAACGGCCTGACGCCACCTTACTGGGACGGCCGTTATGCCCGCGTGGTACCACTCTACTGATCGGCATCTTGCTGCCTCATCAATAACCTCGGCATCATCACGTACTGCTTCCCGGGAGTGCATCCTTCATTTGGCCAAACAGATGAATGTCGGAAGGTGCAACATCCAGGCCGGTGGGTGGATGGGGCAAAATAGAGTCCAGTGAAGTGGTTCTTCAGTTCTCCCGGCGTATTTGCTGATCGGACTCACTGGATACTATTAACCAGCAGTACACTCGTGGCCTGTTCAGTCCAATGAAGGTTTTGTGAGCTCCTCTAGGGTGCACAGACTTGTATGAAGCATTGCTTTGTCATGAATGAGGAATTTGTTTGCATTTTTGCGGCGTCGTTCCAATATTTCGGGTGTCCTACATGTGTGCGGCCGGCCGACGTGCGGGAGATCGGACAGGTTTGCGCGATCTTCTTGCAACGATGACAGACGCCTCGCTCAACGACTCACCTTACTTTTGTTCTCTGCCGCGTCTCCGCATACATTCTTCAAGCGCCCGTGAATATCTGCGATACTCTGGTTTTCCGCCGAAAGAAACTCGATGACAGCTCTGTGCTTGGAACGCACTTCCGTTACAGGCGCCATTTTGAAGGCTGTGATAGCGTCGCCACCTATCCGAACTTCGTGAAACTACAGGGTCTGAGGCGGGAATATTCCACGATGTCCCAAAACCAATTCCACATTTTTCGCCAGAAAAAAAGAAGTGATCCATTACTTTTTGAATGCCCATCGTACAATTCAATTACGTAAGTACAACTGTAACTGCTGATCTGATTTTGAGTTCACGCAGTGTATTTTCATAACTGAACGTTTGCCAAGGCTAGGAAATTTCGACAGTTACGGTTTCCTCACGCTGCCTCTGGAGCTTTTTGCCGTGGCTCTGAGACGCCGACAGTGACGACCGCAAACGAGGAGGAAACGCGAGCAGCAGCTGTGTACCGCGCGCCACGTGTAGTGCACGCACCGCGAGCAGACTGGCGCGATCGCATTATGCAGGCCCGCGTCGAATTAATTCGGCGAGGAATTTAACACTGTTCCTTATTACCATAAGAAATAGTCGGCCATCAGTCACGCGGCGGCCGGGGCTTCGGTGTGCCTGGCGAGGACGGCGGCGCGGGGAGCCGGCAACCCTCCTTCTTCCAGCCTCGTTTCCCTGCCCTCGGCCGCGACTGAATTTCACCGACCCCAATGCTGCCCGAGCTTACTCGTTAAACGGCGACCGAAGTCTGCGGGCAGCAATAAGAATTTTAGCCGCCGCGCGGAATGGAATAAAATAGGCGGAAGCCCCGCTACTAAAACATTATGTGGTTAACTCATGCAAATTAGTCGAACGGTCGCTAGACTGCGGGAGAGGGGTCGGATTAACATTATGCAAAGCGAGTGTTGTAAGAACGCGCACGCTGCGTTCGGCGTGGTTGCGAGAGGGGGAGGGGCAGGGGGAGGGTGGGAGGAAGAGGTTGCTGAACAGCGTGTAGTCTTACAAGATGTTTCGCAGAAAGCGCGCTCGCTACACGCGGGCCCGGTCGCGGAATTAGTGCTCGCATTGCGGGAAAGAAAACGCGCCCGTCGACCTTATCAGTGTAGCTGAGCCAAATGCGTATAATGAGCCCCGCGGGCTTAAGTGATAATGAAGCGTGAGCACGCCGGCATCGGCTTGCGAAATGCAAATCGGTCCAGCCGTTGCGGAACACTGTTTCGCTTGTTAGCGATTCTGGCGTTGTTTCCGGAAGCACTGTCCGCCGTCGGCTCGGCTGCTCTCTGGGGGCGAGCAACACGCCGACTTCAGACCTTTTCTGTCTTTTTCGAAGCCAACATTCCATATTTTCCCCCTTTTTATATCGGAAACTGTTTGCGATCAGAAATGACTTTGTACACCTGACTCTATTATTAACAGAAGATTTACAAAATATCCATTCCGTCGCCTTCTTGAAGCGAACGGTGATCATAAAGCTCGTTTGACCAGCATTATTTGTTGACATAGACTGTTTAAGCAGAGCGGATTGCAAATATCGTTTGAAAACATTGTTGACAACGGCCAGGAAATCAATGTACAAATCGTGTGGTTATTAAATCGATGGAACGATAATTCTTTAAATGTTAAATGCTGTACTAAAGGGTAACTATGTAGTGAACAGCATTTATGGTTATTTATGAAAGAGGTGAATGGATTAAGAAAGCAATAGTAGCAACTAAAAAGAGAAGATTACTGTTCTACGGGTACATGTTCCGTATAGATGATTGTGGGGCGTCAGCGAAATGTGAGACATATCTACGAGAGATGGGACTGCTGAAAGTAAACCAAATAACAGAGATGGTTTCAGAAGGACAGTAAAGAAAAGCAGTATGGCACTGCTGCCGGGGAGACCCCAAGTTGAAGCTTTAGTTGCCTATTTGTATAGGGGTTTCTTCCGCTGAGCAAAATGGGATCCTCCCTTGCGGATGTTTGATAGTTCTGTCTTAGGTTTGTTTGTTGAGTGTGACTATAACTGATGTGCATATGGTGAAATTTTATGTTTTGTTTTGTATAATGATGATCACGGAAGGAAGGAAAGGGTGAAACCCGGTCACAACGTATAATCTACGCCAGGGGTCTCCAAACTTTTTAGTCCGCGGGCCACATTGACTCCTCCACGAAGTCATAAGGGCCAAGATCTACCTAGTGGGATTAAAGCACCCTAGCACTCCATGATCACGGTAATGTAAGGCTAAAGGAAAGATGAAATCGCAAAAATCTAAGATTGTGGGAATAGCTAACACCGAAACGAACTACGATTTTTATTTAATTACATAATTTTGATTGGTGGACGTACCTGACCGAAATTCTGGCGTATTTTATTCTGGCGAATTTCACCGACAAAAAAGTATGTCACGGCACATACTTCACGAAAGCGTCCTGCAAAGTTAACGAAATCTCAAAATCATTGTTAGAAATACTATTACTGCAAGACGTAGAGGTAGAGAATGTCAACGTATTGTTATTTCAAGCGGTGCAACAATAAGTTTAGTTATGTAGTCTTGTAGCGAGTAGCAGAGCCAGAGCATATATTTGGTAGTTCTGTTGCGTGATTGTGTCCGACAATGTCGCGGTGTATTGGTCGCGATAGGCCTCGAAACTCAATTGTTGGCCGTATAGGTACCACCACAAATATTTGCGGGGCCGGATACCCGGGGATGTCCGGCCAGCTAACGTGGGCCGGTTTGCCAGCCCTCGTGGGCCGGTTTCGGTCCGCGGGCCGTAGTTTGGAGACCCCTGATCTATGCCTCTTGCACCATGGCGACCGTAGGGCTTCACGTCCCCCTAGGCGGACGAATGATCATCAACAGCGTCAGAAAATCTTACTTCTTGAGACACTGCGGAGAGATTTGGAACTTAATCTGGAATACTGGCCCAAAGTCAGGTGATAACGAACTTAATACGCTACCGCTTCTCCTCACCTTACCGACCAAATACTGGGAAGGAAAATTCCACACATCATCAGCATTTGAACCAGTGTACGCCCGAATCGAGAGCCGCCGTAGAAGCGAGCCATAGCGGCGTCGCTCAGAGAGGCGCGTAGAGGGATGCTGAAGAGCTGTCACGGTTTTATGGCGTAATTAGAACCTGGGAGACAGAGAGGGCCCGTAACAGAGGAGCGAAACAAAGCACTGACTGAAGGATTAGCAGGATGTCAAAGCTGGCCGACGAAAAAGCTCCACACACTGTCAATGAGAGTGGTTGTTAACACGCAGCCCAAAGAATCTCAACTAGAAACAGAAAAATAATTCTTGTACTCTGCAGTGTATACAACTTTAGCTAATGCTTTTGCACTTAATTCTGCTTCACAAACGTCATGTGCTTCATTACTACACTGTCACTGGTTATTTTTTTGTAAATCTCTGCCGGCCGCTGTGGCCGAACGGTTCAAGGCACTTCAGACCGGAACCGCGCTGCTGCTACGGTCGCAGGTTCGAATCCTGCCTCGGGCTGGATGTGTGTGATGTCCTTAGGTTAGTTAGGTTTAAGTAGTTCTAAGTCTAGGGGACTGATGACCACCGATGTTAAGTTCCATAGTGCTCAGAGCCATTTTGTAAAGCTCTACTCGAGAACATCACTTGACATGCATACATGGTTTTAGTAACCTGAACGTTTTCATAGTAGCATATTCTCTAATTTTCTCTGGTGAGTATTATTTGAAACTGACATATTAAAGCTGTGCTTTAGAGTGGCTTCAGGTTTCAAAAACTAGGTGACAGGGAATGACAGATTACAGGATTGAGTCTGGACGTGAAAGACACATATGGCTTAGTCAGTCGACTGTTTCCTGTCACCGAGCGAGCTGGCGCTGTGGCAATACACTGACTGGGCTATGTAGCATTCGACGGGACGGCGACTCAGGTACACTGTTTCCAGAAATCACACAGGGCGGCTCTTTTGGAAAGAAAACGGCCGATCTCCGTGTCCGTATTTCCTCGGTAAGAACTTGTGTCCCTTCGCTGACATTGCCGTCATGCAGAAACCCCTATCATCCTTGCTTAGGATCATGCTCGAATCAGACTTCCCGCTCATCTGGAAATCTCAGCTGATACATTCTCGCTAAAATACAAAAATCAGTAAATTTAGGGTAGCCTCTGCTCCAAACTAAAAGTTGTCTAATAGTGCAGAGTAAAGTGAAACCCTCCTACTTTTAATTGGCTTACTGCTGTAAGCTCACGGGACCTGTTATACTGCATTCTATAGACAACTGAAGGAAGAGCAGGGACCTCGTCGCTCATCATGGCGAACACGATCCATCACCCCAACAAGGCAGAACAGTTTGAGTTCAGGGCAAAATGGGAGAGAACCAACATTTCGTTTCCTAGATCTATGTGATGTTTGGACCTTTACGTGAAACGTTTAAACCCAGGCGCGTCCCTCCTTTAACATACGTCAAAATACTGAAGGGACGTGCGCTGAAACAACCAATCTGCTTCGTACAAAAGACGTCGCTATCAGCCGCCGTCTTGCTTGTGAATGGTGTCGTCTACGTTACTCTGCCAATCAAAAATATCTTACTTAACGTGTACACTGAAAAAAAAATCGGTAACAAGCTACAAGTCTACCTGTAGGTGTAACACACATAAAGAGCTTGAAAGGAAAGCATAAGAATCGATGCTGTCGGTGAGCGAGGGGTACTAACTTCCCTTTCTAATTATGTTTCTTAATGCACTCCTAGCAATTAACGGTAGGTTACTCCATGAATAGTTCTTCAGAAAAAAGTTCCGAAGTCGGAAATACTGAGATTCAATGAGTGTGTAGAAACAGTCATCAACCAAGTTTAACAAATACATTGTCTTGTAGAAATAAATGTCGTGTGACTAGGGCCTCCCGTCGGGTAGACCGTTCGCCGGGTGCAAGTCTTTCGACGTGACGCCACTTGGCGACTTGCGCGTCGATGGGGAAGAGATGATTATTACAACACAACACCCAGTCCCTGAGCGGAGAAAATCTCCGACCCAGCCGGGAATCGAACCCGGGCCCTTAGGATGGACAGTCTGTGGCGCTGACCACTCAGCTATCGGGGACGGACGTCCTATAAGTAACCAACAATATTAACATACAGCTGATAAAAACAGCAGAACACTCCATTTTCTTCAGTGATAATAACAGGTATTCAGAAGTTTTACTTTATGTTTAAGTAATGTCAGATAGAGTACAATGACGTGATACTTTTGTTATTAATAATCATGCATTTTATTATATTTCAACGTAAAGTGCAGTTGTCGTGCACGATTATCAAATCACCAAGATCTTCATGATTTTTTTGATAGTAAAGTTGGTTAATTATATTTGGAACGGAACCTTCTAGCTCTTTTACACTAGTTTCCTTCAACAAATATTTCACTATGATAATTATAAAGACAGTACATCCAAAATCTGTGCAGTATTTCGGAAGTTTGAACTTAAGGCTGATACAGACTATTGGACCCGAACCTTGACTGAGTTTATCGATACGCGTACAATGATTCCACAAGTTTAACTGACGTTTCAATTAGTGCTTAAAATACTATATTTGCTGTCGTCAATATGTAGTTTGGAGATCTTAAATTACGTATCTTAGTAAAATTAGAAATAAAGATGTATTCAGTATAACGTATCATAAATGTCTGTGAGTAAAGATTCAGACAGTTAGTTACTTATTTGTGAAGAGTAAACATCTTTCAAATAAACACGAATTCCTTATTAAGACACTGATTCGAAACCGTTGTCATCCTGCCTGGTTATCTCAGCGATTATGATGTCCCTCTCACATTGTAGTAACGTCACGGCGTCCTACAAAGTCTTCCATTTAAACTATCTGATATCCGCTGAAACATTCATCGATATTTTCTTGCGATTGCTATAGTCATAATTGCTAGAGTATTTTATGACGACATTGTTAGCTTCAATAAGTTTTTCTTCATTGTTCTACTGGCATCGTGGCTATTTCGGATTCTAGATGGTGAATTTTGTAAGGAGACCAGAGAATTAATTCTTGAAACGTTCAGCGGGATTAGAACTGTGAACCAGCCTTGCCTTTCGAGGACAATGCTCTTTACAGCGGAACATCCGAACTTTCTAAGTTTCAACCTGTTGTTACAGCAGAGAATCCAAGGAATAAAAGAGAAGAATGTCGTCGCTTAACCGTCAAGAGCTGTTGCGAAAATTTCTTTACTGAACAAACATTTTTGAACCCAGTCCGTTATAGGTATCGTATATATTTACTAGGCGATATAAAATCAGTGCTGTCACATAATAGAATCCACCAATCGCTAGTGTTGTCACACTGTAATGTAAATTACACCGTTGCTAATAAGAAGTGTCAGACATTGCACACACTGACAGTACGAACGGAGGCAGTCAACATTAAGTCCCTACTGCCGACTGGACAGCTGTTTGTGTTGACTGTTGGTATAGCATGAATGAGTGCAGCGTCTGCCACTTTTTATGACCGATGTAGAAAATTAAACTGAAACTTTAACGAGCTCATAACGTGTCATCCATGTGGAGATACAGTTTTTCACCTTTGTGAAAAAAACAGGTTCTAAGCGTGCTACAGAAATTGTTTGCTGATACCTCATCCGAATGGTACAACATGTAAGTTCATCGCTCCCCATCAACGAACGAGATTCATTGTTTTCCGCTACATATGGATTTTCCTTTGTTTTATTTTCTCATGTGCTGAAACTTTGTTTACGATGTGTTTCTCAACACTGATATTGGACCTACTATAGTGGCTTATCTAGTTTTGGACACAATTATATGTTTTTATATTCAAATGTTTTACGAATCAATCACCGCTTTCCTATTCAAACGAGTTTACGCCCAGTTGCTCTCAGTAGTTGGCCTGACACCACTCTATGTGGAGTTTACTACTTTTCACCAGAAATGGTAGTGGTTTTCTAAAATTCGTGGTACAATCAATCTCAAAACTAGAACCAGTCACAATGGACACTACATTTTGATTTTCTATTCATGATTTTTCAGGGCAAAGGGTGGATGACGGAGTTCGACGCAGCTGGCAGGGACGCAATTCAAGTGTGATTATTCGAAGTCTAGCATTTGAGAACTATAATAACAGTATGGGTCCACATACCCATTGTGCATCTACAGACCTTTAGGCGCCGTTACTTACGTTTCTCACGCAAAGTTGATGTTTGTTACAGTTATCAAGAGGGTCGTAAATCAGCCTTATATTGCTGTGCGCATCACAAATACTTGTGAAAAGTATTTCCTGTCTGCGTAATACTCCATAAATTTTGCAGTCATATGGCATTAATAATTAAATTGAGAGGTTTAAACTTTGTAGTATATGAGTAGGCATTTTCAGTTTAGGACATATGTCCAAGTTCCTCTTATATGTAATCTGCTTTCAGAACTTAGCAGGGGCTTATACATATTTTAATGATATGGTCCAATTGCTTTCTGGGGAAGTTAAACAACGGTCACAAACAAATATTGCAGTCTCATAACATCTACTACGAAATTAATGTGCATCTATTTCTCTATTTTGAAAACGAAAATGTAATACACGTCTCATGTTTCCCTCTCCTATTTGTATGCTTCGAAGATGATTGACGCGAAGGACGCAAAAAGAAAAAGATATTGCTCCTATTTCACCGCTCGAAGATACACAGCGTGCTTAAATATTTATGGCTGTTTTGTTACAAGATTTTTCATTGCGTTACTGCACTTTAATGTCGATGGTACAAAGGTTTCAAAACAATTGCTGAGATGTAAGCGTAGGCTTCCGCGGAAGTTGTCACAGACAATAAAATTCTTCTGGGTTTTGGACGGCATTATCAACTAAAAAGTCAAGATGTTGTTCAGTTGTTTTCATGCTGTTTTACAGAGTGAACATGATGGGACAGAACTGTCTGCCTTGACTAAACCAGCGTACATGGTGCTCCGCGTGAGTACCTTACTTTTGTAAATATTCCTTCTTTAATTTCTAGTTAAATTATTGTTGGTAACTAACATTCCATGCGGATGTACACATTACTTCTGATCGAATACTATTAAGTATCGGATTCCATTCAGGTAGCGACAGGGGTCTACGCTTTTCAGCCTTAGTTCTGATATAATTTCAAACGAGAGGTGAATGACACTTCCAACTGTGCGCGAAACATTGGTTCAGCATTTAATAACATTCTAGAATTTAGGTATCTTATAGTGAAACTTCCTCTTTGTATGTAAAAAAAAATGGCAATGCTGAAAAACTCTTACGTTATTTGATTTTCAAACAGCTGAGCAAAACTCAACGTACTCACACAGTTTTCTCTTTACTTTTTCTGATGATCACTAAACTGACACACAATATTTTAGCACAACGCAATCTGACTTTCAAAAATCTCTACAAAAGAATGGCCCTGACTAACAGTAACCTAGACCTTTCATGAATCACTTATCTCACAAAAATATTCGTTACTCGAACTACTGCAATACAGCGAGTGCCAACACTGCCAGCTAAATAAAAGATTCTAACTACTGAAGGCACTAACTACTGATAGGCATAGTTAGCAACTGAAAGATTTTGATAGAGAACAAACAATGTATTTACCTTAATAGTGTTCAAAAGTCATAATAAGTATATAAGTTTATGACATCCAGTCCTCAAATTTCCTTTTTCTGAGGGACACACGTCCAGATCGCCCGCTCATAGTAACCTCTCAAAACTCTGGCATCTCTCTCCCCACATCCTCCACTGCTGGCGGCTCACCACCCAACTGCCCAACGTTACACGTTGTTCACATCCAACTGCCCAACACTACACTAGCGATTATTCCAACAATGAGTCCAACCAGCCACAGACTGCACACAGTGCAGTCAGCGATTTTCATACAGAGCGCTACGTGGCGTCACCAACATAAAAACCTAAACAGCCTACTTACGTCATGATGGGACAGAACTGTCTGCCTTGACTAAACCAGCGTACATGGTGCTCCGTCTTTCATTACACACTTTCTGCAACCCAGGCAAAATGAGCAAATCGGTTGGTTATTTTGCATTATGCTTGGTGTAGGGTGAGCCTCAGACTGCTTATAAAAACACCATCTGTTCGTGGGCGGATCCTTAGAAAACCCGAAAAATCATGATTTATGTGCACTAAAGGTACCAGTTGAGGGAATGACCACTTTTATGATATCAATTCAACTAAAATCTTCGAAATTTTTAAAATACGCTCTTAAGGAAATGTTCTCGGGGAATTTCGAAACCTCTTTAGTTATCATCCGTTATCAACATCAATAGGTTCAAAATTACCGTATTAATGCAAGTAAAATATGCGCGTAGTATCCATTCTGGATATTACGGAATACGGACTGAGGGTAAATCGAAGAAAGACGAAAGTAATGAGAAATAGCAAAAATAGGGATACCGAGAAACATAACATTAGGACTGGAGGTCACGAAGTAGATGAAGTTAAGGAATTCTACTCCTAGGCCACAAAATTACCCACGACGGACTGAGAAAGGAGGACATAAAAAGCGGACTAGTATTGGCGAAAAGGGCATTCCTGGACAAGAAAAGTCTACTAGGATGAAACATATTTCTTCACGAGGAGAAGAAATTTCTGAGGACGTACGTTTGGAGCACAGCATTGTATGGTAGTGAGATATGGGCTATGGAAAAAGCGGAACAGAAGAGAATCGAAGCATTTGAGACATGGTGCTACAGATGAATGTTGAAAATTGGGTGTAGTAATAAGACATGAGGAGGTTATCTGCAGAATAGGCGAGGAAAGGAATGTATAGAAAACACTGACAAGAAGGAGGGACAGGATGATAGGACATGTGTTATGACATCAATGAAAAACTTCCATTCTACTAAAGCGAATTTTAGAGGGCAAAACGGTAGCGGAAGACAGAGATTAGGACACATCCAGCAAATAATTGAGGACCAGGTTGAAAGTGCTTTTCTGAGATGAAAAGGTTGACACAGCAGAGGAATTCGTGATGGGTCGCATCAATCGAGTCAAAAGACTGATGACTCAAAAAAGAAAAAAAGAAAAACAGAAAAAAATACTGAGGTGTAAATGTAGTTTAACTGACGCGGTGAGCACATGAAAGGGTTCTAGAGTCATCACAGAGCGAGGTGGCGCAGTGGTCAGTACTTTGGACTCGCATTCGGGAGGACGACGGTCCAATCCAGCGTCCGGCCATCCTGATTTAGGTTTGCCATGATTTCCCTAATTCACCTCAGGAAAATGCCGGGATGGTTCCTTTGAAAGGACACGGCCGACTTCCTCCTCCATCCCTAATCCGATAAGACTCATGACCTCGTAGTTTGGTCTCCTGCCCCCCCTCCCCCCGCCCCCAAATCAACCCAACCATCTTGAGTCATCGCGTGGATTCTGAAGTCACCAACTATGCTTTCAGTCGCCTTTCTTTTTTCATCATTAAAACTTTAACACGCGCTGTCTCTGTAAAATGGACACTTTACGCCTATACGGGCTGCCTCGACTTGGTGGTTCATCGACGGTGCCACCTAGAGGAATAAGCATCTTACAAAAATTTATTTTGCCACACAAAATTCTTTCTAGTTGCAAATCAAATACCGCATTTTTTGCTGAACTGTAGGTATGACCTTAAAATGATGTGCATTTTTATTTAAAGTAATGTAAAATGAATGTGCTTTGGACGGACGACGATTTTGTGTTAAACTTATATTATGCGTACTTATTTGTTGTTTACATATGTCAAAATATGTATGTGTGTAGAAGTATATAAATCAACGGTTAAAATTGTACTGACATACAAAATTCGTTTCATATAACTAGCACACCTTGATATAACAGAGAAAAGAGAGAACCAGCTGAAAATGTGCTCCTGTCAGATCACAAAAAGGTGAATATGCTCCTCGTTAAAGAATTTGACAGAAAGGTGGGGAACTAGACGCCTCAACTTTCGGTTTGTCTACCTCACCAAAAATTTTGGCTTGCGATCACATTTGCGCTTTTTGTGTCGAAAGAGAGTACCAGAGAGACAGTGGGAGCAGCATAGAGAGGAGACAGCACCACTGGGAGAGAAAGAGAGAGGACACAGCGATAGTGGAAGAGAAAGTGGCAGTGAAAGATAAAAGGAGAAAGATGGAGAGAGTAGCAGTGGGCGGAAAGGGGGAGCAAACAGTGCAAATGACATAGGTTCGTGATGGGGGGGAGGGGGGGAAGTGAAGGGGGTGAGGGGAGGAGCGTCAGTGCTTTTGTACTGTCATGTTCACAATATGGTCGTGAGATATGGAGTGAAGTCACTTAACATCCACAGTTGCCAAATTACAGCAACTGGAACATTTATAAATTTGTCCATTATAAGTCTAAGGAGTTCTACAATGTCCCATTCACAAGACTACTTTGAAACCATTACTATCTTCCTTGAGGTAGGGTCATGGGCATGGTGTATGCATTTACTCCTCTCCCCAGGAAGAAAAAATTTGCATACAATCCCCCATCCCCTACACCCGTGTGTTAAAGTTTCGCCGTCTAGAGATCAAACCCATGAGCAAGTCATCCCTAACGACATATGTAGAGAGGAGGCAGTTGTGGTTGAAGAGAACGACAGCAGACTGTAAGCGAGAAGAAAGAGACAGTGACAAAGAGAGAGAAAGAGAATGGGATAAAGACAATGACGGTGGGACAAAGAGACTTAAGTGGCAGAGAAGGAGACAGTTGTAAGGAAGAACGGTAGAAAGGGATGAAGACAGTGACTGTGGGAGATACAGACGGGAGGAAGAGTCAATGGGAGAAAAAAGGAGACAGTGGGAGAGAGATATGTACAGACAGTGGCACTGAGAGGAAGATGCTGAGTATGAAGGCTTCACTACAGAGAAAGATTGGGTAAGTGCATTTAGAATGTTTCGTTTTAAGAGAGCGCTAGTATGTTCGCACGCCAAAATCTTTGGTGATGAAGGTAGAATGAGGATTGAAGGACCTGGTTCCCCACTTTTCTGGTGGAATCTTTTAAACAGCAACGTATTAGCCTTTTTTGTGCTCCGACAGGAGCATTTTTCAGCTGATATAACTATACCACAGAGAGGCAGCGGGGATTGAACATAAAAATATTTTTTTTGGCTATCACTATCACCTTTCACATCCAAAGTGGTTACCAGCATCTTCAGACCAAAACTGTTAAAAGATCCGTAACAAATCATTACAATGTAGTGTGACACCATAAAATTTATTTCCAAAAAGTCAACTTATTTCCCCAGAAGCTACGTAGAAAAGTAGCAGGGGTAGTTCATAATGGATGTGTTCATGCCTTTATACGTGTAAATGTAGAAATCTGTGACTTTTGCAAATTAGTCGAGCTGAAAGAACATTTCTAACTTCGAACTGTGATAAGATTTGTGTAAAACGAAACATGATTTACACAATTTAACTAGTAATTAAATATTATACTCAAAGTAATGCAGCATTCTGTGATACTTCCTTTGCAACTTTTTGCCTTCAGTGCGTCATTACTGATTTTATTTCAACCATAGGTACTAATCGTAATTATGCAACTTGAAATTATTACACGTGGAGAATGTGTGAGGGTATTTTTGCTTATGACTATTCAAAAAGAAACTGCAAAGCGAAATTACCTTGTTTCATTACTAAAAATTCACCTGTATCGACAACGAAAAGGCTTTAACAACAGATGGATACCTTTGTATGTAACCGATTAGAAGTAGTACTGCTACCAGGGCAGCGAAAAACGCTTCACTGACTGCCTGACGCTTCACCGAATGACGATTGACAGGGAAATTGCGATTAACGTCGAGATCTCGGAACAGCAGATCGTTCAGCTACGGAGACAAACGACGGTATATTGAAACTTCTCTAAACACTCTGCAGATAAAATACAAAGAAAACTATAATATACGAGGGAAATTAGCCTACTACACATGGCTCAATAATAATCTATTGCCTTATAACTATGATGAATCACTATTACATGGAATCGTATGTCTTTATTAACGCAAAAGTGCTGCAAAGTACTTCTACAAACACTACAACACCAGACACATCATGTGAATCCCACTGTAACGATTCCCTAGAGGTTTACTTGCTCTCCTTCGGTAACAGCTTGAGACATAACCTTCCACAGCATAGCATTCCTCAGTTTCTGCTTGTGGTGTAAGAGTTGTGTTTTCACTGGTATCAGTAGAGAGACTACTATTGTTACTCTTCCTTAACGGATTGTACTGTCGTAAAAATTGCCAGAATCTGCAGATGGGACTCTTCAACCACATGCATCCTTCGTATAGCCAAGTCTGAAAATGAATCGTCTCAGAATGCAGATGATATGTGTCATCGTCACTGAGTGTAGCTTCCACAAGCGGTAACGGTGTTCTGTTGCGATGTCTGCGGTCTAAATCGTCTTTGCCGTCTCTGCTCATCACCATACTGTATCTTGAATTTCAAGAGCTTAACGATTTCAAAAACTGTGGCAGACCAAAAAAAAAAAAAAAAAAAAAAAAAAGAGAGAGAATTACTTTACATCATTCTTGGACTGTATGCAGATTGTTACGAAAATAAGGATACCCTCAACTCAGTGATTTCTCAATCTATAAAGAAATGTTTCAGCCTATTGATAACAGACCGGAACGACGTAATATTGATTAAATCACACTATTATTGAAACGTCCCCTTAGAAAAAATTATGAATTACTGTGCTGATAAACCTCTTACATTATTTGATTTTCAAACAGCTGAACAAAACTGAACGTACTCGAACATTCACTAAAGTGACACACAATATTTTTAGCGCAACGCAGTCTGACTTTCAGTAATCGCTACAAAGAATGGCCCTGACTAACATTAACCCATACCTTTCACAAATCACTTACCTCACAAAAATCTTCGTTACTCGAACTACAGCAATTCAGCGAGCGCCACTACTGCCAGCTAAATAAAAGATTCAAACTACTGAAGGCACTAACTACTGATAGGCATAGTTAGCAAATGAAAGATTTTGATAGAGAACAAACAATGTATTTACCTTAATAGTGTTGAAAAGTCGTAATATACATAGCAGTTCATGACATCCAGTCTTACAAATTTCAAAACTCTGCCATTTCTCTCCCCACATACACCACTGCTGGCGGCTCACCTCCAACTGCGCAACACTACGCGCTGTTAACAGCCAACTGCCCAACACTACAATGGCCAACAACAATGCAAACCAGCCACAGACTGCACACAGCACAGCCAGTGATTTTCATACAGAGCGCTACGTGGCGTTACCAATTTAAAAACCTAAACAGCCTACTTACATTATTACCAAGATGGACAGCATCCTCGACCCATCATCTACATTAAAATTTTCCGTTATCTTTGAAAATAACTTTCAGGCAAGGGCAAGTTCTTTGGGGAAGGTGACGAGGGTTCCAGTATTCCACGTTTCTCCGACTTAACCACTAATATAATGACGTGACTTTGAAAGCCTAGTCGCTGTTATTGCTATGTGCCAGAAATAACTGCTGGAAAAAGAATACTGTTTTGTTATGCACCTCCGACAGAATCTGTACGTGTTGTTTACTGACTTGTTTGTATGGCTGTTAAGGATTCGATAGTAAAATCTCAATAATTAAATATTCAGCCATACATTTCAGCAACAGTAAAACACATTCTTGCTGTAAATATAATGGTAAATTATCAGCACTAGGAAAGGAAAATGGAACATGGTGATAGCCTACGTACCGTCTTTCAATGAGACTCTGATATAGTCTGTAAAACAGCATTTTTGCTGAACCGTGGAATAAAGAGTTACTGTTATGAGAATGCTCTTCTTATGGGTTTTTTCTGTGAATAAACTCAAATAAGAATATTTTCACTTATTTCAGTTATGCTGTTAAAAATATGAAGTAAATAAAAATTTACACGCCAGCAAAATGACATTGTCTAAAATTTGAAAAAGATATAATGAAAATAATGGCCATTTGTCACGTATTAGCACCAATGAAAAATTCTGTGTCGTCAATTCGGCGGTAAAATTTATATAAAAACTTATGTCGTTTCTATCCAGTCAATGGGAGTTAGAATAAGACAAAATTTTTACTTCTCATAAGCCTCTGTGCTGTGTTCCGCAGAGAACTTTCGCACATGGGAGCATTAATCAGTCGGTTAGGTTGGTTGACACCTAGTCTAAACTTCCTATCAAGTACATCTGCTTTGACATACTGTGAACCCTACCCAAACGACCTTCTTTTTCTACTCAAGAACGTATATATATTCCCTGCATCTTTTCCACAAGATCCCATTTCCTCATACTTAACATTTAAATCCTAATGTTTCAAACTAGTAAGCGTTCCAGTTCGTTAAATTACATTCTTCACTGTCCTGCTTAAGACTTACACTAGATAAGAAAGAGAACATTTGTGATGCGATGATTATTCAGACTGGCTTTCAGAGCTGTGTGGAATCTTTTTCGTGGCAACTGCTGAGGATTCTTTGTATCATTTTCAACTGTCGACAGAAGAAATCGATTTTTACAAATGTTGTTTTAACTTTCTTGGTCCTGTAGAGAAGACACAGTCTCTTATTTTTTAAAATTTTCTTTGATCACTCCACTCACAATTTCCGTCAGTATTTAACTACACCAGCAGCTGCAAATCCTTCTTCGACTGCTGATTTTCTGTGATCTCTGGATCACAAGAGCTTCTTGAATATCACTCTGAAAACAAATAGTTCGACCGCCAAACATACTCGCTATAAAAATCTTCTGTGTGTTGTTACGTTTCTCAGAAATTCTGCTAGTTTTGCACCATTATTATTACTTCACAGATTGACAACTTATTTTTCACGACTTGCTACGTTGTGATGTTCAAGGAACGAAAGTTATACGTGTACGTATCGTTGGTAGCAACGTTGCTCAAAACGGAGTTCAATGAGAGTAAGGGTGAGAAAAAGGGCAGTAAATATCCGCTGCTTTATTGTGGGGGACATCGCGACATTTGCCTCAGGTTTCGAGAAACAACGAAACAGTTGAAAGAGTGTGGAATCAAGGGACGAAGACCCAAACTTACGTTGAATTTTCCAGACCAGTCAGCGTCCTGACGTCTTCAGTCGAGAATGTTCTGCTATTCGCTTATTTCGATACGTATTGCTTAAGAGAATATTTGATTTACAGATCAGTGGTATTTAAAGTAATCACGTACTAGACAAAGATTTGGGAGGAACTAGACTGTAGCGTTGTTTAAGAAATCATCCCGACCGTAAATGACTGAGGCAAACCATGGAAAATCAAAAATAAAGATGAATGGTCTGAATTCCTCTTCTCCCGAATAAGGTTTTAACGTCTTGATCATTACACTACATTGCGGTGTCGACACTGGGAAATGACGAGTGAAGTAAAATGTCATATTTTCTAATTTATTATTGTGTATAAGAATACTGTATAGCAAAACCAGTCCACAAATAAGTTGTGAAAAAATTTCTCAGTTGATCCACAGAAATGAAACTACTGTACTCCAAAAGAAATACAAGCTATTAGGCTTAACATTTGAGCTGGAAGAAATACAAAAATGGCTCAGATGGCTCTGAGCAATTTGGGACTTAACAGCTGTGGTCATCAGTCCCCTAGAGCTTAGAACTACTTAAAGCTAACTAACCTAAGGACATCACACACATCCATGCCCGAGGCAGGATTCGAACCTGCGACCGTAGCAGTCGCGCGGTTCCGGACTGAGCGCCTACAACCGCTCGGCCACCGCGGGCGGCGAAGAAATACAGAATACGGGTATAAATCCAAATATTTTTACATGTGGTACCTTAATATACACACACTTCAGTGTGTGTCTGTCTTCCCACAAAAACATCACGAACTTGACGACCTGGTGTTTCGTACAAGGTCTAACTGTGCCAATAAGCGCACTACATCTGTCCGTTACTTAATGTTTTGCGTCTGTGTGTCCACACGTCAACACATCACCTGCCACCTAAGGGAAAATAAGCATTAATGTTTGCTCTTGCTGCATGTACTGTAGGCTCTAACCAACCTAAAAACAAATGACTTGTAATGGTAATAATTATTAATCTGAAAATGACGTAAATACTGATGTAACGTTGTCCAGTACACCGTACTCAGTCACCAATACAAATATCTGCACTTATATCTGTTACACTTTGTACAAATTTTCCAAGTTCCACCTTCCAGTGCTTTTGATGAGAAATCACAGCGTAATCGATGACTATGCTGAAGCCGCTAATGGGCTCTGTGAGGTTAAACGAGACCCTGTTTACGTGACATAAACTGAATTTCAGAATCACTGGTGGTGACCGTGATCAGAAAAAGGCACTGTGGTCGGAAGAAAACATCTTATAATGAAAACGATCTCAGTGGCGTAGCCATATAACTTTTTGACGTCAATTCTCCCTTCTTCATTCACCTGCGATGCATCGCGTTCACAGCGAGTTACAATCAACGGTTCCGGCTCTGTCTCGTATTTCTAGAGAGAGCAAAGAAGTCAATGGTTGGTTTTTAGTGATACCTCACGCTTAGTTCTGATCACCAGTTGCTACTTTTACGTTCTTACTAACCCCAAATTAACAGCAAATAGATATGCTTCTCTGAAAGATTTTGCGAATGTGAGGTAAGAAAATTTCAGTCACATTCCTTCGAAGGGGTGAAAGTATAAGTTTTGTCCACTAAATAATTTCATATAATTCAGGAATTTCTTTCTGCTCTGTACGATACACTGATTATAAGGTGGCTCTTAAGATCTAAATATTCACAAAAGAAATTTTCTTCCATTCACTCTGAGGCAAAGTTCGTGCGTTATCTGTTGAGTATGCAGCTTATCTACATTCCCCCTGCTTTTATGACTCTCTGTAGCCAAGTCGTATCACGTTCTCGTTTGATCCTATCTTATTTGATACACATTTCTGCAGCATCCACTAAAGATCTGTAGTTCTTATCTGTGTCAAGTGTAATCGATTCGTAATTCTGTTAATCAATTAGTGATAATGATAATTCGCTTGCTACTGGTGCAACATGTCCACGGAGGTTGAACACTGTTTACCTCAGTTCCCCAAGGAATTGTTTGGAACCAAAGAGGTAAAAGGTAGAGTGATACCGATTTCAGTGCTTTTTTCCACATATTCTCACAAGCACTACTATTTTGCCCAACTGTATGATGTAACGTAACGCCCATAATTACCAATTATAATAACAACTGAGACATTTAGAAATTATTTGATCCTGTCATTTAATTATTGTAAGGATTAAGAGATCGAAAGGAGATATTTATAGCGTATATTTTCTGTAATGTCCTTTTCACAACACTAGCGGAATATCGTTGCTTTCTTCCTTATGGTAGGTTCTTGGGCGTGACTTAACCCTTTTCTTCTTCTTTTCTTCCACTTCATTGTGTTTTATGGTATAGGATTTCTTTCTTTTCTACTTCCGATTATAGAGTAAGTGGATTTTTCCTCTCATACGACGTAGAGTCTCTCCCGATTTGGCATTTACATCTGAAGGTAATACAATTTGTTTTTCTCCCTTAGTATATCGCATCCAGCATCAATCTTTCTGAACCCTTTTCTCGTGCGTAGTTTTTCTTTTCAAATGATGTTTATCTACTATACTTTTCCCATTTTCCTCGCAGTGCATGACGAAACATTCCAGACAGTTATAAGCTCATGGTCTCTGGAGGTAAGATCAGTTTATAGCTAAGTGAAGGACATTGTCTAGAGATGTTTTTCAAATGAACGGAAGCTCTAAAACTAAGTATACACACACTTACTTCTATGATTCTGACTAATGTATTAACTGAATATGACTATCGATTACACTGTCGAGTCACTTAGTAATCACCGCTTACTAGTACTCAGTGAGTGACCACCGTTTCAGGTATACGATAGAAAGGATTCTAATAGCTCTCTGTTGAATTTTGAGAGATTTTGTTTGCAATGACTCGGGCAGCAGTTGAAGGCTGAGAGTCGTAGAGCCCACATTGTGAACAAGATCGCCGAAGTGGACCCGCAGATATTCAACTAAGATCCGAGAAATCTGCGATTGCGGGAATTTCTTTGAAGTTTTAATTTTACTCTTTTGGCCGGCGATTTCGGACCTCCAGCGTTATCTCGCTGGAAAGCAATATGTCGCTAGAAGATTCCCTTATTTTTTCTGGGGAAGATATTTATTGGCAAACTTCATATTCCTGGACGGATTCTTAGTCAAATCAACCAAGACTTCATTGTACATGGGTTAATGGTGTTAGAGAATACCATTCTACTAGCGATGGCTGCAGAGTGGTTGCTCACCCCTTTTTATTGCGCTACTCGTTGCAGTCCTACCATAATATGAAACACGAAACGTGCTTCGTTGGAGAAAGCTACTCGCCACCAATCAGCAGCAGTTCTTTTCCTACGCTAAAGGCAAAATTTAAGTCATTTAAGTGAATACACTTCAGTTTATATGGATGCAGATATCACCTTCTGCTTTGCAGCCTCACTAGCCACATGGTTAGCTGACCGTGGCAGATGTGGATGCCGCTCATTTATTCGACCCATGAGTTTTCTAGCTGTAGAACGTAACGCTGGATTACTCCCATCTTGGTAGCACGGTTTCCTCTCGGAAGAAAACTAAAGATTAGAATTTAATTTACAGTTGTCAACCGGTAGGTGGAGTACAAAGCAGGAGTTCTTCAAATACAGGGCAACAAATACCTGCTCAAGTGTTTAACCGAAACCTAACTCTGTGTTTATCTCGGATATCAGCAACAACTGGTGTTCTGACTTTCCACAAACATCACTATAAACGGCCTATTGCGGAGGAACTTACATTGTATTGTTAGAACATAAACAACAGATGACACATGATATGCAACACATAAATTATAACGAAAACAAAGGCGAGACAATTTTTTATATGTCCAGCAACACACATCTACGGAAACCACCGCACGGTGCGTGGCGGAGGGTACCCTGTCCCATTACTTGTTATTTCCTTTCCTGTCCCACACGCAAACTGAGCGAGAGAAAAATGACCATATATTTGCCCCCGTATGAGCCCTAATATCTCGTAACTTATCTTCGGAGTCCTTACGCGAAATGTATGTTCGCAGCGTTAGAATTGTTCTGTAGTCAGCTTCAAACAACTTTTCCCTAAATATTTATCAATAGTGTCTCTCGAAAAAAACGTCGCCTTCCTTCCAGGAATTCCCATTTCAGTTCACCAAGTATCTCCGTAACACTCGTGTGCTGTTCGAACCTGCCAGTAAAAAATGTAGCAGCCCGCCTCCGTACTTTTCGATGGCATCCTTTAATCCGACCTGTTGCGGATCCCGAACACTCGAGCAACACTCAAGAACAAGTCTCACTAGCATCCTATATGAGGTCAGAACCACACTTCCTCAAAATTCTCCCAATAAATTGAAGTTGACGACTGGCCTTCCCTACCACAATCTCAACTCTTTCGGTACCTACACTAGCACAATGCTAAAGATGAAACTTCCTGCTAGATTACAATCGTGTGCCAGTCTTGAACTCAAAAACTTACATATTCTCGAAACTTTATACATTGGGCACAAGATGGGGAAGTGCAGACAACTGATTTTTCGGTTAACCGGTCATTTACGAGAACATATTGTGCTTGTGTTGATATGAATATGAAACGAAGGCACACTGGATTAAACACAAACAGTGCATATGTTTTATATCACACGTGTTACAAATAAAACAGAGAAGTAACTGCGTAATCTACTTTGAAAAGTTCAAAGTGGCAATTCAGCTAAGCTTGCAAGCCACTAAACTTCGACAATATATTTGCATGATATTCTTCGTAGTGTTCTGACTATTTCATAGGAGTAGGCAGCGAAAAAAGTTCCGCACTGGATGGCCCTTTTTCAGCGTGATTGTTGTATCTAACCTTTTCCTCGCTTGTTTTGGGGCTACTGGCGCGCACATATGTGTCTCACCCACACAACCTGTTCGACGTTTTATTCTAACACAAAGTGCCTCGTTGCTTCGAACCTCTTTCCTCGGGATGTATTCCTGCCATTAAACTAGCACACTGAAAGGGCAGTTGTCCATGGTGTGTAAGGAGAGAAGTAATGCGAGAGATTGAGAGTACGAGTATATCAGACAGAAGTATCCGTTTAGTGGAAAGTACATGCCTGGCTAAAATAACACAATCTACACTAATGAAGAATATCCTGATACGGTGTATACTTACGGCCTATACTATGGCAGTGCTGCTGCTTCTGTTTTCATACACGTCGAATTCGTGATCATAGAGTATTTACCGTGTTTCCAGGGCACAGCGTGAAACAGATATTCTTCCAAGTTACTATTTATCGTTTGAACATGTGGTTAAAAAACCCGTGCAGGGACAGCAACACGTTGTTGAAATGGTGCACCGTCGTCATACAATCAGCAGATGGTGACTTTCTACACATCTCAATATATGGCGAACATTACATGCGGGAAACTTGTATCCATTAAATGTACAGCGTGTTCACAACCTTCATATTGCCGACAATGCGCGCGACGTAAATGTTAAATAACAATCGTCATTTGTTTTCATTAACACTATTCACCACTGAAGCCACGTTTACGCGGAATGAAATAAACAACTCACATAATGGTACCAAGACAATCCACACGGTACAGTGGAAACTAGTCTCCAAGTTAGTTTATCGACCAGTGTTTCGTTAGGGATGATCAGAAAATGTTGACAAGTCCAGCCATTTTAAAAGAGCGAATGACAGGACAGAATACTTCCATTTCTTTGGAAAATTCGTTTCGTTTATATCTTGAGGACGTTCCTTTAGCCACGAGGACTGCAATGTATTTCTAGCGTGTAGGAGCTCCTCGACATTTTACCGGATATGTGACGGAAAATCTCAACCGCACTTACAATTTACTGACCAGCACGATCGTCAGACCTTACGCCACAGGTTTTTTGTTTATGGTATCGGACGAAGTCTGAGGTATGCATATGAAAGATAAATCCGCGAGATGAACTGCTTGGTCGCTGCTCTCATTAGGGAACGAGAAAAACATTCAGATAAATAATACAATATTTTCTCCCAAGAGTGCACAAATGCACTGGTGATGACGGAGAGAGAACATTTGTTGTGAACTGCACAACAGCTGTAATGCGACGCTTACGATAATGTTTAGAGGTGAAAGTGTTAAAAAATACTTACCTTTCAACTCGTAAAATGCGTAGTGTAATTCTGTTAACTGTTGCACATGTGGACGTGTGTGAACCTGACAGTGTATTGAATAATACAGAAAACAATTAATAATGTACGTTAAATATTTTCTGTCTCAGAAAATGTTCGCGATACGGTACATGCCTATTTGAAGTTTCTTACTTCAGATGTTCGTTCCTCTTACATCCGAGTGTACTGACAATTTCTTCTCGGACTGTGTATAATCCCCTTGTAACCTTACGTATCGCTCACCATTTGTGCCTTCTTCAGTCTGGCTTCTTTGCGTTAATATCGAATTATGAGGGAACTTAAAAAAATCAAGTTACACATCAGAATGGATTAATCATTCAATTCCTCGACCATGCAAAGCACTGCGTGAATGTCCTCATCATTGGAAAATCTGAGATGCCAGTAAATAATTTCCTTGACTGCCTGAACATTTTCGTCTGTGGCCTTCCTTTCCTTTCGTCACCACCCAAGTCTGTGCAGCCTTGGTCAAACTGTTGGCACCATTTTGCCACGGCTGGATGTGACACTGGATCTGGTTAGTATACTGCCAGAATTTTACGGCAAATGTGTGTGCGATGTGAACGTTTGGTCCGTAAGAATAGCACTGTCACGGGTACTTCAACTCTGAAGTAAGTTCGCAGCTGCCGCGCCATCTGAATCGCACGTCGTGATGCATCTGTTATGCTTAGCGCAACACAATTGTGTCTGCAAGAAACCCGGTGGCACTCTTGTTGTGCAATGGTCTTAACGATGGATGACATGTGTAGTTTGCTTTTTGAAATCCCTTCGTACGTTGAGGTTATCTGGTACTGAAGTGCAACATCGAGAGCAAAACAACGTTTTCCATTTGTAAAAGCATACTAGATAACTAAATAAGTACTTCACTTCAGCCTTGAAAATACTTCCTCCTGTTATCTAAAAGGATGAAGAAACAGGAACAAATACTTCCTGATCAATAAAAGTTAAACTACTCTTATTCTCACAAACGAGATGCTGCTGTGCTAATTGAAACACTCTCGACACAGCATCACAACTTCACTTTCCTCACTTCTACTTTCTAAGCTTCCCTAGATGTATTGCATTGGTAGGTTCCTCGACACAGCATCACAGTTTCACTTTTCTCTCTTCTACTTTCTAAGCTTCCCTAGATGTATTGCATTGCTAAGTTCCAGGTTCAGGTCGGCCAAGAATTTTCAAAATAGCATACTGTCCGAAGCAGAATGAAGGCTTCATATTTAGCAATTTCAAAGACATTTCCTCGTCAAAATGAACGAACTTTGTAGTCAAGTGGGGGGGGGGGGGGAGGGGGGGGGAACACGTTATCGCAGCTTTGCAGCTTTGCAAAGTGCTTACATCAGCCATGGTGTCTGTATCTACATCTGCACATACACTCCACAAGCCTCTGCACAGTGCACGCTGGAGGATCGTCGTACAATATAAATGACTTTTTTCTATTTCATTTGCTTTTTTTTCTTGTGGCGGCATAATAATCACAAAGTCTTCTTGGAATACGGCTCCTATAAACTTACCCAACTGGATACTGCGAAAACTATGTCGACTTTCTTCAAAGGATTCAAATTTAAGTTCCCTTAGCATTTGTGCTACACTTTTGTACGGGCAATACCGACCTGTTCTGGGCCGCAACTTGGGTGGGGCAACCGCAGCAACGGCCCGAACCCCTGAGGATGAAGGGCGCCTGGCGCCTGAAAAAAGGAACGAAAAATATCTTGGAAATCATTCAGAAGTAGACATACGAATAATTTAGCTGCTTCAATCCTGTCGAAGGTCAGTCTACATTAGGACTCAAACATCAGTTAACTGAGTCTATAGAACGGAAAGAACTGGACATGGATGAATCAACACTGATTCCGTCTAATCCGAGGTTGTGCTCCATCTCCAATGGCCGCGCTGTCGACGGGACATTAAACTCCAGTCTTCCTTTCTTCCCTCTGTGACAGAATTGGGAACCACAAACTTATTTTCGAAACACAGATTGGAAAGTTTTACTCAATACATTTGGCGTGAATGAAAAATATAGTATATTTTGTAACACAGACACAGGATAAGCAGTTGTCCTCAGTCCTTCTGAATACCGGGCTATAATTAGAATCAGAATATCATTCAGGATGAGAATCAAGGGACTTGGATGATTACGGGGTTAAATCAGATTATAAACTGTATACAATATCATCATAAAATCAAAAGTCTGTATTTTCAAATAGGGAAGAAAACATTATGGTTTAACGTTCCTTCGGCGGAGCTCAAGCTCGGATTTGGGAACAATAGGAAGAAAATCAGCGTTCTGGCATTACCCCCAAGCGATTTAGCGAAATAAGGAAAAAACTGAATGTACATGGTCGGATGGGGATTAGAATCGCCTTTCCCCAGGATACAAGTCCTCTCTGTTACCACTGCATGTATTCACAGGAAAAAAAAATCAGTACTTTCAGTAGAAACCTAAAAAGTAATTGAAACTCAGTAAAAGGGGAAATAATGAAAGGGAATAACGAAAATGAGAAAACAATTTTCACAGCTGATAATGAACTGACCAAATATAGTCACAAATATGTGGACACTTCAAGTAAATTATTTTATACGAATATCAGATAATTTAGGTCTGGAAACTTCCGTAGTGGATATCTTACAATTGCCAGGAAAAATATTTCAAAACAAATTTAATAAATTGCTCCCCTTGTTCTTTGAGAGTATTACTCGACAAACCTAGCGTTGCTAAGGTTAGCAGACAAATTTCCATTACAGAACTTACCACAATAGTGGCTTTCTTAGTACTGGTTGACGTTGCTTGGCGGAATAGAAGAGAGCGACGGATTACAGGCAACATTGCTCCCCAGATTGCCAGCAATACATCGTGTGTCTGAGGGGCTCTTACTGAATAGCTGTGTCGGATCAGGGCTACACGGAGGTCGTGTGCAGGTGATAGTTACTGCTGCAAATTACCTATCATAGCATGAAACACACAACATTAAACAATGACGGCTATAGTGTCAGCCCTACTCCGCACAGTGTCATGTGATTGCCAAGGCCGGCAGGGGGACCAAACAAAACACTAGCAAATTGAATTCCAGTGGCATCTACCGATTTCGTACTAGGGAGACGAGAAGAAGAAAAAGAAAAAAAAGAAACAGTGTGGGCGCATTGTCTTAGTATTGAGGACATTGGTACAAAGATGATAATGCTGACCCGCGTTATGTAATTACAAGCAAGCAGAAACAACAATTCTTAGTCGCAGTTCATTCCGTTAACAAGGCGTCCGTGATTTGAAACGCAAATTAGTTTTCTGACAAAACACTTGCTTAATGCACGGAATCCACGCGTAAGAAATTCTTATAAAAAGTATTATTTCTTACAATATATACATGCTGCATGGAAAAGTTGTTTTAAAGCAGCATGATGATGAACTCGGCATGTTGCACATTATCCACACGAGGGAGTATAAACAGAATTTGACACCGAAACTTCGTAGGAGAATGTGTAATTTGTGATATTTCGACCTGTAATTGCAAGATTTATAAAATGCAAGCTTCTCCTCCACAAATTGCCTCAGACAAACAGTAATAAACTATCTGAATGACTGGTTTGCAAAAATCAAATTACCGTGTGTAGAACTGCGGTCTCAAAGATCTCCATATTCATTAGACTGGCATTCCTGTGAGAATTTATGTTACGCGTCAGCAGAAAAGTGCAATCGATTTGATACCTGTGTTTCGAGTGTTACGGATTGGCGGAGCACAGATGTTTGTTGATGGCTTTCCTTCTGGCTACTGCTTTTGCTCTACGCACTTCCCGCGTTTCGCGGTTTTCTTCAGATTATGCTGAATTATGACGGGGGCGGCGGGATGTGAGCAAGTGTGCGAAGGGTAGGGCGAAGTTTCCGACATGAGTGGCGTCCACTGCGATGTGCAAAAAAGAATCGAGCCACAATTTAAATTTAGTCCTTAAAGGCGATGTAGTAGCTAAATGGCTAGTCAAGATACAACTCTGACTTTCGGAACAATTCAAAACGTTTGGAAATATTTTTTGACCACAACATGTTGCGGTGCTAGGATTGTCCCGAGAGTAGTTTCGAGGTAGGTAATGCTGAAGACACTAAATCCAAAGTGTTGGACCGGCAGGTGCGACATCATTTACGCGCTTCAGGAGAGAGAGTTATTGACATTATTAATGCAATGACAACCATAATTCGTAATAGAAATGTAGCGAAGTGTAGCAATACGTCTTACAAAAATAACTGAATTACTCAGCTCTGACCCCTTCTCAGAATCAATGTAACACAAGAGCTTCTGTAATCCGCTAGTATGGACGTTGTCGCTGATGGAATTTACAGTATTTCGAACACTGTAAATGTATGTATACGTTAATTAAGAAATGAAGAAAACACGATGAACTGGTTTCTCTCTAATAATGGAACATTTCGCACATACAAAAACGAGGAAAAGCTCATTTAAAAAAGACAATAGTGTAGATAATTAAGCTTGTACATTTGATTAACAGTTTACCTTCTTATATACTTCTGGATCTGGCCTCCGAAAGTCACCTAATGGTGCGTGGCTGAGGGTACTTTATCTACAGTCGCGAACAGTCCACTGGATGAAAGACTGTTGGGAAGTCTCCACGTGGTCTTGAATCTCCCTGATTTTACCTTCATGGTCTTTTCCCAAGATTACGTAGGAGGGAGCAATGTATTGATCGACTCTTCCAGAAACGTAGGGTCTTTGTGTCTTAACAGTAAACCACACCGTGATGCAGAACTCACGAATGTTCAGCGATATGTACTCCCTCGAATTTATCTATTCGCTCCTGTTTTCTCTTGCGATATGGCACCACTTTTTTTATTTTATTTAGAGTTGTAATTAATTAATTTTAATGCTTTTACTCTCAACGTAAGAGGACTGTCTTATTAGTTAAATATAGGTTTTTGACAAGACACGGTTTGGTTTTGTATTTAACGAAAAATGTAATTAAAATACACCTTGTGTAGTGTCCAGTACTTATATTATGCGATGACGTATGGAGGGATTGATATGTGTTACATGAATGAATCAGAGAAAGTGTTAGGACTATATTTCACTTTATCAAAGTACATACACTGCGTGTCAGAAAATGTGAAGCATCCAGAATACATGATCGGACACGTATATAAAGAATTAGAAATGCAATTGTCTGCGACATATAGAACGGGAAAGAGAGTGCATTATGTTTTAGTGTTCAGTGTTCTTAGCATTTCTGCCGGGATATATAGGGGTTGAACAGTATCAGATGTTGAGTGATCATTGTGAAAGACGCGGAGGTACCGTATACTCTCATGAGATAGCGTCGTCAGCGTGTGTCAGAAGATGAATGGAGCCTCACATTGGGGTGTACTTGGCCGGGTATTCGAATCGTGTCATACAGATTTTTGGAAGATTCGGATATAGATTGGCCTGGGTGAACTGCATGGGAATGTGCGAGCGGGCATGCTCATCGTCGAGGCTGGGGTCAATCACATCTGTAGACCATAAGGAAGGATCACCGAATTTTGGCACCAAGCACAACAGAACTGTTTCAGCCTTTCTCCTGCCATCGGAGAAGAAGTAATGGAATCGCTGCAGCTTTCTGTCATTCTGCGCCTTCGTTAGGAGCAGCAGCCGGGCTAGACAATGACGGTGCCCTGCGCAGGCTGCCATTAACACCTCAACACAAACGGCTGCCTTTGGAGTGCTGCTGTGACTGGGAAGCCTGGACGGTTGATGAATGGCGTCGCATTATGTTCTGCGATGAATCGTGGTTCTGCACAACCCCTGATGACCACCGTCGGCTGGTATGACGGCGACCAGGAGAGAGGTCCATGTTTCCAATGATTTGGAAAGCCACAGGGGTACTCCTGGTGTCTCAGTGTGAGGAATCATCGAGTATGACTTCAGGTCACGGTTGGTAATGAATGAAGGAACTATTACGGCCTAACGGTACGTCATGGATATCCTGCGTCCCCATGTGTTACCTCTCGCGTGACTATGGAGTCGTATGTCAAAAGGACAACGCTCCTCCACAGATGGCACGCATCTCTGTAAAGTGCTTTCGTGGCCGGCAATATCTCCGGACCTGTTCCCAACTGAACATGTGCTGGACCAGCTCGGACGTTAACTCCATCGCATTTTCGTATCCAGGATAATTCGAAGGTCCAGTTACACATGTTGTGGGACATCTTCCTTCAGGACAGAATACAACGGCTCTATGACAACATTTACAAGCGGAACAAAACATGCGTGCGACTCCACAGTAGGTGCAATATCATACTGACAAGCGAACCTCCCCATCGCACCCCCCTCAGATTTAGTTATAAGTTGGCGCAGTGGATAGGCCTTGAAAAACTGAACACAGATCGATCGAGAAAACAGGAAGAAGTTGTGTGGAACTATGAAAAAATAAGCAAAATGTACAAACTGAGTAGTCCATGCGCAAGATAGACAATATTAAGGAGAATCTGAGCTCATGAGCGCCGTGGTCCCGTAGTTAGCGTGACCAGCCGCAGAACGAGAGGTCCTCGGTTCAAATCTTCCCTTGAGTGAAAAGTTTAACTTTTTATTTTCAGTTTATTTGACAAACTCTTATGGTTTCATCACTTTTTTGGGAATGATTATCACATCCACAAGAAAACCTAAATCGGGCAAGGTAGAAGAATCTTTTTACCCATTCGCCAAGTGTACTAGTTAGGTGAGTTGACAACATATTCCTGTCATGTGACGCACATGCTGTCACCAGTGTCGTATAGAATATATCAGACGTGTTTTCCTGTGGAGGAATCGGTTGACCTATGACCTTGCGATCAAATGTTTTCGGTTCCCATTGAAGAGGCACGTCGCCGACCGGTGTGGCCGTGCGGTTCAGTCTGGAACCGCGTTACCGCTGCGGTCGCAGGTTCGAATCCTGCCTTGGGCTTGGATGTTTGTGCTGTCCTTAGGTTAGTTAGGTTTAATTAGTTCTAAGTTCTGGGCGACTGATGGCCTTAGAAGTTAAGTCGCATAGTGCTCAGAGCCATTTTGGAGAGGCATGTCCTTTCGTCAACTAATCGCACGGTTTTGCGGTGCGGTCGCAAAACACAGACACTAAACTTATTACAGTGAACAGAGACGTCAATGAACGAACGGACAGATCATAACTTTGCGAAAATAAAATTTTCAGTCGAGGGATGATTTGAGCTAAAGATCTCTCGTTCCGCAGCTGCTCAAGCTAACCACGGGACTACGGCGCGCCTGAGGTCACAATGTCCTTAATATTGCCTATCTTGCGCATGGACTACTCAGTTTGTACATTTTGTTTATTTTTTCATAGTTCCACACAACTTTTTCCTGTTTTCTCGATTGATCTGTGTTCAGTTTTTCAAGGCCTATCCACTGTGCCAACTTATAACTAAATCTGAGGGGGGTGCGATGGGGAGGTTCCCTTGTGAGAAGCAGACTCATACTACCAAGATCTTGGCAAATTTGAAACGATCTTGTAATCACTGAAATAACATCACATGCCCTCTCAAACGATTAAGCTTCATTTCAATAAATGAAAAGCACCAGTTTGCTTTTGTTCTACAATTAGCGTGCCCTGCTCAGGCTGCCATTAACATCTCAACACATCAGTCGCTGGTCAGTCGTTTTGGAGGGTGGGTGGCGAGCAAGCCCCACTTGAGGGTGGCCCATGTGATCGTTTGAGAATTCCTTTTCACGCCCATTTATTTCGACAAAGAGTGTTGTTTAATAGTGGAAGTGTGTAAGCATATATTTGGTGAACTGGAAGTGCTACGATTATTTGTGTGAGTACGATTTACGAGGTTTACATCGTCGTAAGTGAACATGTGGCGGTCTGTGATTTCGCGCCAAAACTGTTAGAACAAAGAGGACAGTGGGACTTGTGGATCTGTTCGTATTGACTGAATAAGTTTAGATTATAGCAGCCTAAATTACTCCTATTGGGGGCTCATAGTCAAATTATTATTAAAGCGAAACTGTAAACCATCTCACCAGTGCTAATTTCATTGTGCGAAAGAAAAGGACAACGACAATAAATAGTGACTGAACTGTGTCGTGAAAAACTGATTTTGCTATAATAATCGCCTAATTTTGTTCCCTAGTATAAACTGTACTTATGTCTGAGTGAATAATTAATTCAAACACTATAACAAATGCGCGGGTTTGGAAGTGTACTAATGCACCAAGTGTGGAAATGATCCCCTGAGACTTACGTGAGAGCCAAAATTTGCGATAACATTTTTAACCAACATTCGTATATGCACATTCGCGTGAGAATGCTTGAACCGCACTTGTTCTTCTTTATTATTCACCGCCCCGTCGCAATAAAGAACAAAAGCAAACTGGTGCTTTTCATTTATCATAATTTTGTTCTACCAAGAACCGACGGAAGATTCTGTTAATATGAAGCTTCGTTTATAGATGCTTCAGTTTTTATATCAGGTAGTGTATTTAAAATAAAGTAGCCTTTGTAAAAGTTTTTCTTCCGTATTTCACTTTTTACTCAAGTGTCAATAGAGCGACTAGAATAATTGTGATTGTATGTGAGTATCTGCAGTCAGGTGGGTGGGGGGATGGGGAGGGAGAGGGGCCCTTGGCAGTGGGAAATGATGTGTGTGCGACGTTTTACTGAGTTCAGAACGGATTGGGTTCAAATGGTTCAAATGGCTCTGAGCACTATGGGACTTAACATCTGAGGTCATCAGTCACCTAGAACTTAGAACCACTGAAACCTAACTAACCTAAGGACATCACACACACCCATGCCCAAGGCAGGATTCCAACCTGCGACCGTAGCGGTAGCGTGGTTGCATACTGAAATGCCTAGAACCGCTCGGCCACAGCAGCAGGCAGAACGGATTGGGATTGGGCAAGCTCAAGTGTGCAGGACGCGGGGGAGCCCCACTTTGGATACTGGCCGTTGCCTCCGTCACTGGACAAGTTACAACCTTTGCAGGGCGTCTGTGAATTCGTTCTTTATCTGTCACACCTACTTAATAAGAATTCCAAACACCGGGGCAATACTCTAGAGTTATTAGCACTTACATTCTTGTTTGCCGTTTACTTTGCAAACATATTACTTCCTCCCACATGCATCTCGCGTAATGACTGTGTCGAGAAAATTCGAGATATTAGAGCCAGTACAGAGGCTTGCTGACAATCGTTCTTCCCACGCACCATTTGCGAGAGGAGCAGGGTAGTACGGGTCAGCTAGTGGTACCAGACGTACCATCTGCCGCACACCTTGAGGTGGCTTGCTGGTTATGATGTATATGTAGAGTCGTTGAACTTCCCCGGAACCCTTTCGACACATCTGTCTTCCATTCGCCTTCCCTAACCTCAGCTAGAAAAGGTTGGCGTGGCGATCTGGAGGGAGCAGCAGCAGAGGGAAGGGCCCTTCCTGGACCCGCTGGGACAGGTCGGGGCGGCGCCGGACCCGAGGTCCGCCGTTGGGCGGGGGCGGTCCGCGGCCGGAGGGCCGTGTCTAATCAACATGCAAGGGAGGCGCGGCAGGCCTACCTGCCGCTTAAAAGGGGCCGTGTCGCCGGCGCGCCGGTATTCCCGCGAGACAATGCCGCCGCCGTAGCGCCGCCCGGAAAAATAGACGGCCGCGTGTTCGAGCGCCCGCGCCGCCGGCAATTAATTTGGCCTCTGGTTTGTGGGGCGCCGCGCCGCGCCACGCCGTAATGGGCCGGCTAGCTGGTCCCGCGCGCGTCAGGGGCGCCTCCTCCACAAGAATGCCGCTTAGGCGCCGTCTCCTGTCTCATCCGGCCCGGCTGCCCCAGCTCAACCGGTGTACCACAGTGCACAGAGTCATTGTTCATCTGACTTCAGGGAGACGTGGACGAAATGGGGCAAGTTTACTCTCACTTCGCGTTTCGTTACTCGAAACGAAGTGTCAAATCCTTAACCAAGTCTGACCAAGTAGTGGACAGTATCCAGTTACGAAGCTTGCTACTTAATCGAGAATAGTTGGAAGAAAAATAATCTTTGGAGTATTTCTCGATAAATCTGAAAGGGGCGGGAGGGTGGCGGGAAAGGGGGAGGGGCTTAATCTTAACAACAGATACTCGCGGTACGCTGTAAGTCAATCTTGACCCGTACACCGTATATCTGATCCGAGTCGGCTCACTGGCCAAATATTAATCGTTTTCTTGAAAGAGCATATCGCTTGCTTTGGAGCGCTGTACATGGTGGAGAACTCGTAACGTTCAGCCTCTATGAGGCCCACGAGAAAGACAGGCCGCGGCGCGTACGTCACGAAGGTAGTCCTAGCCTCGCTCGTTCGCTCAGCTCAGCAGACAAAATGCGTTTCTAAACCTGTTAACTCGCAGCTGAGCGTGTAAGTAGTGACAAGAATTGCATCTTCCACTAGAATCTGCTATTATGAAGTCTTGCTGATTAACAGTACTACAGCAAAATTTAATTTAAGATCAATACTCGACATAAATGGTATGACGGCTAGCTTATAGCATTCAGTCTCTTCTGCTTAGCAGTACTCATTACGTGCTTGAAGTGCTGCCTTATGCAACTGATAATCATTTTAGCATGATTTTATTTTATTGTACGCCAGTAAAGCCGAAACGAATTAAAAGCAGGCCCATGGACTTCCCATAATTATAGGACTAATAACAGTAAGATTCCATTAGAGCGGATTCCAATAGAAGATTCAGTTTTCGTTTGCACGGACACGCCTAGTTACGAGTTAACAGATGTAGAAACGTAGTTTGCTGATTTGAGCGAGCGAGCGAGCCAGGACTACCTTCGTGACGTACGCGCCGCGGCCTGTCTTTCTCGTAGGCCTCGCACCCTCTTCTGCTGACGTAAGACATGGCAGTGAAGAACTGTGTGCGCGCCAGCCAGCTGTATGAAATCACTGCCGTAGGATGCGTCGAAGTTGAAACGTTACATAATGGCTGAAAGCAACTATCCTGTTTGGACCTGCCCATGAACACACCGTGAATGAAGTGCCCTGATTTATTGCTTATCAGCGCAGATTGTCCAATATTCATACCACTCGTAGCCATGTAACAAGGTGTAAGAATAGTGGTCGTAAAAACATCTTAACCTATAGGAACCGGAGATGAGTGTCAAGCTATGTCAATGACATTTGGTTTCAATGTGTCAGGAATCGTTGCTGTCAGTGAACACAGGCGCATCGGAACCGACTTATGAACTAATATTCTGAAGGCAAAGTGCATGCAGTTGGCATTTAGAGTCGCATATCTCATAAAAGACCAGCCCGTTCCTTACAGTTGCCCGTAAACTTGCGCGCCTTCAAATGGCCGTATCATGACTCGAGCCCATTCGCTGACGTTGCTTTCAACATGAACCAAGATAATTATTTCAATGTAATCGGTGACTAAATGTTGCCTTTCTCTTACTTATTTACGATGAGTGTGCTGTGCACAAAACCGACATTTATGAACTGCATGCATACGTTTAGAGCCGGCCGGGGTGGCCGTGCGGTTCTAGGCACTTCAGTCTCCGTAATGCACAACGCCTCTCTTGTAACGTCTGCCAGTGGAGTTTGTTTAGCATCTCTGTAACGCTCTCTTCCGTGACGCAACGCGCCTCTCTTCGTTGGATCTTCTCTATCTCCTCTATCGATCCTACCCGATAGGGATCCCAGGCAGATGAACAATACTCAAGAATCGGGCGAACAAGCGCCTTACATCCAGGCCGCCCTGCAAAGCAGATCGATAAAACAGGATCATACTACTTCAACAGAACACACCTGTCATGCAGGGCAGCCTACACATCCAAGCCCATAAAACCGTTTCTGGCCGCCGACATGCAGGCTGCCCTGAAAAGCAGGTTGATTTGGGAAGCCGATAATGTTTCCACATAACATGCCTGTCGTGCAGGGCAGCCTCTATTCCACAGCCTGGAAAAAAACCTTTTTTGCCTGTATCTCTGCTTAAGCCCCACAGTGCTGATTCTCATGATGCCTTCTGTTTCTGTGCCAGTTTTAGATCATATAGATACAGTGGTTTGGGAGGATACACTGCAAATACACACATACACTCTGCTTTATACATTTAACAGATTGGGGGAATGAAATACTTTTTGTTTAGTTTATTTAGTATTACATTGGAATAGAGTATGTGGTGGAACCAAAATTGGGCCAGCGCTGAGGTTGTGGCCATGATGAAAAAACTGTACTGACTCTACATGAAGTGTGGGCATTGAAAGATAATATGAATATGTATGGCTGGAGGTGATTAGAATCCATAGCTTGCCAAATATAGAACCAATGTCTTAGATTCTCGGCTACATCTCTCTGTGAGAAAGTTAAGAGGAATTCCTGTGTAAATCTAGTGATACATGCTTGCTGTTTTGAAGATTGGCCGCAGAAGTAAAATAAGGACTTCGAGAAGAGATGTTGTATACTGCGAATAGACTACTGTATACATTAACTGCTTCAGCATGCAATTAGCTATCGATGTCGATAGTTCCCAGCGCTTACGTATATCTAACTGATACACGTGTAATTTGTGCTCGTTGGATAAATTACGCCGCGCGACTGCTACGGTCGCAGGTTCGAATCCTGCCTCGGGCATGGATGTGTGTGATGTCCTTAGGTTAGTTAGGTTTAAGTAGTTCTAAGTTCTAGGGGACTGATGACCACAGCTGTTAAGTCCCATAGTGCTCAGAGCCATTTGAACCATTTGATAAAATACGAAATATGAATGCTGCTGGTGATTTGCCATTTTCCTTCTGTCCACTTGTTCTGTTGTTTTAAGCTGTAGTTTGTGACTACTAGATGCTAACCTGTTCCACCGCGTCACATTCCCAGGTTAACTGACTTTTTCGTCCTATTAACTCTGTCATAGATTCGTAATAATTTCGAGTGAAGAACGTCTAGGTAGCTAACTCATCAATAAAAGAAAAAAAGTCTTTTAAGTTCGAAGACAACCTTTCGCTAACAACTCCTTTTCTTCTATGAGACACACATACGTATTAGCACAAAGGGGCACAGAAAAAGTTTACAAGGAAAGTGGTTCCATCAGTATGAAAGTAATTTCAGAGGAATACCTGATGCATTAGATAACGTCGAGTATTCTGTAGTGACGGACACGTGAAGTAAAATTTCGTATGCAAAACGGCTTATTCACAAAAAAACACGAAAAGGTTCATGTGGCCTAGAATTATTACTATTATTCCGCTTTCATTATATATTTTAACCTGATCGGATTAGGTTCTCTGTTACTTCAGACAAAGGTTTCATACGTTACAGTACTTTTTTTCATATCTTAGCTATCTAAGGAAAATAATTTTAACTGACAGACAATCATAAAGAAGTATTAGCATAAATAAAAAACCATTTGAATGTATGAAGAGAGAATGTAAATAAATTGTACCAAGAACTAATAAAGTAAAAATATTACAGGGTATTATTACTACTGCTTCTGCTGCTGCCGCTACAATAATAATAATAATAATAATAATAATAATAATGATACAGGTAGATAAAAATTTACTTATGGTTGTACAGAAGTTATTTCTCACGTAGCGAGTCCTGAGGGAAGGAAATTTAGGTAGACTGCACCAGCTGAGAGCATCGGGAAGTGACGAAGATCTAGCTGAAAAAGATATAATTGGGTAACGAGTGCTTACGGAGCTGGTTGTTCAGTTGTTGCTTCAGTAGCTATGTTATTAACTGTGTTCTGAAGCTGAAGGTGTTATTCAGTTCTGTACAGTAATCACGGAGGTTATTCCATAGTCTGGTTCCTGCTACTGAAAAGAACTTCGAGAAGGCGGCTGAGTGATGTATTCGAGCAGAAAGGATTTTGCTCTGATGGGAACGGGTATTTCTGCTTTGTTGTTCAGACAAGGGAGTTAGGGTCAAGGAGAGATATAAGGGACAGTGTACGTTGTTAGGAAATTAGAAAAGACAGAGGGTATGGAAATCTTTGATTGTGTCTACACATAACCAAAGCAGCTTTGTAAAAGATGGTAAAATATGATCAAGGAATCGAATGTCACAGATATATAGAACGCAGCCTTTCATTACTAGTTCCGGGCACCACGAATTTTGCACATACAGACCTAGCAGGATAACGTCGTTGTAATGAACATCTGGAAACCTAAGTGTTTGAATAATTTTCTTTTTCCGATTGAAAGAGAAGAGATTTTTATATTTTTATGGGGCATGCAGAGATGCTGTTGCCTTCCTCCACACTGCAGCTGTGTGCACAGCAAAATTCAGCTTTTTCACCATTAGACCCTATTAGAGTACTGCTAGATTTTTGCTGAGGGAGAGATGTTGATACTTGTCCTCTTTATCATTAAGGATAGTGGAGATTGGCGACATTTTGGTCAAATGAGCCTAGCATGATCTATCAGGAGCGATTCGATTTTGGCTGGACTGAGTTTCAACCATATGTTCTTTCCCCACGTTAATAGGGCACATAGCTTTATTGAAACCCTCTACAGCTGTTTTCAAATTAATTGGTTTTGAACTTAGATGCGGTTGGAGGTCACCAGCATTCATATGTTATTTTCAATAGATCAAAACTGATGCCTCATCACTGACATACGGTGAAAAGAGTACTGGACGAAATAACGAGACCTGGGTGACGCTTGTCACTAACTGACTTCATTGAGACTTTATATAATTTTCAATAGCAACTTAAGTACTGGTTACTGTTAATAAAACACTAATGGTTTCGCGATTAAAATTCATACCACACGAATTTCCTCACTAGCCTTGTTGTTTCTTACCTAGCCATTGACGAATAACTCCGTTAAACGATACCTTTCTGCATCAATCTCTAGAGTTCTGCTATAGGGCTCACGTTCTTTCCATGTCTGCAACTTTATGCATGATACCCCGTCATGCCTGAGGCATGTGTATTTTGCGTGGAATAGATATGAACTAACATAATTTCCAGTCGCCTGTTTCAGCTTAAATTTTTGTGTGGGTTTTCTTGATTGTAATGGAAGAATGGAAATCTGCTTCCCATTTCTCGAAAACTGGAAACATTTATTGCCTCGCTCTCAGCGTTCTGTAATCCGTCTTAAGAAAGCGCGTTATAGTGTGAGTCGGTTTTAAAATAGCCTGCCTGTTATTGCGTACGGAATAGAACGTGAAAATAGAAAATGTAAAAAAGAGTTCGTTCTTCCCGCAATGTGAGGACGGCGACTGTGCTCTAAATTATTATCAGTATCATAGCTCAGTTGCAAAAGATCACAGGTCTGAATTAGCTCTGGGCAAACTTATTTACGCACTGCAAATGCTTTTTATGTTAAACAGATGTTGCTCGCAATTGTGATGACAATAAGTCAGGCGCTGGGGCTAGACCCATACAGCATTATTATTATTATTTATTGTTGTTGTTATTTTATTATTACTACGATTTTTATGCAACCGCCTTCTTTTCTTCAGTTCTTTCCTCTTTCATCAGCGTTAATTCATTCTCTGACTCATTCTTCGAGAGCACTCTTATTTAACCTTCATAAGCAGAACCAATTCCTTACGACTTTTCACCAATTATTATTATTACGTCGTGATCATCATTATTACAAGTATCATTAGCTCGTTAATAACAACAGCATTTACGAAAGTAAAGGAAAATACTTAATACTCAGACATTGTGCATAAAACGACACATATTTCATCGACTCCCGTGGGTACCAGTTATCAGCTTTTGGGGTTTTAGATTTATTTATTTATGTGCACTATAAAGAAATAATGTAACTTTAATGACTCACATCACTACACACGCGCGCACGCACGCGCGCACACACACACACACACACACACACACACACACACACACACGCACACACTTTGTAGATTCTTTACGCACTTCTGAGGATGATAATGAAGAAGAGTGCATTTATGCAAATGTTGTGACTTTGTGACTTCTCCAAACATCATTAGTGCGTCTACTTTACGGCCTCCGAAATATTTTATCATTTTCTTCAACACTGAATAAATATTAGTGACAGCTTTAAAGATAAACCAGGCAGACGACGGATCTTATTCACGTTAACAGCTAAATTCTTTTTCTTTTTTTTTTAGCTGCAAAAGCGTCATATGGTGCATGTAACTTTTTAATTACTGAGCACAAATCTCGTTCACAGCATTCAAAAGTTCATGATCATAATCTGTCTGTGGTATCACAATCGATTTAACTATTCGTGCTCAAGAGTACTTTGGCATGTGTACCGTCGTTGACAATTGAGGCTATATTTACTTCAGTAGATGGTCTTTGAAGAAACTGCAGTTGTATCGGCAGGCAGATGCAGGAAATCACGAGGATGTCATGCAGATTTCAAAGGTATGAGTAGTGAGAAAATTTCGCACTGAATGCATTGTAAAATCGGAGCTGGCCTATTAGATAGCAAAACACACCGATAATTGGGTCGATAGCAACTTCGTGCCTTCATTTTACAACCGTGTCTTGGATACACTTAAAATATGAAAAACAAGAAAATCCCAAAAACAGTTGTAATTCTGAATGGTATTACTCTTATCATTAAGTACAGCTAACGTCTGTCTGTCGCAGGTTTTATTAGTTAGATTGAGTTTTAAACTACGCACACAGTAACTAACTAATTTCGTTTAAGCTGAAGGTACATCCAACTTTAGATATTTCTAGGCGGACCGCAGTGTGTGATAAGCTAAAAATAAATATACGTAAAATTAGAATGTGACAAATTTTTTGTAACAGTTTGTACGTTAAGTTCTACTATGTAATGATTTGTGAATATGCAGAGCGATACCAAATACAGACATAAAATTTATTTTTTTTAGAGTGACTAGGACAAAATAGTGTTCGATAACTATCAAGTCAAGCCAGTTAGAAATTCCACTTGGAGAATGATGTCAAATAGGTCATGTCTACACTTGACATTCACCAAAAAGTGTAACTAATGATTAATTAGCTCGGAAATAATTTATATAACAATGAGGATACTTGTTTCATTGGGACAAACAAGCGATCAATATGTTTCTCGCAAACGTTTTTGCACCGGCGGTGAGACCATTGTTGCTCCCAAACGATCATTTACACTTCCGCTGCGGAACTATTTTCGCAATTGTTTATTTTAAGACCAATAGTATTGTGAAAATAGTATGGGAGAAAATCTGGACTATATTTTGAATGGCAAAATGCTTCCCACCTTGATTCAGAAGGAAATATCCCGTCAACTTCTGACTGTGTGGCTGGAGATAATATTGGAGAGATGTGTTCGTTTTTGCCATGTTGTTGGCGTGGACTCCTTAATTGTGACTATAAAGTTTATGTCTGTCAGCGTTCAGACAACTTTTATTTATTGGTAATATCAGTTTCGACCTTTCTGTCGTTGTCAGTAGCTTATCATGTTTGTCAGCCAATGACTACGTTAGAGTACATTAGCAGTGAACTTATCCTCTAAGCTCGTACAAGAGACCTCTTGATATATGATGCTTTCCATGATACTTTCGAGAATAATTTAGAACTAAGAATACTGTGGCATCTGTTATAGGTGAAAATTCTTTACACGAGTCCTGCTTTATAAATCATGTAATATATTTTACTGGTGAATGTTGTTTGGTAATAAACGAAGAAATCAAAAGCGAATACAAGCGCCAAGATACTGTCCGAATTCTAATGATAACGGTCTACAAGTTTTCACTGGCTCAATATAACGTCACAACTTTTGACAAGGTAAGGTTATCTGCATTTTCACAGCCAATGTATAAATACCGGGTGTAATTGGCACACACTAGTGTTCTACGTAGTAAAAATCTATAAGAAGTCATATGAAGACGAAATAGTGTCGCTTTGTAGTAAAATAAGCCATGCGTCTTGTGATATTACAGTTGTATTTTCAAATACATTGCACTAACCGAGTATAGGTTGTCATTTCACCCTTCTTTTTACGTCCAGAAATTTCGGAAATACCAACAGTGGTCTTATCTTGTCTCGTGTTCTTAGTTTAACGTTTTGAGAACGAGCTGGTTCTGCGTGAAATCACTTTTTTTTTTTTTGAAGTACCGATGCCTTCCGCATGAAACAGTCGAGATTATTGCAAGACATAACATCTAGTGATACGCTGAGGTACTTTTACTAATGTAGTGCATTGTATCACACACTTACGGCATTGAAAGGAATGGTCGGAGCGGAGATTGTGCTATGTGACTGTAGGAGATGTGACATGTTGTTTTTTTATGGTGTAAATATTGAGGAGATCTTTGATAGTAAAAGTATGTCTAAAATTATTATAACGTAAGTTTGAGTTTGTACTACTGCCTTTATGAATGTTTGTGATATGAAAGCACTGGGGCAGTATGTACTTTTGATATAGATTTATTAAAGTATATGTCAATCTTCGAGTTTTATATACAACTATACATTGTGAATGTATGGAAGTTTCGAGACGTGGGATTGTATTTAGGATAAATGCGGATTTGCTTTCAAGTATGTCACATAAAATGATGGGTCGCTCAAAACTATATGTCCCAGTGCTTCCAAAGAGAAGTCACCTCCCTAAAACAATTGATTGTTTACTTTTTGCCAATTTCTTCTTTCATTCGTTGCTCACTACGATAATAAAGGTTAATTTTGTGAACATTTTTAACACTACATTCCAAAGTGAGACCACTGCCTTAAAACAATAAGTTGTTTACTTTTTGCCAATTTCTTCTTGTAGTTGTTGCTTACTATGAAGACTTGGTAAAAAAATTTAAAATTTATTATTTTAATGTTATTTGCCCTCAAAGGGCTAAGAACCTATTTGGAACTGGATCTTAGCCATTTCCCATATTTCTACTGCTACAGAGATTAGTTTTTGCAGCCCAACAGGTGCACGTTATATGTCATCTATGTATCTGCTGCTTCATCGCAACATTCGCAGACTGATTTTACAGTAATTCCTTACGCTTGCGCCCGATGTGATGAGAAGAATAACATACTAACTGTACAAGAAACTTGTATTTCCAGTAACCAAATTTTTCCTCCGCTGAATATTAAAAAAGGTCAAGGAGCCTAGTACGCTTCCGTAGCTAAGTGCCTGACTGTTGTGCAGAGAAACCGAATTCGATTCCCTGTACTGCCTGTGACTTTCCGTTTGTGGAAGGACTGAAGAAGGGCGTATTCATCCTCGTGATGCCAACTGTGGAACTACTCTAGTGAGAAGTGGCGCCTTCAAGGTCTGCGAAGCTGGCAGTGGTGGGAAGGATGTCTGCTGACCCCACACTCTCCATCATCTCACCCGAATGACGGGGTTGGCAGAGGATGGCACGGCGGACGCCAGGACCTCTAGACGGAGCTTTAGCTTTTTGTGTAGGATTCCAGCAGTGCTGTAGTCGACTTACCAAGAGTAAATACGCAAACTGTTCACAGTCGTAGGCATATTAGAGTCAACAATAACAGACAAGCTGTAATACTGCTTTATATGGCAACATATCATGGGCGTGAGGTAAAAAATAAAGACGACAGAGTCCTGCGTTAAAACAGAAGAAAGCAGGCAGGATGCGAGCAGCTGCAGGACATACCTCGATAAGTCTGCAAGGACCACGTGAGTTTAGGCTTTTCATGTCCATGGATCATATTTGCGACAACGCAATGTTGAAGGTGTAAGTAGGCTGCTCAGGTTTTTATGTTGGTAAAGCCACGTAGCGCTTTGTATGAAAATCACAGACTGTGCTGTGTGCGGTCTGTGGCTGGTTTGCATTGTTGGAATATTTGCTATTGTAGTGTTGGGCAGTTGGATGTGAACAGCGCGTAGCGTTGCGCAGTAGGAGGTGACCCGCCAGCGGTGGTGGATGTGGGGAGAGAGATGGCAGAATTTTGAGAGCGGATGATCTGGACGTGTGTCCATCAGAGACAGTAATTTTGTAAGACTGGATGTCATGAACTGATATATATATAGGGTGTTTCAAAAATGACCGGTATATTTGAAACGGCAATAAAAACTAAACGAGCAGCGATAGAAATACACCGTTTGTTGCAATATGCTTGGGACAACAGTACATTTTCAGGCGGACAAACTTTCGAAATTACAGTAGTTACTATTTTCAACAACAGATGGCGCTGCAAGTGATGTGAAAGATATAGAAGACAACGCAGTCTGTGGGTGCGCCATTCTGTACGTCGTCTTTCTGCTATAAGCGTGTGCTGTTCACAACGTGCAAGTGTGCTGTGGACAACATGGTTTATTCCTTAGAACAGATGAATTTTCTGGTGTTGGAATTCCACCGCCTAGAACACAGTGTTGTTGCAACAAGACGAAGTTTTCAACGGAGGTTTAATGTAACCAAAGGACCGAAAAGCGATACAATAAAGGATCTGTTTGAAAAATTTCAACGGACTGGGAACGTGACGGATGAACGTGCTGGAAAGGTAGGGCGACCGCGTACGGCAACCACAGAGGGCAACGCGCAGCTAGTGCAGCAGGTGATCCAATAGCGGCCTCGGGTTTCCGTTCGCCGTGTTGCAGCTGCGGTCCAAATGACGCCAACGTCCACGTATCGTCTCATGCGCCAGAGTTTACACCTCTATCCATACAAAATTCAAATGCGGCAACCCCTCAGCGCCGCTACCATTGCTGCACGAGAGACATTCGCTAACGATATAGTGCACAGGATTGATGACGGCGATATCCATGTGGGCAGCATTTGGTTTACTGACGAAGCTTATTTTTACCTGGACGGCTTCGTCAATAAACAGAACTGGCGCATATGGGGAACCGAAAAGCCCCATGTTGCAGTCCCATCGTCCCTGCATCCTCAAAAAGTACTGGTCTGGGCCGCCATTTCTTCCAAAGGAATCATTGGCCCATTTTTCAGATCCGAAACGAATACTGCATCACGCTATCTGGACATTCTTCGTGAATTTGTGGCGGTACAAACTGCCTTAGACGACACTGCGAACACCTCGTGGTTTATGCAAGATGGTGCCCGGCCACATCGCACGGCCGACGTCTTTAATTTCCTGAATGAATATTTCGATGATCGTGTGATTGCTTCGGGCTATCCGAAACATACAAGAGGCGGCGTGGATTGGCCTCCCTATTCGCCAGACATGAACCCCTGTGACTTCTTTCTGTGGGGACACTTGAAAGACCAGGTGTACCGCCAGAATCCAGAAACAATTGAACAGCTGAAGCAGTACATCTCATCTGCATGTGAAGCCATTCCGCCAGACACGTTGTCAAAGGTTTCGGGTAATTTCATTCAGAGACTACGCCATATTATTGCTACGCATGGTGGATATGTGGAAAATATCGTACTATAGAGTTTCCCAGACCGCAGCGCCATCTGTTGTTGACAATTGTAACTACTGTAATTTCGAAAGTTTGTCTGCCTGAAAATGTACTGTTGTCTCAAGCATATTGCAACAAACGGTGTATTTCTATCGCTGCTCGTTTAGTTTGTATTGCCGTTTCAAATATACCGGTCATTTTTGAAAAACCCTGTATATATATATAATGACTTTTGAACACTATTAAGGTAAATACATTGTTTGTTCTCTATCAAAATCTTTCATTTGCTAACTATGCCTATCAGTAGTTAGTGCCTTCAGTAGTTTGAATCTTTTATTTAGCTGGCAGTATTGGCGCTCGCTGTATTGCAGTAGTTCGAGTACCGAATATTTTTGTGAGGTAAGTGATTCATGAAAGGTATAGGTCATTGTTAGTCAGGGCCATTCTTCTGTAGGGATTATTCAAAGTCAGAATGCATTGTGCTAAAATAAATAAATAAATAAATATTGTGTGTCAATTTAGTGATGATTAGAATAAGTAAAGAGAGAAATCTCTGAGTACGTTCAGTTTTGCTCAGCTGTTTGAAAATCAAATAACGTAAGAGATTTATCAGCACAGTAATTCATACATTTTTCTGAGGGGATGTTTCAAAGGTGTCAGTAGGTTCACAAATAAGATACATTTTCTCTATAAAAACATAACTACATTCTGGCCATTTATGTAACTGCATTTGATAAATGTAAACCAAGACGGCAACTATAATGAATAGCAAGGACCGGAGCCACCTGTAAATAAAAGAACATCAGAAAAGTGGGAACTTTGAAAACCTGTGCCATCCGATTACTGCTCAGGCAATCTGTCAACTAATATTCGACTCAGACTGACAATGAGATATATATTCGTTGCATAGTATGAATAACAATATCTTATAATTTTCTTTTCTTCATTTGAGTGCACCATATCAATGATTTATTTTTCAAAATATATGTCAAACAGGATCTCACGTATTTCATTAACCCGTTTTTTTCACTTTAAACAAAATAAACAGCATAAACCTCCGACTTCTGTGCCACATACGACTGTTACTCTAAGCTCACAGTTAACATAGTTGCTACATTTCCAATAGGCAGTTCAAAATAAATAGGCAAATAACGAGAGAACGGCTAGTCTCTAGTACGTCCCTGTAAAATATTTCGTCGACGTCAAGATGCTTAGACCTGGAGCACTTTTGCATTTGAGCGTGGGTATAGAAAATCCCAACGGAAAACACAATACACTGTCGCCGGGCTGTGATTACTTTTTCGTGCTTCTGAAGTCCCAAGTTCTAAAACTTGTGCTATCTTACCGAATTTCTGCACTTGAGACTCGTGATATATGAACAGCCCAAACTCGAAGCTTCAGTAGTACTACAAATATCTGAGATAAGTTATTATAAAAATCGTGAATCTCAAATAATGAAGATGCGCGTGTTTTCAACATTTCTCGCTTACTTCTGCCTTCATGCTTTCTCGTTTTCCTTACATAGGAGACCTCTTTTGATAGTTCAAAGCTCCAATACGATTCAGTTTCATTTTTGAGAGTGCGGTAACAGTTTGAAGTGTAGTAGGTGTCATATTCGGTAGCAATAGTATTGTTCGTAAAATTATTTCTACAGCGTAGTACACGAATACTTACTAGATTCTCTCTCTTTTAATTTGGAAGAGCTTTACACACAAAGATATTTCTATTTTGTTACATAATTAGCAAGTTTAGGTAAGATATCCTAATCTCTCCTCTTGCAGTGATCGGTCGCTTTTCCAGAGAGCATCAGAGTTTTAAATTTAACCAATGAAACTAAATCTACTTGTATGCAGTATCACCCTAATTGTACACTGTAGTCTCATTCATTTGTTTTTCCCTATTATTCTAACAATTATTTAGAAGTCCCCCTGAAAAAATTTTGTTGTTTAACCAGGACGGCTTTTCATTTTAAATCCGCTGACAGTCATATCTCTATTCCCAGCAGGTGCAGTCGAATTTCAGGAGAGTGTAATCAACATCGTACTTATCTTGGGACGAAGCAACTTAGAAGACTAACTAAAAAGCAGTTTTTCACTGATGCACAGGTCCACTTTCGCATGTCTTGGTGACTTAGTTAGAATTAATTCTGCCGATCAGCACGTACATTTTATTTTTTCTAAGAAGAAACTCGTTGTCACCCAACGACTCCTTCGGCAATATTCACAATTTTAAGAAATAATTTCTTTCGATGGGAAACACGTATTTCTTACGTTTGTTATAGTGACTTGTACGCTAAATTTTTTTTTCCTTATACATAGCTCAATGCTAAATTTACTACTTGCTTGACATGAAAGGGAAAAGAAGAATTTTATCGGGATATCACGTTCTCAAGTGTTTGCTGTTAACAAGAGATTACGCCTTCTTGGACGTTGTCCCTTGCCTATGTTTTGCCTTATCTAAACACTCCACGGTAAAAAGCAAGCGTTCTGCACTGTGCTCATTGTTAGTTCTTGGATATCGTCCATGAGAAAACTGCTTACTGCATATACTCGTTGTACATTAATACAAGTAATACGAACATATGACTGATTAAGGAACTGCTATATTTTTTATAGCGACCAAAGGATTTCGCTAACAATGGGTCTCCTAAGCCTCATCCACTAAATAACATGTTGCTTGTAAATCTGTCTGGTAGATCAAGCTTAGGAATTTTCAGCAGCAGTATCGATCGTGATGAAAATTTTAGTTCCATCAGTAACAATGCGCTTCTCAATGGTTTTCATGCTAGCGTATTACAGGATTGGAATGTTATCTGTTACGTAGCTGGAATATATCTGTATTTTTAAACACAATACAGGATTGAAAAAGATGTAGGCGTACATACTAATGCAGCCAACAGCAAGGAGATTATCTTGTAAACCACAGAATTGTACTAGTAATATTCCTACTGACGATGAAACGACCCTAAAAAACGAACAGACTGACAAAGTACAAAAAGAACCAGACTCAGAAAGAAAAGTCTACAAAGAAAACAAAATATAAGAAAGTTGTGCAGAAACCAAATTTTAAAAAAGCGATGGGTTGGCGGGGACACAAGGTAAAGTGGCTCCAAATGGAGGGGTAGAGGTAGCAAACATGCAGAGCCAGACAAAGATTATACAATGTAATTCGGCGTAGTAGGTACTTGGAAAGACTCTTGACGTACAGAAAAGGACGTCGCAAAAGCAGCTTAGCCCCCTTACCACTTAAGTAGTTAGTTTCAGTTTGATCTAAAGGTTGAAACAAAATCTCTGCCGCGATTCAACGTGAAAATTATCGTATCCATGAAGCAGTGCCAAAAAGTAAATATTCTTTTAGTACAGAAACACAGATCCCTATTTATAGAGTGATTCAGAAGTGTGAAATGATTAGGAGCCATGTCTGTGAACAACGGATGAATACCTACTAAAAAGTTTCTGAAAGAAGTGCATAAGAATATGTACCTCGATACATGCAAGAGCTGAACTATTGCAAGTGTTTAATGCAGGAAGTACAGTTTCAACTTTCAAAAGTTTTTATAAACGCTGCCATGTCCGACACTTCCAACGCAGTTGCTATCTGTTTTTCCCAAAATAGCTTGTAAGCCGTGTATTTTATTCTACAACAGGGAAAATGAGAGTGAAAAATATTAACGCCTAGACTTCATCGTGGTCTTAGCGCCTAAGCTCTAATATGCAAAGGATAGAGAAAAAAATTGGCACAGTCACTTTTATGCCAAACCACCTGTGATACGCCAGATATATCCACAGAAAATACATGTCTGGGTGGCAGGATGGGGATTTGAACGTCGTTCTTCCTAAATAAAAATGGCTCTGAGCACTATACGACTTAACTTCTGAGGTCATCAGTCGCCTAGAACTTAGAACTAATTAAACCTAACTAAGCTAAGGACATCACACACATCCATGCCCGAGGCAGGATTCGAACCTGCGACCGTAGCAGTCCCGCGGTTCCGGACTGAGCGCCTAGAACCGCTAGACCACCGCGGCCGGCCTGTTCCTAAACACTCGTCAATTACCTTAATCACTACGCCATATCACTCGTCGACTCTACGAATGGGAGACTGTATGTAACACTCGTATTTTATAATGAAATGCCATCACTATATGCCTCCAACAATACTCCGAACATTTAGAAGTAAAGTCTTGAATTGCAACTTACTCTGTAAACTGTTTTCACTTCAGTACCAAAAACAAGGAAATGGTACTATTCCCCAAGCAGAAGCGTCTCGACAGATCGATGAAAGAGGAATTTTTACCTTTGTTTACTGTGTCAAGCGAAACCATTACACCCAAATTTTGATCAGAACAGTGGACACACTTTATGGGACACAAACATGTCATTTTTCTTCTTTCATTTAAATATTCAGAGAAAGCTAGCTAACTCTAGATTGGAGACCTAACAAGAGAAAGCAGCATTTGGCGACACAGCTGTAATTTTTGGTTCATTTATAAACTAGTTATTCTGTGACTAACGAGAGGAGAAATTTGCCTCCTAGACAGTGCAATAAGAGTTTCAAGGAACGAAATGTAAATTTCGTCATAATGCACATGTCACGTAAAAAAGAAGGCTTCTGGCCTTGAATAGTCTATTTCCTTTTTCCAAGTATGGTCGTATGGTCACTCTATCGCTTGAGAATTCTGCAAACATTTCCGCTCATTGAACGCAGAACACGTTGCTAACGAAGCACGTGCCTGACACGAAACTATCTTTCACAAGACACTTGTCTCTAGGAATGTAGGTGGCACATTAAGGAGATGTGATACGTGTCGGAGCTCTAGGAGAAATCTACCCCTCCCCCCCTCCCCCCCCGCATCCTCCACCCCCAGTGACGGAACGCTTACAAGTTCTAGTTCCACAGCCCAGTACGATGAGGCAACGCTGCCTTGCGGAACGAACCAGGACCAAAGATATTATTAGATACCAGCAAGTCTGCAGTACTTTTATAACAGTCTTCACACAATATCGCGAGACTACATGAGATCCTGGTGCAAACCTGTGGCTCTCCGGGATCAACTTTCGTGAGATGCAGAAAGTAACTACAGGACGTACCATTCACACTTTAAGCCCCATCCCAAGTCACTTCTACCTTAGCATTTGAAATCGTCCTATCCAATTAGCTAAGATATTTCGGACTAACCCTCGACCGTAAACTAAGAAAAAACGTGTCCGACGAACCACACAAAAAAAACAACAGTAGATGATCTGAACATGTTGACGACGACCTCCCATTATACTCTACAACAACAAACCGTTAATTCTACGTCTCCTGTCTTACGTCAATGTTACATGAATTTTTGCTTCATCAAAATTTTATTACTCCCTCCAAATCTTCAAACAACACGCATTTATCCTTGTCTTTTGTATCCATCTATTTCCCTCAATTTGATTTATTAATTTCTTACTCTGCACCGCAGATTGAACACTTACGGATTTACTACACTTTCAGCAAAACTGGCACCTGCCATCAAATAATATCATTCCTAATTACCAACCTTTGTACTCTGCCGCTCTCAGACCGGCATGTACACCCAAAATTTCACCTGCACAGTTTCCACACCCTACCAGAAAGAAACTTATACCATCTCCCCGTGATTGACAACGGAAATCGCACAGAGATCTGTGTATCCTATCAGATTCAACTAAATACACTTTCTCTCCATGTCACGTTTCCTCTTGTCCTCTACGCTCCACTCTCCTTCCCTCCCGTCACCTCCTTTCGCCACCCTCTTACAACAGCCTGATTCAAGATCCTCATTCCCATCATGTCCAACTCACATCCTTCAAAAAATTCTCTCCCACAAAAGCGCTCGTCACTTCTTTCTCAAAATGAACAAATTCAATTTCCCTTCTCTTTTCTTCTTCCTGACAGTTAGGGAAGCTGATCTTAAACAAACTAAAATGCAATTTTATACTCGTGATCACATGAAGTCTGGAACCGCGCTACCGCTACGGTCGCAGGTTGGAATCCTGTCTTGGGCGTGGATGTGTGTGATGTCCTTAGGTTAGTTAGGTTTAAGTAGTTCTAAGTTCTAGGGGACTGATGACCTCAGAAGTTAAGTCACATAGTGCTCAGAGCCATTTGAACCATTTTTTTGATCACGTGAAAAGGCTCGGTAATATTTGATTCGACCGTTGCTAAAGAAGCATAGGAATAATGACGGTAAATATTTAGCAGGTGTTCAACCAGAACGACATATCACTGAACAACCACAAAAATCGTCTTGTGTCAAAGAAAGATGGTTCACCGTAGTCTGGTGCCATTCAGCCTAGAAGAATATTTCTTAAAACACTTACGTCGCATCGAATTTTGAACATTTCGTCTTTCTGGGAACGCTGTGGAAAGAATAGAAAAGATCCAGTTGGAGATGTTGCAAAAAAGAAGTAACACGAAATGTTTGCACTAATAATTGGTGAAACACAGAGAAGCTACACAGTATATTACTTCATATCACAACAACAAACATTATGATCAAATATGACACAATAAACGTGAAATTCGAACAATTTATATCTAAAGGGAGTATTAATTTTTTCATTAAAAACTCCATTAGAACTGTAAATGACAAGGACATTTGTAACGTGTCCAGAATCATTTAATAACTTGGGAGCTCGAAACTTCCTAGATGATACGTGAATAGCAGTCTTTTTGGGAAGGGGCTGGGGGATGGGGGTTGAAGAGCATGGGGACAACACACCGCTCCATCGGCGGCTCTCGGTCACCCGGACCTTGGAGCCGCTACTGATCGCCGTTGGCCTCGCGGTCCTGAGTGCATCCCATTGCGGTCGTCTACAACACACTCCGCAAACCACCTAATGGTGTGTGGCGGAGGATACTTCTGTACCACTAACTTAATCCTCCAACCCTGTCCCACTTGCGAATAGCGCGTGGGAAGAATATTTGTCGGTAAGCCTGTGTATAGGCTCTGATTTGTCTCGACAAGGGATATGCGGATAGCAGTCTGACATGCTGACTGCGCAGCTTTGGGTGTTGGGACTAGGAAAGGGTAACAAACAGTGAAATATTATTGTTGATATTACGTTTCCACGGAATACTGCTTCGTCTTTTTCTCTAACTCTCATGGGCATTTGTGGACCACTGTCCATGAAGTTTTGCTGTGCTTTTGTCGTCTGCCACTTCTGGTACTCTTCGTGAAGTTTAGTACCTGTTTTTTTTGTTAGTACCTTTTTTTCTGTTAGCCAAGTATTTTTTTTTCACTTCCCTGATGAATTCTATCGTGTGTTCCTCACACCACTTCTAGATCTCGTCATGATTAACTTCTATAAAGGATGTTAGGAGGGATTTGGTTTCAATAGCTAAACGATACTCACACCTATTAGTTATTAAGTATCGCCTAGTATAATTTTCTACAGGGTGTTTCTCTATTTGTTTGATCCACATGGGTCCATCGGATTTGCCCTTGTTGGCTGCTTCGAGGTTTTCTTGCTACTGATATGGTTCATGATTAGATCTGCACCATCGTCTCACATCTGGTAGGATCCTCCGTCGCACTCTCTTTCACACGAATTTCGTTTTCTTCTAATTCGAGAATTATTATTGGGGCCTTTTTGATTAGAGATAGGCACTTTGCTGCATAGGGAACTGACGGTCTGACTGTGTTGTAATGTTTTACTTTCATATTCATTGATATATGTTTTGAGGTGTACATTTTCTACAAGCGTAATATGCCTTATCTACGTAGATTGATTTTCTGTTTTTCTAGAGCTGCAGTTCCAATTAGATCATCTGAGATCCATTCTCCAAGGTATGTTTCTGGCCCTCTTGATATGCTTGGTAGCACAAAATCTCTTTGTTTTAAAGTGTTTTTAATATTGGTAATGAATTCGATGTTTCCGACGTTCATCAGTAGAGATGTTTTCTCGGTTGGATGCAGTGCCTAAAGTTGCGCGAAAGGCTCTTGTATTTCGTTTGGTAATAAAATCAGGTCATTAGCAATGGCCCAGCATGGGGTCTTAAAGTTGTATTATTTGATCTCCATCCTTAATCTGGCGTTCTCTGGTAGCGATCCGGTCCATTCCCTGTTGATTTTTTACAGGACACAATTAAACAATAAACACGAAATACCGTCACCTTGCCTCACACCTGCATTGATCGGCAAACTCTGAGAGTTGCCCTTATAATTCGATTTGGATTTGGTGTTGTTCAAATGGTTCAAATGGCTCTGAGCACTATGTGACTTAACTTCCTAGGACATCAGTCACCTAGAACTTAGAACTAATTAAACCTAACTAACCTAAGGACATCACACACATCCATTCCCGAGGCAGGATTCGAACCTGCGACCGTAGCGGTCGCTCGGCTCCAGACTGTAGCGCTTAGAACCGCACGGCCACTCCGACCGGCTTTGGTGTTGTACCGAGTGGCCTGAACCATCCTACTGAGTCTTTCGTTGAATCCTAGGACTTAAAATTCCAAAGAGAGTGGTTCTATCCACGGAGTTGTACGAATTTTAGAAGTCTGAGAAAGTTGATTCCCATAGTCTCTCTCATTTATTACTGTGCTGGAGGATGGTCTTGAGATTTTATACTGTCGAGCACAGGATCTCGACGCTCTGAAACGTACTTGCTATTACCCTATCTCATTGTCCAGCGCTCCCATTATGTGTTATTCGACAAATTTTGTACGCGGGGACAGGGAGCGATACTCCTCACTACATTGGTACTGATACGCCGTGTATTTTCCGGTACATACTTCGTGGTGTCTTGCGGAGTGAAGGCGCACACACATGTACCAATGCAGAATTTATGGTTGTATGACTTATCGCAACAGAATGAAAGAATTCAGCCTCTTTTACCGAGTCTCATTGACTTTCCAGTTTCTCTCTAGTTCCATTTTGTACAAGATGTGCCCTACATTTGTTAAAATTCTGATCAAAACCGTATTCAAAAATTTATTTCTCGTTACTTAAAAAAGGATCCATTTGATTTTGTGAATATATTTTTCAAACGAATCGCAGAAACGGATGACTCTGAATGTGAAATTTAATCTGCATGATAAGTTACAATTACATAGAGTAAAACAATAAGTAGCAAATAAGCAACCAGTCCTTTGGACTAATTCGATGGAAATATACATGATAGTAGAGAATAAAAATAATGTAATCATCCTTTGGGATAATCTCAAACTTAAGAAACGAACAAGTAACATTTAATTGCGGAATTGCACTCAGAAGTGAATTAGTCTCTCGTCGCAGTACCTCATTGCATTGTCAAGAGGTAAGAAAACAATTAGGTATTGTTTTAATTATTCTTAATGAACTTCTTGTAAAGGCAGAAGACACTGTTTCAGAATGCTGAAAACCCTACTATGAACTCTTGGGCAGGCACTTGTTTGATGACGCATGTCCGTCATGCTTATCTGGGCTGAATGACGTGATTGCCCCCTCTTGTGTCTGCGGACACCTCGCTACCACACTTTACGTATCAGATACCAGTCACTCTACCATCGTCTGATCTGCTCAACGCAAAGAATTAGCAACTTGTTGGCATGAAATTTCATTATCTGAACCCTTTGTGAACTTGATTTTACACTGAAATTCATGACTGTGTGTATAGATTCGTAGCAGAATGCTCAAGTTATAAATCTGCCCGCTAAAATACATGCAGAAAACAGGTGTTATCGAACAAATCAAGTATCACTGGATCTCCTGTAATAAAAGCCTCTTCAATGTTTAACGTATAATGTATGTACACAACGTATTTGTTTCTTCTGTGCAGTCGAGCTCAATGGATAATGTTCAACAATGAATTTGGAAATGATTACTGTCATATAGCGATAGAGCCAACGGCCTTGCCACAGTGGTAACACCGGTTCCAGTCAGATCACCGAAGATAAGCGTTGTCGGGTTGGGCTAGCACTTGGATGGCTGACCATCCGGTCTGCCGAGCGCTGTGGGCAAGTGGGGTGCACTCAGCCCTTGTGAGGCAAACTAAGGAGCTACTTGATTGAGAAGTAGTGGCTCCGGACTCGGAAACTGACATAAGACCGGGAGAGCGGTGTGCTGACCAAATGCACCTCCATATTTGCATCCAGTGACGCATGTGGGCTGAGGATGACACGGCAGCCGGTCGGTGCCGTTGGGCTTTCATGGCATGTTCGGGAGGAGTTTATTTTAGTTTTTAGTTTTATATAGCATTAAAGTAACTGTAACACCTGTTGCCATTTGGTTGACAGCGAATCTGTCGGAAATGAACCAACAGTTTCTTCCTTTATTATTACCTTTTGATTTTATGACCCGTACACTGCGCATTATACGAATAATTGCATGGGTGCAGGGGGCTACGAAGAAGCGCAACCTGATGCAACCCGTATTATGTAAAACAAGAATTTATACCTCAAATGGTGGAACAAATAAAAGTAAGGGAATGCAAGGATATAATAAACATCCACTAGATAATCGGGGAAGCGAAAATCCTGAACCCGTTTAATGGAACAGTTACAAACGGCTAAACACGTCACAGACAAATTTAAGAGGAACGCTAGCCGATAAGGAGCTTCCTCCAAACATGGTGTGAAGCAGTGATTTTTAAATTGTGCGCCATTCTTAAAATATGAACTGACCGAGATGAAAATTACACAATCTTAGCTAATAGGACGTTTACAAAGTTATTTGTCGCAACTCGTAAAGCGTAATGAAAATGTATTGGCAACTGATGAATGAATTTTATTCTGGAAAAGATATACTACAATTGCTGAAATTTGCAGCCATAAATAAAAAAAAAATCAGTTACTGTGTGACGACTCACCAGATTCCACGGGTCCCATGTACCGAAATACTCAGAAAATATCGCATGAACCTCCAAAATTTTGTCGATAGGGTTCAGGTCTTCGTGCAGTCCCTACTCTCGTCAGGAATAGTGCTAACGTACAAGGCATATATTAAGAGGACTATTCGGAAAGTAAGATCCGATGGTGTGCGAAATGGAAATCACAGTGAAAATCCGATGAAGCTTTGCAAAAAAAGTGTTGGGCCGTGTATCTAGTATGCCCGTCGATCGCTTCACGTCGCTCTTTACAGTTCTGAGCGCACAGTGAACACGTAGAGAACAATGGTGTCTCCTGCCAAGTATGAGGGCCTGGTGTGAGATTCCGCCTGATGTCACGCAGCACACATAACGTAACTGTCATACGTATTCTTCTGCATGACATTTCTCGGCCGCACTCTGAAGGGACAATGAAGATGCTCCAGCAGCGTTTCCGATGAAGAGTGTTCGATCACCCACAATAGAGCCCGTAATAGACTCTCCATGAGTTTCATCTCTGCTCACATCAACCGCTAGCTATGAAGACAACGTTTTGGCACAGATAACGAATTGTAGACCAGCGTAGAGTATTGGCAGGAAACACAGGCGGCTCGCTTCTATGACGAGGGTATTGGAAAGTTGGTACAATGCTACGACAAGTGTCTATGTAGAGAAGTAGCAACTAACTGTTGCAAATAAAATATTTTTGATTTTCACAGTGGTTTTCATATTGCGAGCGATCGGACCTTACTTTTGGAATAGGCATCGTAAATTTATTGGTTACTCTCATGTAACTAAATATTGAACACGGTAGAATTGGAAACTTGTACGGAAAAAAAATCTCAGATACATGCGAAAAGTCGGCATCCTCTGTTTATGGCTTCAAAGCTACCTATGAGATTGGGATGTGGGGGCAGTGGGGTGATTGGGTATTATAAATGAAATGAGCGTATGGCATCGTGGGCCGGGAGGCCCCCATTCCGGGAAGTTCGGCTGCCAAGTGCAAGTCTTATTTCATTCGACGCCATATTGGGCGACTTCCACGCCGGCTGGGTATGATGACTGCTACCAGCTACAGATTATTTCACTATATGTGTTTATGAAACTATGTGGTTCTGGAGAGCTTTTCAGTCTCAGGTAACTATAATGTATACAGACAGATTGAATTGACAAATGAAAATTTGTACCAAGGCCAGGATTCGAAACCAAGACTCCCACTCTATAGCCAGATGCGCTAAACAATACGCCACCCTGGCACTGACAGTGGCTTTGCACAATTGTATGGACTACCCTAACACGCCTCCTTCGTCAACCTAAATTACCTTTCACGCCTCAGCCCACTTGATATACCATATAAACTCGAATAGCATTGAAGAGGCTGTCCAACTGTATTGGAACATCAGCATCGAATGAAACGGAGGATCCCGCCTGAAACCCAGGGATAGGTATGTTTATATATTTGCATTTACGAGGATGAGTCAAATGAAAACCTTAAATATGTAATAACAAATCGAAATTTCGCGCCATTATCCTGTAAGTTGGTAAGCGTGCTACAAACAGCGTGCAGAATGGCCTGTAGGTGACAGCATAGTGCAGATGCACACATACCATCGCAGTGTAAGTATAAAGATAGCCGCCCCACTTGCGACTTGCACCAGGGAAGAACAGTGTTCTGTTATTCGGTTTTTGCGCAGTGAAGGTGTGAAACCTATTGAAATTCATCGACGAATGAAGGCTCAGTACGGTGATGCATGTTTGTCACAGCAGCAAGTCTACGAAAGGAGTAGGAAGTTCGCAAATGGTATGACTTCAGTGGAAGATGCTCCTCGTCCAGGTCAGGCACAACGAGTTGTGACCCAACAGAATATTGCAGCAGTTGAAGCCATAGTGAAGGAAAACCGCCGAATGACACTGAATGACATTGCAGCATGTTTGCAGATCAGTCATGGATCAGCACACCACATTGTGCATGATGTGCTCCAGTTTCACAAAGTGTCTGCAAGATGGGTACCACGGCAGCTGACTCCTGAAATGAGAGAACGACCTGTTGATGCTTGTGAAGAACTTCTCCGGCGCTATGAACGAGAAGGTGATATGAAGTGAGCGAACAAGAAATGGCGCCATTCCTCATCACTAAAACCAAAGAAGTTTCGAACAGAACCATCAGCAGGGAAGTTCATGCTGACTCACTTTTGGGGCGAAAAACGCGTCATTTTGGAGCATTACATGCCTAGAGGGGCCACTGTCACCAGTACATCATACACGGATCTCCTAAAAAAATCATCTGCGGCCTGCAATCAAATCAGAGCGACGTGAATTGCTGTCAGCAGGTGTCCTTTTGCAACATGACAATGCAAGGCCCCACACTGCCCGTACAACAGTTGCAACAATCACAGACCTGCATTTTGAGCGTCTTCCTCATCCACCATACTCACCAGGCCTTGCCCCAAGTGATTTCCATATGTTTGGACCACTGAAAGACGAAATAGCAGGAAAGAAGTTCCGTTCTGATGAAGAGGTACGCTACGCGGTGCATGACTAATTGCGCGGACTACCAAAAGAATTTTTTTCTAAAGGAATTTATGCACTTTGTAAGTGCTGGAGGACTTGCATTGAGCATGGGGGAGATTATGTTGAAAAGTGATACAGCTTTGTACCACTTGTGCACAATAAATAATATTTAAAAAAATATTTAAGGTTTTCATTTGACTCACCCTCGTAAATGAATTTTCAAATTTTTCAGTACACTTTAGGAGAATAAAGTGGAATACAAGAGTCTCGAAAATGACAAGGAATTTTACGACGTTACAAGGTGTGCTTAACACAGAATGCTTTTCAGTTGAATTCTTGGGGACTATCCACGCAGATGCGCTTGTGGCCTGTCGATAGAGCTGCAGAAGATATTCCAGGCAGAAAAATGCACCCATTCACAGAATGACCATCCCTACCGGCAAGACAAATTCCACACTGTTTACCGAGTCAAGGGGTAAAACCAGCAGTTAGCAGGCAGCTGAGTGAAAATGAAAACAACGGGAAGAGCCTCCGCTAAGAAAATACTAACAGAAGAGGAAACGACTACAAGAAACAGCAGCTCCCTATTTAGACACTAATCTGCCCATAGTCTCAAGAACTGTATTAACAACTAAAGCACTTAATAAAATACTACTAATAGTGCATATTTCGATTCTATATTGTGTAAGGTATGACGTTGTCAAAGTTGCGAGAATTTGTTGGTGTTAGGGTCCTGAAACCAACTGCAACACACAAGAACTCGTCGAATTTTTGACAGAATGTTTTAAAGTGATGTACTGTTCTCAACTGAAATTTTTTTCCAAGTTATGCCCAAGCAGTGTGTTAAGCATTAGTATAAACGAATAATTATTAGTATATTAAAACATCTTTGCCGGTTAAAAGTTGGGATGACCAAAGCGCTGGAGAGGGGAGTGTGGGTAGAAATAACATACTGTCTAAGACCTCCTTAGCCTCCGTCTGCAAAATCCAACTCTGAATCTGACCCTGTATGATACTTCAGTCAGTAGTGCGATCCTTATCTTCGGACTGCCTGTAGCAAGTATCCCTTGAAGCCGAAACAGATTACGCGACACAGTAGAGTGAGAGGAGCCGGTGGCCGCGTACACGTGCGCTCTGAGACACGCAGCGGTAAGTCGGGCCTTCCTGTGTGTTCCCCTGGCCGGGAGGCCAGGCAGGTTCCGCGCCGCAATCTAGAATCACCACTTACTCCTAATGGCCGCCGCATTCGTAATTAAAGTCCTCGTTAAGCAGTAGGGGCCGCTACTTTCTGCCCAAAACGGGTTCCCCTCTGCGATAAGATGACAAGGGACATTTCTGCGCAGCTTATGTTAAACACACCGAGTCCCGAACTGAGCTTCACACTCAAGCGACACGTCACAACGTCCTTCACCGGGAGAGAAGTTCTGGTTTTGTTGCAACAAGCCCTTTATTTCTTGGAGGGTGTTAATGGCTTCACTAGTGAAACTGAGACATGAACAATAATCTAAACGAGAAGGGATAATCTGAATTACGGTAAACAGAAGCAGTCACCTAGATCGAATGCCACTCCAGTTACTGTATTTCCAGACAATTATCTGCGGATATTTATTGGGCAAATACCTACAACCATACCTGCTCTTCATGAATATATTCAACGCAAAGATTTTCTAGAGGACCACACACACTTACCTTCGTGTTATAACAAAGTTATCTAATTACTTATACTTGTTTTTTCTTTAGTCATACTGAAACACAATGTAATGTATCCCTCGTATGTAAATTACTATTGGCCATTAAAATTGCTACACCACGAAGATGTGATACAGACGCGAAACTTAACCGACAGGAAGAAGATGCTGTGATATGCAAATGATTAGCTTTTAAGAGCATTCACACAAGAATGGCGCCAGTGGCGACACCTACAACGTGCTGACATGAAGGAAGTTACCAACCGATTTCTCAAACACAAACAGCAGTTGACCGGCGTTGCCTGGCGAAATGTTGTTGTGATGCCTCGTGTAAGGAGGAGAAATGCGTACCATCACGTTTCCGACTTTGATAAAGGTCGGGTTGTAGCCTATCGCGATTGCGGTTTATCGTATCGCGACATTGCTGCTCGCATTGGTCGAGATCCAATGACTGTTAGCAGAATATGGAATGGGTGGGTTCAGGAGGATGATCCCGGAACGCCGTGCTGGAACTCAACGGCCTCGTATCACTAGCAGTCGAGATGACAGGCATCTTATCCGCATGGCTGTAACGGATCGTGCAGCCACGTCTCGATCCCTGAGTCAACAGATGGGGGCGTTTGCAAGACAACAACCATCTGCACGAACAGTTGGACGACGCTTGCAGCAGCATGGACTGTCAGCTCGGAGACTATGGCTGCGGTTACCCTTGACGCTGCATCACAGACAGGAGCGCCTGCGATGGTGTACTCAACGACAAACCTGGGTGCACGAATGGCAAAACGTCATTTTTTGGATGAATCCAGGTTTTGTTTACAGCATCATGATGGTCGCATCCGTGTTTGGCGACATAGCGGTGAATGCACATTGGAAGCGTGTATTCGTCATCGCCATACTGGCGTATCACCCGGCGTGATGGTATGGGGTGCCATTGGTTACACGTATTGGTCACCTCTTGTTCGCATTGGATGTTACATTTCAGATGTGTTACGACCCGTGGCTCTACCCTTCACTCGATCCCTGCGAAATCCTACATTTCAGCAGGATAATGTACGACCGCATGTTGGAGGTCCTGTACGGGCCTTTCTGGATACAGAAAATGTTCGACTGGTGCCCTGGCCAGCACATTCTCCAGATCTCTCACCAATTGAAAATGTCTGCTCAATGGTGGCCGAGCAACTGGCTCGTCACAATACGCCAGTCACTACTCTTGATGCACTGTGGTATCGTGTTGAGTCTGCATGGGCAGCTGTACCTGTACACGACATCCAAGCTCTGTTTGACTCAATGCTCAGGCGTATCAAAGCCGTTATTACGGCCAGAGGCGGTTGTTCTGGGTACTGATTTTTCAGGATCTACGCACCCAATTTGCGTGAAAATGTAATCACATGTCAGTTCTAGTATAATATATTTGTCCAATGAACACCCGTTTATCATCTGCGTTTCTTCTTGGTGTAGCAATTTTAATGGCCAGTAGCGTAATATATCTAATAGATATAAGCGTGGTTTGTCCATCCGTGGCTCTATAACTCTAAAACGACGCCTACATCCCCACAGGGTTATGTGGTACGAGCTGGAACTGCACGGATTGAGTTCGAAGATATGGGTGTCAAAATAGGGCACCGCACCAATGGACGTAATAGGGAAGTCAGTGAAGTAGCTGCAAATCGAGTGCCGAAGTGGCCGAGACTGACCAGAATGCTCCTTGTAGAAAGTTCGAGAATCTTGGAGAATGTTGAAGAACGTCCCAGATTGTTATGGAATTTTCAGGTATGTTCTAGAATTTTCCAGAACGTTCGAAAATCTTCTAAAATGCTCCAGCATATTTGAGAACGTCCTAAGAGTTCCATTATCCTGTTCTGGTGGGATACGTTGCAGCTCAAAGTAGATGATGGCGAGAAGTATGCATCAATATACTTCAGACAATAGATTAGAGCAGATCAAGGAAACGTGGAAGTGGTAGAAAATGAAATAAATTTAAGTGGAACTGAATTGCCTTAATGCAGTGAATATTCGTAGAATTAAAGTGAGGGAAGTTCGTGAAATACAATGATCGAAACCGCATAAACAAAAAATTGGTAAATGAGGAGTGCAAAGTAGAAAAAACAGAGATTATAGTTTGGCGGGTGAAGCATTCTGTTATGATCCCACTAAAGAGTACGAAAGAGTCTTTTAACGTTTTCTAACATTTATGTAGGTTTTGAAAATTTCTCTAATATTTTTGAATGTCCTCGGTGTTCTGTTAACAAAGAAATGAATCACAGAGTGTTTTATTTCAAAACGGGTTGTTGTTATACATTTAAATGAAATTGAGAGTATCTGAGAGTATATTTGAGTGTGAAATACTAATACATTTCAATGGCTGTTTTTAAGATGTCGTCGAGTGTTCTCGAGTGATCCGCAATGTTCTTATAAAGCTAATAAAAATAAAGACGTTGCGAAGCACATAAATTATTGAACGTGGCTAAAAGTGATCACTTATTTGCTATAGATGATGAAAAAAAAAAGCACTGGAAGCAATGCGAATGGCATTGCAGAAACAATTAAATGAATAAATTATTACTGCTGAGCCACAAGCTGAGACTGAAGCAAAGATGACTGCAACGAAAGTACATCTACATCTACATCTACATTTATACTCCGCAAGCCACCCAACGGTGTGTGGCGGAGGGCACTTTACGTGCCACTGTCAGTACCTCCATTTCCTGTTCCAGTCGCGTTGTGTAGGTAGTACCATGTACGTTCCTCTCAGGTGGTGTTAACTCGTTGTTGAGAACCACAGTGATGTCTCATTGGGAGAGAAAAAGTGGCTGGAGGTACAAAATAACATACGAGTATTACAGTAGGCGACACTGACAGTTGAACAGATGGACAAAATGGCTCTAAGGACTATGCGACTTAACATCTGAGGTCATCAGTCTCCTAGACTTAGAACTACTTAAACCTAACTAACGTAAGGACATCACACACATCCTTGTCCGAGACAGGATTCGAACCTGCGACCATAGCAGCAGCGCGGTTCCGGACTGAAGTGCCTAGAACCGCTCGGCCACAGCGGCCGGCACAGATGGACAGAATTGGCTTTAAAGCGATTAAGGAAATGTCACCGCCCTTTGATACACGGCAGCTCCTCCGCTGCAAGGAACAACCAGTGTACGGTGTCTATGGGAAACCGGCTCCAGTGTGACGCATGATTCGTGATTGGTTTTGTATTCGAATAAGACGACAACGGTTAGCCTGCTTGTTGACTTGTCTCTTTTTCGGATGTGTTTTTTTTCTCACTCGTTTCAAGTTTTTTTTGCTTGCTTGGTGATGAATCGGCTATATCTATTTAAACATTTTTTGAAACGACTGAAGAAAATGTTCGTTTTCATGTGTTTATGCAGCACATACATATAGAACAGCGAAGGTGAATATAATTTCGTATCTCTCAAGCATACGAGCCTCAAGGATGAACAGAAAGTGTGTGATGATCTGGATATCACTTTTCCGAAACACAGAAATCACATCGTCGTAATCCCTCTTCAATTCCCCCCAACAAGATCTAAATGTACCCAGAATGTTACCGGTGCCTGTTGAATAAGAACGTAAGATGAATTCCGAACTGGCTGTCAATTATGCAGGTTGTTCGCTTGTAAAAGATACACGTTTGACGTCTTTACGAATGAGAAAAAACACATACTTAACGTCCAGTACTTGCATACATGAAACTGGCAGCACGGGTGATATTTGCTTTCAATAAGACGTCTACAGATGCGTGTTGCATGTATGACATAAATGGCGGACTTTTTCGTAAATCGAGTGAGATTGTGGTCACGTTAAGTGTGACATGAACCACTCAGACGCGATGCTACTGTAACAGCAGCTTATCGGCAGCTTCCGGAGATAGGAGGCTCATGGGAGAAAGGTGAGCAAGCAGATGGTTGGCGACTCAGGAATCTGTGCTAAGAGTGTGTTTGTGTGTATCAAAGCAACAGAAAGAGAGAGAGAGAGAGAGAGATAGAGAGAGAGGGATGGATAGAGAGAGAGAAGGAGGGGGGGGGGGGAGGGAGGGAAGAGCGAGAGTGGTGCTGGGAGAGTTGTTCAGACGGTTGGTAGAAATCAGCCGTAGTAATGCAATAAGACAGTGGTCCACCTTTTGCGGAAGTTTATCAGCACCTGCATAATGCTGGGCATCTCACTGACGAATATTAATAATATTTTATGTTTTTGATATTTCATTCGTGGATCAAGTACAGAGAAAACATCCATTAATCTTACCTGCTCCACATTACCATGTAATCTGACCATTTTGATTCAGAACTGATGGTGAAATGGATTTAGAGTAGGCCAAACAGCAAAAATTGCTTGAAGAAGGGAACTGACTTAATTTGTAAATTGCTGACAGTATTAGAAATAGAGAGCAAATAAGTTCACTACACCACAAAAGCTCCATACCAGCTAAGTCTGAGAAATCTTATACCGAAATTTTCGTCCTAAAATGTGAAATGTTCTAAAATTGATATTTCGAGACGACTGACACGTGTTTGAGTTCGTTAATACTTTACCCATGGATAAATATTTTCTCATATCTGGTTGAAGATTACTGCTACCATGCATACTGCCCATCGCTGAGGCTCTGATGGACAGTAAGAATGCAATGGGTCATTGCGATTTTTCGTGTGAATACGAGTACGTAAGTAAATTTCCGTACTGCAGTGATAAGTTTGTTGCTACAGAGAAATGCAATCGAAAAATACGAAATGACCTACATTGCGTATGAGTTCACTAGAGTCGGACTTACAATCTGTCACTGTTAGGCTCCTTAATTGACAGGCGTGGGGCGCGTGCGAATTCAGTGACGCAATGACACCACCAGTCTGCATATATTTAAGTTTTGAACACCATTCAATTTATCGGCAACGGATATATCGTGCTAGATCTGTATCGTTTGCTTCATACTTGTGATATGCAACCCTTGTTTTAACTATAGTATATTTACTAGCTAGCCTAAACGCACATAATCCTAATGCGGATTGGACACTATGAGATTGGATGCTGGGATACGTAAATATTCCAATCTTATTTCGTGGTCATTTGAGCTGGAAGATAACTTCGGGTTGCACAAAGGCAGGGAATGGTATCGGCCGTTGTTTTGAAAGAAACATCCTAATCGATTTAGGAAAACCACTGTAAACCTGAGTCTGGGTGACTGGCCTGGGATTTTAACCCGGGTGGTCCAAAACCAAAACATTGCATCACCTCGCTAGATTACTATGGTCTTATTTCTAGAAACTCTGGAAATTATCATTGTACAGGTATCGAGTAAAGTTTATCTCGAAATAACATTAAGTGAAACAACGATGAATTTCTAAAACTTCGTTAGCCATTTCTTAAGAAATTCGTATACAGATTACAACTGTTGCATTAATATTATTGTAGTTTCAGAAAAAAAGAGGTTCTTGTAAACCTGAAGTTTTCAAATTTTGGAGTGAGATATCAATCTCCTTAAAGTTTCTGCTTGTAACTGAATGATTATGGATGATCTCCTGTAGAGCGTCAGTGTGTTTTCGTGACGACGTCTCCTTGATCGTAGAGTTCGGACAGTATTCCATCAATACTCAGTTTACTTTAAATTATTTACACATATCTGGTTTACTCTGCTGGCTAAATTTTTAAAATAGTAATGTAGTATATGTCAAGTAGATATATAAAGAAGAAATGAGAGAAAGAAACTAATTAAGAAGACTTGGCTCTCTTACAAATTTGTTCCACATTATATACAGTACCGTTGCAGTTACAAGTATCATTTCAATAAAGATCAGCGACTCAGTGTCTTGGCATTCATTGTAACAATAAACACACGTTAATAAGACAGTTCGTGAGGGACACAAATTTGTCTAATTTTTCTAGAGCTTTGGGGCTGATTGTGTCTACAGTAAATAATAACACGTTTTCATCAAATTCCACTATCTATAAGATAAACTATACGGGATACAACAGTGTAGTCAGAAGACTTATTTATAGCAGTAGCAACGCATGTCCGAGTTAGCTAACGTCATTCTGTCAGCGAGCGTCTGAGTGCTTATATAATTTCAACTGCGTGCCTTCGCTTATATGCAAGTGCGCCTGAGAAACTTGCGACTTTTCTTATTAGCTACCGTGAACGACGGACGAAGCATACGTCCTCCGCATTTTCTTCCTGCCTCTCCGCTCCTCAGAAGGAGCATTTTTTCCTTACACAGGGGACCTGCCCTAATAAACACCAAGACAAAAGAGGCACTTTTAATTAATTAAAGTGCTTCCGGCGGTTTTTGTGTCGTAGTCGGCGGGTTCCTCTGAAGAAGCCGTGCATAACACAGGAGCAAAGAGGCTCTAAAAAAGAAAACGTCCGCTACTAGAGAACGGGGCGGGTAGTTAGCTACTCCGAGGGACAATGCATTATCGTCGAGACGATTACGCCGGCAGTTCCCACCTGCAAACATGGCAGTGCAAATGTGTTCGCTATTCACAAATTTAGAAAACGAGTAATAGTATTAACTAGACCTGAGGTGTCTTTTCGATATCTGCCACGTACGAGTACACGACCAAGCAAAATTCGCGCAATCCGAGTACCTCACGCTGTTTCTTGGAACAGTCTAAAGCAGAGCTGCATGAGTTTCAGTCGATACTTCTTTTCTGAAAGACAATTACGATAAGTAAATGTAGTCGCATTTACAAGGAGACCGATTGCCTGTAAGGCTCTCCACTGATGGTTTACTGACACCGTGAGGAGACGTCTTGGGTTCGAAATCATGATGTAGCTCTCCAATTCGTAGTCTTCAGATACTTATGTGCTTCAGGTTGCCAAATTCTACATATTAAAATATCCCAGAATCATTTTTCTTGCAACATCTATGTCTACATCTACGTGATTACTCTGCTTTTCACAATTAAATGTCTGGAAGAGGGTTCAATGCACCACCTTCAAGCTGTCTCTCCACCGTTCCACTCTCGAACGGCGTGCGGGAAGAACGAGCACTTAAATTTTTTTTGTGTGAGCCCCAATTTCTCTTATTTTCTCGTGATCATCATTTCTCCGTATGTAGGTGGGAGCCAACAGAATTATTTTTGCAGTTGGAGGAGAAAATTGGTGATTGAAATTTCACGAGAAGATCCCATTGCAACGAAAAACGCCTTTGTTTTAATGATTGCCACTCCGATTCACGTATCATGTCTGTGGCACTATCTCCCCTATTTCGCGATAATAGAAAACGAGCCGCCCTTCTTTGAACTTTTTCGGTGTCATCCGTCAGTTCCACCTGATGTGGATCCCACACCGCACAGCAATACTCCAGAATAGGGCGGACAAGTGTAATGTAAACAATCTCTTTGGTAGATCTCTTGCACCTTCTAAGCATACTGCCAATGAATCGCAGTCTTTGATTTGCTCTACGCACAACATTATCTATGTGATTGTTCCAATTTATGTTATTTGTAATTGTAATCCCTAAGTATTTAGTTGAATTTACAGCCTTCATATTTGTGCGACTTATCTTGTAATCGAAATTTACCGGATTTCTTTAGAACTCAAGTGAATATCTTCCATTTTTATCTGAATTTTTTAAAAAATTTCACAACGTTCGAGAGTATTTGAAAACATTCCAGAACATTCGAGAGTGTTCTGGAATGATCTACAGTGATACGACATGTTCCGGAATGATATGAAACAGTCTGGAACATTTGGGAAGGTTCCAGAACGTTCAGGAACATTTCGGAATATCCTAGGTCATTGTGGAACACTCCAGAACACTCCCGAATGCTATGGAATGTTCTGCAACATTGTGGGCCACTCGAATCCTTTTTGATATGTTCCAGAACTCTCCACTGGTGGGGGTAGCCATTGGTAGGGGTATATAAAATAATATAAGTCGTGGTTCCGAACGTGTTTCTTATTAGTGATGAAGGGGGGAACGGAGAAAGCAGTGTAGTGAGTGAATAAAAACAAACAGTGAAGTGTGAGTAGTCAAAGTGATACAGTGGCTGAATGTAAAACGAAAATAAAGTGTGAAAAGTGTGTAAAGTGTATTTAGTGTATTTGTTAACAAGAAGTTGATTTTATTTATATTTCAGACAATTCCCAAACGTAAAATAGGAGGATATCTTGCCGGTCCTAGAGCAAAACGGCGAAAACAGAAAGAACAGCGAAAAAACGAAACAGACGAAGAGTGCAAAGCACGTTTAAGTTCCCAACGAATTAGGATTAGCACCATGAGAAGCAGAGAAACCGAAGAACAACGAAATGAACGAACTGAAGAATCAAGAACCGCGACACAGTTCTATATTGAAAAACTGCGAACTCAAGCCAGTCATGGAAATATCACCCTCCGAGATGCGCGGACGAGAACTAATAAACCGTACAACTTACCAAATAAGCCTTCCACTAAGACACGACTAAAGAATATAACAAATACAAACACATCGTAATCGGGAAAATTGGTAACATCTACCAATTTTACAACGCCAAAAAATTAAGCAGAGAAACACCAGGATTCTTTTGCATAAATGGAAAAATCGGTTACCATCACTGGAAGCTCCTCTGTAGGAATTTTTACATTACATGACCGGGGAAATTTCAGAATCAAAACACTTTCCTCAAAATAGTGTATAAAATCGTACAATGCCTGCCTCCAAATGGCTTCTTTCGTTGTCACTAATAGAATTAAAGTCGATTATGTTTTTTTTCCATCCAAGGAGAAACAATCACAAAATGAGACCATAAAATCACAAAATGAAACCATAAATTTCTGCCAATATATTTCATCTGAAATGTTGAAACAGAAACTGATCAACGATGCACAAATATCGTTGGATTGAAACGAGATGTGGTCCAAGATGTACAGAGGATCTTATACAAACACAATAACTGAATCACATGTTCAAAACAGCTCTAGACCGAATGATTTCTGATGACTGTAAAGCTATAATTCAAGCCGACAAGACATCACCTGGTGAGCACAAACGTCGGCTTAATGCACCTCAGATAGACGAAGTCACCGTCGCAATGCACAATGAAAACACAAGCCGTGACACAATTGTACAACGGAGAAGAGAAAGACTACTGCGCATTGCAGAGACACACCGTTCATATGATATCTTCCAACATCCATTAATATTTCTGCATGGAGAGGACAGATATCATTTTAATGTGAAAGAAATCCAACCTGAAACCGGTGTAGAAATAAACAAAAATGTCACTTGCAAAGAGTTCTATGCTTACCGTTTAATGGTCAGAGACAATCAAACGTAATCACATTCTCAACGCACGCTGATTATTCTAACAATTTCTGGTAGATATGCATGCAAAAGTTGAAGCGGAACGGATGCTTTTTATAAGACTAAATCAGAAGAAACTACGCTCAAAAGAACACACCCACGTTCGAGACGCAATCATAAATGACGGGAACATTGACGACTTTGGAACAATGGTAATCTTATCCTCATCATACATAGGCAGACAGAAACACAGGCACGAATTCACTCAAGATGCCATGACCTGCATATGAAAATAAGGACGACCTGACCCCTTCACAACTTTCACATGCAATTCGTCGTGGCCACAAATCAAAGAACAACTGAGATACGGACAAGCCCCCCATGCATCGACACGATATAATAGTCCGAATTTTCTGACAAAAACAAATGAGATTTATTGAAGTCATCGCAAAATATCATGTCGTTGTTCATCCTACAAATCGAAAACGGACTGCCTCACTCACATAATCTCATATGGCTACACGACAGAATTCATCCCACGGGTATCGACAAAGCCATCCAAGCTGAATTCCCCAAGCCACAAGAAGATCGGAAACTGTACAACATAATTGTGGAAAACATGATTCATGGACCATGCGGGCCACTAAACCCCAATCATCTACCATGTATGAATGATGGAAAATGAACACAGAAAAAAATACCCAAAACCTACTCGGACGACACAAAAACTGGAGTGGATAGCTATCCCAAATACAGAAGACAGTTCACAGTAAAAATACGAATACGAGGCAGCGACAAACAGCAAATAGGTAGGCAATGGGTAATGCCATATAACACACTACGTTCCAAAATGAAGCAAGCACAAATAAACGCAGGATACCGCAATTCAGTGAAATCCATCAAATACTTCCGTAAGTATATGAACAAAGGCAGTGAATTGGCAGTATTTCAAACAGCCAATGACTGCGAACAACTAAACAGAAACGATGGGACCCTCATGTACCAAATGGGAAGATACATCAACAGTAACGAAGCAGCCTGGTGGATTTTCTGTTTCCTCATACACGAACGCCAATCGACTGTGCAACATCTAGCAATACATTTGGAGGATGGACAGAGAGATTACTTCATAAAAGACACCGCCAGAAAAACTGCAAGCGAACCACCTTAGAACACAATCTTAATAGCTTTTTACCAGCTGTGTCGAACGGATAAATTCGTGAAAACATTACTATATGTCGACGTCCCTATCTATTATACATGGAACACTACAAGAAGGAATTCCAGTTGAAGATCATTCAGAAACCATGAAACTGGCGCACTAGGCCGAGTACACACCGTACGTCCGAACAACGCCGACTGTTTCTATCTCTGGATGTTGCTACACGAAATACGGGAAGCAACAAGTTTCACAGATCTCAAAACTGTTGACGGTTACCTATGCCAGACGTACAGAGAAGCATGTCAGTGCTTTTGACTACTGGAAAACGACAACCACTAAGAATTACCACTACAAGAAATCTCACTCACAGACTCAAGTGAGAGACTTATTCACCATAATTCTAACAACATGTAACCCCTCGAATCCAAAACAGCTATGGGACTCAATCAAAGAGAGTATGAGTGATGACATACTGTACCAAACCCGACAAGCTCATTCTGAATCGATAATCGACGATGACATCTTTAGTGAAACGCTCATTTGTTTAGAAAATAAATGTTAAACAATAAGCAACCAGACCTTGGTACTACTTTGGGTGCAAGCACCATGAAAAGATGCAATCAGTTTGCTAAACCTCGAAATTGCAAAGGAGAAACGCTACATCAACGAGATAGTTCAATATATTGCTCACAACAAACAACTCGATGAAAGTCAAAAGGAAATTTATAGCGTTGTCATGGACCGGATCGATAACATTTGAGGGATTATTTATTTGGAAGCACAAGGCGGCACTTAATAAATCTATTGCTGGCGGAAATAGGTGCTAAACAACACATCGCACTTGCGATGGCATCATCGGACCTTGCAGTCACAATTACGGAAGGAGGACGAACTGCCCATTCCGCCCTACAAATACCGCTGAATATAGCCGAAGAACAGTTCCCAGAACGTAAACTCTCAAGAGCATCTCGACGAGATGAACTGCTATAGCATGCTAAAATTATCTTCTGGGACTAATGCACAACGGCACATTAAAAATCACTCGAAGTCACTGCCAGAACATTACAAGACTTGCGAGGAAACTCTGAAGTGATGGCAGGAGGTCTACTCATACTCTCAGGAGATTTTTGTCAAACAATTCCAGGTTTCCCCAAATCAATACCAGCAGACGTGATCAATGCATTCTTAAAAAAAGTCATATCTCTGGCCAACAACTTCTACAAATAGGCGAAGGCACATATCCTAATGACCAGACGACCGGCCTCATTAAACTCAACAGTGATTTCTGTAACATAGCCACTGCTGGAAACGAACACCAAATGTATCCAAACATTGTTCACAACTATACGAATCCGGACTGGCTGTTTGAAAGTGCAACTAAAAATAATATTGTCCATGATATCAACTTTAATATTCAAAGAAAATTCCCTGTGAAGAGAGAATATACAAATCGATCGACACAATAGTTGACGTTGAAGACAGCGTGAACTTCCCTACAAAAATTCTGAACTCTCTGCAAGTACCAAGAATGCCACAACACTGCCTTAGACTTAAAATTTGTTCTCCATATTACTCAGAAATCTGAACTCACCAAATCTGTGTAATGGATCAAGGATGATCGTCAGACAGCTGTCGAATAATATCATCGAAGCAGAACTTACGACTGGAAAGTACAAAGGACACACACTATTTATCCCCAGAATACCACTGATCTCTGCTGAATTGCCATTGCAATTTAAACTACTGCAATTTCCAATCAAATTAACCTATAGTTTTACAATTAACAAAGCGCAAGGACAAACTTTAAAATATTGCGGCATCAACCTCAAAGACTCCTGTTCCTCTCAGGGTCAACCATACGCAGCTTGCTCTCCAGAAGGAAATTCGAAAAATTTGTACCTATGTAGCCTGAAGGACAAAATGAAAACTGTTGTTTATAAGCAAGTATTGTAACTAGTTAAAGTATGTATATTTTTGCCTCTTATACATTAACAAATATTGTAAATAGTTAGAATACGTTTTCAATAATTTTTCTTACCTCTCATACTTTAAAGTTTATCCTTTTATTTCAACTACCACACAGTTTCATATCAGCTCCCTGAGCGAAGCCGGGTATCCCAGCTAGTAGCACATACACGAGGGTTTGTACTTTAACAGTGGCAACTATTTATTTACAGCTCGTACAACATAGATACATGTATCAAAGTTTTACTGGCCTTCAAAGTAGTCACCAGCATTCTGTATAACCCGTTGCCAGCGATTTGGAAGTCGTAAGATAGTCTTAGCAGTGCCAGTTGTGTTGACAGTTCGAGCGGCGCGATCTATTGCACGACGAAGGCTTACGTCAGAGGAGTACAAAAGGTGGTATAGCACTTAGAAGCCCGAAAAGTCAAACAAATCAGTAACAGCTTGCACTGTACGTGCTTGAGCATTGTCCTGCAAAATGATGGTCAGATCCTTGCAGAAAGTAACTTCTGTCTCTAAGCTGGTCGTAGATTGTGTTTCAAAAATGAACAGCATAGAGACAGAAGTCATGACACTTTCTGCAGAACCTGACCATCATTTTGCAGGGCAATGCTCAAGCACGTACAGTGCAAACTGTTACTGATTTGTTTGACTGATGGGGCTGCTAAGTGCTACACCACCTACTGTACTCCCCTAAGCCCTTGTGAGTTCAACTCGATTTCTAAATTGAAGGAAACACTTCACAGCATTCGCTTCAGAACTGCTACAAATTCGTCGGGCAATAGACCGCGCCGCTCGAACTGTCAACACGACTGGCACTGCTAGGAGTATCCTACGACGTCCACATCGCTGGCAACGGGTTATACACAATGCTGGTGACTACTTTGAAGGTCAGTACAACTTTGAAACACATGTCTATTTTGTACGAGCTGTAAATAAATAGTTGCCGCTGTTAAAGTTCCAACCATCGTAGAAGTTTCCCTAATCTTAAAACAAGTTTTTGTCTAGAAACGAATTTTTTGAAACTGTGTACAGCATAAAATAAAAACGATTCAGCCTGTTAATTTCTACCTTTGACCCCCGAAAAGTTAACATTTTTCTTGGGAGCTTTACCTATAATATAAGAAATTTGTTAACATGAACTACAAGTATTTTTTGTAAAGCCATAAGTAGTGAAACAAACCATAAAAAATCGAACCCAAAATTCGAGTTAGCACTATATCGTTAAATTTAAGGTTATTTCATTGTGGTTGGGTTAAGCACATATTGATTTAATGTGATATCGAGTGACGTTATCCGTTTCTGATTTCAGAAAACTCCTGAGGGGCTACTCTGCACGCAGTCTGCGTACTTTAGTCTCGAATACGCTTGATCAAATCTTAATTAAGTTTTTTTTAATTCAAAATCTGAATTAAAACTTGAAGAATGAGCAATCATAATCCCCAAGCAAATCGTTTGTATGTCACAATAAATGTTTCTAAACTGTGACATTCGTTTTGTTTTGTTTTCTTTTTTCCCCCTTAAATGAGAACCTGGTCTTACAGGACCAACGTTTTTCTTAATATTCAAGCCATGTTTCATATCAGTGACGTCAAAAACACATAAACACCTGTCGACAAGGCCAGAAGTACCAAGAAACCAACTTAGTACGTTGGAACCATCTGAACAGAGCAGAATACATCCAAGTCAAGTCAGTTGCCATCAAGAACTCCAGCTTCGAACTTGTTCTCGAACACGAGTCAGCCTCAGACTGTAGATAATGAAACTTTGTAAAAGAAGAAATATGGCGAAGCTTCACAAGGCACAGGTATTACTGCGATGCCCTTTGTACGTAACTGTGATTTGACTGAACGCTCACCTCCTCCAGACCGCTTCCCACAGCTGCATTTTTGTGAACGCCCTCTACGCCTAGAGGAAGAACTGAATAACAAGTAAAAAGTGAGTGACGGACTAACTTCAGACCCAGACTCCAGTCTTCCACGCCCAGTAGTTTGTCAGTTTGCCATCCTCGCTAGCCTCACTGGCCAGTTCAGCATGTCTGTCATGTTTCAGTCTCTCTTGATCGCACGCCGCGAATACTCAGCCCATGTATCTTTCATGGGGACTTCTCCGCTTTTGTTCATACATTTTAGAAGGTCAGTACCCGAACTATTTCCCAAAGCAGTACAACGCTATTGTAAAAAATAAAAAAGCAAATAAATAAAATAAAAAATTATAACCTACTGAAATCGCATAGGCTCTGGTTCACATATCGCTACTGACATACTTTCTTTTCACTTTGTTTTCATTACACGTTGAGCAACAAATGCAAATGTTAGTTAAGAAGTACTGAACATAACTTTAATAAAATTTACATCTGGTTTTCTAATCACTGATCATAAATGTGTTGATACAGAAATGCAAAATGCCTGTTAAGTGAAAAAATTTACACTCATTAATAGTAATATTCAATCTTTAAAAATTTTCCCATTTTCATACCAAATTGGAGCTTCGAGAATACTCACATTTTCATGTGAATAATAATAAAAATAGAAACATGCTATTAGTATTAAAAACAATGATTCAATATTTTCTAATTAAAATTTCCATTTGCTAATAAACATGGAATTAGAAACAAGTAAGAAAGAAAGCTGATAGGGACATTCGAGCCAGTGATTAACGATTATTGAAACTTACTCGCAGATTAAAACTGTGTGCCCGCCCGAGACTCGAACTCGGGACCTTGCCTTTCGCGGGCAAATACTCTACCATATTAGAATATTTCTTTGTAGGTACCGAGTTCGAGTCTCGGGCCGGCACAATGTTTTAATCTGCCAGCAAGTTCCATATCAAAGCACACTCCGCTGCAGAGTCAATATTACATTTTGGATTAACGATTATTGTTCTCTTACGCTGCGCGCTGAGATTCCAACGAACTTGTTAACAAATGCAGTATTAAAAAAGATGTTTAATTTATTAAGTATACAGATAGCTGCTCGTTATTTTCATATTACCTGCTTCGGGCAACGTCGCCCATCTTCAGACCATATGTTGCAGTTAAAGGGTAACCTCTCGTAAAGCAACTATCAGTTCACTGTCATATACACAATGACATGGCAGTTCCTCTACGAGACTTTACTCTGTGACTGCAACATATGAAGATAAATGACAATGTCCGAAACCGGTAATTTCGAAATAAGGAGCAGTGATCTGCAGACTGAATAAATTAGGCAATTTTGTATAAATTAGGATCGCAGATACTGCCCCGTGACAAATATGCTGTAATGATTTGTACTTACGACTTACATTCCGAGGAAATCATCTAATCTTGAACGGCGATTTTCCCGGTTGTTTTTGAGTACTGCCGTTTACTGCTTTAGGAAACTGAGCCCTGGTCACTGACCTTCAAATGTTATAAGCGTGAAGAAAGTTGGAGAGGACTACTTCGTAGTTCACCGTTGTTAGTGACGTACCTGAAGGCCGAGTCAAGCAGGAATCAGAGCCATATTCTTTCCCTAGCGGCACTAGTTCGGCATCATAGAGGGAGACTCTTTGCACCCTGTGGTTTGGAAGGTACAGAGAGAAAAGTGGAGCTGGTGGGAGGGAGAGAGGACAGGTTTGTCCGCGAGGAGTATTCGGATAGCGTAATTGGTAGCTCACTTACCGTGATAGTCACGGATCAGGTAACTTTAGCGAAATTTATTTATTTACATAAAATGTAAAGGTATTGACACAAAATAAGTGTTAGAATATTTCTCTGTTAGACGCACACACAGGTAGACAGAACATACATAGCTACATACAGACCAGTACCGTATAAACTGTGTGAAACTATAAGTTATAGAACACTTTTGTACAGTCCATTATTAGTGATACATTGGTCTTGGATGCGGGTACTTGAGGCAACAATGAATCTGTACATTGTGAGGAAAAGTTTGTTGCAAACAAAGCCGTCACGCAAGTTAGCAACGGATGACCACGCCTCACAGGTTCTTGAAAAAGGATTGGAGTACTTTCATACAGTCGGGGATAATAACTTGTTACTACTATGCGCCGTAGTTTTGCTAAACAATAGACACGAGTCATCTCTCTTACAAGAAACCCGTGAAGATTTCGAAGAATGCGTGAATTACTGTGATGAAGGGTCACAAGATAGGACCTTCACTGGTTGCTGCTGATCTGTTCTTAAAACGTTTTGACATAAAAGAAAGCAGCTAATGGTCCAGATTTACAACTTTCTCAATACGTAATGATGACATTGCGCCTGTTACCCTCCCAATATTCGTTGAAAACATGACGACATATTGTCCTTGAAATCAATAACGTGTGTGCACTACTTGGAACGTATCGTTTCAAGCTCGGCACAACTTGTAACTGTAGCATGATACAACAAAAGTCCTAATTCACAGTACCCATGTAAGTAGATAGATTCGTAGTAAACATTTCACACATTCACAATCTGTGTTTCGCTAAAACCTGTTTTTTGCTGTTCCAGTTTTCAATATGGAAGACCTATTGGAAGATGTTGCCGCTGATCCTCCAACGCTGAAAAGAACTGTATTAAGAATATACCACGGCGTGATCCAGCGACTGGAGATACGTTTGGAGACACAGGTAAATTACAGAATCTTTCAACAGGATGATGATTCTTATGACTAATTTCACTGATGTGCAGAAAAATCGTGTTTCTCGGAAGAGACGGAACACTTGCATATCTCAAAATAATTTTCAAGCTTAACTGTTATTTTCTGAGAAGAAAACAACCTCGTTGACGAATGTGATGGACATAGAATAATCTGGTGGCCTCAGCACTGCACTTTTTTTGTTGGACACTCTGTTCCGTCTTACATGAAATGTCGGCAAGCAGTATTTTATCGTATAGTTCAGTACATTCGCCTGAAATATTTGTTTTTCGCTTTAAAAGTGGAGCAAAGGTTGTGAAATTTGATGTCCATACTTTCAGTTAGTTATCTTTATTTTTACAGTATTTTGGCTCAATACTCTTTCATGAGAAATGATATTCTATTCGTCAACCAATCCAAAACAAGCACTGTTGTAGCGCCGTCAGCGTAGTATTACATCGTGAACACCAGGACTAATCATTTCTGTTATAAAAATTAAAATCAATGAATAAACAAAAATAACGTGAAATGTTGTGAAAAAATCTTACTACCAGCTTCATAAACTAGATTGACCGAACTGTTGTTTGTACCCTGCTAAAATGAACTTCTTTAAAAAAAAATTCGGTAGATATTTTGCTACGCATGTTTTTACCTTCACGTCTCGCAAAAGTTATCTGGTGTGTACAAAGTGCACTAAATGTAGCTTTCCGTGTTTATTTGTGATTACAGGAATCTAGAAAATAATTAAGAAATGCTGGTGAAGTCAGCGACTTACTGTTTGTAAACGATACACTAAATTTGAGGTGTTACTGATATATAACGCAGTCACTGCTGTGTTTAAAAGTCTAATGGTTGAACTAGTTTCATTTGAGGTGGGGCAATCACTAGATTGTTACTAGGAAGGAGCGGCTTCATATCTCAGTACAGCCACCGTGACGAAAGATTTACGTTCTTTCCCCAAAGACGAAAACTATTATGTACATTCCTAAGTATAAAATAACATGAAAACCCATTACCATAATCTCTCGCGTAACATTTATGAAGACGGTATTATAGCACTGCCAGTATTTCTAGAAGTGACTGCCATCGTCATAAAACAGAAGTGTATCATGTGGAACAATTAAGTCTTGTGATATTCTTTCCCCATTTCTTCGATGATAAAATGCACTTAAAATATATTTCATACACTGATAAACATCGATTATTTCTCAAAGTCTTGTCCTGTAAATTATGTTTTTCTAGGGGTGAGGCTGTGGTGTATGTCACTGCAGTACAGCGCCCCTTTTCTGCGTTTATGAAAAATTACGGGGATAAATGCATTCATCGAACAGAACTCGTAGCCAGCATATGGCCAACTCCCTCGGAAAATCACCAAGAGGATCGTTAAGATATTCTGTTAATATGTGAGGAATAAATCAGCATGAGCAGTACGTTGCACCCCAAAAAGCAATTAAGCTTGTTTAATAATTTATTGAAGGACGTTGGGATATGACGTAGCCATCAGAAATTGTGTGCCACTAAGTTCACTCCTCTTAGCATTCAAATTACTATGAATTTTCGAATCGTCCGCTCTGAGTCTAGTTCCGTGATTTAAGATCGAACAGCATTAATATGTCGCACACAAATAAAATGTAAACGTTGAAGTAGATTACTTTTTCATGACTAAGACTTTTACTGATGATGTAGCAGCACTGACACGAATTAGAGTAATTAATTTAGGAGAATGGGTTTCCTTTATGGGAGTCCCCAATCAACAAACTGAATGAAAGCCAATAAACTGAACCACAAGTGCCGTGTATTATCTGAGTGAATTTACAAATCTTTCTGAACGTCTGCCCTGGTTCGAATGCAAAATCGCATTATCCAGAACATTAAAAACAGCGCTAAGCAAACAATTCACATATGTTTTGCTGCAGCATTGTCCAAAGCGTTATTAGCGTTCGTGAAAGCCACATCCACGTAGCGAACCTGTCCAACCAATGGGATTCAGTGTTTCAGGGGCATGTGCTTCGAATTTTCACAGGAAGTCGCAATACTGAAGGAGTGGACTAATACTCAGACAATGATTGACTCCTATTCTGAACATCCGAAAAATAGTTTATCAACACAAAAGCAATTTTTACACACGTCAAGTATTCTTCGTAGTTAATAGGTGTACTACAGTGAACAACTGTAACAGCTACTGCTTATGAATTTTTGTCAATAATAAAATGACTTTACAAACATGTCCTTGCAAATAGCATGTTCACATCTTGCATCTAAATACAAATTATGTTTATTCCCAGTCGCATGTTTGGCGCGTCCCAAGATTCGGTATTGAACCCGCTTTGCTAGTTACCTGTTATGAATTGATATTTATTATGTGTCTGTATTCTGTACATGATGTACTGTTAGTTGTAAAACCTCGATGTTTATTCCAAAAAACAAAACGAGGCATTTATGCGAATCATTCATGGCTTTTATTTACATAGCATGACATGAGATAACAATTTTCTAGAGAGAGAGGAAAAATAATCGTGGAAGCTGTTGCATCCAGCAAGAATATGCTCTGCAACATCACTTACATCCGCTTGAAGATGAAGGTAAAAACTACGAAACGCGTAATGAATCCCGATAAACTATTTTACCGACAGGTGAATATTTCTTGTATATTGTTTGGTAATGGATACTGTTCACTCGTGCGTATCTAAAGAGTGCACTTTTTTATTCAAATTACGTGAAACGTAATGTTTATTTATTCATACAAGCTGGGCGCAGCTGTAAGTAAAGTCATCTATGCTCTGCTTTCGGCCTCACAACAAAATGCTTCTCCAGTTTAGTCGTGGTAGAACAATATTTTCCGGAGAGAACGTTGTTGAAAGGATTCTGTATTTTCTAAATTTCACCGGTGTTACAAATGTAGCGACATGTGGTATAACTCCGTTTCTCTGGTCTGCAATTAAGTCGTTCATCGGTACCAGGAAGTGAAATATTAGTGCTACGAAGAATTCCTAAGCGATAGCTGAACATTTTCTGCCTCGTATTAGTTCTTTGAGATCAGATAATGCTGCAAGGTATAAAGGAGAGATTGTTTGGAGCTCCCAAAGAAGCAGAGAAGTCTGGCGGAAGCTATGTGGGAGAGCCGGGAACCCTACCTGGATAGCTCAGTTGGTCAAAGCCTTGCCTACGAATGAACAGGGTTTGTGCTCCTATCAGGCAGTTTCTTAAACCAGGTAATATCTGTACGCTGATGTTCCCAGAATCTTTCAAAAGTGACACAAAGTTCCAGTAACTGTTGTTTACGGCAGGCTGTACATATTAATGCGGAAGTATTGCATTTTTTAAATAGCGAACTCCCGTCAGATATTAGCACAAAAATTTTACCACAGTTAACGAAAGTTCACTTTCAGTAACTAGCTGAAGTTGTTGTAAGATATCACGCTTTGTGGACTGATCATAAATAATAATTAACTCAAAATGAAGTATTGTATCTCTATAATTCGACGACCGACTCCGTCGTCTTCTTCAGGTGGTGCAAGTCTTACTTTTATGGGTGCTCGCTACCTGCACTGCAGCCATACTCGTAGAAATATTGAGCATACAATGGAAGCAACCACTCGGTAGAGCAACCGGAAGCACACCATTGATGAATCGCGCTTAGGACACCAGAGACGTTACACCACAAATAATATTTCCGGCCACTATTCGGAGACGACAGACATGTTTAAGAACAGGACGCCTTCTGCTTGCTGCAAAATTTATATTTAGTCTATTATTCACCCGATTTCCGTGTTCTGTTTAATGGACATCTACAATGTGTTCTAACGCGAGAGTACGAATTTCAATTGTTGCCGTACATGCAGAAGAACCAGAAGTAAAAATTAAAAATTGACTTAAAATAAGAAGCTCTATCTCCATGATTAATATATTATAATTAATATTAATATTTTATAATACAACATACGTATTATATTATATGTAATATTTAAAAAATCATTAATATTAAGCATTCTTCAAATCAGATGGTGGCAGGTGTGAATATTACCGAACTACCAGTTTAATGAGCCACGATTGCAAAATACTAGCCCAAATTCTTTCCAGCAGAATGGAAAACCTGGTAGAAGCCGACCACAGAAAGGTTTGTTTGGATTTCGGAGAAATGTGGGAATACGCAAAGCAATACTGACCTTATGACTGTTCTCAGAAGATAGGTTAACGGAAGACAGACCTGTGTTGACAGCATTTGTGGACTTAGAAAAAGCTTTTGACAATGTTGACAGAAATACTCTTTTTTAAATTCTGAAAGTAATGATGAGTAAGCTAATATAATAATATGAAAATGGATAACCATTCGTTCATTCTGGGAGTTAATTTTGAACAACTTGGTTTTATAGTGGGATGTATCATTTTTAAGTACGGAAGAAACAGCTTCCTTATGTCCAAACTCAGAATGAAAATCGTTTTCTTGAGTGCGCGATGAAAGTAGGAAATTAGCGTCGAATCCGGTATTGGCTGAGACGAGCCAACAGTGAATGGCAGGGGGAGTAATTCTAGTCGTACGCTAATCAGCTCTTTGGCACACACGTTAAGGTGGTTTCGAGAGTACTAATGGGAACAGAAACGTGAAAACGTATAAACTTTTCATAAACGATCGTTCAGTTCAAGATGAGCAGTGAATCGGTCTACAATTAAAAATTATAATTTGAGTAAAGTGAACAGAACTAATATACGATACTTGCGCTCCAGTACCCATGAACTTCACAAAAAATCGGCAAGTAACGTCAATATCCCTGGTGAGGAATTTCTATTCGGGGGTGTACATGAACTCATCCCCTCTGTTCCCACAATATTTGCACTTATGTGTAGAAGTTGTTGCAGGCACGTAATTGCATGCACGATAAACAATAGCATTAAATGGTTCTGCGTTGAGTCGTTTCTCATCACATACCTTTCCTTGTTTTCGGTCTACTCTTGACTTTCATTCGTAACCTCTTCCTATCACCTCATCAGCTATTTCGGTAATAAAAATTCACATTTAATAATGCGTTAAAAGACAAATAACAATAAATTAATACATTTATATTTATGGAGAAAAGTTTCTTCTCAATTTCGCCTTCAACGAAGCTTTTTTAATATAACTGGTTACATTTCAAATGAATCAAATAAACAGTATAAAAGCAATACTTCTAGCGCCATCTCACTGTAGTTATTGAAATTTCAGACAGGATCTATTACGGTCTGTTTACACTCACCTTTAAAAATTTCATCTGCGCTCTTTCTTGCTGTTTAGTGTTTAATTATATTTAGAGCCCGTAACACAGTTTTATCCTGCCAAGAAATTATTTATGTCTTAATTTTTCTAGTTATTAACTACTGTAACAATTTATCTGCACAGTGTACTAATACTCTTTCTGCTCTTGGTAGCGAGCAGCTGAGCTTCGTTTAATTTTGATGTTGAGGAGAACTTAATATCTTGATACTCTTTCGAACTTTCATCTCTAGCCTGCTCTGTAATAGAAATTTAATGTATTTTTTTATTCCAGTTTAAATGATGATATTCACTTTTGCGTGCTGCAACGGTTTCTGAAACCACACAAACTTCTACGGAAAATTAAATTTTTCCAAATGTGAAAACACGTTAGAAGCTACAACGTAGTCATGTACCTTGAAACAAATTTTCGATTGAAATTTGAGATCAAATGGCTAACAAGCTGAAGCGGAACAGAGTTAGTGAATCTGTTACAAATGATAAACTCAGGCATGCCAATACATTAAGCGACAACAGAAAAAGCCCAGCTGTTCTATGGAAAAACCTGCGTGGTCTTGGTGTAGGCAAAGTAAAAGCTGCAGCTGATCCATTGTCCCAGCCGAAGAACTGAACCAGTACTTCACACCATGTACAACCACAGCTGAACCGCAAACGAAATAGAGAATCCTTGATTACTTTATGGGGGACTGTTGCCACGAAAAATTCTATTTAAAATATATTACTTGCAGTACCGGAAAAATATAAAAAATAAAAATAAAAAATGCCATCATGCGTATCAGATATATATCTGCTCGCCACATTAGTATTACAGTCCAAATGATGAAGCTTATTATTGTTCCACTACTGCCTTCTGAAACAGGTATCTTCAAGCACTCCTTAACCCCAAAAGTTTTCCCTGCGGCATGGAAACAGGGACTAGTTACGTCACTACCTAAAAAGGACGTTGTCATAGCATCGATTACCGACCTATTTGCGTTCTTTCTGCTCTTTCACAGGCCCCAGAATACACAGTCCACTACCACATAAGAAATTACCTAACTGCAAGCAGCCTACTAGATTAATACCAGTCACGTTCCCGCAAACATTGCAACACTATATCTGCATTAATAAAGATAGCAATTGGCGTGACGCGTGTCTTGATGCGCAAGAAGCGACTGTCATGTGCTTCTTAGACTTCAGCGAAGCCTTTGAAATGGTCGACTTAAACATTTTACTTGCCAAACATAGCAGACTAAAATCCTCGAAAAGTGCAGTTTAATGGATTCGCTCATATCTGACGTCTCGCCAGCAATGCGTCTTGTCCCGCACTATGAAGTCACAGTGGATGTAGGTAGTATCAGCCATCCCCCAGGGTTCGGTATTAGGTCCTATACACTTTTCATCGTATGTCAATGATGTGTTATCAGTTTTGTCCTCCAGTAAATGCCGCGTGTATGTTGATAACCCCCAGCTGTACCTCAGAGTAAAACCAATAAACCTGAAGACAGCTATCGACAATCTCAACTTCGACGTATGTGCACTATTAAAATGGGTGCAGCGTATAGGATTAAATCCATCTATAACCCAAGCGGTACTAGTTGTCATTCTAGCGCGAAATATCGGTAATCACTACTATCTTTAACCTCAAATGTGGCAAATATCAACTTCTCCCTCTCAACAAAGAGTCTAGAAGTAATAATACATGAAAATCTAAATTGGACTAATCATGTAACTGCAATGTACAAAAATGCGTCATTATCTGTCTATACTCTACAACAATACAAAAAGCTCTTCCTTCTTGACCTGAAAAAGAAACTTGTACAAACACTTACACTTATTTATTGTAGCGATGTTATTCTGCAAGGTCTTTCTCAGGACTTGTCACGGCGGTTTGAACTGGTTATAAATGCCTGGGTTCGGTATATCTGTGATGTTCGACTCTTCATATTTTACCATACAATACACAGCTATCCTGACTGGGTCCAGACAGGTGCAGAGATTTCCGCACCCTCTGTCTTTTCTACTGTATTATCAACGTACACTGTCCCTCACATCTCTCCTCGACCTTAACGACATGGTAAAACCACCTGTTCTCATCAGAGCAAAATCTTTTTTGTCCCACTACATCGTTCGGCCACTTTCTCGAAGTCCTTCTCAGTAGCCGCAAACCGACTCTGGAATAACCTCCCGCATTGTATTAGAGAACTGCTTCGGCAAGCAGTTAATGCCATATGTGCTAAAGCAACATTAATGATTATCATTGGCCATGTAAGCACTCGTTACTACGGCACATCCTTTTTTCCAAACGGATCTTCCTCATTTCCCAGTATTCTTAGCTGGTATAATCCCATTAAATTTCTTATCCCCAGAACTCGCTATATCAGAAAACATCTATTTTGTGTACTCATAAATTATATTTATATTTGCCATTATCATTATTGTTATTATTGTTCATTATTAATGTTATAACAGTCATTATTGGTCACAGCAACAGCAGTAGTAGAAGTACTGCCACGATTAACTCATTAGTTCATAGTCAGTATTACTTACTCTCATTTTCGCTACAGACACTTAAATCATTTTAATACTATTTGTCACTTTAAAATTGCCATTTCTAACTGTGATGTAGATACGATACTGTATGTGTGAAGCCCTGTATGGATGTAAGAAAGGGAATGGTAATCCTAATCAGATCAGGTTAAATAAATGAAATGAAAGCATTGCAATCAATAAACTGATCTCAACATTGCATGTACTAGTCTCCCAGATTATTACGCTAGTACACACAAATAAAAAGTAAGTTAAATTAATTTAAGAATGAACATAACTGAATGTCAGTTAGAGGTTAAATACGTTTTGAAATACAAGCTTTTGGAAAATAGCACAAATTTCCATTTTCAAGACAGGTAAAAGTCTTAAAACATTAAAGAAACTCAGTTCATTTGCAAGTATCACACGTTCCACGGTAAAATACAGGATGGTGGACGGACGACGAAGTAAGGTTTAATTGTCCACATGTAATGTAAACAGATCTAAAAATATATAGCATTTTACTCACTATGAAGTTCTGAACACGAAGAACTAACAGTATATTCCAAATAGGTTTGATATATTATACGGCAATTAAAATGTGTAGAACGCGAAACATTTACAACTGTGCAAAAATAACTGCATGTCTAACAACAACAAAAATTCTAGAAAACAGCGGAAACTTCTTATGGCATCTCTAGAGCGCATTCATTCATTTGATTCTAATATCATACACTAGAGTGGGGTACCGACCAGGAAACATCGCGTCTTCCTAGGAACACTCTCCTGTCGGTACAACAATCTCCCCTACATGACCTACTAACTAATCCGTTAAATAGATAAGAGATTCGTCATTCAGATAAAAGAAAGTCGTCCCTGAGTATGAATATCAAGAGCCTAAAATGTATTTCTAACTCACATATGTAAGGAAATGTGTCATTGGCTCACTTCCTTCTTAGTTTAGAAGAAATAATCATTTTTTGTGACCACAGTCATGTGACTACTGAAACGAAAAGTAAAAGGATAGTAAGGGAAATGAATTAAGTTTAAGGAACATGTACAGTAATGAGACAAAAAGCGTTCCGATTCCTTAATTACGGTCGTCAATTTTGCTGACTGTACCGAGTGCCATAGGCGTAATACGATTTTGCGCTTCAAACTCGATGCTGGGATTGGATGTACGCAATTCCAGACTTTCACAAGTACTAATCTCGCAGGAAAGACAGTATATAAAACAAACTTAGGTCTGTGTTTCTACGAGACCAGTATTGAAGCAGTCGCTTAATGCTTTTATATAGTCGAAACTGAAATCTGGTTGCTACAAATTTCAAAATACTATTGCTCACAGTATTGTTTGCTTTGTAAGGACAACACTAAATTTAGATAAGCTAGTACCGTTGATGAAATTCGTCGAGTAATCTTACATTTTCAGAAGCCAATACCGGCCGATTTCTACCAATACTTCCGCTCCCTGCACATCCTTTAGAAGTGATATATTATATTGCGCAATCACCACCACGCCCCAGCATACAGTCGGGATATATCAGCTATGACGCTAAGCACATATCTTCTCTTGTTCATGTATCTTTTTACAGTGATACTATCCATTAGGTTAACAGCAAATCGAAATAATTAAAACGTTGAACTGAAATACTTGAAATCCACATCTCACGTTTAGAATTTCAGACAGCATTTTCTGGGATATACTGACAAAATCATCATATTATTTTAGAGAAACAGTAAATCATTGAGTTAGAGATATGGTCAGTTGAGAACTAATCTGTTATTTGCCGAAAATAATCCAAGAAAGAACGAATTGCAGTCCAAAACAATAGGTGAAGAAGACAATACCTACGAGTAGTGTTTCACAATGTTCTAGCGTAGTTTTCTGCTATTCCTAATATAAAACACAGAAAAATTTAACCGATTTCACAAACTTAAGAGTCATAAAATAAAACAATAAGCAAAAGAAACTGCAAACAGCGTTCCATAAAGAATCAGCAAAGGTTGTCAGAGGAACAGGTGAGTAATTGATACCACACAGTAAGTGCTATAGTGCCAATGTTAAGCATAACAGATGAAAATAAATGTGGAGGAGAAAATGTGTTCTCAACTTTTCCCTGAGTTTGTTGACGAAACTTTAACATGAAGGTAATATGTTATGAAGCTTCTCGTAAGGTCAGTATGTTTCGTACTTTCTATCGTTACTACTTCTAAGAAAATAAATCAGTAAAATACTTTCGAAAGCAAAGTGAAATAGCTTTTATTTATTTTTTCTACATGGTCAACGTTGAGCCTAACTCTATATAGGAGAGTTTCGTTGCGACAATGACTAATTTCCTTTGTTCAGAAAGCTACTTCAATGAGCGGGTTTTAATTTTTTACATCCCCTGCTGTTTTCTACTATTTTATCTCTTATCACATTTTTCATAAACATTCAAGTCATCCAGTGCAAGGTGAATATCAGCCTGAGCTGACAAGAAGAATATAAGTGAAAACCAACTAAACATGTAATGAAAAATTGATTCAGACCAAAAGAAGTTTCTTTCCAACAGTACCGAAAGGCGGCTGAATTAACGTGGAGTGATCGTACAGTAAATGTGGCGTCCTCGTTCGAGTTGTTAAATACTGCGACTATGGTGTAAATAGAAAATAGTTGAGACAGACTCTGAAAACTTTTACGACTATTGTGGAAGGGGACGATCACATAGAACCAGTCGTCGTATTTTGATGACCTCCTCCTCGTTATAGCGCCAACTCGTGAGAACAGCGGAAACAACAGTATTGCAAACCAGTAGCAACTGCTGTGCTAGAAGTATACTCACCACTGCGGCTAATAAAACCCAGTACATTACGTTGAAAGGGAACTTACAAAGAAATCCTGCACTTATACTAAATGAAAATAGCGTAAAAAACCATGGCTGCAAGACATTTGGCCACTTACCTATATCAGAAATTAAACTTTAATCAACGTATGCAAACAGATACAGAAATAGCATGCAAGTTACTGCACACACTAGCCAGGAATCGGGATCAACATTGTGAACTGCATATAAAGGCAGGCTTCCGCGGCCATTGTCACATTCAATAAAAGCAAAGACACCCTTAAGTAGGTCGCTTGCAACAAGGACTGAAACGTCGGTAGTTGTTTATGTATTGATATATATATTAACAATGCGGTCACAAACCCAGAAAATTTTTATTGAATGGTGAACTGCAGATTATCCATGGTTACAGGCACATCGACAGCTCACCATAGTGGTAATGCGAGGTCAAAGGAGTGTGCTTCTTAGGCAGAGGCTTTCAGCACCACATCAGTGGAGACACTGCGCAAGGTGCTCGGGATGTACCCTATACACCGATATACGATACATTAAGATCCGCGAGGCAATATATTGGTTGGAAACAGGAAGACCAGACACGATGAGAGACCTTTTAGGCGAGGAAATGCAGACGATGAGACAGTTCAAAACCCGGAGAATAAATTCATGGCAGAGGGACTGGGACAAGTGCGGAAAGGTTCATAGCGCCTATATATTCTTCCCCAACATCAGCGAGCGAATGGGGAAGAGACATGTCAATCTTAGTCGGGGAATGACTAATTTCTTAACCGAACACGGGCCGTATCCCAACCATTCGCCGCGTGTAAACATCGGTTCGGAGAGAGGGAGCCCAAAACACATACTCCCACACTGTGACCGCTGGTCGCAGAGACGATGAAGAGCACATTCACACGACGACATAACACAAGAACTTAGAGGCCGGAGCCTGTGGACCGTGCTGAACGACTCTACAGACAGAATATCTAAAGCGTTGCTTAGAAAGTGCTAGCAGTGATGATGGACCAGGCGTGAACGAGCTCAAGCGACGAATGCCTCCACAGACAATACAAACGAGGCAGATGACAACAGTAGTGGTAGCTGATGAGACAATAGGCGAAGACTGACATTCACAGAAGGAGGAGATATCAACATGTGGGAATATGACAGGAACGAGCATTCGAAATAAAAAACGTGTAGTACAAAAATGTACGCTTCAAGAGCTATGAGCACTTCTCCATCTTCGACACTATGAAAAATATCTCTTCTATTGAATGCTCTTTACTTTCCATATTTTATGAGGACGTAGTACGGGCGAAACGAAGAAAAAATTTTGTGGTAAACATGGGCTCAACAGTGCATGCCTTAAAAGCTATGAGCACTTGTTCGATACAAGAGATGCGTTTCATAGTAGCTAAGGTAAACAAATGCTTAAAGCTCTAAACATAAGCACTTTGGAGCCCATGTTCACTGATAATTTTTTTCTCGTTAGAACTCCGTCTCTAAAGGGGTACAACAGTTACAAGAATGAGAACACACTGCAACCAGCCTTAATTTTCTTGAATGATTCTTTAGCAGCTTTCGGCGTATTTGTTGATACAACAGTCTACGGAAGTGTTGTTGGGTTTCGGTGGGACAAAATTTCGGTGAACAACTCTGTCATCATTTCTTGAATCGATCATCTGAGCCACATTGCGTACCTGATGACGTTAACAGCGTTGCTCTCAGAAATACTGTGCCCTTTGGACACCAAAATACGATAGTACACGCGTCGACTTCTCTAGCGACTTACTGAACCTTCAGACAAATGTAAGCAACTTATTATAAGATAGGGTATAGATATAAGAAGTTCATGAGGAATGTATTCTCCCGTCGTCAGAGAGAGTAAGCCTGAATATTATTACAAAGGTAGAGGAGACCCATCGGACACAAACAAGTACAGATACATAGCCCTAGAAAATAGTCAGTTCAAGCCCGCATCTCGTGGTCGTGCGGTAGCGTTCTCGCTTCCCACGCCCGGGTTCCCGGGTTCGATTCCCGGCGGGGTCAGGGATTTTCTCTGCCTCGTGATGGCTGGGTGTTGTGTGCTGTCCTTAGGTTAGTTAGGTTTAATTAGTTCTGAGTTCTAGGCGACTGATGACCTCAGCAATTGAGTCGCATAGTGCTCAGAGCCATACTCAGTTCAAGATGTTTTCAAGGACAGTTACACAAAAAATCAAAGGCTGTGTGGACAGTTACCTCTCAGAACCACAAATGGGCTTCAGATCTGGAAGATCAACACTAACGGCAGTCATGCTTCTTCTAAACATCGACGAAGCCGGCCGATGTGGCCGAGCGGTTCTAGGCGCTTCAGTCTGGAACCGCGCGACCGCTACGGTCGCAGGTTCGAATCCTGCCTCGAGCATGGATGTGTGTGATGTCCTTAGTTAGGTTTAAGTAGTTCTAGGTTCTAGGGGACTGATGAACTCAGACGTTAAGTCCCATAGTGCTCAGAGCCATTTGAACAAACATCGACGAAGCGCTACAAAAGAAACAAATGTTCTACACAGTGTTCATAGAGTTTAAAAATTCCTTTGACCTACTGGAAAGAGATCTCATAGTCCGAAAACTGGAAAACACAATGGGAGAAGATAGCGTATGGGCAAGAACAATCAAGTCAATCTTCAAATACAACTTAATCGCAATATCGCACAACCTATCTTTTTCGAACCTCATTTTGCAATCGATCGGAATCTTACAGGGTGACCCAATGAGCCCTTTGGTGTACATTCTTGCCACTGATGAAGTACTGCGAATTGGAGAAAACGAAGAAGACGTATACATACATGCATACGGTGACTACATAGCCGTAGGATCAACAGATGTACAGAAGCTGCAGAAAATCATTGAGAAAATAGATAAATGGAGCAGTGAACACAAATTACACATAAACATAACAAAGAACGAAACGATCATTTTCAGAAAAGGAGGCAAAACACCCAAGAATGCGGAAATCAACATCAGAGGACAAAAAATAAAAATCTCATCAGACTTTAAATTCCTAGGGGTGACATTGCAACCAACAGCCAAATGCTTCGCAAAACATACAACAGAAAGTGCAGCCCAAGCAATAACAGCAATACAGGACATCAAAAACATCCTCCTACTCAGTCTAGAAACGGCAATGAAATTATTCAACGCAAAAATCTTACCAATCCTGGCCTACGGGTTGGAGGTTATATGGGCCACCTGACAGAACAAAATTATAGAAACACTAGAAAAGGTAACATCGACTGATCCAAAAAGACCACTAAGTCTCTAAAATACAACAAGATCTAGACTAGTGTACCTGCTAGTGAGAGGGACATTTCTAATCAAAGACATCAAACTTCGATATATGACGCCACACACCATAGGCTTCCAGAAATCAACTGAAGATCACGGAGGATAAACGAGAAAAAGTATGGCCGGATTTCTAAGGCGCCGAAGCCATGAGGAACCGCTCACCGACAGCACCAAACTTCGAACTGCGACATGTCGTAACTAGATTATCTATTCACGGCTTTCATCATCTAATTTACAAAATCAAAAATTAACACGACCCAACCACAATGTGTGTATGAGAACTGTGTAACGAAGCCTGTGAACGATATCACATAGAACTGTGCAGTAAAAGAGTGAAATCTATAAATGAATATGCAAAAATGTAAAATGTTAAGCAACGTAACTGTATATGGCTATTTGGTTGCAGTTTATTAAATGGTAATTATAACGGAGGGATCTCTGGGGGTGCTAACGTTTCGACATTATGGTGAAGGAGTGTTCCAGAAAGAAGCATACTACAGAGGGATGGCGTGCGACTTACGGCGGGCAGGCAGCGGCCGTCGGCGTCGTAGCAGGAGCGGATCATGACTGTCGTGGCGCCGTGATTGGCTGAGGCGGCGCGGTGCGGCGCGGCCCGACGCGAGATAAGGCGAGGAGGCTGGGCGGTGCGGCCCGGCGGCACGTCGGCGCTACACTGCCGGCCGCTACCGTCTTGCGAGCAGATAACGCGTAATTAGGAACACCTCCTTACACTCTGTTCCTACTTGTCGCAGATAAGTACCGCCGGCTGGCAGCGCGCGCCGGCGGCATCAGCTGCGGTGTCCGCGACCGCGGCGTCGCATGAGCCACGCCAGAGTTTCAGGACAACATTGTTCTCCTAAGGAAAAGTGAAGACGCTTCACATCTATCGAAAGTGAAAAAAAAAAAAAAACTCTGTCGGCAAAATAAATCTTTACACCGACACTGACGAACGACTATCATGACCGAACAGAAACCTTCCACTGTGCATGAATGCAGTTATTCCAGGAGTGTTAGTTCTGTTAGGTTCACAGGATAGCTTCTATGAAGTTTACAAAGTAGGAGACGAGGTACTGGTGGAAGTAAAGCTGTGAGGACGGGGCGTGAACCGTGCTTGGGTAGCCCAGATCGCAGAGCACTTGCCCGCGAAAGGCAAAGGTCTTTAGTTCGAGTCTCGGTCCGGTACACATTTTTAATCTGCCAGGAAGTTTCATACCAGCGCACACTCCTCTTCAGAGTGAAAATCTCATTCTGGAATGCAGTTATCCCTTAACACAATTATTTTGTGTCGAGCATCTTACTGGATCATTTTATATTGCACACTTTTTAAGGGAGAATCAACGAGCACAACTAGCATAGCTACTTAAATTTCAGAGAGGTTGTACTGTAGCGCTGTGGAACGCTGGAACTTGCTTCCGACACCTTGGGTTATGAATTATGATCTGTGTATTGGTGCCGCTGGTCAAAAGCAACTCCGCACACCTGTCGTCCTGGTTCAAACACCACTATTATCGAGATTCACACCTGGGCCTACGGATCAGTCGTTCCTGACGGCACGGTGACAGCAACGTCAATGATGCACCAAAATATTCATAAAAACCAGCGACTGACACCTTGAAGCTGACCAAGAAACGAAGGCAACAGTCATTAGGCTTCTCCTGAGAGACATTGTGTAATCGCCCTCCGATAGCTGAGTGAAAGATTCAACTAGAGTGTCGAAAGAAGCCGTGTTGGTGATGTGACCAGATTCTGTCTTGACGTCAGTGATAGTCGCTCGTGAATGTGCCGTCGACGGCCTTATCGGTGTATATGAGAGAAGACTGTACACGACAAAGTTGCTAATGATAGTGTGAGGAGACGAAAATGATCATATCTTTAGTGTTTATTGAGGGAACGCTGAATAATACGCCCTACTTACGGAATTGCAAACAGGTCATCCTGTCAATGTTGCTACAGCGTCTTGCAGGTGTGCTCTTCAGCCAAGACAATGAGCAGCCACACACAGTTTCCACGCTACACGACGAGCTCTCCAGGACACCCGCCAGTTCTGTAGACATTCCGTCATGAGATCTGGCCCCCACTTACGCACACAGCATAGAGCTCTGATATAAGTGCGATGTAATTAACATCCTAAAATGTTCACATATTATAACTTACACTAGTTTGTTACTATTTTTGTAGCTTCTTTATAAATTTCTTGTATGTTTTACAACCGTCACATTTTTTCACACGTTAAATGAATCATTTATGTATAGAAGTCTAGTTATCTCTTAGATTTTATGAGGGAATTTTAGAGTCGTTGTGTCGTTACCCATTTAGTTACGTTTATCACGTTTAAAAATTCATAGTATTGTTCTCTTTTTATTGTAGATAACTAACCCAAATTGCAATAGCGTGTGGAAATACGAATGATCACACTTTTGATAAAGCGTAAAGGATGTGCAATAGACAATATGTTCATCGATGTAGTTGGAACATTTTAAATAATGATGAAAAATTCGAGTCAGAATATTTTTACCAACAACATCCTTTTATAAACAAATCTCACTCTTATTTGAATAAATAAAAGGACAGGTGTGTATTAATACAGCAGGAAGCATTTGGAGCGATAGTTTACCCGCTGCCAGAGATCCGAAAAACTATTACCAGAAACATGCTACCGATTTCGAATTACAAAGGTCACTATTCTAAAAATGACGCTATAAGATTTTTTTATTATGAAGTGATAGATGAGAACATGAAGAAAAAGATATCCGGGACACTTAAGGAGTTAACAAACTCTTGTAGCAAGAAAAAGATTTCTCAAATGAATGCAAAGTTCATGCTATCTGTTATAATAGAAACAAAGCCACTATTCGCCTTTGCCCCCTCAGTGTGATGAGCTGAAATACAACCCCGAACGTCCGCAGGTCAAACGAAGGAGACCTAGACACGGGCTGGCACCCGTCGAAGGACCTCCCGAAAGCCCTAACCTCTCCTAGTTTGCGAATGTTCCTCAGTGCGACCTACTGAAAGATTCTGGCGTTTCGAAAAAAAGATCAAATGTGTGTGAAATCTTATGGGACTTAACTGCTAAGGTCATCAGTCCCTAAGCTTACACACTACTTAACCTAAATTATCCTAAGGACAAACACACACACCCATGGCCGAAGGAGGTCTCGAACCTCCGCCGGAACCAGCCGCACAGTCCATGACTATAGTGGCGTTTCGGCATTCATTAAAACAAACATAGTGGAAGATAATTTTAAGCCATGTTCTTGTTGGTTGGATATGCAAAATACCACTTATCTCTGCTGAAAAATGGGAATAATTATTTCTGAAGTTATATTTTTTATGTTAGATATCTACGTTCCATTGTTTACAGTTGCCTCCATACAACGCTCATATTTTTTCGGTGACTGAGTGAGCTGGCAATCTAATCATTCAGGTGCCAATGAATTTAATAACACCTCACCCCTTGGCTTGGATTTAGTTATAATCGCCGTCGCAGGTGTGAACTTTCCGGAAGGTTTAATGAAGTCCTCACAGCGATAAAACTGTCTTCGTGTCAAGTATTTGTTGTCCAGAGTCGGTCGTGCGGCGCTATCGGTATCAGTAGCACTGCACACCAATCATACCTCGTCATACTCTAGAAACAGCACGAAAAGCACACGAAAGGTGTTGAACACCAGAGAAAGGCTGACGCCAGCGGAATAAAATCAATAACTAGCTGTGAGGGCAGATAGACCTACAGAATGGAAATAATTCCAGTCAATGAACACTAAGGTTAGGGAAATAAAAAACAGAACCATTTTTATGAAAGACGAATATTATCCAGCTTAAAACTTTATTCAGTTTCTTGGTGTATATATAGAAGGCCACTCAAGAGCAGTGTGATAAGAACACTGGATATCCAGTTCTTGACATTGTTTTCTGTATTTCTCTAAAGGTTTTAGTCAATACGCACGTGGACTGGAGTGTAGAGTTTTTCATCCGACCGTGACTCAGCAAATTTATGAAGTAACACTCTTTCAGCTGCAGTCGCAATTATTTTAGAAGAACTGCAAAAGGTTTTTACTGGGTTTCTTTCCGTACTTCACAGTCATCTGTAACTGACAGGTGACGTTTAAGTAACAGTTAAATGGTTCAAATGGCTCTGAGCACTTTGGGACTTAACATCTCAGGTCATCAGTCCCCTAGAATTTAGAACTACTTAAACCTAACTAACCTAAGGACATTATACACATCCATGCCCGAGGCAGGATTGGAACCTGCGACCGTAGACTGAAGCGCCTAGAACCAGTCGGCCACTCCGGCCTGCAAGTAACAGTTAAGCATCGCATGATAGCTGCGTGCTGCCAAAACTCGTAATATTGGAAAATGAATGTCACTGAATCTTAAAAATTTATGTTTTTCATTTTTTTTATAAATTTCGCAACACAGTTGCAGAGCTCTACCACACCCAACGTGCGCAGATGTAAGTCACTGTAACATTCTCCCCACATGTAACCGTCCATACCAGCCCAACGTAACGAAAATAGTCATTAGTGAGGAGTTTGGTATGACGTGTATAACATATTCTAGGCGTAACCGAAGTTGGTTGTGTATCCTATGACCTTACTCTGTCCCGTGAATTTCGCTTGTCCAACGTTTCTTGCATAGCATAATTCGTTCTGCTTTCGCTGAGTAATCAGGAAGACGGTGCCAGTCTGCTTTTCCGATAAACAAAGAGAACTGACAGAGTTAAGTCACAATATACATAACTATACGTATACATAATGGCTCGGAAAACAGAAGCTTCAATATGGTACACGAATATTCGTCCAGTGTTGTGGCTGTCGTTTTTAAAATATTGTCAGTTGTTGTAAACTATTGGTTACAGGACTTCACATTTGCATCTGCGTGTCATAAATAAAGTACCGTATACTGAACCCCTGGAGATGTATTCTGACCATTACTCACTGACTGGTAGCTGTCAAGCTGCTCACGTAGTTTGTCTACAAAAAATGCAAATTAGGAACCTTCAGAATACGAGAAAAAGAACAACGCCGATGCCACAACCGTGGACCTGTTCATAACGCTTCACAAAAATCGCTCTAGCTTGCGAGATGAAAGTGACCCAGAATTGAGTGCCTCTTCTCTACCATTGGTCTGGAGCGCAGGCCATCCTGAGTGTGATTTAATCAGTGTTCGACACTCGTCAATGTGAAGCTTGTGTGCTCCACTCCTCTGTCACGAATACACACAGCGCAAGGCATCTGCTACAAGAGATCTACCCGAACTAACAGCAAATAAAGTGATTTTAAAATACTGAGATGTATCTGTTCTACAGCCCATATAGGTTATTTACCTGCAAGCCACTGTTAATTCTGCAGGTTAATGAATCTGAACAGAAGCACAAGTCAATGAACTGATTAAAAAAAAAAAAAAAAAAAAAAAAAAAACTGAACAGCCTGTGGCAAAGATCTAAGTGATGTGGTCCCCGTGCCTTTGATTGTTGGACTACAGTACCTTGGGCGCACAGAAAGTAATGTAGCATAACTGCTCTTGTCAGTCATGCATACTGTTGACTTCCGTTGGGTTTTAATCGCTTTATTCAATTTGCTCACTTGTGACGAATATATGAATGTCGCACAAAGACACAGTAATTTCGGTTTTGTAAAAAAAGGCTCTGTAAATGCTGCACTTGTTAGTAAATGTCGTTTCAAGCAAATATTAAAGTTTCTTTCCAAAGACATAACCTGACAAAAAAAGAAATTATGGACCCAAAAGACATGGTCGGATGTCAATGTCACTTCGTAGACGTATGTAGCGCAGTTGTAATACTCTGTGACAGATAGTTAGAACGGCTAACAGAGAACAGTAGTATTGTTCGTGGGGAATGTTGTTACCAGGCCCTGTAAGGTATATACGGGGAGTGAACAGCATCAGACGCTGAATGGTTACTGTGAAGGACACGGAGATTCCGCGTGCTCGTGACAGACAACGTTATCAGCAAACGACAGACCTTGGATGGGTGAATTTAATTTGGACGGCTAGTCGAATCATGCAATATTCAGACACGTGGGTCATTAAGATGGGATAGTGGCCCGATGTTAGACTTCAAGGGAACGTGATGGCATCCATATCCGCCGTCAAGGTTCCGGTCGCAAAAACAAGGGAGCATCTATCGCCTTGGTGCCACGTCATAACCACTTCACATCTGAGCCTGCCATTCGAGAACAAGTAATGGGAACCTGCAGGGTTTGTGTGTCATCCAGAATCACTGGTCGAAGATTAGTAGCGGTCGTACTAGGGAATTACCGTGCCATGCGTCGGATGTCGTTAACACCACAACGCAGAGTGGTGCAGTGACTGGGAGGCATGGACTGCACATTAATGGCGTCACATTGTGTTTAGCGATGAATCGCGGTTCTGTGCCACCCCGGATGACCATCGACGGTGAGCGTGATGGAAACAGAGCGCCCAGGTAAAGGTCGAGAGGAGTGTTCCGAGACAGCAACGAAGCAAACGCTGTCAAGAGTTTCGGAAGGCGAAATGTCCGAAAGGACTGCTGCCGTTCGTTTCACTGTTAAATTCAGCTGTAGGTTATTAACAAAGATCTATGGCTCCTCAGATACGAAGAAGTGCTTGTAGATTTAGGTTCCAGGTTGATGCCGCTAGCTAAGACTGAATTTCGAAAGTTACTTTACGATCTGGTAGAAAATTTATAACTATCTCACATATTTGAAGAGAAATGAAACTGGAAGGTAAAGATTTCTATCAAAACTTTATAAAGAAATGTCTTGCAGGAAACCTCAGGCCACAAGTGTGATAGGTTGTGTCAGGTTCAATCGGCCACAAGTTACAAGGCTTTGTAAGTAACTGTTTTCTTTTTTTTAATTTCTTGTTCTTTTGATGTGTTAATAGAGCTATTTGTTTGTGAATCACAAATACATCTTTTCTCTCTGGAAACCCGTATTGTGTTGTATAGTCCGTACTGCCCGACACTTTCTTAACATCTAGAAAGAGTTAGAAAATGTTCCTGTGTCGTCATAACAGGACACAACCAGGGCAAAAGCACCACAGGCGCAAAGAAGCGAGCTGGCGCCAGTCCACAGGGTCTCGCCACTTGCGCGAGTTCCACCAGCACCACGGGCGGCACTGAGGATGAAGATATCGAGTTCTTGTTGGCCAATTGCCGCCCGAGTACAATCCGCCAATGACCAGACGACACCGGACAGAAGTCCACTTGGAAGACAGAAGAGCAGCTCTCGCCCACTTGGTTATAGATTATCGTCCAGGGCTGACTTAGAAAGGGAACGTCGTTTAGTGAACTCTTAGAACTGAACACACAGTTGTTGTAAATTGCCATTTGTCATGCGCTGTGAAGTTTATCTACGATCATTTACAATCAGCCATTGAGGGCCCTTTTTGTGTTATATAACAAACAGTGTTACAGACATTATTATTCAACTAGTCTCACAGATAAGTAAACCTTTTTAACTAATTTGTATGACTTTCTTACTAATTTGTTGGAGTGTTGTAGAACATACGAACTCCTATCCTGTTACCAGACCCTGGGGCATGGCTGTGTAACAGTCGCAGGGAGAAGTTGTTTTAGCGGTGTACTGCGCCAGAAGACGTTTATGAACTCACAAACTTGGCCTACTGTAACAACAGTGGTAACTCGGCCTCCACATCAGTAGCGGCGAAGCCTTTACAAAACTGGCGACGAGGGTTTCCCAAAAATGTTTTATAGCTGAGGGTCACTTTGGTTAGAAATATTCATTTCACTATTCACGCCGAAACAAACGTTTGGTTAAGGTTTGTGTGGAGTTATACCTCATTTGAAAAGGACAACAAAAGTTTATACCAATTTTGGATTAAGTGGTCCATACTAGTCGAAGTTGCTCTGTATCTTTTTACTGTGTTGAGTAACGGCTGCAGCAAGAGATACCTTATCTCTTTGTCTTGTCGGCAAAGAAGAAATCCCACTATCAACAAAAGTAGAAGACATGACCGTCTTCCTCTTGGGTATAAGCGCTGATGACCTCGCTGTAGAGCGCGGCGTGCATACCACCACCTCATTTCTGTGGCCTACCACCTACTCGTCTCCTCACCTCTGCCATACCGCACACAATCTCCGACCTCCTTGCTGCTGATGCAGTAGAGAAAAATGCGCTTTAGGCTGTACGAGGAAAGGGTGTGATACACGGTCGCCACGAGCATCAGTCGCTATCTCGGCGCCGTTGCAGCAGGTGACCAAACAGTGGACCGCAGAGATGGTGGCGCCTCCACAGAACGGTGCGGCGTCGCCAGCCAGCAGGTCCCGGCCAGGCGCCGAGATGTCGGCGCGCTGAGTGCTCCGCGGACGCACAGCTTCCGGTCAGTAGGCGGGTGCTATCACTCCTGTGCTTTTAACGCTGTAAGTAAACGGCCACGTTGCACACTGGCTGCGTTCGAACGATCCCACGTGCTGTAAATGTACTCTGTGCAGCAACAGAGACCTCGTTCCAAAATCCGTATACGACAATCAGATGGCTCCCACAAGGGGTTCGAAACTCGGCCGGGTGCAGAATTTTTTCCACTCGGGGACTGGGAGTTGTACTGTTCTGATCATCAAGGAAAGATCCCGTTTAATCTTCCTAACATCTGGGTGAACTAGAAATATTAAATAGGAAATTATTACCCATGGTAGAAAATTAACAGCACTATTATTAACGGCAAATTTCCGCCGTTCAGTAGCAAGCGAGAGTGGTCGATATTCCCCCTATTAATTCACTTAGGAAGGAACAGGCTTCAAATGTGGCTGTCATCGTTCAGGTTTCTTTGTGATTTCACAAAATTATTCCAGGTTATGGCATTTTCATTATATATATAAATGACCTAGCAGATAGTGTCGGAAGTTCCACGCGGCTTTTCGCAGATGATGCTGTAGTATACAGAGAAGTTGCAGCATTAGAAAATTGCAGCGAAATACAGGAAGATCTGCAGCGGATAGGTACTTGGCACAGCGAGTGGCAACTGACCCTTAACATAGACAAATGTAATGTATTGCGAATACATAGAAAGAAGGATCCTATATTGTATGATTACATGATAGCGGAACAAACATTGGAAGCAGTTACTTCTGTAAAATATCTGGGAGTATGCGTACGAAACGATTTTAAGTGGAATGATCATATAAAATTGTTAATAAGGCGGGTGCCAGGTTGAGATTCATTGGGACAGTCCTTAGGAAATGTAGTCCATCAACAAAGGAGGTGGCTTACAAAACACTCGTTCGACCTATACTTCAGTATTGCTCATCAGTGTGGGAACCGTACCAGGTCGGGTTGACAGAGGAGATAGAGAAGATCCAAAGAAGAGCGGCGCGTTTCGTGACAGGGTTATTTGGTAAGCGTGATAGCGTTACGGAGATGTTTAGCAAACTCAAATGGCAGACTCTGCAAGAGAGGCGCTCTGCATCGCTGTGTAGCCTGCTGTCCAGGTTTCGAGAGGGTGCGTTTCTGGATGAGGTATCGAATATATTGCTTTCCCCTGCGTATACCTCCCGAGGAGATCACGAATGTGAAATCAGAGAGATTCGAGCGTGCATGGAGGCTCTCCGGCAGTCGTTCTTCCCGCGAACCATACGCGATTGGAACAGGAAAGGGAGGTAATGAGAGTGGCACGTAATGTGCCCTCCGCCACACACCGTTGGGTGGCTTGCGGAGTATAAATGTAGAAGTAGATGTAGGAAGGTGCTATTAAAATAAGATGCAACCGATTTATTTCCTCATCCTTCTCTAATCAACTCGTTGTTGATTGATAGGACATTGAGGTATTGACAGCCTGTCTTCCTGTCGGAATCACTAGGAAAGAAATTTAGTAAAAGAAATTTAATAAAAACATTGAAAATGTAATGTACGTGTAAAACTGTAACAACAAGAATTACATTTGATCTTCACTGGACTAAATACATAGCAACATAAGTTCCAAATTCATGTAAGCAATTTTGGCAGAAGTGGTTTTTTCCGCATCTTAATGATCTACATTTTCATTTAGTTCGGTAGCTGCAGCGTCAGCGTGGCCGGGTACCAACCAAACAGGTCGGAATTCGATTGCTGCAGGGCCGGAGATCTGCTGCGCTCGGGTCTGGGTGTTGTGTTGCCCTGATCAGCATTTCACGATTAGCAACACGGAAGTCGCCTAAATGGCGTCACCTAAAAATACTTGCACGAGACAGCGAAACCGCCACACGACAGAAAGATAAATTTGAGAAGTAGGAATTCAAAATGTATTAGTACTGAAGTCTTAAAACGCCTGATCTAGCATGAAATCAAGAGTTTTTATTGTTAAATCCTAACGCGCAGCTCAGGACTGAGAGTACTAAGAGCCGATGTTATAAGAATACGGCTTGTAAGCGGTTTCATCTGTACCTAATCTGCTAATAACACAAAACTAAAAAACAGGACTTCGGCTGCAAACGGTTTTTCTTTTCGTTCCATCGGATCCCTGCCCTGTCTTACGACATACGTACACTACTGGCCATTCAAATTGCTACACAAAAGAACAAATGCAGATGATAAAGGGGTATTCATTGGACAAATATATTATACTAGGACTGACATGGTGTGGGGCGTATGCAGTTGGAGTGATGTGGGACCCCTGACACGATTCTGAGACGTGACACCTACGTAAGCATCGTGTCTGATCACTGCATCCATTCATGTAAATTGTGCATTCTGATGGACTTCGGCAATTCCAGCCGGACAATGCGACACCCGACACGTCCATAAATGCTGCAGAGTGGCTCCAGGAACGCTCTTCTGAGTTTAAAAACGTCTGCTAACCACTGAACTCCCCAGGCTCCCCAGGTATGAATATTATTGAGCATATCTGGGATGCCTTGCAACTTGCTGTTCAGAAGATACCTGCCCCTCTCCCCCCCTATCGGACTCTTGCAGATTTATGGACAGCCCTGCAGGGTTCAAGGTGCCAGTTCCCTCCAGCACTACTTCAGACATTAGCCGAATCCATGCTACGTCGTGTTGCGGCACTTCTGCATGCTCGCGGGAAACCTACACGATATTAGGCATATGTACCAGTTTCTTTTGCTCTTCAGTATAAATTTAAGCTACCTTGTGATGCATAATACTGGACTGATGAATTTGATTTCACTGATACCACGAACCATACCATCCTAGCTGAATAGGTCTGTTAATAAGCCCCTCTTACATTAAAATCTAAAATTCAGAGTAATGTACGACTCTCTCTCTGTCGAAACTTTATGCTGTTCAAATTGAATCATAGTTCGTCGAAGAAATTACTAACTCAATCAGCAGCCCAGGTAATGAAGACAAAAAAAAAATTGCAAATAGGAGAAAACATTCGTATATTCATAAATTGTCGTACATTGGCAGGAGGAGCATCATGAACAAAATCCTAAAAACACCAGGTTGGAGTGGGCGTAGTAGGGGGAGGGGTGCGGGGGAGCGTTTTAAGGTCAGTTTTTTACGGTTTTCTCGAATAATTCGAAAACCGTGGGTTCTAGGGAAATTGTTTCCCAGGACAAAATTAAACTACATTAAATTTCCTCGAAATAAGTCCTATTCATTTTTTTCTATAAGACTAATAGTCGGCGTTGCAGGGGATGGAAAAATTGCAAATTATGAAAAGTAATATCTTAATAATATAAAATTAATGTTTATTCCCAAACGAAGTGCTTGGATTAAGAAGGGTGTAAGACAGTGATGTAGTATTTCGCACCTACTCTTCAGTCAATGACGGGAATAAAAGAAAGATTCAACAGTGTGATTAAAGGCGATGGAATATCGATGATAGAATAAGATCCTTTGATGGCATTGCTGTCCCCAGTGAAAGTGAAACATAATTACGTAAACTGTTGAATGTTTGTGTATTCTGTAACCGAGAGATTTAAATGTTGCATTCTTAAGTTGTTCATAATTTCGGTCGATGTACCTACGAATTGCGAACTGTTTCTCTCACCAATCACAGAAACTGTGTATCGGTACAAGTCAGAATAGGTGCTCAGAAGAAACAGAGCAAATGTTTCATAAGTCTAATGAGTACAAAATGTGGATTAAGAGTAAATAAAAGAAAGACAAAAGGAATGAGAAGTAGCAGACATGAGAATACCGAGAGTCTTAACATCAGAACTGACGATAATCAAGTAGATGAAGTTATGAAATTCCGCAAGGAGACCGTAAAAAGCAGACTAGCACTGGCAGAATGTCTACTAGTATCTACCACAGGTATTAAAGTGAGGTAGAAATGTCTGAGAATGTACGGTTGGAGCACAGCATTGTACGGTAGTGAACCATGACTGTAGGAAAACCGGAAAAGAAGAGAATCGAAACATTTCAGATGTGGTGTTACAGAATGTTGAAAATTAGGTGAAGTGATGAGGTAAGGAATGAGGAGGTTCTCCGCAGAATCGATGAGGAGAGGAATACATGGAAAATAATGAGAAGATGAAGGGACAGTATTAGAGGACATCTGTGAAGACGCCAGAGAATAACTTCCTTGATACTAGAAGAAGCTGTAGATGGTAAAAACATTAGTGGAAGACAGAGAATGGAATCCTATATTCAGCAAATGATTCAGGATGTAGGTTGCAAGTGCTCCTCTGAGATGAAAAGGTTGCACAGGAGAGGAATTCGTGGCGGTATCCATGCAACCAGTCAGAAGGCTGATGACTAACAGAACAAATATTAAATGTGTGTACCATGTCTAACTGCAGTCTAACTACGCATTAAGGTATGAATTATGTTCTGAGGCTGTAATAGGATGGAGCGGGCGGGGATAGAGGCCGGAATCGCGAGGGAAGGTTGGTTGTCGGATGGTGGTCATTCACTTCCCCTTTCATAGGTCTGCAAAGTGAAGAGCAGGAAGATATTTCCACACTGCATCTCTCCCATTAAGTCAGAAGAAGCAACTATAGGGTGTTTTACAAAGTTATATCGATCCTCCGCAACGTGTTTTCTGAATCACTGGCGGCTGAGTGCGCAGACATGTCCCGGACCTGTTTATTTTCCCGAAAGTGCATTAACACTGCATGAAGTACAAATATGAGTTACTAATAATACTAACATAAGAAATGCATACGGATAGACTTTATATAAATCTCTGCATGCTTTTCTATACTGCTGTAGGGGAAACTGATTTTTAGTCGTCTGTACGGTAGCTGGTCTTTTCTTCCGACAAAGGCAATTTCCCCACCACGAGCGATGCTATTTTTCATTTTACAGACCGACTGTAACACCCTCGTATTTCACGCACAGTTCTCATAAATGAGTAAACAAAATAACTTCACTGCGGTCGTGTTTATATAGTATAGTTATTTTCAGTTTATTAATCAAGTACTAATTTACAGTTGTTAAGTGAGCTTTTATATAAAATACGTTCCTATAAACAAAGACTAAGAAGAGTGCAATTTGTAAGTGTGAGTTGTTAGTGATCTTTTTAGTGTTGGTAGGAAAGGTACTGGGTTGGTATATACAGAACCTTGCTGCTGTCTGTCGTTCACAGAATACCGTAAACCCTGTGTAATTGTATTTCAGTCCCTTGGTGGTGAGCTAATGAGTGACCGGAAAGTTACTGCACTTCTCGCACCATTAATTCTGTTGCTTGTGGACTATATGAACCTCTTCCAATCGGCAATTTCTGACAGTCGTAGAGTGGGCTGCACTGTGTGGAGCCACTGTAAACAGGTCGTGCCGAGGTGGATGCAAAGGTTCTCGTTGTATGTCCGAAGTTAAGGAAGCCGGGCGTGGCCCTTATTTGGATGGGTGGCCTTTCGGATGCGCTGCGTGCTGTTGACAATTTTTCCTTTGTCTTTACAGCAGAAGGCATATGACAGGTGGTGACGTGAAATCCCTGACCATCAGTCTTTGCGACAACGCTCTGGATTCAATTGCAGCCGTCTATGCCGTGTCCCATAAAGCGAGGGCAAGCAACTCCGTTGATGGGAATCCGTCCTTCGGTTGGGGACGTTAAGATCGACTGACTCCTTGCTGTTCTTTGAGAGGAGTAGGCTACGTATCATCACCGTGTTTCATTGTCTCCCCTCTCTCACCGTCTCTAACGCGAATGCGATACTACACTGTCGTGACGTTATGGGATACCTCCTAAAACCGTGTCGGAAATCCTTTCACTCAGCACAGTGAGGCAGCTTGACGTGCCAGAGACTTAAGTCGTTGGAAGGCTCCCCCGCAGAAATAATGAGCCGTGCTGCCACTTTAATCGTCAGTAATTGCGAAAGTGTTGCCGATGCAGGATTTTTGTGCACGAACTGACCTCTCAATTGAATCCCATAAATGTTCAATGCGATTCATATGGGGCGATCTGGGTGGTCACATCATTCGCTCAAATTGTCCAGAATGTTCTTCAAACCAATCGCGAACATCTGTGGCCCACTGATATGGAACATTATCATCCACAACATGCAGCCCATGAATGGCTGCAAATATTCTCCAAATAGTCAATAACTGATTCAGTTGGACAAGAGGGCCCAGTCCATTCCATGTAAACACATCCCACACCATTATGGAGCCACCACTAGCTCACACAACGCCTTGTTGACGACTTGGATCTATTGCTTTGTGGGATCTGCGCCACACTCGGACTGTACCATCAGCTCTTACCAATTGAAATCGGGACTCATCTGACCAGGACCGGTTTTTCAATCGTCCAGGGCCCAACCGATATGATCAAGAGCCCAGAAGAGGCGCTGCAGGCGATGGCGTGTTGTTAGCAAAGGAGCTCACTTCGGTCGTCTGCTGCCATAGACCATTAACACCACACTTCACAGCACTGTCCTAACGAATACATTCGTCGAACGTCCCATATTGATTTCTGCGTTTATTTCACGCACTGTTGCATGTACATCAGCACTGAGAACTCTGTGCTCTCGGTTGTAGAGTGAAGGCCGTCGGCCACTGCGTTGTTCTTGGTGAAGTTTGGTATTCTCGGTGCACTGTGGGACTCGGAATATTGAATTCCGTAATGTTTTCCGAAATGGAGTGTCCCATGCGCCTAGCTCCATTTCCCGACACGTCGAAAATCTTTTCGCATGAATCAACTGAGTACAAATGTCAGCTTCGTCAATGCCACGACTTTTATGCCTTGTGTACTCGCTGCTACCGCCATCTGTATCTGTACACACCGCTATCCCATGACTTTTGTCACCTCAGTTAACACTGCGCGTACACCATTAGTGTCATCTGTCCTTAATAGAATCACCGCAGCTCTCACACGTAGCGAAGTATGAAGCCTGTGGGGTCGGAGGTTAGCGAAACCTTCCAGACAGGCGACTGAACCTGCCCTTCGGAGCCTCCTAGTCATTCGTGCCATACGCCTTTAGTGAGACGACTTACCAAACGTTCACAGTATATCATCTAACGTACCCACCATAGAAGATATACTGTGAACGTCCCGCTGATATGTATGATGGAATAATACTGATCATGTTGAGGTCTACAACAGTAATCTGCTATAATGCACTGGTTGATTTACTTTGAAATATGAATTTCCATGACTCTCTGGCGACCTACTTTGTTGCGGAGGGAGCCAGTTCAATCCTGTAATGGAGTAAAGCATTTTATACACCGCATGCTATGAAAAGCATTCGAGACAGTGACCTGAAATCGCCATTGTCGAATACATAGCGACAGCATGTTACTCTCAGGATGGGCTCTTCAGTGCGGTACACAGCTGACAGCTCAAGCTGTTGAACTGAATTACATAATAGTTCACAACTGCAAATACGTTCTCATCTAATAAACTGAAATTAGCTGCTTCGTATAAACACGAATTCAGCGAAGGGACTTGGATAGGAAATCCTGGGAGGTATAGTCATTCTGTAACCTGCAAAGCGAGCAGCGCTCGTGGTGGGAGAAGTTGCCTTTCCCGGAAGAATAGAACAGCTGCCATACAGGACGACTAATGAATCAGTTTCCCCTCCAGCAGTGCAGAGCAGTGTGCAGAGATTTACGTAGAGTCTGTCCATATGGGTTTCTCGTTTTAGTATTATTAGTAACTCATATCTATATTCCGTGCAGTGTTAATGCACTCTGGGAAAAGTAAACAGGTCTTGGGCATGTCTGCCAGTGATCAATAATCTGCGCTTCGGAGGGTCGATATAAAAACGCAAAACACCCTAAAGTTTCTTCTTGTGAGTAATAGGATAGATGTAGTAGGCAGTCACCTTCTCGCCCTTCAGTTAGCAGACCAATCAAAGAAGAACACCATGACTACAATAAGCGACCTACCCTCCCTAGCGATTCTAGCCTGCACCCCCGCCCCCTCCATCCTATTACAACCCCAGAACGCAGCTTATCCTTTAGTACCTAGTTAGACTGCAGTTAGATGTGACACACATTTGCGGAACTAACATTTAATAATTGTTCTTGCCCCACTTCATTTAGCAAGAGACATTAATTTTACACCATTACGATACTATTTTTTACAAACTACGATTTTTCCCTCCCCTGCAACGCGTCAACTATTAGTCCTGGAGTAAACAATGAATAGGACCTGTTTTGGATTAAATGTAACGTAGTTTTGTTAAGTTCAAGCCGTCATAATGGCGAAGGATAGAGACGCTGCATGTTATTGATGTTCACAAACAGGTATTCGGATGTTTTTGATCAACTTGTGTTTGTGGACTCAAGCACCTATGTCCAATGATGGATTTAATTTCCTCTATTACTTTTACCCCTATAAGTTTGCTCTCTTTTGCTTTAGCTCATGTATGTCAGATCGATTACATGGAGAATGCTCCTTGGTATATTTTGAACTCAGAAATTTCCAATACTCTTTTTTGCAACAGTTCTTAGGCGTCGAATCATTCAGTTCGTAATCCTGATGTGCGATCAAGAACATTGTATATATGGACTTTTGATTGAAATATTCTAAATCGTTAACTGACACAGGCTCTTATATCTGCGAACATGAAACAAAACATTTTGGTCTTCATAATTTCTTCTCTTTTCTTTACTAACCAGTTTTGATTTTTTCTCTTTCCTTTATTTTTAAGGATGCTCTTTTCATGTACTTCTTTTTCTACCCTTTACCGTCTTTCTCCTTTCGCGAGCAACGTATTACTTACGTCTGCTTATGTTGGTCTCAAGCACATTTATCTTCGCAAGTAACATGTCTACTACATGTAATATTTGTTGTGAATATGCCATGCAGCCAGAGCGAAGAACAATGCCTTATCTATTTCATTAATAGTAATTTTAAAATGCGGCTTCACATCTCTGCCATTTTTGGGGTTGGGGCTTCTATGGGGTACCAGAAACTTCCAAGCTGATTACAAATGTTTGCTGGACCGAGACTCGAGACCTGAAGCCTATTTTTGGCGGACAAAGCTTTTACTGAATGAGCTGTCCGCTGACGACTCACGACACACCCTCACAGCTTTACTTCAGCCAGTGACTCTCTCCTAGCTTTAAAACTTCACAGAAACACTCTTCCAGGCTTTTCGGGTCTAGCACTCCTGGAGGAAAGGACATTACGAACATATGGCCTAGCCACAGCCGAGGGGGACTGTTTCCAACATAAATGGAATACTTCCTTGCTGACTGATAGTGAGTACTACTCCAAGATACCGAGAAAGGAAATTTTATGCATTTATTGATGAACCATACCATGCAGTATATGGTTCTGTGAATACGTGAGTTGGAAATAACGATCAGAAATAGTTTGAGGGTGGCAAGGGTGACTCTACCAAGACTATATCTGCTTAAGACCAGAACAACTGCTTAATGTTATTGGAGCTCTACATCAATTATGAGGAGGTCCTTCTAAATACCACTGGAACAGGGGCTGCACCAAATACAGCTGCCATATAACTCACTAGACAATAGCTTATTGAATGCCAAAGGCTAGTAGGAGAAATTCAATGAATACTCTGTCCAAAGACATTCTACAAATCCCTATCATAATGTAACATTGTAGGTTTTATGTTTTTGCACACGAAAAGAGGTGACTGGCCTTTCCTGGATCTTAGCATGTGATAGTGGCCACGAGAAGCCAACACGTCAGCAAGCCATCTACTATCGCCAGCACTATCAGTGCGGTACGCTGAGCTTTATCGCGCTAAACAAGATGCAAACGCAACTGCAGTCGACTTCGATGATAATATCAAGGAATTACTTCCTGACAGATTGTGTTTGTGTTGGTAATAGTGATTTAGTAAGAAAATGCAGGTAATCGCCGGCCGGTGTGGTCGAGCGGTTCCAGGCGCTTTAGTCTGGAACCGCGCGACCCCTACGGTCGCAGGTTCGAATCCTGCCACGGGCGTGGGTGTGTGTGATGTCCTTAGGTTAGTTAGGTTTAAGTAGTAAGTTCTAGGGGACTGATGACCTCAGCTGTTAAGTCCCATAGTGCTCAGAGACATTTGAACTTTTTATTTTTTATTTTTTTGGTTAAATAATCGTAAACAAATCATGACAGAACACTAGAAGCTACGTAAGGCTGTATCATATACACTTCTTGTTAGCCGTAATTTCTTGCCATAGTCTACGTATGGAGATCTAAAGTGTATAACACTGATTGCGGAAATGTACTGAAACCTCTCTGCAGCGCAAAATTACGAAATGAATTCAAAAAGTGTGTTACATATATGTCGTCCCACACTAAGAACGTTACGAAACAAAATGGCGCGTTGTCAGCAGAGAGTACGTGTTCTGGGTTTTCTGCAGGCACAGTTCTGCTGCGGTATGGATTACAGGTGCATCACAGGGTGCGAGTGAAATGGAGCGGCGACTGGAGGCGTGCTCGAAAGTTGTAGTACTCGGGACAGTACGATTCTTGTGGGCATCGCGTCTAAATTGCACACGGATTCATCGTGAAACCCTTTGGACCGTACGAAATTTCGAATACAGCCATAGTGAAACGTTGCTAACTACTTGAACAAGGCCGCAAGGACGTGGCCGATGCTCATCGGCAAGGACGGCCGCCGACATTGACCACTGACGATAATGTCTAACAATTATAGGAACTCATTCGTAGCATCCGCAGTTTTCCCGACGATGCGGACGTTCGCACAACGTTCTCGAATAGTTCCGTGACCACGGTTTTGAGTCGTCGAGGAACTGAAGGATTACTAGAACGCTCAGATCGTTGTTTAAGAATACTCGGAGATTATACTGAAAAACAATGTCATGTATCTGTGTCACTCTAAAGTACAGTGACGCATTCAACAAAAGTTTCTTTTTACTTCATAATAATGCGTAACTAACTTTTTGAAGTCTCGTCGTACAACTGTCTGACGTCAGAGGCTATATTCAACCACTAATGTGTTTCGAAACAATTGCTACTGCAGTCTTATCAGCAGATACGCCGTCCACGATAAACAACACGTTGGATTAGCGCTCCTGTAAACTGATTTCATTGTCCATGAAGACTATTTGTGCTTAACAGTTTCATACTTGACAATTTAATCCAACAACGAAAGTTTATTTCTCGATAGATTCAAAATTTACCTAAAATTATCTAACTAATTACATAGGGAGTAATTTCAAAGTTCATAGGGAGATAATTATTTCAAGACCGAAAACTTTCAAACTCGGTCATATTTATTCCTGTGAGATGTACAAGAAATAAAATGAAGTAAAAAAACTCTTTCTTTATAAAACAACTGCGAAATTTACAAATAATATTATAATAACAAATTATTTTAAGACTGGCTTTTATTTTATAGTGTAAAGCTTTTTGACTGACGTAAATGCATCAAGCTAATTAGAAAGCTGTAATAGAAAACACTCTCTTATGCAAACTTAAATTCCTATTTTCCACTAAATTATCACATAGTTTTCTTTAGACATGAATCTAAAATCACATGAAATTGTAGCTGCATCTGATGAGAAACAACAAGATATTCTATAAATTTCTAGGTGAACAAAATCATGTGACAGTGAATGCACTTTAAACTTTCCGGTTTACCTATTTTGTGAGACTAATTTCTTAGTGTTCAGAGATGTGAGCCTTGCATTTTTCTGCCAGTGAAAACGGAGCTTTTTTTGAAACCTGACATTTCTGCTGTTGAGAGCGCGTTGCCTTGTAAATATATTCTTTATTGGTTTGTATATCTTCACAGAAGAGAATCGAAGCATTTGAGATGTGGTCCTATAGACGAATGTTGAAAATTAGGTGGACTGATAAGGTAAGGAATGAGGAGGTTCCACGCAGAATCGGAGAGGAAAGGAATATGTGGAAAACACTGATAAGGAGAAGGGACAGGATGATAGGACATCTACTAAGACATGAGGGAATGACTTCCATGGTACTAGAGGGAGCTGTAGAGGGCAAAAACTGTAGAGGAAGAAATAATTGAGGACGTAGGTTGCAAGTGCTACTCTGAGATGAAGAGGTTAGCACATGAAAGGAATTCGTGGCGGGCCGCATCAAACCAGTCAGTAGACTGATGACAAAAAAAAAAAAAAAAAACCTTCAGCGACACTTTTGAAACTCTTTTCTGTTTCAGTGCGTCAGTCGACATTCCATAGTGAATACTGCAACAGCTTCAAAGCTTAAGGTTGCTAACACACTCTTGCACTGTAGTTTTTGTATTCTTTTCTTTAACGAATATAATTTCCCCATAGCACGCAGATGCTACGTTTTATAACTCATTTTTGTTTGTCAGATTTAATCCGACATCTAGAAATTCAAAAATGGTAGACTGCAGCTTGCAATTTTAGATCTCGTAATCAGGTAGATAAGTTACAGAATTTAGAAAGGGAAATGGGTGGTTTGACGTCATGTATAGTATTAATTGGCGAAGTATGGTCGGAGATAGAACAGGGCTTCCGGTCAGGTCAGTATAGGGTTGTCAACACAAATTCAAAGAGGAGTAAAGCAGGAGAAGGCCTTAAGAAAATAGAAATGCAGTTATGCTACTAGGGAAAAGTTTTCTAAACTGTAACAATTTTCAGATTTTGTTTATTATAGCCTAAACACTGATTACAAAATTATTTAAAGAATGCCCTCTTCAACTGCTGGATGTTCTTGGTATCTAAATCCAAATTCTGAGAAAAATAAACACAACACATCGCATTTTCTAAAAATCTGCAAGTCGCTCAAATTAGGAATCTGGTTTCCTAATTAGTACCAGAGGGTGTATAAGCCGAATCACACTAACGGGCTAAGTACCTGAGCTTCAAGATACGTACCAATGCAAGTTTAAGGAAACTTTCCACATTTTAGTTCTTACAAAACTATTTTCAGGCATTGCAATATAAATTTTTCACTCTTTTCTCCACCCCTGTACACTTTACATGTACCCACATTTTGCATTTCATGCCTCTGACCATTTTTTTCCATTCCATCTTCATGGCACAACTCGCAATACCATTCCTCTTGTTGTTCCCATGGTAGCTTCCCCACAGAGAATCCGAAGCACTTCCCTTTCACAAGCGGAGCTGCGGATCTAGATATCTTCTTCTTTACTTCAGTTAACTTACCTTTCTTGGCATAGACCATTCGGCAGCTGACAGTCTCCTTGGACAGTCGTTGAAGTTTTGGTAAGAGATTTTTATCATTTTCGTAGTGCTTGGTGATATTTCTTGGATGGACACCTTTAGCTCACTTTTTGCTAACCATGGCTTCGTCTGCATTGAAATTATGAGGCAGTCCGTTTCGTTCTGCAATGTCCAAAGCAAGTTTTCTTACGTCCGGCGTGCATCAACCGAACACCATCCCTTCAAATGTAAGAACATGCTCTTCCAATTCGTTTTAAAACTTCGTCGGAAAACAATTTACTGCGGTCAAAAATTTTTATGTCCCTCTTTGCATTTGTTTTTATTTTTAGCGTTTCTCATATTTATTGGCTTAGGCACAGTTTATATGCATTCACACCCATTCAATTCATGATCTCCATTTAGATGTATTGTTACAGCTGAATGCTGTTCATCTGCGAAGCACAGATGACCAGCTAACTATACAAGCAAGTTTCTTAAATTGTACCGATATAATATTGGAAACTTTCGTCGGTACATTATAGGCAACGTCGCTTTTTTTGTCTTTATCAATTTCCCATAAACGAATGCAGATTCGTGATTGTGTGAAAGGTAAGGTTATTTCACTTATAATCATCCATAAACAAAACATTATGTGGCCATTACCTTATAACAGCAATTCACTTTGTCATGTAAACAAAAAGTTATGAAAACTACAAAAAAATCAACAATGTTTTCCTCAACACACAGATGGTTCTAAGAACCACTTAGGTCACGCTGATGTTACTAGTTGTCGAGTTGTACAATAGATACGAATTTTAGAGCTGTTGTATGAATTAGGAGGCCATATAACATAGACAACTCTCCCTTATGAACAGCATAGTGAATGCTTTGTCGTAGCCAAGATGGACACGAAGCCAACACCCACTACAATACTACAAGCCTAAGGGTGATTTTATCTACGGTGAACAAATTCTAGGGACTGATCGCTGAGAGAATACGGAACAAAAAAGGTCTAATTTACATATGTCCGTAAATGCATGTTTCCATGCTAGATACGTTTATTCAATCTTACTTTCCAGAATGAGATTTTCACTCTGCAGCGGAGTGCGCGCTGATATGAAACTTCCTGGCAGATTAAAACTGTGTGCCCGACCGAGACTCGAACTCGGGACCTTTGCCTTTCGCGGGCAAGTGCTCTACCAGGAGAACTTCTGTAAAGTTTGGAAAGTAGGAGACGAGATACTGGCAGAAGTAGAGCTGTAGGTACCGGGCGTGAGTCGTGCTTCGGTAGCTCAGTTGGTAGAGCACTTGCCCGCGAAAGGCAAAGGTCCCGAGTTCGAGTCTCGGTCGGGCACACAGTTTTAATCTGCCAGGAAGTTTCAATCTTACTTTGTCACTGAGACTGCGGTCTAGTAGGCGCTGTACCCTACAGCCACAGTTACAGAATGCATGGTTTCTTCCTAGAGGGTGGTACTGTTCCTCATACTCCATGCCCTATCGGTCTTTCCTGCCCTAGTTGTTGGTATTGTTGTGTCCGATTCACTTCTCTTACTGACTCATCTTGTAGTGGATGTGAGTGTTGTACACAATGGTTCCGTATTCGAATCGAGAGCTTGCCGACATAGTGTTTACTTACGTAAAGGCAAATGGCTGCGGAAACGGGCAACGAGGTTGTATCAAGAGACTTATTCCCGCCCACAGCAACCACAGCATTCACTGTTTGCAACAGTGTTTCGCCGTTTGTCTGAGTCAGGGTCATTCCAGAAAGCAGGAAACCGTGAAGGACGTACCCGAAATTTTCGAGCACAGAGTTGGAGAAAAATGTGATTAACACTGTGGAAGGCGATCTTCGTGTCAGTACCAGGCAGTTGGCCCGCCAGTAAAGGGTAATCCAGACGACCGTGCGGAACATTCTCCATGACAACTGTAGATGTAATATCCTTATCACTTACAGTGCCTGCATGGCTTACTAGCGACAGACTTTCATATTGGGAGCAGTTTTGTCGTTGGTTTCTTCACCGGGAAACCACGATTCAGAGATTTGTGTCATCCAGCCTCTTCACAGATGAGGCCACCTTTACGCGGAGTGGTATCTTCCACTTTCATAACACTCATCTGTGAGATACACTCCTGGAAATGGAAAAAAGAACACATTGACACCGGTGTGTCAGACCCACCATACTTGCTCCGGACACTGCGAGAGGGCTGTACAAGCAATGATCACACGCACGGCACAGCGGACACTCCAGGAACCGCGGTGTTGGCCGTCGAATGGCGCTAGCTGCGCAGCATTTGTGCACCGCCGCCGTCAGTGTCAGCCAGTTTGCCGTGGCATACGGAGCTCCATCGCAGTCTTTAACACTGGTAGCATGCCGCGACAGCGTGGACGTGAACCGTATGTGCAGTTGACGGACTTTGAGCGAGGGCGTATAGTGGGCATGCGGGAGGCCGGGTGGACGTACCGCCGAATTGCTCAACACGTGGGGCGTGAGGTCTCCACAGTACATCGATGTTGTCGCCAGTGGTCGGCGGAAGGTGCACGTGCCCGTCGACCTGGGACCGGACCGCAGCGACGCACGGATGCACGCCAAGACCGTAGGATCCTACGCAGTGCCGTAGGGGACCGCACCGCCACTTCCCAGCAAATTAGGGACACTGTTGCTCCTGGGGTATCGGCGAGGACCATTCGCAACCGTCTCCATGAAGCTGGGCTACGGTCCCGCACACCGTTAGGCCGTCTTCTGCTCACGCCCCAACATCGTGCAGCCCGCCTCCAGTGGTGTCGCGACAGGCGTGAATGGAGGGACGAATGGAGACGTGTCGTCTTCGGCGATGAGAGTCGCTTCTGCCTTGGTGCCAATGATGGTCGTATGCGTGTTTGGCGCCGTGCAGGTGAGCGCCACAATCAGGACTGCATATGACCGAGGCACACAGGGCCAACACCCGGCTTCATGGTGTGGGGAGCGATCTCCTACACTGGCCGTACACCACTGGTGATCGTCGAGGGGACACTGAATAGTGCACGGTACATCCAAACCGTCATCGAACCCATCGTTCTACCATTCCTAGACCGGCAAGGGAACTTGCTGTTCCAACAGGACAATGCACGTCCGCATGTATCCCGTGCCACCCAACGTGCTCTAGAAGGTGTAAGTCAACTACCCTGGCCAGCAAGATCTCCGGATCTGTCTCCCATTGAGCATGTTTGGGACTGGATGAAGCGTCGTCTCACGCGGTCTGCACGTCCAGCACGAACGCTGGTCCAACTGAGGCGCCAGGTGGAAATGGCATGGCAAGCCGTTCCACAGGACTACATCCAGCATCTCTACGATCGTCTCCATGGGAGAATAGCAGCCTGCATTGCTGCGAAAGGTGGATATACACTGTACTAGTGCCGACATTGTGCATACTCTGTTGCCTGTGTCTATGTGCCTGTGGTTCTGTCAGTGTGATCATGTGATGTATCTGACCCCAGGAATGTGTCAATAAAGTTTCCCCTTCCTGGGACAATGAATTCACTGTGTTCTTATTTCAATTTCCAGGAGTGTAGTATGCAGAACCGCCTTGCTATAGTGACAGTGAATCATAAGCATCGATGTAGCCGAAATGTGCGGGCCGGAATAATCGGCGACCTTATTTTGGGACCAGTCTTCCTTTCACATCGCCTAAATGACTTCGGTTGCCATGCGGGAAGAAATGCCGTTGATGATTCGAAGGGTGATGTGGCTGCTGTATGACAGTGCTCCAGCCCACTTCGCCGTTAATGTCCGGACTCATCTGAATCAAGTCTTCCCTGGTCGATGGATCGGACAAAGTGGTCCAGTTGCATGGCCTGCTCGTTCACCGATCTCAACCGTTGTACTTTCTGTTTATGGGACCCTCTCAGATGTATCGTGTGTGCAGAGGCAATTCCTGATGTGGAGACACTGGAACAGTGAATTCATGCTGCCTTTGACAGTGTTCGGATGTAGCCTGGCCGATGTGAACGTGTGAGACAGAACGTGCAACGGCGCGTACTCGCATGCGTCGAGCCACTCTCATCACACACTGTAACTGCGGAGCATGGCACAGCGTGTATTAGACCGCAGTCTCTGTAACAATGTGTGATTGGATGAATGGTCTCTATCATGGATACCATGCATTTCCGGATATAACCTCATCAGATTTTTTTTGTTCCATATTCTCTCGTCGAACAATCCCTACAGTTTGTACACGGTGAAAAAATATCACCCTGTATATGCCAAATAGCTCCGCAGATGATGAAGATGATGATATACATAAAGGAAACTATTAAGATAGTTTACGAAGATGAAAATTTAATTGCGATGGGTGACTGGAAATCGACAGTAAGAACAGGAAGAGAATGAACGATAGTGGGAAAAAATGGACCGATGTTAAGGAATTATATAGGAAGACACCTGATTTTGCACAGAGCATAATTAATCATCGCTGGCATTTGGTTTCAGAAACATGGAAGAAAGTTATATACGTTGAAGAGGCCTGGAGACTCTGGAAGATTGCTGATAGATCATGTAATAGTGAGACTTTGGAACCATATTTTAAACTGTAAGAACATTTCCAGGGACAGATGTGGATCCTTACCGCAAGTTATTGGTTATGAACAGTGAATTAAAAATGCAAAAAGGCAGAAAATAATGGAGCGGGTTCTGGATAAGTCGAAAGAACCAGAGGTTGCCGAGATTTTCAGAGGGAGCATTAGGCAACGACTGACTGACACAGGGAAAAAGAAAACCGTGTGAGACGAATGATTTGCTCTCAGAGATGAAATACTGAAGGCACCAGGGAATCACATAGGTAAAAAGACAAGGCGTATAAGAAATCCGTAGAGATCACAGAAGAATTGAAGAAATGTCTAAAAAATGAGATTGACAGGAAGCGCAAAATGGTAAGGAGAGGACGAATATAAGGCTGTAAAGCATACATGACCAGTGGAAAGATAGACGCCACTTATAGAAAAATAAATAGAGCTTTGGAGAAAAAGGAAAAAGCTTATGAATATCAATAGCTCAAATGGCAAGACGTTACTAAGCAAAGAAGGGAATGCTTAAAGATGGGAGGAATATATAGAAGATCTGTTTAAGGGAAAGAAACTTGAGGACAGTATTAAAAAAAAGAGAAGAAATAGGTAAAGATGGTATATGGGAGACATGATACTCCCAGAATCATTTCGCAGAACACTGCCTAAGTGGAAACGAAGCCCCTGCGGTAGACGACTTTCCATCAGAATTATTGATGTCCTTTCCAGAGCTACTCCTGACAAAACTATTTCACATGATTTGCAAGATATGCGAGACAAGGGAAGCACCTTCGGACTTCCAGAAGAACCTAATAATTCCAATTCCAGAGCAAACAGGCACTAAAATTTGTGAATACTACCGAACAATCAGTTTTATAAGAAATGGTTGCAAAATATTGACACGAGATGTTCACAGAAGAATGGTGAAATTGATATAAATCGACCTCGGAGAAATGTTGGTACACACAATGCGATACTGACACTACAACTTATCTTAGAAAAAAGGTCGAAGAAAGACAAACCTACGTTTATAGTATTTGTAAAATTATAGAAATCTTTTGACAACGTTGACTACCCTAACGTTTGTTATTTTTGAAGGTAGCCTGGATGGAGTACAGGGAGTGAAAGGGTATTTATAGCTTGCACAGAGACAGAACTGCAGTTATAAGAGTCAAAGGACGTGACAGAGAAGCCCTGGATGAGAACGAAGCGAGGAAAAGCTGTATATTACCCACAACGTTGTTTAATCAGTACACTGAGCAAGCATTAAAATGAATCAAGGAGAGTTTAGAGAAGGGAATGAAAGTTTAGAGAGAAGAAGTACAAAGTTTGAGGATTCCCGATGCCATTATAAATTTGTAAGAGACGACAAACTAACTGCAAGAGCGGTTGAAGAGAATGAATAGCACGTTGAAAATTTATTGATGAACGTTAACAAAAATAAGGATAATTCAATCTAGTCGAAGAAAATCAGGTGGTGGTGAAGGTACTGAATTAGGAAATGAGGCACTGTAAAAAGCCGATAAATTATGATATTTGGGCATTAAAGTAAACAATAATTGAAGAAAACTTCACAAGTCAATATCGCAAGGAAAACAAAAAAACATTTTATTGGATGACGGTTTCATCGGATTTTATGTTTTGAATTATAAGCTTGGGAAGTGTTCTTCATTTACCATACATTTCACATCGTCCCCAGACTGACAGTGTCAGAAATATATAGAAAAATAAACAATGATGGCCGAAGCAGAGTGGTTATACACTGAAGCGCCAAAGAAACTGGTATACACATACGTATTCAAATACAGAGATATGTAAACAGGCAGAGGCAGAGTATTGCGCTGCGGTCGGCAGTATCTATAAGACAACAAGGATCTGGCGCAGTTGTTGGATCGGTTACTTCTGCTACAGTGCCAAATTATCAAGATTTAAGTGAGTTTGAACGTGGCGTTATAGTCGGCGCACGAGCGGTGCAATCTAGCATCTCCGAGATAGCGATGAAGTGGGGATTTTCCAGTTCGACCATTTCACGAGTGTACCGTGAATATCAGGAATCAAGTAAAACGTCAAATCTCGAATTTCGCTGCGGCCGGAAGAAGATCCTGCGGGAATGGGACCAACGGTGACTGAAGGGAATCGTTCAACGCGACGGGTGAAACCTTTCCGCAAATTGCTGCAGATTTCAATGCCGGACCGTCAAAAAGCGTCAGCGAGCAAACCTCTCAACGAAACATAATCAAAATGGGCTTTCGCAGCCGAAGGCCCACTGGTGTACCATTGATGGCTGCTCGACACAATGCTTTACGCCTCGTCTGGACCCATCAACACCGACATTGGGATGACTGGAAAAATGTTGCCTGGTCGGACGTGTCTCGTTTTAAATTGTATCGAGTGGATGGACCTGTACGAGTATGGAGACAACCTCATGAATCCATGGGCCCTGCATGTCAGCAGGGGACTGTTCGAACTGGTAGAGGCTCTGTAATGCTGTGGGGCGTGTGCAGTTGGAGTGATACGTCTAGATACGACTCTGACAGGTAACACATACACAAGCATCCTGTCTGATCATCTGCATCCATTCATGTCCATTGTGCATTCCGACGGACTTGGGCAATTCCAGCAGGACAATGCGACACCCCATCCGTCCAAAATTTCTACAGAATGACTAGTCTGAGTATAAACGATTCCGCTGGCCACCAAACTCCCTAGACATGAACATTATTGATCATGTATGAGATGTTTTTCAACGTGCTGTTCAGAAGAGATCTTCACCCTCTCGTACTCTTACGGATTTACGGACAGCCATGCAGGATTCGTGGTGTCAGTTCCCCCCAGCACTACTTCAAACATTTATCGAGTACATGCCACGTCGTGTTACGGCACTTCTGGGTGCTCGAGGGTCTCTGCACGATATTAGGCAGGTGTTCCAGTTTCTTCTTTTTGTTTTATCAGATTGGCAACAGTAAGAAAAGCATTTCTGAACAAGAGATATTTGTTACAAAGTTAAAAGCTAGGAAGCTTTTTATGGAGGTTTTATACGGAGTGTAGTCTGTGCGGAAGTGAAACACGGAAGACAAACATTTCAACCAACAAGAAATTAAAAGTTTGTGAATTTGGATGCTAATGAAGGATTCTGAAGATTAGATGAGTGGATCGAACAATTAATGAGCAGGCACTCAAGAAAGTGAGCAAGAGAGAAATTTTTGGCACAGCTTGACTGAAATGGGTGATGGAGTGACAGAACACATTCTGAGGCGTAAAGGAAGTCAGTTTTTACATTGATGGGAGGTGTGTGTGGGGGGGGGGGGGGTGGATAGAAAGGGGGAATAGTCATTAAAACTGTGGAGGGAGTCTCAGGCAGTAAGCAGGTTTAAATTAATGCAAATTTCAATAGTTGTGCATAGATGAAGATGTTTGCACAGGATGGAGTAGCGGGTAGAGCTGCGTCAAACCGGTCTTCGTACCCGCGACTAAAACAACAGCAAGAATATTAGAACGATTCCTGATGGAAGAGACGCGAAGACGCTTGTCTAACATAGATCATCATTTAATAGCTCGTCTCGAGCTACGACGTTAAGCTAAGGTATTTTGTGGAGGATCGTAATAGAGCTGATTAAAGCAGTAATGAAGCTAGCTGTAAATATAATAAACCGATGATCAAATCTGTTGTTGCTTAAGTGTTCCCTCCATTGGCAAAATACAACTTCGTACGTGTGGAGGTGGGATCAGCTTAGTGGTCTGATGTGCTTCGGAGAAGGGAGGGAGGGAGCGAACTATTCGTTTACGCAGACAAAACGAAAAATAAAAGACTGAGTGTAATCTGCAAATTTGAACTTGGCTGATATTAAGCAACCGTACTTAAGTTTGAATGAAGGATAAAAACAGCCAATCGGCTGCAGAAATGTTATTACAGTGAGCTGGTTCTGACACCAACTAAGGGCATCTTTACCGACAAAAATTTTCTAATCTACGTACGAGAGTAACAACAATAACAAAAGCCCTACGTAGCACTAGAAGTATTAAAAGAAGATTAAGTATTAGTTACATAGATTCATATTGCATGGAGAGATAATTAAAAGTTACCTTGTAAAGACGACATTAAAACCACGAGTACAGCAAGTCATTAGGGTGACATCAGACTGAAAGGTTTGTCAACTGACCATGCTGTTACATGGAAACAGCGTAGTGCATGTCACCTATGGGGAATGAACAGCTAGAGGGGTACAAATTAAGAAAACATTTGTATTATAAATCAAATTAGTTTCAACAAGAGACCAAGCTTAATAACAAAAGCATAAAAACATGTAATAAATGAAACATAGAGGAGATACTGTAAAATGAAACAGTAGTTGTTTCGTGCCATCTGTCTAGTGCAGATGCTCAAACTGCTTGAAATGAACAGAATTAGCGTAGTAGGAGTAACAGCTGTGGAATACGACAAGAAAAATTAAAAGAGGAGGAAAACGATGTTTAAGAACTGCGTGTATTAAGACCTGCGGCCAAAGTATAACGGTATGTCAAATAGTTGCTTATAACAGTTTAAAGCCGTTAAAGAAGTTTTTATTTCGAAATTATATCTGCTCATTGAGAATGAGACCATTATTAAGATACATATGCTTAAAAATTTCCAGTTCTTCAAGAATATCAACCCCGAAACCTTTTTCTTTATGGCGGATAGTAACTTCATAGACTCCCTTTCGTTGGTGGCCTGTGATTAGCAATTATCAAAGGACGCATTATGCACATTAGCTAAATTTTCTTCCTAATAAACTTTTACTTATCTGACTGGAGCAATTTAGTTCGCGTGTTTTTATTATCTCTCGATGCATTGTGAATCTGCGTAAGTAACAAATTTTATATTTTCAATACTTCTAGTGCTGCTTAAGGCTTTTAGTGTGGTTATCATTCTCCTATGTTGATTAAAAAATCTTTGTACTTGTTGTAACTTATTCTGATGAAGATACTCTCAGCTGGTAATGAAACCAGGTGAATGCTGTACAGCTTCTGCCACTGTTGGCTATTTTTGCCCTTCATTAAAAATGTGTAATGATTTAAAAGTGACAGTGTCCACCTCCTGAAGAACGGATACAAAGAAAAAACAACAAACACAGCTGTGGTATACGTTGTGGTTGTATTGGATCTCAATTGGTACAAAATGCTACATTTTATTTGGCTGGATTACACCAAAGTAGACTTACAATATAGTTTATCGGGCAAACTGTCCTCTGCCGTGAATGAGTACATAGAGTAATTTCTTCCTTGAGAACTTCTTGTCTACCGTCATTTGTTCCTTGAGAACTACTTGTCTACCGACATTTCCTTTCTATTAACAGAGTTCAACATTTACGGAAAGAACAACAAAGAGCATCTAGTTATAAAAAAGTAAAATTTAGATTACATTGTTTTAGGAGTTGAATGGAAAGTGTTTTGATGTAGCACAATGAAAAGTCGTGATACTGATCTGTCATTTAACTTTTCTTTCCGTTTTGTAAAGCAAGCAATCTGATTTTAATGGCGGTCGTTGCTGCTACGCTCAGTGTCAATAGCTTCCTTCTTCGACCTAGCTAGCTTACGCTGGGTCGTAAACAGGCTGCAGTGCTCGGGAACGTGCGTATCACTGTCTTTAAACGGAGCACCTGGCTATGCGCCGCCCTGGCGCTGTTATGGAAACATAGAGGGCCTTCGGCAGATTCCCGAGCAACACTTCATAGCGCTACTACATTACGTCGAGATTCCTGGGGAGTCGCTAAACACTGAGAAAGAACTGATAAACGAACATTTCACGCGGCTTCTTTCCAAGTGCGAATAACTGTCAGCACCTGCTCTTTGCATTAGCATAAACATTTGGCTTTGCAGCCTGAATACATTTAGGCATCCTACCCTGTAATTGCCTGGCTGCAGAGCATACAGTAATCTCCATTGTCACCTGTGTCCCTGGAATGCTAACTACAGTGGCCAGCTCTGGTTAAGTTGGATGTTACGTTGCCCGAAACCATTACCTGAGTTCTCTCAGTTTGTTGTGCGTGATATTATTTCATCTGGGCCGGAATATCGACTTCACAGGAACTCACACGTGGCAATAGGGCACACCGAAAGCCATATGTATTAACCTTGGGCCTGCCAGGGCTTGAGGACTTTGTCGAGATATGTCAACAGTTTCAGTGCAGTCGTCCAAATCTCAGATCTTGGGATCAATACGCCCAGCTTGCGTTATCATGTGAGAAAAGGACGATTAAGGGTTAACGTCGCACCGACGACGACGGCATTAGCGATAAAGTACAAGTTCGGGGAAGAACGGGGAAGGAAATCGACCGAGTCCTTTCTAAGAAAGGAACCCGGTATTTGCATTAAGTGTTTAAGGGATATTACGGGAAGGCTAAATCTGCATGGCCGGACAGGAATTTTCACTGCTCTCCTCCCGAATGTATATCCAGTGTCTTGCCGCTAAACCACCTCACTCGGTAGTCACGTAGCAGCGGAGCCCACAGATTAGGTTTATCATTTAGCAGCCTGTCCCTCTACGAGTACACAGCAACACCTTTAGTCTAGAGAACTGTAAAAATTAGATCAGCACGTTGTCTGCAGTGCTGTTGTGTGAGCACTTCATCCATGTTTGGTTCCTACACAACGACCCGTCACGATGGTTATCTTTTGTAACTCACTCTGTTACCCAGTTCAATACGATGGAAAAATATGTCATCCCATTACGCAAGAATAGTGAGAACATAAGAGAATAAAGACTTCTCTTTTCAGTTCGCTGCTCACCACTATACCGTAAATCTGATCATATCCCTTTATTCAAATTTTTCATTTTTCATACAAAGTTTTATTATTATCTTCATTTTCTGTCTTTGTCTCTATCTTCTTTTGGAAAACACAACACCTAAATCTACCTAGAGAAATAATGTAGGTCCGTAATTGCATGTGAGTCAAATTTAGAAAAAGTTGCAACATTTGGATACAAATGTTTGCCGTTAATGTGATTTTTGCAGTCCGTTGCATTGTATCTCTGCCTTCAGCTCTGTGCTACTTAAACAATGAATGTGGCTCTTCAGAAGGATGTTTCGGTCTCCAAAATGAATTTCTTTTGTTAAAAAATTGTAATCTGTAGGACCCTTACATTCTCAGCCAAAAAGCTAACCATTGTATCACATCACAGAACTGCTGAAGACAGAGCCTCGTGTGACGCCAGTTATATCACGGAACAGTCCTGAAAAATGTTCCAACTACCATTTCATATCTTCCGTAACTTTACCGGCATACATAGCACCGTGACCGATATTCTGAACATTGCTGTAATATATAACCAAATACTGAGGTAACAAAAGCGATGGAATATTGAGTCGGACTTCCTTTTGCCCGGCATAGTGCAGTAACTCGACGTAACATGGACTCAATAAGTCGTTGGAAGTCCCCTGCAGAAATATTGAGCCATGCTGCCTATATGACCGTCCATAATTGCGAATGTGTTGCCAGTGCATGGTTTTGTGTACGAAGTGACCTCTAGATTATGTCCCATAAATATTCGATGAGACTCATCTCGGGCGATCTGGGTGGCCAAATCATTCGATTGAGCTGCCCAGAATGTTCTTCAAACCAGTCGAATGATCCACAAAAATTACATCGTTGTTTCGGAACATGAAGTCCATGAATGACTGCAAACTATCTCCCCAGATAGCCGAACATAAACATACTCAGTCAGCGATCGGTTCATTTGGACCAGAGCACCCAGTCCACTCCATGTAAAGACAGCCAACACCGTTATGGAGTCAGTACCAACTAGCGCAGTGCCTTGTTGACAATCTTGAGTACAGGGTTTATTGGGGCCTGCCCCGCAATCGAACCCTATCATCAGATCTTACCAACTGGAATTGAGACTCACCCGTCCAGGTCACGGTTTTCCAGTCGTCTAGGGTCCAACGGATATGAGTATGAACCCAAGGGAGGCGCTGCGGGCGATGTCGCTCTGTTAGCAAAGACATTCGCGTCAGTGGTCTGCTGCGACAGACCATTAATGCAAAATCTCGCAGCACTGTCCTAACGCATACGTCCGTCGTACGTCCCGCAAGATTCCTACGGTTATTTCAAGCATTGTTACTTATCTGTTAGCACTGACAACTCGGTCGTTAAATGGAGGCCGTCGGTCAATGCGTTGTCGATGTCGAGAGGCAGCGCCTGAAATTTAGCATTCTCGGCACTCTCTTGACACTGTGAATCTCGGAATACTGAATTCCCTAACGATTTCCGCGATGAAGTGTTCCATATGTATTGCTCCAACTGCCTTTCCGCGTCCTAAGTCGGATGATTCCCGTCGTGCGGCCATAATCACGTCGAGTATCTTTTCACAAGAATCACCTGGGTACAAATGACAGCTCCGCCAATGCACTGCCCTTTTATACACTGTGTACGCGATACGAACGCCATCTGTCTATGCGCTTATCGTAGTCTCATGACTTTTGTCAAAAAATGGCTCTGAGCACTGGGGGACTTAACATCTATGGTCATCAGTCCCCTAGAACTTAGAACTACTTAAACCTAACTAACCTAAGGACATCACACAACACCCAGTCATCAGGAGGCAGAGAAAATCCTCTACCCCGCCGGGAATCGAACCCGAGAACCCGGGCGCGGGAAGCGAGAACGCTACCGCACGACCACGAGCTGCGAACATGACTTTTGTCTTTCGACACCTCAGTATATTATAGCTCTAGTCGTCATTTAAGGACCGTCAAAATCGTTCAAAGACCTATGTTGAAGCAATCATGAAATGGAATTAGTGTGTATCATATGTTTACTTGCGTCAGTTGTCAGTCCCACAACGAAAGAAAATTTAACTAACCTAGTCATACTGAGTCCCACACGGGATCGATATCTTGCTTACATTCCTGTAATGGCCTTGCCGTCACTCCATCATATGAGTGCAAATGCGCTGAAGGGGCGCGCTGGCAAACCTGCGGGCAGCTACCCGGGAGAATGCTGCAAGGACCGATGAATATCATTAAATGACTACCCAAGAAGCATTGGGATCAGTCACATGCATTGTATATCTCAGAGTAAGCAAACATACGAAGTGACTGAAAGTGGAATGGCCAGAAGTAAACACAGCAAAGGCAGACGCCATGCTGAGACACATGAAAAGAACCCTCAGGAAGCGTAGTCCACTCATGTAGGAGGTAGGTTACAAATCCCTCGACCGACGGAGACTTGAATGTTGCTCTTCAGTCTGGGACTCGTAACAAATTGCATTGACGGAGAAGATCCAAACAAGAACAGTCTTTTTTCTTTTTTTTAGATTCGTTTACTAAGCGCGTAAGCGCCATGGTGATGCTCATTCAAATCCAGCGGCAGATCTTACATGAGAGGCGTTGTGTACCACGGTACAATTTATTGTAAAAATCCCGTGGACGTAATTTACTAGAAGAATCAGCCAGTATAAGGTTTCCACTTACGCACATCACTCGAAAAGACCATAAAAATAACATTAGAAAGATTCTAGCTCACAAGGAGGCTTACCAACAATCGTTCTTGCCCTGTATCAAAAAGGACTGGAACAGGGAAAGAGGTTGGGGGGAGGGAGTGACAGTGCTACGCACACTCCACCACACACCATTAGGTAGCTTGCACAGTATTGTTCAAGATGTAGAATAGAACACAATCCATTTATGGGATGTAAGAGATGCAAAGGGAGGTTAGTAGAACGACAGTAGCCTTGTAGCTGTACAGATACTCATGAGAAGTGACAATCGCTGAAAGAAATCGGAAATATTTCGTAAATTCAGTGGAGAATTAGGTGGTCGACAGCAGACGCAATCGGTGGGTGTGAGAGGTGAGTGCTGAAGCCACGTAGTTAAGAGGCATTCGGAATTTGGCGGTGAAGGAGCTAGATGTAATTGGGTCATTCGGAATTTGGCGGTGAAGGAATTGAGTGTAATTCAATCCATTACAAACTAATTACCGAGTGAGGGACATACGTACGACTCCACCTCATTCGCCTCGTTCTCGTTACTCGTCAACCAAGCAAATCTGCGGTGTTTCCGATACGAGCCACTTGAGTGATAACTCAGAAATTAAACCACAAATCGCGCACTCGCAGTTAACTGACACCGTATGATTAATAGAAAATTGCCTCTCCATCATTAACTGGTTATCCACCTGAGTGATCAGTGACAGGTACCGGGATGAATCTTGAATAGTTCCACAGAGTCTCACCGAAAAAGATTGTTTCATAATGTTGACAGATGTCCGTCGATCGGCTGGGGACGCCCAGCTTGTCAGCTCCTTTGCTACTTTTCCTCTCTACGTCTACATCAACATCTAAATACATACTCCACAAGCCACCGTATGGTGCATGGCAGAAAGTACCTTGTCCCATTACTGTTTATGTCACTCCCTGTTCCACTCACAAACAGACTGATGAAATACGGCTATCTATACTCCTCCATATGAGCCGTAACGTCTCTTTTCTTATCCTCGTGGTCCTTACACTAAATGCACGTTGGTGGCAACAGAATCGTTCTGCAGTCAACTTCAAACGCTGGTTCTCTAAATTGTCTCAATAGTGTTTCGCGGAGAGAACGTCGTCATCCCTTCAGGGATTCTCGTTTGAGTCCACGAGGCATCTCCATAATACTCGCGTGTTGGTCGAACCTACAGGTACCAAATCTACCAGCCGGCCTCTGAATTGCTTCGATGCCTTCCTTGTATCTGACCAGGTGAGAATTCTACACAGCGGTACTCAAGAATGGGTCGCACTAGTGTTCTATAGGCGGTCTCCTTTGCAAATGAACCACACTTTCCTAAAACCCTCATAACAAACCGAAATCGACGATTCGCGTTACGTACTAGCCTACTACCGTCCTTATGTCCTTGTTCCATTTCATATCGGCTTGCAACGTTACGCCTAGATATTTGACAACGTGACTAACTGCATTCGCCCGCAGCTCGTGGTCGTGCGGTAGCGTTCTCGCTTCCCACGCCCGGGTTCCCGGGTTCGATTCCCGGCGAGGTTAGGGATTTTCTCTGCCTCGTGATGGCTGGGTGTCGTGTGATGTCCTTAGGTTAATTAGGTTTAAGTAGTTCTAAGTTCTAGGGGACTGATGACCATAGATGTTAAGTCCCATAGTGCTCAGAGCCAATTGAACCATTTTTTGCATTCGAACGTTATGGGATTGTTTTCCTACTAACCTGCGTTAATTTACATTTTTTCTATAGGCAGAGCAAGCTGTCATCCATCATACCAACTAGAGATTTTGTGTAAGTCATCTTGTATTCTCCTACAGTCCGCCGACGACACCTTCCCGTACTCCACAGGGTCATCAGCAAACACCCGCAGATTACTGCTCGCCCTGTCGGTCAGATCATTTCTCTCTACCTCTCAGCGTTATAGACGACATAAGCACGACGCAAAACTCCACACATATTCGTCAGTTACCCTCTCCCAACGGGTACACTTAATACTCAGCTCTCATGCTTGTCGAAGGAAAGGTGCAAACTGTGGGAAGAAATAAAACGTTTCCGATTACACCTCACGTTATCAGCCAGTCTCATAGTCTACACTGCCATACCACTTTAGCTCTCAACCTACTGACGTCACAGAGTAGCATAGAGTAGTCACAGAGTAGCAGAGTCGAGAGCAGGACAGGCCCCACAACTAATGTAACAATCCATATCTATTGTAAAAGTGAAAACGAATCATTGAGAAATAGCCAACAAGGATTCAGAAAATACCGGCATTGCGAAGCACAGCTAGCTTTTTATTCTCACGAAGTAATGAGTGCTATCGACATGGGACGTCAAACTGATTCCATATTTTTAGATTTCCAGAAGGGTTTTGACACCGTTCCTCACAAACCGACTTCTAATCAAATTGCATACCTATGGAGTATCGTCTCAGTTCAGTGACTGAATTCGTGATTTTCTGTCAGAAAGGTCACAGTTCACAATAAATGACGGAGAGTCATCGAATAAAATAGAAACAATATGTGGGATTCTCCAAGAAAGAAGTATAAACTCTATCCTGTTCCTGAACTACATAAACGATTTAGGAGACAAAAAAATGGTTTAAATGGCTCTGAGCACTATGGGACTTAACATCTGAGGTCATCAGTCCTCTAGAACTTAGAACTACTTAAACCTAACTAAGGGCATGACACACATCCATTCACGAGGTAGGATTCGAACCTGCGACCGTAGCGATCGCGCGGTTCCAGACTGAAGCGCCTAGAACCGCTTTGCCACACCGGCCGCCGATTTAGGAGACAATCTGAGTAGCCAGCTTGGACTGTTTGCAGATGATGCTGTCATTTGCCGTCTTGTAAAGTCAACAGATGATCAAAACAAGGTATGTGTATGGTGCAAGAAGTGAGAGTTGACCGTCAATAATGAAAAGTGTGAAGTCATCCACACGAGTATTAAAAGTAGGTTGCTAAATTTGGGTTACACGATAAATCGTAGAAATCTAAAGGCTGTAAACCGAATTAAATACATCACAGTTACGAATAACGTAAATTGTAGCATGCAAGTACATAACGTTGTGATTTACCGGCAGAACACTTAAAAAATGTAACAGGTCTGGACTACGTCTGCACTTTGTGGGATCCGCATCTGATAGGATTCACGAAGGAAATCGAAAAAGTTCAAAGAAGAGCACCTCGTTTCGTATTATCGTAAACTATCGGAGAGAGTGCGACGGATATCATACACGAAAGGGGTGGTAGTTATTAAAACAAAGGAGTTTTTGGCTGCGGTAGGACCTTGTCATGCCAGTCACAAAGTGTGAAAATATTTTGCTGCCGCTCACCTACATACGAGGAATGATCGTCATAATAAAGTAAGAGAAATCAGACCTCGCGCGGCACGCTGTTCGAGAACGGAACGGTAGAGAAGTAGCTTGAAGGTGGTACGATGAACCGTCTACCAAGCAGTTAACTGTGAATTCCAGAGTAATCATGTAGATGTAGATCTAGATTTAACTTTAATGATGAAACTAAGCGCGTACTTCATCTGCAGGTCTTCCGGCTATAGAAAGCAACCCAGGCCGAGTACGAGAACAGAGGAGGAGGAGGAGGAAGAGGAAGTGGTACAGGGGGCTCCAATGGTGGGTGCCTCGGTGGGTGGCATATCGGCGATACGTAGGCGTCGGCGACGGGCGGCGAGCAGTTGATGCCAGGGCGTCTGCACCGCAGCACCGCGCGGCCCGTCTACATACCGCAAGCAGGTACGAATAGTACCCGCTCAGTGTTATCACACGATCGACAGTGCTCTGAAAGTTTCTCGGTCGCTCGGTAATCTGGACGACCTTAATTTGTATGAGGGTAGGGTCTCAGGAAATAATTATTGCGATGCATGCTTCCTGCAAATTCTCTTAAGCGCTTTTTGACTATTTTTAACTCATTGCAAAAGTAGAGCAGCTGCAAAATTAAAAAAAAAAAAAACTAGAAGGGAAGAAGCGCAAGACCTCATTTCCTAAATACGAGCCCAACGTCTTAACCACAGCGCCAACGGGCTCGCTATACAAAGGGTATGTTCATTAAGTGCTAGTGCAAATCAGCTCAGAGTATAGTATTGATTTTTTTTCAGTTCTGTTTTCCGGCTAATGTATTTGTCAACACTCACAACAGAGTCTACATAACAAATAATTCTTTTCATTATGCATAATCCAATTAATAATAATAAGACGTTCGAATGATTTGCCATTCTTCGATTGATTTATACTGATAAAACGAATTTCGTTTTTAGGTATTCTCTCATTATTTTGCTGCATTTCGGTTGTGAAGAGCAAGCTGAGGTGTTATCGTTCTCCTTCAATGATGCCTATCAGTTACATACCATGAAAATAAAATTACTGCTGCTTTGATCTTTCATTTGGTGTTCTTTATAATGTCTTTGCATTTTATTTTCATTCTCTTATCTCGTAGATTACTGTAATTAGTGAAGATTCTTGTAGGTGTGAACTTTTCATTTACTAAAAAAAACTGAAGGATTATTTTTTGGAATCAGCTTCTTTCAGTATCATAATATATATCCGTCTTTTTACGTTTAATTGATGAGTTGTTGTTCTTGCCATTCTTGGGTGATTTTAGCCTTTGCTTATGTGTGTCCCGTTGTTTTCACACGCACGAGAAGAATAGTACGTGTGTTCCTAATTGTTGTTCACTGTGGATCAATTCGTTTAATGTTACGCTATTTAAATTAATACAGAAAATTCCGTTTGTTTCTTTCCAGTAAAAAAACACGTACTAAGGCTTTTCACATTATTGAACATCTAGAAAATAGCAGCCACATCTAGTCTGAAAATCACCGTGAAACATGTGGCAGAACTTCATCTATTACTTAATTAGATACTATTAAATACTATTAGATACTATTAGATACTATTCAATTTGTATGATTTTGTTTAATCTACTTACGGACCCTAGAGGGGTGCCTTTATTGTGTGACAGTCCATTAACTGGGGAAAATAATTATAACAACAATCTTTCCTTCGTGAGGGCCACAGTAATGTAAAATTTTTTGAAAGAGTTTTTCGCCATTTGCTCTGTCTTCGATATGTGCTCGTATCCTGTAATACGACAATTAGTGTATAAGACCAGGCATATACTTTTTGACCATGACATGTCACAGATAGGTTAGACATATTTTAACAATTCAACATGCACTTGAGAATGGCTACAAAGTCGAAATCATGAGTGTGTAAAATAAATGAACAATTGATAGTCAAATGGCGAAAATCACTTCATCTCTTATGATAGGTAATGATCAGAATTTCTCCGTATCATAATAAATTTCATCTCTCATCGTTTGCAGTCCCACAGTGTATCAAATTATTTTTATTGTCTCCAGGAGTGCAACTCTAATAACAGGTGGAAACATACACAATTTTAATATATCTTTGTCTTGTCACGAAACGTATATTTTTCAGTCAGTCTGAATGTCAAGCACCTTGCTTTATCATAGTGATCCGTTTGCATTCAGTTTTGTACAGTTCGGTCACAGTTTTTCTCAAACTTGCAACGTTAAATTTATTCCGTCTTTTTGAAACTCACGTACATTTTCAGAAAAGTTTCCCATGTGTACTTTGACCGTCAACTGTAACTGCTAATGGTGAAGATCGTTCTGCACCGATGTATAGTTCACGGCGCAGTGTTATCACCAGTACGAGAATTGCCCGAGGTAGCGTGGCATATCTTATTATTTACACTACCACATCATTCAGTATTGGGAGACATAGCGGCCTCGTCAAGATCATTGTCTTCTGTGACAGCTCCGATGCTTAGTGATTCTGTTTAAGGCTCAGTTCATTGCATGTCTTGCCCAACAGTCGCATTATCACCGGCAATATTCTGTTCAGCGTTCTCTCTCTTTCTCTCTCTCTCCCTCCCTCCTCTCTCTCGCTTATTGGGAGAGTGTTGTTGTACCTTGAGGACAGTGTACCTAGGAACACATCATGCTTCCGTTTCAGTCTGGCTACTGATTTGAGAATGCGCCCTAAAAACCTCCATAAGCAGTTTCGGCGTTTTCAAGTGTGTTTGATGCTGTGAGACATGCGGTCGTATTTTGGGCAAAGTTTGTAAATATCACGAGTTCCGCATATTTAGGCGCTGTATAATTACATTAAAGATATTTGTAGGATACTGTTAATTCTTCAGCTACAGAATTCTGAGGTGAGTAAAATTCTGTATATACTTTTAAAACTAGTTACATAAATGTGGATGGTTAAACCGACTTCGTCGGCCCTGCATCGTCTGGTGCTTTGAAACAGAAGAAGGTCTTCGACCATGGAACGTCTTAAATTTTCCACTGAACGTCTTAATGATTTTCTCAGTCTTGTAAATGGAAATTTATGTTAGTTGCCAATAGCTTGTATTTCAAAATGTTTTTAACTTGTAACTGGTTTTGATAATCCTTGTTCTCAATTTTACTTCACTTACTAATAGTTAGCGTGTAGAAGATTAATAATGCAAAGCATAAACTATTAAATGCAACACTGACAAGATTTTCTCGACTACAACACTTTTAAATTTGAATAGAATATTTTTTTCCTATGTACATGACCTTCTTTTACTTTGGAATATGTTTTGACAGTTGGACAAATCGTAATTCTCTCGGGCAGTTTTTGTAATTTCAGAAAAAAGGCTACAGCAAATAAAAAGCGAATGCCATCATTTAAAGTGGAATAAGAAAATGTATTGAAGTCCAGTTACAGGGTCGGCTAGATGCGAAACTCTGAAAAGTGACCCAACATACAAATCTATCCCTTGCTCAAAAACATTTTTGTCGTTCTATTTAGGCTCAGTGCTTCTCCACTGCGTAAACCTTCATAATGTGAGACCTTCCATTCGACACTTCCATTCTCAGTATGAAATACGATTCCTCACAATACGATTATGATAGATTTTATAAGAGACTCTCTGTCGTCAAGCGTCTGAATAGTATACGGTATTTTGAAAATATTAAGTGTCTTCTCATCTGCTTAAAACTTAATTCCACATTCACATCATGCAGTGGGTATTTTTTATACTTCAGACTCATCGCATAAATTCCGCTTCCATCTCCAGCTTCATCGAATAAGTGTGTTATGACAGAAATCTCTCTCTTATAACCTTCCAACTGTCCATTTGCAGTAGTTACACTCTGTTCTTGACATCCATTGTTTCTCGTCCTGATTAACATTTCAATCATAGTTTTATTGATTTGAGTTACAAAGTATAGGATTTGCGTAGGACTTGACTGGCAGCCCCGGTCTTCTTCGCAGAGAAATACTGACTTTGTTGCCGATCTTTAGATCGTTCACGTTTCAGCTTTTTCTTTGTACGTTATTAGATAATCCACTACGTATGCTAGGTCTAAAGACAAATTTCTTTTTGTGAAGTCATCATTACTTTCAAACAATTATCGTCCTACAAGGTGACTGAACTAATTAGGTTCATATTTTTCTTAGTAATTCTTACATTATCCCACCAGTGTTATATACAAACTTTTGACACTTTATCATCAGAAAGACAGACACAAACTCTGAGATGTTACTTGACTTGAATCATAAAGCGTCATACTATGATTTCAGAAAAACACTGCGGATGAGCTTTGTGCCACCAAATGTCAGTTCCAAGCGTTCACATCGAGACGCCACTGCCAATTATCATCCGGACGGGCTTTTGAAACCCGAAGTAATCTTTCCAGTGTTCTTAAAGGCAACTTATTCTTATTCATAACCAAAACGGAAGTTTGTTCCACAACACAAATCGAAAGATTTATTTTTTAGAACGTTCTAAAAGTAACAAAGGTATTAGAAACTAGCATTCTCCAAGAATGAAGCGATTCTACGAAAGGAAATTAGATATCGTTTCATCTTATTTTGCATTAACAAGCGCAAGGCCTGAAATTCCAAAACTAACCATCGTTAGAAGAATATCCAGTACACTCTTGTAGGGTACTTCATATCTGTCGATGACTTACATATCTTGCTCACGATGAAAGAAGCGATCCGAAAAAGCTGGGGACGCAACTTTTAACCTTTTGTGCAAAATATGAATTGAATGTCACACTTAGAGTTTGTGTTAAAAATTTCTTACGGGCTTTGAAAATTACAACGAACAAACGTTTTCGGCAAAAACCGAACCATTACAAAGTAGACCACCACAGTGTTAGGTGACATAATTAAACTGACTGTAGTATTTGAAAGCAAATATGGCTGAGAGAATCTATACATGAAAATAAAACGTAATAAATTATATGTGAGAGCAATAATGAAACGGCAGATATAGTGCAAACATACAGTTAGTTGACTTTGTTCAAACAGTATATCTGAACGTTTAATGCTATTTATAATATTTCAAGGAGCTTTGTTTTTCATAAATTTCAAATTGAAGTGTTATATGCGATTCATAGCGCAACACATTTCCAGTCCTACAATGACAGAGGTGCTTGGCGCGAGCTTCAGGTGGAACTTCTTATTAATTTGTAAGTTTATTACAAAGTGGGAATGGAAATTTCCTGATGGTTGCGATTTTTTTTCAAAATGTGTGTTAAATGGCCACAGTTTCTTTTTTGCTCTAGTCAGTAAATGTTAACTAGACGAGTGAGTATGCATAATACTCCCTTTAACACTCACCTTTTTACTTCTTTCCACTAATACATTAGAACTATGTCTTTAGTGATTTGGACTAGGATCAGATTTGTATGATATGTATGAACATGAAGAAATTAAATACACAAAAAGGGTCATGTTAATATTTTCAAACGGCGGGCAGATATTTTTATTGTGTACTGAATTATCCAGTGTATGAATGCATATCCAGTATCATGGCAAAGCGAAAAGTCTAAAGCTTGGCATGTATCTGGTGTTAACGCCAATGCAATTGTCCTTTTGTTATGGTAACGGTACTTGCACCATGAAAAACGCCAAGTATTGACTTGATTTGTGAAATAGGTTTCCTCCGATGTATTTTTAAAACTACGCATGTTTTTTTAACATAGATAAACTGGATCACTGTGTCATCGCAAAGTTCTTTGTGAGTGGTTTGGAGGCATCGGAAATTCAACCACCGCATGTGAAGTGTGAGAACGAGTCAGCTTGTCCCGTATTATAAATGAGATAATGTCTACTGAATACAAATACGTCTATATTTCTCCTGAAGTTGATCGACGTGACTAATTCCTAAAAGTGAAACCACGGAAAAAAGAATGGACGCAGAACTCTTTTGTACAGTCAGTCAACGAAGATATGCATCTGACATCACTCGCGTCTAAGATGAAAGAATACCGCACGCTTGAAATAAAAAAATAAAAAAAATAAGTATTAGGAAACTCTGTGCAATATGCGTTCCGCAACTTCTTTAACGCTAACCACCGTAAACAGGCGAAAATAATTTTCAGCTATTGTGTAGTGTCACCAGTTTTTTCACACTGATATGTTACATTGTTCGAGAGGTGGTTTCGCCACTCCATGTCGAAAGCGAAACAAGAGGATTTGAATCCATGGTCGTCCTTTGTCATCAAAATAGCGATATGAGTTTACGAAAGATTATGACCGGTGTTTGCTGTGGTGCAGAAGTAATTCTTCACTTTAATTTATTTGCAAAATGTAAAACAATAAATGGCGAATACTGGATAAGTCTTCTGAACCAAATGGGTAAAAAAAGTATGAAAATAGAAAAAGTAATTTTTTATCCGGAGAATGATACTTTGACAGTAAGAAGGCTAAATGATCTGAATTACGATTTGTTGGAACATCCACTTCATCCGCTAGATTTGCAACTGTGACGTGCACTTATTCCCGCACCTAAATACGTGCGCCTGGACAAATTTTTAAGTCTATAGAAGAGATTGTAACAGCCATCGATGTGTATTTCAATCTTCCAGTATCGTACTTCAGGGATGGATCTCCTTACTTGAAATTGTTGCAGAAGGGTGCTAACTACAAATGGGACGGCGTCGAAAATTGAGTGTATATTTGACACGGTTTTCCACTCTCATTCTGAGACCTTTCAGTCTTAACCTCCTACATAAAGTATTTTTGGCCACGCACTGAGATCTTAATACTCAATCTGACAGACATGCAGATCTGTGTAGTGTCACCAGTTACAGAACTGACGTAAGTGCTTTTGGATATTGCTTGCCTAATGGCATTATTAACCCAAATCAAGAAAATTGTCTATGATAACATACAGACGAGTGCTGTCATGCTCTTCTAATTGGTAAAGAGACTGAAACACTGAACGCTGTGTTCTTATCACTTATCGCAGGACGATAAACATCATGTTGACTTACTCTCAAGAGCGCTTGAAAATTTGACGTGGAGCCATCTTTTTTATATTCACTTTCGAGTCCCTATCAACCGTAGTTATTTATTTAATTGTACATTAGTGCTCTAGTCGTGGTTTGCTTCAGTGACTGTCTCCAAATCCCAAATTAACTGATGTAAACTACAACATGACTGAGCGAAGTCCGAAGTACTTCCGCAACGACTATCTGAGCAGCGGTCAAAGCCCTGAAAATTTCAGCAGCGACTGGGCTCGCAATTTCCCGTCTTTCTTCCGGCGGGACACACAGGTGAGATTGTTATCTCTCCACGAAAAAGTCAGAGCTCATAGAATATTATCATTTCAACCATCAAAAGTTTGTTTGTTATTTAAAACACTCCCAAGGTGCAAAATCTGCATTAAGAGCGCTACTGTTATCATTCATAATACACTGATAGGTTTCTAAGCCACAAAACACGTGTATCTGAGAAGTGTAATACATTTTGACGTTTGATTCTTCCAGGAAAACTATAGCATATTCCTCTTGTGATTACAAGAATCTCTACATCCCGGAAAATACCGTAATTTCAAGGTACGTCATCGGTTATGCACGACAAATAAAGACTAACTGTCAACAGCTGATATCTGCAGAACTGATGTCCCACTATAACATTAATTTTAGATTTAGTTGTGAATCTGTTTTCGGATTTTCTGGCTGAGGATGACACAGGAGGTCGAGGATCTGTTCACAATCAAATCTAAAACAAACAATATTGTGGAACATCCAAACTATGTATTTCAGTTTTAATACGTTTATATTGCCTTCATTGGCAGGTAGGACTCATTTATCATCTTTATTCAAGTTAAACAAAATTTCCGGTGCCCGTCATTTCCTGGGTGTTCTCGGGTCTCTCCTGACTGTAGATGGAGATCACCTAGCTTTCTTATCGAGCCGGATAGCCCGTGTTCATTTACGTCCTAAGAAAAGAATAAAGGAAACATCACGGGACACATTCGAAAACGATCATTTACACTGGTTTTATTAAAAAGAAGATTTTCCTAAACTCATGGCCTTATATTGCTAAAGCATATCTGTTGTAACGAGTTATAAAGCTACCCATTGTGGGAAGAAGTTGTCTGTAAAATAATCTTATCTCACAAAATACGCCTTATTCAAGTTCCAGGGAAAAATAATGAGGTAAGACGTAAGTCGCAGTATCAGTGTTTACTCGGAGGACTATATCACCAGATAATCTTTGGATCTTTGAAGGTTGTCCGATATTGTAGGCAACATATAATGCCGATCAGAAGCGACGTTATCAGAAAGACATGGGAAACAACTGTACTTATGTCCCGACAATGAGAAGCAGTGATTCCTTCTTTCAGATTTCTTATCATGTACCTGTAGATACTATCTGTGACACCTCGCTATATACTGTACTGCTTTAGACACTCATGTGATAAGATCTAATTTTCTTAGAATTTCCAGCTTTTCTTCAATGGTGTAACCGCATAAATTACATGTCGTCATGGATTGTCATCTCATAGACAGTCTACTAGACCATTCTAGATTTAGAAATTATTATATTTCTGTGGTTGGTTAACATTCACTTCACCATGTGTGACGTCTCAGTTAAGTTGGTGCAGAGGAGGAGCGATGTACACTACCCTACTGCTATTCATCGGAATTTCATTTGGTAAATTTAATGTTTTAACTTTGTACACGTGTTTCTAAAGCACAAATAGAGGATAATCTAAATATTGTCTTGGGCACTCATGGAAAACCACTTAAAACATTACTTCGGGTGATGTATGTTCTAGACCAGATGGCGCAAAAACGGCACGCAGCTTCTATACGGTTCTTCTTAAGTTTCACATTCCGCAACGTAGAGCATTACGTGTTATGTTGCAGCTGCAGGCCATTTTTTACTTGTATAATTACAATTTTAGGACTCATCTCGCGTTATTAGCCATCTGCACCGGTGCTAAAAAAAAAAACAAAAAAAAAAACCTACCACTAATTCCGAGTTATGAGCTACAGATCATGTGCCAGATGCCAGTTTTGTCAACAATGTATTGAAGTATGACACAGAGGAAACCATTGCCAGCATCATTGACCATTCGTCATCGGAGGCTCGTTCAAAGTTAAATGTCTTTCGATATTTTGTATACGCTATGATCTTCAATGAGCGTGTTCACTTTGCCCTATACCTCTACCAAATCTCCTTCAAACACCTCATCATTTCGGTCATTACTTATTTCTTCTCAACAATAATCTGTAACAGATCGGTTGACGTTTTCTAAGTTGGCATTATGTACGTCAAGGGAGATCCGTGATACCCATACTTCTAAGCCAACCACTGCACGTAACATATTTATGTCACGAAAACTTTTTTTAAATAGTATTTTGTTGCAGATTACGAAGTTTCACTGACGGAATTTCAGACTTATGTCATACAGCGAAGGCAACACTACAGTACCACAAATATCTCAAGTACGCTCACGCACACTCGTTCTTCAGATTGTCGAATTGGCGTTGGAAATAAAACAACAAAATTTAAACATTGTCAAGAAAAAACTAGTTAAAAATAAGAACTGGGTAATTTTCGGTCTAAAGTCTTACATAATATCAATTAATCGGAAATAATTTATCTTCAGTTTGCCATCCATTTGAGTGAGGAATATTAGATGCATTTCAACATTCATTAGAACTCCATTATTTTCGTTTCTGCTGGACAGCATTTTGTTGAGAGCGGCGTCATTGTAGATGAGCGTTAGTTTGGGCCCGCCCTCGTATTACAAAGGTTGTTTCGACTACACTGCGGAAGTTTCGCTGGGAAGCCATTACACACAGTCCTGATCTCTCCCCACGCGACTTCCACATTTTTGGAGCCCTGAAGAGAAACATTCGTGGCCGTCAGTGTATTTTGGACGAAGAGATCCACGCCTGGCTACAGTCTTGGTTACGCACGCAACAGCGAACATTTTGCCATGAAGGCATTGACGGTTTTGCCTTACAGTGGGATAAATGTATTAACAGTTACGGCGATTAATTTTGAAATAATGAAGTTTACTTCCTTTTTTTCATCTTTCTCGTTTTCATTGGTTGTCCCTTATACATTTTTTGTGTCAGTGATCGACGAAACCACAGCATAACTTATAACAGAGATGACTATTCCAGTTTCATCACTTTTAATTAAACCACACATCAGAAAGAGAAAGAGGCATTTTTAATGTTAGGGCTTCAATTACAAGTTTATGCTTTCGGAGGCTATCAGACGCAAATAAAACTTACTATTTTTATGAACAAACATGTATGAAATCTATATTCTGTAAGAGATAAGCTTATTCATATTCTTCCTCGATATTTATTTAATTTCAGCACAAGGTCTCATGGTCTCCTACTTTTGCGAATGAGACAATGCGTTATATGTGTTCTTACTTGGAAAACGTCAAGCAAAAAGGGAAATTAACAAGTACATGCAGTAAATGTTTCTCAGAGCCATAGGAAATATTGAGTGTGTGTGTCAGGGAACAGTGTTGCGTCTATTTTGGTACAGTTTACGAAGTAATGTAGCGGTAATTTGTCGCAGTAATACCGAAGAAGGCTTTACAGCAGCTTTACTTTGCGTAATATGCTTCTGTGGACTACTTACTTTATTTCGCAGTAACTGCGTTTCTTTGTCAAAGATGTAGCGAGCACATTCAGTGTCAATCTAATACGCAAATTGTACTTCGTCCTTTCATTTCTCAGTTAGCAAATGCACAAAAAAAGTCTGTTGATTACCGAATCAGTGTTCTTAATTTCGCAGTTTAATGCCACATTAGGTTCAGCTTTTTCTATTTGCGTTGTTAACGCTGAACACTTACTTTGCACCACTACAACATGTGTCTCGTCATGAATTGACAATGCGAAGAATGTAAGCGGTCTGTTATTGAATGTTAGTAAGTGGCTGAAGTATACTGTTTATTCAGAAAATGTCGCGATTTCAGAGTGTGTGGTTAGGCAGGAACCTGAGAGGACAGCTTAAATTGCTGCTAGTGAAACAAACAGCAATCATCTTTATAATTTTGTTTCTCACAAATATTTTGCATGATTACTTTTAGGATGTATTTATTTTTGCTGTCGCTCTATCTACTTGACCTAATAGCTCATCTCAAGTTATCGATTCTACATTTCGTTATTTTCGTGATTCTTAGCTGTATCTTTTTCCTGTCCCTGTTGCGTTTTCTTTATTTTACTATTACTGTGATTCTGAAGTTCTTAACGATTTTCCCCACGCAGAACCCCATTTTCCCGCGGTTGTCCCATTAATTTCTATATTTATTATTAAGACCTACCGCAGTTCTATAGTTCAAGATTACATTTCGCACCATGGAAACATTTACGAGTATTGGTCGCCCTCTTGAAATGTGTGTGTTGCATCGTTGGGTCCGATATTACATCACTGGTCGAAGATGACGGGGGGAACCATAGGCTATAATTTGCCCCTTTCAATCTGATTCTAATATCCTCCACTACCTTGGCATTCCCGACAATGTCAATGATTCCCCTAGTATGAGCTTAAATTGTTGTTGCTTGTAGTTTCATGCCTTTTGCCTATTATAATCATACTGACAGAAATATGATGGAAAAAAATACTATCTACAAGTGAGCGACTTAGGCTTGACTGAGAATAATATGGCTCTAAGCCACCAAAAATCATTGAGAAGTTCGGAACCTGCTTATCTAAAGAGGATAGAGGATTGCTTATCTGATATGGAACTATTATGACTTTGGTATGGCCGACACATTTTCCTTTCCTAGTGTGTTAGCAAAATTTCTGATACGAAGGAAGTTATTGTACTGTACGGCTATTATTATTATTATTATGAAAGTCATTTTCTTTATAGTGTTTCATAGTTTCATGTTTCCTTGTTCTGTATTGCTTCCATTCAGTAGTTCTGCGACGCTATGAAGTGTTCTCTGACATTATGTCATTAGTGCAAATGTCCAACACAATAAAGAATTATGAAAGTAAATAAAAATTTGATTTCAGTAGCTTACTGTTAACAAAAGGTCTTCTGTGTATTTCACGAGTGCAGGAGCAAGAGCAAGGCGACATAGAGCATTTGTTAAGTCACTGTGCTCGCATTTAGAAGAAGCAAGATTCGAATAACAGTCTGATCAGCCAGACTGAGGGTTCCCTTGTAAGGAATAATATCCTACGATGGTTCTTTTGAATACGATACAGCAGATTTCGTTCAGCGTTCTTACCCAACCTCAATCTTTCTTCATTTGTATTTTCCTCTTTAAATAACAAACGGCCTAGTTCATTATCAGAAACTCATTTTTCGGTTAGGCGCACAATATTATATTTCCTGCTCTTGTGTACCACATTCAGTCACTAAAGTGTCTGAAATACGCCCAATGACACGAATCATTGCATATTTCATCACAGGACAGTTCCACACAATTTACAACCAAAAGAAAAATATAGGTTACTATAAATTATTTAATCCTCTACCAGTTTCCGATGTATAGTTTAAAATGTTTACTGTGCACTCGGGCATACTGAAGTACCAGGATCACTCATTTTATCGTAGCAAATGTCTTGGCCTGGACAGGTTTTCAATTTCGCCTCTCGCTTGCGTAGGGAAGAGAGCTCAGGTGTTTTCGTTCCATGCTCCTAACGATCTTGAGAAAACCAAGCACTCCTGCACCACTGGTATCCGTCCACTACAGGCCACTTGCCGTTCACGACACTACAGGGTGTACACATTCAATCACCATCGGGTCCGGCATTTTTCTCGCAACTCTAAATCCGAACGCGTATTTACTGCTCTGGAACTACTTTCTGTCTCCGTGCCCGTCGTAGGCGCCAGATGTAACCTCTCATAATCCATCAACTCACGTAAGTTTTTGTTGGACCTATTTGTCTTGTTATAGTTGTCTCTTTTTATAGTTCGTTCCTGCACTTGTTATAACGGCTGCAGTCATATACGTTGTGTGAAAATACCAGTTTAGTTGATCTCCTTTTTTTAGCCCTTCGGTATTTCGAAATCGGAACTGAAACTGTCGTGCACTACCACATACTATTAATGAGAGGAACTATTAACGAGAGGAAATATTCTCCGCCACGAACTGTAAGAATGCAAAGGCTTTCTAGTACATATACTGATTTCACTTTGCTGACTAACTACTGTGTTACACCGATGGCTTCTTCCGCTTCAGCAATTTTAAAACAGGCAGTTATGTGTGAAACATGTACGATATTAGGTACTTTAATGGTATGCAAGATTGTGTGTATATCTGGCGTGATGCCTTAACAGACGACAGGTGACACAAATCGTACCCTTTCGGATATTTAATTACGAATTATGTAATGTAGTTCGTGGAGAAGAGCAATATTTGAAAAGAACTTTCGTGTAAAATACATACAAATATTGCTATATTGATAAGACGACGTGAGGAGATACGTTTGCAAGGAAATAAATCGATGCTACAGCTATTGCTGCATGGCATGACATGGCGTAGTTAAGACAAAATGAACGGCAGTTCCGTGGTATTATACGTAAGGCGTAAATGTAGAAGTTGTGTTAAGGCTGTTGCTACGCCTTAATCGACACATCTGACTATAGGAAATCTGGCAATAAGAAAGTATTAACTCAGATAAGAACAACTAGTAATGTGTAACGATTAGATAGCTGAGAAGTTTGACATTTTAGATAATCCGTCACGAATCTGAAAGCGTGACAGAAACTTTCAACAAAAAACAAATCTTCTATTTATTAACAAATGTCTCTCTTAAAAACGTATCTGTTATGAGATCACCTAAATAGCTTTCCGTGATCCTGATTTTTCGTACTCTGTTTATAATTTCTAAATTTAACTTGCCGTAAAGAACTTTCAATGTTTTCTGTTCCTGAAACTCTGTCTACAGTTAGCCACATGTAAAAAAAAAATACTTTAAGTGGTTTCAATTACTTTAAGGTTCTAATAATATTCTAACAATTTAAGACTTATGTGGTGTTAATCATAAATAAGCTAAAATAAATACTGTTTATTTCACAAAGGATTGATTTAGGAAATTTTAATTTTCGTTTTCTATAACAGAGTTATTTAATGTATAAGCCACTCTAATGAATGACGAATTTCTTCACAGTGTTAATTTTCTGCCCGGTGGAACTCAGTGGTATGAGTTTCAAGTCGAGTGCTCATGAAACCATAGTAATTGGCGTATTTACATCTACAGTTCATAACCAACTTATGGCGCATGGCGGTAGCGAATTGCAGCTTTACATGCCTTAAATTTCTCTTGTTAGTGATAATGTAATTTGTGAAACTGCTGAACAGGCATAATGAAGCCATCAGTTTTAGCAATTAGGGGGCTTTGTAAGACTTAACTGTGATCGTACTGACACAGTGCAGGGCGAACCACCTTGTGAAAAATTACCTTAAGTTGCACTTTATATGTGGCACCTGTCTCAGAGATGTGTCAGTGTTTGGAGTTCTTATCAAGTAACCGTGACAGCAGACATTACGGAATTGCGAGACGCGTGGCTGTGATAGTAACAGGTCGGCACAGCTCGTGCTAAACTGCAACATAAATGCTGGGGAAATTTTACTGGAAGTCCTTTGAAGAAAGACGAAATAGTTCTCACGAAACTCTGTTGGTCATATTTAGGGAACAGAGTAGGACAGAACTGGATAATACTGGCACAGTGTGCCTTCCACCATGCACTATGTTATGACTTGTGAAGTGTATATGTAAATATAGACACAGAAATTTCCAGGTGTTAAACAATGATTAAAAGGAAAACTTTTAACAACGATCACTCATTCACAGCTAATAAATTTTCTGCTGGAAGGCCACCCACCAGTTTTTGACTTCTGGCGGAATCTCGTAGCTGGCAGTATGGTCTCTGACATCGGTGCACCAGTGACCACGCCAGTACTGATGGTACGTAATCCTACTGTTCGGTTCCAGGGAATGCTGTGGCACCACCGGTCGTCTAAAAATCAGTGATGGCCTACTTTGATTTCCATGGTTATAGAAATGTAATTAATGAAACCAGTTCACCAGTTAGATACGTTCGCATCTTCGGAAATTGGTCTAAACAGGCGCAGTTTCCACTGCATGTAAACGACGGAGCGATCATTATATTAGATCACAAAGACCTCTGTTCCTAGAGGACATCTTCTTTTTGCCACTTTAGACTACCAGGACAATTTCTGAGTTAAGATCATGGCGTTGTTTACGTCAGTGCTGTCGAAGCATCTCTTGACGCCCTCATACTTATTTTTCGCGGTAAGAAACGAAATGAGATACTCTACAAGAGATCTCTCAACTTGCTAACTAAAGTAAGTAAGTTGTTTGTGATTTTTGATTCTCGGTGCTAATAAACTATTATTAAACTCATTTTACTGTAAACGTAACTACCCAGTATCTATTGCGAAATACGTTGGTTTCACAGGTATGCACAGTAGTTGTTCAGCCGTAAATATACAATTTCTTAAATTGTGAATGAGAAGTTGTTTCCGTGTGAGAAAAGCATACGATAACCTACTGTCACCTAACTGAGAAGTATACAGCAGCTGTGTTACACACTATGCATTTATTTTCTTCAGTTCGTTCTCTAATTGAAAATCTATTATAACAAAACAAATTAAGACAGCTCATTTGCTGAATGAAAAAACGCCACTTGATTTCCATAAACTATACGAACTTTGTGTCGAAACAGGAAACTACGTCCCTCGAGCACCATGGACAACGGGAAAAAATAAATGAATTGTATTTTTTATGAAGAAAAGGGTAAAACAGGCAGATTATATACGTTTTCTGTTCCGGTTCACGTAGGCCTATGCAGATCACCGCTTTTGTACTCACCAGCTTCTGTTCTGTTCTGTCATTTAGTCAACGGAAGAAAGTAATTCTGATGCAGTGAGTCATGTTTCTTTAATTCTGATGCAATGAATCATGTTTCTTCACTATCTGAGAGGAAAATACCACCTGATTTTCGTTACAAGAGAAAAAATTTTAAAAGAATATAAATTGGAAACAAGAAGAATCTTCGTCGAATACACGCAATATCCACAAAAATAATGTACCGCTATGTGTGCTTAAAAAAGAAAATGGGTCTCGTGTCAAAATAACTGCTTCTGGTTCAAATTTCACGCAGCAAATTATCTGTGTTAAGTACGCAAATTCTGTTCGTATTTCAAATCCTTCACAGTATTTTCGCTGCACAGTAGGTGTCAAATTCTAACAGTACAGCGCATGTAGCATTCAAAATAAGACTGAGGCGCTATAATTACTCTTCAACGGCAGAAAGCACAACATGTAAATAACGCCCTTTATATCAAGATGTATGATACGTGATAAGAAGTTGAAACTGTATAGATCATAGTCAAGAAATTGTAAAGTTTACGTCGGTCTTTCCGCTACATTACCCGTCATTATGTGACAGTTAGATATGACCCACACAAGTTGTAGCTTGAAGTGAGTAATGGTTGATAAGGAGTAGGTATATGGAGTTCTTTCAGTGTTACTGGCAGTGATGACACGTAAATGCAGCATGTCATATGTCTTGTATCCACAAAGTAGACGATCTCAAACCTTCAGTCGGGGAGAGTTTTGATGGCGACTGAATAGCTGGGAACCTCTCCGTCTGCCGTTCGATTACGCAGAAAGCCTCTACCGTTTTATCGTTTGGGCTGAGCAATCGTCCAATTGTGACTAATCATATTTGGAAAGGCACTCTTGTTATCAAATGTAGCAATATTGGAAATTTTCAGTTCGACAACTGCGTAAAGTGTTTCTGTGTGCCCTTGACAGCAGTTATCAGCTGTGAATCAGGCGGTGTCCGACCCCTGGACGCAGAAGTAAACGTGAGCGCACTTACCGTAGGCCTTCGGCTGCGAACCCGCGACCCGCACGCAGCGACTTGCCGGCGGAGGGCAGCGGCGCCGGCCAGACCGCGGCGGGCCGCTTTCGCGCGCCGCCCACAGGTGGCAGCACGCCTCGCGGCTTCAGGGTCACTCCGCGCCGGCACGCTGCACAAAACCACGCACGTCCATCCTACTGCAGTCCTCGTCTGGGAGCCATACAAGCCCATCGCCGCTGCTATCACTGTCCGCGTGTAATACTCCGGAAGCAATGTGTCGGAAGTCAGCGGCACACAAGCTTTTGTCTCTACTGAATTAGGAAAATTACTCGATCCTAATTTCAAAGCAGAGAGCCATCTTAAGCGCTTTATTTCCGATAAGCAGATTGCTGCATTTGTCGTTGGAGCGGCATGCGACTACTCGCATTTTTGTAGGGCTTTTAGAACTGAACGGAAACGAGGAAATCGTCCTTATTGAGAGTCGTAGGTATCAGAGCGTAGCCGGCCATTTGGAAACGTTTTCACTGAACGCAGTATCAGAAGGTTTCCTGGGAGGTCACGGGAACTTTGCTGGTCGTTAATTTACCAACAGACTTGTGTCAAGACGTTAAAGAAAAACTTTCATGATAATTGAAGAAGCTCAAGACGGAAAAATGGTTTGGGGGGAGGGGGGAGTTCAGCGATTAGGATAGGTGAGACCAATAATCGAGGAGACGAAGAGATTGGCGAAGGAGACGAAAACGTGGCGGTCCACGTCAAACCTGTCAGAACACTAACGATACAAAAATAACCTAATACATAAAATAAAAGAAATTGCTTGCGGACGTTGTTCTCCTGAGTGATAGCAAATGGTTCAAATGGCTCTGAGCACTATGGGACTCAACTGCTGAGGTCATTAGTCCCCTAGAACTTAGAACTAGTTCAACCTAACTAACCTAAGGAGATCACAAACATCCATGTCCGAGGCAGGATTCGAACCTGCGACCGTAGCGGTCTTGCGGTTCCAGACTGCAGCGCCTTTAATCGCACGGCCACTTCGGCCGGCTGAGTGACAGCAGCGAGTAGCGAGAAATGATCCAAGCAGTCTGGCGAAGGTGCCCAAATGAACAAAATTCGGTAACTGTCGGATCTCTCGAAACCGGGGATTGGCATTGGAGACTTGGACGCCGAGTGTTACTGGCAGTATCGTTTCGTAGAGGGACTAGGTCGGATAAATGTCGAAGTTTGAAAAAGTGGGAATAGCCGAGAAGTTTTCAGATAATCTGGAGTGTCTGACATTTTTATGACTTCATATCTTTCACATCTTTCAACTGTTACCCCGACATTTGCTCAAATTACGAAGGGCCAGTTGAAGTAAAATGGAGATTGTTAGCATCTCATGTTTTCAGTCTAAGGTTCAAATGGCTCTGAGCACTATGGGACTTAACAGCTGAGGTCATCAGTCCCCTAGAATTTAGAACTACTTAAACCTAACTAACCTAAGGACATCACACACATCCATGCCCGAGGCAGGATTCGAACCTGCGACCGTAGTGGACGCGAGGTTCCAGACGGAAGCGCCTAGAACCGCTCGGCCACTCCGGCTTTTCAGTCTACTTTGCGAATCTTGGTATTTATCTGAGTGCAGTTGTACAGGGCAGTAGTCAGTTGCGTCACAGCTCTGACCTAGTGTCGTTAGTTGAAGCTAGACTGGGGGAACTTCCAAAAAGCTATTTCACTTATGTAGCAGGGCAGAGAGTCGATTCAGGTTCTTCGATTAACAGTTCTTTCGTGAACAGCGTAGCAATTACGTAGCGTAGCGGGGTCGAGGATATTGGAAGAAGTGTTTCATGGAATTGATATACGATAACAGTGCCTCAGAATTATTCGTGTATTCCCCCGTACACACCTGTCAGCAATACCGTTACCTTCAGCTTATCCATGATAACTAAAGTCCTATTTTAAAAAGAGAAAAAAATAAGTATTTTGCTACGCAATCATTCAGCAAGATTAATTCGTTCTTTCTTTTTTTTTCAAATGTTTTTAAGTTTTTCTACAACTGTTGACTACATATATACAGGAACGGCATACTTGAGAGCCACACCTATGAGATGTGAATCGAATCCATATCCTCCAGCTAATGGTGTATCGACGCTAAAATTTATTGTGTACTTCATCTTCAACTTCTTGTCTCCAGCACTCAAACCACTGTTTACCAAGTTGCCTCGAGATGCAGGTGACAAGTAGGTTTCTTCTACTGATGTTAGGAATTTTTTCTTCTAACGTCCGTTTTGCGGCAGTTTACCTGATAGATGCTTCCAACCACTTCTTGTTTGGCTGTCCAAGATCAAGTCCAAAGTTGAAGACCGAACACGAGCTCAGTTACTCGAATGTTGGGGCAAGATTCGTTCGTGGTCTTGTTCAGTACCCTACTTAGACATTAATCTACTTAAAATTTCACCTGAAGTAGTACAGAGCATCAGCGGAAGAATTGCTTGAGGATGGTTAAGAGGGATGCGGACTCGACTTCTCTCTACTAAATAGTCAATGTTAACTGCACTGCCTTAATTGAAAATGTAGTTTGCTCAATTTGCTTGTTCTAAATGGTCTATAGATGAAGGTTGCCCACAGCAACCGATAATTTCTGTAGAAATTTTGTATGTGAATACGTCAATGAGAAACGTAGGAAAATAATTTTTTCAGTCATAGGCTGATCTGCATTGCGACAGACGTGTTGCTTTCTCCACAGCAGCTTTTTCCTTAGTCCATACTCTTCGACCTTGCAGTGTTGTTTCAGTAGCTGAGTTGATAATCCCTTGCGCATGTTTTAGCACGACATATTTTGCTGAAGAGGCTCTCCGTCTTAAACTGCATGTAGTTTCTTCGTCGTTCCGACCAACGTGTGTTTTACAAATTCCTAAACCAAAATTTCTTTTCCTTCCAACGTATTTTTTAGAACCTTCATACTTAGTATATCACTATTCTTGTATAACTTGCTTCTTATTGACTTCATAAGCGCCCAAATTTTCATTACAGACAAATTTCTCGATGACACCCATTATCTGAGGGCAACACCCGTATCGTCTCTAAATTTGATGCTATCCCTCTTATTCTCGAATTGAATATTTAACTCAATTGTTCCACTATTTCTTTTCAAATTGACACTAACAACGGTGAAGTGAATTGACTTTCTGCCCTTTCACCGCTACACAGTTTGCTTACTTAAATTTCAGTTTCGTTGCTAACACGCTATAGCTTATATTTTTTCCCTATTTCCGTTTGTTCCTGTTTGAATTCCGCTTTATAATACGAGAGACGAAACTTAACTGTCAGTAACAATTAAGTTAGAAATTCTAATCAAACTAATCTACAAGGCAGTATTTGAGTAAAATTTTCAGCACCTTTTTTATTCAGAATTATTTGGTACAGCTGAGTGTTGCTGCTGAATTTGGGCAAGTACTGTCATCTCCGCTCCCACAAAAGCCATTATTTTCTATCTCTTAAACATGATCTATAAACTGATAACAAACGCCCATTCAAACATGTCAAATCAAATTCGTAGCATGTGATTAAGAGTTATTAGCTTTCTTTACTTAGACGTGCAACATTTCATGTGTAATCCCTTCGTAATGTTCAAGTAACGTACAAATATTTTCTTTAATTTAGGTCAACAACTCAAATTAAAGATCATAGTGGGTTACCAAACAACTGTTCCATTATGACAACTACTTTTTCTCTGTCCTCTTAGAGCAGCATAGTATCAGAGTGGAGTTCTGTTAAGAAATCTGCATCCAATATCCATGAACCATCCATATATTAAAATCAAGCATTTTATTCACTCTATTATCTTAATTATTTAATTATTAACAGCACTAAAATCAATGTGAGAACCTACTTTTGGGATATTAAACAAGCTTTTATGCTATTCTTTCTAAGAAGGTAAATATAAAATATAATATTTTGTGCATGCACCCCATAAGCAATTTTAATTAATATTTCACTTTATTTTATTTTAATAAATTTACAACTTTTATAAAAAGGCATGTCAACATATCTGTCCTAATTCTCTATGGAATAAGCATACTTGATATTCATTTACCTTAAAACAAATTTTAATCGGACAATATACATGTATATAAACGGTCGACAGTGTAAATATAAACGATAATAAGCGTTGAACCATTATGGCTGGATATACCTTTATGATAAAAAATGGTGCAGCATATTTACTTTAGAGAAGGAACATTGCTTATTCTAGGACATTATTTTCCAACTCTAAATAGTTCTATAAGCTTAACTTTTTAGTGGTATTTGAGATTAACCATACATATAATAAGGTTAGGTTCACCAATTCTCCTGGAACAATTTATCTTGACTGAGTACTGGTTCTTTAAAGGCTTTCTGTGTTACCCTAACTCAGTGTGTTACGACTTTAGTCCTAATACAGCAGAAAATTTGCTTAAAGGTGTCACTGTGTTTTGGTCACGATTATACTGCAGTAGCTTTTCTTAATTAATACAATTTAAACCTGACTGAATTTAATATTACAATTTGTTCATGTTCTCAGAAAAATATCTCAAGTAATTACGATTATACTACTGTATGTGTTGCTTTGTTTGGCACAGTTAATAAATAGTATGATTTCACAAATTTTCGTGTTTCTTGACTTCAGCTCTCGAGAAAATTTTTTCCCTCCAAAGATGCCTGTAAGACAGTTGAATTCCGACATATCAGTAGTATAAAGAAATAGCATCTACTCTCGAATAACAACCAAAGATTATGAATCTATGCTTTCCATCGCGTCTAATAGTTTTCTAATACTGAGTATATTGGATATGCTTACAGATCAAAAGTAACCGGACACTTACTAGTAAACATTAATATGGTGTGTGTGCCCCCTCCGCCTAAATGACAGATTAAACTCTGCTGGAAAGACTTTCAGTGAGATGTCTGAATGCCTGTGAGGGAGTGGCAGTCCATTATTCATCAGGATCCGACACCACAGGAGATAGTGGTGTTGGACGCTGAGGCCTAGACGCTGTGTTCAGTTCGGTACTCTGGGCGGGCTTTTACAGGAATGTTATTGTTTACAAATCATCGTCTCACAGATGCTGCTGTATGACAGGGCGCATTTTCATGCCGTTACAAACAATCACCGTCTTCGAACTGCTACTCTGCTGTAAGCTATATACAGTGCTATGAAATGTATTCATATCCTTCTTCATTTAGCTTTTTGGTAAGCGCAGTAAGGGAACACACCCAACAACGCAAAACACTACCGTACCGTAACACTATCTCCTCCGTACTTCACTGTTTGGCACCACATACGATGGCAGAGAACATTCTCGCCGCATGCGCTAAATCCAGGTCCCTGCATCGCAACAGGCTACAGCGCGATTCATCATTCCAAATCACTCTTTTCCAGTGATCCACTTTGCAGTGGCGCCCTTTTTTTTTACACTAATTGGAGCGTCGCTTATCATCGTCCACAGAAATGTGTGGCTCATGAAGAGCTGCTCGGCCATTCATCGCCATTCTCTTTAACTCTCTATGCCCACTCACTGTGTTAGCTTGGATGTCGCGAGTGATTCCTTCCATTGACTTCATGCGATTGTTTACAGCCATCCTCAGCAATGCTCAGCTGTGTCCGTCGGTCAGCACAGGAAATCTGCCTGGTCTTGGTTTAGCTGTGGCTGTTACTTCGCATTTCTGCGTCACAATCGTATCACCAACAGTCGATTAGGAAAGCTACAAAAGGTTCGAAATGCACCCGATGGATTTTTTACTCAGGAGTCATCCCATGACCACAATATCTTCGAAGTCACTGAGCTCTGCTGGCCGGCCATTTCTGCTGTTATTGTTACTTTACTGTCAGCACAACAATCTCCGCCTCGTCTTAAACTGGCGGATGCGTCTTTCGTGGTATTTAGTGCTCAATTTCGCATTACGTAGGAGTATAGGGACACTTTTAATCAAACAGCATACCTAGAAAGGTAGTAAACAGATAACAGCAGAAAATGAAGAACACAAATGAGCACAAATCACTCTCACACCACAGACAAAAGAGAAAGTCTTAAGAGACAATCGTAGTCTGATGTAGATGGATATTCAGTAGTAAAGAGCAATGGGAAAGCACACAGTTCGTGCAGCAACTGATTGAAAAAGGAAGTCGCAGGAAAGACTGAAGTAAAAAAAAAAAAAAAAAAATGTCACTGCAAATACCTCTCGTAAAAATTATGACATCCAGCAATGAAAATCAGATCTCCACACTGCACACACTTAATCTGTGACAAAAGAACTGCGCACACAAAACTTTAGAACAAACAAATACTCTTATCAGCAGGAAAATGTGACTAGTTCAACAATGGCCAAGGTCAAATGGGAACTATCAGGTGGTTTTTCGCAATATGCCGATGGTTCAAATGGCTCTGAGCACTATGCGACTTAACTTCTGAGGTCATCAGTCGCCTAGAACTTAGAACTAATTAAACCTAACTATCCTAAGGACATCACACACACACATCCATGCCCGAGGCAGGATTCGAACCTGCGACCGTAGCGGTCGCTCGGTTCCAGACTGTAGTGCCTAGAACCGCACAGCCACTCCGGCCGGCAATGCGACTAGTACGTCGACAGGTTAACAACGTGGGATCGCATCAAAATTGTCTGAAGAACAATTACAGGCATTTGTTTATGAGACAAATGTCTTCATATCAGTGGAGAATTTTCTATATATGTAAATAAACAGGCATCATTGTATTCAGCATAACGTTCATTGTGACTACTGGAATCGCTCCTTAAGCATGTATCCACAATCATTTTATAAATAACGAGACAAACACCACAAATACCCGCTTACTACAGGTGGAAATTCATAGCACATAATGTGGCTCCTGTCATAACAGATACTGTAGCATGTACCTCACGTTTATTACGTAGGAACCGAATATTACTATGATGAAATGCAATTCTCACTTTTCTGTAGCAGCACATCGTAAGTTAATCACAAGAAAAACACGCATACGCAAGCGTGTACACACACACACACACACACACACACACACACACACACACACACACACACACACTAATGAATGCAAAAGAGGAACCGAAAATATAGCAACCAGAAACACTTTAGAAGCTTGATGTAGCACCATCGACTGACATGTGAACTCTGGGCCACATTACGACTAGAACGACATCAAACGGTCGGTGTGAAACTGGAGGATAATAGTGAGAGTGATGTCTATGAGAAAAGACATGAAATGTTGTTTTTGTGTGTTTAATATAAATGTCATTTTAAAAGTCACTTATGCAACGATGTCACACAGAGTTTAAACTTAAAATATCACGATGACATTCCTCATCAGAAGCTAAAATGTCAAGAATTGTTGCTAGACATGGGATTCAGTATCATCGTAAATGGCTACCACTTTATAGAAACATCAGAAAAAAATTGACAAATGAAAGTTGAAGTAAAGCTGCAGAAATCCACGCAGTGCGTCACATCTGGGTCATTAGTTACGGGCGCTTGATGGAGGGTTTGTATCAGAAGGATTTTATTTTTAGTTCTCGCAGTAGCCCATTAGTCATTCAAAGCACCATATAATTTCAATTACCCAGAAAGCAATAGCACTTTTCTTGTTGTTGTTTGATGCAGCTCTCCATGCTACTCTATCCTGCGCAAGATTCTTCATTTCCCAGTACCTACTGCAGCCTACATCCTTCTGAATCTGCTTAGTGTATTCATCTCTTGGTCTCCCTCTACGATTTTTACCCTCCATGCTGCCCTCCAGTACTAAATTGGTGATCCCTTGATGCCTCAGAACATGTCCTACCAACCGATCCCTTCTTCTGGTCAAGTTGTGCCACAAACTCCTCTTCTCCCCAATTCTATTCAGTACCTCCTCATTAGTTATGTGATCTACCCATCTAATCTTCAGCATTCTTCTGTAGCACCACATTTCGAAAGATTCTATTCTTGTCTAAACTATTTATCGTCCACGTTTCACTTCCATACATGGCTACACTACATACAAATACTTTCAGAAACGACTTCCTGACATTTAAATCTATATTCGATGTTAACAAATTTTTCTTCTTCAGAATCGCTTTCGTTGCCATTGCCAGTCTACATTTTATATCCTCTCCGACCATCATCAGTTATTTTGCTCCCCAAATAAGCAAAACTCCTTTACTCCTTTAAGTGTCTCATTTCCTAATCTAATTCCCTCAGCATCACCCGACTTAATTCGACTACATTCCATTATCCTTGTTTTGCTTTTGTTGATGTTCATCTCATAATCTCCTTTCAAGACACTGTCCATTCCGTTCAACTGCTCTTCCGAGTCCTTTGCTGTCTCTGACAGAATTACAACACTTTTTTTATCCAGTATAACTGTGAAATTAATTCGAGACATTAACACATCTGTAAATTAATCTGATGTTTGAAGCTATTTTGCACGTGGAAGTTCGATTCTTTAAAGAATCGGAGGTTTTCTGGTACTCACAATGATTTCACAGTTAACACTTTTCTTATCCAGTAATAACTGTGAAATCATTGGGAGTACCAGCAAACCTCCGATTCTTTAAAGAATCGAACTTCCACGTGTAAAACAGCTTCAAACATCAGATTAATTTACAGATGTGTTAATGTGTCGAATTAACGACGTTAAGCTTGTGAGCCAGGAAAAGGCTGGAGAATATTTGAAATTATGTAGGCTATAACATTTGTTAGAAGTCGCCAAGTGATCTCATTATCAAACACCAGATGTGCTTAGAGTGAGTAATTTGTGCCCCCTTTAAAACAAAAGCAGGTTTTTCACGCATCAAATGGTTCAAATGGCTCTGAGCACTATGGGACTCAACTGCTGAGGTCATTAGTCCCCTAGAACTTAGAACTACTTAAACCTAACTAACCTAAGGACATCACAAACATCCATGCCCGAGGCAGGATTCGAACCTGCGACCGGAACGGTCTTGCGGTTCCAGACTGCAGCGCCTTTAACCGCACGGCCACTTCGGCCGGCTTTTCACGCATCTCACCACCTGATGTGTGGTTCTATCTTCTAATGCGTCGTAGAGTTATATAATTTTGCAAAAAAACATTTTGTGGTGTATGTGGATACTGTGTGCAAAATATACTGTGAATAGAGTTATTAGTAAAGAAGTAATCAATTAAAACGTCGTACCGATGCTCAAGTTTTGCTGCAGGAAGATCGAAAACGTAGTACGGGATAAGCTTTTTCCCTTTCACAATTTTGTGTGACATTGTCAGCGAGGAAAAGTCTCGTTAAGGTTTAAAATCCACGCATATTATAAAAATTGATGTGTGTGCGCAGGCGCGCGCCCTCGTGTGCCTGTGTGTGTGTTCCACGTCTCCTCCTAAACCAGTGGACGGATTTCAGCCAAACGTGGAACACACATCCTTTACTCCAGTCGGTGTCTGCGTAAGAACCACCTGTGTATCAAAGTTCAGGAGATATTACGTCATGAAAAACTGTCGCATCTTACATGAAGTTTAAATCTGTTACTTTTGTGCTACCTCTATTCGCAATAAATTTCGCAGATGGTACCCACATATCCCGCTATATGCACCTGCAAGATTATTTCACTGTACCACTCATATTTCAGAGGATATGATGTCATATGTTATATGCACTGAGATGAGAAAAAAATGCTGCATCACATACACTAATGTTCAGAAAGAACAGGACACCTTGAACGACTAGCTATAGGACGTACATATTCACAGGACATGTGTTTTAGTATGTCCTGGAGAAATGATTAGCATTTTAGTCACCTCGTTTCCGCATGTGTCCTGTTGCCTAATAGACACAGGGTTCGGGACAGGCTCTGATAATTTGTTCTATAAGTGATGGCATCGACGAGTATAAGGGGCGAATGGTGTCCTGTAGTATAGCCATCCATGCTGCACTCATCTGGTTCAAAAGCTCATCTGTGGTGGTTAGCGCTGTGTCACATCACTATATCCGTTTTTTACAATATCCCACACGTTATCCATTGGCGACAAATCTGGTGATCGGGCGGGCCAGGGCAAAAGACTGACATCCTGTGATACCAAGAAGGCACGTGTTCGTCTAGCAACATGTGGTCGTGCCTTATATTGTTGAAAAATTGCGTCTGGATTGCTGCGCAGAAAGGGTATGGCTACGGGTCGCAGGATCTCATTCACGTAGGGAACACTGGTCACTGTGCCCTGGACACGCTGTGATTTGTGGTTGTACCCAATAGCATCCCACATCATAGGTCCTCAATTTGGCGCTGTACATCCTGTGCGAATGCAGTCATTGTGATGCCGCTCCTCCTGTCTGCGGCGATCCAAAATTCGGCAATAATTTCCAAACAAACAGAACCTGGATTCGTCCGAAAACACTATCTGATGCCATTCATGTCTTCACTGATGTTGTTTCATATACCATTGCCGCCCAGCCTATTTCTGCATATTCATCAAAGATAGGCGGAGAAATGGACCACGCGCGCGGAACCCATGCCGTAATAAACGGCGACGGAATGTCACACCTAATAGTGTACGATGTGTTCCACTGTTCCACTCTTCGGGCAGCGACGACAACGTTACCTCTGACACTTTTAATTCTTGCCACTGGAGACAATTACACAGTTTGAAGTTCCAGTTCAATGGATCCACTGCATTGCAACATAATATCATCTCAGAAGATTTCCAGGGTGTGATAAAATCACTGTATAACTACATTAAGGTAAGTTGATGACGTTTCTTTCTCTAGAAACTGAAACAATTATTATATGCTTTATGTTAACAGTCATTACTCGATCAGTAACAGCGAATATTTGTTTATTTTTGAACATGTAACACTGTCGAGTTATATGAAAAGGGTTGCTATACATTTCCATGTATGGATACATCAGTCAAATACCATGAGCTATAATTTGTGTGTGTGTGTGTGTGTGTGTGTGTGTGTGTGTGTGTTTGCTTCGTCCACCTTTTCCTCAACACGTGTTCATCGAAAGTACCAATGTAGCAATGCAGGCTTCCTTATTTTATTCCGGTTTACCTCTTTTGTTTTCAGATTGTACTTACAGCGAGTGGACAAAATATGGAAAAATCGAAAACAGAACACATTAATGTTCATAATACGGTGTAGGGAAAACGTTGGCATTCAAAACAGCTTCCAGTCGTCTCCGCATGGGTAAACACAGGTCCCATTTGGTTTTCAAGAGACTCTTATACCATTCTTCCATCAAAACCGTGGCCAGTTCGGGTAACAATCATGAAGGTGGATAGCGATCGCGCCCCTCTCTCAAGAGTAGACCACAAGGGCTCAATAATATTGACAGCTGATAACTGTGATGGCCAGGGGGAATGCGACAATTTTTCCTCGCTCTGACAAAACCAGTCCTGGAAGATGCGAGCTGCGTGAACACAAGCCGTGTTGTATTGGAACACAGTGTCATCATTGGCACACAAATACTGTATCATGGGATAGATCTCATCAGACAATGGTCACATAATACCAGGCAGTAATGAGATTTTGCTGAGTAACAATGGGGCCCATGGAATACCACGATACGGCTATCCAAATCTTCATCTAACGGCCACCATGTTTCACTCTTGGCACCAAACAGTCTGCATTGTAGGCTTAGAACGGTGTATGGCAGATGTGAACTCGACCGGAAGTTGGAAACGATGTGAAACAAGATTCATGACTTTGCGCCAGCTCCTGCTGACTGTGACCCGTGTACAGAAATCAGACACATGCGTCACTCCCTACCCTTGCATACGCCTCCTTGCCTCTTCGGCAACGGCTGCATGCACGTCGTCCGAGCGGAAAGTTGCATGAGTGCACTTTACAGAAGTGAAGTTACGGGCAAAATGGCTAAATGGTTCAAATGGCTCTGAGCACTATGGGACTTAACTTCTAAGGTCATCAGTCCCCTAGAACTTAGAACTACTTAAACCTAACTAACCTAAGGACATCACACACATCCATGCCCGAGGCAGGACTCGAACCTGCGACCGTTGCGGTCGCGCGGTTCCAGACTGTAGCGCCTTTAACCGCTTGGCCACACCGGCCGGCCGAAGTTACGGGCACCATCTGTCTTTGTTCTGGGCGTTATCGCATTTTAATAGTGTATGTATCTTATTTCCTGAATCAGAGACTGGAACGTTACCCAGGATATTTGTAGCTAATCTGTTTCATTACATAGGTAAAACAATTTTAAACATACTCTACAGAAATACATCCCACTGCAACAGCACTGTTCCTAATCACTAAGTCATTTGTTATTCTTGTTGTCCAGGGCGATAAAGCGAGGTGTGTTGAAATTCAGCACTAGCTACGCGTTCATAGGAATCAGAGTGTATATCTGAGCATCCAAAGCTACGTTTCCTGTAGCTTCCTTAACTCGGTCATGCTGAATGATTCCTTTGATAAGCGCACGGCCGGTTTCGTTCCCTAATCTCGTCCTATGCCAGTGATGACCTTGTCATCGATGTTATATTCAACCTTAATCTTCTTTACACCTCCTTTTTATCCAAAACGAATAAAAAATAATTCAACAGTGAACGATAACACAAGTAGGTCTCACATAGTTTATGAGCGCACACGATTTCTTCTGCCACACATGAACATCTATACCTACTCGTACATAATGTGCGAGTTCGTATTTAAAAGTAACCCCTCCGAATTTTTATATGAAAACTTAGAGATTTTTAAATGAAACAAACACTATTAACATACTACAATTTTATTCTTCAAGAGTACATCTATATTTACTTATTTATTATTTATTTTAGAGACAGAAAACCCATGCAGTCCATCGCTTTCATGTGCGATCTGGACTTCATGAGTTTTCAGTTCCTAACATAAATGAAAACAATTGCAACAGATCGCGTCTCTCCTGATTGACAACGTCAACAAACTTGATAAACGCTGTAAACCAGGCGGCAGGAGAATTCACGTATTTCATGTTGGATCTTGACTTCATAGGTTTTCAATCCCTAACTTAACTAAAAAAAGGTACAACACATCTAGTATCTCCTTGTTGACATTGTCCATAATCTTGACATGTTTATTTCTCACATAGTCACGTAGGTGGCGAACATATTTCTCCCAACCAGTTCGTTGATACTGTCACTGTAAAATGTTTGACTTCCTTGATGGAGCCACAACCTAACCTCTGCTTGCATAGCTTCATCACTACCAAAGTGACGTTCTCAAAGGCGTTCTTCAAGTTTTAGAAACAGACGACAATCGGACTGGGACTGTATGGAGGATGATCGATGACAGTGAAGCCAGGCCGTCGGATTGTTGCAGACGCAGCAGCGCTCGTGTGTGATCTGGTATTATGCTGTTGGAGACGGTGCTCCATATGTGGACGAACTCTTCGAATTAGAAACTCGTCTACAGCAAGCTGTTTGTCACGCACCGACCTAGTTATGTTACACCACGTTACACGCTACAGTCCGGAGCCCTCTAGCGGCAGAGGGCTGCAAATATGTAGACACAAAGAATAAATATGTGGAGTGCTAATAACGTTTGTTTTATTTAAAAATCTTAAAGAGTTTTCCCACCAAGAATTAGTAGGCATTACTTTGCAGCACGCCCTCGTATTTTCAGACTATCAGTTTCTGTCGTCATAATTTCCAATTTTCTGCCATAATGCAACCTTTTATATTCCGCGTTCACTACTGTAGGGTAATTGCCTTACTTCTACTACGCTTGAACAGTCCCTTTTTCGACATCATGAAAGGGGATACAATCTGTCCCTAGACAGTTTCCTTGGCAGAATGGCCAGGTCACAACTGAAAGTTTACAGTCGCCGTAGTACATGATCTTTATTCACAGCCTCAACAACAGCAGAGATCCCACGACCTTTAAATCATGATCAAAATCACTTTCTACTAAAATGCATTTTTACACTGAAAATTTTAATTAAATATCAGTTACACCCAGCACTTGCATTATTACTGGGAAATGAAGAATAATTTAATCTATAATTCTGTTAATGGTGAGAGAAGAATCGCCTACGTACTAGTACACAGAACGACGTATAACATCGGAATCGTGATGGTCTTTCTGACCACGTTTCAGTAGGTTTCGATATTATGATTTGATTATTTTACAAAAAACGATCATTCTTGCTTTACTGCAGTGAGTAATCACGTCCGAATATTAGAACGAAGCTTCGAAACTAGTCCCTAGGTGCATTGCACTCCTCACATCGTTTCGCCTTTGCATCGGATATAAATCTCCTCCTGGCCAAAGAGTGACGAATGATAAGATATCCTACATTGCTTTTTTAATGAACAGTAGCCAGTTTGTCAATAAACTTCCGTAAATCTCTCTTACTTATCTTTGCTACGTAAGAATTAATATCATCTCGATAGGAAGATTAATTGGGAATGAGACGTAGCTTAGTTCAACAAGGGCACTCCTGCTGTTCTTTGCTAGGAAATGATTAATATCGTCTGGAGGCGGAGACTAGTAGAGACTGATAAGTAGGCTAGTTCAACAAGGGGGAACAAATGTGCGTGACTATAGTGAAGTAGCATGGCAGCTTGATAAGTGACGCAATAATATGGGGTTTCAACTCAACTGCATGTGACTACGAGTGACGTTACTATGATATATCACTGAGTAGCAGTTCGGAAACAAAACAGAGACTGAACCTGAGTGGCGCTGACAATATTTCAGAGGTGATTCAGGGATATTTTGCGAGTATTTCGGTAAAATGACAAATGGTCTCCTGTGGATCGTTAAACAGTAATAAAGTAGCCAAGATTTATTCGGTTTGCTGAAGCTTGCACAGGATAGAGTAGCATGGAGAGCTGCATCAAACCAGTCTCAGGACTGAAGACCACAACAACAACAACAACAACCCCACCTAAGTTGATTTCTCTGAGAATACCTACACAACAGTGAAAAACCAGTAATATGCAGTCACACAGTTGCTGCGAGAACATCCCAGTATAGCGTGACGAGGAGCATTTCGGCAAACTTTTCGTCTGTAAACCTATTCACAGTACACAGAACTGAGTATTACTGAATGCAATCTAACGGATAAGAGTAAAGTGGGCATTGCGGTTGTCAACAGCAAGTACCGAGAGTGAATGGTGCAAATTTGATCCTGAACAAGACACACAGCACATTCCATCTACATCTACATCTACATGGCTACTCTAAAAATCACATTTAAGTGCCTGGCAGAGGGTTCATCGAACCACTTTCACAATTCTCTATTATTCTAATCTGTATAGCGCGCGGAAGGAATGAAAATCTATATCTTTCCGTACTCTGATTTCCCTTATTTTATCGTGGTGATGTTTCTCCCTATGTAGGTCGGTGTCAACAAAATATTTTCGCATTCGGAGGAGAAAGTTGGTGATTGGAGTTTCGTGAGAATATTCCGTCACAATGAAAAATGCCTTTGTTTTAATTATGTCCAGCCCATATACCGCATCATTTCAGTGACACTCTCATTTCGCGATAATATAAAACGTGCTGCCCTTCTTTGAATGTTTTCGATGTACTCTGTCAATCCTATCCGGTAAGGATCCCACACCGCGCAGCAATATTCTAAAAATGGTTCAAATGGCTCTAAGCACTTTGGGATTTAACGTCTGAGGTCATCACTCCCCTAGACTTAGAACTACTCAAGCCTAACTAACCTAAGGACATCACAGACATCCATGCCCGCGGCAGGATTCGAACCTGCGACGACCGTAGCATTAGCGCGGTTCCGGACTGAAGCGCCGAGAACCGATCGTCCACAGCGGCCGGCAATATTCTAAAAGAGGACGGATGGACGGCTATATATATATATATATATATATATATATATATATATATATATTTGAATCGGCCTCTACGTTTAGGATACGTGGAACATTACCACTTCACTAGCACTGTTTTGATCTCTGGTGGCGACGAAATGCTATACTGTGAAATGGATTTCGCTTAAAATATGATGTAGATGTACAACAAAGGGTCGTGAATAAGAACACTAGGTGAGAAGAATGTGTGAATAATTATTTCCTGTAGAAATATCATCTTATATCATTATTGCTTCAGTGTGGGGCACGTATTCATAGTATTTGCAGCGATACTGATGATAAAGGCTTTGTTTACACAGTAGTGATAACTATAACACCGATTACAACAAACGCGGAAGAGATAACAATATTAGGCTGTGTGGTTGCAAGTTCTGTCCTCATTCAGTGTTACTGAGTCAGTTCCCTAATCTGTCTGCACTGTCTAGGTGCACTCAGAATAGACAATCAATCCTCGAAAAAGGTTGCAGCAAAAGATACGTCTCCCCAGTCCAGTAATTCGCCAAGAATCATTATTCAACATACGATAGCAATCGCTCTACGACGCTCACTTTTAACACCATTTTCTTATGTTCAGATCATTAAGATCATACGTCAATCAAACATGTCTCGATTTTAATTAAATGGTTCAAATGACTCTGAGCACTATTGGACTTAACTTCTGAGGACATCAGTCTCCTAGAACTTAGAACTACTTAAACCTAACTAACATAAGTACATCACACACATCCATACCCGTGGCAGGATTCGAACCCGCGGCCGTAGCGGTCGCGCGGTTCCAGACTGTAGCGCCTAGAACCACTCGGCCACATCGGACGGCGATTTTAATTAGTTGTTCTCATTTCGTTGTTACCAATGATAATTATATCTCAGTTACGCTAATTCCTGTCTGCTTACTGATTTGCTGGGACGGATTTGGCGCGAACATGGCCTCCAACACCTCTGGAGAACCGTTGTTCATTTTTGTCAAACTAAAATACTTGTCGACGCTAGGCATGTCACCTCCTGGTGTAAATTCTCCGAACATTACCCAGGTTTACTACGAATCATTTGCCTCGTCCAGAAACTTTAACTACAACATTCGATTTTATATTCATTGTGTAGTGTTTCGCCACACACCTTTCACCAGTTGTAGTGTGGATTGCAAAAGAATGAGTTCAGTCAGTTGTGGAGATGTATCATCACCTACCAGAGTACACTGCAAACGGCAGTTGCTCTCGCTGCTAGCCGGCCGCTGTGGACGAGCGGTTGTAGGCGCTTCAGTCCAGAACCGCGTGACTGCTACGGTCGCAGGTTCGAATCCTGCCTCGGGCATAGATGTGTGTGATGTCCTTAGGTTAGTTAGGTTTAAGTAGTTCTAACTTGATGTTAAGTCCCATAGTGCTCAGAGCCATTTGAACCATTTGAACTCTTGCTGCTAGCTAGAGGCCAATAACTCTAAACAACAAAGTTTCGGGCGTCCAATGGATGACTAGGTGGCAGGGGAAGAAGCAAAATTTCGGACTGCAAGAGGAGTGAGAAAGAGATCGACCACACAATCCCACATTTGGTTCCAGTGGTTTATGGAAACAGCAGAAAACCGAAACCTCACTTCCTGTCAATATGACTCCAATGTCTCAACAACCGCACCATCTCGCACCATTACTCACAGCGGCGTGACTAGACAGGACGACGATAGGACAGCAGAGAGTAGGACTCTTAGAAAAGATTGATTCTGGAAAGAAGAAACACATAATTTTTCACGTACCTTAGGCTTTTCGGTTGATTGCTTTGGTTTGTCAGTGTTTTTGTTCTGGTAAACAGTGAAAGAAGAAAAGAGAAAGAGTGTTTCGCAGGTGGCGCTGACTAGTGACAAAGGCGACAACTAGCCGTGCCAGAAGGAACAGCAGGAAGGGTTGCCCAGGTGCCGACAGCGCGATAACCGCCGCTGTGGAGAGGGTGTTGGTCGGGCGCCGAGTGCTGTCAAAACAGCAATCAACAGCCGCCCGCGGCCGCTAACACGCCCGCTAGAGATAATGGCAAACACGCGGCGCGGCGCGCCACGATAGCGATTATCGCATCGCTGTTAATGGTGTGAATCCCGTGTTCGCGACTGCCCGCTGGGGGCGACGGGACCGTGTCGCGACCCCCGCGTCGCCCGCTCTCAAAGGTCACGCCTGGCATTCACGCCGCACGCCCGCTAGGAGCACATCGTCAGGAATAACGCTCCTGTATAGTGCCAAACAATATTACTCCTCCTCAACATTGTCTGGATTTACCGATCGCACATGAGTTGTCAGCTGTTGCTGTGTAATTCCTTTGACCTTTCTGCGTCTCTTGACGGATGTGCCATGACGCCTTGGAGATGTTTGCAGAGGGCGCTTTTTCTTCTTCTACACGATGGTTCGAGATGGAACTGTTGACTTTATCTTCACTGCTGTCCGTCGACGACTGGTCTTCCTTTGTGTTCATAAACGTATACTGTCGGTTGTTCGTTATAAATGTTAGACTCGTTGCTTTTGGTAGTTGTTGATCTCATCGTTCACTTTACTAACATTTCATTTCTTCCTGTTTTAACTGGTACAACTACCCCTCTGCTAAACACAAGCTTACTGTTTCCTCTTTACAGGCTTATTAACCTGAATTATAGGGAATCCCTGTCGTTTTTAACCCTAAAGTGATAACTATCAACTTCTGTCCTTCGACAAAGAGTCTAGGAATAATGATAGATGAAAATCTAAATTCAACTGAGCACGTAACTACAGTGTGCAAGGAGGCATCAGGCTCTTGACCTAAAAAAGATACTTCAACAAATACTTATAATTACTGATTACTGCGATGTTATCCTGCAAAGCCCTTTCCCAGGAAAGCTCACAGCGACTGCAACTAATCATGAAAGCCACTGTTCGTTACATCTGTGATGTTGGACCGTTTGATCATATTTCACCATCATATGCACAGCTGTCCTTATGTGTGCAGACAATTGGACAGATCTCCATACCTTGTGCCTTCTCTACCGTCTTATCAACCTACACTGCCCCCATATCTCTCCTCAACCTTAACGCTCTTGTCTGAACACCATTACATAAACACCAGTTCCCATCAGAGCAAATCATTTGTGCCCCTCTCCATCGTTCAGAAACTTTCCTAAAGTTCTTCTCAGTTGCAGAAATCTGAGTCTGGAATAACCCCCAAAATAACATCACCAGCTTCAGAAGGCAGTTACTGACACATCTGCTAAATCAACATCTATGATTACCGTTGTACCTGTACATAGTCGTTACTCTTGTAAATTCTTCTTTTCAATCAGATCTTCCTAATTTCCCAGTATTCTTAGCTGCTGTAGTCTCCTTAAATTTCCTTTCTCCAGAACTCGCTATACATGAATACATCTATTCTGTATATACATAAATTCTTTTTATATCTGCTTCGGTGGCAGCATCTGCGGTAGTACAAGTACTGTCAATATTAACTTTACCAGTTCATAGTTAATATTACTTACATTGTCACAATAGACATTTAAATCATTTTAATACTACTTATAACATTAAAATTGTTATAAATTGTTATTTCTTAGGTAACTAAACGCAAAAAAGGTACTGTATGCGTAAAATTATTGTCCCATATAAGAGAGGGTCTGATGATCCTAATCAGATCAGGTTAAACAAACAAATAAATAAATATCAGTTCCAATTATTCTTTCTTTCACTTATCTTGTTGCCTTAAGACATTGTCTCCCTTCCATACAAAAGACCTGGTTTAGGTAATATTTCAAGATTTACCTCATACGTGTCTCAAATTACCTGTCAATGCAGCCATTCAGCTTGTGATCCTTCTGTACCTTTCCCTCTACTTGAGCGTCAAACCTGGTAACGAATATATAACAACACAAATATTAAAATACGTTTACCTACTGTAACATTTACTCGTCGACTACTGCTTTGTCCTCTGTAAATATTTTCCTTGCATAGCCATTGTCTTTATTTACTGGTCAATATTTTCATATTGTCTCCCTAGTATTTTAGTCAGTGTTGCTACATTCCTTTATTAGCAGTTTTCATCAGTGAACAGGACTGCCGTAATGACATTGTCTGCCTCGTTTATATATCTTTCGGGGTCGTCTCTTGACGCTGAGTTAACATCTTGTCTATGTATTGATAATCATAGGGAGCAATACAAATAAATATTTACTTCCGTAGATACATGGTGTGCATTATTCCGGTACTTATACCTTTAGTCACACATTACACCATCTGTAACAATGAGACGGCAGAAAAGAGAGAAAATAAATAGATGAATAAAACATTGTGCAGAGCGATTACAAGTTGATGGATAATTTCTTGTCTATATTTTCGCGAATGTAGTGCAAATACATGAAATTACCGAAGATCAAAGAGAATAGTTTCAACTTTTTGCGTTGGCTGTAGACCCACAAAGTGTGAACCCCAAGTACGAAACAGCTGATTTCTTGGCTGTAGTCTTAGTGTCAACAGAGCCATCACAGTAAGCTGGTGAAATTATTGAGCAAATTCAAATTTTCTACATGGTTGCAAGACGAGGGATACAGACTAAGATCCTGATAAATCACCAAAGGGAAGGAAAGCACACCCAGATGCATCCGGCGAGCAGAGTGATGCAAAATGTGGAGAAAAGAAACAGTATTCTTGTGTATTTCTCTGTTTATAATGAATGCTTGCGACAGACTTCATCAGAATGTTGGCAATTCTGTCAATATATATTTTAAGTGTGTTGCCTTAGCCGAGTCGAAGACTTTCATTTACTGAAAGAAGGCTTGTATTTACTGACATCTCTAGCAGAAGCTGGATTTCTGAGAGGTCTCAGATCAGTTGCAGTTTTGTTGGGCGGCAGCTTATGACACTGTATAGAGGGGGGGGGGGGGGGGGCTTGATGTCGAAGCTTGCGTTGTTACTTATAAACATGCTTTCTGACAGGCACTTTAAGGTCTTCCAGAGTGGTCAAGCTAGCAGATAGAGAAATGTAATTGATGACCAGCCTCAGGGATCGATTCTCGCTCCCATCCCGTTTAACGAGTATGGGTTAAGGTGGGGTAAATCCGACAGAGTGGGTAAACCCGACCTCCCTTTATTTGTGAGAAACGGCAAAGCGGAGCGATTTCGCATTAGTGTTATCATATAGAGCATTCGAAATAATGAAAATGTCACCTTGACAGCTTTGCCGCATTTGACATTTAGACACTGAAAAGACAACAAGTGTGTTTTCGATTGTTTCAATTTAATTTTTGTGCAAATTGCGTCAATAGATTTACCTTATTAAATACGGATATCTCAAAAATTATTGATGGTATAACAAAAGTATTTTGCAAACAGTTGGTCCTTTATATTACCTATAATTTAACGTAACGTTAAGATCCTACCACGGATAAGCGTTTTATAGCCACAAGAAATTACTAGGTCGGATTTACCCCACATTACCCTATCCATAATATGCCAGATACGGACGAGATGAAAATCCAATATGACCTAGCATTAGTCTTCCGTGCCTGATGCATTGTGAGAATGAGCAGAGAAGTTATTTGAAGAAATTGTACGATTAGTTCCATAAGTGGAGACTTCGGCCTAATCCTAACAAAACTGCGGTTACTGCATTCCACCTAAGTAATAAAGAAGTCCAAAGGAAGCTACATATGACTTACGATGGAATCAAAGTCTGGATCAAGATAGATCAAGGAGGGTCGAGGGATTCGAAGTACCATACCAAATCCGGTCGTTGCTGAATCGCATTAGGACTGGCCAAGAAAGATGTCGTTACACCATGAAGGAGCGGGGTTACCGTCCACCTGTTGACTGCGACTGCGGAGCGGAGGAGCAAACATTAGATTACATGGTTAAGGAGTGTCCCTTTAGAGCATTTGACTGTGGTCTGAGGACTTCAAGTGATTCGAGGTGCTCTTCACTGGTTTTCAGATTTGGACATTTCCATTTGATTGTAGATACTTTGTATACTTCTAAAACCATACGACAAATAAAAATGAAACTGATACTTGTCTTAGAACCCAGGTACTTTCTTATCAATTTTAGAAATCAGAAAAATAGTTAATAGTGTAACCCTTTCGTTATGACAAGTGCAGACTTACTTCATCTATGACTTAGATTTTTCTTTGCTCATCTCGCTCTTCATTGTTCGTTCTCAGAATCTTGGACAATCCTCAGATTCAACGATGCATCGGTAAAGCTGCGGATTGCGAAGAAAAATGAATACCTTATTTTCCACTGTCAGCATATTCGCCATTTTCTTTGCAAGCAGAGATTAGGTGTGTTTGTTTTTCCAAATAAATTCACCAGAAATACTGCTTTATACATATAATCTGTAACTGTGACTCGGTTGGGTAGTACATAGGGTATGTATGTCTATGAAATGAGCGCAGCATCCTGCGCTTATGGTCAAGATCAAATGGGAACTATCAGCTGGTTTATCGCAATATGCTGATGTTTACATTTTGTGGAAAAGGTAGAAACTTTAGTATTACCCGTATTGGTACGGGTTGTGCACCTTTTTCAGTAACAGCAGCGTTGATTAATTGCTGCTGCTACTGATTTCAGTCAAAATACGTACAAGGAGTAATACACTCCTGGAAATTGAAATAAGAACACCGTGAATTCATTGTCCCAGGAAGGGGAAACTTTATTGACACATTCCTGGGGTCAGATACATCACATGATCACACTGACAGAACCACAGGCACATAGACACAGGCAACAGAGCATGCACAATGTCGGCACTAGTACAGTGTATATCCACCTTTCGCAGCAATGCAGGCTGCTATTCTCCCATGGAGACGATCGTAGAGATGCTGGATGTAGTCCTGTGGAACGGCTTGCCATGCCATTTCCAGCTGGCGCCTCAGTTGGACCAGCGTTCGTGCTGGACGTGCAGACCGCGTGAGACGACGCTTCATCCAGTCCCAAACATGCTCAATGGGGGACAGATCCGGAGATCTTGCTGGCCAGGGTAGTTGACTTACACCTTCTAGAGCACGTTGGGTGGCACGGGATACATGCGGACGTGCATTGTCCTGTTGGAACAGCAAGTTCCCTTGCCGGTCTAGGAATGGTAGAACGATGGGTTCGATGACGGTTTGGATGTACCGTGCACTATTCAGTGTCCCCTCGACGATCACCAGTGATGTACGGCCAGTGTAGGAGATCGCTCCCCACACCATGATGCCGGGTGTTGGCCCTGTGTGCCTCGGTCGTATGCAGTCCTGGTTGTGGCGCTCACCTGCACGGCGCCAAACACGCATACGACCATCATTGGCACCAAGGCAGAAGCGACTCTCATCGCTGAAGACGACACGTCTCCATTCGTCCCTCCATTCACGCCTGTCGCGACACCACTGGAGGCGGGCTGCACGATGTTGGGGCGTGAGCGGAAGACGGCCTAACGGTGTGCGGGACCGTAGCCCAGCTTCATGGAGACGGTTGCGAATGGTCCTCGCCGATACCCCAGGAGCAACAGTGTCCCTAATTTGCTGGGAAGTGGCGGTGCGGTCCCCTACGGCACTGCGTAGGATCCTACGGTCTTGGCGTGCATCCGTGCGTCGTTGCGGTCCGGTCCCAGGTCGACGGGCACGTGCACCTTCCGCCGACCACTGGCGACAACATCGATGTACTGTGGAGACCTCAGGCCCCACGTGTTGAGCAATTCGGCGGTACGTCCACCCGGCCTCCCGCATGCCCACTATATGCCCTCGCTCAAAGTCCGTCAACTGCACATACGGTTCACGTCCACGCTGTCGCGGCATGCTACCAGTGTTAAAGACTGCGATGGAGCTCCGTATGCCACGGCAAACTGGCTGACACTGACGGCGGCGGTGCACAAATGCTGCGCAGCTAGCGCCATTCGACGGCCAACACCGCGGTTCCTGGTGTGTCCGCTGTGCCGTGCGTGTGATCATTGCTTGTACAGCCCTCTCGCAGTGTCCGGAGCAAGTATGGTGGGCCTGACACACCGGTGTCAATGTGTTCTTTTTTCCATTTCCAGGAGTGTAGTTACTTTTTATAGATAATGCCACAAAGTCACGTAACTCTGGAGGCAATGTATAATGAGTACAAAAATTCTGTTCCGCCCACGTGTATGCCCACTTCTTACTCTATTGGCGAGTGTAAGGATGCATTTCGTTTTTTTTTTATTTTTTTTTATTTTTAAGAAATAAAAACCATTTAAGCCCATAGTAAGAGTTACCTGCATAATAATATTATAACAAGTGCATGTTAGTATTTGCGCAGCATCAACAGTATGTCGCTAAAGCTGAAACATCAAATGAGAAACTGCGCAGAGAATAATGAAGAGAACCTAGAGTTCTCATGCACGACTAGCGGTAAAAAGTTTCACAGTCCACGACAGCTTTACGTTCCTGTAATGGCAATGGTAACGAAAAGTGCTTCTAGTTTGTCCGAGCTCCCAATTAGAGCCGCTCTGATGCAGTCGTGTTCTTATTTGAAGCAGCTATAGGTCGCTAGAGTGTCGTTTTATTTAAATAATTTCTGGGCAGGGAGACCAGAAAGCGGTTTTATACCGTAAGAGTACTACCAGATTTTTGTTGAGCCGGGAATTTATTAACCTTTTATGCTAGTCGGATTGTAGCTGAGTGCCAGAAGCGGGACTCATTACACATTTTTTGGAACAGGAAATGTTAATTGAAAACGTGGCAAAGTAGGCAACGAGACGTAAAATTTTTGGAATTTCGACGCAGTTAGCACTAAGGCGCCGGCATGTAGTAATTTTCGACGAGTAAGGCAAATGCTGTGTAGAAAATGTTGACGCATCATGCAGTAACGACTAATAAATAAATGTTTAGTTATACTTAATTTTCACAGAGATCTCGTAAGTATTTTACTTAGCTCGTAGTTGTAGTGGATTTGCTTCTCGCATGCATTAAACGTTAAGCAGAGTAGCTTATGACAGTATTTATACATCTTGCTGGAGTACAGGGCTTAGTGAGATTGGCTAAAATGTTCTCGGTAAACTTGTAGCATAACATTCGTATAAAATACCAAGATTTTGCCTCCGTTTTCGTCGTCTGAGGATGACTCTGTCAGTCGTGAAACTGACGAGGCCCACAGTTGCATAGTTTTATGGCAGTCAGACATAGCTCCTCACGACGAAGATGAAGGTGGTCATCGAAAGCTTGGGATTTTATACGAACCTGACGCGACAAGTACACCCAGGACATTTTATTCGACTCTGTCGCGGAAGACTTCGTAGCCGAATTAGTCCGACTGCATTTTTACAACCATTCTATTCATTGAGAGCAGAAAAAAATGGCGATTTAAAGGCGAGTAGAACAATTATCTTACATGACATAGTTGTGAAATTTATCAAATAATTATATCACCAGAATCACGGACGTCAATGATAGCCGTTTATGGCGTTCTGCCGGCCGGAGTGGCCGAGCGGTTCTAGGCGCTACAGTCTGGAAGCGCGCGACCGCTACGGTCGCAGGTTCGAATCCTGCCTCGGGCATGGATGTGTGTGATGTCCTTAGGTTAGTTAGGTTTAAGTAGTTCTAATTTCTAGGGGACTGAAGACCTCAGATGTTAAGTCTCATAGTGCTCAGAGCCATTTGAACCATTTTATGGCGTCCTGAGTATTGCGCTTAGCCAGAAAGGGAAACAGTTCAGACTATAACCAAAAGAAAATCTAAGGTTCGTGCGCTAAAATTGGACTTTGGTCATAAAATTTTAAAAACATACCGAACTTCCGTTTTCACTACCTCCCGCAACAAGTTAGAGGCATCTTTTATGTACATTGAGGTAGTCTTAAGCGTAAATCTTTGCTAAGACATTATCCGTCAGAATATAGTTGATGTTTTCATGCGCACATAGCACAAAAGTATTACCTCTGGAGTCGTGCTCTAGAAAAAACAGGCGTATGGTCATTTATTCATGGCGACAGAATGTATATATGGATGTCGCTTCGTCAGAATCGTGCAGGGTAAAAACAGGAGAGGAGGCCGACACGAGCGAATAACTGACTGGTGGAGCAAAGTGAGACAAATCACGGGACGCATCGTTCCTAGTAGCCGGCTGCCTTAATTTGTGATTGCCATTCACTATTTGCGAATTTCGAATAACGTCATTCATACATTTGTTTCACATGTTGTAGCTTCCACAGCATTGCGACACACACTAATGACCATTTTTTAATTACGTAGCTACTATTTTTTGCCGTCGTAACAAAAATTACCAAAACAAGTGCGCTAATAGAGATGATTTGAGAATTAATTTAACTTCTTGACACAACCCTAATCAAACACATTTTGTTGGTACCTCTAAAAAATTTATTTTACTTCACACCTCTTACTCCTGCAGTTGGGGAGTCACGGCCTCACATATGTACCTCGTCTCGCCGCACGTCGCACAGCTGAGGAAATTTAGCACGCGGATTGAACGGCGACTCGTGACGCTGGAAGTAAGAAGGAAAATCACTTGGACCGATGACTTCCAGTACACAATGATGTGAAACAGGCCATGGGATGGCGGTATACACATATACAGATGGCGGTAGCATCATGTACACAAGGTATAAAAGGGCAGTGCATTGACAGAACTGTCATTGTACTCAGGTAATGCATGTGAATAGGTTTCAGACGTGATTACGGACACGCGCCTGTAAGTAACAGACTTTGAACACGAAATGGTAGTTGGAGCTAGACGTATGGGACATTCTATTTCAGACATAATTAAGGAATTCAATATTCTGAGATCCGCAATGTGAAGAGTCTGCCCAGAATACTAAATTTCAGGCATTATCTCTCACCAGGGAGGAAGCAATTGCCGACAGCCTTCACTTAACGACCGAGAACTGCAGTGTCTGCGTAGAGTTGTCAATGCTAAGAGACAAAAAAAATTTTAGGCGATTGTTAAGAGCACCGATATACTTGGAGAAATGCACAGTAAACACTGTGCTGTCTTGCAGTATATATATTCACAATCGGTTTCACAATATTTTTCCACTGTGAAGGTGGTTCATAATGGCTGTAAGCACTATTGGACTTAATATTTGAGGTCATCAGTCCCCTAGACTTTGAACTACTTAAACCTAACTAACCTAAGGACATCACACACATCCATGCCAGAGGCAGGATTCGAACCTGCGACCGTAGTAACAGCGCGGTTTCGGACTGATGCGCCTAGAACCACTCGGCCACAACGGCTGGCCGGTGTGAAAATGATCAGTGATCGAAACCGGTTGTGAATAAATATATTGTAAGGCATAAGAGAGCACAGTGTTTACCATGCATTTCTCCAAGCTAAGAGACAAGTAACAATGCGTGAGATAAACGCAGAAATCAATGTGGGACGTAATGCGGCGGAATTTCGCGTTAATGGACTACGGCACCAGCCAGCCGACGTGAGTGCCTTTGCTAACCGCATGACATTGTCTAGAGCGCCTCTCCTAGTCCCATGACCTTAACGGTTAGACCCTAGACAATTCGAATATCGTGGTTTGCTCAGTTGGTAACAGATGATGGTAGGGTTGGAGCTTGGTGTAGAGATAGAGAAGCCAAGGACACAAGTTGTCAACAGGGCACTGTGCAAACTGTTGGTGGCTCCATAATGGCATGGACTGCATCCTCTGGTTCAGCTGAATCGACCATTAACTAGAAATGGTTATGTTTGCCTATTTGGAGACCATCTGCAGCCGTTAATGGACTTCATATTCCCAAACAAAGCTACCATGTCACTGGGCCACAATTGTTCGCTATACGTTTGAAGAACATTCTGGACAGTGCGAGGAAACGATTTGGCTACCCAGGTCACCCGGCAAAAATCGAGCATTGATAGGGCATACTCGAGAGGTCAGTTCATACACAAACTCGTGCAGCGACAACGCTTCCGCAGTTATGGATGGCTCAGTATTATTGCAAGAGGCTTTCAACGACTTGCTGAGCCCGTGGCACATCGAGTTGCTGTATTACGCTTGACAAAATGATGTCAGGCGATATTATGAGGGATCCCATGACTTTTGTCACCTTTACCTCAGTGTGTACTGGAATATGCTGATGGCAGACTACAAATATCTAGAAAGCCATGTGAAGCAACCCATCCCGCTTCACCAACAGAGTAGAGGGTGGAGATATTCTCATGTGAAGATTGTTTAGCTGAGTTAAAATTGGCCTTCCTTGCGTCTGTAATCCCTCTTCCGTTGTACTATGAAGCAGCTTATTTGCAAACACGTACATTCGTTTCTGCTTACAGACGACCGCTAGTTTCAGAAAGCGACGCATCAACCCAACGCTACCTAATTGACACAACATAGTGGTGATTGCCTGATCCATCCTCCACACAACCCAACGAGATTAGCACTCGTTGGACCCAGCGCCGATTAAACTTTGTGAGGTGTAGGTCGGCGGCCGCGGCCGAGTGGTTATGGGTGAGAGTGTTTCCGCAGCGATTTTGGTGTCTCGTGTCCATACCGTAATGCACCGTCATCATGGTGAAAGAGGACGCAGCACATTAGTGTGCAGCCACATCTAATTCGATTACTCTTTAGATGTTTTCAAATATTTAGCATTTGAAATATCCATCATATTTATAGCAGTAATGAGGCTGCGGAGCACACGCATTTTACCAGTACCTGTAATGGCAAGGGAAAAATTTCTCGATGTATTAGTTAGAAACTATACCCCTTGTAAGCCATTGTTCGTTGTACAGTCTATACCAGGTAAGTAGTTTCCTCCGAAGAAATGTGATTCTGGAAAGTCTGGTTTCAAAATATTTTCCAGATATATTTATTTAAGCATACGGTGCACAATCGTGTTGGATAGAATGTTGCAACAAATTGAAGCAGCCTTCATTGTCCTGAAGAAAAATGATACTTTTCTTCCACGGCCCTCCCGCTTCTCGCTCATTACTTCAATTACTTAGTCTTGTATCGGCTAGACGAGACGCACCGCCCGCCCCCCAGATACGAAAACCGCCAGACACCGAGGTCAACAAACAACAGTGCGATTCAAAGTCGTACGCCGATGGACACCCAGAGCGCTCCAATCAGCCACTATTGTATGTCCGAGCAGGTACTGGGGCGATCGCAGGCCTCAACACACAATTTCATGCTGAAGTATAAATTGACGTTTACAAATATGAAGGCAGAGATGACAAGTGGTGAGTCCACAAGGCACGGGACGTTAATACTTAACAGGCGAGAGGCAGTTAGCCAAACAAGGGAATGACTTCAAAGATGCCTTCGTTAATGAATCTGTATGGTGGGAGGTAGGAGACGAGGTACTGGCAGAAGTAAAGCTGTGAGGACGGGGCGTGAGTCGTGCTTGGGTAGCTCAGTTGGTAGAGCACTTGCCCGCGAAAGGCAAAGGTCCCGAGTTCGAGTCTCGGTCCGGCACACAGTTTTAATCTGCCAGCAAGTTTCCATCTGTATGGTCTTTCTGGCGTGAGAAATGTGAGCGGTGCGAAATAGTTAACAAAGATGTTGCAAAATAATTTGATTGGCCAGAATAAGAACACCAGCTGGCCAGCCAAGTGGATAGTCGCGCCCAGGAAGAAAGCTCTTCAGAAAACTGAGAGGAAAATCGTTCTGGGGTGAAATAATTCACTTGCAGAGCGCAGTGGGTGACTCGGGAGAAGAGAATTCACTTGAAGACTCTAGAGCAGGTGCTTCCTTGATAGTACTGATGAGATCAGTCATCTGAGCGTCACTGCCGCTAACGCCGGACGCCAGCTCCGGATGCGGCCGTAAGACACACATCGCCGTCCGGATCCAGCGCGTGCGTGGTTAGGCGCTTGTGAGACAAATATTCTCGAATCGGCACTGATGCAACTGGGTAAATTCTGTGCTGCAAATCATCCCATCAGGTTCTATCGTCCAATTCCGCCTGTCAGTTAGCAATCACAATTACAACCTTGGTAACCACCGTGACTGTTTTATTTACTAATAATGAGCATATTATTATTTTATTTCATTAGTAATAGCGCGGTACGGAGAGACCATCCAGCTCCGGATCGAACCCGCCTCCCGGATTAACGATGAGAGCGGGTGAGCCGGTCAGCCTCGTTGTGTAGGTGGTTTCCCACTTTCAACTCAATGCTGGTTTGAGGCACAAGTGACACAAGCTCTAGCTTGGTATGCCAAGCCGAGGGGGCGCCAGCGGAGCCCAGGTGAAAGTTTTGTGTACCATTTGTATCACAATTAATCGAGAAAACTGACAAGGGTGGACGTGTTCGAGTGAAAGGAGAGAAGGGGGATTGCCAGATGGTTAGGCGCTTGTCAGAAAAAAATATTCTCGTATCGGCACTGATGGAACTGAGTAAATTCTGTGCTGCTACCCACGTCCTACCTCATATGCTCGCCACGGCAACATACAGAAACATGTAGATAGTTAAATATCAGATTTACCCAAGACGTATAAATAAGGTGTACACGAATCCCGCCCCGTGCATAGTGGTGGGGTCAGGAAGGGCATTCAGTTACCAGCTACCAGTTACATTGCCTCAACCGCATAAGTGGCGAATCCGTAGAGAAACGGGAAAACACTAAGAAAATGAAGAAGACGACATAATTTGTGAAAAGTTTAATAGCCATGTTTCATAATACTTTCGCTTGTCGAAATAGACTTTGTGGCAATATAATTACGTTCGAGCGGTTGGCGCTTCCAATCCCTTTATTTAGTATGCAAATGACACACACAAGTGCAAACAAACATCAATATATCATAATTACTAAATGACAAAACTAACCATTACAGCCTTAAAGAATTGCGTCATACTCGCCCGTTAGTTAATTTTTCTCTTGGCGATATAATAAATAAGAATATCCAGTTCACATCGCAGAGTAAACAGGCAATAAGCTTCACAGCAGATATTCAAAGTAGAGTTTTTTCGTGTAACATCACGTGTTTCCACCTGCTACTTCGTTAGTTTTTTCATTTCTGGAATGAAACAATGGACTCTTGTCTGATTCGCTTAACCAAAGTTGTGCGCAATATGTTCTGGATTCTTCTGGCACTTACTTTTGATTAGTGTTTCAACGAATGTGGCAGTAATCTTCAGGAATTCTTCATTTACGTCAATTCTTCAAGTAGAATGCACCATATGTCTACATCTACATGTACTACATCTACATGATTACTCTGCAGTTCACAATTAAGTGCCTGGCAGAGGCTTCATCGATCCACTTCAAGCTACCTTTCTACTATTCCACTCTCGAACAGCGCATGGGAAAAACGAACCCTGAAATCTTTCCGTTCAAGCTCTGATTTCTCCTATTGGTAGCGCTTAAAAACAGTCTTGGTTGCAATTTTGGTTTTTTATTTTTCAACTACGCGTTTCGCCTTATTCAGTCATCTTCAGGTTATCTTAATTTGGTTTTTCTTAGAAGGATCCTTTAGTCAGTGTAGCCAAAGGGCATTGTCGAATATATCAGGGCAACATCACCTTCGTTAAACTCAGTAAAAACTTTTCTAGATGGACGCGAGTGACACCAAGACCTGCTTAACGCGTTCCCGTTCACAGGAGCGAGTAACAGAATAAGATGGGGCTCAGGTAGTAAGCAGGTCTTGGCGTCTCTCGCGTTCATCTAGAAAAGTTTTTACTGAGTTTAACGAAGGCGATGTTGGCCTGATATATTCGACGATGCCCTTTGGCTACACTAACTAAAGGATCCTTCTAAGAAGTACCAAATTAAGATAACCTGAAGATCCCTAAATAAGGCGAAAAGCGTAGTTGAAAACTAAAAAACTAAAATTGCAACCAAGACTGTTTTTAACCAGTACTGTTAAGCACTGGTTTGCTGTATGCCACACATGGATTGGAAGAATTTATCTGATTTCTCCTGTTTCATTATGATGATCATTTCTCTCTATGTAGGTGGACGCCAACAAAGGATTTTCACTCTCTGAGGAGAAAGCTACTGATTGAAATGTCATGAGAAGGTCCTGCCGCAACGAAAAACGCCTTTTTTCTGAAGACTGCCACTTTCTATTTCGCGATGATACAAAGTGAGGTGCCCTTCTTTGAACTTTTTCGATAGCGTCCGTCAATCTCATTTGATGCGTATCCCACATCGCACAGCAATACTCCAGAAGAAGGAGGACAAGCGTAATGTTAGCAGTCTCTCTAGCAGACCTGTTGCATTTTTGAAGTACTGTGCCAATAAATCGCAGTCTTTGGTTTGCTTTCTCACAACTTTGTGTATGTGATCGTTACAGTTTTTTGTTATCGTAATCCCTGAGTTTTCAGTTGAGTTTACCCTGGGAGACAGTGTGGTGGCTATATTTTAAAATTTTGAAACCCCTATGTCATAATTCATTTCACATCCCGTTTATCGCCGATGATTCAGTACCATATCGTATACATTGTCAATGACCACGTGTGTTATCGCAGTTTCGGTACTTCTTCTACAAGAGAATTCCAGGCGCATTTGAATTCACATACAGCGTACTTCACTGTTGGGAACAAAATAACAGGCTCCTCACCTGTGGATGATTTTCCGTGTGCGATAAAGTGTCCAAAAGAAAGAATATTGTAGGAAAAATACTTTTTATCCGGTCTGTTTTATTATCACAAGATTACCAGTTTCAGGCATTGTCGCCCAGCTTGAGTTCTTGTTCGCAGTTGGGCAGTAAACTGTTTTACAGAAAAACTCCCAGTATGAATGTCGCATGTAAGAAACTGGTTGTGTTTCTCTAAAACAGGTTACTTCCTAACTGCGAATATGATCTAAAGACCGGCGACAGTGCCTGATAACGGTAATCTTGAGGTAACAAGAGTCCGGTCGGCTAAATGGAAAAAAAAGTATTGTGGAATCACTCGTTACTGACGGATATGTCCAATTTTGAGGGCGGTCTGTCTGTATTGCTGCGATATTCCAGTTCATGTATTTGAGCGAATGAGTGTTCTTTAATTCGTGTAAGCAAAGCTATTGCTCAGATCGAGTTGACATTTTACTTTCTTTGCTGAACGCCATGTAGCAACATAGGAAGAAAAATGTCTTCCTATGCGTGATATCTATCTCCTAGCCGTAATACATGGGAAATACATCGATGTATTTTTAACACCTGTACAGCGTAAGTTTTACCTACAGCTGCAGTTTATTGTAGCTAGTGGCTGACAAGCTCGCGAGACTGGCTGCCGGTGGTGTGCAGGTGGGGGCGACTAATGGAGGTTCCGCAATTAGAGCGCGCGGCTATCTGGAGACACGGCGGCGGCCGGCGGGGCGCTCCACGTGTCCACAGATAGGGCGACAGCTGTTCCCGCGACTGCCGATCGCCGCCTATCTGGCCACAATTACTTGGCGCGCTGTATCCGCTGCCAGCCCTCTCACGACTTGAGCCTCCCATTAACCAGCTGCCGATAGGACCCAAACTGACCTAATGCTTCTATCTGAGGCGGCCGCCTTGTCTTCTACACAAATACTTAAATGAGGCTCTTAAAGAATTCTACTTCCTCATATCAGTTAGGTGGCTCAGCGTCTAGCAAGAGGTACACCAGGTAACATATCTCAGATACTTCTTCTAGGAGGCCAGATGAGCGAAGACAGTTATAGGTGTAGTCCACTTACTTTTATTTTCTTTCGTGTTAAACTGCACCTCTAGCAATAGGATCACCGGGGCAGCAACGGGAAAATACTATAATTATTAATTTTACAAAACATTCTCGGTATTCTTGCAGCGTCAGTTCTGGGTAAAATCTCGAGCTTTCGACGATTACTTCCATGGTCATCGTCAGGAGCTGACTGTCTTCAATGCTTTTTTATTTTTATTTTTAACTCTTTTTTCTTCAATGCTGCTGTGGTAGCCTTTTTCTAGCCTGTGGACGGCTTCTGATTGGTCGGCTTCTGATTGGTCGGTGACTACGTACTGCTGTCGCAGACGGTGTCACTGTGTGCGCCGGTGGCGCCACCGCTTCCTTGGAAGGAACGTCTCTGCTGCTTCTCTGCATCAAGTGCTCGTTTCCATGCACAGCTCAGATGGTATCAGCTACCGCTGTTAAAGCCTTCTTAATAACAGAATCCCAGTACGTGGAGGCGTGGGACAGAATTTTAGTTTCATCGAACAATATTTTATGTTTGTTCATGAGGCTGTGCTCCGCAATTGCCGATTTCCGATTCTCTATTATTAATGTGACGTTGGTGTTCTGCCCAGCGGTCGGAAACGGTACGAATCGTCTGACCTATATAATTGCTTCCATACTCACAGGGTATATTATAAACTCCAGGGACCCCGAGGCCGAGATTGTCCTTAACAGGGCGCATCATCTCCTTAATTTTCTTAGGACGAAAAATCGCTCTTATACCTCGTCTACGCAGGACTCTTCCTATCTTGCTGGAAACCGCGCCACAAAAAGGAAAAACCGCATTCTGTGTTTCATCCAGTGAGTGCGCAGCATTTTCCCGTTTCCTTTTTTTGGAGAACGCTGCCTTTATATCGGGTGCACCATAGCCATTCTTTCGGAACTTCAGATGGTTAATCTCGGACCTTAAGTGGTCCTCGTCAGAAACAGTTTTTGCTCTATATACCAACGTGTTCAAAGCGGCTCTCTCCGTCTCAGCAATGAACTGGATGTTCGAATGTATGCTGTTCATGTGTTCCATGAATTGTTCGAGATCTGCTGCGCCACGTGGCCAGATCATAAATGTATCGTCAACGTAACGATAAAATAAGGATGGACGGAGGGGAGCCGAATTTAATGCACGTTCCTCAAAATTCTCCATAAAAAAGTTAGCCATACCGTCCGTCATTTCACAAAATTTGTTACCATACAAGAAGTAGGTGGTCGTCATCACGTGCCGGAACAACTTTATAGTTTCAGGAGGAAAAAGATCCACCAGCGCTTTCAAAGCGTCCTCCACAGGCACTTTTGTGAACAGCGATACCACATCCAGGCTGACTAAACTGCCATTTGGACCAACTCTAACCTGTTTGATTTTCTCAATGAACATCAAAAGGCTAACACATCAGCATTGAAGACAGTCAGCTCCTGTCGATGACGATGGAGGTAATCGTCGAAAGCTCGAGATTTTATCCAGAACTGACGCTGCAAGAATGCCGAGAATGTTTTATATACCAGTGCCGTCGCGAAAAACTTTTTTCCCTCTACAATTATTACGTTGTTTTGAACGCCTAACGTCGCTGGCTCTCCAGTAAAGATGTAACATTTTTGCCTGTTTAATCAGACAGTTCCACTGAAAGCTTTACTTAACTTTGTGTCACTCAACCCTTCTTCTTTTCATGAGACGTGAATGCTAACGAGAAGAGTGCGTAGCTCAATTTGAGAATCCATATCCTCTATTGGGTGCGCCTCCGTATCTGTGTGGTCAGCGCGTCTGGCTGCCATGCGGATCACCCAGGTTTAATTACCGGCAACTCCAGAGATATTTCTTTGGTAGTAGGACTGTAACAGGGTCCACAAAACCTCGAAAATGCTAACTGAGGTAGCACTTGAATGAGGAGTAGCAGCTCCTAGGTCTGAAAAGCCAACAAAGACCGGGCGAGCAGTGTGCTGACCCCACGCCCCTCCTTACCGCACCCGGAGCCCGCAAGAAATACAAACTTGTGACGTCACACTGCTCACCCTGTCTGCCGTACTTCGCGAACGCTCGGCTCCGTGCAAGTCCACAGAAAATCGATATGTCAATGAGAAGGTATCCGCTAAAGGCCTTAACTTTGTCGTGCTCCGTCGAGAGCTTCAATGCAGTGTAGTTAAGAATGATTAAACTTGTCTGAAACAGTTACTTGCTGCCAGCCAGAGACGGCTCCTGGCACTCGTAAGACCTGCAGTGTCACATTTTGTGACGTTTGCCCTGCGCCTCGTGAGCCTCGACCACATCCAGGTGATGCAACAAGCAAAGGGTGACACAGTGGCCAGTCGACATCACGCAGTCCTCTGGGATTGTTCGTGCAGTTAATTTATTTTAGTTCATCTGTTTCGGTGTTTCAGTAAACAAAAAGAATATAAATAATCATATTAATCACGGAACACGATACTATTCCTTTCTATGTTGTCACTTTCCCACAATACTGTTCCAGTATCTTGAGTTATTTACGAAATATTAAGATTTATATTTCGTTTATTTTTAAAATTTTTAATTCTCTCTTCATGAGTGCAGAACAGCTTTGTAGATCATTCTTTTCTGAAGCAGAAATGTTACCAACTGGAAATATTTAAGAGAGGATTTCCAGCTCTGGCATTCCTCTGTTAGCCAAGGCTGAACATTCTAAATGCATTAGTTGCAACAGAAAGACTGGAACCAGTTGATTATGGGACGACCACGTCCATTGTCGCAGACGGAAATTAAAAGACCTTCAATATATCCTTAGCTTCCATATACTTCTCAATTCCTCTTCAGAATTAGCTTACGGAAGAGAAAGGCACTCAAAATACGAATGATGAATTAGAGGTCAATGGCCAGTTGCTCCATCCCTCTTAGGCCTGTTTTATACGATTATTCGATCTGTTACACGGAATCATGTATTTCAGTAAGAATAACATGCGAGCAGCTAAAAAGTGAAAAAATCTCACACAGATTGAGTAACGAATCCGTGTCACGTTGAGGTAACCCGCAATGAATGATAATTTATATTATAATATTTTACAGGAATTCCTGTTTTGCCCATTTTCAGGACTGGTGTAAGTCTACCATCGTTTTGGTCGTTTAAGGAAGACACAAAGATTGCACAACAGCCAAAAATCGCTGATGTTTACTTGGAAGGAGACGCCTCGAAGGAACATTTGACGTTCGTCTTCAAGCAAATTAATTTACTGCAATAAGTAACACCAAATGTGAAGCTGTCATGCCCCCAAAAATTTGTCGAAACGCCAAAATCTTTTAATGGACATTGCTTTGCGTTATTAATGACGGTATGCTCATCACTTTCACTACTTTGCGAATCAGCTCGCCCAAACACGAAATCACGTTTTCTGGAGGACTATAGGTTAATAATAAACGTATAAGATAGCATTTTTAAAATGAATTAAGTTTAGCTAAACGCAGACGTTGTGAGTAGTCGTAAACGCAAGGGTTAGCTATAAATGGTTCAAAATGGCTCTGAGCACTATGGAACTCAACATCTCTGGTCATCAGTCCCCTAGATCTTAGAACTACTTAAACCTAACTAACCTAAGGACATCACACACATCCATGCCCGAGGCAGGATTCGAACCTGCGACCGTAGCAGCAGTGCGGTTCCGGACTGAAGCGCCTACAAACGCTTGGCCACGACGGCCGGCGGTCAGCTATAAATAAAAGATCTAACTGATATTTGAAAACCTACTAAAATCGTAAAATAGCTCAACTCCAAAAGCAGTAAATAACAAAAAAATTAGTGCCGATATCAGCTCAAAAACTATAAAAAAAACTAAAAGTAAAAAAAGGACGACACACCAAAGGCAACAAAACGAGGAGTAGAATATCGTCGACTGAGACCGGATAAGTTGCAAAGACGTGTCCCGACATACCCCGGACAGCGGTAGGATGCCATCCTGACTGCCGTCCACCTTACGACCCGACAACAAGGAGTAATAGTACAGCGCGCCCTTTCATTTTATAACAGAAACCCTTTGGTTGTCATCTGCGGTACCCTTACAGCACAGTGGGACGTCGACGAGATTCGACGGCCTGTTTTGTTGCCCGTCATGGTAAGCCATCCTGGCCTTACTTTTCAGAAAGATAATATCCGCCAGTACAAGGTGAGAGTTTCTACTGCTTATCTTCGTGCTTGCCAAACTGTACATTAGCCAGCAAGTTCCCAAATTTCTTCCCAATGGAGAACTATGGATTATTATCGACAGGGGTCTCGATATAACGTGCCAATTGGACGGAATTTGGCACGATATCTCTCGAGAGGATATCTTAAAACTTTATCAATCAATGCCAAGGCTGATAACTTCTTCACAGATGTATCAACGCGTTATTGACATACTGAAATTATGAAGCTCTTTCTCTTGAATAAATATTAAATTCTTCTGAAATTGTAACCTTTTTTTGTGTCTGTACGTGAACATCAGATCTACTGATTTCCATCCTATTAGGTTAATTCCATCGTGGTGCGACGTTTTTCTGTCTTAGAGAGTATTTTATTAATGGTCCAGGAACACTAAACTGAATTTCTTAGTGTTACAGGCGAAAGTGTGCCAACGCATATTTGCTGGTTCGCTGTTAGAGAATCGAAAATAGGGAACAGTTAACCTATTCCCTGTAATTATTTCCTTATCGTTTCCTCAAAGACAACTTTGAGAGAAGTTACCGACAGAAACTACAAGAATTGATTGGTGTTCTCCGTAATTGCCGTACCTTTAGATGTATATGTGTAGTTTAGTATCGTGGGAAGTACAGGATTGATGAAGATAGAATTGATGAAAAGGAGAAATGAAAGAGAGGAACAGGAACTCGAATATATAATCGATGTTACGCAAGTGCATCTTGAGACATACGGGCGCATGTCTGTCATACAAGAAAAAAGTGAGGACAGGAGAATTATCACAAAGAAATGGAACAGAATCTTAATACTTGCATCTCTTACCATCGTTTCCTTCTTATCCACAAGCCATTGCATTTTTTTGCTATCTGATTTATTGCAGTCTATAACAACAGTGAATTTCTGTATCTTTCTTATATAATGATGTCATGTGTGTTAACAGTTTCCAAGATTGGTTTAAGGTGATAGAGGCAACATGTGCTACCAGTGTTAGGCAAGTTAGATGTATTTAACTGATTACACATGTTTACACTTGTTTTTAATTTTTTTTTTTGGGGGGGGGGGGGGGGGAGGGAAGTGGATAAAATTTCAAAATAAAGTGACTAGTGTGTACACAAAACTTTTTAAATTAATTTAATTGGATTCGTTCCGATGATGACTCTTCTTGCACAGAATCAAGGTTGATATGTTTAAATAAGTTTAGTATGATTCTGTAATTTACAAAATGTTACTAAACGTTATCAGCTCCCTTACATCTACATACACATTCCGCCAGTCGCCATACGCTGCATAGCAAAGAGTGCCTTGTGCGAACCCTAGTCATCCGTTTTCTTATTCCACTCGGAAATGGAGAGAAAGACGACTGTCTATATGCTCTCGTTCGAACCCTGATTTCTCGTATCTTCTCTTCACGGTCCTTATGCGAGATGTATCTGCAGTCCATCGCAAATTCGGGCCCACTAAATTTTCTCACAAGTGTTTCGCGAAAAGAATGTCTTCTTCTCTCCAGATAGTTTACGAAGCATCTCCGTAATGGTCGTTTGTTGATGTAACCTATCTGTAACAAACCTAGCAACACGGCTGCGAATTGCTTCCATGTTTTCATTTACTCCGGCGTGGTGGGGATCCCAAAAACTTGAGCGGTACAAAATAATGAATCGCACAAGTGGTGTGCACACGATCTCCTTTACAGATGCGCTACGATTTCCGAAACTTCTTCCAATAAAACCAGGTCATTCATTTGCCTTTCCTACAACCGATCTTACTAGTGCATGTCGATTTGGAACGTTAAGAATAGGTATGCAATAGATGTGACTGTGTCAAGCAGCATACTACTAACACTGAATTCCAACATTACAAGAGTGTTTTTCCTACTCGTCTGCATTAGATTTATCAATATTTAGAGCAAGGTCCCATTCACCTCAACAAATAGAAATTCTAACCAAGACATCCACTGTACTCCGATAGTCACTCAACAACGACACTTTTCAATACACTATAGCGTCACATGAACAGTAGCAAATTGCTTCTCACTCTATCCGTTGGATCGTTTATGTACACTACTGGCCATTGAAACTGCTACACCACGAAGATGACGTGCTACAGACGCGAAATTTAAACAACAGGAAGAAGATGCTGTGATATGCAAATGATTACCTTTTAAGAGCATTCACACAAGGTTGGCGCCGGTGGCGACACCTACAACGCGCTGACATGAGGAAAGTTTCCAACCGATTTCTCATACACAAACAGCAGTTGACCGGCGTTGCCTGGTGAAACGTTGTTGTGATGCCTCGTGTAAGGAGGAGAAATGGGTACCATCATGTTTCCGACTTTGCTAAAGTTCGGATTGTAGCCTGTCGCGATCGCGGTATCGCGACATTGTTGCCCGCGTTGATCGAGATCCAATGACTGTTAGCAGAATATGGAATCGGTGGGTTCAGGAGGGTAATACGGAACGCAGTGCTGGATCCCAACGGCCTCGTATCACTAGCAGTCGAGATGACAGGCATCTTATCCGCATGGCTGTAACGGATCGTGCTGCCACGTCTCGATCCCTGAGTCAACAGATGGGGACGCTTGCAAGACAACAACCATCTGCACGAACAGTTCGACGACGTTTGCAGCAGCATGGACTATAAGCTCGGGGACCATGGCTGCGGTTACCCTTGACGCTGCATCACAGACAGGAGCGCCTGCGATGGTGTACTCAACGACGAACCTGGGTGCACGAATGGGAAAAAGTCATAATTCGGATGAATCCAGGTTCTGTTTACAGCATCATGATGGTCGCATCCGTGTTTGGCGACATCGCAGTGAACGCAGATTGGAAGCGTGTATTCGTCATCGTCATACTGGCGTATCACACGGCGTGATGATATAGGGTGCCAATGGTTACACGTCTCGTTCACTTCTTGTTCGCATTGACGGCACTTTGAATAGTAGACGTTACATTTCAGATGTGTTACGACCCATGGCTCTACCCTTCATTCGATCCCTGCGAAACCCTACATTTCAGCAGGATAATGCTCGATCGCATGTTGCAGGTCCTGTACGGGCCTTTCTGGATACAGAAAATGTTCGACTGCTGTCCTGGCCAGCACATTTTCCAGATCTCTCACCAATTGAAAACGTCTGGTCAATGGTGGCCAAGCAACTGGCACGTCATAATACGCCAGTCACTACTCTTGATGAACTGTGGTATCTTGTTGAAGCTGCATGGGCGGCGGTACCTGTACACGTCATCCAAGCTCTGTTTGACTCAATGCCCAGGCGTATCAAGGCCGTTATTACGGCCTAGGTGGTTGTTCTGGGTACTGTTATCTCAGGATCTATGCACCCAAATTGCTTGAAAATGTAATCACATGTCAGTTCTAGTATAATATCTTTGTCCAATGAATACCCGTTTATCATCTGCATTTCTTCTTGGTGTAGCAATTTTAATGGCCAGTAGTGTATATAGAGAACAAACGTGATCATGTCAAGGTGTCGTCGGACACTCCTTACTAATCTTTGTCTGCGGTGAGCAGTCACCAGTTGCTAGTACTTATGTCATTGAGCCACTCACATATCTGAGAACGTATTCCGTATGTTCGAACTGTCATTCGCAGTCTGCAGTGTGGCACTCTGGCAGACGCTTTCCAGAGCTATAACAATATGCAATAAACGTGAAACCTTTCATCTATAGTTCGCAGCACATAATACAAGAAAAGAGCAAGTTGTTTCGCGCGACTGATGCTTTCTACATTAACCGACTGTGCGTTCACTGATCGCATCGAATTGGTGGTTGTCAGGAGGCGCTCTATTACTACCTGGGGCATCCTGGGTTTGTATGAGGACATGTATGAGGAGATGGAAAAACCTAGCGGCGTAGGAAGTGTGTGGAGAGAAACATGAGTGTGAACCCAGCAGTTCTTTATTACTCCATCTGTAGTGGACAATAATTTGGTTGCTTCCTCGTCTCAGACGTGGCTTGAATTTGCTAGTGATATTTCCTCTTGGTGCGGGTTGGTCAGGCAGGGAAAGCAAACAGCCTGCGCCGTACACACATCTGGAGAATACGCAGCTTCACACAGAGAATACCGTCTTGGTAGGCGCTGATTGGCCGGAGAACTTGACATGTCTTTTCTGCCGCTCGAGGCAGCCAGCGGCGTCTTCTAGATTTGCGCCAGGCGATAGTTTCTCCCAGACTCCAACTCTGGAAGAGCAGAAGCGAGCGGCTGGCGGCCTCGGGCAGCACGCGATGGCAGATATGAGGGTGAGTGGTCTCGTAGAGAAGGTGGCGGTGTGTTGCGTGCCAAGGGCCCAGACGGTCACGCTGCGGCTCGGAGACGGCGTAAACTCCAAGTTCTCGGGTAGACGACTGGCGCACCGCAGGTGCCATGCACGGTCCTACCAAGTCAGTCACCTAGTCACCTGGACCCGTGGGTTAAATGCAACTCTCTGGCGCTGAATGAGCGGAAGGAGCTACGTTTCTGTGTCATGAAGAAACGTCTCGAACACTGAGTAGTGGGTCGAACTGCAGTAGCGTCCTGAGCGTTTGACGGTGTCCTGACTGTTGACTGGCGGAAGTTCGGTGTAGAAACGTCTGCTGAAGATGAGGCAGCTCGCTGTCTGCGGCTTTTAGTGCTTTGGTCTCTGCTCTATGTCTATGGCAATGAGCACTGGCTGTGGTCTAGGCCTTTACAATATTTATTGATTTGTGCACAAAAGTCTTTTTCTTAACCAGGGTTAACAATATCAGTCTCTAATTTTAAGGGTCCATTCTTTTATCGTCTTTTACATGCGGAAGTGACCTGCAGTTTTTTTTCCTGTCACTTGCTTCTTTCCGCTGGGCGAAAGATTCCGAATAAGTGCCAGTCAGGTAAGTACTGCTGAAGAGTACTCTACGTAAAACGTAGTTCAGATTTCATCCGGACGTGACGATTTATTTGTTTTCAACTCTTTCTTCTCTTTTTGAACGTCAGAGATGCCTAATCCTACGTTCTTCATACGGGAGTTTGCACGCCTGTCAAACGGTGGTCTGTCAGTATGATTCACCTGTATGGATGGTAGTGTAAACGCGAATTTTAAAACTTTTGTTTTCCTTTTCCTGTCTTATATTGCCACACTAGACTTGTGAAAGTGTGACCGAAGAAAAGCCTTCGACCACCTTAGGGATTTTACGCAGAATAAATTTTTTTTATGATTCTCGGGAAGATCTTTCACTACTATATGACGGTGGAGATTGTACGAACATACATCACGTATCGATCTATTTATAGACGCACGAATGTCTACTAACTTTTGCCTGCCTAGATGGATTTATTAACTTTAGTAACGGTCGCATCTATGTTGACTTCATGATCGCATCGCTAAGCCCTGTCTCTATACTGACACTGTCGATCATGTCAGACTAGTTTGGAGCTTCGAGGTACAAAATATCTCCCTCGGGTATGGGTTGTTGAACAAGTTTCTCAAGACAGTTCTAGGAAAAAGCGTTAAGAAATACTTAGCAATCATTAAAAATAAAGGCATTTTTCGTTGCGACGAGACCTTTCCACGAAATTTCAGTCATCGACTTTTTTCTGTGAAAGCGAGAGTGTTTTACTGTCGACAGCCAACATAGGAAGAAACGATCAGCTTAAAAAAAATAGAGCTCGTACAGAAATATTTAAGTGTGCATTTTTCCCACGCGATTTTAGAGAATGGAACGGTAGAGAAATAGTCTAGAGGTTGTTCGAAGAACCCTCTGCCAGCTACTTAGCTGTAAATTTCAGAGCTGTCATGCAGGCGTAGAAGTAGATTAAGAGCGTCTGTTCGTACAACCTGCAGCGAAATAACCTGCATAACTTTTTGTTTTATGTTTTTAGGTTCTTCCATTATTAAAATTATGTCTGTTTCTTCTTTATGTTATTTATGTACTTCACAATACTTAACTTTTGTACCCTCGTCAGTCAATTCTACTGCTATTAGTAAGCAGTTCAGCTACTGAGTATGAAAATTTATCAGTGCCAACTAATACTACTTGTTTTCCTCTGAGTATTTCCTGTAGACAGCTCTATATATTTTGAGAGAAGTTGTTCAAAATTATGGTCAGGAAATATGACCTTGTCCACCTTCTGTTCTGTATACTGCGTCACATGTACAATACCAGCTTTCTCCATAAAGTGATCGGCTGCAAGAACTAGTGGCTTACACTTCGGCCATTACAGTCTGCACAAGTATGTGTGTTCCACACTTTAAACACCTTGTTCCATTTACTGAAAGAAAACTTCTGTTTTGATCTGGATAATTTTTTTCTGTTTTAGTTCAAATGGCTCTGAGCACTATGGGACTCAACTTCTGAGGTCATTAGTCCCCTAGAACTTAGAACTAGTTAAACCTAACTAACCTAAGGACATCACACACATCCATGCCCGAGGCAGGATTCGAACCTGCGACCGTAGCGGTCTCGCGGTTCCAGACTGCAGCGCCTAGAACCGCACGGCCACTTCGGCCGGCTCTGTTTTAGTCACCGAATAGTTAGACACAGTGGTTCTTTTTCAGTTTAATGTGGCACCCTACTGTCCGCTAATTGGTGAAATGTTTCATTGCATCAGAGAACGGCGTCATAGTTGTCTAATGATGTTGCCAGTTAATCACGTTACAGAAATCCATGTCAAATGTGGTGCATTACATCGATGTCCAACAAAAATTAATGTCAGTGTAAACTTGTTGCATTGCATTACGTTGATGAGCAAGAAATTAGGGGGTTCATTACAAAAAGTATCGGAAAATGTGTTATTGGTGATGTTCCATTCACCTGGAATGAACAACAGAGGAAACGCAATTTTCTATACAACACTAGCAATGAGAAATGAGACATAATAATACTTCAGTTGGTTTTAATGACTGGAAAATTGATAGCATAAGTACGTTTATTTGGGTTAGTCAGTATGATGCATATACTTGTAATGAAGTTCAATGGTTTACGCGAAAACTTTTCGCAGCGTCTGCCACCATCGAAAAGCAAGTTTGAATAGTGCAATACTAAATAAACGGGAAATAATACAAAGTAAGCACCCAGTCTCCCAGCATTTCGAATTTTCTTTATCCTGACTAACAGCAAGAACCCTTATACTCGTTACACTTATTATAATTTGAGAACAGAGGATGCGAATGTAAGTTGAGCTCACTCTGATGGAATAGATTGGAATAATGTTTTTGACATACTGTACATCCATTAAAGTCTGACCATAAAAAAGTTGAATGGAAATTTGGAAGTGATACGTAAGTTTTAAGTCCTCAAGACTATGTTGATAACAGTGCAAATGTGTTTGTAGTTTAATGGCAGTTTGTAACTTTCTTACGGCGTCATGATACACTATCTGACTTGTACAGATAAGTGAGCATGAGGATGAAGTAAAGCACCAGTAGTTACTATTTTAGGAAATATCGTTCTTTAATTAAGTCATGGCGAAAGATGGGCACATATTCCCATCTTCAGTCGGCTACATTCACGTATTACGCACCCGACTGAAGATGGACGTACGTGCCCAAAACACACCTTCGCTGCAATAATGAATGGAATTTCGTAAAATGGTAACTGTTGCTGCTTCATTTGATCATCAAAGCGAAGAACTGGTTAATAAAGTCACAGAAGTTCTATAAAATGTGTAAGATTATGCCGGTCGGTGTGGCCGAGCGGTTATAGGCGCTTCAGTGTGGTACCGCGCGACCGCTAGATCGCAGGTTCGAATCCTGCCTCGGGCATGGATATGTGTGATGTCCTTAGGTTAGTTAGGTTTAAGTAGTTCTAAGTTCTAGGGGAAGATGACCTCAGATGTTAAGTAGCATAGTGCTCAGAGCCATTTGAACCATTTAAGATAATTTACAATTACACCTAGACTGTAGACGGTGCTTTTAACGCTGAATCTAACAAAATCGTCATGAAGAAAGATGTTAGCCAACATCATAATGCGACGCTTATTCCGAAAGAGGGGGGGTGGAGTCTCATACTCGCCACTACCCTGCGAAATTTGGTTCGCTAAAAGTGTTAATACTCATACATGTGCCGGTCCCAAATTTCTTAGCTAACAGATGGAGAGTAAAGCCGTTTGAAGACTAAGTGTCGCTAAAATTGCAAAGAATTGTAGAAAATTTCGTTAAATATAGAATACGTTTCAGTTGCTATCCCATGTTGACGGCCCTTGTGCCCTGACTAGCTGCAGATGAGATTCCAGTCCTCCTAAGGCGGACAGTCACGGGATGACCCTGTCTAACGCCAACAAGAAATCAAAAATGGATCGTGAGTCCGCAGGTGGAAACGACAAGCTACAGGAGACTGAGTGCAGCAATATAAAAAAATATCACAGGAAGACTGTCTTTCCCGAAAGTAGACGGAAAGAAACAAGACCCACGATTTTCACGCTCCTATAGTCGTAGTCTGCATATCTCCTAACACAACAGACGTGCTAAGTGAAATTCTGTCAATGTTGACAACACAATTCGATTTTGTATTGCATAAACTATGACGTTGCCAAAGTTGTTACAGTCTGTAGCCATTATTGTTCTCAAATAAATTGCATGGCACAGATACAGCAAATAATGTGTTCTGTTGAACTGCACACGAGGCGCCTTGTCATGGTCTGCGCAGCTCGCCCCCATCGGGTCCTCCCTCAGGCATGGGTGTGTGTTGTCCGTAGCGTAAGTTAGTTTAAGTTAGATTAAGTAGTGCGTAAGCTTAGGGACCGATGACCTCAACAGTTGGTCCCATAAGACCTTACCACAAATTTCCAATTTTTTACCTGCATGTACTCGGAAGTTATGCTAAAACGATGTAGTAAACACTGATGTACAAAAATTATTAGTATTTTTTTAAATCCATATCTTATTGGTGTCATCACATATACGACTTCTCAACTCAACATCCCTTTCTCTTAAAACATATTAACAGTACAGGGATGAATGAGATATCGCTAGAAAGGTTTTTTAACCGACGTCACACATCGCGCACCGCTTTTGTAGTAATACTAACTATTTGTGGAAATTACTTATTAACTGGATAATTTGTACGTATTATTTTCATTGATAATAACCTTCAGCACTGCGGTAATCCATTATCTCCGCTCGTCATAGAAGTTGAGGTTTCTAAACGAATATACTTTTAGAAACGCAAACGCATTAGTGATTGTGACCTTGAATTGTGATTTGCCTATTGCTACTACCACCTAACGTGCTTACTCTGATTGAAAATGTTTGCCGAGTTAAAGTTATAGGTTATGTGGCCTTACTGACAGTCCATGAACTCTTTTCGTAGTGCAATCTGGGACAAGCAATGCGAATGCGAACTATATCCTTGGACACATGGAAATCTATGTACAAGGATATACCATTAATTCGTGATTATTATTTCACGTCGTTCGGTTCATTTTTAAAGATGTTTTCTCTTCATTCTTGCAATTACTTTTAGCCCAACGACTACTCGTATTCCAAATACAGTCTTTATTTAAAACTATAGAAATGTGAAGTTTCGCACTGGTCGCATGGTCATTGAAATACTACACATCAGTGGCACGTTAGAAGTGGAGGTGACAATAAGTTATATTTGGGGGTGATTGTCTCTATGCTGTTCATTTCTGGAACACAACCTACGACCAGTTTAGAGACAGAAGTCATGACACTTTCTGCAGGACCTGACCACCATTTTGCAGGACAACGCTCAAGCACGTACAGTGCAAGCTGTTACTGATTTGTTTGACTGATGGGGCTGCTTAGTGCTATACCACCTACTGCACTCCCCTGACTTAAGCCCTCGTAAGTTCAACTCGATTTCTAAACTGAAGGAAACACTTCACGGCATTCGCTTCAGAGCTGATACAGATTCGTCGAGCAATAGACCACGCCGCTCGAACTATCAACACAACTGGCACCGCTAAGAGTATCCTACGACTTCCACATCGCTGGCAACGGGTTATACACAATGCCGGTGACGACTTTGAAGGTCAGTAAAACTTTGAAACACGTACCTATTTTGTACGAGCTGTAAATAAATTGTTGCCACTATTAAAGTTCCAACCCTCGAATATGAGCGGGTTCTGAATGTTATACATCTGCATCACGCAACATTGTTTCCAGATCTTCCAAGTACTTTTATTGAATTCAGAAACTTTACGGGTAGTGAAATTAATTTCACCGTTAAATGATTTTTAATAATAATACGAAGTCTATGTGTCAAAGCTTTCTTTTTTGACATAGCTTTTATTCTAAAGACATTTACCTGTGTTACACTTTCTTGAGCTTTTTCATCGATACATAACTTTCCGTCTCATTTTTTCCCATATATAACAAAGTGTATGTAGTGTGCTTCTGAATATTGCTTTTGTGGATGGTCATGTAAAGTCGATGTCAGTGTTTGTGGTATTTTGTGCAATGTGTTGGTGAAATACGCACAGGAAATGGGATCTGCAGTTAATGCAACTGGCTTCGAACAATGAGGAAAGAGTTGTGTAACATATCATTTCATGGTCGCCTGTCTGTTCGTTACTCGACAGTAACGAACACATAGAACACCAAGCAATGATATGTTACACAACTCTTTCCCCATTGTTCGAAGTCAGTTGCCATAACCGTAGATCCCAGCTGCAGCTGAAGGGGGTTTTTCTTTGGCCTGAAGACGATGGACCGGACTTCTTTCGTCACCCTCCTAAATGGGTGGCGGTCATAATGAACTCGGCTGGTTTTAACGGCTTGTAAATTCCCCATGACAGCCGGTTCATTAGTTTTTATTTTTAATTTTTTTAAATTTTTTTTACAGTCGTTGCAGGAAAAGTTCTAAAAGACGTGTTAGCGAACAGGACCTTACAGAAGCTATATCCGTGGAAGCAGGAAATGGTCGATGAAAACGCCTACATTCTGCTTCTAGTTGTGATTGCCAGAAAAGCCTGTATGTTCAATAATTTCGTGGAAAGGCCTCGAGCTTGCTAAATCGAGGAGTCGGTCAGCAGTCCTCCTGGGCTGTAGAAGTCGTGTGCCGTTGTTGTTTTTGTAGTGTGTACCTGCAGTCGGGAGTGGGTGATCCTTCGTGATTAACCACGTTAATTAAAGCAGCAAGGTAGACTGAAAAAATCCAAAGTGTGCTCTCGGCCGCGGGCTGAAATTCTGCTTAGCTACTTCCTTGTTTTCCTGGGAGATCGTTACGGGTTAGTGACAGTGGACTTGTTCGGTAAAAAGAGAGACGTTAGAGCAATGGTCGTAAACTATTTTGCTCAAGAGGCAATGCGACATCCATCACGTTCTATGGCCGCACACCAACGTTGTGGAAGTGCATGTATTCGCTGCTTGTAAAAGCTCTTGTCCTGTAGGCGTAGCCATGTTTTCACTACGTGACTGACACTCTCGTCATCTTCAAAGTATGTTCTCCGCAGATAATCTTTAAGCTCCAACAATTCAAATGAGATGGCCTTTCTTTTAATCTTGTGGTCCACTGTGAGCATTCGTGGAACCCATCGTGAGCACCTCTTTGAATATCTGAGAGCCTCGATCATTGCAGACGCACTTCCAATGCTGACCGGCAGCTGTAGAGCCATTGTCGAGTTGTGGTGTGCCGGTCGGCACGAATAATGGCATACGCAGGATTCAGCATGTCTGGAGCAGTGACTGTGACAGGACGTCCCTAGCGTGACTGATCATGGAGCTCTGTTTCTGCATTTCCTGAGGCTGTAACTTTCTTTACCCATTTCACAACTGTAGTCCTATCAACTGCAGCATCGCCATACAATGCACACAAACATTTATGGATGTTCACCAATGTTTCTGTTTCTGCACACAAGAATTCAGAAACAGCACGCTTCTTGTAACATGGGTCGTATGCAGACGCCATTTTCACACTGTCCTACGGCTCTTCCATTTGCCAGAACGGTTCGAAACTTCACTAGGAGACAGAGCTAACATCAAATGTGAAGCACAAAGAAGGATGTTTGTCTACGTATATTAATGGCGTTTAAAAAAAATGTGGGGAAATTACTTATTGAGCAATCCTCGTATTATTAATTAGTAATTTACTTAATCTTATGTTACGAGACCCCACAGAATACCTACAATAAAGTCGTGATTAGCTGCCCGCCAGCACCCAAGTACTGCTTGTTAAAAGTCGGCAGCATACGGAACACTTCGTGTCTACTGTTTTCCTTTTCAAATTGTAGCCACTCTTAGCGACCCAAAATTCGTGGCTCTGTAATTGCCTGGCGAAGTGTTGTCGCACTTTCCGTTTGAACGGAAGATTAATTAATTAATAACAGTAATTGTACTTATATTTAAACGAATTATGCAATATGAGAATGACCAGAAATTTTTAATAAATGTTTTTAATGTATTTTTTTCTTTTATTCACTGTGTTGTGGTAAAACAGTTTTGTTTAGTTTCATATTCCTTATGGCACATATGTATCGCATTTGAAGATATCTGTGCCTGTAATGGGCATTCACGAATCCATTTTACTTCTTTGTCAAAATTTATATCATAGCTGCTGATCGGTTTGAATCGCACAGTCCCGTGAGTTGTCAGCGTGCATACTGGAAGAAAAACTGGAAGGCGTTCCCCGTCTCTCACGTTCTCTAAACCCACAACGGCTGCGCTGCTAACCCCCCTGCCTCTGAGGTAAGCGGTCAGATTTACCTAGCTCACAACCAATTAAACTTAAGCACATCTTAAAATATTTGTGCTTCTGTAAGACCTTAAATGGGGTCTCCTGCTGAATAATGCCACACGATCAGTTTATTTCACTGCCTCTGTATCCAATTTTGTTCGTTACTGAGCAGAAAATCTGCAGTCTTAGGTATTTCTTCATGCTCGTTGACGTTTTCAGATTCGGCTCTTAGTTACTAGAGACGTATTATTATGAAATAGGACTCAGAACCGAGGACATCACGAATACCTGATTCGAGCCGCATGCGGCCCACAAGCCGCAGTTTGACGACAACTGCCTCCGAGCACAGCATGGGAGCCCTTAGTTAACTGGACGTAGTGTTGGATGAAAGTGAAGGACTTGGGTACGGTAAATTCATGCAAAAAAATCTCGTATTTCCGTGCAACAATAAGAGTGATGGTTCTGTGTCAGCGTCCACCCCGATAGCTGAACGGTCAGCTTGATGGACTGCCGTCCTAAGGGGACCGGGTTCGATTTCCTGCTGGGTCGGAGATTTTCTCTGCTCAGGGACAGGGTGTTGTGTTGTCTTCATCAACATTTCATCCCCATCCGGCGCGCAGGTCGCCCAATGTGACGACGACTGTAATAACTAGACCACGGATTTTTAGGTCGTAAAAAAGTGTGTTTTAGGCACCTAAAATAGGCTCCTTCAGTAGTTCATTTAGGCTATATAAAATCTAAAATAGTATCTAATGAAAATGATGCACAGAAAATAAAAATATATTAAAATACACAGTGTTGACAGTATGAACACCTTATTAGTCATTAAAACAAAGAGAATGAATATTTACACAGTTACAGAGCACAGCAATCTACAACATTAATGTTGAACATAACTCCAAATATTTTTGAGTTCCTGCAAGATAAAGATCTCCGTAAAAAAGATGTGGCAATGGTTTAATTAATACAGTCGTAGTTTCACATATTCTGACCATAGTTGGCTTCACAATAAATAACCAAAATCTTTTCTGGGTTTTCTAGTGAAAAACTGTGGCGCTTGTCAGCCAGAATCAATTTATACGCTGAAAAAGAACGTTACATCAACAGATGTGACAGGGGCGTACTTCATTTTCGGCACATGTTGGACAGGAATGCTGCAGTCAGGAGTGCTGGATTTTCCACTAAGTATGTCGGCAGCTGCACACAACTCCTTCAAGCCAGTGTTCTTCTGCAAAACCGTTTGCATTTTTGCCCGTACTTTTTCCCCTACTTCATCTGGCGCTTCATTAATTTTCATTTTGACTTCTTCAAGCAAAGAAATATTGTCGTAGATAGGTCTCCCTCAGCCTTCTAATTGTGAAATTATACTTGCCATGTGTAGTGGGCCGTAATGTAAGATAAGTCCCATTTTAAAGAAGAATCTTTAATAACTCCATTTCTGCAGTTACGGATGCAGCATCCTCCGGTATATTTTCAACCACCTTCTGGACAGCTGAGAGATGCGTACTATAGTATTCTGCTGCTATCAGCCACGTGCCCCAGCGGGTGACAACAGGCTCTGGCGGCAATGGGACATCTGGAAGCTGTTCTTTGAATGCCTGTATTCTTGATGGTGCCTTAACAAAAATTTTCTTCACCATAGATATTACTTTATTTACTTTAGGAAATTGTAGCCTTACTTGCTCTGCTATGCGGTTGACCCCATGTACTACACAAGTTACGTGCAGCATCAATGGGTAGAATACTTTTAATTGTTGAACCGCTGCTATCATATATGCAGCAGCATTAGTGACGGCCAGAAGCACCTTATACTCATCCACTCTGTTTGGGTATAGCACCTTAAGCCCATTGTTCACAAACTGTGCTATTGTTTGTTGGTTAGTTTTCGCAAGCTCTTTTGGGTAAATCAAATGAGCCCTGGATGGAGCATCTGGATCTAGCTTGCCAATAATCAGATTTGCAATGTAACGGCCAAGACTGTCAGTAGTTTCATCCACAGAAATCTATATACAAGATTCTCCAACATCTTCTCGGATTCTGTGCAATGCAGCATTGTAAGCTGAATCCACATAATTCTTACGTAAAGTTGACTCTGCAGGAATAGACTGATGGCAGTACCTTTCAAGAAAACCTCTGAAAATAGGGTTTTCTAGTTTCCGAAAGGGGATGTTTGCTGCCACAAGTGCATGACACAAATCACTGCAGAACTTGCTTTTTTCGGAGGATTAACCAGATTTATTGGTTAAAAGAGTTTGCTTCAATTTTGACTTTCGTTCAACATTAGCTTTATGTGCGATTCCATCTGCATGCTGAGTTAAGTGAGATTTCTTAAAACTCGAAACCTAATACGAGAGAAAAGGGAAATGCAGTTTAGAATCGCATATAAAGAGTATTTCGTATTACTTAAGGATAGCGATAAAAAAGAATCCTAAGTGACAGGAAAATAAGAAGTCTAACAAAAACATAAACCAACCTCCTTGTTGCATACTTGGCAGAAAATAATTTTCCCATCTGTTGTATAATGAGGAAAATCTTGTAGCCACTGCCTTATATGAGTAGACTTTGAACTAGCTGTTTTCGGCATGGCGTAGTATTCTCACACAGAAAATAGAATTTATTTTGTACTTAGAACGTCAGTAACACTTAACACGTCGGTCGCTACACAATGAACTGATTTGTTTTCGCTGGGAAAAAGTGAACGGTGACCTGCATTTTTTTCTTCTTTTCTTTTTTTTTTTTTTCTGTGGTGCGTGGGGGCGGTAGGGGAAGTACCGTACTCGTTGCTGGACATACGGCACCTGACAGATGGCTGCACCTTCTGAGCAAGCAAATGAAATGGAATCTACCGGTGCTTCAGATGAAAACATCTCACTACTGGCAAATTATTTTTTGAACCGGAAAATTCATGAATAATATCTATCACGAAACAGAGTAGTTTGATAGGATTGCCTGTAGACAGCAGCGAGAAAATGCGCGAAGGGCAGTAATTTAGCTATAGAGGGCGTCTACGATTAGCATTGTGATTTTTTAATCCGTGCTCAGCTTAAGGCCTATGAAACCGTTTCTTTCGAAAATTCACAGCTGGCCAGAATCCTACGAACGAAATATTTACAGATATAACATTTAGTACTCCCACGTTCCATTCTAACGTGTAACTCAAATCTTCGGCTTCAGCTGTCGCAGCTGTCGCACGCTCCTCAAGTTTGCGACGTAAACGTTCAGTGTTTACGTCAGTGTTTTCGTGTTTCGTGATCGTTTATTGGCGTTTTGCACGTGGATTAAGCGTTCAATTGAGCATTTGGTCTTCGTTCGTGTCGTCTTTCTACGTAGTGCCGTTGGGATTTCGGCGTTATCCGAGATTTCTCCACTGCAGAACACCATGGCAAACTCCGTGAGAAAAAACACCGTGATTTTCACCTTCGACAGTATTTTATCATTCGGATTGGATTTTTCGATGACTGACGTTCGCTTGAGTTGACACCATTTCGAATCAAGAAGCCAAAACTGCAATGCCCTTTCTGTATTAATCAGATTTATGGTTTCATTATTGGTTCGTGTGGCTTTAAGCTCTATTTGAGTTTACAGAATTCAAGTAAAAATACTCCCGCTAAAACGGTAGCGCCATTTAGTGTCATGCGACTTTTTGGGCTTAATGAAAGATGCTTCAATGGCGCTTTTCGCAGCATTCAAATATTACTGCTTTTTGCTTGTGTATCGATGTTGCTTCCTGGTAATTACAATTCTGTATCCTGAGGTTGACCGATTCTCACTAGGCAATAAATGAACAGCGCCCTTAAGTCTTACGAATCCAATTGTTATTATCGCCGATATACGGCGTTTGGAACCTACAAATAGTTATAATTCTTGTGCGAAAGGTGACCATTGGGGACGAGTAAAGAAAACCGATTCATTTTAGGCCGTTGAACCACAAGGGAGCTTCGCAGTCAACAATGTCATACATCTTTGTAGTGTGTTTTAGTAACTTGCGAAAAACAGTTAGCGTTTCAACCACACTGTGTGTCATCCTAAAATTCGTATATCATCAGTACGATTTAGTTTTGCATGTTCCCCGCCATTGTATTGTCATCTTTAGTATTGCTAAAATGGAACTGGGAAACAAAAAGTCACTGACAGCATCGGTCATAGCGAACTATCATTCGGTAGCGCCGATTTACATCTTACGAAAGAGATGAGGACTCTCTATTTTACAACTACATAAAGATGCAGTGGCACAGATCGTTAAGACGGTGAGACAATGTGCCTTTTATTGCCCAAAACGACTGGTTTACGTTTTTACGCGGTAAGCTTTTTTCACTACACTGATAACGAAGTCTTTTGCTTTCAGTGTTCATCACGTTTTCCCGGACTGTGAAAACAACGTAAAATGAATCTCGGACAAATGCAGTCGTATAACCGCAAAGACAATGGAAAAGTGAGAACGTGATAGCAGTAAAAAAACGAGTAAAAGTTTCACAGCGCCCGCGTTCCGCTCCTGAAAACGTCCCTCGAGGCATAAAATATCATGCGTTAATAACGCAACAACTGTTTCACACAAGTCCGAACACTGGAGTCATAATTGTGGCCACCATAAGGGAGACTTGTTTCAGCCAATCACAACAAAGCTGCACTCACAGTTTCGCGAAGAAACTCGATGGCCGCACGCTACTTACGTCGCGATGTGATAAGAGTTTATTTGCTCCAGTAACTGCTGGCACCCCATTGGACAATAAGCCTGAAAATCAATAAAGTTCTTGTGATACCAGTGTTGGCCAATGTCACGACAGAACCAAATCTTTACGGTCTGTCACGTGATTCAAAGAAGATAAGCCGCCATCTTACGTTTCTGAAGTGAGCGGGGCTGCTAAGATGAGAGGTGTACGCGAGATATCCCAGAATACTGATGCGTACGTGCTACTCGCACAGGGACTGCGGGAGTGCCGTTCTGTGTTGCTGTGTTATTCGTCTGACGTCAAGGAAGGTACAAGTGGTATAAAACTTACAGTCCGTAAGTACCTCCTGAGAACTTCTCCGTTCTCTGTTGTTTCATTAAAAACGAAAATACTACATTAATTACATTCCAAGCATCGCAATCAGCAAGGCGAGACAATCACAGAAAACACAATGCACCAGTTTCCACATTTCCACATGTTTTGCACCATTGATCTACTTCTTCTAGTTCTGTCCACAGAAAAAGTAGAAAGGATGAAATAAAAAAGCTTGTGACAATTCAAGCTACCGTTTATTGTGGACATTCCATATCCCCTTTTAGTCCTGTCTGATATCAGTCTCATACATCTGAGCTGTATATCAGCCTAGGTCTCACTATTTCACGAAATAAAGATACTGATTTGCGTGAAGGGGGAGAAGCTTTACAATTAGGCAACAGAAATTATCCCTCAGATTTTCAGAACTAAAGAAGATACCCATCTTTACTCGACACTTTATCGTTCTAGTATGCAGTATCGTATTATTTACTTTCAAGACACCAAGCCATGTTTTACTGTAGATTCATTACGCGACCCTCGTTGTAACTGGTTGATGCTCTGTACTTAAGAGAGACAAGTGAAGAATTGGTCTGTTGATATTTCTTTTGTGAAATTATACGACTGTTCTGGCAGTTTTGAAGTCCTCCCATGATGTGGTCAACGCACGGGCTAGACTATTAGTTTGGCTCACTTCAGATAGATGACGTTTTTAGCTGTCTAAATTCTCATAAATCAAGTTGAAGTTCCTATGGGCCCTGAAATTCAATCACCAGAACCATCGTCATATACCCCAAATTCAGTGAAAAGTACGAGCCTCCGCTTGCCCCAAACCATTTCAAGTCCAACGAAAAGCTGAAGTTTGAGTCAGCACTCGGCAAAATTATTCTGAGCTCATGAACAGTATTACGTATTACGTAAGTTATTAGCAAAATTCATTAACATGCTTACATCAAGATTTAAAACAAAATATCCTTACGTTAAAGTTACAAAATACATAAGGTCACCTCGAAGAATTGCATCTTTCCATCTTCTGGACACCTGTTGGTGTATTCTTATGTTTTATTTTTTATTATTCACACTTTTATTAATGACCTTTTTCGTAACTGACCACTTACAGTGAATGTAATAGTTAATTTATTTCTTCATTAGATGGAATGGTAAGATGAGGATTTAGGTAACTCACTCCGCCTTCGTGCTATGTGAAGCTGTCGATGATTTATGGCTGTGGCAGATTTATAATTTATAAAATCGTCTGTAACTTCTGGAGTACGTACAGGACTTCAAATGTAACCTATTGTGTTTGCTGATGTCGTGAGCTTTCATTTGATACTTCATATAATATGATCACTCCAATGGTTGAATTGTGATTAATTTCTGTTGTCCAATGTACTGTTCATAATTATGATAACTTTATCAGTACTTATTGTAGAACTACGCCCAAACTTGCAATGAACTGGTATCATAACTGTGATTTTTGTTGTACATTTAGTTCCATTGTGTCACGTTCGTAATGTCTGTAACGTAGTATCGATGAAAATGCAGTATCCATCTTATTCACTGTAGTCATCATTGTGCCCTGCCTGTGTGGAGGGACCGGAGAAAATCCCGAGCCCACAGTTAACGCTGCCTCTGCCTGCTCCCTCTCTGTGAACCAACTACTCGTAATCTCACAAAGTTAGCTAAACTAATATATAATATGACTTTATACAATACAATAATATTGCTGAGAACTGAAACTGCTTGACAACCATTAATTGCTGCACCTGAAATAACGCCAACAAGCAGTAATAAAATCTTTCTCTTTTTGTGTGTTAGTGCTTGTTTAGTGAGGAAGCAAGGAATGAAATAATTTGACGATTTATCCATGTCCTGAAAGTCCACTTCGATCGACAGTCGACGGATTTATACCACTAGTTTGCTAAAGCAGTGATCAACCTGTCATTGCACGTTTCCAATACTTAAATCTTTTTCTTATATTCTAACAAATTTTGATTTGGTATCTCTGCAAAAGCACCCTTCAGCGTCATCTATAGCTGCATAGTATAGCATTTTTTCAAATTTTTTAAAAATTTAGTATCTATTTTGAAATCTACATCCGTGAGCGTACGCCACTTCTTGTCGTTGCTTATGATGCTCATACTTATTAAATCTAGTAAGATTTATCGAGAAGAGCCGTTTTATAGGATACAAGGATATCGGATACCATTTGTTTTCTCTCTGTCTTTTGTACACTAATATCCGTTTCGGATATTCAGTGTTAGCGGAGAAGAAGAACGACAACACTATGCACAGAGGCGGTAATTTAATTTTATCATAACTTCCTTAAGAGAAGTGCCGGCCACAGTGGCCGAGCGGTTCTAGGCGCTACAGTCTGGAACCGCACGACCCCTACGGTCGCAGGTTCGAATCCTGCCTCGGGCATGGATGTGTGTGATGTCCTTAGGTTAGTTAGATTTAAGTAGTTCTAAGTTCTAGGTGACTGATGACCTCCGATGTTAAGTCCCATAGTGCTGAGAGCCTTAAGAGAAGTAAGCGATGATATGGTTGCTCTTAGAGTTGGAATCGTTAATTAAGGCAAATCACCTACTGTAGTGGGTACTCTCAGTAATTGGAGCAGCATGTCTCACCATGATGATGGCGAAAACTCATCAATCATTTACAAGACACTGCCCACATCGGCAAAACAGGACGTTATACAGGTACTTGAATGCATGGTTACTGTATGAAAACCGGTAAGTGTCATGATAGTAGGCAAACTAATGTTATTGCTCATTGGCAGCAGCACTACAGCATAAGTGAGGAGGCAGCTTTAGTCGGATATACTTCTCATGAAAAGAATGTAGGAAAATCAAATTTCCGTTGGTACCAGCTAGGTTGTTCGGAATAGTTACACCAGGAACAGCTACTGGGACCAGACAAAGCTAGAGGGAACAGACAAAGAGCTGATTAAATCAGTTTTTAGATACTCATAGAGTACAGAGATACGCAATGGTATGAACAGTTAACAGTAGATATTGATACTGTAACGAGATATTTACGTAAGGCTGTCATCAGTCCGAAGGCAAGTTTGAGCAGCACAGTGATTACCACTGAGCCACAGAGCCAAACAACGCGGAACTGGTACTGGAATGCAAAATAAATGTACTACAGTAGGTAGGTTTTGCCAAGATCTAATGTACGCCTTGGGACGAAACAAAATAAAAAAGGAAAAAAAACAGAGATGGAGTAAATATAGCCAAAAATGGATAGATTACATTAACTTCGAAATTAGTGTATGAATTGTACTAATACGCCTTACTTCACATAATTTGTTGTGAAAGTCGTACATCCGAACACGAAACAGATAATCTGTAATTCTGTATCCCTTTCATAACTGCTGTACAAAAAGCTGCGCTCTGTTCTTCAGGTTTCATGTTCTAAAGGTTTGCAATAATTTACGTAATATAAGGGAAAAATATAAGATGTTCTTAGTTAATTCATGCTGTCATGCAGTCATCAATTGTACTTGCACACTTCCACACACACGCTCTTCTAACATACTTCACTATTTTCTTTTCGTGAGAAGTAAATCCGACTAAAGCCGCTGTGGTGCTGCTGCCATTGGCCGATACCATTTCTTTGCCCACTACCAAGACACTTACAGATTTTCGTACATTATCCATACATTCAAGTATCCGTATAATGTTCTATTTTCCAATGTGGGCACACGCATGCGCTACAAGAGAGGCGTTCTGGATCACGGAGTGGTTTATTGTTGAAGTTCCGAGAACATACATTTCCGGAAGAGTTAACAAATGTATTGCTTCCTCTTACGTATATCTCGTGAAAAGACCATGAAGACAATATTATAGAGATTGGAGCCTACATGGAAGTTTACCGACAATCGTTCTTCCCACGAACTATTCTTAACTGCAACGAAAATCTGGGAAGTGACAGCTGTACGCAAATTGTCCACCGCTCACCGCAATATGACTGACAGAGTGTAGATATAGATGTAGAAATACACCAACCCATACAGACCACCATGGGAAATGAAACCGATAGTGGCCTTTGCAGAGGAACCGTCTCAGCATTCTCCTCTAATGATTAGAGAAACCGCATTCCCGATAGGAATCTGAAGTCGGGTTATCGGAAATGCGAGATCACCTCATGTTCACAGATCTTATAAGCTGTTTTCCAATTCTTTCGTCGAAGAAGCAATGAAGGAGTATTAGAATATTTGGGCAAAGGAATGAAATTTGAAAGAGAACAAAAGCGGGTACTAAGGTTCGCAAACGACAGTGCTCTTCTGTGTGGAATACTTGGAAGAAATGTTGAAAGGAGTGTGCAACATATTTAACAAAGAATATGGGTGAAGGATAAACAAAAACAAAGACAAAGGTAATGATCTAGTGGTAGGATGACCCAGTGGATAGCCAGTCAAAAACTACACACAGATCAAGGATGAAAATAGGTAGAACGTGAACTGAACTGTGAAAAAAGAAGCAAAATAGAAACAGTGAACGGTACAAGCTCAAGATGTGCAACATCGAGCGATCTTAATAGCCGTGGCGTTGTAGTTATATGATCGCGGTATTGAACTGCGGCGGGGTAGATCTCCCGAGTGCCTCATTTCTTTTTTTTTCACAAAATTATGGACTGTTCGTCTGGTCATTGACGTGTGTGTTCGCTATATTCGAATTTGTGTTTGTGTCGTGGTATAGTGTCCTTTTGCAACAGCGAAGTATAACGAAGGGACCTCTAGACGTGCATAGCTCCTATTTGTTCTATACGAGTACTACATGTTATGACTTTTGTGCTTCGTTTCGGAAGTTTTGGCTCTTGAATTCCTTTGTTGTAACATAGTTCACACCGTTTATTTGTTGTTCTCCATTCTGTGAGAGGTCTATGCGGCATCTTGTCTGCTCTCACTATTCATCTCATTCACTTGCAACGGTAATATATTCTTACCACATGACTCCTACTCTATAATCAAGGTATAGTATGACAGTTGCCGAGACTACAGATCCAACACGTCAATGAAACGACGGAAAGTTCATAATATTGTGAAAAAAATAAAAAATGAGGCACGAGGGAGATTTGAACAAGGATCTCCCGGTTTGGAGTCAAACTTCGTGACCACCCAACGACGACACATGGTTCTAGCCATTCTCTCGATGCTGCACATCTTGAGCTTGGATTGTTCACTGTTTGTATTCCCTTCCATTTGTACAGTTCAGTACAGCTACTTCGTGTGTTCATGTCTCATCTTTGCTTTGGACAGTTTATCCACTGGGCCTTTTTGCCACTAAATCTGAGGAGGATGCGAAGCGAGTTTCCCTTGTTAGCAGAGAATATAGCAACTTGCTTACAACAAAATTGGCAACATCACAGTAGCGGAAGAACTGCAATAAGTCTACTAACTAGGAAGCAAGATTACACTGGATGGATGAAGCAAGGAAGACCCTGAAGTAGACTGGCACGGACTTAGAAAGCTATCAATAAAAATGTTGTAGCAGTTACGTAATTCATTCATCGTGATCGATGTTTTTAGAAAGCCTGAGACAGTGTCATTACAGATTTAACAATAAAACTTTACACCAGGTACTTTTTTTCTCATGCAAAGTACGTTAGAGACAATAGTAACTTCTGTGTATCTACTTACAGATATTACGTCTCCGTCATTCAACAGAATTCCACACACGCAAACCATCACTCACAACGTTTGTTTTCATGGAAAAAATGTGGTACAAAGATATTACAACAGTATAAAGTATTAATGTAAATACTTGCACTTGATAATGGGAAAAAATTCCTGAAATTCCTCGAGCTATACATGGGAAAAGAAGAAGGAAAAGAAAATGCAAACGAAAATGATGCAATACTGACTATATTAGAAACTGATATGGAAAAATGAGGAATACTCTTACGTTCGTGAAAAATATCGTCAGGAGGATGACACTTTACACATGTGAAATGAGGACCACAAGAAATCCATACAAAAACAATCTGGGTGGTTTTGAAATGTGGCACTATCGAAGAATGTTATAAATTAAATGGCGTGTATTAAAAACAAAAGATGCGGAAAGAATATCATTAGAAGAATAAGTGACAGGGTAGTGGGGAATTGACTGCTGCATCTAGGAACGGTTAACTTGGCACTGGAAAGACTAGCAGGATAGAAGGGGCAGAGCAAGAGCAGAATATGTCGTACTGGTTGTAGAGGATCTAGCTCGTAGCAGCAATTCAGAGACGGAAAGATTAGCACAAGATAGGAAAAGATTGAGGACAGCATCAAGCTTGCATAAACAATGATGACTTAAAAAAGCGAAGGAAAAAGTGTCCTTCTGTGTAAGCACTTTGCTGTGTGTGAAAAGTCCTTCTAATAGTTTGGCTATAACATAGCACTTTGATATACGTGGTGGGACCAAACAGCATGTTTTGTTCTAAATAAACATATGTTTTGATGTGGAGTCGTCCAGACAATAGTGGGTGCAAGGGTGACATAGTAACAAGTGTTAAGTTCTTACACATCGTAGTTCAATTAACTGTGCTAGAAATTAATAGTAGTAATCCACATGCCGGTCAAAATCGGCTAAGTATCATCCTTGCAATCAGCCTAGCCGATCTGGTATCACAGTAAAAACATGAAACAGTTATGCGACAGACAAACATTGACCTGCAATTAAAAGTTCCGCACTGTAAAGGATTTAACGTCACTATTTCACTCTAACAATATCACTGTTATATTTATGGATTCAAGTCATAATAAGTCACACAAGTACATCTTAGTACATACAATAACAATGAATAAGGCAGGTAAAGCGATTCCAACCAGTGGCAGTCATATTTCACACCTGGCCTACCTGCCCATAGTTTCGTATTTGTAATGTGCTCTACGCAGTTCGCCAGAGAATCATCTCATCTAACAACTTACAGAACTTGCAACGTGCAACTATGAAGCCCGACAACATGACTGTTCAGATATTCCACGACAGAATGCAAGCAGTCGGCCGACATTAGAATTTCAAGTTCGGAAATTCATTCACAGACTAACTGCACACAATTACGAAGATGTCCTTTGATGATCAGTCAAATTAAGGATAGATCCTGCTTCATCACCGCCAATAGAACTGCGTTAGATAATCAATAAACGAAATAGTGCAGGTAGAAGATTCAAACGGAATCCAAAACTTGATCCTTACGAAAAACACAAGAACCTGTGGAACAAAGTGAATTAAAACGTTCTATTGTATGGAGCAGTTTGAGTTCCGCAGCACTATGGGGGGAAAAAGAAAAGAAAAAAAGATAAAATGAACTGAATAGCATCGGGTTGGAAAAGAAAAAATCTGATACTATTTTTCAAGCCTCTGCAGCTAAATGAAGTGATGTTTCCTTCAATAGCAGTCACTTTTCAATTGCGATACATTATTAACTACAAGATAGTAACTGACAACACATGCGTTATTTTTGAAACAATATCCACGCGTGGTATGGGGGTAATCGTAAGAATCTCTTCTGCTGCATCAGGGAGGGGTGTATTGAGCATAGGGATGATAAAAACTATTGCCGTTATTTTTATTCCATTTCTTACATACATCTTCAGTTCCTCTCGGATTATTTGTACATACAACACTGAGTGGAAACAAAAGTTAATTCAACCAAAACCGTAGAATAACGCGAAATCACCAGCCAAATATAGGCGGTTTTGCATATTGCATAAAGAATCCAAGCCCTTGGACTACATTGTTCATGAACAGTTGACGGACCGCATTGAGACTTGCACTAGCCGCGATAAATAGCGAACACGCTTCCGAAAAAACCATAGCACAGTAACTAGATCGTTCAGAATGATATTAAACATGCCATGGGCAGTGAAGCGATCATTTTAAAACAGCTTAATTTTATCAAGAATTCAGATTCAGTAGAAACTCACTAATCTAGTACCTTCGGGACCTTGACGATGTCGGACAACCGAAAATGCGGATTGGAGAGTGTCGTCTGAAAACAGCAGGGTACCAAGTGTGAGCTGCAAAGTAAACAATGGGTGACAAGCGTTTGATTGTTTATCACACGTTCTCTGTTCCCGTTAAAATAATAAGACATTTATAATACTGTGTAAAACAACATTTTAGAGAATAAATGAAAAAAAAACTTTATTGCATACATCTTGTAACGAAATTTTAAGACTTCATGTTAAGTTTAGGACGGTGTGGATTAACACTATAGAACAGTACCTTTATATTACAGACCATACAGTATGTCTATATTTTGTTCACTTGAAATAAGACCTAATGTTCTTTCGTTTTTTTACGTCCGATATTTTTCTTCAAAAACCCGTTACGTATGGTAATATTATACAAGTTCTGCAGTGTTGCACGATTTACTGGTTTCAGCAAGTCATATAAATATATCAAACACTGGGTGATCATAAAGTCAGTATAAATTTGAAAACTTAATAAACCACTGAATAATGTAGATAGAGAGGTAAAAACTGACACACATGCTTGGAATGACATGGGGTTTTATTAGAACCAAAAAAATACAAAAGTTCAAAAAACGTATGGTCAAACATGCTTCTCTTAAATATTTAAGGGTCTTCTGGATCAGAGAAGAAACGAGCAACAACACAGTTTTCACCAAACAAACAGGAACAGGCAACTCAGAATTTAGGTACTATGTTAGATATGGACAACGGGGTACTTCATGTCGGCACACATGGTTCCCTTTAAAAATAAAATAAGTATCAATCTCAGTCCAACCAGCAAATGTTTTTGAATCGCTGTTGCTTTTTCTTTCCCTGAAGCTACCGTATGAAACGACACAACCACGTTTGGGAATCTGAAAACCAAACATTTATCTAGAAGACATCCCAGCTGTGGTTTTCTAAGCGTGTGATGTAGCTCTCGAAAACAATGTTTCCTACTGTGCTCATATGGTTGATCCAAAGTGCAACGCAAGCTACTAGAAAAACCCTCTAGTAATTTTCAAGGTAGTGAGATTTGGAAGGTAAGGACTGTAAGGGCTGCACTTATTGGGAGAGAGAGGGGAGGAGTGGGGGAGTGGGAGCTGATCAGGTACCATTCCATTAGTGTAATCGAAAAAGAATAAATTTCATTATACCGTCCCATAAATGAAAGCGAGAGGTCCCTTCTGAAAATAATAAATGAACTCGACAGCAAATGGACAGCGGATTCTCGCATAGGACGCATAGGACGCAAGTATTCATTAACAACAATCTTGCTACCGAAGGAATCAACAGTGTGATAGAAGACATATCGAAATGTGATAGCTCTCCTAAATTACGAGCGCCGATCGATTTTCACATACTGTGGAGGGACACAATGAGAAGATTGTAGTAGTGGTGGGAGATGAAACTACGTACACTGAAATATCAACTTTCCTACGAAGTCTTACCTACCCGTCACGGTTGACAAATTAGTCAAGCAGGCTTGCCCCATGTCAGTGAATAGTTTGCAATCGCAGTAGTTCCACTCGCCACAACGTGGAGGGTACTCGAAGCTGGGGAATTTCACACAGCACCTAAACGAAAGCGAATGCGACGGGCTAGGTTTACGAGTATTTCATAACCAATCCAAGTGACGTTGAGAGCACTTATCGAGTACTTCGTCTGTGCGATCATGGGTTGGGGTTAGCGCTCAGTAAGCAAATACTACCGCTGACGCCGATAGGAGTTAACGCAAGACAATACGGGCTACCGAGCAACAGAATAAAAGCCAGCACGAAGTCCATAGGATTATCATCGATCCATAAAACGTGATCGTTGACTGAGGGTGCATATAAACTTTTGTGGCTACTAGGATTATGCATCAAATCATAACGAAAGAGACGTAATAGTGTGACGTTGATATCTGCAACGTTTTGATACAGAACGCATTTGTTGATAGTGCCTCTATGAACAGTCGTGTCGGAGGGCACTAATTCACGGCTGTACGGAATGTATAGTGGTTGTATTAGCTATTTCTCTAACGGCGTCGTACACATAAACTTTAGCTGTACATAAAAGAAAATATTGTCAAAATACATTATTAATTTGAAACTTGCAAAAGTCAGAAAACTTGTTAGACAATTAAAATGAAGACACGTCAGAACTATAATTTGAATACTGTCTTTTATTCTAAGGCAGGTACATGTTTGATGTAATAGACAGCTGATCCACAAAGAAAAAAATAGATAAACAAAAAAATGGTTCAAATGGCTCAGAGCACTATGCGACTCAACTGCTGAGGTCATTAGTCGCCTAGAACTTAGAACTAATTAAACCTAACTAACCTAAGGACATCACACACATCCATGCCCGAGGCAGGATTCGAAACTGCGACCGTAGCGGTCGCTCGGTTCCAGACTGTAGCGCCCTAGATAAATAAAGTTAATAGGTCTGTCAGTCTTATACAGCACCACATCCTCTTGCCTTGCACTTCAGAGAAACGACCGAGCAATGTAATCGACGCAATTACTTAACCATAATGTCTCCCTGTACTACTTATTCTCACACTAGTTATTTTGCCCCTTTTAGTAGTAGGAAAGAACCGTGCGTACCTCTTCGCTGCTGGCAAATGGTTCCGGCACTAGGGACGGCCTGAAAGTGACAAGAATGTACTCATGACTCTCAGTAGCAGCAAATGGACAACTAGAGCTGTGACAGCAAATAACAACAGTAAATTCAGTACGACAATGTTGGCTTGAAAATCATCCCAGGGGGTCAGCCCTAAATCATAAACGTTTTCTTTATCTCTACCGAATGCACAGGTTTTTTTTTTTTTTTTTCGAGAACCGTAAATGTTGTGTTGTAAGTGGGACTGTTTAGTGTGTTTGACTGTGATGAGTTTGTGTGTAGAGTGGGGGTGTCGTGTTTATGTTGTAGGTAAGGACAGAACAGAAGGGGCAAGGTGAAACCTAGCGCCATCCCATTGCTCTCTCCTCTTGAAAAGCACTGGAGGAGCTGCCTGGGTTAAGGTTTCCGCAACCTATGGAGGGACAGCCATCAGCAGCGACACATGCGCTTACTGTGTAAGACACCAAGTGGTGATTTGGAATTTGATCAGAAACTATATTTTCTCCTTCTCTCTCCTTACAGATTAGATACTGGTGATGAATTATTACATATAGGTCCCACCTTTTATGCAAAACACTGTTTTTTATGTTACCCACACTTGCTTCAGAACCTCCTTGCTTATAACCATTTTCCTCTACTATCTGTTTTAGTGTGTTCAGGTCCTGTGTGTAATTATGTTTGTTTATGAACTCACATGCAACACTTTCCAGTCAGTATATATAGGACAAACATAAAGGAACTTTAAAACAAGTTACTCAGAACACCTCAGAGCCCTAAAAAGTAACAGCATCCATCACATTTGCTGACCACCTAAGAGCCCATTACAATCACTCAGCTACAATAGCAACAGATTTAAAAATACTGAAATGCAGCCTATACCACAAACTGACAGTAGAAGAGAAATTCCACACGCAGTGGGCAATAACAGAAGGTAAACAAGTTTTAAATGAAAACGCTACCTCTGTAAAGGCACATTATTTACCACATTAAAGGAACTTTACAGAAAAGGCAACAGAGGCCGCTAAAAGAGCTTACACACAAACACACACACACACACACACACACACGGAGAGAGAGAGAGAGAGAGAGAGAGAGAGAGAGAGAGAGATAGAGAGAGAGAGAGAGAGAGAAAGTAAAGAAAATTCAAATTAGGCACCAAAAGCTCTCTGAAACAAATGAACTCCGACGGGATTAGGAAACACAACAACACAGTCCTCAGAACGCAAAAGAAGAATGATCATTTATAAAAAGAAGGAAGTAATAATAAATACGTGAGCAAAACATTTTGTCACACCAAAACCACGATTTTTTTTTTTTTTTTTTTTTTTCAAATCGAGGAATGTGTTATTCGTCCATGAAAATCACATTTACATCGTCTGGTTTGCAAATGACAATCTATCAGTGCAGGACGCCATACAGATTGTCCTGCAAAACCACATAATGTAAAATCACGGTAAGAGGAAAAATGAACAAAAGATGCCTTTAGACTTCAGTTTGTTAGATCAGTTACAGCCTAAAATATGTTCACTCTTTATACTGTTCACTAAACAAAACCCACTGATGATGGCACAGAGGTGCTGAAACAAGTTTGGGTAACAAGAAGAAACAGTGTTTTGCATAAAAGGTGGAACCTACATCCAGTAATTTAACTACAAACACAGAAACAAAGACAAAAGCTACAGATCCAAAAGCTGGTGATGAAGTTTCTTTCCAGCACCAGTATTCCACTTATAACGCTGAGATCGAGAGACACTACACAAGCCTAAGCACTGTTGCGCAGCAGAATAATTTTATTGCACATGTGTAATTTATTTTACAGAAGTTCTACCAGGCGATCTCAGAACAGAGAAAGTCAGTTCTGGGTCGGTATGCCAATTGGTACGTCGATGCAACAGACTGCAGAGCGAGGGAGACAGATATGGAAGTGTCGCCGTGCTACTCAACAAGGCACTGTTAGGTAACGCTACGAACTTCACTGCCTGAGCGCGACTGCAAAATCAAACATAGGCAGGTAGAACTGAGCTCGACAGTCCAGAATACTGACTGAATTATCACACCGATGCAATGAGTGCTGACAGATCTGATAAACGCGCGCAAATAAGCTCAAATGGTTCAAATGGCTCTAAGGGCTACGGGACTTAATATGTGAGGTCATCAGTCCCCTAGACTTAACTACTTAAACCTAACTAACCTAAGGACAGCACACACATCCATGCCCGAGTCAGGATTCGAACCTGCGACCGTAACTGAAGCGCCTAGGACCGCTCGGCCACAGCGACAGGCCAAATAAGCTCACACAACCAGATTTACTGTAACATAAGCACGGGCTCGGCCCTTTAAATAAGGAGACATACGGAGATCAGACATACTGAATCGTGTTGTCATCCTTTTCAGGTGTCTAGAACCAGTTTTAATGACATTCTATTGAGTTTCAGCTGATCGATGATGGACAGCCTGCTGCTTGCTTGCTGACTTCAACAGCGAGTCGCAGCCAGCCTGACGCATATCACAGCCATGGTTCGCCATTGCTATCTATGCTATCTACTGGGTCACCGCGGATGCGAAGACTGGTGTGCGGCAAGCCCTCCTCCACTACGGGTCATCGCAGGTGTTCTGCGAGCTGCCGTCTCCACACCTACCCGGCGTGGCGCGTCAGCCCAGCCTCCTGACCGACTCGTGAGTATTTGCTACAGTCCTGGTCGACTCATGGTAGATGACCGAGGTCTAGTCGTCACGAAAATCGTCATCCTGCTGCACAGTCCACAGTCTCAACCCGATTGAGCTACGAGATACCTTTGAGAGTACTGAGATGGGAGCCGCACTGTATTGAAAGACGGTTCGATGGCGATGCCCTTCTCTTTCTACCGCGCCCACGTCACTGACTTGCAGAGCGAAGTCACGACTCGGTGACAAGGCGCATTTACACCTGCGTACCTACTGTCGCAGTGAAGACATTTATAACTCTGAACACTTTGTATGATAAATAAATGTCATTGTAGATTTCTCTGTGTCATTGATGCCTCCTGGCCTGAACTGGACGACTCACTCACACTTCGTTCGTTACCTTGTTTGCAGTGCTATCCCAGCTCTAGGATCACAACACTATCTATCCATTCGTAGTGGGCTCTTCCATGAACAGTGCTTAACACAAGCAATGAACGCTACATCATAGATCTCAGAAGTGTTGACACTTTAATAGCAAATTACTGTTTTGGTATCGTAGCAAGTTCTTCTTTGTCTGTTCCATCATGATGAAGTAGAACGTTGCTTGCACCACTTTTTTTCTTTTTCAATGGAGTTGATTCGGTTGCACTTTACTACTCTCTCCCTCTCCGTTTGTGGAAAACATTTCACATCTAGAAAGGCATCCAATGATTTCTGATCCAAACGAAGCCTTAAAATTAATTGTTTCCATCTACATGCCCTTTCCTACTCTTAGCGCAGAGCGGCTGTTTCGCTATTATTCATCTGAAGTAGTATGTGTGACGAGCGAGGTAATAATTTATTTCAGCTCAGAAGTGAAGTATACAATGAGAATGGAAAGAAACTGTCGCTGTTTGTCGCCGCGCCGACCATCGTGTAGCCATCACGAAAGCAAGGGAGTACATCGCTACCAATATCCGGTGCAGACGACATTCGGCTGTAAGAAAATGGGTTTCCGTGATGGCCGCTTGTCGGTGGACAATAAAAGCAAGAGGACACGGGAGGCGTCGCGGCGTGTCGCGACTAATGAACGCTGGTCGGCACCTTTCAGCCGCCACGACGACCCGTGTCCCCAAAATTGCCTCTCGCGGCTGTGCTCTGCCGTGCTGGGCCCCAGGTCCGGAAGTGGCGGCTGCCGGCAGGCTCAGGCATATTTTCTCTCTCAAGTCGCGAGCTCAGAGCCGCCCCCTTTGTTTCACAGTGTCACTTTCAGGAACCTCGCTGCAGCTACGTCTCGATGATATTCGCCACCGCCGGAGTGACAATATTGCATACCTACATTGAGACAATGAAAGGGCTCACAGCTCGTAGTTCTGTCGCTCCGGGGCAAATTCCTAAAGGTAAGGAAGAGCCAACAGGAAAGGCAAGTGTAAAGAGATGTTACTCATATAAGGGCTTACTTATGGTCTGACTAAAATCATTTTGTGACTGACGGTCCAGTAAGCTGAGTGTTACGGGCTGGGCGTCAGCCAATCGTACTCGTTTCTCGGGCTCCACGCACTGACGGTGTTGCCTGTTCAGCGCGCACAAGCCCTGGCAGATGACGCGACCTGCAGTGGTTGTAAAGCAGGTGGAGCATGGGAAGGGGGAGAGAGGTAGGAGCGTCAAATATACAATGGATTCTGCATTTTCTGTTGCGCTACTGTAAAAATATATCAATGTAAATAAGCCAAAATTATTTCTACTGCATAAGTTAGTCCTTCGGTAAACATTATAGTTGACGTGAACAGTTTCAGATCCACGGTCTTTATCAAGAGATCACAGATAAACTGTTTGGTTAAGAAGCTCGATTGTTTAGCATCTTATTGTCTCACGTCATAGTTTGCTTTTAGTTGTCTTAGTTATTATGATGTTCCGAATTTAAGAGACCTACAGCGGGTAATTCGGAGAGTACGCAGTGACGGAAGGACGGAACACAGGTTATAATGTATGCATAATGTGTGTATATTACATCATGTCTCTTTCGATTTTCGAAGACAATATGAAAAGAATACTGAAGATGTGTCAGGGACGTGGTATAAGGTATAAGATCGTGGATAGAATCGTCTAGCTACTCACGCAGCTACCCTCAATCACTAAATTCTGTGATTGTTGCTCGAACCCAGTATCCTATCAGCTATTTGTTCACCTCGTACTAGTGTGGTCTTGCCACCCCCATTGTATATCAAGTAAATGTGTCAATGTTTCTTGCCTTAGGAGTGTATTGTTATCCAATTTTATTTTGTAACGTCGAATATTATCGTATTCAGTTGCCCTCAAGTGAATTTAAACAATAAATGCAGCGTTTGAACTGGACCTTCGCTTCAATTTCAGCACTTCAATTTCTCTTAATTCTTTCTTCTCGAACGATATTTTCAGGCTATTAAACATTCAGGGACTTCTCAGAATGTTCACTCAGCCTGTCCAGAATACTTTCCTTGTCTGTTAGCATATTTCCATCATTATCTTTAATAGATAACGCCTTATTTCTGAGATAGTTCCTCTCATATTTCATCATCTGAAACATTTTTCTGTTGACAAATATTGTAGTTGAACGCTCTGTTTCATTAATTATATCGGTTATAAATTTTCTTTTCTCTGTACTCAGAATCCTGTTTGTTTCTCTTTTTTATGTTCTTCACTGCCTTCTGCTTCCCTGCATAATCTCTATTCAGCTCTCTTTGTGGCCCTCGCAGTGACTTTTTTTCTCTCAGTGCTTCCTTAGGTGCTTCTGTTACATCGGTCTTCATATCTTCCCATTGATCATTAACTCTTCTTTCATCGCTGTGGCTTGATGCCAGGACTTCATATTTATTATGCATTCTGATATTATACTGGTGACACAACTCTCAATCCTTAAGCTTCTCTACACTAGAGAATGTCTTGACACTGGTATTCTTCTTTCTTTTACAACACAGTTGTAATTGTAGTTTTCCGATTACTAGATAACGGTCAGTGTCTACATCAGCCTCTCTGTAAGAACTTACGTCACATATTTCTTGTACCTCTCATCTGTAATCATATGATCAATCTCATTCAAGGCATTACCATTTGGGAAAGTCGACGTCCCTTTGTGTATCCATTTGCGGGGCAAGGTCATCGACCTCCCACAACGTATTACCGTAGCTCAAACTGATTACACGCAGTCCATGTCATTTGTTTCCGTTTGTGTACTCTCTTTCCCGCTTGCTGAACTATATACGTATGTATTCCTGCCCGACTTCAGCGTTGGTATCTCACAGAATGGTCTTAATATTTATTGTCCAAAGCTTTCTACTTTCCTAGTTCTTCATGAAACTCACTTTTCTCTTCGTCTTCGCTTACGTTTGTCGCTGCACATCCATCAACAAGTGTACCATCTCCATACTTATGCCTCATAATGACACATGATGTTCTCTTGCTTACAGCGCGGAAGCCCTTCATTTGTCTTAACAACCGATCACTTGCCACAAATCTTGTTCCATGCTGAAATGTTTTATCCACTCGTAGCCCCCATGAAAGATATCTGATTATTTACACGTAAAAACCTTTCCCCACATAATTTAGTTCTTTGTAATGTAGTGACATTGTCTAAATATTTCTCCCACTCGCCCACTACAGTGCTGAAATATTTACACGTAAAATCCTTTCCCCACATAATTTAGTTCTTTGTAATGTAGTGACATTGTCTAAATATTTCTCCCACTCGTCCACTACAGTGCTGAAAGCTCCTTGTCTACGTATATTTCTCGAATTCCATATGTCAACTCGTAAACTAATTTTTACAGTGATTTTCGTCTTTTAGGGTTGCATGCTACTACAAGACAGAGTTATAAAATTTTTCGTAATGGTATATGTATCCTGGCCACGTTACGATGGGTTCACATGGTTAGCCCAAAAGTAGCGATGTTGAGTATCTGCTCTTGGCTTACAGATTTTCTCTCCTAGGAAGATAGGATTCACGGCCACTCTAGGCCTCTCCTTCACCTACGGAATAAAATAAATACTGGATATGTAAGGAATGGAAAAACAGGCAAGACGGATCGTTGTGAGGCGCCCTTTGACTGACTCCTTTGCTGAACATTTCCGGCTAGGTTGCACTTTCTAGTAGCTATGCTACCATCTGTATAACTTTCACCTTCATTGAAGTGCACAAATTCTACCGCCCATACGGACAGTGCACTAAGAAAAAAAAAAAAAAAAAAAAAAAAGGTGACTCGCCACAAAGGAATTATCCGAACGGGACGGAAATCTGTAAATGTGATGTACATGTACAGACAAACATATGATTACTATTTATTCAAGAGAAAAAGCTTCACTAATGGAGAAACTGAGTGATGCGTTTGTCCACCTCTGGACATTATACAAACTGTTATTCGGCCTGGCATTGATTTATAGAGTTGTTGGATGTGCTCCTGAGGGATATCGTACCGAATTCTGTCCAACTGTCGTGTTAGCTCGTCAAAATCCAGAGAAAGTTGGAGAGCCCTGCTGATAATCGTCCAAACGTTCTCAGTTGTTGAGGGATGCGACAACCATGCTGGCCTACGTAGGGTTTGGCAAGCACGAAGACAAATAGAAGGCAGGATGGCCTGACATGAACGGCAACGAAAGAGGCCGTAGAATATCGTCGAAGTAGCGTTGTGTTGTAAGGGTGCCGTGGATGACAACCAAGAGGTGCTGCTGTGAAAGGATATGGCACCCCAGACAATCACTCCTCATTGTCGGGCTGTACAACAGGTGACCGTCAGGCTGGTATTCTCCACTGTCTGGGCCGTGTCCAGACACGTCTTCGCTGGTCATCAGGGCTCTATTGAAAGCGGAACTCGTCAGTGAAGACAATTCTACTCCAGTCAGTGAGATTCCAGGTCGAAGAGGACTGTGGAGAAGTCCCGGACAGTGGTGGGATACCATTCCAACCTATGGCCCGTCATACGGCACGAGAAGCAGGAGTAACGGTATGGGAGTGCCATATCTTTTCATAGCAGGACGACTTTGGTTGTCATCAGCGACACACTTACAGCACAGCGATACGTGACGATATTCTATGTCCTGTTTTGTCACTCTTGATAACAAGTAAGCCTGGGTTTACATTTCAGCAAGGTAACGGCCGCCTGCACACAGTGAGATTTCTACTGCTTGTCTCCGTGCTTCTCAAAACTTACCCTGGTCAGCAAGGTCGCCGGATGTCTCCCCAATACAGAAGGTTTGGAGCATTATGGGCAGGGCCCTCCAACCAACACGGGATTTCGAGTATCTAACGCGCCAATTGGACAGAATTACGGCACGATATCCCTAAGGACGATATCCAACAATCAGTGTCAAACCGAATAACTGCCTTCAAAAGAGCTAGAGATGGACCAACGTGTTAATGTCTTGCTCAATTTAAGAAGTTCTTTCTCTTGAGTGAATCATCCAATTTTTCTGAACCTGCAATCAATTCTTTTGTCTGTACATGTACGTCCCATATATCGATTTCCGCCTAATTCGGATAATTTCTTCGTGGTGCATCGTTTTGCTTTTTGTCTTAGAGTGTATATCATAGGCGACGTAATCATCACCAAGAAGCTGCAGACCAGTCCAGACGTGCACGCCTGTACAGCGATGTGCGGAAGACGGGCGAGCACAGGCAGCCACGGTCCAGCTCGGTGCGGCCAGATATTAATATTCCGGGAAGGGTTGGCCGGCTCGCTGGCCTCTCACAGCCCCTGTTTAGTTACTGACGAGACCGCTCCGACTTCTTCGAGAACACTTCAGACCCAGCTACTCTTTTGATACCCTCAAGATGCCAACTTTGGATAAATATTAACAGAGACTTCCGTTGGCGCTTCAGAAGTTCAATGGAAGGAACTGACGTCTTCTTAGGTTCAAATCTTTGGTTATTGCGTCCTCCCTAGCCTCGCCAGTGATTATTTTGTTCTTAGACAGAGTAGCTGGAGAGAATTTATTGTACTGGTGACTGTCAATCCTGTAGTTACTTCACAGAAACGTACCCTTTATCTCTATCTCAACCAGAAAATATCTGTCTGGAAACCGATAGAGAAATTAAAACTATACTCGCCGAGGAAAAATGTGTATTTTTTAGTGACTACAATTATTTCAAATTGTGCAGCAGAGAATCTTTGTGATTATAGCATATATGTAAATAAAAGTCCCACCACCTGCACTCATTTAATTTGTACTTTGACGATTTCAGCTGTATAACCATAAAATAGGCTGTTTCCATAATGCATGCTGCACATTTCGTAATATCTAGCGTTATCACATGTCAGTCACAGCCTTCAAGTACCCAGTCGTGCATCCCAGGAAAAACTTAAAGTGAAACCACAAAAATCTACACATGGGTGTACGAGGTGGCAGTCTGAGATGAATCGGAAGAACCACAAGCAAACGTAATTATTCAGTGAAACAGGCTGCAGTGTACACGTTATGATCTCTTGATGAGTCGTGAGATACTCTTGTAACTTTTCTGTATTATGTATATGAATTCGTCAGACTGTCATCTACAACTGCAACCCAAGCACTAATCTTAAAGCACTGCTGGGCCCTTACTGATACTGCGCCATACGAGTTTTCATCGGTTCATAAATGTTGGATGCGAAAATGTGCTGCTGTTCCACTTCTTTAAAGCGTTACTTTATGTGTTTATAAGACTGGAAAAGTAAACGAGTGATTGGCTGTCTGAGCAACAAATCCCTGGCAAAAAACGCAAAGATAATCAACGACATAAACTGTAAGACTCTGTTGTATTCTGCTTGGAAACGCGTTTTGCAACAGCCATCCAGTATCGGGTCCATCCTAGTGGCCGTACATAATCGCCTCAGCTAATCCACAAGTACTATTTGTGAAACGTTTCATGTGCACCACCGTCAGATCTGAACATGTCTCCATAGCAACACATCAACTCTGAATGACACAATCAGTGCACCTTCAGAATTACTTCTATAGGTGACATCACTAGATTGTTTAGGAATTTTAATTAATGGTTTTAGCTTTCAGCCTGAAAGGAGTCTGGTTCATTTCTTTCTTCTTTTGGTGAAATCCTTTTTTCGTCTACTTATAAATTTAATATGGTTGTTCCCTCTCTCTCTGTGATCTACATGAAACAACGACAAAATCGACTGTGGTGACGCTATGCTCTTTGAGCGGCCACATGGCACTCTGTGGCAAAGAGAACTGTGGCCTGTTTTTCCTGTGTTAGCATTCTACTCTGTCTGTTGGGTCACGGGCACCTGATAGTTGAATAAGATATGGCGGTCTCGTGAGCTGGCGAGTATCTGACCAAATATCTATACAGCCTATACAGTTGCCTATTTCTGATGCCTATTTCTTCCAAATGTATTCACACGCATTTTTAAAGGTTCACTGATTGCAGCTTGTTCGTACATGAGTGTCATTCATTGGTGATGTGGGTCATATATGAGAATATTCTGCATAGGAGACTATTTTCTTTCTGTTTAAAATTTTATTAAATATTTTTGTAGTTCGCAGATAACATTTCCCTAGCGAACAGTGATTACTTTTCGGTTTCATTTCTGGAAAGTGTCTTTTTGTGACGATCAATTTATCACGTGCAGCTTGTCCCCTTTCTTAATAGTCAAACAGCTATTAAATCATCTTCAGTATTTCAGCACCATCTGATTCGTGTTGGGAGCTTGTGGCTCTACTGAGTATTACGTGCCTTAACAACTTGTAACAAATATCCATTCTCTGTTGTGCATTTAATGGTGCTCTTTAACACTCGCTATGACTGGAATATCGTCTCGTCGTTTACGAGAGGCTGCTGTTAAGTAAATCTAGCAGCATGGAGTATTAGCCTCAGAATGAGAAAGGCAAGACAGGTAACGTTTCATCCAGTAAATAAGTAGGTAAGTAGAGGCGTAAGTTATTGGATTTTACTTCGATACGTGTTGAACGTCCACTTTCACTCGCAATGCAAAACAAATGAGTTACCGTGTGCTAAATCCACTCGTCAAATTATTAAAAGTATATCAGGTACGCTTAGTATCTGGTACGCCTTGTAACTACCAACTGTATATTAACAGAACTTCAGACTTTCCTCTGATGACGCAGTTATCTGTAATGAAATGCTGCCTTAAAAGAGCTGCAGAAATATGCGATCTGATCTGAAAAGACTTCGAAGTGGCTGCATTAAATCTACATAAATATAAAAATACGCATTTAACAAATCAAAAAACCGTAACATCTTATGAATAGAATATCAAAGCTTCACAATTAATATCTGTCATCTCAATCAGAGGGCTGCAAAAATTTGTAGTGATATGAAACGAAATAACCACATACCTACCTGCTGTTGAAATGTGTGATATACACACTAATCATGACTAACAGGGTAAATTGAACATACCCAAGGAAGGGCAGGATCAATGGCCACAGATTTGTTTCACTCACGAGAATGGTTAGAAACCTGAACTGGCAACTATTGAAGACAGAGGCAAATTATCCAATGTAAACCTACTTACAAGAATTCAAGAAGCAGTTTTATGAGAAGAATCTGGTAATATTCGCTCCCACGTATTACAGTACACACAGAAGCACTTCGGCAACCTGCCGAACTACGCACTTGACTGGAACTCTAACAACGATACCATACTAAGCGCCCTCTGCCGTGTACTTCACAACGGTTTGTATATGATGTATGTAGATTTACGCATGTACACACACTCACACACATACACACACAAACACACAATAGAAACTTCGGGTAAATTATAAGCCACACATGGGACTGCAGAGGTTTATTTATTTTTCAAGAGAACTACCGAAATTTACAGCGGTATATCTTTTACACTGTGCACTTTGCACGTTGCACATCGCGAGTCACAAGTTAGAAAAATTTATCATGATCTAATTTTCAAATTTACCCAACCATTATATACGTCAAGAAGAGTAATGACCAAAATTTAAAGGATAATAATTCAATACAAAATTATTCAGCGATGAAATCATTTGTTCATACAGTAAATAAGTTTTACTTACTAGTTTTTGGTACAAAATGGAACAACGCGTTTTGTATAAAATAATGAAGACTTAGGTAGGACTGGATGGTTGGTTGGTTGTTTCGGGGAAGGAGACCAGACAGCGAGGTCATCGGTCTCATCGGATTAGGGAAGGAAGGGGAAGGAAGTCGGCCGTGCCCTTTGAAAGGAACCATCCCGGCATTTGCCTGGAGCGATTTAGGGAAATCACGGAAAACCTAAATCAGGATGGCCGGACGTGGGAGTGAACCGTCGTCCTCCCGAATACGAGTCCAGTGTCTAACCACTGCGCCACCTCGCTCGGTCTAGGTAGGACTGGAGTTACCACTATTGTAGACAAGTGAATATCAATTTATTTCTAATGAACATTTATATTCTTTAATATTAATTGTTAAAATATTCATCACGCAAAATTCAACGTGGGAAGACAGTATTTTAGGAAACTATTTATGCAAAATATGTTTGATTTTTACTGAGTGTAATGTCACCAATAAATAATTTTGTAAAAGTCTTTCTCCGTCGTAAATTACCCAAAAATGTTAATTGTAACAATACTATACATACTATTAAGTGTTACTTTTCTACAGGGTGATTTTTTCCACCGTGTACAGACTCCAGGGATTCATCGATGAGAGAACACGGAACAGAAAAGATGTAATGAACTTCTGTCCGGAAATGCATGGTTTCCATGCAACAGACCATTTATTCAATCATACACTGTTGCAGAAACTGCGGTCTAATACATACTGTACCATGTAGCCATAGTTACAGTATGTACTAAAAATGGTTTCCATATGCCTCAACGCATGCACATGTACGAGCCATAGCATGTTCTGTCTCACGCGTTCACATTGCCCAGACTGCACCCGAACAGTGTCAAAGGCAGCACGTATACACTGCTCCAGTGTCTCCACATATGGAATGGGTTCTGGATATGCGTTACTTTCGAGATGAGCCCGTAACCAGAAATCGCACGGGTTGAGATCCGTGAACGAGCAGGCGATGCAATTCGACCCCCTTGTCCGATTCATAGACCAGGGAAGACACGATTGAGATGCGTCCGAACGTTAAATGCGAAGTGGGCTGGCGTATGCCGCTCCGCATAAAGGCGGCCTCATCTGTGAGTCGGCTGGATGACAGAAATTCCGGCATCGTGGTCGTCTGGTGAAGAAACAAAACTGCTCCCGATGAGGAAAGTCTGTCGTTAGTAAAGGCAGTAACAATTTTCATGGAGAATGTTCACACTGCTTACCCCGTACTGATGGGCCAACTGCTTGATACTGACACGCGGTCGCCGTCCACGGTGTTAATCAAATTTTCCTCCAGGTCTGGTGCCCGAACATTTCGGGTACATCCTTCATGGTTTCCAGCTTCCTGAAAAGGCTCTGCCTCAGACAAACGGCCAAACTCTGTTGAAAACATTGAGTGCTGTGGTTGTTATCGGCGGAGATCGGTTTCCTGGTACAACCTTGTTGCCCGCCGCCAGTTGCCATTTGCCTTTCCGTAAGTAAACACCATATCGGCAAGCACTCGATTCGATTGTGGAACTATTGTGTACAAAACTTTATCACATCCACTACAAGGTGAGTCAGCAAGAGAAGTGGGTTGAACACAACATTAGCAATAACTGTGCAGGAAAGGGTGCTAGTTCATGACGTATGAGGAACAATACCACCATCTATGAGGAAATCATGCATAATGTAACTGTGGCTGAATGGTACAGCACGTATTATACCGCAGTCTCTGGAACAAAGTATGCGTGAATAAATGGTCTCTGGCATGGAAATCATGCATTTCCAGACATAGGTTCATTAGACATTCTTTGTTTCGTATCCTCTCATCCATCAACGCAATATAATAGAAAAAACAATCTAAACGTATTAGCAGAGAATTTCACACTTATTGTTTCATTATTCTGCAGCCAGAATGGCACGCTCATTTGCTGCAAACAAGCCTTCCACGTCACAGGGTTCACCCAGATTACAGATTACCGCAAACCAACAAATGTTCAGAATCACGCCTTGCCCCACATCCACAAAATTCATCATTAATGATACATCACGTCTTAAAATTAGTCTTGTATCTTATCACACATGTTCTCAATCTGTTGATTGTCTGATGATAGCTTCTGAGAGAACTGAGAAGAAATGATGACGAAATTGACAAACAAAATTCACCAAAGAAACTGGGAAATGAATAGTAAGAAAACAGAAAACAAAGCGACGGAAAACTGGGTAATAAAATTTATGGCCTGGACGTAATCAAAAATATGGCAAAGACAAGGTATTGTGGACCATAGTATTTGCTGCCCTACAAAAAATGAAGAAGATAACCACTGACAAAGGAACTGAGAAGTCTGGTAGCAGAAACAACACAGAATTTCGCAAGTAACCAGCAACCTGAAAAATTAGCTTCTGAGTAATAACATTCAATTTGCAGAAGTAGAGCTGAAAGTAATAAATTAAAACGCACTGTCTACAGCGAAAACAGTTCAGTGCTCAGTATTCGATAATACTATTGAAAATGGTGAAATATAGAGGTCCAAAGGAACAGAACTTCAAAGAATTTTGAAATTAATAATGGATGTAACAAAATGTAAGGATAATAAGGATAATAAATTATGATCAAAATTTGTCGATGTAAAAGAAAGCATAAAAAATAAATTAGAATTGTGTAAACGGTAATAATAATGACAAATTTTCTGTAATTGAGGCGTTCATGGCTACATATTGGTAAGTCACGCAGTGATCAATGTTTTATACACTTTTCCTATCTGCCAGGAAAGGAAAGCTGCTGGTAGATTAGTATCTGAAGAAATCAAGAGATAACAGCATACATTCTTGGTATGTACTGCAGAAAGACACAGCACATCATTTTCGTGCTTTAATATGGTAAGTCACAGAAAGATTGCCAAATTAAGGATCAAACAGCACGAGTTGCTGAATGAAAAGGTGCTTTGTGGAACTGATATAAAAACCAATTGTTTTGAGAGTAAATCGTCTAGAGATGAAAGTGCTGTAGATAGAGATTCTGAACCGAATCCATGTGATATTGCATCATCTTCGAAGTAATAACAACAACGTATAATTGTCTTACATGTTATATTATAGCACGTGACAATGTGCTTTATCACAACAGTGCAGTACGTGTAGTACTTCTAAATAATACTCTTATTTAATGAGATAATGAACTGTCTGACAATTTCTAAGATATTTATCTGGAGTCTATCAACGGTAAACGATAGTCATAGTTTCTATGGGCATTGCTAGGTGCCTATGATACGAATTACTGCTATGGATTCCCATTATATAGCTGCTAAATTGCTGTTTGTTCAGTGTTGTGTCCTATGAATTATGAAAGTAGCACCAAAATAATGTAGGCGTATTTCTCTGCAGCACAAGAAAGTGTCTGAATCATGGACCTGCTTCCCTATGTGTCTGCGTTCCTTCATGGGTGTTACTGTCCCTGAGTCGGTACTAAGCCACAGAGCACGATTAAGTGATGGTAGTATCTTAGATCATGCTGAGAGCGACGTAAATTGTGATCAGTGAAGTCAAACATTGGGACTGAAAGTTTGACAAGTTGCAAAATAATATGCATTCCTCGCACTTAATGTTGGTTTTCATTACATGGAGCAAATAAAAATGTTCAACTTCATGTGACAAGCACATCTTCATGCATGTAGCACCTTTAGAACAATAAACGTACTTCTTATGTCCATTACGTTATTTATGAAATTGTTTGAACCTTCATACATCTCTCCTGTAAAATTCACTTAATGTGGATTATCAAGCCTCTAGCACCTCAGTTAACTTGAAGGTTATCATGGTAGAATAGACTGTTGCACGTAATGTAAATTACTATAACAGTGATGTATCTGGACTATAAAGAAATACAGTAAAAATGTATAAGAAACTTCTAGAACCACAATAGGTTTTAGCTACAAAAGTTATGTTAATAACTGTGGTGGCATATGCGAAGATAATCCTACAAGGAGCAATCCTGGGAAAAGTAAATTGCATGCTGTAGATTTTATAGAACATTGTTGTGGTCAGTTTGTTCCTGAAATAAGTGGTATGTTTAATATTATCTGATAAAAATGTTTCTAGGTGGGAAAGAACTGTTATCGAATAAATTCAAATGCAAGTTCATAATTGCCATGCAAAGAATTTGAGAAGGAATTTTTGAGTAAATTTTAATCTATGTCAGAAGAGACATGAACAAAAATAGAAATTTTAAAGGGGCCACATTCAAGAGAGGGAATCCTGCGAAAGACGGCCAGCAAGGTTAGTTCATTTTGATAAATCTTTGACGAATAAACTCAAATTGATGAATTAACAGGGAGATTAACAGGGAAGAAGAATGTTAGCCAAAGTTTGAATCATGATGGTTATCTGTATGGGGAATGAAACAACCGTAAAAGGGATAATTATGCCAGAAGGGATGCTAGTAATTATGATAATGAATAACAGTGGGCTTAAACAGAAGAGATTTTAATCAGAATGAAAAAGGTAGGAAGGAGAACAAAAAATTGGAGAACAGAACAGACCTTACTAAGGAAATAAAAGATTACAAGATAACAGAAAAATTATCATCCCATTAGGAACTCATCAGTTTGGAGTGAGGTAGGTAAATTAAAACTGAGCTAATAAATTTTTAAAGAAGGGTCTGAAGAGAGAGAGTGTCTTACATTTTGTGAGGAGTTTATCAGGAAGGCTCACTGATGAATAGACTGTATTTTGATGAAAAATTTTGAAATAGAATATTTGAGATGGATGCTGAGGCACTCACAAATTTTTGTAGTCAAGTAGAATGTAAAACTACAAGGGAAGAATCTAATGCCAATCAGTAGCTGTGATGAATTGGGTATTAATAAGATCACAAGTAATGAAGAAGCAAAGGTAGGATATGACCTAGTTGATACTGATTCACTAACACTTAGAATTGATGATCATTCGTTGAAGATGAGTAATTTGTACTCTATGATGATAATGGTACTAATGATAATGATATTGACAAGATTAATGTGATTACTAATGAAGTTGATTATTATAAAAAGATTGATAGACTGAATTAAGTAGAAATCAGTGGAGAGGAAAAAGTCAATGATTTAGAGTGTGGTGATTAAGATGATAGGGAAAGTCAAGTCACTGATAGAAATAAATTTAAGGATCAGATCTTGGGAGTTGATGCATATGAGGATCAAATCTTGCCAGTGGCTGGTCATTAGTTGAATGGGTGGTTGAAGATGGGTATCTCAGTTGTGTTCATGTAGAAGGTGGTGTGAATAAACATCATAAATTTTTCACATAATTGTAATGACAAAACAACATATTTTACGCTAGTTTTGAGGAAGTTTGTGAGACAATATACCTTGATTGGTGGAGTAAAACGAAGAATAGGTCAAAAGATGTGGAGGAGCTTGTAGGTAAGAATTAGTTTGTTACTACAATTCATGAATGTCTGGTGGAACTTGGTATTGCTGTAAGTACTCTGCAAAGACCGTGTAAGAGGTTTGTAGAAAAAGATGATGATGATGAGGTCCCATACTCCGAGGAGTATAGGAGATGATGCAGGAGACCCGCACTGGCGTATTAGATAATGTAAAAAGTTTGGAAGAAACTGAAAATGTTCTTTTATATTAAAGGTGTGGTCACAAAGAATGTGAAGTATTTGGGGGGGGGGGGGGGACATATATTCATGTTCAAATCAACAGTCTGAAAGGTAACTGCTTGGCAGACACTAGTAATGTAATTCCTGGAATATCTGAAAAGATGAAGGGTAAAATGAATCAAAGCACATATTTTGTTGAAATGGCAGCTGTGGGAATAAAAATAAGAGGTGCCACTGACGGATAAGGGAAAAATTGTGAAAAGACAGATATTGTTATCATTTACTATTAGTGACATTAAAATTTTTCAAAGCCGTTTAGTAATACTTGATCTAAATAAAAACACTATTTTCGGAATGAATTGGATCCTGAAGGATAAAGTGTGCTTTGATTAATCTAACAAAGAGTTATTATTTACAGGATTACTTCAGAGACTGTAATATACATTCAAAATATGGAAACAGTATTAATGAAATCAAAGTGATTGTTATGGTAATAAAAGAGAATATTACTTGAATGAGTTTGTTGATGAAAAATGCAACAGTACAGTGAAGTTAGAAGAGGTTGTAACTTTAAAATAAGAGTAGAATATAAAAGTGAGGAAATTATTCTGTGACTATTATGATGTGTTCCGTGAAAAGTCAGGAAAAGTAGAAACTGTGGGTATAGATTCAAGGTGAAGCCTTCCCAACCTATCTTTATGAAACCATATATCATACCTTTTTGGAAAAGAAATGTAGTATAAAGAGATTTGCAAAAACTAGAAAGCTGGAAGATGATAGAGAGGAGAAGTAGTGTGTACAACAACTCTCTCACTGTTGTCTCTAAGAAAAACCAGAATGTAAGACCTGTTCTCAAGTCTAGATATCATTTAAAAAAATTTATATAGAGAAATGGATCAGCCTGGGAATACTGATAAGTTATGATAGAAATCTGAGCATATTAAAGTTGTGAATAGATTGTATCTTACTTTTTGGTTTCATCAAATCCTGATGTACATAGTTCTGGAATATATACAAGATTGTTGCAGGGGATACATATTATGACTATTATGCAGTATCTTTTGGACTTAATGTATCCATTTTTGAGTTTATTCATACTTTGATTTTGTTTTCCAGAATATTTACTTGCTGAATTAACTATTTATGTTGATGGTATTTTAATTATGAGGAATAATTGAGAGCGATATTTTGAATTGTTAAGGGTCACTTATAGTAAATTAAAACTTGAAAAATGTAAATTTGCTGAGTAAAACTTAGATTTCTGGAACAGAGCATTTCAGAAGATGGAATTTTGCTTGACAAAGATAAAATATATACCTTTACAGCCTTTGTATCCCAAAATCTAAACAGCAATTGTGATCACCTTTGGGGTCATTGCTTCCTTTAATAAATTCATTATTTCTCAGCCCTTGAAAGCACTATGTTTAAATAATTTGTTAAAGTAAAACGACATTTGGTTTTGAGATGACAGTTACTTGGAGGTTTTCAAAGAGATTAAGAAACGTGTTTGTGAAAGTAGAAGTTTATACAACTGAATTTGTCACTACATTTCTGTCTTATGGCAACGGCCTTGCCGCAGTGGGTGCACCAGTTCCCGTGAGATCACAAAAGTTAAGGGCTGTTGGGCGTGGCTGGCACTTGGATGGGTGACCATCCAGCCGCCATGCCCTGTTGCCATTTTTCAGGGTAAACTTAGCCTCGTGATGCCAATTGAAGAGCTACTCGACCGAAAAGTAGTGGCTTTGGTCAAGAGTACCATCATAATGACTGGGATAGTGGTGTGCTGACCCCACGCCCGTCCTATCCGCATCCTCCTCTGAGAATGACACGGCGTTCGGATGGTCCTGGTAGGCCACTCGTAGCCTCAAGACGGAGTGCTTTCTGTCTTACGGAGCATAGCGGTGATACAGGAGTGAGAGCAAATTTATTTTAGGGAAAAGTTATTGACGGGAATGTTAAACAGTATCCAAAACTTTCACTAGCAGAACTTTGTAGAAATGTGAAAGACTGTACACTGACACAGAAAAAAAACTCTTAGCTACACACAGAGCTTTTTACAGGAGTTATTTATTGGTTCTCAGGGTCATAGTTCAGTCAACCAAAAACCAATGAATTAACTGCAATAGTTTAACCTCTTTCATAGTAGGTTGTCTAAGTGGGGATTATTCCTTACATATGTATGCTGTACAGACAGTTTATTTGTAGATGTTTTGCCTTGATTACCATAGGGAAGGTGGTGCACTAGAAAATAGCTATAGAAACTGTGAAAAGGAATTCAAAATTATATACTTAAAATGCGTCATAGAAGAGAAAGAAATCAGAAATATTGGCAAAGATGAATGGAGGAATAAGAGCCATGACCAAAAATAGAAATTTTATGAAAAAATATTCAATTGTGTGTGAATCGCTAAGGAACCAAACTGCTGAGGTCATCGGTCCCTAGACAAACACACTACCTAAATTACTTAAATTAACTTAGGCTAAGAACAACACACACACTCATGCCCAAGGGAGGACTCGAACCTCCAGTAGGAGGGGCCCCACAATCCGTGACATGGCGCCTCAAACCAAACGGCCACTCCATGTGGCCAATTTGTGAAAAGTTATACAGAGAAGAAGGAACAGGAAGAGCATGATCAACACTACAAAATGCAAAAGGAAATTCTTTTCAGTAGGACTAGTGTTGATAGAGATATATGCACATTAATCTGTGCTGATCAGTTTTTTGATGTTTTTATTAAGTAGTTATATGAAAGTTTCAATCATTGTGGGGCTCTAAAATGTATCCAGAAGATTTAAGAGAATTTTTGTTTCTATGAAATAGCTGGAAGGGTAAGGAATACACTTGCAGCTGGTGATAGGTGTCCAAGAGTTAAAGTTAGTAATGAAATGTGCAGATGGCTAAAACGAAACATGATATCAAAGAAACCAATGGATTTTGTAACAATGGGTATTTATGGACCATTACCAAAGACTAGAGATGGTCTCTGTTGCATTTTTTGTAATGGTGTATTTATTTTCTAAATTTGTAGGACTATATCCAATTAAGAAAGCAGCGAATAACAAAACTGTTTACCACATTATGAGAGACAATTTTCCAAATTGTGAAGTACCTAATGCTACCCTCTCATACACTCGAGGAAAATTCACATCAGAAACCCAGGAAACATATACTGAGTCTGAGAAAATCAGTGACATACTAATTTCTGTCAACTATACTTTGATTAACACTCTTGAGAAGTATACGAAGGAAACGGGCAGATTATGTAAAAGTTAGCGTAACAAAAATCATTCACAATGGCTTCAGCACACTACCTGATCAATAGTATCCAGACCCCTGTTAGTGTACATTAATACTTTCCACACTTCACCTTTATGATGACTGGAACTCTACTGCCTGATGATGTGTCTGGATTCTACCTCAACAGCCCAAAACCAAAACAGAGAAGGAACTGATATTCTACACATCCAATTCATCTAAAACGTGTTGTGTTCCTTCTGTAATTATTACGCCCGTCCAGAGTCTTTGGAAGTGGAATACTTCCTTCGCCATGAAGCTAAGATTCCAGATTCCGACATTTTGAGCATCAATTAGTCCAACATAAGCAGTATGGTATACGTCAAAGTTGCCAAAAATGTGCTTTGTGAACAAACACTTCATGACACCAAACATGGATTGACAGCATTGTCGGTGCAGTCACTGTTGACAACACAGACTTGGGTATGTGCATAATGCGAGTTTAAACTACCATTCAAGCTCCAGGTGGATAACACTATCTCAGCCTTACATCCTTATGGCACTGCACATGGTCATACTGCTGACTGCTTGGCGCAATTCCTAATGTCCTCATTCATAATGGCGTATAAAGGATCACCATCAATCTTGTTGCTATGTACCGTTTCATATACAAATCATTGGGTGACACTCAGTCATTATGCACTGAAGAGAGAAAAAAATTGGTACACCTGCCTAATATCGTGAGCGCCCCCACGAGCAAGTAGAAGTGCCACAACACGACGTGGCATGGACTCGACTAGTGACTGAAGTAGTGCTAGAGGGAACTGACACCATGAATCCTGCAAGGCTGTCCAAAAATCCGTAAGAGCAAGAGGAGGTGGAGAGATCTTCTGAACATCATGATGGAAGGCATCCCAGATATGCTCAGTAGTGTTCATATATGGCAGTTTGTGGCCAGCGGAAGAGTTTAAAGTGAGAAGAGTGTTCCTTGAGCCACACTGCAGCACTTCTGGACATATGGGGTGTCGCATTTTGCTGCAGGAATTGCCCAAATCCATCGGAATGGACAATGGACATGAATGGATGTAGGAGATCAGACAGAATGCTTACATATGTATCACCTGTCAGGGTGGTGTCTAGACATATCATGGGTCTCATATCACTCCAACTGCACACGCCCCAATCTATTACAGAGCCTCCACAAGCTTGAACAATTTCCTGCTGAAATACAGGTTCCATAGATTCATGAGGTTGTCTCCATACCCGTGCACGTCCATACGCTCGTTACAATTTGAAACGAGACTCGTTCGATCGGGCAACACGTTTTCAGTCATCAACAGTCCAGTGTCAGTATTCATGGGCCCAGGCAAGGTAAAAAGCTTTGTGTCCATCAGTCATCAAGGGTAGAGGAGTGGGCCTTCAGGGGCGAAAGGCCATTTTGATTATGTTTCTTTGAATGGTTCACACGCTGACACTTGCTGATGTCCCAGTATTGAAATCTTCAGCAATTTGCGGAGGATTTGCACTTCCATCACGGTGAACGATTCTCTTCACTCGTTGATGCCCCCGTGCTTACAGGATCTTTTACCAGCTGGAGACATGTCAGAGATTTAATGTTTTTCCGGATTCCTGATATTAATGGTACACTCGTGAAATGGTCGTGTGGGAAAATCCCCACCCGATCACTATCTCAGAGATGCTGTGTCCCATCGCTCGTGCGTCGACTATAACATCACGTTCAAAGTAACATCTTGATAACCTGCTATTGGAGCAGCAATAACCGATCTAACAACCGTGCCAGACACTTGCTGCCTTGCATAGGCGTTGCCCACCACAGTGCCGTATTCTCCCTCTTTAGATATCTCTGTTTTTGAATACACTTTCCTATACCAGTTTCTTTGGCGCTTCAGTGTATATGACGACTATCCCCAGGCCTGTTCCAAGTGTAGAAAGAGAGGCCACCTTACGTCTGAGTGTCTTCGGCGTCGTATCACTCCACTTCCAGCTGCTAACCTAGCACCTCTTACTCTGACAATGGTTTAACCGGTCACTTACGCACTCGTGCTCTAGTCTCCAACCATTGACCATGGGTCAGGTGGACCACATACCAATGTCCATTCGAGGTGACATATATAATGCAGAGGTTGATGAGGCACGCTTAGAAATCTGATGTGGCACCACCATCAATAGCAACAACTGCAGATCCCCTCCCATTTGCTATATAGACGTCAGAGTACTCAGCGTACCTGTGATGGCCATCTCGGACTGCAGTGGCTCCCTCAAATTTTCCGACACACAGGGATGGACGTATAAACAACACTCACCTAAATGGCGCAAGAGGAGGCATAGTATGTCTTAGAATGAGAAGACTCACATCCCACCCCTGACGCTTCAGAGGCCATCAGGCCCGACGAGACGTTGGAGGACAAGAATAACGACATCGTGACACAGGATCTGGCTGCACTGGTACTTACTCTGCTGGCTCGCCCACGTGCAACTGGACTCCAACATTACGACTGCACTGAGACGTTCTCCACTCCTACGGACGAGGTGGAACATGCGGTCGCCACAACGGCAACGATCTCAATGATGTGAAGCGACAACGTCGACAATGACCCGGACCACACGCTGTGGGTGGTGTTACCCCAGACGGAAACCCCGTTATGGTGACGCCAAAATCGTCAGGATGAGCATGGCGTGGCTCACCATAGCCTCACCACTCGTCATCCTTCACTGATGGAGCTCCCCTCTACAGTGGGGCTCGACTCGAAATGTGCCGAACGAGAATGATCAACACTAACGACATTCTTTCTCGAGTGAAAATTCAACTGCTGCAAGAGATGACAGGGGCACTGGACGTTGACATCGCCCTAATATATCTAAGTACCCACGGGCACACATCCAGACATCGTGGGCTATACCATTTGACACTCCCTTAGAGACCATCCCACTGTCTGACATCACATACCTTCCACCCACCAGAGGCATAATGATCATCATCATGGGGAAGCATATCATTAACAGGTATACTTTGTGAGGCCCCACCTGCAGAGACAACAGAGCACACTTCTACAGGTAAGAAATCCTCCTTTATTTCTTGGACAATGTGACGATTATTTACTGGGGGAGCTTTTAATTATGTCCTGCACTCTAAGGATCAAATGCGCCACTACTACATCTTTCAAGGAATGCACCTTGTCGTACATGATATGTTGCTCTGCAACACTTGGTAAATTTGGTATGGCGACACAGCTGGACATGCTTACCAGATAGGTCATTCTGTGGGCTGCCGAAAGAATTTACGTTTCTGGGGAACTCACACCTACTCTTCAAGGTGCAGAACTTTGGTCCTTGGGCTCTTTGGGCCACTGTGCCTACATTTCAATTTTTCCCTCCCACAACGAGTGACCTGGCACACAGTCATGCATCATGGAAGTTAAACACCTCCCACATCCATGATCCTGAATGTCTTCAATGCGTTACTGATACATGGGCCATCCATGAATGTTCCTTGCGTAAGTACTATACAACTTTAACTTGGAGGCTGGAATGTGCCAATACGACAAGGAAGTAGCTGCGTGACATTGGCACACTATGGACTATTTCTAAGCCATTCTCTAGGTCCTACACGCCCAACCACCAATACAACGTGAGGTGGCCGTTACGTATCGTAAGGTCTTACAACGACTTCTCGCAAAGGCTCTGCTCAACAAATTTAGATCGTTGGACATTCTGCAACGACATCAGTACGCCAATGTGTACACGGCCTCTCAGCTTAACCATTACGCCCACGTATTACCGATGACAGACACGGCGGCTTCCAGGTTACAGGCAGTATTCGGGCACGTGGTGAACGCTGGTGCACTTTTTAAGGTACGTTTTTTACTCTTACTTTACCCTTCCATGAAGGAGGTGTTGGACTCACTCATGTCAAGAACAGAACACTGGCGCTTATCTTCGCCCAGTGCGGCGATTCTGGGTTTCGCCAACAGACAATCTTCCTGGCATCCTGATAGTAGAGGTGGCCCCACACATGTTGTGCCCACCTGTACCTCTTGAACATTTATCGCCCTCGCTATCGGATGTTAGAACGTTTCCCGTGGAACACAGCTATATGTTGGGAGGTATAACAGAGACTCGGAATCTGACAGCAAAGATTTGTTGTAGTCTTCTCCAACGATAGAACCTGGCTAACGATATTGTACGATGACACCCCACAATCGACTGGACGCAGGTATGGCGAGCCATCAACACACCCTTCCTGTCCACCTTAGTGCTGTCGACGTAGTGTTTGGCACTAACGAGAAATTTCTGACCCGACGAAGGCTACATACCATTCACCTAACTGACGACCCCATGTTCCCCCATTGCACGACGGTAGATACGGACGAACGCAGACTGAACTGTGGTCCCGCACGCGAGTCCTGGAGACTGATCCGCCAGACACTGGCTTTCTCCTACGCCGCCCGTTTGTTTCGATTGTGCCCCCAGACCTCTTTCATCCCAACGCCGTCTATTTCCCGATGACCCAGATGAATGTGGTCAATTGGATAAAAGGACTGGCGATACACTTCATGCAGCGCGACGACGAAAAGGAATTTCTCGATTTGTGGCAATACATTGTGGACGAGTTCATGGTCTTAGTGAACAGAACACAATATCGGAAACGTTTTGTAAATAATTTGGAGTCGTCGTTCATGGATCCACAACCCAGCTGGAGTGTGCTGGGTGTAAGAGGAAGATGAACTGCAGACGTGATGCTTCCACGATCGTCGTACGGTAATGGAAACAGTCTCTGACTGTGTGCAGCGGTTCCGGACTCTCTGACGGTAGATGACTGGTGATGCCTATTGTAATGACTAACACCTGTTATTGGCCTCCCGCTTCAATAAAGTGATCCCAGCGGGCAAGACGGCCCTTTTACGTTCACATTATCGTCATAATTTTTGGCATGTGGCTCCCTCGTATTTGAAGAGTAAAAAAAAAAAAAAATTCTCGTTAGTGACCAAACACCACGTCGACCGCCCAAAAATTGGACAGGAAGGGCGCGTTGATGGCTCGCTATACATGCGTCCAGTCGACCGTGGGTGTCGTCGTACAATATCGTTAGCCGCATTCCTTCGTTGGAGAAGACTATAACAAATCTTTTCTGTCAGCTTCGGTGGTAGGAGGGGGCCTCGGAATTCGACCCCTGCTCGCCTTGCGTCCTCCAGCCTATCGCTGACTGTGCTTCTCAATTTAAAAAAAAAATTAAAAAAATTAAAAAATAAATTAATAAAAATAAACTTGATAGGCCGCGATGCTCGTCGTGTATCGACGCCGCATGTGGTGAGTTTTAGAGGCGTTCCTTTGTGTTGTTTCTTCAACGAAGAATAAAAACAAAAAACAATGATAAGGTGACCACTCGCGATAAGCGAGTAATTAAAAAAAGAGAGAGAAAAAAAATCTGTAAAGCACTTACCTTCGAAAGGTAAAAAAAAAGGCGGTTACGGAACCACTCGTGAGAAGCGGTAAATCAGGGTTCGAGTCCCGCTCCAGCGCAAAATTTTAACTTTCGCCATTGCCCTACAACAATGCCCTGTGCTGCTGGAAGTCATGGGTTCCCACCCATCCCTTCCCTTTCTTTCACCTCTCTCTTCTTCACACAAATAATAGTTTTGAACGTTCTCTAAATTGTGGAAAAAGAAGAACGGGGCTTAAGTATTCTCTCGGGAAACGGCGCCAAGCACGTGAATCTTTAAAGAGTCTCTCGCGCTCGTCTATGGTATGATGCTGTTGTGTTTCTCATAATCTGGCGTTTTAGCGGTCCACTTCTCCTCAGTACTGAACAATAAAGGTGAAAGGAAATTGTCATCATCTCCACATGCAGAATGAAATCACAGAATGTACACGTCGTTACTTATCACCATAATGAATGGCTTATTGCAACATTGTAAGGTTTGAAATACAAATATCGCCGGAAACCATACCGGGCATAAACACGAGGAATGCCTGTATCACAGCTGAGTCGGTGAGTAGACCTCAGTGGGCTACGTGAAAATCTATGCTGATTGCGTCTTAGTCTTTAATGAGCACTTGGGTGCGACATGTGGATATCTCTTTACATACACAACTAGTGTCTTAAACATGCCGTTCCCCTTCGCGGATTGCTTTGGGCTCTATGATATACAGTGTCCACTTTGGGCGAAAATCACGCCGCATAATTGTAACTAAATTGTATCTGTTGAAATGTGGGATGGAAAACGCATTCTATTGTCCTGTTATGGGCATTCCTACTAGCTGCAGATTAGATAATGCACGTACGGAAGAAATAGTTGCACCAAGGAGACCCTACTGGTAACCACATGCTCCTGAACTTATAGAGGACGCCAGGATAAACTTTTAGTTTCAGTGCGTAAGTTAAAACCCAGTCTTAGTTTGAAATGGGAGCAAATCAGTGTTTAACAGTGATTTCGTAGACTTGTGATAAAATAAGATGGAACGCATACATAACGTTACTCTCGAACCTAAAAGTATTGAAAGGGTACAGTACCGCCCAACATTGAAAATAGGTACAACATGCTTCATTATTTTTGTCAGAACAACATATTTTCTTTGTAAAGCTAACTCAATTTCAATTAATACAGTGAAGTCGGATACCAGTGTGGGAAATAATGACAATTTATTTATTTAATTGATCACATGTGCACTCCCACAAAGTAAATCCCTACATCCAGTTTGGTGAGATCTGTGAAATGAATGAATGTATGGTCGTCTGCTAACCGCAGATAGTGAATGTGAATATATGATCATCTTTGAGTCGATCCTTTGGCCACCTTTGGTGGGACCAAAGAGACGAAATTTACCAGAGCTTTGAGCGCCTGAAATGTGGCTGACCAATACGATAGCAAGGTGCTTCCCCACCTCGACAGAGATGGGAGAGCACCTAGAGAACGGCCATGTTTCGGCACTCTGCCGCTGGATCTTGTGCTGTTAAGACCTGTTTTAGTTGTGCTTCGTAATGATGAAAGAGTGGATACATGGTATGCATGTGGAATATTTAAGAGTAGTTTGAAATATTAATTTCTCTATTTCAGGAACTTTTGTGGGGAGAATTAAATGTCAGGCAGGTAATATTAATGGGATTGTAGGAATCTTCAGAAATGACCAATGGTCACAATGAAACCACGTGTAGCAATAAGTTGAAATACTACCGTGTGCTTAAGTTAAACTGAATTACTAGCGTGTGTACAATAAGTTGAAATATTTAAGAAATAGCGTGTGTACCATAAGTTGAAATATTTAAGAAATGGCGTGTGCAGGACTTGAAATTAGAGACGAGTACTTCCACGTGGTGAGTACTGTGTGAGTCTCAATCTGTGTATGAGACAAAGGATAAAGAGAAGTACTCGTCCATGGTATCAGTTGAGGACTCGCGTGTGTGATGAATATGTTCTTAATGTTAAATTGTGTAATATGATTCCGTGTGACGCTAGATTCAAACTCTGAGAGAGAAGCAAGGTGAGTCGGCCGTCTATCCAGCAACGCCACTTGGCTTGCATTGCACAGGAAGACGTGCAAATATCTCCAGAGTTCATAGTAGGAAAGTAGAATTACAAAGTGGGGCAGTGTCGTGTGAAACTGGGATAAATATTAATTGAAGTGGGAAAGCGGAAAGTGATAGTGTTGTGACTATTTAGTGTAGTATTTCATGTTGTAGTGTGATGTATGTCATGTAATTTGGGTATGTGTGGTTTGCATGGGAGAGTAGCAAGGTAGTTTCAAAAGATTAGTGGGTTATGCTTGTTCCTTCTGTACCGCTCGGTCTGGAGGAAAGTTTAGAGATGATGATTGTGAGAGTCGAAGTGTGAGGTACAATAAAAGATCCACCATCCTATCCAGAAAGTGCACTGTAGCGTAAAAAAAATAATTACGAGACCATAATATAGAGATTCACCATTGTAAAGCCATGCCCACTGGGCGGAATTTCTCATGCGTTATTGTTGTAGGTTATAGAATTTGTGTGTTTAGGTTAGAGAATTTGTCGGAATAAATAAGATAGTGAAAAGAAAAAGATTGGCGGACTTTTCCTTCGAATTGTATGTTGGCATAATGTCCCGAATTTATAATGTGTGCGCCATTCATATTCAGTGCGGTGGCCACGTGTTGACAAAAGCCGTTAAATAAAAGACAAAAAGAAAATGTGGTATTGCCAGTGCGTAGTGTACAGTCAGAGTTCTGTAAATTACTGGTAGTCAGATGCGTGTTTCCGTTGCGTATTAATCATATAGGAGGATAACTGGTAACTTAAGTGTGAGTACTAGAGTTCATGTTACTCGGTAAATAAGAATGAATCCACTCGCTTGGCAGACCACTCATCTTGCAAGCCTGACTGCTTGATGCCACAGTATGAGCAAGGCATGTGGGTGCCTCTCAGTATTATTGAGGAAGTGGCAACCAAACCACTTTTCAAGTTGCTTCTTAGAATCTATGAGTCTGGAGACTTACCATATTTATCCACACAATCCCAAAGACAGCAATGGTAGGCAAGTGCAAGCACTAGCGCACAATCAGTTCAACATCTCACACATCCAAGTTTCCGAGAAGCATAATATGCAGAAGAATGGAAAAGAAAATGAAGACAATCAATTTGGATTTACGAAAGGTAATGGCACCAGAGAGGCAGATCTCACGTTGCACTTGATAATGGAAGTAAAATTTAGGAAATATCGAGACACCTTCACAGATTTGTCGACGTAGATAATGCATTCGACAATATAGATTGGTGCAAGATGTTCGGAATTCTCGGGAAAATAGATGCAAGCAATAGGGAAAGATGGGTACAACATGTACAAGAACCGAAAGGAAAAAATAAAAATGGAAGGCCAAGAACGAACTGCTCGGATTAGAAAGGGTGGGAGACAGCGATGCAGGGTATTCAGTCTATATATCGAAGGAGTTATTACGAAATAAAGAAAAGGCTCAAGAATGAGTTTAAAATTCAGGATGCATAGATATGAATGACAAACTCGCTGATGATATACCTCTCTTCAACTACAGTGGAAACGAATCGTATTACTTATCGATAGGAATGAACAGTCTAATGAGAACAAAATATGGACTGCAGGTAAAGCGAAGAAAGACGAAAGTAATGAGGAGTAGCGAAACTAAGATTAGCACTAAACTTAACATCAATATTGGATAGTACGAAGTAGACTAACTGAAGGAAGTCTGTTATTTTTAAACAAAATAGCAAATTACAGATGAAGGAGCAATGACACGTAAATCAGACTAGTGGAGGCAAAGAGGACATTGTTAGCTAAAAGAAGGGTACTAACATCTTAGTGTGAGGAAGAACTTTTTTTGAATGTACGAGCGCTACTCAGAGAGTAAGGAACGATCGGTCGTGAAGTGAAAACCACAGCGAAAATCGAAAATATTTTATTTGTAACAGTCAACTACACTTTCCAGTTATTTTTCTACATAGTCGCCACATCGACTTAGACATCTGTTGTAACGTTGCACCAACTTTAAGATATCCTCCTCATAGGAGGCACTCTATTGAGCTTTCCGACAACTTTCAATGCTGGACTACAGTTCGTTGTCTGTGATAGAATGTTGTCTTCATAGCCAGTGGTTCATTTTATCAGGGATGAAAACCAGAGGGAGCCATGCCCGTGCTCTATGGTGGGTGTTCAAACACTTCCCATCGAAAACGCTGCAGGACTGTCCTGAATAGCGCTGCAATGTGGGGCCGAGAACCGTCACGAGGAAGGAAATGCGTAACAATTATGTTATGTGGGGTTGCGTGAAACCAGGCGCAACCTCTCGGCAGGCACCCGTACATGGTGGGGACACTATTTTATAGGCACATTTAGACGCTCACTGTGGGAACTGAGAAGAGCGACGTGACGCTATCTATGGGCGTACTTGTGACACTGCTCAACACATCTGTGCAAAGCCTCATCGGATTTTCGCTGCGGTTTCCATTTCGCGACCGATCGTTGCTTACTTTCCGAATATCCCTCGTACTTTTTCAGAACAGTATTATATGCAGGTACAAGGCAGGCTGTGGGAAAAATAGAAAAGAGGAGAAGCGAAGTGTCTGAGGAAAGATGAGGAAAATAAACTGTACTAAAAGATAAGAAATGACCAGGTTCTGCACAGAATCGTTGAGGACGGGAGCACGTGGAAAACATCGAATGAAGAAGAGACAGGATTGTAGGACATCAGTGAATAACTTCCATGCTAGTAGCGGCAGCTGCCAGTCATGGACTGTGCGGCTGATCCCGGCAGAGGTTCGAGTCCTCCTTCGGGCATGGGTGTGTTTGTTTGTCCTTAGGATAATTTAGGTTAAGTAGTGTGTAAGCTTAGGGACTGGTGACCTTAGCAGTTAAGTCCCATAAGATTTCACACAAATTTTTTTTAGTGGAAGCTGCAGAGAGCAAAAACCGTAGAGGAAGGCAAATTGGCTAAATCTAGCAAATAGCTGAGGACGCTGGATGGAAATGCTACTCTGAGATGAAGAGGTTGGCACAGGTGAGAAATCTGTGGAGGCTGGCATCAAACCAGTCGAAGACCAATGACCTCCCTTCGCCCCCATGCCTCAAAAATCTTAAGAAAACGGTTCTTTACTTGTTTATGCCGAAGATACTATCTCGCGAAATCAGATGAATCTTTTCAAAACACGATGTACTGTCAAAACTTACTAACCACCACTTGGGCTAATGTATTAGACTGTAGAAAATTCCTAGTGTGTGACGAGTGATGACCGCAGCCGCCTACGCTGGATCAGAAGCGAGTGCACGAACAGTGGTTGGCCGGCGCGGACTGTGGGCGTGCCCCGGGAACTCTGTGCAGGCACCTGCGACCTGCCGGCGGGCCCGCAGCACCCGCGGGCGCAGGCAGTTATTATTGGTATTTGCAGAGCACTCGGCCCGCTCATATTAGCTACTGAAGCGCTCGCCAAACTCGGGGGCGGCCGCGCCGCTCCCTGACTGACCACCAATGAGGACAGCACGAAAATGAGTTTCCGGGCGCTCAGCAGGCGCGCAGGTACGCGGGGCGGCCCGCTCTGTGGCTGTCCTCTGTCCCTCACACTCTCCAGTTTAGTACCTACCCAGTTAAGGCTTTACTGCTCCATTTCTGCTGTAACATTTCATTTCCGAAGGCGGGGGTCAGGGCTTTCGTGACGCAAATTATCCTATACTGACTATAATTCTGACAATGATTTATTGTACATAGAGCGTGTCACGTTAGTACACAACAGCTCTGACTTATTTGATTGTCATTAAGACTATGACTGGGTATGGGAGGGAGAATACTTTCGAGTTTTTTCCGATGTTGGATATTTTATTTGTCAGCAAACTGTCGTTCATAGTCTCGGTGTTTTAGCGGGATCTACATAAAGGTGGCAGCACTCACTGAGCACCAAAGTGAAACTTGCGCTCAGACAAAATCTTCAGATGACACCCATGACTTCAGGAAACCTTCTCAGTTCGTTGATATGGTTGATATGTACAATATCTTTACCGGAGTTCCTGCTGGGGAACAGCACGTCTTGTTAGGAATAGAAGTGACCGCGTCAATAGAAATATTTTTTTTCAAGTTATGAGGGAAAAGCCACTCCTGAATGGCTGGAGAGTAAAATGTTAATCTCCTTATCTTCGGGAGCCAGTCTTCCATCCTCTGAGACTTCGAAGGGCAGATCTGATGTAACCCACGACTTCGGCAATCTTCTTTTTCTTCTGCTACCCCATGGTTTTTTTCTGTATATCCATATCTCGGTCATATGATATGTTATCCTAAATACTATTCTATTGATTTATTACTGAGAACTATCTTTGTTCATATGGGTGAATACGTAAAAAAAGCTACGACTTTACTTTTATTTATAGATATAGTCAGATTGTAGCTTGCGCTTATCTTATTTAATTTATGTAATGCCACTTGCAATTTATTTTCGCTGTCTTGTATGATAACTTGATCATCTGCGAATAATATTGTGTTAATATTTTGTTCTTCCTAATATTTACGACTGATGGTGTTCTATCTCTTTTCCATATTCAGCAGTGGTAGCTTTTTAAATGAGTGGGTCATTGGTTAAGTGCCAAACTGCGAGTCCAAAGAAGTATGGCGTTCGATCCCGATTCATTCGTAGTTTTTTTATGTGTCATTTGCCACTTCTTTCATCTCTGGTAACGTTTGTCGAGGGGAATAATGACGAACTGCGCCGTGATTCCGAAACCGCGTTAATCTGCAGGGCGAGTCCTTCCTGTAAGTGGGTGAATAAATTAGTTTGAAAATTGGAGGAAGGCAAAGGCAACCAACACTGGAGTACTAGAATGAATTCGAGTAAACCACTGTGTTGTTGAAACCTACATTAGGGCTGATGGTAGTTTTATCTCACTTTAAAACGGAAGTTGTGAGGCGTAGGGAAAGTTAAGTTTAGAGTTGGAAGGTTACAGATACTGATACGGCTGCGATGTACGGAATCTTAACCTTACTCACCTTCGCTGGACCGAGATCAGAGATGATACGGGAATGTCCCGTCAGCTAGCGGGTGGAGGGACCTTCGGTGCCTGCAGAAAAGGAAGGAAGATTATGTTTAACGATCCGTCCACAACGAGTTCATTAGAGATGGAGCACAAGCTCGGATTACGGAAGGAAGGGGAAGGAAATCGACCGTTGCCTTTCAAAGGAACCGTCCCGACATGTACTTTAAGCGATTTAGAGAAATCGAAGAATACCTAATGCTGGATGTCCGGGCGGGAATGCGAAAGGTCTTTCTCCCGAATGCGAGTCCAATGTGCTAACCCTAGCGACAGCCTGAGGAAAAGGCGTGGAGATAGTTATTCGGCCAGATCGATTCACACACAGGGCGAACAAACACGAAACTGTGTGCGTCCACTGTTGGCGCAAGTAGGGGAGCGAAGCATTTAAGATTATTATCACACAGTTCGGAAAATTGTATTTTTATTTTCGAAAACATAATAGACACAAAAATGGCAATGTTTAACAACAGTAAAAAATGAGTAGTGTCTGTATACATAAATAAGTAACAAATTGAGAGGACATGTGTCACATACACACACGATAATAGAAGTTTTTGTAGCGATACATGCCTTTTTGTAATTTTTTCCGGTAATGTGTACAAATGGTCTGACGCCGAATAACAGGACAGTGAACAAGACAGGCAAACGAACAGTACGGAAAATCTCCAAACGACGGGTAACTTAGAAATGTCAGGAGCTACGCAGGCTTAAACGTTAAGAAATTGGTGTTGGGTTGTGTGCAACCTGGCCAACTGAAATTGTATGAGCTAACTAAATTTTTTATTGGATTTCTGGTTGTAAGATTCGACATAGGTAATGACCTAAATGAATATGGGAAGAAGTCACCAGGAATAATACATGGAAATTTGATTGTGTGAGGCTGCATATATGGAGAATCTAGAAGATGCCTTCATTCAGCTGTGTAGTAAAGCATCAAGTGATGATTATTCACTCTGTGCAATTTAGTAGAAGAAGCTTTTTGTTGTGGACTTCTCTTTCATGCATATTTCTTGGCCCATGATGATACTACTTGCAACTATGAAACAGTGTTATGAAAAACTGCTCGATAAGATTTTCATAGCTCCAATTTGCCCCTTTACCTGACAATACTCATCGTTAATAAGCTCAGGTCTCAATTGAATAGTCTCTCGAAAATGGAGTGAATGACACTAGATGCTTCCGCACGTTGTCAGAAACTCAGTACTGATAGTGTCGCAGAATAGTAAAGAGTTGGAAACGTGGAATATTGTCAAAGTTTCGTTGCCTATGCCGAGAGCCAGAGGCAGTAGGTTAGCCAAGAGCTAAGAGGATTGCACATATATCGGAATGTGTCGTCATGCAGGGGCAATGGCCTGGTTACACACATCAGACAAGGGAGAATTGCTTAGCACGCGGGTTTGTGTTAGACGGAGACTTTCGTAGAGTGCAAGACAGAGGTATAGCGTCAGCTGTACTGCATTTCACAACTTCGCGTAAGTCTGTCGTAACAACACGTAACTCTGTCGCAAGAACACCTAAGGGGCGAGTACGACAGATGAATCAGCAGTATAAGTGGAACGAATGCGGTCATTACAAACGAGCTTGACGTCAGGACGTCGCTCGTGCTTCCTTTAAATACGCCAGCTTTGATAGCAACAAGGCACTCGCAGTTAGACTTGCAGTTAGGTGTGTACTGGGTCTCTGCGTAGCGCTCAGCTCGGTGATCGACATGTTAATCTTTATTAAGGAGATGTTGCAGTAAGGGCGGCCCATCCAGCAGCAGACGTGAGGGGACAGTACCAGCTCTGGTCCTCTCTGCTGCCGCTGTCAATCATCGACCCAGGATTAGCAGACATCGCGGCAGACCCGCTCGCCGCCAATGCATATCACATCAGTGAGCCGTCGTCGAGATCGTGCGGGGCCTAGGCCCTGTGCATCTGCCGTCACAACCGGTGAGCCGACGACGCTGGGGGACTGCATCCCGTTCCGTCCGTCCACCGTGGACGAGCCACCAGGAGGAGCAGGGAAGAAGACGGGATGGTATAGAATACACTCCGCACTGCGAGAACGCCTCTCGTGCCGACAGCGTGGGGACTCCAACCCAGAGCCTCCACGCGCAGCAGTTTGCTGTCCGCAGCCGAGCCGCCGCCTAGCCGGTCGCCGCCAGCCACGCGCGGCCGAAGTAAGGGCATTCCTCCGATGCGTCACAGCACGCGACGCTGCGGTAGCAAGACTGCGCGGCGCGGATCTGGTGTCATCGCTACGAGTCAGCGAGGACGCGGGGAAGGTCGTTGATATCACCAAGCCACATTGTACTTTGCAGGAACAAAGGTGTTATGAATTAATAGTGTTTCTTTGGCGTTTCTGACGCTTCTACAGCCATTTCCTAGCATCCTGACAACCGGAGAGGTCACCGCTTGGCCATCCAGTCCACCGTAGGCGATCGGGACCACCGGGGCTAGAAGAACTCTCTGCCAGGAGCTACTGCTCAACTTGACAGCAGCAATAAAACTCATCATCGGGGAATCAGAACTGCTCATCATGTTGCAAAAATATCTACGTATAAAGGTACAGACCTACATTCGAGAGTTATAATAATCAGTTAAGAAGTGTTCCATCATTATGCAGTATAGTGCACCGAGGCAACAGATAAGTCAGTACAATTTTGTAACAAAAATAGAAAAATCTTATGATTCAGAAAATAAGGAAGTAGATGAGGTAACGACACGTAGACTGTATGATAAAATTAACTTCATTATCAAACTGAAACTATCCACCGCACTAGTACTTGGCACAGGATTTTAGCCTTTCGGAATCAACATACTGAAAAACTTTGCTCGCGAGAGACCAATATTCGTGTTATACTACAGGCAGGACACTAGTTTATATCTTAAAGGGAGATTTATAATCAGCAGTCTTTTTGGAAGAGTGAAAATGTAAAACCCTGTTTTCGTTAAGCCAACAGATTTTTTTCTTTACCATTAATAATGTGATTCATCCTGAATGAAGTTCCTTCGTCACCTCTCGTCGCGGAGACAAATCAATTATCCCGTCCCATTTACGCTCGACGCACGAGATTTCTCTTCGCGCAGTGGTCGAAGAAGAAAACATTAATCTCCAGATCTGGATGAAGTACCTACACTCCTATGCTTGTGAAATAATTTAGATAATGATCACCAATTTCGATTTTACAGCTGAGACATAATATTTAAGTATTATTGTGACGTTGCTCTATAAGCAATCGTCCTGCACCCAGATAAACTAAAAAAAAAAAAAAAAGACCAGTGGATGGAAGTAATACATTGCGAAAACACATCACATAACCTCTGAAACTGGTTTTCTTGCATCGTCGCCGGAATCTCAGAAAAAACAAGTCTCGCGCAACACTTCAGATGTGCTACAGTCAGACTGAGAAGCCCAGCCATACGTTTCAATTCAAAGGAAACAATGCAGTTTATTTCAACTTTAACAAACACTGCTGCTTCGTTTTGACTGATCTTCTTGGTATCTGCTCAACAATATAATAAAAGGCTGCTCGTGAATCGTTGCATCTCCTGACCTAAGTCGCAAAACACTCACCCTACAAAATTACACCAGTCTGAATAGGCGTTGCCGCATATGGATTCCACCAGGAAAGAAGAGGCCCATCTAAGCTAAGCATAAAATTTTTCTTTAAAAATCAAAACTGCCTATAAAACTCAGCACCCGTAAAGAGAATGTAACTGCGATGTAACTCGCAGCTCATTTCTTTTTAATCCATTTGAATCTTTCTATTGGCTGCTGGGAAAACGATAGATTTTCTTAAGTAACAGTTGGCTTTCCTCCAGTCCCCTTAAACCCCAAAAGTCACAAAGTGCATCGCTGACGTACTTCGCAACACTGTCATAAGTAGCAAGCACTTGGCTTCATGGAACCCAGTTAAGGTGCTACACTTGTCCGTTGGCTTCTAAAGGAACACTGTAGCAATAATAACATCACCTGCAGATGACAAGGGTGTATGTGGCCATCGACTTGCCAGTTGACGAAGACATCGAACTTTTCCGTCAACTATTCGTTCTCTGGTCCAAACTGGAATTTTATGGCACCCTGGTGTCTGTATTTCGTCACTACGTCATGTATTGCTAAGCACATTAACTAAACTATTCGCTAGAAGTAAATGGTGAGGTGAATGACACCGAATGTTATGTTTCAATTAGGTGCAATGAGCTCACGTCATACGTTACTTTCGATTCTTAAAGTAAGTATACACGTATATACTTTATGGCACAGGAGATCAGTGGAGAATCCTTTAAGGACTCTGTTTGGATTAATATAAACTAGTGCAGTTTGCAATAAATTGAATCCTTAAAATCAAATAGATTCCTTAGAATAAATCTAAATTTCGAAACAAATTGAAACAATTGCTTCGACCTGACAGTAAGCTTCGCCTCGAGCCTAACAAAGGGTAACGGCCTTTGTTGTGTAATTTGATCTGACAGAATTCTCCACATGAAATGAAAGAACAAGTCGGAACATAATAATAAATGCGATACCAAACAATTTCAACAGTCGAAATGTTGATCGCAGACGAGTATTGTACGGCGCCTGCTTTGTATGCATACTACTCTCTCCAGAACTTCCCAAAACATTTGTGTCAGTGGATTCTTACAATAAAGCGTATACCGCCAGTTAAGTTTGTATCTCCTCGGAGTTCCCGGAGCTACTAGTAAACGCGGGTCGCGAGCTGCCGTCGCTGGTTTCCGAGGCTTGCATCTGATGGCTACAGCCGCACGGTGGTCCAGCGGCGGCTTTGAAGACGCGCCCGCGGCGCCGTTGGCATACTGATGCTCGGCCATTGTCCGCGCCGCCCACAACCACCTGCTTGCGGGTCACGCACAGCCCCCGACGCTCACCGTTACGCGCTTATCGAGATGGTGCGCCGCCACCCCTGCTTACGCGGACACACGTGCACGAGGGATACAAGTCTTGTTGGTACAGAGTAAATGATCGCAGGTGGGAGCGACGTCTGCTGAGCTAAGCACACTGGACCGAAAATTAGGCACTTGTATAAGGCATCGAGCAACTACCATGTAACACCCGTGTCTAGCCTTTTGACAATCGGTTCAGATCAGTGAGCAAGAGAGTCTCCAAGTTTCATCAGATACGCCATATCCAGATGAAACCATTCATTGGTGGTTGTATTCTACAGAGCTATTAATTTGCGGTGATATCAAAAAATGGTTCAAATGGCTCGGAGCACTATGGGACTCAACTGCTGAGGTCATTAGTCCCCTAGAACTTAGAACTAGTTAAACCTAACTAACCTAAGAACATCACAAACATCCATGCCCGAGGCAGGATTCGAACCTGCGACCGTAGTGGTCTTGCGGTTCCAGACTGCAGCGCCTTTAACCGCACGGCCACTTCGGCCGGCGCGGTGATATCGATTGCTGCTTTTCACTCACTGTTCCAAATAGTCAGAGCTATTTTCTGGAATTTAGTGGAACAGCCGACGAGCGACAGGGTATCTGAATCGTCATTAAAATCAGGAATGTATTCACGATACCCTGTGAAAACAGTTTTTGTTGGTCTTGGAAGGCGGGAATGTCCACAGCGCACTCGTCACGAAGTCGTGGAAAACTAGATAAAAACTTGGTCGTAGGGAATGCTGAAATATCCTGATTGATATTCACAGTATCCTGATGAGTGGGCCCAAATCATGGCGCAAAATACACCACAAAATATCACAGAACTACCTCTAATGTTAACTACGCCCTTCACTCATTGTACACTACTGGCCATAAAAAATTGCTACACCACGAAGATGACGTGCTACAGACGCGAAATTTAACCGACAGGAAGAAGATCCTGTGGTATGCAAATGATTAGCTTTTCAGAGCATTCACAGAAGGTTGGCGCCGAGGGCGACACCGACAACGTGCTGAAATGAGGAACGTTTCCAACCGATTTCTCATACTCAAACAGCAGTTGACCGGCGTTACCTGCTTAAACGTTGTTGTGATGCCTGGTGTAAGGAGGAGAAATGCGTACCATCACGTTTCCGACTTTGATAAAGGTCGGATTGTAGCCAATAGCGATTGTGGTTTATCATATCGCGACATTGCTGCTCGCGTTGGTCGACATCCAATAACTGTTAGCAGGATAAGGAATCGGTGGGTTAAGGAGGGTAATACGGAACGCCGTGCTGGATCCCAACGGCCTCGTATCACTAGCAGTCGAGATGAGAGGCATCTTATCCGCATGGCTGTAACGGATCGTGCAGCCACGTCTCGATCTCTGAGTCAACAGATGGGGACGTTTGCATGACAACAACCATCTGCAAGAGCAGCTCGACGACGTTTGCAGCAGCATGGACTATCAGCTCGGAGACCATGGCTGCGGTTGCCCTTGACGCAGCTTCCCGACAGGAGCGCCTGCAATGGTGTACTCAACGACGAACCTGGGTGCACGAAAGGCAAAACGTAATTTTTTCGTCTGAATCCAGGTTCTGTTTACAGCATCATGGTGGTCGCATCCGTGTTTGGCGACATCGCGGTGAACGCACATTGGCAGCGTGTATTCGTCATCGCCATACTGGCGTATCTCCCGGCGTGATGGTATGGGATGCCATTGGCTACACGTCTCGGTCACCTCTTGTTCGCATTGACGGCACTTTGAACAGTGGACGTTACATTTCAGATGTGTTACGACCCGTGGCTCTACCCTCATTCGATCCCTGCGAAACCCTACATTTCAGCAGGATAATGCACGACCGCATGTTGCAGGTCCTGTACGGGCCTATCTGGATACAGAAAATGTTTGACTGCTGCCCTGGCCAGCACATTCTCCAGATCTCTCACCAATTGAAAACGTCTGGTCAATGGTGACCGAGCAACTGGCTCGTCACAATACGCGAGTCACTACTCTTGAAGAACTGTAGTATCGTGTTGAAGCTGCATGGGCAGCTGTACCTGTACACGCCATCCAAGCTCTGTTTGAGGCAATGCCCAGGCGTATCAAGGCCGTTATTACGGCCAGAGGTGGTTGTTCTGGGCACTGATTTCTCAGGATCTATGCACCCAAATTGCGTGAAAATGTAATCACATGTCAGTTCTAGTATAATATATTTGTCCAATGAATACCCGTTTATCATCTGCGTTTCTTCTTGGTGTAGCAATTTTAATGGCCAGTAGTGTAGGTTAAACGCCGTCGGTACACTCAGTAACGTAATCAAGTCAATAATGTGATAATAAACGTACTATACCAATTAGTGTCTATATCGTCTGCTGGAAGTAAATAAATTCGGATATCTACATCTACATCCACATGGATACTGTGCAAATCATACTTAAGTGACTTCACAATAGTTCTCTGTTATTCCAATCTCGATCAGCTCGGGAGAAAAGAACACCTATATCTCTCCGTACGACTGATTTTCCTTATTTTATCATAATGTCTTGAGGATAGATTTTTAACTGTCCTGGGCCCAAAAACCGCATAAAAAGCAAAAGACATGTGTTTTTAATTGTTTTGGGATAAAAGCTGCATAACATGCAAAATGACATCGGTCTCTAATTTTCGTGACTCTGGCGCAAGACAAGTACAATTAGCCGTCACCGTTTTCTGCCACAAGTTGAAATCGAGAAACAGGATGTTCCATAACAAATCGGAGTCCCTTGGGGATCACGTTGAGAATGCGTTGCGAAATGCATTCCTTCAACTGAGCTACGTTCGTAACTGGAGCACTGGAAGTATCTTTAAAGTAACCCCACAGCCAGAAGTTACACAGATCAAGATCAAGAGATCAGGGCGGCCAGGGTGTAGGGAAATGACGTCTGATAATTCTATCATTTCCGTAATGCCTCCGCAGCAGCCGCTTCACTGGCTGTGCAGTGTGCGGAGGATCGTCATATTGCATAAAAATGATCCTGCCCACACATCCACGCTCTTGAAGTATTGGAATGAGGTTGCTGCACAAAAGCCTCTCATAGCGTTTACCAGTGACAGTGCAGGTAACAGGATCCGCAGGACTCATCTCCTAGAAAAAATACGGCCCTACAATGAACGATGCCGTCAACCAGTGCCACAGTTACCTCTGGAGAGTGAAGTGGTACCGGTTGATGTAAGTGCGTGTTTTCCGTTTCTCATGTTCTGCACTTCTGCGTAGTGGCTTGTCCTTCGAGATAGAAACGGGCTTCATTATCCACTTCTATGCGAGCAAGAAATTCCACAGCAAATTTCTTGCTTATAAGTCAGCAGGAAGCAACTCCTGAACGTAGGTGATATGGATGGATAGCAATGCAGAATGTTTCGTAAGATTTTATGCACCGTGCAGGCAGGCACGTCGCACATTCGGGCAATTCCGCGTGCACTGCATGTTTGCACACCAATGCTCAACCCCTCCTGCAATGTCATGGCCAGATCTTTTACAGACATCGGATCAACTGATTTCCTCCTTCTGTCACACTGCACTTCATACGAAACTGTCTTTTCAAATTTTGTAGTGATTTTCTCCAGTCCCTCGGCAGACTTCCGACTAATGCCTTCTTTCATAGCCTTGAGTGTGCGGAACTCCTGTGCGGCCGCTGGTGCACAATCACGGTTCTTGTAAAACAGCTTCACGAACAGCGCTCGATCCTTCATGATGACAATTATATTGGCCGTTTCGGAATGAAGTTGAGAAACAGACGTCTGGCGTGTGTCTGTTGGTATCTGTCTCTTACAGAGCCATCTATTGCTAAAATGTTCGTAAATTATTTTGTTCGATGACGTCTTCCCTGCGTCAATAATATGCTGTTCATATTTGACGTCAATCTGAGCAGTGGTTCTCTTTCTACAGCGGTTTGAAACTGGAACTTTGATTGTTGACTCCCTGTATAGCATTTTTTGGAAATTTGTGGTAAGGCCTTAAGGGACCTAACTGCTGAGGTCATCGGTCCCTAAGCTTACGCACTACCTAATGTAACTTACGCTAAGGACGACACACATACCCATGCCCGGGGGCGACTCGAACCTCTGACGGGAGGAGCCGCGCGGACCGTGGCAAGGCGCCCCAGACCACACGGCTACCCCGCGCGGCCCTGTGAGGAGCTACCTTATCCCTTGACGTACGCGGTCACCAAAAGTAAAATTACAGAACACGAACATCTCCTGCAACTGGAAAATAAGCTCGCATGGGTTGTGCGAGATATAAATTAAATAATGATCCTCGTTGTGGGGGAATTAATTTGACTTGTACGACTACATCACCGCCAAAGTTTGTCCTTCATCAGTTACTGTCACCTAACCAATTCCTCACTCCCGCCTTGAAGAAACGTCTACCGCCAACTACATGAACCGCCAGCTTCAACTGGCACCAAAATAAACTTTTGGTTTCAATGGGTATGTTAAAATTTACTCCATAAGATTATCGCTATTCATCTAGAAGATGTAGTCTTGTGAAATAGGATGAATCTTTTTGAAACATTTCGAATACTTCCTCTCATCTACGTGCCTCATTAGTTGCTTCGTGCTATCTTTAAAGGAAAAATACAAACTGCTCGGATAGTAGTTTAATACGAATGGACCTTTTTTTCTGAAAGCAGGTAGATTTTGTTCATGATCCCAAAGCATCACATTAATCCCCGCTATTTTGGCTGCAAAATCCTGTTTTTAAACATCATCTGCTTCAATGTGACGGTCTTGCAGCACCTTACTGGGAGAGCCTATATGTCCACCTGGTACCACTCTACTGGTCGACGTCGGAGCCAACGTCTTGCTGCACCAAGGACCTCGCCATCATACACGCACTGCTTCCCGCAGAGTAAATCCTTCATTCCGCCAAGCAGAAGGAAGTCGGAATGTGCGAGATCCGGGTTGCAGGGTGGAACGGACAATGAAATTATGAGAGTTCCTCTCGGATGTGGAGACTTGTGTGAGGATTTATGTTATCATGGAGAAGGAGACGATCGTTTGCATTTCTGTAACGATGAACAAGCTGAAGCCGTTTCTTCAATTTCCTGAGAATAACACAAAACACTTCCGAATTGATCGTTGCACCATGAGGATGGACATAAAACACAATAATCCGTTCAGAGTTCGAGAAGGCAGTCGCCTTGACATTACCGGCTGAGGGTGCAGCTTTGAACATTTCTCCGGAGGAGAGGATGTGTGGTTCCTCTCCATGGATTGACGTTTTGTTTCCGGTTAGAAGCGATGAACCAATGTTTCATCGCCTGTGACGATGTTCGACGAAAAACTGTGACCATCGTTACGTGCAAGCAATTCCGCATAGTCGGTCCTTCGTTGCTCTTCTGAGGAACCCAGCGGGCATACACCTTTAAGTATCGCAAGTGGTTCGCGAGTGTGTCAGTACTACCACCAGAGCCGGCAGATGTGGCCGAGCGGTTCTAGCCGCTTCAGTCTTGAACCGCGCGGATGCTACGGTCGCAGGTTCGAATCCTGCCTCGGGCATGGATGTGAGTGATGTCCTTAGGTTAGTTAGGTTTAAGTAGTTCTAAGTTCAAGGGACAGATGACCTCAGATGTTAAGCCCCATAGTGCTCAGAGCCATTTGAACCATTTGAACTACCACCAGTGACGTCCAGTTGTGTAGCGATGTGTTTCATCTCTCGATTGAGAGTGTCCGCACGTTCGAACACTGCAGGACCTCCGCTATGTCAAACTAGCCAGCACCTTGCTGCGATGATAGAAGCGTCGCTCAATGACTCATCGTGCTTTTATTCACTCCCAGATCTCCGTAGACATTCAGCAAGTGCCTATGAATATCTGCGATGCTGTGGTTTTCTGCCAAAAGAAACTCATTGATAGCTCTCTGCTTGGAACGTACAGCCGTTACGGACGCCATTTTGAAAGCTACGTGTGGGGGCTCCTCCTAGAATGAAACTACATAGGCTGAAGAGGGAATATTCCACGATGTCCCTCAAGAAATTCCGCATTTTTTCACCCGAAGTTGACCGAGAAAAAAATGTGCTGCATTACTTATTGAACGCCTCTCGCAACAGTCTGCAATTTGCTGGATGTTCCACTATCCACACATCAAGCTACCTTTCGTATATCGTTCGTCCGGGAGTACGTCCGGGGCCTGTGGATTATTGTCAGAGCGCAGCAGCCACTTGTATTCAGTGCCTGTAGCCACTTCCTCGGCGAGGCATAAGCCGGCCCCGCCCCCGCGGCGGGTGTCAATTAATTAGCGGTGGGCAGCGGCGCTATCCCGGCCATCTCGGCCACGTGTGTTTACATAAGGCCGATGAAGGCGGCCGATAGCGCCCGGCCCTCGCCTCGCCTCGCCTCAGACAGAGGCGGCGCCCGCCGCAATTACCGCGAGTGCCGCCCAGACACGGCGTGGGCGGCGCCACACACCGCTCGCCCGGAAACCGCCCTGGGACCCGCCTCCAGATCCGTCTCCTCGCCTTACCTCACTCCTGTCACAGTTTTATCAATTACGTACGAAACAATCCTCAATGCACCTACGAGGGGTAGTCGTACAGTTTTGGTTCTCGCCACGAAGAAGTAAAATTACACTACTGGCCATTAAAATTGCTACGCCAAGAAGATGAGCTGCTACAGACGCGAAATTTAATCTACAGGAAGAACATGCTGTGATATACAAATGATTAGCTTTTCAGAGCATTCACACAAGGTTGACCGGCGTTGCCTGGTGAAACGTTGTTGTGATGCTTCGTGTAAGGAGGAGAAATGCGTACCATCACGTTTCCCACGTTGATAAGGTCGGATTGTAGCCAATAGCGATTGTGGTTTATCATATCGCGACATTGCTGCTCGCGTTGGTCGACATCCAATAACTGTTAGCAGGATATGGAATCGGTGGGTTCAGGAGGGTAATACGGAACGCCGTGCTGCTCCCAACGGCCTCGTATCACTAGCAGTCGAGATGACAGGCATCTTATCCGCATGGGTGTTAGGGATCGTGCAGCCACGTCTCGATCCCTGAGTCAACAGATGGGGATGTTTTCTAGACAACAACCATCTGCACGAACAGTTCGACGACCTTTGCAGCAGCGTGGACTATCAGCTCGGAGACCACGGCTGCGGTTACCCTTGACGCTGCATCACAGACAGGAGCGCCTGCGATGGTGTACTCAGCGACGAACCTGGATGCACGAATGCCAAAACGTCATTGTTTCGGATGAATCCAGGTTCTGTTCACAGCGTCATGATGGTCGCAACCGCATTTGGCGACATCGCCGTGAACGAACATTGGAAGCGTGTATTCGTCATCGCCATACTGGCGTATCACCCTGTGTGATGGTATGGGGTGATATTGGTTACACATCTCGGCCACCTCTTGTTCGCATTGACGGCACTTTGAACATTGGATGTGTCATTTCAGATGTGTTACCACCCGTGGCTCTACCCTTCCTTCGGTCCCTGAGAAACCCTACATTTCTGCAGGATAATGCACGACCGCATGTTGCAGGTCCTGTACGGGCCGCCCTGGCCAGCACATTCTCCAGCTCTCTCACCAATTGGAAACGTCAGGTCAATGGTGGCCGAGCAACTGGCTCGTCACAATACGCGAGTCACTACTCTTGAAGAACTGTCGTATCGTGTGGAAGCTGCATGAGCAGCTGTACCTCTACACGCCATCCAAGCTCTGTTTGACTCAGTGCCTAGGCATATCAAGGCCATTATTGTGGCCAGATGTGAGTGTTCTGGGTACTGATTTCTCAGGATCTGTGCACCTAAATTGCGTGAAAATGTAATCACATGTCAGTTCTAGTATAATATATTTGCCCAACGAATACGCGTTTATCATCTGCATTTCTTCTTGGTGTATAAATTTTAATGGCCAGTAGTGTGCGTAACAAAGTTTTGTGTGTTTGCAGGGTAGATGTCTCCTGTCTTGGTACAAATGAAACATCTGGACCACAGTACCGTAGCATGCTGCTAGAGAAGCCAAACAGAATTGCGTGATCCATTCATAAACTGGGGCACGCGGTAATTCTGTTTCTGCATATGATGGTGGACAACACAGCAACAGTCCACGCTGAGTTACTGAAAGTGTACTGCAGCAATGCACCATCTTATCGCACACCGGCAAGGACAGTGACAAAAGTAAAAAAAAATAAGGAAATTGTTGGTTTTTGTCACCAAAAAATACTTGCGATGTCCCCCAACGTGCACGAAAAACGTCACATCTCTATCCCAAAATTTGACCACTTCGCGACAGATGAGTCAATTTTGTGGTAGGCTACTTCATGATGTGCCACGACAAGAAGTGTGTCACTTCAGCGTTGCAACTGGCCGGTGTGCATGGGTCATTCACGAAGAGCGGTATATTCTAAGTTGTGAAACTTTTCATGTACAAGGTAAGTTGAATTTCATTGCTAATATCGTTGAGTACTACAATGTCACTGTTTATACAGTGTCTGTACCTTACATGACAATATGCTTGACGGATGCACGCCTGTCTGAAGGAACAGGAAATGTTTTGATGATTACAGATGTTGTAAACATTACAAAATTTCTTGCGTAACGAGAAAAAATGGAAATATCTGCTATGAAGAAACCTCATATTGTATCCCTTTTCTCGACGAAAAGTATTCCTACATTAAATAAGCCCATTTGTGATTCTAAGTTTTCATAAATTGTATCTAACTGTTGTTCTAATTTGGCAGTATTACTTTTCTTACTTTCCATAAATTACAATTTTGCATTTTGTATTTTTCCAACATAGCAATTTCAACTTCATTTTTTTTTCTTATTTTAACTTAAATCTAATTTGGCCCGATGGAGGTTCGTATGTCATATTATATCACAGTAAGTAAAAAAGAAAAAAAGGAAAAGAAAAGAATAATATCGGGGGTGGAGGAAATGTGGCAAACGTATTACATAAAGGGCCATAACAAAAACAAATTAGTTTTTTAGAAGTCAAGAAAAGTGAGACTACTGAAACAATTATTTAGTATTGCCTGATAACACCTCACATTCGTCGAGAACACAACTACATGTCCATGTTACTGTTGTATAGACTATAATGGATTTTACTGGCAAAATTACTTACTTGAAATTTAAAGAGCGCTTGTACTATTTCCATGAAAGTTTTATAGAAAGACTTAAGTCGATTTATCTGAAATAGTGCATTTTGAATTGTGTCACTGTTCTTGCCGGGGGGTGATGTGGGACAGTGATTAGTCGGCCCGGGCGCTTCCATTGTGGAGAAACGAGTCTGAATGACGAAGAACAAAGTAACAGACCACCTATCTGTGAGGAACTGGGAATCATCAGAAAAACGGAGACTCTGGTGCTCGAAGACTTCGCATCACAGTCGAGGAGCCAATGAGAAAGATGAATATCAGTCGCTGAGCAGTTTTCACCATCTTGTACGAAACTTTGAACATGACAGATGACTTCTTAAGCAAAATGTGTAAATAATAAAATCAAATATGACATGGCGACGTTTCGGCCTCTGCGAGACAATAGTTAGGAACTTCTTGTGCGTCTGTATCCATATTACTACACATGGTTCCGATCACTTCTTATTACACCCAGAGAAAATATGACTGTATCAGGTTTACAAATGTGCAAAGTTCAAAATTTATTTTTTATCTTTAAGCAGTTTCATTACTGCAGTTTCCTGTTATTTGGAATCCCTTTTCTTTCGTTTTTCATGAAAAATAATCAAGCTGTGAATGAATTTGGAATCCACAGAATATGTGACAAGCTGTAGTGCTCCAAATACCAGGGAAGTGAAGGAATTAACACCATTCAGCTCAAATATGTACTGTTTCTCTACTGTTTCCTTCGTATTACGCATCATGATTGTGTATCTAGCTTAAGCGTTTACAAAAGCATAAAAGAAAATGAAAACGCTGATATTAAATAAATATCGGATTATCGAGAAGGTGTGTGACACGGATCATATTCTTACAGTTAACTTGAAACCTGCAGAATAGATAGGGACTCATTCATTGAAACGTCTGAGTCCATGGCCGCCCTTTCTAGTTGATCCGTTTTGGTCACTATTCACGATTCTTTTAATTAAGGAATACAATTTATTCCTTCTTCCCGGCATTGTTATTGTCTTTTCTTCTTACAGATAAAGACGAAAACCAATAAAAATTTGGCATCTTCTTGAAATATTAGGCACCCTCACTGATTCTTAACCAACATGATACTGTTGTTGTTGTTACGGTCTTTAGCCAAAAGACTGATTTAATGCATCTGTCCATACTCCTCTATCATGTGGAGGCCTCCTCATCTTTGAATAACAACTGCAACCTACATCCCTCTGAATCTTCTTACTGTATTCATCTCTTGGTCTCCACCTATGAAACCCCCCCCCCCCCCCCCTCCCGCTTCCCACCCATACTAAACTGGTGATCCCCTGATATCTCAGAACGTGTACTACCGAACGATCCCTTCTTCTAGCGATGTTGTGCCACATCCCTTCTGCTAGAGATGTTGTGTCACAAATTTCTTGTCCCCCCAGTTCTTTCCAGTACCTCCTCTTTAGTTACGTGTTCTACCCACCTAATCTTCAGGATTTTTTTGTAGCACCACATTTCAAAAGTTATTTTCGTTTTGGTTAAACTGTTTATCTTCCATATTTCACTTCCATGCATGTCTATACGTCATGCACATATTTTCACAAAAATCTTGTCACCAGTTATTTTTCTGCCCAAACAGCAGAACTCATCTACACTGTACGCATTTTTGAAGTTAAGAAAACTTTATCAGTGGCATATTAAAGACACACTGAGACAAGCGGTTCATTACATTCAGCGTTGATTGCAGATACGTTCATTTCAGCCTAAAAGTATGGCAACTGGAAATTTGTACCATCAGGAAATAAATAACTAAATAATCTTCTGAAGAGCCGTTGATTACGGACTTGTTGAGTCTTCAGAAAAGATTAACAATTGCGAGATAATATGATGTGAGTTAGCAGAGCTGTCAGCATTATTAAGCACGGTTCCAATTAGTTGTGGGTAGAAACCAAGCGTAATTAGAGAACTCGGTTCGCTGAAATTAGCGGTGTTGTAATATCACGGGCCTCTAAGAGATAACGGGCGAGAATGATGAGATACTATTTGTAAGAAATGTTAGAAGTAATAATAACCCAAGGATAGTTAGTAATTGGTCTGAAGCAAGGTGAATCCTTAGAAGAAACTGTTAAACTGTTGATTCAGAGAAACGTTGGATATGTTAGAAGTCTGTTATGTGATACGAAAATTTCAAATCAGAATTTGGACATGAAGTTGAGAATGAGGGGAAAAATATGTTTGGAAGTATTAGTTCTTCTTCGAATAGTTTGATTAGGAGTTCTGATGTTTAGGTGATGAAATGTTAAAGCCTCTTACGTCCTTTAACCTGTGATTAAACTGCGTTTCAACTTCAAAAGCCCATGGGTGCGTTGTTATAATACTGGGTAGTGTTTTCTGTTCTTTTGTCATCATTATCGGTTGTTTCTTCGTAAGTTTCTAAAGAGAAATACGTGCCAATCTGTTCTTTCTTATATTTGTGCCTCTCTGCGATGAAGCTACTGATGTTACTAAGCAGCTATGATGGAACCTTTCAACAGACTATAACAAATTAATAGACGTTAGCGCAGATAAAATACCGCTAATTGGTGGGATAATTATGTGCACTTAGCGTAAAAGAGCACTTCATTGTGCGGTGTGTTCTGTGTACTCAATGTCAAGAAGTGGCTGCAAGAGATTCAGTAATTAAACCAATTACATGACTGTCCTCGACCTTTGTGCGGTTATCTTAGATACGCAGATACTGTAATTACTGTCTGCTATGCCACAAATTTCTTCATACTGCTGGTTATTAATTCGTGGCTATTCTCACGGAAATCTATAAACAACTATATGAAATGAAATCACCACTGGAATGCAGCTGCTATTTGATAACGCATTTCGCTTCCGTTCATTTGATACAGGTAACCTGCAGTGCGTCAGTACAAGAACGTGCATTCAAACGCATTATACTGCCTGTTATGGAATAATGTTCACTGAAGCCTATGTGGTTAGACTATCGGTTGATAGCCCTTCGTTAGTATCAGAGGTGCATGAAATAAACATGATATCGTTCACACTATGAGCAGGTTCATCATCTGCTAAGATTTGCCACTATGCGAATGCACACTGCAACAGCGTGTTTTCTAATGTTGTCTACACACGTTCTGTTAGATCAGCGTCTCGATCTCTTCTTAGTAGTTGGAAACCACCAAAAAATTTCTCGTCCTTCAAGCATCCATTAGCTTGGCTACATATCATTACCGTCTCCATTTTCTTTTTACTGTTTTCATAATTGCATTTTCATTGTGTTTCCCGAACTATATTTTTGTATTTCCGTCTGTCCAAGAAATACTACAAATGCATATTTTATCTTTCAGTTCCTAATTTCCCACTACCTTGATGAAGCCGAATGAAAGTTGAAACGCTGACGCAGATGTATAACTTGCCTAGCTTGAAAGGGGAAACCAGATGGCGCTATGGTTAGCCAGCTAGATGGTGCTGCCATAGGCCAAACGGATATCAACTGCGTTTTTTTAAAATAGGAACCTCACTTTTATTACATATACGAGCAGTACGTAAAGAAATATGAACGTTTTAGTTGGATCACTTTTTTCGCTTTGTGATAGATGGCGCTGTAATAGTCATAAACATATGGCTCACAATTTTAGATGAACAGTTGATAACAGGTAGGTTTTTTAAATTAAAATACAGAACGTACGTACAATTGAACATTTTATTTCGGTTGTTCCAATGTGCTACATGTACCCTTGTGAACGTATCATTTCTGAGAATGCATGCTATTACAGCGTGATACCTGTAAATATCACATTAATGCAATAAATGCTCAAAATGATGTCCGTCAACCTCAATGCATTTGGCAATGCGTGTAACGACATTCCTCTCAACAGCGCTTTTATCGCCTTCCGTAATGCTCGCACATGCATTGACAATGCGCTGACGCATGTTGTCAGGCGTTGTCGGTGGATCACGATGGCAAATATCCTTCAACTTTCCCCACAGAAAGAAATCCGGCGACGTCAAATCCGGTGAACGTGCTTCGAGGACCAATCCACCTGTCATGAAATATGCTATTCAATACCGCTTCAACCGCACTCGAGCTATGTGCTGTACATCCATCATGTTGGAAGTACATCACCATTCTGTCATGCAGTGAAACATCTTGTAGTAACATCGGTAGAACATTACGTAGGAAATCAGCATGCCGAACCATACATTAACCCGCAAAGGTCGCTGATGTTCCACTTGTCGCAGCCATCGTGGATTTTCCGTTGCCCAATAGTGCATATTATGCCGGTTTACGTTACCTCTGATGGTGAATGATGCTTCGTCGCTAAATAGAGCGCGTGCAAAAAATCTGTCATCGTCCCGTAATTTCTCTTGTCCCCAGTGACAGAACTGTACACGACGTTCAAAGTCGTCGCTATGCAATTCCTGATGCAATCGATGTTGATGTAGCATTCTCAACACCGACGCTTTTGAGATTCCCGATTCTCGCCCAATTTTTCTGCTACTGATGTGCGGATTAGCCGCGACAGCAGCTAAAACACCTACTTGGGCGTCATCGTTTGTTGCTGGTCGTGGTTGACGTTTCACATGTGGCTGAACACTTCCTGTTTCCTTAAATAACTTAACTATCCGGCGAACGGTCCGGACACTTGGATGATGTCGTCCAGGATACCGAGCAGCATACGTAGCACACGCCCGTTGTCCGTTTTGATCACAATAACCATACATCAACACGATATCGACCTTTTTCGCAATTGGTAAACGGTCCATTTTAACACGGGTAATGTATCACGAAGCAAATACCGCCCGCACTGGCGGAATTTTACGTGATATTACGTATTTATACGTTTGTGACTATTACAGTGCCATCTATCATAAAGCGAAGAAAGTGGTCCAATTAAAACATTCATATTTCTTTACGTACTACACGTGTACGTAATAAAATGGGGGTTCCTATTTAAAAAAACGCAGTTGATATCCGTTTGACCTATGGCAGTGCCATCTAGTGGGCCAACCATAGCGCCGTCTGGTTTCCCCCTTCAAGCTAGACGAGTTTTGTTCTTTGTAGTTTTTTCGTTTGATGCTTATTTCGTAAGATATTTGGCCCGGTCACGATCAGTAGACCACCCTGGGCGAATATAGCTTGAATCTATTCCTTGTTTCTCAAGGGTGATAGTCTGCACATTGTTGAACCGGAAGTAAAACATTTCTATAAATCTATGAATCCTAGACAAGGCCATAATCCATATTCATTACTCGATTATTTCATTTCTATCACTTTTTAGCATCGTTCTTTCTCCATTTATAAAGACAGATAGTTTTTCATTGAAATATTATTTGTTTGTATGCAGTTGGTAACGATTTTATAAATAATTTTATATTAAGGGGAGAAAGCGGATATGCCTTTAGTTACTCGTCTTGTCTGTGTCTTTTCTTGTGAGGCTGAGGAATTACAGCGTAGTTCAAGTACTGGACAACTGTCTACTTTCGCGAATAATCTTTCGTTGGGATTACTTTCCTTTTTCTTCAGATTTGTAATTAGTAATCAGTAATTAGTATTCACTACTACATACATCGAATGGCTTTGTATTCGTAATCTTGAATCTTGAATGTCTTCAGAATATTAGTGATTTTCTTGCTACACATTTATAAATCTTTTTTTTTTTTCAATGTTCAAAACTTTACTTCCGGTGCTAGTTGCCGTTTGCTCTGCCGTCTTTAGTCATACAGGCGATATCTGCCCAATATGTGTTCCTGATTCGTTTTCTTTATTTTCGTGTTGTTTTCATTCGTCTTCCGTATTAAATTTATATTGTGTCATCTAACATCCACTGTAAGACAGACTACATGTTCCCAGTGGGGTAAACGAGTCCATCCAGACGAACAACGTTTTAATGAACGACACTGTTGTTTCTGTGACAGCAAATTATAGTATAGCATATTCCAGTTTCATGGGCAGTACATTTAAGATGTCAGCCGAATTAAGGATACTGAAAACCACAATAAAAGCCGACGAAGCACAATTTACGTAAGACTTGGAATCGGGCACTACGTGTTTTTTGTGGACTTCATTCCAGAGATAGGTCTGATACAGCTCTCCGCGCTACTCTATCCTGTGCAAGACTTGTCACTCCAAATAACTACTGCAACCTACATCCTTTTGAATCTGCTTAGTGTATTCATCTCTTGGTCTCCTTCTACGGTTTTTACCTTCCACACTTCCCTCCAATACTAAATTGGTGATCGCTTAATGCCTCAGAAAGTGTCCTACCAAACGATCCGTTCTTCTAGTCAATTTGTCACAAATTCCTTTTCTCCCTAACTCTGTCCAGTACCTCCTCATTAGTTACGTAATCTACCCATCTAAGCTTCAGCATTCTTCTGTTGCACCAAGTTGCAAAAGCTTCTACTTTCTTCTTTGCTAAACAATTTATCTTCCATGTTTCACTTCAATACATAGCTACACTCCATGCAAATACTTTTAGAAAAGACTTCCTGACACTTAAATCTATACTCGGTGTTAACAAATTTCTTTTCCTCAGAAACACTTTCCTTGCCATACCCAGTTTACATTTTATATCCTCTCTACTTCGGCCATCATTAGTTATTTTGCTTCCCAGGCAGAAAAACTCTTTTACTACTTTAAGTGTCTCAATTCCTAATCCAATTCTCTCAGCATCACCTGATTTAATTCGACTACATTCCCTTATTCTAGTTTTCCTTTTGTTGATGTTCAACTTATAATCTCCACTCAAGGCACTGTCCATTCCTTTCAACTGCTCTTCCAGGTCCTTTGCTGTCTCTGAAAGAATTACAATGTCATTGGCAAACCTTAAAGTTTTTATTTCTTCTCCATGGATTTTAATTCCTACACAAAATTTTTCTGTTGTTTCCTTTACTTCTTGCTCAATATACAGAATGAATAACATCGGGGATAGGCTACAACCCTGTCTCATCCCCTTCCCAACCACTGCTTCCCTTTCTTGCTCCTCGACTCTTATAACTGCCATCTGGTTTCTGTACAAATAGTAAATAACCTTTCGCTCCCCGTATTTTACCCATGCCACCTTCTGAATTTGGAAGAGAGTATTCCAGTCAACATTGTCAAAAGCTTTCTCTAAGTGTACAAATGCTAGAAACGAAGGTTTGCCTTTCCTTAATCTATTTTCTAAGATAAGTCGTAGGGGCAATTTTGGCTCACGTGTTCCAATATTTCTACGAAATCGAAACTGATCTTCCCCGAGGTCGGCTTCTACCAGTTTTTCCATTCGTCTGTAAAGAATTCGCGTTAGCATTTTGCAGCCGTGACTTATTAAACTGATAGTTCTTTGTGATTGGAATTATTATATTCTTCATGAAGTCTGAGGGTATTTCACCTGTCTCACACATTTTGCTCACCGGATGGTAGAGTTTCGTAGGACTGGCTCTCCCAAGGCTGTCAGTAGTTCTAACAGAATTACTCCTGGGGCCTTGTTTCGACGTAGGTCTTTTAGTGCTCTGTCAAACTCTTCACGCAGAATCGTATCTCCCATCTCATCTTCACCTTCATCCTCTTCCATTTCCATAATATTGCCCTCAAGTACATCACCGTTGTATACACCCTCTATAACTCCTTTCACCTTTCTGCTTTCTCTTCTTTGCTTAGGACTACATTTACATCTAAATCCATACTCCGCAGTTCACCAGGTAGTGCGTGGCGTACGGTACATTGTGTACCAGTGTCACTCCACCCCTCCGCTCCTCTCCCTTCCCTGTTGTAGTCGTGAATTGTTCTCAGGAAGAATGAGTTCTACTAAGCCTCTATGTGGGCTCGAATCTCTCTAATTTCATCTTCAAAGTCTTTTCGCGAGATACACTTAGTGGAAAGGAATATACTGGTTGACTCTTCTAGGAACGACCGCTTGCGGAACTTTAACAGTATGTCACACGGGGATGCAGAACCCCTGTCTTGCAGCGTCTGACACTGAAGTTTGTTGAGCATATAAGTGACGGTTACTGAATCAGCCTGTGAGGAAACGTGCTGCTCTTATTTGGAACTGCTCTATTTCATCTATCACTCCATCTGGTATGGATTCCATTCTGACAAGCAATATTCAAGTACTGATCGAACATTCCTGTCAGCCACCTCCTTTGTTGATGGATTATATTTCCTGATGATTCTTCTAATTAATCAGAGTCCGTCATCTGCTTTTCCTACGAGAAGTTTTATGTGGTCGTTCACTTTAAATCGCTCCGCACACATACTCCAAGATATATTATGGAAGTAACTGCTTCTAGGGATCGTTCTGCACACGTGCTATCATACAACTTTATTCGCGGCTACCTGTTGCCAAAGTGTGGCAAGAAAATGTCAGCCTTACGGGAAGCCGGCTCGAACACTGGAAAAGAAAATCGCCATCAGGGGAGGGTACAGAACTAGTTGTTTGACCCGAACAAGGAAATAAACTGTGGTATGTTAACAACTGTACATCAGCATTGTTGGATCCCAAACGACGCGACCTTGTCAGATCAGCAATAATTGACGAAGAGGAATTGAGACCAGTCTTCGAAATATTATGCAGATACGAGTTCATGAAATCACAACCACGTTTCTCTTCTTAAAATGTTTTCTTTCAATCACAGAAACATCGCCGACTCACAGTCTGAGTTATGTAGACGAGGAGCCGCAAATAATCTCATAAATTACGTCCCAACGGAGCTAAGCAAGAAAAATTTCATAGTTTGTATTTCAAGAGACCTTGTCAAAGGTTTTAACATTTTACAGTATGAAATAATGCTTTGAAAACTAAAATATTATGGCAGTTACTGCATGAAAGGAGTCAAAACTTCTTAATATAAATCAGACAGTCGCATTAGCAAATTTCATCATATGAATATATTAAAATTGGTAAACATGAAGCAAAACAGGATGCTGTAAGCATTCCTTTCCTTAACTTAGACAAAGACCTTCCAAATAGTTTAAACAGAATCCTGAAAACTATAATGGCTGCTGATGGTGCAAAAATGTTATCAAAAACTGAATATTAGCCAAACCGAACAGCTCAGTTGATAAGTAAATAAACCTACAGCAGATTTACAGGAAAAATATTTTAGCCTTAATATCACGAAAACTCATATAATGCCAATTAAAATAAACTACTTTCTGGTACTGGAACACAATATCTATGAAATGATACGGTGTCCATCTCAGTAACAACGAAACAGTATTCAGCACGTAGACTGCATAGTTTCAGTCTCTTCTGTCATATGGGATCTTGGGGCAATACAGCTAAAGTACATGTAATATTTATTAATAACATGTGAGGAACAAGGACACTACGGAAAATATCTAAACTAAAACTTGACAAAGCTCTTCCTACTTGTGGAAGATTCAGTAAGGTATCTACAATGCGATGCCGATGATCACATGTGACAAACAGACATCTAAATCTTAGAGCCTGTGGGTAGCATGTAATCTGTTACAGTCATGAGTTTAAGCAAACGGTAGTGAGTAAACTGCAGCTGCTTAATATCACCGAGGAAGCACTAGGATTTTCCGAAGTGCTAGGCTACCTGGTAATTATATTGTTTTTATTTACAGCATGTATAAGCACAAATTGAATACTGCGTTTCTGTCGGTATAGTCCTCTGCAACAGTTTCTGATAACACTTCTCTCTGCAATTGCAAGACTGTATTCGTTTCAGATCTCCGTACGTTCTGCTGCACTAGACGATCTAGAGAGCGTCATGAATGTCTAATATTGTAGACTGTTTTAAGATCTCTATAAAATTTGGGGTTGGAAATTATTTTCAGCAGATATGAGGAAAAAATACGCAAAAATTCTGGGTGAAGTGCAACTCACACAAAGTGGTCATCATCAGTGGCTCGTAGGATTCGTAAGCTGAGAGGATGAAATACATAATTGGTCTTGTAGAATGAAAACTGATCTGACATTCGTTTCACAATGCTTCTGCCGACAACAATAGCCAGGTTTTGACTGTGCGGCCCGTCTAAAACACTGCGACCGCTGATGCTATGACTCACTCAATGAGAACAGCTGGAAGGGTTTGAGCACGGTCGATTTCCGCTACCACTTCAACAGTAAGCGGATCCGTATATCGTCCGGAACGACAGTAAAGAACTTCTTTTCAACGCCACGCGCTTCGCTCGATCTCATCTGCCCCCGGCCTTCCACTCCCCCCGGCCCTCCCCCCTTTCCCAAACTGGTGCAGGGAGGAAACGAGAAGGAAAATAAAAAAAGTCGTCGGTTTTTCCGGCAGCTCCAATAAAAAGAAGTTTAATTACGTGCCAACGCGAAGCGCGCACCCTTACCGGGGAGAGAGAGGGCCGTGTTAATGGCAGCGGGGGTGTCTGTTCCGGCGAAGACAGCGCCGTCATTTATTAGGCCGGAGCGCCGATCTGCGCCCACGCGGCCGCCGGCAGCTGCGCCAGACACGTGTTCATTAAAATATGAATGCGCGAGGAGCGAGGCGGCAGTACACCGGCAGCGCCCGCACCGGGACGCTGCGGCCGAGGCGAGTTGCGGCCGAGCTGTCTGCATAATCCAACACCTTGCGGCTTGCGACCGCCCGCTCCGGGCATTAATCTCCCTTCCCGGGCGCGAGCTCCAAGGCTTACTTGTTACTGTCAGGAGCAGGCTTCAGCCGTTCGGGGAATATCATTTACCGTACGCTCGTGCTGTGCTCTGATAGGGTGAGCAGCACTCCGCGACAAGGTTACTTGTGTAGAATGTGTAAAACTCGGTGGCATATGTAAGATATAGCACGTGTGTGTGTGGTTGTGTAAAATTGTCTCCGCAATGGAATTCTCACACCTACAAACTATTGAAATGACCCTGCCATTCTCAACCTACACCTAGAGATTACAATAAAATTAAGTATAGTGTTGTGGTGTAGCAAGGAAAGCGTTTCTGAAGAAGAGAAATTTGTTAACATCAAGTATTGATTTAAGTGTCAGGAAGTCATTTCTGAAAGTATTTGTATGGAGCGTAGCCATGTATGGAAGGGAAACATGGACGATAACTAGTTTTGACAAGGAGAGAATAGAAGCTTTCGAAATGTGGTGCTACAGAAGAATGCTGAAGATTAGCTGGGTAGATCACATAACTAATGAGGAGGTATTGAATAGATTTGGAGAGAAGAGGTATTTGTGGCACAACTTGACTAGAAGAAGGGATCGGTTGGTAGGACATGTTCTGAGGCATCAAGGGATCACCAATTTAGTACTGGAGGGCAGCGTGGAGGATAAAAATCGTAGAGGGAGACCAAGGGATGAATACACTAAGCAGATTCAGAAGGATGTAGGCTGCAGTAGGTACTGGGAGATGAAGAAGCTTGCACAGGATAGAGTAGCATGGAGAGTTGCATCAAACCAGTCTCAGGACTGAGGACCACAACAACAACCAGTGTTGTGGTTTTACTTAATTTTAGCAAATCAAACCAATCATTCCTATCGGGATGGCAATAGAGTGAATCACAACCTGATACCGTACACTATTGACTCTCAAAAAACGTATGGAATGTGGAATTTTTATAAATGTGAAGCACTCAGGCCGGCCGAAGTGGCCGTGCGGTTAAAGGCGCTGCAGTCTGGAACCGCGAGACCGCTACGGTCGCAGGTTCGAATCCTGCCTCGGGCATGGATGTGTGTGATCTCCTTGGGTTAGTTAGGTTTAAGTAGTTCTAAGTTCTAGGGGACTGATGACCACAGAAGTTAAGTCCCATAGTGCTCAGAGCCATTTGAACCCCTTCTTGCTTAAAGAAGCGTTCCAGTGTGTATCCAACTCCACAGAAAGCTAAACAGTCGTCTCTCGAGTAAACTGAATAACAAGTATGTTCAAAGAGAAAGGAATTCATGTACTCCTTGTGTCGCAAGCAACACATCTCAAAATCCAAGCGCCAGGCGGTCCCCTGTGACTCTTGTCAGAAGGAACCCCAGAAGGAAGTGTCTTCGATCTCCACATAGAAGGGGCTCTCCACGGCATAAACCCACTCCCTCCTGGACATGCAGTGAATACTTGTGCACTCAGGCGGCGAAGCCCAGCGGCCATTACAGAAACTTTACCTCCCACTACATGGCTCATGAATCGGGCAGCCAATCACCTGAAGCCCATGCTCCTTTCAGAAGATTTTCCGGAAGTTTCCTTTCAGAAGATTTTCTGGAAGTTTCCATTACTCTTCTAACATCCTTAGCACTCCACCAATCAAATACGCATCTCTGCCTTTCAGCGAGAAGCTTGCCCCAGTACTTCCTATTCGAAGATTTCTTGGAAGTCAGCTCGTGACCATCGTTTGTGATATTCTTTAGCACTAAACGGATGTCCTTTCGCCTTGTTCCGCGCCCAGTGCTCTTTCTTCGGGTGCGCTATTCTGAAATGTTTCCCGTTCCACCAGAGGGCAACCTACCGCCCGCACTATTTGCGCTACCGAAATTCTGCGGCCTCCAACATTGTAAACTGCTTGCTCTTCTCTCCGTTTTCTCTCGGGGCAGTAAATGTCCACCCATGGAGAACTCGGCAAGTCTCTTCCCAGCTCCTCTTTAGTTGATGGTGGTTTGTGTGGAATGCGTGGCCCACACACTCTTTTATGTCAGTGCTCAGGTCTAATTAACTCCCAGGCATGAACTACTATAGAAATTGTTAGTACATGATGCTTGCCAGTATCAGTCAATGAGATGATAAATAATCTGATTGTGCGAGGGTTGGAACTTAAATAGTAGCAACTATTTATTCACAACCGACACAAATGAGTTACATGTTTGTACCTGTACTGTCCTTTAAAGTAATCACCAGCGTTGTGTAGAACACGTTGCCAGCGATGTGGAAGGCGAAGTATGCCGTTAGTAGAGCCTGTTCTGTTGATGGTGTGAATGGAGCGGTCTGCTGCCCGTCTAACCACTCGTGTTCCATGAGGTCGAGCATTATCTGGGTCAGTACGAAGTCTGGGCCCACAGCATCTCGCAACAACCGTACATGAGGTCCCAAGATCTCGTCACGACACCTGATAGCAGTTGAACCTTGCTGATTGATCCGTAAATTTGCATGAAGAAGTGTTTGAGTGTTCAACATAATAGCTGCCAAAACTATTAGGGATTCTCTTCGAGATCGGTCTTTGGGTTCCGTAATCGTGTTTCACGGTCCCTCGAGATGCGAATTCGTCGAGAATCACTCTCCAGACCAAATCGTGGCTCATCTGTGAAAGGAACATTGGCTCACTGTTCAACCGTCCAGGTGGCACGTTGAGACTTCTCTCAAGACGCTCCCTTCTGTGAAGGCACGTCAGAGATAAGCATACAGCTGGTACCTGACAATAAAGAAGTAGAAGTCTTCTGTACACCGTTTGCCTCGATACAACACGTCCGAAGGATTGTGCAAGGTCAGACACCAGCTGGTGACCAGTACTAAGGCGGTACCGTCGTGTCCTTTACAGCCAAATAATGGTCGTCTGTTTCTGATGTCACACGTCGTCGGCCCTGCCCTTGCCTTCAGGTTACAGATTCTGTCTCTATAAACTGTCACCACATCCGAGAAACAACAGAACGATTTACCTTAAGCCGTCTGGCAACATCAGTTTACGACTGTCCAGATTCCATACTTCCTATGGCGCTCCAACGCAGAAAGTCTGGTAGGCGTCTTCTCTGTGCCATGCTGCATCATCTGTGACTGTGTACACGGCGATTGAGGCCGTAGGACTACCCGGCAAACATTGTCCCGTTCGATAGGTCCGCTGACGTCATCGTTGGCGTGGTTGTCCATTGACCGGAATGCCTTCTTCCATGCAGAACAGGGTCGCACGAATGTGTATAGACAGTTTGCACGATTATATCATCAATTAGATACAGGACGGGGAAATAGCGGTTTGTTGGTTTAATTTTGGACACCAGTGTACACGGAGGGCAGACTGTCACGTAGCCGAATGATACATTTAACATTAACAGTATACAATGATGAACGTTTTGTATTGCAAGATAAAGTTAATAGCCTGACACTTTAAGCTATAAGTTGCATTGGCAGTAGTACCCACATTTGTTTTCTAATGCTGTAGTACAAATATTTACGTATTTTGGTTAGTTTAATGTATGGTGTAAGCTCCTCCACAAGTACAGTTTAACCTGTAAGTTTTAGCACTGCTGCTATTATACAAGTTATGTGTATTTATTTTAATGGCAACAGATAGTTTCGGTTACGATGGTAGTACCACGTGCGTTTTTTACTCAAAATCTTAAATTATTTGAAAAAACTATTGTACTTTTGCGCAGAGATCATATTTTCGAGAAATCTAACTCTCCTGTTAGTGTCAGGAAACCTTTCCATCATTGTCTTTGGCCATGTTTGCATTTTCATTTCATGCATTATGAAGGTCTCTTTGTGTATTACAAAAATCTGTAGTTTAGGTGAGACAGTGCACTGAAGGTCTCCTGAAGACACCTTCAGCTCCCATAAAAGGGTGCTTCGTCATTTCCTTCGTCTTTTGCCATGTTGAGAGTTTAGGTCCTGGTTTCGTAGCATTACGATTACATCGTGGTAATAATTAGTAGTTGATTACGGAAAGGTATGGATGTGGAGTCACTAACTGTTTTAATGAGCCTAGGCACAACAGTTCCAATCGGTCACTGTTTCAACCTTTCTTTTAACTTCTTTTTTATATATCGCTCAATTTAGGCGTAAAATAAAGTTTCAGCTGTCTGCTTAGCGTGTAGTTGTTGTCTACAGTTATAGAATATTTCAGGTATGGAATTAGCACTGTGACACTTAATTTGAGAGTTCACGATTATATTTTAGGCGACACACAGTAACTGTCTTTTACTTGTAGCTGACAACTATACAACAGTTATTCAGACAGCCTATTTAATTGTATGCATTCCTGCTTAGCATAGAATTTTACCCAATGTATGTTTTGTACATTGGTGATGTATGGCGTAATTCATTACAGTTTTCCTGTAACACAGTGATGTATGACTGAAAATTTATTGCAAATATGCTGTAACACGATAATGTGTGTACAGGTTATATTATGCTGATCTGTCATCTAATAAAAAACGAGGGAGATTCAGCTGATACCTAATGCCAGGTTATTGCATGTGCACACCCTGTCATCTTCAAGTGGTGACTTTGTTGACTGGTTTGATGCGGCCCACCACGAATGATTCTCCTATGCCAACCTCTTCACCTCAGTGTAGCACTTGCAACCTACGTCCTTAATTATTTGCTGCATGTATTTCAATCTCTGTCTTCCTCTACAGTTTTAGCTCTCTACAGCTCCCTATAGTGCCATGGAAGTCATTCCCTCATGTCTTAACAGACGTCCTATCATCCTGTCCCTTCCCCTTATCAGTGTCTTCCATATATTCCCTTCCTCTCCGATTCTGCGTAGAACCTTCTCTTTCTTTACGTTATCAGTCCACCCAGTTTTCAACTTACTACCATACAATGCTATACTCCAGACGTAAATTCTCAGAAATTTCTTCCTCAATTTAAGGCCAATGTTTGATGCTAGTAGAGTTTTATTGGCCAGGAATGCCCTTTTTGCCAGGGCTATTCTGCTTTTGATGTCCTCCTTGCTCCGTCCGTCACTAGTTATTTTACTGCCTAGGTAGCAGAATTCCTTAACTTCATCTAGTTCGTGACCATCAATCCTGATGTTAAGTTTCTCGCTGTTTTCATTTCTACTAATTCTCATTATCTACGTCTTTCTTCGATTTACTCTCAGTCCATACTGTGTACTCGTTATACTGTTCATTCTGTTCAGCAGATCATTTAATTCTTCTTCACTTTCACTCAGGATAGCATTGTCATCAGCGAATCGTATAATTGATTTCCTTTCACCTTGAATTTTAATTCTACTCCTGAATTTTCTTTTATTTCCATCACTGCTTCCTCAATGTACAGATTGAACAGTAGGGGCGAAAGGCTACATCATTATCTTACACCGTTTTAATACGAGTACTTCGTTCTTGGTCGTCCACTCCTATTATTCCCTCTTCGCTATTGTACATATTGTGAATAATCCGTCTCTCCCTATGGCTTACCCATACTTTATTCAGAATTTCGAACATCTTGCACCATTTTACATCGTAGAACGCTTTTTCCAGGTCGACTGATACTATGATCTTGTCTTGATTTTCTTTTAGTCTTTCTTTCAGTATCAACTGCATCGTCAGAATTGCCTCTCTGGTACCTTCACGTTTTCTAAAGCCGAACTGATCGTCATCTGGCGCATCCTCAATTTTCTTTTCCATTCTTCTGTATATTATTCTTGTAAGCAACTTGGATGCATGAGTTGTTAAGCTAATTGTGCGAGAATTCCCGCACTTGTCAGCTCTTGCCGTCTTCGGAATTGTGTGGATGATGCTTTCCCGAAAGTCAGATGGTATGTCGCCAGACTCATACATTGCACGCACCTACGTGAATAGTCGTTTTTGTTGCCACTTTCCCCAACGATTTTAGAAATTCTGATGGAATTTTATCCATCCCTTTTGCCTTATTTGACTTTAAGTCCTCCAAAGCTCTTTTCCATTCTGATTATAATACTGGATCCCCTATCTTTTGTAAATCGACTCCTGTTTCCTCTTCTATCACATCAGTCAGATCTTCCCCCTCATAGAGGCTTTCAGTGTAATTTTTACATCTGTCCGCTCTCTCCTCCGCATTTTGCAGTGGAATTCCCGTTGCATTCTTAATGTTACCATCCTTGCTTTTAATGTCACCGAAGGTTGTTTTGACTTTCCTGTATGCTGAGTCTGTCCTTCAAACAATCATTTCTTTTTCTATGTCATCACTTTTTTCCTGCAGCCAATTCGTCTTAGCTTCCCCGCACTTCCTACTTATTTCAGTCCTCACTGACTTGTATTTCTGTATTCCTGAATTTCTCGGAACATTTTTGTACTTCCTCCTTTCATCAATCAACTGAAGTATTTCTTCTGTTGTCCATGGTTTCTTCGCAATTGCCTTCTTTGCACTTATGTTTTTCTTCCCAACTTCTGTGATGGCCCTTTTTAGAGATGTCCATTCCTCTTCAACTGTACTGCCTACTGCGCTATTCCTTATTGCTGTATCTATAGCGTTAGAGAATTTCAAACGTATCTCGTCATTCCTTAGTGCATCCGTATCCCACTTCTTTGTGTATTGATTCTTCCTGACTAATGTCTTAAACATCAGTCTGTTCTTCATGACTACTATATAGTGATCTGAATCTATATCTGCTCCTGGGTACATCTTACAATCCAGTATCTGATTTCGGTATCTCTGTCTGACCATGACGTAACCTAACCGAAATCATCTCGTATCACCCGGCCTTTTCCAAGTATATATCCTCGTCTTGTGATTCGTCAACAGGGTATTCGCTATTACTAGCTGAAACCTGTTACAGAACTCAATTAGTCTGTCTCCTCTCTCATTCCTTGTCCCAAGCCCATATATTCTTCTGTAACCTTTTCTTCTATCCTTCCCCAACAACTGCATTCCAGTCCCCCATGACTATTAGATTTTCATCCCCTTTTGCATACTGCATTACCCTTTCAGTATCCTCATGCACTTTACCTTTCTCTTCATCTTCAGTTTGCGACGTCGGCGTGTGTACCTGAACTGTCGTGGTCGGTGGTGGTTTGCTGTCGATTCAGATATGAAAGATACTTCCATTTAACTGTTCACAGAAACACACTCTCTGCCCTACCTTCCTATTCATAACGAACCCTACTCCTTTTTTACCATTCTCTACTTCCGTTGGTGACATACAGTTTTACAATTTAATAGCTGAAACCAACTCAAGTTATGGCAATACACTGCCGGTCTCCAGTGTTGCAACACCATCTGAGATCCAGTAGCTGATACGCAGTATCAGTAGGGCAGTGGTGTACACATACCATCGCCACCTTTTAGGGTGATGGTAGTCACCACAATCAGGATAATTACAGAATTACTATACCAACTCACTATCATTGCTCTACACTAGTATGTGAGGTACCAGTAGTCGCTCTGTCAATAGACCATCATCCTCCACAGTAGTATTCAGAGCAGTGGAAGTCATCACATTTCAACTGGCCATTCTTACCCACAAATGTATCTGGAATAATGATAGTCACCACAAATGAGGACAAAAGCAATGCGTCGAGGTTTCTATGATTCTGTAGCAGAGAGGAAGGCTCCAATTGCAACATACGCTATGTCCTGGTCATCGGACTCTGAAATGATTGTTGTACAGGTTGTACACAAGTTCCATATCTGGCACTGTACAGGAATCAGTGCAGAGGGGGGACCATGTGATCACAACCTCTTCTTCGTCCTAATCATCAACTCTGATATGAGTACTGTACATTGTGTACAGAGGACACATGTATAGCGTTGCATAGATTCTAGAAGCAAAAGAGGAAGGATCCAATCGCTGCATATGCTGCACCCGGATAAATGGGCACTGACGGGTGTTGTATCAATTTTATTCAATTATAGACACTTTTTGACAAATAATCGGACCATCGCTGACCAATTTGTTACAATTTCGTGTAATGTGGCGATGTGTGGGGTAATCTGTTTGAATTTTGCTGTAACATATTAATGCATGAGGCACTTTATTAAAATTTTGTTGTAAAAGTATGATGTACAGGGCAATACGCTACAATTTTGCGGGAACATGACGATGTATGGAGCAATTTTTCACAGTTTTGCTGTAACATAACGATTGTGGAACAATTTGTTACAAATTTATTGTAACAAGACAATGTATGGGAAATTCATTATCATTCTGCTGTAACGTGCAACAGTTTGTTAGAATTTTTCCATAACCTGGAAATATATCAAGGACAGATTGTCATGTAGCCTCGTCTGTGGAATGGAGTATATAACACTAGCAGTATAAGATGACAAGCGTTTTGTATTGCAGGATAAAGTTAATAACCTGACATACTCTCATTAAATTTATTTGACACTTTAAAGTAGAAGAAAGCAGAGCAATCTTTATTCCTACTTTCTTACCTATATAAATGTGTATTACTGCTGTTCAGTACCCCAACACATCAAAGTGTCATGTTGTTTGAACTGTGTGACAACATATTTACTTTGGTACAATGATCAAACTATTCTCATTGATAGGTGCACTTTAAGCTGTAAGCTGCATTGGTAGTAGTATCTACTTTTGTTTTTTAATGCTGTGGTACAAATCTTTACATACTTTTGTTAGTTTAATGTGTAGTATAAGCTTGTCAACAAGTACAGTTTAACCTGTATGTTTCAGCAGTGCTGCTATTATACAATTCATACGTATTTATTTTAGTACGCAACATTTAGGTAACGATGGTAGTACCATGTGCTTTATATGTACAAAATCTTAACTGATTTGAAAAACTATTTTACTTTAGCGTAGAGATCATATTTTCGAGAAATAGAACTCTCTTGTTCGTGTTTGGAACCTTGTTCATCATTGCCTTTGACCATGTTTGATTTTCAGAAAAAAAAATGGTTCAAATGGCTCTGAGCACTATGGGACAAAACATCTTTGGTCACCAGTCCCCTATAACTTAGAACTACTTAAACCTAACTAACCGCCGGCCGCGATGGTCTCATGGTTCTAGGCGCGCAGTCCGGAACCGTGCGACTGCTACGGTCGCAGGTTCGAATCCTGCCTCGGGCATGGATGTGTGTGATGTCCTTAGGTTAGTTAGGTTTAAGTAGTTCTAAGTTCTAGGGGACTGATGACCACAGCAGTTGAGTCCCATAGTGCTCAGAGCCATTTTGAACCTAACTAACCTAAGGACATCACACACATCCATGCCCGAGGCAGGATTCGAACCTGCGACCTTAGCAGTCGCGCGGTTCCGGACTGCGCGCCTAGAACCGCTAGACCACCGCGGCCGGCTGTTTGATTTTCATTTCATGCATTACGAAGGTCTCTTTGTGTATTACAAAGATATGTAGTTTAGGTGAGACAGTGCCCTGAACATCTCCTCAAGACGCCTTCAGCAGTTACAGTTTTACAGCATACAGTTTTACAATTTATTAGCTGAAACCAATTCTCGAGCTATGTTGATACACTGTCAGTCTCCAATGTTACAATACTATTTGAGATCCAACAGCTGATACCCTAGCTTGGGCAGGTTCATTTTGATACATAGCCTCATTGAGATACAAAAATAGAAGTACCAGCTACGTCCTTAGTATACTATTTTAGTCACATTTGTTTTGTACAGTTTGATAAATTTTTCTAGTGTAGAAATGGCGGATTACATTCTTCTCCTCTAAAACTGTGTCAGGTGAAGTGATGCTTTACCGAAAAGATTCTAAAAAATAAGAGATGATCTTAGCTCAGTCATTGTACCACAAGTATTGGGGTACAAAGACGGTATCTGTGTTTGCATATATATATATATATATATATATATATATGTTTGTTTGTGTGTGTGTGTGTGTGTGTGTGTGTGTGTGTGTGTGTGTGTGAGTGTGTGTGTGTCTGACTGAGTGTGTGTGTGTGTGTGTGTGAGTGTGTGTGTCTGTCTGAGTGTGTGTGTGTGTATGTGTGTGAACATGTATGCACGTGTGTGCAGTTAATTTCAGGGGTCATCGAGCCTAGCACCAGGGGTTATACATTAATCGAACTGAACTTATTGACAAGTGCTGCTTAACTTTTAAGTTACATTGCTAGTGCCAAGTTTCATCGGTTATGTCGATATCTTTATCTATTTTTCATAAATAATCCATTGCTTTTGAACATGGCACATTCAAAAATTTGTCGTAAAGTCTAATGTAACCAAACTGCTAAGGTCATCGGTCCCTAAGCCTACACACTACTTAATGTAACTTAAACTAACTTACGCTATGGACATCACACACATCCATGCGTTAGGGAGGACTCGAACCTCCGACGGAGGTAGCCACATGGACGAAACATTTGAGCATGGAGGAATGTCAGCTTTTCACAACACATTCTATCCCCTGTTTTCATATTTTTTATAGTGGTAAAAACCACCCGGTAAGTTAAAAAAGAAGATATTATTTATTTAATTGCATATATCGCATATCTAAAAGTCCATTTCAATGCTGGCTCCTTTTCCTGAACAGATAGGAAATTAATTTCTTCTTGGTCTGCAATAAAATAGTGAGGTGACTCTAGCTTTTAATCATAGTATAATTTAGCACTTCCTCAGAGACAATGTCTTAGGAGGTTTCCCTACTTGTGGTACATTTTACTATTGTTGCATAGTCAATATGTCTTGCTCAAACACTTCGTGTTGTCTTCTACTCTGAAGAGTCAGCTATGAGTTTGTTGAGAGATACTGTTACCTCTTTCTAGCAGTACTGATATATTGTTTCCTTCATGTATCTGATTGTAGGGTGAGTACAGAATTAGCATTATTACGATTCTACTTTGAAAGAAACATCTTCATGAGGAAAGAGTTTGTCGTTATCTCTTCAGATGTCTAACTTCTAAAAACAGAGTGATGGAACGCACAAAATCTTAGCAAATGGCATCCTATCATTCACTCGCTAATAACTAGCTCGAGAGTGTACTGTTAATTTGAGATGACACCCATCACATGTACAGTTACAGATAGCAATTAAAATTTACATTCAGTAAATTACACAGGCCTTAAATAAGGAAAAAGCATTGTTTGTCAAATAAAATATATTTATAGATCTTTGGATAATGATACTAGTAGAATCACACAAACATTCTACCATCCAACTCTCCCAAAGTCACTTGCATCGTATTGTCAACCATTAACACCAGCTTTCGAAATAAGTGGCTATATTTCTCGCAGCCTCAGCTTTCCCTATGGGACTGAATGGTCTCTGTTCTTGTCCTTCCAAATAAAATAGAAATTGGTTCAAATGGCTCTGAGCACTATGCGACTTAAATGCTGAGGTCATCAGTCGCCTAGAACTTAGAGCTAATTAAACCTAACTAACTTAAGGACATCACACACATCCATGCCCGAGACAGGATTCGAACCTGCGGCCGTAGCGGTCGCTTGGTTCCAGACTGTAGCGCCTAGAACCGCACGGCCACTCCGGCCGGCAAAATAGAAATTCTTGGCCTAAAAAAAGGCAAGGTTTTCTCTTGCCTGAATGTTAATTTGAATGTCAAAATGATTAGTAGGCATTATCCTATTGTATTTGGCATGTGTTTGTTTTCCTCTGTTGATGAATTGACTCACACAGCCAGACACTTACAGCTTAAGACAGTTTTCCAGTAGCCCATCATGGATGGTATCCACGTTTTCCATGTGACACACATTTCCAGATATGCCACCTGACTAGCCATTTAGAAGTATCTTCGGCCAAGAACTACACCACAATTTGTAATGTACTCAAAAAATCAAAGTTGCTGCCATTCATGAAGTTTGGGAACAGGAGCTCACATGGATGTCTCTTGATGAGTTTTTATTGTTTTACTGCAAGAATTAAAAACATTTACAGTAGGAGATATCATATGATTTTTTATAGGTTGCGTTTGTGCAAAATCCCTTGTGTATAAGTGAATTTAACTGAATCAGAATTCATCTTGATACAAACACACCTATGAGACCAAATGCTGAACTAATATATGCAAACAGATTGATTATTGCTATGAAATATTGTAGGTCTAGCAATGAATCTTAAAGTGGGAATTGGCATATCATTACAAAAAATAATAAATGTGATAGTAAAAACAAGACTGGAATGAACAGCTTAGTTTATTACAAAAGAAAGCATTAAAATGGAAATGCATCTGCATAAGTCTTGAAATTACAAAATTAAAAACTTAGAATTAACTATGAGGAAAATGGAACTATCTGTTGATGTGTTCAACGCCAAGCTCAGCAAGGAATTCCTTTCTCTGAATCAGTAAAGAACTGACAGCTATTTTCTTCCCACCAGGAAAAACTCGACCACAAATCCTCTTAAAAGGTATATCTATCTTCCAGTCACGTAATTAAATAAAAAAAGAGAGTCCTTCAAAGAAGAGATGAAATGTTATAAAACCAATAAACTCAGTTTTCTCCCTTCATACTAAAAAGTTTCCCTCTATATGCTATGTCCTCATGATGTCACATCAATTTCACCAGTCAGTCCTCACATCACAAGTCCTGGGAAAAGCTAAAAACTGTACTCAAGGCTGGTTGCCAATTCTGCGACATCTTCTAAATCTGTAGTACGTCAGAACCGTTTCGTTACGCTTTTTGGGAAGGGGAGGATGATTAGCTTTTAAATGCACTTTTCTTAGTATGTTCTCCTGCTGGCAGAGTTCTGCAGTCTGGACGAAATGCTTTCTGCTTGGCTGTCATTTGTAGAAATGTGTTATAAAACGATGGACAGCGTGCCAGCATGACACTCGCTGAGGCGACTTTATCCCCAGCAATGCAAGACCCAGTTCACCTGAGGCTTCCCCTCTCCACGTTTCTCTGAAAGACCACATTCCATTAGCTCACCAGAAGGCGTTTTTCCTATGCCTGCGACTCCTGTCCAGTGTCCTTAGCACTTAACGATTGTAAGGGTCATCCAGAAGAGCAACAAATATGCCAGTACTAGGTTAAATTAGAGAATGATAAAAAAGAGATTAAGTCAGCACATACATACTCTTTAACCTCATGAAAATGTCAGAATTTCTATGTTGCTATGGCCTGCCCCACTCAGCTCCCCTCCAGTCAAATTATTTAACTGAAAAAAAAAACGAAAAGAGACGAACTGAACGGCTCGCCACTTTTCATAACATCCTGCTTGTGCGAAAATCTTGTGCAGGACGTGTTCCTCTAAATATAGGTGTGTAGTGGACACCTACAAGCAAAATTAAAATAACGAGCTGTACATGGTGAGATCGTCAGGCTTAACTGCATGACAGCCAGGGTCAGTAGTTGAAAAGAGGGCGCAACCAGATGGTATTTCTACCAATTACAATATGGATGTAAAGGTTCTAAAAATCCAAATGAAACACGTTCATCCACAGTGAAACCACCTGAGACATTCATCGTTAAGGCTAGCCTAGATGCTGAAGGAAAATCCTGGATAATCAATAAATTTACCAAATTAACATTCAGTGTCCAGCTGGTCAAATCATTCACCCCTTCACCAATGTTGTGAATGAGTTGTAACTGTGTTACATAACCGTTTAGCTGGTCTGTCATTCCCCACTCAGTCTGTAACATTAAATTACTGAAGGTCGACTCATACCTGATACATACAGTGTTGATACTCATTGACATATCAGTGTTTGTATAGGATATACATGTATCACAACGCAACCAAATTGTTGCTAAAAGAGATATTTTTATTTTACTGAGATTATCTCTCTCAATAAATGCGTGAAGACTGGTAAAGACATACTAGTCGAATATTTAAGTTGTCAGCTTCAGAATAAATTTCAACAATGTTATACACTAGTACTGTCATATTGGATTTGAACAGAAACACGTAAAAGAAACATGTATGCACAAATTCAACAATTAATTGCACATAGTTACCAATTTTTTCATGATATTGCACATTCAACCCATGACAAACAACAAACTCAACACAGGGAAGTTGATAAAACATCTAAATCTAATGAGAAGGTCTGTGGAAATATGGTATGTGTAGTTACTTTGCTGTGATATTTACAGCAAACGATTACAGACACTAAGTATTGCATAGTTTTATTTTCAAAGTTCGTGTGGTATACCTAAGGTTGTTAAATATTCTTTAGTGTGATGTTAAGAGTAAGGTGTGAATATAAAAGGTTCATACTTTCTAGTCCAAAAATAGTTCATTCATCTATTAGCATAATGACAATTGTTCATTATGCAGCATACGTCACTGTTACAACATAAAAAGCTGCACACATTTTCAAAGATGGAACAATATAGTCACAAAAAATAAAATGTCCGTTGAAAGAGCAAACATAGCAACATTGAATATGAACTTTTTCCTAGGCTGAAGATTCTTTATTGTCGCACAAGAACTGTGGGGCATCCACTTGGCCACACAACAGTAACTGAGCGTTCATTCTGGCGCACTAGAGTTGTAGAGTGTTTACCCATAAGTGTGGATCAACTCGGTAGAACCGCATGTGGTCATGGATCGCTGAGTGGTCTTAATGCAGGTTCATCTTCGGCTGGAGAGATCAGACAGACCACCTCTTTCATCACCCAGGCATAGGTCTTGGTGAGGCACCATCCAAGGCAATAATGCTTGTGGCCAAAAACAAGCAGTCTGTAGCTCCTCTAAGCTGGCAATGTGCCTCTAATGGATGTTGGCAGTTCTGAGATTCACAAATCGGCTGTACACTGATAGTGAGGTTCCAACTGTTCCGTTGAGATCTGAACATTTTTCAGTCATGGAGTAGCACGAAGAGGTCCTCACTATCACAGAGTTTATATTGCAGTGGATATGTTGATCAACACCATTTGCAATGGATGATAGCATTTGGGTGTAGGAGAGCAAATTATGGTAAATGGGTGGTGGCCATGTAGCACAATACTGTGAAGTTGCACAGCATCGCTAGGCTGTAAAGGGCGACCAAGAAAAGGATATACTATCCAGAGTCGATGTGACAATCAGATAGAATTGCTGTAAGCATTGAGACAATCATCCCACTGATGCATCAATTAGATGATACCAATTTGGTAATACAATGTATCCTGCTTCATGAAGAATTCTCTATGTGCCGCACATCTTAGTGTGGGAGGACTTGCTGATCCTTCAGAGTCTTTTTGTAAGTGACTAAAGGTGTGATAGTGGGATAGGGAGAGATCATAACAGTAGGGCGAGTGCTCGAGTGTGCTCGAGTGTCTCCCACCTGAGTAAGCGTAACTTCTGGGTTAAAATATTTGCGATATGGGGATGTGCGTTATTATGAAGCAGTAGCACCTCTCGTCACCATTTTTCTGGACATTTCATGTTAATTTCTCCAGTGTTGTGCAGCACCATTCCCTAGTGATAGAGGCATCAGGTCCCTTGAAATGGATGTGGTTGGCCTCTCAGATTCAGAACTTCGTGCACCGTTCCACAGTGATGCTTTTCGACAGACGTGTTACCCCATACACATTCTTCATTCTACAATGGATGTCTACTGCTCTTGCTTTTTGGCAGCCAAGATAAGAGTGACAGCATGTTGGCCTTGTGTTTAGGTAGGACTATGTTTTGATGAGGAAGCCACCCCGCTGTTGGGTCCCAATTTAAATCCCCTGGAGCACTCCAGTAGATGAACCTGTGAACCACTGTTCCATCTTTCATTCTTCCGCCAGCAGTGAAAGTTGCTGATCCACTCTAACTGTTTGACATCATAAGACTTGTTGCCCCACTTCCAGATGGAATGATGGCTGCTGACAGCAACTGGCACCAGCGCTCCATGTCCAAGTGGCCGTCATATCACCACAGCACACTAATGACAGCACAACCCTTAAATCAGACGCATTACAATGCTTGGTCAAATACAATAATAATCACAACAAACTCGCATTTTTAAAATCTCCAAAGTCACCTCACCCAAATTCACATGATGGAGTAATCCTATGAAATTGTTCAAAAGAATTAATCATCCTCTGGTTCTAGTTCAGTAATGTACAGTAGACACAAAAGAAAATTAAATCACATAGTGTAATAATACTATCATCCTGTATAAATGTACAAAAGAGTTAAATATCCCTTACCTTACTTTCAATATTGCTATCATATGGATACTGGCGCTATTACAGTGTGACAATTACTGAACCATATGAAATAAAATCATCATAACTTCCGAACGGCTTGCATTAGGACGTTCAAACTGCGCAGTTGGCCCAGGGCATGATGAGAATTGCTTGGTTTGGTTTGGTGACAGAGTCCACTTTCATTTGGATTTGTTTTACAATAAGCAAAATCGGCGCATTTGGGGACTGAGAATCTGCATTTCGCAATCGAGAAGTTTCTTTGCCCTCAGTGAATGACTGTGTGGTGTGCAATGTCCAGTCATGGAACAATCAGTGCGATATTCCTTCATGGCATGGTAACTACCAAATGGTACTTGACGTTTCTGGAAGATGCTTTCATCCCCATTATGATGGTCCCGACAAGATTTGGTTCATGCAAGATGAAGCTCGAACCCATCGAAGTAGGAGAGTGCTTGATGTCCTAGAGGAACACTTTTGGGGACCGCATTTGGCTCTGGGGTACCTAGGGGCCACTAGCTTGGGCCACGATTTCCCGCCATATTCTCTGGATTCGAATATGCCCTACTCCTTTTTGTGGGGCTATATTAAACACAAGGTGTACATCAGTAACCCCAAAACTATTGCTGAGTTGAAAACAGCTATTCAGGAGACCATCAACAGCATCGATGTTCTGAAACTTCAGCGGGTCATGCAGCATTTTGCTATTCGTCTTTGCCACATCGTCGCCAATGATGGCAGACATATCGAACATGCATAACCTAAATCCGAATATCTGTCGTGACGTTTACATATAGAATAAAGTGTGTGCACATCATACTTTGTAACTAATTTACATATCTTTTTCCTATAGTTCAATAATTGTCATCCTTTATATAGGCAGTGTACTTGGCAAATTATTGCCACTGTGACATATTACAATGTTTCATGTGACATCATAAATGTTCAGTACATACATGTCACAGTCAGTACGTGGTTAGTGGGTTACTGATCAATGATTAGTACTATTGCAGTTCTCCTCCACTCATGCCATCCCTTCTGATCAACAAAGTATAATAAGTTGCATGCTTACAGAATACTAGTTAATTATCTTCTATCACATAAATAAACAGTAAATACTAGTCAAATAAGGCAGTCACCAGAAATTCATATATTCAAACTGTGTTCCCCGTTCTTTGTCCCATTTCAGCAGATTATTCTGTCCTTTTTTTGTTCTGTGTTTATATCTGGACTCAACACCATTTAATATTATTCATGGTAGATCAATTTATATCTCATTCTTTGGCCACCACTCTCTATCTTTCGAAGTGCTTTCTACATCACATACTCTACTTACGAAGAATATCTCACACAAACTCAACACAAATTATGCCATGAAAATTTATTATTGCCATCAGAATCACAGGCATAGAAGTGTCAGTGCTCATGATGTCATGTGAACCATACTAGTTACATACCTTCTCATTAGTGTACTCATACATTTGGTGATGATCTCCCTTTTATTCACGTTAACTTTGTGGGCACTGTTTTCGCATCTGTCAACACTCTTTCCCAGCATGATCTCCCTTATTTTATACATCCTCACTCGGCTGAAATATAAATAAAGAAATACACAAGAGATATTATATGACAACTCTCGATATCGAGTTTATATGCTGTTGCTGATGGTAGGATTGCAGTAGACTATATTTGTCTATATTTGATATTGTGTAACTGATGCTAATTTGATCTTAGGTCGTCTTTCTCACTCCTTGTAAGCCAAAAAAATCTTCCTTGCCTCACAGTAACCCGCATGTATTGTGGTCTTACAAACATTTAAAAATGTCCCCATCGAACCATCATTTATACTCTGTTGTTGAACTATCCCAACATACACAATCTTCCCCAAAAATCTATGTTCAGCTGCAACTTTGATAAGGACTTAAATTTAAAATACTCCATAGCTTACTGTCTCAACACACTTTGTTGACGCAGATGAAATACACAAGCACGTAATCAAACACTATCTGCCAACTAAGGAAAACCATAACAAATCTTAAAGTATGAATATCAAATATCATGGAATGGTAATCTCTCTGAGCAACAGCCACCCCGACATCACATACATTAACAATATCAAATCTCATATCCCACAATACTAAATCTGGTAGCCATGACCCTGTGATATCGCTGTTTCATAAATGCTGTTTCCAGACATCAGTGCATCTCAGTACACGTACATAACTTTTTTCTGGCCAAAAATTATTCCTTTTTTTAAAACATCATCAGTCTCAGAGAAGGCAACCATATTTACTCTGCCTTTCATCATTGTAATACTATACTCGATGCCACTTCTTACGTATGGTAAACCTATCATACTCGTACGCAATTGATGAATGCAATAAACTGTAACGGTTTAATCTAGCTTATTACAGAACTATGTCGGCATCTGAATAAAACCTTCATTTGCATTACTTGCTTGACCTGCATCTGTATCTTACGTCTTGCTCCAAGAAGTGTTTGATGTGGCTAATGTGGTGCAGATACAGAGATTTCCTTGATTTAATCGTTTCTAGTTTGAATTCATTCACATGAGCAATTTTTCTTATTCTCAATGCTCCATTACCCACAGAAAGAATTTGTGACATATCTTTTGTTCCTTTGAAAATTGGAAATATTTTACTAGAAGTTTCTGGCTCATGGATATATTTGCACTCTAGCTTTTTAGTTAACATGTTCTTTTCTCTTGTGGTCAGCATGTCATCCATATTTGGTAATATCTCCTCTGCTGTGATAACGTGACCTTGGAATTCTACCTTACTTTCTGTCCTGGAAGTTACATCATGATTCTCCAAGGCAATAAGCAGCGTATTTCGAACTCTGTTACAATCTTCCCACGATTTCTTCGCAACTAATGGATCATCGACAGAATATGTCACATGTTGTGTCAATGACTTATGGAGCATCCTGTCTCATCTATGAACGAAAACTGCAGATGATATGTTCAGCTCAAACCGGAGGCGACAAAACTGACAACATCGTCCAGTCACAAGAAAGCGTGCCTATTTTCTGCATGGAGGCTCTATCTGCCTTGGCACTTTTGTATTAATTCTTCAAGTTCCTCTGGCCTGATCACCTCTGGGGCAGTTATCATATTTACATGTCCAGAAATCAGTATATGTCAAATGAACCCATCATTTATTATCACTCACCCACAATGGACTATTACAGGCTGAAACAGCTGGTTCAGTCACTCCACCTTCTAACAGCCTTACGTCTGGAGGCAAGTGGAATGGCATACAGTAGTATGGAAAATTTGTAATCGTCTTTTACTTTAAATATGTATTGAAAGTATTTTATCGTTACCGACATTAGTGAAAGGACTTCTCTATTGGTAAGTGCTGTTTTCATCATTCATCCCCTTTTTATGAACTAATGCTTTACTGTTCTTTTACACGTTCATTAATTTCCTGATTGAACTCATGTCTGATCACCTCTTCCTCTTTCTTATGTTACCTTCCTTGATCACAGTTCCTATTTACTTTTATTTCTGTGCGATCTTCATGTTCAAAGCAAAGCTTCAAGCTGCTCACCGGGATTTGTGTTCTAATAGCCTGCTCCTTGAAATGGATGTGCACCTTCATCCCCTTTTGTAAAAATATCTCTCCTCATTCTAGATCTACTACTGATCCATTATCATTCAGAATGTCGGTACCTGTTATCAAGTTGATCACCAATTTAGGTACCAATAAGAAATTTCGTGCTAGAATGTGTTGTTGACAGATAAATTTCAATCTAGTTTGTCGATTTACTTCCATGACTTTGTAGACTATGGCTCTTTTTTTCTCGTTTTCTTCGGTGACAGCGCAGGTCAACTGAAATTCTCGGCGCATCTTTGAAAAGCTGTCTAAGCTACTGTCGAAATTCGGCTCCAGCTGTCATGTATCCCTTTCAATTGCACATCATCTTTTGCGACTTAAGCGCTCGATTCACATCCTGCGTTGTGATTACTTCCTTTCCTTTTTCTCTTCAGCACATCGTCATACTTATGCAGATTTATGTGTCTGATTTCGAACTGCTTCACAGGTGTAATAGCAGTCTCTTCCACATCTGTAATTAGTCAATGTGTCGACGAGCATCCACCATATTCGCCATTCCTTGGATTAAAGGGGCTAATTTCAATGATTTCTGCCCACTCCCTATCTCCATCTCGTGTGGGTCCATTGTGCACAAATCGCTGTCCACTGTCATGATTCTAATAGCTGTTCCCACCTCCTCCCTGTGTTCGGCGTTTACAAAAATTACTTCCTACTCTTGACACACCAATGGAAAGTATTAACTGCCCCAGATAGTACATTCCTGGTATTATACCTAATATTATTATTGTGATTATTATAGTGATGTGGAGGTCCATTGATATTACTTTCTTGAACTGTCCTTATTTCCATGGCATCGTGCTCATTGAAAGCACATTCTAATTCACAAAGTGTACTTTGATATCTTCCTTGCATCGTCTTGCCAGTACTTGCTCGTAATTTCTTGGCAGTTTCGCGTAGCAATATCGATCTCATTTGGAATATAAGGAACATATAGGTACTGATTCCTTTTGACCACTGCTTCAAAGAACTTCACTGCGATCTTGAAACTGCATGTTAGTAAACCCTTGTACATTACCATTTCTGTTTTTTATATTTTTTTCGTTCCTGCATCTCTCATGACCAATATTTTGTTATGAAAACTTCTCTAAATTCCTTTTATGAGGTGCTAATGGCAGCTATTTCTCAACATTTACCGCTATTGCCCTTCGAGGTTTTCGCAAATAAACTCGAGTTTACAGGCAAAAGGCCATGAATGTGGTAATGGCAGATCGAATCAAGCATTCCAGGTTTTGGGATGAAGTAGGTTCCCATGAACCTAATAATTCTGAAACTTCATGACTGAGATAAAATGTTTTAAGTTAAATGGTTCCACTGCTCTTACACATGACCCAACTGCTGCTTCTAATATTCTCCTTATTTCTTCATGTTGGAACTTTGCTGAATGGTTCACAATTCTGTGTCTCACTCGATTCTCTTTTCCCAGCGTAATTCTATGGATACCTTGTTTTACAGGCTCTTGTATTCGTTTCCGATCCATCATTTCTTTTCTGGTGTACCTCGTTAATGCTTTCTTGTTTATTCTTAAACATAAAATGTGACTCTACCTTCCAGGTTTCTCGCTCTACCCCAACTGTATATATTTCTTCGTCTGTTACGTTACAGTTTTGAATTTGTAATTGATTTTTGCCATCTTCTAACATCTTGTCTTTTTCAATACTACACATTAATTTCTTCATCTCGTCTCAGGACTCCTTCCTTAGTTGTCTTGTTCCACTGACCAATTCTTGTGCTATTGTTTTGGCTTCTTGTGCTTCTTGCAGATCTTCCTCTGCTGCTAATCTAGGCTTTTCTGATTCATCTCTTACTCGCTTCCTTATTTCATGTATCCTTTTCTGCACCTTCTTCTCCACTTCCACTGCCCTATTCAGTTCACTGTTCCATGCTTCCATGTCCGCTGTCCATAAAATTCTAGTATTCCAAAATCATTGTTACTGGTTGCCACCGAGCGAGGTGGCGCAGTGGCTAGTACACTGGACTCGCATTCGGGTGGACGACGGTTCAATCCCGCGTCCAGCCATCCTGATTTAGGTTTTCCGTGATTTCCCTAAATCGCTACAGACAAATGCCGGGATGGTTCCTTTGAAAGGGCACGGCCGACTTCCTTCTCTGTCTTTCCCTAATCCGATGAGACCGATGACCTAGCTGGTTGGTCTCTTCCCCCAACCAACCCAACCCAACACTGGTTGGCGTCTCTCTATTAGGGGAAAAGTCGTATGATCTCATTTGAATATCTCTTCTCACAGGCATTTTAGGGCCTATCACTACCTTCTTCCTTGTAATTTCGAATTACAATGTCTTCGATGTGTTGTAAAGTAACTTCATGTTTCTACTTGTTATTGCTATCCCCACATTATTTAATTTATCAACTTATATGCTGCCTGTATCGCTAACACTTGGACTTGACTATTCCGTAAGAACGATCAACTTGAATTTGCTACGTTATACTTACTGCCTTATTCTAAGCTTGTTCTGATTCTAGGTGCATCTTACTTCTTTTTCTCATCCAAATTAGATATCGGACACAATGCTTAACATAGCGAAAAGGAACCTCCTGACAGCCAACATCTTGCCGTATCCCAACACTCAGGAAACCCCACCTGTATAAAGCGCAATCCTTCCAAAACTTGCCACACTTATATCTCACTGATCTGCCCAATCAGATGGGGAACAGAACACATGGAAACAAAGATAGAAAGCTGAAAATAAAGTACACGTGTAAGTTATTCACGACAGCTATTGTATTATAGACTAGCATTGTTCTAAACGTTGACAGTTACTGAACCATAAAGAAACGGAGAGAAGGTTTAAGTTTCTGATTGCATCCTATAATATCCTATCTTAAATCGATCCAGCCAGGGTCATCCAATTCATACGAAACCTCACGTTATTGTTAATTTAACTGAAATTAATCTTGATACAGACATGCTTGAACCCAATGATGAATCTATGCACACTAACGAATTGATTAACACAATGAAATATTGTGGCTTGAGTGATGAATCTTAAGGTGGGGAACTTACATATTATCATTAAAAAAATTTATTACTATAATAAAAGCAAGGTTTGAATGTAATATTTAGTTTATTACAAAGGAAAGCATTAACACTGAAATGTGTCTCAATCAATCTTGAAATCACCGAAGTCACAAACAAAGAATTAAACAGGAGATTTAGAAAATACAGACTATTTCTGGTCAAAGGCCACTCTTCCCATTGAGAGCAAAGCATGCAGAGAGTGAGTGTGTTCAGCATCTCGTCAGAGACAAAGTCCTTTCTTCAAGTCAGTAATTAACTGATTACTCCTTTCTACTCATAAAAAAAAAACTCAACTACGAATAATCTCAAAAGTTTGATCTGCTCACCAAAGGCATAGTTCTTTCTTTATCAAACTATCCCTCCACTAGGATGTGAAACGCTAAAAAACCAATAAACCCAATTTCCCTCTCCCCCCTCAATACTAAATATTTGCTTCTACGAGTAACGGCCTCATGAGGTCACGTCGGTTTCATCAGTTGATATCCTCTCACCCAGCCGTTAGCCTTGCACACAGATCCTGGGAGAAGGTAAAAACTCTGTTCAAGGTTAGATGCCAATTCTGTAGCACGTCAGAGCTACTTTTCAGTATTTTTGGAAATCGGGGAGATGTTAACATGCTTAAAGCACCTTTCTTTGTGGGGTCCATGTGCCACCTGCATGTTGGCAGAGTTCCGCTGTCCAGAACGAATACTTCCGCTCAACCATCCAAGCTCGAAACGTAAAATATATCGTCAGCACTTAAAGATTCAAAATCTCACGCAGAAAGCTAATAAATATAGACAGCACTAGGTTAAATGAGAAAATGCTGGGAAGATATAAGATCAGCACATACAGCCATTGTAATTTCACAAAACTGTCGAAACGTTTAGGTTACTAGAGCTTGCAGCTCTCAACTGCCATACAGTCGAATCATTTATCACAAAATAAAATGAAAAGAGACGAGCCAAATGGCTTTCTGATTTTCAGACAGTACTGTTGCGAAGCAGTGTGCATAGGTGTAATAACTAGTTGAAGCAAAATTATGTCTCTGTAATTAGTTAAATGAGAAGCTGTCTTTAACCTTGCAAAGAAACTTTCGTATGAGCTACTTTACTTAAATACCTAGCAACTTTGATGTTGAATAGTATATGTACTTATACAGGATGGTCCATTGATAATGACCGGGAACAATTATCTCACGAAATAAGCATCAAACGAAAAAACTACAAAGAACGAAACTAGTCTAGAAACTCGTCTAGCTTGAAGGGGGGAAACCAGATGGCGCAATGGTTGGTCCGCTAGATGGCGTTGCCATAGGTCGAACGGATATCAACTGCGTTTTTTTAAATAGTAGCCCCTATTTTTTTATTACATATTCGTGTAGTGCATAAAGAAACATGAATGTTTCAGTTGGACCACTTTTTCCGCTTTGTGATAGATGGCGCTGTAATAGTCACAAACGTATAAGTATGTGGTATCACGTAACATTCAGCCACTGCGGACGGTATTTGCTTCGTGATACATTACAGAGCGTTTACCAATTGCGGTAACGGTCGATATCGTGTTGATGTGTGGCTATTGTGATCAAAACGCACAACGGGCGTGTGCTACGTATGCTGCTCGGTATCCTGGACGACATCATCCAAGTGTCCGGACCGTTCGCCGGATAGTTACGTTATTTAAGGAAACAGGAAGTGTTCAGCCACATGTGAAACGTCAACCACGACCTGCAACAAATGATGATGCCCACATAGGTGTTTCAGCTGCTGTCGCGGCTAATCCGCACATCAGTAGCAGAAAAATTGCGTGAAAATCGGGAACCTCAAAGGCGTCGGTGTTGAGAATGCTACATCAACATCGAGTGCACCCGTACCATATTTCTATGCACCAGGAATTACTTGGCGACGACTTTGAACGTTGTGTACATTTCTGCCACTGGGCAGAAGAGAAATTACGGGACGATGACAGATTTTTCGCACGCGTTCTATTTAGCGACGAAGTGTCATTCACCAACAGCGGTAACGTAAACCGGCATAATATGCACTACTGGGCAACGGAAAATCCACGATGGCAGCGACAAGTGGAACATCAGTGACCCTGGCGGGTTAATGTGTAGTGCGGCATTATGGAAGGAAGGATATTTGGCCCCCATTTTATCGATGGCAATCTAAATGGTGCAATGTATGCTGATTTCCTACGTAATGTTCTACCGATGTTACTAGAACATGTTTCACTGCATGTCAGAATGGCTATGTACTTCCATTTTGTGGTTGAAGCGGTATTGAATAGCATATTTCATGACAGGTGGATTGGTCGTCGAAGCACCATACCATGGCCCGTACGTTCACGGGATCTGACGTCCCCGGATTTCTTTCTGTGGGGGAAGTTCTAAGATATTTGCTATCGTGATCCACCGACAACGACTGACAACATGCGTCAGCGCATTGTCAATGCAAGTGCGAACATTACGGAAGGCGAACTACTCGATGTTGAGAGGAATGTCGTTAGATGTATTGCCAAACGCATTGATGTTGACGGACACCATTTTGAGCATTTATTGTATTAATGTGGTATTTACAGGTAATCACTCTGCAACAGCATGCGTTCTCAGAAATGATAAGTTCACAAAGGTACATGTATCACATTGGAACAACCGAAATAAAATGTTCAAACGTTCTGTATTTTAATTTAAAAAACCTACCTGGTACCAACTGTTCATCTGAAATTGTGAGCCATATGTTTGTGACTATTACAGCGTCATCTATCGCAAAGCGAAATAAGTGGTCTAACTAAAACATTCATATTTCTTTACGTACTATACGAATATTTAATAAAAACGGGGTTCCTATTAAAAAAAAAAAACGCAGTTGATATCCGTTTGACGTATGGCAGCGCCATCTAGCGGGCTAACCATAGCGCCATCTGGTTTCCCACTTCAAGCTAGACAACTTTCGTTACTTGTAGTTTTTCCGTTTGACGCTTATTTCGTGAGATATTTGGCCCGGTCACGATCAATGGGCCACACTGTATAGGAAGATCGAGACAGTTCTTATATGCTACATATTTTTAGGTCTCCATGGCCATAAGAAGCCATCTCAGTGGAAGAGTGTCTCGGACTTGAACACTCGGGTTAATGAAACACTCAGTTTCAATATTTTGCTGTGTGGATTTCATAATTGTGACCCTGACCAATCAACCACAAGGCATACTGACATAAATTCACACGCTTAGCGAATGAAGAAACCTCTTCTCACTGTAAGTCACATGCTATTCACGCACAGTTTATCGCCCAGACTGTATATACATTATGTGATGAAAAATACCAGGACACCCCCAAAAACATGTTTTTCATATTAGCTGTAGTGTGCTGCCACCTACTGCCAAGTACTTCATACCAGCGACCTCCGTAGTCATTAGACTTCGAACGTGATCAGGTGACTGGGTGTCCACAGTCAGAAACATCCCTAGGTCCATTGTTTCCGATGTGATAGTGAAGTGGAAACGTGAAGAGACTCGTACAGCACAAAAACGTACAGGCCGACCCCGTCTGTTGACTGACAAAGACAGCTGACAGTTGAAGTAGGTCGCGATGTGTAATAGGCAGACATCTCTCCAGACCAACACACAGGAATTCCAAACTGCATCAGGATCCACTGCAAGTACTATGACTATTAGGCGGGAGGTGAGAAAACTAGGATTTCATGGACGAGCGGCTGTTCATAAGCCACATATCACGCCGTTAATGCTAAACGACGCCTCGCTTTGTGTAAGGAGCGTAAACATTGGACGACTGAACGGTGGAAAAAAGTTGTGAGGAGTGATGAGTCACGGTACACAATGTGGCGATCCGATGGTAGGGTATGGATATGGTGAATGCCCGGTGAACGTCATCTGCCAGCGTGTGTAGTATCAACAGGGAAATTCGGAGGCGGTGGTGTTATGGTGTGGTCGTGTTTTTCATGGAGGGGGCTTGCATCCCTTGTTGTTTTTCGTGGCACTATCACAGGCCTGCATTGATGTTTTAAGCACCTTCTTGCTTCCCACTGTTGAACAGCAATTCGGGGATGGCGATTGGATCTTTCAACACGATTGAGCACCTGTTCACAGTGCACCTCCTGTGGCGAAGTGGTTACACAACAAAAACATCCCTGTGGTGGACTGGTCTGCACAGAGTCTTGATCTGAATCCTATAGAACACCTTTGGGATGTTCTGGAACGTCGGCTTCGTGCCAGACCTCAGCAACCGACATCGATACCTCTTCTCAGTGCAGCACTCTGTGAAGGATAGGCTGCCATTCCCCAAGAAACCTTCCAGCACCTGACTGAACGTATGCCTGCGAGAGTGGAAGCTTTCATCAAAGGTAAGGATGGCCCAACTTCATATTGAATTCCAGCATTACCGATGGAGGGCGCCACGGACTTGTAAGTCATTTTCAGCCAGGTGCCTGGATACTTTTGATCGCATAGTGTGTATATATACACTATTCGGGTGCAGTTGCCATACAGGTCTATCGTTGCTTTTGCTATAACCTGCCTCTCCATTGTGCGTCAAAATGCTGCCTTCCATTTTTCTTATTATGAAGTTTTTTTGAATTACCCCCTTATGAAATAGGTGGGAGCAGAGGCTGGCAGCAGCCGTATTGCTGATCTTTAGCACTTAATTTTTATAAGGCAGTCCGGATTAAAATAAAAGACTTACAGATGAAATAACAGGTAATAATGTTTACGAAAACATGATGATGGAATGCTCTCGTATAATTTAAATTTTGAAGAGGATTATGTAATGAGGGCTCCTGCTAACTGTGGGTAGGTATTGGGATGTAGGAAGTATTGGAGACATGTTGTAAAGAAAAGGAAGAGGTACGTTTTCGTGGGAAGCATCTGAAAGCTGTGAGGTGTCAGGATTGGAGCGAGATGCCAGCTGGGCAAGGAATCGGTGGGCAGGAGTCTACTTTCTAATGGAGTGGGTAGGGTGAGTTATTGGTGGAAGAAGGGGTACTTCTACAAAATGAACTCACTGTGAGGGAGTGGAAGGCGATTGAAGTTCTGTAGGGAAAGTAATGGGGTGCATGGAGATGGAGTTGGTGGAACATACTGACACCATCGCCCACAGTTCTCAAGGAATGTTGTGATTATAGGGCTTTGGGTCTCGTTCTTATGATGTACGAGAGATTTGGGTGTGCTACACGTTGGAGGAGACGTGTAAATCTGATTCACTGGTAAAGGTTGCACGTGGAGAAGTTAGAACAATACAGAAGGCAAGGTGAATTGCTACGTGAACTGAGATTTGGAGCGAGTGTTGAAATTTAGGATGGGATGAGGTCAATGTAACATTAACATTGGTGTGGATGGGACAGATGAGGGTCTCATAAGTGTGGATAATTGTTGGTGTATTTAGTTGTCATGTTTGGGCTGTGAACAGTTCTAGCAGTTTTAGTCTATTGCAGGCTTTCTTTCAGATAGTTAGTGCATATGAATTCCAGGAAAGTTTCAGATAGAGTGCTGGTCCAAGTGTTATAGTGTTTTAATTAGTGTGATTAGGTGGTTACAGAATATGAGATAAAGGTCTTGAGGATGGAAGACTCAGGTGATCTTTCCTGTGATTATTACCAGGTTTTTGTGAAGCTGATGAAGTGGTAGCACTTGTAACATCAGGAGGTGTCGTCAGCGTATTGGAGCGGGTTCACATGTTAAGATAGTGTAAGAACATCGACTGTGCACAGAAGCAGTAGCAAGACAAATCCTCGGAGTTCTTTTGCAGGTAGACGGAAAATATCAAACAGTGTTTTGTTTATTGTTATAAAAGATGGCCAAAAAAATGGTTCAAATGGCTCTGAGCACTATGGACCTAACATCTATGGTCCTCAGTCCCCTAGAACTTAGAACTACTTAAACCTAACTAACCTAAGGACATCACACAACCCCAAAAGATGGGCAGTTAGACAGAAACAGGCAATCTGGTGGATGTCGTTGACTGGAAGTGGAGTTCGAAGAAAAGGTTGAAATAGAATAAACGGTAACAAACTCTCTCAATATGTAGGGAAATGAAGATGGAAGTGGAAGGTACACAGCTATTACGTTTTTGGTATTCGATATGGGTAATATGTCGGAGTTGATAGTCTTTAGAAAATGAGAAAGATTTTAAAGGGGTTAGTGGTAGTACTGGGCAAGAATGGTTCATTGGGTTTGAGAACGGGTTTGGAGGTCGGTCAAAACTCAAGACAGCGGTAAGTATGAAGGACTGTGTTGTACAGAGATGACGGAGATGATAAGATTTCCAGAAAGGAGAAAGGGCATTCCTTATAATGATGATATATGATGAAATCATGACCAGGTTCTAGGTTGTACTTCTTTGCAATAGCGATTTTAATATCATGTGCTGTATTTGTTGTTTTTAAATCTGTTCACGGTGTGGAGTGTAAGTATTGGAAGTTGCAGGGGGGGAGGGGGGGGGGTTAGGGGAGATGCACGGATGTCAAAGAGCTCATGGGTATATGGGTCCATGGAGTGATCGAAACTGGGATTGTCAGGAATGGTGAAACTGTCTGTTAGGTAAGATGCATAAAAGTCGGTGCTAGTCAGAGTGTCGAGGGGAGATTGGTTGTTCTCGATCAGTGGTCTCATTTAAGCCTAAGGGCCACACTGGCTCTTCTACTAAGTCCCAAGGACCAAGACCTAGTTATAGTCTGTCTAAGTTCATGAGGCCTCTTACCCTAGTACAGCTTGGGGCTCCTCGTTGCAATTCAGAAGTTTTCGTGAGACTTACCACTGCTGCCAGTCTTCATAAGCTGACAATGAATGGCACTGTAGTAGTCATTACGCAGTGAACTGCATATTGTTTGATCTTGAACTATGAAAATAATTTCACTTGGTACACATTCCTAAAAAAAAAAAAACCACTCGTGAAGGTTATTATGACGCACTTTCACGGAACCTTGTTAGTTCCGAGCATTATTAACATCACAGCAAGAGGTCAGAACGTAGCGTGAGCTTCACACGGTATCAGCACTGCATGATATTTACCCACTACAACATTCCTCGCCACGCGGCGGCAACAGTGGTTATCTTTTCGTTCCATGCGGTCACCTCTAGCATGGCTCAAGAAAAACTGGAGAGACTGTAAGTATTGGGATGATGGTGACATGGGTACAATTTTGATATCAAAGTGATGTGTAAATTAATTAAATTGATTAATTAACTACCCCCACCCGTACCCCATTCCACCCAATTCCACCCCCACCTGTGGATATTTGTAATGTGTTGTCCTCATCCAGCACATGGGTCCCTGGCCCCTCTCCCTCCCCACCCCTCCACTCTCCGCCCCCACCTACCCTATTGGCGGTAATTGAATTTTGGCGAGAATTTCTTTGAAATCAATTATACCAATAGAGGCTCTTGAAATTGCAGTAGCCAATAGGAATGCTGCATCCGACCACTGTGGGGATATAAGGTGGGCCCAGGAGCTCTGCAGTCTCAGTTGCAGTCAGTCAGTCAGTCAGCATGAAGCATCCAGCCACGGCAGCAGCAGCAGCAAAGTAGTAGGAAGCCACGTAAGAGTAAGTAGCCCTTGCCTAATGTCTGTGTTTACTACTTTGTGAGGAAGATGAAGTCTTCGTGCTGGTGTTATCGTTTGTAACGGTTTTATGCGACGTCCTCTAGTCCGTCGGAGACTGCCACAGTGACGTGTCCCAGCCAGCCGCGACCCGCAGCAATGGCAGCACTCTGGGATCCTGTTGCGCACATGGTCATCTTGTTGGAGCAGGATAACGAGCTGTTATTGTTGGTTGAAGACACCCAGCCAGCCCCTTATTGGTAGAAATGCAACGGGGGTTCTTGATCAGTGTGTCTCAGGTCGGTACTGGACTAAGTAGAGAGTAAGTGACGTAAGAGTAAGTAGCCCTTGCCTAATGTCTGTGTTTACTACTTTGTGAGGAAGATGAAGTCTTCGTGCTGGTGTTATCGTTTGTAACGGTTTTATGCGACGTCCTCTAGTCCGTCGGAGACTGCCACAGTGACGTGTCCCAGCCAGCCGCGACCCGCAGCAATGGCAGCACTCTGGGATCCTGTTGCGCACATGGTCATCTTGTTGGAGCAGGATAACGAGCTGTTATTGTTGGTTGAAGACACCCAGCCAGCCCCTTATTGGTAGAAATGCTCTGGGGGTCTTGATCAGTGTGTCGCAGGTCGGTACTGGACCTCATCATATGCCCTATCGCAGAATATTCCCCTGATAGTGCATGGACAGATGCAGTGGATGAGAGGATACCAATTAAGCCCTGTGCATCACTACTGTTCACTTCAGAGTATTAATGAACTGCTTGTGGTTCGAAGCGAAACTTCACAATGAAGTCGGCGCTCTATATATCTCACTTAGTGGAATACGAGCGAATCATACACCAGGAATACATCTTGTATAAATATTATGCTTGAGTGTATAGTGGGTCATCTACCTGTAACAGAACCTTTTTTATAAAAATAACCGATACCATGTGTACTATTGATTCTTGTGTAGGTGAATATTATATCAGCAGTCTTACTGAATGAACTTCATGTGATTTTGTATACGATGTGTTGTGTTTTGGGCTAAAACATGTAAAAAGAAATTAATTTGTTACCAGTCTGTAAGTACAGTTAAAGTTACTCTTCTTTTACAAATATTTGAAATTACGAAATTTCTGGCATATTTATAATTCATATTATTGATTGCACAATCTAACACTAATTATTAAGTTTAATTCTGGACTCATTTATTAAATAATGAGATAAATTAGTAAAGATTCATTCTGTGTCAGGATATTGTAAACTCCTTTGCTTTGTAAACTCTTTAGAATATTGTCAGCACTGCAGACAATGGGTAGTAGTGGACAAGCCTCTGATGGGATCAGACGTGTTTTTGAGTGTGTCTCTAATAATGTAATTTGTGGTGAGATAGAAATGAAATTTTTAGTCAGTGTGATTCAGAAGAATGGGATAAAATAAAAAGATATTCATAACAATAGGCAAATCTTCATCCGTTATTTCGTCTTCAGGGACCCAGGAAGTTAAATCAAAATTTCAACTGCAAGAATGTACCCCTAAACAAGACTTGGAACCAACAACAACAACAAGGAGATAATGGAGATAAGTAAAAAGCTTTTCTTCCATATACTCGTATCTTACACCTCTCTAAACTTTCAAAATTTGTGCAAAGACAGAGAATTATAATGGTGTGTGTAGGAGGGTAAGTTTACAAGTGAAACTTCACAATAACGAAAAAATTAAGATTGTTATCCAGCATCAAGATACTAGATGTCTTCCATACAACAGTTTTATATATTTGGAAGAATCATTTATGAAAAACAATGGTAGTCATACAGTGGGATCAAAGCTTACACATAATGCCTTGGCATTCCTGTTCCAGGAAATATGATATGAACTTAATGGTGTAGAGATTGTCATACACATAAAGTTGGCATAACATCAACCTGTAAAACATATGTCTCATCATCACCCTCGAATGTGAATGGTTTAGAAAATGCAGGATAGTTCATAGACGAGCCTGTGGGCAGAACAGCAGAAGAGTACCGTGGATTTACTACATACATATCTCTAAAACTTCTTGTGGGGTACTTTAAAGGCATGCAGCGAATCATCATGAATGTTAATCAGAATTTATTCTGTTATGGAGTGCTAGAGATAGCAACTCATATATTCAAGGAGCTCAAGAGGAAAATCAGATCATCATCAATAAAACTATATGGAAAATGGCACACATCACTGCAGCAGACGAGGAGTGTTTGTAGCTTTTAAAAGTTCTAAATACCGGGGTATATCTGCTATTAAATTTCCACTCATCGGAGGTTTTTGAGTTTCCAGTGCTACCAATAGCGAGCAAACAAACATGGGCTATTAAAACCTCCATGCAGCTGGATGCACTGATATACATCACACTTTCATTTCAGGCCACTAGAAGGGGGAATTTAACAAATAACTCCACCTTATTTGACACCCATAATTTAACTAATGCCAGAGTCTACCTCAATTCAGAATTCTATCTGTACGACAATTTACTGCTACACCAGAACCAGAATGTATACAGTTTAGCATTTGATTTGTATGCAAGATTCCATGCTATGTAGAAGAGGAAGATCGCCTACTCAGTACATGGAAATTCAAGTAGCTGGCACCCATCATGTTAATAGACACTTGTAAGCAGAATTAGATAATTAAATAAGGACCAGTAGATGTAGGAATTGAATTTGAATCCTCATAAAATTTACCAGAACACATTGCAGCATTTGCTTTAGTTCTCCATGATCATGTGATTAACTGTTGCCCACTTACTGCTGTTGTGTAGGGTGCTGTATAAATGACCAAGTGCTGTGTCATATCCAGAGAATTTCGCAGTGACAACATGGAGTGTGAACGTTGTTGTTGACTTCAAGATTTCAATGATGACGAGTGTAGACACATCATATTTAAAGAAGTTACGTCATTAACATACACAGAAGATGCTGGTATAATAGCAAGCTTTGCAGCACCGAGGGCTTTCAAAAATGTGGACTGTCCTAGAACATGAAGGACTGCAAAGTGTCTAATACGTTTCTTCCAAGGACTCAACAGTGACCATTCTGGTATGCCTTATAAAGATATGATGACATCATTTAAAATATTCGATCATCCTGATACCGTCGTCTACATCAAAGTGTCAAAGTGTGGGAGGAGATCACATGGATGCAACGAATCTTCAAGTTTGTATATATTCAATACCTGGAATTCTACAGGTGCCGTGCTATCCATCAGCTAGTTAGATAGTTTGTTGGTTGCGTGTTCCATTGTTCAGTCGTGCAGAACTGTAGCCATTATGATGTGGAACGTGTGAAGTGCACAGGAAATGCACTTATGAAGCAAGATGTTTTAATTTATATATATATATATATATATATATATATATATATATATATATATTACAATACAGAGTTAAAGATTGATATTTATATTATTTACCTCATTCCATTAAATGGTACGAAATGCATATGCTATATTTATAGATTTATTTAATCCTGTTCAAAAATTCATCTATCATATATAAGGAGTTGTCAAGGAGATATGATTTCAATTTATTTTTGAAGCTATTACTGCTGTCTGTTAGACATTTTATTTCATCTGGTAATTTGTCGAAAATTTTTATAGCAGCATATTTTATCCCTTTCTGTGCCAAAGATAGGTTGAGTGAAGGATAGTGCAAGTCCTTCTTCTTTCTGCTATTTTAATCATGAATGTCACTGTTGTTTCTAAACTGGTCCATGTTGCTGAGAACAAATTTCATTAGTGAGTAAATGTACTGTGAGGCTGTTGTAAGAATTCCCAATCTTTTAAAAAGATGCGTACAAGATGTGTTACTATGAATCCCACACATTATTCTAACCATTTTCTTTTGAGCAGTGAATACTTTTTGTCTATATGTTGAGTTACCCCAAAATATTATTCCATATGACATCAGAGAGTGAAAGTATGCAAAGTATGTTAGCTTACTAATTTCTATATCCTCAGAATTGGCAATTATTCTGACTGCAAAAGTTGCTGAACCTAGTCGCTTTAGAAGATCCAAAATATGAATTTTCCAACTAAGATTCTCACTTATATGTACACCCAAAAATTTCCCATGAGCTACCCTGTTTACTGACTTCTGTTGATGTGTTATATTTATTGAAGGAACTGTACTTTTTGCAGCAGAGAATTAGATGTACTGGGTTTTTTCAAAGTTTGGAGCACTCCCATTTGCAGAAAACCAATTAATGACTTCCAAGGACCTTATTTGTATCATTTTCAACTGGAGTTTCTTTTGCTGGATTAATAATGATGCTTATATCATCAGCAAACAGTGTCATTTCAGCTTTCTGTTTCAGATAGGAAGTGAGGTCGTTCACAAATATGAACAACAAAAGGGAACCATTGATTGAACCCTGCGGAACACCATCAAGACGAAGAAGATTTGTGAAAACAGTGTTGTGTCTGATAAAGAAAAGCTAAGTTGAAATAATGAAAATAAATGAGTTTTTTACCTCATTTGCTGTGTTATCCTTTTTTTTCTATATAGCTCGTACTTAGATAGTATGTAGATTTGCCCAGGTCCTACATCTGTGACTTTATTCAAGCAAAGGTGATATAATTTTAGACATGTTGAATATATGTCTTTGGAAGTTCCCAAAAACCTGTAAGTGCATCACGATAGGTGAATTCCCACGCAATGATTACATATATTTGGTTTCACCGATCTTAAACGTTACTTCCCTCTTGCTTGAAACTAATACCTTATGTATTTCCCCTTTATATACATTTGAAATTTCAAAGATTTTTTTATTCAGACATGAATATTCACAGTAATAAAACAACTTTGGATTCAAAAGCTTTACAATACATGAACTAATACTGTTTTTTAAATTCACTGTTCTTGTGATGAATAATAGCACTGGTTGATAAAATCTCTTACTTCACATTGCAGCATTCATTACTATTGCGTAGGTACAGTTTCTCTTATACTAACCTTATTTGATGATACGTCCCCCTCTAAACTCAGAAAATATTGAAACACTTTAATTCGAATGAGATGAATTACCAACGGCATCTGATGGCATGAACAGTCGTAGCCGATCTATTAGCCCAGTGGGGTCGTCGTAATACATATACCGCGTGATTCAATTGCCCACTCTTATGCTGAATGTCAATACCACAACCGCTGCCTTTTCTTTCACCATCCAGTATAGGTTTTATGATGGGTTTGTATTCCACATTGCTTCGGATTTTTGCATTTGTATGTAGATCATTCAAATGCTCTTCCAGAGCGTTAGGAAAATAGTTTACAGTTTTTGTAGGTCTTAGGAAAATAATGTTCAGTAGACCAGGTGTTCTTTGAAACTGTCTATTGCCGATCTGTATCGATCTTTCATTTAAAGTTATAGGCTGCTTGCCTAGAAGGTATGGCTTTTCACCACTGATAGGGTATGTCCTGTCTATCCTAACTTCGCTGTGACGGTTAATGAAACAGACAATAGCGTCATTGTCGTTGTTGTGGAATTTCGCCGAAAGTTCATGGAGAGTTTCAGTCACCGGTTTAAAGATTTCTTGCAATGTCTGCTCCCGCTACAAATGCCCTAACTTCAGCAACCGTAACTTCTCTCGAACGACATTCCGCGCCTCGAAGATTTTACGCTTAGTGGACGTCTCGTTGTATTCTAATCTGACTTCTGTGCAGCGTGAGGTTTTATATATCCACTCTTCTTCTTCTTCTTCTTATGCTGCTCGGCCTTCTCGGTAACAGCTATTTTCTCTTCAGTTAAGTTCAAATGGTTCAAATGGCTCTGAGCACTATGGGACTCAACAGCTGTGGTCATCAGTCCCCTAGAACTTAGAACTACTTAAACCTAACTAACCTAAGGACATCACACACGTCCATGCCCAAGGCAGGATTCGAACCTGCGACCGTAGCAGCCGCGCGGTTCCGGACTGAGCGCCTAGAACCGCTAGACCACTGCGGCCGGCTTCAGTTCAGTCCCGTCCTTTCTTTTCAATTGCATTAACACGTTCATACAACGTCCCCTTCTCAATAGCAGCTGTTTTCCTTCAGCTAAGTCGTTTACTTTCTCTTAGATTGCATTAACCCGATCATTCAGCGTATCGTACAGTCTCAGAAGGGTATGACAGTAGGTCTCTAGTACCTTGCATACGCATCCGACTTCACATTCGAGAGTTCGAACTTTCGCATCCATGTACAAGCGAATGTTTTGTCTATGCACACCCACCCTATCAGACCATATCAGCTGTTAATTACATAAAATCACATTCTGTCAATCATCGTCAATTCTGCGAGTTCATCGAAGACGCTGAACAAAATAAATGCCTTACCATATTATATAACAGTACACTGGCTTAGTTGAGGGAAAGTTCCGACGCAGTTTTTTGAGCTCCGAACAACAATCGAAATTTTCTTCAGTGAAATGAATCGTCCTCTGGCTGAGTTACAAAGCAATGAATGGTTATGGAAATTATTATTTTACACTCATTTTACTAAACATGTGAACGACCTTAATTTAAAATTACGAGAAAAACATCTGCTGCCTGACTTGTACACTCACGTTAAAACGTTTCGACAAAAAACTGTTTTGCTTAGTCTCAATCGAACAAAAAATGTTTCACGCATTTTGATACCTCGTATACATTGAGTCGAGATTAAACAATTGTAACTCAGAGTGCCTTAAAAACAAATTCTGAGGTCGTTTTTCCGACTTTAATGTAATTGCAAACGGTATCAAGATTTCTCAAAATCCTTTTAACGCCGATACGGAAACTCTTGCCCCAGAACTGCAAATGGAAGTGGTTGATTGGCAATGTAGCGATTGTCATAATGAAGAATATTAAAAATTTTATAAGGGTATTTCACTCATACGGTTTGATCAGATGCATAACTTCTGTGGTGGCTTTTATTCCGCCTCCGGCACAACTTATCTCTGTGAAAAAATATTTTCTAAAGTGAAATTTACAAAAGATATTTAATAATCTAAACTAACTGATGAGCATTTGAAGTCGCTGCTGATAATTTACACTAGTAAATTTGATTCACGACTGCAAGCAATTGTAAGTACGAAGTTACACCTACATAAATCTCAAACATAATTACAATGCTTCATTTTGCTATATAAATTGCCTTTGTATGTCAGTTAGGGACGGTAAACTTCCAGGAAATCTCTTATATTTGTATTGTATATTGTATGTACTGTATGTTAACTGGGGGCCTAGAAACGACGGAGAGGCTCCGTCCCCGCCGCAGCCGCAGTGGTCCACAATCCCACGACGACTACCGCAGTCAACTTCACTCCTTCGCCGCCCCCCCACCGAATCACTCTTTCAGGGTTATTGTGCAGTTCGGCCCCCGGTGGACGCCTCCCCCCCCCCCCCCCCAGGTAATGCCTCCACACCAGACGAGTGTAACCGTTATGTTTGCGTGGTAGAGTAATGGTGGTATATGCGTACGTGGAGAACTTGTTTGCGCAGCAATCGCCGATAAAGTGTGACTGAGGCGGAGTAAGGGGAACCAGTCCGCATTCGCCGAGGCAGATGGAAAACCGCCTAAGAACAATCCACAGACTGGCCGGCTCACCGGACCTAATCTCTTATAATTAGTTACAGTTAAAATGTTCACTTACAGTATGTATGTCATCTTAATCTTAATCAGTCAAAAAATAAAATGAGTTGATTATTGTTCGTATTTTATATGATTTATTTGCTCTGCCAATTATACTCTGTACCTTGTTACTTCACTTAAAGCACTAGTCATTCCTGAATTTTACTCGTAATTAACACTCGTTAAGTGAAACTTTTTTCTCCGTACTCTACTCCGGAAAAAAGTGTAATTTTTTGCTATCGTACAGTGCATCCTATTTTAGATGAATGTTGTCTAAAGATATATGTTTGTGCCTGTGCTTCAAAACCAGTCAAAAAAAAAAAAAAAAAAAACACGTGGCATCATCGTTTATCAAATTCCTAGCGTGCGTAGCTACAGTCTTATGAGATATTTAAGGAATTCGTGATAGGTAATGACGACTGACGACATATCAGATTTGGAGTTCATAAGCAGATACTGCCATGGAAAGCGTCACCATGCGCCGGCGAGGAAAAGTTCTTGCAGCATCGTTGCAGATAATTTGCAACATCGTTGCGAAAGCCCGAGCAGTGTTACGGGTGACAAGAATTGCAGAGCTAGGCGCATTTCGATGAGCACAGCTGACTCAGTGCAGCGTTGTTAGAGCTTCTACTTCACAGAACGGTAGGTTGTAGGAGAAGGCGTGACTTAATGTTCATTTATAGTGGCCAAAGACGCCGATCCAATACAGTGGGGGTTTTTTCATGTATTTACTAAAGACAGAAAAAATGACACTACACATACTCCTAATGCGAAACATCATTCGTTAAGCGAGTCAGTTTCCTACTTTTCTTTTTACTCACTGCGTTAATCACTGATTATGATTGGTGCTCGGTAATCAAGGTTCGCCGGCCGAAGTGGCCGTGCGGTTAAAGGCGCTCCAGTCTGGAACCGCAAGACCGCTACGGTCGCAGGTTCGAATCCTGCCTCGGGCATGGATGTTTGTGATGTCCTTAGGTTAGTTAGGTTTAACTAGTTCTAAGTTCTAGGGGACTAATGACCTCAGCAGTTGAGTCCCATAGTGCTCAGAGCCATTTAATCAAGGTTCGACTGTATTTAAAATAATTACGGCCGACACGATACCACACATGCCTGACCCCTTATCACGGGGCGGATTGAGGGCGTTCGAGGGACGGTGTTCGCCCGCGGACCGTAGTTCGGAGACCCCTGCTTTAGAAGAGCGAGTCGTGCGGAGTAGACTGCAACCGTAAGTCGGTGGAAAGCACTCCAAATTTTATTCGTAATTTTTATTGAGTTTTGTGCTCGTTTGTCGCCAATCCGGTCTTCTTTATGCATGTAACATGTTTCGTACGTGTTTCTATGATTGCCAGTGAAGTGTTAGTGTGGGCGAGCCATGGGTGAAGGAACGATAGATTCTGGTGCATCCGTGGAGTGATAACAGGGCTCATGGGGGAATAGGAGATCCATTCGGATAGACAGGACGAGTGAGTAAGTGTTTCTGATGGATTAAAACTAAGTTTCCTGTAGAAGGAAGCAGTGCAGATGATATTCTCTGGGTTTTGAAGGGCATCATGGTAGCCTGCGATAATGGTACGTATGTACTTCCAGTTGCCGCATGAACCAAGGGTCTTGCCGAGGTAAAGTGACTTGCGTGTCACAACGACACTCACAGACGTACTGTGGGAGTAATAGTAGCAGAGGGGTACCTGTGGGGATGTCTGACAAACATGTAGTTCCTGAATAGGTGAAGCAGCCTTTTGAGTAGTCGCAGAGGGGAAAGTCTGGATGATTGATTGACCTGGTCTTGTAACAGTAGCCAGCATGGTCTTGCTGTGCTGGAACTGCGAAGGGCTGAAACCAAGAGGAAACTACAGCTGCTACTTTTCCCGACACCATTCCATTCTTCTGTGTTGTTCAAGGGTGGCATCCTCCTAAGGCAGAATAGTCCCCCGTTTAGATCAACGGACTGGGATCACTTAGGAAGATGCCGTCATCAGCAGAACACTGAAAGACCTAAGTAGTAAGGTCTCTGGAATGGTTGATATTCCCTCAGATATTTTGTTATCCTTTGAAAATTCAGCATTGTCAAAGCTATTTAAAGTGGTCTGTAACATATATCACACTGGAGAAATACCCATACTTCAGAAACAATGTAATAGTTCTGATTCCAAATAAAGTAGGTGCTAACAGGTGTGAATAATACCAAAGTACCGGTTTAATAACTGACGGTTGCAAATTACTTACACGAATTATTTACATAAGAATGGAAAATTGGTAGAAACCGAAATCGGAGAAGATTACATTTACACCTATGTGTACGCCTGAAAATCACCATACGGTATGTGCCGGAGGGTACTTTGTGCAGATTAGTTTGGCTTTTGGAGAAATGTAGGAACATGTGAAGCAATACTGATCCTGCGTCTTACCTTACAAGACAGGTTAAAAAAGGTAAACCTATGTTTATAACTTTTGTAGACTAAGAGAAAGCTTTTGGCAGTGCTGACCGAAATACATTCTCTGAAGTTCTGGAGGCAGCAGGGGTAAAAATACCGACAGAAAGGTTATTTACTAGCAGTATAGAAAGTAGGTGGCAGTTAGTTTAAGAGCCGAAGGGCATGAAAAGACAGCAGTTTTTGATAAGGGAGTGAGCCTATCGCCAATGCTATTCAGTCTGTACATTGAGTAAGCAGTAAAGGAAACGTACGAAAACGGGTGTGGTGGAAAAGGGGACTAGTCCTCTTGAGAGAGAGGCAGCTCACTGCTGTCAGTTGTTTAGTTAAGCCTGGGAAAGGCTGTGGAAATTTGTATATACAGCAGTAATGTAGAGTGGAGAAGAGTGACTACGAGTGAAAATGAAGTATGGGATTGGATGACTGGAATGGAAGTATTTGGCAGCACAGGTGACAATCAGGGAGCTGAACGATATAATAAGGATAAGCTGTTTGACAGGTTGTGTCCGACTAAGTGTATTTGAAAGACATCGTATAGCAACTGTAAATCTGGCTGCTGGATTGGAGCTATTGCCCCGTAATGTTATAAGGGAACATACAGATGGTATGATTAGGTGAGGATGAAAGTACGGATATTATGTTGAATGATGGTACCGGTGAGTAAGACTGTGTTAGTGTGTTGCGAAAAGATGTTGGGGAAAAGTATGAATCACTGTTGTTGCCCCACTGGAGGCTAAGAAACTCTGCCTTCCACAGAAGTCTGGAGGTTTCTTATACTGCATCGTAAACTCGACATCAGTCGAGACCGAGAGATCGGCATTTACAATTGTAGTAAGTATAATCTCTCAGTTCCCTTGTCTCTCACCTTGAGGCCCTTCAAATATTTTTGGGCTTCATTGTTCCGACATTAAGATTCTGTAGGTTTGGAAGCCATCGGAATTTGCTCCAATAGCAAGCCCAGGAATGTCACAGAGTTACGGGCCGTTGGCTGCACAGTAACGTTCACTCGAGAGTGGACCACGTTTTTGGTAGCCAGACACTTCGTGAAGAGCGGCAGCCGGTCCGTCGAATGTTAATGCAAGCGAGCAGCTGCCGCGGTAAGCTGCGGGCGCGGGCACGCGACGCGGGCTCCGGTTACTGGCCGGCCTGCCAGGCCGCCGTGCTGCCCATCTGCGGCGCGTTTCACCGCGCAGCGGCGCCCGCGGCCGTGTTTGCTCGCGCCCGCTTTCCAGAAATTCCCTCTGACAAAAAGCTGTCCACGCGACGCACCTGCTGCCGACCAGCTCGGCAGGAAGTTCGTGACACGGCGCTGCTCACGCGTCTACCGACAGTGACAAGTGCTGCGGGCCGTCTCCGCTTTGACCCACTGGTTCTCTATAACAGTACGGTAGCGTGAAAGTGAAAAGTAAATCGACATAAAAATACAAATTTCTACGAGTATCCTCTGTCAAGTTATAATACTTCCCACCCTATTCTTCCATACTGAACACCTGTGAATATCCTACATTACCCGCAATCCTAACACTAAATCCATGCATATTATAAATATATGTGTGTGTTTGTGCGTGTGTGTGTGTGTGTGTGTGTGTGTGTGTGTGTGTGTGTGTTCCACATCTCCAGCTAAACCACTCTACCCATTTCCACCAAACTTGGTACATATGTCCCTTACTGTAAGGCAACAATCGCTGTGGGGGTAAGAAACTCCTACCTATAATAGTTCAGGAAATACTTCATAAACAGTGTGATGCGTGAAAAACTGCCGCATCTTTCACTACTTTTCAATTTATTACTTCTGTGCTACTAACTCTAATAGTAACAAATTCTGCAGGCAGTATCCACGTATGCCGCTAAATCCAATTGCAAAATTATATCACGGCACCACAATAGTTCTCGAGATATGACGTTAAAAACACCGATATGCCTGAAAAATTGGCACATTGTGCGTAACTTTTAAATTTATTACTTCTTTGCAACTAACTCTCTTCGCATAATATTTCGCAGACAGTATCCGCATATGCCGCTGAATGTACGCACACAAATATATCGATGTACGACGCAAACGTCAGGAGTCATGACGTCATAAGCAATGGGATGCGTGAATAAATGTCGCCGTGAAGTTTTAAAACATTTCTTCTTTACTACTATGACACCACAGTCGAGTCAATGTAGGAAAATCAATGACCCTTGGTCGCAGAGCTTTCGACATCTCTCAGCTGTGAAGCGCAAACGGCTGTAGGCGGAAACAACAGTCGTCTATAGAGTTATGAAGAAATGTACCTATAAAGGCGTTTATAAAGTCGAGTTGAAGTTACGCGAAGCATCTTTGCTTATATATGTGTATATTATGCATAGTTCTTTGAACTTATAATTGGAAATTTGTTTTCCCTTATACATGGAAATGTAATATTTTCGACATTACACCACAAGCACTCCGTCTTCAAGCCACAAGGCGCTCATCGGTACCATCGGACCGCCGTGTCATCCCCAGATGAGGAGGCGGATAGGAGGGGCGTGTGGTCAGCACATCACCCTCCCGGTCGTTACGATGGCTTTCTGTGACCGGAGCCGCTACTATTCAGTCAGTAGCTCCTCAAGTGGCATCACGAGGCTGAGTGCACCCCGAAAAATGGCAACAGCGCATCGCGGCCCAGATGGTCACCCATCCAAGTGCCGGCCACGCCCGACAGCGCTTAACTTCGGTGATCTGACGGGAACCTGTGTATCTACTGCGGCAAGGCCGTTGTCTACAACAAAACTACACTGTATACTTCCTTTTCATTCCTAATAGAAAACTGACAAATTGAATACCCGGGCAACGCCAGGTCTCCCACTCAGTACACTATACTTTCGTCCCTGCTCTCCAATCCTTGTAATGTGCCTGTACCAGCACACTTTCCCAACAATACATCTACACACTCTCTGCATCCTCTCCCAAACCTTAATCACCTCCCCTTACCGGAACATGAAATCCGCCAGATATGTACAAAAATGGTTCAAATGGCTCTGAACACTATGGGACTTAACATATTAGGTCATCAGTCCCCTAGAACTTAGAACTACTTAAACCTGACTAACCTAAGGACATCACACACGTCCATGCCCGAGGCAGGATTCGAACCTGCGACCGTAGCAGTCGCGCGGTTCCGGACTGCAGCCCCTAGAACCGCACGACCACCGCGGCCGGCCCAGATATGTACCCGTCGTACCAGATCTAGCAGAACACCTCGTCCATCCCCATGTCTACGACTCTCCTCTTAACTACTCACCACGTCCCACATCCAAAGGCTTGGTTCTAAATCTCATCCCCCATCACCCTCCCAAACATTCACCTAAAAACAAACTCACACTACATATCATGAAAAACCTGTAAATCCCATAATACCCTTACCGCTGGATTCTAGACAAAATCATAATTTTATTCTTATATGTCTAAATATTTTGAGCAATCAACAGATCAGCTGTTTATCTTTTAACCAACGCAACTCACCAACCGTATTTTATTTTGTGAAAACATAAAATTTAACACCACGTAAAAAATTTTACTATGTTCTTAAGTTTTTGAACCCTTTGGCGAACCGTAGACGCTGACAGCTCACCGCCTACCCGTGTGGGGCAAGGAGGGTAAAATAATAATTTAAAAAGTAATGCGAAATTGTCCATGTTACAGTGTATTTCCAGTTACAGCAAATGATTGTATAGAGCTACTAACAATCAGTACGTCTGCTTTGTTTCATTTGGCAGGTATGAGGAAATTTGACTGTGGCTTTCTAACACTACCAGGATAGACTATCAATAAAACATATATGGACGTCAACAACGTTTCATTAAGTTGCAGGAGTAGACGTTACATAAGTTCTCCTGAAAAAAGTATAATTTTAAGTAACCACAACTCGACATTAAGTTACTGCAGGTCTCATAAGCAACGTTTACGTGTCCATGAATACATCACAGTAAACACACTACATCACTCTGCTGAGAACATATTCCTGCAGTAGAACAAATCATTTATGAATGAAAAGGCCCCAGCAAATATTATTACTCAGTTCGAGATGCAGTGACTTATACGACTATGTACAATGGTAGATGAATTTCTGGCGGAGCATTAATTTCGTGGTCTACATGTTCACTATACTTCTCTTCATCTGTGGGGCACCGCAAAGAGGAAATGACCACTAAAAATAGACATATGGGCTGTCGACCTGTCATGAAAGCTGGAAAAACAATTTGGCTCAATTTGAGCGTCTTTGGAACTATGTAACAGTTAATAATATTAGACGTCTACACATGGGAAAGCAATGAGATTACATTTTGAACATTTTCTATCACATTTTGTGCAATACCTCTGAGAGGGTGTAAGAGGTCCATGTCTAAGGAATTCATTGCTAGCGCACTCGAGCAGATGTAATTTCGATGAATTGCTCACGCGCTGCCTGCGATATGTAAGCTATAACAGAATCGCAGACCAGAGAGCAGTGTCGACCGATTGCAGTAGGAGCAGTGTCGGCAGTAGTAGTGGTAACTCGCAGTCGGCCGGTTGGGGCGGCCGCACCTGAGTGATGTGGTATAAGGTAAAAGCAGCTGCGCGCATATCTAATTTTTTACAACTAAATTTGTACTATTGTTATATCAAGTCCCATGTAAATGTTTTTAAAAATCTTTTAATAATAATCTTTCTTATAAAATTAAATTTTGACAAGCATTCATCTGAATTTAAAGAATTTACTAATTTCTCCAATCCATGATCATCCCTATTATCGTAAAGAAAAATCAGTTGTTTCTTTTTATACATAACAAATCTATTGGCCAGCATTGCACTGGGCTGTGCCAGAAAAATTTCTTATAGGTGCAGATATATACGCGTTATCCGGCGACTTCATTGAGGTAAGATTTTTCAATTTATTCAGAATGAATTTTCAGGCCATGACGCAGCATTGCTGACGTCCAGATTTACCAGTTTAGGTTCACAGTCAGTTAATTATTGAAAGGTTATATGTTACTCAAAATTTTTTTTGTTGGGAGGTTAGTCACGTTATTATTACGAGGTTACGGAATAATAAACTGTTGGGAGGTTACAAGGGTACCACGATTTTTTTACTAACAAATAGGAAACGAAGTACACTGAGGCAAATGGAAGGTGTTGCAATATGAAGCACCCTACTGTATATATTCTATTAAAAAAAAAAAAAAAAGGAAAATGCTGAAATATAAACCCAAAAGGGCAACAAAAGGGCCCGTATAATATCGTCGACGTATCGCTGTGCTGAGGGATGCCGTGAATGACAACCAAAGGGGTCTGCTACGAATAGAAATAGCACCCTAGACCACCACTACAGGTTGTCGCGCCGTGTGGCGGAAGACAGCCAGTTTGGTATCACACCACTGTCTGGGGTGTCGCCAGACACGTCTTTGCTGGTCAGCGGGGCTCAATTCGGAGCGGACTCTTCACTGAGAGCAGTTCTACTCCAGTCAATGAGATTCGAGGCCAAAGAGGTGTCGGCAGACGTCCCAGTCATACCCTGAAAAAAACGAGATAATGGCTAGCGATTAAAAAAACTTTTGGAAGAAGACAGGACAAGTTTTGCTACGTGGTATCCCATTGGGAGTGCGACTAACAATCTTTAAGACTTAGGGGCAAACATTTTTGGCAACTTCTCCAGGCAGAATCAGGAGGAGACTGATTATAGATAGGGAAGCTTCGGATTCGGGATGAGGGAAATCGCTTGGTACTTAAGAATCTTAGATTTCGACTTATGACAGGTAGCCCTCATTTTGGAGACTTGGAAGGGAGTCTTCGATCTACAAATTTCGACTCCGGCTTTTGTTTCTCCGGACCGTGAATGCAGTCCACATTCTGTTGACGAAGAATTTTGATGAGATCACGCTGTCAAAGCGAATAGGCGATAAAAGTGGCGATAAAGACGTAGCCGAGTTTCTTTCTCAGGTCAACGGGCTCTTATTTTGGAATTACGCTATATAGGCCTACTCAATGCCTCGCTCACTTTGGATGCCTGGATTCATTTCTTTTACTCCACAGCAGACCGATGCAATCATCGTGTCCTATGGAGAATCGTGTATGTGGTGTACTTAACTCAATTTATTACAAGGTTTTGGTTTTCGATTTTCTTTTACCTCTGTTGGTTTGGAGAAAGAACTCTATCATTTCTGATTCATTTTTTATTCTCTTTCACATTTTTATAACAATAAATTACTGCCCGGTAGACAAATGTACCCCGTCACTCCCTTCATTACTACTGATTTCTACAAGGACCACACCCTCGGCTCATTTGTTGTAGCTCGAGGGACCTGGACGGAGGGGTAAGGCCATCTGCATATCGATAGTGTTCATGTTCATTCCAAGCAGATCAGAGAGGCACTATTTACAATTAGAAAATGTCTAGTAGCGTCTTGCACCATAAAGATGAAATTTTAATGAAAATATCCCACAGGTATGGAAGTACTTTAGTATAAACTTGACAGCATTCGGTCATGCAACTTTTTCCATTTCTATCGGTATATTTACGAACATGTCCTTACATAACTTTTTTCCTTGTTGTGACGTGAGAAATATACCATTATATTACACAATGCCCCGCAGAGTTCAAAAATGGCTCTGAGCACTATGGGACTTAACATCTGAGGTCATCAGTCCCCTAGAACTTAGAACTACTTAAACCTAATCAACCTAAGGACATCACACACATCCATGCCCGAGGCAGGATTCGAATCTGCGACCGTAGTGATCGCGCGGTTCCAGGCTGAAGCGCCTAGAACCGCTTGGCCACACTGGCCGGCCCCCCGCAGAGTTAACAATTTTTATAAATCCAACTCAACGCTTCTATTCATACTTACATTCTAAGTCACGCATAGATATTCTCGTAAAATGTTAGTTTTCACGTTTCGTAAAACATTAAACACAACAAATTAACTATTATTCCACAATTTATCACTGAATATTTGCTACTAGTGAATGGATAAAGCCCTTCAGAAACATAGAAAACAATTTTTTGAAGAGTGAAAGTACATCGATATCTTCACTAAACAACGTTTGGGTACTACTGTCACATTGCAATACATTTATGGGCAGCGCCTGCGGAAGTATAGAGCATAATTCTAGAGCGGTACACAGTGATTATGCCGGTGGTATGCAAGCGACACAGGACAATCAGGTAAGTGTATGGAATTTCCAGCTGTAAATTATCTGACAGATAACGTTTTCTTTTAAGCTAAGCGTGACATGTCATATGCTTTATAGGTGAAAAGCAAGTTTGTAATCGAAAGATTGCTATTTGCAATGCAGAAGTATTTCTTTTTAATTTCGAGAGGCCTTTAGAAGAGCGCTAACAGAAATGACTGTATCTTTTGTCTGAGGTTTAAGAATAACACTTTTATAATTTATGTAGCGACATCTGTACTAAACATTTCTTAACGACAATATTGAGTGCGATTGCTGTAAGCTTTTGACTGTGATAATTTTACGCACGTACTAATCGCAAATGATACCTTTGAACATCTAGTCGAACACGTGAACCAAAAATCTCGAAAACATTCATGAGCAAATTAATGTGAAGCCTACTTTATCGTCTGTTCGAACCATGTCGAAAGAAACTCTTCGCTTAAGACCAGCGTTTAACGATGTGCGAATGAAAACTGTTCACAGAACACAGACTATCATTCACGTCCTATACCTTATTAGAATTACGCCTTGAATAAGAAAAAGAACTGTTCTGAACCGTAAGGCTGATTCGAACAACACAGTGCTTTGCTAGGTATGGTCTTCAGGAAGGTGCTGTGGTCTTGCCATCGTTCGATCTTTAATTGGCACACGCAACCAATTATGGGGAGAACTACAGTTTAACACTGAATACGAACCACGGTTCAACTTCTTTGCATTATACCCTAGGGATAAACCGAATGAGGAAATACTGTTTTAAACAGACTCGCTTAATCTTCAAACGGCCATCCTGATTTAGGTTTTCCGTGATTTGCCTAAATTATTTGAGGCAAATGCCTGAATGGTTCCTACTACAGGGCCATGACTGTCTGTCTGCTCCATCCTTGTCAAAATACACCTGTAAGTATGTAAATGGCTTTATATACGAATTAAGTTATTTACGTTCTTCTTAAATTGTTAGACCGAGGCACGTGCAATGCACTTGTAAAGGTGACTCACGGGTGAATAAAACTACTACTGCTGCTACAACTACTACTGTTACATGGTACAGAAATCATTACCAAAGGTGGAAGAAGTGATCAATGACAAAAAATTAAAAGTGACTGAACGCTGAAGCCCTGGTATTGATAATCTGACACGTGCCCACTTAAGCTGCAAAGCATTATTATGCTGTAGAGAAAATGCTAAAACGTCTTTAAAAGAATGTAAAACAACAGTTCAATAAACATCATTACATGCTGAGGCATCTACTGTAATGAAGTAATATGTATATCATTTTTGCTGCGATAGACCATTAACCTCGTTTTGCTGTGCACTATGTAGGATGGCAAATGCACAGTTCCACACAGTTGCTTGACATTTTTATAACCGGTACAAAATTAACATCTTGTAGGAATATAGTACATTGTTGTACAGGCACGTCATATATGGCAAAACCAGCCCAAAGCAGATACACACAAGATTAGCACACACCTTTAAGACGTAACTATTAAACTATCAAGTGGGTCACTTCGATAGTTACATCTTAAAGGCATGTAAGAGTCTTGCTAGTCTTGGGTTGATTGTACCACACATGACGTGCTTGTACAACAATGTGTTGCGTTCCTACAAGACGTTAATTTTGCTCCATTTAGATCAATGTTAAGCGAATGTGTTGAGCTGTGTCTGTGTCATCCTGCACAGTACACAGTAAAATGATGTTAATGGTCTAAAAACACTGTACAAAATAACGCTGTGAAAGCCGAAATCTAGATGTACAGAAGAAAAATGCGGTCAAATGGAGGTGTATTCTTTCAAAAAATGCTGTATAACTGTGGCTCAGCACCTTCAAAAATAATTTTCTATTGTCAGAGGGTTTACAGAGAAAATTTCCTTCGGGACGATATGGTAGTCCAATACAGCCTATCATCTATTATTCAGATTGCTACTAGGTGAGCTGTGTTTACTACCATTATACTAAACTATTAGTTCTATAATGTAGTTAATATACGACCTTCATTACACTCACGGAACTATAAAAGAAGCTTATCACTTGTAAAGCGTTGCACCTGGTTCGTTATGTAATCACACCTCCGCTTGTGAAGCGAGCTGAACATGAAATAAGATGCAGATGCTTAGTCGAAGGAAACCTTCCACAACTTAATTACAGAGTACACTGTTTAACATATCTAAATTAAAAATTTGATGGATAGAGCACTTTGCATAATGTAGGTAACGAAGAAATCTCATCAATTCCACTGTCAGGACCCGACTTTCGTCAACGTATTCTTGCAGTTGGCTCTTAAACACACATTAACACCTGTCACAGTGCTTAATGCGACAACAGGAAATTACAAGCAGGTTGTTTTTACCTCACCTTCCTCTCCCGGAGATGCCGAACACGAAACGAAGCTCTAATATCCACTTTCCGATACCTGCGATAATTATCTTGAGGGCATCAATTAGGAATTCTGCAGCTGCTCTGTGCGTGTGGCGGTAATTCAATCGGGGGTTTCCCACCAAGCGAGAAATACCACGTGCCGTCACGCGATTTCCTAGCTGTTTTCCAAGCTTTTTGTTGGATTGCGTCACCAAAGTGTATGTTGACGTAACTGGTAGTTTGTTTACCTTAGTGAATAGCATATCGCTTTTCCCTTTCTCTTTCACCCGGCGGTAGATACTTTCTGTACTTCTATCATTTGCCCGTTTTTTCCTCTCCTATTCCAAGAATTATTTACTCTTCCATTCAAAGAATTATTCCATCGATGGTTACAGTGTTTGTATTATGCAGTATCTGCATCTTCACACCACAATACAACACGCATGCGTGTCTGAAAGACATTGTCTTGTGAAGATGCGTGTCACTGTGTAAACACAGACATCGTAACCATCAGTGATTTATCAACGCCTCGACAGGCTAAAATAACGATAAAGGCTAAAATGATGATGTAACATTTGTTTTCCTGTTCTGGAATCACAAATTGTACAGGCGTAAGGTTTGTGACCACGTGCCACATGGAAGATTGGACCGGTCCTGGAGGCGTGCACGGATCGCCGGATTGGTTACGGAGAGCGCTCGCTACAAGAGGGAAATGTGGGTACGGGTCTCGGTCTGGCACAAATTTTCACGTGCGCAAACAACTGACGTCAGCACATATTCGCAATATACGTACTTATGTTCTAACGAAGAATTAATGTTCGTATCCCTCCGTTAGACCTTTAACTTCTGTGATAGGGCTACCAAAATTAGAAATCTCACAGCACTAATCAGATAGCGAATACAAGGAGCTGAACACGTTTGTTTACAAAATGAACTTGACCGATATGGAGAGACCGGTAGTTGGAATGGAAGCTACAACCACAGCTTAGGCATACATTTCTCTGCAGCTTGGTGAACGTTTTGTATATTATCCTGAGAACTTGCCAACATTTGCGAAAGAGGAAACAGGCTGCAGTTAATTACAACAGAGAAAATTAAATCTTAGGGAGCATAGTTTAAGGAAAGTCTCTTGCTAGCTATGATTCAAGATGAATTCAGTAGTTTCCAACCTGCGATGAAAATCTCAAGAAAACCAAAGACGTCGAGGGAGATAGAAGATTACTGTCTGGAATCCGAAAGGCGTCGACGTTGAAACTTACGGACCTTAATATTCACAAATATGGCTCATAACACTAAGTCATCCAGTCTCGACACAGGATCCGCTCTCGCAGCTTCCATTCTGCAATTACATCTCTCAGCTGTGTCAGTTTTATATGGCCTGTAAATTGTGGTAAGAAATATTCTGATTAAAATACTGTGAACATAACTACCTATTAAAAGCTCACGAAGGAATGAGGATCCCGCTGTCTGACATTGTAACAGTTAATGGCTGGCAGTTAAGTTATTAGAAACAGCAACTTTATGGAAGTGAAGCTGTCGGTACCGTTAACTTCCCTTCCATGAATTTTTCTCCAACGTCTTTTCATCCGAACCCCCAAATTAGTCTCTTTAACAACTGTTGGTACAAACTATCGTAGTCGATTATCTCACAAACTGAAATGTAGGGTGCTGAGCCCTCATGTCACTTTCTTTTAGGAGAATATACGTTATTACATATACAGACTACAACGCAAGGAAATAAACACATAATATTGACAGTACATATAACGGATTATCTATTTTTCTTAGCTGCAAGAAGATAAATGAAGAACTTTTATTTTCTCCAGGCTTCAAAGCTCTGTTGGCAGAAAAATAAAAATTACTAGCTATTTCAAACGCTGTTGTAGCAATATCTCACTGTCGTTATTCGATGATGGGAATAATTGTCTTCAGTCGCAAACAGGTTGTAATTCTTTTATCATGTTGCTGTTTTTATTGACCATAGATTTCTGTGCAGCTTTAGATGTTCTCCATTAGCTACTAGTAACAAAGTAAAAAAAAAAAAAAAAAGGTCCAAATGGCCCTCAGCACTATGAAACCTAACATCTGAGGTCATCAATCCCCCAGAAATTAGAACTACTTAAACCTAACTAACTTAAGGACATCACAGACATCCATGCCCGACGCAGGATTCGAACCTGCGACCGTAGCGGTCGCGCGATTCCAGACTGAAGCGCCTAGAACCGCTCGGTCACAAAGGCCGGCAGTAACAAAGTAAAAGCATTTACATGATAAAAATTTTCTGAACAGGAGAAGTATGTTTCATGGATTACTGTAATCCCTTTTCGATTACTGTGACTTCCTATGACATAATCCTACAAGTGGCCACTCCCATCTTCGTACATCTGATCTTTCGTACATCAAAAACAAGCAGATGTTTACATTCTACATCTTATTTAGTACTACTTACAAATCTAGTGTTTATGCTTTGTCTTTCGGTGTTGTAAGCATTTTACTATGAAATACCTGCCTGTAACTGAATGTAATGACATTATTTTTCTTAAAATCTGATAGCATAGGACTTACGTCTCACTTTGTCAGGATGCTACATTGCATGTAATCTGAAAGCAGCAATAGAGGAAGCTTTCGTAATTTGTTACCCAAAGCTACAAATTTAATCGTCTTCCTCCTATTATCATGCTTTGTCTCACTTTTCTGTTATTTTCTTTTTTCTGTATTAGTAATAATTACTGTTTTTTGTAGTACAGCTGTTGTGATGTAAGTTGTTGATTTACATTCGTATATTGCCATTAGCTGATATACTGAATCCAAGGCGTCTGGTTGAGTATACGGGGAAGCACCTAAATAAATAAAATATCCTTATACGGACGTGAAATGTAAATGAAATGTGTGTGAAATCTTATGGGACTTAACTGCTAAAGCCATCAGTCCCTAAGCTTACACACTGCTTAACCTAAATTATCCTAAGGACAAACACACACACCCATGCCCGAGGAAGGACTCGAACCTCCACCAGGATCAGCCGCACAGTCCATGACTGCAGCGCCGTAGACCGCTCGACTAATCCCGCGCGGCACGGACGTGAAACGAGGATGATAAATTGTGCAGACAAGACGAGAATTATAGATTTTGTGGTGTTGTGCTAGAGAAAAATGTTAAGATTAGATAGGGTCATATATCAGTTAATGAAGAGACAATGAATATAAGCGGAGAGAAAATAATTCCATGCCATGACGTTACTAAAAGGAGAGATAGCTTGACAAGAAACTGGCATTAGAGGGATGTGTGTGTGCGGAGGGGGATAAAAATCGTAGAGGGAGAGCAATGTTTGAATGCAATAATTAATGTCAAGTGGACATCGGTTGTGTTTGTTATACACAAATGAAAAGGCTTCCAAAAGACAGGTTATCTTCGAGAACTGCACTAAAACAATCTTCAGAGTGCAAAAAACTACAAAATCAACAGCAGCAATAAATAATACCGTGTAATCGCAAGTTCCGATTACAGGCTACAGCGAAGTATGCTGGGCGCTGGCTGATAAATGATTCCAGTAGTGAAGTATGGCCAGAAACGCAGCTTTCACTGTTAAGTCAGCAAACATATAATACCGCGTGTTCCAACATTTTGTATCTGTCGAGTGAAAGATGGTGGAAATTTCCTGCAGCCATCCTGGAAAGCCGTGCTTGTTACAACGCGACTTCCGGGACGGGGAGTTGCGCTGAGCACAGATCTAATTCGCCCGGCAGAGTAACACTGAGAGTCGGTGTACTGGCTAGTGTCGAAGTGGTTTTTAGGCAGTTTCGCTCCCCGTTAGGAAAGTACTGGGCTGACACATTCACATGAATTACGCTACGCGCGGGGTGTTTCATGTACAAGTTGTCCATGGCGGGAGGCAGGGGGGGGGGGGGGGGGGAGGTGTGTGTACAGAGTCACGGGGTGACGACGGCAAGGGCATCCAGCCACTCCTTAAATTAAACGTACCAAATTTGTTAACATCCCTGCCGCCCCTGCGCCTTGCGAGAGAAAGGTACAAGAAAAAGAGCCAATTAACATGCTGCTAATGCATGATGCTATTTGTTACAAAGGTAACATTTGCCAGTATCACCAACAAACCGTTATTGCTGCGTTGCGCATCAGTGGTGCGACTTCCGAAACAACCGGTCTACACATTTATTACTGCCGTTCGAGAATGGTATATCTCTGCACACCAATGAAAACCGTTGTACAGTCAGTACCGTCTACAGGTCACAGGAAATTGTAAAGTTAATTCCCGAACCACGGTATACTGCAGCAGTATGAGTCGATTCCGATTAGGAGATAACTGTCTCGCCTGAAACCAGTGTTAACAGTAGCGTTCCCGAAAATTGCTTGTATGCAACAGAGGCGCAAGTGTACGAAGCGCAGGGTCATGAAGTGGAGGTGTAACCGACGGTTATCAGGGGCGGCGATCTGCGGACGCGCTGGCTCTGTGACCTGGCGGGCGCGCTGACGCGATGATGTACCGCCCTATTAGGTGACGGCGGCTGTCCCACGATTACCATTGAAAGGCCAGATAACGCTATCCGCCGACCATCGCCGGGGTGAGGGTTCGCGGCGCGCGTCGCCGAGCGCATGTGTTAACAACGAACAGCGGCGCGCGCCGGAATGCAAATGTGCCCGCCTCCGCCTCTACGTCTACAACTACCTGACCCACACCTCCGTTCCCGCCCCCCCCCCTCCCGCCACCTCTTCACTGAACGCTCCTTCCGCCCTGTAAGTTTCCAGTGCTGCTCCTGCACTAATATCCGTTCTTTACACTTGCTACCAAGTTCTAGTTCAAGTACATTGTTTTTCATTAAGTCAGAGAAAATTCACAGAAGTAGTAATAAATTAAGGTAACGAAACAATTGATACGAAAGCTAAGTAAACAATGTTTCGCGCACGATGCTAGCATTACGTCCAGTGTTACGCGGGAAGGCAAGCCCCTCAGGCCTGTGACGCTGCGGTCGGTTCCTTCGTCTCTGGCATGTGTCGTATCGTTTTTAGCTGAACTAGACGTGTTAGGAGTGTCCTCGGAGAGCGTAACTGCGAAACTGAAACTATGCAAAGTAACGCAGAGCTTCAACAGAGTAATTCAAATTGCCAACTGCAAGTGGCTGTTGCCATCAGCAAACGCTCTGGAGTCACTTACTGCCTTTAGAGACTCGCTAGAGAGCAAAACTGGAATACTGAAAAAATTCAAGTGAAAATTACTGGAACCGGCGATGATTTCGTGAGCTCCAATGATGACTGTTCAAAAAATAATATTTCATGGCCGACGTATTAATCACGCACAGCCTGTCATAGCCAGCTGTAGTTTTGACGCCGGCAAACAATTTCTGATAATTCATTTAAAAGATCTGCTTCACTTGTACCAATATTTATGCAAACCACGTCCGGTTTGAATATTTTAAAATTCCATCTTCAGGTTTATGAAACTAGGAGAGGAAGAAAGAAATATAATACAAAATATGTGTAAAACCCGAGCCGGCCGGTGTGGCCGAGTGGTTCTAGGAGCTCCAGTCTGGAACCGCGCGATCACTACGGTCGCAGGTTCGAATCCTGCCTCGGGCATGGATGTGTGTGATGTCCTTAGTTTAGTTAGGTTTAAGTAGTTCTAAGTTCTAGGGGACTGATGACCTCAGATGTTAAGTCCCATAGTGCTCAGAGCCATTTGAACCTTTTTTGTAAAAGCCGAAAGAGCAGACTGTCGAAACAAAGCGATTTACTTATATGTGGTATACATAACGGTCAATCAGTGCAAGAGTACCAATCATTGCATGTTGGCGGAAATACAACTTGAGTGACAAAAGTAGAAAACACATACAAAAATCTTATTCAATTTTTGTCACCAGAAACCATAATGTATCATGCATGTGGCGATTTACCATTGTGGTTGTATATGATTGGTATGTACGGAGCTATTATTGCAGCCTACTCTGAAACGAACGTAACTGTTGTACAGTTTTTACTCGAAGACTTGCTTTTATTAAGTGATTTAAGTTGCTTTGCTGTACCCAGGATATTTACTTCGAAGTACTCATGTCGGCAGCTGTTATTGAGACGAATTCAAGAATATTTACTCCGTGTTCTTTGGCGACAGAATTTCGCGAAACAGTACTTAGTAAGCATTAACTTTTAGCACTGTTGTCACTATTTTTATCCCTTGTACGTTCATTTTACCTATATGCTATTGCCTTGTTGCCTAGAAACGTCACAATTGTCACATGCTGGGGAGTTACTTAATCCATCGGCGTACCATTGTTCGTTCACATTCTATTATTCTATTCTTTTCTTAAATGAAGTATTCATGCCCTCGGAGCAGTCAGTCCAGATTTCCTGTAACATCGCTCGCTGATAACGTGTTCACTTGCTGGTACATCGTCGGTGTCTGCGCCACACCAGGCTTCCAGACCTTCGGCCACAGTAGCGGTTGGCGTTCCTACCGTACAGCTGCCCACCGGCGGACAATGTGAGTATTGCGTTTGTTCTCTTCTTCTGTTTACTTCGTCCCACCCCACCCGGACATTACATTTTTAGGGCAGTTTCATTACTGCACCCGCCCCTTCTTCTTTATTCTAGTTCCGCCAACTCTTGCACTGACTATCCCTATCGCGTGTTATGTATTACCAAATACTATAAGTAAGTGTCTTGTTTCTGCAGTCTGAATTTTTGGTTTTCACACATATTTAGCATCATATTTCTTCCTTTCTCTCCTTTGTATGTTACAGTTTCATAACCTGAAGATGGGACTTTAAAACTTCAAAAATCGGCAGTAGTTTGAATAAGTATTAGCGCAAGTACAGCGGATCTCCCTAAATTAATTATCATGCCTCTCAGTTGTGGGTATCCGACGTACCAAGTCTGGTACACCAGTATTTGAAATGGTAAGTAGATGCACTATCGTTAATTTCCTAGGTTTCAGTTTGTAGGTGTCCACAGCTCTCTTAGCTGATGCCGCTGGCACACCATTCTGGAGTGCTAAGTGACGTAACGATATTCTCGAACTTGCGCATCTACGTCTGCTTGACTACTCTGCAAATCACACTTACATGTCTGGCAGAGAGTTCATCGTACCACTTCCACTCTATCTCTATAGCGCTCCTCACTCGAACAGCAAGCGTGTTCTGATTTGTCTTGTTTTATTATAATTATCATTTCTCCCTATGTGGGTGGAGGCCAACAAAATATTTTCGAATTTGGCAGAGGACGCTGGAGATCAAAATTCCATCAAAAACGCCTTTATTTTGATGACTGCCATCCAAACTCGGGTATCACATCCGTGACACTCTCTTCACTATTTAGCGGTAATACAAAACGAGCTTTACCTCTTTGAACTATTTCGACGTCCTCCGTCAATCCTACCTTGTAAGGATTCCATACCGAGCAGACAAACAAGCGTAGTTTAGGCAGTCTATTTAGTAGACCTGTTGCATCTTCGAAGTGCCCTGTCAATAAAAGGCAGTTTTCGGTTCGCCTTCTCCACAACACTCTGTATGTGTTCGTTCCAATTTAAGTTACTCCTGATTGTAGTCTCTAAGTACTCAGTTGAATTTACTGCCTCTAGATCTGTGTGATTTATCATGTAACCGAAATTTAAGGGTTTCCTTTTAGAACTCGTGTATATCGCTTCATATTATTCATTATTTAGACTCAATTGATACTTTTCGCATCTTACTGACAACTCGTGTAAATCATTTCACCTGTACAACTGATTTTGATAGTCGGATGACTTCACAAGACAGTAAATGAGAGCGTCATTTGCAAACAATTTAAGAGGGCTGCTCAGATTGTCTCCTTAATTGTTTATGTAGATCTGGGACAACAGACAGGCCGTAACACTTTCTTGGGAAACGCCAGATATCGCTTCTGTTTTCTCGACGACTTCCCGTCAGTTACTACGAACTGTTACCTTTCTAACAGGATATCAGGAATCCAGCCACACGACTAAGACGTTCAATAGGCACGCAATCTGGTTAGGAGCCGCTTGTGAGGGACAACATCAAAAAATTTTGAAATCTAGAAATATGGAATCAGTTTGAGATCACCTGTCGATGGCACTCATTACTTCGTGAGAATAAAAAGCTAACTGTGTTTTACAAGAATTATATTTTCTGAATCCGTACTGTTTGTTAGTTGATAATTTTCCTCCAGGTAATTCATAATGTTCGAACACAATGTGTGTTCCAAAATCCTACTGCAGTTCGACGTAAGTGAGATACGTCCGTAATTCATAGAATTACTCCTACCTTCTTCCCCGTATACTGGTGTGACCTGTAAAACTTACCAGTTTTTAAGTATGTGTTTTCCATCGAGCGAGCGGTTGTATATGATTGGTAAGTACGGAGCTATTATAGCAGCATACTCTGACACGAATCTAATTGTTACATAATTTGTACTCTAAGACTTGCCTTTATTAAGTGATTTAAGCTGCTTTGCTGTACCGGGGATATTTACTTCGAAATACTCATGTCGGCAGCTGTTATTGATTCGAACTCTGGAATATTTATTCCGTGTTCTTTGGCGAAAGAATTCCGGGAAACAGTACTTAGTAACTGTATTTAGTGGCACTGACATCAGTAAAGCTGCCGTCATTATTGGGCAGTGAATGTACTGTGTATTGCTGCTGGTGTACTTCTCGTACCACAACAAACTCTTTGGATTTTCTGTCAGATTTTGAGACAGGGTTTCGTTGCGGAAACTATTCAAAGCATCTCACATTGAACTGCCGTCGGTACTATTTCTTCGAATTTAAACAACGTCTGGTCTGCGATTATATAGTCAGACTCGGAGCAGTAAAGACTGTCTCTCAGGAATGCGTCAAAAAACTTGCATCTACTTTTTTTAAATAGATGTATTTTGCGTTTATTTTTGGTGAACTCTGATGTTACTGTATTTATTCTAGCTACAACACAGTTGTGGACATTAATCCCTGTAACTGCCATGATGCTCCCTATTTGCTCAAGGTTATTTGTTACAAAAAAGTAAAGTATGTTTTCGCAATCATTTACACTTCGAGTGCCGGCCGACGTGGCCGTGCGGTTAAAGGCGCTGCAGTCTGGAACCGCAAGACCGCTACGGTCGCAGGTTCGAATCCTGCCTCGGGCATGGATGTTTGTGATGTCCTTAGGTTAGTTAGGTTTAACTAGTTCTAAGTTCTAGGGGACTAATGACCTCAGCAGTTGAGTCCCATAGTGCTCAGAGCCAGCCAACACTTCGAGTGGGCTCCTGAACTTACTGTTCAAAATAATTTTCGGAGGAAGTATTTAGTTAGATTTCGGACGATATTTCACGGCTATCACCGGCTTTAAACATGTATTTTTGTCATCACATCGAGGGTAGACCGAAGACACATTTCTTTCATGTCCGCTCTTAACAAGTCTAGTTCAGATAAAATTGATAACATTAAGTCCTAGTAAAGGGCTGCAGCGTCACCAGCGTCTGGATTCTGCCTACCGGGTATTAACCGAATCGCATCAAATGACGAGCTCTGGTTACTTGAAGTTGCTATGGTATTTTAATCATGTGACGAGGTCAGCTCGCAAACGCACGCGTCACTATATCTACGCATGGTGTTCATTTTGTAACTAATGGCTCTTAAATGTATTCTAAACCTAAGCATACGCTGTATGTTTCATGTGATAGCTAATCTTAGTAAACGACAAACATGTCGAAGAGAGTAGTTCGTGGTGTGATAAGCAGGAAGACGCATGTTGATAGTGTTTTCAACAGCGGTAATGAAGAAAGTGCTTTGTTTCTCAACGATTCAGATTCTGAAGAACCGTAAGCAATATTTCCAAGTGAACTGAGTTCTGAAACGAAAGAAAGAAAAAAACCTGATACTTCCTCTGTAGCATTAATGTTACAGAGAAACTGCTAGATACTGCTCTGTTCATGAGTGACCATCAGCGAGCTCATACGTGTAGCTGAGAAAGAAGAAAATTTCAGAATAAGTGGTGTCGCGAGTTACTCTACAGAAAAAAGAACTAAAACTGCCCGGCAGTTTAAGAAGTGTGTTGCTCTACATATAGAAAACTCCTTTGGGATGTACCCCATCCAACAATAATACTAGCTGATACATAAAGAAACCGTCCTAGGTGATATGCATTAAATCTCATTTCACAACAACCAATGGTCTATTTAAATACGATCTCGTTGGGTTAATTGCCACGCATCATCACACACACACACACACACACACACACACACACACACACACACACACACAACACTTCCTTCGTACGTGAGCTAACCTGCATTATGTTCCCACCGTACTGGCTTACATAACTACAATATCCGATGTGATGCTGGAGTTAGCATATTCCAGCTGGACGTAGCACTCAATAACACATCTAGGAGTACCTGCTGCTCAGAGAGTGAGAGTAGTCAGCGAGGATGGCCAAAGTTTAGCAATACTCTTGAGACACCCTTTACCGTGCGAAATGAAAGTGGACTAAGTAAACTCCTGAGGTAGGTGAACACAGACAGAAATGAGCAAGTGATTAGCCGTCGAGCATACCAGCGACTTCTGCGCAGAGGTTTCCCATTGAATAATTTGAGATGAAAAACGGCAATGGCCCTGCTACGTTGTGAACACCGGATCTCGTTCGATCTTCGAGGCAGAGTAACTAACAGTGCACTAATTTCCCAGAATATGTGCATTCACCATTTAAGAAAGAGAGCACTTAGCGACTTCCAACAAGCTTTACACGTATGAGACCAGAATTTTTCCCGGCTTATACGATGTTAGAATAGCTTACGGGAATGAAGCCGGTGGCATCGTTGACAATCGCCGATGTTTCGACAGGTACATACCTTGTGATTTTCAAGGCAAAACTGCAACAAGTAAGCACTGTGCAAGGGAATTTAAAATCTCGATTTGCAAAGCTGTTCCGGAAAGTTAAAACACACACACACACACACACACACACACACACACACACACACAGTGCAAACACTAGCGCAATCACACAACCAAAGGTCGTTGACGTCAGAAGTTATCGATAATGAACCTCAATAAATGTTTCTCTGGTTTTTGACGAGGGAGATAGCAGCATTCCACACAGCATTAAGCAAAACCTTAATATCTATTTATAACGTTACTCTCTAATGTAACTTTTTCAACAGCTTGTTTAATAACACTAGCAGCCCAAAAGCGGGAAATTCGTACAGAATCTCCATGTTGTTATATCCCATAAGATGACTGTCGCCTAGACAATATTATGTAACAGGAGATTTGCTCCGCTGTTCTAAGCGAATATGACGCTTAAGCTCATTGCACCGGTCGTCCGCTGTTCTGACGGTCTGGTCAGTGTATGACATGCACAACGGCTAGTAATGCGGTAAACACCTGCCTTATGCAAGCCAAGGTCATTCTTTATGGAATGTAAAAGGCCACTAATCAGTGGGCGAAAAACGCGTTTTAAATCATATTTGCGCACAGTACGACCAATCCGGCACGTAATGTTCCCTGCCTAAGGCAAAAAGGTCGTAGAATTTGGTCCCACCTCGGTATCATCACCACTCACCCGGTGCACGGTTGGTCGGTAGTGCTACGCACGTCTGATCTGACTTCAAGATGGGCTGACTCAGCTGTCTCTCTTTTACGTTCCATAAAGAATGATCTTGGTTTGTTTAAGGCGGGTGTCTACAGTATTGCTTGCAGTTGTGACTTTCATATGTTGGTCAGACTATGAAGACTGTAGAGGACCAGTGTACTGAGCGCAAGGGTCACACACGATTATAACAGCTGACCAAATCTCTCATTACAGAACAATGTCTAGGCACCGGTGGTCCTATGGAATATAACAACACGGATTCTGAAGTAGCGTAATTAAGGACACAGTAGAAATTAAATTAGCATCTAACCTTATAAGTAGGGATGGAAGTTTTGCTTGAATTGTGCATGGAATCCTGCTCTCTCTCTCTTTCTCTTGTCGAAAAATAGGACATCGTTAATGCTTCCTCATTCGTTGGTTATTAGTTTTCACTACCGACTACTTCTGACGTTGCTAATCTTTATTTGTGTGGGGATCAATGACTATTCGCGTCCGTGACATACCATAAGTCCTCTGTATCCTCTGCTTGGTGCTAAAGAACAGTCACTTCAAAGCAAATACCTAAAGCCAAGAAACAGAAGCAGAGGCAGCCAGATAACCTCAGAGATCTCCTGCCTAAAATGAGTTTGTCGCAAGACATGGAATCACACGGTTCTTCTTAGGACCTGTAATCAAGTTACGTCAAATCAACATTGAAGGCATAAGTAAACCAAAATGCCAAGTTTTACAGAACTTTTTATCAAAATATAACACCGATGTTGTTGTTGTTCAGGAAACGCATACTGAAAATGAAACAGAGAGGAAAAATTCCTGACTTTGAATTCTTAGGAGCAAAGTACCACCGTGCTTACGGAGTGTCAACATACGTACGATCGTCAGTCGAGAATATTCATCTATGCTCTGCATCTGATCTCAGTGACATCCCCGAAATTATAGTAAAATAGGAAAACTAATAGTAATTAATGTGTACAAACCGCCACCTATCTATTAGCCTCCACAGGTCATCTCGGTATCGCAACATTCCGTCATATACCTCGGACACTTTAACAGCCTCCATACTCAATGGAAGTATAAGGAAAGAGATGAAAATGGTGAAGTCGTTGTAAATCGGGCAGAAGACGATAACTTATATTTGGTGTTTGATGCAAAGGATAAAGGAACATTCGTGTCAGCAGCTTGAGGGCAGGAGTATAATCCAAATATATGCGTTGTAACAAGTAATGAAAATAAATTCTCTCTCCAATGTTCGCGGTTCGTATTAAACGACTTCCTGCACAGCCAACACCGTCCAATTCTAATTGAAACAGGGACAAATGTCTCACTGGTGTCATCCTTTCCACGACCTAGAGGGAACTTCAAAAAAGCAAACTTGGATGGATTTACTAAGTATCTGGACAAATGTCTTGGTTAGATTCCCCCAAAAGCAAAAATCTATGAGAGGCTTGTTGGAGCTAAGATAAGCGCAGCAATGAAGCCAATCCCTAGGAGCTACCGGAAACAATATATTCCAGGTCGGAATGAAACTACTGAGAAATAATATGACGAATTTTTAAAAACCGGATAACACACTTCATGGCCTCAGTACAGTCAGACGTATTAGGTGGACAGAGACGGCTGAGTCACTCAGTTTTCAAATATCAAGTAGAAAAGCATGGTCATTACTAAGGAAGTTGGATGGAAACAAACTTAAAGTAAGGAAAAAGGCTCATCTGTCAGCTAATAGGACTGCATCACATTTAATGTCCACATCTACAGTACACAGGGATAAAACTCGTACAAGATACATCAGACGCAAACTTACATTGCTCAAAAAGTACACTAGTGAGCAAGAACTTTTTCTATACTTGAAATTACTGCTACGCTTAAAACTCTAAGACCCGGGAAGGCGCCAGTAGGTGACGGAATCCATACAGAATTTCTTCTACATGGTGGGAACTATGCAAAAAGATGGCTGGCGGATTTCTTCTCTGACGTTATGGTCTCTGGTACAGTCCCACAAAAAACGAAGCAGTCATAGCAATACTCAAGCCCGACAAGGCACCAGAGGAGCATAAGAACTATTGCCCTATCGCACTATTGAGCACTATTTATATGTTCCCTGAAGGAATTCCATACAATCGGATTAGTCCAGTAATCTTTCAGAACCTTCCTACTGAGCAAGCTGATTGAGCAGGACGAAGCTGCGCTGATCAAGTCTTATCTTTAACGACATTTATTGAAGTAGGATACCAAATGAAGCAGAAAATATTAAGTAGCTTTTGCTGATCTAAGTGCAGCATATGATACAGTTTGGAGGCATGGACTGATTTATAAGTTATTGCAGATTTTCCCATGAAAACGGAAAACAAAACTAATTAAAATGTTAACTGGAAGGAGATTTACTGAAACCACAGGAAAAGACACTAGCTGCCCAGAAGTACTGAATATTCTCGAACTACAGTGATCTGTCATTGATTCTCTCTTGTTCATACATATATCCCTCCAACACAGTCCAAGAAGTTTGGCTATGTGGCAAATGGGCAATAGCTACGCAACACAAAACTTTAGAAACAGCTGAAGAAATCCTAACTTTTGATCTAGACATTTTAAGCCCCTATTACCATAAATGGAGGTTACAACCAAACTAAAATAAAACATAAGTCATAAGTTTCATGTTTCCATTTGTCCAGTAGATTGGCACCCAAAGCCCTAGGTGTCTATTATGAAGGTGACAAACTTCATCATAAAACGCATCCAAAATATCTTGGGGTCACGTAAGGTAACACATTTTCTTTTAAGGAGCACTTGACACGAACATCTACTAAGCTCAAAACTAGAAACAACATTCTCCATATACTCTGTGACTCTCGTAGGGGGTCCCCAGCAGACACTCTTCGGGTGTCAGAACTCGGTTTGGTACAATCAGCAGCAGAGACCACCGTGCGCCTGTTTGGCTTCATAGTCCGCACGCAAAAAAGACAGACGTACGACTTAACGAGCCCATTCGCATTTTTAATGGGTCAATGGGATCTACTTCCATATACTGGCTACCTATATTGAGCCACATTCCAACAACACCTGATTATCAGACGGAAGAGCGTGCTAGTGCGTGAATATCAGAAGATTGCTAATAACACCGACCTTCCAATAATGGACGAAGTATTTCCTGTGGAGCGAAAACGACTAAAATCAAGACATTCCACTCTCATCACAGTCTGAACTCTCACTAAAACTGAATTCAATACCACCGATGAATGGAAACGCTGCTGCCAACAGAACTGTTCCCCACAATTCGTGGCTCTGCTTTGTGTTCAGAAGAGAACCCTTGGATTTGATTAGGCTCGAGCAGTTTGGACTACCTTGAACCACATCCGAAAAGGCCATGGACGACGTGCAGACATTCTCTAAAAATGGGGCAAATCTTCATGGCCATCCTGTGACTGTGGTGTGGAATACCAGACAGTTGCTCATGTATCGACGTGTCCCGCACGTGCCTACAAGGGTCCTTTCGAAGAATTTCTCATAGCGACGAGTTATGTTACAAAATACGTATAAGACCTTGATAACCATATGTAGCTGTTGTAATTTGTATTGTTTTATGCTGGAGATTAGTGGTTAAATATTGACGTGTAGTCGTTTTGTATTCTTTGTATATGTATTGCCATAGGATAAACAAATAAATTTGTTTGTGTGATGCCGCTAGTGTTTAGAAAGAGAGAGAGAGAGAGACAGAGAGAGAGAGAGACAGAGAGAGAGAGAGAGAGAGAGAGAGAGAAAGAAAGAGAGAGAGAGAGAGAGTGTGTGTGTGTGTGTGTGTGTGTGTGTGTGTGTGTGTGTGTTCAAAATGGTTTAATGGGTCTGAGCACTATGGGACTCAACTGCTGAGGTCATTAGTCCCCTAGAACTTAGAACTAGTTAAACCTAACTAACGTAAGGACATCACAAACATCCATGCCCGAGGCAGGATTCGAACCTGCGACCGTAGCGGTCTTGCGGTTCCAGACTGCAGCGCCTTTAACCGCACGGGCACTTCGGCCGGCTGTGTGTGTGTGTGTGTGTGTGTGTGTGTGTGTGTGTGCTATCTTTCCAGAAATTCTCTGTAAACTGAGGTATTAAATTCTCTTGCACAGCACTTACTTGTTGTAGTTTTGCCTTGAAAATGCACCTGTCGAAATATCGCGGTTGTCGATGACGTCATCCAGCTGTATTCCCATGTTATTTGAGTTTTACATATCCATTCAAACCTGTTTGAAAGTTTATTAGCTGATCTTCTCACAAAACAATGCGTTTAAAACAGTTTTATTGCTTAGAACATTTTCACTGTTTGTGCAGTAAAACTTTAGCATCAAGCATGGCATTTTAATTTATTTCTTCTTCACAACTTACACCCACTATTCGCGACACATTTTGCAGACAGTATCCACATGTACCATTGACACTAACTACAAAATTAAGTCATTATACGACATGCAGTTGAGGATGTATGACGTCATTATCATTGACATGCGTGAAGAAATAGTTTTTCTTAAAACTTAGCGCAAATTGCCCGTACTATACTCATTAGTGATACTCATTAGTGTATGGATGAATAATCCGAAACTAATAAAACTTACATAATTAGAGATCTACATCTTTCGTCTAAAATGTAAATGTAAGCTGTGTCATACATGGCAGTTGGATTCTTTAAAGGATGGTGGGGGTGGAGGGGGGGGGGGGGGGCGCGCAAGGGGGTGTTACTGGTTGTGGCTTAAAGCCATGGTCGATGAAGCGTGCCATGAGTGATACGTTTTGTTCACAATCAAGAGAGTAAAACTGCGATTCGGTCACCAAAAGAGTGATACTACACGCCGCTAAGCGGAGAAAGAGTCTTCAAAATTTTGTACGTAGGAGACTAGGCAGTTGTGTACGGCTCGCCATTTCTTATAGAACCGAAAGTTTGCAGTTCCCATGCTAACGCGTACGGTGGACTATATATCAAAGGACGTTCTTTCTCTTCATCGATGGGTTTATATTTAGCTTTCAGAGTGACAGAAAACGTGCTTTAAAGTGACAAAAAGTCCTGTTGTCAGCAATCAAATAGGCTATCTATGAAAGTAATGACTCCAAACGAGACCACGTCTTTGTGTGGGGTGGAATATTTTTAGGTGTTTTTCCTCACTGCATATTTGCGCGAATCTATACAGAAAGCATCGTTGACGGTAATGTACGTCCTTATGCTGGTCCTACAGGTGATGATTTCATCAGTAACTCTTGACAGGAGAGAGCTCGTTTCGTGGATGAATATTTTCAACAGCACACGATTCACTGTACATTATGGCGATCCTGTTTTCACGAAATGAATCCGATGGGTGTGTCTGGAAAGGTTCCAGCAGTCCTCCTAACGAGACTATTATCATGGTCTTTACAACTTTCAAAGGTGAGTGGCAGTTACACCATAAGACACTCAGATACAACCATCAACACCATCATATATCACAGTTTGTGGTGTGTTGTCGTTCATGGTAAAACCCTTTGTACATATTTAGTTATTTCACGTCATGGCGTCTTATTGTTTTGGCCCATCAGTGTAAGTATCATCGCCAGAGAAGTCATAATGAATGGCTAAGTCATAGGCTCTCTTTGACACATATGACGTGATCTGTTTCGGCTTAACGATAACTACCGAGCGAGGTTGTTAAGTGGTAAGTCACATACTCGTGTCGTGGAGGACGGCAGCTGAAATCCCTATGGAGCCGCACACGATTAAGTGTTCCGTTATTTGCTTAAGTCACTTCAATTGAACGCCGGGATGTTTCGTTCCAAAGGGCACGTCGGAATTCCTTCCCCAGTATCAGCCTGTGTTCAATCTAATCACCCATTTCAATGTTGACGGGACATTTAACAATAATCTCTCTTTCTTCCTCTCTTAAACGAGACGTGCCATATCAGTGTTCATAATTAAATATGATATTGCGATTCAAATAAGCACATATTTTATACTAATAATAACAATATTAATCTTTCATGCAACTTTCTTTAAACGACATCTACCACACCAATGTGTAAAGTACCTCATAGCTAAATCTGTTACTACGATACAGGTCATCAGTCAGGATAAAAATGCGCCATTTTTCTAAGACAATGTTTGGACTATTTTCGCTAATGCCCCAGACCAATTGCGAAGTGCATTCCTCAACCATTACTTGTCACACTTGCGATGCTTAGATGTTCATTTTTCCAGTAGAGTACAGAGTAGATATCTCAGAATGCGATTAGACTCTGAAATTCTGTCATGTATAAAGTATTAGGAGAAATGCACCAAGATTGACATGGTTTAAACGAAGTTTTTGACTGAGACGATGGTAAAGTAGTAATCGTATTGGACATGATATAAGGCGTTGGTGATACCTCTTGTCAACGTACTTGGACCACACATTAGATGCTGACCAGTCAGTGAAGGCATAATCCTCTGTCTGTTTACTTTATTGCACAACAGTAAATGTGATCTGTTAAAGAATAAATCCAATTACCACGAGATTAACATGAGTGATAAGAGGTGCCGACCGTTTAGACGACCGTGAATCAGCCACCACTCAATTGCTTATTCAGTGGTCCTAACAGACGTAAATCAGTGGACGCTAAGCAGCAGCAGTTGGAAGATGATCCAAAATGGTGCCTTATCAGTAAACGAGTATCAATAGCGTAACGTGTTCGTCTAAATCTACATTTACACACAATACCGTAAGCCATCATACGGTGCATTGTAGAGGGTACCTTGTGACTTTGCTAGGCATTCACTTTGGTGTTCCTCTCGCTGCTGGAGCAATCCGAAAAATGTCTCTCTACATGTCTCCGAACAAGCCCTAAATTGTCATGTCTTCACAGTCTTTTCGCAAAATGTCCGTTGGAAGCAGGGGAGTCGTTCTGCAGTCAGTTTCAAATGCCAATTCTCCAGATTTTCTCAATAACGTTTCGTGAGAAGGCTGTCCCCTTCCTTCCAGGAATTCCCATTTGAATTCGCGAAGCATCTCCGTGATACTCGCGTACTGATCGAACTTTCTGGTAACAAGTCGTGCAGCACGTCTCTCAATTATGCTACTTCGCTTTCTTTCTTTAATCCCAAACACTCGAGCAGAACTCAATAATGGATCGCAATACTATTCTGTACTTGGTCTCCTCTGTAGATGACCTACGGTTACCTAGAATTCTCCCAATAAATCGTAGTTCGCCAACCATTTTCCCTACTGTCGCTCTGATGTGCTCGTTCCATTTCATATCGCTCTCCAACGTTAATCCTTGATATTTCATCGCCGTGACTGTGTCAAGCAACACACCACTAACGCTCTATTCGAACGTTGCACGGTGTTTTTCCTGCTCATCTGTATGAAATTACATTTTCCCATATTTATAGCAAGCCCTCGTTCATCACACCAATTACAAGTTATGCCCAAGCCATCCTGTATTCTCCTACAGTCACTCAACGATGACACTTTACCGTACATTACAGCGTTTTCAGAAAACAGTCGCAGATTGCTGCTCACCCTATCCGTCGGATCGCTTATGTACGTAGTGAGTATCACAATCCCCTGGATACTCCTGATGATACCCTTGTCTCTGATTAACACTCGCCATCCAGGATACCGTACAGGGATCTATTACTTACGAAACCACTCATATATCTGTGAAACTACTATGTATGCTAAGATCTTTGTTAACAATCTGCAGTGCGGCAATGTGTCATACACTTTCCGAAAATCTAGGAATATGGAATCTGCATGTTGACCTTTGTCCATACTTCATAGGATATCGTGAGAGAAAACGGGAAACTGCTTTTCGCATGAGCGATGATTTCTAAATATATTTTGGTTCGTTGTCGGAACCTTTTCTGTCTCAGGGAAATTTATTGTATTCTCACTTAGAACAGGCTCAAGATTTCCGCAGCAAACAGATATTAAGGATACTGGTCTGTAATTTTGCACGTATGTTCTTTTACTCTTCCTGCACACAGGAGATGCAACATAATGCCGAAAGAATGAATTTCCACTCATTTCTAACGAACTGCTACCCACAACTGCCCGACAGTGTTCGTTGTTATTGCCCTGATAATAACTTGAAAGGGATCCAAGACATTGTGCTCCCAAAAGATGATCGCAAATAATTTTCTCGTAGAAGTAGCTGTTCAGTCTCCGGAGTCACGTGTTACCTTGATCGTTTTGCGAGAGAGTGAACCAAATATACTGTAAAAATTCAACAGAGTAATATTCGAAGTAAGAGGCGTAATGCATCTCGTTAACCTATTTGAGAAATATCAAGGGCTGGTTTTTCAGGGCAGAATCTGATTATTTTTCATCTCTACTAATAGTTCCCATAAGGACTGTCAAGAATACGTTAGACGAATGATAGAAGAGACGAAAAGGCCTGCCTCAGTCATTATTCTCACTATCTGTCTGTGACTAAATTCAGAAGAAAGCTAACTGTAAGAGACAAAAGCCATGTTACCTCTCACATGCTTTATATCGATTCATACAGTGCCCGAGCGGTTCTAGGCGCTACAGTCTGGAACCGCGCGACCGCTACGGTCGCAGGTTCGAATCCTGCCTCGGGCATCTGTGTGATGTCCTTAGGCTAGTTAGGTTTAAGTAGTTCTAATTTCTAGGGGACTGATGACCTCAGAAGTTAAGTCCCATAGTGCTCAGAGCCATTTAAACCATTTGATTCATAGAGTATGACTGTAAATATGCTCTCCGTGCTTTATAACCCATAACGTTGCCTCGAGAACGGCTCTTATTATTCAAGAACCGTCATCAGGTACATACGAGACAACAAAATTTGGGACAAGCGGGATTTATATTCCCTCCAGTCATCCTAATCATATATTTTTCGTAAATCTTTAAGCTTGTTTGACTAGACCCTATCCTTCTCCAGCTGCTCTATTTCCCCGTGTATAAGGACCTCTTTGTCCACGGTATGATTTTTTTCTTCTTTACGGTACACAGTTGCAACCTTAGACTTATCGTTAATTGGCGTGGCACGTGTATGAATACGTCTTTCAGCACAGAGCTAGTCACAACAACCACCTAGTAGTTCAGCTGAAGAACACGGTAGTCGTGAATCATGTAAAGCAGGGCCGGTCAAACGCTGCACAGTGTGCAGACGTGCGAAAGTGCTGCACACGTGCGCACGTGTGCGACAGCGAGCGACAGTGACATCTGTTATTAGACATGTGTCCTAAATGAACGGCGGCTCCACTTCCCTGTGTATGTGGTACAAGCAAGAGCGTAACATACCCAGTCTCGTTACCGCTGGTAACCGTAACCTTAACAGAGAAGTACTGAGAAATGGCAGGTACTGTGAAAAAGCAAAGGACGGGAGATCTATGTTCTCAGTCGTTTAAACATGCCTGGGAACTACAATTCTTTTTTGTAGCCGTTGGTGAATACTCACTATGTTTGCTGTGCCGCCGAATAATAGGCGGCCAGCGTAAGTTTTCAATTGGAAGATACTACAATACACATCACAAAGATGAGTGTAGTGTACTCAACAGTGAAGAACGGCAAGCAAAATTAAATGTCCTTCAGAAAATGGATGAGACGCACCAACTCGATTATCATTTCTCACGACCAGTGATAAACGTGTCTGGATTTATTCCTTTCATAATTAAAAATTATTGTTTACTAACTGTGCATTATTGCCTCATTCTGCTCCATGTTACATTATTATCAGGAAAGTTAGTCATTAAACCGATTGTTCCTATGTATACTTACATTTAGGGTTTTTTTTTTAATGTGTGAAAGGCTACGCTCAGCTGAAGTCGATCAAACATAACATTCATCTAATTGTCAGTTATTAGCAGATTTCAGACGTAACTGATAAAAGATACAGCAATAATGGTATTGAAATAACAAGTGATCACCGAGAGGTCTGCGGTTATCATTCTCTTCAGAGGTCAGTGAGAAAGAAATTATGTGGGTGTAACTGATGGCACCGAGAATTAGTTATAGGAAACCTTGCATTAGTTTAATGTTATTTGAAATCATGAATAAGGTTCGTTGGAAGTCACTAAGTGCTCTCTTTCTTAAATACTAATTCAAAAACATTACTCGTATTTACGTGCCCGTCAGTCAAGCTGCCTTAATAAAAAAACCACGGCTGTTAACTGTATTATTTGTCGCACTGCGTTAAACTGTTAACATAAAAGTAGATGTCTCAATGAGTAGACTGTGACAGTATTTTAAATGTTTAATACGCGAAATACCTTCCCATGGTTGGCTTGCAAGCTGTGGAAAGAGCACTAGAATGCGTCGGTACAGAGTATCCCAGCAACTGGATAAAGCGACATCTGTGCGTAGAAACATGCACTACATGAACGCTGACGGCTGCGGCGTGCACGCTGTGACCCGGAAGTTGCACATGTGCAGGAGCACCGCACGCATGCAGAATTTCTGGCCGGCCCTGATGTAAAGGCTTAGTAAGAGGCGATGTCAGTCCAGCTTCCAAGGTGACATCGCCTCTTACTAAGTTTTCTCTTCTTTCACAGGATGACCACAACATTTACGAAAAGACTATGCAACATCAGTAGGACCTTACTGTAAAGTTGTTTTTGTAATGCCATTTAGCCTGAAGATGAGGTATAACCCACGACGCATGTCGCTAAATAAATAAGTAATACAATAGTTGACAAAGGTTGTAACTGGTAGCGGTAATTTAAAAAAATTACTTTACATATTTCTTGTGACAGTCACAGTCGAAAAATAGTCAAAATGACTTCAAAGTCCTGAATCAGACCTGTAATAAGGCAGACTTTCTCGTCCGCGATGAATGGCTTGAGATACAATATGAATAGTTATCAGATATGTACGTCCTGCTGGTTCTGCATTCTGAACCTCGACCTCACATTTGTTTCGTGACGCGTTATCAACACCGTGCAAAGCAAGTTGGCAAATTTTCCCCTGGTGTCCCATTAATCAGAAATAATAATTCTAATCCGCATTTGTGCAAGTGAACTATTTCTGTGACTTCAGTAGTCCAAACTATGGGGCATGACAGCGATTGGAATATGTAAAACTAGTAATTCATTTGATGCAAGTGCAACTCTGAGATGAAGCGGTGGGCACAAGGGAAGCAATCATGGCGAATTGCGATCAAACCAGTAACTAGTATATTTGCTGTTCAAATAATCGAACGAATTAAGTATCCGCCAGTCTTCTTGGCACCTTAGTTTTAAAATTACCTTAGTAGATTATTGCGAAAATAAAACAGAATCTATTGCACTTTGAAAGTTCGACTTTGTAACATAATGGAAACAGAAAGACGTCTACTTGTTCCACAAATCTTTAGACTTCAGTTACGTACTGGCAAGGTGATTAATAAGACAGAACAACCTTCAATGGCGGAATCTGAGGGCAACTTATATCCTGTTGGCATCGTAAGTTAACCTATGAAAGAAACATTAGTTTCCGGAACATAGTTAAACGGAAATTATTAAAGTTCATTGTCTTCCTTGCAACGGTAACCACAGAGCCGAGATGAGTTGTGGAAATACCGAGTATTCTTCATTTCCTTTTGCGTCTATCCCATTACGACAGACCACGCTAACTATGGACAGACACGCAATTATAATTTAGCGCATATCTGTATTCTTAGATGGTAATTTAAGATGGGAGAAGCATGTCGTGCAATCTAACAAAAGGCTGAGTAAAGACTGTACACCTTAAGACTGACTGGGGAAAACTGTAACATCAGTGGAAGATTAGTTTTTAACGCCACCTCGACGACAATATCTTTTGAACAGGAAGCAATACTATGTGATTTGTATACATGTATACAAATACGTGTAGATCGGTGCTGTGTTGTGGGATTTTTTTGAGAAATGCAACTTTTGCAAAATAATCATTTAAAATAAAAAAGTGAGAAGCACAATAAAAAGTTACAAACAGTGAATCATCTAAGAACATTATAAAGAATATATGTGTTTATTACTCAAAATTACACAAGGAATTTTCGGCACAAAACAGTCGGCTTAACAGTTTAGAAATGATTACATAGAGAAATACAAAACGAGGCTCTGTATCAGGAAAGTAGGAGGTATGAACCAAAAACCATCTTAAATGCATTACCTGCGGATGTATGGAACATAAAAAGATTAGGTTTATTTAGGTTAGAGTTAAAAATGTGCTACTGCCTTACAGTGAAGACCATTTTTACTACTTCTTCTTTGATTTGATTCAGTCCAAGTGATGAAATATGCGGAAGACGTAGAGCATAAGATTTTCTTTGTTTTTCTGTACATAATTAAAACATACACATTTGCTTCCAGATGATAACGTGTCTATTCTGTGTGCCAAATTACATGACTTTTCAGAAAGTGACTTGTATTTATCATTTTACAAAGTGAGCTAACTATGAATAATCATATTTGATTATTTATTTTACTCCTGTGGCCCGAAACTTTCCTTGCCGTCATATTCATCGGTTACACTAGAAAAATGGCTCTGAGCACTATGGGACTTAACATCTGTGGTCATCAGTCCCCTAGAACTTAGAACTACTTAAAACTAACTAACCTAAGGACATCACACACATCCATGCCCGAGGCAGGATTCGAACCTGCGACCGTAGCAGTCGCACGGCTCCGGACTGAGCGCCTAGAACCGCGAGACCACCGCGGCCGGCGGTTACACTAGAAAGGGGAAGTCTTTTGGGTTTATCTGCCTGTGGATCATGTGAAGTTTTTCCTGATTATGTTCATGCTTTAACTGTGTGTGTACAGAAAATGAGCATCAGCTCACGATTTGACTGAAAAAAAAAAGAATGCGTAAAGACCGCTCTCAGACTGACTGGTGTAACATAACATACCAATAGTCGTTAAGTCGACGCGTGAGCCTGTCCGGGATTGGATCATCTCCCTATTTCACAAGGAAAAGGGTGACGCGTTGAGTTACACGATGTGGCCGCGAAAAACACGTCATAAGTGTCTCCATGTTTTTTTGGCTCAAAGACGTGCCTTCTGACGTGGGTTTACAGAGCAATTACTGTAGCCAACTGGAGAAAATAAGAACGTAGGCCGTAAAGTTTATTATGCAGCGTCACAGTTTCAAACGTTTCAACGAAAAATGCACCGTAAAAGGCAACTTGGAAAAGAGCCACCGTGGCAAACTTAAAACGGGAATTGGAAAGACGAACGAGCTGTAGCATGGCTAAGGAAAGAATCCGGTTTCAGAGATCATCAGATAACAAGAGAACTTATTCCTCAGCATGGAATAACTAAGAGAGTTCGTTGACGAAATTCTAGTACAGATCCTTGTCTACAATGTTATCGCTCCGCCTGAACCGAAAAAATACACTGCTGCAGTAGTATTAAATTATTTACAACGCCCGTCAGCAGCCTTTTTGAACGCAAATGTTGCTTCCCATAAGCATGACACTAGAAAAATATTGACAGAACATGGGAACTCAGGGGCTGTAATGGATCAGAAAGTCGAGGGCTGTTAGAAGATTTCAATTTAGAAACTAATTCTGAAAACGGTGAGTATTTCATCATGCAGGAATTTTGAAGAAACCGCTTACCCACATTGGTTGAGTCTGAACTAGAAGGAAATAAGTTGTGGTTAGTTAACGAAATGTATTTTCATGAAACATTCAGTGAAATAAAACGCAGATAGCGAACATATGATAACTAATTCCTCTAGAACATCTCAGTCGTATCATTCCCCTAATAGCTTTATAAATTCACAAATATAAGCTACTACATGTGGATGAAAATGTGTGAGACGAGAACTGATGATTTACTTACTCCCTATGTTGTTGTTCTTCGGTTTTGCTGGTTGACAAGACTGTTGTTGGCTCTGTCCACGTAAAAAAGATTTCTATCTTTTTCTTTGATTTGTCCGTTATAACGACTACTCTTAGCTCTATGATAACGTCTGTTGATGTTTCTCACAACGAGTAAAATTTCTTTGTGATACAGGTTAGTCACTTACGATAATTATTAGTATTTTGTATTGCACATAAAATAATTTTACTCTTTCTGAATAGTTCCTGGTCTTCTAATGAGGGTAACCTTTTCCATCCCTCGTGTCTTTGTTACTGTTTTACGTATATGGGACAAGCGATTGCATCACTCTGGATATTTTTGTTTTGAGTGCAAGCATAGGGCTAGCTGGTCATATCTTCCTTCTGTGTCTTCAAACCGTGATGTAAGGAGAAAGATATTTGGTCATTATTTGATGCAGGCCGAACAATAATTCCAACGATCACTGGGAAGTGTGGTTTTCGTTTGAAAACAAACGATTAGGAAGAAGTACATATGTATTCAAAACAGAACGCCAAATATCTTTCCTTATTGGCCTACTGCGGAATATCATTTCGTGCAAAAATGCTACAATTAAATATGACATCTGGTTTAGTAAACTGAGAGTAATAAGGAACAACTCTTATCTTAAACGGTTTTAAACGTTAAAATACGTCCCATAACATCAGAAACAGCACAGAAGCATCGTCTGTTAACTTGACTACGGATCCAGTAACAACACCCGCCTTCCCATAGTTAAACGTCTCTGTCCTATTTAGTTTCATTGGATTTTGTCTACAGAAATATAAGTGACAAACATGATGTTTAAAATCTTTTCTGCGTGTTACTTTAAAAAACTGATATGTATATTCAGCTGTTATACTACATACATAAAATTAAAAACTTCTGTGTTACCAGAAAGTGAATCAGACGATATCCAATAGAACTTGTAAATTATGTTAGCATCTCATGTACTGCCATCAGTTACGATTGTCTGGAGTGGGACATACTGAATGCCCATAATATTTTCAACGAGTGATGCCACTTTCTACATTTAATTAAATACAAAGTTTCAAAAAGGAGCAGCCTTTTCACTCTGGCACCCCATGACATCCACATAATTATTGGGATTGGCTGCCTGGGAAATCAACTACGGTTAAACCTGAATGGTTAGAAACTTCTCTTCATTGGACGAATATCAGACAAATTTCTTGCAAGTATACTGCCAATATTGGAAGCCAAGTTTTTTAGCAATGAATACTAAAGTTCGGGCTCTAACGTTTTGTTGTTTACGAATCATTAATAGTGCGGTTATCAACTGCAATACAAATGTCAAATAGATTTTTAAAAAGTAAATGTGAAATAGATCAAAACACATTAGGTACATAGGACAAATATCCTTCTGAATTTGCGTAGAACTTAGCTTTCGACCCGGTAACGGTCCAGTTATATCCAGTTGTTTGACTCCATCTAAGAAATTAAATTACAACAAAACTGCGTATGTATAAATGGAGACAGAAAAAGAATAACAACTCGAAAAATTCCTGTAATTAATCTGCATGTTAAAATCTGTTTCGCGTTAGTAGCTGACATGTGACATCTCAGGCGTCGCCCTGCTTCGAATACCGGCGCAATGAGCACCTGGAAAACTGATGTGGATCGGACAGGGGCTGTGAACGGCCGAGCAGAGAGTACGATGAGGCACAACCAGCACTTTATTTTCGAGGAAAGGAAGTTACTATTGTATCATAATGAAGCCAACCTTTGCTTTGTATTCGGACTAGGATGCCGATTTTTGATTATGAAGGACTAGAATTCTAAGCTACTGATTAACTGTTTTATGTTCTGACAGTTAAATAATACAACGAAATGCGTTGTTCGTATTTCTAATGCTTGTTTTGATACTGCCTTTGTGTTCTGTGGAATGTGGTTGAGCTGATAAGAAACGTGTGCTTTTAAAATTTACATTTGCTTTAGAGTGATATAAGGTTTTTAAAAAAGGGTACATATTCGACGCTTACAAACTAGTACGACTGTTCATTCTTTGTAACGTGAACTGTAAATACAGCTGTTTTATGAGAGGCCCCGCACAGTGACGGAACATTAATATTACGTAGCCACGTGCTTGTTTAGCGTGCTATTAATATTACGCAGTCATATACGTATTTAGGGTCCCAGCAACGTGTTTGTACTTGTAAAAGTAATTGTTCCTAGTGATGATTCCTTCCCGCCGGAGGTTCGAGTCCTCCCTCGGGCATGGGTGTGTGTGTTGTTCTTAGCATAAGTTAGTTTAAGCTACTTCAAGTAGTTTGTTAGTCTAGGGACCGATGACCTAAGCAGTTTGGTCCCTTAGGTACTCAGTTGTGCGATTAGACCCGTAATTTCCTGTCAAAAAGCTCATCGTGGGTAATAATTGACGGGAAGCCATGAAATAAAACATAAGTAACATCTGGCGTTTCCCAAGGAAGGCGTTCTGCTGTTTCTGTTCTACATAAACGATTTAGCGGACGATCTGAGCAGACCTCTTAGATTGTATGCACATGATACTGCCATTTACCGCTTTTTAATGTCGTCGGATGATAAAATCCAACTGGAGAATGATTTAGACGTGATATCTATATGGAGCGAAAAGTGGTAAGTCTCTCAAAATAATGAATTTGTGGGGTCAGCCATATGAGTTCTAAAAGGAATCTCTTAAACCTCGGTTGCAAGATAAATCACACTAGTATGACGGCTATAAATTCAGTTAAGCTATTGGGGATTACAATTACGAGTATCTTAAATTAGAACGATCACTTAAATAATGTTGTGGGTTTTGGTGAGCGGTATGGAATCCTCCTGAGATAGGGTTGACAGAGGATATCGAAAAAGTTCAGAGAAGGGCAGTTTGTCTTGTACTATCGCGGAATAGGGAAGTATATACCACGGATATAATACGCAAACTGGTGTGGCAATAATTAAAACAAAGGCAGTTTTCGTTGCGGCAGGATCTCCTCATAAAATTTCAGTTACCAACTTTCACTGCCGGCGGCCGGTGTGGCCGAGCGGTTCTAGACAGGAACCGCGCGACCGCTACGGTCGCAGGTTCGAATCCTGCCTCTGGCATGGATGTGTGTGATGTCCTTAGGTTAGTTAGGTTTAAGTTGTTCTAAGTTCGGGGCGACTGATGACCTTAGAAGTTAAGTCCCATAGTGCTCAGAGCCATTTGAACCATTTTTTGAACTTTCACCTCCAAATGCGAAAATATTTTGCTGTCGCTCACCTACGTAGAGAGAAATGATCGTCGTAGTAAATGAAGAGAAATCACATTTCACACGGAAAGATTTAAGTGTTCGTTTTTGCAGCGCGCTGTTCGATAGTGGAATGGGAGAAAAAGAGATTGAAGGTGGTTAGGTGAACTCTCTGCCAGGAACTTGATTGTGAATTGTATAGTAATCATGTACATGAAGATGCAGATGTATTCCAAACATAAGTGCCCGAGGACAACTGAAATTGACTTAGGGAGCTGCCAAACTAGGTGACCATGATGTCGACGGAACTTAAAATTCAACACGTTCAGATACTCTGACGTCAAAATTAAGCATGTTCACGTCATGTTTTCAAGAGAAGAAACCCGTTGCAACTTTATACAGACAAGCGATAAATGTTTCTTGATTATTGCCCGACGTACGAATTCGAAATTCAAATAAGATACGGTTGTCCGGGACCTAGTCAATAAGAGGTAGCCATAAATCGTTTAAATGGATTCTGTGAGATCGTTCCGGGGTCTGTTCACAGCCGTTGCACACTCGTTACATCAGAAGTCTCTCCGCCTAGGGCCTTGTATCACAGCGCCTACAGCGCGCCGGCTGAACGGAGAACTATTACTAACAGCACGTGTCCGCTTTCTGGAGGATGTCAGATGAATGGGACGGGAACCCCGTAACAGAATACGGCCCTGCCGAAAATGTTCATGTAGAACGAGGTGTCATCGACCTTCGTAGCTCTTACGGCCGGTTCATAACTTCCACGGTGCGGAGGGGGGCAAGGAGAGGGATTTCAATTTGCCCCCCGCTGGGTTCGATCGGGACGGCCAGACGGTGAGGCGGTTCCTGCCTTGGAGCGCTCCTCCAATCACGGCGCTCACCGCTTCATGGGGGCCAATTAAAGCCGCCTAGGCTCCGCCCAACAATCCGGCCTGACAGACAACAACAACAGCCATTGACACCTGACTCTCCAGGTGGGGATGCCGCCGAGACAATGCCCGGCGCCACTCGCTGGCCTCCGCGTCGGGGATGCGCTACGATTCTCTTCCCTATTCTCTGCAGCCACCGTAGGTGAATACGTAGTGAAACAAACAAAGCTAATTGAGCGGAAGTGTAGGACAGTATGTTAAAAGATTATCTTCGAAGAAAGAGTTCAGTGCCGAACTTGTGCACTTTAGCCGTATTACTCGACAAAACAAAGTCAGTTCCAAAACATAGTGCCAGCACTGTCTTGTGAAGAACAGAAAACAGAGACGAAGATGCTGACCTCTTACTAGAGGAGCTCCAAATGTGTAGCGATAAACATAGGTCGGTATTTATGTTGACAATATTACTGGCATTCTGTGACTTTATCAACATTACTGTGTGCTTAGAGTGAAGCCACGTCTCGTCTACAAAATTAGTGGCCATTTAAATTTCGTTTCTCGTTTTATTCTTCACCTGTAATTTATCACATTCCTTAGCAATTAGGACTATGTTTTTCCCTACATACATGATCACTCGCTTGATACGGTATCTTTTAATGGTGGATCACTTACAATTATTCTGGGAGTCTCTTTGTTAACAGTGAAGTATTGCTTCTCTCCCTAAAATTCGAGACGTATACAGAGTACTGTGATTTCCAACATGGAAGACTGTGCTTTCAAATCACTTCTTCATCCCATAGCTGTACGCCTGTAAGTATATCAACGAAAATGTACCTCATATAACCGAAGAACAGACTAAATTTTAAGTATTGTTCAAAAGTGGGTGACTCATAAACACTTTGATGCAGCAATTTAAACTGTTCTAATGAAGCCTCTCTCTCCTAGTCCGTGTCTTTTGCCACACTCATTCCCAAGCGGTTGTTGAATAAAACACAGCCTTGCTTGAAGGAAACACGTATCTGGAAGACTTTCTTTAGTATGGTCGCAGTGCGGTTCGAGTACCAATTTTCGTGATGAATTGCCTCAGAAACTTCCTGTCAGTATCAGTAAGCATTTGTCACGTCCGATTTAGTGTTTTAGTTAGCCAGCAAAAGTAGAAAATAAAAAGGAAACCTGATATCAACATGATAAGTCACAGTATCACAAGTACTTTTCGAAATAAAGCCATAGGAGACAATAGCGTCAGGATCTCTTGCTGAAGGTCATTTCTTTAAGGGACTCTGTCAGACGTTTTCTTCTAATATACGGTTCTTTTCTCGTCCACACACACACACACACACACACACACACACGCACGCACACATTCACACAAGATAGTCGTTAACTTCTGACCTGTTTATTGCGGTTTCGTCCCGCGCTCTGCTTATTAATTTCCTTCTAAAACAACGATGTCCTTCATTCTCTAGGTGGTATACGCTATTTCGTACGCGAATCTGTATATGAAGGCATTACTATACCTTTACCTGTGACACAGTAATTCGAAGTCATAGCTCTGAAACTGATCACTTACTTTCAACGCATCAGTATCCCAAAACGCTTCCTTCCTTATTAAGGTACAACTACAGAGTCAATAAGACATATATTTGATTTAACACTAAAGCCTACGTTCTATGACCGTTCTTAGAATTTTATTTTATTTTCATGAAAATCCATAGTTGATGATGTAATTGTATTGAATACGTTGTAAGTGTTTTCACAACGCCTTTAATCGCAAGTATTGATGTTTCATTGTGTTACACGAAGTATTTAGGTCCCTGTACGTTAATCATGACGTTCAACATGGCTTTATGAGTATTTCGCTTGCTTTTGAACACGATGAAGTCGTAGAATGTTCCTCCCAGAGAAGCGAGAAGGAACGTTTCTCTGCCTTATATTGGTGCTTAGAGTTGCAAAATGCCTTTCATAACAGCACAACATTTCCCTCAAGGCGAATGTTTTCATGTACAGATGTATGTTTCGATCTTCCGGCTGTTAGCAGCAAACAACGCTGACAATGGCGTTGTAGCACACAGGCAATATGTGTGAGCCATGAGCAGCACAATTTCAGAAACAGTCTCGTCAGGCAATAGTCGTAGGGATTTGGGTTGTACACGACTATGTATAACAACAAACCCACAAAATGGCGTATTCATTACAATAAAGAACATTCATTGAAACTGAGTACCGTAGATGGGTGAGAGTTACGCAGTGTGAATACTGAGCATCCGTCAGGAATGTACTGTCAGTTATGCCACGCACCCCAATGCAAGACGACCGTTACTGAGGATGTCACATCTACTCGCTCTGCTGTGGCTGAGTTGAAGGAGAACAACAGACTTTTACACGTCAGTCGCGACGTCACCAGACATAGGTGTCGTCATTATGCCAAAGGACATCCGTTAGCAAAACTGCACTGCCCGCTAACAGAAGAAGAAATTCAATGCACAAAATGTTGCATATTTATTTTCACAAGTTTCCATCCAAAACCCAAACGCAGTAGTCACTTCACATTTGCTTGTGCGGAAATCATAGATGAAAGAATAAAGGAAAAAGGTTTAGGGCCTAAGAAACGGTCTAGAAGCATGATCATTTCATAACAGAATATAGACCCCACCCTGTATGTCAGCAAAAAACAGTGAGAGAGATGCGAATGTGGAGAACTCGATACATCAGATCATGGAGTACAACAGACATGTTAGGAGCAACAGTGCTGAAGATATATATCTACTTCTACGGCTGCATTTAAGTTACATCTACACAACAAACCACTATGAAGTGCATGGCAGAGGGTACTTCCTATTGTACAAGTTATTAGGGATTTTTCCCGTATCATTCACGCACAGAGCACAGGAACAACGATTGTTTAAATGCCTCCAAGCGTGCTGTAATATTAACCTAATCTCGCCCTGTTGATCCCTACGGGAGCGGTAGAGCCATAACGGAAATCCGATTCAAGAAATTTTGTAACTAGGCTTTCTCGGATAAGTACGACTATCCTCAAGGATCTGCCAGTTCAGTTTCTTCAGCATGTCTGTGACTCTCTCACGGGTCAAACAAAGCCGTGACCATTAGTGCTGCTTTCTCCTATACACGTCCAGTATCCTCCGTTAGTCCTGTTTGGTACGGGTCACGCATACTTGAGTAATTTTCTATCAAGGGCTACACGAGTGACGATAAATCAGTCAAACCTAAAGGCCGTAAATTCAACTAAATACCTAGGAATTACAATTACGAACAATTTAAATTGGAAGGAACACATACATAATGTTATGGGGAAGGCTATCCAAAGATTGCGTTTTATTGGCAGGACACTTAGAAAATGTAACAGATTTACTAAGGAGACAGCCTACACTACGCTTGTCCGTCTTGTTTTAGAATAATGCTGCGCGGTGTGGGATCCTTACCAGACAGGACTGACGGAGTACATCGAAAAAGTTCAAAGAAGGGCAGCACGTTTTGTATTATCGCGAAATATGGGACAGAGTGTCACTGAAATGATACAGGATTTGGGCTGGGCATCATTAAAAGAAAGGCGTTTCTCGTCGTGACGTAATCTTTTCACGAAATTCCAATCACCAACTTTCTCCGCCGAATGCGAAAATATTTTGTTGACACCGACCTTCACAGGGGGAAACGATCACCACGATAAAAAACAAAAAAGCGAAATCAGAGCTCGTACGGAAAGATATAGGTGTTCGTTCAATCCGCGTGATATACGAGATTTGAACAATAGAGAATTATGAAGGTTGTTCGAAGAATACTCTGTCAGACACTCAAACGTGATTTGCAGAGTATCCACGTAGATGTAGATGTTGTGATTTGTAAGCAGTCTCCTTTGTAGACACATTGAATTTCCAAGTATTCTACCAATAAATCGAAGTCTTCCATTTGCTTTGCCCTAGACTCGATCTATGTGATCATTCCATTTCATATCCATACAAAGTGCTATACCCAGGTAGTTGTATGAGTTGGTTGATTCCAGCTGTAGCTCACTGGTGTTATAGTCATAGGATACTGCGTTTTCTCGTTTTGTAAAATGCACAGTTTTATATTTCTGAAGAATTAAAGCAAGCTGCTACTCCTTGCATCACTTTGTAATCTTGTCACGATCTGACTATATATATTGTTCCATAACACAATGGGCTATCACTCACAGGAAACTGTCACAAGTACAATACATCCAGGTGTACGCGTCTGGAGATATGTAAGTAGAATGAAATGCGTATTTCGGACTAAGATTCATTGGAACTACCCTGAGGAAACGTAGTTCACCTGTAAAGGAAATACTTTACAGAATACTCGTTCAGTAAGCTTATCGAGCCAGCCGCGGTGGCCGAGCAGTTCTACGTGCTTCAGTATGGAACCGCACGACTGCTACGGTCACAGGTTCGAATCCTGCCTCGGGCATGGATGTGTGTGATGTCCTTAGATTAATTAGGTTTAAGTAGTTCTAAGTTATAGGGGACCGATGAACACAGATGTTAAGTCCTATAGTGCTCAGAGCCATTTTTTTGAGTAAGCTTGTCAGTGTATGACACTTACCAGATAGGATCAATACAGGAGACAGAGAATATCCGTAGAAAAGCAGCGCATTTAGTCATTCATCCGTCTAGTATGAAAGGTTTCCCGAGAAATTCCAAGAACGCACGTTCCAAGACGAACCAAACAAGAAGTTACTTCTTCATACACACAAATATCGTGGGATAGCAATTACGATAAAATTATAGAAATTCTAACCAGCGCAGAGGGCTTCTGACTGTCGTTCTTCCAGCCAGCCTTTCGCGAGTGGAACTGGAAAGAGGTAACCTGCATGGCACGCTGTAAGGTAGCTTGTGGAATACAGATGTAGATGCAGAAACAATTTGTCAGGTAGAAGAAACAAATCTCTCTGATTGCTCGTTGAGGTTGCAACAGTTTACCGGACAAAATCGTTTCTCGATGACTGTAAGGAAATGTAGGGCGATGTAGAGAATATATCTACTTGCTATTTGGGGAGCAAAATAACTGATGATGGTCGAAGTAGAGAAGATATAAAATGTAGACTGACAATGGCAAGGAAAGTCTTTCTGAAGAAGAGGAATTTGTTAACATCGAGTATAGATTTAAATGTCAGGAAGTCGTTTCTGCAAGTATTTGTATGGAGTGTAGCCATGTATGGAAGTGAAACGTGGACGATAAATAGTTTGGAAAAGAAGAGAATAGAAACTTTCGAAATGTGGTGCTACAGAAGAATGCTGAAGATTAGATGGGTAGATCACATAACTAATGAGGAGGTATTGAATAGAATTGGGGAGAAGAGGAGTTTGTGGCACAACTTGACAAGAAGAAGGGACCGGTTGGTAGGACATGTTCTGAGGCGTCAAGGGATCACAAATTTAGCACTGGAGGGCAGCGTGGAGGGTAAAAATCGTAGAGGGAGACCAAGAGATGAATACACGAAGCAGATTCAGAAGGATGTAGGTTGCAGTAAGTACTGGGAGATGAAGAAGCTTGCTCAGGATAGAGTAGCATGGAGAGCTGCATCAAACCAGTCTCAGGACTGAAGACAACAACAATAACAATAACAACAACAACTAGGACCGCAAGTTACGATCAGAGAACCAAAGACGATTTGCGCCTGGGTTGTCTTCCTCAGACAACGGCACTATTTCTATGTCTTGTTACACATTCCGAAAGCCACTGCACAATGCACGGCATAGGGAACTTCTTGCCAATAATGGTAACCCCCTGCCATTCCATTCAGACAACCCAGGCGCAAATCGTCTTTGGTTCTCTGATCGTAACTTGCGGTCCTAGGCAACGGGAAATCCCGATGCACGCGTTTCATGACCTCAACGTTCGCTCTGGCAGCGTTTACGAAGAGGGACTTATTTTCAAGACACAGTGTTAAGCGTCGTTACCCGGAGCTTTTGCAAGTACTTGTAGTTATTCATAATACCACTGTGCAGTGATCCTTTGCGTTTACCTGCGAGATATTTGGTTGGCAATGTTATTTATAGTTTCCCAGGAATCTGTACATCTTAAAGTACGGCGAAGATGAAACTGATGGTGAAACTGAACAGGAGGACCTGATGGAATCCTTACCAGAATGTATATACCGAATTTACGGTTGAGTTATCTCCTCTGTTAACTATAGTCTGTCGTAGATCCCTCGAACAAAAACGGTGCCCAGTAGTCGCATGAAAGCACAAGTCACACGCGTTTACAAGACGGATAGTAGAATTGAACCACAGAACTACCGCCCAGTATTCCTTTCATCCATTTGTTGTAGAAGATTACAAAATATTCTCTCTCAGAAAAAGAGATACCTCAAACAACATGATCTATTCCATACCAACCAGCGCGGATTCCGAAAACATCGATCATATGAAACCCAACTCGCACTTTTCTCGTATGACATACTGAAAGCCGTGGATCAACATAGTCAGGTAGAAGCAGCATTTATTGACTTCTGAAAAGCATTTGACTTAGTACCACGTCGATGCTTATTATCAAAAGTACGATAAGATGGGAAATTCAGCGAAATTTGTCTCTGGACTAAGGCTTTTCTGGTAGAGAGGATGCGGTACCTTATTCTGGATGGAGAGTTATCGCGTGTTCCCCAGGGAGGTGTGGTGGGACACTTTCTGTTCATGATTAATATTAATGATCTTCCAGACAACAGTAGCATTAGCCTCAAGTTTTTCGCATATGATGCGGTTGTCTATAGTGAAGTACTCCCAGAAAGAATTCGCGTAAATATATAGTCAGATCGTTCAAAGTGGTGCAACGAGTGCTTTCAATGTTCAGAAACATAAAACTGTGCATTTTACAACGTAGAAAACGTAGAATCCTAGGACTATAATATAAATGAGTCACAGCTGGAATCACCCAACTCATACAACTACCTAGGTGTAACACTTTGCAGGGATATGAAATGGAATGATCACATAGATCCAGTCGAGGGCAAAGCAGATGGTAGACTTCGATTTATTGGTAGAATACTTGGAAATTCAATCTGTCTGCACAGGAGACTACTTACAAATCACTCTTGCGGCGCATCATAGAACATTGCTCAAGCATGTGTGACCCGAACCAAACAGGACTAATGGAGGATATTGAACTTGTACAGGGAAGAGCAGCACAAATGGTCACGGGTTTGTTTGACCCGTGAGAGAGTCACAGACATGCTGAAGAAACTGAAATGGCAGATTCTTGAGGATAGTCGTAACTATTCGAGAATCGGCTTTCAATTATGACTCTACCACTCCCGTAGGAATCAACAGAGCGAGATTAGATTAATATTATAGCACGCTCTGTGGCATTTAAACAATAGTTGCTCCTGTGCTCTATACGTGAATGGAAAGGGCGGGAAAGATCCCTAATAATTAGTAAAATAGCACGTACCCTCTCCCATGCACTTCATAGTGGTTTGCTGTGTGCAGATGTAATTTAAATACAGATGTAGAAGTAATTATATATCTTCAGCACTGTTGCTCCTAACATTACTGTTTCACACCATGGTCTGATGTACCGACCTCTCCACATTTGCATCTCTCTCACTGTCTTTTGCTGATTTAATGTAGATAGACTGGGTGGGTTCTATGTCCTGTTATAAAATGCTCCTGCTTCTACTTGGGTTCATGTCCTATAGCTTCTTTCTTTCGGGAATGCAGAGTGTTTGGTAAGAAATTGGAAACACAATGGCCGATGCCTTATTTTCCCAGTCTCTTTGCTACATAACGGTTTTCTAAAAATTTGATCGAATTTTTATTGTGATCTGGTTACTACATGCCTATCTCACAGTCGTAGTGTTGCTTTCTGCAATCCGTAGCAAGCAGCTCTGTATCGGTAGGTGTAGTATTAAATGCTCCAGTTAATCGAGGATGTACACCTCTCTATCTACAGCTTAGGCAGGCTTTCGCGCGTCAGTAGTGTATTTGCTGGACCCACAGTCTTGCTACGAAACCAACAATGCCAGTTAATGCGGCGCTATTGTCCTGCGTTAGTGCTGGCAGAGGTAAATTCTCATAGGTTCAACTCCAGCTAGCATTGTATGATTTTGTACGCTTTTTCGGTTACTGTACTGAGGCGAGCGAAAAAATTTCCTTTTTCGTCTAAGTACAAACCTAAGTGCCCTCATATCTCTTTCCAGCTAATGTAAATTCCTCTAATTTGTGAGTAGTATTTCTAGTTGAGGCAATATATTTTCCAACAATAAAAGTTGTCTTATCGAAAGCTTTGAGTATGTTGTTTACACAACACTGCGTATTATACTTGTTGCTTTGCCTGCACCTTTGTCCTCGAGTCTTCTGAGACGAAACCGAAGTGCTGTCTATGTGTGCGACGAACCCATTTACATCATCCCTCGTATCCAGCTTTTCTAGCAAGTGTTTGATGGTTAATTCCCTAAAGAGTGGGAAACAGATACAAACTAGTGCTGAGCTTGCCTTTGATTACCTTTAGCTGTACAGCTTGCCATACTTTCTGCAACAGTCCAACAGGCGAATGTAAAAGCATTTTGGGATTTGGAGACCTCTTAACCAAGCCAACATCGCAGATCGCCAGAGACTACTCATTACAGCAATTGCATACTTGTTAAAAGCGCGGTCCACTAAGCCTAACACGCTGCTTATTGTATGGCAAATATGTTTGTCCTTTCTGTATCGAAACTGACTCGAGCGTAGCCTGTGAAGCTCTTTGTGTGCCTGTGAAGGTCACACAGGTGCCTAAGAGTACATGCAAGCGGGTAAATAGCTCTTCGGATCTGATGCGTCTTTATCGTTACCTTCTTTAATAATCAACTCACTTACTGTTTTCCAGGTTCCTGGAATACGCCCTATCGTGAGTCAGTCATAAGAACAGATTCCGAAAATGGCTTTGTCTGCGGAATTGCATGCTGCAAGATGTCTGGATAAATTTTGTCAGGATCTAGATCTTTACTGTTGTTCCTCTTGGAGATGAGTGAGGGTATCTCTTCCTTTGCAAAAGGAAGTACGCTGTCGTTAAAGTATTCGAGAATTCAGTGCGCATTTGATTTAGAAGGTGGATGTGATTCTCACTGACTGTGACAACGACGTCACCTAGAATAACTGTTTAGAGATAACGCACCGCTGACTGCCTCCAGTCCCTAGTCTTGTTCCCACCTTCTCTTCCTAGAGGTGAAATAACTACAGGTGATTTGAGTTTTTCATAAAGCAATTTGTAAGTCTGCCCTCATATATTAAACTGTAACTGATTACAGATGTCTTGTTCACCGTGTTATTTCATGAAGTTAATAAAGCCTTCCTTGTCTACTGTCTTTAGTTGACGGTAATATTTTAAACTTAGGGAAGAAGATCTGTTGCACAGTATCCTATGTCCCTGTTGTGATCGTTGTCAGCACGGACGCATCTGAAGAGTCTGATTGGCAGCGACAGCAAACGAGATTTCGTATTGCAAGGCGTTAAAAAGGACGTCCTGTACTAACACAACCGCGCTTACGCGACTACTGTCAACCCGCAGACATGAATGAGAAGCCTACAATACAACAGAGAGTGTTTGCATTGTCACGTTAATTCAGGATGACTGCCAGTCCTTGACAGTTTGAAAAACTGAGTTACCATATGTCGCTTACATTTAGTACCACTGAAGCAAAGTAAAGGAAATTGACAACCTCACAGGTTGATCGTATTCAGGAATAAGTAACCATCGTCAGCTGCTTCTTCTTCTTGGAATACCCTGTATATTCTTTTTTATTATAGAAAATAAAGATGATTCTCATACTATTTAGTCTCCACTCAACTCTGTTATCTGATTATTAGCTGTCGACTTCAAAGCACCAGCGGCTTCGCGTTCAGACACTACAGTTCTGTGATCGATGTCATGTACCGTCGTTTTTAGATCCAGATAGTGTATTCCCTAATTCTCTGATGTGGTAACTATAAGACTTACAGCGGATCCCTCGTTTGATGGCTATTTTCTAGATATCTTGAAAACTTCTCACAAAGCTCCACATCGCAGCCTAATAAACAAAATACGTATTTACGGACTATCAAGAGGCTTTGTGACTGCACTGAACATTTTTTGGGAAAAATAAATCACTATGACTTTCTCAATAGGAAGGCATTGTTAAAAGTGTAAAAAAAAGTCGGGAATGTTTGAGAGGCTATGTTAAATACCTGGTAGACAACGCCGGTAGATATTTGAAATTGTTTGCTGGTGACAGCGTTGTGTATCGTGCGATGGCTCATAGAAGATTGGCGCAAATTGCAGAGAAACTTGCACATTACCAACTGTTAGTATAGAAACGCGAAAGCGACACTCAAGGTAGCCACGCATAATACAATGCACGTAAACAGGAGAAAAGACCCAATTTTCTTTTGGTACATAATCACCATTTCAATATACGAACGAGGAACGCCTTAAATTGCTTTAGGGGTCCATTTGGACCGATTTTAATTAGAATGGTCATGTTAATCTAGCTGTGAGGCAGGCGGTTGGTAGACTCGGATTCGTTGATAGAGCCTTAGGGAATTGTTAGTCATTCACCAACACAGTCTGCTCGAAAGCTCTGGTCCAACCGCTTCCTGAATTCTATTCGTCATTTTTCGACCCTTATTGGATTTAACTGACGGGAAAAATAGAAAAGATTCAAAGAAGAGTGATGTATTTCGTCATGTGTTTGCTCGGTCAGCGTTACACAAGTGTTCAACAATCTTTAGTGGTAGGTGATTCCACGTCCCTCTTGTACAGCTTTACTCTAAAAATTTTGAGGGCGTAAATACCAGCATGCTGTAGAAACATATTACCCCCCCCCCCCCCCCCCCCACACACACACACAAATATTTTGTGTAACGAAAATGGGAAATATATTGGACTAATTCAGGCTTTCAAATTGAATTGTCCCTGCATGCATATAACGTGTGGAAAGATGTTCAAAAGTTCACAGATATTATAGGTTAAACTCAATGTTTCTTCTCTCACAGTTATAACTGTTGTTTATAAAGTTGCCAAAGATTTTCGACAGACTAACTGAAAGTTTTTGACAGTGTTTGTAGTGAATGTAAGTTTCAGCTTATTCGTAGAACTATCTCTTGCAGCTTTTCCAGATAGTTTCCCATGTCTGTGATTACAAAAAATATTAATGGGTTCATCGATTTTCCACCAAAATGAAAATGAAATGATTTTATCACGAATATTTCTCAAGTGATCAATTAAAAACAGTTATTCTCATTGCTATCTAGAAGACAATCATTCATCTTACCTATTTGATTATAGATGACGGTTTCATTTAATATACCAGGAGTCTCTAGGACTAGAGAAGAAATCGCAGCATTTTTCCTTACAAAACATGTTTCAGTTATGCAGTGTCTATACACCTATTGCACAATATAACCGGAGCTGAGCGTAAACGAGCTGTAGATGCGCCGTAACACTGACCTCGAGGCTACTAACATCATAAAAATACTGAGAAAAAGACATTTTATAGAAGGAGTGTTTGATCAAATTACTTTCAGTATGGATGTCTGGAAGTTCCACAGTCGTTAATGCTGTTCCACATTTCTTCAACTGCCAGTAGCATGCCTCGTATGAAAACTGGTAGTTTTATTCGAACATCTAACTACTAATGGAGAGATCAAAAGCAAAAGACATTCAACACGTTAAAAAAACGGTGAAGTAATGTGGCATGGGTCTCCAAGCGACTCACTGCTCCCGGACAGGAAGCCGCAGTTGCGTAGGAAGGGATTAAGCAAGCACCAGAGCATCTTTGCAAAGTTGTAAGAAATTTTAATGGCTTTAATCATAGAGAGATGTAGAGAGAAAGATATTGCTGACGAACCTGATGAGGCACAAAATCAAACAGGTTTCGCAACACATGTGAAGCAGCTGCGTGTTATTATCTCTTACATTAGCTCCAATAAGTACAGCGGAGAGTAACTGCTTCGTCCTCGATTTAAATCTCAAATTAACGTCTCCAAACCAATGTAAATATCTCTAAACAAAGTACCAAGATCTTGGATGGTTTACTGTCGTATGTCTTTCCTATTTCTCTCGCACGAAAAAGAGATCTCATGCTCTTTATTAAATGAAACTGGCTAAGGTGATTGCTGTTTTATTTCGTCGTGATGGCTATTTAGGAGACAAAAATATTTTTCGACGCTGCATGCTCTTCTAATAATATCGAATGGAGAGGTTCCGCTCCGAGGGTATGTAGTGAGAATTCCTCTAGTGTCGAACAAATGGAGTCCAAATCGAAAAATGTGTTGTACACAGACTGTAAGTAAATTCCCTTTACAAACTTTGAGTACTTGTAGTAGTGACCAAGGCGGATAAGTTTTTTAACAGAGGACCTAAAGTCCAGCAATGTACCTACCGTTTTCTGGCTACACGCGAAATACCACGACACACATTACTCTCTGATTCCTGCTGCTTGTTGTCTGGGCTCACATATAAGTAGTGCTTGATGTGACAACCACCAACTTCACTACAGACACGGTACTAATGCGTGTGAATTCTCAAGGGATCAAACCGCTGAGGTCATCGGTCCCTAGACTTACACATTACCTAAACTAAATTAAACTAACTTATGCCATGAACAAAATACACACCCATTCCCGTGGGAGGAGTCGAACCTCCGGCGGGAGAGGCCGCACAACCCGTTACATGCCACCTCAAACCGCGCGGCCACTCCACGCCGCACAGGTACAGTACCTCCGTATTATGATCCAGTACATATGGTCACCAATCCCTGGTCTTCCAGCATCCGCCGCAGCCATAAACCGCGTTAATAGGCCTTCCTCGGAGACCACAGGGGTCTCGTAAATCAAGGATTTCATGTAACCCCACAGGTAGTAGTCTATCGGCTTCAAGTCGGAAAAACCTGCAAACCAAGCATTTGGGCCACCACGACGGATCCACTGATGCCCATATCGATGCTCCAGATGATTTCGGACCGCACGTGAAAAATGAAGTGATGAACCATCATGCTGGGATGACATGTTCTGTCGCATGTGCAGTGGCACGTTTTCCTAGAGCCCATGTGCTGTCAAGAAAATGCAAGTACTCGTAGATGGCAACTGTGATATGAGGAAGAAGATATGGCTCAGTTACATCTTGCCCAAATGTTCAGACCGTATCTCTCTTGAAGCCCATTAAGGAGCGCAGCGTGTATGCAGCATGGCTGTTGCGGGAAATGAGAACACCTACCAGGGTGGACTTGGCTTCATCCGTGAAAATGATGCGCCGTGGGATGTTGGGCTCGCCCACACAACGGTGTAAGAAGCATCTGCAGAAGGCGGCACAAGACGCAGAATGTTGCGGCCGCATTCAAATGCTTCAAATGGCTCTGAGCACCATGGGACAACATCTGAGGTCATCAGTCCCCTAGAACTTACAACTACTTAAACCTAACTAACCTAAGGACATCACGCACATCCATGCCCGAGGCAGAATTCAAACCTGCGACCGTAGCGGTCGCGCGGTTCCAGACTGTAGCGCCAGAACCGCTCGGTCACCAGCGGCCGGCGTAGCTGCATTGCCTGTACTTTCCAGGGCCAGGCGGGTGTAGGTGCTGCTCTTGTAGATTACGCCAGATAAATTGATGATCCACATTCAGTCTACCTACTATGTTTCTGGTGTTCTTCCACGTCAGCCTCTTCAAAGTCGAGTGTTGGACGCCGCCGTGGAACACGTCCGTCGACCCTGCTGGTGGAGAATGTACCTGTCTCCAATGGCCACTGGTACCCCGTAACAAAGAGGTAGCACGAAGTTGTCTGATGGTGTAGAAAACGCTCCGCATACAACTGGCGTGCAACTCTCACATTGCACCGAGTTTCGCCGCACATCATCATGCTGGCGTCTTCCGCAAAAGTATGGTTCAGCATGATCAACAGCAACATACTAAAATGATATGTACGCATAGCTCGCATTCTGTACTGCAGTGAATGATTACTACTGTCCAGTTATACAGGGTGTTACAAAAAGGTACGGCCAAACTTTCAGGAAACATTCCTCACACACAAATAAAGAAAAGATGTTATGTGGACACGTGTCCGGAAACGCTTAATTTCCATGTTAGAGCTCATTTTAGTTTCGTCCATCTACCCTCAATGGAGCACGTTATCATGATTTCATACGGGATACTCTACCTGTGATGCTAGAACATGTGCCTTTACAAGTACGACACAACATGTGGTTCATGCACGATGGAGCTCCTGCACATTTCAGTCGAAGTGTTCGTACGCTTCTCAACAACAGATTTGGTGACCGATGTATTGGTAGAGGCGGACCAATACCATGGCCTCCACGCTCTCCTGACCTCAACCCTCTTGACTTTCATTTATAGGGGCATTTGAAAGCTCTTCGCTACGCAACCCCGGTACCAAATGTAGAGACTCTACGTGTTCGTATTGTGGACGGCTGTGATACAATACGCCATTCTCCAGGGCTGCATCAGCGCATCAGGGATTCCATGCGATTGAGGGTGGATGCATGTATCCTCGCTAACGGAGGACATTTTGAACATTTCCTGTAACAAAGTGTTTGAAGTCACGCTGGTACGTTCTGTTGCTGTGTGTCCATTCCATGATTACTGTGATTTGAAGAGAAGTAATAAAATGAGCTCTAACATGGAAAGTAAGCGTCTCCGGACACATGTCCACATAACATATTTTCTTTCTTTGTGTGTGAGGAATGTTTCCTGAAAGTTTGGCTGTACCTTTTTGTAACACCGCAAGCACAACAGCAGATAGAAACCTCCCTGGGCAGATCACGAACTCAACTGAATGACATGTATACAAACCTGTAGTGGGCATGGGACATCAGGTGATCGGTGGATGATGTACGTAATACGGCTGCCCCAGTCCGTGACGCCGAAAATGCGGTAGATTTGAACGTATGTTGTGATATTTTGCGTGTAGTGGGAAAACTGTACGTTTCCTCACATGAGTTCCTACACTAACTTAACCGTCTTGGTCCCCACCACAATTCCTCAACGTCTGTAAGGGGAATATCATAACACCGTTTATATCGGCGTCATTCCAGGACCTTCATGGTCTTCCCATTATTAATATGCCTTGCCCGTTGTTTACAATAACATCTTTTACGATATTCCGATGGATTCTTTGGGTACATTATCTTTTCGAATTTCGGAAGTATAGTTATCGAAATCGGCTCTGAGAACAGTTTTGACTACATTGAAGTTATGACGCACTGAGGCTGTTAGTCTCTCCAGCCACTAAACTACAATTAACGCTGGCCTCGAAACCGATCAGGATGAAATATGCGTATCCCGATATTTAACCGCTTCGGAAACATTCAAGTATGCTATATTCTGAAAAAGATCAAAAGTAATGCTCCCTTCTTGATATTACAGTGTAAGAATTAAATTGTGTTATCCTAACCTATAACTCCATGATTAACTCATCTTTTGATAATGAAGTTGGTGTTAGAATTTACGCACGCGATTTGACACAAACAGAATTAGTCATAATTTAGACAAGTGGCAGATTATAAAGAATGGTAACGTTTTTTTTCTGCATTATTTCCGTGATAAAGTAATGTACGCATTGTTGAATCCCTGCAGAGACTAAAAACGTAAAATTCGAATTTCGAAAGAATTGTTGTTGTAAGTTTTGCGATGTGAAACTCAATCCGGGAACGAACAGTCAGCCGAAGAAAAGTTCCAAAAGAGTAAGTTAATGGAGTGCATGTTGTCACCATATTGCTAACGCTTCTGCAGTTAGTCTTTTTCCTGTAGTTACTTCAAATGTAGGCCTATTAAGTCCGAGGCCACTTTCCTTTGAAGTTCCTCAGGGTCTCTCGTCCTCGGTAACGGCAATTCCAATGAACCATGTCATCTTAATAATAGGAAGAAGGGTGTTTCAAATCGTTTCACTGAAACCTCCTTTCTGTTTTTATTGGTTAACTTATTCATTTTTTAAGTTTCAGACATTATAGATGAGTGCATTCGAAGTTTTGCATATAAAGCAATTTCTAGAGCAACAGTTCCCATGTCCCATAATGTAAGGGTGCCGGTACATTAACAATGTAATTAAATCGTGGCTTTCAGTGTGTTTCGTGGTTTTAATGATGGAAAAGGTTACTGATAGTGTTTGAAAATAATTTTGGGTGGCTTTGTCCACTCAGTGTCAGGAGGATAGTTTCTAGCCGCGAACTACATTTTACAGAATGATACTACCCCTATTCAGACGAATTTTAAATGTCCGATACTGATTTGCGATCCGTTAAGTTGAAATTTCATGTCCTGCCTATACTTGAATTTTATCGTCTCTTTTGGTTCGACTTGAGAAACTTAACCAGTGTGTCGTTACTCTACTGTAATATCACTGGACCATTGGCTTTTCCTGCAGTAGTATAAATCCATTGATATTCTTCAAGTTTTATAGGCATCGATCCACAGATGTTTTAGGTAAATCACGCCATATTAGACGTGCATTCCATTACCCCGCAATGGACGTAAGTCAGCACTAGGAAGCAATATTTTTTATGTCCATATCGTTAGTCATTATGAACTGTCTTTTTTTATTGTATCAGAGGATAATTTTCTGTTCACGTGACGTACGTTAAATTTTGATTAACAGCTAAGTGAATTCCTCTTTAAGTTTCCCATGTAATAATGGAGAAATGTTTTTTTCTGTTTCCTCATTTACTTTACTTGATTTTAGTTGCTTTTCACAACAATGGTCTAAAGTCATGTGCCATTATCTTTGCTAAATCCTTTGACCTCTCATGAATTCACAGCAAATGACCAAAGATTAAATTAATTATTTAAATAAAAGAAGGGGTGAAATGCAAAGTGACGTTCTCAACCGTGACCTTGCCGTGCAAATCATTCTCGCAATTCCGGTATTAGAGAGATTTTCTTCGTGTTGGTTAGAGGATATGACGTCAGCTGCCAAAGGAACACTAGCTCCGTCCACCTGTAAATTGCTGCGTACGGCAATTACAGGTTTTGCTGCTTGCTTTCGGATGTAGCAATGAACAAATCATGTAGATGTGTCAACGAGGAGAGTAAGACGGGACAGCAGTGGGAAAGTACTGAACAAGTGGAATTTGCAGTTTTGCTTCACAGTACGTACTCACCTATGTGATTAAGCAATAGATTTTTACCTTTCGCTTAAAGGAAATATTTTCCTGGCAGCCATTTAATAGTTCTGCGAAATTAGCTTTTATGAGAGGTGGGTCTATGAAATAACCGGTTACTTTATTTATAACACTATTAGTGAACTAAAAACAGAGCAACGAGTTCATTCCAAAACTCCTGCAAAGAAACAAAAACGTAAAGCAAAATAAGATCTACATTAGCGTTATTTATCAAGCAAGATGGGATTGATTGTGTTCTTCACTTTTCAAGTTGAAGTGAAAATTATTGTTATTGTGATCTTCAGTCCAAAGGCTGATTCGATGCAGATCTCCATGCTAGTCTACGCTGTGTGAGTCTCTTAGTCCCTGTTGCTACCATTATCCACTTGAACCTGCTTACTGTAATCACACCTTTGTGTCTCTCTACAATTATTATCCTCGTCGCTTCCCTCTATTAGCAAATTAACTATTTTTAATGGCGCAAGATGTGTCTTATCAACCGATCCATCTTTTAGTCGGGCTGTGCCATTAACTTTTGTTCTCTCCAATTCGTCTGAGTACTTATTCATTAGTTATCTGATTTATGCACCTTACCTTCAGTGTCCTTTGTAGTACCACATTTCAAAAACTTTAGTTCTCTTCTTCTATGAAATATTTATTGTACATGTTAAGCGGACATTATTTAATAAACATGATTGAAATTTAAGCCTAGCATGTCAGGTGTTTGGATGTTATCCGAATACGTCTGCTACTCAGGGTCGGAGTGGAACCACACAGATCCTTGAATGTTTTATCCTTTCCATGCATTGAGAAAAAATATATCAGTTCATAGCGTTTGCAAGTAAGAGTAACTTGTCGTAAAAACCCGACGTCTGCACTACCTAGTTACAGATTATTTCGCAGCGTAATATCCCTAAGAGGATCATTCTGGGCTCAGTCACTTTCGAAAGTATGTGGCATCATTTGAAATTTCTCCGAAATTGGGAAAGTATAATAAGTACAATTATTTTAGACATAGCATAAGCTAAGTGAAAACGACGACTCAAATAAGATCTCAAACCCTCAAGAGCACCAAACTGCCTTAGCTCTGTAGCGAAATGAGCAGTTGTGATTTACTAACCTTCCTAACGGGCTTGGACCCACCTGTGGATTTCTGCTTCTCAACCTATAACAAATAAGTCAAAAAATGGTTCAAATGGCTCTGAGCACTATGGGACTTAACTTCTCAGGTAATCAGTCCCCTAGAACTCAACAAATAGGTCATCTGCAATAACTTACGCTCTGGGCTTCCAGAAATCCATGCTGTCCAAAACTTTGACTGCAGCTTAGTTTCGGGTTAAGGTTCGGTTCCAGACTGAATTTTCATCTCGCTGCGGGATACAGTCTGACTATAAAACGTTTATGGTTGATTACAATTTTTTTGTTATTAAACATTAAAATTAATTTGGTGGATGCGTATAAGACGACCATGGTTTCTTTCTGTTTCACTTTTCTACACATGTAAGTGGCCTGCTTTCTTGCTGTTATAGAAGTCGGAAGAAAGATTGGAGTTTAACGTCCCGACGATAGCGCGGTCGTTTGAGAAGGAGCACAAGATTGGATTACGAAATGATGGGGAAGGAAATCGGTAGTCCCTTTTCAAAAAAAAACATCGTTATTTGTCTCGAGTGATTTAGGGAAATCAAGGGAAACCTAAATGTAGGTGGTTGGACGGAGATCTGAACCGTGGTCCTCCCGAATGCGAGCCCGGTATGCCCGTCACACCACCACCTTGGCCGTTGCAGCTACTGCAGGTGCAGGTTCCACAACAAGAGACGTTAGTTTCTAACAGTCGTTCTAATCTTTGACCAGCTGTACCTCAGTTCTCCAACTCTTTACCGAACCCCAGCTTCGGAAACGTTTCTGCTTGTTATAGATTAGTTTAAGTCTTAGGGTAAGGTAGCAGCCGCGAAGCTCATCGATTTCAAAATGAACACAGTACATCAAAATGACTGAGCACTGTATTAAGCGAAAATACGCTGTACTGGAGATTGCTAGCTACATTGCCCGCGATGATAGTTTTCTTTATTATCTTGGCAGCGTTTTCATGCAGTAGGTTTACGTAATCACTTAAGGATGATCCCTTCTTCAATAACAGTATCTTAATCGTTGAGCAGCACTTCCGAAAAATATTAATGTGTGTGACACACTTGTAGTACTAATAAATACTGTTTATAGTTCCCTCTGTGCACATAAGATAGTAATTTAGTACATTTCTCGCAGTCGAGTTTCCCGATATCATGAGCACACGTAAAGTTGTTCAGGAGTACCAGAAAATTATCTTATAGTTAAGACATCTAGGATTAGTTGTTTGGAGTGCTGTAACTAAAGACCATAAAATCCACTTAGCAGCGACAGCATAGAACTAGTGGATGGCTTACATGTAAACTAAGGGCTCCGAATATTAGTCGTGGCTATACTCACATAAATGGAATCCGACTTAAATACGCCTAACGCGACCAGCTCTTTTTCCGTTGAAAGGGCATTTCATAGTCATATTAATTTATTGGTCGCTGATATGTCAAAGCGCTAATTTGTGCCTCAGTCCACTAAATTAATACAGTTACATAAGATGAGTAACAATATTGTTAGGATAGTATGTCACACGATAATATGTATCACGACAATATGTATCGTATTAAAGATAGATGAACTCATTCGACCTGGTGATTTTGTTAACATTTTGAATAAACAAATAAATAGGTACATTGCCTCAAAACAAAAAATGAAACACCCAGAAGACAAGGTCGAATGTCATTGTAAATTTGTACACAGAAACGGTGGGTATGTTAATGACTGGAGTTGCAGTCCTTTGTGACTGACACCAGAGTGCTTTAGTGTTTTTCACTTGCAGTATTGTTAGTAGGCCTGTTGGAGAATATAATGGGCGTTAACAGCGTCAGATGTTGAGTTATCACCGTGAGGGACACAGGATGCTCCGCACTTGTGTGAGACTGTGTTAACAATACCTGACAGCGATTGCAAGGGGCCTCATTCTGAGACTTGGCCGGCTAGTCGAATCCTGATCTCTGGGGCATTCGAAAGTGACAGTGGTGCGATGTTGGACCGCATAGGAACATGAGGGCAACCATGTTCATCGTCTAGATCCCTGTCGACCACATCTACCACCACAAGGGAGGATCGCCATATTCTGCACCGACACATCGTAACCTCTTCACATCGAAGCAATGGACTCCCTGCAACGTTCTGTGTCTTCCGGCACCACTGGTCCGAGACTAGCCGGGGATGGAGTAGGAAGTAACCATCCAATGCGTAGGCAGCCGTTAACAATATAACGCAAAAGACTGGGTTTCGAGTGGTGCCATGGCTGGGAAGCACTGACGGCTGATGAATGACGTCGCACTGTATTCAGCTATGAATCGCGTTTCTGTTCTACAGCTGATGATCATCGTTGGTGAGTACAGCGGCGATATGGGGAGACGTCGCATGCTTCCATTGTTTTAAGAGGAAAAACCGTGTTATAGCAGTGGTATGACGAGCTATCGGGTGTGACATTAGGTCAAGTCTGGGAGTGATTGAGGGATTTCTGATGGCACAACAATATGTCACGGACTAGCTGCGACCTCATGTGCTACCTCTCATGTACAGGTAACGTGGTGCCATTTTTTAACATGACAATGCTTGTCCACACATGGCAAGTGTCTACATGAAGTGTAATTATGTGGGAGTGACGTACTTGGGTGGCCAGTCAGATCCCTATATCGGTCCCCAATAAAATGTATGTGTGGGTCTAGCCCAGACGTTAACTCCGTTCCAGTGCCAATATTCAGGTTATCTAGAACCAGTTGCAGTAGCAGTGGGCCAGCTTGCCTCAGCAGAGGCTCCGTTCGCAAACGAATCATTTCATGCGTCTGGGTCAGATGGTGTACAATGTCACACTGAAAAGTGGGCTCATATCGCCAAGTACTTTGTAAATTTTAATCGATTTTGTAACCACTGAAATAACACCACATAACTTCCCAATTTGTGCAATTTCGTTACCTCCTGTCGTTCTGGGGGATTCACTTTTTTTATCAGGCATCCTGAAATGGAAGTTTGTGGGTAATGCGCAAATTACCTTCCGTAAAGAATATCACACGTGTAAATAGTCTTCACAGGTTTGCCCCAGGATCACGTTGTGCAAATTCCACAATATTTCCCCGGAGCAACCAGCAAAGTTGGACCACCTGAAGATGTCGGACAGTTGCTCCGAGGAAATATTGTGGAATTTGCACAGCGTGATTCGGCGGCACTCCCGTGAAGACTATATACAACACATACGCCGGGAAAGCTTGAAGAGTCACAATGTCACACTTGTTTGCATTTTGTGCCAATGAGTTACATGAGATAAATTCATCACCCCTTTCCAATAAATTTAAAATCATTTCATTCATGAATACATTCAGAAAAAAGATTATTGATCATTTTTACCCCAAAATGCTGTGAATGTTTCCATTTCGACCTACGCACTGGAGCAAGTAGTTCGTTGAAAATAAGACCTAATAGTTGAAGAGAACAAGTGACACCTGCGACGTTTACTTCTTCGTCCTGTTGACACGCATGCTCTTGATGACAGCTTTGACGAGTTGCATTCGCAGAGGAACGGACTGATCCGTTCAAACACTTCTTACCAGGGTATTTAGATGAAAGGTACTTAACCCGTACTCCTCTCCCCCCCCCCCCCAGCCGAAACCCACGCCAGTCTATTCCACTCTCCTGTGCCTCTCACCACCCGCCCACCTGAATCTCAATACACCAACTTATAGACGAAAGTAATATTCGCGTGACCTGTCACTGCCAAATACCATGGCTCGATGAAATTTGGACCACACAGAGAAAGAATTGCCAGAACTACACACTGAACTTACACGTTAGAGAAAAGTTAATTATTACATTTTTGTACGTCATGAGTAATGTACCCAACCGTAATAACTATCCCTGTGCTACGATGTTCTTTAGTTACCAAGTAAACGTTCAAATATTCACTATTTGAATTCTGAGTCATGGATATTCACATTATATTCGTAGATATCTGTAGGAAGATTCTGTTCACCTAAAATGTCCCTCATCTCCCTGCACCTTGCAGTGTTTCACATTGAACATTTCACCGACTTCGGGATGGTTCAAATTTTTATCGACTGAACTTACACGTTTCATCACATTGGCTACCTTTCCAGTGTTACCAGTTTAAAGTATTTTGTCGCCCTTTCAGGATTACATGCAAAGCTGTTAATACCTCAATTTTGCTGTGAGAGTGCTGGTGATTTTTGCACCTACGTATCCTATGATCTCTGAAACGCTTTAATATCATATAAATATGATATGTAAGGGGCAGTAAAATAAAAATCAGACAGATGGAGAAAAGTGAGTAAACTGTTTATTACTTTAAAAGTAACGGCCACAACTGTTAAAACATCCATTCCACTGTGAGACAAGACGGTCAGTGACTTCATGGGAAAATGTTTGCGTTTGCTTATTGAACCATGGTAGTATCCATGTATGGACCTCTTCATCTGATACAAATCGGCAGTCACGAATGTCTTTCTTCAGAGATCCAAATATATGGGAATTGCATGTGGAGAAATGGGGACTGTATGGAGGGTGTGTAAGAGCTACCAGCGAAACTGCTGCAGCGTACTCTAAACAGCCTTGGCAAGATGTGGGCGGGAACAAGAAGAAAGACACTCGCAGCCGTCGATTAGCTTCGGATGAAGAGGTGCACACCTGGGTTTTATCATGATTCCGTAGGCGGCTGCAAATATTTTTCCATGAAACCACTGACCACCTTGGCTCATAGTGGGGTACATGTATTAACAGTTGTGGCGATTACTTTTCAAATAACAAACAGTTTACTTACTTTTTTTTCATCTGCCTCTTTTCATTTGACTGCTCCTTAATTTCTTCCACATTCCTTGACACTTTTTCAACACAGAGGCTAAGCCACAATACAGACAATAAATGGTTTACCTCTCCCTGTAACTTAACGATAAATCCATATTATTAGGATTTAGAAAACCTTTATCCATCGTATATCGCCTGAGACTTACTGTAGATGTACAGATGTTAAAAAGGTGTCTTAGTTACGAAGGCATAGTATTTGAAACCCAGGTAACTGTGTCACAAATTCACTGCATGGGAACGTTGTTCAAGACAGTTTTACGAAGTTACCACCCCATTGATCAAGATCACTTCCACAGTAGTGCATAATTTTCAACATGTGCCTTCGTGAAGTCCTTAGTATTATACAGTTTAAAATATTGTGCAGAATACTCCCTGTCAGAAGTGGGAACGGTTTCGCAAACCTATAAGGGGCAGTCAAATGAAAAAGAGGCAGAAGAAAAAAAAGTAAAGAAACGGTTTGTTATTTGAAAAGAAATCGCTACAACTGTTAATACATGTACCCCACTATGAGACATGGCGGTCAGTGGTTTCGTGGAAAAATATTTGCGTCTGTCTACGGAATCACGATAGTACCCAGGCGTTCACCTCTTCTTCCGAAGCAAATCTATGGCTACGAGTGTCTTTCATCTTGTTCCCGCCCACATCTTGCTAAGGCTGTTTCGAGTACGCTGCAGAAGTTTCGCTGGTAGCTCTTACACAACCTACACACAGTCCCCATTTCTCCACATGCAGTTTCCATATTTCTGGAACCCTGAAGAAAGAAGTCACCAGAGTGCAACAGTAACAGATATCAGTCCTAAAAATACCGGCAATGTTTTACTTCTGGCCGAAAGTAAGGGGCGAAAAGACTATTAACAGGGATGAATATCACAGCTAGGATATCCACTATTAGTGTGAGAGTTTAACAGAGCTTAGGAAGACTAGTGATCTAGTAAGACGGAAGTCATGCATTGCATAACACTCCTTTGGAATATCTAAAATTATTAGGGAAAATGGCAACCAAACGACTGTTCAAGTTGGTTAGTGTTATCTATGAGTCTGGGCGTAGACCATCCGACTTTCGGACAAATAACGTCCACACAGTCCTGAGGATAGCAACTCCAGATGAGTGCGAATATTATCGCACTACCAGTCTTATACTTCATGCTCCGAAGTTGCTGAAAAGAATAATATACAGAAGAACGGAAAAGAAAATTAAGAATCAGTTAGATGACGAACAGTTTGGCCTTAGGAAAGGTAAAACCACAATAGAGGCATTTCTGACATTGTAACTGATAATGGAAAAACAGAAAAATCAAGACTTGTTCATGGGATTCGTGGACCTATAAAACTATGAACAATGCAAAACGCTGCGAAATGTTCTAATTTTTTTTAAGAAAATGATGTAGGCTTCAGGGAAAAAATGGCTCTGAGCACTATGGAACTTAACAGCGGAGGTCATCTGTCCCCTCTTTAGGGAAAGACGTGTAGTATAAAACATGTACAAAAACAAGGAAACAACTACAAGAATGGAAGAAAAAAGAATGAAGTGCTCGGATTAAAACGGGTGTAAGGCAGGGATGCAATTTTTCGCCACTGCTGTTCTGTAGCGCAGCAGAACAACTTTATTTATTATACATGTTTGAAATTTTTAAAAATTCTACCAGGCGAGCTCAGAACACAAAAGGTTAGCTATGGGCTGGTGTGCCAATCGGAATGTCAACATGATGTACGGCCAATGTAACAGACGTCATGGCAAGAGGTAAGCATTGTCACAGGACCTCAGAGTGAGGGAGATGGAAACACAAACGTTGCCGTGCTACATGACAAGGCCCTGTGAGGTAACACTATGTACTTCAAAGCGCGAGCGCCACTGCAAAACCAGACGTAGGCAGAAAGAAATATCGCAGTGAGGCAACGAGCGCTGGAGGATCTGATAAAAGAGGACAAATGCGCTCATACATTCAGAGGCACCGTGTCGTAGATACGTGCTCGATCCTTTAAATAAACAGGCTTCAGATCTCAAAAGCGCATTAAGTCATGCTGCCTTTCTATCTGTGTCACTAGAACTAAAGACAGTGACAGCTTGTTGAGTTTCAGTAAAACCACGACAAGCTGACCAGTGATGGTGTGCCTGCTACTTGCTTGCAGACTCAACACCGAGATGCAGCCAACCCGATGCATACCTTAGCTGTGGTCTTTCGTTTCTGCCTACTGGGTCATTGGGCCAAACTCTTCTCTACTACGTGCCATCTCCACATTGACCTGGAGTGGTGTATTGCGATGTGATAAACAAAACTAGCGGCACTAAATATGGTCTCAGATCCACAAAAGTATCAAACTCCCTTAGTTCAGCAGCAAATTCCCCAGTACTGATTTGCTAGCCTTCCTAACAAGTCGGTGCCCCTTACGCCAAACTGGGATCTTACAGTGGATCATTGCTCGCAACTAGTGACAAGCAGCTTCTGAGGTTTCCAGCACATCACACTCTCCAACAATTCGGAAAACCACAATCATTTCCAACATGACTACATAGGTAACAAGCAGATAGTATCTTAGTTTAGGCTTAAAGTTTGGTTCCAGTTTGAGTACTGATCTCGGCAGCGGAAAGAAACCTGAATAAAACTTTTACGGCCGAGCACAATTTTTTATTACTAAACATTACAATTCATTTGATGGATATATATAAGATGAGCGTTGCTGTATTTCGTTTCACTTTTTAGCCCTGTAAGTGGCTTGGTTTCTTGCTTTCTTACAGTCATAGAAGGAGAAAGGAAGATTAGAGTCTAATGCCATGATGACAGTGAGGTCGTCTGAGACGGAGCACAAAATCGGATTATGAAAGGATGCAGAATCAAACGTAGGCAGAGAGAACCGAGCTCGGCAACCCAGAATAACTTTACCGCAGCGAGCCTAGGAAAGCTGACGGATCTGTTACTCATAAATGAGGGAAATGTGCTCATACGTTCAGAGCCACCGCATCAGAGGTGCAGGCTCGGCCTTTTTAAATAAGGAGGCTGTCTGAGCTCAAAGACACTTTCAGTCACGCTACCATTTGTCCGCGTCACTTGAGCCAGACAGCATGACAGTCTGTTGAGTTTCAGCGAGACCACGAGAAGGTGATCAATAATTGTCTGCTTGCCACCTGCTTGCTACTTTCAACACTGAGGTGCGGTCACCTGGTACATTCCACAGCTCTGGATTGCTATTGCCCACTATTGGGTTATCGTGGATGTGAAGGCTGGTGTGCAGCCATCCCCGATCCGCTCCAGCCCCACTCCGCAACGTGTCATCAGCTGCATTCTCCATAGTGACAGATGTGGCAAGATCATACAGCCTCCTGGCTGACTCAGGAGCACCTGCTGTATTCTAGATCGATCCACGGTAGATGGAAAACCAATATCCTCTATCACAGTTGTTAGTCTCCATCGAATGGCCGGCCACGCTGGCCGAGCGGTTCTAGGCGCTTCAGTCCGGAACCACGCGACTGCCTCGGGCATGGATGTGGGTGATGTCATTAGGTTAGTTAGGTTTAAGTAGTTCTAAGTTCTAGGGGACTGAAGACCATCAGATGTTAAGTCCCATAGTGCTCAGAGCCATTTGAACCCATTCCACCGAATGTGTGATGCGTTACTTTCCATAGCACGTAGGTAGGTGTGCCACTGACGCCTTCAGGCATGAACTGGACCACTCACCTATACTGCATGCTCTGCCTCCTGTTCACAACGTGACCCCAGCTCCCCAGTCTGCAACAATGGTGTCAGAATTGGTTGTCACTCAAGACTTCAGTGGCAGTGAAGCTACATCTGCGTCACTGACCATCAGCTAACAGCACCAGAATAATGTGGTGACTGAACTTTTTCTCTGCTGAAGAAAAAGAAATTTGGAAATTTGTGGTAATTCCTATGGGACCAAACAGCCGAGGTTATCGGTCCCTAGGCTTACACACTACTTAAAAGAACTTAAACTAACTTATGCTAAGGACAACACACACACCCATGCCCGAGGGAGGACTCGAACCTCAGACGGGGGCAGCCGCGTGAACCGTAGCAAGGCGCCCTCGGCCGAACGGCTACCCCGTGCGGCTCTGTTGAAGGTCTTTTGAGTGTATACAAATGTCCGTTTTGTGCCATGTCTAATCACAGAGACATTAGTAGCACCATTAGCGTGTCATTTTTAAACCGCAAGAGCCTGCGGTTCGATCATTGTTAGGAGGGTGTATAAAAGGGTGATGTACTTGAGGACACTATTATGGAAATGGAAGCGGATGTAGATGAAGATGAAATGGGAGACACGATACTGCGTGAAGAGTTTGACAGAGCACTGACTGAGTCGAAACAAGGCCCCGGGAGTTGACAACATTCCATTAGAACTACTGACGGCCTTGGGAGATCCAGTCCTGACAAAACTCTACCATCTAGTGAGCAAAATGTATGAGACAGGCGAAATACCCTCAGACTACAAGAAGAATATAATAATTCCAATCCCAAAGAAAGCAGGTGCTGACAGATGTGAAAATTACCGAACTATCAGTTTAATAAGTCACAGCTGCAAAATACTAACACGAATTCCTTACAGACGAATAGAAAAACTGGTAGAAGCCGACATCGGGGAAGATCGGTTTGGATTCCGTAGAATATAGGAGCACGTGAGGCAACACTGACCCCACGACTTATCTTAGAAGCTAGATTGAGGAAAGGCAAACCTACGTTTCTAGCATTTGTAGACTTAGAGAAAGCTTTTGACAATGTTGACAGGAATACTCTCTTTCAAATTCTGAAGGTGGCAGAGGTAAAATACAGGGAGCGAAAGGCTATCTACAATTTGTACAGAAACCAGATGGCAGTTATAAGAGTCGAGAGACATGAAAGGGAAGCAGTGGTTGGGAAGGTAGTGAAACAGGGTTGTAGCCTCTCCCCGATGTTATTCAATCTGTATACTGAGCAAGCAGTGAAGGGAACAAAAGAAAAATTCGGAGTAGGTATTAAAATCCATGGAGAAGAAATAAAAACTTTGAGGTTCGCCGATGACATTGTAATTCTGTCAGAGACAGCAAAGGACATAGAAGAGCAGTTGAACGGAATGGATAGTGTCTAGAAAGGAGGATATAAGATGAACATCAACAAAAGCAAAACGAGGATAATGGAATGTAGTCGAATTAAGTCGGGTGATACTGAGGGAATCAGGTTAGGAAATGAGACACTTAAAGTAGTTAAGGAGTTTTGCTATTTGGGGAGCAAAATAACTGCTGATGGTCGAAGTAGAGAGGATATAAAATGTAGACTGCCTATGGCAAGGAAAGCGTATCTGAAGAAGAGAAATTTGTTAACGCCGAGTATAGATTTAAGCGTCAGGAAGTCGTTTCTGAAATGATTTGCATGGAGTGTAGCCATGTATGGAAGTGAAACGTGGACGATAAATAGTTTGGACAAGAAGAGAATAGAAGCTTTCGAAATGTGGTGCTACAGAAGGATGCTGAAGATTAGATGGGTAGATCATATAACTAATTAGGAGGTATTGAATACGATTGGGGAGAAGAGAATTTTGTGGTACAACTTGACTAGAAGAAGGGATCGGTTGGTAGGACATGTTTTGAGGCATCAAAGGACAATCAATTTAGTATTAGAGGGCAACGTGGAGGGTAAAAATCTTAGAGGGAGACGAAGAGATGAATACACCAAGCAGATTCAGAAGGATGTAGGTTGCAGTAGGTACTGAGAGATGAAAAAGCTTGCACTGGATAGAGCAGCATGGAGAGCTGCATCAAACCAGTCCCAGGACTGAAGACCACAACAACAACAGGAGGGAATGTCAGGAAGAATTATTTAGCTCGGTGTAAGTTTTGTGAGCCTTTAGTGCGTGAACTGCTATGTATCAAGCCAGTGCCATTAATGTGCAGTACTTATAGAGTATTTGGGCGTTTGCCACAGGACTCTTCTGAGTCCCACTGGGAAATGGTTTCCCAAAAGGATTAGTGTGTAATCTCTATTTGTATGTGGAATGTGCAGTTTCCATTCTTTTATTTGTTGTTGTTGCAAACGCAGCTGTAAATGATCTAAGAAGTGGTTATCACCAGCCAGAGGTAGTCCCAAAAGATAGAATAAAGATGGCTTTCACTACTCAATGGGGTCATTACCAATATAAAAGGATTGTGCAGATTGGTACTTGTCTATGCTAAGCATCAGATGTGCAAATCGTAGCCTGAACACTTTCAGACTGAAAAACTCACCAGCCACGTTCCAGAAGTTATTAGATGAGATCTTATGCAGTTTAAAGCTGAAAACTGTCTTTAGTATATTTGGACGATATCATCATATTCTTGAAGAATATGCCAGAGAATGTGAAATGCTTGGAAGACGTATTCATCAGGCTACGATTTGCACATCTGATGCTTAGCATAGAAAAGTACCAATCTGCACAGACATACGTAGATTACTTTGGGCATGTGATTAGTGGGAAAGGTGTTCAAACCGATACTCACCTAACTGAAGCAATCCAGAACTTTGCAGTGCCACAAACCACAAAACAAGTACAGCCATTTATGGGGTTATGCAATTATTATCACAAATTCACAAGAACTTTGCATACATAGAAGAACCTTTGAATCAATTGCTGAGGAAAAGGTGTGAAATTCCAGAGGTCAGCAGAAAGTCAAATAGCATTTCAAGCAGTGAAGGCAGCATTAGCGACTGATTGAGTACTAGCCTACACTGATTTTCAGAAGGAATTTATCCTATCATGTGAGAGGAATAATGGAGCAGTTGGTTGTATTTTGAGCCAGAGTACTGAAGGGGAGGAACATGGAATACTGTGAACACAAAAGAAAAAAAAATAAATTGAGATAAAGAAAATATTTGCTTACCAACAGACTTGCCAGAACCAGCTACAGACGGCAGGAATGAGACCAAACGCCGCTGAAGAAGTGCAACAGTAATACCCGTAAAACATCTATGCGTAGTTGTCAGCACCGACCTAAAATGGAAAGATCATGTACAACTACTTGCAGGAGAACCAGATGCTGGGCTGAGCTCAATTGAATCAGAGGTTTTGAAAAGGAAATCAGTCACATTTTTTACGAAAATGAGGTTAGCATTTAGTAAGTTCTTACTACCGTATCTACCAGATTTCATTGAAAAGGGCACCAGTCCAATTCATACTGTCGTAGCTACCATGATTTGAAAATTCAACATGTTTTGAACAGGTTCGTCAGTCGATGATTGATACTCTGTACAAAATAAGAAATTAAAAAAAAATTTACGAGAAAATGAATGAAATTAAAAATACGCGTAAGTATCGAGACGATGCTGCATGTATTTGTTTCGACCATTGCAGAACTTGCCTCTACCCCACGTTCGTGTACAGGAAGTTTTTTACCTACGGCAGCTGTGAGTATACGTATTGTATATGTATGATATGAAGAAAAAGACATCAGAGTTTCATTTATACCACGAAGGTATGGGACATAGAGGACCAAAAGAAGTTTGCACTTTTCTCAGTGATTATATTACAAGTAATATACTACTAGAGCGAAACAGTTGTATTAATTTTCCGATGCTACCGGAGGAGAAAACTAGTATAATGATGTTATCCGATACCTAATAACGCTGGTTTCGTCTGGACGATCTGATGAAGTTATCTACTACTATCCAGTAAGGGGTCATTCATTACTCCCGGCGAGTGGTTTTATAGACATTGAAACGAACTGATTGCATATACACAAATACACAACTATACAGTATGCAAAAATATTGGTGAACACTACTTCAAGCTGCAAGTTTACTAGTGTACTTCACTAGGAAATTTTTTCAGTTGATTTCAAAAACTAGTGGAACAAATTTTATAAGACAAAAGTTTTACCTTTTGAATCTTCAGGGAGAATATTTCCTAAGAAGTAAAGGAACAGTTCTTATATCAACATAGTACATGTCTGAATGAAACAAGCACAGAAAGGGCGCGTTGAAAACTTACGGCTTTATTGACAGAGTGTAAGATCCCACATTTTTAAGCTAGTAAAATAAGAAAATATACCATCCTCCACACAAAGGCGTACTTCGAGAAGTGTCCGAATAACTCGGAAAAAGTGGCGGATGTTAAAAAACACCAGCAGTGTATTCGGCGAAGAGAATGTTATTCCATTCTATGAGGAGATCTGTGCTGTGAATGTCCAACAAAGGACCGAAAAGAAGCGGATTAAAAGGCGGTAAGTCAAATCTTATGAAGATAAAAGTCGTAGAAAAATGTATTTTTTTCTATAAACATGTCTTAGACATCGCCATTTCATATACTGGTGTTCAGTCTTGAAAAATTGAAATAGTTTAAACTGTATTACGTTTATTCTAAAATATTTTCTTTACCTTGATTTTCAAAATGGTATCACTCCCGTCCCCTTATTTTTTTTTTTACCTTGTCAGCAAAATTGGAAAAAATAAGATTTTGTAGAATACGTCTTTTCGCAACAAGTAACTAGCAACAAAGTCTCTAATATTGAAAATTTCTTGGCAAAAAGTTTTCTTTAATTCTCCAAAAGTCAGGGCTTAGCAATATACAGAACACTCATCCGACCGATTGTTCCCAATTGCATGTCAGCCTGCTGGTACCATTACGAGGAGAGACCGACACAGGTGGTAGACAAGACCCAAAGAAGAGCCACACGTTTTGCCACAGGTTCGTGTCATAAGCGAGAGAGTGCTATGGAGATACTCATCAAACTGCAGTGACAGACGCTACGAGAGAAGCGCTGTGTGAAGCACGGAATGGTATACTGTTAAGCGGAGTAGTGGTGAACTGTTACGTGGAGTAATGGTATACTGTCAAGTAGAATTTGCCGAGATTTGCTTTCGTTCCTCTCACATCTCGCGAACTGATCATTACGCGAAACTTAGAGACGTTGGATTTGACTTTACTTTCTTCAGTATTGATACTAGCCTCGTATTGTATCTACTACTTATTATAAGGTCCGCAGCTCGTGGTCATGCGGTAGCGTTCTCGCTTCCCGCGCCCGGGTTCCCGGGTTCGATTCCCGGCGGGGTCAGGGATTTTCTCTGCCTCGTGATGACTGGGTGTTGTGTGATGTCCTTAGGTTAGTTAGGTTTAACTAGTTCTAAGTTCTAGGGGACTGATGACCATAGATGTTAAGTCTCATAGCGCTCAGAGCCATTTGAACCAATTGAACTTATTATAAGCATCCAATATTGCATTCACCCACAATATGTAAAACGTCGAAATACATTTTATTTGAATGTCTTACTCTAAATTACTCGTCATTTGTAACCTGATTACATTTCTAAGGCGGCTTTCTTCCGTATCACCCTGTTGGAACGGAGACGAATTTAGTTTTTGATAGACGCACTGCGATTCAAACTTGTGTAATTTGTGCTATAACACGTTTCTAAATCCCCTTTGGAAACTAATGTGTCATCAACTCCCACAGATAAGTTCTATTCAGGCTGTGCAGTATTCACGTCTCACATTACACACTACGTGTCACATCCTTCGCTAATGATTCAAGTTCATTCCACTAAAACAACAACATTTCGCACTCAGCAGTTTACAATCTTCGTTTATTGCTTGCATATCATCAGTCTCATAAACTATTATAGCTCTGTTACTCATGAAATGTGCGGAATGGGATATGTTAACCCATACGTTTAGCACGTTCTTCTGGTGACTCATCAAGTCAATTTGCTTTGTTTGATGCCTCCTACCTGTAGTTAATTAACAATATAAAACTCTGGATCGGACTATACTTTATTTGCGAATCAAGACTATTTCTTTGTAGACTAAAATAAAATGTGTGATGAATGAATGACAGTGTAAAATTCTAAACATGAGGGGGATGCCAAATAACGAGTAGTACTGACAGTCACATAATATTTACATGTTCAAACACAACATACATTCTACATGACATATGAACGGAAAGGCTTCGAATGTGAAAGGGGCAGGTAACAAGGATTTGGTGGAAATCTAAAGATACATTCTGCATCACATATGAACGGAAAGGCTTAGAATGTGAAAGGAGCAGGTTACAAGGATTTGGTGGAAATCTAAAGATGACAACGAAAAAATTCGTACGTGGAAGGCAGCAAAATGGACGCACTAATGGAGTATAAGTGAAAGAAACAACCTGAAATAGAAACCGTTGTCAACTATTCGCATGGTAAATCAATAGTTAAGGAATCTCTGCGCAGTAGTGTTGCACTGCGAGTGCAGACCACATGAACTGTTCACATCCCTTACATACGTTTAACACGAAACAAGAAAGTATTTGGTACCTAACACACTTAAAGAAGTACCCAAAGAAACACAGGAAACTAAACGAAATTGAACTTGAATATGTAGTTCTGAAATATTAAACGCTCATTTTCTTTTTCATGTTCAAACAATGAAACTGGTATTTCACTGAAACGGAGGAAGGATAAGTAGGGAATGACGATCCGTCGACAACGATGTCACTAGGGACGCATTGGACAGGTATGTGCAAGAAAAGATTCCCACACTCTTCAAAGGAATTAACCCCGCAATATTAACTAACTTGAGGATACCAGAAAAACCAAGATATGGGTGATCTGACGGGGAAATAAACGCAGCTTCTCCCGAATACAAGTACTCTCTTAACCGACGCACCTGTTAATCGACTGTGTGTCGACTGCCATGGTTTGCCACAAGCTAAGCAAATTTAGAAACGTATTGTTTCTGTTTGTGGAATAAATGAACTGAACGGAATAACGACCGAAAGATTCATACTCGCCGCATAAAATACAATTTCTTAATAGGCACCCACAGAATAACGTAATGACCGATGACGTTGTTTGGTATTTTACACTCGTTATTTCGGATCCTTTTGCACACACTATGACCTTGATGTGAACAACTTTTCTCCAGTAACTTTAAGGTTACCACAGTCAAAAACACTTATTTTAGAGAAGCCATAGCTGAAGTTAAATGAAAATAAATCAACTTACATTTCATGTGTTGTTGCGGAAGTCGTACAAGCGTCCAAACATTTACACATTTTCGTCGTCCAGCCTGATAACACTTTTTCCCAAAGATTGTACTCTACGCAGTTTCACCCATAGAGTAAAAATATAGTTTAGCGTAACAGTCGCGAGACTCCGTCTCGGTTATTTGTTACTACAGCGATTGAAGCTCCCCAAGCGGCCAGCAAGCGATACTTCCGAATACCATATCTAGTGTGTGAGAATACTAACGTTCATATCATTTGTAATATTTTCACAATAGGAAGTGTGTGTGCCATAAAAAGCGTGTGTGCCATAAAAATAACCAAAAAATTACACCGTATTTGTGATTATTTAGTTTCTTAAGCACCTTGGGATACATGGAACGGTGCATTACAGGACAGTTTATTTATGATTCTCTTATAACGTATAGATGTTTACTGAATAATGTCTTCTTTCTTTAATAATAAAAAATTTGCAGTAAATACAATAAGACCTAACCTTTTTCAGAAAGATGTCGTATATCTATCCAAGAAAGCAAAGTTTTACTCACTACACTTACAGCCAAACGAGTGAATGTGGAACGTAGGAAACCGACGTATATGGATTGCAATGTCTGCGTTATTTAAGGTATCAACTGAGCCACCACAGCTATAGCTTAAGGGAAAACCACACAGACATGATAATAAATCGTCAAAAACAATAAAAATGATTCCCAACACATGGGAAACTTGCTCCACAATTGTTGGTAAAGCTGAGCAACAAAAGGCGAGGATCTTCAACACATTCGCTTTTTAAGCAATAGTAATGACGTTGATAAATATTCGTGTATTAGGAAGTAGTGCGAAGTGTAAGAAAGGGCGAATCATTGGACTCTATAAAAATTTTAAACTTTTAGGGAAAGTGCCTGTGTTAATAGCAACAGACAACAACAGAAATATACCGGGTATTCTTCTCATGCATGAAAAGTGTTTATATTCTCTTGTTTTCAGCGGAATAAGCTGCAAATATAGATATATTCTAAAGGATTTCTTCATGTATGAGTTGTAGGTCATGTCACTGAATCAGTGAGATTCGGCTGCTTTTACGTATATTTCACGATAATTCATATCTCTTGGTAAGTTACTAACACATGAAACACAAAAATATAACAAATATTCTGTTAATTAAATAGAACGGATTTAAGAACGACAGATGTGACTGTTTTCGCACCGTTTGGAGAGCTAGTGTCGCTCCGGCTGTCAGCCGGTAACAACTTTCGCACCAGAGAATGTCGTGACTGTATTCCTTAGACTGAGGTAGAGAAATCTCTGGAGTGAGCGTTCTTGTCAACAAACATTGCCATCGTGGTTACATGATTTCGGGACGGCGTAGGTTGTCCATAATGAATCCTCTAAATTTTGATCGTTTTCACACCGCTAGTACAGACAGCTTCCATTTGTGGGTGCTGTATATTTTGTATAGAAGTTTTGTAGACAACATAACAATTCACACTTGATACCTGGAATAAGCTGTGCTCTGAGCTTTGATGAGCAACGTGAACGGACATCACGTCACGGTACCGTCACGTCAGCGTGTATTCACACTGTCCGTCACGTTAATTAGCTTAGCCCAATACCGAAAGGCGAAAGTGAGGTTTTGAGTCACCATCAGTGGCACAAAATACCAGAGTTCAGTATCGGAAGTGAGACGCCAACAATGACAAATGCTACTAATGACCAAAGCAAATTTCATAACATATGTTTTTGATCAGTTTTGTTTACTGAGAAATGAAATAATGTTTCAGAACATCCACGTTTATTTGCTATTGAATATTTATATACAGAAACACATCAACCAAAAGCTGTTAATGCAAAATGTATCCTGTTTAAATTATTCATTTTTTTCTTTGTTATGTAACTAATAACATCTCAAACAACTGTAGTTTTCTCCCTCATTAAAGCTGGATTTTCCAACTAAAATGTTATGTAATCGAAATTTTTTCGTCAACTTATTTATCTGCATTGTGGGCATCAAATCTCTTCTGTTGTTGTAAAAACTAAATCATTTTTCGCTTTCAGACATCAGTCTCACTTGTGTGTAAGAATATTCAGTGAAAATACATGAATGTCGTAATGGAACATTTGTAATTTATCACGAAAAAAAGGCGTAGTAATTAAATAAATAAAGATTACTAAGACACAAAAGCACAAAATTCACTAATATAACACAAGTGAGCATGGCGAATGTAAGATTGACTTACGATATTAGAAGACGATGATACCGTCAAAACTTAGTTCCCGAAAAACTTTGGCTTGCCATGATGTGACAAGACGGTCCGTCGACGACCTGTGTGAATTCCGCCATATGAAATGCAATGTGGAATATTCAGAAGTGACGAGACGTGATGTGATGGCCAGTGTGAGTTGGCCTTAAACAAACAGCGTCGTTCTGCGTTCACGTGACGATAGTCTCCTACATACAGTCACGACCAGTTCTGGTGCGAAAGTTGTCAGCGTTTGACAGCCAGAGCGGCACTAACACTCCAAGCGGTGAGAATGTTGTCACCATTGGTCATAAGGTTAATGTTTATTTTTAAATATTTTTCCACTCAATTAACGAAATAGTTGTTATATTTTTGCGTTCTGTGAATTAGGGAACCACCAAGAAAAATTAATTTTCGAGAAGTAAATCTAAGAACACCCGAATCTCACTGATTTAGTGGAAGAAGCTACAACTTCCCAGAATGAGATTTTCACTCTGCAGCGGAGTGTGCGCTGATATGAAACTTCCTGGCAGATTACAACTGTGTGCCGGACCGAGACTCGAACTCAGGACCTTTGCGTTTCGCGGGCAAGTGCTCTACCGACTGAGCTACCCAAGCGCGACTCACGGCCCGTCCTCACAGCTTCACTTCTGCCAGTACCTCGTCTCCTACCTTCGAAACTTTACAGAAGCTCTCCTGCGAACCTTGCAGAACTAGCACTCCTGAAAGAAAGGATATTGCGGAGACATGGCTTAGCCACAGCCTGGGGGATGTTTCCAGAATGAGATTTTCACTCTGCAGCGGAGAGCTTCTGTAAAGTTTGGAAGGTAGGAGACGAGGTACTGGCAGAAGTAAAGCTGTGAGGACGGGGCGTGAGTCATGCTTAGGTAGCTCAGTTGGTAGAGCACTTGCCCGCGAAAGGCAAAGGTCCCGAGTTGGAGTCTCGGCCCGGCATACAGTTTTAATTTTCCAGGAAGTTTCAAGCTACAACTGACTCACAAAGAAATACTTTCGAGTGTGTTTGTATTTGCAGCTTACTCCGCTGAAAGAAAGAGAAGATAAACACATATGTCATGTTCTTGTGCCCATTCTTATTTTGGTAGGCGCCTTCCTCGCATGTAAATTTCCTTCTGGTGGAGTCCAACGATCTCCCATTCTTACACTACACTCGACTTTCAAATATATGAATATTTTTGTAAATGTAGTTAACTTGCTTCAAAAGCAAATAGGTTGCAGATTCTTGCCATTTGTGGCTCAGATGTGGCAACAATTGTTGAATTATTTCCTTCTGTGATGGAGAATCGTTTTGCTGCTTTTGACATTGTATTGTCGCGTCTCTGTGGTCTTCCATTTACGTACAGATGTGGCGGCTTATTCGGTATATTAAATAATGTAGATACTACATTCCATACAGGTTTCCTGCTTTCCACAATCACTGATTTGGTTGAATGTGCCGCGAACAAAGTTTCGCTTTCTTCGGTAGATACACGATGTCCTTCTGGAAAATGTCAGACCTTCTGGTACTTACTAGTAATTTTTTTATATTAAACTAAAACAACGATCTTCTGTAAATATCTGCGCGTTACAAGAGAATCGTAAATAAACTGTCTTGTAATCTACTGTTTCATGCTGTCCATGGTGCTTATACAACAGAAGAATGACTACTGTGGTCTCATTTTTTAGTTACTGACGCTCCCTGTTGTAAAAACTGCGTTATAAATCTGCATAAACGTTAGTACTCGCACTCACCCAATATCGTGATCAAAAGTGTCGCTTGCGGCAGCTACACGCGCTGCTGTCGCAATGGGTAACAAAAATGAGGGAGTGTCGCGACTGTTACGTTAGACTGTGATTACGTTAGACTGTGACGCGACAGTTCTAGCAAAACGCAGTGCTCACCCGAGAAACATTTCTACTTTGTGTTTTTATTACAGTATAATATTAGACTGTGGTTTTATCTCAATACAATCTACGAAGGAAACCACAGAGTAGAAATATCCATGAAATGAGCATATCGTACTCGTCATATCGCCAGAATCCTAGAAACTCAGATGAGGTGAAAGGCAATTTGTAAGGCAAGAATCTAAGGCAATCATGCATGACATCAACTTTTAGGTGATTATGTATATCTGAAATACATATCCAATAACGTTAACAATTATTCTGCTGAGGAAAACAAATACGGAACTTCGTGAACAATATCATCTGTCTAAACAGAAACCTGATATCCTTACAGCCTGACTATTAGAAACAAACGCAATGCACCTCTGGTCTGCAATCTGATTTTTCTCTTTCGTCTTACTTGCACTAAATACTTAGTAGAGCAAAAGAGAATGCTAGAAGCTGGTGGCAGCAATTCAGATATTTACATTGGGTCTAAATCGTCTGATTGTTAACTACTTGACAGACTAATTGATTTCCGCAAGAAGACGAAGCAACAGTGGTGTTTGGCCATTACTGCTCTCGCGGAAACTGATTTTACTGTGTGGTTTCTCTCTCTGTGATTGTATTAAAGCCAACCAGTATCATTAAAGAGTAATAGGGGATCATCTAATAGTTCTTTATTACACACAATTTCTTCATGAATGTATAACCCAACCTTAAAGAGTAACAGGAGATCATCTAATAGTTCTTTACTACACACAATTTCTTCAGGACTGTAGAACCCAATTAATATGTGTGCTTTGAGTTCCAAAGCTTCGCACTGGAAGATTAAACGTGGTGTGGTTTCAACCCCTCACCACTCCCGCCCAGCTAGCCATGCAGTCTAACACGCTGTGATGGTCCCCATGACAAATCCGCCCGGTGGATTAGTGTCGAGGTCTGTTGTGCCAGCCAGTCTGTGGATGGTTTTTGATGCGGTTTTCCATCTGCCTTGGCGAATGCGAGCTGGTTCCCCTTACTCCTCATCATTTACACTATGTCGTTGATTGCTGCACAAAACCTGTCTCCACGTACATGTACACCATAATTACTCTATCATGCAAACATTGGGGTTACACTCGTCTGGTATGAGACGTTCCTTAGAGGGGGGGGGGGGGGGGGGGGGTCAACTGGGGGCCAAACCGCTCAATAACTCTGGGTTCAGAGTGGGGCGGTGGTGGGGTGGGTACACTGCTATGGCCTATTGTGGGGTTGTGAACCATTGAGGGCTACAGTGGGATGAAGCCTCTCCATCATTTCCAGATCCCCAGTTCAATACATACAATACACACACGCCATCAGCACACAGTCTTCACTTACAACCTTCCTACTCCATACCCATGGCGTGCAGGTGTTTCTTAAAGTTCGTACGGCCAGTCATTAGTCTCCTGTTCAAGCCCAGGATTCATAACTTAGCTTGAAATATGGATTCACTAACATTAGCTTGCCATATTTCTGTTTTTGGATCTTAGTCCAATATCATGCTTGCTCTCGCCTGATCCAGCTACATGGTTTTGATAATATCATCGCTTTCCTTATGATTAGGACAGTTTCCAGCATATGTCCCGCCCAGCACATCAGGCTTGTTTATCCCCACCAATTCCTGAGCCACCAGAAAGCCGCAGCAGCTTTCTTCAACTGTTTCCTACCTCCAGTTGTTACCCTGATAGGTTTATTGAAGCACCTGGGACTTATTGTATAGTTCTGCTGCCGCTTCCCCGATCACTCCTATATTTCCCACAATCTTTTTAATGGCGTTGGATTCTAGAACTCCTAAAAGATTCCAGTTATTACCAGTTTCTAACCAGTACGCCCCTGCCACTGCCTCCATTGCGAGTTAGAGGTGTAATGGGGACATGTCCAGCATCGTCTCCATCCCAGCAGTGTACGTGCTGCTAATACTGACAGTCATGGCTAAGCAGGCCAGTCTTTGCACCTTGCCAAACTCCTCAGCAGCCACCTTTATGTCATCATACTATATACCCATAAATTGCCAAAGTTCTTATTACAGTGGTGTAAATCCAGTACATACACCTAGAGTTCAGATACCATTTTTTACCACAAGCTTTCTAGTGCAAGTAAGAACACCTTTCACCTTGAAACACATATTCTTCAAGTTGGAGGTGGAGGGGGTCCATGATAGTTCAACATCCAGGGCTACCCATAGAAAATGAATTGTCCCCTCTATCGGTAGCGTTTCGTTAAAAAGTATATTTCTTTACAAGCCCAGGATATGCTGCCTTGTGTTACCACAACAATTCCTTTGGGACTGACCATTCATATGACTATACTGCCTGCGCATCTCTGGCAAAAGTAACCTATATTGTCAATGAGTCTATTTACCAGTAGGTTCAACAGTAGTGGGGAAAAACCCCAATTCTTATTCATCATGGTGTCTCATACTTTCGGTCTACGCAACATGACCTTAATCCACCTGTACACTGTGGTCCTAATGTCATTTTCTTCAGCAGCTGTAACCATGAATTCGAAAGTCGTGATGCTAAAAGCCCCCTTGATATCCAGGGAGACGCAGTTTCCTCTAAGTGTAGAGTTTTTTCCACCTTCCCAACGTCGAAGTCTTGTTTCACATTATTTGCCTAGATGATATGCATGTTGGTTTTCATGTAGAGAAATTTCAGTTAACCTCCTTGCCTAAGGTGCACGTTAATCAGTTTTTTAATATCGTTAGGGGAAAGGCGGACAGGTCGATCTCATATCCTTAGACGGTATGATCAATTCTCCCTGTTTTCGGAATGAAAACCATCTTCACTGTCCTCTAAGCATTTGTGCCTGATAACCAGAACAGTTAAAACGTTTCGACCAATCCACTGTCTTTATTTCCTTTTCATTTTTAAATTTTCATGTTCTCTGGCAGATTCCCAGTTCTCCCTTTTGTTACCTGTAAACCAGTGTCACCCAGAGACAGAACCTTGATCTGTGTAATCTGCCAGAGAGCATTCAGAGAAATGAGTCCCACTGAAAAGCGACAGCCTATTGCTAGACTGGTGCCGTTAGTATGTCAATTTTAGTTTGATTGATAATCAGTACTGTCCACGTGTTATTCCTATCTTTTAACAAAAATAATTAACTTTTGTACTTAATAATGTCAGTGACTACCGGATGAAATCCTCTCACTTTATATTAATTACCTTTTTCTTGGTGGAGGTTTTGCATGAATTTTTCTACAGTTGAGTGTATGATGAGCCAAGCTGATTGGGCCAGGCCAGTGACTCAGGGTTACAACGACTCCTTGTGTCTGAGAGCTATGTTTTCAAGGCACTCAGCCTTGCTATTGCCAGAGACTAGCGTTATCCAGGCGCCTTCCTGCTGTTTATGCAACATCCTTTGCGCTTTTCTGAGCGTGGGTCCTCGTTTGCTGTCACAGAAATCATTAACTAGGAGCGACGAACACTTGCAGTCGGTGAAAAGTCTCGATTTTCACGATCAAGGGTGACTGGGCCAAACAATATTCAAAGCGACTTTGTTTTTCGCCAAAAACTCGCTTTCAAAAAAAAAAAAATGTTCAAATGTGTGTGAATTTCTAAGGGAACACACACCCAGGGATGACTCGAACCTCCGGCGCGAGTGGGCGCGCAATCAGTTATTGCGCATCTAACCGCGCGGCTACGCCGCGCGGCTGACTAACTTCCCATGGACGCTATGTGAGGGATAGACAGAATTAGATGAACATTTTGTCATTTCATGAGAAGTTTTTTGGTCTGATTTGTGAATAGAAATTCTTTTCTACTTCGACCACTCCCGTCGCCGCCTTAAGTGAGTGGATGACTCCTGGTCGAAGTTGTAAGAAGCCGCCTCATTCATCATCATCATCATCATCATCATTTAAGACTGATTATGCCTTTCAGCGTTCAGTCTGGAGATAGCCCCCTTATAAAATTCCTCCATGATCCCCTATTCAGTGCTAACATTGGTGCCTCTTCTGATGTTAAACCTGTTACTTCAAAATCATTCTTAACCGAATCCAGGTACCTTCTCCTTGCCCTGCCCCGACTCCTCCTACCCTCTACTGCTGAACCCATGAGTCTTTTGGGGAACCTTTCTTCTCCCATGCGTGTAACATGACCCCACCATCTAAGCCTGTTCGCCCTGACTGCTACATCTATAGAGTTTATTCCCAGTTTTTCTTTGATTTCCTCATTGTGGACACCCTCCTGCCATTGTTCCCATCTACTAGTACCTGCAATCATCCTAGCTACTTTCATATCCGTAACCTCAACCTTGTTGATAAGGTAACCTGAATCCACCCAGCTTTCGCTCTCATAGAACAAAGTTGGTCGAAAGATTGAACGGTGCACAGATAGCTTAGTCTTGGTACTGACTTCCTTCTTGCAGAAGAGAGTAGATCGTAGCTGAGCGCTCACTGCATTAGCTTTGCTGCACCTCGCTTCCAGTTCTTTCACTATGTTGCCATCTGTGAGAATATGCATCCTAAGTACTTGAAACCGTCCACCTGTTCTAACTTTGTTCCTCCTATTTGGCACTCAATCCGTTTATATTTCTTTCCCACTGACATTACTTTCGTTTTTGAAATGCTAATCTTCATACCATAGTCCTTACATTTCTGATCTAGCTCTGAAATATTACTTTGCAAACTTTCAATCGAACCTGCCATCACAACTAAGTCATCCGCATATGCAAGACTGCTTATTTTGTGTTCACATATCTTAATCTCACCCAGCCAGTCTATTGTTTTCAACATATGATCCATAAATAATATGAACAACAGTAGAGACAGGTTGCAGCCTTGTCTTGCCCCTGAAATTACTCTGAACCATGAACTCAATTTACCGTCAACTCTAACTGCTGCCTGACTATCCATGTAAAGACCTTTAATTGCTTGCAAAAGATTGCCTCCTATTCCATAATCTCGTAGAACAGACAATAACTTCCTCCTAGGAACCCGGTCATATGCCTTTTCTAGATCTATAAAGCATAGATACAATTCCCTGTTCCACTCATAACACTTCTCCATTATTTGCCGTAAGCTAAAGATCTGGTCCTGACAACCTCTAAGAGGCCTAAACCCACACTGATTTTCATCCAATTGGTCCTCAACTAATACTCGCACTTTCCTTTGAACACTACCTGAGAAGATTTTACCCACAACGCTGATTAAAGAGATACCTCTGTAGTTGTTACAATCTTTTCTGTTTCCATGTTTAAAGATTGGTGAGATTACTGCTTTTGTCCAGTGTGATGGAACCTGTCCCGACTCCCAGGCCATTTCAATTATCCTGTGTAGCCATTTAAGACCTGACATTCCACTGTATTTGATGAGTTCCGACTTAATTTCATCCACCCCAGCTGCTTTATTGCACTGCAATCTATTGACCATTTTCTCCACTTCCTCAAATGTGATCCTATTTCCAACATCATTCCTATCCCATTCTACCCCGAAATCTGAAACATTACGGATCGTATTTTCACCTACATTGAGCAACTCTTCAAACTATTCCCTCCATCTGCCCAAGGCATCCACAGGATTCACCAGCAGTTTTCCTGACCTGTCCAAAATACTTGTCATTTCCTTCTTACCTCCCTTTCTTCTTACCTGCCTTTCGAAGACTGCTAATTACACTCCCGAATGGTTTTCCAGCAGCGTGACCCATAGTCTCCAACCTGTTTCCAAGGTCTTCCCAAGATTTCTTCTTGGATGCTGCAATTATCTGTTTGGCTTTGTTTCTTTCTTCAGCATCACTTTCTCTGTCTATCTGAGTTCTAGTATGTAGCCAATTTTGATACGCCTTCTTTTTCCTTTTACAAGCTGCCTTGACTGTGTCATTCCACCAAGCTGTTTGCTTCATCCTACTTTTACACACTACTGTTCCAAGACATTCCTTAGCCACTTCTAGTACTGTGTCCCTGTACCTTGTCCATTCCTTTTCCAATGACTGTAATTGACTACATTCAACTAACTGCTACCTTTCTGAGATCGCTGTTATGTACTTGTGCCTGATTTCCTTATCCTGAAGTTTCTCCACTCTTATCCTCCTACATATGGACCTGACCTCCTGCACTTTCGGCCGCACAATCCCATTTTCACTGCAGATTAAAAAATGATCAGTGTCATCAAAGAATCCCCTGAATACACGTGTGTCTCTCACAGCCTTCCTGAATTCCTGATCTGTTATTATATAGTCAATGACAGATCTGGTTCCCCTGCCTTCCCAAGTATACCGGTAAATGTTCTTATGTTTAAAAAAGGAGTTTGTGATTACTAAGCCCATACTGGCACAGAAATCCAAGAGTTTTTTCCCGTTCCTGTTGGCCTGCATATCCTCTCCAAATTTACCCATAACCTTTTCATACCCTTCTGTTCGATTTCCAATCCTGGCATTAAAATCACTCATGAGCAGAAGACTGTCATGTCCTTTACTCTAACAACTACATCACTGAGTGCCCCATAAAAACTATCCATCTTATCTTGATCTGTCCCTTCACAATGCGAATATACTGACACATTCCTAATTTTCTTGCTAGACACTGTCAAATCTATCCACATCAGTCGTTCGTTTACATACCTTATTGCAACTACGCTGGGTTCCATTTCTTTCCTGATGTAAAGCCCTACACCCCATTGTGCTATTCCTGCTTTGACTCCTGACAGGTAGACCTTGTATTCTCCCACTTCCTCTTCTTTCTCACCCCTTACCCGGATGTCACTAACAGCTAAAACGTCCAGCCCCATCTTACTTGCAGCCTCTGCCAGCTCTACCTTCTTCCCAGAGAAGGCCCCATTGATATTAATAGCTCCCCATCTCATTACCATTTGTTTTCCAAGTCGTATCATTGCCTAACCTAAATTAATTGCAGGTTGAGATGACTCAAGACAACAACTTTTGGGAAGTGCATACTTAGACGAAATTTCATTGGCTAAAACATCGAACAGCTGGAGAGTGGATAAGCAACTCAGGGCTGTTTATGAGCTCCAAGCCCAGGTGTATAATGTCTGTTTGATTTTATAAAACTTTTGTATGATGAGCACGTTTTTGACTAGCTAACCAGCATATAATTGGCAGGTACTTTGCAGATCCATTGCCATTGAGGCTGTTGAACTGCACAGACTTACAGAGGAGAGAACGGACTTGGATTTCGAAAGAGAAGAGAGAGCCCTCGGTAGAGGGCATATTTCTGCGCGGTCGTTGTCAGAAAGCACACGACAGTTCGTAGGGGTTCACGAAAAAGGGAAGACTGCACTTTGGTTCGCGAATGAGAAGAATTGACTTAGAGACTTCAGACGATGTGTTGCAGGATGTAGCAGAACACAGTAGGTACTTCGCTTCAAGTTTGCCCGCTTAGCTGATGCTGGCATGGTAGCTCAGCGTGTTCAGTCAGGTTAGCTGGCCTCTGTAATAAAAAATTGAGAGACCGGATCAACAACTATGAACTTGAACGGGTGTCAGAAGACGTCAGCCCCTAAAAAATGCAACGAACAATAACGAACAAAATGAGATAAAAAAAGCTGGGTTCGATTCCTGGGCGTGTATGAGATTTTCCCCACTCAGGGTCTGTGTGTTGCGTTGTCGTCAATACCACTTGATCACCACCGACACGCAATTAACCCATTGTGGTGTCAGTTGGAAAGGTTTGCAACTCGGCGGCCCAACTTCTCCATGTGGAGACTCCTAGCCCTCAAAGCTATACGATCTTTTCATTTTCACTGCCCTTCACATATCAGCATGCTGAGTAGAGTGAGAGATCACAGTTATGGCGAAGAGTGTGCGAAAATGCACGACTGTTTATCGGAATGCTGTCAGAGCTAAGCGCTGGTCGTGGTGTCCGAGCGGTTCTAGGCGCTACAGTCCGGAACCGCGAGACCTCTACGGTCGCAGGTTCGAATCCTGCCTCGGGCATGGATGTGTGTGATGTCCTTAGGTTAGTTAGGTTTAAGTAGTTCTAAGTTCTAGGGGATTGATGACCTCAGAATTTAAGTCCTATAGTGCTCAGAGCCATTTCAACCATTTCGGAGCTAGGCGCATTTCAGAATCTAACAATTTCGAGAGCACGTGCGGGGTCATCATGCATCAGTCCGAAATGTTAGCGGCACGTGTAATTATTTCTTCTTTTGACAGACACCAGTCATCACTGGGCCATCGCTGCAGATTTAACTACCGATAAATTCGGGGTAGATTCCTGCTTTATCCCACCTACCTGAATTATACAGTCATTGCCAAAATATTCACCTGTTAGATTTATAGTGCCCTACGTGAACAGTTATCTCATTCTGTGCATTTCTTGTGAACGAACTGATCCGATAATAATACACTCCTGGAAATGGAAAAAAGAACACATTGACACCGGTGTGTCAGACCCACCATACTTGCTCCGGACACTGCGAGAGGGCTGTACAAGCAATGATCACACGCACGGCACAGCGGACACACCAGGAACCGCGGTGTTGGCCGTCGAATGGCGCTAGCTGCGCAGCATTTGTGCACCGCCGCCGTCAGTGTCAGCCAGTTTGCCGTGGCATACGGAGCTCCATCGCAGTCTTTAACACTGGTAGCATGCCGCGACAGCGTGGACGTGAACCGTATGTGCAGTTGACGGACTTTGAGCGAGGGCGTACAGTGGGCATGCGGGAGGCCGGGTGGACGTACCGCCGAATTGCTCAACACGTGGGGCGTGAGGTCTCCACAGTACATCGATGTTGTCGCCAGTGGTCGGCGGAAGGTGCACGTGCCCGTCGACCTGGGACCGGACCGCAGCGACGCACGGATACACGCCAAGACCGTAGGATCCTACGCAGTGCCGTAGGGGACCGCACCGCCACTTCCCAGCAAATTAGGGACACTGTTGCTCCTGGGGTATCGGCGAGGACCATTCGCAACCGTCTCCATGATGCTGGGCTACGGTCCCGCACACCGTTAGGCCGTCTTCCGCTCACGCCCCAACATCGTGCAGCCCGCCTCCAGTGGTGTCGCGACAGGCGTGAATGGAGGGACGAATGGAGACGTGTCGTCTTCAGCGATGAGAGTCGCTTCTGCCTTGGTGCCAATGATGGTCGTATGCGTGTTTGGCGCCGTGCAGGTGAGCGCCACAATCAGGACTGCATACGACCGAGGCACACAGGGCCAACACCCGGCATCATGTTGTGGGGAGCAATCTCCTACACTGGCCGTACACCACTGGTGATCGTCGAGGGGACACTGAATAGTGCACGGTACATCCAAACCGTCATCGAACCCATCGTTCTACCATTCCTAGACCGGCAAGGGAACTTGCTGTTCCAACAGGACAATGCACCTCCGCATGTATCCCGTGCCACCCAACGTGCTCTAGAAGGTGTAAGTCAACTACCCTGGCCAGCAAGATCTCCGGATCGGCCCCCTATTGAGCATGTTTGGGACTGGATGAAGCGTCGTCTCACGCGGTCTGCACGTCCAGCACGAACGCTGGTCCAACTGAGGCGCCAGGTGGAAATGGCATGGCAAGCCGTTCCACAGGACTACATCCAGCATCTCTACGATCGTCTCCATGGGAGAATAGCAGCCTGCATTGCTGCGAAAGGTGGATATACACTGTACTAGTGCCGACATTGTGCATGCTCTGTTGCCTGTGTCTATGTGCCTGTGGTTCTGTCAGTGTGATCATGTGATGTATCTGACCCCAGGAATGTGTCAATAAAGTTTCCCCTTCCTGGGACAATGAATTCACGGTGTTCTTATTTCAATTTCCAGGAGTGTATGTTATTCATGTGATTATAGCTAGTGACAAAAAAGGCAAAAACGTTGTCATCCGTCCACAGATGAAATATATCTCTGGTGCAGTAAGATGTCTCTGTGAACTTTGAATTGTTTTCATTGCTCTCTCTGTCTCTCTCTCCCTCTCTCGATCACACACACACACACACACACACACACACACACACACACACACACACTTAATTTTCCCATATTTTCATCAGAGGCAATTCATACAATTTATCGAGGCAAAAAAGAAAACTAATCCCAATCTCCTGGTTCTGACTAGTCAGTCCAAGCGGGTAGTGTTAAATAGCGGATGTGGGCTGTTAGTGTGTCGACATTGTTGGTCACAAGTTGCAACTCAGTAACGTCTCTAAATCAAGTTTTTCAGATATTCTCCTCCAGACTAGAATGAGATTTTCACTCTACAGCGGAGTGTGCGCTGATGTGAAACTTCCTGGCTGATTAAAACTTTGTGCCGGACCGCGACTCGAACTCGGGACCTTTGCCTTTCGCGAGCAAATGCTCTACCATCTGAGCTACCCAAGAACGACTCACGCCCCCTCCTCACAGCTTTACTTCTGCCAGTACCTCGCCTCCTACTTTCCAAACTTTACAGAAGCTCTCCTGCAGGAGAGATACAGATTAATGAATTACTTCAATAAGTACTATATTTCAAATGAATCACATTTTGGTTCCCTAGGTTACAGAAATACACAATCAGCTGTAGTAGAATTCGCGAAGATGGTACCTGATGCTCTTTCCAAGGATATGTGTGTCACAGGCATATTTTTAGTTCTTTCTAATGCTTTTGATACTGTTGACTGTAAGATTCTACTAAGTAAGCTAAAAGTATTAGTAATAAGACCCATAGCTAACAACTGCTTCTGACCATATCTAGCAGGTAGGATACAAAGAGTAGAGATATACTTCAAATAAGTCTAAACTTTTAGTAAAGCACTTATTAGAAATGGACATCCTCAGAGTTGCATGTTAGAGCTAGTGCTGTTTCTGATGTATGTCAATGACTTTGCCAGTATTGTTAATCATGGGGGAAAACTCTCTTATTTAGTTAGTTACTCTCATGTTCCATAGGCCACTTATACAATAAATCATAATGATGTGGAATGAGTCTCTTACATTCAAATAACAAATTAATTTGTTATATACCATTTTTTTAAATGTGGAGGTCTGAGTTAGTAATTCCTACCAACTCCCCTACGCATTACGGTAACGAAAGTTCTTCTCTGGAATGGAAGGGGTTGTGAAGGAGAAACATTTTAGTTTGTTTTCAAATTTTATTTTGCTACCTGTCAAACATTTTGTATCACTAGGTAAACAACCAAAATTGTTGGTTGCAGCACTGTGCATCCTTTTTTGTGCTAAAAACAACTTTAATGTGGAGTTAATAAATGTTATTTTTTCTTCTGGTATTATAATTACGTACGTAATTGTTTCTCTTGAACTGCAGTAGGTTACTTACAATTAACTTCACGAGAAAATAAATATACTGTGAAGTCAAAATGCCTAAATCCTTAAACAAAATGGTTCAAATGGCTCTGAGCACTATGGGACTCAACATCTGAGGTCATCAGTCCCCTAGTACTTAGAACTACTTAAACCTAACTAACCTAAGGACATCACACACATCCATGCCCGAGGGAGGATTCGAACCTGTGACCATAGCAGTCACACGGCTCAAGACTGAAGCACCTAGAACCGCTCTGCCACATAAATCCTTAAACAGATGTAAACAACATGATCATGGATGAGTGCTACATATTATCCTTATAGTATGTTTTTGATCAATAAAGACTTTCCTTCTTAAATATGAGTTACCCTAGAACATTACTCCATATGAACTTTACTCCATATGACATTATTGAATGAAAATATACAAAATATGTCATTTTACTGATCCATCTCTCCCCAAATTTTCAATGTTTCTAAGTGTAAATGATAAACTAATGTTTTTAGTAGTTACAAAATGTTTTTCCCAGTTCACATTCTCATAAATTTGGACATCTAAAAATTTTGAAGTTTCCACCATATTTATTATTTCTGCACCATGTGCTACACTTACCATTGGGGTAGTATTTCTAGATGTACAGAACTAAATCTGTTGTGTCTCTTTGAAACTAAGAGTATATCATCCACAGGAAACCAGCCAGTGATACTTTTTGGAACAATGTGGTAATCTCTTCTGTTACTATGTGTAAGCCTGAATTCATAACAATACTAGTATCATCTGCAAAATGAACTAATTCCGCTTGTAGTAGTTAGAGAGAAGATGATTTGCATATATGAGGAATGACAGCTTTGAGAACATGAACTCTCCTCATTCAGAAGAATTTCCAGTGATTACATTAGTTGAGTTACTTAGCACAACTTTCTGCATTATTTTGTTTCGATATAACATTATACCTTGATTGGCTGTGCATTTAATTGCATAAAATCTCAATTCGTCTAGGAGAATATACAATTGAATGCCTTAGATAAGTCACAAAAATACCAACTGGTGCTATTTTGTTATTCAACATTTGTGCTAATAGCATTCTCAGTTGAGTAACTCTTCTGAAATTACTGAGGATGCTCAGGTGTGTTGCTATTTCTGAATACATTACCTTCTCAAAAATTTTGGAAAATAATGTCAGTAGTAAGAGAAGGTGGGCAGTTATTAACATCTCTCTTATCACCTTTCCCACAGAGCTGTTTCACAATGGCGTATTTCACTCTGTGTGTAAAAATATCATGAGTTAGTGAAGCATTACATGTTTGAGGTGAGACAGAGCTTATTATGTAAGAACAAATCTTTAGTATTTCTGTTGGAAAAACAATCAAGTCCAGATGAACTTTTATTTTGGAGAGAATGTATAACTCTCTTAATATTAGAAGGAGAAGTTGGTGATACATTCATAGAGCTGAATTGTGTGGGAGTTGCTCTCTCAAGAATTTACTATGTCTTTCTCTTCAATTGTTTGTCCCTATATTTCCTACTGCATTAGGAAATGATTATTAAACATATCTGCTACCTGTGACTGATAGTTTATAGCTCATCCATTTATATCAGTAGGGATTTTATCCTGTTCTGTGGCCTGTTGTCCTGTCTCTTGTTTCGCTACATTCCCTATACTCTGACTGTTGTCAGAATCATCGATTTTTGACAAAATGTGCATGTTGCTTGTTTTATAATAACTTTTCACAGTGATTTTGAGATGTTTTCATAATGTTCAACTCCTGCATGATCTTTACTTGTTGCGACAATACATTTCTCTTTCCCTTTCACATGACACTTTAATCCCTCTACTGATCCATGGTTTTTACATGTCTTTTTAGCGTTTTTTATTAGATGATGTGGAAAGTTGTTTTCAGATAATGTCTTGAATTTATCATGGAATAGATTAAATTTAATGGAGCATTTGTATCATTATAAATTTCATTCTAGATCATTTCTTGTAAATTGTTCTTTAAATCATTTGTTCTGCAGTCAGTAATTATTCTAAGTCATTTAGCCTGAGGAGTATCTATACTGTAAAGCTATATCTTATTTACACTAACTGTGTATCATTATCAGTGAGAGCATTTGTTGCTCGTATGCAGTTGTTTGCTTGCTTTGAGCTTTAGAAAAGAAAATATTACTAATTGGGGTACTACTGTCTTTTTGTGCCTGTCTTGGAAAGTTAATCACTGGGATAAAATTTTAGGATCCAAATAAGTTCGAGATTATTTCTCCAGTGAGAATCCTTTACATAAATCTACGCTGAAATTACCACTGATTATTAACTGCTTCCTGATATCTGACACATAGCATACTAGCACTCATAAACATTTCAAAATTTCCCAGTTACAATTGCAAGTCAACTATTTTTCGGTGTTAATTCCTAAGCATACAATTTTATGTGTTGATCACTACAAAAATTACTTGCCTTAATGTAACTCAACTTGTGTTCTGTCTCAATATACATGTAAAAACCTCTCATTTTCTCTTATTAGTTGTACATGAATAAGATGCTAGAGTGTAATCTTTTATATTTAACTTTTCTAACCCTGTGGTTAACCTTTTATATTTAACTTTTCAAACACTATGGTTATGTATTGCTCAGATAGTCACAGGATGTCTGTCTTTCCATCACTCTCTGAATTTTCCGGAAAGACAAGACGCTTTTCTATCTTACTTGTTACACAGTCCTCTAATATTCTGATGCAATGAGCTTACTTTTCTGTACATAAGCTTACTTTTCACTACATTCTTAAGATTTTTTTGCAATTCTTCAGGTACTTTAACTTCTTTGATAACAGAGTGCCTGCATCCTGATTCTGAACCTAAAACTAAAGCAGGTTCCCAAGTGACACCAGTATCCACAGGGATCTTGCTAAGTATGATGGTGACCCCCTGCACATTTTCTGTTTTCTCAGCCAACCTATCTCTGCCTTTCATATCACGCACAGGGTGTGTCTCGTTTATCACCATCTCCCAGTATTAGCAACAGACACTGCAATCATATGAGACTTCTTTTCAGCCAGCAGCAGCCTGCTCAACTCAGCGTCCACATGGCTCACAACAGTGTTAACCCACAGCTGGTCATGTTGCTGCAAGACCTCCATAAAACTCATAATTGCTTTAGTAGTTGCTACTCCTATTTTCTCCAGGTCGCCCCAAGTGCTGTAATTTATATCTTTAGCCAGGCTATTCTCTGCTATGATAATATGATCCTCTTTGTCTAAATTTTTACACTGATTCCCTTTGTACTCTCTCATCTGGCTAAGGCTGGCACTTTACATCACAACATCTATGACCTGGTACCCTCATCCTAATTTATTCTGAACCACCTGGCCTGTAGCCCTCTCATGGCTACTATCTTGCAGCAGGACTCTTTTGTTCCTACCTCCTTAGTACTGACCTGCTATGAGTTTCTTTGTTAGAAGTGTGCTGCAGCCTACTGAGATCTATAGCTGGATGAGGCTCTTCATCTCCTACTTCAGTTAACAACTTACTAGGTACTGTGAACTCAAATCTAGATGAAGAAATGGAACAGCTGTTCTTCTTTCGACAATTACTTATTACTTTTACTCAGATCTGATGCTTTTCTCCCCTTCATGCTACCTAGTTAAAATTTCACATAATCTAAATCAGGCTAATGGACACAAATCTTGGCCTCCTGTTCAGTTATTCTCTTATCCTTTCTGTGGAGCCCAAAGTTCCATGGGAGACACATTGGGTTCACAACTCATTTCTCCAGTAAAGTCATCCCAATGGAATTCCAAGCACCAATCTACACATATCCCACCCTGTCTGACTATCCTATCACAGCATCTGCACTTACCACAGGCTCGAACACTGAATAAACGCTTAAGAACAGGCTTAAGTAACTTAACACTACATTAATTTTCTTTGTTTACGATTCGCTGATGACAAAGTATTATAGTGACTGAGAAAACAAGAGAACTTCCAACGACAGCAAGTGAAACTCTCAAGAAAGTTGGCAGTTGGTCATTAAGCAATAGGGAGATATTGAATTTCTGGAAAACAAATGCCATGAATTTCAGTTTGGAGAGTGAGAATGACATTAAAAATATATGCAGAGATTAGCTCTGTAGACTGCTTAAAAACACAAAATATCTTGGAATGAATATCGATTCTCAATGCTGGTGGTGTGAACACACAAAGATATTTGCAAATGGAATGTCATCAGCATGTTAAGCCCAGAGAATCCTGTCATCAGTGTGGTACGGCCAGCGCCTTATATACTATTAATAAGTAGACTTTGTTCTTAGCTGTGGAATTCTTTTCTGGGGAACAAATGCACAAAGGCATGCCCAGTTTTTAAAGTATAGAAAAAATCCTTGTGGATAATAAAGAAATGACATTTGAGGACATTGTACAGATATGTTCAAAACATTGAGGATTTTCCACACAATTTGAGTACTTGTACCAATCAGATATACACATAAAAAATAACACTGACAGTCACTGCACAATCAGGTTTCTTCATAACCATGGGACAAGATTTAGACAGAACTTACATTTACCAAGAAACAATAAACATAAAGGTCAAAACTGAGTTTCCTCTCAAGTAATGAAGGTTGCAATAAATTTCCCAAGCAGATTAAAGATTGAAGGCAGTGAGAAATACATTTTAAGCAATATTTTCTATACAATGAAGCTTTACTGAAATAACACAGACAGGGGTTTAGCAACAAATGTAGCACATACAAAGACAATCGTTATAAACGATGTATTGCTGTCTGAATGTTCAGATGGGTAAAAGATACAGTGCGTTTATTACATTAATACTTATAATTTCTAAAGCCCAGTCATATAATTAGAAAGAACGAATTTCTCGGCCCTGCGCTATCTATCAGCGGCACTACGAAACATCAGCCGCTCATCCACAAGGGCTGGATAACAGCTTCGATTATCGATCAAGGCTGAGTGGGATACCGATTATCGTACATAACTCTAAAAATGTAAACAACGTAAGAGCCGCGATATTCCTAAATAAAATAAAGGTGTGACCATTGTGATTTAAGTCAATAAATTTATGAATGTCGTTTCCTACGTTTTTCCACCTGAAAGTAAAAGACTCAAATTAAGCAAGCACCCCAATTGTGAGACTTCTTGGCAAACATGGGTGATTACTCAAAATATAATATAAAATTAGGTTCGAGAGTCAGATAGTTTTTTAGTTAATGAGTTCACTCGTTAGTAAGTAGGATGTTTGGTTAGTTTGTTAGCTAATCAGATGATTTGTTTGATAATTAAATGTTGTGTGGCCTCATGACTACGAAACAAACGAAACTTATCCGAATATGCAGAAATAATTAATATTTGGGTGAACATTTCTAAAACTCTAATTCCTCTCCCTCAAAAGCCACCCTATGGGGAGAGAGGGAGAGTTTTAGTTTTAGCGAATCAAAATTTACGAAGTAAATAAGTATTTTTTATTTATCCATAACCATTTTCCACGCAAAAATGAGAACAAGGATTTTGTTGAATTACACTGCCAACTACCAAGAATCAAACAAATGATTAAGACAAAATGTACATAGTTTTTTTATGTAGAATCTGATTCTGCAATAAAAATGGCGGTTCCCACTTCAAATTATAAAGTTGCCTCACGCCCTACCCCCTGGGGGTGGGCGGACTAGTCGGCCGGAATGGCCGTGCGGTTCTAGGCGCTACAGTCTGGAACCAAGCGACCGCTACGGTCGCAGGTTCGAATCCTGCCTCGGGCATGGATGTGTGTGATGTCCTTAGGTTAGTTAGGTTTAATTAGTTCTAAGTTCTAGGCGACTGATGACCTCAGAAGTTAAGTCGCATAGTGCTCAGAGCCATTTTTTGGGCGGACTAATTTTAGCACCAGCAGATATCCCCCTCGAAAATAATCAACTTTGTATTCTACACTTTTTTCGTGTGAAGCTTATTTATCGAGTTATTCCGGTTTGCCAACTTAAAATGTACACCCTGTATACACGCGTGTGTGTGTGTGTGTGTGTGTGTGTGTGTGTGTGTGTGTGTGTGTGTGTGTATGTGTGTGCATGTGTGTGTGTGTATTTCTTATTTGATCTTAAATTGTAACACCAACAATTGTCCAACATCCTTGTAAAAGAGATCTTCAGATGAATAAAGTAGCTGCTGCAGCTACTACTACTACTACTACTACTACTGCCACTGCTACTATTCCGAAACACAAGAAGACAGCAGTATCACTGCTTGTTGCTGCAGCAGGGTCCACTAGACACTACATGATTCAGCCAGTATTGTAGATCGACATATCGTACTACATGCTACAAGCATCTACACAATTACTTGCATTGTGTTATAAATACAGTATCCCTGATCCTTCATTAACAGGCTCATTACGTACGAGTATTTATTAACGAGAAGCACGAAACTGTGCATACTTTGCAGTCTTTATTTATTTAGTTAACTGCTTTTCAGCTTAGGAGGCTGTCATCATATTATAATTGTTGTTGTCACTGAAGACGATACACCACTGGTGAAGAACATTGAAAGAGATATTACCTATGCAGAGTGATTTTTTCACAAGAAGAGTAACGAAAGTGGTCCACTGAACTACCCTTGACAGCCATGCATTCTAGAACCTTAGAACATATTCTGAGCTTAAACAAATGAGACTACTCAGGCAGAATGATCTCCCCTTCCAACCAGAAATGATTCTAGAAACATTGATCATGTGGAACTCAACACATACTTTTCCCACATGTCACCCTGAAAGCTGTGGATCAAGGCATTCAGCTAGCAGTAGTATTTTTTTGGCTTCCAGAAAGCATTTAATTAAATGCCACACCTTTACTTACAATCGAAAATACGATCGTATGGTATATCAAGCGATCTCCGTGACTTGATTGAAGATTTCTCACTAGGGAGAACGCAACATGTTACCGTACCGTAATCATCGATAGATGTAGAAAGTATCCTCGTATGTGCCGCAAGGAACTCTTGCTGTTCATACTGTATATTGGCGATCTTGCAGACAATATTAATGACGTTTTTCAGATGATGCAGCCATCTACAACGAAGTTCAGTATGAAATAATTTGCAAAAATATTCAGTCAAACTATTTGTAAGGATATGAAACAGAATGATCACATATACTCTGTCACAGGTAAACCCGGTGACATACTTCATGCCACTGCTAGAGCAGTGGGAAAATGCAATTAGACTGCAAAGGAAATTGCTTACAATACTCTCCATAATACAACATTTAAGTTTACCCCCACAGAATCCCCATGTCAACATATAGTAAATAGCGTAGGCATTCATCCTCTGACCGTTTTTCATGATTGATTTGTTTTTAAAAGCGGCAAATGCTGGTGTCTCAGCACTGACTGCTACACTCTCTTGTTTCCTACTCTCCCTCCTGAACGGATGGACTAAAATGAGGTGTTGTGCACTAATATATTGATTGAGTTAAATTATTTTGATGAATATTTACTTTAATCACTTTTATTATTTAATTTATAACTTGTCCTTATCTGATTTTTTAAATGTCTTTCACAAGATATTCGTCGTGGGTCATCTTAATGCTACTATACACTTGATTGGCCTCTATTGTCGCAGCATTAAGTACTTATTGCAGTTTCCAAAAACGAAGTTACCTTCATTTAGTAGTCAGAATACGAAGTATGACGTCATTTTTTGAGCGTCATTTTATTACAGGGTCAGTTCTGGCGCAATAGCTTTCAGTTATCTTTCCACAGTCATGCATCATCAAGGTAAAGATGGACCGAAAACACGAGCGTTGCCAAATGTAATTCCTCCTCTTATAATTAGAATCGCACGTATTCTCTTTTGCTTGTCTTATTCCTTACAACCAACATCTAAAAAATAACATTCACAGAAAGGGCGATTACAGATGGCGAGACCATGATAGGATATATAATCAATCATTTACCATTGTCTGCTTTTTGTTGTATGTACAACATCCTACCGAAGTTTTTTCATCAAAAATTTTTAAAAAAGGAAAAAGGAGTTAATTACAAGGAAGGAGAATTAATAACTGAACTCCGAGAAAAGAAATTTCCGTCAATAAACTCTTTTGAAGGTAACAGTATCAGGTACATCAACGCATCACTATTTGAGTAAAGGGCAACTTACAACATATTACTCTATATTGTCATGGAGTGTACACCATGGAATAGTGAGATCTTCACCCATCAACGTAAGTAACAAAATTTTCTCTGCTAAATTCTACCACTGTTAATAAGTAATGTTCGATAAGTGTGAACCACAATATAGCTGTCCTTATAACGTTTTACATGAAATGGGAATGCTGTGTTTCATTGTTGTATGAGCATCTACGGAGACACAGGTCAAAGCTAAATATTATTACCTCTTAGAAGTTTTTTCAGATCCTAACTATTACAAATCTTGTGAAGATGTTTTTGGTTTACATTAATGTTATGGTGAAAATAGGAAAGAAGGCAAAAGTGGATACAGAACAAAATGGTGATATGGAGTTTATTCTTGAACAAAACGAACCTACTAGTGCAGAAGTTGAGAATTTGTGTGGTCCAAAGCACGAGCTTGGATCATGCCATAGAAGCAAAATTAATTTTTCAACAGAAAATCTCTTTTGTTAAGTTGATTTTGATAGCAACAATTCTTTATGCAATGTAAATGTTCAGCATGCAGACACTTCACATGAAGTGTAAGTAGGCTGTTTATGTTTTCTTATTGGCAACGTTACGTAGCGCTCAATATGAAAATCACTGGCTGTGCTGTGTGCAGTCTGTGGCTAGTTTGCATTGTTGTCTGCCATTGTAGTGTTGGGCAGCGGCAGCTGGATGTGAACAGCGCGTAGCGTTGCGCAGTTGAAGGTGAGCCGCCAGCAGTGGTGGATGTGGGGAGAGAGATGGCAGAGTTTTGAAATTTGTCATGAACTGCTATATTTATATATGATGATATCAAGGTAAATACATTGTTTGTTCTCTATTAATATCTTTCATTTGCTAACTATCCCTATCAGTAGTTAGTGCCTTCAGTAGTTTGAATCTGTTATTTAGCTGGCAGTAGTGGCGCTCGCTGTATTGCAGTAGCTTGAGTAGCGAAGATTTTTGTGAGGTAAGTAATTTGCGAAAGGTCTAGTTTAATGTTACTCAGGCCCATTTTTTTGCAGGGATTTTTGAAAGTCAGATTGCGTTGCGCTAAAAATATTGTATGTCAGTTTAAGGACAGTCATGTATAATTGTTCAAAGGGGACGTTTCAGAAGTAAATGCTGTGATAACGATATTTCACATGAAACGTCTGTACAAATAACGTCAACCAACTTACCATGTACAACGTTATTACAAAGTGTTGAAGTAATGGACGAAAATAAAAAATAACTTAATGAACGTCAGCAAAAACAATCTGAAGATACGAGAAAACTATCTGCAGGTTTGGGAAAACAATGTGGAATATTAAAAAAAGATGACTGCCGATTTTAATTCACTGCCAGTGACGTATAATACTCTAGCAGATGATGTGTCAGAATTATAGAAGGCTTATCGTGGTTTTCTGGACAGGGTACAGACATTTTCTGAAAACGAGAAACAATTAAAGGGGACTGTTAAAAAGTTAGAAAATAAAGTAGATGCTTCCATGGAAGAACTAGGTGCGGAGGTTCATAAACAATCCAATGATCAATACAAACATATTACTGACAAGTTTTTGCACCGGATTTGCGAAAAAGAACGTAGGATTAAATAAACAATTAGATTCAGAATTAGAACATATTGTAAATGGATCTGTCAACGCCATTATGTCCGAGCAGGACAATTCTGGTGAATTCATAAAATCCGAATCAACTCAAATCAATGTCACTGTAAATAAAGATCTACAAGAATAGATCAAAGCACTCCATCAACTGTTAATAAAGTACGTGGTAGGTCTGGCAGTCCCACTGTTGTAGTTCCTACAACTCATGGTAACAAAACAAATTTCGCCGTCCGAGGTGGCCGAGCGGTTCTAGGCACTACAGTCTGGAACCGCACGACCGCTAAGGTCGCAGGTTCGAATCCTGCCTCGGGCATGGATGTGTGTGATGTCCTTAGTTTAGGGAGGTTTAAGTAGTTCTAAGTTTTAGGGGGCTGATGACCTCAGAAGTTAAGTCCCATAGTGCTCAGAGCCATTTGAACCATTTTTTTGAACAAAACAAATTTCAATAAATTATCGCCGAATCCTATACGATATGAAGTAACGACTGCAAAGTCGCTATCTTGTGTACTACTTGAAGAATGTTTGATTCAGCTCAAGTAGTTTCAGGTTTTATACCAAAAAAGCGATGCCAACTTGCATGACGGAATTGCACTTCTAGCCAACTTAACAGCTATCGCATTACTCATGTGCCACCTCCCTCATCACCAAAATTTGACGCATGGTGTGCAGAGCGGCATACGTGGAACCAGAAGTATAAGAATAAAAGAAAATATCAAAAGCCGGTATTACACTGTTTACCAAAGAAATGGGGGTGGATCATTCTATAGAAATAGCCACAACGGAAGTTGAAATTTGCGTAATGCAAACCAGAACTAAGTGAAAGTAAAAATTACGTAAAAAATAATCAGACGCCCCTTTGTCCACAGCAGGCAAAATCACAGCTTCGGCGAATGTGACGAATGAACTCCAGTCGGACAATCACAACCAAGTTGCAACAAATCCCTTTAAATGTTATCTAGCGCACCAATGACAGTCATATCAAATAGGGGCGAAATCAAAGCAGTCACATCATTATGCTATAATGATGGAACTGATAATGGAAGTGAGTTAACTGTGGAGCAAATATGCATGATAACCAAACAGAAGTTTTAGTGCAACCCTCAATAACCACCATTGTGGGAATAATTCATACCAATACAGTGTTAGGTACAGGTGCCTCTATCAATCTCTTATCTCAAAACTTGTTTAATAAGATTAAAGAAGTTGATAAACTTCCAAGTTACTTGATACTAAATTGCCATACTGTCAGAGCTGAAGGTGCTAAGTCACAAGCTATCAAGTGGCAGACACAAGTAAACATTATCATAGGAAATGGAATGATAGTATAGCCGTTCCTAACTCTAAATAATCTTATGGTCGTCTGCTTACAGGGCATGTTATTTTCAAAGAAATGGACGTACTATTAGACTTTCTTTGGATAATCTCTTGAGGGTAAAAGTGATGAAGTAGATTTAGTACAAGCTCTGAGTGGAACATGATAAGTACTACCAGAGAATTAAAATAAAATTTTTCAAGGCAAAGAATGTACCTGAAGGTAGTCTGTCAACTCACTATGGTGAGAATGGCAATAACAATCATAGATACATGATATGGCAAAAGAATCTCCTTACCTAAATGCACAACAGCAATTAGATTTAAGAAAAATGCTTTTTAAGTACTTACAGTTTTGAGGAAAAATCTGGGAATATATATATATATATATGGATGTGATGTCACATGACACATTCTGTCATAAATCCTACTCCATTCTGTGAATGAAACGAGAGGCTGTTCGAGAAATAAGATTCCTACTTCAATGGAAACTTATAGAGGCATCACATTCTCCCCACTATAGTTCGTTACAAGCAATACATAAACCAATGGCCAAGAATGCTTAATTTAGGATGCACGTGGCATTAATGAGATAATTGTGCCCTTCCGCATCCTACCTGAAGGCTTATATGGGCAGCTGCAAAAGTTTCGTGCAGTATACCATTTAACGTAAGTTTTGGAGTAATTATTATGGCAACAGACACAGTCCTCGGACGCAGTCTTCTAGACAAAGGAACACTATATGTTGATGACATCTTGGTTGCAAACTGCTGCATGGGCAGATAACCTTGAATTACTGCACGGAACGTATTTAAATTTCTCAGGCTGGAGCGACAGTTCACATGCAAAAAAAAAAAAAAAAAAAAAAAAAAAAAAAAAAAAAAAAAAAAAAGTTCAAATGTGTGTGAAATATTATGAGACTTAACTGCTAAGGTCATCAGTCCCTAAGGTTACACATTACTTAACCTAAATTATCCTAAGGAGAAACACACACATCCATGCCCGAGGGAGGACTCGAACCTCCGCCGGGATCACCAGAGTTAACTAGCAGAAATCAAAGTTGTATCAAAAGCAAATAAGATTTCTCATCTACGTCATATCTCCTGCAGGAATAACACTTGATCCTGATAAAGTACGTGCAGTGAGAAATTTGCCAGCTCAACAGACAAAACGGCAGTTGAAAGTATTTCTTAGCGTTTGTTCGCTTTTTCATCTTTTTCTGCCTAGATAGTTACTTAACAGTTCAGCAGTTTTGAGTCTGTTAACGTAGAATACCATGTGGCACTGGTCAGACAAATGTCAAACAGATTTCGATCCAATAAGATACGCTTTAGCAAATTATGAGACCCTATGCCAACCCGACGTGCGTTTAGAGTTTTGTATTGCCACAGACACTTCATTTTCAGGAAATCGTGCATGTTTATTTAAAATCCTTGAAAAAGACAGTAGGACTGAAGCCACCATGATAAGTTTTGCCAGTAGAACTCTTTCAGTGTGCAAACGTGGATAGTCGGTTACCGAGCTAGAGGCTCTAGCCATAATATGACCGTTCAAGAAATTCAACTATTGCATTTAGGAAAACACATAACAGTATTTTGTGACCAACACACTATGAGCTCTTTTTTTATCCTGTAAGCAGCTACGTCGTAAGATTACGAGGTGCACAAGTTTTATCCGGGAATACAGTTTGGAGATAGTACCTGTAAAAGGGAAGAACAATATTGCAGCTTAAGCTATGTTGTCCCTACTGTAGAGGCTGACTTCTCTTTCGATTTGCTTTGTCCACAATTTCATATGTGCATGTATCTTTGCTCTGCTGTACGCAGAAGGTTCTACAATTGTGGCACAGGTAATGCCTGACCTGAACATTTGTTTAGAAGTGTGTAAGTGTAACGTTAGTATTTATGTGCAGGAAAAGGAAAAGTATATAAATGAGTATGAAACACTACTTGGTTTGCAAATTCAATTAAAAGGTTAATAATTTCATAACTAATAACGAGATCCGCAATGACAAATCGAGACTTTAACTTTCTAATCTAAATAACAAGTTTCTGAGCTAGAAACTCTTGGAGGTGTAGTGAAGATTTAGAGTGTTTAGAGGACCATTAATTATATGTTACTGAAAAGAGAAACCTACAAAAACATAACCTGTGAGTGAAGTTCTGTGTTGGGCCACCATTACTGTATGTATTTGGGACACTTCGCAGACGTGGAAAGATAAATAGAAGGTGAATACTTTGGTTACCTGGATTTGATCCCATGAGCATCCTCCTCGTTGAGGTTTAATGTGTCGAAGAGGAACGTTCTTGGTAGGTCCTATAAGATGTTCCACATGGCCGCGATCACGCGAACACGTTGCCCACTTTACACCAGCACAGGACAAACTGTTTGCTGCACCCGCGCGACGCTGACTTCACCACAATTCCGGTTATGTAATCCACACCCGATTGTCGAGACAGACAGTTCCGTAAGCGGCGTCGCTATAAAAATTTAAATGCGGCTAGTCTAATGTAAATTTTCTTGATCTTTAATATCATGGGGTACTTTTGATGCGAAATTATAGGAAACCCACGCCCCTGAATGAAATTTAGGGGATCTCTGAGAAACTATTAAGATTTATTAAAATTTATTAAAATGTGTAAAAATATGTATACATACGTGGAATGTATGTTCTAAAACTGAAAATTTTGTACCTTTGTAATTCAAAACTTTTATTTCGGCACAACCGTTATGAATTGTGCCAAAGCTTCACTGATTCTGTTGCAAAATTGTTTCATGATCCCAGCCTTTACGGAAGACTTGACGTCTACCCGAATGACGGCCTGGTTGAGTCGTCACGTCTATGGACAGTATGAACAAGAAACTCATCCCCTGGATCTCATATTCCCAAGTAAAGCTCCCCGTTAGCTTCTCTAGTCTCCTGTCATCTGACTTCTTTAGTGTAAGGTTTATTTTTCGCAGATGAGTGACAAGACAGATTGCATCAATTGTTCTCATGTACTTGAAAACTGGACTGCCAGAAAAAATGGCAAAATGACGGTTTACTCAAACCATCCTTTATTTGTGTCAGTGAAATAAGTGTATTTGTTAATTCATGTGTATGATACAACGTCGTGATAATTTTGTGGATTCAAAGAGCAAAGAAGTTAAAGTGACGTTGTTTGTGAAAATCTGTGAATATGATGGAACGGACATGCGTTTAAACAGCGACTTGTTGAAGGACGTTCTCAAGTCAGTTGTGAAAAACAGTGCGAACGCTTTTCAGTGTGGCTGTGTAGTACAACATTTAACTTTAATCTCACAGCTTGGACGATCTCAAACGTATAGAAAACTGCATAGCAGTTAATTCTCTGAATTTACTTCGATCTTCCTTTAAGCAAACATTCGCTATAGGTCTTATTAATACAACTACGCAATTGGTATCACCATCGTCGCATTCTTAAATGCTTATTGTACGTTCCAAAACCGAACCTATTTTCGTTTAGCAGCGATACTAAGCCTGATGTCATTTTTCAGCGTTCTTTTATTACAAGGTCAAGTCTGATTTAAGAACTCTTCAATTATCTTTCCATGGTAACGTATCATCGAGTAAAATGTGGGACGACAACACAGGCTTCGCCGATTTTAATTCCTCCTCCGCTCATTGAAACCGCACTTTCTCCCTTTTCCTTACGTTATTCCTTAAATCAATATTTAAAAAAAAACTTAATATTCAGAGAAAAGGTGATTACAACTCGTGTCGAACATAAAATTCTGCTCAAGCATATAGGACCCAACTAAATAGGGCTAACACGGGAGACTGAATGTACACAAATGGGGCAGCACGAATGGCTTGATCCATGGGAGGGTGTCATGGGGATGCTGAAGAAACTGAACTGGCAGTCACTTAAATATAGTCGCATACTATCATGGGAAAGCCTACTTACGAAGTTTCAAGAACCAGTTTTAATAGATGAGTGTAGGAATATACTGCAACTCACTACGTATTGCTTCCATACCTCCCACAGAGACTGTGAGGGCAAGATTACATCGTGCACAGAGACGTTTAAATAATTATTCTTCCCGCACTCCATACGTGAATGGAACAGGAAGGGGCCCTAATAACCAATACAGTGGGAAATACCCACCTCTCATTGGTCTGTAGAGCATGGATGCAGAAATAAATAATTCAAAATTTTGAAACCAAACAGTAAATAAAGTAAAAGGAACATATCGGAAAACAGGAAGACTAAGCAGCGAGAAAACGGTGTGTTTATGCGACAATGAGGCAAAGGAGAAGGGCAACATGAGCAAAGAATTGCACTAGACAGAAAAGAACGTGTGCATCTGGCTAAATAATAAAATAGCCTGTATATGAGATAGATATAACAATCTCAATAAAGTAAATTAAATACAAGAGTAGTGGAGAATAGATTGAAGATGTGTTAGATATGGAAAGTGATAGAGAACCAAAGCATAAAATATCATTGATAACCATCACATAGCTGAAAATAAATCGTCTAAACTTTATATTCGTAACATTAAAAATTATATTTACATGTAATTCAATTGTAAATAAGTATACGTATCGAAAACTGTGCTTTACAGTCGTAACTACTGTGTACACTTTGTGTCATCCTGTTTTATTTGTTTCAACAAACCAAACACGATGAGACAAAGTGAGCGCAGTAGTTACGGCTGCGAAGCACAGTTTTCGATAAAATATCTACGAATAGTAATAGAAGACTAATCGTGCTCCACAATAATTGGGGTAAACAATATGAAAATTGTGGAAGAAAAGTTCGTAACATGAAAACGTGATTGTGTTCGTTAAGTGAAGTTATAGTGCGACCGCCAACATGTGACCAGGTGAGAGGAAACGCAGATTCCAACCAATATAAATAAGTGTATAGAGCAAAAATAAGCCAAGTGTAATGGTATGGGCGTGTGTACTCAGCTAGGGTGAGTCAGCTGTCATTTAACGACGACGATACTAGTGCTCATAGGTGTGAGTATTGCCGAAACACCACTTTAATACGTTATGATGGCAAAGTACTGTCATAACTGGAAAACAGCCGTCACCGGGCAGAATTAAATTCCAGAGAAATGTAGGAACGCACTAAACAATACCGACCCTACAATCAATATTAGGAGAAGGACTAAATAAATGCTTACAGCATTAGTAGATTTTGAGCAACCCCTTGAAAATGTCGACTAGAATTATCTCTTTGAAACTCCAAAAGTAGTAGGATATACTGAAATACAGGAAGCGGGGCGTTATACTTGATCAGATACTACACTACATTATAAGAGTCGAAGGACATGAAAGGGAAGCAGTACTTGGGAATGTGGTGAAAAAGAATTGTAGTCTATGCCATGTATTACGCAATTAGTAGACTGCGCAAATAGTAAAAGAAACTGAGGACAAATTTTGCTTATGATATTGCAACTCTGTCGCATATGGCAAAGGTCAGTTGAGTAGAACGGGTAGTGTCTTGTAAAGAGGTTATAGATGAAAATCAGCAAAAGTAAAACAAGGGAATGAAATTTATTGATTTAAATCAGGCGAAGCTGAGGGAATTTGGGAATAAAGCAGTAAAAGTGGTACAATGCTGTTGCTATTTGGGCCGCAAAATAGCTGATGATGGCCGAAGTAAAGAGGATGTAAAACGTACACAGGCAATAGCCAGAAAAGCGTTTTTGGAAAAGATAAAACTATTAAAATCTAACATAAATTTAAATGTTAGAGTATCTTTTCTGAAGATATCTGTCTGGAATGTAGCCTTGTGCGAATGTGAAAGGAGTTCAGATGAGCAGAACATAGCAGCTTTTGAGATGTGTCCCTACACAAGAATTCTAAAGATGGGATGTATAGAACGAACAATTACACAATGGGTGCTGAATAGTTATAGGGAGAACAGGAATTTTTGACAGAACTTGCTTCCAATAACGGATCTGTTCATAGGACACCACTTGAGATATGAAGGATTGTTCAGTTTGTTTATGGAAGTATGTGTGGAGGGTAAAACATTTAGAGAAAGACCAAGAGTTCAATAGAGTAAGAAAGTTCAGATGTATGTAGTTTGCTGTAATTATGCAGAAACGGACAGGCTTGTACCAGATAGAGTGGAGAGAAGCATCTGCAACTACATTGTACATCGATATCTATGTCTACAGCTACTACTCCGCAAGCCACCTTGCGGTATGTGGCGGAGGGCATTTTGTGTACCACTGTAACGTCCACATTTTTCTGTTCCAGTCGCGGGAAGAATGATTGCCAGCAAGCCTCCGAGTGGGCTCGAATTTCTCTTCATGATGTCATTCCGAAATATACCGGGTGATCAAAAAGTCGGTATAAATTTGAAAACTGAATAAATCACGGAATAATGTAGATAGAGAGGTAAAAATTAACACACATGCTTGGAATGACATGGGGTTTTATTAGAACCAAAAAATACAAAAGTTCAAAAAATGTCCGACAGATGGCGCTTCATTTGTTGAGAATAGCAATAATTAGCATAAGAAAGTAAGACAAAGCAAAGATGACGTTCTTTGCAGGAAATGCTCAATATGTCCATCATAATTCCTCAACAATAGCTGTAGTCGAGGAATAAAGTTGTGAACAGCACTGTAAAGCATGTCCGGAGTTATAGTGAGGCATCGGCGTCGGATATTGTCTTTCAGCATCCGTAGAGACGTCGGTCACGATACACTTGCGACTTCAGGTAACCCCAAAGCCAATAATCTCACGGACTGAGGTCTGGGGACCTGGGAGGCCAAGCATGACGAAAGTGGCGGCTGAGTACACGATCATCACCAAACGACGCGCATCTGTCGGACATTTTGTGAACTTTTTTTTTGTTCTAATAAAACCCCATGTCATTCCATGCATGTGTGTCAATTTTTACCTCTCTATCTACATTATTATGTGGTTTATTAAGTTTTCAAAATTGTACCGACTTTTTGATCACCTGGTACTTGCGGGGGGAAGTAATTTATTTCTTGACTCTTCTAGGAACGTACGCTCTCGGAACAGTAAATAACACCGTGATGCAGAACGCCTCTCTTGCAGTGTCTGTCCCTGGAGCTGGTCGATCATATCCGTGACGTTTCCGTGTTTACTAAATGAACCCGTAACGAAATGCGGTGCTCTTCTTTAAATCTCCTCTATTTCCTCTATCAATACTTTCTGTTACGGATCCCATACTCATAAGCACTATTCAGTAGTGGTCGTACGAGACAATGAATGAAATTTCTTTCTTAACAATTAATCCTTAGCACAACCCACACTGTAACACTCTAACAAGGGGTCTAAGGTGCTGCAGTCATGGACTGTGCAGCTGATCCCGGCGGAGGTTCGAGTCCTCCCTGGGGCGTGTGTGTTTGTCCTTAGGATAATTTAGGTTACGTAGTGTGTGAGCTTAGGGACTGATGACCTTAGCAGTTTAGTCCCATAAGATTTCACACACATTTGCACATTTTTTGAACCCTAACAAGCTTTTCAGACCACCCTATGTGATGTTATGAATTGATCAGACTACGTGAATTGAACAACAGGTTTCTGCAAGCACGGAGCAACAGACTCGACTTGTGGTTGTGTAAGGAGTGGTGGGGCTCCGCCGTTGAGCGCCCGCCTGCTGCCGGCGGCCTCGCATACCTGCAGGGGACGGCCTCCCTGGCGCCAGACGTCTGCCGGCGAAAGCAGAGGCGCCACCGCACGCCGCGCAAACAGCCCGCAACCCTGTTTGTCTCGGACACGCCTCATTTGCCACCACACAGGCACGGCGCCACACTCGTGGCCGGAGGACTGTTCGCGACCTACCCGTGTCCAGTTGTGGTGAGTACAGGCTGTCGACTCAGATGACGCTCGAGACTAGAAACCGAACGGAAGTTTCTAGGTACGGGAACTACAGTAATTTAAGTGCCTGCTGTTAGTGCAGGCTGAGATGAATTTGTGGGACTGCTGACAAAGATGACGAGTAGAGACCAAAAACATTCATACGCAGGTGGCAATTTAGAGTTTCTCTATATATTTTTCAAACGTGAGCAGTCTCTAACGCCAATATTTTAGTCGAAACGTTTGCACAAATGTAGTGCCACACCTACTCCTGACAGCAGCGCGATGGAGGCGTGCCACAGCTAGGACGTAAACCAACACTCTGAGATGGCGCTGGCAGGATACTCATACAAGTCGCCGGGTGAGAAGTACCAAAGCATGTCACCATCAATAGACGTAGTTGGTGATACATTGCATCTTCGCCAACTCGAATGTACTTAGCTACAAGAGAGGGACAATGGTACAAATGGCTCCGAGCATCTGAGGTCATCAGTCCCCTAGAGCTTAGAACTACTTAAACCTAACTAACCGAAAGACATCACACACACCCATGCCCGAGGCAGGATTCGAACCGCGACCGTAGTGGTCGCGCAGTTCCAGACTGAAGCGCCTAGAACCGCTCGGCCACACCGGCCGGCCAAGAGAGGAACAAAAATATCATGTTCGATATATCTTCTCCGATCATTTCCACAATATTTACAAAATGACTCAAAACATTTCTGTATTTAGTTAAAGAAATTCAAAGAAAACCAGTGAACTGGAACCAAATGGGAGGAAACTCTTCACCTTTTCTACTAATTGCTAATTCTGTCTAAATGCGTCGGTAGTTTTAGTTTGGACGATTTATTTATTTACTAGCTTACAGACGCTACATTGCTCGGGTATTCATTTGCCAGTATTCTGTTATAAACGAGACCTTATATGTACTCCTGCAGTGGACAGTGTGAGATGATCCTGACAGGTCCTGTATGCTGGGTGCACCTGCTTCGCGGTTCTACAGCGCGATATTGTAAATGTCACTATGGCAAGATATCATTACAGCTCCATAGACGGCTTCTGTTTTCGCCTGCATCCGCTAGCGCTTCGCAGTTGAAAGCTGACACAAGCACTGCCCTGATGTCAAGGATATCTATAAGTTCACTCGACTATATGAGTGCCTTGATAGCAAAGAATAAATATATAAAAGCCTCTTACATTTAGCGACATTTTCCCGCACATCTCAGTGTTTATGACGTCATATCCCTTGAAGCGTCTGATACATTTGTGTACGTACATTCAGCTGCATGTGTGCATCGTGTGCGAAAAATGTTGCGAATAGAGTTAGTAGCAAGGAAATAATAAATTTAAACATCATAATGATGAAGTTTTTCACTCATCTCAGTATTTATGACGTCATATCTCCTGATTTGGCTGTCATACAATGATATAATCTTGAAGGTACATTCAGCGACATATATGGACACTATCTTCAAAATGTGTTGCAAATAGAGTTAATAGCAAAGAAGTAATATATTTAAATGTCATGCACAATGCTGCAGTTTTTTACGCATATAATTGTATATGACGTCATATCTTCTGAACTATAATAGATACGTGGTTATTATCCCCACAGCGATTGTTTCCTGGTACTAGCAGATATGTTTAACAAGTTTACCTGAAATCGGTCCAAATATTTAGAAAAACATGTGGAACACAAACGCCTATTTTAATTATTGTATGCATTTGTCGTAAGGCACACAAGAGCAGCACTTACACAAATACAAATACTACCAGAAATAAAAATGCTTCTACCATAGCACAAAAAATGCAGTTATGCCATGGACAGAGTTAGAGATGTAAAAGAAGAGAGACAGCTTTTCGACTCTTTGCAGCTTTAAAGACATTTAAATCAAAACATCTGGACATATTCGCGTTTTTTTACTTATTAGTGTAGTCCCCATGTCGTGTAACAAAATGCATAGTGCCAGATAAAACAACATGATACATGATTTCATGTCGTATAATACGACACATGCCAACATGGGATCCGACGTGGCATTTGTTGTATCGTGCAGTACAACACAACGTGTCTTTAAAGTTCAGATATATACATACCCACTATGGGATACTTCCTGTTATAGACGCACGTACACTCTCGGATACTTCCTATTGTAGACGCATTCAATTCTCTAGAAGCACATAACATCTATTTGTTCTTACATCCCTCATCATACATGTAACACGGTGTAGGATCTGAGAGAGCTCACTGCGCTGCAGAAGTAGGGTAAACTTGCAAAAAAGCACGAATATCTCAAGATGTTTCGACTTAAATGTCTTTGAAGCTGCTAGGTAAGTCGGAAAGCTAGTTCCGTTCCCTTACATCCATAACTACGCTCAGGAAATGTTGACTTTTTTTTTTTTTTTTTTTTTTTTTTTTTTGCTCGATAGGAACATTTTTCATTTTTGGTTCCTAAATTTTACTCTACCACAACTTTTACGTTGGATCACTATACTTACCAGTAAATGTAAAGTTTTGTTGATCCGGTATAGGCTTTTTTAATGTCTTTTGAACCACGTTGTGTATACCGTGGCATTGAATAAAACTTTTACAAAACAACAGGATGACCATTAATTACATATGTTTGTCTACCTTGTTACGAAATTGTAATCGAGTCGCACAAGTTAGAAACATAAAAGCTGAGTGCGTTATAAATGACAATAAACGTGTTTTTGCACGTAAAATCCGAATGAAGCAAGGTTTTTGGAAGTAAGTTTTCCATTCTATCGTAAGAGTGCATGTTTTTAAGTATCTGATTAACTTTAAATCGTTCCCGCGCATTCAGTTCACGTAAGAGCTAATTGCACGTGATAGTTTAGCTCAACTTTCTACCATCGTATCTACAAAATGGCTAAAGATAACTGAATAAAAAAAAATAGTTTTTAATTTATCCATTTTATCTACCTTCGTGCGAGATTTGAAGTGGTACGTACAAGTTTTAAGTATGGAAGTGACCCGCTTCAAAAACCTCCCAGCAAAAAATTAATTCGTATAAAGGTTGAACAAATTCGTACAAGTTTAGAAGTGACGAGCTTCAAAAACCTCCCAAAAAACGTTGTAAATCCAAACAAAGCAAAATCTTTTCAAAGGGTTGAAACCTATCTTAGGCCAAGGTCCGATACATCGGTGGGCCAAATTTCAACCATCAGTCTCACTACAGTCCGGAGCTAGTTAAGGGTCCGAACAGTGCACATACAATTGGTGCCATCAGCTGACCAGTAATATTAGCCCAAATAAAATCTTATGCGAAATCAAGTAATGGATTCGTTACAATCTCCGGCCTGTCAATGAAACCTTAATATACTGTAACGTAGCTACAGTAATACACGTGTTCGAATGACTGCACAAATGGACGCTGGTCTGGGCTAAATAAAAAACATTTTACGCAGAGATCCTGCCTCAAATAGGACAAGCACAAAGACCCCTCTCCTTCCCTCTCACCCCGCGCCACAAACCGTGATTCTGCACGCCGCCTTTTTAGACACATTTCTTAGACTATTTCCGCACTCTATCTACACTCCTGGAAATTGAAATAAGAACACCGTGAATTCATTGTCCCAGGAAGGGGAAACTTTATTGACACATTCCTGGGGTCAGATACATCACATGATCACACTGACAGAACCACAGGCACATAGACACAGGCAACAGAGCATGCACAATGTCGGCACTAGTACAGTGTATATCCACCTTTCGCAGCAATGCAGGCTGCCATTCTCCCATGGAGACGATCGTAGAGATGCTGGATGTAGTCCTGTGGAACGGCTTGCCATGCCATTTTCACCTGGCGCCTCAGTTGGACCAGCGTTCGTGCTGGACGTGCAGACCGCGTGAGACGACGCTTCATCCAGTCCCAAACATGCTCAATGGGGGACAGATCCGGAGATCTTGCTGGCCAGGGTAGTTGACTTACACCTTCTAGAGCACGTTGGGTGGCATAGGATACATGCGGACGTGCATTGTCCTGTTGGAACAGCAAGTTCCCTTGCCGGTCTAGGAATGGTAGAACGATGGGTTCGATGACGGTTTGGATGTACCGTGCACTATTCAGTGTCCCCTCGACGATCACCAGTGGTGTACGGCCAGTGTAGGAGATCGCTCCCCACACCATGATGCCGGGTGTTGGCCCTGTGTGCCTCGGTCGTATGCAGTCCTGATTGTGGCGCTCACCTGCACGGCGCCAAACACGCATACGACCATCATTGGCACCACGGCAGAAGCGACTCTCATCGCTGAAGACGACACGTCTCCATTCGTCCCTCCATTCACGCCTGTCGCGACACCACTGGAGGCGGGCTGCACGATGTTGGGGCGTGAGCGGAAGACGGCCTAACGGTGTGCGGGACCGTAGCCCAGCTTCATGGAGACGGTTGGGAATGGTCCTCGCCGATACTCCAGGAGCAACAGTGTCCCTAATTTGCTGGGAAGTGGCGGTGCGGTCCCCTACGGCACTGCGTAGGATCCTACGGTCTTGGCGTGCATCCGTGCGTCGCTGCGGTCCGGTCCCAGGTCGACGGGCACGTGCACCTTCCGCCGACCACTGGCGACAACATCGATGTACTGTGGAGACCTCACGCCCCACGTGTTGAGCAATTCGGCGGTACGTCCACCCGGCCTCCCGCATGCCCACTATACGCCCTTGCTCAAAGTCCGTCAACTGCACATACGGTTCACGTCCACGCTGTCGCGGCATGCTACCAGTGTTAAAGACTGCGATGGAGCTCCGTATGCCACGGCAAACTGGCTGACACTGACGGCGGTGATGCACAAATGCTGCGCAGCTAGCGCCATTCTTCGACGGCCAACACCGCGGTTCCTGGTGTGTCCGCTGTGCCGTGCGTGTGATCATTGCTTGTACAGCCCTCTCGCAGTGTCCGGAGCAATTATGGTGGGTCTGACACACCGGTGTCAATGTGTTCTTTTTTCCATTTCCAGGAGTGTATAATAAACAAGATTGCAAAAGTGTAGAAAATGTAAGAGAACATAAAGGTGTAATATGCGTCACATAACAAATACACAGAACAGAGATACGTACTAAACTAGTTGTTGGCCACATGTCGATGTCTCAATCTTATATCCACTTCGTAGCTTGAGGTCGGATTTTATAAGGACCTCAGCTGATTCACCATATTTTCTTACAGGATACACTTATATCATATGCTGTAGAGTCTGCTCAGGTGTTCCATAGTCACAACTTGACTGTACACAAACCGCCATTTACAAAGCATGCCCTAGTACCGCGTGTGCTCGCTCGGAGCTGTATTACATGCGTGTGGTTACTAGTAAGACAGACCATATGAACGAGTTGGGCAGATAGGCTGATGTACAGTGGATTTTTTAGGGAAACCACGTGTAAGGCGCTAGCGCAACAAGTTTTGGAGTGCTCTTTCAATTACTATAGTTCTTATGAATTAGGTCAGACGTCAATATTGCAGAATGTCAGAAACGCGTGGCTAGGATCATAACAGGCCGGCTTAGCCCATACGGAAGTGCTATTTTCTCAGATAACTTCAATGGAATATGCGGAAGGGAGGTGAAATTGCTCTTGCGAAATCAGCTTGAGTAAACTAAAGGAATCATCATTCAAGGTTCACTATGGAACTGTTCTGATTACTCCATTGTGTATAGAGTAGGGTTAATGAGAATGAGATAAAGAGAGCAGAGGCGTACCGCCCGTCACTTTCCATCCGTCTGCACACGAACGAGACAGCATGGGCAGAGGCTGATTTTGGGGCCAAGTGTCTACTGCCAGGCTTTGTCCAGAGGATTGTAGGATATATGTATAAGTTTAGGTATACGATATTACTTGCATTGGCGCTACCTTTAATGGATGAAAAAGGCCGGATAGAACTAAAAGAGAAGCGGCATATTATTCTGAATAACTTGCAGGGCATACACAGATTTTTTATCATAATGTGCGCGAATGAAAACTGCGGTGTCCTACTCAACAACATTAGTTCCACTTCCATTCGCTGAAACGGTTTTACTCCTCACTTTCGGATTTTGAAATTTGAATCAATTTTTTATTTTTTATTTTTATTTTTATTTATCTTATTTTAGTTCTTTTTTTACTACCCGTTCCCGCCATTACTAACTCAGCTCTCACGTGGGACCAGAATTTTTAGACATGCTGCACAGTAAAGTTCCTCACAGTTGTCCTCTTACTAGTACAAAAACAGAATATTTTCGCAAATATTTGTCATATGCATAGGAATAGGTGTTTTTAATCCCTCACAAATGTATTTCTCAAATATGGATGATATTTATTCCTGTCTATACGATAAAAGCGGCTAAGTATATTTAACAGTAGAATATTTTCAGGTAACTGTTGTTGCCCAGCTTAAGAGCTCACTCAGTCCTATGAGAGCATACATTGCCCAAGCACTCTCTTATATCGAATAGGTGATTTCTAGTGCAGTCTAATTTAAGGTGAAAAAATATCCCCTTTACGATCGCTATTCTTCTACTTTGTTTACTTTTTAAACTCATCGGATTGGGACCCGAAGGCCCTACTTATGTTTTTTCCCGACAAACAATAATTATTACATCTAAATTACATAATAAATGACAATAATTTTAATATGATGATCAGTAATAAAATGGTACTCATAGAACTGAAAAATATTTGAAGCAACTGAATGTATCTACAGATAATGGGATAAAAGAACTCACTATGAATAAACAGCGATATTACTACTACCCCTACTGATGCTACTGCTACTAATAACAATACTGATAGAAACAGATACAAATTGTATTTGTAAGTGTACAAAAGAGACATAGTGAGTTCTAAAACATAGAAATTTATGTAGACTGCACCATTTAAGGGCCCCAGTAAATGAGGCAGTTCTGAATGGTAAGAAGGACAGTTCGTTGAAATGGGATAAGGGGTGACAAAGATAGACATTATTATTGTTTCAGTACTTTCAATATCAACTGTCTTTTGGAGCCGGACAGGTTATTCAGTTCCCAGACACAGTGAGGGAGGTAATTCCTGAGTCAAGTCCTTGTTTCTGAGAAGAGAGAAGGCAACTGAGTGATTAACTGGGACAAAGAAGGATTTTGTTCTGATAGGAACTGATGTTCATGTTGTGTGCCGCTTAGAGAAGAGTGTTAAGATGATTTTGTTCATCATAAAACTACATTTGCTGATGCTACTCGTGATTTTCCTTCATTCATTACCTACGTTGCATGAAATAATTACCATTATCAACCGCGATTTTCGTGTAGTGTGGCATTTAGGGGTGAGGTTTGCGTTACTGCATTGTTCTGGCACCTTAGGATTCCCTGTTGTTCTTTCAAGCAGAAACACACACATATTATACACTACGTGCAGTGCCTGACGTTGCTCGAGATGTTTAGCATCTGCCACACAAAGTAATAGTCCTTGTGCATTATTGATACTCATAACGAATGCAAGCCGCATGGGAAATTGCAATTGCTTAAAATCGAAGGTCATATTTGAATAACTGGGTGTCAACGGAATGCGACGAATGAATACGTCTTCACATATATGAAAAGATGATCAGATGCGCCATCTGTCGGTACATTTTGTGAAAAGTATGTCATTGTGAAAAGTATGTCATTGTGTTTTTGGAGATTTCGTCTTTTATTGCTCCAGCTCAGTTTTCACTGTTTCAAAGAGGCCATTGTTTGAACACAACTCGTACTATTCGAATAGTTTACGTTACAGTTACGGAAATTTCGTTTTCTGATCGATCTTTTGATCTGCCAGCGAAGTGACTTTTGTTGGTACTATATCCACAAACTGCGTTTGTATGGCATCGTGGATTTTAATAATAAAAATATATGTCGTAATTAATAATGGCAATTAATCAATAAACAACATTCTGCAATCATGTTTCTCTCAAATTCTCGACCTTCAGTTCATCCCGGGACCCAGTTTGCCGCTCTGGTTTATTCTCTTGTTGCTGCTGTAATTTATTCTCGCGATAGGAACTACAGTCAGTTTGCAAAGACGTATTTCGTTTGTTAGGCATTTCATTTTTCATTAGTTTTCTTCATTGTTTCATCTGAAAGTATAGCTCTGAAGCCAATCGGTCAAGATCATTTAAAGATTTTCGGTAACAGCGTTTCCCCTTTGTATAGCACATACATACATTTTCCAAGTCAAATTACGAAATATCTTGTCTTGAAGGTAAAGGGTGCGATGTTTCATCAAGATCGGAATACAACTGTAGATTTTTATGAATTACAAACGAACAAACCGACACTCTTCCCTGTATATATATGACACACAACTGCCAGGCCACAGTACACGCAAGAAACAGAAACATACAATAAGAAAACGTCCCGAAGATATTTTGTAAACTGCTGAAAATGGCAACCAGAGATTCCTCCACAGAGACTGCAAACCACTTCCCTCTGCACTGAGACCCATCGAAATACAACAATTGAGAGTCATCAGAATGGGAGCTCTTGCTCATCTGGCTGTAGATATGAAGGGAAATGGAGAGTCTGTATTACCAGCAGCATCTCAAGACGCTCTTGAATTAAACATGTTTTGAAAGAATTATGCCTTGAGCATGAACTAATGGTCTTTTCCCACAAACTGTGTTTATTGGTTGAAGCATACTTGAAGACAAGTGGTGAATATTTTGCTCTGAAAGTGAATTGAGGAAAGCATTTGAATAACTAACACACTATTTTGAGTTGATCAGTGTGACTCATCACAAAAGTATAGGGAACTAAGGAATACATTGATGAGTCCTAAGGGGGTTTGGACATCGTGGGACTTTCTTAAACATGATACTGGTGGAGACAGTTTGCTCTTGATTCTTTCCGAGATGACGACTAGGTCACCAAGGCAGTTATGAGGTCCTGCTGTTGAAAGTACAAATTCGAACTAGACCATAACATAATTTTCACTCAAATATTGCAATATCAGAAGAGGTGAACTAATTACCTGCTATAAAACAACCCTAAGCCCATTCAGGACTTAATTAGCTGAGCTTAACATTGTACTGTGACACTTAAATGTGCAGGTGAAAGCCATTGTGCACAATACGAAATGTACCCGGTTCATAAAGAAAATTAAAGTCTCTTCTTTCATTAATGTCAGTACTTCCGGAGTGTCGTGACCAAGTACAGATATCTTCAGGGTGATTCCGTCATGATATTACAAATTTTCCGGGATGATGAAGGAGGATAAATGTTTGAATCTGAGGTAAGAAACTATGCTCCAGAAACTGCCGAGTCGAAAGTTACAAACGTAAATCGTTCTGATAACTCTGACAATGGAATACATGCCCTGGTACTGTAATTACTAAGTTTCAGAGGTGGTAGTATGGACCAACACAAGAAAAAACGTGCACTAAATATGGACTCTAAAAGGTATACCTTAAGAGCTATGATGACTTGTTCATCTTCTACTAAACAAATGCCCAAAGCTCTTCAGCATTTTGGAGCCCACATTTACTGAACTTTTCTAGTTTCGATCCATACTACCTTCTCCAAAAACTTGGAAACCAAAGAGTACCACCCCCCCCCTCCCTCCCTCAGGCATGGGTATGTGTGGTGTCCATTGTGTAAGTTAGTTAGATTATGTAGTGTGTAGACTTAGGGACCGATCACCTCAGCAGTTTTGTCCCATAAGATCACAAATTTCCAATTTCCAAACAGTACCGTAGATGGACAAGTGCTCATAGCTTTTAAGATAAACATTTTGGAGCTCATGTTTTCAGACATTTTTTCTTTGTTTTGGTCAACCCTGCCATCTCTGAAAGTTGCCTGCCCTATAGTCGCAGCAACAACAACATCGGTACATGTATTCCTACGTTGAAGTATGAGAACAGTTTTCGCATACAGCGTTCGACTCTGACGCTTCCAGACCAGGGTCCCTTGCTCAAATTGATGTACTTACTCTTCTCCACCATCCATGGATGTAACCTCACCACACTGTCACCTTGTATATCACGTCACATTTCTTTCTTAACCAAATTGCAGTAGGGTAGCTAGCACGGTCTTTGATCCCATCACAGCTATTCCCGCAACCGGAAGTGTCTCAACGGAGCCTGCGTTCGTCACGATTGTGTCGAGAAGACTGATAAATACGAAGCTCTTCAGCCGAAATAGCTTGACGCTGACAGGTTCGTTTGAGCAGTTACCAGAAAGCGCCAGACAACAGGCTGTACTGCGCATGCGCAGCTACGATGACGTAGGCAGCCCGTGCTTGGTGCTTGCTCTGCTCATACGCTTTTCGTCGTATTTCTGGTGGGGCATCACGTGACCATGTGTCGCCGTGCCGCCCGTGTGGCATGTTGTTGAGAGGACAACTGAGTTGTACTTAGAGCAATTGTTTTATCATATACCACACAGATAAAGGATGCAAATAAGGAAGCAGTTCTTGGCAAAATATCATTTCAAAATTAGACTCCACAGCTCGAAGTACCATAAAATTTTGCTAAGGGGTGACTGACAGATTTTTTTTTTTTTTTTAATTCGTCCTCTCCAATATTGTTATGCAACATTTCCAACAGGTTTACATCTACACAGCACTGCAAAAAGCTACTGGTATGGAATACAAGTTACTTGCAACAAAAAAAGAGACAGTTTCTTGTGTAGCTTATACCGGAATAAAGGACAAGAAATTTCATGACTATTTCAAAACGTGAAAAAATTAACATGGTTGTCTGCGAGGCAAAAAAACTCTACAACTGACAGTTTATATTCTACCCTAGGAATAAATATGAAGCCATGTGGGGAGTTAGAACGATAAAACATGGTATGCTGCCAGTCTAAAATTTAGCATAGAATGGCATTCTATAAATTTAAAACGTAAACACAAATTAAGAAATAACTTCAGGCCCAGAGGAAGTACTAGACAAGTGCCTTGTGATCGAAAAACACTTTCACAGAAGGCAGATCTATAAAATGTTTTCAGACATTTTTTCTTTGTTTTGGTCAACCCTGCCATCTCTGAAAGTTGCCTGCCCTATAGTCGCAGCAACAACAACATCGGTACATGTATTCCTACGTTGAAGTATGAGAACAGTTTTCGCATACAGCGTTCGACTCTGACGCTTCCAGACCAGGGTCCCTTGCTCAAATTGATGTACTTACTCTTCTCCACCATCCATGGATGTAACCTCACCACACTGTCACCTTGTATATCACGGCACATTTCTTTCTTAACCAAATTGCAGTAGGGTAGCTAGCACGGTCTTTGATCCCATCACAGCTATTCCCGCAACCGGAAGTGTCTCAACGGAGCCTGCGTTCGTCACGATTGTGTCGAGAAGACTGATAAATACGAAGCTCTTCAGCCGAAATAGCTTGACGCTGACGTATCTTTGTCACCTATAGACGCCGATGTTGGGCACTATTTGGACGCGGAACCGGAAGCGCGCTGGCCGTTGTTTCTTACCTGCTGGCGCCACAGCGGCCGGCGCCTCGCCTCCATCTGTCACGGGACTCTGGGGAGGTCCGCAGTGTTCGACAAGCGCCACAAAGGGAGCCAGGCCAGCGCTTTCCCTAGCGCCAGACGTGACCGCCGTCCCTCATTTGTCTACCGGACAGCTCCGCCCGGCTGCCATCTGCTACCTGACATCCCGACGTTCCGATTTTCCGCCAACGGGGAACGAGCACCAGCCCGACAATTAATTGTCTCTGCTTGTCACATTTGTGCACCGTTTTATATCAATTCCCACGTCCCAGAATGGCAAAGTGGTTGTGTTACAAGGGGAACGGTGCTTGTACGTTTACTGTACTTTGAGGATACCGCTTTCAGCTAAACACATCTTTGTTGCTTTTCAGTTCTACCCAAACACTATGTTTCTGTGAAGTTGTACCATCATCAATGTGTTCGTCCTGCATACCGCAAAAGGTAATTAATATTGAGAAACGGATAGAGGTCGCTATTTTCTTTTTTTCCTTCAACATACACGTCAGCTCCACATTTGGTCGTTGGGGACACGGTCTGCTTTGGAAGAAACAGGCGATATTTCTTTAGTGCGAGTCATTTACTGCTAGTGATTTCACTTTCGCATACTTGCTTTCCTTCTTACACTTCCTTTTCATTCTCTAGATGGAGCGTTCCGTTCGAGTAATGACACACTCTGAGTCAGTGACTTTTCAACCAAGTACCTGGCGAGACGGTAGTGGTGAGAAGGAACACACACGTGGGAGTGTTTGGGAGGGGTCCCTCACTTTCGATATTTGCCGAGCCTTTCCCTCAGCACAAGACTGTAAACTCATGCTGTTGTCAGACATTTCGTCCGAAGAGCGCATAAGTAAAGGACTACTAGCAAACATGCTGCACTTAGGTTATGTTTCAACACTATGGTTCATATAGCTGCCGCCTATAAAGCTAACTCATATTCAGCAAGGCATTTTTCGCCGCTACTTTGCCACAGTATTGTAGGTTCTCAAAGGTTGGCCACCGTATCTTGCAGCAAATAATACGCTGCTTCATCGGAGCATTTCTATTTTTGTTGATTTCTGCCAGTTGAGGACTGGATTGCAACTGATTAAATATTTGATAGAATAATAAATGAAATGGGAAACAGATATCACATATAACACACCATCTCGTCTGACTTCGAATTTCCTGTCATGACAGCGTCAAATGAGCACTCTGTATCTTATTTTCAAAAATATACAGCAGATTTTGGTAATTAACGATATACACCGAAGGAAAAAAATGGTAACACCACCTGACAATGTCAGGTAGTCATCATAAAATATAATTAAGAGGAGTCCAAAAAAATGTATCCACTCTTTAAAAGTCCATAACTAGCAAACTAATTGACGGAGTTGTCTCATTTTCAAAAAATGGTTCAAATGGCTCTGAGCACTATGGGACTCAACATCTTAGGTCATAAGTCCCCTAGAACTTAGAACTACTTAAACCTAACTAACCTAAGGACATCACACACATCCATGCCCGAGGCAGGATTCGAACCTGCGACCGTAGCAGTCCCGCGGTTCCGGACTGCAGCGCCAGAACCGCTAGACCACTGCGGCCGGCTGTCTCATTTTCGATGAAAGTGTAGCTTAAAGTCCAACTTAAAGATATCACTGTAGGTGTTCGAAATGGTCACCATTAACATCCACACACAAACGATGCCGCCGAACTGCAGCACGAACTACTGATTGTAACGTGTTCAGTTAGATATTTGCACATGAATGTACGATGGATTCTCGAAGTACATCCAATGTGCGTGGCTTTTGTCGATAAACGACGTCCTTTACTGTTCCCCACAGGTAAAAGTCCAGAGGAGTTAGGTCTGGGGAACGTGGTGGATACTCCACAGCACCTCTACGGCCTATCCATCTTCGTGGTAGATTTTGGTCGAGATACGTCCTAACACGATTTTGGTAGTGGGCTGGGGCACCATCTTCCGTCTCCATTCAAGTCTCGGATGGCAGGTAAAATGGATGTCTGAAGCTTCTGAAGGTACACGTCACCGGTAACTGTGCCATCAAAGAAGATTGACCCAATCAAGTCCCGGTAAGACAACCCACACCACACAATTACTCCTAGCAAATTCACGGCTTTGTCTACATGGACGTTCGGATTTTCAGCGGCCCGGTAGATGCAATTGTGGCTATTTACTGTACCATTGAGTTTGAACTGTGCCTCATCAGACCTCACAATCATCTCTGCAAACTCTTCATCGTTGCGCACCATGTTAGTAAACCACTCGCAGTACTCCATTCTACTATCTGGGTCGTCCGCGTTCATTGCGTGTAGCAGTCGTGGGGTGTAGCACTTCCACTTTGCTGTCTTCAAAATTCGCCGAACACTTTCAGTTTCACGGCCACACTGACTCACAGACTTCTGTGGTGAGCGAGTGAATTGTTGTAACACACGGCGGGACTTGATACTGTAACAGATCGTCCAGATCTATTGTATGTGTACGTCTTTAAGAAAGCCTTCGGCTTCAAATTTGTCTCGAATGCGACGAATCGTTTAACGTGTTGGTGACTCTGTTTGATACTCATTTCGCCACTGCCGTTGAACCTCATTAATGTTTTCGTACTTAAAATACCACTTCAAAACTGACTTCCTTTCATCGAATGTAAGCCTTGCGCCAGCCAAGTTTACTCGAGTAACTAGGTGCAACTAAGAACAAAACACTGACTATCTGGCGACTGTCATCTGACAAAACAAAACAACTCAATAATACGCTTGTGTGGCGATTGCCGGAACTACAAACTATTACACTACCAAAGGTGAGACAACTCCATCAATTAGTTTGCCAGTTATGCACAGTGGATACATTTTTTTGGACCCCTATGTATAATGAAATTTCGGGAAACAGTTGTCTAGGTTACATACTTAAGTGATTAACACTGCAATATCACACGTTAATGTAAGAGCCAGATAAGTCACTCCAAATGTGAAATGCTTGTACATTAATAACCAGTGTAACCAACAGAGTCTTCAATGCATGCATGCAAACAGGCATGCATCGTGGTGGTTAGTGTTTAACGTCCCGTCGACAACGAGGTCATTAGAGACGGAGCGCAAGCTCGGGTTAGGGAAGGATTGGGAAGGAAATCGGCCGTGCCCTTTCAAAGGAACCATCCCGGCATTTGCCTGAAACGATTTATTGAAATCACGGAAAACCTAAATCAGGATGGCCGGAGACGGGATTGAACCGTCGTCCTCCCGAATGCGAGTCCAGTATGCTAACCACTGCGCCACCTCGCTCGGTGGGCAGGCATGCATCGTGCTGTACAGATGCCGTATAGCAGCTTGGTAAACTTTGTCGGTCAATACAGGGACGGTTAATGCTGTTTGTGTATGACGCTGGAGTTGTCGCCCAAAGATGTGCCATATGAGCTCGACTGGAGACAAATCTGGTGATGGAGCAGGCCAAGGGACATGTTGTCGCTCTGCAGAGCATGTTGGGTCACCAAAGCGGTATGTGAACGACCATTATCCTGTTGGATTTAAAGGGTACAGTACCGCCCGACATTGAAAATAGGTACAACATTCTTCGTCATTCTTGTCATAACAACATATTTTTTCTAATAATAACTCAATTTCAATTAATACAGCATAGCCAGGTACCAGTGTGGGAAAGAATGACAATTTATTTATTTAATTGATCACATGTGCACTCCCACAAAATAAATCCCTACATCCAGTTTGGTGAGATCTGTGAAATGAATGAATGTATGGTCGTCTGCCAACCGCAGATAGTGAATGTGAATATATGATCATCTTTGAGACGGTACTTGGGTCACCTTTGGTGGGACCAAAGAGATGAAATTTACCTGAGCTTTGAGCGCCTGAAATGTGGCTGACCAATACGGTAGCAAGGTGCTCCCCCACTTCGGCAGAGGTGCGAGAGAACCTGAAGAACGGCCATGCTTCAGCACTCTGCTGCTGGATCTAGTGTCGGTAAGACCTGTCTTAGGTGTGCTCCGTAAAGACAAAAGAGTGGAGACATGGTATGCATGTGAAATACTTATGAGTAGTTTAGAACTTTTGTGGGGGGAATTAAATGTCAGGCAGGTACAGGGGATCGTAGTAATCTTTGGAAGTGACCAACGGTCACAATGAAACCACGTGTAGCAATAAGTTGAAATACTTCCGAGTGCTTAAGTTAAGCTGAATTACTAGCGTGTGTACTATAAGTTGGAAATATTTAAGAAATGGCGTGTGCTGGACTTGAAATTAGAGACAAGTACTTCCACGTGGTGAGTACTGTGTGAGTCTCAATCTGTGTATGAGGCAAAGGATAAAGAGGAGTACTCGTCCATGATATCAGTTGAGGACTCGCGTGTGTTATGAATATGTTCTTAATATTACTTTGCGTGTTATGTTTCCGTGTGATGCCTGATTCAAACTATAATACTCTGAGAGAGAAGCAAGGTGAGTCAGCCGTCTATCCAGCAACGCCACTTGGCTTGCATTGCACAGGAAGACGTGCATATATCCTCCAGAGTTCGTAGTAGGAAAGAAAAGTTACGAAGTGGGGCAGTGTCGTGTGAAACTGGGATGAATACTAATTGAAGTGGGAAAGCTGAAAGTGATAATGTTGTGACTATTCCTTGTGTTGTATTCCATGTTGCAGTGTGGTGTATGTCATGAAATTTAAGTATGTGTGGTTTGCATGGGAGAGTGGCAAGGTAGTTTCAGAGGTAGTGGGTTATGCGTGTTCCTTTTGTACCGCTCGGTCTGGAGGAAAGTTTCGTAATGATGGTTGTGAGAGTCGAAGTGTGAGAGATAGCAAAAGATCCACCAACCTATCCAGAAAGTGCACCGTAGCGTTAAATAATTACGAGACCATAAGATAGAGAATCACCAATGTAAAGCCAAGCCCATTGGGCGGAATTTCTCATGCGTTATTGTTGTAGGTTATAGAATTTGTGTGTATAGGTTATGTAATTTATCGGTATAAATAAGATAGTGAAAAGAAAAAGATTGGTGGCCTTTTCCTTCGAATTGTATGTTGTCATGATATCCAGAATTTATAATATGTATGCCATTCATATTCAGTGCGATGACCATGTGTTGATCAAAGGCGTTAAATAAAAAAAGAGAAAATGTGGTATTGCCAGCGCGTAGTGAACAGAGTAGTGTAAATTACTAATAGTGATATGTGCGTTTTCGTTGCGTAATATTCATACAGGAGAATAATTTGTAACTTAATTGTGAGTACTAGAGTTCATGTTACTCGACAAATAAGAATGAATCCACTCGCCTGGGAGACCACTCATCTTGCAGGCCTGACTGCTTGATGCCACAGTATGAGCAAGGCATGTGGGTGCCTCTCATAATTTCGACCCTGCCAGGATTTTGCTGTTAGGGTTTGCTGTTAAGATTTTCTTTGATGGTATATATTGTGATAGCGCTAAGAAGTAAAACTTTTTTGTTTGCAATTTCTTTCGGGATTGGTGAGGATCTTTTATGTTTTTTATGTAATTAATTGCTATATCGTCCAAGGCTGGAAGATCGTCGTATAATTTTTTTTGCGTAATGTCCGTAGGAACTAGGTCGCAGTCGAAAAGTGTAGTCACCATGGAGAATAGTGATTCTGGGGTGAACGTGGCAGTGCAGCAGGAAGTAGGTGTCGACCTTGGATTAATGAGCGAGAACAGCAAACACTTGGAAGGGGCTGAATTGGTCAGCGGACCGCGGCTAGGTGATCCTTTAAGCGGCGGACTTTGTCCACAATCGGGGGCTTTTCCCGACGATGCGGGCGAGCCGGGACAAGGTCAGGTATGCAGTGAAAGTGTAGCTACCCTTAGCAAAGCTACGGTTTCTCAGGCAAAGGAGGTGAGCGCACCGAAAGTAGCAAATGACAATGTGCTACTGCAGTTTTTACAGAGGATGGGTAGAGATAATAAGGAAAGATTGGAAGCGATGGATAGAGATAATAAGGATAGATTGGAACCATGGATAAAGATAATAAGGAGAGAGATAGGGAGACTAAGGAAAGATTGGAAGCGAATAAGGAAAGATTGGAGGCAATGGATAGGGGAAATAAAGAGGCAATGAGGAAGCTACACACAGTTATCGATGAGCGTCTGTCCGCAGTTAATAATCGGTTAGATGAGGGGGAGAAGAATCTGGATGCGTTGAAGCAAGTATGTGATGCTGTGAAAGAAAAAGCCAATAATTTGGAGGTACGAATAAGTGCAATAGAGAGTGATATTACAGAACGTAGGGACGTGTTGCCGGATGAGCGAATCATAGAGATAGTGGAGGACTTACTGACAGATAAAGAAGGGGCATTAGACAGCGTGGAAGCTCAAGTCACCCGGCAGGAAGTGGCGCTAAATAAACACAGGGATGAAGTTGCAGAGGTAGTGGTCAGAATGAATACGATTAGCGCAAATGTAGAAAAGATCAGTATAAGAGGCGAAACAGGCTCTGACAGTATGCAGCGAGAGGTTTATGCCGACCAGGAGGAGATACAATCACTATTACAGTTTAAAGAGGCACAATTAGAAATAAATAGGAAACATAGGGAGGAACTAGCACAGTTGCAATTAGCGTGCAGTAGCGAAGGTGAAACACCACCAGGTAGATTGCAGAGGGAGAGTGAGATAAATTCAAAAAACGAAAGTAGGCAGAAAGAGGAAGACGAACTCAGAGAATTAGAAGAACGGTTGTGTCGGATAAAACAGGTGGCAAACCCAACTGGGTATAATCCAAGGTCGGAAAACATAAATGCGGAAGAAGAATGTAGGAGGCACTTTGTGACGGTACAAACGTACATTTGTTTTCTGGATCCAGATAACTACCAACATCCATGCCAGTGGCTGTCTCAATTTCAAAATTCATTACCTTCATCGTGGGGACCGCTCCTCAAAATGAAGTTTGTGTGTAAACATTTGAGGGACGAGGCTAGAGCGAAAATGCAGGAAGTTATTAAAGACTGTAGTAGCTACAAGATATTTTGTGACAAGTTTTTAAATGAATTCTGGTCGAAAAGTAAGCAGGACCAGGTTAATCAAAGCATATTGATGACGCCAAATTGTAACGAAGGTGGTATAAGAGATCCTGTGGCGTGCTATCAGGAAATGCTGAGACGAAATAGGTATTTGGATGTGCCATACGAACCTGGGGAGCTCATTAGGATCTGTATAACGAAGTTGCCAGTGAAATTGCGCAGAGATATAGTGATAGCAGGCAGAGGCTTAGACGATTCTTCGTCATTTCAGCACTTGTTACAGGAACTTGGTAATGAGAGCAACACCGTAAACGGAGGTACGACTCATAGGTCAGACAGAGTCGAGGATAGGAGCAGCAGAAACTACCAGAATGACAGGAGAGCATGGAATCCTGGCATTTCTTTCTTTTCGTAATAGATTGATGGATCCAACATATCAACATATCAGCCCTTAGCATGTTGCCTTAAAACACTTGCCGCTGGCACTGAAAATTGTCTATGTAGCAGACATACTCTACTGATATGTAGGAGTGCAAATACCATACTTCTGATCACAGAATAAAACACCAGTAATGGAATCTGTTGGGCTGGTCTCTCAGAGCAAAATTTGCAAATTTTGATTTGGAACACTAAAGCAAAGGGACTGTTTCCTCAAAAAAAAAAAAAAAAAAAAAAAAACAGTCGCTAAAAATGTTATGTAATAATGCTAATGAGTCCAGTTTAATTAGTGCGATTTGACTATTGCAGGTACCTAACACGTAATGTAAAAAGTCAACATTGTGATCGAAGTTTTTAGATTAGCTGCCATCTGATCGGTAGTATGTCATTGTCATAGTGACAGTTATAATGAGGTGCTGCGTACGGTTGTTCGCAATCTGGTATTAGAGAAAGAGGCCACTAGCACCAAAGTTTCTAACACTTGTGCTGTACCTTTCTCCCAACTTGTATATTCTCTGCACACATTTTATTTTCATGTAAGCACAGATTCCTAACTAGCAAATTCTTTACTGTGTATAGTGGACCATTCAGAGTGAGGCGGATTGTCCATGAAAATGCTGTACTGATTGAGACGATCAAGGGAAAACAATCGTGTGGGCTTCATCACATTTCTAACATAAAATTATGGAAAAGTTAAGGATAGATCGAAAGTAGGCAAGTTATGGTAGATAGTCAGTGTATTTATTTGTGATGTGTAACGTTGTGTAGGGTCAAATCGAACATAAGAATTTTCAGGTGGGATGTCAGGAAGTATGACGGAATAGACTGGTCGAATGAGTCATGAACATTAGTCGACAGAGTGGTGTATGTACGTATTTTTTGTCATATGAATAAGGATCAAGCAGAAACGACGTGATGATTAATGAGTGGATAAAGATGTTAGATAGAGAGAGAAGCGACGTGATAAATAGTAGTGGATAAAGGTGATATATAAGGAGAGAAGCGACGTGAAGCAGTGTGATTAATAAAGAGAGATTCGACGCGATGAAACAGTGATAAATAAAGGTGAGTAGAATTGAATAACGTGGAGATGTCTTATATGTATGTTACAGAGAGGCCTGTGTATGCTGCAATCGAGATTGATGCGAATGGCGAAGGAAGACCAGGAAATGATGGAGTAATAGACGGATGGAGAGCCGAAATACGAATGAAGAGATGATGACAACTGCACAACGTGAAGGGACATAAAGGGAGTATAAGATCGAGATGGTGAACGTTGTGGAATACTGATGTAAGATGTAGTATAAGTGTAAATCTAATTCTTACCATAACATTTGCAATATAAAAAATAATAATTTTTGTTGTTGTTGTTGAAGCCTGGTACCAGTATAACTAATCAAAATGGTACCAAGAATGTGTACAGTTACTTTGCAGGATGAATAATTTGTGTATTTTTTGTTGTTAGATGAAATGTCGCAATTCTAAAGTGATATTTAGCAGGATGAATAATCGGTAAAGTGAATGCGGAGGTAAGCCGATGGAGAGAGGTGCCAGAGTGGAAGGACGAATTCGGAGACTGGAATGCTATCTCCGAAACAGCTTCATGTGTTATGTGGTTGAGTATAAGGGAGCAAAGGTATGGTATGTTGTCGTGAGTGTGGTGGTGTTAAGGTTAGCTGACTTCTAGACCTATTCTGTTAGTGTATTAATGGATTGAATGAGAAGGAAAATGTGATGTCTGGTGAGTGAGAGTCGTAGAGTAGTGTGATCAATGCGCACACTCCTGTAAAGGGGATGCTACCGATCCATAACTAAAACATTATTGTGCTTTATTGTTGGATTTGGATGAACCTCGATGGCAGGTCAGGATCTGACATCATGTGGATGGTACATACAAGTCCTAGAAATGTTGTTATATATAATAAAAAGGTAAAATATATAAAGAGATACTAATTTCAGTCTGTCACAAGCACAAAGGTGCATTGTATGTTGTAGATTTAGAGTCATCAGTTTCTAAAATGTTTATTGTGTTAGGATGTTAAAGTAGTCTACTATTTGATATTGTAATTGTGAGCTCTATACATCGTTTCTTATTCCTTTTTTGTTTTTGGGACACTTTCATGTTTTGTATGAGGGATGACAGGTACAATCAATAGCACGTGTGGGCTGTATATAGAAAAGAGATAAGTATTGATGTTGTATGTGTAGAAAACTAGGGTGTATGATTTTATGTTTTTTTTAGAACAAAGATTCTTTTATTACCAATGTATCTAATAGATCGTACATGTAATCAATGAGTATTTAAATACTGTAAGAATATCCTTTTGTCTGTAATGTTGCGAGATGCACGGAAGGGTCTGACTGATTGGGTGTCGTAGCGCTGAGGTGCTACACAGAACGCGCCCATACCGCTAGCGGGTGGCCAAGCTGACGTCGCCATGGGAGAGGCGACAGAGCCGCGGCACTCCCCACTCCACTGCCGGTCGAGGTACACTCCACGCACCCACTACAGCAGGTCAACGGCCTGGGGCGACACGCACGTACCACTGGCCATTCATAAGTTGCGCCACCCTTACGACTGGAGACAGTATCCCACGGAGGCAACAGCGGGTGGTTTATATCTGCTGAATGGCTCGCGCGGCGGCAGCGCCAGGGCAGAATGAACGACGCGCGGCAGAGTCCGGAGGGCATTTTTTACCAGCAACTATTAACTAGTACTGGACTATGGAGCTGTGAAACAAGATGACTGCTCGTTATGTCTCCATAAGGAGGAAAGTGAAGGACTGGTGTTTCCACGTTGTTAGTGGTGGAAAAGATTTTGTCTTTAGCAGACAGGACGATTGTTTTGTTTTGTCTTGACCACTGAACAGTGGGATCCATAAATTTTTGGCAGTGACTTGTTAAGTGTGCTTTGTAAATTGCATGTGGGATGCTTGTTATACTTAAAGAGGACAGATTAGATTAGATTAATACTAGTTCCATGGATCATGAATATGATATTTCGTAATGATGTGGAACGAGTCAAATTTTCCAATACATGATATAATTAAGTTAATTTAACAACATACTTAAGTTAATATAACAACTTTTTTTTGTGTTTTTATTTTATTTATTTATTTATTTTATTTTTTTAAAATATTTTTTTGTTTTTTTTTCTTAATTCATATCTAAAAATTCCTCTATGGAGTAGAAGGAGTTGTCATTCAGAAATACTTTTAATTTCTTCTTAAATACTTGTTGGTTATCTGTCAGACTTTTGATACTATTTGGTAAGTGACCAAAGACTTTAGTGCCAGTATAATTCACCCCTTTCTGTGCCAAAGTTAGAATTAATCTCGAATAGTGAAGATCATCCTTTCTCCTTGTATTGTAGTTATGCACACTGCTATTACTTTTGAATTGGGTTTGGTTGTTAATAACAAATTTCATAAGAGAGTATATATAATGAGAAGCTACAGTGAATATCCCTAGATCCTTAAATAAATGTCTGCAGGATGATCTTGGGTGGACTCCAGCTATTATTCTGTTTACACGCTTTTGTGCAATAAATACTTTATTCCTCAGTGATGAATTACCCCAAAATATGATGCCATATGAAAGCAATGAGTGAAAATAGGCGTAGTAAGCTAATTTACGAAGATGTTTATCCAAAATTTGCAATGACCCTTATTGCATAAGTAGCTGAACTCAAATGTTTCAGCAGATCATCAATGTGTTTCTTCCAATTTAATCGCTCATCAATGGACACGCCTAAAAATTTGGAATATTCTACCTTAGCTATATGCTTCTGATTAAGGTCTATATTTGTGTGTTTAGGTTATGGAATTTATCGGAATAAAAAAGATAGTAAAACGAAAAAGATTGGTGGCCTTTTCCTTCGAATTGTATGTTGTCATGATATCCAGAATTTATAATGTGCGCACCATTCATATTCAGTGCGATGGCCACGTGTTGATAAAAGCCGTTAAATAAAAAAAAAGGAAAATGTGGTATTGCCAGTGCGCAGTGAACAGTCAGAGTAGCGTAAATTACTAATAGTGAGATGTGCGTTTCCATTGCGTAATATTCATGCAGGAGAATAAATTGTAACTTAATTGTGAGTACTAGAGTTCATGTTACTCGACAAATAAGAATGAATCCACTCGCCTGGCAGACCACTCATCTTGTAGGCCTGACTGCTTGATGCCACAGTAAGAGCAAGGCATGTTGGTGCCTCTCAGGATAACAAACCGTGGAATGCTGTTCATGCATGGCACTACAAAAGGTCGAATCACCAGACTGACGTACAAATTTGCAGTTAGTGTGCGTCGGATAACCACGAGGGTGTTCCAGCTATGATACGAAATCACTCCCAGGACCTAACTGCAGGTGTAGGTTGAGTGCGTCTGCCATGCAGACAGGTTGGTTTCAGGCGCTCTACTGACCTAACCAACACCGGCCATCTATGGCGCCGAGGCAGAGCCAGCTTTCATCAAAAAACACAATAGACTTCCACCCTGCCCACCAATGAGCTCTTGCTTGACACCACTGAAGTCGTAAATGGCTGTGGTTTGGGGTCAGTGGAATGCACGCTAAAGGGTGTCTGGCTCAAAACTGTTATTGAAATAACCGAATTGTAACAGTCCCGTGTGTCACTGGGGATGATAACTACTGATGAAACTGCTGCTGTAGATGCGCCAGAGCTATACGCCGAACATGATGATCTTCCCTTTGGGTAGCGTCATGTGGCCGTCCAGCTCCTGATCCTCTTTACGACCGTACATTCTCGTTACTACTGCTGCCAGCAATCTTGTACAGAGCTACGTTCCTGCCAAGTCTTTCTGCAGTATCGAAGACGGAACATCCAGCTTCTCGCAGCCCTATTACACGACCTCATTGACAACGGCGTCTTCGTCGTCTTAAAGGTATTCTTGACCATCATTAAATCACCACGTCCAGTCTCAAAAGTAACTAACGTTCACTGTCGTTACAGCATGTATGTAAAGCTAACATGATCTGCATCCTAGTAGTGGCATTACTAGTGCCTAGTTTACGAAATAACTGCTTTCGAATTCCAATAAAAGAAGATGATTAAGAGTGCTGGCGCTGATTCCCAACTGCATGTTCAGAATTTTTCTTTTAAGTATGGGTTACGAGATGCTGATCCAAACCTCAAAATTTCCTTGACGATGTTTTTGAGAGTTTCAACGCTGCTTCAGCAAACTGAAGATGATAAAAAACTGCTTAAGGTCGAGTATACGTGACGCAGACTGTTAAATTCACCAATGTTATCGATAGAATACGACACTGCATCTAAATCTGACTCCAGTGACATTATCAATGAGCCTTCTCCACTCACAGGAAGGGAACTGAAAGTAAAACTACGCTAGGAACACAATTCTTGGAAAATAATTTGTTCCCGACGCTTAAATGTAGCGCTTTTTCTTTTATTTCCTATTAATGACTCATAAGATGTTATAATTTAACAGGAACCAATGAAATATGTTTTTTATTATGTAGCATTATAAAACCAACGTACAGTAGGTGCCACAAACGATAAAAAATAGATTTTGTTTTACTTTCAATCCTTTTAGAAAGTTGGTCCAAATTCTAATTTATTTACTACAATGATGCATTTAATTTGTTTTGTGTGCATTTTTAGTCTATATAGCTCATTTAAGTAACATTTTTTATTAAATCTACCTACTTCCTGGGGGGTGGGAGGGGACAAAGTTGGCCGTTCTTGCAGGGTTGCAGAATCACCTCGGTATGGCTCGGCTCCTAAATAACTTCGTCGGAAGCGGATGACGGGAACTATTGCTAATTTAATTCTGAAACGATATGCTCCAGGCAAAAAATGAAAGCTTTTGCATATGAAAGTGAATTTGTTTATGAACATACAACTTAAACCCAATGATTTGCTCGGCATATGCAGTGCACTTACCTCTAAATTGCAGGAAAACCAACGACAACGACTCTTGCTTTTTCTTTCGTTATCTACTTGAAAGAAGCAGCAGAGTGGGCTGTCTGAGATCTGTTCCCTTAAAAGGATACGGTTCTTTTCACCACTTGAAGGCAATGGTGTATTCACCGAGGAAGAGGCTTTTAAAACTTCATATTTCATCCAATTTGCACACAATATTCATAAACTACATATATAAAAACTCCTTATGCATCAATCTTCCTATTACTCAAAACTGTATCAATACCCCTGTAGTACTTCCTGAGATTAATCCGATCATATAGGCAGAAACAGAGGAGAGGCACTTTAATTCTTATATGTACTAGCGACCTGACGAAGCTTTGTGTGGGTGGCACTAATTTTGTATGGCTCAACGACTTGTTTAAAATAGCGGTCATGTTATTTAAGAGCCACTGTATTGATTTATGATTAAAATTCACTAAACAAAGTTATTATCACTTCCATATGGTGCGAAGTACCCTCTGCCACACACAGTTGTTATGAAGTAGTCTTCACCATGCAACATGATATAAAGCGAGCTCTACCGCACAGTACTCATACAACGCTCCCTCTGGCGTGCAACATTGGTACAGAGCATCCTCTGCCACACAGCATCGATAGGTCGCACCCTCTGTCAGACAACACTGGTATGCATCGTTTGTCACACAATATCAGTACAATCACACAATATTGGTACAAAGAACCGTCTTCCACAAAACGTTGGTACAAAGCATTCACTGTCATGCAACACTGGTACAGAGCATGCTCCGCCATGCAACATTGGTACATCCTTTGCCATTAATCACTGATACGAAGCATCCTCTGCCACCTATTTCGGTATAAAGCACTCTGTGCCCCACAACATGGGTTTACAGCATCCTCAGCCACGCAACATAAATATGTGTTGCCTTCTGCCACATGACACTCCTATGAAGCATGCAATATCTAAATAAAACACCCCATCCCACACAACATTAATCTCCACCATGCAACATTGGTATTAAGTGCCCCCTGCCACACAACATCCATAGCAGTGGTATGAAGAAACTTTTGACATCCAAAATGGGTAGAATGCGCCCTCTGCCATACAACATTACTACAATGTATCCTCTGCTACACAACTTCAGTATGAAATACCCTCTGCTACACGACACTGGTACAAGGCACCCTCTGCCAAACAACATAGGTATGAAATTCCATCTACCACACAAAATTAGTTCAAAGCACTTTCCGCCTCGTAGCATTGGTACACATAACATTGCTAACATGCACCATCTGCCATGCAAGATTGGTAGCATTCCCCACCAAGCAAGACTGGTACAAATCACCCTCTGCCAAAGAATAATCATACTCAGAAACTATGTGTTGGTTTCTGTCTCGGGTTCTGCGGCCGATGTTTGTCTGTTGATTTTTGTGATGTTTCGCGAGCACAAGTGGCTGGAATTGTCAAAGCTTCACCCTCCGTTCCTGATGGTGGACTGTTCAAATGGTTGAAAACCCCGGCGCCAGACTCGAACGGCACACCGCGCCGCGCCGGGCGCAGCGATCGCTTCACCGCGCTGCCGCGGGGGCGTGAAGCTCGTCTCTGGCCCGAAGCTGTGGCTGGGGGCTGACAGGTGACGGCTCTTTCGTCTCGTAAGGGGCTATCTCGATGTCCTTCAAATATTTTTTGGACTGTAGGTATCGACTTAGGAAGGGAATAATGTCCCGTAAGTCATGACCCAGTCACGAAACGTTGCCAGAAAGAAAAAGAAAAATCATCAAAGTATGAATATCAGCCGTAAGCTTTGTAACAGGTGGAGGCGCACAGTGCTAGCCACTTTCGTCAGTCAATTATGAGGTCAAACGCATTGAGAAATCACTGATTGCATGCTGAGTGACTACGAAGTGGAGGTAGAAACATATGTAGCTACGTACCATCTCTAAGCGAACAGGGAGAGTTTGGCAGAGTTCGAGAGTTAGATAGATCCAGCGACTACCACCTCGAATGAATGCCACGTGAGAAGTCAGACTCGATTAACTTTGTGCACTAAGAAGGACTTGCAAGGCTTGCCTGTATGTAACTCTAGGCAAGTGTTATTGGTTTTCATTGTACATTTGGTTCAAATGGCTCTGAGCACTATGGGACTTCACATCTGGGGTCATCAGTCCCCTAGACTTAGAAGTACTTAAACCTAACTAACCTAAGGACATCACACACATCCATGCCCGAGGCAGGTTTCGAAACTGCGACCGTAGCAGCAGCGCGGTTCCAGACTGAAGCGCGTAGAACCGCTCGGCCACAGAGGCCGGCGGTGGACTGCAGCCGAGCTCGCGCCCACTGGCTATATGTTCGTGGCGTGCCAACGTCCAACGGCTTCTCCGCGGTCATTTCCAGTGCGGTTCTCCTCTTGCTACCTGCTGCGGTCGTTCGCTGTGGGTCAGGAATCCAGGATCCGTTAACTCTGAGGCTTTCTTCTTTCTTGTTGACACTATTCTCGCGTTTGTGTACTTCTATAGCTTCCCTAAGCAATTGGGTGTGATAGCTCTCTTCTGTACAGACGAAACTTTTGGTCAGCGAATTTTACTATGTGGTCGATCTCACAAAATCTGTGCTCTGCCACGGCCGATTTCTCCCCCTGCCCTAACCTGCAATGTCACTTACATTCTGTGATACTGGTGTTGCTCTATCATCCAGTCATTCCAACATAAAGTTTTCCGCATTATTTGAATGCATGTTGTCTGTTCTTTCAGACTGTCTAGCGAGCATGGTGGAAATGGACAAGGATTGTGGATAGGTGAAACTCGATGTTAATGTGAATTGCCCATGAGACATTCCATCAACACTGTGTCCCAAATGGCGCAGTGGTTAATTAGTAAGCAGGATATCCCGGGTTCGAATCCAAATCCAATGCACATTTTCACTCGTCGCTGCTGATTCCATGTAATGTTCCGATGCAGCTGACATCAATTATCCCACCCCGTTCCTTTTCATTCTTCCCATCTCCACCATCAATTTATGTATAATGTATCACAGCTGCAGATTCAGAATGTTTTCTATTCTTTCAGACATGCCCAAAAAAGGGGACACCATGCATTCATATAAATACGAAATTATTGCGAGATGGGCGATCCTGGTCTAGTTCAGGTTGCCAGGGCTGCAGTAATGCATGGCACAGGCAAGGCAATAACTCATTCATTGGGATTTCATGATGTAGCCGAATATGTGACCAGGAGTGGCACTAGAATCTGATATAAATAACCGTTGATTTTGTAACAAATGGATTCACAGTCCAGCAATGGATTCCACACAGGATGCTGTGGCCAGTGCACAGTGACCAGTTACCATCCAAAGTGCTGGGCGAGTTCATTCGTTTGTTCGGAAGTGGACGTTGACTTTTTCCCACATTCAGTCACTTAGCGACGCCCTGCGATAACAGGATCGTGGTGCACATCATGCAGTATTTTTCAAACGATTATACAGAATCTGCAGGGTAAAAAAATCTTTTTTGCAGTACCTTCATGATGATGCGCCCATCAATTAGTTAATGGTCATTTTTCTTGTGATATTTGCATTTAAGTGAGACACTTCACAAAATTCGAAAAAGTTTCCAATGCAAAATAGAAATCTCTATGATTCTGCGTTTGGTGCGTATTACATAAAGTGTTGCTGTTTACGATTTTTGCTAGGATACTGAATGTTTCGTTAGAATTGCGTGGAAGCCTCTGTCACCAAACTCGAGGAAATTGATCTGATGTAGCACACTCATTTGCGATCACGCATGCCAGTGATAAAACCAGATAAAAAAACCTCCACAACAATCCTTATACGAGTATTTCATACATTGTTTGGCGTATCGAATGAAATTATGGCAAATGATAGCACACAAAGATGAGAGTATTTTGCTGTTTGGTTTTTATGTAAAACTTTTTTACCTACTGTATCATTTCACTAACTACAGACATGTTTGATAAAAGAATACAATTTTTAAAGGCCTTCGATAACTGGTGAAACGAGAAATGCTGTGGGTTTGAAATAACATAACTGAAGACATTACACATTAATTCGTGTACCTAGGATGTGCTTTTCCATAAGCTGTTGACCTTACTTTTCTTTAGTTCCTCACTTAATAAACTTAATACATCAGGTTACAGAATTCTTTCGCAGTTGCATCTGCACAACGTGTTAGTGAGGTGACATTGTGTAAACTCCACTGCGTTTTGGTGAAAGAAGCAACTTATAGCATAGCAACAAGAAAAGTGAAAGTTTTACTCAAAATTCACAGCTCATGACGCTGTTCTGAAAGCTACAAACCGTTAAAAAGCCAGGCGAAAATAAATCGTTTCTTCCGTTACATTTTCAATGGAATTTTATATATATATATATATATATATATATATATATATATATATACTGACGAAAGCAGTGTCGACAGTAGCTCTTCTTGAATGTTCACCATGCATGTGTGGGCATCAAGATGATCTACTTAATATTTACAAAAAATCTGAGTACAGGCTTCAGTTTAGAATGGCACTCCCCCCCCCCAGCGCTCGGCGTTGCCCTTGTAACACCTACCTGAAACCCCCACAACCAGTGCTCTCCCCATGCATGCCCTGTCGATTGCAAATCTACTGGCCACATTATTCTGCACACTCTCTACCACCAGGACGTAAGGACTGCATCAGATCAACTGTTCTATAGTGATGAATATTGAATGATCTTAATTCGCCCTGGTGCAAACAATTTCCGCCGGCCGCTGTGGCTGAGCGGTTCTAGGCTCTTCAATCCGGAACCGCGCTGCTGCTACGGTCGCAGGTTCGAATCCTGCCTCAGGCATGGATGTGTGTGATGTCATTAGGTTAGTTAGGTTTAAGTAGTTCTAAATATAGCGGATAGATGACCTCCGATGTTAAGTCCCATAGTGCTTAGAACCATTTGACAATCAGTGTCCACAAAATATCTATAAATTCTATACAAGGACCGTTCTCGTGATTTATCGTATCTACCAGTGAAAAATCTGAACAGATCTCGGAAGGCCAGTCTGTGCCGACTGACCGCTGTGTCATCCGCAGCTGGTGAGCGTCACTGGATCCGGATATCGAGGGGCATGTTGTCAGAATATCACTCTCCTGGCCACTGTCAGTTTACGTGTTTCGAGCTGCTACTTCTGAACTAAGTAGCTTCTCGATTTGCCTCACAAGTACTGCGTGCACCTCCATTGGCAACAGCGCTCGGCAGACCCACACAGTCACCTATCAAACTGCTAGCAAAGCCCGACTGCTTAACTTCGGTGATCCAAATGAAACCAGTGTTACCACTGTAGTAAGGGCATTGGCATCTATTAGAGAAAACTGTGATTACAAAACCGAGTTAAATTTACAAAGAAATTGGCGATATGGAGCCATTTATCAGAATGGCATTTTATCCTGTGTGACCTAGATGCATGCACTGATTCGGTTGGAAAAAGTGTCATAAAGACATCGTTTGCCCTACTGTGGCGGGATACCAGCTTGAAACTGGTCCCAGATATCCTGCATACTGACAATGAGACTGAGTTGATGTTTCCAGACGGTCCCACACACGTTCTAATGGGTACAGATATAAGGATCTTACTGGCGACGGGGGAACCTTAACATCACGCAGACAGTTTATGGTGACATGTGCCGTGGGTGGACAAGCATTGTCCTTTTTAAAAATGGCTCCACGATACTGTCGCAGTTTGACAGGTAACACATGAGGATGTAAGACATCCGTAACGCACCACTGTGGCGTTGGATTTCTTTCAGCTATTACCAGCCGTTAAGTGAAGTCACACTCCATGGCTTCCCATACGATGACAACAGGAGTAGCATCGCTTTTCGTCTCCAAAACATTGAAGGGATGGGACCACTGCCTAGGTCGTCACCATACTCGCCTGTGACTGTCAAAATGGTTCAAATGGCTCTGAGCACTATGGGACTCAACTTCTGAGGTCATCAGTCCCCTAGAACTTAGAACTACTTAAACCTAACTAACCTAAGGACATCACACACATCCATGCCCGAGGCAGGATTCGAACCTGCGACCGTAGCGGTCTCGCGGTTCCAGACTGTAGCGCCTAGAACCGCACAGCCACTCCGGCCGGTCCTGTGATTGTCATCTGGGTTAATGCAGAGCCAAGGTTCGTCACTGAACACAATGTGACGCTATTCGTCAGCAGTCAATGCTTCCTTGTCATGGCACTACTGCAACCGCACAACGGATGTTGCAACGAGTCCATTAGGTTTTCTCGGATGGCAGGCACAGATATGAAGGGGTTACGATGTGCAGCACACGGTACGGCGATTCTCCCTTTTAAGGGTAGCGGGTGGTCGATCAGAAGACTGACTGTGAATATGCCTGGCCCCACATTCCCATGCATTCCAACATCTGGCCACTGCCAAACTGAATGCCGCACAAATCTGGATACTGCACGACGACTAACCATAGATCCACAATGACGCCCGTTTCAAACTGTGCCAGATAATGAAAACACTGTCTCACGTGAGTATGTTGCATCTCTGTATCCTCAGTGATCACTCAACATCTGACGCTGTTTACACCCTTTATATACTCTACCAGATCTGGTAACAACACTTGTCACGAACAACGCTAACGCACTCTACTGGTCTTTCTACATGTCACGGAAAATTACAACCCTCATCATTTACATCGGTAAGTGTGTATACGCTGTTACACTGCCAATCCCTCGTGTCTTCTACTTGCTTCACTTTTTTTGGCCGGGGATGTCTATTGCTTTCTCTTCTGATAAGTTTACTTAGTGACATACAGTTTATCTCACGTACATCCAAGTACGTTACAACCGTTAATGGTACAGTAGCTCTTGCTTTGTTTCTTCATCAGTTACATATGCAATAAATATTCAGGTTATTCTACAATACTCAGGTCTTTATCAATTTTATTGAGAATGCCACTTTAATTTCATTGGTTATACATGCTATTTCAGTTCTTGTACCACATGTTCACCATCTGTTGAGTGTTCTTATCCTCTACCGTCTCATGTTCGCTCAGATACATGCACGTGTCGAATATTATTTTTTTTTATTTACTATTTAGTTTTAACTGTTTGACTTGCGTGATTCATCAGTTACTTCCAGCGTATTTCGAGTATACGGCCGGCTCACAGTGCACTACGGGCATAATATTTCGGCTATCAGACATATCGCCATCGTCAAACGCTCTGACGAATTGACCTCCACGGGTGCACGGCGTCCTCCTCCCCCCTCCCCGCCCCCCCCCCCCCCACCCCACTCCATCCCTATAGCCGTGGGGACGACTCCGTCGACGTCTGTGGCCGGCGACGCCCGGCAGGGCATTCCGTGGCGGTAGCGTCTGTGTAGTTACTCTCTCCAACCTGGCCATCAGATCGTCGTTGTCCCCGAGTTCCTTTGTAATGAGACCAAGCTATGGCACCCAAGTCAATCTAAAATTATAGCCGCAGTCCCGTTCGATTAGATTGTCACTGGTCACTATAAAGACACTGTCATAGCATGCTAAAATTCTGGTACGTTCGTATTCCATCGCTTGAATCTCGGACAAAGAAAGCTCTGCGACCGCCGACTTGCTTGGATACGTTGCCGTTGGTGTACTCAGCATCGACCTTTGTTGGTGCACACTGAAGTAACGCTAACCAGCATAGGTCACATGATCAGCATCCAAGACTGTGGGATGAAACGGTTAGCTCAGCAACAGCAACATCGTTAACAGTTTGCATTATGACATAAATTTATTTATGCAACTCTTATCAATTACTATCTGGACATGAACGAAGCAAATTTATTTCTTTTAAAATGGCTAAGAAGCAACAAGAGACATACAGGCCTACAACACACAATTTACGAAATCGTCCACGATACTCAGTTAAAATATTGATTGTCGAGCAAACAGTTAAACCAACATGAAGATTAACTAAAATTATAGTATTAACTTCAATCCCAAATAAGGTAAAATATTTTCCTAAAGGCTACACCATTCATGGAAATACTAATTATTAATCACAATTTTAACCACATCGAATGTCTCCAGACATATGCTATTAAATTTGTATTTAAGAAAAATGCGTCACAAAGCCCACTATAGTACTGGGTTATTAAATATCGAGCGTAGCTTACACAACATGCAGATACGTTCAGCAGCTTACATCAAATTCGTGTTCCTTTAAAGGAAATGCGTCGCAGGCTCACCAAAATAATTATTACTAGGGGCAACTTGTTCAACACGAAGATTCGTTGATAACTCTTTAAATAAAATAAGTAATTGTAGAAAATGCACCACCGTGCTCATTAGATCATTAATTAGTAATCGTAACTTGGCCAACATAGAAATCCACAGATAACACCTTAAATGAAAACAGTAGTACAGAACAGTGCACACGTTGTGTTCAGTGACGAACCTTGGCTCTTCATTAACCCAGATGACAATCACAGGGCCGGCCGGGGTGGCCGAGCGGTTCTAGGCGCTACAGTCGGGAAACGCGCGACCGCTACGGTCGTAGGTTCGAATCCTGCCTCGGGCATGGATATGTGTGATGTCCTTAGGTTAGTTACGTTTAAATAGTTCTAAGTTCTAGGGGACTGATGACCTCAGAAGTTAAGTCCTATAGCGCTCAGAGCCATTTCAGCCAGCCTACCGTGAAGGCGGTATTCAAATACAGAGATATGTAAACAGGCAGAATGCGGCGCTGCGGTCGGAAAAGCGTCGGTAAGGCAACTGGTGTCTGACGCAGTTGTTAGATAGGTTGTAGGTGCTATAATGGAAGGTTATCAACATTTAAGTGAGTTTCAACGTGGTGTTACAGCCGGCGCACGAGCGATGGGACACAGCATCTCCGAGGTAGCAGTGAAGGGGGGATTTTCCCGTACCACCATTTCACGAGTGTACCGTGAATATCAGGAATCCGGTAAAACACCAAATCTCCGACGTCTCTGGAGACGGAAAAAAGGTCCTGCAAGAACGGGACCAACAACGACTGAAGAGAATCGCCCAGCGTGCCAGAACAGCAACCTTTCTCCAAACTGCTGCAGATTTCAATGGTGGGCCACCAAAAAGTGTCAGCGGGCGAACTATTCAACGAAACATCATCGATATGGGCTTTCGGAACCGAAGGCCCACTTGTATATCCTTGATGCCTGCACGACACAAAGCTTTTCGCTTCCCCTGGGCCCATCAACGTTGACATTGGAATGTTGATGACGAGAAACATGTTGGCTGGTCAGATGAGCCTCGTTTAAATTTGTATCGAGAGGACAGACGTGTACGGGTACGGAAACAGCCTCATAAATCCATGGATCCCGCATGTTAGCAGGGGAATGTTCAAGCTGGTGGAGGCTCTGTAATGGTGCGGGGCGTGTGCGTTTGGAGTGATATGGCACCCGTGATACATCTACACTCCTGGAAATTGAAATAAGAACACCGTGAATTCATTGTCCCAGGAAGGGGAAACTTTATTGACACATTCCTGGGGTCAGTTACATCACATGATCACACTGACAGAACCACAGGCACATAGACACAGGCAACAGAGCATGCACAATGTCGGCACTAGTACAGTGTATATCCACCTTTCGCAGCAATGCAGGCTGCTATTCTCCCATGGAGACGATCGTAGAGACGCTGGATGTAGTCCTGTGAAACGGCTTGCCATGCCATTTCCACCTGGCGCCTCAGTTGGACCAGCGTTCGTGCCGGACGTGCAGACCGCGTGAGACGACGCTTCATCCAGTCCCAAACATGCTCAATGGGGGACAGATCCGGAGATCTTGCTGGCCAGGGTAGTTGACTTACACCTTCTAGAGCACGTTGGGTGGCACGGGATACATGCGGACGTGCATTGTCCTGTTGGAACAGCAAGTTCCCTTGCCGGTCTAGGAATGGTAGAACGATGGGTCCGATGACGGTTTGGATGTACCGTGCACTATTCAGTGTCCCCTCGACGATCACCAGTGGTGTACGGCCAGTGTAGGAGATCGCTCCCCACACCATGATGCCGGGTGTTGGCCCTGTGTGCCTCGGTCGTATGCAGTCCTGATTGTGGCGCTCACCTGCACGGCGCCAAACACGCATACGACCATCATTGGCACCAAGGCAGAAGCGACTCTCATCGCTGAAGACGACACGTCTCCATTCGTCCCTCCATTCACGCCTGTCGCGACACCACTGGAGGCGGGCTGCACGATGTTGGGGCGTGAGCGGAAGACGGCCTAACGGTGTGCGGGACCGTAGCCCAGCTTCATGGAGACGGTTGCGAATAGTCCTCGCCGATACCCCAGGAGCAACAGTGTCCCTAATTTGCTGGGAAGTGGCGGTGCGGTCCCCTACGGCACTGCGTAGGATCCTACGGTCTTGGCGTGCATCCGTACGTCGCTGCGGTCTGGTTCCAGGTCGACGGGCACGTGCACCTTCGGCCGACCACTGGCGACAACATCGATGTACTGTGGAGACCTCACGCCCCACGTGTTGAGCAATTCGGCGGTACGTCCACCCGGCCTCCCGCATGCCCACTATACGCCCTCGCTCAAAGTCCGTCAACTGCACATACGGGTCACGTCCACGCTGTCGCGGCATGCTACCAGTGTTAAAGACTGCGATGGAGCTCCGTATGCCACGGCAAACTGGCTGACACTGACGGCGGCGGTGCACAAATGCTGCGCAGCTAGCGCCATTCGACGGCCAACACCGCGGTTCCTGGTGTGTCCGCTGTGCCGTGCGTGTGGTCATTGCTTGTACAGCCCTCTCGCAGTGTCCGGAGCAAGTATGGTGGGTCTGACACACCGGTGTCAATGTGTTCTTTTTTCCATTTCCAGGAGTGTAGATACGATCCTGACAGGTGAAACGTACGTAAGCATCCTGTCTCATCACCTGAATCCATTCATGTCCGTTGTGCATTCCGACGGACTTGTAAATACTAGCGTGAGAAGCGACACCCTACACTTCCAGAATCGCTACGGAGTGGCTCCAGGAACACTCTTCTTTGTTTAAACATTTCCGCTGACCACCAAACTGCCCAGACATGAACATTATTGAGCATATCTGGGATGCCTTGCAAGTGCTGTTGAGAAGAGATCTCCACCCCCTCGTACTCTTACGGATTTATGGACAGCCCTGCAGGTTTCATGATGTCAATTCCCTCCAGCGCTACTTCAGACATTGTCGGGTCCGTGCCACGTAGTGCTGCAGCCCTTCTGTGTGCTCGCCGTGGCCCTACGCAGTATGAGGCAGGTGTACCAGTTGCTTTGGCTCTTACGTGTACAATAGTTTATTCACATCAGTTTAAATGAAAATTGTATTTAAGAAATATGCACCACAGCGCTCACTAAAATAGTTTGTTCATAACAAATTTAATGAAATATGTATTTAAGGAAGAGAGGCCACAGGTTTCATTAGATCGTTAATTATGTTTGATCTGACCAGTGTTAAATAAGTCTCAAATTTCGGTGCCAACAGCCATACAATTAAAGTCAAATAAGTTTAATAAAATAAGACACTGCATTAAATTGTTAGAGGCAGTTTTACAGCTCCGGCTTTGAGCAATTAGCAGAACAACATGAGATCGCTAGCCGTTTCAAACGCAGACACTTCGACCACCAGGGCAGCAGCGTCAGACTCGAGGCCAACTGGGACAGCGGAAAACTGCTGGAAACGGTTGCCCGCTACCTGGGGAATGACACTGGCCGAAAGAATGGTCTCGACTGCAACAGACTAAGATCCTAAATTCACAATTCGTTGGTTACAAGGTTGAACAATTCCAACTGGGGAATATGGACCAATTAAGCTCAAATAAAACAACAACTACGTTCCTGTAATAGTCCATACGAGCAGCCCCTTTACAAATTAACTGTCTTTAGAATTAACGAGAAGTAAAAATCCAAACCACAAACCACCCATTAATTTCGTTCCCGAATATTGGTAAAGGCCACAAAAGTTAGCAGTGGAATAACAGACTTATACAGACACTCTAAGCAGACAAACGGTCACGATCATATAACATTTTCACTACAAACATAAAACTATCTCGGAACACTGCCTGTCCCAAGGACTGGCTTACAACGCCGCTACTAGATACTTGAGTTGCTTGTCCCCAAGCTCTGACAGAACTTCAAAGAGTACAGGACGTTCTCCTCTACGCATAAACATGCTCTCATCAGACAAATATTAGATTCTAGAACTGGAATTGATCGCAGATGATCCCGAGAGGTCCTGTACGGAAAGGCAGAGCCAGAAGACTGTCGCTCCTCCCGGCAGTAATATCGGCATCCGAACACCATACACGCCAATACGTGAGTTCGGCACGGTGCCTTTCCTCAGCTCGGAGTGCGCAACCCGCCGCATCGGCTGACAGTCTGGAACAGGCCTCCTTTCACAGTGCGAAGCTCCCTGTACCTCCCGCGGCATCACTGGCCTCGCTAACGCTCGTATCCCTCGTGCCCTCTCCCTAACTACTTCTAAATTATGGCCAGCCGAACTTTATCCTGAGATCGCGAACCAGACGGTAAGCAATATATCTAATCGAGCGCCACGGCTCACACACTGTTTGTCCAATGTACGTCTTGGCACACTGCCACAGAATCTGATATACGTCGGCCTTTTGCAAACCGAGATAGTGTTTGATGGTTTCCAATAGCGTCTGTGTTTCATTGGCTTTGAAATTGACAGTTGTTACTGGGTGCTATTTCAGTATGCGCCCGATTTGTCCCGATGACATGTTGGTGTATGGTGGAAAAATCTTTACGTCTCATTGACAAGGCATCATGAAGGACACCTACAAGACTGTCATGAATGTGACTCAGTGGATCTAAGTGGTGATGCGGCTTCAGTTCTGCAAAAGAGTTCACACCGATTGCAGACATCATCAGCGCAGTTGAACAGGTCGTGGAACAACTACCACTCCAATCGCCTGAAGAAGTACATCGTGAAACTTGTCATGCTCTCAAGACAACTGAATCTACGAAGTAAAAATTTACCCTCAGAGAGAGGGTGGGATCTGAGAGAGTACCCTGAGATTGTCATGCTAGCTACTGACAAAGGCAACACTACGGTTGCTCTTTCCGGGTGTTGTGTGATGTCCTTAGGTTAGTTAGGTTTAAGTAGTTCTAAGTCCTAGGGGACTGACGACCATAGATGTTAAGTCCCATAGTGCTCAGAGCCATTTGCACCACTTTTTTGTTGCTCTTTGAGAAGTGCAGAAGCTGTTAGATGATGACTGCTGTAGGAAGATCTATGCTGACCGCACCAATAATGTGGAGAAAAAGATCAGGGTGCTTCTCAATCACTTCGATTTATGAGACGGGATCATTAAAAAATTGTTAGCATAAGGACCTGTACCGCCAAAACGTTATGGAATCCCTAAGGTCCACGAAGATTGGGTCCCTTTACACCCGACTATCAGTAACATCAGTGCTTCTACATATTTGCTGGCAAGCTACATGAAAGACATTCTAAGCCCTTTGGTGTTTAAATGCCTGCAGTTCCGTGGATTTTGTGAAATGGCCCAACAACTTCAAACTGAAAGACTCCGATATTCTGGTGAACTTTGACGACGTTCCACTCTTCAGCAGCAAGACTCATTTGAACTCTTTGGTTGACGGGAATATCACCATGTTCTGACCTCCACGTATTTTCTATTTAATGGAGAACATTTATAACAAACAGAGGGAGTCGCAATGGGCAGCCCACTATCGCCTGTGGTTGCAAATTTGTATATTGAGTACTTCGAGGAAGAAGCTCTGAAGTCATCCGCATGGAAACTCACTTATTTTTTTTTCGCTTTGTGGACGACACTTCCGTCTTCTGGTCCCATGGAAGGGAAAAACTCCATAAATTCCTCACACATTCTAATTCCACTTATCCCAACATCAGATTCACTATGGAGACCTACCAGTCCTTGATGCTCTCTGGCGCACAGTGTGTATCGCAAAAAAACGTACACTGACCTGTGTTTGAACACACACAACTGTCACCACCCAGCGCAGAAGAATGGCATACTGAAAACACTAATTCACTGAGCTCCCTCCATCTCAGACGCAGAGAATCTTCCCTGGGAACTGAAACGCCTCAAAGATGTGACCCGAAAAAATGGTTACTCGGTATTGCAGATTTGGCGCGCTGAGCACCTCTCTACTGCAGCGCAACCTGTGGAGGCGGACGAGGGTGCGGAGAAAGCGCTAGCCATTTGCCTTTCTAGCGTACACCGACGCGCTATCGGAAAAAATTGGGCACATGCTGAAAATACATAGAGTAAGAACTGTACTCAGAACACCCAATAAATCATTGGTAAGCAGTCATCGTCTAGCAGCTTCTGCACTTCTCATTATAGTCCTTGTCGGTAAGAGCAACAGTTGTGTTGCCTTTGTCAGCAGCTAGCACCCAATAAATCATTGGTAAGTGTCAAAGATGACTTAGGTTTGCACAAAGCCGGTGTATATCAGGCTCCGTGCCCATGTGGGAAGACATATATTGGACAAAGAGTATGTATCATCGAAGATCGATACTCAGAACACCAGTGACACACTCGACTAATGTATCCCACCAAGCCGGCGGTCAAAGAAAACTGTTTGTCCGAGACGGAAGCGACTGAATCCGAAAATACCAGAATGCTGGGTCCAACTTCCAAATATCGCGACAGCTTCGTAATAGAGGCCATCGAAATACGCAGCAGAGACAATCTCACCAACCTGTCCTGCGGCTACAGTCTCAGCAAGGCTTGGGAATCAGCACTGGGTCTGATCATGAAGACATTCTACAAACACAACGTTCTGGAGACGAGGGCGGATGGATAATTACACCCACGCTACCGCAAGTGGACACCGGAATGCGCCGTCGTGCATGGACTGTGTAGAGAATTCTCGCAGGGGAGGGCATGTAAGTCTGCCGTGCGCCCCCTGGATTCAGTTCGCCAGCCAGAATATTGTTCCTGTTGAACACTGTGAACCAGCAGTACTCCCGTGGACTCTTCGTTCAGTTCCAGTTACATTTCTACTGCTCTGTCAAAGATAATCTTCATTCGGTTTGTGTCACATCACTGTCCAGGTGTAATACCTTCTTCTCTGTGTGTGTCAGTTACAGGGTATCTTTGTCTTCTTAAGGAAATAACCAGTTGACTAAATAAATTAACACTGTAGGAAATCAATAATTTTGTGTTTTCTTTCATAAAGATGAAGCTGTTCTACCAAGCAGAGATGGAAGAATCAATTAACATAATACCAATCTTCCTCAATGCAAAAGGCGTTCAAAAAGTTTTCCACAGTCGTCGCAAACTTTTTTTTTTTTTTTTTTTTTTTTTTTTTTTTTTTTTTTTTTTTTTTTTTGCAGGAGTAGAATGAAATTTTTTCTGAACATACTCATAACATTTAGCTATACCGTACATTGAGCCTACTCTGTGTAGCCTTCATCGGCTGTGACGCATCTGGCCCAACGTCCTTTCCATGTTGTAAATGCTCTTTGGTAAAATTCTGGGGATTGACTTTTACACCATTGCTTGACGCGGGAAATAAAGTCTTTCTCACTACCGGTATCAAATGTTTTATCACGCAGGTGGGCCTTCAGACTACCAAAGAGTTAAAAATCAGACGGAGCCAAGTCCGGACCGTAGGGAGAATGAGGAACTATTTCACAACCCATTTTCCTGATTTTCTAGAAGTAAATATAAATCTCTTTTATTTATTTTATTTCACGTTGCTTCTGGCTATGGTCAATAAACTAAGAACAAAGTTCAGAACATGAGACAAAATTAAATGTATTTACTTTATAAATATTATATGTGCGTACTTGGTATCTGTTGCTTTGTTAGCATGAATAAAAAAGGTATTGAATATTTTGTCATTCAGAGTTACACTTATTCATAAAACAAAGAAATTAAAAAATTAGCTATTAAGAAATACAGATTAAAAATATCTGTTTCACAAAATCTGATGAACTTACATATACAGTTACAAAAACTTATAACTCTTCAAAGTGAGACGAATGAACAACATTTCTATAGTCCAATAAAACTGCACAATGTCTTGGGCTACTGTATGGCATCACGGTTTGTGAGGGTTAATTAATCAGTTATTTAACATGTGTTTTGTGCTCTTGATGGCCATGTAGCCTGCTCTTAAATCTATTAATGATGAAAATCTTCTTTCTCTTATTACCAGAATAAAAAACCATGGCGTGTGACGAATGTGTTTCTTGACACTGTGGGAATTTAGTTTGAAATAATGTTCCCATTACGTAAGATTCACCATTTTTCTTATCCCCTAAAAACAATCCCTTGACAATGATCGCATTGTGGATGGGCTCTAGAATAGGCGCGAATCATCACACGTTTTCGACAAGCTTGCCCTTACGCTTTTTGCTCATTTTTGCCAATGTGGCTCAGTATCCAGTGGAAACAGAGGTGATCTTCTTATCTCGTGAGACATCCTACAATACCCTGTGCTAGGGAATTTTCGACATTCTTCGAAGCTGCACTTGCAGCAGATACTTCCTAAATGGAAGAAAAGACAAAGGTAGCCCGAAGAACACATTTGTGAAATGACAATCACTCTTCAATCGCTCCTATAAAGGAAATGAAATGAGCAATACAATGTCAACGAGAAAAAATATCTATAATTCCAAAATTAATTACAGGTAACGAGAAAGGAGCCTCTAAAGGTTACCTCATATGATGCTAATATCACCATATCCTCTAGAGTAAGGAAGATCCACCCTATATTCTGCACCAGACGACAGCGAACAAATGTCAGTTACACATCGTTCAGTATATGTTGATTTAATTCACCTTTTCTTTTAGTATGTTGATGCTCTCTATACCTAAATAGTTTTTTTTACATTCTCTGTAGAGAATTCACATTTTCGTACATATCGATGATAGGTGAATTGCAAAAATTTTGAAACGTGTGTGTAGCTGCACAAAAACAGCTACTGATCTCTGCAAACGAACCACAAACATTTCCAACGCAGTCAGTGGTGTAAATAGCGAAATGGTGCCGTGGGTGAACTTCGTGATTCAGCCTAGCCCCTTCTGCCTTATCTGCTGCCATAGTCCCATTTCCTTTCTCAAGTCTTTGTGGTTGTTTGGCCTATTTACTCATATATCGAGATCAACTCGCCATTACAAGGGAGTAGAACTTACTCAGCTCGATAATTCTGATTTATATGATACAGTTCAAAATGTGAAGTTGCACACAGTCAAAAGGCACATGTGTTGCAACAATAACACAGTTCCTTTTTCACTGTTTCATTGCCGATCAATTCAAAACCGAAACATTAAACAGGAAGTGCAAAATATAGCCTCTGCACTTCATTAAAACTTTTCAATTGCATAACGGGAATGACCCCATTTAGTAGCCAAAAACAAGAAAAAAACATCTTCGCATCAGAAGTCGTTAGTAGGTATTATGGAAAAGTTTCTCAACATGAATGTACTAGTGACTACCTTTTACACATTTCAGTCCATTTCCCATTTTAGTGCCCTCCAATCTGCTCCACTCTTCTTCTTCTTAAAGACTGCGTCCCCATGGAGACGGCGCCCAGGGTACATCCGCTGGTTACGTCACTAAACGTAGTCCATGAGTACATAAACTCTCAAAAAATTCGCCAATTAATTGATTCATAAAAAAACTTGAAAAACTGAGATATTTAAAAAAATTCTAAAATCGTCATTTTTACTAGCTGAGTTCAAAAATTGAATTGAACCCAGGACTATAACAGAAACTGCAACTTATATTCCCACAGTGAACGATCGTAGAGACCAGCGAGACAGAAAATAGTTACCTTAATACTGCATTCACTATTCTCAAATACTTCTGAAATGTGGCAGTCAGGTAGATAATTGCAATCCGAATCGCAATTAACATTTATTGCTGCTGTCGCCTACATCTACGTCCCTACGCCGCAAACTAACTTATAGAGAATAGTGAAGGATACTTCTAGCAACACTATCTTATCTCCTACTTGCTCGGTTCGCAGTTGTAATATGTCCATCAACGTCCGTATGAGCTCTATTTTCTCTTGTTTTCTCATCTTGTTCATTTCCCAAGACGTATGCGGGTGGAAGCAGTACGTTCCCCGACCCTTCTTGTAATCTTCTCTCCCGGGATTTAAGTAAAAAACCTCTTCGTGATGCACAACGACTCTCTTGTAGCGCTTGTCACTAAAGTTTGTCGTGCATCTCAGTAATCCTCTATGTCGACTAAATTATCCAGTGACGAATCGCACTGTTATTCGTTGAATCTTCTCTGTATCTTCTGTTAATACAACTTGTTAAGGATCTATTGATGAATGAGACTCAGGAGTTAGCCGAACAAGTGTTTTGACTGCAATTTCTTTCGTATCTTAGGGCAGTGTCTTGCGGAGCCTTTCTATGGCGAACAGTATTAGCCATGAATAGGCGCATGGAAAATCCAACGTTGTCCTCTAGAGCATTACGACACTCCTGGAAATGGAAAAAAGAACACATTGACACCGGTGTGTCAGACCCACCATACTTGCTCCGGACACTGCGAGAGGGCTGTACAAGCAATGATCACACGCACGGCACAGCGGACACACCAGGAACCGCGGTGTTGGCCGTCGAATGGCGCTAGCTGCGCAGCATTTGTGCACCGCCGCCGTCAGTGTCAGCCAGTTTGCCGTGGCATACGGAGCTCCATCGCAGTCTTTAACACTGGTAGCATGCCGCGACAGCGTGGACGTGAACCGTATGTGCAGTTGACGGACTTTGAGCGAGGGCGTATAGTGGGCATGCGGGAGGCCGGGTGGACGTACCGCCGAATTGCTCAACACGTGGGGCGTGAGGTCTCCACAGTACATCGATGTTGTCGCCAGTGGTCGGCCGAAGGTGCACGTGCCCGTCGACCTGGGACCGGACCGCAGCGACGCACGGATGCACGCCAAGACCGTAGGATCCTACGCAGTGCCGTAGGGGACCGCACCGCCACTTCCCAGCAAATTAGGGACACTGTTGCTTCTGGGGTATCGGCGAGGACCATTCGCAACCGTCTCCATGAAGCTGGGCTACGGTCCCGCACACCGTTAGGCCGTCTTCCGCTCACGCCCCAACATCGTGCAGCCCGCCTCCAGTGGTGTCGCGACAGGCGCGAATGGAGGGACGAATGGAGACGTGTCGTCTTCAGCGATGAGAGTCGCTTCTGCCTTGGTGCCAATGATGGTCGTATGCGTGTTTGGCGCCGTGCAGGTGAGCGCCACAATCAGGACTGCATACGACCGAGGCACACAGGGCCAACACCCGGCATCATGGCGTGGGGAGCGATCTCCTACACTGGCCGTACACCACTGGTGATCGTCGAGGGGACACTGAATAGTGCACGGTACATCCAAACCGTCATCGGACCCATCGTTCTACCATTCCTAGACCGGCAAGGGAACTTGCTGTTCCAACAGCATGTATCCCGTGCCACCCAAAGTGCTCTAGAAGGTGTAAGTCAACTACCCTGGCCAGCAAGATCTCCGGATCTGTCCCCCATTGAGCATGTTTGGGACTGGATGAAGCGTCGTCTCACGCGGTCTGCACGTCCAGCACGAACGCTGGTCCAACTGAGGCGCCAGGTGGAAATGGCATGGCAAGCCGTTCCACAGGACTACGTCCAGCATCTCTACGATCGTCTCCATGGGAGAATAGCAGCCTGCATTGCTGCGAAAGGTGGATATACACTGTACTAGTGCCGACATTGTGCATGCTCTGTTGCCTGTGTCTATGTGCCTGTGGTTCTGTCAGTGTGATCATGTGATGTATCTGACCCCAGGAATGTGTCAATAAAGTTTCCCCTTCCTGGGACAATGAATTCACGGTGTTCTTATTTCAATTTCCAGGAGTGTATAAACTGTAAACAGCAACGGTTCTATAACACTGTCTAGAATTCCCGAAGTTTTTAAGAACATCATGGTCGTCTTTGATTGTCAAAGTATTTATTAACAAAATCGACAATTGCATTGGCTTCCGTGTGGCCACTACCAAGTATAGTTCCGTGACAATAGTGTTCTAGTACATATCTGCGATGTCTCTATGTCATCATAACAGTCCTGGTTTCAAAGACCTAAAAAGACAGCAAAATATGCAAGCATTTATGAACTAAAACTTATATAAATATGACCTTAGAAAAACGAAACATGGCTTTATATAATTTTATTTAAAACATTTTTTGTAATTTTTAAGGCTCCAAGAAATATAAAATTCGCTTCTGAACAAATTGTAAGTTTAATACTCACAATTTTCAGTGTCTGAAACTATCACTTATTTTTGAAATATCTGCTTTTGTCTAAAAAAAAATAGAGTCCAAATTAGTAAACACGTCCCGTCAGTCTTCAGTTTCTGCAGAGATGCACTGTAACATAACGCGATCTTTCAGGTTTTCCTTCTTCAGAGATCTATAGTTGTCGATGAGGATGGCTCTGCATCTGAAAAAGCTCCTCTCCATATCACACGAAGTCAGAGGAGCGTATTTGGAGATATCGGGGTGACTGCAGGCCAGCTTTGTTTCATTTTCTTCAAATGTTATGGCATTATCACAAAGATTATCACTAATTTTGCACATTTTATAATATCCGAGCTTCCGCTGGAGAACACTTTGCAATTCGCTGTTCTCTTTGCCTGTAACGTGACCAAGAGCTTGACCCAACTCCCTCTGCAGATGTTGCACAATCTCCAGAGCGTCACATAGTTGAGTACCAGCAGCTTCCAGTCGTGTGATGGCTTCTGACACCAATAAAGACTTGGCGTTGATGTATTCCAAGCTACCAGAAGGGTATCTGTAAAGGCCTCTTCACAGTTCTGATAGCACTTGATTCGCCGGCCGGAGTGACCGTGCGGTTCTAGGCGCTACAGTCTGGAACCGAGCGACCGCTACGGTCGCAGGTTCGAATCCTGCCTCGGGCATGGATGTGTGTGATGTCCTTAGGTTAGTTAGGTTTAATTAGTTCTAAGTTCTAGTCGACTGATGACCTCAGAAGTTAAGTCGCATAGTGCTCAGAGCCATTTGAACCATTTGAACTTGATTCATCGCTGTCAAGGTCACGAGACGTTGTCTTTATTTTGGAGTAATTGGCGCAGTAATACTCAGTAGCATTAAGACAAGAATTCCTTAGTATAAGAACAGGCTGATGGCGGGGGGGGGGGGGGGGGGGGGGGGGGAGTGGGGGAAGTGAAGGTGCTTGTTTCTTTAATTTCTGCACCAGTTGCGGAGTTTTAACATAAATTTTCTAGCCACAGGAAATTAATTTGTCGACATATCAGGATAATCTAATTGCACCTATTTTACAACTTGGTATAATGCATGTGCAAGCCAAGTGATGTTCTCCATACCGTGGTAGAGAATCTGCAGCCACTTGGCTAATTAATCGTAAATGGCGCACAGTTTGTTAATAGCAAAAAAAAAAAGTGGTATCTGTTCCATCTATCCGGTCACAAAAACTTCGTGGACTTGTCAAACAAAATGGCGAATATTGGTTTGTTTATTCTCCCGAGAACTTTACGCCTTGGGAGAAACACTTTTCCAGGCCGATCAACTTTTAGAAAACCCCCATCAATGGTTTCATCTATGAGCACGAAGACCTTCTGGTCAGCAACACTAATTTGTATTTTGTTGATTACTTCCTCGTTCCACATGGACAAATAGTTCTTTCTCATTGTCGAGACATCAGAGTATGGATGTGTTGTGTACTTCTCCAATGGGATGTTGCAAACCACTGTCATCTCATGCAAGTGAAAATGATTCTACAGTTGAAGGTGAACCTTTCTGCTCATATAACAACTTAAATCTATTGTCATTTACAGAACTTTTCTTCACACAGCTGGTGTTATTGCAATCTTTCCTGTGCTAACTTCAACTTCATATAGTTTGGAAAATAATATTTCCCCTTCAGAGCAGAAGAACGTCTCTCTAAAATTGCGAACAAGACGTCGCCACTTCATGCTGGTGGAGCACTTTAATTTTCGCATGTTGAAACAGACCGAGTTTGTATTCCGACTGAATAGAGTAATTGCCTGTGTATTTTTATTTCTTCGGAAGTCACCCTTGCTGGGCTCGAGATGGTTTTGTCGACCCCATGCAAGAATGTCTCGTTTCAGCGACTCAACTAATGTATTACGCTGCTTATCTACTACAGTCCAGATAAATGAAACTTTGTAGAAACTTTTGTGTTTGTTTGTGACAATATCACCCGACACATTGTCATATGAAAAACATTTTCATGTTTTTATTGCTGTGCGCTTAAAGATGCGTTAAATATATTCATTATTAGCGAAAGTTTCCCAAATATCGCCAATTATTAAAAAGTGTGCACCACAGAAATATATTTTTCTACACTACAGTACCTGGATTTCACCCTCAATTTTAGAAGAAGGTTACGACATTTCATTTAAAACCGAACCCTAGTCTTTATCACGTCCATATTTAAGGTTGTTGCCGTATTTTACGTAAACCAAATGAAACCACTACACGCTGCCACCGTATTAATGGCAACTCAGTTAGTTAATATAGTGAAAACGTGTAGTACTTTTATGTGATCTACGTGAAAGACGCCAACGCTCAATATCCTAGCGTATGGACGTGACGTAGACATAATGCGTCGTAGATACTTTTTTAACTTTTTGACATCTGTTGAAGCACTATTTTCGTAGTACTGTAATTGATAAGGGCCACACGGCCGAAATTTCAGTAGTGGACTTGATAAACTAGATTAGCTCCCGCTGGTTCGTTCCCTTTGGCGTACTAATTAACACAAAAATAATTTTGTTCAAATATATTAGGCCACTGAAAAATTAATCTATTAAAGGGCTCTTTCTTTTCCTATGAAATTCTAAAAAAGCCAATTTGTCGTGGTGACTGTTAAATAGCTTTCGTTGATTTAGTTCACAAACCGCAACACCTTCTAAACTTTTCGCTTTTAAGATCCTGGAAGTGTGGTCCTTTCTGAATGTACTTCTGACCAAAAAGTGATTCTGGAAGTTGGAATCAGAAGTTTGTTAATTCTGCCCTTTGAGTTTTTGTAGTGTGATATTTCCATGCAAACTTTCATCCCCTAACATGTATTTCTTTATTTCTAACCGACCACTTTTCATTGGTTTAGTTTTATAAATGTTTTAATGTAACGAAATACTTTCATAAAGGTTTTCATTCCAAATTTCACCTCCTTGGGGGTTGATGGGTTGAATTCCCAGAATTATTGGAACATGTACTGTTTTTATTTCTAACTGAGAAGCCTAATACAAATTTTCATGATTTTAGTTTCATAAATGCTTTCATAGTAAAATATTTTCATAAAATATTTCAACCTCTATTTCACCCCGTTATGGGTTGAGTTTCCAAAAGCGATGATAGATTTTTTTTTATCTTTCCAAGCCAAGTACTAATTTCCGTACAGATTCTTTAATAACGATTTAATTTCGAAATAATTTTCACCTCTACTTCATCCCCTCAGAGGTGAATTTCGAAAAATGCTGGAACTTGCATTTATTTGTTGTTTCCAACCAAGAAAACATGTACCAGTTTTAATAGCTCTAGCTTCAAAGTTTCCTAAATTGCGACGTATTTTTAAAAAAAATAAAAAGACATTTTATCCGCTATTTCGCCCCCTTAGGTGGAGTTTCGAAAGATCGCATCCTAAATGTTGCGTACAGCGTAAGGTCAATCACATCTCCATATTTGAAGTTTGTATTCTTAGTGGTATGGGCTGGGGGATGATGAATCAGTATATCAGTCACGACATTTCCTTTTGTATAGAGAGAAGAAACAGTTTTACAATAAAGGGCTACCATAGTGCTGTTTTAAAAATTGTGCATGACTCTGAAACCCAGCCGTGAAAAGTTAACAAGTTTTATATCTGTTCACCTTATTCCGTTAAGAACGACGTATTGAGATCCAGCTGCAAGGCAGTTCTGAATCTAATCACAAATCTGGTCCGGTATCCAGTAAGGTATTCACTAAGTTCCTTGTACACAATGTTAATCATACAGCCATTGGCAGCAAATGTTGTGTGTTCAAGTCCGAGTCTGTCAGGCTGCCTCCTAACTAGAGACAAGAAAAAACTCTTTAACTTTATTACCAAATTCGGTGTTTTTTTTTACATATTCGGTGCTATTTTGGCCAAATTGTTTGTTATTTTTTGTCATTCTTGATGTTTTTCTGTAAAACTGCCGGACTCGATGTTTTCTTTCCAAATTAGTTCTTACTTTGTAGCAAACTTGGTGTCGATTTTTGCCGAATTCATTGATCTTTTTGGCGAATATTTTTGTCGAGGTTGGTGATTTCTTGCCATATTCAGTGATTGTTTTGGCGAATTCACTAATGTCATTTTCCCACTTACGACGATATTCTTTTCCAAATGCGTCGTTAGTATTTGCCAAGTTCAATGTTATTTCTTGCCAAATTCTACGTTTTTTGCCAAATTTGATGCTTATTTTTGACAAACTGCGAAATTTAGTTTAATTGTTTAGCCATATTCAGTGTTACTTTATCCCAAATCCGTTGTTCTTTCTGCTAAATTAATGTTAATTTTTGTCATATTGCAAATTAGATTAATTGTTTTTGCAAAATTGGGTACTTTTTGGCCACATTAGGTGTTATTTTGTTACCTAATTTGGAACCTTTTTTGACAAATTCTGTGCAGTTCTGTGCAGCTTCTGCCAAATGCGGTGCTTATTTTGTGGAATTCGGTGTTATTTTTCGCTGAAGTCAGTGAATTTTTGCGAAAATCATCGCAATTTTTCGCCAAATTTGCTTTGTTGTTTAAAGAAATTCAGCGTTATTATTTACCAAATTCGGCGTTTCTTTTTGTGGAATTCGGCGTTATTTATTGCCAGATTGCTTGATACTTTTTTTTCGTCAAATTCTATGTTACTTTTTACCGAGTATGGTGATACTTTTCCCCAATTTCGATGTTGTTCTTTTTTTGCCGAATTTGGTATTATTTTTTCGCATTTTGTATGTCTTTTATGACATTACATCGCAGCTCGTTACGTGGGAAATCTACTGCCATTTTAAGATTATACAAGAACCTGAGCCTTGAGGAAAGACTAAGCGAAAATGCAATTTCAGAATTCAACAAAAATCATTTATAAATGTTGGTAAACGAAAGTCTTCAGAATTATAATTTTTGTGCGGGAAAAGGTCAGTTTCTCGATATTTCGTAAAAATCGGCGATTTCATGTTATATTTCGAGTTATCGTTTTGGCGAAATTTTTCTGTCCCTCCTCATAACATGCTACATGATTTCATTCTGTTCACATCAATACGAGAGCAGGAAGCTGAGTAAAAACTGTGGACGCATCGGATTTCCTGATCCGAAACCGCGGGCTGGTACCGGCCAGGACTTCTCCTCTGTCGTTCCATTAGCGCCTCTGGAAGTGGACGGTACACAGTATATCGCCTGGTGGGAGGCGGGCCGCGCGCGCGCATTGTAGCTGGCGGCTGGCTGGCTGCGACTGCCCGGCACTGGACGTTGAACGATGCCCGCTCTGGGAGACAGCGCGCGCTGCGCCGGGTCCCCGCGGCGCGCGCTTGATTTAGTCACCACGCCGGCGACAGCGTACAACGCCGGCCGCCTTATTTATCACCGCTCGCGGGATAAATAATAACACCATGAATAAGTAATGAGAAGTAAAGAAATAGTATCGGATCCGCATCTAGCGCCGCGATGGCCCGGCGCGAAACCTGGCCAAACAAATTGCGAGAGCACGGACGGGCGCGGCGAGTTATGTCCGTGCTCGATTCAGACGTAACGGCGCGACGCCCCTCAGGGGCCGAGTTTTGTCAAGAAACACGTGCTCCGCGTAACAAGGCGATAATTTCCCGTCACCGGATCTGGATTTTATATCGGGAAATCCTGCGGTCCTGCTCGCGACTCCCACTGTGGCCTGACGGCCGTCTGAACAGACTCCGCGTCAGAGCGGGCCATAACTCCCGGATGCTGAGAAATCTGTTTTCCGCAGTTAACTCGTGTACAGTCCGGAGTAAGAAATTGTTTCGCTGACATATACCTTGTTACAGCCGTTCGAAATAGCTTACGCTTCGTCGCAGAGTCCGCGACCTACAGGGAGATGGATTCGTTCCACACGACATCGACACTTTCTTTTCAACTCCATAATTTGTTCATCACTGCACTACCGCTTCTGCCATTTACTTTCTGTGTACTCCTTTCTGAAACCCCTTTAATCAGTCAACAAACACCAAAACCGTCTGAGCGAGGTTGTTTAGCTGCCTTTTCCCTGTATGACCCCTTTATATCAAACCCTATTTCAGTGCTGTCTGCTGTGCTACACACTTTTACTGTGCTGTGAATTCTACACCGTGTTTGCATTTTCATGAGTTTCTGATGTTGTGTGTGAAATGTACCAATATATGACAGTTAGGATAAGTATGACATGAAGTGTTGATCTCAGGCGTCAGGTTGCCACATTTGCTGGCTTATATATATCATTCTTATTTCTTTATCTTATCATTTTAAAATTCAGTTTGTTCAAATGCGTGTGAATTCCTAAGGATCACACTGCTGAGGTCATCGGCTCCTACACTTACCACTACGTAAACTAACCTATGCTAAGAACAACACACACACCCATGCCCAAGGGAGGACTCGAACCTCCAGCGGGAGGAGCCGGGCAATCCGTGACATGACGCCTCAAACCACGCGGCCACTCCACGCGGCTTCAATTTATTACACTGCCATTAACTTCATTAGATGTCTACTCAGGTTGGACTGTTACTAATCGATACTTGAACATAACTCATAAACAATTCTAATTTTGTAATCCCAGAATACATTTCGCAAGAAGTGAAGCTAGTTTTCGTTAGTAGTTACGTAATGAACATATGTGCATGACATGAACGTTTTCCAACTAATAGTCTTCATGATATAATCATCTTTATGAAAAAATCATTGTTGACAAACTCATTTTAAGCACTGCAATACTAAAAGCCGTGTGCAACATTTTATGTTGGAACGTGAGAGGAACGAATTAATACGTAACTGTGATGCAGGTTGCGTACACCAGCAAGTTTTTAATTGAAATCCATAAATTTTCTGTTTGTAATAATGAATGACGCAACCAGTGATTATTAAAACAATGTACAAGCAGCGGCGAATCAGGCATCAGGATCTCAGTTTTCCCGACAGTTTTCGTGAAACCGTTTTGTTACAGGTTTGTAACAGTATTACACAATAAACATGTAATTCCGAAAGAGAAACATCGTGTCATCCTGAATGTCTTGAAATTTCTCTTCGCACTACCTAATCATTTGCTATACTGTCAAGAATTCAGCAGGTTGCAGCAAATTTTGATGGAGCAAGTTCTTTTACAGCCACTTCAGCATCAGAGATCTCCAAGGAACGAAGATGACTGTTAGCTATTACCTGTTACGCCCAGGTGAATTTCATGTTCAGTCACTCACTGGACTCACCTCTTTAAGTTTCTTAACGTCTTCATTCTATTTCCACCGATTAACGTAGTTTTTTTCCATTTTTGTGGCGTTTTGTCACTGACACTTCAGAGATAATATTATCATACCCACAATCTAAATACGCCATGAAAACGGTGATTTAAATGACAGATTAAAACTGTGAACTGAACAGTGATTCGGAACTGGCACCTTGCCCCTGCGTCAGTACGCATGCGTGGTGAAATCTTCAGTCAAAATATTCTGACTTGCATCTTCAGATGCACCTGTTCACACATCAAAATTTTCGAAAAATAAATATAAAATATAACTACAAATTCTAATGTCATACATGTCCACCAATCGGTGCGCATAAGTTTCACAATGCATCAATATGATTAAAGGTGGCTAGACACATTTAATGCTCATTCAGTCAGTGAATTAATCTTGTACCTGGAATACCTCCATTAGGACACCTCATTAGTTTTGACGTAATGCTACCTTTCTGACTCATGATTGTCGTAAGCGCAAAGCACCTACAACGGACTAAATTAAATACGTGGCAAAATAAGATAATAGCACCGTGTATTAAACAGAATTTTACCCAATTACGTTCTCACAGGTGACCAACTGCTTCATTTTAATTCACGTCAATGTAGCCCATGAGAGGTTAGTCTAGTACTTTAGTATGTTTCGGTGCGCTTTCAGAATAATGCGCGCCCGGTTCTACCATAAAGGTTATTCTGAACTGCGAAATGGTTTATGTTTGTAGACAGTAATGTACACACCCCACTGTACATGGTTCTTAATTCAAATTTAAATTTGTTGACAACCCTATTTGAAGACAGTTAACACACATGCGAAGGAAAATATTATTGTATTAATGCTGTGTTTATGACAACGAGTAATTATACCGTGTATCAAACAAAATAAATCCTGTTGGTTCTAGAAACTTTTATTTTACCCTGTTACATACGCAAAGGTGAACAATTATTCATGGTTCATGGGACATGGGACAAAGAATAGTATTTTATTTGACTCGGTGCCGTTTCAGAAAAATGTTCACTCGATTTTATCATAGAGTTTGTTCTTAGCTCCATAACTGGTTGTCGTTACTAGAGAGTGATGTACACACTCCCACTGTAAATGTTTCGTAACACGAAAGTAAATAGGTTGCTCATTCTGTATGATGCCACTTGATGAACGTAAGGCAGAAAACATTATTGAATTAATATTTTGTCTATGACAGTGAGTAATTGTATTTTCATGTATAATCTCACTTGAGCACTTTGTGTGATCTCATGACCGGTAGAGGTTTAAAAACATGTCGGATACAACGAGTAATGTGTTATGTTGTAAAAGTACTGCTGCAATGAAACTTTTGGAAAATTTTGTTATGTGAACAAGTGCATCTGAAGATGGGCCTGACAGCCCTGAAGGTGATTATGCAATAAAGAAACCAAAAAACCGGGATATAGTCTGAGGCTAATTTATTTATAACTGCAAAGCTTCATTCACAACATTAAAAATGTTAGCTTTCTTTATTCCACAGCAAAACTGTAAAACGGCCGCTCAGCTATGGATTATTTCAGTACACTAAGTAGATAACGATGACCCGTAACTGATCCTCTGAAGAACGAACATTATGTACAGTAGAGTTTCCAGCCGAAATCGAAGAAAAGGAAACGGTAGGTGTGGACATAGAATAAGGAGAACGCTCACCGAAAAATAACGTGAGAATACGGGATTAATTTTGAAGCTCGAGGGAGTAAAGTTTGACGCAATTTGTCCATAAGTAGCCGAGAAATACTAAACGAAGGTCTGTAAGATGTTATTTTCAAATTAGTATAACATAAAGTAGGTAGGGTTGTTACTGCACAACAATCTAGTATTTATTTACTGGTAGTACAGAAGTGTAAAGAAAATCACATAAAGAAAACAAACACATGACGAAAATTATACAGTACATTATTCCATTACTCGAAACTCTCATCTCTAATATGTCTGCTTTGTGTGTGTGAGTGTGTCAGCGTTACAGCCGTCACAGAACTTATCTGCTTCACTTTTGTGATAGACATTTGTCTCGGGTGTGGCAGACTGTAATAGTGATCCATCGGTACCTCCATGTTTCTGTCACTATATTCTCTACATATCACTTTTAAAAATCATCCTATTGATAACAAGTAACTGAGTACAAATAAAGGTACATAAACACCTAGTGACATGGAGAGCATCTCCAGTTCTTGGCACAAAGACTCCCGACTGGGCTTTTCCATTTCGCTGTCCTCATATATCCATCGTAGAAATTGTTTCAATTCCGGCGTCTACGTTCCTGATTATTCAGTGTATAATTATGTTAATCCGCAGGTGTGTGTAGTTATGTAAATGAAGGAATTTTAGAGAATAAATTAAAAAATGAGAATAAAATTGGCCTTAGCCTATTTATATATTTATCTTTAACATTCGACGATTGGTAGGAAGCTAAAGCCAAGTAAGGAAATGAGTTCAAATGTGTGTGAATTCCTAAGGGACCAAACTGCTGAGGTCGACTTACACACTACCTAAACTAACTTAAACTAACTTATGGTAAGAACAACACATACACCCATGCCTGAGGGAGAACTCGGTATCCGGCGGGAGGGTACCCGCAACCCGTGATATGGCGCCTCAAACCGCGCGGCGAAATGAGTTGAAATCTCGGTAGAGATGTATAGAAAAATAGGTATGAGACAGATAGTTATTGCTGATTGGTCTTCGAATAAAAATAAGAATGTTTTCATCTGTGTACCACGTGACCCAGTAAAGAAAAAGAGAAACAAATAACATTTCTGAAGTTCATTGTTTTCTGCATCTTCCAAATCTGCATGAAATTCTTAACTATGAAAGTCGATGGTTTGGAACAGAATTACCGAACATACGTTTTCATTGTAAATAGTTGATGGCCGATGATAGCAATGTACATGATTCTTTGCGAATACATGTGCGAAAGACAGGTTTTAACTGGACGTGGAAATGTAGTATTGCTATAAGAAAGGCAGACATCCGTTAACTTGTGATACACTGAATCGTAAACGATAAATTGTAGAGGACATGGGAAGCACCTTGTACAAGAACTTAAAACAGATCAGGTGACTGAGAGATAGTACTGCAGTGAACTTTAAAGCAAAGCGAACTGGTGTCGAACAGTATAATACTGCAGAGGGAACAGCGATGTTAAACAAATAATATACTTTTAGCTTCAGTTCCATAAACTACCATGGCAGACAATAGCGAAGATATGACGGTTGTAAAACTAAAAGGATGAAGGCAACTGGAGTGAGACGTGAATAGACGTGTTGTTGACTTCAGGTCTTCCGCAAGGTCGCGGTCAATATATGCAATGCACGCCCCTGTTTTCTTTATTTATACATGTATCGCGCGACCGATCTATATGACCCCCATATTTTGCAGAACTTATGTTGGATGCTGTCAATATTCAGTTCACATGACGTCATAGGTCGCTATTAAAATACGACTGCCGTATACGCTTGGCGTAAAATATGAAGGGTCACGAAGATTCCCTACAAAACCGAGACGCCACGTGGGTCGCGCAGTCGCGACTGCACTATCTGATAGAGGGCGGCGGAGGAGACATTGTCCGGTGACTTTTATTCCCGCGAGTCCCCTCCTCATTAAAATGTTCTTATAGTTATCTCTGGCTGCATCGTGCCGTATGGGCAACAGTTATCTCTTCATCTGGATACTCATGTCACTGGCCTCTCGTGCCACTGTATAAACAGCGAGGAGGGCGCACTATGGTGTTGTACAACCGCTTTCCGCAAGATGCATTCACTGTCGCTGAATCAGATATGCACTTGTCTGCAATTCTAATTTTATGTTACCCGTATACGTTACAGGAGTGATAAGGAATTATCAGTAAGGAGGCAGCAAGGAAAGGACTATTATCGCTAAGGGATAGTAACTCAAAGGCACTCGTGTACGGCAGATCATTTCATCGTCGACAAAGAATATTGCTCTTCATTGTGTCGTTAGCGATCGATTAACGTGTAAATTGATCGTAGATATGTTCACTGGTAGATAGGTAATGTTCTCACCAGAGGACTTTATTTCTTACATTATTGTCTTGCATGCCATAAAGGGCAAATATACACAAAGTTTCTGTCCAGAAGCAGAATATATAGTTGTTCCCGTGCAAATACAGATTCTCCAGTAATGGATTTCCGTTGCTTCCTTAGTGTCTGGTGCTGTCTATATTTTGTTTTCCTGTACATCCCTGAAACGTCACTCTGATTATTTCGTGTTAAAAATAGCAAATGCTAAATGTGTACTTTGGAACGTGCAAAGGTAAAATTGTCGTATATTCGAACTTGCCTCGAGTTAATTACATTCTTTCATTTTATATGAGTCTGCTACAGTTGTGCAGCGTCGTCAATCTTTCAAAGTTAATATTATTTTAAACTGTTACTGTTGCTTCGCATTTTTACGAAATTATGGTTCGTTTTTAGGGAGTGCAACGTCGCTTCCGTAGGTAGAGCGTTCTCAATGTTCAAACTTGGAAACCGTTAAAACTTTAAAGGGAATACAAAATACGAGTACTTGTATTTACATTCTGAAAGCGGCTTGCTGTTTATTACTGGGCTCTTTCTCATGTTTGGTCTGTCTGGCCGTTGTCTTTATTTTCCTCACTGCACCTGACGTATCCTGTACTGATTAGAAATTGCGCTAACCTACCTGACAGTGTTTCTCTTTCGAAAATGAAATTAAAACGGAGACTAGTTTACGTAACTTTGAAATGAATTCACTAAGGTTGTTTTATAACAAACTAACTGCTTTAAATCACGTCATGGTGTCGCTGTTGTCAGGGAATAGAGATAAATGATGGACAAATTGACTGCTGTCAACAACAAGAAGTCTATCACAATGAAGAAGAAATTCCTTTTTAATAGCATTATGGAACGTATAAAGCTATCACGGTACTAAACAGTCTAAATCGAACCCGAGGTTCAATTTGACGTAGACAGTTTTCATATTAAGATGTCGGGAAGTTATTCAGGCAATGCGACAAGGCACCGTTAATGGAAGTAGACAGGGATGAAAGTTATAATTATGCGAGGAGAACCGTACCAGTTTTCTGCAGAATTTATTAGCAAATTTTGTATCAATATGGAGAAAATTTAATTCATAAGTTTCATGAATTGTGAAATGTGGTGCAAAGAATATAAAGTTGAGTCGAAAATTAACTGGTTCATAGTTTTAAAATACTGAAAAAACCGGAAATATGTTCTGAAACAAAGATAGCGGAGTGTACGTTAGAACTAGAAGAGTCTAGTAGGACAGAGGTATAAGCCAAAAAGAAAGTAGAGGTATACATGAATTACACGGAAGTGCTGCAAATATTAAGAAACATAGGCAACTCCAAAATTTCTTATGTTAAATACAAATGTGGGGTATCATTCCGTAAGCTGTTAATAATATACGGGCATATGAGTCGGGAAATGCTGAATCGTGTTATCTTGGAGTGCTAATGTAGCACTTGACGTGTGAATGTTGAAAATACGACGGCTAAGTTTCGAAGTGTATAATGGAAGACTAGCCTTGCATTTTTTGGTTGTAAGGGATCGAGTACAACGTGTTTTCGTTTATGCTGGTAGTGTACCTACAAAACTGAGTATTGCCAAGCTAAAGAGTATTTCTGTAAAGAAAAGTACCGAGCGAGATCCTGCAGCGCAAGAGCCACTGGACACCGCTTAAAATTCATGTCCAGACGTGCAGGCTCAAGCTTTCCGTGGCCTCCATAAACTGATTAAGGGGAACGAAGAGCTGGATTCTTCTAAAATGGCGTGGTCGATTTCCTTTCAAGTGTCTTTCAATACAACATTATGCTACGTCACAAATTACGTTATCGTCGCTTTAATTCTAGACTAAACTTTCTTCTTCCTTTTCGGAAGAACAGGACACATATACGGTGTTTCAGCTACATCTATACGATTAAAGTTTTGCTGTGAGTTTTTGAATGGCTTTACGAATTCATAGCTACGGAAATGTAGCTATAAAATCCGATCGAGGACTACAACCGAGATGTGAGACAAAAATAAAAGCGGTACACTCAGTTTCACTCTCCCTCCAACTTCCCTGCCCCGCTCCCACAAGGGATAGAAGAGTTTTACCAAAAGATACAATGTACTTAGCTTAAACAATAAGAGACAATGACTCATTCAAAAGCTATAAAAATTAGCTCACAATATGCAAGTAAGGCGGTGCCGAGAGAGAAGTATTTGTAATCGCTCTAGGAAGTTGAAAATTCTTGAAAGTACGGTGCGTTAGTCTGTGTGCTGCCGTTTCCCTATATCATTTCTTTCTTTATTATCTCTACTGTCCTGATCACAACGGTTCGTGGCGTTATTTTATACTTGTTTAGTACAACTAATAAATTGTAATAGAGCCATTGAATCATTTGGTGTAATCCTGAAACTAACATGTACAGTATCTAAGTAAAATATGGTTAACTGAGTTACGATGGCAAGAAGAATTGCCACCCTTCACAGTTGCACACAGTGTGTAATCGTAAAGAATTCTTAACATTCTAAACCACTAGATCCAACAGAGATGCAAATTCAGCTTAAGTGCAATATTCATTTTGATTTATCAGCGTAGCTAAAAAAGTTGTGACTCCCTCTTATGACTGTTTTGGAGTTCGAAATGCTGTCGATAATAGCACAGTGGCAATTATGCTTTATCAGATCACGCAGAGATGGACAACTGCAAAAAGTACTGTGGCGAAATAAAATGCCGTTCTGCATCTGATTGCAGTTCTTTTTCAGTCACTAGGTTAGCTTTCTGTAGAGAGATCAGCCAGAAAGATATAACATGTGGACGACCCACTACATCTTGATTGAGCATTAATATGTGTCTAACACTTTGCACTGTTAGTTTCTATAAACAGTATTCATTCTGTGAGGTGTAAGGAACAATGAAGAACGATATCATCTATGCAGAAAAATCGTTATGCAAATAAAGCATTATAGAGATGTTAAGATTCCCGGGTAATGTATTGATGTAGTGATAATGGTTATCTGAAGTACTGAATAGGACGTTATGAAGAATACGATAGAGTGATGCGATATAAAGGTATGAGATATGTAGCTGAATACGAAGTAATGAAGAAATGCAGTTCAATATTCTTTATAAGCCACGTGTGTTCAGGTAAAGTATTTTGAAGAGAACGGAGCTGCAGTGCGGTGCAACAGAAGATAATTTGGAACAGTTCATGATTTTCGATTATGACAAAATTTATGCACACCACGAAACCACGGTCGTGAAGGCTGTATCATTCACTAAAATACAATCTTTGTAGCAAGACATTACAACCTATCTTTTTTATGTTCTTGTGTTTCACCTCCCCCCATGAACCATGGACCTTGCCGTTGGTGGGGAGGCTTGCGTGCCTCAGCGATACAGACAGCCGTACCGTAGGTGCAACCACAACGGAGGGGTATCTGTTGAGAGGCCAGACAAACATGTGGTTCCTGAAGAGGGGCAGCAGCCTTCTCAGTAGTTGCAAGGGCAACAGTCTGGATGATTGACTGATCTGGCCTTGTAACAATAACCAAAACGGCCTTGCTGTGCTGGTACTGCGAACGGCTGAAAGCAAGGGGAAACTACGGCCATAATTTTTCCCGAGGGCGTGCAGCTTTACTGTATGATTAAATGATGATGGCGTCCTCTTGGGTAAAATATTCCGGAGGTAAAATAGTCCCTCATTCGGATCTCCGGGCGGGGACTACTCAAGAGGATGTCGTTATCAGGAGAAAGAAAACTGGCGTTCTACGGATCGGAGCGTGGAATGTCAGATTACTTAATCGGGCAGGTAGGTTAGAAAATTTAAAAAGGAAAATGGATAGGTTAAAGTTATATATAGTGGGAATTAGTGAAGTTCGGTGGCAGGAGGAACAAGACTTCTGGTCAGGTGAATACAGGGTTATAAACACAAAATCAAATAGGGGTAATGCAGGAGTAGGTTTAATAATGAATAGGAAAATAGGAATGCGGGTAAGCTTCTACAAACAGCATAGTGAACGCATTATTGTGGCCAAGATAGATACGAAGCCCACACCTACTACAGTAGTACAAGTTTATATGCCAACTAGCTCTGCAGATGACGAAGAAATTGAAGAAATGTATGATGAAATAAAAGAAATTACTCAGATAGTGAAGGGTGACGAAAATTTAATAGTCATGGGTGACTGGAATTCGGTAGTAGGAAAAGGGAGAGAAGGGAAGATAGTAGGTGAATATGAACTGGGGCTAAGAAATGAAAGAGGAAGCTGCCTGGTAGAATTTTGCACAGAGCACCACTTAATCATAGCTAACACTTGGTTTCAGAATCATGAAAGAAGGTTGTATACATGGAAGAACCCTGGAGATACTAAAAGGTATCAGATAGATTATATAATGGTAAGACAGAGATTTAGGAACCAGGTTTTAAGTTGTAAGACATTTCCAGGGGCAGATGTGGACTCTGACCACAATCTATTGGTTATGACCTGTAGATTAAAACTGAAGAAACTGCAAAAAGGTGGGAACTTAAGGAGATGGGACCTGGATAAACTGAAAGAACCAGAGGTTGTACAGAGTTTCAGGGGGAGCATAAGGGAACAATTGACAGGAATTGGGGAAAGAAAACCAGTAGAAGAAGAATAGGTAGCTTTGAAGGATGAAGTAGTGAAGGCAGCAGAGGATCAAGTAGGTAAAAAGACGGTGGCTACTAGAAATCATTGGGTAACAGAAGAAATATTGAATTTAATCGATGAAAGGAGAAAATATAAAAATGCAGTAAATGAAGCAGGCAAAAAGGAATACAAACGTCTCAAAAATGAGATCGACAGGAAGTGCAAAACGGCTAAGCAGGGATGGCTAGTGGACAAATGTAAGGATGTAGAGGCTTATCTCACTAGGGGTAAGATAGATACTGCCTACAGGGAACACCAAGAGCTCAGATGGAAACCCAGATCTAAGCAAAGAAGGGAAAACAGAAAGGCGGAAAGAGTATATAGAGGGTCTATACAAGCGCGATGTACTTGAGGACAATATTATGGAAATGGAAGAGGATGTAGATGAAGATGAAATGGGAGATACGATACTGCGTGAAGAGTTTGACAGAGCACTGAAAGACTTGAGTCGAAACAAGGCCCCCGGAGTAGACAACATTCCATTGGAACTACTGACAGCCTCGGGAGAGCCAGTCCTGACAAAACTCTACCATCTGGTGAGCAAGATGTATGAAACAGGCGAAATACCCTGAGACTTCAAGAAGAATATAATAATTCCAATCCCAAAGAAAGCAGGTGTTGACAGATGTGAAAATTACCGAACAATCAGTTTAATAAGCCACAGCTGCAAGATACTAACACGAATTCTTTACAGACGAATGGAATAACTAGTAGAAGCCGACCTCGGGGGAGATCAGTTTGGATTCCGTAGAAATACTGGAACACGTGAGGCAATACTGACCTTACGACTTATCTTAGAAGAAAGATTAAGGAAAGGCAAACCTACGTTTCTAGCATTTGTAGACTTAGAGAAAGCTTTTGACCATGTGGACTGGAATACTCTCTTTCAAATTCTAAAGGTGGCAGGGGTAAAATACAGGGAGCGAAAGGCTAAGAGTCGAGGGACATGAAAGGGAAGCAATTGTTGGGAAGGGAGTAAGACAGGGTTGAAGCCTATCCCCGATGTTATTCAATCTGTATATTGAACAAGCAGTAAAGGAAACAAAAGAAAAATTCGGAGTAGGTATTAAAATTCATGGAGAAGAAATAAAAACTTTGAGGTTCGCCGATGACATTGTAATTCTGTCAGAGACAGCAAAGGACTTGGAAGAGCAGTTGAATGGAATGGATAGCGTCTTGAAAGGAGGATATAAGATGAACATCAACAAAAGCAAAACGAGGATAATGGAAAGTAGTCGAATTAAGTCGGGTGAAGCTGAGGGAATTAGATTAGGAAATGAGACACTTAAAGTAGTAAAGGAGTTTTGGTATTTGGGGAGCAAAATAACTGATGATGGTCGAAGTAGAGAGGATATAAAATGTAGACTGGCAATGGCAAGGAAAGCGTTTCAGAAGAAGAGAAATTTGTTAACATCGAGTATAGATTTAAGTGTCAGGAAGTCATTTCTGAAAGTATTTGTATGGAGTGTAGCCATGTATGGAAGTGAAACATGGACGATAAATAGTTTGGACAAGAAGAGAATAGAAGCTTTCGAAATGTGGTGCTACAGAAGAATGCTGAAGATTAGATGGGTAGACCGCATAACTAATGAGGAAGTATTGAATAGGATTGGGGAGAAGAGAAGTTTGTGGCACAACTTGACCAGAAGAAGGAATCGGTTGGTAGGACATGTTCTGAGGCATCAAGGGATCACCAATTTAGTATTGGAGGGCAGCCTGGAGGGTAAAAATCGTAGAGGGAGACCAAGAGATGAATACACTAAGCAGTTTCAGAAGGATGTAGGTTGCAGTAGGTACTGGGAGATGAAGAAGCTTGCACAGGATAGGGTAGCATGGAGAGCTGCATCAAACCAGTCTCAGGACTGAATACCACAACAACAACAATTGTGCTTCACGGACCTACTTCCATCTTCAGGTGAAATTTTAAATTATAGTGTAAGTTTCATGAATGCCATGCCGATACTTATCCTTAAATAATTGAATTTCCCATTAAATGACATAGAATAATATTGCATTTGTAAAAGGAAAGTAGCGTATTCCTGTTTTAAATTTTACGTCACAAGAAACTGATAACTAGTATTTTTAAAAGATGTAACAATCACATCCTTCACTGATAATAACAAGAGAGAACTTTTGGTCCATAATAAAGCCACAAAAACAAATCAATAACAGCAATTCCCTCCACAAGGTGATGACGTAGAAATTTTTATGCGACTATAAGGTAAAGATTCATCAGTAGCGAAAGTTAGATACGGAACCTGAAAAGACGAAATTGATACGTCAGTAGAATATGCCAAGAACAACAATAAATTTGTTCTTAGCCCTTTATTACATAAGAAAGCAATCAGGATTTGAACCTGGCATGGTCAAACGCAACTAAAAAGTAAATTAACTAATAAAGAAATTAAATAGTTCTTAAATGATGATCATAGGAACATGAGATAAGTGTAAACATAGATACAAAGGAAGAAAGATTCATAGTGCAGAAAATAATAAATGTAGATAACGAAAATTTATGGAGTACAAGAGCACATCCCAGATTATATTAAGCAACAGTGCAGACATAGCCGATGGATGTAATTGTTTAACAATAACATATGCAGTCATGCTCATGAATTAAGGATAATGCCGATACTTGGTGAAACAACGCTCTGGTGGGCGGTTTGCGGGTTTAAATTACCTCGGGGTATGACCACGCGGTGCATTGGACCTGCGGTCGTCGCACGGTGGCGCTGGCAGCAGTCCACATACGCAGAGGTGTGTTGGTGCATGTCAGAGTACGGTGCATCGAGTAAGTGTGCAGACGTTTTGCAGACGTGCTAATGGTGGCTGTGTGTTGAAAATGGCTCAAAGAACACATATTGATGACGTTATGAGGGGTAGAATACTAGGGCCACTGGAGGCTGGTCAAACACAGCAGGTCGTAGCACGGGACTTCCGTGTACCACAAAGTGTGATCTCAGGATTATGGCAACGATTCTAGCACACAGGAAACGTGTCCAACCGCTGCAGCACGGGACGTCCACGGTGTGCAACACCACAAGAAGACCGATATCTCACCATCAGTGCCCGCAGACGGCCACGGAGTACTGCATGTAGCCTTGCTCGGGACTTTATCGCAGCCACCGGAACAGGTCTCCAGACACACAGTCTTTTGACGAGTGAACAGACATGGTTTATTCGCCCGGAGACGTGCAATGTGCATTCCACTGACCCCTGGTCACAGGAGATCACGTAAAGCCTGGTGTCAAGAACACCGTATATGGTCAGTGGAACAGTGGTCCCAGGTTATGTTCACGGACGAGTCCAGGTATAGTCTGAACAGTGATTCTCGCCGCGTTTTCATCTGGCGTGAACCAGAAACGAGATACCAACCCCTTAATGCCCTTAAAAGGGACCTGTATGGATGTCGTGGTTTGATAGTGTGGGGTGGCTTTATGATTGGTACACGTACACCGCTGCATGAAATGTAACAGGTCAGGTGTATCGGGACATAATTTAGCACCAGCATGTCCGCCTTTTCAGGGTGCAGTGGGTCCCACCTTGCTCCTGATGGATGATAACGCGCGGCTCCACCGAGTTGCCATCATGGAGTAGTACTTTGAAACAGAAGATATCAGGCGAATGGAGTGGCCTAAACCCCATCGGGCACGTCTGGGATGCTCTCGGTCGACGTATCGCTGCACCTCTTCAAACCCGTATGACATTTCACTAGCTCCGACAGGCACTGGTGCAAGAATGGGAGGCTATACCCCAGCAGCTGCTCGACCACGTGATCCAGGGTATTCCAACTTGTTGCGCGGCCTGTGTAAGTGTCCATGGTGATCATATCCCATATTGCTGTCGGAGTACATGCGCAGGAAACAGTGGCGTTTTGTAGCACAGATGTTTCGGGACAGTTTTCTAAACTTATCACCAATACCGTGGACTTACAGATCTGTGTCGTATCTGTTCCCTACGTGCCTATGCTATTAGCGTCAGTTTTGTGTAGTGCCGCGTTGTGTGGCACCACATTCTGCTATTATCCTTAATTTATGAGCGTGAGTGTATATAAGCAATATGTTACAGGTTCGAACGAAGCAACAAATAAGGAAATCTCAAATTGTACCAGCCTCCTATAACAAAGATGGTGTGAGAAAATACAACAAAAATTTTCATCATCTAAATAGGCAGATGGAACAGTAACTAACGACAGAAAATTGTACCAGCATTCCAAGATTCCCTCAGTAATCAGTCGCTTCAAAAGATGAATCATAAATGCAGATTGTTTATAATAAGATGTGGTAAGCAACACCAAACAAGGTGTAGAAAGCTATTCAAACGGAAGGTGTCGGGAGACGTTCCAGAAAGCCATTCTGCAAAGCTGTTTACATAATATTTGCCTCGGAAGACTATTTCCCGAAACTGGAAAAACGTCGTAATTAGCCGCCTAAATATGGAATGGGACAGGCAAGAGATAGAAACTTACAAACCTCTCAGACTCCTCTCCATAACGTAAAAAATGTTCGCTAATATTATCACCAGCTGCATAGGAAATACACCAGAATTCAATCAAGCAAAGGAACAAACTGGTCTTAAAAAAACACATAACACAGTGGATCCCTTGCAAGTCGTAAAAGAAACTGTTGAATGAAGTAATGAGACTACGAAATACCAGATTTGAAAAACAGTATTTACTCAGTTTCAACAAATGCTGTACTAAGAGCTCAATACGGGTTACTAACTGAAGTATTTATATGGAAACTTTACGGTTCTTATTAGATTTCATGAGGATAGTGAGAAAATCAGAACTAAAAAAGATGAGCTACGGAAGGAGATTTCATATAACCGAAACTGTTCTCAGAAATTCTAGAGATAGTTCTTAGACCCTGTAATATGGAAAATGAAAAAGAAAAACGTGCTGCTGGAACATACGTGGACTACCTTGATTTTCATGATTGTGCGCAGTTTGCTATGAGCGCAAATTAATTTTAACAATCAGCTGAACAACTTGATAAAGCAAGTCTGAAAGTAGGCTTGAAAATCAATGACAGTAAGACTAAAATAACGTAGAACCAATATGGCGAAGGGATAATAATATAAATTAACAATGAGGTCACAGATCAAGTAGATGACTGTTTTTATTTAGGGCAACTGACGACAAAGACTACATGCAAAGTGAAAGAAATTAACAGAAGTGTTAAATAGTACGGACTGCTTTCGGTAAACTAAAAACGGTTTTCTGAAGTAAACATCCTATGTGTGTGTAAAGGAAGGTTTACAATCGGAGTTTAGTGCGGTAAGATGTGGAAATCACGCTGAAAAACCATTTAAAAATGTAGAATGTTATCCAGTGATTATTGTAAAGTTACATCTTCGGAATAAACAAAAGAGACGAATAAAAAAGGAAATGGATCAGGAAATGAAAATGAAATGGAGTTGGGTCGCACAAGTGGTAGGCGAAAAAAAATTATGGTAGCTGGACCAAAGATGTTCTTTACTGTATGCCAAGACTCAGGAGAAGACGCAAACGACGACCAAATGGAATTTTGGGAGATGACGCTAGAAAACATGCAGGGATGACAGGGATCCCTTTAGCTCAAGATCGTGACGTATGGTAGAGTCCAGACGACTTCTTTATTCACCAGTGGATATCAAATGCCTGATAAGATGTTGGTGCTGATGATGATAATGGTGTTATTCGACTTGCCTACTGTATCGAAAAACAGACAGAAGCTTCCAGACACACACCAAGAGCATGTGATTGCCTTCACGTTAAACCACTGTGGGAGATCGCTTTCGTGCAGCACATGCTAGATACTAAACATGTTGTTAAACACGCCCAAAACCTCTAGGGACGAATGAAAAAAGGAAGAAAGATTGGTGTTTAATGCCCCGTCGACATCTACGTCTTTAAAGACGGCACAAGCTCGGATTGTTTCAAGGATGGAGAAAGAAACTGGGTGTGACCTTTCAAAGGAACCGTCCCTGAATTTGCCTGGTGTAATTCAGGGAAATCTGAATGGCCGGACGCGGATTTGAACCGTCGTCCTACCGAATGCGAGTTCAGTGTGCTAACCACTGCGCCACCTCGCTCGGACAAATCACTAGTTCTGCTGCAGAAAACTGAAATAAACCAGAAGACTGGAGTCCATGCTACTTGAGAAGGTAGCTAACGAAAGAGAATTTATTTATAGGCTACACTGTAACATAAATACAAATATCAGCCAGTTATTTATCTATGGTGAGGAACAATTAACTACTTCTTTGTTTAGCTGTTGGTATACCACAGTTAAACGTAAAAAAGGGTACATTCAGGAAAGCGATGTACTGTTGTGAAGTGAAACTATTAACGGTAACCGCCAATTAATTATCAAGTATGCTCCTTTCAGTTTCTGTCATATTACGTTTTCACGTTTGCTCAATTTCGTTTCATTTGTTTGTTTTTTTATATTCGTGAATTTGAAATTAACACTGAACATGAATGTATTTTGCTACTTCATTTGGTAAAAAGAAACAAAAATACTAAAGAACCAAATTACGCTTAGTAAGTTTGGAGGAACAACCGACGAACTAAATTTTTAACTAAATTTAAAGAAATGAAAGCTGATATCCAGTCCAGTGTTTTACTAACGTGCTGTCAAACTGCAGTTTCGTTTGTTTACCGAGCACAGTGATTTTTCCATTTGTGCTTAGCCGTATCATTCTTCAGCATAGAAAATAGGTTGTGACAACAGTCTTGGAGAGAGCAGTAGATCAAGCATTCCAATGATAGATCGAATACATCGGTTGTGTCCGCGCCGAACATCAGAACAAATGACAATGGACACCAGACTAACTTAGCGCTGATTTTCAAATATTTCTGTAGGCGCAGAAAATGTCTGAGAACAGAGCAACAGTTTGCCGCTGCAGAGATGCAACAGAAGTAAGAAATCATCATTCTTCTTCTTCTTTTTGTTGTGCTCCTGGTTCCTACCGTTGTTCCTTGGTAATAGAGTTCCCATTAGTTTACCATGAAGATTTTTTTTCTGCATTATTAACTTTGTTGTCCGATGCTTCTTCTGCCGTCATAGTCGCCAGTTAACAATCTGGAGGAAATTCGCGCGTGCCTTCTCTCTGTGAATTGTGTAAACTTTATGTACGTGTTAGTGTTTGCACTGTTTATGTAGCGAGTTTCCTGAGATGGAGTTTGGAGATCAGCCCAGAATTTACCTAAGCGATGGTGGGAATCGATCTAGAAACTACATTCACACTTGCCTATGTACCAGACCGAGTGTCGTCGTTTCGGCGCGCGAACTGTATCCCGGATTTGCCCATCTTCGTGTTTGGTCAACTACAGAGCTGTACATTGAGGTATACGAACGTGTCAGGGAAGATCTTTAGGCTACGATTACGATAATAATGCTGGTAAGATAATTTGCGCCGCGCGGGATTAGCCGAGCGGTCTTAGGCACTGCAGTGCGGCTGATCCCGGCGGAGGTTCGAGTCCTCACTCGGGCATGGGTGCGTCTGTTTGTCCTTAGGGTAATTTAGCTTAAGTAGTGTGTAAGGTTAGGGACTGATGACGTTAGCAGTTAAGTCCCATAAAATTTCACACACATTTGAACATTTTTTGAAGATAGTTTGCCTCTAGACGATGCCGTGCTCGTTATAGACTTTCCAGAAGGAAAAGTTAGATGGGGGACTAGCTAGACTAAGGAGGATGATGCAAGAATATGGCGATGTCCTCCAACTCAACTGATTTTAAGGAATCACGGCGCATTTAGATCGGGTTAGTAGGACAGGAATTCGAATCCCTTGCCCGTAATACGACTCCGTCTTCTTAAGCTCTCTATCATCTCTCTAGGTGAGAAAAACTGTTTTTCGCTTATTGTTCCACTGGCAGCTCTGGCGAGTTGGTGGTGATAACGAGAAGAGCGAAACTAGCTGACAAAGAGTGCTGCACGCCGTAAAACACCCTGTTGTTGTTGTTGTTGTGGTCTTCAGTCCTGAGACTGGTTTGATGCAGCTCTCCAGGCTACCCTATCCTGTGCAAGCTTCTTCATCTCCCAGTACCTACTGCAACCTACATCCTTCTGAATCTGCTTAGTGTATTTATCTCTAGGTCTCCCTCTACGATTTTTACCCTCCACGCTGCCCTCCAATGCTAAATTTGTGATCCCTTGATGCCTCAAAACATGCCTCAAAACAAAAACAGCCTCTGAACACAAAAAGGAGCCGGCTGTAGGAGAATGAAGGATACTGTCCGGACAGTGCGAGTCGTCGCGGATAGGGACGAAGATTTACGACCCGGTGCAACGCTTCCTGGTCACGGCGTGTATTCAGGAAGGCAATTGCCAACGGAGTCACCCGGTGGCAATGTCACGCCTCGTTCGAAAGTAAAATAACACTTCCGGCAAGTTCCCAGCCGCGCACTGCTATTGTGCCGTACCGACACAATGGATGCTATATCATGGCGCCGAAACTACTTACTGCCGGGGTTTATTACCTTTTTATTCACTCCTGCGAAGGGCTGAGAGAGGAGGCCGCTGGCAAGATGCGACGGCTACGATAGAATACAAGTGAAGGGATTAGCAACCATTAGCTGAGGCCAGAGTACATCGAACGGCGGCCATCGGAGCCGCAGCTGGGCGCGAGCCGCGGACAAAGGCGGCAGCTGCGGACTCCCGCTGCGGCGTCGCTGTGCGACACATGTTGCGGCCGGCCGCACTAAAATATTCCCTAATTCCCGTCTCCGCCAGGCGGCCACATCCTGGCGGCCTCGCTGGGGCCCGGAGCGCCGCTATCGGGCCGCGACATCGCTTCCGGCCCGGCCCGGCCCGCGCCGTGGACAGCGGCAGTGGACGCCGCGCTCCCTGCCACTCCGGCGCGCCGTAGCCGAGCAAGTGCGATGCGACTGCTGATCTCTTACAGCACGATCCGACGACCTATATATACACAGACTGACCGAGGCGCACGTAGAAAAAGCGTAGTACCATTTTTGGCATTCCAGTTTCCTCTTTAAGCTTCTGACCTAAGCACTTCCGGTAAACTATGTCTGCCTCCTCGCATTCTTTCTCTGTAGCCGCAATATCAACTCCTGTCTCTTCCATCCCATTGCAACTGTGCCCCACGGTACTGTCCTCCCTCCTCTCCTGTATGTCCTCTTCCCTGCCGATGTGCAAAGACTCTTGCCGGCCGGAGTGGCCGAGCAATTCTAGGAGCTACAGCTTGGAACTGAGCGACCGCTACGGTCGCAGATTCGAATCCTGCCTCGCGCGTGGATGTGTGTGATGTCTTTAGGTTAGTTAGGTTTAAGTAGTTCTAAGTTCTAGGGGACTGATGACCTCAGATGTTAAGTCCCATAGTGCTCAGAGCCATTTGAACCATTTGGCTTAACATGGGGATTGCTCCCATCTATAACCATCCACACCTATAAAGCCCTGATCTGTCGCATCCTCTGCTATACACATATCGCATGCTCCTAGCTCCTTTTACCATGCCTTACAGATCCTCGAATGCCATCCACTCCTCCTGGCCATTAAAATTGCTACACCACGAAGATGACGTGCTACAGACGCGAGATTTAACTGACAGGAAGAAGATGCTGAGATATGCAAATGATTAGCTTTTCAGAGCATTCACACAAGGTTGGCGCCGGTGGCGACGCCTACAACGTGCTCACATGAGGAAAGTTTCCAACCGATTTCTCATACACAAACAGCAGTTGACCGGCGTTACCTGGTTAAACGTTGTTGTGATGCCTCGTGTAAGGAGGAGAAATGCGTACCATCACGTTTCCGCCTTTGATAAAGGTCGGATTGTATCCTATCGCTATTGCGGTTTATCGTATCGCGACACTACTGCTCACGTTGGTCGATATCCAATGACTGTTAGCAAAATATGGAATCGGTAGGTACAGGAGGGTAATACGGAACGCTGTCCTGGATCCCAACGGCCTCGTATCACGGGCAGTCGAGATGACAGGAATCTTATCCGCATGGCTGTAACGGATCGTGCAGCCACGTCTCGATCCCTGAATCAACAGATAGGGACGTTTGCAAGACAACAACCATCTGCACGAACAGTTTGACGACATTTGCAGCAGACTGGACTATCCTTGACGCTGCATCACAGACAGCAGGGACTGTGATGGTGTACTCAACGACGAACCTGGGTGCACGAATGGCAAAACGTAATTTTTTCAGATGAATCCAGGTTCTGTTTACACCATCATGATGGTCGCATCCGTGTTTGGCGACATCTCGGTGAACGCACATTGGAAGCATGTATTCGTCATCGCCATACTAGAGTATCACCCGGCCTGATGGTATGCCTGCCATTGGTTATACGTCTCGGTCACCTCTTGTTCGGATTGACGGCTCTTTGAACAGTGGACTTTACATTTGAGATGTGTTACGACCCGTGGCTCTAACCTCATTCGAACCCTGCGAAACCCTACATTTCAGCAGCATAATGCACAACCGCTTGTTGCAGGTCCTGTACGGGCCTTTCTGGATACAGAAAATGTTCGACTGCTGCCCTGGTCAGCACATTCTCCAGATCTCTCACCAACTGAAAACGTCTGGTCAATGGTGGCCGAGCAACTGGCTCGTCACAATGCGCCAGTCACTACTCGTGATGAACTGTGGTATCGTGTTGAAGCTGCATGGGCAGCTGTACCTGTACACGCCATCCAAGCTCTGTTTGACTCAATGCCCAGGTGTATCAAGGTCGTTATTACGGCCAGAGTTGGTTGTTCTGGGTACTGATTTCTCAGGATCCATGCACCCAAATTGCGTAAAACTGTAATCACATGTAAGTTCTAGTATAACATATTTGTCCAATGAATACCCGTTTATCATCTGCATTTCTTCTTGTTGTAGCAATTTCAATGGCCAGTAGTGTATTTACCCTTCCCCACATGTATCCTCCACAAATTTATAAAGCTACCTGCTCTACTCTTCCATCATAAACACCTCCGTATATCCTACGTTGTCCTCCACCTGGACACTACCGATGCCTTATTTTTCCCCCTGCTCGCCGACCATAGAACTCTTGTGCACCTCTACCACCACATTCCCCCAACACTGCGCCTCTATAACCTCTACGTCCTCTCCCAACGAAACTGCAATCGCTTTTCCTTACCCGACCATGAATCTGCCCTGATCTACCAGCAGTAGAAAACTGAATGGTGTAACAAACAAAACCATGTAATTCTATGCTAGCAGCGGATTATCTTCATTCAACATGACGTAGCAAGACATGGCTGATAAATTTTTAATTCGCTTCAAAAGTGGCGGCGCCTTGGAGGTTTTTTTAATTGTGCAACCAGGCCTAAGGGAGCCTCACCTCCCTCTCCCCGTTAGCGCTTTCTCCACCTCGACTACAATCCATCCACTTCCAAGGTCTTGGTTCGAAACTGCATCCCTCTTCACTCTTCCCAAACCCCTCCTCCAAACACCCATCCACACAAACCACCTCCTGTGCACTAGCCTTGAATGCTATGTTCCCATGATACCCTTATCCCTGGTAATCTACAAACACTCGTCACTTCACTCATCTATGTATCTGTTTTAATCAGTCAACACATCACCTGCAACCATCTATCTGTTTTATATATTCGAGGGCAACACTTTTCATCTGTGTCTCTATATTTTAATTTATCATTACATCAACCATGTATATTTTAATTTATACACCTGACGATTTGTCTTTTCATTGCACAAAATCAAAACATTCAGTTTTGTCAATTGCCATAGCCAGTTTTTATACTACGTTCTTAAAATTTTTACTCTCATGTGGTTGAAGAGTGTAAAATTGTATCCCCTGACAGCACACTCACCCCCCACCCCCCTTCCCCAGCCAATAGTGAGTGAGGAGGGAGGGGGATGAAAGCGCAATTAAGAAAACCACAAAGGCACCGCCATTTTTAATCCAATTATTCAAAAACAGTCTTAATTGCATTCATTATTATTATTATTATACCGCCAACCGGTTTCAACCCAACGGCCGTTTAGTAGACAGGAGTGACACCACCAGCAGTCGACCAATGGTGTAAACGCACAGAAGATCACCCCTACGTCGGGTTGAAACCGGTTGGCGGTATAATAATAATAAATCTGATTAAGACTATTTTTGAATAACTGATTAATCATACTAATCGCTGCTTCATCTCCACGACGACGCAGTCCAAAAATTTTTGAATCCATTTAAAAACTTAACAGCCATGCCTTGCTACGTCATGTTGAGTGAAGCTAATCCCCTGCTAGCATAGAATCACATGGTTTTGTTTGTTGTACAATTCTATTTTCTGCTGCCGGTAACGATCTTATTTTATTCATTGCCCACACGAGACGTTTCGGGAAATAATACCCAACATGGCATGTGTTTCTCGTGCACTATGTTATCTCAAGTGTGATGGCTCAAATGGCTCTAAGTACAATGGGACTTAACATCAGTCCCTTAGACTTAGAAACTACTTAAACCTAAGGACATCACTCACATCCACGTCCGAGGCAGGATTCGAACCTGCGACCGTAGCACCAGCGCGGTTCCGGACTGAAGCGCCTAGAACTGCTCGGCCACCGCGACCGGCCAAGTGTGATGCTTGAGATGTGCATGTTGCTGTGTTATTCTGATGACTTTAATGTAAACACCCGCATTAGTGCAACTGACGATGCGTCTTACTCCATAGGTACGGACGAATTTCGTTATAACATTTTAGTACATCAACTGGACCTGTGATTGATCAAAGAAATATTTTCGTTTCTCCAAGAACAAAATGGTTCAAATGGCTCTGAGCACAATAGGACTTAACATCTGAGGTCATCAGCCCCCTAGAATTTAGAACTACTTAAACCTAACTAACCTAAGGACATCACACACTGCCATGCTCGAGGCAGGATTCGAACCTGCTACCGTAGGGGTCGCGCGGTTCCGGACTGAAGCGCCTAGAACCACTCGGCCACAAGGCCGGCCTTCCAAGAACAAAGATACACATAACAGAGGCTTTAGTTCTTCAATAACTTATTCTCCTTCACTATTTGCAACAGCCTGCCTACTCTGGGAGATCCCGCGACTGCAGAAATCACGTGGTTTTGAGGCGAAGAAGTCGTCGAGTCACATCGGGAAAGGAAATTCCTTCAAGATTGTTGGATCGAGAGCGCAAAAGATGAAAATCTGAGAGCGCAAGGTCTGGTGGATAAAGTGGGTGCAGAATGACTTCCCAGCCCAATTCCTAGTGTTTTCTGGCAGTCTAGCAGAACGCAGGCGGTCTTTGTAATGGAGCAGCGTCACTTCACCCAGTCTTCCTGGTCATTGATTTTCGATTGGGCCTTCCAGATGTCTCAGTCGCAGATAATAAATATCAGCAGTGATGATTATACCGCGGGGAAGCAGTTCGCAGTAAACCACACCGTTGCTGTTTCACCAGGTGCATAACATTATCTTTTGTGGATGTTCTCAGGTGTTTGTATAGGAAACTGCTGCTTTGTTTGGGCTCAACCATTCCTTTCTTTCCGTTGTGTTAGCGTAAAGACACCATTTCTCGATACAGGGTAGGAATGATTGGTGCTGTCGTCGAGCCAATTAATGACGAGCAAGCGGAGATGTATTTATGGCCACCCACTGATTTTTGTGATTTTGGCTTAGAGATGTGGTGCCCACACACCTGATTTATGAACCTTCCCATTGCATGCAAATATCGCACGATAGTGGAATAATCACAGTTCATAACATTTTCCAGTTTTTGAGTACAGTGAGGTGGGTATGTGGGTCACTGTTTATCATTGCGTCCAGGTGATCTTCATCAAACCCCAAAGGTCTTCCTGAGCCTGGAGACTCACTAACGTCAAAACGATCTTCCTTAAAACGAGAAAACTATTTTGTTGCCGTGCTCTGTCCGCTTTCATTATCCCTATACACGGTACAAATGTTTCTGTCTGCCTCCGCCGCTGTCATCATTCTATTCAACTCTGACAAAAGGATACGCCGGAAATGTTCTGATTCCTCCACTTAGCACCCTTTTTTCTCCAAAAGACAAAACGACAATATTTAAACTCAAACAGCAACAGTGCACTAAATATAAGAAATAGGGTCTAGAAATAAACCCATAGCAACCGGAAGACCAAAATGCAAAAACAAGAAGTCTACGAGTTTATACACCAGGCCAATACTTAAACGGATCGTTTAAATTTATAGAGAAAACAAACAATACTAAACACTAATAAACATTTTAATACGTGATTCGAAGACTGATTTATTTACGTGAAACAGAGAATGGCGATAGGGAGGGAATGGAAGGGTCGGAATTCGTGACTTCCGGCTTAGTTTTTTGAGAAGAATTCCAGGTATATGGGCTAGAGTTTTTTATTCTAGCATCGTGTTTTGTATGATTTTCACCATTTTTAGTGGAACATAGAACTGTCAAGTTTCAGGTCATACTGCAATAGGATTTTTGTTTCTCGGAAAGGAGCAATTACCAGAACCCTTAAGATGAGAAGAGCATGTATAATTGTAATGAGTATGTAGCCACTCGTTCCAGCCTTGTACTGGTTGCCCATCGATGTGTTTGGCTTCTTGTTTTTCAAAGGACTTCTGAAAAAGAAAATGGTAGCTTAATTAGAGTTTATATGCATACGTAGCCCATATACCTTACTTTGGATAAACAGATGTATTTTCGATACAGTAACACACACGAAATACGGTAGAAAAGCGTACTTTAATAAAGTCATCTATCTAACATTCCAGACGACCAAGAAGATACAGAACATACAATGTAGAATTTGGCAAACATGACAGTTCGTTGTGATATCAATTTATTTTTCGTCAACTATTTTGCAGTTACATTTCTGAGCACTGAAAATGTATACTTGGAGAAGAAACTTCACGCCCTCCTTTCGGCTCAGATGGGCCCCAGTACGGCCTTAGGTCCTCTTTGTCAGCAGAGGGCAACCTGTGAATATCATTAGGACAAGCACGTCTCCGTGGGGTGTAGGAGTAACCTTCCCAGAACTCAGGCTGTGGCCCTTTCCACTGCCTTTTTGTAAATACGGCCAGGCCTGTACGTGCGCTGCGCAGTGAAGGCCTTATAATCCCCTGGGGACAGTTTGAACACGACACTTTTGCACTGACTTCAAAGGCCCAAACACTGCACGCTCAGCTACCGTGGAATCATTGGTTCAGTTTCGCTCCAAAGATTTTGTTTATACAGTACAATGAGATTGCTTTGTGCCACCTTGCACATGGTGCGCACTGGCTGACCTATCAAGGTCACACTGTTTCAGCCCAGTGCAGCATCGTGATGGCAAAATTTGGGTCTTGTGCGCATAAAAGGGGAAGCTCGCTCTTCTTTCCCAATTTTTAATAAATCTCTCATATTTCTCCTCCATCACGTTGACAACATCTTGGAGTCATCCTTTCCACATTGAAGCTTTGAAACGTTGGAAATGGCTCAGGAGGGAGAATCTTTTTGAGCATTCGGGGCAACTGGGACTGATTGGTACTTGTTGCTGATCTCGAGAAGATGTAAGTTTTCCCAAACCTTCAAAATGTTCAAATGTGTGTGAAATCGTATGGGACTTAACTGCTAAGGTCATCAGTCCCTAAGCTTACACACTACTTAACCTAAATTATCCTAAGGACAAACACCTCTGCCGGGACCAGCCGCACAGTCCATGACTGTATCACAAACCTTGATAGCGTGATCTATTACCTGAGTAGTTCGCTTGACCCATTTTTTTGGTCGGCAACTTGAGTAGCTGATTTAATTCCAATTTGTGTTTTATCTTGTATTTCAAAGCTGCACAAATCTGAATATCTTGGTGCTTCATTCTCCATGCTGTCTTCCTTTCATTTGGTACCTCCCATAGTATTGGCATGACTTTTTGTTAACGTAATTCATAATTCAATTATTCTTATTGCTAGATTACTTTTGAGTGACTACTGTGAAACTTGTGGGTACAAGAAATTCTTTTAAATGTGGACTTGATCTTAATTTCAAGATCCGTAATGTGATCTACAACTTTCGTGGTTAGGTTTCCCATAAAAATATTGTAGCAAAACCACCATTTTGAACAGGGAAAGTTAGTTTTGTGCAATATTCTGAGCGCAAGTTACAGCTAGGTGCGGGCCGGATTTACAGTGAGTTACGAATACCAACAGCTGCAAAGTGGAATAGGGGCCACAGGGCCATCAAATCGCCAAAAGAGTGTATGTAGCTGTTTTGCATGTCGCAAATCACAGGCAGAAGGGGCCCACTGGCCAACCTAGCGTGTTATGAGTACGTGATGTGAAGTGGCACGTATGGCAAAACAGAGGCTCAAAGCCACATATAAATAGGTGCAGGTTTCTAATGTGATTCATTCAAGTGTGTCAGCTCTCCTCGATGGCGGGGTGTGTCACTCCACCAGCGACACGCAGCAGCATATGGGTCACCAGCACTCCAGTCCATGGCGGGTCGCTGGTTCGACCATCTGAGGCTGACGCGGGATCCGTAGCCAGCCAGCAGTGGCCCACTCCATGGTTCGCTACCATGGGCATTCGTCCCGGCTTCCAACACACGCCAAAGGCATCCCGAGGCTAGGGCGGCAGATTAGGACTCCGGATCGTGGTCACTTGTTGTCACTGCGATCTCATTCATGCTGGCAAAAGCACGCAGCTGGCCACTTGCAGCTCACACTGAGCAGCGATGAGTCAGCAGGGACGCAGACCGCTGAGTCAACTGCCGGCATTCTGACGATGCCTCAACTCCACTGACATACAAGGACAACACACAGTGCTTGCATGGGTCACTGAGGCAGCCATTCTGCTTCAAACCATTTCGCAGACAGCGAAGTGGTGTCCTCAGCATTGTGGGACCCAGTGACGCAGACTGAGGGGAATACGGCACTGTAGTTGGAAACAGTAAATCACTTGGAAAGCTTGGGCGAGTCTTAATAAGGTGCCTTCTACCTCTTCCCGCTATATTTGGTCATCCTGATACATACTGTGGCAGAAGCTGGCACTACAATATAAATACAACCTGGCATACAGGCATGTTGAGCTTTGTCCTTGATGAGCATTGTCCTTTGCGTACTGTCCCTGTATTAGACGATAGGTTATCGAATATTTCATTTTACGATAGGAACAAGCGTGCCACCCCACTCGTCATCACAAGGATACTTAGTTATGAATAAAGAATGTTGGAAGTGAAAACATGCTGATACTTAGCTATATTTCATTGCAACAATTAATACCGTTGTCCACGAAAAGTACACTGGGCAACATTTATGATGGACAAAAATACTATTAAATTATACAAGGGGGGGGGCAAATAAAAGTACCCCAGATATTTTGAAACGATTTGTGGCAGCATTAACGGAGGAGGAAAAGACCTACAGTTACTTCCAACAGTTAGTTGAAAGTTGGGGCACGTTTAAACAATCTTCACGCCTGACAGAGTTGTTGACAAAGATCAATCCGATGGCGGCCCTTGCTGGCCACCCAGGCCACCTGATCTATCAGTGTGCAATTACTTTCTGTGAGGAGTCCTCAAGTCCAAGGTGTATCGCAACAACCCTCATTGTCTTCAAGAACTGCAGCAGAACATTTCTGATGAGATTACAGCAGTTCCAGCAGTCCAGCTCCGATCCGCCTTCAGCAGCTTCCTTACCAGAACCCAAAAGTGCCAAGAGATGAAAGGTACTCACTTTCAGCATCTCCTGTAGCCAAGTTAGTGCTGTATTTCCTTCCCTCTGCCTTGTACCCTGGAACTCTCTTCTCCGGGCCATTTCTATTTGCCCCATCCTGTATTTAGTTCTTAAAACACACTCTTTTCCAGGATCTGTTACATCTGCCAAACTTATATGATCAGTGTTCCTGACGTTAGATTGTTGCCACCACCCAGAGCGCTGTAACGCATAGACTGTCTCTCTATGATCCACTTTGGGAGCATCAGTGGCTCAAAGCTGTGTTTATCGATCAGAGTGGTAGCAGATGTCTGCGAGTCCCGATCAGGAGAGAAGCAACAGCTTGGGTGTTATCAGTCAGTGGCTTACAGGAATTATTCTGAATATCAAGGTAAGGGAGAGGAGTCATAACCTACAATGATCGTATATGCATAGTGTTGCAAAGTTAGCATTTGTAAGGATACGCTGGTCGACGTATTATATGTGCAGGGTATTATGGTGCTGACTTAAGTAGTTGTTCCTGCAACGTAATGAAGGGCTGCTTCTCCAGATCACAATGCCTTTGTACATAATGAGCACTTATGGACTCTCCTAGTCGGAAATGTTACCGAAAGTGCCCCTTAATGAGCATGTTGCTGTTACTGTGCTACGCAGGTGAAATACTTGTTTTATGAAGCTCTGCATGCTTCAGTATCCATACAAGCCTCTTCATCTCCGCATAACCACTGCAACCTATGTCTTTCAGAAACTGTTTACTATATTTGAGCCTTCGTCTCCCTCTACAGTTTACACCCCTCCTCCCTCTCCCTCCCCACACACAGTAGTAAGGGGACTGTAGGGTTTGAGACTCGCCGATTTTTGATCCTTATGCAAAAAAACACCACCTGTTACTTTCTGGGACACCCCTCACCCCAACCCTCCCCTTTTTCCTCTCTTATCCAGCATTTACATCTGACACTTATAGAAACTAACAGTTAATTTATACTCTCATTCAGTATTTATGTATGCACATATCCTGTTGATGCTAGCTCGTGGTGAAGAAAGAGGTCTTTCCAAACAAATATCTGGATTCGATGAAGAACTCAACAAAACCACTTTGCCAATCACAACCTCAATTTCAAATAATATTATAGGCAATGCGTAAGGCTGTTGCGTGTGAGTATACAGTATTTGTTTGGGAGGAATTCAACATCCCTAATTTAGGGGAGTATCTAAGACTTCTTTTTAAGGACATGGACATACGCTTGCTTGAAGATATTTTCGAGAAATTCCAAACTGTATGCAAGAAAGCATACAAGCTGGATCTTGCCTCCTATTAACAGTGCCTAGGATTTTTTTGGGACGCATTGTTGAAAAGTACGTTTCCACATCGAACTTTGATCGATATCGCCAGGTTCTTTTTGTTTTTCTTTCAGTGTGAGATTCGTAGGTGGCTTTGTCCTTGTGTCCATAGGCACACCGAGGAAATAATCCGCGAATGGCTGATGAGTTCAGTGCATCCAGTGATCTGAATTACATCATGTACACGCATACAAACAACTTATATGAGCAAACTATGCAACTGTCTTCGCCAGTCGGTGGCTTTTAGTGGTTGCCAAGTAATAAAATCGCTATACTCGGTGAAGTCAGATATGTGGCAGCGGATTCTGGTGTTGTATTTGTCGTGAGGTGGACTTGATATATCCTGATAGTTTTCATGAGCAATTATTGATTATCTGATCTTGAGGTAAAAGGCCAGTTTAAAAATTCAGGAAATCAGAGTTAAAAGAGGGACAGACTGAGTAAGTAACAGCTATCTGGTGGAATATAAAATTTATATCTCCTATTTTTTCAGGAGTAGTGTCGAACAGAACAACATGCTAACCAGCCTAAGATCATAAACCATAGCCTCGACAGTTTAAGGTAAGACAGTTCTTCGTTATACTAACAGCGTCTGAGAAACAACTGGCCATAGGTGAAACAGTGAAACAAGTCCTTGGAGAGTATGAAAAGATTAAACGAATTTGGTGCGATGTAGATACAGCAGAGGTGACTGAAAGGAGAAAAGAACCTATTTGACGTTACTAAATGTGAATGACAGTCGAATGAGAGATGAATGTAGGACGCTAAGTAGAGAAGTAAGATGATAAGTTGAAGGACTCTCACTCTGTTTATTGTCGTTATTTTGTGCTGTGCAGTTGCTGTCTCTCGAAGTTCAGCAGAGGTCAGTGAAATCTGCCTGCCACACTGGCGAACTCAAAGCACAGTTAAATTGATCAGCAAATTCACACGTAATAACCTAAATAGTGGAACGTTTGAGACGCTCGGGATTCAGCAGTAATTAGTGCAACCTGCCTGCCACGCATAACAAGACTAATTCGACCAGCAAATTAGTTACCTTCAGAAATTATCACACCACGAATGATACTAAAAAAGCGGAAAAGTCTGTCTGCTTCGTGCAGAAGCAGGAGATTTTCGGTTCATCAATAAGAAAAATTAATAAAAATGTTTATATAAACTGGAAGTGAAGCAATTATATTCCCATAATTAATCAGTAACGTTTCAGGTGGTGGCACCCGTTTAACTCTGGAACGCTGACACAGTGAGCACATTGTTCAGAGAGATCAGACAACTTGATGATACTTGTTGTAAATGAAGGACTGGAAACCTCATCGAAGCAGTTGTAGGACAGCTCAGATGAAAATAATCATTAAAATGAACGTAAATTTATTGACTTAAGTTAATTTAATTCTCAAATGAAGTGTTGGCAAGTACCAGACTTTCCTCAACCAATTAAAATCATGGAGCTGTGATGAATACTAATTCTTCAGGAAAATTAATTAAAAGCTGGCTTAAGAATTAGTAGTTGAAAGCAGAGGGCACCTGAGTGCTGTTTGGAAGGCTGTTAGCTTCTTGACTAAACTACTTATGAAAACCTGGGCAGCTCACACATGCAGCAATGGTGACGAATCTGGGAACACGATGGCAAAATCACCTGCTGCAGAAATCACTCACAAGTTGAGAGCTCCGCAGACTTCAAGGAGTGCAAATGCTATCCACGACACTTACTCATAACAGCAACAAGAAGCGCCAAGCTAGACTGGACACCATTTGTAACCTCTGCAGAAAACACACCGCTCTGCGGTGCCGGACAGGACCGCCCAGCAACCTCCCTACTCCTTGCCTCCTCTCCCACTCACTTTTCTCTGCTCACACAGAAAGAGACACAATTCCTGGAATTTGCACCATGACAAGCATGAATTTCTCTTTCGACACCACTTCACAGGGAAGGCCTGCCTAAATTTGTCAGTTCGCACCTGTTGTATTTCTGTAGACGAACCAGAAGTTTGCAACAGGCGATGCTCTCTTTCCTTATTTTCTGCACATTTACCATCCGAAAAGTAGCTCGTTTTCCATACTGTATGCAAAATAGGGCCGGAGCTTCCCCTCTGCTACGCTTCCAGAAAATGCCTAAATGTATTACGCAAGGTCTTCAGCAGACACTCAAAGAACAACCCAGCACGCAGCAGACAGTTGGCTAGGGATACCTTCGGCCACAGAATAGCTCTCTCGGCGGGCTGTCTCAAGCGGCTTAGTCCGCAGATGCGAAAAATTCTGGGAACATCTGAGACACCGCTATTCGATCACAGGAAGCCTCAAGCGTGCCGGTGGGCACGCGCCTCTCATCCCTCTAGCAGGAAATTTTAGCGAATACCGAGTTTCGGCCGCATCTGTCCTATCCTTATCCCAGAAAGGGGATAAGAAAATAATGCAATTATTAAACGTCGCATACCGACATGTGACAGATCAATATCTTCATAAAGTGTTAAAAAGGAAAAACAAGGCGTGTGAAGAAAGATTTGTATATGTAGAGTGAATGATTGGTGGGGCTCGTAGTGCTGAGGCATGCAGAAGAAGCAAATCAATGTGAGTGTTAACTAGTGACAAGTTACATCTTAACAGTATTTGTAATGGTCAATGAACAACGTACTTGAAGGATTTATTCCAGGAAGATCGGCCTGAATTTTCACGTTGATGTGAGGTGAGGATACAACATGATGAGTAGTGGCGTTTAGATATAAAAGTTCTTCAGCATTCTGTGACGAGCTGTAAGATGAAGAGAAGGCACCAGGATATGGATCAATATCTCAAGAGCTGGTGAAGTTCGTTCCATCGAAAGAGTTGGATATACTATGCGGGTGGTCTGGTAGAGGATTAAATGGAGAAGATGTTCCACCAGAATTGAAAATTTCCTACATAAGACTGGTACATAAAAAGGACCACATAATGACCCATATAATTACAGGGTATTGGCAGTAATCCCTTCCCTTAAAAGATTGTATTCGATGGTATTGAAACAGCTGGTGGAGGAAGAAACATGTCTCAAGCAGCTAGAAGACCCTGCAGGATTCCGATCAGGAACGGCGGTAATGGTCAACATCTTCACATGAAAGTAATATGTGAGAAACGCGCGAAGACTGGATTGGAGACACATATTGCAATAATGTACCGATTAACAAAGTCTGGGAAAAGTTGTAAGAGACAGAGGTAGATCAAAGATTGTTAAAGGCTGTTACGATGTAGTATGAAAATAACACAGCGAGAGTAAGGACTGGAAATAGTTGGACAGAAGACTTCGAGGTGAATGAGGCTCTGTGGCAGCGATGTGAGCTGCCACCGACCTTCTTTAAGCTGTATCTAGAAGCAATCCTGCAGTGGAAAATGTCATGTTATGGAAGTGACAACAGAGGACAGCAAAATATACGGCCTATAATTGCCGATGATCAGATTTTATTAGCAGAAGATGAAGATGATCTGAACTATATGATAAGAAAGCTTAAAGAGGAACACAATAAGGCTAGCCTGACGATAAACAATAAGATAGGTGAATACTTGGCCTTTGTAACAGGTAAAGTAAGTAATTTGGTAGTAGATGGAGAAGTAATTTTAGATGTGGAAAAGGCAAAATATCTTGGAGTATTATTTAGTAAAAAAGTCACAAGAAACTGGGCCCAGTTATGCAATATGGAACCAACTCCATAGTTTTGAGCTACATCATGTTTTGCAAAACATTAAAAATAAAATTATATAAGTACAATATCGACAAAGTGAGAATGTTATTACAGTGTACATTTTACATATCAACGTTTAAGATCAAAAAAGATGTAAAATATGTATTTCCCTAGGTGGAAAGGGCCTAAATGGGAGTTGATTTCTTATTGCTCAACTCAATAAGTTAAAATGGGACTTGGATCTTTTGTGATGTATTTTAAGGAACTGGGTAGTGTGCATCAGGACCGTCGAAAATCTGGCAATAGTGATGTTTGCATATATAATATATTTAACTTCAATTATTTGCCAAACAATATGAAAGTAATACAACGCAATGGCAAGAGAAATAATACATCTTGCACAATGAATCCGATGTTATTCCAAGGTGAAGTCCAGCTTCCCATCAACCCCTTCATTATCATCCACAATACCACAATCTACCGAAAGATTACTGTAAAACGTGATAGCATCACTGGAATGAGATGCATGAAGGATGTGATGTCATCCAACTTTGGCTGTGATATAGGCTTTCCATTAGTCTACAAAGGTAACAGGAGCGATGAGAAGTTTACTGCAGACGTTGGGCAACCAGGTCTTCTTTTCTTGACATCACCTTCAACAAAATTCATAAATACAGGAAAGGGTTTGCTCTTTAAGATCTAATCTGACGGAGTTGTAGCCAGCTTACTTTGTTCTGATGTATGTCTTGTTTCCTTAATAAGTTGTGCGGTTCCTTTAAAATCATATTACTGCAGCCTATGGATCTGCAGGAGATTCTTTTTCCTCGCCCTCTGCATTAGGCGGATATAGTGTTCTGGCGTATAGAATCTATCCTGCATCGTCAGAGCGCGCTCTATATTGCCAAAGTCATTATCGATAGGCGGTGAAAGAATGGCCTGAGATAAAATATTTCAATGTAATTGTCTCCAAAGAACTATACTTTTCTAGAGATGCTTTTAACGTTAAAACTATTTTTGTATTACGGTTTGTCCCCCACGTGAATCCGACTACAAAACCAATTCCTTCACTCCATTACTTACATTGTTCAATATGTGGCGTCGAAGACATGAGCCAACTTCTTGAGCCCCAAGGCCAGCAGTGCCTTCAACCCAGATATAGCAGTCCGCTTTATTATTTTACCAGTATGTGTTCCACAGTGGTACATCTACAATTGTCTTTTGTAAAAGATGATATTTGTCGGTATCGGTGGTAATAGCAATCTTTTTTTTCTAGATCATGAGTGATTTCAATACGATTTTCCTCCTGTGCTATAATCATATCTACTTTCAGCATTTCCTGAGCTTGTTCGGCTCTATATATGTGTTTGGCATGTTGGTCTTGGAGCGTTGCCTTTGCTTATCGTTAAATCAAGTGTAATGTGTTTTGCATCTGACTTGTTTCTACTATAGTGACACACATTTTGGGAATTTACTAATATGGTGCACAATTTCCCGTTTTTGCTGATCTGTAATCTTATTATGACCTCGTCTATATCCCCTTTTATCTAATAATGCATTGTTATCTTTGGATCTGCTCTTCTCCATTGCTGTATTCACCCTCTTAACTGAAAAACATAATGTCTAACTGAAGAAATCCCTGCAAACTGTAATATCATTAATTGTGTAAATCCTACTGTAAGTACGTTTATTATTGGCTCTATTTCCTCTGTGATGGCAGACTTCATTTTGCCTAACCATTCTACCGGACACTGCGGTTTGTATATTATAATCTCCACTTTTCGAAAAATTATTAAAGCACAGTTTCCTCTCCTGTATGCTTATTTTGTCACTACATGTTCTTGAACAGTTACAGATGTAATCTCTAGACATTTTTGGCTCCTCTGATTTCTTTGCAGCGTTAACATATTTTTTGTTACTATTTATTAGGGTCATCCGCTGCTCTGTTGACAAACCTCCAAATTTTCTCTTCCTCCCCTTCTGTTTACTTGCAGCACTGCTTCTGTTGTCACCACTGTAGCTGTCTCCTGCGTCATGTTCTGTAACTGAATTTTCTATGTAAATAGATCCATTAATATCCATGACAGCTTGTCTTAACCAATATATGATATTTCTATCTCCTTCCTGTAATACACAAAAAATAGGCCCTTGTTAGTATGCAGTACCATAAATATATCATCCAGTTCAATATCAATGACAGTCATAAAAATAAGTGAGTTAAAAATTTATACTAACTTCATTTTCTCTTCATTCATTTTGGGTCTGTGAAAATTGTTCTGTAACATTCTCTTCCTGCAACAATAATAGGGAAGGCCTTGTAAGTAATATCATCTACAAAATACTATGTTTCAGATGTGCACAAAGTATGAAAAATATTATTTATTCCACTAACCTGCAAACTCACATCGTCATGTAAACAAAAAGAGACCGGGTATTTTCCTCTATATGACTTGTTCACTGTCATTGGTTTCTTCTAAGAGAGTGTTTTACTATTATATATGTGAATAACATAAACCAAAAACACAGTAGTTTGTTCAGTTTAGTCGCAACGAAAACACTTGCACATAGACGGCTCATGAAGACATGACGTGATTCCGTATTGCAAATCGCTGCACCTTTGATTCTAGTGCTGGCAATTGGTTCTGAGCTATTTATATGGCAGCAAATTACAGAAAGGAGTTCGTTCTATTTGGCATCACATGGTACACACCTTCAAGCATATTTTGCAATATAAATCCAAAAATTCAGAAAATGATGGTTGGACCCTTACTGCATTTCTAGGTCCAATTATGAAATCATTAGTAGAATTAATTGAAGGTGATCTGTAACAAGGGCAATGAACTCTACTCTGTGGAACAAAACGGTACGAGGCACAATGCTGGAGAGAACGTATAAGACTGTGGTTTTGTACGTGGCAGTAGCCTGAGATATTAGCATAAAAAAAGATTTCTTGCTAGTGTAATAGATGACTTAAGGAGAAGCCCAAGTTGCTCTAGACGTAATCCAGCAAAGGATAAAAAGGGATACTGATATTTGTGAGGATATCCAATAAAAACAGCTGATGTAGTAAATGGGTGTCAGAGTGTGTCTGAGTCGATTCCACAATATATGTGTGTGCTGTACGTGTGCCTGAGTAGATTGGACTCCAAGTGTGCGTATTATAATGTATCTACATCTGAATTGGTTGCATGTTGTGTGTGTGCGTGTGTGTGTGTGTGTGTGTGTGTGTGTGCGTGTGTGTGTGTGTGTGTGTGTGTGTGTGTTTTACATGATATTTCCACCTGCTGCTAGCTATCCCAGCCATTGTTAGTGATGTCAAGTGTTTATCAGGGATGTAAAACAAGAGAGTCTCACCAATATTGAAACAGTGGTGTCATAGGAAATGCAAGATTGTAACTGCTGTTATATAAGGAATGAAATGTGTCTGTACAACTCTATACAAAAATGAATGAAAGCGTTAAAGTTTGATAGCGCCACTGTAAATCTGCTGTAGCATTCCAAGAAATAAACTTTTCGAAAAATAATGTTAGATTGTTGTTTCGTGTACATACACACAACAAAACAAGTTTTGCATCACCCCAGTTCCCAGAACTGCTGAAGACAGACGTTGACTGTAGACACTGTATTACAGGCACAGCCCCTTGACTGTTCAGAAATGTTACTAAAGCCGCCCAAAGATGTAAACAACCGCGCATGAGGAGCGCCTATTACAAGGAGAGCGTACAACAGCCGATCGGTTTCAGTCATTCCACCAGGAAGGAGGTAAGCGGCTCGTGTTGTCTGTAGTTCAACCATGCCTAGCCGGTCAATACCGCGGTTCGATCGCGTCCGTATTGTTACTTCGTGCCAGGAAGGGCTCTCAACAAGGGAAGTGTCCAGACATCTCGGAGTGAACCAAAGCGATGCTGTTCGGACATGGAGGAGATACAGAGAGAGAGAAACTGTCAATGACATGCATCGCTCAGGCCGCCCACGGGCCACTACTGCAGTGGATGAATAATGGTTTTCGTGCAGCCACAGGAATTCGTGTTACAACTCAAACTGTGCGCAATAGGCTGCATGATGCGCAACTTAACTCCCGACGTCCATCGCGAGGTCAATCTTAGCAACTATGACACAATGCAGCGCGGTACAGATGGGCCCAACAACATACCGAAGGGACGGCTCAGGATTGGCATCACGCTCTCTTCACCAATGAGTGTCGCACATGCCTAAACCAGACAATGGTTGGAGACGTGTTTGGAGGCAACCCGGTCAGGCTGAATGCCTTAGACACGCTGTCCAGCAAGTGTAGCAAGGTTCCCTGCTGCTTTGGCGTGCAATTATGTGTTGCCGATGTACGCCGCTGGTGGTCATGGAAGGCGCCGAACCGGCTATACGACACGTCAGTGCCATCCTCCGACCGATAGTGCAACCACATCGGCAGCATATTGGTGAAGCATTCGTCTCCATGGACGACATTTCACGCCCCATCGAGCACATCTTGATGACTTTCTTCAGGATAATGACGTCGCTCGACTAGAGTGGCCAGCATGTTCTCCAGACATGAGCCCTATCGAACATGCCTGGCATAGATTCTAAAGGGCTGTTATGGACGACGTGACCCACCAACCACTCTGAGGGATCTACGCCGAATCTCAGTTGAGGAGTGGGACAATCTCGACCAACAGTGCCTTGATTAAATTATGGATAGTATGCCACGACGAATACAGGCATGCATCAATGGAAGAGGATGTGCTAATGGGTATCAGAGGTACTGCTGCGTACAGCAATGTGGACCCTCCATGTCACAAGGGCTCACAGTATAGTGGTACAAAATGCAATGTGTTGTTTTCATGAACAATAAAAGGACGGAAATGATGTTTATATTGGTCTCTATTCCAATTTTCTGTACAGGTTCCGGAAGTCTCGGAGCCGAGGTGGTGCAAAACTTTTTTTGATGTGTGTTTGGTATCTAGTCATTATTGTGGCTCTCAGCACTATGGGACTTAACTTCTGAGGTCATTAGTACCCTATGACTTAGAACTACTTAAACCTAACTAACCTAAGGACACCAGATACATCCATGCCCGAGACAGGATTTGAACCTGCGACCGTAGCGGTCGCGTGGTTCCAGACTGTAGCGCCAAGAATCGCTCGGCCACTCCGGCCGGCAGTCATTATTGACATTAATGTAAAAAATAATCTGTCATTATTACTGTAGCATCTCTGAAAATACTGCATGAAATTTGTTACCAAGGAAAAAATGTTAATAATAAACAAAAACATTTTGTTACCATATTGCATATATCAGTGACAGTCAAATGAACAAACACAATGGGACAAGGAACAGATCCATTGAAAAGTAATTACCACATAAATTACGACATTTATCCCACTGGGAGGTGGGATGATCAATCCCTGTTTCACAGAACTCACTCGGGTGCTGAGGGATCCACAATAGCACCACTCTGGCACTTCCTCATCTGAATGAAACCAACGACCATGGATGTCTTTCTCCAGGCCACAAAAGATGTGAAAATCATACAGTGAAAGATCTTGGCTGTACGGAGGATATTACAATGTTTCTCAACCAAATCACCGAAGTGTAGCATTCATCGCATTAGCAGTATGGGGCAGACATTATCGTCTAACATGATGATTCTGTCCAGAAGTATTCCTCGATGTTGTGACTTTACGTCACATCGCAGTTTCTGAAAAGTGTCTTCACAGTGCTGCTCATTTATTGTGGTTCCACGGTTGAAGAACTCTATGAGCAGAGCATCCTTGCAGTCGAAGAAGAAGGTCATCTTGACCTTACTGGCACTCGTGTGAACAGGCCTGGATTTCTTTGGCAGGGATTATGTGGGATGTTTCCACTGTTGGCTTTGCGATTTGCCCTAGGGCTCCAAATGGTGGAATCACGCTTTGACCTCTGTGAAAAAAAGGGGCAGAGTCGAATGCCCTTCCTCGTGATTCTACAGTAGATGACTCAAGTTTGGCGATATTCTGTCCCTCTTTTGTCGCTCTATCAGGTGCACGCAAGTTTTGTGGTAATGCAAGTGGTCTTCACTGATGGCATGCAAAGAGCTATTGCTAATGCCGATCTAAACACAAATTTCATCCTCTGTGGCTAAGCATTCTCCCCGTATAAGTCCATCAGCCCATCCCATCACGTGAGGTGTAATGGCTCATTGTGCCTGTACTGAGTGGGTATCATCTTGCAGTAATGTTTAGCCTTCCCAGAATCTCCTCTGTCGCCTGTGAATGCACATGAGGGACATGCAGTGTTCACTGTACACAGGTGACAACGAATTTCGCATACACCGGCATCGTCAGCCGCCAGAAAATAAATCACACCTCTCTGCCCTTCTTTGCTCGACCTCATGTCAGTAGTTGGGACAAACACGCCATTCAAGTCTACCAACAACCATAGAAATAACCCAACTGCATGCATCTTTGATGTCACTCTATGCTGTTCTTCTAACACAGTGGTGACAGTATTGAAATACAACAACAGGCAAACTTATCATGGTGACTGTGTTTTATGGTAGGTGTTTGGGTTCCATATGACTGCCCCTTATAACATGAGTAATGAAGAAAATTTGTTATTACCCTACATCCCCCGATTTTTTGCTAAAGAAATTTAATTCTCAAGTTTAATCATATATTCCGAGCTGATACCAGCCCATATGAAAGGAGCAACAGACATGAGTACAGAGAAGAAAAAGAGCAATTTGTAGTTGAGAAGCGTGACTCAGTTCATGAAATAATTACACGAGAGCTTGCTTACAGTGCCACATGTATTCTTGCATTGTTCTACAGTAGCAGGTGACACATGATCGGTGCAAGTTCCATACAGATATAGAACACATGGGTTCAATTACATCCTCAGTAATGGATGAGCACTACAGACAGTGTACTTGAGAAAAAATGCATACTTACTATTCATAAATTTCTTCTTACTGTATATAAATCCTTACCTATGCGTGGAGAAGTTGTAGTAGAGTAGCTTGTTGGTGGACAAACTGGATCTTGCTTACTCAGTACACGAGGGGAAGCAAGAGGAGGATTGGTGATAAAATTGAGACCAGCCAGTCGAGATAACCTCGTAACCCGAAAACTGGTAAACTAAATGAACTTATTCTGTAATTATAAACTATATTGTGCTTTTCATTAGTTATTATGTTGTTCTACCAAGAAGTGATCAAAGAATCAGTGGACTCTGTTCACTGATTTTTCCATTACTCATGGACTATGTTCATGAGGAGCTTGCTCAAACTTGTCAGTAGACGAGTGTGAGAAAGTTTCACGTTGAAACCGACCAGTCCTGAAGGATGTGGTTGTTTAGACCTTGTTTTTTTAATATCATGTACTTGTCACCACAATTAAAGATAATTTTACGTTACTTGCAGCGAACATAACACTATGTTCTTCTTATTCACCATACGTCTACTTGAGCCGCCAGAGAGATGGACAACTGTATGATTCCTGGATCTGAATTGCAGAATGTTTGTGAATATTGTGCATCCACAAAGCCTTCTCACAGTCTTTGACATAACGACAGTATATGTGTGGTCAAAAATTTTAACCAGTGTCAGCATGTCATCATAAGCCATCACAGGCTCGTCCTAGCGTATTCCATTGGAAATTACACATTAACTACAATGCAGTTGTTTGAGCCATGGCACACACCACATTTCTGAACGGTGGAGAATGATGTGATAACGCATATGGCATTTGTGGAAGTAAGGAACGCAATATCATTAAATACTAACTGTTGACATTCATTGTAGAAGCCTAGAATGTCTATAATGGTCTTCACACTTGGATGTGTTGTTCTGAAATGTTTTATATGTTATGAGGCACCTGTTAATTTAACAACTTGCTGCATTTATTCGAGTGAGAGGTGAATACTTAATGACAAGGTCATGTAGTACTGATGTGTACACAGCAGATTCTTTGGGTAAATCTTCTGACTAAAATTCGATACACACATCGCTCTGCTTTAAGAAATCTGTCATGATAATGGGTGATAATTGCTTAAATTTCGTGGGCTGAGTATTCATCACTCTCACAGAGAAATTTTGTATACATGTAAAACAATGGACCATAGACATTACTAGCCTACTGCAGTCCAGCTGTAAATTATCATGCAGGTGAAACTCTTAGTTAAGGTAAACTTTAGAATTGGTTGGTTTACAATTGTCGAATATATTCATATTCTTTTTCAGACTCCCCTTCATGTTGGTTTGTAGTGTCAGTATGATGAATCGAGGCATCTCTAACTGAATAACTGTTGTGATGGCCTACGTGTGCCTGGATGTAGTCGGTAGAAATGGATATTCAGCAGTTCCCTTATATGGAAAGTTTAAGGAAGCTGAAAGTAACTTTACAAATTTCAAATGCTCGTTATCTGTCACATAAATATGAGGCATATTCCATACTAATTTCTCCAGCCTAATTTTATTCTCTTCAGGTTCAGTGTCCCCCTGAATGTATGAGGTATGAGCACATCATATCAAAATTACTTCTTCCTTCACATGCATAATGACATGTCTTCAAAGTATTCCACAAGGATCTTGAGAGGTATAAACACGCAAAAGCAATTGTGTTCAGTTGTCAGTCCATCCACAGACGTCCTGCATTTTCTTAACTGTTCAAGTCAGTAGCTGATATGGAAACATGTTTTGAGATTTGATGCAATTCTAAGTTTTCTTGATCGATGAATCTCAGTGCCACTTCTTGACACATAAAGGCGAACGCATTACGTGTAAGCAGCAACGTCGATCTAGGGTTACCATCATTCTTCATAAATTTTCATCTTGTGTACAGGAAATTGTTGCTCGGAATTGTTAATGTATTCTGGCACTGAATGAGAATCCTAATCTCATTGTTATTATTAAATTACATTGAAGTAAAAGGCTTCTGGGACAAATATTTCGGGTGGATGATTCGTTCATCGTACTGAACTAGACCTCCTATATCAAGCCATGTCATTGTGGGTTTAAAGTCTATTGACCTAAAAAAAATTGTAGGTCTCCCGTGTTATCACATTGTGATGCTGCTGCCAAGTAGCATACCTGTGGCTGTGTGCATCAGTTTTATACCTTACATACACGCTGCTGTTGCTGTTTCAAGTGTTGACATATCAAGATTTCTTCACGTCAGAGGTTGACTACATGCCTGTTCCGATCCACAATATTCAACTGGAGATAGCCTAATTTATGGACAACTGCTGTAAGGTATATAGTGTTGGCAGGTACTTCAGTGTCTTTTTTATATCCCGGGCCAACTGCAGGGAGGAATCTGTAGAATGTATCAATCCTTCACTGAGATACAAATTAGTTGCTGTTACACTCCACATGAATCATGCTAACTCATGGTTTATACATAGGTCATACTGACTCCTAAATTCTCCTCCAATTTTTAACTTCTTGGAAACCGAGCATACCGAAGACAACTGCAGAACCGGAAGGTTTCAGATTGATTATATTATGGTGAAACAGAGATTTCTGTACCAGATTATGAACTATGAGACATTTCCAGGGACAGATGTGAACTGTGACTATAATTTATTGGTTTTGATCTGTGAATTAAAACTGAAAAAATTGTAAAATATAGAACGTTAAAAAGATGGGACTCAGATGAGTTGAAAGACCAAGAGATTTTTTAGAGATCCAAAGGAAGCATTAGGTAACAGTAGGCTGAAATTAGGGAAGATACTTCAGTAGAAGACAAACGCGTAGTTCTGAGAGTTGTTGAAGGTAGGTGAAAGGACAAGGCCTAGTAGAAATCTTTGGATATAAGACGAGGTATTCAATTTAACTGATGAAAGGATAAAATATAAAAAAAAGGAGCAAATGAAGCAGGTGAAAAGGAATATAGAGATTTAAGAGGAGACTGAAAGAAAGTGCCAAAGTGGCTACGCAAGAGTGGCTAGATGACGAATGGAAGCCTGTAGAAGTACATATAATTAGCTGAAAGATTGGTACTGCCTACAAGTAAATTGAAAAGGACTCTGAAGGAAAGAGAAGTATCTGTATGAATATCAAGATCTCAGATGGAAAAACCAGCCCTAAAAAGAAAGTAGATTATATAGAGGGGCTATAGAAGGGAAATGAACTTGGAGACAATATTATAGAAACGGAGGAGAAAAGAGATGAAGATAAGATGGAGACACATTACTGTGAGAAGAATTTGATGGAGCACTGAAAGACCTAAGCCGAAACAAGCCCTTTAGTGAACAACATTCCCTCAGCACTGCTGACGTACTTGAGAATGCCAATCATGACAAAACTATTTCACCTAGTGTGAAATATAGATTAACAAGGGCAAATACCCTTAGACTTCTAGAAGTATGCAGTAATTTCAATTCCAAAGAAAGCAGGTGCTGACATGTGTGAATATTGCCGAACAGTATGTTTGCCAAATATTGACAGGAATTATTAACAGGAGGTAGAAAAAACTGGTAGAAGCAAATCTCGCGTAAGATCAATTTGGATTCCAGTAAATGTAGGAAAACGTAAGGCAATACTGACCCTAAGAGTAATCTTAGAAAATTGATTAAGGAAAGACAAGCCTACATTTATAGCGTTTGTAGATTTGGAGGAAGCTTTGATATTGTCGACTGGAATACAGCCGTGGCAAAATACAAGGAGTGAAAGGTTATTTACAAATTGTACAGAAACCAGACAGAAGTTATAAGAGTCAAAGAGAACAAAAAGGAAGCAATGGTTGAGAAGAGAGCAAGACTGTAACTCTCCCCGATGTTATTCAATCAGTCCTTATACTGAGGGAGCAGTGAAGGAAAGCAAGAAGAAATTTTGAAAAGGAATTAGAGTTGAGGGAGAAGAAGTAAGAATTCTGCGATACGCTGATGTCAGTGTTATTCTGGTGGAGACAGGAAAGGACTTGAGAGTGCAGGTGAGCGGAATGGACAACGTCCTGTAGGAGCTTGTAGGTTAAACATCAAAACAAGGATACTGGAAACTAGTCGAATAAAATCAGATGTTGCTGATGGAATTAGACAACGAGACGAGACTCCAAAGGTAGTAGAAGAGTTTTGCCATTTGGGCAGTAAAGTAACATATAATGGCTGAAGCAGAGCCAATATAAAATGTAGAATGACAACGACAAAAAAATAGTGCCTCAAGAAGAGGAATTTGTTAACATCTAATGTAGAGTTAAGTGTCTGGAAGTCTCTTATGAGGGCATTTATCTGGAACAGAGCTGTACCGGGGCGATCCTGCGCAGTTGCTAGACTACCAAGGGTAGCCAAACCCCCTCCTCCCCCTACGTCAGCCCCGCCCCTCCAACAACACTAAATCAATGATCGGTAACTTTCTCTCCGGTTCTAGAGTATTTCAAACTCTGTAATTTTATAATTAGGTTTAATGAAAACGGAGCATTATTGAAAATTTATTGGCATCAGCTGCCATTCACAACGATCTCGCGTTTTAGTTGTGCTTGAAGAAATTACCCGGCTGCTTCCTGTAAGTCGTTTGAACATTAGATAGAGAAGTAACCTAAGTTTCATACCAAAATTACTGGCTGGCTAGTGAACTACAGACACCCTCTGCCTTTCCTTCTTGCCTGTAACTCCAGTCATCAGTCGGCACAAATGGAAAAATCGGAAGCCTTCCGAAAAATAGCAGACACGCTTCGGCACCTATACGACGACCTTTCAAAATCAAAAATGCCGTAGCGAAGCAGCAGCAAGAACTCCACTGTTGAACCTGAGCGGGATTTGCAGGCGCCATCTGTGTGTACCAGCAGCGCTATTGCCGTTTAAATCGCGTTAGCAATAGACATCTGTTGCTTAGTGGTCATTTCTTGATGCTACTACTTCGGTGAAGTGACATTGTGGAGGTGATAGTACGGTAAAAGCGTGCGGTTTCAGTAAGCAAAAGGTGATAAAAAGATGTAGTCTGACGTATCTCTCCGGTTACCCCTTCCTATATTGGAATTTTTCACTCAGTTTTGAGCTCCGACTTCGCCTGCACCCTTGGTGGGACTCAGTCTCGCCCACTACACTACATCAATACTCCACAAGTCACGTGACGATGTGGGACTGGGGGTACTTAGGGTACCACTAACTGATCACCCCTTCCATCTTCCACTCGCGAATGTCGCGTGGGGACAACGATTGCCGGTAAGCCTCTGTACCAGCTCTAATTTCTCGAATTTTCTCGTTGTGATCATTTCGTGGACATATGTGAAAGAAAGTCATTTGTTGTCCCGCTCTCTCCAGAAAGTACTCTCTCGAAATTTCGGTAGTAAACGTGTCTGTGATGCGCAACGTCTCTCTTTTAGTGCCTACCACTGGAATTTGTTGAGCAACTTGGTAACGCTCTCGTACGGACTAAACGATCCCATGACGAAACGCGCCACTCTTCGTTCGACGTTCTCTGCCTCTTCTAGCAGTCGTAACTGGTAAGGTTCCCAGACTGATAGATGATACTCAAGAATCGCTCGAACAAGCACCTTGTAAGGTACTTCTTTAGTGGATGAACTGCATTTCCTTAAGATGCTTCATAAGAATCTTCGTCTGGGATTTGTTTTTCCTGCTATGCGTTTTATGTGGTCATCTAACTTAAGGTGGCTTCGGATAGATACTCATAGATATTTTACAGTAGTTATTCTTCCAACAAATGTTCAGCAATAGTGTATCTGTAGAGCGATGGATTTCATTTGCTAAGTGTATGCAATATGCTGCGTTTATTGACGTTCAGAGCAACTGCCAGAGCCTGCACCAGCCGTCAATCCTGAGTATGTCCTTCTGCAAATCGTTACTGTCTTCTGGCGTTGCTACCTTCTTATAGACAACAGCATCATCTACTAACAGCCTTAAAGAGCTCCCGACACTATCTACTAGATCATTTATTACAAACAACAACTGTATTAGAATGAAATTTTTACGCTGCAGCTGAGTGTGCGCTGATTTGAAACTTCCTGGCGGATTAAAACTGTGTGCCGGACCGAGACTCGAACTCGGACATTTGACTATCGCGGGCAAGGGCTCGAGTTCTTTCGCAGTCTGGTAGAGCACTTTCCTGTGAACGGCAAAGGTCCCGAGTTCGAGCCTCGGTCCGGCACACAGTTTTAATCTTTCAGGAAGTTTCAACAACTGTACTACCACACTTCCTTGGAGCATCCCCGAAATTACCCTTCCATATGTCGATTTTGTACCGTGTTGAATCCCGTCATAAATCTGGTCCGACACTTGATAATTTACTTATTTATTTATTGTTCCGTGGGACGAAATTAAGGAGAAGTCTCCATGGTCATGGAACGAGTCAATACATGAAATTATAACACGATATTAGAAACAGATAAAATGAAATATAAAAAAAAAATATTCATGCTTCAAGTCGTAAGTTTAAATAAAGAAAATCAAGAATGTAACACTGGAATTTGCTTAATTTTTTAGCTCTTCCAGGAGCTCCTCGACAGAATAGAAGGAGTGAGCCACGAGGAAACTCTTCAGTTTAGAGTTGAAAGAGTTTGGGCTACTGCTAAGATTTTTGAGTTCTTGTGGTAGCTTATTGAAAGTGGATGCAGCAGAATACTGCACTCCTTTCTGCACAAGAGTCAAGGAAGTGCATTCCACATGCAGATTTGATTTCTGCCTAGTATTAACTGAGTGAAAGCTACTAACTCTTGGGAATTAAAGAAAATATATACTGTGAGGGCAATGTCGGAATTCCCAGACTATTGAATAGGGGTCGACAAGAGGTTCTCGAACTTACACCACATATAGCTCGAACAGCCCGTTTTTGAGCCAAAAATACCCTTTTTGAATCAGAAGAATTACCCAAAAAAATAATACCATACGACATAAGCGTGTGAAAATATGCGAAATAGACTACTTTTCGTGTTGAAGTGTCACTTATTTCAGATACTGTTCTAATGGTAAATAAAGCAGCATTTAGTTTCTGAATAAGATCCTGGACATGGGCTTTCCACAACAGCTTACTATCCATCAGAACGCCTAGGAACTTGAACTGTTCCGTCTCGCTAATAATATGCCCATTCTGTCTGATCAAAATATCGGTTCTTGTTGAGTTGTGAGTCAGAAACTGTAAAAACTGAGTCTTACTGTGATTTAGCATCAAATTATTTTCCACAAGCCACGTACTTATTTCATGAACTACATTATTTGACACTGTTTCAATATTACACACAAGATCCTTCACTACCGAGCTGGTGTCATCAGCAAACAGAAATATTTTTTAATCACCTGTAATACTAGAAGGCATATCATTTATATTAATAAGAAACAGCAGTGGCCCCAGCACCGACCCTTGGGGAACGCCCCCCTTAACAGTGCCCCATTGGGACTGAACATCCCTACCACTCTCAGTATTGCGGAGAATTACCTTCTGCTTTCTGTTCTTAAAGTAAGAGGCGAACCAATTGTAAGCTACTCCCCTTACTCCATAATGGTCCAACTTCTGCAGTAATATTTTGTGGTCAACACAGTCAAAAGCCTTCGTTAAATCAAAGAAAACACCTAGCGTTCGCAACCTTTTATTTAATCCGTCCAAAACCTCACAGAGAAAATTGAATATAGCATTTTCAATTGTTAAACCATTTCTAAAACCAAACTGAACATTTGACAGCAAATTATGTGAATTTAAATGCTCCAGTAACCTTGTATATACAACCTTCTCGATAACTTCAGCAAACACCGATGACATAGAAATAGGTCTAAAATTGTCAACATTATCAATGTCTCCCTTTTTATAAAGTGGCTTCACTACCGAGTACTTTAATCGGTCAGCAGACCGACCACTCCTAAAGGAAAAGTTACAGATATGGCTAAGTACTGGGCTAACATACATAGAACAATACTTCAGTATTCTGCTAGATACCCCGTCATATCCATGAGAGTTCTTGGTCTTTAGTGATTTAATTATTAACTCAATCTCCCTCTTGTCAGTATCATGGAGCAGCATTTCAGGTAACAGTCTCGGAACACTTTTTTCTAAGAGCGCTATATGATTCCCTGTTGGGACTAGGTTTCTATTTAGTTCACCTGCTATATTCAGAAAGTGATTATTAAATACTGTACATATATGCGACTTATCAGTAACACGGACATTCCCGCTACGCACTGATTCTATATCCTCAACCTGTCTCTGCAGACCAGCCACTTCATTTACGAGTGACCATATGGTTTTAATTTTATCCTGAGACTTAGCTATTCTATCTGCATACCACTTCATTTACGAGTGAACATCTGGTTTCAATTTTATCCTGAGACTTCTATCTACATACCACATACTTTTTGCCTTCCTAATAACGTTTTCAAGCACCTTACAATACTGTTTGTAATGGGCTGCTGCATTTATATTTTGATTGTTTCTAACGTTTTGATATAACTGCCACTTTGTTCTACAAGATATTCTTATCCCTCTAGTCAGCCACCCAGGCTGCCAGTTTGTGCTAGTACCCTGTTTTGAACGTTCTAACGGAAAGCAACTTTCAAAGAGCACGAGAAAAGTCTTGAGAAAAGCATTTTATTTATCGTCTACTCTATCAGCGCTATAAACATCTTGCCTCTCTTGTTCCTTGATAAGGTTTACAAAGGTCTCTACAGCAACTGGATCAGCTTTCCTAAACAGCTGATGACTATATTTAACACGTGTTGCAGCACAAATATCTTTTAGAGTTAAAATTTGTGCATCATGATCTGAAAGGCCATTCACCTTCTTGCTATCAGAATGCCCTTCTAGTAATGAGGAATGAACAAAAATGTTGTCTATGGTTGTTCTACTGTTCCCTTGCACTCTCGTTGGAAAGAATACGGTTTGCATAAGGTTATATGAATTAAGGGGTCTACCAGCATCCTCTTCCTTGCACAATCAATTATACAATTAATATTGAAGTCACCACATATAACTAACTTTTTGTATTTCCTATAAAGTGAACCAAGAACCTCCTCTAGCTTTAGCAAAAATGTTGTGAAATCGGAGTCTGGGGATCTATAAATAACAACAGTTAGAAGTTTAGCTCCATTAAATTTAACCACACCTGCACAACATTCAAACACCTTTTCAGTGCAGTACTTTGAAACATCAATTGACTCAAATGGGATGCCGTTTTTCACATACATGGCTACTCCCCTACACCGCAAAGAGCTCCTCGAAAAGCTGCCAGCCAACCTGTATCCTGGTATAGGAAGCCCTTGAGTTATCTCCTTATTTAAGAAGTGTTCAGATATACCAATAATTTCAGAGTCAACATCTATAAGCAGTTGACTAACTTTATCTCTAATACCTTGTATATTTTGATGAAATATACTAATTCCCTCATTACTCGGATACCTAAGCTTTGTCAAAAGTGGTTCCTTTGTTAGAGAGACTTCCCTTAAGCAGGAATACATATCAGCTGACTTCAATCTAAAAAAGGTGCAGCTCTAACAGCCACTACTGCAGGAATTTTCCCATGAGTGATCCCACCAACCCCACCTATGCTGTCACCTATAAGCTTTGCCAACCTCCCCTTCCCATACCTGTTGAGATTCAAGCCATGTCTAGTGAAACCCGTCCTGCTGATAGACTCCACCGACACCACTGAAATGTGGCCCATGCTTTCTGTCATCAGCGCACCCCCAAGTCTCATGTTATTACGCCTGACAGCTGTATGAAGATGAGGCCGATCGTGACGCTGAAACAGTTCCACGAAATGCACATTCGTGTTGCCAGTCTGAGTGGCTATCTTTTCCAGGTCACCATCTATGTCATACACCCCATCCCTATCAATACTATTACCAACCCCACCCACAATCACTACCTGATCCTCTTTAGTAAAATCCCTACATAACCCCCCTATGTTAACAGCCACCTGAGCCAACCCTGCATTAGGCTTCACAATGCTGGTGACCTGGTACTCACTCCCCAGCACTTCCTGCAACTGCTGGCCTACACCTCTGCCATGAGAACTACCCAACAGCAGAACCTTCTTCTTCCTCTTCGACTTTGCAACTATTCTAGCCAACGCAACTACTGAGGTCTGCTGCATACTTCCTGCATCTACAGCTACTAGAGATTCATCTCCACTTGACTCTGACAGTTGGTCATATCTATTGTAAACACCAATAGTAAAACTATCTGAAAATCTTCTTCTCCTAGCAGATCTCTTGCCCACAGCCAGCTCTTATTCGCCAACCCCCTTCTACCTCCTCACCCTATCTAGCTCCCCCAGTGCGTTTTTCAACAGCACCTGAAGGGCACAGATCTTACGCTCCTGCTCCTCTATCAACTTACTCTTGCTACACAACCTGCAGTTCCAGGAGATGATCTCACCAGAATGCCCACTGGCTTCCCCACTGCATTCCCCCCAGTGAAAATACTTCGAACAAGTCTCACACCGCAATCCACTACTCACGAACCTACGGCAAAGCCCACACTTCTCACTCTAGGTAAAATTTTACTTTTTCTAAGTTCCGCTACTACAATAAGAATATGTTAAAAACCTGACTACAATAATCACAAATATACTCTACAAGGGAAGTAACTACTATTATTAACAGTATTAATAAACAACAAATGTGAATATAACAAAAGACTAATACAGAAAGAAAATCAAACGTCTAATGACACAGTAACGAAGCTAAAAAAGTTCCCAAAAGTTTCTTCTGAAATTATTTCACCAGTAAACACAAAAAACACCGGTTGAAGACTACTAAACTTCCTAAATAAACCACTATACACAAACAATTAATTAGTACTTAGCCCGCATCTCGTGGTCGTGCGGTAGCGTTCTCGCTTCCCACGCCCGGGTTCCCGGGTTCGATTCCCGGCGGGGTCAGGGATTTTCTCTGCCTCGTGATGGCTGGGTGTTGTGTGCTGTCCTTAGGTTAGTTAGGTTGAAGTAGTTCTGAGTTCTAGGGGACTGATGACCATAGATGTTAAGTCCCATAGTGCTCGGAGCCATTTGAACCATTTTTGAATTAGTACTTAGCTTTCGATGCGCCGCTACATCTGCAACTGGTTAGCGCGGAATGTAAACGCAGGAAAGAGGTTACGTTGCTCGATACGAAACACTCACAAATATCAGGTCACAACACAAGAAAGGCAGGGGTGAATGAAGAAACCACTAATAAGTCATTATATAGTAAATATTATCACAAAAACCGTTAAAATATGTATCTGAAACCTAAAAATATATAAAAACTTAGAGAGCGATCTCACACACAGTCACTCGCTTATCAAATATAAATGTAATATCGTGCTTTTTTAACTAAACGGGAGTGCGGCACGGTATCAAATGCCTTTCCGAAGTCGACGAACATGACATCGACCTGAGAGAAGATGTCTACAATTCTTGGGATCCTATGGAGGAGCAGAGCGAGCTGACATTCGCACAGTCTCTGTTTGGGGAATCCTCGCTGAGTTTTATAGAGTGAGAGGTTCCGCGCCCTCTTTTGCATGTCGCCTCTCATTTTCATCAATTTTATTAATGATTTATGTCATTGCACATTGGTAACAGGCCGAATAAGGTTATTGTAATGAGAGTATTTGTACTGAAAGCTCAAGATACTTTTCACTTGATTCCTACGCATGCTCGGTTACTTCCCTGGGGTCTACGTGAGGCGACCGCCGGAGGACGCAGCACACTGCATTTCCGGTTGGGGACTACACTTCTGTGAATACTGGGAGGGTCATACATCAATTGGCTTAAGCGCCTGGCTGAATGACTGACGTCAGTCGAGTTTCACCTATTGTATGCGGTAAGAAATGACCTGCGAGACGTCTGAGTGTCGCCGCAGTTTATGTGTTCACCGTTTCGGCGCATCGGAAAGAAGACTGCTGGCACCGACTGACTGTATTGTCCTCATGGTTCTGAGAATACTTGTGGACCATGCCCTACTGGGCGCGGCTGTCTGACGCCAGATGGCCGGTGGTACGGGCATGTTATTTTCATAGCCGGTCAAACGGCAGGTTCAGTGCCCTCAGCTGAATAGCAGAGGCATGAATGGTTAACTTAAACTGAGGCTAGCTGACGTCATAAGGCCCTGATCGAAATTGGAGGGAACGGTAGCTAATGGAGCAATTGATGTTCTGAGACAGTGTGGGGGAATTTTGGAATCAGCACTGAATACTGATTCACGGTTTTCGAGCATAGTAGGCAGTTGAGCACTGTTGGCTTCGCTCTTACGATGCGCGGGCGCTGGCATTCGGAATCTGACCTTCGTCGGAGTCGGACGGTCTTGCGACTTAGTCGCACTTTGTCGGCAGAACTTAGAATTCTCGGACAGCCTTCGAGGCCAGGGGTTGAAACAGAGTTGATGCACAGAAGAAGTCGGCGCCTACATCATCAGAACGCTGCCCAGCGACGACCTGCAACATATTTCAGGACTGGTAAAGTGTTTTGCGGCTCCGGCATTGCAGGACCTATCAGTTTTGTACTTAAGTCCTCAACAGCACACGCTCTCGCTTTGCTGCAAGTCCACCTTGACTATTTCTCCCTGTGATCCCATTTGAGCTCTCACTACTAATAGTGATACTGCAATATAGTCGGGAGAGTAATATTTGGTTCATTGGGACCTCCAGTCATTATCGTCAATCTATTGCATCACAGAGAGTAGGAGCCCCTTGTTCTGGAGCCAAGTCTTATTCTCATAATATTTCAGTATACCCTATCCTTTAACTTACTGTTTTTGTCGATAATCATGTGCCTTAGTGTTCTGATGTATAATAAATCTCATTTTAATATTTAATCAGCGTATCATTTCGTAGATATACGCAGAATCCCATTTTCTGTTGTTTATTACGATAAAGGTTTCTTTTTTTTCTCTGAGTGGATTACGATTTTTATTTGTTTATTGTGAATGTGCACACTCCTTATTTTACCAACTAGCAGGGTGCACCATCATTTCCTTTCGTTACCGTTGTGTGCATAATTAATTAAGTGGTAGGTAAGAGTAAGGAGGGGGCCGAGTTCATGTCTCGTTCTCACGCAAAATTCGTCAGAATTAAAGAGTTACAAACTCTTCTCCAGCCCGGCACCTTGCAACAGGAGATTTTCTTTCTCTTCAAATGCCATAATTCACTAGCGTAAAACGTTTTCCACATATGTACAACAGACTGACGTCAACGATATGTATGCATCTGACCTACGACCCTTCTTGAAAACGGGAACGGCATGCGATATTTTCCGGTCGCCTGGTACCCATCGTTTCCGCAGCGACCTACAATAAATTGGTGCTAGAAGAGGAGCGAGTTCTTTCGCAGTCTGTAGAACCTACAAAGCGGTTGAAGTGGTTTTCCTATTCTGCGATCAGTTATCTCAGTATCTGCCATTTCGATGTACGTATGACGATTGGAAGGACATCGGTACGGCTCTGGTCTGGTGTGCAGCCTTGTGCGGAAGCGAAACATGGATAATCAGCGGTTCAGACAAGAAGATAGTAGAAGCTTTCGAAATGCAGTGCTAGAGAAGAATGCTGCAGAATGGATATCGGCTAGCGCTTCACGGTAAAAACACTTTTCCAATACTGGCAGTGTAGTTGCGTATTAACCATATTAAAAAGACATCAAATGTTTCAGCAAAAATTGGAAATTTAACGGGAAGTCTAAATACTGTTGTTGCTAAGGGAATATTACATTTATAAGGAACACTGTATAAAAGATCACCGTTCTTGGACAGCGCTAATAAAATTGTTGGAGTGTCGTAACTGAAGACTGTGGCGAATACTAGTTATGTGGGGACTGCGCTCCTTCAGAAGCGCGTGTTGTATGCAGTTTCGCAAGAAAATCAAGAAGCATTACAAGGGGAGCAGTAATGGGACAAGTTGCCGCATCACCCCCTCCCTCGCGAGCCATCGCGGCGCGCTCGGGCCCCGCCAAGTTGCGCCCCGAGAGCCTAGCGGGCGCCGCGCTATTGTTATTAGTTGGAGCGCAGTTTCTCAGGCATTTACAACCGGCAACACGCGTAGCTAACGGTGCTCCCGCTTGCGACACATTTTACGCCGCACCGGCTGCAGCGAGCGAGCCCTGCTCGGGCCGCAGCCGCCAGACAACACGGGAGGCGAGAGGCGAAGGCGGCGGCGCCAGCTGCTGCGGGAGCGGCCGCTAGAGGCGAATTAATTTGTTGCTGGTGTAGAGCAAAGCGCAATTAGGCAAGAACTTGTATTAAGGCGAGGCGGAGACATAAAACTTGGCGAACAATACCGGGCCAGGCCCCAGCGCCGCCAACTCGGGATTTCAGCGGCTGCGTGTTCCATGGCAGCTGTGGTTTCCGCAGGGCGCCTGCTCCACGCCGCTCTTATGAGTTTTCTTGCAGAGGGACGGGCCTCGCCGGTAATGAGCAGCTCGTCACCGAAGCAAGAGCGCCAGCAGCGCCTCCCAACAGGGCTGAAGAACGCCGCCACGACGAGACGACTGCTTTAAGTACAGAGCTTTGCTGTTTGAACACTGTAGCCTGTCTCGTCTTACATCTACATCTCCTCTCTGTACCACAGTCACATCCCCCCTTTCATGCACCAGTGGCGAATGAAGCGTTAGGTGAACGGCTGTTGGTAAACCTCTGTACAGGCTCGAATCTCTCTAATTTTCTTCCTTTTTTTAATCTTTTGGGAGTTGTCCATTCAGCTAGCTCAACAGTGGAATGTCAGTTATGACGATACGAACGATTAGGACAACATGGTACCTAGTTCCCGAGCGGAGAAAATCTCCGACGCGGTTGGGAATCGAACCCGGATCCCTCACTTGGCAATCCGCTGCACTGATCGCGTAGCTACCGATGCGCACCTAACATATCTTTGTACGTCTACATGTACACGTACACTCTGCAAGCAACTTTATGGAGCTTGTGGAGAGAACTTCGTATACACTACTGGCAATTAAAACTGCTACACAACGAAGATGACGTGCTACAGACGCGAAATTTAACCGACAGGATGAAGATGCTCTGATATACAAACGATTAGCTTTTCAGAGCATTCACACAAGGTTGGCGCCGGTGGTGACATCTACAACGTGGTGACATGAGGAAAGTTTCCAACCGATTTCTCATACACAAACAGCAATTGCCCGGCGTTGCCTGGTGAAACGTTGTTGTGATGCCTAGTGTAAGGAGGAGAAATGTGTACCATCACGTTTCCGACATTGATAAAGGTCGGCTTGTAGCCTATCGCGATTGCGGTTTATCGTATCGCGACATTGCTGCTCGCGTTGGTCGAGATCCAATGACTGTTAGCAGAATATGGAATCAGTGGGTTCAGGAGGGTAATACGGAACACCGTGCTGGATCCCAATGACCTCGTATCACTAGCAGTCGAGATGACAGGCATCTTATCCGCATAGCTGTGTGGATCGTGCAGCCACGTCCCAATCCCTGAGCCGGCCGAAGTGGCCGTGCGGTTAAAGGCACTGCAGTCTGGAACCGCAAGACCGCTACGGTCGCAGGTTCGAATCCTGCCTCGGGCATGGATGTTTGTGATGTCCTTAGGTTAGTTAGGTTTAACTAGTTCTAAGTTCTAGAGGACTAATGACCTCAGCAGTTGAATCCCATGATGCTCAGAGCCAACCCAATCCCTGAGTCAATAGATGGGGACGTTTGAAAGACAACAACCATCTGCACGAACAGTTCGACGACGTTTGCAGCAGCCGGCCGCGGTGTCCGTGCGGTTCTAGGCGCTCCAGTCCGGAGCCGCGCTGCTGCTACGGTCGCAAGTTCGAATCCTGCCTCGGGCATGGGTGTGTGTGATGTCCTTAGGTTAGTTAGGTTTAAGTAGTTCTAAGTTCTAGGGGACTGATGACCACAGCAGTTGAGTCCCTTAGTGGTCAGAGCCATTTGAACCATTTTTTTTGACGATTGCAGCAGCCTGGACTATCAGCTCTGAGACAATGGCTGCGGTTACCCTTGACGCTGCATCACAGACAGGAGCGCCTGCGATGGTGTACTCAACGACGAACCTGGGTGCACGAATCGCAAAACGTCATTTTTTCGGATGGATCCAGGTTCTGTTTACAGCATCATGATGGTCGCATCCGTGTTTGGCGACATCGTGGTGAACGCACATTGGAAGCGTGTATTCGTCATCGCTATTCTGGCGTATCACACGGCGTGATATGGGATGCCATTGGTTACACCTCTCGGTCACCTCTTGTTCGCGTTGACGGCACTTTGAACAGTGGACGTTGCATTTCAGATGTGTTACGACCCGTGGCTCTACCCTGCATTCGATCCCTGCGAGATCCTACATTTCAGCAGGATAATACGCGACCGCATGTTACAGGTCCTGTACGGACCTTTCTGGACACAGAAAATGTTCGACTGCTGCCCTGGCCAGCACATTCTCCAGATCTCTCACCAATTGAAAAGTCTGGTCAATGGTGGCCGAGAAACTGGCTCGTCACAATACGCCAGTCACTACTCTTGACGAACTGTGGTATCGTGTTGAAGCTGCATGGGCAGCTGTACCTGTACACGCCATCCAAGCTCTGTTTGACTCAATGCCCAGACGTATCAAGGCTGTTATTACGGCCAGAGGTGGTTGTTCTGGGTACTGACTTCTCAGGATCTATGCACCCAAACTGCATGAAAGTGTAATCACATGTCAGTTCTAGTATAATATATTTGTCCAATGAATATCCCTTTATAAACTGCATTTCTTCTTGGCGTAGCAATTTTAATGGCCAATAGTGTACTAATGTTCTTCCCCGTTATCTGTTTCGGCCGCAAATGGTCCGGGAACACTGTAGGAGCGCGAATCTCTCTGGTCCTTTAGCGAAATATACAGGTGTTGGACTAGGATAAGGAAACACCGCCCAAAAATGCATGGTTGTACATAAATGCAGATGCTAGCCGAGCCTGAAGGTAGCGCTGTTGCATTTGACCACGTACGGCACCTGTGCTATATCCTCAATACGCAGCAAGTGCCAGTCATGGTCAGTTCAGTGTCTGCGTAGTCGTGAGTGTGTTGTGTCAGAGCCAAGTGAATTAGAACGTCGCCAAATTCATGATGCCCGTATAGTGTGTGCTTCCACTACCAATGTAGCCCAAATATTTCTTGCTTCAAGAGTTACCATATCGAAGATTTATATCGCATTCAGGGAAAATCAGAATGCGGAAGAAAGTGTTGAGTAATCACGGCGGACGGTCAGTGAAGAGGACTGTGACACAAAATCAGAGGACGACAGCTGCAAAAGTCAGTGAAGAACTGAATGTCGCACTCACGAACCTATCAGCACCAAAACAACACGAAGGGAGCTCCAGACGTACATCGAGATGTAATTTCAAAACCCCCCACCAGTGATGCAACTGCTCGTAACAGGATCATGTGGTGCCGCGAACATGGACTATGGAGCAACTGAAGAAAGTAATTTGGTAGGATTAGTCTTCTTTCACACCGTTTCCAAATTCTGGTCGAGTTTATGTATAAAGAACGAAGCATGGCAGGAGGCTCGGAAATGATTTGTCCAGCAATATCGTGGTACTCTATGGGCCCCGTAGTTACTCTGCAAGATCGCAAGGATTATGTGATAATTTTGGCTGATGAAGTCAATCCGATGGCATAATCTTTGTTTGTTTCCTAATGGTAATTCACTGTTCGAAGACGATAGGGACGCTGTTCACACAGCTCGCATCGTCCGGGACTGGTTTTGTAAGCATGAGGATGAATTTTCACATCTCCCTTGGCTGCCAAAATCGCCAGATCTCGATATTACAGAGACTGTGGGAGCTGCTTCGAGCAAAAGGATGCGTGATCATCACTATTCGACCTCTGTCTTTGTTATCTGAATTTGCCAATATTTTGCAGGAAGTATTGTATAAGATTCCCTCGAAAACCATACAGGACCTGTATTTATCCGTCCCGAGATGACTAGAAGATGTTTTGAATGCCAAAGTTTTTCCTATGCCGTATAAGATATGTTAACGTGTTGTGTTTGTGGTGTTTCCGTATTTTTGTATGTAGATTCACTCTTCTATGAACTCATGCAGTTTTAGCAGTGAACTACACCGTAATGCATAACAACTCTCTTAAAGCGTCTGTCACTAGATTTGGATGAGCAACTCCTTGAAGCTTTCGCGATTGCTGAATGATCCTGTGAGAAACGCGCTGCTACTCTTCGAATCTTCTCTGTTTCCTGTATCAATCATATCTGGTACGAATCCTACACTATCGAACATTATCAAGTATTGGTGCAACAAGGGTTTCGTAAGCTACCTTCTTCATTGGTGGGCTACATTTCGTGAGGATTTCAGTCTGGCATCTGGCATCTTCCTTACCTGTCATTAGTTTTATCTGGGCGCTACAACTGAAATCCCGTAGTCCTAGATATTTAATGGGTATGACTGCTACCAGTGGTTGTTCTAAAATCGTGTAGTCTTATTGTAACAGGTCTTTCTGCTTATGTCTGCGCAATACGTTACATTTCATTATACTGACGATCAACTGGCAACCCGCGACCATATGTCCATCCTCCGCAGATATTCGTGCATTTCACTTCAATTTTCTACCTTTCCGACATATCTGTACATAATAGCATCATCCACGAAAAGGATCAAGAAACTTCTGTCGGTATCCATTTCGTCATGAACCAAAATTCGTGAAATCGGACGCCACAGTACGATTCCATGCATACAAGTATCATCTTTCATTGCTGTGTTTCTATGTTTTCGAGTTACTGTAATGGGCAGTAGTTTGTGTTAGAATATCGATCTGGATTCTGGGTCTGTAATGCGTAATATCTCAGCTGGGTTCGTAATTGTTGTACATATATTATAGCAGGTCTTACACAAAACACGAGTGACTATTTACTAATAACATCGGAAATGGGAGTATAGTCATTTCCGTTATTACGCTTCTAAAGACGTATTTAGGCTTTACACAAGACTCTGTTCTCTTTCACGCGCTACCCCTCTCCATGCTTTCTGGTGGATTCTCAATATTTTTTTTCCATTTCATTCAGTTACACCGTTTACCCTAAAGTTAAAGAAAGTAACTCAGTGGCTCTCCTTCCTGGTCTGCCCCCGCGTTTTTGTCCTGGGTTGTTCCCCTGCAACCATGCATATCACATAGCCACGCGGTGTAAATGTATTGTTCCACCCTACTTCTCCCCTTACATTCGAACCCAGTTCTCCATACAACATATGTCATTGCTTACATCGGTTAGTACCAGCTGTCATTCATATCACTTTCATTACATTTCTGTAGGATATTACATCACCAGTAGAGCGAGCAACCCATTCACAGGTAATAACCAAACTTTGTCACTAGCTTTGCTTTCATCGTGATAGAACGACTAGTTACGTCCTACAGATTTCATAATTTTAGTGTTATTGTTATTATTATTACGGTCTGCATAGATTGATACCTGGGAAAATCTCGTTCATTAATCGCTAGGAAAACGGCACAATTGGAACTGTACCCCTTTCGTGAGAGGCAGCGTTGAGTAGAACAATGCAAGACAAAAGCTGTGTTTTTACAAGTCGTGCATCATGCGCACAGCCGACTACTGGTTGACGTCATAGCAGAGAAAGTCGTATGTTGTGGTATCCCTTTTGCGAACTACTAATTATTTATCACCGTTTTGTTTCCGTAAAAGCACTTTCAAATTGTTCTGATATCTCCACATCGTTGACTATCTCACGGAACGCACTGATACGTAAAAGTTCAGTTTAAAAAACTCAAACTTGATCTCCATAGATCCATGAGTAAAACGCCACCAAAAACAACCAATGATAGGATTGATGTGCGTAAGGGACAACGATCCACTTCGGTGAAATAAGTGTTTACTACCACTTTCCCACAGATAAAGAATGTTGGAAGACTGGTAGCTCACTTCCATGCTGCTAGCAACTATGGTTCGATTCGTAAATGTAGGTGTGGGTGGTCGCCTTCAGCACTTGGTCTAATAGTGTATTTAAAATATCACAACCGGCTGCTCTTACTGACTGTTGCAAGTGTGTTTAACTCCTGTTCTTGAAAAGTTTTGTAGTTAGTTCTGTCCTATGACAGTTAATTTCTTCTCCTCAAGAAAATTGGTGACATGTCCAACAACTAATTTTAATATGCAAGGTTAAGAAAGCGTATAGTTTAGGAAACACAGTAAGGTTCAAAATGGTTCAAATGGCTCTGACCACTATGGGACTTAACATCTATGGTCATCAGTCCCCTAGAACTTAGAACTACTTAAACCTAACTAACCTAAGGACAGCACACAACACCCAGCCATCACGAGGCAGAGAAAATCCCTGACCCCGCCGGGAATCGAACCCGGGAACCCGCGCGTGGGAAGCGAGAACGCTACCGCACGACCACGAGATGCAGGCAACACAGTATGCTGTGATATAATTTTGTGATCGATTATTGATTACTGAAGCAAAGTCGATCGCAACGCCTTCCAACACATTTTGACCTTAACATAAATTGATATTACGTAAATTCTGTTTATATACATAGGACATGTTTATAGCATCATTACAACACTGCTGACTGCTTGCTGGTTCAATAGGTTCCACAAAATCCTTCTGAAGTAGTATTTTAAGAGTCACGCTTCGAATGCTGAAATTCATCAACACTTATTTTGCTACTACAAACTGAGGATCTATAAAAGTAAAGATGTCAACAGGATAATAGTATTCATTTGGCTAATTCCAAAACTGTTTCGTGCAGTAACAAAAATTTGTGATGCAAAATTGAAATTCAATTTCACTATCGTTTCCAAAAGTAACGTTCATTCAACTAATACTAGAGGACAAAATATCAAGTTTTACACATGCAACTGTAACCCAAACGCATCAACAGAGCTGATATTAGTAAAATATTAATTATAACCTTGGGGTCTTCATAACTTTGGAAATATTACAGACTGACGAAGTCAAAGGCCAGTTTCGGGATCAGCATAAAAATTAATATACATGAGACATTTTATACATCATGCAAAAGTCGTTTTAAACTGTATAAACATGAGATTTATTTTATTTAGCTTAGGTGGCAGAAGGAATTGTGGAAAGAATGTGTGTTCAAATGTGGCTACTTCCTTAATATACGTGGCGTCTAATGTAATATACGAAGGGAAACTCATTCACTTTAAAACTGCTAAAAATTACATAGTGCTGGCCATCAGCTATCTTAATTCTACTATGAAATACTTTATACTTCGTTTCTGTGATCTGACATTCCTTAAACTAGTGAGAAGAGGCATGTTTATTCAAAGATTTTTGGAAGGTGCTAGAAGACAGTTCATGTGAATTAATGTGGTTGACTGGAGAGACCGACAATGCCTGTATTTTTGTGAGTTGGAGTGCTTTAAAAAATGTAGAATGGCGCCGCTGCAAAATAATGGCCGATGGTTCTTGTTGCAGCAAACTCTGACTGTGAACTGTGTTTATGTAAGAAACGTTGTAGTATGAATATATGGTTCTGACTTACTAACACCGAGCACAAGCGAACTCTGGGACCAAACTCCTGGAATGGAGTGTGTGCCTGTTCGACTCACCATGTTATTACTGAAATCCTTAAGTTTGATTTGTGGCGTCACTTGACTGAGGACCCAGATTTTAATTTTTTATTGGTCACGAGTTTAGGTAATGCCATAATGCTACAGCATTATTGAGAATTATACTACACAAAACATGTAAGTGTTCTTTATTTGTACATGCCACTATAGCTCTGAAGTGCACATCCACAGCTCCATGGAACTTATACGGTATGGCAGCCCTCCATCCCCCATCCATGTGGAAGGTCTCGGTTTCTAAATATAGAGATTAGTTACGAAGGGCGTCGCACCAATGAACTTCTTGTGAGAAGGTTGTGAAGCAGCTGAGACTCGAATGCTAAAGTGACCGAGACTGGCAAGAGTGTTCCGTCTAAAACGCCCGAAAACGTTAGAAAACTTTCGAGAATGCTGTAGAATGTTCCAGATCATGAAAGTTAGAGATTGTTCTAGAACGTTCTATAATTTTCGCGAATAACAGAGATTGTTCTAGAATGTTAGAAAATGCTCTCGAGTATGTCATTTTGTTGTTGTGCTGTGGGTGCGATGGCGAAAAGTATACTAGTATAGTTTTGAAAATCGATTAGTGCAAATCGAGTAAAAGTGAAAGTAATAGAAAGTGAACTAAACGAAAGTGAAAGTGAGTTGATTAAGACAGTGAACAGTGTAGTAAGTGGAATTTAAGCGTGTTACGTAATATTAAAATTTGACGGGATGCTGAAACATAAAAGTGAGAAGATGTTGATAGTGGTGACTTAAAAAGACCCAGGTTGCATGTTTGTCGCCCACCCCGGAGATAAACATATGGCTCGACCCCACCCTCCAAGTAGCTCATTCCAACAGACATGGGATGTAGTAATTGTTTCATCAGGCGTCAGAGCAGCAGTGTTACTTTCGCTAGGAGAAATACAAAGACTGGAGAAACTGAACATAAGGCTGAGGTTTGTAGGCTTCCCTAAAAATGAACGTGGATGATACTCGTATGGGAACACTGGACTCTGGCTTGAACAAGCTGGGCTATGCACACAGCCCACATGCCCTCCAGATACAAGCCATGGTGCCCATCTTCTATCGGCTGTTGACATTAGAGAGGGTGATCGACGCCATCTGCATCACCTTTAAAATATACATTAGGACCTCCACCACTGAAATGGATTTTGACACATATAGGCACCTTGGTTCGGCACCACACCAGCCTTTTGCCAGACAGCTTACGAACTACAGCAATGACACCACTAATGTGGAGGTCCAGTTCAGTGCTCAGATTCGGTATCAGGCAGCATCTCTATCAGCCAGCAACTTAGGTATTAACTCGCTGGGGGTGACTAACATCTTGGGAATTCTATCTCTTTAATGATCTGGGATCGGAAGTCCATGATTCAACGAACCACATCCAACCATTCATCGAGAACTTTTTATCAAGTTTGTCTCAGTTTTTTCCCATTAGTCAACCAGAGTCACTGACTCTCAAGCACACATTTCTTTGCAGCCCTCAGCGATGACTATGTTTTTCCGCTTAGAGAATGTAACTTTGGCATTGTGGAATAAGCTTCACATTGAGCAACAGAGACTGCTAGAGAAAGGAGTTCTGAACCCAGTAGCCAACAGCCAGTGGATATTCCTATATTGGGGACTGATGACCTTAGCTGTTTAGTCCCCCTTAAACATCCCAACAACCACCGCCACCACCATATTCCTATAGTGATAGCTGAAAAACCAAATGGGTCTCTGAGACTTGGAGGGAATTTTAAATATACTGTCAGTGTACGATCTATCATTGACACCTGTCCCATCGCGATGGTTGAGGATATCTCGACAAACTTTCCATTGGCACTTTGTTCGTAAAAATCGATCTTATACACTTCTATCTACAACTACCCTTGGATGAAGCCTACAAACGTATCTTAGATGTTAATACAACCTTTGGCCTTTTTGGATATTATCGTCTCCCCTTTGGCATCGCCATTGCACCAGCCATATTTCAAAGATACTTGGAACACCTAACACAAGAAATTCCAGGCAAGGCTAATAATTTGGACAATATCATCGTCACTAGTAGTCTTATTCAGCGTCCTACAAGCGAATTTGAAGTGTAACAAAGACCAGAATTAATATTGTATTTTCACACCAAGCGCTGAATACCTAGAATGTTTTAAATGCAGCAGATATATGCACCTCTTCGCATCATTTAGAGCTGATATACAATCTGTCAGTCTCCAAGGATATCAAACAACCTAAATCAGTACTGGACCTGCTAAACGACTACCAAAAATTCCTTCCTTCTGCAGTAGCCATCTCCCGACAGCTCCATTAGCTTCTTCGAAAAATTGCTAAATGGCATTGGTACCCCACTTGCCTCATAGCTTACGACCATACAGTTGCTGATTGTTGCGCCAGATGCGTCAGACAAAGCGTGGAGTGCCCAGTTACATTTGTTTCCAAAATCTGTCTCCTGCACAGTGCTATTATAGTCAAATAGAAAAAGTGGTCTTCCTCAATATTTTTGCGGCAAAAGCTTCATGGCTACGTGTGTGAACAGTAATTTAATCTTTTAACACACTATGAGCCCCTTCTAGTACTTTTTAACCCATCCGCTAACATTCCTACCACTACCGCCTGGTGCCTACAACGTTGGGCACTGTTCCTCTTGAGATATCATTGCGACTCCAATTACCGTTCCACAGCACAGGATGCGAATGCAGGCAGGCTGTCCCGTCTCCTTGCAGCACAAGTGCCCCAGTTCCATGCTGCACCTGAGTTCTGCTTCCACACAGAGGCCGAGGAACAGGCCATCTTGACCATTGCCCACAGGTCACCGGAGGATCTGGTCATTGTTGGCGTCATCCATTTGATGCAACACATGTCGCCTTCAGATCACAAACTCAACTAGCACCACAAGATTCAGGCATATGTGCACCATCAGCACGATCTATATTCACTCAGTGGTGTCCTCCTGCTGCACGCAAACAATGGACATGCAAGAGTCATCATCCGAAAACCGCTCCAACTCTGGGTATTGACTTTGCCCCACCAAGGGGCAGTCATCACCAAAAGCTTAGCTGAACAACATATCTGTTGGAAGGTCATCGGCAAAATCACGAAACAGATTGTGATACCAAGCCGGACAAGTCGAAGAAAGCACGCAGCTCTGGCACACCGGTAATTCTCATGAAGGCAGGAAACATCTACTTTATCCCTGAATCATATAGGTTTTTCTTGGCCTTTTCGGGGTTCATTTTTTTATCTTGGTCGATGCAGGAAGCACTATTTCCCTACGTCTCTCAGATACAGTCAACTTCGCCAAAAACATCTTAACGACTTTAACGCTCAATTTTTACGTTGAAGAATTACCAAAAACAACTGCAGCAGAATTTTGTCACTTTTGTGAAAATAGCGGCACCATTTTTTTTTTCATACTGCACCGTTACATCTGGGTTTCAACGGACTTACGGAAAGGTCTCTTCAAACGTTCAAAATCCAGATAGTGAGGTTGCACCAACATCAGAGGTGCTGCCATCATCATCAACATGGTCAAGGTAAGTAGTAGCATGTGTATTTGTAACCACTCGTGGGTTCCTTGAATCTGTGGTCTCTGGATTTGTGTCCATCCTCTTCTTCATGTACTATTTAAATGTCATGATTATGTCAGGAATAGATTTGGATGTGGTTCCTGGGAAGAGTCCAAGGGACGAACTGCTGAAACAGGTTATAAGGACACAGTGTAAACTTACAAGTCATGTGCCTGTATGTACAGAGTGATATGTTGAAAATACCTGAAAATGCCAGTCAGTCTAAGAATACTGCGTGTTTGAGATGTAGCAGACCATGAATATGGAGGAATCTTAGGTGAATAAAAACGGTAGGCGAGGGAAAGCGTAATTTGTTGTACGAGTAAATAGTGTTGATACCTGAGTTACACATTTAAGAGTCCTCCGTCCTGGGATCTACGCTACTGGATATGTGGTTTGCCGTCCACAGAGTAGGCCTACGTGAGTCCTTTCCTTCCTGTTTTTGTGCCGCACTCCTTCTGCTTTTCGTATGACCCTATTGTCTATTGAGGTAGCAGGAAGCCGCAGTACAGACGTAATACACATAAAAAAATAGACCAGTTTCGCACCAGTGTCTTATGGCTCTGGACTTTTCTTCACACGATGTAGCACTGACTCAGAACAGCGGAACAAGGCGCTTAGATATCACGGATGGGAGATACGTCACTGGAAGTGGTGTCATCGCTATACCGCTCTTTGTCCCCCGAAGATAAGAGAGCACTCTCTTCCGCCGACCTCTTCAGTTGGATTGGGTTCTAAGGGTTGCAATAGCTTATCTCGATGATAATATTATGAAATTGGAATAGATAACTCTTACTTAATTTGTTACTACTTACTTTCCAAACAGTAGTTATGACAACGAACATAGTCATCGAATTCAATGAACAGTCTCTAACAGCGGCAGTGAGTATGGGACATAATAATAAAAAAGGCAAATGCAATAGCATTTCTCTGGATGATACTACACACTAGAAGATATATTTGCCATGTCACTATAAAGAGACAGATCTCCTGATTATGCCGGTTCTTCCATTGGTGTGTTAAAATTCACTTCTGTTTTTATAGGACCATTATAATCAATGACTCAGTGCCTATACTCTGACAGATTTAAAAATGCAGCAGTAAACAAAATATAAAAACTGCGATGAGCAAATCATTCCACCTTAAGTACTCATATTACCCCCTACAGATGTTTCAAAAGTTCTTCACAAAGTGAATGCAATATAACATTAAATTACTTTTTTTGGCAGAACTTGCTAGCGTCCTTTAAGTACTGTATTCTCTACAATTGCGAGGATTTGAAAAAAAGTGTTGTTGGTTTATTTACTACATTTTCACTACTTTTTTCTGATATTCCCCATTTTAGTTAATGAAGCAGAAGCGATGAAGCATTTGCTACGCAAAGCGAGCAATAATGTGAGGGACGTTCCGAAAGTAAGTTCGTCATTATTTTTCAAAGAAAATATGGTATATCAGACGAAACAAGTAAACGCTGTATGAATCCACACCAGTTCAACGATGGAAGGGGCGTCAGCTGAGGAATGACGCGTGCGCAGAGCGCCGAACAAGAGAGAATAGCAGTAAACCGACGTGCCCGAGGTTATTCGAGTCCAAATCACAATAGCAGACGGACGTATACTGACAACGTGATCGCCATTGGATGTGGTTTCTGTTATCCGGTATGAATGGGCACGTAGGATGTGTGTCTGTCATCCATGAAGATATGCAGACCATGTATGATGAAGAGGTCATGTTTCGTCAAATGGTTGGTCGCTGGTGTTGCATGTTCAGAGAAGAAGACAGAATATGGAGATGAAGACCGAAGTGGGCGTCCCTTCATATCCACGAACGAAAGCAACATTGCTAGTATAAACATTGTGTTAGCGACCAGATGCGTAACTTGACGTCCACACTGCATAATCATCCTGCTCAGGCCTGTCATGTGTTCCCTAATGTGTTGGGTTACCGAAAAGTGTCTGCAAGATGGATGCCGAGAAACCTGATCTAGAATCACGATAGTGCAAGAATGAGAATCGGTCAGCATTACTTGATGCAGTACACGCGAGAGGGAAATGACTTCCCGATCAAAATCATCACAAGCGATAAAATATGGGTGCACCACTTTACCCCAGAAGCCAAGGCCGCGTCCCAGTTCCCCAGTGGACTCGAAATTTGTGATCTCCTTGATTTCCCGCAGCACAGTACTGCGACACCCTCATCAAACTCAAGTCCGCCATTCGGCGAAAGAGAGCATGATTCTTGAGTGAAAGTATTGTGCTCTTGGAGGACAACGCTGCTGAGATAGGATCAGATCCGTCTCTTCGGTTGCGAGAGATTGGATCACACGTCCTACATCCCCGATCTTATCCCCACAGATATTGCCCTGTTCCCCGCACTGAAAGCCGCAAAGCCGCACTCTCGGAACGTCACTTCCAAATCAACGCTAAGGTCGAGCAGGCTGTGCGGCAGCTCCTCGCATCGCAGGGAACCGAATTTTAGCAGAGTGGTTTCTTCAGACTGACTGCAGGCTACGACAAACGTTCAGTGTCGGCGACTGTTTCTAAAAATAGTGCAAGGTGTATCTTTGACGGTGCCATTGGTGTATTTGTTTCTAGAAATAAAGTTTCCATTCGAAAAAGAATGACAAAATTGGCTTTCTGAGTGTAGTAGATACTTATACGTGTAAAAAAGGCCACTCTGAAGACTTTTTGAATTGTCACACATACCCAGCACGTTTCCATCTTAATGAGAACAGTGAAACTATATTTTAAGCCAACTCAGACTTAGATAATACAAAACAGAACACCCAAAATTTCCGCGTCCATTTTGTTTCCTTGCCTGTGTCTCGTAATGGTGCTTCGCGTTGCTGTGCGCTGGCCCTTTATGAGTTACTGCTCACATAAAACAAGAAACTGGAAATTTCTTTGATAGAAATGAAAAAGAGAACGTCTCTATTCGCAACTTATTTTGCAAGCTATCTGAGTATCCCGATGTAAAACGTACAAACCTTTGCTGTTAGTAAAACAAAGTAAATTGTTCATTATGCACGGAATTTTGTTCTTACAAAACAAAGAAATTATCAGAGCAGTGAATCAAGGCTAAACAGGCAGTAGGAAGTAAATTCGTATGCGTTAATAGTATGTATCAGTACTGCAACAATTTATTATGAGTACATCGTACATCGTCGCTTTCTGATAGTGACTTAACTGTGCCAATTTCTACTTCGACTCTTTGCGCATTCTGAAAGGCTTTGCTTCAAATACACCCGTCACTATGGGTTAGAACAAAATAGAAAAAAGCTAAAATGGTGGTTTCAATACCTCAGGTGTCCTATATGGTCTCTCCCCGTTTGAGTACAGCGTACAGATTGTTCATACAATCTTGTGAAAGTGTCATGAAAGTCCTTCTTTGTGATGTTGTTCATCTAGTACGTCCCTGAATGTCGGTCGTCAGAGAGTTAATCCTTCGTGTGAATTTCGGTATGTTGTCGCGTTCTGGTAGGTTCGCATTGATGACTTCATGTGTTATTACCTGTGGAGCTGCTTCCCACATAAGAACGCGTTTGGCATTTCAAAGTCGCGACAGGCGTCCACGCATCATTATTTTTGTTCGGGAGTCACTATGTAGGAGAACAAAAATTGCACACACTTTTTTCTTCTTCAAATATTGTGGAGATTGTCTTAAGAGAGATGTTGTTCAATTCAGTTTGTAACAAAGCAACGTTGGCACACTGTGAACACACGTCTACTACCTGCTCGCCACTGGCTGATAGAAAGGATATATTGTTTACAGTTATTAGTTTAAGTTGGCCGGCCGTTGTGACCGAGTGGTTCTAGGCGTTTGAGTCTGGAACCGCGCTGCTCCTACGGTCGCAGGTTCGAATCCTGCATCAGGCATGGATGTGTGTGATGTCCTTAGGTTAGTTAGGTTTAAGTAGTTCTAAGTCTAGGGGACTGATGACCTCAGATGCTAAACCCCATAGTGCTCGGAGCCATTTGAACTTTAAGTTGTCACCGTAGTTACTGAGCTTACTTTGTTTATGCGCCAGAAAAGCAAGATCAGTCTCGATACGTTTGGACGGACGGTAAATGAATTGAGGAAATAAGAAAACTGTTTCAGTATATAATTTCTCTTTCGTAGCGTAAAAAATGCTTAAGGTTGGAAGGTAAAGGTGCACGATGTTACCATCTTGCATGCTGTAGTGCGTACGATCGTAATATACTATGCACTGATTTCTGGATTGGCTAAAGTGCCTGACACATTCGTAACTGTCTGGGCTTGGAAAATAGAGCGTCAAGATGAGGACAAGAGCTGACTGTAATATTGCTGAATATCTTATGGCTCTGTGGGCTGATATGCATGCAATATTTACAAAAGTTTCTAAATTACATTGTATCATTTCTCTACTTATTTGGTACCACGTGCCCGTTCGTAATGACATTTTTACAAAAAATCCTTCTCTAATCATCTGTGTGTATGTGTCCCTTTGTAACAGCGGTTTTACATCAAATCATTCGGATTGCTGGTTCAGTGAACTGGAGCTAAAAATAAAACTCCGCTGCACTCTCAAATTCGGATTCAATGGATTTTCAATCGCTGTAAGTCTTCTGTATCTACTTTCAAATGTTATCGAATTCAGGTGAAAGTAGGCGACCACTGAAACAGTGGTACACCACACATTATGTCGTTAACGTTTACATAAGGTATACTTCGAAGGAAACCGAGTTCTTTCCTTCTCAATCTATTGTATTTTGAACGTTACGCTACGCTGAACGTTGTTATTGTTGTTAGTAAGCAGCAAAATAATTCTTAGTGATTTCCTCGATGTACACAAAAAAATTAAGTTTATACTTCCGCTAACAACAAAATATAACAGGTTCTATAAATCTTCGAATAAAGCTGATGTGAATGACATATACTGAAAGGATTTGTCTTCACAATCATTTGTAAGTTTCTTTGCAGTTCCCGGTTGTCGCGTTTAATGTGTAGGTCGGAAGTGCGTTTCCTTCTTATCTTATCTTACATTTTTCATGAGACGTCAACGAAGCAGAACACGACTTCAACGTCTCAAGTCGGTGTCTCATCCATAACCGTTAAACATGTTAATTACATTTTATGAACCTTAATTACAACGTCACATTCAGGTAATATTACGTGTGAAACCAAATTAACTTTTTCGTCGTCGTTTACACACTCACGAAAAGTTCGGGAAGCTACTAATTCGCTTAACTTCTCCCGCATACAATGCAGATTCCTAGAAACAGCTATACTGTCTTCACGTGCAAAAGAAAACAAAGGCGTACAACACAGCGAACTACGGGTATAAACTGTTGCCGCGTTAGCGCACAGCGTGAAATAAAAAATCTTTCCGCTTCTTGGTTTCGCTAAGTGGAATCTGAAATTTACATAAAACAGCTTTCCGTTGTCACCGTGGAGAAATAAATCAGCGCTTAGCAAGTAAGAAATGCAAAAGAACGCTTGCTTAAAAGTACAGTTATAAAATCTGTCTCTTACTTGGCAAACGGTCCTTCGTAAGCAATTCATTATGCTCCAGGTCCAACAACCTGTGTGAAATTAAAATTTTGAATAATGAAAATTTTTACCTTGTACGGGAGAACAAACGTCTTACTTTCTGGAGATCTCTTACTCAGGAGTTGTTTTGTAAGTCGCGGTGTGCGGTGTGGGTATGTGTTTGTGTGTGTGTGTGTGTGTGTGTGTGTGTGTGTGTGGGTGTTTGCGTGTGTCTGTTTGTGTGATTTTATGATTAATTGCCCATATCAGAATAAAATAAGTACTACGAAATTTTATCATAGAAACGAACCTTAAACTGAATTTTTCTCTCAGTTCTTGTAAAGGTCTAGCAATTTTTGTGAAGCATTAAGGCAGTTGGGCACAACCACATAGGCAGATATTGGACTAAGTCATGCATTGTGTCTCAGAAAAATAAGTCACAGTCATACAAACCCACCACCATTTGGTTAATGGTGAACACGATGACCTGGAGTAGCAGTGATGGCTTTTATAAAACTGTAAGCTTACGAAAAGTATGATCGGTGCTTCAAGACGCTTCGAGTGAACAGCAACGGCCAACTGCTCGTTTCTTTTGTTATATTTACTAGACAACCATCCTCTCCAAAACACTGCAAAATATCTGGCAGATCCGATTCATTACTCTACCCTTAAGTTCCTTCACGTTTCATCCGCGAATAGACAATGCGGTATATTTGAAGCATTGATGATGATGATGATGATGTCTGGTTTTGTGGGGCGCTCAACTGCGCGGTCATCAGCACCCGTACAAAGTCACAATTTTTATACAGTCCATTTTCTTTTCACAGTTGAATCTAGTCACTCTCACAAATGATGATGATGTTGGAATGATGAGGACGACACAAACACCCAGTCCCCGGGCAGAGGAAATCCCCAACCCGGCCGGGAATCGAACCCGGGACTCCGTGATCCAGAGTCAGCAATGCTAGCCCCTAGACCACAAGCTGCGGACTTTGAAGCATTGATATAACGGCTTTTCCATAAATCTGAGTGACAGCGATAGTAACAAATATTGGAGATGAAATATGACGATTCCTGATGGTAGGAATGTTACAGGTACTGCAAAGAGTGATTCCCGTGTGACAACAAAGGTTTATATTCGAAAACGGAAACTTTTACATTTGAAATATTTTGGAATAGAGATCTTTCAACGATGATTTACACACAAGTTTTATCAATTTCATGTTATATTTCACAAGAATTCATTTTGACATTCCATTTTCATTTCAAGAAAATTTGTAGCGAAGGTTTGTTAGAGTAAACGTATATGAATACTGTCTTCTATCCACAAAACATTGCTGTAAATCAGTTGTCGCAACATTTTTTAAGCTTCTACGGAGTGTTCAGCGTCAAATAAGCTACATAGCGGCCCTGTCTTGCATTTTATATTGTTTATCTACGATATATGTGCAAAATATTCAGTTTTGTTTGTTTTGTAATAAAGTTTTTCTGAATTTACGTTGCAGTTTTTGTTGTTTATAACACAAAGAGCGTAAAATACAGAGCGAACGTAGTCCATGAGCTATGCTACATATAAATCTGTTACAACTTCTGTTTCATATTTACACGTATTGGTTTCGACCATTCACATCCAGCTTGACACCTTTCAATCTAACCTATACTACAGATCATCCATAATAATCAAGATATCGAGGGGCTATTATCGTATCTGAACACAATGCTGGCTCAAAGAAATGGTATTCAGAAGTGATGTCAATTTATACACTAACAAGAAATCATCAATTGAAAAATAAGATCACTCAAAAAAAAATTTTTTTGTGTGTGAAAGGTTGTGTAGCGCTCACTTTTAAAACTGATTTTATTTTTCTTTCCTTAGAAGAGCTATTATTCTCTGTTGTAAAGGTTGGGCTACATTAAGGTTCTTGAAAAATATCGAGATTTACACTTTGAAGTGAAATATGCTTACTTCCAATATTTTTAGGCCATTTTCAGTCTCTGACATTTGCGATACTGACAGTCCTGTAATGAGGTTTTTATTGTGGTTAAGAGCTCCTGGTGACGACTGCGGATTCAAAAATGTATGCTTTTAGACATTGAGTAGGGACCCATCGATAATAAATGTCTGCTCTCTGTCGAATTACTTCAAAAAAACAGTTTTCAAGTTGGTATGTAAACTTAAGTTTTGAAGAGAATGCGTTTTTTGACGGAGAAAACAATTCAGCAGTGAAATTGTTGTACTAACTGTGACACAGCTTTCTCCTGACGTTTCTGTTATCATACACTTTAAAAAAGACAAGTTCTTGTTTTCTTTAGCATTTTCTAGATCTATGGCTCTCAGAATTGACAGTAATTCTTGTGTGGAAACTAACATGCGGCTGACAATTTTTGATGAAACCGAAAATTGTTTTATTACGAATAATGTAGACTTTCACCGGATACACCATACACTACCGTTTCAAAAGTTTCTGTCACGAGAATTACACTCATTCCGTATTCTTCTTTCAGATGTTCACTGGAACTTTCTAAGATTTGACCTAATTTAATTCATGGCGTTTTTAGCGAGCTGAAAAAAGACGTGGACGTCGGTTTTAGTCCGACGAGGAAATGCAAGAGTGGCCCACCGCGTTTTACGAAACAGAAATTTTTCGTCTCGTCTCCCGGTGGGATAAATGTCTTAAGGTGAGTGGTGATTACTTTTGAATGGAACCATTCCACGGTCCAGTTGTAGCGGCTTCATTTCACTGCCCCTCATACTTCCGTTCTCTCAGAATGAAATCTTTTCCGCTCGTCAGACCAAGCCTTTCTTGTCTTCTCGAGTTTTTCTGCCTGTATATTTTTCTGTCCGGTATATAAAATGCTATTGTGGCTGCTTGCTACAGGTCTTCTGTATCTACTTGTTCCATATTATAGATTCTTTTAGCTTTTTTCTGGGTTTCTTAGAGTTCCACAATCTGTCTAGTTAATATGGTTGGTTCTGTTCTTTTAATAGGACCATAGAATCTTAGTCCACGTTTTCACATATCCGAATTATTTTTGATCCAGCTTTCTGTTTCATTTGTTTATTCTTAGTCTGTATGTTCTTTTTTCAGAATAATTTATACCAAAATTTTTCCTTATTATTTTCCATTCTCTCTTCTTGATTTCTTCAATGTCTCACGATCCGTTTAATACAGTGTTGCAGCTGCATAAAGGCACTCTGGTTTGTTGACCGTGTTTTGAAATCTCGTCCCCAAGTTATTAGGATTTTCGAAATTTTTTCTTCAAAAGACAATTACGCACCTCCAGAAGAAGTTGGGCGGGTAGGCCTTCGAAATATTATGTGTGAAATGGGATAAAAAATTTAGATGAAAGCACAACATTAATAATTCACCCAGAGGAAATTTGAGTTGAATGTTTTTGTGTGATACTGGAGGCATCAAATAGGTACCACGAGACTACGGAAATGACCGTTGATCTATATGAAGCTCTGTTTATCTGAAGAATCCTGATACATTTCTGGGTCAGCAGGAGACTCAAGGTTTGTCTTATCATTGCTTTGCATGTGCTTAAGCCGCTCGACGAGAGACACATTTCTACCAGCACCATGCCCACAGTGATCGCTGAAGCATGGCTGGAGCTTATGGTACTAAAGTAGCGGCAACGTCAACCAGTCTGCAGCTTAGGAAGCCTTTATATGCCAAGCACTTGCCCAGCCACTACTGGTCGACTTCTCTGAAGTTTTACCCAATTAGAATGGTGTATGAGGAACATCTGAATTTTTTCGAAAATACAACTGACTTGGCACGCGTTATACACTCCTGGAAATGGAAAAAAGAACACATTGACACCGCCGTGTCAGACCCACCATACTTGCTCCGGACACTGCGAGAGGGCTGTGCAAGCAATGATCACACGCACGGCACAGCGGACACACCAGGAACCGCTGTGTTGGCCGTCGAATGGCGCTAGCTGCGCAGCATTTGTGCACCGCCGCCGTCAGTGTCAGCCAGTTTGCCGTGGCATACGGAGCTCCATCGCAGTCTTTAACACTGGTAGCATGCCGCGACAGCGTGGACGTGAACCGTATGTGCAGTTGACGGACTTTGAGCGAGGACATATAGTGGGCATGTGGGAGGCCGGGTGGACGTACCGCCGAATTGCCCAACACGTGGGGCGTGAGGTCTCCACAGTACATCGATGTTGTCGCCAGTGGTCGGCGGAAGGTGCACGTGCCCGTCGACCTGGGACCGGACCGCAGCGACGCACGGATGCACGCCAAGACCGTAGGATCCTACGCTGTGCCGTAGGGGACCGCACTGCCACTTCCCAGCAAATTAGGGACGCTGTTGCTCCTGGGGTATCGGCGAGGACCATTCGCAACCGGCCCCATGAAGCTGGGCTACGGTCCCTCACACCGTTAGGCCGTCTTCCGCTCACGCCCCAACATCGTGCAGCCCGCCTCCAGTGGTGTCGCGACAGGCGTGAATGGAGGGACGAATGGAGACGTGTCGTCTTCAGCGATGAGAGTCGCTTCTGCCTTGGTGCCAATGATGGTCGTATGCGTGTTTGGCACCGTGCAGGTGAGCGCCACAATCAGGACTGCATACGACCGAGGCACACAGAGCCAACACCCGGCATCATGGTGTGGGGAGCGATCTGCTACACTGGCCGTACACCACTGGTGATCGTCGAGGGGACACTGAATAGTGCACGGTACATCCAAACCGTCATCGAACCCATCGTTCTACCATTCCTAGACCGGCAAGGGAACTTGCTGTTCCCACAGGACAATGCACGTCCGCATGTATCCCGTGCCACCCAACGTGCTCTAGAAGGTGTAAGTCAACTACCCTGACCAGCAAGATCTCCGGATCTGTCCCCCATTGAGCATGTTTGGGACTGGATGAAGCGTCGTCTCACGCGGTCTGCACGTCCAGCACGAACGCTGGTCCAACTGAGGCGCCAGGTGGAAATGGCATGGCAAGCCGTTCCACAGGACTACATCCAGCATCTCTACGATCGTCTCCATGGGAGAATAGCAGCCTGCATTGCTGCGAAAGGTGGATATACACTGTACTAGTGCCGACATTGTGCATGCTCTGTTGCCTGTGTCTATGTGCCTGTGGCTCTGTCAGTGTGATCATGTGATGTATCTGACCCCAGGACTGTGTCAATAAAGTTTCCCCTTCCTGGGACAATGAATTCACAGTGTTCTTATTTCAATTTTCAGGAGTGTACATCGCCCCATCCCCTCTCCTCACTATCCCATCAATTGCAGGCTTATTATCGTCAATATTCACTTTCCTTAACCACTTTTTTTAGGCATATGGCGATGGCGTGTTGCTGTGTGTGTGTGTGTGTGTGTGTGTGTGTGTGTGTGTGTGTGTGTGTGTGTGTGTGTATGTGTGTGTGTCTGTCGGTGCGGGGGGGGAGGGGGGGGGGCGGCAGTGTAGAGCAACAACCATGGCTATAGTGCCACTGTACGGGGTGTCCCAGGAAGAATGGTCAATATTCAGGGACATGACCGAACGGTGATTCAAAGCGGAAAGTTCTGGTAAACATGGGCCCTAAAATGCATACCTTAAGAGCTACGAGCACTTCTTTATCTTCAGTTCTGTGAAACACACCTCTTCAACTGAACAAGTGCTCATAAAGCTTAAGAGCCCATGTTTACTGAACTTTTGCTTCGAATGATGGTTCCTGTCATGTCCCTGAACACTGACACCCTACATATTATGCAGCTTGCATCAACTTCAGACAATGGCACCAAATTTGTACTAGTTCACAGAAAAATATTGTAGCTACATTTTATTGTACAATTATTCATATGTTTGAACTATCCAGTTGTTGAAATATATAAAAAAATATTATTCTTTTTACGAGGTACCCATGGTCTTTTCTTGTCTGGGGTTTTACAATTACACTTTCATACCTTCCCCGACATCTTCCAGATAGCGCATCTAAGAATAATATGCAGCAGGCAAATTTTTGCATGCCAGTTTAACTGAAAATAAGATTATTTCCGTAAGTAGATGATATAGCACCAGACTCCATAGAGAATGTCTTGTCGATAGTCACCTCACGCTTTTTACAAAAAAACACAACCTGCAGGAATAAAGGCCTAGCCTCACCCATCGCTGTCCGGTACAAGTCTGATTGCTGTTCACAAAAACGTGTAAACGTGTCATTGATGGTTAAGTCAGTGACATCAAGGCATCAAGGAGACGCTGCTGAAGCAGCCGTTTCTTTCTTCCTTTCCTTTTTTTCTTTCTAGCAGTATGGAATTGCTTTGTGGTGTACTTGGTGTCAGATCACGACGTGTTATTTTTGACGGGATTCCATACGTAGAGAAAGCCTCGATATCGGACCACTATCGGCGACCGGGGACGGTTCAGTGGGAAAAGGTAGGACGGATGGGTATGTTGGTATGGGCTCACGACAGCAAGATCTTCAGCTGGACGTTAGAATCCGCCAAAAATTTGAAATTTCTTCAGTAGATTAGCAAGTGTTCACACGTATGAGGACTTCTACTGAAGATGTGGAGCAGTGCGGAGCTTAAGCCTTCTTTGGAAGACGTGATATGTTCGGACACAAAAGATTTTTTGAAGGTGTGGTAGAGTTTGCACAGAGATTTTCATGCGCAGATGTAACCGGCTTGGATTTTGAGTTGTTACAGACGTGGAGCCTTGTGCACCTTTGCATGTCAGCTGCATGAGTGGCAGATAGAGGTCACTGCACCTAGCAGAGGAGCCAGGAGAGGTGTTGCAGCAACAGCGATGCTCCCTCGCCTTCACTCGAAAACCATTCTCGTAACGGCATTGCTCGTCACGGTCCTCGTGGATCATTGCAGTGAATATAAATAAAAGCCCTGGCGTGTTAGGGCATCCTTGTACTCCACTTACATTACTATATGAGACCCTATCTCAGATTCAACCTTGGTGTGTTGAATTTGCCGGTTTTGCAGTTAGTCACCTGGTGTACAGTCACTGTTGTTTGTATAGAAGTCACAAGCTATGCGAGTCACATTTTCATCGATATAACCGTCAGCAGGGCCTAGTTTCTCGTCCAATCGAGTAATACTGCTAATCAGTTAAAGCCATTAATTAAATTTCTCCAATTTGTGTTTGTAAATCATGGCACTTTTTCTCTTAATTCATGGATGTGATTGACGCTTTCGTGAACAAATCAACCTGTTTAAATGACATGTCGTTTATGTACTACATCCTACCCTTAAATTAATTATTCTTTGCTGTCACTTCCCGCTTTAGAATATACGTCTCGGGCCATTAAAATTTGCATTATACATTTAAATTATGCACCTTAAACTCACACCTTAGGTCTTAATAGCCCCCTCCTCACAATATGGGTTAGGATAAGTTTCCACATGTGTGGATTTCGCAACAAGACCGCGAATATCAGGCATTCCTAGTGTTTTAGCATTATTTGAGTTAAAACTAGTAAGAGATTTTGCTGGAAAACAGCTCAAGTGAAGAGTTTTCATAGGATTCACAGTAGCTGGTGTTATTAAATACGTATTTAAAAAAAATGTTCCTGTAATGCCCTAAGTGTGGACTGTCGTTCAACATCTGCCACCAGCTAACTTAGTGAGTTATGTCATCATAATATGGTTAATTACTCGAGGGCATTTCATGCGTTTCAAGATGTTTTACTTTCTGAAATGCGGCAGCAGCTTAAGTTACGTGTTCCAAAAGGTAACAAATAATGGAATTAGGGGAAATATTATGCTTGTTCAAGAAGTGGTAGTTACACATTGCCGATGTCTCTTGAGCCATTTTAGTACTGCTATAACCTTTTTTTAGCAACTTATGAGGCGGTTTCAAGATCCACGTTCATCCCTGTAATGAAGCTGCTACTTAGGAAGATTTCCAAAACTGACAATGAATGACAACTCTCTTTCCACATTCCTCCTCTTGTTATTCTGCTGCTTGTTGTTGCACTTCTGTCGTACGCATTCCCAAGTCGGAGCTACATAGCCAATTTCTCATCTAGTTGGCGCGTTTGGTTTCAGTATTCTCTGAATGTTTTTCATCTCAGATTGGGTCAGTTTGATAACTGACACACCATTTCTACAGGGCGATGTGTAAGCTAGATCGTGAACCTTAGACATCTTGTATGACGGAATGATACAGTATGACTTCGCTTCAGTTGTCCTGCCAGCTTTGTTTCTGGATTACAATATGATCAATCACGTGTACACCACTGGACATATTGTAACGTTTATGCAACCAACAGCTGGCCGATGTGGCCGAGCAGCTCTAGACGTTTCAGTCTGGAACCGCGCGACCGCTACGGTCGCAGGTTCGAATCCTGCCTCGGGCATGGATGTGTGTGATATCCTTAGGTTAGTTAGGTTTAAGTAGTTCTAAGTTCTAGGGGACTGATGTCATCAGATGTTAAGTCCCATAGTGCTCAGAGCCATTTGAACTATATTTTGCAGCCAACATGTGACTTAGCTACAACCAATATTGCCTATATTCGTCTGTGCAAATGGACTTGATAAGCAACCTGAGCTATCAGTGAACGGAATCTAACCTGCATAACACTGTGTGCGTATTGTTTGAGTGTCAGTTTCACTGTCTTTTAAGCCCTCAACAGATCGTTACATGAAAAACTTAAAACTAACATTTTGATAAGTTATCTGATGCGTATTTGAACAAGAATTTACAGGTGATACAGAATCTGACTTGTGCAACGGAATTTATTGGATTAGAGTACATGACATGTTGTGGTGAGTCAGTGTCTCTGTTTTGGTCCTAAGTTTTGCACTCATCTCTTTAAATGTCTTCCTTTTTCTATGTGGTTTACAGCAATTCGCAGCAGCATGCAGCAGCAACGGCTAATGCTTATTGTTACTAAGAATAAATTTAATAAAAAGGTGTTGGCTTGGGTCCTGTTAACTGCTGAATAACTTATGAGAAGGGGTTTATAAAATTAAGTCTATTTAAGTCTTCAGAATCATCATGCCAATGACATAGGTGTCAATAATGCCTGAGTGCCAGATTAACAAATTATTTCAGTTTCAAAGTTAGATTAACATTTAATAACCACAGAATTTATTTATTAATTAGGTGTGGAGAATAATTATTATCATTTGGAGGATAAGGAGGCTTCTTTAACAGACAAGCAAAACATAGGGTTATTGCAATGTGAGACTAGCAATCAAGAGCCTAACCCTACAATTACTTTTGCTCTATGCTTGCGAATTTTACCTTGAATTCTATCTTCAGACGTAGTTAAGCCATCAAAATCTTTCCTCTCTATCTATATAAATGAAGTCAGGTGTTGAGTGTGGTAACATCTGCCGTCACCGACGTGAGGGCAGCGTGACACGTCTTCTGTCTCCGAGCCGGCCGTTGTGGACGAGCGGTTCTAGGCGCTTCAGTCTGGAACCGCGCTACTGCTACGGTCGCAGGTTAGAATTCTGCCTCGGGCATGGATGTGTGTCATGTTCTTATATTAGTTAGGTTTAAGTAGTTAGTTCTAAGTCTACGGGACTGATGACATTAGATGTTAAGTCCCATAGTTCTCAGAGCCATTTGAACCATTTTTTCTGTCTATGAGCTCTTCAACCGGCACTACTGCTTCCATTGTCGCAGACAGACCTCCTCTCCCAAAAATGCTTAGAACCGCGCTCCCATGTTTCGCCCTCAGATTGTTACCATCGATATCTGACTGCTTATTTATTTTCAATTTTACCCAATGCAGAGAATAGCGTTAAGTTGGATATATTGTTTTCGATGTAATGGAGAGTTCTGACACACTCCTTACAATATTGGTATGTTTTGGAGAAAACTGTCCATATTATCTAACTGCATCTTGACCTACATTTACTTATAACGTTCTCTCTTTCCCTCTCCTCCCACTACTTCCCCCCTCCTTTCCACGGAAAAAATTCAGTAATTCAGTTATTCAAGTAATTCAGTTACGTTATGTTAAAACTACCGCCTCTTCCTGGCTTCAAAATATCTCACTTGCCCATCTTCCACCGGAATTGCTCCTAGAATATTTTGGGTTCGATTCCTGACGTTGGCGAATTGTTACAACATTCGCTAGTTATTGATATTTCGGGATTTTTCGATGTTTCAGCTCGCTGCTTCCCAGGTCGTGTGTAGCAATGCTGGTGTTGTTTTTTCGGTTAGACATGCAGTCCAGTTCACGAGTTTGACTTCAAGAAATGGCACTTATTCTCCCTTGTCATCCTCTACATGTGAAAAACTTCTTTCCCACCATGCAATATTGCTCAATATTGCTTACCCCAGTTAACAAAGACCGGAATATGCAAAATAGATAACGGAGGATATTCGGTCCAGTGATACTTGCCACATTAGTGACGTAATTAGGCTAGAGCAACTGGAACATTTCAAGGGTTTCCAAGATTCTAAGGCCCCAGGCGCCGAAAACAAAGAACCATAAAAAACAAGGAATAAATAAAACGTAAAGAAGAAATGAAAGAATTAGAAAAATCAGTCATTCAAGTAAGGTACTTTTGTATATTAAAACTAGCAACCTAGCAGGGCTTCTCATGGAAAGCACTTGTGTCTTAGGCCGAACGACTTGTCAGCAACAGCGGTAATAAATTACATAACGCAAACCCTTCTTCACGAATCAGTCTATTAGTGAAAAACGTATCAGAATCCCTATAGTACAGGGGTTGGACGAAATATGGAAACACCAAAAACACATTACCTTGCCAAATACAGTGTAGGAAACCCGTTGGCATTAAGAAATCTCCTAGTCGTCTCGGAAAGAAAAAATACAGATCCGGTATGGACTACAAGAGCATCTTACATCGTTCTTCCCGTACAATAGTGGCCAGAGATGGAGACGAACAGTAATCACGCCCCTTTCTTTCCAAAGTGGACCACAAAGACTCAATAATACTGACATATGGTGACTGTGGTTCCCAGGGGAGAAGCGACAGTTCATTCTCGTGTTCACAAAACGAGTCCTGGACGAAGCGAGCTGTGTGAACACGGGCCCTGTAGTCTTGGAACTCAGCATCGCCAACTGGGGAACAAACATTATACCACGAGATGCACTTATCAGCCAAAATGATCACATGATCCTTACCAGTAACTCGACCTTGTAGGGTAACCCTGAGGCCCATGGAATACCTCGATATGGCTGCCCAAATCATTACCGAAACCAAGACATGTTTCACTCTTGTAACGAAATTCGGTCAGAATTTGGAAAGAGTGTCAAACGACGATCATCAGTGGAAATGTCTTTGTTCCATTGCTGCACACCCTGTTATCCGGGCTTCGAACCGGCATCACGTTTGTCTGTTTCGAGCATTTGCATCACTGACTAACGGTTTTGTATATCCAGGTCGCCCTGCTCAAATGGTTCAAATGGCTCTAAGCACTATGGGACTTAACATCTGAGGTCATCAGTCCCCTAGACTTAGAACTACTTAAACCTAACTAACCTAAGAACATCACACATACCTATGCCCGAGGCCGGATTGGAACCTGTGACCGTAGCAGCCGCGAGGTTCCGAACTGAAGCGCCTAGAACCGCTCGGCCACAACGCCGGCTAGCTAGCCCTGCAATTCGTTCATTATGGAGGTCCCTTCGTGTTGTTTTGGTGCTGAAAGCGTTTGCGAGTGCCAGTTTCAATTCTGCAGTGGCATTTGCAGCTGCTATCGTCTTATTTTTGCCCAAAATCCTTTTCAATGACCAGCTGAAATGATGAGTCGACACACATATTCGTTTGCATTGTGACTTACCGGATGATGGTCTTCCGCGATCTCTTCATACGGTATAAATCTTCGATACGGTGCCTCTCGAAACACCAAACACTTCTGCTGTCTTGTTTATGGAAGCACCCACCTGACGAACACCAACAATTTGCCCACGTTTGAAGTGATTTAGCTCGTAAATCATGCTCCCGCAACTTCACAGGACACTGTTCTGACCACGAGTGACACTTGCAACGTTTGGAGGAAGTTTCCAGGTGCTCCCTGTGGTGAAATCAACAACGCAACAGGCAGGCTTGTCTAGTATCTGATTATAAGTTCAAGCACGCATTTCTGGTGTTGTTTCCATATTTGTCTCTAATCCCTGTAAACCTATAGATAATCAAAGACGTATATATTCAGAGTGATTTATCTTTTTATTTCAAACAAACGACCATCCCGCATTAGCATTCGAACGTTACTTCTTTAGGTATGTAGAATGAAATGGACTAGACGTGGGCAGACAGTGCGGCAAATGGTATGAAAGAATTGAAAACTTTAACATGTATTTGCGAAGTTAAGATCTATACAACGCATCTGACGTGAATTTTCCTGCAAGTAAATGTAGCAAGAGCAAGTCATTAATGCCTATTTTCCCCTGGGTAGTGGGTCATTTGCTGAATTGTGAACGATTGGTGGCCGAGTGGTTCTAGGCACTGCAGTCTGGAACCGCGCGACCGCTACGGTCGCAGGTTCGAATCCTGCCTCGGGCATGGATGTGTGTGATGTCCTTAGGTTAATTAGGTTTACGTAGTTTTAAGTTCTAGGTGACTGATGACCTCAGAGGTTAAGTCCCAAGTGCTCAGAGCCATTTTGTGGACGCTTGGACCCAGAACGTTTAGTCTATACTGACAGGCGAAGTCCACTTAGTGTCGCAGATACGATTATGGAGAAAACACAAGGCAGTAAATAAATTATACGACATGTTTGCAAAAAGACTGTGAGAAGTAGAGAAAAACATTTAACCCAGTGGGTGAGTACACATTCAGGTACCATTGATTAAAATATCTGCACTTATAACTCTAACACCATGTACAAACGCAACAGACTGATAATCAATATACATCTGATGAAGAGAAATATTTAAAAACAAAAGAATTAATTTACTGTTGTTTAAACAAATATGCATATTTGGAGATGCTATAGCTGACTGCATAACACCAACGTATTATCTGCTCTATTGTTCTGTATCCAGCCATACTGTAAATACTCTAGCGACCCTCTGAATCTGCAAATTTCCACCAACAAGTGACCTGACTCGCAACGATCTTCATACCGGAACATGGAGCTGAAGGACCGCCTGCATGAACCATGGACCTTGCCGTTGGTGGGGAGGCTTGTGTGCCTCAACGATACAGATAGCCGTACCGTAGGTGCAACCACAGCGAAGGGGTATCTGTTGAGAGGCCAGACAAACATGTGGTTCCTGAAGAGGGGCAGCAGCCTTTTCAGTAGTTGCAGGGGAAACAGTCTGGATGATTGACTGATCTGGCCTTGTAACACTAACCAAAACGGCCTTGCTGTGCTGGTACTGCGAACAGTTGAAAGCAAGGCGAAACTACAGCCGTAATTTTTCCCGAGGGCATGCAGCTTTACTGTATGATTAAATAATGATGGCGTCCTCCCGGGTAAAATATTCCGGAGGTAAAATAGTCACCCATTCGGATCACCGGGCGGGGAGTACTCAAGAGGACGTCATTATCAGGAAAAAGAAAACTGGCGTTCTACGTATCGGAGCGTGGAATGCCAGATCCCTTAATCGGGCAGGTAGGTTAGAAAATTTAAAAAGGGAAATGGATAGGTTAAAGTTAGATATAGTGGGAATTAGTGAAGTTCGGTGGCAGGAGGAACAAGACTTTTGGTCAGGTGAATACAGGGTTACAAATACGAAATCAAATAGGGGTAATGCAGGAGTAGGTTTAATAATGAATTAAAAAAAAGGAGTGCGAGTAAGCTACTACAAACAGCATAGGAACGCATTAATGTGGCCAAGATAGACAAGAAGCCCACGCCTACTACAGTAGTACAAGTTTATATGCCAACTAGCTCTGCAGACGACGAAGAGATTGATGAAATGTATGATGAGATAAAAGAAATTATTCAGGTAGTGGAAGGGAGACGAAAATTTAATAGTCATGGGTGACTGGAATTCGATAGTAGGAAAAGAAAGAGACAGAAACGTAGTAGGTGAATATGGATTGGGGGGAAGAAATGAAAGAGGAAGCCGCCTGGTTGAATTTTGCACAGAGTATAGCTTAATTATAGCTAACACTTGGTTCAAGAATCATGAAAGAAGGTTGTATACATGGAAGAACCCTGGAGATACAAGAAGGTTTCAGATAGATACCTTTCCAGGGGCAGATGTGGACTCTGACCACAATCTCTTGGTTATGAACTGTAGATTAAAACTGAAGAAACTGAAAAAAGTTGGGAATTTAAGGAGATGGGACCTGGATAAACTGAGAGAACCAGAGGTTGTACAGACTTTCAGGGAGAGCATAAGGGAACAATTGACAGGAATGGGGGAAAGAAATACGGTAATAGAAAAATGGGTAGCTTTGAGGAATGAAATAGTCAAGGCTGCAGAGAATCAAGTAGGTAAAAAGACGAGGGCTAGTAGAAATCCTTGGGTAACAGAAGAGATACTTAATTTAACTGATGAAACGAGAAAATACAAAAATGCAGTAAGTGAAGCAGGCAAAAAGGAATACAAACGTCTCAAAAATGAGATTGACAGGAAGTGCAAAATGGCTAAGCAGGAATGGCTAGAGGACAAATGTAAGGATGTAGAGGCTTATCTCACTAGGGGTGAGATAGATACTGCCTACAGGAAAATTAAAGAGACCTTTGGAGACAAGAGAACCACTTGTATGAACATCAAGAGCTCAGATGGAAACCCAGTTCTAAGCAAAGAAGGGAAAGCAGAAAGGTGGAAGGAGTATATAGAGGGTCTATACAAGGGCGATGTACTTGAGGCCAATATTATGGAATGGAAGAGGATATAGATGAAGATGAAATGGGAGATACGATACTGCGTGAAGAGTTTGACAGAGCACTGAAAGACCTGAGTCGAAACAAGGCCCCGGGAGTAGACAACATTCCATTGGAACTACTGACGGCCTTGGGAGAGCCCGTCCTGACAAAACTCTACCATCTGGTGAGCACGATGTATGAGACAGGCAAAATTCCCTCAGACTTCAAGAAGAATATAATAATTGCAATCCCAAAGAAAGCAGGTGCTGACAGATGTGAAAATTATCGAACTATCAGTTTAATAAGTCACAGCTGCAAAATACTAAAACGAATTCTTTACAGACGAATTGAAAGGCTGGTAGAAGCCGACCTCGGGGAAGATCAGTTTGGATTCCGTAGAAATGTTGGAACACGAGAGGCAATACTGACGCTACGACTTATCTTAGAAGAAAGATTAAGGAAAGGCAAACCTAAGTTTCTAGCATTTGTAGACTTAGAGAAAGCCTTTGATAATGTTGACTGGAATACTCTCTTTCAAATTCTGAAGGTGGCAGGGGTAAAATATAAGGAGCGAAAGGCTATTTACAATTTGTACAGAAACCAGATGGCAGTTATAAGAGTCGAGGGGCATGAAAGGAAAGCAGTGGTTGGGAAGGGAGTGAGACAGGTTTGTAGCCTCTCCCCGATGCTGTTCAATCTGTATATTGAGCTAGCAGTAAAGGAAACAAATGAAAAGTTCGGGGTAGTTATTAAAATCCATGGAGAAGAAATAAAAACTTTGAGGTTCGCCGATGACATTGTAATTCTGTCAGAGACAGCAAAGGACTTGGAAGAGCAGTTGAACTGAATGGACAGTGTCTTGAAAGGAGGATATAAGATGAACATCAACAAAAGCAAAACGAGGATAATGGAATGTAGTCGAATTAAGACGTGTGATGCTGAAGGAATTAGATTAGGAAATGAGACACTTAAAGTAGTTAAGGAGTTTTGCAATTTGGGGAGCAAATTAAGTGACGATGGTCGAAGTAGAGAGGATATAAAATGTAGACTGGCAATGGCAAGGAAAGCGTTTCTGAAGAAGAGAAATTTGTTAACATCAAGTATTGATTTAACTGTCAGGAAGTCGTTTCTGAAAGTATTTGTATGGAGTGTCGCCATGTATGGAAGTGAAACATGGATGATAAATAGTTTAGACAATAAGAGAATAGAAGCTTTCGAAATGTGGTGCTACAGAAGAATTCTGAAGATTAGATGGGTAGATCACATAACTAATGAGGAGGTATTGAATAGAATTGGGGAGAAGAGGAGTTCGTGGCACAACCTGAGTAGAAGAAGGGATCGGTTGGTAGGACATGTTCTGAGACATCAAGGGATCACCAATTTAGTACTGGAGGGCAGCGTGGAGGGTAAAAAGCGCAGAGGGAGACCAAGAGATGAATACACTAATCAGATTCAGAAGGATGTACTCTGCAGTAGGTACTGGGAGTTGAAGAAACTTGCACAGGATAGAGTAGCGTGGAGAGCTGCATCAAACCAGTCTCTGGACTCAAGACCACAACAACAACAACAACAGAGCTGAAGAAAAGCGATGTTGTGATACACTTTGTAACCAGTAACCGTGAAATGGATTAAATTGATACTGCCCCCTGGGTGCTAAGATCTTGTGCCATTTGCTCTAAGTATTTGCTTACTAGTTCTCTGGTTGAAATCACTTATTAATCTACAGAGTGAAGGTCTTTTTTAACAGAAAGCACTTATACATCTAACACAATTTATATTCAGACATTAGTCACGTGTACTTAATCAATGATTAGTCGCATGTGCGTAACTATGGAGATTAATCTGTTGCACTTATATTCGCGTCGTTCGTATAAAAGGAAATCGATTTCAGTCTTTCACTACCACACCAGTTGCAAATTGTTAACCTTTCAGGGCTAGCGGCATAACACCACTACTAATAAGTTGTTTGACTGACAATGATGAAAGAAACGAAAGAATATTTCAGAATCGGAACAAAAATGAAAATAGGACAATAACGAATAACAAAGCTGGAATAGAATATTTCTCTTTTGGGGAAAATAAATTAGTAAGCCAGAAAAATTGTTGAATGGACTGTAAGGCTAGTAGAGATTTTGTGCCATGGGTACCAAAACACAGGCGAACACTTCTTCACAGGCGTAGTGTAAACGTTGTAAGTAGGCTGTTTAGGTTTTTATGTTGGTAAGGCCACGTAGCGCTCTATAAGAAGATCACTGACTGTGCTATGTGTAGGCTGTGGTTGTTTTGCATTGTTGGAGTATATGCTATTGTAGTATTGGGCAGTTGGCTGTTAACAGTAGAGAAAACGAAAAGCTTTGCTGTCCAGTAAGCAATCATGTACAAGATGGTTTATGCGAGAGAACCATCAGTAGCATGTGGTCATGAACATTGTTAACTTTCAAGAAAAGAGCATATGTTACCAGAGAATTGGGGACCGAGCTGTTAGAACACCGACTTTAACACAACATTGTAAGGAAATGAGGTGGGGACAGTGGAAACATTGAAGATTTCAAGAGTTTCTTGGTGCAGTGCTCGAATGTCGAATGTATACTGAAATTTTAAAGGGCATTCGAGTAAAACGATTGGTAGGATACTTGCACCAAAAGAAGTGACATGATAGTCGAAAATGCGCTAAGACATTGAATATGTTATAATATTTACCAGCATACTCGTTCCTATGTATCGAATTAGGAAAAAAAAATTACAATACGAAAAGAGAGATATTCAAATACATTTGTAAGTATGCTGTTTGTAGAGGGGAAAACACTTGCACAAAACAAGAAAAGCTGATATAATGAAGCCGTCTGAACTTTATGGCTGTTAAACATTAATGAAAGAACAGGCTACGCAGATGTCAGATGGATATATTTGCTTCTGCACTGTGTAAGCCGTAGCAGAACGTATATCGAAATTTACCTCATTACAGAATGCTAATACCAGTTGAACAATAAATATTTTGTACAGAGCCTGAAGGTGTTTGTTAGCCTTAGACGTCATTTGTGAAGGATACGAAAGCTGCGACGTGGGATACATCCAAAATATTTTTCGTTCCATCTTCGGTCTCACTGCTTAGTAATCCCAAATTGCCGAAATGTTATAGCTTGTTCAAATGACAGATTGGAGATTGTGCAGTCAAACGCTGTAGAATCTTTTCGCTGCTTTGTTTGGTTTTGTGTCAGTTGTTACCCTACGCACTGTAGGCCATTCTTTTGCAGGGAAGCGCGGATCCAGGGTTCGTCTCAGGGGGAGGGGGGGCTAAATTTTGTTTACAGGCTTTAATGCCTCCCAGTATAACTCGCTGTCACTCTCACTGTTAACATGTTAAAGATTTTAATTATATAACAACGAAATAGACATAAACTATTTATTTATATCAGTAATTTGTAAATCGTTCCAGCATAAAATCCAAACAAGTACAATACAGAGAAGTAGTTCTATACGATTTGGAAAGCATTCTTGCGAGAAGCTTAAAGCTACAAATCGTACAATTGATTTAAGAAATTTGATCGAACAAACTGCGACAGGTTTGACAACGTCAAAATTTACACAATACAAAATGAAAGGATGGACTCATTATTATTATCAGTGCAAGTAGACCACATCTGCAACACTTGTGTGTTGACTAGGGCTACACAAACGTCTAAGTGGGAATGAAGATCATTTCTCAAGATCGCATCCTCCTGTATTTGGCAAAGTCGGACTTTCTTATTGTTTCAGACTTGTAGGCCTTTCACTTTGTGACATGTCTTAGCATCATGCTTGTGATCCTCCAGAACTATTTGTAAAGTTTCAAACATGGCTACTTGGTTCAGTGACAGTTTCTAAATTAAAATTGAAACAAATGAGCCCTCGGTCACTATTATTTTTAGTTTTATTGACCAGGTTTCAACACTTCTAAGAGTGCCTTCATCAGAATTAAAACATTTAAAATTGTGTATAACATAGTTACAAATTTATAGGAAAAGACATTTTTATGCAAAAAGTGTAAGTACTGACTAACAATAAAAGACAGAGGAGGTACTTACATGTCGCCGGCCATTGTGGCCGAGCGGTTCTAGGCGCTTTAGTCTGGAACCGCGCGACCGCTACGGTCGCAGGTTCTAATCCTGCCTCGGCCATGGGTGTGTGTGATGTCCTTAGGTTAGTTAGGTTTACGTAGTTCTAAGTTCTAGGGGACTGATGACCTCAGATGTTAAGTCCCATAGTGCTCAGAGCCATTTGAACCATCGGTAATTACATGTCACGCATAAAATAATTAACAGGCCAGAAGGGCTTTAGTCACAAAATATATCGCATGGGGGCTTAATTATTTAGAATGCAAATAATTTGATTTTAGTAGTTGTCTGTCCAGTTACGCAGTCTCGTAAGCGGTTGGCCCTGACTGGTATTTGTACGCAATCTGACTGCATAGAACAACAACAAAGAACGAAAGAAAATTTCCGTCAACACAATTAATTAATTAAGTCCCCAGGAACTATGAAAGCTACGAAACAACAAGGCACAAGTGTCGCTGTTCTGTGTGTGGAAGTGTGATTCAACGTACACATCTGGCACGGTTCTTCCTCAATAAGACCAGATATTTTAAACACCATTTATACTGAAGTAATTAAAAAAAACAGAAATACTATAATTGCACATAGAAACCAGAAATACAGTCTAATACAAGAACACGAACCAGATGCTTTGTTGACTGAACCTGTGACCAAGAGGCATTATTGTTTAAGACATTGAAATAATAAAAAAAAGGAATTTTTTACCTTCATATATATTGACGAAAAGCACACTCTGATCATTACAGCATCCCCAATCCAACAGCATCTGGAGTCTAGCCCATCAAAACAATACGACAACATCTGAACAAGCACTCACTACCGCAACTTCTCAACTACGACTCGCTACTGCAACATCTCAACAAGCACTGCCTACTGCTACTTCTCAATAAGCACTCTCCACCAAAGTTCTCGATAAGAACTCTCCACTACCACATCTCAACAAGCACTGCCAGTGGAGGCGGCTGAATAATACTCATGGGGCAATCTCTGGCGCTGTGGCTCAGTGTAGCCACCTTTCATATGCCCCTCCTCCACGGGCTAGTATTTGATGGTATTTTTGCCAGCATTGGTGGTGAAAATACAACAAAATTCTTCCAAAAAATACAGACAAAAATTAAAAATATCAATAAGTAAATATCACATAACTAAATAAATTTTGGCTTTGCACTGACCCTTCAATAACCTAATATATAAAATACAGTAAGGAATACAAATGCTTTCATACATATGATTTTAAATAATAGTTTACACAAGTACCATTCAGTCAATGGCACCAGCAATGTCAAATAGGTGTAGGTAAGAGTCTCATAACATTTCACAAACAGTAAATACACAAAAAAATCAGTTTATAGAAATATTCACATAAAATGCTTTCCATAGTTCAATAAACAAGTAGTTGACAGTTCCAGCAGTAGCACCTAGCAATGGTCAACAGGTGCAGACACCAACGAGTGACATTATTTCAGTAGAAACAGTTCCATCAGTGGCACCCAGCAATGTTAAACAGGTGCAGACAGCAAGAAGTAACATCATTTCAGTAGAAACAGTTCTAACAGTGGCACCCAGTAATGTTGAACAGGTGCAAACACCAACAAGTGACATTATGTCAGTAGAAACAGTTCCATCAGTGGCACCCAGCAATGTTCAGCAGGTGCAGACACCAACAAGAGACATCATTTCAGTAGAATCAGTTCCATCAGTGGCACCCAGCAATGTTGAACAGGTGCAGACACCAACAAGTGACATCATTTTAGTAGAAGCAGTCCATCAGTGGCACCCAGTAATGTTGAGCAGGTGCAGACACCAATAAGTGACATTATTTCAGTAGATGCAGTCCATCAGTGGCACCCAGCAATGTTGAACAGGTGCAGACACCAACAAGTGACATCATTTTAGTAGAAGCAGTCCATCAGTGGCACCCAGTAATGTTGAGCAGGTGCAGACACCAATAAGTGACATTATTTCAATAGATGCAGTCCATCAGTGGCACCCAGCAATGTTGAACAGGTGCAGACACCAACAAGTGACATCATTTTAGTAGAAGCAGTCCATCAGTGGCACCCAGCAATGTTGAGCAGGTGCAGACACCAATAAGTGACATTATTTCAATAGATGCAGTCCATCAGTGGCACCCAGTAATGTTGAGCAGGTGCAGACACCAACAAGTGACATCATTTCAGTAGAAGCAGTTCCATTAGTGACACCCAGTAATGTTGACAGGTGCAGACAGCAACAAGTGACATCTCATCACTGGTTGAGCAGTTCCAACAGTGGCACCCAGCAATGTTGAGCAGGTGAAGACAGCAACAAGTGACATCATTTCAGTAGAAGCAGTCCATCAGTGGCACCCAGCAATGTTGAACAGGTGCAGACACCAACAAGTGACATCATTTCAGTAGAAGCAGTCCATCAGTGGCACCCAGTAATGTTGAACAGGTGCACGTAATAGCCCATAATATTCACTATCACTAATTAGACAGTTCATCAGAGTTTATCAGCAGAAATTAAACATCTCCTAGTGGCACTCTTCATGTTTAACAAGGGTACGTAACAGTCCATAATATTCACTATCACTAATTAGACAGTTCATCAGAGTTTATCAGCAGAAATTAAACATTTCCAGTGGCACCCAGCAATGTTAAATAGGTGCAAGCACGAACAACAGTTTGAAGGCACACACAATTGCTTTTACAAAATTATTATCAATGCTATTACACTGAACATACAAATTATAATAAACACACGAATGATATCAGATAATTGTCATATTAACTATTACAATACACAAATAACAGTAAACCTATAATATTTATGGGTGTCAGTGCAAGCCACAACAAACAAGAAAAATAATATTTAGGAGATAGATCGGTACCAATTATTTAGGATCAGGAAAGGAAAACACCCAAAACACACTCACTCATCTCTCATCCACATATTAAGTACTACTGTGTAATTGAATAGTGTTAACTGTATAAATGCAATTATGTAAAATTTGATGCTCAGTATGTGTATCAAGTAGTAGTGGTACACTGTATAACAGTTAATAATAGTTAGTCAACGTCTTATCATCATGTCAAGACAAATGTTTGCCAAGCCGGATCAAAAAGTACAGTTGCTGAACAACTGTCAGTGTGCCAAGATATGCAAATACTTCCTCTCTCCAAAAACAGTATATACTGCTTATTGATTTAACGAAGTGTGTGTGTAGACAATCTTCTTTCCACTTGAGTGTTCTAGTCTACCATCTTCATCCTCCTTGTTCCATATAAACCTACAAAAAAAATATGCTCCTCACTTACTTTACCTCTTATCCACCAAAATTCCAATAATCATCATCACATAATCTTAATACTTCAATAATACCTCTTACGTCTAAACATATAAACCTTATCATCAATATCATTTACCTTACCTCTTGTCCACCAAAACTCCAATAATCATCAGCATCACATAATCTCAATACCTCAATAATACCTCTTCAATGCGTCGATACATATAAACCTTATTACCAATATCATTTCCCTTCCATAACGACTCTTTCCTCTAGTCAGTCTCCTCGAACAAGTTCAGATAAAATCCTAGTGCAAACTTCAATTCATCATCCCATGCAATCCGAAGACACAATGTCCACACACAACCTCTGTGTAGTCCACCTGAGCCAAATCTTCTACTCATTATGAATTATAAAATACATTTTGGTTACCTTGTCCATCATAAAATAAAAGAAATGAATACATGACCTCTAACAGCCTTCAGTTTGAATAATTTTCAGCAAGTAAGTACGAGTACGGAGTGTGTATGATAATAATTTTTTACAGTATGTACACCACTTCAAGAATCACGGCAAAACAGAAGCAAACATTGGAGTATTTCTTGTGTCAAGTGTCACTTCCTATTTCAATTGCTCACGAAGAATGCAGTGTAATAGCTATCAATGGTCTAAACATAGTGTTGGTGTGTCATGTCGTTAGCTTCCCTCCTAGTAACATAAATTTATACAGCTTCCATAAAACCTCCAGCTCATGTGACTTCTATGACGTTTCTTGTACTAATGTCGTTCGTCGAATTATAGCAGTTCACTTTCTTATCTTAAAAATATAAGGCACTGAGCGTAAGCAAAACATGCAATAGCGAGACAATATACCAGTGGAGAACAGAATGTCAACAAGTGGATGCAGCACAATTCCTACAACGAGGCTCTGCCAAGCGAACAATAATTAATACCATAGTGTAACCTAAACTCTATGTTCGTACACTGTACATCAGCATTGCTATATTCTAAATTGAAGAGTAGTTATGACAACAAAACAGAAATGTGTAAATATGCAATCCATACGCAATGCAGCAAATATATATCTCACATAATAAACAGGTCATTAGCATCATATCAGCATAAGCAAATAAATGTTCATATGTAATCTTAATAAGTAAACATGAAGGCGCAAGCAGATAAATCACAAAGTATAACCTGCACATAACCATATCAGCACAATTAATCAGGTGTCAATTATAATTTTAATAAATAAGCACAGCAGGCACATAATTAAAAAAAAAATGACATCAGTGAAAAAGCATAGCAGCCAAGCGATGCATAATATACACAAGTAACAACCCTGTTCATTAATCAATCATTGTCAAAATCAGTTAACACAAAGTATAAATCACGTAATCCCGAGCAGCAAATTACGTCTAAAGTACGTACCTAAGTGGAAATATGTTACCTGAAAAATAAACTCAATTAATAGTCACCTTTTTAGTTTATTACTTTCTTCTTCGAAATGACATTCTTCCTGAAATTTTCTCGATGGCAAGTCCTCTTAACGTCGGACGCACACAGAATTTACCTGAAGTTCTTAAATATTTTATACAACCGTATTCTGAAAAATACTGAACGTTAATAACATAATTTTTTAAGTCACTATAGCTTTATACTGAATTTAATCGGAGAAATTAAACTGTGTTATTGTTTATGGCTGTCAGTGCATTTGCACTGAGCGCTCGATCAGCTGTAGGTACGCGTGACGTAGGAAGTAATTGTTTGCGGTCAACGACTGCCTTGTGCGCCGCGCAGACTTGACTGTTGCTTTGAGTATGTGCCGCCGCCGGAATACGGCGCGGTATCCTTGTATTCTCTGCATGTTTACGTATAACTGTTGGTTTCTCGAAAGTATGTCATTCCACAAAAATTTTAACGTTGGGTATATGATGTATTCCCTTAGAGCGCCGAGATTTAAGAGTTTCTACTTCGACAGTGTTATCACGAACGATTTTGCGAACCCTATATGGACCGTTATAAAGCAGAATAAATTTGCGACACGAGCCTTTTCCTTTGTGAGACAAACGATGAGACTTAATTAACACCTTCTGACCAACTGACAAAGTTTTTAAACGACCAGGACGTTTAGCTGATTTCTCTGTTCTAGCAGCCGCAGATGCAATATTTTGCAGAGCCAGGTTCACAACTTCAGAATGCCGCAGTTTCCGGGTAGGCGGAAAAGGAACAATTTCAGAAATGCGATTTGTCGGTGCTTTATTTTTTAATACCAATATCGGCGGTAAAGAAGTTGAATCATTAGGGAGTTCATTCAGAATGTTTTGAAAAGTATGAAGATACTGATCCCACGTTCTGTGATTCTGATGGCAATAAAGCCGACACAATTTATTGATTTCCTTCATCCACCTTTCTGAAGCGTTAGATTGAGGGTGAAAAAGTGAAACGAAAATTGGTTTAATCTTACGACGCCGTAGAGTACGAAGCCAAACTTTAGAGCGAAACTGTGATCCATTATCTGATATAACCTTATCAACATGACCCACTTTTTTAAGAAAATGTTTGATGAAAGCATTAGATACTGAACGAGCTGTCGCTTTGCGTAAAGGTGTAAAACACACATATTTTGATGTCAATTCCACTGCTACCAAAATGTACGCAAGACCATTAGTAGAACGAACCACTGGACCGAACAAATCGACTGCAGCCATGTCCTTTAATTTCACTGGAATGATCGGAAACAACGGTGCTCTGTGAGAAATAGTTGGCGGCTTAGCCTTTCGACATAATTTGCATTTGGCAAGAACTGATCGGCAATAGTTTTCTGCACTACAACGCCGTTATCTTCTATCTCTTGAAATAAGTGTGCACCTAGGCCTTTGTATGATGAGTCCGTCGCCAAACAAAAATCTTTAGATAAATCCGGATGTGAAAGAAGTGGAGCAGCAACTAAAGCATCACGAAGTTGTTCAAATTCTGATTGAGCTTCCTCATTCCAACACCAATTAGAATTCTTTCCAGATAGTTCACATAAACGAGGTGTGGCCAAATCGTCCAATTTAACAAAGCATCTAAGAAAATTACAGACACCAAGGAAACTACGAACATCACGTTTTGTGGTAGGAACAGCATAATTACGAATAGCGTCTAGTTTTTCTGGATCAGGAAGAATACCTTCTGTAGAAATAATATGACCAAGAAATTTCACCTGAGAACGACCAAATTCAAATTTTTCTAAGTTCACTGTAATGTCAACTCTTGCAAAAATACGTAATAATGAATCCAAAATTTTGTTGTACTCACTCCAAGAACGTTTAGCAATAAGAATATCGACAACATATGAAGTAATATTGTCACGAAGATAAACAGGTAAACTTTCGTTTAAACTATGAACGAATGCTGCAGAAAATATAGTAAGTCCAAATGGTAATTTGGGTAAAATAGTCATATCCGGTTATTCTTTTACCGACTCTCTGTATGAATTGATAGTTGAAGAGTTGTTTTGATAGATACAAAGAATAGTAAAAGAGTAGGCAGCAGTGCAGAAAACTAAAAGGGAAATAGCACTACTACAGCTCGGGGCCCTGTGCACGCTACGGCACATATTCACTTAGTGTAGCGAATGCCCTGAGGACTTTAATAGCCGCACATAAATTCCAGTTTGTGACTTAATGGCCAATTTGGTGGAAGTGCATACATAAATTGATTTAACCATGAACATGGATGTATGTCATTCTTAGAATTGCGAAAGATCTTAAACTACCGAACAGTTAAGAAGTGTTTATAGTCAAAGTTTTCTCCTCGTGGCGACAAAGACCTACCGCGTCTGTCCCAGTCCGAATGTCGATTATTGTCAAGTTCGCGCCCCTGGCGCTCTCTTGATGCTTCTCGTAAATGAAATAAATTACTTTCTTCAAACCCCTCTGCTATCTGTGATTCTAAATTTCTTCTGCTGTCTTTTCCTACAATTTAGCTTTCAATTTGTTTGACTTGCTTTCCTAATGCCTCAAATTCCCTTTTAACGCGTTCATTAAATTTTCCCTGTTTTTCAACATGTTTATTTATGTTCTGGTACTCTTCGGTTTCTGCAAATGGTAATGGAGCTGTATCATCCGAATCTCTGTCCCCATTTAAACTAAGACTTGTCAATTTATCTGAAATCTCCTCAAGTCTTTCCGATAAGTCACCTAATTGTTCTTTCTGTTTATTTACGTCTTCCGTAAGTGTCGCGACTCGGGATTCAGTATTGACACATTTAGTAGTTAACTGTTCATACTGTTGCGTTAAGTTATTTATCCTGTCATTTGGTACGGATTCCTCGATTCTCTCAAATATTTCTTCCTTATCGTGTGCACGCTGTAAATTTAACTCTGAAAATTTTTGTACTATCACGCGATCTCTTTCTTCCTGTTCTCTATCCTGTTCCTTTTGTCTGATTTCTATTGAAATTAATCTATTATTGTGAGCATTCAAAATCGGTTGTACTTCTTCTCTAATTTCTTTCTTTAATTCATCTTTCATGTTTTTGAAACATGTCCCTATTCGTGAATCTAACCGTGTTCCCATTGTTTCCATCTCTGTTTCTAAACGTGTTGCCACTGTAATTCAGATCCTAATCATGTTTCCATTGTTCCCATATCAGTTTTAATTGTTCCTATCTTTGTTTTAATTGTTCCTATTTGTGATCCTACTGTTTTTAATTCAGATCCCAAATTTAATATTGCACCCATCAACTGCTCCATATTAACTGGTTCAAAATTCTTTTCGCTCCTAACATTTCCCGCAAAACCAACTTCTTTCGGCATAGCCATAAAGCTATTTGTGTTCGATACTGTTCCAGAGTCTTCTGTCGTTAATCTCGTATTCTGAAAATGTTTTGATTGTGAAAAATTTTGAATTGGTTCTGGACTATTTTCCCTGCTTATTAAATTATTTTCTACTTCATTATTCATCATACTGTTCTCCTGTGTTTTCGAGTTCGCCATGTTAACAACTTCGTCATTCTCACTATTCATCATTTTTGCCTTTTTCATCGATCGCGTAATCATTTACAAAACATACAAAACTTTCACTATACGAAAATTACACACAATGACACTTTATCACCAACAATACGATTCACACGAAATGCTTCCCTCAAACACGATTAACGAACAATTGAAATCTTCATAATTGCACAAAATTGTCAAACCCGTATACAAGACAACAAAAATTAAATTCTGCAAAAAATACCATTAGAAAAATGACAGTTACCAAATCTACACATGCAATATTCTATTACTACAAATTACTACAACAATACTACTGTCTGCTACTTTTACAATCAGAAGAATTCCAAGGGACGATCCGAAGCAGCGGTCGCCACGTGCATGGGGGCTTAATTAAATATTAATGCACATATTTTTAAGTTTTTTAGTCGCTGTATGTCCGGCTACGAAGTCTCGTAAACGGTTGGCCCTGACTAGTATTTGTACGCAATCTGACTGCATAGAACAACAACAAAGAATGAAAGGAAATTTCCGTTAACACAATTAATTAATTAAGTCCCCAGCAACTATAAAACCTACGAAAGAACAAAGCACAAGAGTAACTGTTCTGTGTGTGGAAGTGTGATTCAACGTACACATCTGGCACGGTTCTTCCTCAATAAGACAAGATATTTTAAATACCATTTATACTGAAGTAATTAAAAAAATAAACAGAAATACTATAATTGCACATAGAAACCAGAAATACAGTCTAACACAAGAACACGAGCCAGATGCTTTGTTGACTGAACCTGTGACCAAGAAGCATTATTGTTTAAGACATTGAAATAATTAAAAAAAAGGAATTTTTTACCTTCATATATATTGACGAAAAGCACACTCTGATCATTACAGCATCCCCAATCCAACAACATCTGGAGTCTAGCCCATCAAAACAATACGACAACATCTGAACAAGCACTCACTAACGCAACTTCTCAACTACGACTCGCTACTGCAACATCTCAACAAGCACTGCCTACTGCTACTTCTCAATATGCACTCTCCACCACGAGTTCCCGATAAGAACTCTCCACTACCACATCTCAACAAGCACTGCCAGTGGAGGGACTGAATAATACTCTTTGGCGCAATCTCTGGCGCTGTGGCTCAGTGTAGCCACCTTTCAATATATATAAAAGAATGCGTGAAGGCGAGCCACTATGGGCTGCTCGTACCTGTACAGCCACAAGTTGCAACGGACTCCGTTGTTAATTGTTTTAATTCTTATGAAGGCACTCTTAGAAGTGTTGGAACCTGGTCAATAAGACTAAAAATAATAGTGACCAAGGGCTCATTTGTTTCAATTTTATTTTAGAATTATTTGTCACTTTCATGTTAATCTCCAAAAGATGGTTGAAAATTTGTAGATTGTATTATGATGTACGATTATAAACGCTTTGTGTAAACGGTCGCTTCTCCTTTAGCAGAGGAATGTAGCGGGAAAGTGTTGAGGTCTTAAAAAAGCTAGTGCTTAGGTTAGCAGAGTAGGAGTGGAGCAACCTCCGCTAGGCAGTTAGACAGCACCATAGCAGCTGAGGCGTGGCTGGCAGGCGGGTGGAGCGACGCATCGGACATTAGGTGCAGCCTGCGCTGCGGTCAGCTCGGCGCGTGTGTTTATGTACCGTCCCTGCCGCACTGCCTCGCTGCTACTGCCCTGCCGTCCAGAGGCGAGGCCTGGCGGTCGCCAGCCTGCTAGGTGACGGAGCCCGTTGGTTATACACTACTTGGGCAGTGTGCATCTGCCCCTCAGCAACCATGATACGTGTATCAGTCCGGTGGCCTATAAGACTGCCTTTAGGAGAGACCTTTCTCTGGCAAACCTCTACGGCAAACAACAAAAATTTTTGTTCTTACGCTAGTCAGTCCTTGGATTTTTATGTGTCACTTGTTTCACCTTTGGTTACTTTTGTGAATTGACAAATGTCATGGGATACCTATCGGATATCTATCCGACCTTCTTTTTCCCGGTGTAATGCAGCAACTCGATGTGACAAGGACTGAACAAGTCGTTGGAACTCCTCTGCAAAAACGTTGAGCCATGCTGCCTCTACTGCCATCCATAACTGCGAAAATGTTGCAGCTGCAGGATTTTGTGCACAAACTGACCTCTCAGTTATGCCCCACAAATGTTCGAATGGCGGCCACATCATTCTCTTGAATTGTCCAGAATGTCTTCAAACCGACTGCGAACAATTTTGGCTCGGTGACATGGTGCATTGTCACCAACAAAAATTCCATCGTTGTTTGGAAACATGAAGTCCATGAATGGCTGCAAATGGTCTCCATATAGCCAAAGATAACCATCTCAATGATCGTTTCAATTCGATCAGAGGACCCAGTGCATTCCATGTAAACACAGCCCACCCACTATGGATCCACCACCAGTTTGCACAGTGCCTTGTTGACACCTTGCGTCCATGGATTCTTGGTGTCTGTTCCACACTCGAATCCTACCATTAGCTCTTACCAATTGAAATCGGGACTCATCTGACCAGGCTGATAAATAGGAATTTTGGTAGAAAGATTTGGTATCGGGTCACCCCAATGGAGGGACTGGGGTCCGCACATAACTGCTCCAGTGTTCATCATCTTTAATACTCAACTTGCTTTTATCAAAGTCAGACGGGTTTTAAAAATAAGCAGCGTTTAAATTTACTGAGCAGACTTCAGAAAAAATACGTGTAAACACCTGCCACTAACTATGAACCACTACCCTTTAACTATACATCAAAAGTACAGAATTTTAAAAACAATTAACTACAGTTAGTAAAATTGTTTTAACTAAATGATCTTTAAACAGCTGCCATTATTTATGAACCCAATGTTACTCAGTAGACAGAAAAGGTACAAAATTTTAAAAACAATTAAAAATCACTGAATAGTTAGCTACAGTCACCCAGAATTCCCTGATCATATTTTAAGCAAATGATTGCTAAAAGCTGTTGTCATTTATGAATCCACTGTCAGCCTTGTAGACAGAAAAACACGGAATTACTGAAACCAATATCACTCACTGAATAAGCAGCTACCCTTAATCAAAATTGACTAATCAGATTTTAAGCAAATGATCTTTAAACAGTTGCTACTAATCATGATACCATTGACATTCAGTAAACAGCAAAGTACGGAATTTTAAAAACAATTAACAGACCCTAAATAACCAGCTACACTGATCACATTTTACGAAAATGATTTCTGAACAGCTGTTATTAATTATAAACCTACTGTCATTCAGTAGATAACAAAACACACAATTTGAAAAACAATTAACTGTCACTGAATAAGCAGCTACAGCCAGCCAAAATTCACTGATCATATTTTAAGCAAATGACTTACAAACAAATGTTATTAATTAATAGTCTTTTAGTGAAGGCCGTTTGTCACTTCTTTATCCGTGGTTAGAGGTAATGCCTAAAATTTGGTGTTGTCGACAGACCCTTGACACTATGGATCTCGAAATATTGAATTCGCTAACAGTATCGGAAGTGGGATGGCCCATGCGTATAGCTCCAACTACTATTCCGCGTTCAGCATCTGTTAATTGCCATCCTGCGGCCATAATCACGTCGGAAACGTTTCTACAGGAATCACCTGATTATAAATGACGACTCTGTCAATGAATTGCTCTTCAATACCTTGTGTACACGATACTGCCGCCATCTGTATATGTGCATATCACTATCCCATGACTTTTATCACCTTACTGTAAGAATACACAGAAACAACGAAGTGCTGATATAGGGTACACAAAGTACATAATGTATTTCATAACTAGAACATTTATTGCTGAAAACAGAAAGAGTAACTTGACCCGTTATGCTGGCAAACCAGAAACAGTAACATGAGCTACTATGCAGGCCACACCATGCTGAAAGAAGTTTTAGAAATTTTATTAGTGACCTACAATCGATAGGAGACCGTTCTGGTTTCAGGGAAGCAACTTATCGGTACTGTTGAAACATTCCAAAACAGACATGAATGAAAACAATAGGTGGTGATAAGTAAGACGCACGTGCTGCAGAGGTAGCAGGAAATCAACTGCGAATTGCGAATCTACAAAAAATCCAGTTTGGCTGCATCAGAATTTCCCTAGGAGCTATGTGTTCCATTCCAAATAACGCACTGTTAGAGGAAGCCGCACAAATGCCCAACGCCTGAGGATGGAAATTGATGACATACATATTCCTCCCGAAGAGCTTTTCTGCAGAAACTTGAAAATTTGTCTCAAGGAGAAATGAATGGACAGAGAATAAAGAACACCTGAAACTAAGAATTGTATACAAACTTTAGAGATTTAAAATAAATTTTTCGCAGTACAAGGAGAACGCCAACATATATCCAGATTAGCATTGTAACTAAAAGACTTCAGCAGCCCACGTATTCCAATTTTCAATAAAAACATTCGCCGAAGCAGAGTAATTACTAAAAATATAAATTTCTGACCACTTCCCGGAGTATTTAGAGAAAGGTACTGACAGCTGAAAAACCACAGGTAATGGCAGAGCGGGTTGCGCATTCCTCTATGCAATAGAAGGATACAGAAAGCTGATTTCGATTCTCATTTCTCTGCACAAGCAGCGACTGTACCGTACTTGCAGACCCTCACCATTATGATTACAAAAGGTTGTACATGCTTGCTCTAAGATATGCAGAGAGCAGCCCTTCTCAAGAAAACTAATCTACTATAACATACTTTATTACAGCTACGCTGAGCGTATTTTTTTCTTTTTTTAAAAAAGGAAAGGAAAAAAGAAAACTTGTAAACTTATTACCCCATCAAGCCCAAACACTACATTCCACAGAAAAGCACGATGTTAATGGAAAGACGAATTTTAATCACTCATACACACTAAAGGGAAATATTATGGACGCGTTCCAACAGTCTCTCGAAGTCCTGGTACCACACAATTAAGGCAAATGAAAAGTTGTTTTAAGTTCCAGAATTCACGTGATGTTTAATCATAGTTTATACTCCAGCCGTCTTCAACGAATACGCGTTCGAAATAATCCTTACAATGAATGTGATTGAGAAATAGTAGGAGATATCATTCAAATTTTTTTCCAATGTAGACTGTACGCAAAAAAGCAAATTTATTTCATGGAACATAAACAAAAGGACGCTCGTATATCAGCAACGAGGAAACTGATATACCTTTATATTTTCTTACTAGATTATGTTTTTCAAAGGTAATTTGTAATCCATTTCATTAAAGAGTTACTAAAATGATGAGTAGCTACGATCAAACATGAAGCAGCGTGATGTTTGAGGCTGCTGTAGTGTTGTCATGTCGGTCAGAGGACACTTCAATATCAGCCGTCGAAGTGTTTACCCTTACATCTGTACATAGTAAAGTACTACGTAATCAGAATGTTTCATTAATATCACAAAGTCTTAGGATTAGTTTTAAGAGTTTGCAAGAATTTTTAGAAGAACATTGCAACAATTTACGACATTTGGTGGTTTTTAGCAAAAAAAAAAAAAAAAAAAAAAACCACATTGTGTCAAGCAGTACGCAACTTTCTCAATAAGAGGACTGAACCACTGTGATATATTGGTAATCATTTCATTATCGCGCACCAAGATTCGGCGACCTGTTCTTTCTCTGTGCAAGAGGCTATAGGTTACCTATGAGGGCGTGCTGAGGCGTATCACACCCGCATTTTTAGTACGAAAACTCTTAAATCTTCTTAAATAAAACGAGAGTTATTAACACTCTACATCCTCATTCTTCATGTATACACATTTGCAGCCCTGTGCCGTTAGATGGGTCCGAATTGTAGCGCGTAACATGGCGGTGTGTAACGTAACGACGACGGTGCTTGACAACCAGCGTGTTGTAATCGAGTTTCGAATTTCAAGAGTTCGTCCACCCATGGAGCAGTCTCCCCTTCAGCACGACATCCCCAAACCACACACGAGCGCTGCAACATCTGCAACAGTCCGACGCCTTGGTTTCACTGTCATCGTCGTCCTCCATGCAATCCCGACTTGGCCTATCCGTTTCCAAAAATCAAAGAACACCTTCGAGGACCTCACTTTGATAGTGATGAAGCTGTGGAAACAGAGGCGGGTTTGGGACTCCGTCAACGAAGTTATACATTCTACAGTGACAGTATTAACAAACTGGTCTCTTGTTGCGCTCCTCGGCTGGGTGACTGTGTCGAAAGTACATAACTTGACATGGCAACAAAGGTGTAGAATGTTAATAACGTTTGTTTTATTTAAAAACATTAAGAGTATTCAAATACAATAATTCGAAGGCAGTACTTTTCAGCAGGTCCTCGTATATAATCTACGAAGTTAGTGTTGACTCTCCCGCATCTGTTGGGTGACGCGATGGTGGCTACGCGTAAGTAGGTGTGCAGCCACAACTGACGCTCGCTGCAGAACACGTTGCACTAATGACCTGCTTGTAGCGCTAAAGTTACTTGCCGTAAGTTGGAAGGATCGAAAGTAATTCTCACTGAAAGCATAAGGCGATTTTATTTTTGCTGTGGTCGTTACAATAAAAATAGCACTACATTTAGAACAAATGACACCTGCTAACAAGAAATATGCCTATCCATCCTTCAGGCAAAAGGAAATCATCAGTTAGTTAATAGCTATTTAGTCAAATGCTGGATCCATTGTTTATTTGTTTTATTGTTCTATTGAGTCATTGTAAGTGGTAAGTATATATGGTTAGTTTCTGCGTAATGCTACTTTTGGGCCTTTACAGATTAAGAAAATAACATAATTGGTTAAATTAATAAAAATGAACTTACCTGTGCTCATCATTACTCATGTTATAAGCGATGCACAGATGGAACAGGGAAGGAAACATTTTTGTCTACCACACTACACATTGTACTAACGTTTAATTAAACATTCACCTATAAAATAAAACATATGGTTCTGAATTGAACTTTGTGAACTGTCAAAGCAGATCTTCCAAGGGCCGAGAAAGATGGCGCAATGGTTAAGACAATGGATCACGCTTCATATCATCGTCCGGCCATCATCGTTCAATTTATCCGTAATTTCCCTATACAATTTAAAGCCAACGCTGGGGCGTTTACATTGCAAGGGAAAGGCCGATTTAATGTCACATCCTCCCACAGTCCGAGAGTAGGAAGTGGCAACCCTGTCGCCATCAACACTGTGAGATGTCCTCACTCCAAGAAACACAGACGAGGGGTTGCGATTTTACCCAGGACACCGGCACACGATGTGATGATCAGCAGCAAACTGCCTCCATGTTTTTCTGGATATCTGAGGACTGGGACAAAATGCTCTAGCATACAACATCCCGCCTACTGTAACATCTGAAATTTTGTACGTTTTAATCAAGCTGCTAAGCAGATATAGAAGTGCCATGATTATCAGTATCTTTATTTAGATCTTGATTTGTTACTTTCGTGTATGTTACAGTACGACTCTACAGAATAACTGCTTTGTGCTAGTAAAAGTGCGTATTTCAAAAATGACAACTAACGTGACCACTAAACAAAATCAAATTATTTGTCGACAGGGGGTTAAGGAATCGTAAAGACGAAAGGGAATGGAAATGGCAGAACTTACGGCACTTACCAAATTATTGACTCTCCAACAGCGCCAATTTATGGAAGAATAACACAAAGCGACAAAAGTACAATGGGAGTTGTCAGAAGCCGCGCAGGATTAGCCGAGCGGTCTAGGGCGCTACAGTCATGGACTGTGCGGCTGATCCCGGAGGAGGTACGAGTCTTCCCTCGGGCATGGGTGTGTATGTTTGTCCTTAGGATAATTTAGGATAAGTAGTGTGTAAGCTTAGGGACTGATGACCTTAGCAGTTAAGTCCCATAAGATTTCACACACATTTGAACGGTTGTCAGAACCACTGACAAAACAGAGCGCTACGTCACTGGGTCAGCGTTTCCCGCGTTTGAAAGAATAAACGATACATAACTGTGCCGCCTAGATCAACAGTTCGTGGCGCTCCTGATGACAGACGACGGCAAGAAGCGGATTTTTTCCTGACATGGCTCGGCACTGACACGTTCGACCTGCTGACGAAGCTTTTTTAATAAAAGGACGTCAATAAGAGAAAATATTTCGAGGTTCTGAAGCAGCTATCGATCCAGTTTGAAGCAAAAAGCATATGTACTGGCGGCCACTTACTAACTCCTCACCGAGCGAGGTGGCGCAGTGGTTAGACACTGGACTCGCATTCGGGAGGACGACGGTTCAATCCCGCGTCCGGCCATCCTGATTTAGGTTTTCCGTGATTTCCCTAAATCACTCCAGGCAAATTCCGGGACGGTTCCTCTGAAAGGGCACGGCCGACTTCCTTCCCCATCATTCCCTAATCCGATGAGACCGATGACCACGCTGTCTGGTCTCCTTCCCCAAAACAACCAACCAACCAACTAACTCCTCAGCTCAAAAAAAGATGCCTGGGCGGACAGGGTACTTGGAATGGGCGTCTGTTTTACTTGATGTTGCAAGGGACTGCAATTTCATATACGAAAATGATGGTCAGAAGTTTGCTTATACTGACATCGATCGCAGATGTCATTATACCTCCTAGCCTTCTGATACAGTGCGGAATTCTGCCCTAAAGTATAGCATTCCTTCACTGGATGAAGTTTTAAGGATTTATGAAGCATTTGAAGCCACTCAACGATCTGCGAAAACAATAAAGGGTAAAAATTCAGATTTGCCTGAAATTTTTCAAATATGCGGCCGCTATAAATCCACAATGCCACATTCAAGAAGCTCATCAAAAGAAAGGAACTCCAACAAGGAAAAATGTAAATCTTGCGCAGACTGTGGTATGAACCATAGTCAGAATGAATACAAATACAGGAATTCAGTGTGCAATGTTTGCAAGAAGATAAGCCACACACTCCCACCTGCTTGGGGAAAGTAAAAATCCTCCTTTCACTGCCGAGAAGCACCAAAATTTAAACTCATGGACTAGGGAAACACAGATGAAGCGAATGAAGTTGCAGTAACTGAAGAATTCAGTAGTAATAAAATCATTATCAGTGAAAACGCAGGAAAAATCTACATGCCATTGGAAATCAATGGCTGCGCAACTGAATTCCCATTTGACACTCGTGCAAATTTCTCAACAGTGGACCTGTATTCTTACGGATTGCTGGGAGTACTAGAATAAGTGAGTCCAAATCCAACATTGGAAACATGGAGCCGAGGTTGAGCTGAAGGGAAGAATAATCGCAGTGGCCAAAATCAATGGAAGAATCAAAAGATTCTACGAATGGCTGTCAGATCACGAAAAGCAGCCTCTCTCTTTGGTATGAACTGGTTCAATTGCTTTCAATTTAAATATCAACGAAAATAGCTCATGGATTGGAAGTTTGGTGAATCAAAATAACTGTAAAGAAGCTGAGAAGGAAACATGCCAGGATCAAAAATCTGTTTTCCAGCCTGGCTTAGGTACCTACAAAACCTAGAACGCAGTTCTGAAATTAATTTCTCAAACGTTCCACTCTAGGTCATCGTGTGGGAAAACAGAGCACTTAAATCTCTGTCTGCGAGATCCCATTTCCCTTATTTTATCATGATGATCATTTCTCCCTATGGCAGCTGGCACCAAAAGAATATTTTCGCAATAGGAAAGAGAAATCTGGTGATTGAAATTTCACGAGAAGATCCTGTCGGAACGAAAAATTTCTTTGTTTTAATGATTGCCACCCCAATTCACACATCATGCCGGTAGCACTATCTGCCATCTCCCGTCTTTCGCGATAAGACAAATCGAGCTGCTCTTCTCTGAACTCTTTCCACGTCCTCCGTCAGTGTTCTCAGATGCAGATCCCACATTGCACAGTAATACTGCAGAAGATGACGTACAAGCGGGGTGTAAACAGTCTCTTTAGTTAACCTGTTCCACTTTCTAAGTCAATAAGTCGCAGTCTGGTTTCCTTTAGACACAACATTATATACGTTATCTTTCCGATTTCAGTTATTCGTGATTGCAATCCCTAAATACTTGGCTGAATTTACATCCTTTATATTTCTGTGATTTACCGTGTAACCGAAATTTAGCGGATTTCTCTTAGTACGCAAGTGGATGACTTCAAATTTTTCATTATTTAAAGTCAATTACCACTTTTTTCACCATACAGATATCTAAACCATTTTGCAATTGGTTTTGATCATCTCATGACTCTAAAAGCCGGTAAATAACCGCAATATCTGCGAACAATCAAAGAGGTTTAGCTAACTAAGTCATTTTCGAAGACCAGGAACAGCAGAGGATCTATAATGCTTCCTTGTGGAACACCAGATATTACCTCTGTTTTACTCGATGACCTCCCGTTAGGTACTACGAACTGAGACGATTCTGAGAGGAAATCACGAATCGTTTAGCAAAACTGCGGCGATACTCCATTGGTAAGCAATTTGATTAGAAGGCGCTTGTAAGGAACGGTGTCGAAAGATTTCTGGAAATCCAAAACTGTGGAATCAATTTGACATCGCCTGTCGATAGCTCTGATAACTTCGTAAGACTAAAGAGCTAGTGCTGTCTCACAAGAACGATATTTTCTGAATCCGTGCTAACCATTTGTCACTAAATCGTTTTCTTCGACGTAATTCATAGTGTTCGAACACAGTACAGGCTCCAAAATCGTACTGCAAATCGACGTTGTAGATAAGGGTCTGTAATTAGGCGGATTACTCCTATTACCTTTCTTGGGTATTGCTGTGATTTGTTCAACATTCCTGTCTTTGATGAGCGAGCGATTGAGTATGATTTCTAAGTATGGAGCTATTGTATCAGCATACTCTTAAAGGAACGTGGCTGGTGTGCGATCTGGCAAGAGGCCTTGCATTTATTAAGTGATTTAAGCTGCTTTGGCACACCGACGATATCTATTTCGAAGTTACTCATGTTGGCAGTTGTTCTATATTGGACTTCTGGTATATCTACTTCGTCTTCTTTGGTGAAGGAGTTTCTCTCACCCCTTTGTCGGCCAAATACTGGCGAAGAGAATTTGTACCACAATCAGGATTTGAAACGCTGGTGCGACTGCGGTGCGAGGAAAGTGACACGAAATCTTTTGTCCTCCATTTAGAGTCTGTCTTAATAATTTCAGTCAAGTATATTTCTGTGCAAGGATTTACTCAGCTCTCTGCACAACAGTCGTTGTTTCATGGATGTTATGACAGTAAGGAGTGATCCATGGACGCCGAGGCGTGAGAAAGAAAACACAGCCACACAGGCAGGTTGTTACCTTCCGGCAAGGGGCGACTGGTGACTGGCGCTCTCGTACAACCACCGACGGGCGACGCCCTTGGACGGAGGAAAAAAGCGAGCGGGCGACCTTTAGGCCAATTAGCCCGAGTCGGCGACAGTGCCGGGGCAGGGCGTCGTTAGCGACAATGGGGAGCATTGTCTGGCGGGACGCCCCCGCCGGGACAGGTTTATTAAGGGTGCAGATAGCCCACCGCCCTGTCGGGACGCGCTATCGCCGCTCCGGATCGGCGCCACGCCAAAACCCCGGCGCCAGACTCGAACGGCACACCGCGCCGCGCCGGGTGCGGCGATCGCTTCTCCGCGCTGCCGCGGGGGCGAGAAGCTCGTCTCTGGAGCAAAGATGCGGCTGCGGGCTGACGGGTGACGGCTCTTTCGTCTCATAAGGGCCTATCTCGATGTCCTTCAAATATTGTTGGGACTGTAGATATAGACTTAGGAAGGAAATAATGTCCCGTATGTCATGAACCATTCACGAAACGTTGCCAGAAAGAAAAAGAAAAATCATCAAAGTATGAATATTAGCTGTAAGCATTGTAACTTAGGTGGAGGCATACAGTACTAGCCACTTTAGTCAGTCATTTAAGAGGTCAAACGCATTGAAAAATCACTGATTTCACGCTCAGTGACTACCAAGTGGAGGTAGAAAGCTATGCAGTTACGTACCATCTTTAAGCGAACAGGGAGTGTTTGGCAGAGTTCGATAGATCCAGCGACTACCGCCTCGAATGAAGGAGCCTACAGCAGATGCCAAGTGAGAAGTCAGACTCGATTAACTTTTTGCACTAAGAAGGACTTGCAAGGCTTGCCTGTATGTAACTCTAGGCATATGTCACTTACTTTGTGATGAATTCTTGGACCTAAGAGTTTGATTATAACAATAGAATCGGGCATTTTCATGCTTCGTGGTCTGTAGTACTATACATTCCTATGTATATCAGAATCTTAACAAAGCTATAGGCCAGAGTGACTACTTTTTCTGGTAACTGGATATAACTTCTTCCACGTCTTACGCTTACTGATGTTATAAACTAGTAGCCGTGCTCTTCTGAATGTCCCTTCTTAACACGTGAAGATGCGATAGAAAACAGACCAGAAAGGCAACCCAAAGTCTCATTTCCCTTATCACTACCATATCTAGCTATTTAGCCCAACATCTGAGTCACGTAGAACTGTCTCCAACCACAGAGACATGAAAATCTCAGCTTGAACCCTGCTACTATTTCAATACTGTACGCAGCCGAGCGTGTACAAAGAAACGTGTGACGAAAAATCCCACTTCATCTCTGATCTGAAGAGGAGCTTCTAAGGTACGTCGTGACCCAAGTCGATTTACGACAGGTAGTTATGAAGGAAACTTCTGATCCGCATCTTACCCACCTCAGAATTTAAAACCACGAAAATATGCTGCTCATATATTTTGGTTACGAAAGACACTTGCCTACTAGTAGCAGTTTATCGTTGGGCAGTAGAAGAAAGAAGCGTTGCTAGTGATTGAAAAAATTATCTGGTCACTCCTGTTTACAGTCGCGCATTACCACAGGGTGGGCAAAATAGGACTGCGTTGGACTGGTCTGGAAAAGTATTAAAACTGACATGGAACTGACTCTTGTTAATGGACATAAGAACGGCCTACCACAGAAAATACTGCAAATCATGATTTCGATGTACCTATCGGTTGCTGTCGCATGTCTCACGTGCGGATGTTCCACATGGTCTGTCGCGACTACATTCTCTCATTACATTTGAAAGGGTGAGAGAAGTAGACGTTTTAAGTGATCAGTTGAACGCAACACAAAATGGTGCTCACGATAAAATATCGGGCGTTCATTGCGAATGTTACTGGAAGCAGAGTTCGTCGGAATCGTATACAGGACTGTTTACGCAAAAATTCGAGATTGTGTTCGGCAAAACCTACAGGACTATTTGCAACGCAAAATTTTGCGTTAAAATGACGCGGAACCGGAAATGTAGCAAATAAAAATCGTAACTTCTCGGAAACATTTCGAATACTCGGCAACATCGCTAGAGTGAAGGAAAGCCTAGAACAAAGATCGACGAAATCACAATGCCGTCTATCTGTTCAAGTGGAAATTACGAGGCTGTCGTGGCAAGCCATTAACAAACAGATCCTGCAATTGTAACCTTACAAACCTACTGCTGTTTGTGAGTTAAAGCGTCCAAGCGACCTTTCGCCAGCCGAATTCTGACGGTGGCAGAAGGACTTTTCTGTCCTTAGTTTTTCGTCTCTCCGAATGTGCCTTGCTCAGCCTGTGAAGGTATGTGAGTTCATAGAACATGCGCCATTGTGCATCTGAAAATCCCCTCACTACTTTGACGAGCCGTTCCATAATCTTAAGAATAGTGTTCGGTGCGAATTGTCTGGTGTCCGCATCGTAACTCGATTCTTTCATCAAACTGTTAATGCTAATCGGCATGTCCAGAACCTGTTTAATACATGTGTCGATCAAGTCACAGAAGACGAACAACTGCAAAGATAATTTCAGCAAAACAGTTCAACGGCACGCTTTCCCCTAAAAGCTTTGTCAGGAGTGCATGAAGCTTTTAGTTAGGAGAGTACAAATCAGTGGAGGCACTTCGGTCGCCTGATCTCTTTCTCTCTCTCTGTGATTTTTACGTGTGAAGCAAACTGAAGGGTCAAGTGTACTCAAATGATCACCATGCACCGCAAGAGCTTGTAACGTCTCTTAGCAAAAGACATATTATATAATAAAGAAAAAACATTGTGTATCATGTTTTGGTCTTGTATGGAATTATGTACTTTTTTTTATTATTTATTTTAGATAATATCTGTGTCGGCGAGTACTGAAACCGCCACAGACGATAAATATCAAACAAAGATGAGAATATGCAACTAGTATAAATAATGCAGAACGAACATTAATTTCTCTGTCTTCTTCTTGGAGTTACGCGAGTAGGATAGCCTGTGACGTTGTATTGTACGCTAGCGTAGCCTTCTTTTGTCCAGACTGAGAGATGTACGCCATTACGTACTCATTTTAAAGGTGTGTAATAATTAACATATTTAAATGTTTTGAATAGAGTTATTTAATGAAACCTTGCATTATTATTTGTAATAGCTTGCTTGGCATATTATCCCATCCCTTTAAGACATTTTCAGTTATTTAAATATTATCCGTGGTGCAGAGCTGCGCTACGAACGAAAGAGCCGCTGCCGCGGCGCATTCAAACCGCATTAAATGAAATCTATCATACCGCCAAGAAGCGGGAAGGTAATAGTGAAATAAAATTATTCCTTTCAGCTTCCGGACTTGCAGAGCGGATCAGCAGATTTTATGATGTGTTTTGCAGGTTGACGCGGGCTGCTGATAATAGATTACTAACAGAACAAAAAGATAATTTACCTTCGTAACATAATAGGAATCTTGCTGTGCTTAGTTCTGGTCTGGCAAACCTTATAGTAAAAACGTCTTTTTCTCCGATAATAATCTCATGTTCTCGTGCTAGTCGTGGTAATTATTGGTGTTTTACTGTTAACAAAAAATCCACTGCAAAATTTTGTTGTTGAACAATTATTACGAACTGTATCATCAGTATTCATAACAAAGTAATTTTCATTTTCAATAACTATAAAGTAGGGAGGATATGTTGAATTTTATAGTGAGTTACAGTCACGAAAAATGTTCCTTTAATAGAAAGCCAGATACAGAACAATAAGAACACAATATATTCTGTTTTGTTGAAAATTAATGTTTATAAAGAAATTCATGGCACAGCATTACTGAAAGGTATTTCGCGGCTCTTTTCGTATATGTGTTGTTGCGCGAGTAATAATAATAACAAAACAAAATAATAGAAAAGAGAGACAAGATCTCTTTCTCTCTCTCTGTGATTTTTACGTGTGAAGCAAACTGAAGGGTCAAGTGTACTCAAATGATCACCATGCACCGCAAGAGCTACAGCAGAGCAATGGAAACGACATTGCTGCTCTCCTGTAGGCAGAACCGCGTACGCGTGTCGCACAGATTGATAAATCCAGCAGAGCGCTGAATCGACGTCAACGGTGCCGTTTCTGGTATCTTCGGTGTTTTTCACTAACAATGGTCAGTTCCGCGTCAGTATATCGCTGGCGTCAGACTGTTGTAGAATTACGACCTTCCTGGAGACTGAATGTCTCCCACAGAAATCATCTTGGACTGCGAAAACAACGGTCATATGAAACACAGCTTTCACTGTTTGTCCACGAGACCTAGAAAGCAGCACAGACTGACGCCGTGTTTCTTGACTCAAGACAGTTCCGTACTATCGCCTAATTAATAAAATACGAGCGTCCGAAACATGAAACAAGCTTTGTGATTCGACTGAAGACTTACTGCCAGACAAAACGCAAAAGCAATCTTCTGATGCAGGACCGTTATTGTTCACAACAATGCTAATCGGCAAGTCCAAAACCTGTTTAATCCATGCGTCGATCAAGTCACAGAAGACGAACAAGTGCAAAGATATTTTCAGCAAAACGGTTCAACGGCACGCTTTCCCCTAAAAGTGACCCAGTGGACAATGTCAGGAGCCACACGAGGCTCTGAAATAACAGTTCCGTTACGTATAAATGGAAAAGAGTATTATACAGTACGCCTTAGATAGGTAAGCGCAGAGCAAATTTGTGAGGATTGGGGAAGACCTGTCGTCGTTGGACAGCCGCGAATCGTGTTAGAAAGTTGCTCCATAAAGTTAAGAGATTTTCAAAGTAGTACTGGACGTAGACAAACAACGTTATCAGCCTACACTGGATGACTGAGTAGTGGCGTCCAGTAAATGGGGTGGTCCACAGTAAACATGGATTATAAGTTAGTTGTATGATATTCAACTAAGTTTCAATGTGATCTCCCCTTTTTTCTCAAGTTTCATTGACTCATACAAACACACACACACACACACACACACACACACACACACAGACTCACGCATCCACATACACTAATGATGATAAAACATTTGTCACTTTTGCGAAATCGTGCAATAGCCTCCCATTGTGAAGCCTAAGTTAGAAACGTGGGTCAAACGTACCTGCAACCTTCTTCTGTAATATGCGAAGGCGTGGCACCCTGCAACACCGCCCTTAGGCTCGGCGACGCTTCTAACAGCAAGATGTCGAAACGTGCAAAATACAACACAGCTCCAAAGTTCATGTGAGGCGTACGGTGGGTTGAAGATGTCACAATAGCTCCAGATTTCACCTCAGCCCTGCCCAACGCCTTCGTGGTCGTGTCATTCGATTGGAAGATCGTCGCATCTCCTCGTATCCACATTTCACGCCTTCTTTTGGCACCTCTGCGATGGAGGTCAAAACCACGGCGCCCAGCTGTGGAATCAAACAGTTAGCCATTCTTCACAAAGACGCGACACACCACATGATCAATTATCAGTTTCGCCAACTAATGATCACAGTTTATCTCTCTCTCTCTTTCATAACTTTATGATTTATACAGTATAAAATCTAATTGTGCCCGCACAAATATCAAAATTTCTAAACCATTACGACTGCCATTTCAGATCTGTGAACGAGATTGTGAACTAGCGCAATGGGCTTTCTTTCAGTCGTTTCCGCCTGTCAGTCTTTCTGTTTTCTTTTCCGTAGCGTAGTGTGTTCTCTAAATCAGCTTCCAGTGGCTTGCATATTCAATCTGTAGAGTCACAAACCATGTCGGATTTTTTGACGCCTTTATCTGGTTGGAATATTACAGGTCACGCTGCAAGCACATTCATGCGCATAGAATCTCATGAATCAACTTCTGTGTTAAACATAGCTGTTAAAGTATACAGTGAAGTGCCAAAGAAACTGGTATAGGCATGCTTATGCAAGTACAGAGATATGGAAACAGGCAGAAAACGGCGCTGCGGTCAGCAACGTCTATATAAGACAAGTGTCTAGCGCAGTTGTTAGATCGGTTACTGCTGCTACAATGGCAGGTTATCAAGATTTAATTGAGTTTGAATGTGGTTTATAGTCGGCGGTCGAGAGATGCGACACAGCATCTCCCTGTGACCACGAGTGTACCGCATTTATTTAATCGTGTCCAAGCCATAGACAACCCACATATTACATATACACATGAATACAAATACAATACACATATATATAAATAAAACAAACTCAAAATGGGGAGTCACATTACAATATAAAGACAAACATAGTATATATATCATATCACGTCCCGCCAAAATTCAGCGCATTTAAGTGCCACTGCCGTAGCGTTTGACAGATCTTCTTTCCTGCACACTTCCCCCATGTTGCTGCATTCCAGGAGGTGGTCCATTGTTTGGGTCTGTCCGCAATGGCACGTGTCCGTCCCGTCTCGGTATCCCCATTTACACATGTTTACGTAGGCGGTTGAGGATTCTCCATAATGGCCATTTTAGTTCATTTCCAGAGGCCAATTGTTCGTTGGGTGAGATTAGAGGTGCCTGGTCTCCTGTAGGCAGTGTTGCTTGCCATTTTGACAATCTGGCCTTTTGTTTTGAGGTTTCGAGCGGTTGAACTAAGGTGAGGAAACTCCGTCTTGATTTTAGACGTGTGTGTGTGGAGGGTTTTGTCCGAAGAGAGGATGGCGCTGGTCGCGCAGCTGCTTGAGGCGCTCTGCTTCGCTTTCTATAGCTCGTCTGATGTTGGGTGGAGCTATGCTACTAAGCAAATAAAGTTGGCTAACCGGGGTGGGTCTTAGGCATCCCGTGATTACGCGACAGGCATCGTTCAGCAGAGGATCCACTCGTTTAGCATGCGCTGATCTTTCCCAAACTGGGGCAGCGTATTCAGCAACCGAGTAGCAGAGTGCAAGTGCCGACGTACGTAACGTATGTGGGTCGGCGCCCCATTTTGTGGAGGTGAGCTTACTCGAGAGGTTGTTTCTTGGTGATAGTTTGCCCCTGACCTTGTCTACATGATGTCTGTAAGTAAGTGTGGGATCAAGGGTGACGCCTAAATAACAAGGAGTGCTGCTTAACGCGATCCGTTGGTTGTTCCACGTGATGTTTAGGGTATATTTGGCGTCTCGGTTTCGAAGATGGAATAGGCAGGATAATGTTTTTGCTGCGTTCGGGCGTAGGCAGTTGGGTTCGTAGTATGGCGTTAGACCGTTGAGGGCATTCGTAAGGCTAATTTCTATGTCGTTAAAGTTCCGACCCCGCACGGCTATTGCAAGATCGTCCGCGTAAGCAAAGCTCCTAGTCCCTGGTGCAACTGGTTGATCATTCACATATATGTTGAAAAGAGTGGGTGCGAGGACACTGTCTTGGGGTAGTCCATTTTTCTGGATACGCCATTGGCTTCGTTTCCCTCCTAGGTTTACGATTCTCGATTAGCTGGTCGGTAAGTGCATTTGCAAGTTCAAGTGTTTCTTCAGAGAATGGGTTCTCCTCATACTTTTCCTTATATGCATCGTATAGTTGCCGGCTGTCTTTCGTTGGGCCCGGTACAAACTCCGTTCTGCAGCCCCTAGGGATAGACTTTCTTCATACATTCTGGACGATTTCAATGAACGTATCGTAGTTGCTGGGTGTTGGTTCTAGAATTTGCAGCTTTTCGTCGATTCCAATTGCGAAACCTTCCCAGTTTGCCATCTTGAAATGAAATCTTCGTCGAAATGGAATCCGCACTGGCACCACTGCTGAAGTAACTGTGAGTTTGATGGGTCTATGTTGGGAGTGTGAAATAGGACCCAGGTCATCTTTCACGCACTCAGTTACCAAGCTCTGGCTGACGAAGACGAGGTCAGAGTTGTACCCCCTTTGCCACCTGCCGCTGTTAAAAGATGGCGGGGAGTTTGGCATTGTGTATGAGACAGAGTGATTCAGCATCTGCCCATGTCTCCACCTTGAGTCCGTCTTCATTAGATTCATTGTATCCCCAGCGTGTATGGTGACTATTGAAGTGACCCATTACAATACTGCCAGTGGGAAGGGGATTACTGCGCGGCAGGTCATATTCGAATGGCGTATTTGGAGGCGTATATATTGATGTTATTGTCATATGATTAGTCTCAACTCTGAGAAGTTCAATTTTGTTTTTGTCTGAAAGTTGAAACCCGTCGTAGGCTACTCCCTCTCGTATGAAAATTGCACTTCCGTTTTGATCGTCAGGACGTTCGATTGCCAGTTTCATGCCCGCTATTTTAGGTCTATTGCTGTTTGGGCCTCGGTGCGTTTCCTGTAAGCAAAGGACGTGACATTCGTTCGAGCTGCACAAATGAGCCAGTATATCCTGTTTGGCAGGAGATAATCCGTGAATATCAAGAATCCGGTAAAACGTTAAATCTCCGATATCGCTGCGGCCGGAAAAAGATCATGTAAGAACGGGACCAACGATGACTGAAGATAATTGTTCAACGTGACAGGACTGCAGCCCTTCCGTAAATTGCTGCATATTTCGATGTGCGAACCATACAACAAAACGTAATCGATATGGGCTTTCGGAGCCAAAGGCCCAATCGTGTACCCTTGATGACTGCACGACAAAAAAGCATTACGTCTCGCCTGGGCCCGTCAACACCGGCATTGGACTGTTGATGACTGGGAACATGCTGTCTGGTCGGACGAGTTTCGTTTCAAACTGTGTTGAGCAGATGGACGTGTACGGGTATGGAGACAACCTCATGAATCCATAGACCCCGTAAGTCAGCAGGAGACTGTTCAAACTGGTGGAGGCTCTGTAATGGTGTGGGACATGTGGAATTCGAGTAATGTGGGACCCCTGATACGTCTAGATACTACTCAGACAAGTGACACGTACGTAAACATCCTGTTTGATCACGTGCATCCATTCATGTCCATTGTGCATTTCGACGGACTTTGGCAATTCCAGCTGGACAATGCGAGACCCCACACTTCCGTAATTGCTCTAGGGACAGTCTTCCGAGTTTAAACACTTCCGCTGGCCACCAAACTCCCCAGATATGAACGTTATTGGGTATATCTGAAATTCTTTGCAACGTACTGGTCGGAAGACGTCTGCACCTCCTCGAACTCTTACGGATTTATGTACCGCACTACAGGTTTGATGGTGTCAGCCGGCCAGAGTGGCCGTGCGGTTCTAGGCGCTACAGTCTGGGGCCTGGTGACCGCTATGGTCGCAGGTCCGAATCCTGCCTCGGGCATGGATGTGTGTGACGTCCTTAGGTTAGTTAGGTTTAATTAGTTCTAAGTTCTAGGCGACTGATGACCTAAGACGTTAAGTCTCATAGTGCTCAGAGACAATTGAACCATTTTTATGGTGTCAGTTCACTTCAGCACTACTTCAGGCATTAGTCGATTATCAGACAATGAACTCTTGAATTTGGAAAATAATGTACGTGTAATTACTCGCTGAACGGTACACTTCAGGTAAAGATAAGTCTCTTTATTGATTCGTAACAACTTACATCTACCAATAACTGAGAACACTACAATGAGACATTAAATGTACTTTCGTTTATCCAAACAGGTTTGTCATCTGAAAGGGCAATAATCGCTCCGCTTCTTATTTCACTTATCCTGAATCATGCACGGACACTCGGTGACGCTCGCGCCGCGACAGATATTGGTCTCCTGGTGCTGGGAGTACGGTCTTTCTGATGAAGATCGTACGCGATGTTGCCAAGGAACAAATGTCGAGTGACCCACGAGCTGATATAGCTACATGCAAAAAAATACTAATGCTTCTACTAATATTTTTCTAGAAGGTGTGTGTGTCATGACCCACATAAGTCGCCCCCCTCCCACCCCCACCCTCATTCTCTCCTGGAGATCGTTGACACTGTGCCTGACATCCTTGAGTACAAAAATCCATCTATTTTACAGTAGGTAACCCTCGCAGTTAAAGTGCACACAATTTTGTTTCACATATATACGGACCACAAAGTTGTGATTTAGTTGGACCAAAAGCCTGTTGCTGGTAGTTCCCATCAGTTACGAGAAGTGTATAGCGGCCAGCGGAGACAAGTTTAATGGCAAATAAAATATTGTGTTCCTTCCCACTGTTTTCTCTCGGTGAATATTTTCGTCGCACCTCAACCATCGTGGCAAAAGAGTTCTGCTATTTGTGAAGAAAGGGAACTGTGATTGACGAGGTAGAGAGAGTGTCAAATGCAGGCTAACAATAACAAGGAAACAAAAATATGCAAAAGAGAAATTTTTTAACTTCGAATAGAAATTAAAATGTGTATGTGTGGCGTCTGTTCTGACACGTCTGAAATAACAGACACCACACTTACAAATAGAAGCGCCTTGAAGGCAAATAATAGTATTAAGTGCGAATGCATTCTTCGTTCTTCCGCTTGAGGCCTTGAGGCATTGAGGTGAGGCTGAGACCAATGTGGATGATAGACTGGAGACATTGCGTATACAGTGTGCGATATATGGGAATTTCGGTTGGACGGGAAGCGTTTTGGATTGTCGAACTGGTTTGGCATCCCGATCGAAGAGTTGGCTCCCCCTTCCCGATTATCGGCCATTGCAGTGGTGCATAAAACGTCATCACTTTCCCACGTCAAGGTGTTTTTTGTTGACTATAGTAAGACCCACGTCGATTTTCCGTGCACCAGGTCTTCTCCAGCGCGTTATGTTTACCGCCTGGTGATGAGAGGAAAGAAACGGAATGTGATGAAATGACGTCAACCTGCAATAGCTTGTCCCCTGATCTGGCGTACAGTGCAGAACCCCCTCCTCGACTCTAATGCAAGGACAACTTAGTAACTGGTGGTCAACCAAAAACATATGACGTGGTAGCGGCTCTACGCCATTAATGTGGCCGACTTTCCGCTCTGCCAGCAGTGTCCTCTGCATGACATGGATGCACGTCGCCTGGAACACGGATGTTCTACGGGGGTGTGGTTGTTGATGAGGAAAATGGCTGCCCTTCTTGTTCGCACGGCCCTACATGCAGTAGACACACAGTCCCTTTTACCCCCAGATAAAATACTTTTCTGTCACTCTCAGACCAATGCCGTGACATGAATGTAAGGAATGTCGATATGTTATCTCTTCCACGATGGTGACCAGAAATTTCTTGGTTTTTGTTTTTTTATACAGGAACGTTTTACTTGTCTTCTGTAGTGTCCCTTTTGAAATATTAAGGACAATACATATGAAATGACTAAAAAAAGAGACTGTGAATAATATTAAATGGACATGAACGTCAAATTTATTATGAAAATTCATCAAATTAATTTTAAGGGAATATTATATCGATCGTAATGCAAAAAAAAGACATCATATTTAATGGATGAGACCGTAGTGTATAACGTATAGACGCAATCATTATGATCTTTTTTCTTATATATAAACCGAAAAAAGACAATGAATTTTTCTTCTGCTGTTAGTCTGTAAGGTACGATCGCTTTTGTATTGGAAAGATTACTTACAGCGATAGCATTTGTTCTGTTTGTTACCTAGCTTAGCGATTAATTCAAGCGTATCCTGTGGTTGGTGAATATATATATATATATATATATATATATATATATATATATATATATATATATATATACGTGAGTGCATTGTGTCGTTTAAAAACCCATTACAAGCACCTCTTCATGAAGTGTCAATTGAAAAATGTTATTTAGCATTTTTCAGTTGCTGCGAAGCGAGCGGTGGTGATCTTTAACTGGCAACAATTGGCCGCCCTTAAGCGGCATATTTATGCAGATTACTTCAATAGCCAGCGTAATAAAAATCACTCAAAGTCATTAAGTTATTTAAAGAGAGATGCAATTGTTTCTAGGTCAGCGGACTTGGCCGGAATTCCATTACGCTAAGAGCATTTGAAATAATTTTTAGGGTGCCTGGCGCTCAAGAAATCTTAACTTAACATTTATTTTGGCTACCTACAAATCACTTTTGTTATTACGGCCTCTATTGTTTTTTACGTAACAGTCAATCAGTGTGTCAAATAATAAATTACAGTAGAGAGACGTAATACTTCATCATCACCTGCACTATCGACAATTTCACAGGGAGTGTTTTATTGGACCCTCCCCGCAGCTAGTTTGTGCTGAGCATGAGGAGGTAACTTCATAGGGAGTGTCTAATTCTCAGCGCAGAAACAATGGCAGGGACGTACGCCATATTTCTTGGAGACGACGTGCCCGGATCTCGTCTGCAGGACAAGGGGATCAGATTACAATCACTCTCATACAGACGCGGGTATACGGCCTTTTTTTTTTTTGTTACGGAGGGTGGGCTGTCTCTTTTTCTTTTCGATATTGTGCATTGTGATCTTGTTTCCTTCCCACAAGGAACTACCTGTACAAAATAAACATAGATGTGTTTCTCTTTCTAATAAATTACAAAGAAAGCTCAGTAATGGGTGGATCGTTGCAACGAGTCGCGTTCGTCTTTTCTTTTTAATTTACATTTCTTAAAAAAAAATTGTGGTTAACGTAAGCGGTCGTGATAAGCGGGACATGTAGGTTCGAGTCGCGATCTAGCACTAATTTTCACTTGGGGCCACTGCATCTATTTCAATGCCCATCTGCAGTTGATGTCGGAATTTCTCTTCCGTCACAAACTACAGTGTTTGGAAGTGTTTTATGGAGGTACTTGTTTAAAGTGTAGCCTTGATCGGAGGTGAAAGCAGGGCTACAAACTGTTCAGACAAGACGAGAAAGAGGGAAGCAAAGCTCTGCATTCTGGCCCTATGGGGCCATTGGGCAACGACCGTCCACCGAGTCAACCTCTGCATTTGGAGTCAATGGATGCGGTATGTAGAAGCATGGGATCATCAAACCCTGCCGTTGTAGGCTTATTTGACTCTGGAGCCGCTACTTGTCATTAGGTAACTCCTCAGTTGGCATCACGATGCTGAGCCCATCCTGTTCCTGTATTCCCATCAACGAACAGTCCATGGCAGTACTGGCAATCGAATCCTGGTCTTCCGCATAGTGGCAAGACACGCAGACCACTGATCTACGGAGGTGAACAATAAGAGAAATGCATTGCTACAGCACAATGTTGAAGATTAGATGCGGAGATCGAGTAAGTAATGGAGTGATACTGGATCGAATTGGGGAATAAAGAAATTTGTGGCACACCTTAAGTAAAACGCCAACGGCCGCAGTGGTAACACTTGTGGTGTCACAAGGCTTAGGCCTGTCCCACCCCTCATTAAATCGACCAAGGCTTATACGAATAATTGTAAGAACAGTTATTATTATTATGTTCTTTAAGTTTGTTTTTGGGTTTTCAGAAATACTGTGGGAAGAAAGTTTATTTATGTTGCAGATAACGTGGAAGACATTGCCCAACGAACACCACGAAAGTTCGACGTAGCGGCAAGGGGGCAAGGAATAAAACGAATGTTGCAAACTACCGCGAGCCATGGAAGAGCCTGGGTCGCGAGGGCGTCGAGCTTCCTAGGTCGTTGTTGGACAACGTCAAAGGAAGAGATATTCTGCTTTCTCTTTGTAAATACATCGATCGAGTCTTGAAAGGTTCTTGTGAAACGTATAGGCGAGTGACACGTTAGGTGGGACCCATGCCTGTAATACTTCCACAGGTATTAAAAAGTTGTTAAACGGCAAAACCAATAGTTCATCATTTATATTGTAAGTAAGCTGTTTAGGTTCTTATATTGGTAACGCCACCGCCAGGTAGCGCTCTGTATGAAAATCACTGGCTGTGCTGCATGCAGTCTGTGGCTGGTTTGCATTGTTGTTGGCTATTGTAGTGTTGGGCAGTTGGCTGTTAACAACGCGTAGCGTTGCGGAGTTGGAGGTGAGCCGCCAGCAGTGGTGGATGTGGGGAAGTGAGATGGCGGATTTTTGAGACCGGATGATCTGGACGTGTGTCCATCAGAAACAGTACATTTGTAAGAATGGATGTCATGAACTGCTATATATATTATGACTTTTGAACACTATTAAGCTAAATACATTGTTTGTTCTGTATCAAAATCTTTCATTTGCTATGGATCTCATGAACTGCTATATATATATTATGACTTTTGAACACTATTAAGGTAAATACATTGTTTGTTCTGTATCAAAATCGTTCATTTGCTAACTATGCCTATCAGTAGTTAGTGCCTTCAGTAGTTTGAATCTTTTATTTAGCTGGCAGTAGTGGCGTTCCGCCGTGTTGCAGTAGTTCGAGTAACGAAGATTTTTGTGAGGTAAGTGATTTGTGAAAGGTATAGGTTAATGTTAGCCAGGGCCATTCTTTTGTAGGGATTTTTGAAAGTTAGATTGCGTTGCGCTAAAAAATATTGTGGGTCAGTTTAGTGTTGATCAGAATAGGTAAAGAGCGAAATGTCTGAGTAAGTTCAGTTTTGCTCAGCTGTTTTAAAATCAAATAACGTAAGGGATTTACCAGCACATTATTTCACTGATTTTTCTAAGGGGACGTTACAATATAGAAAAGAAGTAGTAAAGATATAGGAAAGGAAGAGTTGAGGCGTCAGAACGAAAAGTGATACATCGCTCAGCAACGAAGAAGGACGTAAACAGCGGGCGTTACGTGGTGAAAACAAATCAACTGATAAAATAGTAAGTTTGTAATTAAGCATGAAGCCACGTAACACTGCACACTAGTTCCCGTCATATCACTGACGGGCTTGGCTAGTACTTCCGAGAGCTGTTGGCAAGCGGGTTATCTGAGAAGCTACTCGATTCAGAAGTAGCGGGTCCAGTCGCGAAAGCTGACAACGGCTGTCCATATGGCCCTTCATCTCCTTCATATCCCTCTGAGGATGACACGGCGTTCGGTCGGTACCGGTGGGCCTTCCGAGGGCTGTTGGGACAGAGAGTTTAAGTCAAAAGAGTGGACTGGTTGGTAGGACACTGATCGTCGCTCGCCTGTAAGCCATCCGGAGTAGTGAGAACCGGGTTGACGGTCGCGGAGTCCGGCCAGCTGCTAACCGGCCGCGCGAGGTAGAGGCCGGAGTGTGACGACTGGTGGGAAGACGGCGCGGCAGAGTGCGCAGTGCGGTGAGCGGGACAGGGACGGACAGGCAGCGCGCTGCTGAGGAGCCGGGGGCGGCGCGGCGGCCGGCTGAATATTTCAGCGCTGTCCGGCGCCGGGGCGTCCATCAAGTGCGGTGGCGGCGACCGCGGCCCGGCCGCACGCCTGACACCTCCGTGCGGCGCGCATAATGCATGAGCCGCCGTGTCAAGGGCCGCGGCGGGCCGGACACGCCAAGAACGCGACTCGCCGCAGGCACCGGCGCCGCACTCGGGGCGCGTGACCTCGCCTCCGCGGGCGCGCGCTGCCGCCGCCGCCGTGTTGACAACCCTCGGCGCTGTCTGTGGACGCGCACTCGGGACGAAGTGTACCTCAACATTCGTCCGATGCTGCGCACGTCTTTGCTTCGTACTTCGCTGAGACACACACCCGACAAGAAAAAAGTCATGTTTCAAAAACGCCAAGACCTGCTTCATATACTACCGGTTTCGATCATCCTCAGGTATCATAAAATTACTTGAAACAGCTTACAAGTCGTATATAGAAAAATGGATAAGAAAAATGTGGATGTGTTAAATGGGCATCAGTTTGGCTTTAGTAAAAGCTAGGACGCTACGCAGGTTGTTCTGATGTTGAACGATGCATGTTTTTTAAGGAAGTACCGTTTTGAAATTAAAAAAAAGACGTGCTAAGATAGCTCTATAATTTTAGTTTTACACGAAAGCCTGTACCTTAATGTACTTTTCTAAATAATTTCCGTCAATACTGAGGCACTTGTTACAACGTTGTACCAGTTTTTGAATACCCTTCTCACAGAAGTCTGCCGCCAGACTTGTTAACCACAGCATCACCACTGTTTTGACTTCGTCATCGTCTTGAAGACGCTGACCGCCCAGGTGTTTCTTCAAGTGCAGGATGTAACGGAACCTATTCAAGGCTTTACTTTACCGAAGTATGCGATACCCTCCAAATTCAACCAGATTAACGAGTATTTATGATTATAGAAAAGTTATTGTGTATGTTAACAATGATTGCATAACGTGTCTCCATAAACAGTCAACCCATTAAATTATACTGAATAACTGACCCACACAAAAGTTAATATCACTTGATCACAGATAAAGCAAATGTCATCATGTAAAAACACTAAGTTCATCTTAAATACGAGGGCAGTTCAATAAGTAATGAAACACATTTTTTTTCTGAAACAGGGGTTGTTTTACTCAGCATTGAAATACACCAGGTTATTCCCCAATCTTTTAGCTACACAACACTATTTTTCAACGTAATCTCCATTCAATGCTACGGCCTTACGCCACCTTGAAATGAGGGCCTGTATGCCTGCACGGTACCATTCCACTGGTCAATGTCGGAGCCGACGTCGTACTGCATCAATAACTTCTTCATCATCCGCGTAGTGCCTCCCACGGATTGCTTCCTTCATTGGGCCAAACATATGGAAATCCGACGGTGCGAGATCGGGGCTGTAGGGTGCATGAGGAAGAACAGTCCACTGAAGTTTTGTGAGCTCCTCTCGGGTGCGAAGACTTGTGTGAGGTCTTGCGTTTTCATGAAGAAGGAGAAGTTCGTTCTGATTTTTGTGCCTACGAACACGCTGAAGTCGTTTCTTCAATTTCTGAAGAGTAGCACAATACACTTCAGAGTTGATCGTTTGTCCATGGGGAAGGACATCGAACAGAATAACCCCTTCAGCGTCCCAGAAGACTGCAACCATGACTTTACCGGCTGAGGGTATGGCTTTAAACCTTTTCTTGGTAGGGGAGTGGGTGCGGCGCCACTCCATTGATTGCCGTTTTGTTTCAGGTTCGAAGTGATGAACCCATGTTTCATCGCCTGTAACAATCTTTGACAAGAAATTGTCACCGTCAGCCACATGACGAGCAAGCAATTCCGCACAGATGGTTCTCCTTTGCTCTTTATGGTGTTCGGTTAGTCAACGAGGGACCCAGCGGGAACAAACCTTTGAATATCCCAACTGGTGAACAATTGTGACAGCACTACCAAGTTGAGCACTGAGTTGTTTGATGGTGATCCGTCGATCATCTCGAACGAGTGTGTTCTCACGCTCCGCCATTGTAGGAGTCACAGCTGTGCACGGCCGGCCCGCACGCGGGAGATCAGACAGTCTTGCTTGACCTTGCGGCGATGATGACACACGCTTTGCCCAACGACTCACCGTGCTTTTGTCCACTGCCAGATCACCGTAGACATTCTGCAAGCGCCTATGAATATCTGAGATGCCCTGGTTTTCCGCTAAAAGAAACTCGATCACTGCCCGTTGTTTGCAACGCACATCCGTTACAGACGCCATTTTAACAGCTCCGTACAGCGCTGCCACCTGTCGGAAGTCAATGAAACTATACGAGACGAAGCGGGAATGTTTGAAAATATTCCACAAGAAATTTCCGGTTTTTTCAACCAAAATTGGCCGAGAAAAAAAAAATGTGTTGCATTACTTATTGAACTGCCCTCGTAATTAATATGAAGTACGAAAAATAGTGGCCTACTTAGGTATTTTGGATCTCCTTAAATAAAAATCACCCAGTGAAACCTATTTGTTCACTAGGACTGTTTTCACTCAGTATTCACGTAAACACTCCTATTTTAGACGAAAACCAATGTAATTCTTAATAAATTATGTTATTTACTTATTTATGCAAATTAAAGAAGTCAATTGACAAACTTCTAAAAAACGGCCTTTTTGTTACAAAGAATTATTCTGTCAAGTCAACAAATCTGTCTGTCATTTTAATAACCTGTTAAAGTATGCCACTCGATATAAATTAATAACTTTTCAGCACAAATTACGATAACAGATGTACATGTGACTTATAAACTACATCTCTTTTTAGTAGCTCTTTGACAAGGTTATAGATACAAGCAGCAAGAAGGGTCGGGAGCGGAGTATGAATGTCACTTTGGTAAAGTGTATGTGTGTTATTGTTCGAGGTGAATAAACATTGCGAAGAACATGTAAAAGAACTGCTACTTTGTGATGTGTCATTGTCTTTGGTGGACAGTGGAATTAAGATGGCCACCAGAGTAATAAATATTTGAAGTTTAAATATTTGTTGGTTTCGCTCATTATTTATCATCAAAAGCACGTCAAAAACACGGGACCTCATCTTTTTACCCCTAGACACCCAGATTTAGAGCCAGCATTAGCATCGAGACACAGCAGCGATCCAGCAAGCAGCAGCGATTACCACAATGCATTTTAATGACGCCAACCTAACATCAAGTGCTAACAAACTCCGTAAATGGGAGTGAAATAGTGCGATTATAGCAATATCTACGACTAGGCGACCATTATAAGGAACAGATGGTAGTCACTGGGTGCAAGATCGAGGCTGTACGGAGGATGATCTAGAGCTTCCCATCGAAAAGATTTGATGAGATCTTAGGTCTGATTCGCCACATGCGGACGGGCATTGTCTTGCAGCAAAACGATGCTCTTGGTCAACTTCCAAAGACTGTTGCTTTGATGCTGGTGTGACGCAGGCCACCCATGATTCACCACCCGTAACAATTTGGCTTAAGAAATCATCACAGTCGTTGTGGTACCGGTCAAGGAAAGTCAATGCACTGTCTAGACGTTTGATTTTGTGCACATCCGTCAACATTTTCGGTACCCAACGTGCGCATAATTTTCAGTAATTCAAGTGCTCGGTCACAATGCCATACAAAACACTACGAGAAACATTAGGAAAGTCACCCCGCAAAGAGGAAATCGTAAAGCGTTTGTTTTCTCTCACATTATTGTCAACTTCCTGCACCAAACGTCAATTAACGACCTAAAGACGCCCACTCCGTTGTTCATCATGCACATCTGTGCGGCTATCTTTAAATGCTCTCACCCACTTTCTTACCATTCCATCACGCATAATGTTTTCTCCGTAAACTGCACAGATCTCACGATGAATATCGATCGCTTTTAGGTCTTTAGCACTAAGAAATCTTATAAGAGCCCGTACTTCACAGTCGGCGGGACTCACGATTATCGGAGGCATCTTAAACACTCAGTGCACAACGTAAACAAGGAAGAATCAAACTGTAATGGCGTCAGTGCGTAGATTTAGGTACAGGCTTTCATGTAAAAATAAAATTATTGAGATGTCTTAGCACGTCTTTTTTTAATTTCAAAACGTTACTTGCTTAAAAAACACGTCTCGTACTTAATAATGGAAACAAGAGTTAAGGAAAATCAGGACTCCTACAATGGAGATTTTGAACTACAAAAAAGCAAATGCTGCAAGGTATTCGAAATTTTTGGGAAATAAGCCATAGGGAAGGCTGGGTAATACACAAAATGTCAACGAAACAATAGGGAAAAAATAAGAATGGAATAAGATGAACGAAATGCTCGTGTTAGAAGGGGTATTGGATAGGGATGTAACCCTTCGCCATTACTGTGCAATCTACACATCGAAGGAGCAATGACGGAAATAAAAGTGCAGGAGTGGGATTAAAATCCAGGACGAAAGAATATAAATGCAAGATTAGTTGATGACGTTGCTATCCGGTGGAAATGAGAATGAATTGCAGGAGCTGATTAAAAACAAAATGTTCAAATGTGTGTGAAATCTTATGGGACTTACTGCTAAGGTCATCAGTCCGTAAGCTAATACACTACTTAACCTAAATTATCCTAAGGACAAACACACACGCCCATGCCCGAGGGAGGACTCGAACCTCCGCCGGGATCAGCCGCATAGTCCATGACTGCAGCGCCATAGACCGCTCGGCTAATCCCGCGCGACCAGGAGCTGATTAATGGAACAAAAAGTCTAATGTGCACACAGTATGGATAGAAAATAAACAGAAGAAAGACGTTAGTAATGAAGAGCAATATAAATGAGATTACCGATGAACTTAACATCAGAACTGTTGACCACGTAGTAAACGAAATGAAGGAATTCTGCTACCTTGCAAAAAATATAATCTGGACGCACGAAGGACATAAAAAGCAAAGTAACGCATTTAAAGAGGGCATCCCTGCCCAAAAGAAGTCTACTAGTATTTAAGCATGGCTCTGGTGAGGAAAAACTTTCTGAAAAGGTTCGTTTGGTGCAGCTGCACAGTGTTCTACGGAAGGGAATCACGTACTGTGGAAAAGACTGGAAAGAAGACAATCGAAGTGTTTGGGATGTGTTGCTGTGGATAGATGTTGAAAATCAGGTGCTCTGGTAAGATAAGAAATGATGAAATTGTCCAAAGAATCAGTGAGGAGAGGAATATGTGGAGAACATTGACAAGAAGAACCAAAACGATGTTCTAACGTGTGTTTAGACATCAAGCAATAACTTACGAGAAGGAACTGTAGAAGATATAAGCTGTAGAGGTGGATACAGAATACAAAATATCCAACAAATGGTTGAGGATGTTGTGTGCAAATGCTAGAAGTTTGCACAATATAGAAATTATCGGTGGGCCGTATCATACCAGCCGGAAGACCCCCACCCCTCCCCTAAAAAGAAGGATATGCCAATGTATTTACAACAGCGTCAAAAGGAAATAAAAGCTATCCTGCATCAGGTTGAGAGTGAAGGTTCAACCAACAGCTCCACGGACACAGAGTTTCAGTACTTGACGATCGAAAATGCGACGATAGCGCCTCTGACGCGAGTCCCTGAAGGGTTATACGGACGGTGGCTATACTGGTATACTGTGCAGTCTTTGATTCATCTCGTTTGTCGTGTAGTAAACGACTGTTGCTGGTCTGCTGCACACGTAAATATATCTTTGCCGTGTCTCTGCAGGCTGAGATAGCTCGTAGTTTAGCCCTCTGCAAAATTTACCATGCGCTTTGCTTATAGCTTGATACGTCGCGAGACTTCCGTCCGCGAAGTGAGGAGATCTCAGCACAGCGCATTTGCAGCACTTGCTGGCGAGGTATTGGAAGAACCGGACGCAGAATGCAGAGTACAGTCAGCCGACGTGCAACTTCACACAAGTAATCCGAGCACTTCTAGCTCAGACAGCGTCGTACTAGCGACTAAATTTAGCACATTCATAATCGAGTGGTAATGAGCATATTAGACTCCGGCACAACCTCATACAATTATATTCAGGAAATCTCGACTAGTGTCGTCACCTGCCATTTCTACATCGTAAGATGGAAGCAGCAAGCAGCAGTTCACTCCAATCACTGAGAAAATCGCATTGTCTGGTTTATGTTCTGGTAGCATCTGGTGATGACCGAAACCGATAATTTCTTACTGAATTTATGTGTGGTTGTGCTAGAAAATACTTTCAAAACAAGCATTTGAACAAGTAATTATTGACGTTACCAATACAACTTGAATGTCATTCTGCCCAAAACGTTTACTAAGTTTACTTTCAAAATAATACCACTACCCAGCGCGGGGGTTCCTTTTGTGTCCGTTTAATAGTGCACATCCCCGATCGAGAATCGAACTCGGGACCTTTGCAGCAGTTAATGACGTGGGCCTCTGTTGGTTATGATCGAGTGTGGCCTGCTTCTTTATTAGTGGTCAGTTGTTCTCGTTCTTCTGTGTTTGTTTAATAATGTGGCTCTTAACAGCAACGTAAAGCCTTTGAAATGTTTGTTTCGTCTTTTGCTGACTGTGTCACTAGTACCTGTTGACTGGTCCTGATGTAGCAACGTGTGATCAGGTACACGGTCGACTTACTGTGTTGATTGTTTCTTTCTGGTCCAAGTTGCATCACCACCTCTGCCTGACGTCGCCTGTAGGTGTGCTAACGCGAAATTAAGATGAACTTAAGAAAAATTTGAATTTCCTCTCCTTTTCTACTCTGCTGCGTGACAATACTATGTAGACATTTGTCCTGTCGTATTAGCATGTAACCGGCTTTTGCCCTTGACCCACATCTTAATGCTGTGAAATTTCTTCACTGTAGATGAGTGGCCTGCAGTACGCATTTTATTGGGCTTGGCACATTATTTGACGAACAAATTGTGATACATAAGAAATTAATAAATTAGGCTTATACCGCAGATTTCTCTAATCAAAAACACAGATAGTGGTGGTCATCTTCAGAATATGGCTACATACCTGCATTTGTTCCTTTCATTGCTCAAAGTGTTTCTGAAGGTCAGGGCTGCTTAGGAGCTCCTATGCTTCTGTCTTCCAGTGTAGCGCTACAAAGACATTCTTAGACCATAGACCGCCCACGACGTCATTATATTGAAACCAATACCAGTTCACTGACGTGGTGGCATCCCTTCGCAGGTGACTGCTGGAATACTGTTCAATAATTTTTTTATCTAAACTTTTGTTGCTTTATTCCAATGGTGAAATCTCGCAGTGAAAGATGTTTGCAGTGTTGTAATATCTCGTTCCACAGGTAACGATGCTCCAAAACAAAAATAAAAATAGGGGCTTCATTTGTTGAGATGAAGGCACTGATTTCCAGAACGAGGTCAAGGAGTGATAACATTACCAAGTTTACGCAGATAGTCTTCTCTTTGAGAGTATATGTTTGTGTCTAACTAACAACAGTTGAATGTAAGCGTCATTATGCACCCATCTTGTAAAAATGCGTGCAGAAATTTATGAAATATTAGCTGTGAAAACCATTTTTCCTGTTTTATGTTCAATTTCATAATTTGTATTTCCTTAACCTCAAAACTTATTATAGTTTTCTCTCTAATAAAGTACGAAGAAATGTTTGGACACTTCTTTTAAAAAGAAACAACTTTAAGCCAAACGTCCACACAAATGTATGCAGCAAACATATACTACGTGATCAAAAGTATCCGGACACCCCCAAAAACAAACGATTTTCGTGTTGGGTGCACTGTGCTGCCACCTACCGACAGGTACGAAACATGAGCAGCCTCAGAAGTCATTATACATAGTGAGAGAGCAGAATGGGGCGCCCCGTGTAACTCACGAGCTTCGAATGTGGTCAGATGATTGGGTGTCACTTGTGTCATACGTCTGTACGCAAGATTTCCACACTCCTAAACGTCCGTAAATCCACTGTTTCCGATGTGATAGGGAAGTGGAAAGGTGAAGGGACACGTACAGCACAAAAGCGTACAGGCCGATCTCGTCTGTTGACTGACACAGACCGCCGACAGTTTAAGACGGTCGTAATGTGTAATAGGCAGACATCTATCCAGACCACCACACAGGAATTCCAGACTGCATCAGGATACAATGCAAATACTACAAAAGTGAGGCGGGAGATGAGAATACTTGGATTTCATGGTCGAGCGGCTGCTCATAAGCCACACATCAAACCGGTAAATGCCAAACGACGCCTCGCTTGGTGTAAGAAGCGTAAACATTAAACGATTGAACATTGTAAAAACGTTATGTGGAGTGACGAATCTCGGTAAACCGTGTGGCGATCCGATGGCATGTTGTGAGTATGGCGAATGCCCGGTGAACGTCATCTGCCAGCGTGTGTAATGCCAACAGTAAAATTCGGAGGCGGTAGTGTCATGGTGTGGTCGTGTTTTCAATGGAGGGGGCTTGCACTTCTTGCTGTTTTGCGTGGCATTATAGCAGCACAGGCCTACATTGAATTTTTAAGCACCTTCTTGCTTCCCACCGTTGAAGAGCAATTCGAGGATTGCGATTGCATCTTTTAACACGATCGGGCACCTGTTTATAATGCGCGGCTTGTGGCGGAGTGGTTACACGACAATAACATCCCTGTAATGGACTGGCCTGCACAGAGTCCTGACCTGAATCCTATAGAACACTTTGGGATGTTTTGGAACGCCGACTTCGTGCCAGGCCTCACCGACCGACATCGATACGTCTCCTCAGTGCAGCACTCCGTAAAGAATGGGCTGCTATTCCCCAAGAAACCTTCCAGCACCTGATTGAAAGTACGCCTGCAAGAGTGGAAGTTTTCATCAAGGCTAAGAGTGTGCCAACACCATATTGAATTCCCATATTACTGATGGAGAGCGCCACGAACTTGTAAGTCATTTTCAGGCAGGTGTCTAGAAACTTTTGATCACAAAGAGTTTTTCAGGTTCCTTGCATAGATATTTACGTGAACTGAAAGTTAGGATGTAGGTCGGTCCTCGGATCAAAAGCCCGGTAAATGACAAAAGTTTCCTTTATAGCAGAGGCTTTCTAATACATAATGCTTCTTACCTTGTTATTGTTTCGATATCTGTACTGGACGAAGTCATAAACGTAAACCATTACTTCGTGCAAAATTCGGAGAGAATGCATAGATAGGATGTCATTTCTTACAGAAAACAATAAAACATTTCAACTCTATTGTTGAAGAATCGTCAAAAACTAAACTCTTCCGGACAAATTAATATTTCGACTTCTTGTTCTGTGGAAACGGTGAACTAAATGAATCACAGTGCACTACAAACAGAAATTCACCGAATAACTGTACTTCTGCTGATTTTTGAAAGCAAGAACTATCAATATATTATTGAAGCCTGTTTATTACCTTTTCACCTTACCGCATGCATAAATGATAACCATCCTATCAATTTTACGATTTTCGGGGGAATCTAGTTAACTTTTTTACTAATTGCTTAATGTTACACTACTGGCCATTAAAACTGCTACACCACGAAGATGACGTGCTGCAGACGCGACATTTAACTGACAGGAAGAAGATGCTGTGATATGCAAATGTTTAGCTTTTCAGAGCATTCACACAAGGTTGGTGCCGTTGGCGACACCTACAACGTGCTGACATGAGGAAAGTTTCCAACCGATTTCTCATACACATCGCGATTGCGGTTATCCGTATCGCGACATTGCTGCTCGCGTTGGTCGAGATCCAATGACTATTAGCAGAATATGGAATCGGTGGGTTCAGGAGGGTAGTACGGAACGCCGTGCTGGATCCCGACGGCTACGTATCACTAGCAGTCGAGGTGAGAGGCATCTTATCCGCATGGCTGAAACGGATCACGCAGCCACGTCTCGATCCCTGAGTCAACAGATGGGGACGTTTGCAAGACAACAACCATCTGCACGAACAGTTCGACGGCGTTTGCAGCAGCATGGACTATCAGCTCGGAGACCATGGCTGCGGTTACCCTTGACGCTGCATCACAGACAGGAGCGCCTGCGATGGAGTATTCAACGACGAACCTGGGTGAACGAATCGCAAAACGTCATTTTTTCGGATGAATCCAGGTTCTGTTTACAGCATCATGATGCTCGCACCCGTGTTTGGCGACATAGTGGTGAACGCACATTGGAAGCGTGTATTCGTCATCGCCATACTGGCGTATCACCCGGCGTGATGGTATGGGGTGCCCTTGGTTACACGTCTCGGTCACGTCTTTTTCACATTGACGGCACTTTGAACAGTGGACGTTACATTTCAGATGTGTTACGACCTGTGGCTCTACCCTCCATTCTATCCCTGCGAAACCCCACATTTAAGCAGGATAATGCACGACCGCATGTTGCAAGTCCTGTACGGGCCTTTCTGGATACAGAAAATGTTCGACTGCTGCCCTGGCCAGCACATTCTCCAGATCTCTCACCAACTGAAAACGTCTGGTCAATGGGGGCCAAGCAACTGGCTCGTCACAATTCGCCAGTCACTACTCTTGATGAACTGTGGCATCGTGTTGAAGCTGCGTGGGCAGCTGTACCTGTATACGCCATCCAAGCTCTGTTTGACCCAATGCCCAGGCGTATCAAGTCCGTTATTACGGCCAGATGTGGTTGTTCTGGGTACTGATTTCTGAGGATCTATGCACCCAAATTGCGTGAAAATGTAATCACATGTCAGTTCTAGTATAATATATTTGTCCAATGAATACCCGTTTATCATCTGCATTTCTTCTTGGTGTAGCAATTTTAATGACCAGTAGTGTAATACAAGAAGTAGTTCGGTTGCGGAAATCCATGTTTCACTTAAAAATAAGAAAGCTATAACCGTCGGCTCAACTTTGCATAATGCTAAATAATAGAAAGTCGGCTTTAATGTAGGTTTAAAACCTTAGCACGGCAGATATATGGTTGTGTGCGGTCTATATGTACACGGTCCAGTCACATCATGTAACCACCACCTATGTTCAACGTCAAAGTGCAAAAACCATTCACAGACGGCAGGTAGAAGCACTAGCAGTGGACAGTATGTATAGAGTGCGGGGGATGGGGCAGAAGCAGAATTCAATGCAGCCGTTATCGTAATGCGGCAACGAAGCGATTTATCTAACGCCAAAAAGGGCACGTCATTGGTTTCTAGGCCAAGGAAGGAAGCATTTCCGAGACGACTAAGCATGTAAACTTTACGTATGTAAACTGTTCGCGTGTCTCCGTGGATAAAGTGCACCGGGGATGGCAAGATGGTGCCATCCAAAACCGGAGCTGAGGCAGTCATGGTGCACCACGGGCCACAGACAACAAGGATGAACGATGGCTGCGGAGATATGCACGGGCGAATATACGTGCGACTATTAAGCAACTGTCCGCCCATTTGAACCAGTGGACTCCAGTGTCTCCTCAACGAAGATTGCTGCGTATGGGTCTCCACAGCAGCCGCTAAGTTCCTCATGGTGAACGCTGTTCATCAGTGACAAAAGGAGGAATTTGCTCGACAGTACCGCAACTAAGTGGCGACAGATGGCCTCTTTAGATGAATCATGCTTTAGGCTCTATAGGACAGATGGCCGTTGACGTGTGCAGCGTGAAACGTTTGGAAGCAAACACCCAGCAACAGTCGTCAAAGAGGCGAGGCAAGAGGGCGTTTCTGGGTGATCTCGTCACTCTGGAAGGCACAATGGATCAACAAGTATGGGTCTATCGTCGGGAACAATGACCTCCCCTACATGCAGTTTGTATTTGCTCGAGACGATGGCGTCTACCAGCAGGACAATGCAACGTGCTACACAGCTCGCAGTGTACGTGTGTGTTTCGAACGGCACAAGGATGAGTTTACCGTTCTCCCCTGGCCACCGAACTCCTTGGATTTAAACTGAATCGAGAATCTGTGGTAACATCTGGATCGGGTGGTTCACATCATGAATCATTAACCGAGAAAACTAGTGCAGCTGGCCACGGCGCTGGAGTCGGCATGGCTCCACATACCTGTCCGTACCTTTCAGAACCTCACTGACTCTCTTGCTGCACTTCTCCCAGTGGTCCACATTGCAAAAGGTGGTTATTCAGGCTTTTGACAGCTGGTCGTATTAATGTGACTGACAGTGTATCTATGATATAAGAAGACATCTATCGTGAACCAGTCATCCAATGGGGCTTTGTTGTTCGACGTCCCCGTAGATGAAAACTAGCAACTCACCCCAGTTTTGCACGGGTAGCACTAAGCATCTACAGTCGGACGACATGTCTGACGTAGAGGTAATGAATTATTAGAGAAACATTCATCATGAATCAGTCTATCTGTTAGCGGAAGCCGTGTCTAAGCCCCTATAGTAATTCCTGAGATTAGCCACCACATACATATGGAAAAACGCGGCGAAGGACTTTAATTTAGTTCAGATGGTTCAAATGGCTCTAAGCACTGTGGGACTTAACATCTGAGGTCATCACTCCCCTGGACTTAGAACTAACCTGCGGACATCACACACATCCATGCTCGACGCAGGATTCGAACCTGCGACCGTAGCAGCAGCGCGGTTCCGGACTGGAGCGCCTAGAACCGCTCGGTCACAACGGATGGCTTTAATTTAGTAATATACACATATTATCATTGCGTGAGTCAAGCCTGACATCAATCTCAGAAGGCATGGTGTGTGTGCTTCACTCGCAGGTAGATATCTGTGTATTAACGACAGGCCAATTATGTGATGTATTGAAATCATTCCTGTTCGAAGAACGCGTAAACAGTTGCAGATTACTGACACGGCGAGCACAAACCCGACTTCTATGGGTCTCAAATTTTCCATTAGCATCATTCTAACGGGAATGGTCGATCGAAGGCTAGCATATCGACAGAAGGACAAAATTCCTTAACAGATGAACACTGCTCGGGAGTTATCGCGACGACAATGTGAGTTTTTCGACCTGAGCGCCCCTCGAGCTTCTTCCGCATGCAGTAGGAACCGAGAGGCGAACTTGGAAGGCTGTCGTGACTGGAAGTAGAGAAATTCTTGAGTGAAACAAACTTATACTGAATACTGTGACTGTTAAAAGTGAGGTAAATGACGATGGAAAGTAAGAAATTGGAGTGTAATAAGAAGTAAGCACAAAGGTGAAATAATTCAGGGGATATATCGTAGTAGTAAGTAACATTCAAGTGGCTCAAGTATTCGTGAGGAATATTACAGACCGACACTAATCAGAGTAAAGATAATTTTCTAAAAATAATGACTAGTTTGAGTGGGACTGAAGTATTATTAGGTTGAAATCATTATCTAATAAAGAATGTCATCAGTTATAATTGGTTAATTGGGAAATATGTCGCAGGCTACTATATTATCCTTTAAATTACACTTGCTTAAAATGTAATTCAAGATCGAAACAGGGATAGGGGATTAGTAACAGGAAAACGGTCACAAATTTTTGCCTTCCCTTGTTCAACTGTACGTAGTTTCTTCACTTCCAACTAAATAATTTTCTATTGCCTTTAAATTAAAATTGCGACCAGCAAATAAAAATTTAAAACATAGTGAGCATAATCTGCTTTTGCTGTATAGGAGTCATACATTGGACAGTAATTCCCACGTCCCGAAAATAGTTGGTACTCAGAACGACTCCAACTTATGGATGCTGATAATTCTGCGATGGCTATCAGCAGAGTTTATCACAACATCGTGGCTGATAGCAAGCTTTGCTACACTGACTACACTGGCTATCAGAGCTTCCCACGTCAATTATTTGATGCTGCAGTCTGTAAATAGTTGAATTTGTACCAGATGTAACGTTGTATCCCGTCGCTGAAAGTGCAAGGAAGTTGTTGCATGACACCCATGCAGACTAAATAGCAAGAAGAATCATCCACGACGTGACACATCAATGAAGATAAATATTTTCTGCTGCCTTTGTTGGCAGGAGGTAATAATAATGGCGTGTGGCTCAATAGTCTGTTCGAAGACTTTCTATTGGGCGCTACTGAGGCGTCTTATGCGTCCTTAAACTACCATCTAATCTTCACATTAATCAAAGGGGAGGGCTAGGTTAAAGACAGACGATCACGTAACCTTTACTGTCAGATAACCAGAGCCTACATGTGTCAGGAGATAAAACGATGGTAAACCCATTGAGCTGAAATATGCTGCGAAACAGCAGTAGAAGCACTGAAGCTCACTCATCCAAGAGAAGTCCTAAATGCAATAGTCTGTTGGAAATTCTTTGACTGCGTTTTTGGATGTTTTAGACTATCTAGAACAGCGGTCATAAAACTTTTTTGCTCGTGAGCCAATACCCACATTGAAATGATAATTAAATCAAGGCCCTACGCTGCCGACAGGCGTTGATGTACATCATTGGGGACAGTTGAAAAGGCGTGCCGCGACTGGAACTCGAACCCAGCATCTCCTACTTACATTGCAGACGCTCTATCCATCTGAGCCATAGAGGGCACAGAGGATAGTGTGACTGCAGGGACTTACCCCTTGCACGCTCCCCGTGAGACCCACAGTCTCAACTTAATGTCCACACACTATATTCGCAGTGCCCCCGCCCATTACACTCATTACTCGCAGCAGACAATCTTACTGACTCCCGTAAGATTTCAGGCAATACGTGTGCATCCGCACAGAAGAAGAAGGTCAATGTCTGATTAGCCTTAACTCTTACGGACTGGGTAAGATTGTCCGCCGCGAGTAATGAGTGTAATGGGCAGGGGCACTGCGAATATAGTGCGTAGACATTTAAGTGGGGACCGTGGGTCTCACGGGGAGCGTGCATGGGATAAGTCCCTGCAGTCGCACTATCCTCTGTGCCTTCGGTGGCTCGGATGGATAGAGCGTCTGCGATGTAGGCAGGAGATTCCGCTTTTGACTCCCGGTCTGGGCACACATTTTCAACTCTCCCCGTTGATGTATATCAACGCCTGTCGGCAGCGTACGGTCTTGATATAATTATCATTTCATTCTAGAGCACTGCATCGTCACTGATAGTATCTGTTCTTTCGGACGTAAATTGGTTCATTATGAGCTTTCATCAGACCACCTACGCTACGGGTCCGATAAGCTGTCTTCGGACCCACAAGCACTGATCGTTAAAAGTCGGCACCTTTCGGGACACATCCTATCGACTGTTCTCTTTCAGACTGCAGCCAGTTTTGGCAACCCCAAAATACTGACACTATATTTGCCTGCCGAAGTATCTATGCGAGTGGATTACTGATAAATAGCAGTAATTGTATTTAAATGCATCATGTAATATGAGACACGACCACAAATGTTTACTGAATGTTTTGAATGTTGTTTCTCTTTTACCGACAGTATTGTATTAGAAAAGCCTTGTACTGTATTGTATTGAACTGGGGACCTATAAACGACGGAGAGGCTTCGTCCCCGCCATAGCCCTCAGTGGTTCACAACCCCACAACAGGCTACAGCAGTCCACTCACCCCACCGCCGCCCCACAACTGAACCCAGGGTTATTGTGCGGTTCGGCCCCCAGCGGACCCCCCGCCGGGAACGTCTCACACCAGACGAGTGTAACCCCAATGATCGCGTGTAGAGTAATTATGGTGTACGTTACGTGGAGAAAGGGTTTGCGCAGCAGTCGCCGACATACTGTAACTGAGGCGGAATAAGGGGAACCAGCCCGCATTCGCCGAGGCAGATGGAAAACCGCCTTAAAAACCATCCGCAGACTGGCCAGCACACCGGACCTCACACTAATCCGCCGGGTGGAGTCCTTGAGACAAATATATACCGCACTTGTAGGTGATAGTCGCTATAACCCATATTCACGAATTTGTAGCATAACAGCTGATCGGTACACGTCGCGCATGCCTGTGAGTTGTCTGCACTAGAGGCAAACTGTAACAGAATTGGGGCGACTAGAATCATGGAATACTTTCTACTACCTAGTCTGATCACCTTTTGCCCGGCGTAGTGCGGCGATTCGACGTGGCATGGACACAAGTTGAAACTTCCTGGCAGATTAAGTTTGGAAGGTAGGAGACGAGATACTGGCAGAAGTAAAGCTGTGAGGACCGGGCGTGAGTCGTGCTTCGGTAGCTCAGATGGTAGAGCACTTGCCCGCGAAAGGCAAAGGTCCCGAGTTCGAGTCTCGGTCGGCCACACAGTTTTAATCTGCCAGGAAGTTTCATATCAGCGCACACTCTGCTGCAGAGTGAAAATCTCGTTCTGGACACAAGTTGTTGGAAGTCTCCTATAAAAATATTCAGCCATGGCGCCGCTCTAGCCGTCCATAATTGCGAAAATGTTGCCTGTGCAGGATTTTATGCACGAATTGACCTCTCGATTAAGTCACATTAAAGTTCGATGAGATTCATATTGGGCAACCTGGATGACCAAATCGTTTGCTCGAATAGCCTTAATGTTCTTCAGACCAATTGCGAACAACTGGGACTTGTCTGACGAGACCACTGTTTTCCATTCGTATAGGATATTCTGGCCAAGAGAAGTCTACTAATATCAAATACCGGCCTTAATTTGAGGAAGAAATTTCTGAGGATGTACGTCTGGAGTACAGCATTGTATGGTAGTGAAACATGGACTGTGGGAAAACCGGAACAGAAGAGAATCGAAGCATTTGAGATGTGGTGCTATAGACGAATGTTGAAAATTAGGTGGACTGATAACGTAACGAATGAGGAGGTTCTACGCAGAATCGGAGAGGAAAGGAATATATGGAAGACACTGATAAAGAGAAGGGACAGGATGATAGGACATCTGCTAAGACATGAGGGAATGACTTCCATGGTACTAGAGGGAGCTGTAGAGGGCAAAAACTGTAGAGGAAGACAGAGATTGGAGTACGTCAAGCAAATAATTGAGGACGTAGGTTGCAAGTGCTACTCTGAGATGTAGAGGTTAGCACAGGAAAGGAATTCGTGGCGGGTCGCATCAAACCAGTCAGTAGACTGATGATAAAAAAAAAAGGGGTTCATCCGATATGGTAACGAGTCCAGGAGAGGCGCTGCAGGCGATGTCGTGCGTTTAGAAAGGCTTTCGTGTCGATCGTCTGCCGCCATAGCCCATTAACACCAAATTTCACCGCACTGTCCTAACGTGTACCTTCGTTGTAAGTCCGATATTGATTTTTGCGGTCATTTCACGTAGTGTTGCTTGTCTGTTGGAACTCACAACTCTACGCAAACGCTCCTGCTCTCAATCGTTGAGCGAAGGCCGTCGGCCACTACGTTGTCCGTGGTGACAGGTAATGCATGAAATTTGGTGTTCTCTAGACACTCTTGACACTGTGGATCTCGTAATACTGAATTCCCGAACAATTTCCGAAAGGTAATGTCCCATGCATCTAGCTGCAAGTACTATTCCGCCTTCAAAGTCTGTTAATTCCCGTCATGGGGCCACGATCACGTCGGAAACCTTTTCACATGAATCACCTGAGTGGAACTGACAGCTCCACTAATGCACTGCCCTTTCATACCATGTGTAATCGATACTAATGCCACCTGTGTATGAGCATGTCACTTTCCCATGGCTTTTATCACCTCAGTGCACATACCTGCTCTCAAACCCTCTAACACCGTAGTGGCATCTCTACTAACCCCTCTCGCCCCTGCCGGCCGCTGCGGTCGAGCGATTCTAGGCGCTATAGTCCGGAACCGCGCGCCTGCTACGGTCGCAGGTTCGAATCCTGCCTCAGGCATGGATGTGTATGGTGTCCTTAGGTTAGTTAGTTTTAAGTAGTTCTAAGTTTAGGGAACTGATAACCTCAGATGTTAATTCCCATAGTGCTTGGAGCCATTTGAACCATTTTTGAACCTCTCATTCTTGAGGTAAGCTGCCAACTTCACTTATCTCACGGCCGAGTTCACCAACGTCAGTTCAACTTGAGCACTTCTTAAAATATTACTGTCTCTTTATTTTTTGTTTGTTACTAAGTAGGAATAAGATTCTTAAGAATCTCTTAATGTTATTTGACGTTTCTGAATTCGGCTGGTACTTGCTGTTCTTCAACACGCCTATTATTTTCCAAATTTAGTGCCAGCAGACTTCTTCTTGTTTCTCCTCCGTAAATTAACCCTGAAAGGTTGGCGCTTCGCAGACGTTAAGCGTGTCTACGGTACTCCCAGCGATTCCACAAGAAGTGTTTGCTGAAAGTTTCCAACTGCTTTAAAACTAATGTTAGGAGCGTGTTGTAGCTAATGGTGATTATTCTGAAGGCCAATAAAGGAGATTTGTTTGAACCTCTCGTTTGCTTTATTTTCTGAGACCATTCAGCGAATTTTTCAGGCACACATTGCAAAATACGGCTGAGAACTATGAGTTACGCAAATAAGAATACTTTTATTGCAGCCGAATAGCCAAAAACAATGATAACAGTGAACGAAATTAGAAATTTTACATATTGTCATTTTCATAGTCACTTATTGACCGGGTCCTTTAGGTACAGAGTTCTATATGGTAACGTTTGTATATTTGCTGACACAGTTTACACTCACACACTGCGTTTGGTTCATGATATGACATGTTGTTGCAAATAAGATGGTGGAAACCACAGACTGCCATTCTGATGGCCACCTGTCTTATTTAGAAGTTTTCCTATGTCCATGTTCGGCCAACCATGATGCCTGTGCTGTAAAATTTCGGGAGTACGTCTTTCCTTTTTTCCTTCAATGTTTTAAGTAGACTTTCCAAAGCGCTGCTGTTGGGAGCATTAGGTTTGTCCGTAGGTCTTCACTGACGAAGGGTTCCCTCGTCAGCAGGTATAAATGTCTGCATCGTTTTGTTAGGTCGCCTTCACTCTTTTTTTTTCATTGTGGGATGTGGTACGATTATTTCTATGCCATACGTCAGTTTTGCTAAGATTTTGGCTCTGAATAGTGCCATTGCTATCTCTAGGCTAAAGGATCTGATGTATTGTATTTCATGGATTGCCATTATTGCTTGCATTGCTTTTTCTGCAACATGTTTTGTGAAACATTTTGCAGTTGCTCCTATAGTGACCCCTAGGTACTTCAAGTCTGCTACGATCTTCAGTTTTCCTTACCGTATAAGGATCTCAGCTGATGCAGGTGCTCTTCCTCCACTTCGGAGTATCATCACTTCTGTTTTTGCCAAATTTATTTCGAAGCCATGTTCTACAAACCAATCTATTCGGGTCGCATGAGGCATTTGGGCCGCGTTTGACGACCACCGATCCAGAAGAAACAACTCATCAAGCTTTGTACAAATGATAGGTTGCCAGACTCAAGAGCATAGGTGAGAATTTTTCTGTCTACTTCCGCTACGAATCGTCGTGAGCTCTTCACTGAATATATCCCCATAGTTGAACCAGACATTCCAGAACAAAAACGTGGTCGTTGTGTTTATAGCGATGTGACGAGCTACGGAGCAGTTCATACAGCGCGGAGGAAGATATTACTGACCGCCCGGCCAGTCTGTACGCATGTGAGTGGCGTGGACCACATGACATCCCCGTAGCTCTGTTTGTGGCCAAAGGGGCGGCTCTCGTATTAGCGAGGTGCACTATCTCTGAATTACTATCGATACCCTCTGTAGGTGGGATACTGAAGAGATTCTGTAACGGAATATAAGTCTTAAACGGATACGAATCACTGTGTCTGTCATTTAACATTTTCAACAGACAACCTTGTAGGTGGGGCAACCACAGCTATGAGTATTCATCATAGGTATTATTAAACGCTTCAGCTGTATTTGGTCCTTCATTACGGTACCACTACCCGTTTCGTGGCGCAAAAAGCCACATCTTCAGGTGAACATATGATTAAAAAATTAGGGCGGAAAAGTTCGGAATCTGAAGATGTGGCTTTTAGCGCCAGGAAAAAGGAACAAATACAGCTGAAGCGGAATTAATACCTAGGATTTTCGACAGAACTCGCAAACGCATTTCGTAGTGACACGATTTCCATTAATGTGGAAAGTACGTGGGTGCCTGTGGACCACTGGCTGAGTAAGTCATAGCTGCAGAGCGCACTTGTAATTCCTCTGGCAGCAGAGAGCCACGTGTCAGCGGACGGGACTGAAGTGAACGACCAGCCCGCGGCTCCTAACATGGCGGGCGTGCGGCGCCGCGCCCACTTCCTCCTTCCGGTGCCTGCGAGTCCGGCTACGGCGCTGTGTAACGGCGCCACAGCAGGATGTTCCCTGCCCTTTATGGCCGAGGCGTACACTCATTGTGCTCGTCGGCGCACATTAAGCGTGTTGCCAGTAGCTGTAAAGCATTGTGGGGAACCGTTAATACGGAACAAACCGTGTCCTGGGAATTGACAGGTGTCGGTAAGCATGCAAGAAGCCGTTACGTAGCCAAACAGCTCCAGTAAATTTCGCAAACACTGTGTTACTTCAGAACATATTGTTAAAAAGTTCAGAAATTTATATTATTGTTTACTTATACATTGTAGAGCCAAAGAAAGTGGTACACTAGCCTAATATCTTGTAGGGCCCCCGCGAGGAAGCAGGAGTGCCGCAACACGACGTGGCATGTACTCGAATAATGTCTGAAGAAGTGCTAGAGGGAATTGACGCAATGAATCCTGCAGGGCAGTCCACAAATCCGTAAGAGTGTGAGGGGGTGGAGATCTCTTCTGAGCAGCACGTTGCAAGACATCTCACATATGCTCAATACTGTTCAAGTCTGCGGAGTTTGGTGGCCAGAAGAGTTGGTAACCAAAAACGCTGAATAAGTAACCTTATTCATGTTCACGGTAGGCCGGCCTTTGTGGCCGAGCACTTCTAGGCGCTTCAGTCCGGAACAGTGCTGCTGCTACGGTTGCAGGTTCGAATCTTGCCTCGGGCATGGACGTGTGTGCTGTCCGTAGGTTAGTCAGGTTTAAGTAGTTCTAAGTCTAGGCGACTGATGACCTTAGATGTTAAGTCCCAAAGTGCTCAGAGCTATTTGCACCATGTTCACGGTAGACCCAAATCACGGTACGAAACATCAAGGAAAACCCTTTGCGGTGAACTGTACACTCCACGCACTGCGCTTTAAACACCACATTAAGTGAATCGCGAGACGTAGCGTGCACTTTTGTTAGTTTACCTCTAGCCCTCACAAAGTTCTCAAGTACCGCGACATGACAGTTCTGTAATACTCCGATGCATCATAACGTACCATTGTCAGTGAAGCATGGAGTTTACTGTTACTTAGCAGTATGAATCTTCGATATTCCCACTGTGCTTGAAGGTAACTGTGGTGAAGATTGGTATGAAGAAAGCGTTGAAGCAGGAAACCACCTTACATTCACCATAAACATTATACCGATCTCAGGACCGCCTCTGTAATGAACACAATAGTCGGAATAAATTCTCGAGAGACGTCAGATGACTTTGAGATGGAGGTCAGTATAGACAATGAGACCTGTTGAAGTAGTTGAGGAAAGATAATAAGAAAAATTTCCATTGCAGACTAGACAAAGGCAGAAAAGCCCCCACAATCGACAACAAATGAAACGTGGGAGGACAATAACAAAGGGAGCACGCAGGAAAAGTTACAGCCAGCTTCTACAGAACGAAAACATTTCAAAACAAATAGGAGACGACAGATATAGACTCTTATGTGCTGTACGTCCAAATATTGGTATACCAACCAATGACCGTGGGTAAATTTATTCAAAAATACCTATTATGTATACTTATATTGTAAATGTGTTCGCTATTGCCAAAAACCGTGCCAGAATGGGGCTTGTAACCCAAATAGTGAATTCTGAGTAAATGAAAGGATGTCTCCAATAAAGTGCCTGAATAAGTCCACCTTTGTACATGAAGTTTTGACACAAGACGTGATTTATAACGCAATCTATCCTTACTCCAAAAACATATTCAAGGGTAGTTAGTGCTTATTTTGTGAAACTGAAAGAATTATGGGCATTAATGAATATATGAGTTAATTTTATGATTACAGTTACTTCTGGAAATTTCGTAATCTGATTCGAAGAGAGTACATATGAACCGTTTTGTGAGTGACGCATGTCCAATGAGCTTGCGTTTCCTAGTCTGATTACCTAACACCTTTCTGTACAAAACCTGAAATAGAGAGCTCCAAAGCGCTCACATCGACATAATATAATCAGCTGCTATCAGTTTCGGGATCTCGACAGCATTTCTTACCATGTAACCTGAAAAGCATGTGAGGAATAGCCGAAGGTTTCTGGTGATTGCCGTTCTAAAATAAAGTTGTGTTGATTGCAATTGTGCCTCGTATTTACTAACTTGTCTGCTGAAGCCAATCGATGGTAGTGTGTTCATATTTGAAGCTAAGTGAAGATCACAAAGTGCAAAGCTGCCAAAACATTAGCAGCGACCTCACTATAGTTTTGCAATGAATGAGAAGGACTATCAGGAAACAACATCAGTTGTCCGTAGCAGAAACATGGAAGCAGTAGCCACAGCCGCTCGTAGAAGATTACACCGGGAACACAGACAGAAGCCGACTAGAATGCTTTCTGCCATTGAATGGGACATATGGCTGAGACCATACGGCTGCACTGGCTTACTATTGTCTCGAACCTCTACTCCCGGTACATAAGGTTTATCTTTACTTCACCAGTCAAAAATTGTGGTACTTTCTGTAATCGATTATTTGATACATAACATATTTGCAATATGCATGTGATACGGAATACATGAAGAAAGGATACTTTTGAAAGCTGACAAAATGATAAGCGACCTTCAAGTTTACGAAAAATGAGGCAGAAAATCACTTGTGCAGGAAAAATTTTTCAAGCAAAATAATAATAAAATTCCGTGTGGCTAGGGCCTCCCGTCAGGTAGACCGTTCGCCTGGTGCTAGTCTTTCGAGCTGACGCCATATCGGCGACATGCGTGTCGTTGGGGATGAAATGATGGTGATAAGGACAACGCAACACTCAGTCCCTGAAAGGAGAAAACCTCCGACCCTGCTGGGAGTCGAACCCGGGCCGTTATGTATGACATTCCGAGGCGCTGACCACTCAGCTACCAGGGGCGGACAAGCAAAGTAATTGGGATTAATGTGTTACATATAAACAAATAAGGTGTAATCAGGGATGTTGAAATCTCAGTAGTTTTCGGAACGAGTTGCCCAGAGCCGATCCCAAATTGTTTGAAAACATCAGACTTTTTTAGTAACATTTGACAAACAAATTTTGCTGGCGTTTGTATACATTCATGTAATGAGGTGTTGTTTGGAACTTTGTATATCTACTGTGAGACAATGCTCCAAATGACTACGCTACACCCATGTTAGCAATCAATCAAAAGGCCAGACAAAATGCGAAAGATGCGGTTGACAAACCACATGTCGCTCTTCGTTCACTGCAAATAGTAGTTTATTGCCAAGAAAACATTTAGCTACAGTCAGAAAATGCCGTAAGCATACCAGAACAAGACAAGTACAAGAAATACGCATAAATGCAACAACATATAACGAGGAAAGGAAGAAATTTTTGACTTTACATTACTGTCGACAGTGCGGTCACTGGAGACGGAGCATAACCTCTGATTGCGAAAGAGGGGAAAGAAAATCAGCTTTATCTACTTTTACTAGAAGAACTTACCTCTTACGCATGAAAATTAAAACTTTAGGACCAAGGTATGACACTATTGAAATTCCACAGACATAGATATTAAGTCCACTACTGTTTAATGTTTTTAAGCAGACATGCCATTCACGTACTTAAATATGCACACGATATATATATACAGGATGGTTCATTGATCGTGACTGGGCCAAATATCTCACGAAATAAGCATCAAACGAAAAAACTAAAAGAACGAAACTCGTCTACCTTGAAGGGGGAAACCAGATGGCGCTATGGTTGGCCTACTAGATGGCACTGCCATAGGTCAAACGGATATCAGTTGCGTTTTTTAAAATAGGAACCCTCATTTTTACTATATATTCGTGTAGTACGTAAAGAAATATGAATGTTTTAGTTGGACCACTTTTTTGGCTTTGTGATAGATGGCGCTGTAATAGTCACAAACGTATAAGCACGTGGTATCACGTAACATTCCGCCAGTACGGACGGTACTTGCTTCGTGATACATTACCCGTGTTAAAATGGACCGTTTACCAATTGCGGATGTTGATGTATGGCTATTGTGATCAAAATGCCCAACGGGCGTGTGCTATGTATGCTGCTCGGTATCCTGGACGACATCATCGAAGTGTCCGGACCGTTCGCCGGATAGTTACGTTATTTAAGGAAACAGGAGGTGTTCAGCTACATGTGAAACGTCAACCACGACCTACAACAAACGATGATACCCAAGTAGGTGTTTTAGCTGCTGTCACGGCTAATCCGCACATCAGTAGCAAACAAATTGCGCTAGAATCGGGAATCTCAAAAACGTCGGCGTTGAGAATGCTACATCAACATCGATTGCACCCTTACCATGTTTCTATGCACCATAAATTGCATGGCGACGACTTTGAATGTCGTGTACAGTTTTGCCACTGGGCACAAGAGAAATTATGGGACGATGACAGATTTTTTGCACGCTTTCTATTTAGCGACGAAGCGTCATTCAGTGGTAACGTAAACCGTCATAATATGCACCACTGGGCAACGGAAAATCCACGATGGCTGCGACAACTGGAACATCAGCAAGCTTGGCGGGTTAATGTATGGTGCCGCATTATGGGAGGAAGGGTAATTGGCCCCCATTTTATCGATGGCAATCTAAATGGTGCAATGTATGCTGATTTCCTACGTAATGTTCTACCGATGTTACTACAAAACGTTTCACTGCATGACAGAATGGCGATGTACTTTCAACATGATGGATGTCCGGCACATAGCTCTCGTGCGGTTGAAGCGGTATTGAATAACATATTTCATGACAGATGGATTGGTCGTCGAAGTCATGGCCCACACGTTCACCGGATCTGACGTCCCCGGGTTTCTTTCTGTGGGGAAAGTTGAAGGATATTTGCTATCGTGATCCACCGACAACGCCCGACAACATGCGTCAGTGCATTGTCAATGCAAAAAAATGGTTCAAATGGCTCTGAGCACTATGGGACTCAACTGCTGAGGTCATTAGTCCCCAAGAACTTAGAACTAGTTAAACCTAACTAACCTAAGGACGTCACAAACATCCATGCCCGAGGCAGGATTCGAACCTGCGACCGTAGCGGTCTTGCGGTTCCAGACTGCAGCGCCTTTAACCGCACGGCCACTTCGGCCGGCCATTGTCAATGCATGTGTGAACATTACGGAAGGGAACTACTCGCTGTTGAGAAGAATGTCGTTACACGAATTGCCAAATGCATTGAGGTTGGGGGACATCATTTTGAGAATTTATTGAATTAATGTGGTATTTACCAGTAATCACGCTGTAACAGCATGCGTTCTCAGAAATGATAAGTTCACAAAGGTACATGTATCACATTAGAACAACCGAAATAAAATGTTCAAATGTACCCAGGTTCTGTATTTTAGTGTAAAAAAGACCTACCTGTTACCAACTGTTCGTCTAAAATTGTGAGCCATATGTTTGTGACTATTACAGCGCCATCTATCACAAAGCGAAAAAAGTGGTCCAACTAAAACATTCATATTTCTTTACGTACTACAGAATATGTAATAAAAAATGGAGGTTCCTATTTAAAAGAACGCAGTTGATATCCGTTTGACCTATGGCAGCGCCATCTAGCGTGCCAACTATAGTGTCATCAATGGACCACCATATATATATATATATATATATATATATATATATATATATATATATATATATATATATATATATATATGCCCTGAAGAAACGAGGAGAGTAACGAGCTCAGGTAGAAACCTGGTTGGCATCTAAAGGCTTACAGCTTTCTAGTCTCAAGACTACTGTTAACTTTCTCAGTCTAAGGAAGCCGCTATTGCATCTCTGCATGAAACGCAGTAATTACAATAACATACGCCTAAGATTGTATTGTAAGTATTTGCGTATCAAAGGGACCCACTAAATCTCTTTCTGTAAAATCCAGGTTTATGGAATATTGTTTCCTTGAGAAGTCGTCATTCACCAGTACTAGATGTCCACACCGCATAGCAGTGGAAATTTCGCTAATACTACCTGTTAGTGAAGCGATTATCTTTGGATTTTATTCACTACGTGTTAGTAAAGGAACAGGAAGCCCGTACGTCTGTGTAAGTGTGGAGCTCTGTATGGCGGTTGAGTGGGTTTTAATTATGTTGTACCATGACATACAATTACGTTAGTCATAAACTCACTCAAAAATGCAACGATCGTGCAGCAAAATTCGACTAACACATCATCCTTCATACATTTTAATAACAAGAGTCGTTATGGACGACATATGGAATCAAGGAAAGGTAATCAAATTAGTTAAACATACCCCACACGCTGTAAATATACAGAGTATGTCAAAAAGAGTCATCCGATTTAAAAAAAATCATAACTATTGTGTTGTTTGAAAGAGAAAACTTTCGAGTTTTACATGGTTCCCATCAGATAGCAGTAGTACCTCAGTTCTAGTAAAATTGGTATCGGGACAACAGAAAGCGTTTTGTGTCCTACGTTTTGCGTAGTGCGGATCAGTAATAACTGTTCAGCGTGACTGTCCTAATAGTTATGAATCCTCCCGCAGCACAGAGCATTAGTCGAAGGCATGAACAATTTCGAGAAACAGGTTGTTTGTGTAAAGGCAAATCGCCAGGCTGTCCCTGAGTGTCTGACACAGACGTCGAGCTCATCTGCCATAGTTTCATAAAGGGTCCGCAGAAATACGTTCGCCGTGCAGCTCGACAGCTCAACATACCCTCGATGTCCGACTGGAGTATGTTGCGTTGACGTTTAAACATGAAACTATACAAAAGTCAGCTACTACAAGCTCTTTGTGAAGGTGGAAAACAACAACATATGGGGTTCTGTAAGTTCATTCTTGGCAAGATGGAGGTTGATAGGTTTCTTCCACGCTTAGCGTTTAGTGACAAGACAACATTCCATTTAAATGAGAAGGTAAACTATCATAGTGTGAGAATATAGGGTACAGAACAACCACATAAAGTTGTACAACATGAGAGGGACTCTCCAAAATTTAATGTGGTTTGTGCAGTTTAACGGGAAAAGGTCTATGGTCCATTTTTCTTTGCCAAGAACACTGTTACAGGAAGCACATATCTCGATATGCTTTGAGAACTTCCTTTTCCCACAGTTGGAGACTGAATCGAACGACTTCATTTACTGGCACTGGAAGTGCGGGATCTCTAAATCAAAGGACTACTGAACGATGGATCGGTCGAACTGGACCGAATGATTCAGCTTTACATTACTGGCCTCCAAGGTTGCTGCACCTGACAGTCTGTGATTATTTCTTGTCTGGGTTCATAAAAGACTCTGTTTATGTGACTCCGTTAGCAACAACAATGAATGAACTGGGACATCGCATAACAGCGGCTGTGGAACCTGTAACTCAAATCACGCTTGCTGCAGTGTGGGGACAATTTGAATACCACATTGACATATGCCGTGCATCTCAAGGGAGCATATTGAACAGCTACGAAAAAGTATGAAAAAACTTCGAGATTTCCGTTCATCAAAAAACGAAATTCATTGAATAACCCCATTAATGTAATGAATGCCCAAAATGATGTTCTTTAACTTCAATGAATTTGGTAATACGCGAAACGAAATTCCTCTCAACAGCGAGTAGATCGCCTGCAGAAACTGTCGCACATACATTGACAATGCGTTGACGCATGTTTTCAGGCGTTGCCAGTGGATCACGATGGCAAATATCTTTCAATTTTCCCTAAAGAAAGAAGTCCGGAGACGTAAGTTCAGGTGAACGTGCAGGCCATGGTATGGTGCTTTGCGACCAGTCCACCTGTCATTAATATTTCATTTAATACCGCTTCCACTGCTCACGTGCTATGTGCCGGACATCCATCATGTTGAAAGTACATCGCCATTCTGTCATGAAGTGAAACATATTGTGGTAGAATCGGTAAAACATTAATTAACAAATCAGCATACAGTGCATCATTTAGATTGCCATCGATAAAATAAGGTCCAGTCAGATATACTCCCATAATTCCACGCCATACATTAACCCGCCAGGGTCGCTGACGTTCCACTTGTCGCAGCCATCGTGGAATTTCCGTTGCCCGTAGTGCGTAATATGCCTGTTTACGTTACTTATGTTAGTGGATGACGCTTCGTCACTAAATAGAACTCTTGAAAAGAAACTTTTATCGTCTCGTAACTTATTTTGTGCCAGTGGAAAAAATTTACACGACGTCCACAATCATTGCCAGGCAATTCCTGGTGCATAGAAATATGGTAAGGGTGAAATGTATGACGATGTAGAATTCTCAAAACCGACGTTTTTGAAATTCCCGATCCCACTCAGTTTCTCTGCTAATGATGTGCGGATTAGCCTGAACTGCAGCTAAAACACTTGTTTGGGCATCTTCATTTGTTACAGTGCTTGGTTGCGTTTTATTCTTTGGCTGAACACTTCCGGTTTCTTTAAATACATTAACTATCCGACGAAAGGTCCGGACACTTGGATGCTGTCTTTCAGGATAACGATCAACATACATAGCACAAGCTTGTTGGGCATTTTGATCTCAATAGCCTAAATAATCACCATATCTACCTTTTCTGCAAGTGTTAAACGTTCCATTTTTACAAGATTATGTATTTTGCGTAATTATTATGACAGGAAAAACGATCTTTGTTCTTTACTGTATGTCAGTGCCTCATATGGCGCAGGCTGGCAGCAGCATAGGCGCCGCTCTTCAGCCGAGAGACAGCACATAACAGGGATACATTTAAAACAACATAAAGGAGAAAATGAGGCGAAACAGACATATGAAAGGGGAAACATAATGGAAGATAGCGTAAAAAGGGACTGACTGTGAATGGTGATAAAACTGTAAGAACTGTATGCAAGGAACCACACACTGCGACAATGAAAAGAAACACAAGACCAAGTATGGCCAGACCATAAAGGTTGTGATGGGTGGCGTAGCACATAACAATCACTGACAGGAACACAATCTACATGTACAGCACGTGATGAAGATCACAACACTTGACGACACGGGAGAACAGCACCAAACACAACACTGATGTAGCACCCTGACGACGATGAACAAACTGAGAAGGTCTGCCAGGGGTACAATGACGAGAGAGAAGGAAAGAAAGAGAAGGGTGGTGCTAGAGGGGGAGAGAGGGGAAGATGGGCAGGGGGCGCGCCGAAGGGGGCTAGGGAGGAAAGGACAGAGGAGGCAAACAGTTGAGGAGGGGGTGCAGAGACTCAGGGGGGAGGAGGAAATTCTGCTCTGAGAGGAGGAAGGGAGAGGAAATGGGGGTGGGGCCTGCGGAGGGGGGAGGGTAGAACAAGGCCAGGCTACAGTTGGTAGGAAGGGGCGATGTCATGGTGTAGTTCATCATCTGGGAGAGGAAGGTGATGGAAATTGCCTTGATGAAAGAGATGGAGGGTGTGGAGGTCGAGAGAGGGAGGGATACAGCGATAGAGTCAAGGCAATGGGCAGGAGATGGAGAGGAAGGAGGACACCAGGGGGTGAAGTGGATCAAGCCTGCGGACAGTGTAAAGGATGTGGATATGTTGGAGGAAAAGGAATTGTATGAGGGAAGGAAGGAGGATACAGAACACAAGGCACAGCATGTAGTGTTCTAGGATTTGAAGGGCCTTATAATGGTGGGGGGGAGGGGGGCAGACCCCCAGGCAACGCTGGCCTACTAGAGGAGAGAATGGATGAGGGGTTTGTAGGTGTGGAGGATGGTGGAAGGATGCAATTCCCATATCTGGCAAGACAGGAGATTCAGGAGGTGGAGTTGGGAATGGGCTTTCTGCTGGATGGGCAGGAGATGAGGGGCCCAGGTGAGGTGACAGTCGAGAGTGATGCCAAGGTATCTCAGAGTGGGGGTGAGCTGGATGGATGACCATAAATGATGAGGTACAAATCATGGAGACAGAAGGAGTGGGTGGTGAAGCCTGTGGTGATTGCCTGGGTTTTGAGGGGTTGATACAAAGGAACCACTGGTCACACCAAGTGGTCACCTGATCAAGGTGGATTTGGTTGGTGTGTGGGACCATTGACTGGTTGGTTAGAGAGACAGGAAGGCACTGTCATCAGCGTATTGGAGGAGGTGGACAGGTGGGTGTGGCTTGGGCATATCTGCAGTGTGCAGGAGATAGAGGAGAGGGGAGAGATAGGAACCCTGGGGGTCCCCAGCAGTGGGATAAAAGATACGGGAGTTGGTATCATGGAGAGTGACATGGAAGGACGGCGTGAGAGGAACGAAGCTACCTCACAGACAAAATTTATAGGCAGGGCGTAAGTTTGGAGTTTAAAGAGGAGACTGGGATGCCATATGTGGTTATAGGCATTTTGTAGGTTGAGGGAAACAAAAATGGTGGAGTGACAGGAGTTAAGCTGGAGAGAGAGAAGGTGGACGAGGTTAAGGAGTTGGTCAGAAGCTACACTGGGTAAGGGGCAGGTGGTGGTGTTGATTAAGGTGGTGTTGGATACGACAGGAGAGGATGGATTCGAAGATCTTATGGAAGATGGAGGTGAGGCAGATGGGACGATAGGAAGAGGTAATGGAAGGGGCTTTGTTGAGTTTGAATAATGAGAGGGAATGGGGAGTCTTCCACAGGTCAGGGTAGAAGCCAGTAGAGAGGATGACATTGTATAAATTGGCAAGGACAGTCATGAAGGAGAAAGGGCATTCTCTGAGGTGGCAATAGGTGACACAGTCATGACCAGGGGCTGTGCTGGGTTTTGACTGGAGGATAAGTTTCATGTCTTGTGCTGTGATGGGAGTATTTATATTGGAGGGGGGCAACCGCCCCAAGCACTGGAGATTGAGAGCAATTGGAGTGACTGAGGTATCAGCGTGTTCCATGACGATGGGAAAAAGAGAATAATCAAAGTGGGGATCATCAGAGGCAGAGAAGACCTCAGAAAGATGGGAAGCGGAGTGGTTTGCCTTACTGAGGTTGTTGGGAAGGGGGCGGTCGTTATGAAGAAGAGGGTAATGGGGTGCAGAATGGGAACTAGTAAGGCGATGGATGGCTGACCAGTAGTTGGAGTTTATAGGGAGGGTGGCATTGAGTTGTGTACAGATCCTGCGCCAGTCCTGGCGTTACTTTGCTGCAATGACGTTCAAGACATGTCACTGCACTTGCCAGTGGTGATGGAGTGTATGCCTCTCATGAGTGAACAGGAAGGAGCGGTGGAGGCGCCAGGATTCGTGAAGGAGTAGGACAGCCCACAGAGAGAGAGTGGGGCAGTAGGGTTCGATTGTTTTAGTAGGAACATGGGTTTCCATGGCGTCAGTAACCACCTTCTGAAGGAAGGATGAGGCATGGATGATGTCGTCAGGATGGTGATAGGTAAGAGGGTGGCTTTTGAGGTGAGTGGTGATAGATTCCCAGTAGGCATCCCAGTTTGGAAAAATGTCTGGTTTTTCTTTTTTATATGTGATATGGTACAATACAGCATCACTGGTATTTTGCAATCTATGGAAAACCTTTATTTTTCTTTCTTGTCATTTCATTCCATTGCACCATATGGGCAGGGGAGAGCTTGCAGTGGCACAGTCCACTGCTCTTCTGACAAACGATTTTACAAAATACATGAAAGGGGAAGATTTACAAAAAAGGGGAGGATAAAAGGGGGACATAAAAACACAGTAGATGGAGATGATGGTAGTTAAAATATTCACTAATACGGGGACATTCACAGGGGTACAGCTAAAAGTCAACAGAAAGTTGAAAGAACGCAGCTGGCAAGTAGTTGCGCACTTAGAATCACTGGAGCCAAACACAAGTTAAAAGTCAGCCATGGTATAGAAGTAACACGAACACACATGGACTATATAAAGGTCGAGCAGACAATTAAAACCATATCACTTGATGACACTGTATAATGGCGCCAAACACAATACTAATTCAGCACACTTGAGAATGAAAAAACTGGGAGGATCTGTCAAGGGTGGGGGACAAGGGAGATGGGAAAAGGAGGTGAGAAGGAGGGAAGAGAAAGGGGGATGAGGTGTTGGCCTCCCAAAGGGTTGGTTGGGGAGGGATGGGATGGGATGGGAGGGGAAAGCAACTGAGGAGGGGGTGCAGGGACTCAGCGTGGGAAGGAGGAAAATCCCTTCGGGGAGAAGGAGGGGAGAAGAAAAGGGAGGCCCTGGGGAGGCATGAAAACAAGGCCAGGTTACAGTTGGACGGAAAGGTAGATGTCACGGTGAAGTTCAATACCTGGAAGGGATGGAAAAACGTTGTCTTACCTTTGTTATATTTCAGTGCCCCATCTGGGGCTGGCTAGCAGCAGCATATGCACTGCTCTTCAGATGACAGGGATAAATTAGACAATAATATAAAGGAGAAAATATGGGGTACATAGAAATAAAAAGGGGGAATATTATGGAAGAGAACAGAAAAAGATGGGATGACAGTAAAATGGAGATAAAAACCGTAAATAAAGTAGCGCACACAAGAAAACACACACTGGGACAATTAAAAGAATTGTAAGATGGCAAGAACTATGCCCCTTACATGAAGTCATTAAAGATCACTGAACTCACGTTGAGTGAACAGTAGGGCTGATCAAAAATGACTGACAAGGCACAGTGCATCTTGCAGAGGGAATAGTATGGACATATTGGAATAATTAATGTTGGGTGATGGTTTTAAAGTAATTCACGTGACTTGAAATCTTTTCGGGAACGCGTCGATTTACTGGAGGCTAGTTTATCCCAAGGAAGTATTCAGAGTTGACCATGGCCAGGATGGGGAGCGGCAAAAGGAAGTGACAATTGGCAGCTTAGGACGGCTCAAACTCCGAGAAAGCAGTAACGGGGCATGGCCTCCAGCTGCCTTAAGATGAGTGACAGTGAGGGGGGGGGGGGTGGTTGACCCCATGCTGATGTACTGGGTGGCAGACAGAGAACTTGCATGCCTGTTGATAAATGTCCGTCGTCCCATTTTCAGTGAAACATGTGAGAAAGCCACGCAAAGCTACGGTGGAGCGGTCAACAGAGGCCAAAATATGCGTGTTCATAGCTATAGCAACTTCACACTGAATTCACGGTCCGCAGAGTCTGAAGTAAATCAGGTGAAGAGCGACAGAATAAAATATGCCGGCCTCCGATGGGAACATAGGACCAAGGAATTTGAAGTACTCTCCTGGGAGTCAGAATTCCGGAAAAATTGGTGTTTTGTGCAGACGCTAACCTTGATGGGTGGCCTGGGAGGAGCTAAATAGCAGAAGTTGAGAGGAAGGGAAATTTTGTGGGAATTTGTTCACTTCCCAGAGTAGGCATTGGTCGGCACTGGGAAGCGATGCATAATTAACGCGACTTGCGCTGCAATTGGCGTAAGTGATTTTGCTGGAGGGGAAACAGAGGTGAAGAGTGGACTGGCAGAAGTCTCCGTAGAAGTCTTCCGTTCCCAGCTTGCCTAGAGTGTGGACGTGGCGTTCTTTAGTCAGCTTTCCTGAGAGAGTGTGAGCATCTCTGCTGTTTAGGACTTAGCAAACGGAACGATTGAGCTTGGAGATAGGAAGTTTTCGTTCAGTTATGTACTGTGCAAGATAGCTAGGAGTGAAGAGACGAGCGCAGCCTGCAGCACCACAAGGTAGACCGACGTCCGCACAACGACGACGCCCTGCCACGCTGAATTCGGTGATATTGCGCCCACTCTGGCTTGAGTTAGGCCACTGATTAATTTGTTGGATCACGTCAGCAAAGTTTCCACGAAGGTTTCATGGGCCGTGTATTGTAGAATTCTTCTCGCACTTTGCATTACGCCGGGGTCAGTCGATAGGAATTACTTTTGATTTATCGCGCTTTACTCCACGCAAACGCAGTTTATTACCACTGCACGTTAGGAGAGTCATGTATTGTGATGATTGAAGTTCGTGAGTTAAAATAAATTCATTCCAATCGACTGCATCTGTTTTCAATCAAGTAGTTGAAATCCCAAGTCACTTTCTTAATTAATTTTATGTTCAACATTTGCATCTGCTGTTCAATAGCTGTATATAACATCAATGTGCACCCCTTTTTAATTAAAAGGGATCAATTCTGAATCAATTAATGTCAACACTGCCACCACAGTTCAATCAGGAGTCACAGGGCCTTGTTACTTTCTTTATGTTATCCAACATTGTGGCAGTTTTGCACTCTCTTTTGATCTGTTAGTCAATTATCTAGGGTGAACACATGCCAAAACGAGATAAGGGATGGGTGGGGTATTACAGAATACATGGCAAAGGATGGCCGGAGTATAAAATCATCGATAGGCAGCGTAGCACGTAACAATCAATGACAGTAACGCCGCCCAATATGAATCCCATCCAACATTTATGCGGCATAATCAAGAGGTCAGATCGTGCACAAAATACTGCACCGGCAACACTTTCGCTATTATGGACGCCTATAAATACAGCATGGCTCAGTATTTCAGCAAGGTACTTTCAACGAATTGTTGAGTACAGGCAATGTCGACATGCTACACTATGTTAGGAAAAAGGTGTTCCGACTCCATGTTAGGAGGTAGCCCATGACATAAAGGGGATTTTGTCCTGTCCGCAACTTGCTGCTCGGCTCATCAGGAATCACGCACTCACTATAAAAGTGCTTGTCCACACTTTTCGAACTTCCAAAAGTGAGCGTTGCCTACCCGTGTTTCTGGTGCTGACAGTGTTTCCTGCTTCAGGAATATCGATACTTTGTTCCAGCAGCTACTGGAAGACTGATGAAATTTAGTGTGGCTAATGTTTGTTGTTGATCGTGCAGGCAACTCAGTCACCTTTCATGCATTCGGAGTGGCACACTGGACTCGCGTTCCAGAGGAAGACAGTTCAAATCCTCGTTCGGCCACCCAGGTTTTAATTTTCCGTGATTTCCCCAAATCGATTAAGGCAAACGTCGATAAGATTCCTCTGAAAGGAGTATGGCCGATTTCTCTCCCCATCCTTTCCTAATCCGAGCAGGACCATGAACTCTAATATTTATTTCTTCCTTCAACTGTCCACGTACCTGCGTATGTCGGAACCTTTGTGGGTTTAGTTTGAAGCAAGAAAGACAATGAATAAATGAGATGATTAAGTTGAAAAACTAAACTTTACTTTAAATAAATACAAAACAATACAGAAAATGGGAGTCCGTTCGAAAGTGCACACCTTCGCTCATCTTTCGAATTCAAATTCTGGTGCAGCGTCGCATTAAATGCCATGCTGCTCCAGCGCGAGTAATGTAACACTCTTGTACCCTCCTCGCTATGCCACCCAAGAGATAATCGAAATGTTTTGCCATCGTCTCTCCCAGTCTTCCGCAGAGGCAGTACTGAGGCCATCCACTGCGGAAGGAAGTCTCCTGTGATGCCGCACTGAAAGTTTTAAATGCTCCCTTTAACGCTTAGTCGGGTTCCTGTGTTCTGTATCTTGGAGAAATAAGTTACGAGTTTGGCAGCGGTGTTGTCCTGCATTACGGTCTTGAAAGACGAAGCCATCTCTAAGGTCTAGAAAGACGAAGCCGTCGGCAAGATGTTGAGTGTAGAATTGGAGACTTCTGTCCTAAAATTGCAAAGCCTGCAAACTATCCTTGAAAGGAATGGGAGACCTCAGAATTCTGTTCTTAATGCTCGCCCAAAACATGACTGACTTAGCCTCTTGCTGAATCCCTACGACCATATGCCTGAGATGCACACTGGTACCTCGTCGCCGCCGCATCCTTCAACAACGATCATCAAACGAATCTTGCACTTTTCAATGAAGAGAATCTGACGTTACTCATAAAGATTCCAATCAAAGTGTTCTCTTGCTCACTCCATTTGCGTGTCACTGTTGTTGAGGATTTGTAGTGTTATTCGCAATGGATGTCGAAAGACGATACTGTTCGTGTGGAGGTGGCTGTGCACTGATATTGCATACCTCGATACATCCCTCCCAGCTACCTTCAGAAAGGCAGCACGTAGTCCTGATACTTTCAGCTAGTGGTTATATACGTAGCGGTCATCACCTAATACTATCAACTGCGAACGCCCACTACTACGAAGTAGATCATGAGTCTATTGTTCTTCTCCTTTTAAATGCTCAAATGATGTCACAGTGGTGCGTGACAATTAAGCGGACGACATTCCATTCTGACAAACGTGGTTCTCGTAAATTCACCATGCATACATTGTCTGAGCTTCAAGTAGACTTTCGAACCGTATTGACGGATTGAAAAGTATACGCAAACCATAGAACCTCGTTCACGATCGGAGGCAGTGCGCAACCCTTAACTGTTCTCAGAACGTAGGTTTACTTTAACCTTCATTACACATGTGGCTCTGCCTTGCAATTTCCTGTGGTCTATAGAAGTAGTTTTCTGAAAGAAACGCCAACTGTGGAAGTGCTAAGGACGACGATAAACAGTTTTGAGTACTTTACAAATTATTGTTCTCAGATACACACATCAAAAAAAAGTTATGCATCACCCCGGTTCCCAGAACTCCTGAAGATGGGCGTTAATTATGGATATTGTATCACAGACACAGTCCGTTTGACTGTTCAGAAATGTCACCAAACCCGCCCAAAGATGTAAACAACCATCCGTGAGTAGCGCGTATTAGACGGAGGGAGTCCGACAGCCGATCAGTTCCAGTCATTCCACCAGGAAGGAGATACACGGCTCGTGTTTGTAGTTCAACCACGACTAGACGGTCAATATCGCGGTTCGATCGCGTCCGCGTTGTTACTTTGTGCCAGGAAGGTCTCTCATCAAGGGAAGTGTCCAGGCTTCTCGGAGTGAACCAAAGCGATGTTGTTCGGACATGGAGGAGACACCGAGAGACAGAAACTGTCGATGACATGCCTCGTTCAGGCCGCCCAAGTTTAGTGGATGACCGCTACCTACGGATTATGGCTCGGAGACCCCTGTAGCAACGCCATCATGTTGAATAATGCTTTTCGTGGCCACAGAACGTAGTGTCACGACTCAAACTGTGCGCAAGAGGCTGGATGATCCGCAACTTCACTCCCGACGTGCATGGCGAGTTCCATCCACCACCACGACACCATGAAGCACATTACAGATGGGCCCATCAACATGCCGAATGGATGGTTCAGGATTGGCATCAAGTTCTCTTCACCAATGAGTGTCGCATATGCCTTCAACCAGACAATCGTCGGAGACGTGTGTGGAGGCAACCCGAACAGGCTGCATGCCTTAGACACACTGTCCAGCGAGTGCAGCAAGATGGAAGTTCCCTGCTGTTGTGGGATAGCATTATGTGGGGCCAACGTACGCCGCTGGTGGTCATGGAATGCACCGTATCAGCTGCGAGATACGTGAATGCCACGCTCCGGCCTATAATGCAAGCATATCGGCAGCACACTGCCGAGGCATTCATCTTCATGGACGACAATTTGCGCCCCCATCGCGCAAATCTTGTGAATGACTTCCTTGAGGATATCGACATCGCTCGACTAGAGTGGCCAGCATGTTCTCGAGACATGAGCCCTATCGAACATGCCTGGGATGGATTGAAAATGGCTGTTTATGGACAACGTGGCCCACCAACCACTCTTAGGGATCTTCGCCGAATCGCCGTTGAGGAGTGGGACAATCTGGACCAACAGTGCCTTGATGAACTTGTGGGTCGTATGCCATGACGAATACATTCACGCATCAATGCAAAAGGACGTGCTACTGGGTATTAGCGGTACCGATGTGTACGGCAGTCTGGACCACCACGTCTGAAGGCCTCGCTGTATGGTGGTACAACATGCAATGTGTGGTTTTCATGAGCAATAAAAAGGCGGAAATGATGTTTATGTTGATCTCTATTCCAATTTTCTGTACAGGTTCCGGAACTCCCGGAACCGAGGCGATGCAAAACGTTTTTCATGTGTGTATATGTTTGGAGAATGAACGTAGAAATAAGCTTTGACGAACATGAAAAGTGTTAAATACTGTGCTTTTTCTGGGTTAAAGAGACGTCAGTTGCATTAAATCATTCATGCAACCGAAGATTCGTTTCTATAGTGAGAAGATATAATGAAACAAAATGAATTTTCATCTGCAGGAGCGAAAGTTAAGAATTGTTAAGAACAGCTAATTCTTTAAGAGTTGGATTACTTTTTAAGAGTTGGATTGTTTCACGATGGCCTACCATTATGATAAAGAGCAAGGTAATGTACTGATTAAGACATCACACTCGAATACGGAAGGACTGAGGTTTAGGGCCATCTCCAACCATCCAGCTTTATTTTATCCATGGGTTCTCTAAATTAGTCAAGAGCGATGCCGGAAACGTTCTTCCGAAGAGTTGTTGCTGTTGTGGTCTCCGACATGAAGACTGGTTTGATGCAGTTCTCCACTCTAGTCTATCCTGTGCAGGTCTTATCTCTGCATAACTACTGCAACCTACATCCATTTGGATCTGTTTTAAATGTCAAGCCGTAATCTCCTTCCAATAATCCATACCTCTCTCCATTACTAAATAAACTACTCCTTGGTACCTCAGAATGTACCCCAACAAGCGATCCCTACTTTTAGTCAAGTTATGCCATGAATTTCTTTTCTCCTCAGTTCGATAAAAATAAAAAAATAAAATGACGGAAAATGGGTTGAAATGGCTCTGAGCACTATGGGACTTAACACATGAAGCCATCAGTACCCTAGAACTTAGAACTACTTAAACCTAACTAACCTAAAGACATCATACACATCCATGCCCGAGGCAGGATTCGAACCTGCGACCGTAGCGGTCGCACGGTTTCAGACTGTAGCGCCTAGAATCGCTCGGCCGCACCGCCCGGCCTCAGTTCGATTTATTAGTCATATAATATACCAAGCCAGCCTCTAGCATTATACTTCAAAAGCTACTATTCGTTTATTGCCTGTACTGTTTGTCATCAATGCTTCATTTCACCATAAGATTCCATTCCACACACCTCCAGAGACGACTTCTAAATACACTCCTGGAAATGGAAAAAAGAACACATTGACACCGGTGTGTCATACCCACCATACTTGCTCCGGACACTGCGGGAGGGCTGTACAAGCAATGATCACACGCACGGCACAGCGGACACACCAGGAACCGCGGTGTTGGCCGTCGAATGGCGCTAGCTGCGCAGCATTTGTGCACCGCGCCGTCAGTGTCAACCAGTTTGCCGTGGCATACGGAGCTCCATCGCAGTCTTTAACACTGGTAGCATGCCGCGACAGCGTGGACGTGAACCGTATGTGCAGTTGACGGACTTTGAGCGAGGGCGTATAGTGGGCATGCGGGAGGCCGGGTGGACGTACCGCCGAATTGCTCAACACGTGGGGCGTGAGGTCTCCACAGTACATCGATGTTGTCGCCAGTGGTCGGCGGAAGGTGCACGTGCCCGTCGACCTGGGACCGGACCGCAGCGACGCACGGATGCACGCCAAGACCGTAGGATCCTACGCAGTGCCGTAGGGGACCGCACCGCCACTTCCCAACAAATTAGGGACACTGTTGCTCGTGGGGTATCGGCGAGGACCATTCGCAACCGTCTCCATGAAGCTGGGCTACGGTCCCGCACACCGTTAGGCCGTCTTCCGCTCACGCCCCAACATCGTGCAGCCCGCCTCCAGTGGTGTCGCGACAGGCGTGAATGGAGGGACGAATGGAGACGTGTCGTCTTCAGCGATGAGAGTCGCTTCTGCCTTGGTGCCAATGATGGTCGTATGCGTGTTTGGCGCCGTGCAGGTGAGCGCCACAATCAGGACTGCATACGACCGAGGCACACAGGGCCAACACCCGGCATCATGGTGTGGGGAGCGATCTCCTACACTGGCCGTACACCACTGGTGATCGTCGAGGGGACACTGAATAGTGCACGATACATCCAAACCGTCATCGAACCCATCGTTCTACCATTCCTAGACCGGCAAGGGAACTTGCTGTTCCAACAGGACAATGCACGTCCGCATGTATCCCGTGCCACCCAACGTGCTCTAGAAGGTGTAAGTCAACTACCCTGGCCAGCAAGATCTCCGGATCTGTCCCCATTGAGCATGTTTGGGACTGGATGAAGTGTCGTCTCACGCGGTCTGCACGTCCAGCACGAACGCTGGACCAACTGAGGCGCCAGGTGGAAATGGCATGGCAAGCCGTTCCACAGGACTACATCCAGCATCTCTACGATCGTCTCCATGGGAGAATAGCAGCCTGCATTGCTGCGAAAGGTGGATATACACTGTACTAGTGCCGACATTGTGCATGCTCTGTTGCCTGTGTCTATGTGCCTGTGGTTCTGTCAGTGTGATCATGTGATGTATCTGACCCCAGGAATGTGTCAATAAAGTTTCCCCTTTCTGGGAAAATGAATTCACGGTGTTCTTATTTCAATTTCCAGGAGTGTATTTAAACTACATTTGATGTTAACATCGTTTTCAATTCCAGAGAAGCTTTTCTTCTTATTGCCAATCTGCATTTTAAATCTTTACAACTGCCACTGACTGTTACTCTGTTGCACAGAAGACAAAACTCCTTAGCTAATTATAGTACCTCATTTCTTAATTGTATATCCTCAGCGTCAGCTATTCAGTTTCACTACACTCCATTACCGTTGTTTTACTTCTGTTACTGTACGCCTTATAAGCTCTTCTCACGCCAGTACCCAAACCAGTCAACTGCACTTCTAAGCCTGCCGGAGTGGCCGTGCGTTTCTAGGCGCTACAGTCTGGAACCGAGCGACCGCTACGGTTGCAGGTTCGAATCCTGCCTCGTTCATGGAAGTGTGTGATGTCCTTAGGTTAGTTAGGTTTAATTAGTTCTAAGTTCTAGGCGACTGATGATCTCAGAAGTTAAGTCGCGTAGTGCTCAGAGCTATTTTGCACTTCTGAAGTTCTTTGCTGTCCGCGGTAACGACAGTGTCATCGGTGAAACTTAAAAGTTTTTATTTCTTCTGTCTAAAGTTTAATTCAGTTTCCAGATTACTAATTAATTTACTTTACTGCTTTCTGAATGTACAAATTGACTAACGTGGCTGATAAACTACAATCATATCTATAAATGGTTCAAATGTCTCTGAGCACTATGGGACTTAACATCTGTGGTCATCAGTCCCCTAGAACGTAGAACTAATTAAACCTAACTAACCTAAGGACATCACACACATCCATGCCCGAGGCAGAATTCGAACCTGCGACCGTAGCGGTCACGCGGTTCCAGACTGAAGCGCCTAGAACCGCACGGCCACAGCGGCCGGCTACAATCATATCTTTCTCTCTTCTAAACTACAGCCTCCGTCGCACGTGCTTCGTTTGTTATAACTGTAGTCACTATCTGTATACGTTTTAGATAACTTCAGAATTTCAAAGTGTGTTTTCCAGTAGCATATTCGAAAATGGCAATTCTGCTGCTGCATTCTTTAAGTCTGAGGGGTTTCGCTTATCTCATCAGGTCACAACTGTTTCGTTATGGATGGTTGTCCCAAATATCTTAATAATTCGAATGTCATCTACCACAGATGCCTTGTTTCGATATCAGTCTTCTGGCGCTCTGTTGAAGTCTTCTCGCGTTAAGACAATCACTCCTCTCATATCCTCATCTTTATTTTTTCTTCCCGTGACAATGTATTTAAGTATATTTCCGCTGTATGGTCCTCCGAAACGAAGATCACCGATTTCCTTTGGTACCCATGTGTACTTCGCACTTGTCTTCAGCGACGGGAATCTAAACCCCAACTTCCCATCCATTCCGCCCAATACGTAGGACGGGAGCCGTCAGCGCAATGCGGGCAGCCGGTGTTGGGCTGCAGGCGCAGCAGGAAGAGAGCCGGCGTGAGTCAGCGGCACACGGCACGGCTTGGCACCGCTACGCGTGGTCACGGGCGGGGCCGGGCGCTGGTGTGTGTCTCTTGGCACGTCCCTCTTACGTCATCGGTCCAGCGAGGCACTGCTGTGGTCACGGATGGTCCTCAAGCCGTGGACCGCGCGCCAAGACGTGTGCTGATTGCTTAACTCAAAACAGTACCCCTCCGTCAACGGTAAACACGTTCCATCTGCTGAGCTACACCAACAGAACACTGTCGTCATGTTCTTCCCTCGTCTGTTTTATCACTCTATGCTTAACTTCAAGATGTCATTAATTGACTGGAAAGATTTGTAAATTATTTTCCCTCTGCGGTTCTGAGCTGGCCTATGAATTTCACTGTTGTGAGGTGAAGACACTTCCGAGCATCGATTACAATTTAGGTTAATTACTCATGATACTTACAACAGCAAGTTTTATTAATTATAATTTCTATGTGTCTCCTACATCCATCGTATGGTGGATAATGAGGCAGTTACTGTTAATGTTTCATTAAGGTGCCCCTACAGATGTCGTTTTATGCAACCTGCAATGTTGTATCTGGTCTTCAAAATTCACGTGGTGTTTTATATTTTCTCGCTTGCTACACACAAACTGCTATTCCTACAGAAAAAATGAACAGGACCTTTTTATAGGAAATTTAGTGTAGTTAAGTTTTGCAGGGGGATATGTTTTCGCTGGATGTACCTCCTCCCCTCACTCGTTCCTCACCAGTCGGGATTTCAAGTACGTTATTCGTAGCACTTCCCCTGCCACTTCACAAAAATATATGACTACACGAACTCTTCTCGATATTCGATCTTTCTTGGTCTCTTTTATTCCACCAACATAGTCGGCTGTATCGTTAACATTATTAATTTAAACATGGTTGAACATTATACATTCAGCTCTCGACCTTCTCTACCAGGATGGGTGATTATATGGTTTTCTGCTGATTTTTGCAGTTACATAAAGTTTTGTTCTGCAACCACAAATTAATATTTCAGTTATAGACTTTGACTTGGTAATTGCTCTCAAGATTTGTGACGCAACAACTGATGTGATTATGCATTGTATGCCATTACAACAACAAAGTTTCTTTTGCATATCTATTACCACGCAACAACGTAGACAAATTTTCTAGAGAACAGCTAAAGTTTGCTTGTGCAGGAATAGATTTTAGCATATTTTCTGCAATTTCGAACACCGATTTGAGACAAGTATTTTTCAGTGTGTAGTGCAACTGAGAGTTTTTTATTTTATGCGTTTGTAATGTTATATTATGCTTACAATAAGTGTTTTGCCATTGATCATTGCCATTCGTAGTGATTTACTACCATTTAAAAGTATTCATGTTTATTGAATCTTGAAGTGTGGTATGGTTAGAAAGACACTGACTTTTTGTGGTGTATGCGACATTGTGTCTTTACTGAAGTGCCTGTCGGCAATTTAAATATTTTTTCTGTCTTCATCAAGTGATTTTTAGTAGTAATGATCTTTCGCGTGCAAGAGTTTTCCCTTTTGTTCGCTGTAGTATTATAATTGCATTAAAATGCCAAAAGCTACCAGAACTAGATCAAATGTCAGAGACCGAGCGAGGTGTCACAGTGGTTAGCACACTGGACTCGCATTCGGGAGGACGACGGTTCAAACCTGTGTCCGGCCGTCCTGATTTGGGTTTTCCGTGATTTCCCTAAATCGCTCCAGGCAAATGCCGGGATGGTTTCTTTCAAAGAGCACTGCCGACTTCCTTCCCCATTCTTCCCTAAACCGATGGGACCGATAACCTCGCTGTTTGGTCCCCTTCCCCCTGATCACCCAACCAGGATTGCCTAATCCTCTCTCTGAAACCGTCATCAACCTCTGGTTAACTGTCATCAAATGCCAGAACTGCAGCTGATGTAACCTCTGGTAATCCTGTAGACAGAGAAAGGACAGTTCAACAGGTTTCCTCTCACGTTACTGATTTAACTGAAACATATAGAACAATACCTGATAAGACTGATCAGAGTAATTTTTCGGCATCAAACATGGAACAAGAAAGTGCAGCTGTGGATTCTGCTTTGGAAACTGAGTCTGTAGGAAGTAATTTGTCGCATCAATGAGATTATGTAGCTACAGGTTCCCGCAGCTGTGGACGCCTTCCGGTAGTAGTGCCAAAGATAAGGACAACGATCTTTTGCAGATAATATTATCAGAGACTAAAACCGTTAAGGAAGAAAATTGTAAGCTATTGTCAGAGCGTAGTAGAGGACAGGTTAGAAGATTAGAAGAACGTGACAGAAACTAGCCGGCAGTCTGAAACTGAACTATAAAATGTTTAGAGAGGAACTTTTGTCCGATTTAAATAACGAAACTAAATAGGTTAAGCAAGATGTAATGAACCTAAAGTCAAGAGTCGAACAGATTGAAACGGCCGAAATTTCGTAGTTAAAACAGCAAGATAGTCAGTCTGAAACCCACACGCAAAGTCTTGAGGAGCAATGTTGATCGCTTAAGGCTAAAGGGACAGTTAAACACAGTTACCAAACAAGTAGACGAATTGTCTGTAACCGCGACCCAACTGTCTAGCAACGCGGATAAAAATTCAGATATCACACAGCCTGTTCCCTTTGCAGAATAGGAAGAATATCTTTCTCTTCATCGTTTTAAATAGGGACAACTGACCGTTAATCAACAGCACAGGTCTGATGTAAAGAAACTTGATTACATATAACCGCGCGTTGAACAAATTGCCTGATGTACACTACGTGCCTTAATACTTCTGACAAACTTCCCGATTTGTGCCTCGTAGGTTAACTGATACGCAAACGCAGTGCGTTATGCAGACAAGATAGCGCTGATGCCTCGATCACTAAGAAAAATGATTTTCTCTCTCAACAGAATGATTCATTCGATTACAAACGTTTTCTTCGAAAGTTTAAAGGTTTTCGAAATTCTCCTAACGACATCCACCCCAGATAGTGGCTCCAACAATTCTAGTATTGTCTACCACCTTCATGGTCAATTGGTCACTGTGGCTATTTAGAATCTGAACCAATCACAAGTATGAGAGCAATCACACAAGAATGCCAAAAGGAAGATGAATTCTATCACACGTTCTTGTCGCCATACTGGTCTGAAGCAACAAAAGACAGAGTAATAAACAGTACCATTATGGTAAAGAATTTTGATGACTCAGATTTATCCAGCGCGGCAGACTGTTTTCAGCACATGATACGTAAGAATCGCTTTTTATCAAATCCCTACAGTCCCTCTGAATTAACAAGAATTTGTTTGACTAAATTACCGACACGGTTGTGACACATTGTTTTGGCAGGACGCTGTAAAGATGACATTGAAGGTTTTAAAAATTTACTTCAAGAACTTGAAGTTGACAGTGAGGAATTTTACTCGCGAAGTAAATGCAGAGACAACGACAGGCAAAACTTCGCGTCTCAGCAAAGCAGATCAGATAATGGGTATTCTGCAAATCGTAACAGAGCTATAAACGGAGTAATCAGTTCTCTAACAGCTTACTATTGGCATTCGAGAGAACGGTCTAGCAGTTGCGTCAGTTTCAAAGGTAGGAACAGAGTTCGTGGTTTTAGCAACCAAAGAAGCTACGGCAATAATGGTGATACCAACAGACATCAGTATAAAGAAAGAAATAACAGTAATTGGCGTGAAAGACGAAACTTCAATCAAAATCGAGAACACTGATTTCAGATCACATGACTATCATTGCAACGAAAACCGAGATAGTTAGTGTGATTGTAATAGTTATTATGAAACAAATCATCTGGAGAGCCGCTATCGCGGAATTTTAGTCCTGAACGATGTGCTGAAGGAACTGAGATTAGACCACCTAACCCTCATGATAAAGTGAACGTGACAGGCCATCTCATGGATGACCGACACCACATGCGGCAAACGACTCGTTTGTCTATACAAAGAATTCCTCCATTCATACGATAAAAATCATGCATTGGGAACCCATTAATAAACAAAATGAACAGCGTGAAGAACAGATACTAGGTGAAACCGATCATAATCCTGTTAATACAGAGACTGTTGAGGACCAAGCACTAAACTTAAGGCAAATCGGTGATTTTACTGGGTAAATAATTACGTGCCATGGTCAGATGACGATAGTGAATTTGAAAAATATGTGCATCTACAAGCAGTATCAAACATATCTGATGGTATGGTAATGGATTTTGGTGACACTTTCTTAGGAAAACCATTTAATGACATTGATTCAGAGGAGAAACGAACAAATTTTGTCCAGTTTGATGATATTAGAGTTAACTTGTCTGAAGAGAAAGTAGACAATCAGAGCATCTTAATCCATCCTATGTATCAGTTTATGTTGGGCAGGTCTCTTTATCCGCCGTATTAGACTCAGGTAGTCCCACCTCAGCTATCATTGAGGCAGCTTTCACTTTATGTCAGGAATCAACTATTTGTCCAACATTTCCATTACAACGAACCAAAATAAGGGGGGTGATTACGGGAACAATTGTTGGAGTTGGAAAACTGACACGTTTAGATTTCAATTGCTAAGGTCATCAGTCCCCATCCAACTTCTTATTTGTGCCCCTTCTTACTACAGAAATGATACTAGATGTTGATTTCTTGACTCAATACAAGGCTATTCTAAACTTTAAAGATGCTAAGGCGAAATCTGAAGTCGGTGGCAAGTTAGGCTGTTTGCAATTTTTATCTTCGTCAAAATCATAACCTTCTACTGAACTTATCAGCCATAAATGAAATAGTTCTTAGGAGATGCAAAAGTCTTTCGATATCTCTGAAATAGTACGTGAGATAGTAGACAGTGTAGAGCAAGTTTCCAAAGTAAGAGGGCGAGAGTTATTCAATGTCTTATAGCCACATACTGAAGTCTTTGTCAACAAACCTGACACCACACGAAATTTTCTGTATGAATTTAAAGTCAAGAAGTATACTAAGTTTTTTGTTCCACCTTATGTTAGTCCATTGGCATATAGGGAAGGAGGAAAGGATAAGATCAAAAGTTGATAGAGGATCCACATCTCTATGACGGGTACATCAACTGCCTGCTCGTGCTGAATGCTACTATTCCTTCTTTTAATTTATGGTACACTCGACTTCTTTTACTGTTCCGTTTAGATAATATATGTAAATAACTCTCTCTTCTTATCCTAGTGTAAGTATAGTGAAGAAAGTTTTGAGCCTAGTTGACCTTCCGCTACAAGGAATTATTTCCCTAATTGATGATGAATGTCATTTGCTATGAACTTTCAGTAATTTGTGACTCATGTTTGAGAAGTCTACTGTATTGATGGCATTTTGAGATATTTGAGAGTACCTTTGTGAAGCTAAAAACAGTCCTCAGCTATTGACTACTGTTTATACGCAGATATTAATTGACAATTCCAGCTGAATATATATATTGTTCAAATGTGTTTGAATTCCTAAGGGACAAAACTGCTGAGGTCATTGGTCCCTAGACTGACACACTACTTAAACTAACTTAAACTAACTGATGCTAAGAACAACACGCACACCCATGCCCTAGGGAGGACTCGAACCTCCTGCAGGAGGGCCCGCACAATCCGTGACATGGCGCCTCAAGACGCACGGCCACTCCACGCGACATGTATATTGTGAGAAACTGGACACAGTGTAAAGAATGATAAAGAAAGGGTAAAATATCATATTTGTTAAAAGAAGTACTGAGACCAAAAAGGAAGAAATGAGGGGCTTATGATGTAGCTGTATTTATGTGAGTAATACGATGCTGATTTATGCTATAATGTAAGTGGTGCTTTTGCTGAGCAGCAACAAAGGAATAATATGTATTGAATTACGATGTATATGTAAGTGATGTGTTTAAGAATAAATTTTCTAGGAAGTTAATGGAAAGTGTAGTACTATGTTATTTCTGTAGTGATGATTTATGTGGATGTTTTATGGATTATTATTTCAGGTATCCAATAAAGGGTAAAAGAAGATTTTTGTCTCAATAATGATGCTGTATATCGTTTAATATTAACTTTACAAGTAGTTGGTGCATCAGTGGAAACAAGAACCAAAATATATTTAACATTAAAGTTTTTTGTTCACAATGTGCTCTGCATGTATGTCTTTATGAGTAATTCACTCAACAAATAATAGACCTACTTTGTGTTTGACAACTAATCTTTGAATTTTCAGGAACCTGCAGCTTGTTGATGAAAATATGTTTAGCATGTTACTCTTTTATCTCCAAGAATGACAACAGTTTTGTAGTCGTCATGATACCAGTGAATTTGACAGATGTTAAGATAATGTTACACCTAAGAGTTTTGCTCCGTTTGAGTAAGATGTTGACTGATGCACGACTGACATTAATAGTGCACTAGGTAATGAGGTTTTCTATTCTAAGAGAGTGTACACATCAACTACCTATTTTTGGTGATCAAGATAGTTTTTCCTATGTTGTAATATATGGCATATTTGGTAGTTTGCATTATTGCCAGACAGATACATGGGTTTAACTAGAAAGTTGGTACCAAAATGATGATCAACTGTATACTTGTTTAAGCAATGTGGTTAAAATGACATCAGAATTTTACTGACTAGTCTTACTTATGACCCAAATAATACCCATGTCATGAGATAACCATTCTTAATATATATGTTACATAAGTTTTTGAATAAGGCACATGTGTATGGAATTATGTGTCTTTCAGACAAATAATTACAGTATTAACATGGCTGTAACTAGTTATCTAATTCCTTTGTAAATTTCTTTCATGTATCCTTGACATGCATGGGAAATCATCTTGGCTAACACACTCACAGAAAGATAATGGATAGATAAAACTGGATGGCTTCATGCAGTCTGCTGTGGCACTAAGTTGATTGTCACACCATGTCTTACTTCACGAAAGAAGGTCCAATGGAAACACACTCACTATGTCAATCCTACAGTGATGACTGTAGCTCTTCAAGTTCTGCGTTGTCAGTGGAGGCTGTGATAAGACACTTCATCCTAGACGCCTGGATAACATACTTATTTTGAGCCCTGTGGGTTGTCAGTGGAGAATTTACTGTGCTCCCTGAGTCTGCCCCAGGAATATATTCATGCTACCATGCTCGTGCAACCGTGACAAGTGTGTGTGACAAAACAGTGACGTATATAACATTTTCCTATGATAGTTTTTCCCTCCATTGCAGTACGCTGTCCTGATAGGTTTTCTCATTGGTTTTGAATAGACAGCTGTAAGGATTTTTGTACCACACTGTAAATGAATATGTTTCTTGCTTAATTTGAAGTGAGTAGAATACTCATTTGTCATCACCAGATTACTATTTTATCAAAATAAGCGTCTTGTTATGCCACGTCTTCTGTATCATGACGAGTATGTGAAGTGACTTATTACTTATTTGTGTGTATGTACTCTTACTTGTATTTCAAATTATGTACCATATTAGTATCACTTCGTACTTGTTCACTGACAATTTGTATACATTGTCAACCACCTCAAGTATTTATACCCACACATTTTGTACCATGATTTTGTGGCTGCTTCTTGTGGAGAACTTATTGAGTGCCTCCTGCTACTGCATCAGCAGAAAACACTCTACAAAATTCTTATTTACTCGGGGAGAGGTGATGAGAGGTAACTGTCCTAACAATGACGATTTTCAAGAGGTTTTGACCATAAATCTAAAAGAAAATATGTATTTGATAATTGTACTCAACCTCCGTAGTATCGACATAACAATACACTGTTCTTGAGACCACAGGTGTTGGTCAGAGAGTATTCTTCTTTTGAAGAGAGTAGAAAGTAGTTTGTGTTAAACAGTCTGGCTATGTACTTGCTCAGAGAAGGATAGAAGCTTCCCTGCCTTGTAGTGGAGGCAGCATTATTCGAAAAGGATTTTGAATTAATTTATTCTCAGGAAAAATTTTGTGGAAGTTAGATGATATGAATGCAAGAATGTCAGATTGTAGGTTTTCTAAGGTAGTCAAGTATTTTTATATATTCCTGATTGTGTAGTTTCTTATTGTCAGAATATTGCGTATTGTTAAAGCAAGAAATTTTATATTGAAGCACATGGACTAATAATTGAAATAAGTGTCAAGGAAAGTAATCGTATACAGGAAAATTATTAAGAAATATTTTGCTAACTTGTCAAGTTGTGAGAACTTTAGCCGGCCGAGGTGGCCGAGCGGTTCTAGGCACTACAGTCTGGAACCGCGCGACCGCTACAGTCGCAGGTTCGAATCCTGCCTCGGGCATGGATGTGTGTGATGTCCTTAGGTTAGTTAGGTTTAAGTAGTTCTAAGTTCTAGGGGACTGATGACCTCAGCAGTTAAGTCCCATAGTGCTCAGAGCCATTTGAACCATTTGAGAACTTTATGAAAGGTTGTATTGTTATTGCCTAATGAAGTGTAGTTTAACTTGGAGTCTTCGTTCTGTTTTATCAGTTGTTAACTTTAGTTCGCGTTTTTCATTCCTTGCCTTTATAGACATGTTTTCATACTCGCATTACACATCGTGAGCTGTGTGCTGCAGAAGCATTTTTATTAAAAGTCCCAAGATATTCCCTTGCATTGCACATCCGAAGTACGGTAAATGAAATTTTGTTTTGGACAGTCAGATCAATATTTCTAATAATAACAGAACAGACGAGCGTTCCGTGCGCACAGGTAGGCCAACAAATTTAATTATCAGCAAAATTCATGTCCACCATAAAGTACAGTGATTGTCGGAACGTATTTCTGAAAAAAACAGTATCAGTTCAGATGTTCCATATCAGCAAAAGATTTCAGAGAAGTGTTGTATTGTAAACTTTGAAGCAGTTGATCAGAAATTGAAACGCATTAAATTTTATATCATTTGCTGCGTAATTAAATTAACAATTCTGGTACTGTGATTCTTTACAAGGTTAAGGCAAAGATTAGCTGTATTCAGGGCCAACATTTTAATTTCAATCATTTTGTTTTGCAGTCAGAGAGCATACGCAAATTCTATTTGGAACGGATTGATCTCTCGCAGCTGACTTGTTTGATGTACTGGCTAGCCAGGATTTCGTATTGTGTTACGTGTGCTCCATGTACTTTCATTAAAAATTAAATTTTCACATATTTCTCTTGCCCTGCACTGACATTTAAGCAGTTCAATATCGAGATAAAGTTTTATACGTATTTATCAGATACCAACCAGACAATTTGAAACACGAGTTGATGTAGGAGTTTGAACATTATACTTTCAAGAGTCGTACAGTGGTGGAAGGAAGAGCCACGAACAACTTACTGGAAATTCTGATCGAGGCTGAGTGTAGGAGTGAGGGTACGTTTAAAGGACACGTTTGTACGTTTTTCTTGAGTATCTCGAAAATTACGGCCTCTAGGGAAAGCTTGTTCCACTACAAATTTTAAGTACATTAAAATGCCTACATAAAGATTTTCCTCTAGGACTAATAACTGGCGCATAGAGAGTGGGAGCGCATGAAAATCTCGCCTGTGGTTTTTGAAGGCCAGATAAAACATTGCGGGCTGCATCAAACGACACCGATTGGAGCAACTGAATCACTCTGAGTGCAGTAATGATAACACCATCAATTGAACCTACTGGTTTCATTCACATGCAACCGGATTCGGTATTACAGTACACTATCTTCAGGCTCCCAGGTGCAGCAAAAATATCATTTGTCGTTACTGTACAAAATAAAGCATCAGAATATCTGTAGTTACTATTTAAAAACGATTATATATTAACCACATTAAACTGAACTAATTCCAGTTACACACGTCCATGTGACCAACATGGTATTAAAACATTAATCATGTACAAGGCTGTAGATAGTGTCCACACTGTTTCATAAATATTGAAGGAAAATCAAACAGTGTACAATATTGGTATATAATTATGAAGTAGTAGTATATACATACAAGTAATAATAGTAATGGCGTGTGACAAGGGCCTCTCGTCGGGTAGACCGCTCGCCTGGTGCAAGTCTTTCGATTTGACGCCACTTCGGCGACTTGCGAGTCGATGGGGATGAAATGATGATGATTAAGGACAACACAACACCCAGTCCCTGAGCAGAGAAAATCTCCAACCCAGCCGGGAATCGAACCCGGGCCCTTAGGATTGACAGCCTGTCGCGCTGAACACTAATTTTTTATTCATTTTGTTCGATGTTGTTCGTTGCGTTTGGTCTGGGCAGACGTCACAAGACATCCGTTCGAGTTGATCGTTGATTCTTTGACTCAGTTTCTTTTTTTATTATTATTACAGAGAGCATGCAGCCCTCTAACCGAACACGCTGAGCTACCGTGCCAAGACCACTCAGCTACCGGGGGCGACATGGATACAAGTGAAAGAATATACATGGGGTTATTCAACAGGCTATACTAGGAGACATCAACCTTAGGAGGAGGATTGTATTCCCCTGTATCAGTCACATAAAATAGTTCACTGCTGTGGCATGCAATGCATCCATCACTTGTATGGTGTGAGACCTAAACGTATCATGAGACAAAAATATTTAATCATATAATAAAAAACCTCTCCATATAGTACAGAGTATGTATTTGTAAAACAATAAGTTACACATGGCTATTTACGACGTTCCACTTGCGTTGTCCAACTAACCTAAAATGTGATCTGGGATAGGACTCTTACACGCGTGGTACACCATGACAGATAGGCGCTATAGTAATTACGTAACAGAATAAATGGTATAGCAACGGAGTAGGAACTCTTATAACCACACAGAAAACTGTAGCTATGTATCTAGAGGCATGATGATAATGTACATTTTTTTAAAAAATTCTGAAGGGATATTATCTATCCTTTCTGCCTTAAGTGCTCCAAAGCTCTCTTAAATTCTGATTCTAATATTGGATCCACCCTCTCTTCTAAATTGACTCCTGTTTCTTCTACTATCACATCACACAAGTCCTCCCCCTCATAGAGACCTTCAGCGTACTCTTCCCAGTTATCGTTCACCCCTCTGCATTTTACAGTGGAATCCCCGTTGCGCTCCTAATGTTACCACCCTTGCTTTTAATTTCACCGAAGGTTGTTTTGGCTTTCGTATATGCTGAGTCATTCCTTCCGACAATCACTTCTTTTTCAATTTCTTCACATTTCTCATGCAACCATTTCGTCTTTGCTTACCTGGGCTTCCTATTTATTTCATTCCTCAGCGACTTGTATTTCTGTATCCCTGAATTTCCCTGCACATTTTTGTACTTCCTTATTCCGTTGATCAATTGAAGTATTTCTTCTGTTACCCATGATTTCTTGACTAATCTCTTAAACTTCAGCCTACTCTTCATCACTACTACATTGTGATCTGAGTCTCCATCTGCTACTGGGTATGCCTTACAATCCAATATTTGATGTTGGAATCTCTGTCTGACCATGTCGTAATCAAACTGAGATACACCCGTATCACTCAGCCTTTTCCAAGTATATCTCCTCCTCTTGTGATTCTTGAACAGAGTATCCGACATTACTAACGGAAATTTATTGCAGAACTCAATAACTTTTCTCCTTTTTGATTCCTTGTCCCAAGTTCACGATCATCTGTAACCTATTCTTCTACACCATCCTCTACAACTACATTCCAGTTGCCATGACTCTCCCTTTACGTATTGCATTACCCTTTCAGTATCCTTGCACACTTTCTCTATCTCCTCATGCTCAGCTTGCGACGTTGTCATATATACCTGAACTATCGTTGTCGGTGTTGGTTTGCTGTAGATTCTGACAAGAACAGTCCTATCACTGAACTGTTCACAGTAACATGCTCTCTGCCCTACTTCCCTATTCATAACGAATCCTGCTCCCGTTACACCATTTTCTGCTGCTCATGATATACTCTGTACTCACCTGACCAGAAATCCTAGTAGTCTTTTCATTTAACTTCACTGGCCCCAACTATATCGAGTTCGAGACTTTGCATTTCCCTTTTCAGATTTTCTAGCTTTCCTACCACGTTCAAGCTTCTGACATTGCCCGCCTCGTCTTGTAGAACGTTATCCTTTCGTTGGTTATTGAACCTACACCTTGGCAATCCCATTCCAGAGATCCTGATGGAGGACTATTCCGGAATCTTTTGCCAATGGAGAGGTCAGTATCACACTCTTTCTGTTATGCCCACGGATGCATCCACAGCACCGAAAACGGTTGCCTGTGTATAAAACAAGTAATTACAGCTGATAGATGTTTCTAAATGTTCAAATGTGTGTGAAATCTTATGGGACTTAACTGCTTAGGTCATCAGTCCCTAAGCTTACACACTACTTCACCTAAATTACCCTAAGGACAAACACACACACGCCCATGCCCGAGGGAGGACTCGAACCTGCGCCGGGACCTGCTGCACAGTCCATGACTGCAGCGCCTAGACCGCTCGGCTAATCCCGCACGGCTAGATGTTTCTAAATGTGACCTGGTTTCTCAAACAGTTAATTAGGTCAGTGTGTAGTTACAAATTAGCTTGAGTGTCTATCACTCTATCGTATAGATTGATGGGAAGTGTGATTAAAATTTCTCACTTCGTCATCAAACTATCGACTCGCACACAGGAACCAAGCTAAACGTCTGCGCTTAGCTTTGCTTGGTAGCGTCTGCTGCGGCTTGCGATTAACATGTGCGTCAACTGTCGATTCCGACAGACTGTGTCCAAGACGAACTTACCGCAGTTGGAAGTGTTACGTCTGCATCTCTCTCCTTGATTGTGGTGTGGCGGGGGTAACAGTAAATGAGACCACACTAGTCGGCTCTCTGGGGTGAATGGCACAAGTGTTCACTGGTCGGCTACGCTCGTGTCAGCCGAAATGTAAGGTTTCTACTGAGAAGAGGCCACGAGAGGACGAGGTCGGTGTGCAGGTTCAAGATCTAGAGACGTCTCCATGTGCACAGTGCTAAAACAAGTGCCGTTTAGTGATTACTGCATTTAATTCATGGAAAGAACGGCAGAATGTTACGGTAAATGATTGTTTACCTTTATTTAACTCAAAATTCCAAGTAATGACACTATTACCCCAAGATCTAAATGACAGCTTTCCCGCTTAAAGCTTGATGACCACGTGTTTTGAAAATCGGTAATCTTGTTCCCCCTCCCAGTATATTCACTTCAGTTGATAAACTTCCGTGAACCGATTGAATGATTTTCGTCTACAGAGAGTTAGTGGAAGTGCTCTCTGATGTATATGATCCTTTTACACGATTGTTTATCGTTGGTGGTGAACAAGAAATCTTTTCACCATCGTAAATTGGTTTTATAGTATGTCCTTGCCATTCTTGAAAACTGTTGACTCTTACGTTCTTTAACTTTCGTTTATAACTGTGGCTATATTTGGAAACATGTGTATGAGTAGTTTTTTGGTATGTTGTTCCATATTGTCAGTGGGTTCAAGATATGTATCTAGCTCGAACTCGGCCTAACTGTGAGAGGCCAGACCGGATCAAATAGTTAAGACTGCATCTGGTAACTGATTAACATGAGTCAGATACTTCTTTTGTTCACTGTCGCATGTGAAATAACATTTCATTTAAGCTGTGATTTAAATCTTGCTTAGCACTTGTGTGAAGAAACTTGTTTTATCAGTCCACTGTCCAGCTATCATAATGTAAATATCCTCAAGCAAAAATTATTTATTGAAATGTGTGTTAGACGTAGAAAGCTACTCCATGTTCTTACTAGAAGCAAAAAAGTGCTGCAAATAAATTTCAGTAAAATATACCCCTTCTCGTTACTGAGAAAATACGTAAGTCTCATCCTGCTGCTAATGTTACTATATTCGTTTAGCTTTTATTTGTACAAGTAGTTATAAGACTGAAGCTTTCTCAAACTATCAAATAATTCAAGTTCCTTTAACATTTATCACATGTGCACCAGCTCAGATAATTAATTTTTGAAGTCCAGTCAGCACCAGTTATTCTATTACCTGTATTTCCAATACCGATTAACGGCACTTCACTAAAATCAAGGCTTGTACGTGTGATCCAGAACGTCAAGAAAGTCATTTTCTCGGGAAGTTTGTGGCGTTTGGTATTACATGTAAGTATGACGACGTATCAGAATCCTGAATAACGCTAAGAATGCAGTGGAAAGGTAAGCAATGCTGAAGAAGAAACGTGGGCATAGTATTACAAACCATTATGGTAAGATGCTACAACACAAGAAACTGAAATCGAAGCAACAGATGAGGAAGGATTAGATGAAATCACGTTATAAAACCCATCTTAACATCGCTTAAGAACAGGAAGGGATGGTGTTAATACTGAATTCCTAAAATTTATTCGAACGCTACCTGCGCTTCAGCATGGACGAAACCGATGAGTGGAGGCTTTACCAAATATAGATTCTTAAAAAATTTTACACTGAAGAGTCAAAGAATCTGGTACACCTGCCGAATATCGTGTAGGGCCCCGCGAGTACGCTGACGTGCCGCAACACGACGTGGCATGGTGTAGACTATTGTCTGTAGTAGTGCTGGAGGGAACTGACGCCATGAATTCTGCAGAGCTGTTCATAAATCCATAAGACCACGAGGGGGGCAGATCTCTTATAAGCAGCACGTTGCAACGCATCCCTGACACGCGCAATAATATTCATGTCTACGGAGTCTGGTAGCCAGCGGAAGTGTTTAAACTCAAAAGAGTGTTGCTGGAGCCACTCTATAACAAATCTGGACGTGTGGGGTGTCGCATTGTCCTGCTGGAATTGCTCAAGTCCGTCGGAATGCACAATGGACACGAGTGGATGCAGGTCACAGTCAGGATGGTTACGTACGTGTCACCTGTCAGAACGGTATCCAGACTATCAGGGGTCCCATATCACTACAACTGCACACGCCCCACACCATTACAGAGCCTTCACCAGCTTTAACCGTCCCCTGCTGACATGCAGGGTCCATGGATTCATGAGCTTGTCTCCATCCGCTCGATACAATTTGAAACGAGCATGCAACATGTTTGCAGTCATCAACAGTCCAACGTCAGCGTTCACCGGTCCAGGTGAAGAGTAAAGCTTTGTGTCGTCCAGTCGTCAAGGCTACACGACTAGGCCTTTTGTTCCGCAAGCCCGTATCGAAGATGTTTCGTAGAATGGTTCACACGCAGTTGTTGACGGCCCAGCACTGAAATCTGCAGTAGTTTGAGGAAGGGTTGCACTTCTGTCACGTTGAACAAAGCTCTTCAGCCGTCGTTGGTCTTGATCTTGCAGGATCTTTTTCGGCCGCAGTGAGGTCGGAGATTTGATGTTTTACCGGATTCGTGATATTCACGATATACCACTCGTGAAATGGTCGTACGGGAAAGTCCCCACTTCATCGCTACCTCGGAGATGCTCTGTCTCATCGCTCGTGCGCCGACTGTTACACCACGTTAAAACTCACTTAAATCTTAATCTGCCATTGTAGCAGCAGTAACTGTTCGAACAACTGGGCCAGACACTTTTTGTTTTGTATAGGCGTTGCCGACCGCAGCGCCGTATTCTGCCTGTTTAAGTATCTTTGTACTTGAATACGCATGCCTATACCAGTTTCTTTGGCACTTCAAAGTAGTTCTTTATACATTACTTGAATTTTATATCTAAATAATATATTCGTGAAACTTTCTCGTTGTCATTATCTATTTACACTTCAATGAAAGACGGAAAGACTGTCGTCAAGCAATGAAATTATATCAGTGGACAATGTAACAAAAGATGTTTAATGGAGGGTGATCATCTGAAAACAGAAGTTGCAGCGAAATATTCCAAATTATGAGAGAATTCATCCTGAAAATCTTAGTTTGAAAACTACTGAAGAGTGATTAGACATAGAAGGTTATAATTTCAATTACTTAGATCAAATATATTCAGAAATGTAGTTTCACGTACGTCTGTGTATAGGTGGGAGGGGGAGAGGGCACCTTTGGCGCTTCTGCCAGGAATTAGCATCGCCGGTTCGGCTCTACTCAAGAACCGAACAGATTGGTTTCAGTTAGGCAGAAGCCGTCGTAATCTTCTTAATTTTGGCAGAACGTTGCCAGCCGTTACAGGGAAAGCTATAGGTCCGCCCTGGTACACGGGTTTTTCCGTGCGCGCTAGTAATGACTGCCATATTGATGTGTTTATAGCAGTGAGCACGCAGAAGCGCGTAACGGGCCGGTGGCGGCGGGTCGCCGGTTCGCGGTCGCATTCCTGCGCAGGCGGCAGCAGATGGCGAGCCGTGATAGCGGGTGTGGACGCGTTATCTGCGCCCGGCATCGCCGCCGGCACCGCAGCCCGGCCGCAGCTCCTGCGTCTTCCCGCCTGTGTTTCCTGGGCGCCGGTGACACACGCCACCGTTCTTTGTTCGCCGTGGGCGCGTGTACTCCGATGGATTGTCTAGATTTCTGAGGGCCCTCACCATTAGTCGTCCGCAATCTCGAGGAGATAAAAGAAGAAAAGCACAAACTGAAAACTTCCTGATGAAATACATGTCTAAAGCGCTGCTCTGCTTTTAGAGCTACGACTAGATTCCAACCACTACTCCAAATTGTCTATTGATATTTCCTTCGTCAGAGTACACTAATTAAATCTTAGCTAGTATTAGATTTTGTGCGAAATCCTGGCATCTCTCTCTGTTCATTCCTACAGAAGTTCTAATTTCTATTTTCTGAAGACAGTTTTCAATACCATTGTATTGTATTGTATGTTAACCGCCGCAGCCGCAGTTGTCCACAACCCCACGATGACTACCGCAGTCCACTTCAACCCTCCGCCACCCCACACCGAGCCCAGGGTTTTTGTGAGGTTCGGCTCCCGGTGGACCGCCCCCCCCCCCCCCCCCCCCCCCCCCCCGGGAACGTCTCACACCAGACGAGTGCAACCTCTATTTACGTGCAGAACGTGTTTGCGCAGCAATCGCCGACACAGTGTAACTGAGGCGGAACAAGGGGAACCAGCCCACATTTGCCGAGGCAGATGGGAAACCACCTGAAAACCATCCACAGACTGGCCGGTTCACTGGGCCTCGCCACAAATACGCCGGGCGGATTCGTGCCGGGGACCAGGCGCTCCTTCCCGCCCGGAATTTCAATACCATAGGTTATAACCGCGTTCTGGACAGATTTTGGGAGATATGAAGGTATCTTCCTGTCATTATGCTGAAAAATAGCTATTGTAATGAAATAATGTGGTTTTGTTTGTTACATCATACTCTGTTTTCATCTCTGTTATTTTTGAAGTAATACTCTAAGAAGGTATCGGAAATCCCTTTTCTCTGTTTGGAAGTCTTTCCGTCACGTAAATGGGTAATCGTTTGAGTTGATGGCATACGTTTCCATTTTTTATGAGGAGACTAATGTGTATGAGCCACATTTTCTTCTCCGTCTTGATAAAAGAATAGAACAAATGGCAATGATTTTGGTAGTAGGCTACTTCTTCTTTTGCTTTCGCAAATCTGTTTGTGATGAGGATATCTTCTCAGATATGGACAACTATATTGTCTATTACACTACTCGCCATTAAAATTGCTACACCAAGAAGAAATGCAAAAGATAAACGGGTATTCATTGCACAAATAATTATACTAGAACTGACATGTGATTACATTTTCACGCAATTTGGGTGCATAGATCCTGAGAAATCAGTACCCAGAATAACCACCTCTGGCCGTAAAAACGGCCTTGATACGCCTGGGCATTGAGTCAAATAGAGCTTGGATGGCGTGTACAGGTACAGCTGCCCATGCAGCTTCAACACGATACACAGTTCATCAAGAGTAGTGACTGGCGTATTGTGACGAGCCAGTTGCTCGGCCACCATTGACCAGACGTTTTCAGTTGGTGGGAGATCTGGGGAATGTGCTGGCCAGGGCAGCAGTCGAAGATTTTCTGTATCCAGAAAGGCCCGTGCAGGACCCGCAGCATGCGGTCGTGCATTATCCTGCTGAAATGTAGGGTTTTGCAGGGGTCGAATGAAGGGTAGAGCCACGGGTCGTAACACATCTGAAATGTAACGTCCACCGTTCAAATTGCCGTCAATGCGAACATGAGGTGCCCGAGACGTGTAACCAATGGCAACCCATACCATCACGCCGGGTGATTCGCCAGTATGGCGATGACGAATGCACGCCTCCAATGTGCGTTCACCGCGATGTCGCCAAACACGAATACAACCATCATGATGCCGTAAACAGAACCTGGATTCATCCGAAAAATGACGTTTTGCCATTCGTGCACCCAGGTTCGTCGTTGAGTACACCATCGCAAGCGCTCCTGTCTGTGATGCATTGTCAAGGGTAACCGCAGCCGTGGTTTCCGAGCTGGAAGTCCATGCTGCTGCAAACGTCGTCGAACTGTTCGTGCAGATGGTTGTTGTCTTGCAAACGTCCCCATCTGTTGACTCAGGGATCGAGACGTGGCTGCACGGTCCGTTACAGCCATGCGGATAAGATGCCTGTCATCTCGACTGCTAGTGATACGAGGCCGTTGGGATCCAGCACGGCGTTCCCTATTACCCTCGTGAACCCACCGATTCCGTATTCTGCCAACAGTCATTGGATCTCGACCAACGCGAGCAGCAATGTCGCGATACGATAAACCGCAATTGCGATAGCCCACAATCCGACCCTTATCTAAGTCGGAAACGTGATGGTACGCATTTCTCCTACTAACACGAGGCATCACAACAACGTTTCACCAGGCAACGCCGGTCAACTGCTGTTTGTGTTTGAGAAATCGGTTGGAAACTTGCCTCGTGTCAGCACGTTGTAGGTGTCGCCACCGGCGCCAACCTTGTGTGAATGCTCTGAAAAGCTAATAATTTGCCTATCACAGCATCTTCTTCCTGTCGGTTAAATTTCGCGTCTGTAGCACGTCATCCTCATGTTGTAGCAATTTTAATGGCCGGTAGTGTATTTCTTTAGTCTACATCTTAATGTATCGTGCGCCGTCCATCCATATTTACGGCAAACGATAGAAAGTAGTCTATGTTTGGGATCTCCTGAAAGTGTTGTAGCAACAGTACGTGAGTTTACTGAAGCTGCTGGAGATGCGGCAACCTAGAATTGATTAAGAAGGGTCCTCCACAGAACGTAATGTAGCGACACGATGAATGACCGCTAACTGCTCCGCTTTTACGAGCGTTATTTCAGTACTTCTGCACACTGTAAGATCTAATTGAAGGAAGTAATTTAGTTTACAAAGTGCCTTTACAGGCCTTCAACATAACCTCCATTTTTGCTTATGACAGCTTCGAAACTTTTTGGCAACTTCTGTGTTCCTTCATTGTTGAGTGCCATGATTTTTCGGGTCACCTCACTCGAAGCTTTATCAATTGTATTAAAACATCTCCGCGGAGTTGTTCCTTCAATTTGGGAAACAAATCATAGTGTGGTGGGCTTATATCAGGACCTTATGGTGGGTGATGAGGTATTTCCATCCATGTCTCTCTCACCGGTAGGGAAATATGTGGTCTTCCATTATGGTTCAGAATGAGGACACCAGCTGCAAGCATTTCAGACCCTCTTTGACTAATTTTCCGGCTCAAAACATTTTTCAGGAACAGCTTGTAGTACGTGCCTGTTTCAAATGTCCCCTGGGCTGCGTCCCCTGGCAAACTCTGTTGCTTGCTGTGACTTCGTTCATGTCATACGCAAAGATCATCATTTGTTTCACCTTTGATTGTTGGCGGTGAAACTTTTCGAGCGTGGAGAGTTGGAACGTTTCCTTTGTGACGAATGAGACTTCAGTCCTTACTCAAAATCTCATATCCAGGTTTCATGAATTGAACAACCAGTTTGAGAAACAGTTCTCCATCTGCTCGATAGCATTGAAACAATTTTTCTGCAATTCTTTTGGGAGCTGTTCTCTGCTCTTCACTCAGGTCATGCGGAACCCTGCTGGTAGCAATTATTCTCATCTTTAACTTTTCAGTAAACTGAAATGACAGACGCTCTTGCCTCATGCTATCGAGCAGATGGAGAACTGTTTCTCAAAATGGTTGTTCAATTCATGAAACCTGGATACGAGATTTGAGTAAGGACTGAAGTCTCATTCGTCACAAAGGAAACGTTCCAACTCTCCACGCACGAAAAGTTTCACCGCCAACAATCAACTAGTAGATAGTGTCGGAAGTCCCATGCGGCTTTTCGCGGATGATGCTGTAGTATACAGAGAAGTTGCAGCATTAGAAAATTGTAGCGAAATGCAGGAAGATCTGCAGCGGATAGGCACTTGGTGCAGGGAGTGGCAACTGACCCTTAACATAGACAAATGTAATGTATTGCGAGTACGTAGAAAGAAGGATCCTTTATTGTATGATTATATGACAGCGGAACAATCACTGGTAGCAGTTACTTCTGTAAAATATCTGGGAGTATGCGTGCGGAACGATTTGAAGTGGAATGATCATATAACATTAATTGTTCGTAAGGCGGGTACCAGGTTGAGATTCATTGGGAAAGTCCTTAGAAAATGTAGTCCATCAACAAAGGAGGTGGCTTACAAAACACTCGTTCGACCTATACTTGAGTATTGCTTATCAGTGTGGGATCCGTACCAGATCGGGTTGACGGAGGAGATAGAGAAGGTCCAAAGAAGAGCGGCGCGTTTCGTCACAGGGTTATTTGGTAACCGCGATAGCATTACGGAGATGTTTAACAAACTCAAGTGGCAGACTCTGCAAGAGAGGCGCTCTGCATCGCGGTGTAGCTTGCTCGCCAGGTTTCGAGAGGGTGCGTTTCTGGATGAGGTATTGAATATATTGCTTCCCCCTACTTATACCTCCCGAGGAGATCACGAATGTAAAATTAGAGAGATTAGAGCGCGCAAGGAGGCTTTCAGACAGTCGTTCTTCCCGCGAACCATACGCGACTGGAACAGGAAAGGGAGGTAATGACAGTGGCACGTAAAGTGCCCTCCGCCACACACCTTTGGGTGGCTTGCGGAGTATAAATGTAGATGTAGATGTAGATGAATGTAACATAATAATCATTAATTAACCCATATAATCTCCAAGGAGACGGGAGTTTATATTATACAGTCTCCTCATATATTTTTCGTCGATCCTCTCTAAACATGTCATTTACAATAACGTGAGTGATGTAGTCTGTTGCAGTTGATGGGCTTCCAATTCTTGGTTTGTCTTAAGGACTTACCTGACCTACACAGGAAGGACTAGACAACCGTGATATTGTGCTACGATCCACTACACTATCCTCACACCCCTCTATGAAAGCGTTGTAAATTTTCTTTACGTTCTTTCCACGTAGGGATTTGATTTTGATGTAGGAACGTTGGCCAGTACGTGTAATCCGACATGACCCGGTTTCAGCATTCATTTTAAAACAGAATTATTCACGACACAGCCACGCGAACCAGCAGTGACACATACGAGCGTTTCGCTTAAATTCTCGCTCACAGCTGACATGAATTTCAACTTCATCAGGCCAACGTAACGGTCGTGCATGCGCAGTGCGTAGAACGTTTGAAATGACTCTGAAGAGACCTGTAGACATGTATATACCTCGAGAAAAAGATCATTTTACTAAATTTTAGTCACAATACGTAGCAGATTTTTTAACTTTTCTTTGCCTATCTAACGGAAAATAATTTATCACCAGCCCCTTCAGCAAAAATTACCTCCCAACGATGTCGAAAATAACATACGCCCCCTGAGGAAAAAAACCAGGGGTATGTTCAACAGAAGTACCAGTCTATACCATTCACCTGTAGTAGCAATAATATTCTAGACTATATTTTGAACTCATATATTTTGATATATTTAGGACAAACTAATCTTTTTCTTGGCAACGAGTATGCATTCCAGGAAACAGTGACCATACGTATGTAATACGGCTGGATCATCACACAAGAGGTTCTATGCGTCGTAAACAAAGTCATCCCAGTTCATTCTGTCGATTTTAATTGTTGGGAAAATTTCGATCAGTATTGTACCAAAGGCTACTGAAGACAATATACTTACGTTGGATATAAAACTAGGTTTACCCTCAATTATGAATTTATCTACAACCAGATGACAGAATGTTGCTCCAAAGAATTGAGACTCGTCAACAAACAAAGAAATGATTCCGTGTGTGTCGCGAGGAAGAATGATACGGTTATAAATGTTCGTTTTATAAATTTTTTATTGACCTAACCGATTCACAGTAGTCACAAATTCAATTTTTTCCAAAACGAGACTGACAAATATCACAAATTTAATCTGAAAAAATTGTAATACGAAGCAGGAGTTGATAGTCTCGTCTCGCAGTGGGATAAATGTCTTAACGCGTGTGGTGATTACTTTTGAGCCGGCCTTTGTGGCCGAGCGGTTCTAGGCGCTTCAGTCCGGAACTGCGCTGCTGCTACGGTCGCAGGTTCGAATCCTGCCTCGGCCATGGATGTTTGTGATGTCCTTAGGTTAGTTAGGTTTAAGTAGTTCTAAGTCTAGGGGACTGATGACCTCAGATTTTAAGTTCCATAGTGCTCAGAACCATTTGATTACTTTTGAATGGAATCATTCTATGATCCCGTTGTCGCAGGTGTTCGGTTTTCATTTGACTGTCTCTCCCAATATCCGCTGAGATTTATATAAAATTGCAAGATAGGATCATGTGAATGTTCTTCAATCTTCGATTTCGTTTCTTGTAAAATAACTTTTCCAGGGGTCAGCCGTCATTTTTGTCAATTTATTTTTCGCGTAACACACTGAAAGAAACAATGAAATTGCGACTTATCATTGTGATATGTGAGCTGCGACACTACTCAGGCTATTTTTCACTAATGTATACATGCGTAATTTTCTGATTAATAATTTATCCTATCTACATTAATACAAAAATTCTAAGATCGTGTTGTCTGTTGGGCAAAACTGCGAGATGAATTTTCGTGGAATTTTCGCTTGTACATAGAGCGCAACTTCGAGCGACATACGGGCATTATTTCATCAAAATCAGAATACGAAAAAAAAGGTACCGTAATTTAAATCTTTAGTTAAATAGTCTGCCCAGCTTAATAGTTTGGATGTTTAACGATGATGACTGATGACGTAGTGCACCAAAGAACCAATAGATTGCGCTGCTAGTATTTTCTTCTCTTTCTTTTTCTCTCTCTAATATATATACATATACGAAGGTTTCCCAGAAAGTAATGCACCGCATGTTTTTTATTCAACAATTATTTATTCAACACAATGATAATTACACACAGGAGAGAATAGTGTTTTATCTACACTCCCTATTTTTCCACGTAATCTCCATCCCGTTCTATGGCCTTCCACCAACGCGAAACAACGGCGTTTATGCCTGTCGGTACCATTCCTTGTCCTGGTGGCAGAGCCAGTGCTTAACTGTGTGAATCACCTCCTCACCGTCCTCAAAATATCTTCCACGAATGGCATCATTTAATGACATGACAATGGCATGACAACATCAGCTCGCTGCTACATGGCACGTGTGACAGCCGTGGATAGTCTCCCCGACCGTTGCAAATCGTGGAGCTCCGCTGAACCGCCTTCTGGTGAACTCACCCTTCGTGCACAGCGACTGACCGTACTTCTGTCGACAGCAGATACCCATAGACTTTGCACAAACGATTGTGAATACTCCCCACAGTTGCTTTCTCTGCAGTGAGAAATGTGTGTGTGTGTGTGTGTGTGTGTGTGTGTAACAGATGTATTTTCAGAAACTTACATAAGCGACAGAATTAATCGCTGCAGTCTTGTCTTTAGGAATACAAACTAACAGTGAATTTAATTGACTAGGATATACGGATTTGCTGATTTCGTTTTGTATATTAAAAACTTACCGTCCTTGCTTTGCTTCTTTCGAAAGATTTTATTTACATTGTAGAAGAAGCGATTTTGTTAACTTTCCTTTGTGATTTGATCGCCTATTCGAACCCTATACCCACAGAGGCTTAACGTTTTACACCGAATGCCGCTTATTCCTAACAACTTACGATTTCGCTTTAAACGTGTACAATTCGTGGCGAGATCATGTTACACCATGACTATAAACAAAGAACATGGCCAGAAGATATGTGTTGCACTCCTGGACGTTAGTACCAGCTGCTTTTCGGATGGCCAGCTCTACACGGCTCTCTTCTGAGTTAGAGATGCAAACAAGCTGTTCGTTCATATTCGTAATCACAATACTTCAAATTTTGTGTACAAAGAGTTATAAATCAAGAATAAATTTTAGCCACAGCTAAAAATTAAATACCTTGGTAACGCCAAGTTTTTCAGCTAGTCCTAAATCTAGTGACAACTTTGGATTAAACCTTTCTATGGAATTCTTGTTGTGGTATTAGGTAGAAAAACGGATATTGCACATAGCTTACACAGTTCACAGCCCTCATCATACATTAAAAACATAAAAACAGTTCCAAAGATATCTCAGATATTGTCAAACTTTAATTCGTATAGTTATGTTAATGTTCCTATCTATTAAGTCCCATAGTGCTCAAAGCCATTTTATTTCTATCTGAAAACTGAAAAGCACTTCACTCAGCTTCTGGAAAGAATATTAAATAATTGCGTAATTCAAATCAAAGAATGTCTTCGGTTTTCCCACATAAAATACTTTCGTGTGATAATGTCACTTTCAACATGTAATAAAACAGATTATGGCGAGATAAATGTACTAACCGATCTTGCATCATTAAATGACCGATTCCCAAGTCGAAGACTCAAAACCCAGAAATCCAATACCATATAAAATGTGTAAACGTCTACATACATAAACACCTAATATAATTACGATGATGATTATGGAGTTCTTAAAATGATAAGCAGTGATAAATAATTGTTGTTCTGGTCTTCAGCCCAAAGCTTGGTCTGATGCAGCTCTCCATGCTACTCCATCCTGTACAAGCCTCTTCATCTCCGAAAAACTACCACAACGTACATCCTTCTGAGTCTGCTTAGTGTATTCATCTCTTGGTTTCCTTCTACTGTTTTTACTCTCCACGCTTCCCTCTCGTACTAACTTGGTGATCCCTCGATGCCTCAGAACATGTCTTACTAACCGATCCCTTCTTCTAGTCAAGTTGTGCCACAAACTTCTCTTCTCCCCAATCCTATTCAATACCTCCTCGTTAGTTATGTGATCTACCCATCTAATCGTCAACATTCTTCTGTAGCACCACATTTCAAAAGCTTCTAACCTCTTCTTGTCTCAACAGTATATCGTTCATGCTTCACTTCCAGACGCGGTTACACACCAAATAAATACTTGCAGAAAAGACTTCCTGACACTTAACTCTGTACTCGAAGTTAACAAATTTCTCTTCATCGGAAACACTTTCCTTGCCATCACCAGTCTACATTTTACATCCTGTCTGCTTCGACCATCATCAGCTATTTTTCTGCCCAAATAACAAAACTCATTTGCTACTTTAAGTGTCTCATTTCCCAATCTGATTCCATCAGCATAATGTGATTTAATTCGACTACATTCCATTATCCTCGTTTGTTGCTGTTAATTCTATATCCTCCTTTCAAGACACTGTCTATTCCGTTCAAGTGCTTTTCCGTGTACTTCGCTGTCTTTGACTGTATTACAGTGCACTGCAAACCTCAAGGTTTTTATTTGTTCTCTTGGATTTTCGTGCCTAATAAAAATGGCAGTTCGGTAATTCGCACACCTGTCAGCACATGCTTCCATTAGAACTTTAATTATTTTATTCTTCTTGAAGTCTGAGGGTATTTCGACTGTCTCATACATCTTGCTCACAAGATGGAAGAGTTTTGCCATGGCTGGCTCTCCGAAGGCTATCAGAAGTTCTAACGGAGTGGTGTCTATTCTCAGGACCTTGTTTCGACTTGGGTCTTTCAGTGCTCTGTCAAATTCTTCACGCAGTATCATATACCCCACCTCATCTTCATCTACGTCTTCTTCCATTTCCATAATATTGCCCTCAAGTACGTTGGCCTTGTATAGATCCCGTATATCCTCCTTCCACCTTAATGCTTCCCTTCTTTGCTTAGGACTGGTTTTCCATCTGAGCTCCTAATATTCACACAGGTGTTCCTCTTTTCTCCAAAGGCCTCTTTAATTTTCCTGTAGGCGACATCTAACTTACCCCTTGTGATATATGCTTCTACAGACTTACATTGGTTCTCTAGCCCTTCCTGCTTAGCCATTTAGCACTTCCTGTCGATCTCATTTTTGAGACATTTGTATTCATTTTCTCCTTCTTCATTATCTGCATTTTTATATTTTCTTCTTTCACCAATTAAATTCATTATCTTTTGTGTTACCCAAGCATTTCTACAAGCCCTCGTCTTTTTACGTTCTTGATTCTTTGCTGTCTTCACTATTTCATCTCTCAAAACTACTCGTTCTTCTTCTACTATATTCCTTTCCCCTGTTTATGTCAATTGTCCCCTAACGCTCCCTCTGAAACACTCTAGAATATCTGGTTCTTTCAGTTTATCTAGGTCCCATCTCCTTAAATTCTCAACTTATTGCAGTTTCTTCAGTTTTACTCTACAGTTTATAACCAATAAATTGTTATCAAAGTCCACATCTGCCCCTGAAAATGTCTCACAATTTTAAACCTGGTTCCTAAATCTCTGTCTTACCATTATATAATCAGTCTGAAACCTTCCGGTGTCTCCAGACCTCTTGCAAGTATATAGCCGTCGTTCATGATGCTTAAACCAAGTGTTAGATATGATTAAGTTATGCTCTGTGCAAAATTGTACCAGGCTGCTTCTTCATTTATACCTTATCCCCAGTCCATATCATCTACTACTTTTCTTTCTCTTCCTTTTCCTACTGCCGGCCGGAGTGGCCGTGGGGTTCTAGGCGCTGCAGTCTGGTACCGAGCGACCGCCCTGGTCGCAGGTTTGAATCCTGCCTCGGGCATGGATGTGTGTGATGTCCTTAGGTTAGTTAGGTTTAATTAATACTAAGTTCTAGGCGACTGATGACCTCAGAAGTTAAGTCGCATAGTGCTCAGAGCCATTTGAACCATTTAAACCTATTCCTACTACCGAATTCCTGTCCCCCATGACTATTAAATTTTCATTTCGCTTAACTATCTGAATAATTTCTTTTATTTCATCATAGATTTTTTTCAATCTCTTCATCAACTGTGGAGCTAGTTGGAAAATGAACTTGTGTTACTGTGGTAGGCGTGGGCTTCGTGTCTATCTTGGCTACAATAATGCGTTCACTATGCTGCATATAGTAGATTATCCGCGTTCCTATTTTCTATTCATTATTGAACCTGCTCCTACACTACCCCTGCTTGATTTTGTATTTATAACCCTGTGTTCACCTGATCAGAAATCCTGTTCAAATGGTTCAAATGGCTCTGAGCACTATGGGACTCAACTGCTGAGGTCATTAGTCCCCTAGAACTGAGAACTAGGTAAATCTAACTAACCTAAGGACATCACAAACATCCATGCCCGGGGCAGGATTCGAACCTGCGACCGTAGTGGTCTTGCGGTTCCAGACTGCAGCGCCTTTAACCGCACGGCCACTTCGACCGGCTAAATCCTGTTCTTCCTTCCATCGAACTTCATTAATTCTTACTCTATCTAACTTTAATCTATCCATTTCCTTTTTTTAAATTTTCTACCCTACCTGTCCGATTAAGGGATCTGATCCACGCTCCCATCTGTAGAACCCTAGTTTTGTTTCTCCTGAATAGTCCCCGCCCGGGGATCGAAGGGGGGGACTATTTTATCTCCAGAAAATTTACCCAAGAGGACGCCATCATCATCTGACTATACAGTAAAGCTGCATGCCCTCGAGAAAAATTACGGCTGCAGTTTCCCCTTGCTCTCAGCCGTTGGCAGTACCGCACAGCAATGCTGTTTGGGTTGATGTTACAAGGCCAGTTCAGTGATTCATCCAGACTGCTGTCCCTGCAACTACTGAAAAGTTGCTGCCCCTCTCCAGTAAACAGACGTTTGTCTGACCTCAACAGCTACCACTCCGTTGTGTTGCACCCACGGTACGGCTATATCTATAGCTGAGGCACGCAAGCCTCCTCACCAACGGCAAGGTCCATGGTTCATGGGAGGGGGGCAAACAATGATTTGTACTTTATTTTTGAAATGTATGTTTCAAAGATAAAATGGCTCTGAGCACTATGGGACTTAACAGCTGTGGTCAGCAGTCCCCTAGAACTTAGAACTACTTAAACCTAACCAACCTAAGGACACCACACACATCCATGCCCGAGGCAGGATTCGAACCTGCGACCGTAGCAGTCGCGCGGTTCCGGACTGCGCGCCTAGAACCACGAGACCACCGCGGCCGGCTTCAAAGATAATTTTGCCCAAATAGAACGATGTATGACAATATTTTCTTTGCTGCATGTTGTTAGAAGTAAATCTTCGTCTTTGGACAGTTCGTAGTACGAGATCGTAGTACAAGTCTGAAGTGCGAGGAAGGCGTAAAAGTTATTTTTGTGGTCTTAGCATGGTGGTTGATGTTAATTTGTACTGGAAAGTGAAATGACAAAAAATATACGTATCCCACAACAGAAATTCCACCATTGTTCATGTCATTAAAAGAAAATGAAGCCGAGCATCATTTAGAGCCTGCCGGGGTGGCCGAGAGGGTCTAGGCGCTACAGTCTGGAACCGCGTGACCGCTACGGTCGCAGGTTCGAATCCTGCCTCGGGCATGGATGTGTGTGATGTCCTTAGGTTAGATAGGTTTAATTAGTTCTAAGTTCTAGGGGACTGATGACCTTAGAAGTTAAGTCCCATAGTGCTCAGAGCCATTTGAACCATAATTTAGACCGATACATAAGGTTGCATTTCAGAATGGACCACGAGCCTACAACTTCCAGAAAAGAAGACGAATAAAAGATGAGGAAAAGGAAAACTGCTCATTCAGATTCTAGCGTTGCTATCTCTCTCTGCATTGTATCACTATCTCAGTGTGTCAAGTGCTGTGAAAATGTGACTAGCCGCCCAAATTTAAACTTACTTTAAAATTAATAAATCGATTTTGGATTCCAAGAGTGTGGTGACACTCAGAAACACCTGCCAAAATTCTGGAACTGTGATGTCGCAGTAAGTTTTGTCTGGTTTTAGTTTTTCGATTATTCTGCTATACCACGCTAGGCAAATGCCGCAAAAGAATCGTTTCGAAACAGGTGGCGTCTTTCTCAACATCTTTACCAGGTAGGAGTTTGTGCTCCATTTCTAGTGACAACTTCATTTCTTACGTCGTTTCTTGCTTCAGGGAGTCAGGACCCAAGTTTTACATTCATGGTGAAATATCCTGGCAGGCTGAGTCTGTAAACCGAAACGGAATGACTGGTCTCAAAAGTTTGCGATTGCAAAATAAATAAATTCTCTCGACCTGACTGTGAAACAGTTTCAGGATGAAAGTGGACTAATTTTTGACAGAGTGCTGCATAGATTAATATACCTCCACATCGGCTTCCTCATGTGGTCGAGCTCCCAAAAGTCGAAACAGTGGAGATCTTTTGGCTTCTGTTAATGTTACCTTCGACAAAGTAACAGCGCTCAAGTTGCCATTTGGGCTGTATTTTGCTTTCAAGAGGGATTACGACTAATTATTGAAAATCGACCAACTAATGAAGGTTTTACCACATATATACGTGTGTGTGTGCTGTAACGCACAAAAAAATAATTCTTCAATAAATTCAACTTAACGATATAAGTAAAATACAGCTTAGCTAACAAGTAGAGTTTTTTTATTGCATTACCTAAGTCTGTCAGAGAGTAAAGTCAGTGACAGAAGTTTAATTCTACGGCAAAGTTTGCGAGTATGTACCTATCTATGACATTTATAACTTTTTTAATGGACCTAAAGCTTTCCCGTACAACAAAGTGCGGGAGCTGCTCCATATCTTTCCGATGTGGATGGGAATGAAAACAAAAAAATTTGGTGGTACGTTCCTATGGCACCAAACTGCTGAGGTCATCAGTCCCTAGGGTTGCACATTACTTAATCTAACTTAAACTACCTTACGCTAATCTGGAGACAGCGTCCGCTGTGAAACATCTAGGTGTAACTATCCAGAGAGACCGTAAGCGGAATGAACACATAAAACAGATAGTGGAAAAAGCAGATACCAGACACAGATTCATCGGAAGAATCTTAGGGAAATGTAACTCATCCACGAATGTAGTGGCTTATAAGGCGCTTGTTCACCCGATCTTGAGTGTTGTTCATATATCTAGGATCCTTACCAGGTAGGAATGATATAGAGAAGGTCCAACGAAGAGCGGCGTGTTTCGTCACGGGATCGTTTAGCTGTCAAGAGAGTGTTACGGAGATGCTAAACAAACTCCACTGGTAGACGTTATAAGAAAGGCGTTGTACATCACGGAGAGATTTACTATGTAATTTCGTTACAGCACTTTTCAGGAGGAGTCTGACAACATATTACTCCCTCCCCCCCCTCCCACCACCCACATACATCTCGCGTATTGACCACGAGCAGAAAATTAAGAAATTAAAGCCAATACAGTGGCTTACCGACAATCATTCGTCCCACACACTATGCGCGAGTGGAACCGGGTTGGAGGGATCGGATAGTGGTACCGAAAGTACCCTCCGCCACACACCGTTAGGTAGATTTAGATGTAGACAAAACACACACCCATGCGCAAGGGAAGAATCGAACCTCCGACGGTGGGAGCCACGTGAACCCTGACAAGGCGCCTCAGATCACCCGGAATCAAAACAAGAACATCTCATTTTACTACAGTAAAATAAAAGAACATTATGCGAGATTATAGAAAGAGAACGTCGATCACTAATTTGCAAAGCTTCTGTAATGATACTCTCTACTGGAGTAGAAGGAGTTGCCAGTGTGTACAGCTGTTACTCTCGAAATTATTATAAAGGTTACTTTTATCCCGCGTGTTATGTTCATGCTTTTCACTATTTCATGAGATGAGATACAGATTGGTAAAGTCAAAGAACATTCATCAGTGCAAAAGTACTGCGAGTCATTATCAAATGGCTCTGAGCACTATGGGACTTAACAGCTGAGGTCATCAGTCCCCTAGAACTTAGAACTACTTAAACCTAACTTACCTAAGGACATCACACACATCCATGCCCGAGGCAGGATTCGAACCTGCGACCGTAGCAGCCGCGCGGTTCCGGACTGAAGTGCCTAGAACCGTTCGGCCACCGCGGCCGGCCATTATGAAACTATCGAGTTTTTGAAAGAGGAGTGTGGAAGGTATCATCGAACTCACACTAGATATGATTCTTGTGAGTAGTCTTTAAAAAATATTGAAATATACAGTGTTATTCAGCCGCTATTACCGATGGGTTTTATGGATTCCACAAAGCCTTCAAATACCATGTGTGAGATTTTCATATTCTCTGTCTGGCTCGCTAAGCGCAAACTATTAGTCCTACAGAAGAAAATAAACAGGGCCTTTTTATAGGAAGTGCAATGAAGTTAAATTTTGTACTGTCAGGCATTTTTACAAGACGCCTTAGCTTTGAATTATTGAAGCAAAAGATACAAAAGTCACCTTCAAACGGACCCCCACTTCCACTCTTAGCTCACACCGGTCAGGATTTCTACTATGTTGTACATAGCACTCCCTCTTACCACTGTACAAAAGTTTGTAACTGCACGAATTATTTCACATAGTCGATTTTTTTCATTTTTTTTTCATTAACTGGCATTATTATTGAACTGACTTAGTCGAGCAGTTACAAATCGTAAAATTTATGTTGTTGTTAATTTTACCTAGTAATAAAGCAAAATAAACACGTACATGTTTGTCAGGCATTCTGACTATGAAATTACTGTGCTCGTAAGGGTTAAGTTTCGATCGAATTGTCAACGCAATTAGTTTTAGCGTAACGCTTACAGAAGTCGTTTTCCTTTCATTACCTTCACAGGCATGTTTAAATTAATACCGTTAACAAAACTGCGGGCTATGCTGGTGTCGTAATAGCCCAATCAAGAGAGACCAGAGTCAAATATCTGGAATAGTTCACGCAGTCGGAAATTTTTATTCAGTGTTAGAAGGGAGTGCCACAAGCAACCTTCTAGAAATCCTGGCTGGTGAGGAACGAATGTGGGGGTAGGGGTGCGTTTGAAGGTCACTTTTGTAGGTTTTCCGTGAACAAGTTGCAAAATATATCCGCCAGCAAAAACACATCCCAGTACAAAATTTTAATTTTAATTTTCTACAGAAAGGTGCTGTTCATTGTTTTATGTAGGACTAATAGTTTGTGCGTAGCAAGTAAAAGAATATGTAAATGTAGAGCACGGGCTCTGAAGGAGTTCCGGGTTCCATAACACCCATCGGTAGCGGTAGCTTCATCGCTCTGTAAAATTTGGCGGTCACGGTCGTGTGCTCGTCTTCTTCGCTACAGTGGACGCTAGAATACGGTTGTGGTACGGTGGAGATAATGGATATTTGTCCATTCTGGAGATCGGCCACGGTTTCCGTGACCCTCCTACATGGACTGTGATCAGAGCTGAATAAGCTGGCTTGAGAGCTTGTGTACATTTCGAATGTTTGGGATCCGTACCATGTCGCATTGAAAGAACACGTCGTAGCAATTCAGAGATGGGCTGCTAGATTAGTTACCGTTAGGTTAGAATAACACATAAGTATTACGGAGATGATCGGGAACTCACATGAGAACCCCTGGAGGGAAGGCGACGTTCTTTTCTAGAAATACTATTGAAAAAGTTTAGAGAACCGAAAATTGAAGCTAACTGCCACACGATTCTACTGCCGCCAACATACATTGGGTGAAAGGACCACAGAGATAAGATATGAGAAATTAGGACCCATACGGAGGCATATAGATAGTCTTGTTCCCTTGCGCTTTTTGCGAAATGTTCAAATGTGTGTGCAATCTTAGGGGACTTAACTGCTAAGGTCATCAGTCCCTAAGCTTACACACTACTTAACCTAAATTATCCTAAGGACAAACACACACACCCTTGCCCGAGGGAGGACTCGAACCTCCGCCGGGACCAGCCACACACCTATTTGCGAGTGAAACACGAAAGGAAATGCTAGTAGTGGTGCAGGGTACCCTCTGCCATGTACCTTACGACGCTTGCGGAGTATCTGTGTAGATGTAGATGTAGACCTTCCAAGGTGATAGGTGCTTGCAGCTCCCATCACCTAAAACTTCTGTAACGTCTAGCAACAGTTTACAGAATAGTTGGGAGAGGAAATGGTCAGCTGAAATTAGCTACCATGTCTCTTCTCCTGGATCTGTTTGTTTATAGACGTTCGGCCTTTAGGCTTGTGCAGACAGGAACAAGGAAGAGCGTAGCTCACAAACTGTAAGTATCGGCTTTCGAGTTCTGTTTTTGCTCTCTTCTGGGAATTCAATAGTCGTATATCCGTCGCAGCGCACAATATTGAATCCATCTAGGAAACTACGAGTATTTGCAACACTACTCGGCTATCAGCGCATTTCAGGCGACGGCAATGAGCTAGCAAAAACGCGGGCATACGACGGACGATAAATAACGAGAGCGGAGCATTATGGCGGCGGCATTCATTGCGAATAATGACGGGCAGGCGCGGGACTATTTCCGCGCGGGAACGCGTGTAGTGGACGGCCGCACAAAGCGATATTTACAAGCGCTGTCAGGCGCACCGAACACGCTCCGTCATAATACGGGCCCGCTAAATTAGCGTCCGCGGCGCTGTTTAATAGAAACGCCGACGAGCCGGGCGCAAAACGGCGCGCGTTGTTGTGTTGTGCGCTTGTACACCGCCGCCTGCATCGGCTGGCCGCGTGTAATTGTGCAGCTAGTGCCCCACAATTGACCGCCGGCCGGCCTCGCACTTATACGGAGAGCAGGGCGGGCCGCGTGTTGCTAATGAAACCGGCCAATTGCGCTCGACGCGTGAATTATTCGTCCGCCGATGACAAATGGGCGCGCCACGGACCCCTTCCTTTTGTCGCCAGAGAGCAGAGAGGAGCGGTAATTCCAGCGTCCGACGCCAACGGCACGAGCGCGCACTTTTGAGCGGCGGTCCTGCAGCTGTCAGCTGCCCGTGTCGGAGATCACTGGCTCCGGACACGACCGGGATCGAAACCTCGCCGTTCGGACGACCGGATGAACACGATGGCACCGTGAGGGGCGGCAGAGGGTGCAATGGTGAGTTATCAACAGCTACCTTCGGGATTTCAGAGGACGAATGCGTCTAAGTTACAAGACTTGAGTCCAGGCTCTTGTACATATACAGGGTGATTCAGCTGGGCACAACCAGCAAAGCTAACATACACCAACAAGCGACAAACGTCGGCAAGCCCCTGCATATCAGCAACGTTGACTTGAAATACCAGCTGCTATTAAAGCCGACCAACAGGCTACAGCAGGGAAACCGACGAGCTCGCCCATTGACACACAAACAAATGCCCCCATCACCCTACACTGTGCATCTGATATATGACCTATCGGACACAAAACGACGATAAACCTGTTACAGGTTGCTGACGCTGACCGAGAGTTCAACAACGGCACCCAGCCGCCGGGCAACAGCACCGCGCAACGTCAAAGGTATCGACATACATGATACCCACTACTAACAAAGCCTACCCTTGCATGACCTATCGCAGGCAGCAAGACATCCGCTACTGCTCTCACCACCCAACCTAACTATCGTAGAGGTTTTTTTCCCTTGGCACTTTTTTCTCTCTGCCCTTCAAACCGCTACCCTTCGTTCGACTTTCGACCCAGTCTATCTCCAGATGAGCACGTATTAATGGTTAACCAGACGTACGCAAACATCGCAGTACCCACAGCCTGCAACACCTCACTTTAGTGAATACTAACCTTTATGCAGAGATGGCAGTAGACCTTTTGAGTTGGCCATCATGCCGGTGGGGGCGTGGAGGGGCTCCACCTCTGGGAAAAGAAAACAAAAAAACTGCCCCTACAAGTGGGTTTTATGCATCGCACAACGCTTTCAAATACCATGTGGAAATTTTTATATTCTTTCACTTCCTACACGAAAACTGTTAGTCCTACAGCCGGCCGGAGTGGCCGAACGGTTCTAGGCGCTACAGTCTGGAACCGCGCGACCGCTACGGTTGCAGGTTCGAATCCTGCCTCGGGCATGGATGTGTGTGATGTCCTTAGGTTAGTAAGGTTTAAGTAGTTCTAGGTTCTAGGGGACTAATGACCTCAGAAGTTAAGTCCCATAGTGATCATAGCCATTTGAACCATTTTTGTTGTTCCTACAGAAATTGTGAACAGGGCATTTATGTAGGAAATATGATATACTTATATTTTGTACTGGATTAAGTTTACAATAGAGGCTGTAGTTTTCGAATTATTCAAGAAAAACATACAAAAGCGACCTTCTAACGGATTTTCCTTCAATAACTCGAAAACCGTGGCCTCTAGCGGAAACGTAACCCAGTCCAAAATTTAACTACATTAAACTTCCTGTCAAAAGGTCCTGTCCCTTTTTTCTGTTTGACTAATAGCCTGCACGTAAGGAGCGAGAAAACATGAAAACTTTGCGCCTAGGAGAAAGTGTTGCTTCTTGTGTAGAGCCTGTCGGTAGGGGCAGGTGTACTGAACAAACAAGTCGCCAGGTTAAAATAAAGTTTCAGGAGCACCTTCTCACTAAAATGGCGCTGTAAAGAATTACTTTTCTTTTGCTGAATATCTTGGGGTTAGTGGCCATTGCGAATCGAAGCTCGGTTCTCTCTGGATCGTATCTGTACTACCTAAACGGAAGAAATTAACCATTTTGAAAGAGTTAGAGATAACAAAATTTCACAATCTGTCGGAAAATTTCGGCATTAATGATCAGTTGATCACTAAAAACTAAATTTTCTATTATTCCATGATGTCAGGTTTGTCAAAATTTTGGTAGTTTTCTCTCTCCTTTTCCGTGACTTTAAAGTCAGTACTGCCATTAGACTGTTGTTTATTTAAAGTGTTACATTTACACTTACAAATGGTTCAAACAGCTCTGAGCACTATGGGACTTAACATCTGAGGTCATCAGTTCCCTAGAACTTAGAACTACTTAAACCTAACTAACCTAGAACATCACACACATCCATGCCAGAGGCAGAATTCGAACCTGCGACCGTAGCAGTCGCGCGATTCCAGACTGAAGCGCCTAGAACCACTCGGCCAATCCGGCCGGCCTTACACAGTCATGATTCACAACACTTAAAAAACTTGATAAAGGCACTTTGAAGCCGAAATCATGATTGTGTAAGTGTAAATGTAACACTGTAACCAAACAACAGTCTAATTGCCTAGTTTAGTCAATTCATAATACTTAAAACACTTGATAATGTCACTTTGAGCCCGAGATCATGATTGAGTGAGTGTAAATGTATCACTGCAAATAAACAACAGTCTAATGGCGGTACTGACTTTAAAGAAATATATTACGACTGTGGCCTCGCATTATGAAAAATTTATTTTACGTGTATGTTGTGTCTGCTCCTCACTTTTGCTGGCTTTGTCCTCTACCATCGTGGCTTTGTGTTCGGTTTTCCCAATACTCCAATATTTTTGAAGTCCTTAGTACCTAACGTTTTTCTCACCGACATCCTCCCCCATATGTTTGCCATTTCGTATCCTTTCCTCTCTCAACCCCCTCCCCACCCCTCCTCCTTCTTCCTATTCATTTACACTGTCATTTTAGTCCATTTTAATAGTTTGAAGTTCACTGAAATTGTTATATTCTGTGTAACCATTAGTTCATCTGGTTTTAATTTTTAACAGTATTTTAAGCTATTCTGACATTTTAACTAGCTCTGTTCTTCTTTTATTTTATTTAGAGCCGGCCGGTGGGGGCGAGCGGTTCTAGGCGCTTCAGTCTGGAACCACGCGACCGCTACGATCGCAGGTTCTACTCCTGCCTCGGGCATGGATGTGTGTGATGTCCTTAGGCCAGTTAGGTTTAAGTAGTTCTAAGTTCTCGGGGACTGATGACCCCAGATGTTAAGTCCCATAGTGCTCAAAGCCATTTGAGCCTTTTTTTTTTATTTAGATCACTTTTCACTGTCAGCGCCGCTACTCGGCGCTTTCACTAATAATGAGTTTCGGTCTCAAGTCAATCTACTCTGCTGCCCATTCGCTTCAGCTCATACGCAGTTTACAGCGGCATTTGTTAAATCGATGCAGTTTCCGACCTATTAGTCGTGTGGAATACAATACTGTTAATATTCCAATGTAATAAATATATTTACAGCGCATGACATTCATCCTTCTTGCAGGTTTTTCTACGATAAACTATGGTGACAAACTGTAAAATGAAAAAAACTGCTTCCTTAAAACATCGATACTGTGCCATACAGGCACTACATAGCTTTCCAGAGGTATATAGCGTGCATCGTTCACATCCGATCACGGTTCAGAGATTATACTACGCTCGCGTCAGCCCTACAGAAAATGACCGTTAGTAAAGGAGAATACCTCTTACAAGGAATCAGATAAGAGCATGGTAGCGGCGTTTGTCACGTGAAATTACACATCATGCCGCCGCTACTTCTGTAAACAGGACATCTGCAAGCAGACTTGTACACGGGGATTGCAGTGCCACACAAACACCGCTAACCTAGAATCACTGTAGTTATGATACTGAAGTCTCGATTTTATATCCAAGATGCGACAGGGGGATGGAGTACGTCGCATAAATCTTTGTTCGTTTAGAGGAATGTGTCGATACAAGATGGTCACGTTTCATAACACATGAGATGGAAGTCCTCTGATGACCGACAGGTTCGCTGTTAACGATCGCAAGTAGACAGTGCTCTAAGTCATACAGAACACGCGGCTGTGTACAAGACGAATGCAGGCTATGTCACGCAACTGAGGCATCCTGACAGAACAATGGGGAAAAAAATGGTCAAATGACCTGCCGCAACATCTACCTCTCTCTGTAGAATGCATCATCAGTCTGTCATTAAATCGTACGTCGTTACAACTTCATCTCAGCCGATCACGGAATTCACCATCTGTCATGCTTTAACGCAGATGAAAGAAGTTTAGAGGGAGATGGTTGTCTTTTCTCCAGGAAAGCGTCAAATACAGCAGTCAACTCGCCTGTATCACAATTACCTCGACGACAAAAGAATGACTGTTTCCCTGGTTCCTGGTTCCTCCATGTCAACATTGTCTCGTTTTCGTCTTGCTGTCGCATACTTGTTCCCGAGTACAAGAATCGTTCTGCGCCAAGAAGACACGCAATTACTTCCTCATTTTCCCGGGATTCTGTGCATTTGCTCTCAATTTATATGTATTTTCCGTTATTTTTCTTAATTCTATTGATTTTATGTCACTTCTACCCTTGGGATCATGACATCACTTCTTATTCCGTGTTCTAAAATTGCTTGTAAATGTAGAACAACTGCCAACACCTAATGCACTGTTTTTCTGGTCGGGCGGCATATTATATCACTGTACTCGAATGCATTTAGTCACCTCCACTCACATATTCTACAGTTGCAGTGGTTTGCTCTGTTTTCTGTATGTCTGTGTCTGTGCATGTGACGCGGATGGCCCCTCCTTCTGGTGGACCCGTCTTCAAACATAAAACGCACCTTCGGGCGTGACGCGTTGTTGGTCCACATTCGCGCCCTACTCCAGATGTGGCATGTGGTGGGTGCGCCATGAACATCGCTCTGGATATAATGCGCGGTAGATCCACACTCGAACGCTAACCCGAATGTGGTATGTTGTGAATCTGTATCCCGACTTCGCTCTGGACATTATGCGTGACGGATCCACCTGCAAACCCTATCCCAGACATCGACACTTGCTTTGTATGGCCGGTGTCCAATTGTAGAAAGGTGGACTGAAAGCTTCCATGCAGCAAACAATTCAGTGAAATGGGGGGCGGGGGGGGGGAGCAGGTCATCAGTTAGGGCTGTGCAAAAAACATCGGTGAGATAAACCTCTCTTAGCCATCCTAAAAAAATCCTAAAACAACTAAATAAAAGCACTGTAAAGAACTGCAGCTTGCAAGTGGTTGACAGGCTGTCACCAAGGAATGAAGTTAGTTTTTTTCTTAATTATTTTCCCAAGGCTGGAGAAAACCATGTGAACAGTTACTAAAAACATTTATGGGTGGTTGTAGTGTCATATGAGTACTAGGTAGCCTTTGAGTTGACTTTTTCGAGAACAGTGTGGCAGAAAACGAGCTAACTGGATTTTATGTTTTACCAGCACGTGGTGAAAGTTATTTAACAAATACCCTAAGCGGGAACAATCACATATTTAATGTTGTAGGTAGAGCTAACCAAAAACAGCGATTCATTGGCAGAACACTTAGAAGGTGGAACAAGTCTACTAAAGAGACTGCTTACACCACGCCTGTCCGGTCTATTTTGGAGTGTTGCTGTGTAGAGTGGGATCCGCATCAGATGGGACTGCGAATGACATCGAAAAAGTACAAAGAAGGGCAACTCGTTTTGTATTGTCGCGAAGTAGGCGAATAATGCCCCGACATGATACGTGAATTGGAGTGGCAATCATTAACACAAAGGCGTTTTTCGTTGAGAAGGGATCTTCTCATGAAATTTCAATCACCAGTTTTCTCCTCCGATTGCGAAAACATTCTGTTGGCACCCACCTTCATAGGGAGAAATGATCATCACGATAAAATAAGAGAAATCAGGGCTCGCACAGAAATATTTAAGTGCTCGTTTTTCCCGAACGCCGTTCGAGAGTGGAACGCTAGAGAGACAGGTTGAAGGTGGGTCATTGAACCCTCTACCAGGCACTTTATTGTGAATAGCAGAGTAATCACGTAGAAGGAGATGGAGATGTAGAACAACAAAGCAATCACGCCATTGCCGTTGGAGACGTAACTTTTTAAGTGTTGTTTGTCAAAATTCTCATGGCTCAGCTTCTAAAATGGAACATTTAACTTCTGCATTTCAGATGATTTGCAGTTGGGTCTTGGACTTTGCTTCTGGCACTTGGTAGCCTAACTTCGGCACATCTCCTTACGGATGCCGAATGGCAGCGTTGGGAGCAGCACACTTCAGCAGTGGGGACTAACGAAGTCCAGTGTTCGAGTTCACAGTAGGGTAGTCGATGGTTTGCAATTGATGGCACCCTTCCTAGCCATCAGCAGTCTACTCACATTATATTAGTGAGTAGGATGAGAGTGGCTTGCAGCACTAGCATGTTTCGAAAAATGCAACCTACGGATTCAACATCATTTACGGTTCAGGCTTCCCACATTCGATACTGCAGCCACAGTTACATGAATAACTTCAACTTCTCTTTCTAGTCATTCAGTCATTGTTACTGATGCTTAGGCATGTTGCGTTGAAGTTTTTAGGAAAAGATGATGTTTAACATACCCCTTCTCCCCATTAAGTAACTACGTCAACCGTCAGTTATATTATCTCAGCTTCACTTTTTCTAAGGTTTAAATCGTGCAGCAGGTAAGTTCATGTGATGCTTTTTTTCATTTTTATGTGTATATAAGCTTTTGGAATAAGTTTAGTTTCAAACAGATCGTGATTTCGATTAAAGTAGTTAGCTAACCCTCTATCATGATCAATGTTCTTGAAAAAAAAAAAGAATTTTGAACATGTAATCTTAAGTTTCTCAGTTTAGACTAAAAACTCCTGAAGTGTTAATTCAGTCCCTGGTGCACATTTAATACAGCATCGACTCTTAAGGATGACTCTATCTCTCTGTTAATACTGACACAGATTGTTCCATATATTTGCTGTTACATGAACTGGCGACCCTGCCTAGACTGAATTATAATAGCAAAACTGTGTAATGTAGTCAGGAGATTTAATTTTCTTTTAGCGATTCGTTTTCGAAAAGTTTTGAACATTTAGAGCAGCGGTATTTTTACAACATTTCTCTGGTGTGGACAACTAACATAGGTGCCCTTACTTCAGCTTTCACGTTTTTTGGATCCTGTTCCACATCTTCTTAATTATCAGAATCGCTATAAGCAGCGTCAAAAATTTGGAGGGCTTTCATATATGTGAGAAAATAAAGACGTTATGTGAACTGTAACAGGTCTGAATTAAGTGTTCTGTCCTGGTTACGTAGTTGTACGCGGAGTCACGTTTCCAGTAGGAGAAATTAAATACGAAAGTTCACTTACGCAAGAGCAATCACGGCTGGACAAGAAGTGGCCGGGGATGAATGTTTAAAACAGGACTGAGGCGACGTATATAAAGAATTTCGAGGGAATTGCAAGAAGGTGGATTAAACAAGGGCGCATGTTCCAGGAGCGTAAAATTCATAAGGATGAAAAAGAATTTAATTTTAATTTATTTTTCAATTTAACCAGTCTTTTATAAAAGATCAGTAATTGACACTGTCTATTAGCAAAAGAAAACTGAATTTTTGTCTGCGACATGTAATCAGAAATAAGAGAACGTGCATTTTTCACAAAAATAACAATTACATACCTGTTAGTTAGCATATATTTGATGAATACTTTATTTAAATCACACATAAGTAATCGAGCTGAACGGAAGAAAACAAGAAAAATGATGACTGAAATGAGACTCGGACCAGCGATTACCAGTCTAGAGTGCTACTGATTGTTTTAGATCTTTATATATTTTGAACTTCACAGAATTGCATGTAGGACTGGCATCTCTGCTTAAAAATTCGCATGAGCCAGGAATCGAACCTAAAACCATAAGTATAGGGCGACCGTTCTAACCAACAGCCACACTGCAGGTCGAGAAAAAGCGAGTTTTTATCATATTAAAGACGGTCGAAAAGCCAAGCGGGATTAGCCAAGGAGCCGGCCGGTGTGGCCGAGCAGTTCTAGGCGCTTCAGCTGGAACCGTGAGACCGCGCTACGGTCGCAGGTTCGAATCCTGCTTTGGGCGTGGATGTGTGTGATGTCTTTAGGTCAGTTAGGTTTAAGTAGTTCTAAGTTCTATGGGACTGATGACCTCAGAAGTTAAGTCCCATAGTGCTCAGAGCCATTTGAACCATTTAATTTTTGATTAGCCAAGCGGTCTAAGGCGCTGCAGTCATGGACTGTGCGGCTGGTCCCGGCGTAGATACGAGTCCTCCCTCGGGCATGGGTGTGTGTGTTTGTCCTTAGGATAATTTAGGTTAAGTAGTGTGTAAGTTTAGGGACTGATGACCTTAGCAGTTAAGTCCCATAAGATTTCACACACATTTGAACATTTGAACGGGCGGAAAACCTCAAAATCGATTTTTTGAGAGCTGTAACCAACTACTTCGGGGGGGGGGGGGGGGGGGGGATTAATGCAATCTACGGAAGAAAAGATACAACACGAGGAAATTATCCGAAAGAAACGGGGCGGAAATCTGTAGATGTGATGTTCACGTACAAGAAACAAATGATTAGAATTTCAGAAAATTGGATGATTTATTCAAGAGACAGAGCTTCATCATTTGAGCAAGTCAATAATGTATGGCTCTGAGCACTACGGGACTTAACTTCTGAGGTAATCAGTCCCCTAGAACTTAGAACTACTTAAACCTAACTAACCTAAGGACATCACACACATCCATACCCGAGGCAGGATTCGAACCTGCGACCGTAGCGGTCGCGCGGTTCCAGACTGTAGCGCCTAGAACCGCTCGGCCACCCCGGCCGGCAGTCAATAATGTGTTGGTTCACTTCTGGCCCTTAAGCAAGCAGTTATTCGGATTGGCAATGATTGATAGAGTTATTGGATGACCTCCTGAGTGATAAAAAGTGGTTCAAATGGCTCTAAGCACTATGGGCCTTAACATCTGAGGTCATCAGTCCCCTAGACTTAGAACTACTTAAAGCAAACTAACCTAAGGACATCACACACACGCATGCCCGAGGCAGGATTCGAACCTGCGACCGTAGCAGCAGCGCCGTTCCGGACTGAAGTGCCTAGAGCCGCTCGGCGACAGCGGCCAGGTCCTGAGGGATACTCTGTAAAATTCTGTCCAATTGGCGCGTTAGATAGTCAAAATGCTGAGCTGGTTAGAGGACTCTGCCCATAATGCTCCAAAAATTCTCAATTATGGAGAGTTCCGGAGACTTTGCTGGCCAAGGTATGGTTTGGCATCCACGAATAGAAGCAGCAGACACTCGCGCCGTGTGTGAACGGGCGTTTTCATGCCGAAATATAATCCGAGGACGGCTCACCATGAAGAGCAACAAAACTGGGCCACAGTATATCGTCGACATACCGCTGTGCTATGAGCGTGCTGCGGATGACAACCTAAGCAGTCCTGCAGTGAAAAGATATGGCACCCCAGGCTGTTACTCCCGTTTGTTTGGCCGTATGGCGGGCGACAGTCAGGATGGTATCTCGAGACGCGTCTTCGATATGGAATCTCATTGACTGGAGTATAATTTTCTTCAGTGATGAGTCCTGCTTCCAACTGAGCCCCGATAACAAGCGAAGACGTGTTTGGAGACTCCGCAGACAGTTGTGGGGTACCAATCCGTCTTGCGGCCCGACAACCTAGAGTGATGATCTGGGCTGCCTTTTCTTTTCATAGCGGGACCCCTTTGGTTGTCAGCCACAGCACCCTTATATTATTGTATGCTCTGGTTTTGTTGCCCCCTATTTGTTTTATGTTTTCCCCTCATGAAATCCATACTAGGCTTACATTTCAGCAAGATAATACCCGCCTGCACAAGGCAAGAGATTCTACTGCCTGTCTTCGTGCTCGCCAACCCTACCTTGGCCGGCAAGGACGACGGATCTCTCCACAATTGAGAACATTTGGAGCATTATGGGCAGGACCTCCAGCAGCTCGGGATTTTAACGATCGCACCAGCCAGTTGGACAGAATATGTCACGTTATCCCTAAGGCGGCATCCAACAATCCTGTCGATCAGTACAAAGTTAAATAACTGCTTGCATAAGGGTCAGAGGTGAACCAACGTTGTATTGACTTGCTCAGTTTGTGAAGCTTTAATAAATAATGCCACTCCCTGAAAATGGAATCATTTGTGTGTCTGTAAAAGTACATTATTTTTATGTCTGTATACGTACAACATGTCTACCGATTTCCGTCCCATTTCGATAATTTATTCCTAAAACTTACAAAACTCCGACTGCTATGTGGTCCCCTGGTGAGTGCACCCCGACTCTGTCCTCCAATCAAGGAGAAGTCTCTGGTAGCATCGGTAATTGAAACCATGTTATCCGTAAAGTAGTCAGATATGTTGACCACCGAGTTACGGAGGTGAGGATTCAACCGAACCCACTGATGTTGGGGATATATGTGTGTGTGTGTGAAATCTTATGGGACTTAATTGCTAAGGTCATCAGTCCCTAAGCTTACACACTACTTGTTGTGTCTAGACAAGACAGCCTAGACACAATGAGAGGAAGCCGAAAGGCACGCGCTAAGCCAAAGCAGGGTGCGTGAGGTCTGAAACAGGATACGTAATGAATGCTATAAAGAAAAGTACGTAGCTTCTGGAATACTTAACTTTAATCCATCCTTTTGGTACATCTGGAGATTGTGGTGATACAAGTGAGACTCTTTAGATACATGCAATGTTACTAATGGCGCCTTGATAGGTCGTAGCCATTGACTTAGCTGAAGGCTAATCTAACTATCTGCTCGGCAAAGGAGCGAGGCTTCGTCAGTGTAGTCGCTAGCAATGTCGTCCGTACAACTGGGGCGAGTGCTAGTCCGTATCTCTCGAGACCTGCCTTGTGGTGGCGCTCGGTCTGCGATCACACAGTGGCGACACGCGGGTCCGCCATGTACTAATGGACCGCGGCCGATTTAAAGCTACCACCTAGCAAGTGTGGTGTCTGGAGGTGACACCACACTACTTAACCTAAATTATCCTAAGGACAAACACACACGCCCATGCCCGAGGGAGGACTCGAACCTCCGCCGAGTCCAACCTCACAGTCCATGACTGCAGCGCCCCAGACCGCTCGGCTAATCCCGCGCGGCCGGAGTTGGGGATATAGGATACGACGTCTTTCCATTTTGTGAAGTGCGCAGTTTTGCATTCCTGTACATTAATGGCAAGTTGCCTGTTTTTTGTATAACATTGAAACGTCAGATCTGACTGGTTTTTCATCATTACAGTTAGATTTCACTACATTAATTACAAAATGTCCCAAGCTACTGTTAATAATTGTATTCCAGTTTATTAGTATACAACATGAACAGTATATCCTAGAGCATGCATGAAGTTAAGTACTTCTGCATCTCTCCATGATTCTCGGCCCACAACACCATATTGCGTGTCCCTACAAATAAATTCTCTGAGTAGCTAGAAATCTCGTTTGAAACCTTAGTTGACAAGTGATGATGTGGTAATGAGGCGCATTTTTTAGTACTGTATCCACCTAACTGCTTTGATACACTACTTTTAGAATTTCACGGGAGAGAAGTGCGAACTAGCATTCGCATGACCGACTTTATCGAAATCCATGCTGGATGGAAGGGAAGATGTAAACCTTTGCGATAATCTCGTTACATTGAGCTCAACATGTGTCCTTGGATCCTACAAGAAATGGATGTCCGTGACACTGGGCTGTATTTTTACGGGTCATTTCCGTCACTCTTCTTATCGACTTGTGACCTGTAGTTTCATCCAAGCACTGAGCAGACTTTTTTTTTCTCGAAAGTGAAAGTTTGAAATTGAAGCTAACTCATATTCGATATCTGTTCATAATCAGACAGGGATTCGACCGTGCCAGGGGGACTGTTCAATTTTAGTGAGTTTATCTTTTTCTCAACGCGACTGACACAAACATCTACGCCGCTCAGTTTTGGAATGATGTGTAACAGTTAATAGTAGACCAGTACTTCTGCAGTTTACTTTCTAAAGCAACATTTGAAAGCAGAATTCAGCATTTCCACTTTCACTTGGTTACTCGTTGCTTTTATTGCGATATTTGTGAGGGGCAGCCAAATGAAAACCGAACACTGGCCAGAACGGGGCCATAGAATGGTTCCATTCAAAAGTAATCATCGCACGTGTTGAGACGTTTATCCCACCGGGAGATGAGACGATAAATTTCCGTTTCGTAGAACGCGGTCAGCCGCTGACGCATCCACTTCATCGTCCGACTGAGCCCGGTGTCCTCTCCTCTCACATCATTCTTCATGTCGCCAACACTGTGAAAATCCGACGGTGAAAAACCCGGGCTGTACGGAGGATCCTTCAGTATTTCCAACCATATCGCTGAAGCGTAGCCTTTGTCCGATCGGCAGTGTGAGGGCACGAAATATCATGGAGCAGGATGCTTCCGTACGCCAGAGGGAAAATATCAAAACGAAGTTCCATGCGGCTTTTCGTGGATGATGCTGTAGTATACAGAGAAGTTGCAGCATTAGAAAATTGTAGCGAAATGCAGGAAGATCTGCAGCGGATAGGCACTTGGTGCAGGGAGTGGCAACTGTCCCTTAACATAGACAAATGTAATGTATTGCGAATACATAGAAAGAAGGATCCTTTATTGTATGATTATATGATAGCGGAACAAACACTGGTAGCAGTTACTTCTGTAAAATATCTGGGAGTATGCGTGCGGAACGATTTGAAGTGGAATGATCATATAAAATTAATTGTTGGTAGGCGGGTACCAGGTTGGGATTCATTGGGAGAGTGCTTAGAAAATGTAGTCCATCAACAAAGGAGGTGGCTTACAAAACTCTCGTTCGACCTATACTTGAGTATTGCTCATCAGTGTGGGATCCGTTCCAGATCGGTTTGACGGAGGAGATAGAGAAGATCCAAAGAAGAGCGGCGCGTTTCGTCACAGGGTTATTTGGTAACCGTGATAGCGTTACGAAGATGTTTAATAAACTCAAGTGGCAGACTCTGCAAGAGAGGCGCTCTGCATCGCGGTGTAGATTGCTCGCCAGGTTTCGAGAGGGTGCGTTTCTGGATGAGGTATCGAATATATTGCTTCCCCCTACTTATACCTCCCGAGGAGATCACGAATGTAAAATTAGAGAGATTAGAGCGCGCACGGAGGCTTTCAGACAGTCGTTCTTCCCGCGAACCATACGCGACTGGAACAGGAAAGGGAGGTAATGACAGTGGCACGTAAAATGCCCTCCGCCACACACCTTTGGGTGGCTTGCGGAGTATAAATGTAGATGTAGATGTAGATGTAGAACACCCCACACCTCACCCGCCAAATCATCCAAAGCACGCAAGTGCCGGTGAGCTAATGACGACCTTCTTCGACTCATGGGGTCTTCTGCTCGTCGAGTCCGCGAGCGTGGAGTCACAGTCAATGCGCAGCGCAATGACACACTTTGCAGAAGCTGCGACTCGCCACAATGTCTAAACGCCAAGAAATGCAGTCAGACGTAAGCTTCCTTTTGCACGATAACGCCCGCCCCCACCCTGTCAATCGGACCAAGGTTATGCTTCAGAGATTTGTTTGAGAAACCCTGCAATGTCCTCCGTTTAGCCGAGATATTCTACCGTGTTATTATCACATCGTTGGCGACTCGGGAAAGGCTTGCTTGGACGTCTCTTTCAGTCGGACGAGAAGTGCAAGAGTGGGTACGGTTGTGAATCTGTCTGCGGCCGACCGCGATTTACGAAGCAGGAGTTCATCGTCTCGTCTCCCAGTGGGATAAATATCATAGCGCGTGTGGTGTCATTCCACGGTCCGTTGTGGCAGGTGTTCGGTTTTCATTTGACTGACCCTTACACTGTATTGATCATTGATCATTGTTGTTACGTTTATTTCACCTTCGGTGATACCAGTTTGAATGTGCACATCGTCAAAGGGATAAGGTGTAATTGAAAGTATTAGATCATACTTCTGTCATGAATGGGCTTCCGAACTATGTTTTGGGATAGAATACCGTTTAGTACTCTTTCGATTCATTTGTTGTCACCTCCACTGTTCACAGAACTGTAATTACTCCTGTCGTTTTTGGGGCGATTAATGTCAGTTTCATGATGACAGTACAATCGAGGAGCATTTTCTATAGCTTTCGGCTACGCTTGGGGATGAGTTTGGAGATCAGTAGAAATATAAGCCTAATACCATCTTGGTGACTAAGTCTTGGCGAGTCGATCCGACATGCAGCTTCAGTTCTATTTAGACTGGTTAGAGTTTCTTGTTAATGCGACGAATACGCCACCTCTATTGCCCATTAGCCACTACCGTTTGTGTAAAGCTCACCATTTCGCTACACACTCCGAAAATCTCATGCGTTCGAACCCCAGTCTGGCACTAATTTAAATGTGTGACGACATATTCATTACAAGGCAAATTCAGTTCTTTTCGGTATATATCACTTATCATTTCATGTCATCCATTTTCATTTATTTTATACTCATTCTTTCCATTCACTACATTAGTTTCATTTCAGTCAATTTGATTTAAACGAAATTAAATACATGGTCGTATGTTACATGATTCCTGTAGGGTCGAAATCGAAAGAAAATTTATTTATCCAATAGCTATATGTTAGCTGAGTACATTTTGTTTTTCTGACCGGCTGAAAGTGAATGTGAAGGCGCAGTAACCACCGCACAGCAAAAGTGCGCGTGACGTCCTACCATTTCGAGTACTTTAACAAGTGTGCCACGAAGTGGAACATGCGCAGTCTGCACGGCCCAAGCATGTGCAGCAGTGCGTGACAGACTACAGAAAGGCTAGCTTCTGACACAATTTCAAACCCTAACAAGAGTCTTCTTCCTCGCCTCCTTCCCATCCAGATGTTTTCTGTCACTGGGCATCGCTTGGAAAAGGAACACCTAGGTCTTACTGAAATTACTTACTGACTTGTAAAATTTATTTTGGAATTATTATAAAACCCTACATGTTTAGTCATAATTTACATAGATTAATGTGATAAAAATAAATTATCTATCGAGTGTAGCAGATGGTGATGTGATCTCCTGTCACCTACCGATTGTTACAGGTCCAAGGAAAAAAATATTATATTTCTCTTTCCTGTGTCTGTTCATGCACTCCATTTTTCTCTTCCTCTTTACCACTGACAGGTAACCATTAATCTTATTCGATCCATTTCTTTAATTTGACGTGTCACCAAGGTTAATCGTCATTTGCTTCAAATTATTTACTATTTTCTGTGATTTTATGTGACAGATTTGTAGATCACATCCCAGATAACGATTCCAAATTAGACACCACTGAAGAAGGACCGTTATAGAGAAGATGAGGAGAGCTGGAGATAAAGTATAATGAAACGCAGAATAAGGGATACTACAAGGAATGGAACGAAATGCAGAAGGAAGGCACGTACCAAGCAATAGGGCAGCCCTGATTTCACTAATATATGCTGTAGTTAAATAAGGCTGTATGTCGCCCCCATCTTCTGTTTGCCTCTGTCTTCTTTCGAAGTCAGATTACATGCAACTATGTATCCTGAAATATGCCCTGAATTGAAAATGCCCTCTCATATGTAAAGTTTAAATAATAGTGTATCCCTGACTCCAAAGGTCAAAGAGGAAAATCTCCAATGAAGACTAGGGTAGCCTAAATTTTTGCAACGTATTAATAATAGGAATGCATAGACATTTAACTGACGTTCATGAACATATTAAGGTCTGATTAGCACATAGCATAACATGTGAACGTGTAAGTAATTTTTTAGCCAACTTAAGTGCAATGGACATGTTTTGCGCCGGACGTGGTGGCCGAGCGGTTCTAGGCTCTACAGTCAGGAACCGCCCGACCGCTACGGTCTCAGGTTCGAATCCTGCCTCGGGCATGGATGTGTGTGATGTCCCTAGGTTAGTTAAGTTTAAGTAGTTCTAAGTATCTAGGGGACTGATGACCTTAGAAGTTAAGTCCCATAGTGCTCAGAGCCATTTGAACCATTTTTGAACATGTTTTCCTCGTCAGTTTGCCTCGGCTGTCTATTTAAAAATCTGAATTTTCACAAACTCGAAGCATTCTTGTTACATACAGAGTGATGAACTTCCCACAACTCCTGCAAACGCTCAACTGTGAGCTTACCTTCCATTGTGAAAGAACATGCAAAGAAAATAGTCGTAGCGTATCGTTTACTATAGCTATTGAAGTAATCACATATTGACCGTAATGATAGGAATGTTGCAACCTTTGTTGAAGGCAGAATGATCATTACGTGGAATACCAGTTGCAAAATGCAGTTCAAAGGAAATTCATTGGAATTTAAAAATAATATCAAGGGATCATGAATATCTTTTAGAACCCTTGAGTAGAAGAGTTTGTAATTGCATTCTGAGCACAGTTAAGACACCATGATGCACAGAAGAGCGGTTCTAGGCGCTTCAGTCTGGAACCGCACAGCTGCTACGGTCGCAGGTTCGAATCCTGCCTCGTACTTGGATGTGTGTGATGTCCTTAGGTTAGTTAGGTTTAAGTAGTTCTAAGTCTAGTTGACTGATGACCTCTGATGTTAAGTCCCATAGTGCTTAGAGCCATTTGCACCATATGATGCACACATCATACATACATGTAACATGTTGTACAAAGAGTCTCTACTCGTGAAATATTTGAACGAAATAGAATACACATGGCTCTGAAAATACTGGATAGACAGGAATGTGACGAGTTCAGAAGCCCTAATGTTTGGATGGATTAGCGGAAACCAGACTTTGTACCGTGCTTCGGAAGCCACCCATCTTACAAAGCCGCGAACGTAACATCTCAACACAAACAGCTCCCGCTATATTTTTCAAAATCCTGTGAATATCACCACACAAAGCCTTGCAATATGAATAACAAAATATGCCCACATATATCACGATGTCTACGGGTGAACAACGGATTCTAATTTTAATTGTGCTTAAATCTTACGTAACTACACAAGCGCTTTGCCATATCTATGCTAATGCGAAGATGATCTAGACTTATTTGTCCATTCAGACCCAACGATGTTCTTTAAGAATTACGCGTTGACCTTGCTTCCCATTGGCCACTGCAGTCGCCTCGCCAAAGTGTTTACTGAAGGCACCTGTTGATCGTGTCAGAGCGTATATATATAAAAGTACTTGGTACAGAGTATATCTGTGCAAAGTGGTTGCGATTCACGAACACGTGAAAGAAATTCAGTACTGAAAGTTGTGAATTTGACAGACAGCTTTCAAGGTGCCTCTTACTGCGTGAAGTCAACCGTCGGTAGGCCAGTCGGGAACGATAGAGAAGAGATGGCTGTGATAAAACGTTAGCCAATCGCACGCTGACCGCCGCCTCTCCAGGACGACAACGCGACAGCAGTGGCTCCTATGCGAAGAGAACATAAGGGCCGCGACCGACTGGCGACACCCCAGGAGAATAGCAGCTGCAAGGCTAGTGACTTGGGTAGACGCGTCAACGCTAGTTACTTTGCTTGTGCGCTCTATGTAGCACAGACATGAAATTGTTTATACTGAAGAAGATTTCAAAAATGGTTCAAATGGCTCTGAGCACTATGGGACTCAACTGCTGTGGTCATAAGTCCCCTAGAACTTAGAACTACTTAAACCTAACTAACCTAAGGACAGCACACAACACCCAGCCATCACGAGGCAGAGAAAATCCTTGACCCCGCCGGGAATCGAACCCGGGAACCCGGGCGTGGGAAGCGAGAACGCTACCGCACGACCACGAGATGCGGGCTGAAGAAGATTTAATATGTCGCCCTTTGAGTGCGTCACATATAATTGCAAAGTTAAGTATTGGCTCTTTTCTTTTTGTAATAAAACTCTTTAATACGACTTGTCTGATTTGATTGTCTAGCGAACCGAGTAAGAAGGATTCTTAGACACTGCAGTATTTTACGACAAGGCTGGACGTAATATTTGGTGATGAGCATGGAGACATAATAGTGCCGAACTCGTGGTAGTATTTGAGGTCAGAGGTACGTTGTCATTCGCATATCATGTACGCTTTCTTTGAATAACAAAATAAGAATTCGGTATACGAAATTTACTTCTGAAGCTACATGTAATGTAAATTTGTGCACCGTACATATTCTGAATATGTTTTCAGCTCATGTTTCTGGGTTGTTTTTGTGTATAATTGTTAGACTTAATGTAAAGGAAACACTGCCTACTCCAGTCGTGAATATATTTATTATGGTTTATCCCGAGTGCCAATATGTGACAAAAAATGCCTTAAGGCGCCATTGAACTAATAAACTGTGCAACGAATTTGGCCACGAGGGTAATGTTAATGCAGGCTACTACTAAGAATTACTGTAAATGGAGGACTAGTTTCTCACTATCACTTTAATGATTGCCTCTACACCTTCAAGAAAACAGAAAAGTAATCCTGTTCTGTATAATACAATGCCTGTCATAAGGAACCAGTACTGAATACTTGCGTTATAAGTCGAAATCTTACGAGCCTGTCGCCTAACAGTAATATGCAAGAGAGAATACAACACAGCCTTTCTGTTTATCCAGTGCTTCATCACACAAAGCAAGAGGTCAAACGAGATAGATATAGAAGATTTGTTATTACAGCCCACTGACATTCATGAAGTTTGGTTTCTTGGTGATATCCAAAAACAATATGAGGTACTAAAACCCACAGGTCGCGTCACTAAACACGGTGCCGCTATGCACCGCCTTCCATTGGGAGATGTAGAAGATTTTCCCTAAGTGCAATGAATCTTGTGGGTTATGTACAGTGTCTATTTGTTGTTCGATATATTCACACTTGCACACATAGTGCCACAGTGGTAACTATCCAGCCAACATGTGTGCCCATAAAACGAGCTTAACTCGGATTTTTTACATTCCGTTAGTACGATCCTGTTCAGACGAGCATAAGTGTTAGTAATGCACACTTGGAAGGCACTGCGGCATGTAGATCTTCTCATTACGCACTGTTTTGTGGTTAAAGGCCGACTATAACTCTTCAGCTAACGTCGTCTTGACAAATAACGACTCCTACAAAACAGGCTGTGACGATTGTTGTCGTCATGGTAATCACTGAAATTCCACAGCCAGTATTCACTCTATGGCTTTTGTGTATACGCTGAAAGGTCTCTGTTGGATTCTTTTCATGTTAATTTCTTAAATCTGTTGTCATTTACGGCATAAATTCCTTTTCTAAATGTACTGTGGTGTTTCTGACTATCTGGGAGGAGACTGAGCAGTGAAACGTGTTACTTTTACACATAAACAAGAACGATCTGTCACACTACTACACTTTAAAACACAGTTTATATGTAATTCATGTCACACCTACATCCGCTTTCTTTTATATACTGTGCATGATAAGATACTGTCATCCCCCTTCCCTTCTGTGTGAGAGGATGAATGAGCAAATGTATTTCTAGTTGCATGCTTGATAGTAGCAGACGAGCCTGTCTGCTAGAGAACAGTAGGACCAACGTCGGAACAGGTAGCTACGCTTTCTAGAAGCAAAGAGGTTTCTATTCTTAGTATGCTCCTGTCCGTCCCTTGTCATGTTTGTATAGGAAGCTGCCTCTCTGGTCACTTCCGTTTGAATTTGTGAGGTACCCCTCAGGAGGGACCCACGGCAGTCTGTTCGCGAGGAGCGTCTGAAGTGGTAAGATCTCCGGCTAAGCCCGTGTCTGCTAAGTCCGTAGGACAATGGATTTCTTAAGTTCAGCCTAACTGAAAATTTAATCACCTTTTCAGGTTTAGCTCTAAAATATCTAATGTTATCTTAAATTGCAATGCAGTGTATTTCGAGTGTGAAGTTCAGAATATCTTCCAGTAGTTGCCATGTCACTACTTCATGAGTAAAGTGGAACCACGTGTTGATCAGTAACTCTAAGATCATCAATCTTAAATGCGAATGTGCGTGTTATTATAACGTCTCGTCTTTACAATATTTTTCAATATAGCAACTTCTCTTTATGTTCAACCCACGTGGGGTGTACTTTGTGAGACCAGTACCACGTGCTTATACAATTGTTTGACCCATCACGTTAATAGTAAGACGATAGTAACCAGTTCGAGGTTTTTCTTTTGTAAATTGCTTTTCGATCTAATTTATTTTAATTATCAAAATTATTGTGGAGTTACACTCTTTGTGTAAACCAAGTTGACCACGTGAAGCATGTGGTGTAATCATCAGAGTAGCCCTCAGCTATTCTTTTCGGGAAGATTTCACAGAGAGTTAGTTCGAATTTAGTATACCAGTGTGTGGTAATTACATGACGGACAGGATTGCGCTACGAACGTAACTTTTTGGGTGAAAATTGAATCGATTGGTTGTGGTTAATTTCCTCTTGCATATGTTTCAACGTTCTTTGTGTGTTATTTTATGAATGCAGTGTTGTATGCAGTCTTCCAATCTTGGCTCCATATTTGATGTGTTCCGTAAGATTAAAAACTCACATTTTCACAATCCTAAATAAGGTACCAGTTTAGTTATGAATCAAGTTTAATATGCTGAAATTTCAATGATCAATGTTAAAATAAATTTCCAAATATTTATTTCTTTTTATTTAAATTCTCTTCCGGTTGTCGTATGACGATTAAAAGATTATAATTAATGTTAGTCTGGTTGGGAATTTGGTAAGCTAGACTGGATGCCTGGTGAAACAGTTGCTCAATAATGCAAGGTTAACTTCCCCAGACAGCTCACAGCTTTTAACCCGCTTTTATTGTCTATCAGCACCACTTTCAGAACCAATTAATGCAACAACATTACAACGTTTATGTGACTGCTTGTTACGCAACAGGTTTCGCCTTGAGCAGTGTGTTTACACCTACTCTAGGTACTACTCGAAGACGATGTTATTACACTTTTGCTCCTGTGTTCACTGCGAACTTTTGGAATCCCCAAGAAAATAATAGCTCTCGTCAAGTGCCTGTATGAAAACTACACATGCCAAATTCAACATCAAGCTCTCTTTCAGATACAATAGCAGTAAAAATATGAGTTAAGCAAGGCTGCATGCTCGCACCGATACTTTTTAACATAGTACTTAGTCTTGTAATGGCGCAAGCAATAGATAAAATGAGAGGAATAAAATGGAGCAATGGGACACATCTAGAAGACCTAGATTTTGCAGATGATCTTTGCCTTCTATTCCACAGCCTCAACGACATGAAAGACAAGCTAGAAGATCTTAAATCTGCAGCGAAGGAAGTTGGCTTGAAAATAACGCCCAAAAAACTAAAGACATGCGGGAAAATGATAACAGCACTGCAGAGCTTAAGCTTGGGAGCCAGAAAATTGAAAAGTTGGATAAGTTTTGCTACCTTGGAAGCACGATTACACCAGATGGTGGAGCAAAAGAGGATATTAACAGCCGCATCAACAAAGCAAGAGGAGCTTTTACAACTCTAAGCTCTATCTGGAGATCAAAGGAAATATCACTGATGACTTAATTGCGGATATTTGAAAGTAATGTAAAATCTGTGCGCCTCTGTGGATGTGAAACATGGAAAGTGACAAAACAGTTAATCCAAAAACTGCAGACATTCAATAACAGATGCCTGAGGAACATCCTGGGGATACGCTGGCCAAATGTCATCTCTAACGAAACTCTTTTGAAAAGAACAAACCAGAAGCCAATTGAGCTGCAAATCAGAAGCAAGAAGTGGAGATGGTTAGGACATACTCTTAGAAGACCAAATGAACATATTGCGAGAGAAGCACTTGACTGGATCCCGCAAGGACGACGGAGACGAGGCAGGCCCAATATGACGTGGAGACAGTCAGTTGAAGCAGAAGGCCATCAGCAAGAAATACTGCATGGGGGCTTAATTAAATAAATACAATAAAAGTAATTGTAGTAGCTGTGTGTCCGGTTACGAAGCCTCGTATCGGGTTGGCCCTGACTAGTATTAGTACGCAAACTGACTGCATAAAATAACAATAAAGAATGAAAGGAAATTTCCGTTAACACAATTGATTAATTAATACCCCTGCAAGTATAAAAGCTACGAAACAACAAAGCACAAGTGTAACTGTTCTGTCTGTGGTAGTGTGGTTCAACGTACATGTATCTGGCACGGTTCTTCCTCAATACAACAAGAAATTTTAAACACCATTTACAATGAACTAATTGAAAAACCACAAATACTATAATTGCACATAGAAACCAGAATTACAAGTCTAATACATGAACACGAGCCAGATGCTTTGTTGACTGAACCTGTGACCAAGATGCATTATTATTTAGGAGATCTGAAATAAAAAAAAATTTTTTTTGTTACCTCCATATATATTGACGAAAAATACGCTATGATCATTGCAACATCTTCCATATATACATTACACCAACCGATCAGCATCTACTCTCTCGCCCAACAGAACAATAACTGCACAACATGCTCTCAACTAGTACTGCTCTCTCGTGGGAGAAACAAACTCGACTAGCTTGCGGTAGTCGAAACAATGGTTGCAGATTGCGGGGAAATCTAAATATAGCCAACAGTAAGTATCTATCTACCACTGCCTTACGTACAATGATGAGCCAGAACATTATGACCACGTGCTCAATAGCTTGTTTGTCCGTCTTTGGAATGCAACACATCACTGATTCTGCGTATCAGAGATCCGAGAGTTTATTCGTAGGTTTTTGGAGGTACGTGACATTAGATGTCTACGCACAGATAATGTAATTCGCGTAAATAACGGGCCGCTGATTTCCATCTGATAGCGACCCAAGTGGGTTCTGTAGAATGTGCATCAGGGGAACTTGGTTGCCGAGACATCGACGTGAGCTCACTCTGAAGTTCCTCAAACAACTGCAGCACGGTTTTGGCTCCTAGAGACGGACAATTATACTGCTGAAAGATGACACCACCGTCGGGGAGCCGCGCGGGGTAGCCGTGTGGTCTGGGGCGTCTTGTCACAGTCCGCGTGGCTCCCCCCGTCGGAGGTTGGAGCGTTAGTTTAAGTTAGATTAAGTAGTGCGTAAGCTTAGGACCGATACCTAAGCAGTTTGGTCCCATATGATCTTACCATAATATTTTTTTTCTTTTCGCCGTCGTCGGGGAAGACATTAAGTATGAACGGATGCAGGTGATTCGCAGCTGTCAGCGTATATTCGATTGCTGTCATATGTCCCGCAGAAGCGCTGGAGAATGTCTCACATAGCATAATACTGCTGCCACCAGCCTGCGTCAGTGGTGATCTGCACGTTTCAAGCCGTCGTCCACCTCGATGAGGGCGTGTGTGGAGACGACCATCGATCTAGCGCAGCAAAAGTGTGATTCACCCGAAGAGCCGACACGTTTCCGCTGATCCCGATGTGCCCAATGGAACCGTAATAGAGATGTCATTGGATCAACATGTGAACCAGTAGGGGTGGTCTGCTGCGGAGCTCCATGTTCGACAACGTACGAAGAACGGTGTGCTCTCAAACACTTGTGCGTGCACCAGTATTGTGCTCTTTCGGCAGAGATGCCACAGATCACCATCTATCCTACTTTACAGAGCAGCCAAGCCTCCGAACCCAACGTTCTGAGCGCCTAGTCGTAGTTTCACTGCCCTTCTACATTTTTTCACCTCACGACAACTTTCGACCAGCTTCGCCGTTTCCACGATACTCGTTCACCGGCTCTACATAACAGTTATCTGCCCTTTGTCAGTGTCGCTTATCTCAGTGTATTTCCCCATTTGCAGCCCATATCTTCTCTGGGATGATCCCAGTCCGCGTCTGGTCCAGTTACAGACTTTTCTTACCACGCATTGACTGCCACGGTGTGCAGTGATCATAATGTTGTGGCTGATCAGTGTATAACTTAACTTTCGCTCCACTAATGGCAAAATGTCTTCAGTACTCCTGCTCCTCCGTGAGATTTATTTACACCTTGTTTCACACAGTATTTCCGCAGAAAGAAAATTCTCTAATTGCAGCACACGGCTTAAGAGACAGTTAATTGCTGCAGTAGACAACCGTCTCTAATCGATCATCATTGGTCGCCGTTTCGCGACATACACCAAAAAGGGATTTCCACAGATGCCTGCTGATGAGTATTGGAGTAACGTCATCAGACGTCGAGACAGTTTGATTGTGGTGTATTTTATCACGACAATATGCTAAAGAGCTCCGTGTATGGTTGTGAACGACTACAGACTTGCCTCAACTCCACTTCATCTCTTTCTTTTTTTCAATTCTTTGACGCACGCTGCCAATAGCGGCCTCTGGCTTAGCTTCCGTGGTCGCTGCACGTACTTCTTAAGGCCGTGTCCTACGTAAGCGACAGAAGCGACCGATAGCCCGCGACTGCTTCAGACGTCGAAATAGCGCCGCAGGTATGCTGTTCGGTGAAAAACAATCGATTCTTCCGCATCTTACAGCTTGATATATTTGCTGGATAAAGCTCTGAATTTATTTTCTTTAGTCGTCATAGTTACTGTGCTGTACGAAACTGAGTACATGGCTGCACGAAATTTTTAAGAATATGCAGAGCTAAAATCACATTGCGTAGACTTTTCGTATGCTGTTTTCATTCTTGAGATATTGGTTGTTATAGCCGCGGACGGGTCGCTCGCGGTGCGTCCAAATCATTTGTTGGGCTTCGGGAATCAAGTAGTCGTAAAAATCGTCGTATCTCATTAACGGTTCGAGGTATGGAAACGGCATTTTTAGGAAATGACAGCATGCAGAAAGGATTATTTTATCGTATGATTAACAGTCGATACGTTTTTGTCAAATGTGCGAGCAGAGCGAAAACAAGACTCCCTATAAATTACACCATGAGGCCGTCTTCGAATTTTCATAGCTAAACAAAGAAACAGGCATACGTGGTATCAAAGTGAGCAGCGTGAGAACTAGTTTTGCTCGAAAATGTTTAATTGCTTGAAGGTTATCAGGGTGATTAAGGAAAACTTAATTACAGAGTTGAGGAAAAATTGAAACATTTCACGAAAAGCTGCCGCAGAGCTATGTAAATTAAGTGTCAAAAAGTTCATTTTTTCAAGGCCTAGGTAATTTGCACATAAAAAGATACAATGGTGCAGTATTTAAATGTCAGAAAGGCTACCTTGAATCATGTACCGAAGTATGGAGCTATTGTATCAGCATTCTCTGAAAGGAAGCTGACTGGTATACAATCTGGCTGAAGGTCTTGGCTTTATTTAAGCTCCTTCGCTTCACCGAGATATGTACTCCTAAGCTCCCCATGTTTGCAGTTGTTCTTCATGCGAATTCTCAAATATTTACTTCTTCTTCTTTTGCGAAGGAATTTCGAAAAACTGTGTTTAGTAATTCTGCTGTAGTGATACTATCATCAGTAACATCACAACTGTTACTGCGCAGTGAAGGTATTGATGGCGTCTTGCCACTGGGGTACTTTAGATACTTTTCTGTCAGAGTTAGAAACTGAGTGTCGTTGTGCAAACTGTTAAAAACCTTCTCGCTATCAAGTTCACGCTGAATTTCGAGCTTCTGCAAATCTTCGCCACTTTGGTTGGGGGGAGGGGGAGGCTTGCGTTCTTCTGCGACGGTGTTCTGACCCGTTTTGTGTACCATGTGCGATCAGTTAGCTGGTAACTTAGATATGCAAACAAGACTCACGATCTGAGATCACAGCTCAAAGATGCCGAGTTCAGATCCGGCACACGTTTTTAGTCATCCAGGAATTTTCAGCAACGTTCTTTGTTTAACGAATGCAAGTCTCGTACAGGAGAAATGCAGTTATGCTCGCCATACAAGGCACAGACGGTGTTGCTGGAGCCCGGGACCTGCGCCTTTCGCTCCCCCTGGGCAGGTCCCTGAACGCACCCCGCGCCCTGTCAACAGGTCGGCCGCGGCGGCCTTTGTGAGGACGCGCCGCCGCCCGCCGCCAGCCGGGCCCTTTCCCTCTGCCGCTGGAGGCAAGCAGCGGGTTAAGAGGTTAGCGATGAGCAAACACTCGGGCCCTTTGTCCGCGCCGCACCTTCTTAACAGGCCTCCTTAGCTCCGGCTCTGCCGCCGCTTTGCGTCGTTGACATCCTTTTCTGGGTGAAATCATTTGTCAGAAGACGGAAAACGGATTATCCGTCTGTAGCACATCTAGAAGTGGGTTTCCTATAACAGTTAGCGTATACACTGATCCCATCACCAGCATGGTATCTGATATTTTACTGACTAAGGCTTTCGTTTCTTCTTTGTTTCTCAATATGTGTTCAAATGGCTCTGAGCACTATGGGACTTAACTTCTGAGGTCATCAGTCCCCTAGAACTTAGAACTACTTAAACCTAACTAACCTAAGGACATCACACACATCCATGCCCGAGGCAGGATTCGAACCTGCGACCGTAGCGGTCGAGCGGTTCCAGACTGTAGCGCCTAGAACCGCTCGGCCACTCCGGCCGGCTCTCAATTTGTGTGTACCAGGTACAGACGTATTATGTTAAGTCGTCAATACTGGACAGAGTGTTGTGCAGTACCACTTTTCCGACGAATGCTCTCTACTGTTGAATTGAGTTTTATTGTTGACACTGCTGAAGAAACCTTAAACTTCCTGAAGAGCCATCATATTCGGCTACAAGTTCTTCTCAGAGCAGTTCAGAAGGCGAAAGTGGCAGGATGACGTAAAGTGGTGAGAGGTACCAGAGACAGATGGTTTGTTCGGAGCGGGTATCTTGAGAAAGATCGCCTAAGTTGTGGTCCGTCCCCACGATTGGCTGCTACGCTCGGAAGTTGCGCGCCAAAATAATAATTTTCTGTTATTAATATCAGAAAAAACTGAACAACGTATTTACTTGCATTTCAAATTAAAGCATTTCTCAATAGCGTGCTATCATTCTGTTAAAAAAAATGGCTCTGAGCACTATGGGACTTAACATAAGAGGTCATCAGTCCCCTAGAACTTAGAACTACTTAAACCTAACTAACCTAAGGACATCACACACATCCATGCCCTAGGCAGGATTCGAACCAGCGACCGTAGCGGTCGAGCGGTTCCAGACTGAAGCGCCTAGAACCGCTCGGCCTTATCATTCTGTTATTTCACAAGTGTTAGTAACCGGAAAAATAATAAACAACTGCTACACGAAAAGGTAGACGAAGCACTTCGGTGGTCTTCGGATCGCGGCTAACCTGAATGGCGGGCGAAGTGGTTCGGCTGTAAGATGAAAGCTGGTTAGATAGTCTCGGAGGACGGACATGTTGTCTGCCGCTGTTGGTGTCAGTTAAGACTTTATTAGCAATTTCTGGTTATTTTGACATGTAGTTGAGAACGGGGTGATAGTAATTACGGAAATACACAGTTCTTTACTTTGCTGAGCAGTGGAAATTATTTGTGATTCTAAAATGGAATGTAATTGTGCAGTTTCTCGTGTTCTGCTAAAGAAAAGCTAGTGGCATCCCATATAAACAAACTAGTTGGAAATTTAATTATTTCTAAAATATCAGTACCTCGCTAAGAGTTTATTACAGTCTCAAGATAACGGATTCACGACCTACGTGCTGTTTTCTGTGCAGGGGGCAACAACTACAGAAGACTGCAGGTTGGTGAACATTAATTAGAACTTATGCCGTGGAAACAAATAGGCGCCTCACGTTTAACCTTAGTACAAATGAGGTCAGTCGCTTATCATGAAGGAGAGAAGATATTGAGCGAAGGTGTTTTATGCACGTATATTTCTCACTCATTCGCTCTTTCAACTTCCCGTAAAACGTATTTAAACATGGTGACTACCGCTTAGAGCAACCAAAGCTTTCATTTTCTGAGATTGCGACTAGAAGTTTCAAACTGAATAGGAGAAGGATCAAGCTTCTTCCACCAAGTACGAAGCCTAATCTTCGACGACATAGTCCCCTTTGAGAGCTACATACAACATGTATAAAACCCGTCTCCTGCCAATCATGACATATTGTCTGGAGATCTGTGTCGTAAATAAGAAAGGATGGGAGACAAAGACGAGCACATGAAATGAAGTTCCTAATGTCAGCTCTACAAGAAGTTAGGGGAGACAGAGTCGAGATTAAATATACAAGGAGTGACTTGTAGTTTATAACAGTAACGCTTTATTCCCCAATAACTGAACCTTTAGTCCTGTCACCGGAAAGGAAAACACTATAACGTATATCACTCTAACGCGCCGTGAAACACGCTAATGATACCCTCTGAGAGAATTTCGAAGTCTGATCGCGCATATGCCTAATGGACAAGGGTATTGGACTATAATTTCGAATTTGATTAAATTAACAGAAAAACCAAACGGGGTCAGCGAAAGTGGTGAAACCACAAATAAATGAAAAAAAATGAACGGTCGCCAGCCCAACTAGGCACATTAATTTGGAAATATATATTTAAAAAAATTGGATATTAGTTATTGAAATTATTTTTGTTGAGATTTCCCTTTGAATATCAAACAGGATACAAACTGACACACCACACTGTGTACTGTGTATAGCACCAGTTACCAATAGCACCAGTAAATTGTGGGGAGTAGATTTGCACTAAAATTATACTAAACACAGCCACACTGAAGAGCATTACTTAATCAAATATTGAAATGTCACTGCATGAAGTGCAGAATTAAATTTCGCAACAAGGGGCTTCTATCTTGACTGACATGACAAACACAAATAAAGATGAGTAAGATCATAAATACACTATTTAAGGTCCTCTACAAACATCAGTTTGCCTTGGCAACAAACAAATGTGTGTGAAATCTTATGGGACTTAACTCCTAAGGTCATCAGTCCCTAAGCTTACGCACTACTTAACCTAAATTATCCTAAGGACAAACACACACATCCCTGCCCGAGGGAGGACTCGAACCTCCGCCGGGACCAGCCGCACAGTCCATGACTGCAGCGTTTTACACCGCTCGGCTAGTCCCGCGCGGCTTCGTAGCAACAGTAATAGTTCAATGTTCTCCTAATAGGTGGAAAATATGATGGGGACGCATAAACTAGTATCATTTCACTAGTCAACGCTCTTTGATTATTACAGTAGTAAAGACTAATTTAAGAAAAGCTGATCATTCACTTCACTTGGAGCAGTTCATAAATTACTTTGCAAGAAAATAAAATACAACACTGGGTATGATTAACTTCAAAAAAGGAGCCATCCATGAAGGAAACCAAAACCACACTAATTTTGAAGTGAGCGTAACTTCACTTCTAACATTAATATTGTAAATCTGTTCATTAAAGATTTGTATGTATTTTCCTTTTAATCACCTGTGAAGCAGGTATTCTAGACAATAATATTTACACAGTCTTGCCCTGTAACCCTATAAAACTATGTTTTATAATTAACTAAGGATATTTTAGCTAAATCCTATCCAACTTCACTTTTGTGGTTTTAGCTTTAACCTTTACTACTCCTTTTACTTTCGAAAAAAATCACTTTAAAACACATGCAAGAACTGTTCATTTAAATCAGGATACTCGGTTTTAGTAGCACTTAGGTGAGGACCCTGCGTAGGTTCGTGATCAGGATTGATATGGATCCAGACACGAATTTAGGTTTTATGTGTTTACTATTGAAATAATACACAAATTAACTGGTACATGCCCATTTACGTTACTTAACTGAATGTATGAAGTCTGTGAAGCAGTGGCGAAAATTGGTGGCAGGTGACATAGTGGATAACTATACTCATGGCTCTTGATGTACGAATGCTCTATAAAATCTCTTCTTGGCGTCGGATTTTGAAGATAATAGAGCCATTCTATTATGCCGTGAATACCAAGTGATAGCCAGATCCACATCTGAGGCAAATCCCTTTACAATGAAGCTTCCAACTGCCTCTCCTAGTATCGTCGAAGTGTACCGTGCTAAGGCTATCCACATACTACGTGCCGTTCGCCCAAAGAAACCGCCCTGTTCGACCGCCAAACCCACCTTTTACATCGAGCCATGCCATTTTCGTTACGGAGGGACTTCCATACAGCCTTTACATGTTACAGACGCAATTGCCCTAAGCATGAACCAGCTTTTAACAAACCTTTTCTTTTTATAAACATGTTCATACTATAATAATTTCCCACTTCAATATATTCTTTCGCTTTTTTCATATATACATTACAAAACTCTAACTTTCTTACCATAGATCAAGGAGTTTAAACAATACAGAATAAACACTTCATAAATTGCAGATACGCACTTACGTAGCATAAACCTACTTCTAATCGATAGAAGTGTTACAAGGTGACCTCGACCATTGAGCAAGAAATGAGTGCTGTGAGACGAAGTGATTAGGTCATGAGAAGCCAATGCACCCTCTCAAACTCCATGGTAGTATTTGGAGATGCAAGTACCTGGCAAAAGGCCGATTGGATGGCCTAGGAAGAGATGTGCAGATCAGGTTAATGACAATACAGGAGTAACGTGGATGCAATGGATAGAAAAAATCTATACCACGACAGAAATCAATGGAGGTGTATGCTTCACAAAGTCCCTACCCGGCTCGCTGTAAGGAAATCCTGATGATGATGTAGTTTCGAATATTCGTTTTCAAGGAATAATCACAAACTGAAATGTGCACCCAAACAGTCGCGACTCCACTTCATATGAGTAAGAACGGTGACCATGATTCGCTATACATACAAATACAGAAAACTGTGTCATAATCCCGACGATAACGTACCGTATTTATATTCCGTTGTGCGGTTCCACTTGACAGCTGAATTACAGAAATTCTGTTTCTTAATATAAATTGTTTTTTTATTTGCTACACTGATTAGTAAACTGAACTTCCAATAACCACGTCCTTATATCTCTTACTTATTTTTATCAATCCTATTAAAATGCTACATTTCATGCAGATATCGTACAGTAAGCATCTGAAACAGCACCACTCAAAAAGAAAACCCTAATCGACGGACAAACAGTCTTTATTATATCTTCTTTCGCGGGTACGAGAAGAGACGCCACAGTACGGAAACGTGACGATTTGCGTTCTGCTCACAACTGCAGAATGATGAAACATGAAGTAATTGTACCAAACGAGGCTGCAGCGACAGTCGGAGAAACACGTCTGTTTACTCGCGAACCATACATCAAACTATAGCTATAACGAAAGTTATAGAATTATGCACATTTTCGACTAATAAAGATGTAAATTGCATTCAAAAATAAAAGACTGCTCGACCAGCTAAAAATCAGCGCTTTAGCAGAAAATACCATCATGAAAGAACTAATTTATCAAAATGTGTACTATTTTGGGTATGAGATTGGAAGTTAAACCATGTTTCCCCATCAAAATGATCTCAAGACTGTAAACGTGCCTGTAGATTCTGATGACAGACTGCAATGCAGGTACATGTCAGAAAGAAGACAGACGCCATATAGTGCCACACAAATGTAAAAGCCAAGAAAGAACGATAAAGAAAATACTACATTAGTTTTATGTAAGTTTGTTTTACCAACATTTCTCGAGCAAAATTTGGAAGTAGTAAACAAAGAACACTCTCTGAAGATGATGCAACTGCTTTGGAATACAAGCGGTGCAAAAAACGAAAAAGAAACAACTATGTTCTGTAAAGGTGAACGTCTATCAATACAGTATTTGAAAGGTTGTCAGATTAGCTTTCACTTAAATTTAATCTGCCCCTGTAACTGATTTGTGGGACACTCACATAATACCTCCCAACAAGATACAGCTTGCAAGAATCACAATGATTTCATCTACTTTCTTTCATGTTGGCAAGTGATACAGGGACATCAGCTGTACAATATTGAAGAAAGATAGCTTTTTTTCTTTTCCTTCAACTGTATTGATTCCTATTGGTAGTACACGATGCCAATTTCAATATTAGATTTCCTCTAATGAATCGAGATCCACAAAATTCAGGGTAATCCAGTTGATTTACATGTTCTAGCAACGCAGCTGAAGACAAAGATATTCAGCTTCGAAATCGATAGCATGCGAAAGTGACAATAGTGAACACCAGCTGAAGGGAAAGGAAAAGAGTGGGCTTCCATCTGCGGTGATTTCACTGTGCCATAACAGAGCTATAAGGTACTAAAACTGAGATTACCAGTTTCACGCAAGGTACAGCACACAAGTTCACTCGGTCACTATTGTTCACAGTTTATTACATTTATTCTCTTGTGTTTTGTGTGTACACGAAACACTACTATTCAAGTGCATCTGAGTAACAAACTACGTTGCGATGTTGTAACTGAGGAAAGAGCACGTCATTTCCAACGTAATGTCAAGTTGCTACATTCCTTTGCAAGGGTCACCTGCAGACCGTTCTCGATTTATATACTCCCACAAAAAGGAGAAACAAAAAGAGCACGAAAGGCTACGTACTTATAAAGAAGATCACAGTTAACCTCCAGTCGACGATAAGGTTATTAGAGACAATAAGCTCAGATTTGGAGAAGCTTACTGGCCATGTCTTCTCCAAGGTAACAATACCGGCTTTTGTTTAAGCGTTTTAAAGAAACAAAAAAATCTACATACGGATCGCTACCTTCCTAGGCATAGTGTCTCATAGACACGTGTTTCCATCGTTTTGATTTACTATTGAAGCTCTCTTTGCAGGAACGAGAAATCCTGACCAGGAAGCAGGCAGTATGGAGTGGATATATGTGTCTGTTAAAAACATTATTTTTGAGTCAATTGAAGTATTTATATACATTGTTTCAGTGAGCCAACATTCCAATATTACAAAATTAATATATTAACTCGAATAGGAACGTAGAGTTCCAGTGTTGCGCTAAAACTGTACGCCAGACTGGGAGTCGAACCTGAATCGCTTGCGTTCGCGAGCTGTGTGCTACCAGTCGCACTATCCGGTACAGGCCTATTCAAACCTTCATATTGTATGCGGTTTACATTCAGAGTACACATGAATATAAAAAAGATGCTACACTCATAAGCACTGCGTTATTTATGTTCCGTTATCGAACAATTAGAACGAAGTTGTAATCCTTCTCAACAGCTACCAGCGTGAAATTCCAAACATTATTCTCCGGGTTTCCCTTTTCTTCACTTTATCTGTGAAATCTGCATGGGAGATGCATTTTGAAAACCACTAATTTCTCGACCACTGATGACCTTGCATGCACGTGCCGATGGAACCTGACAGGTAAAAACCTGTTCCTCTATACGTAAGTCAAGCTCTGTAGTGTTCATACGTGAAGTATTTACTGAATTACGTAAATTCGTGTCTCTGTTCCTCGTTAAGAACAGGTTGTGCCACGTTTTTAAGTAATTTCTTGCGTCAGTGGAAAAGCAAAACCGAAACTAGTTTCACGAGGCGATATTCTAGCTAGAGCATACAACTTGAAGTGCACAAGCAGTCATCAAAGGTCCTAAGACTGCGATGCCTAGCTGCAGAAAATAGCATGCCCCAAGTGAGAACGAAAACGTAACTGCTCATCCTGAGTACGAACTACAAGTATCTCCACCATTATGACAAATAGCTCGGGTGAAGGAGTGCACACTTAGCACGAAACCCCTCAGCAAACACTTCGGACAAACCCATGAAAGTTTTCCAATGCATTCTGTAATCTTTAGGTGTGACGTCCATCAGAAGCTTTATCTACTGCCGTCTTACTGACCAGGAAAGTGATATCCCCTCGTTTGGTAGGTTCAGGTAGAACTCATTCAGTTCTCTCCAATGGTTGATAAGAGGCCTGTACAGATAACGTAGGCCTTACGACCGCCGACTTTGACTGTTCAGAAATGTCACTAAACCCGCCCAAAGATGTAAACAACAATGCATGAGCAGCGCCTTTATGGCTGCAGTTATCTGTCACCTTATTTATGTCAGTTCATTGTAAGCTAGCCATTTTTGTTACTGTTTTTGTGGAATAAAAAAAAAATCAGACGGAGGTGGTCCGACAGCCGATCAGTTCCAGTCATTCCACCAGGAAGGAGGTATACGGCTCGTGTTGTCTGTAGTTAACCATGCCTAGACGGTCAATACCGTGGTTCGATCGCGACCGCATTGTTACTTTGTGCCAGGGAGGTCTCTCAACAAGGGAAGTGTCCAGGCGTCTCGGAGTGAACGAAAGCGATGTTGTTCGGACACGCAGGAGATACAGAGAGACAGAAACTGTCGCTGGAATGCCTCGCTCAGGCCGCCCAAGGGCTACTACAGCAGTGGATGATCGCTACCTACAGATTGTAGCAATGCTTTTCGTGCAGCCACAGGACTTCGTGTTACGGCTCAAACTGTGCACAATAGGCTGCATGATGCGCAACTTCACTCCCGACGTCCATGGCGAGGTCCATCTTTGCAACCATGACACCAAGCAGCGCGGTACAGACGGGCTAAATAACATGCCAATGGACCGCTCAGGGTTGGCAACACGTTCTCCTCACCGATGAGTGTCGCATGCGCCTTCAACGAGACAATGTTTGGAGGCAGCCCGTTCAGGCTGAACGCCTCAGACTTACTGTCCAGCAAGTGCAGCAAAGTGGAGGTTCCCTAGTGTTTTGGTGTGGCATTATGTAGGGCCGACGTACACCGCTGGTGGTCATGAAAGGCGCCGTATCGGCTATACGATACGTGAATGCCATCCTCTGACCGATACTGCAACCACATCGTCAGCATATTGGCGAGGCATTCGTCTTCATGGACGACAATTCGCGCCACAATCGTGCAAATCTTGTGAATGACTTCCTTCAGGATAACGACATCGCTCGAATAGAGGGGCCAGCATGCTCTCCAGACATGAACCCCTTCGAACATGCCTGGGATAGACTGTTTATGGACGACGTGACCCACCAACCACTCTGAGCGATCTACTCCCAATCGCCGTTGACGAGTGGGACAATTTGGACCAACAGTACCTTGATGAACTTATGGATAGTATGCCACGACGAATGCAGGCATGGATCAATGCAAGAGGACGTGCTACTGCGTATTAGAGGTAGCAGTGTGTACAGCAATCTGGACCATGTGCGGCATTCTGGAACACCATCTCTGGAGGTCTCGCTGTATGGTGGTACAACATGCAGTGTATGGTTTTTATGAACAATAAAAAGGGCGGAAATGATGTTTATGTTGATCTCTATTTCAATATATGTACTCGTTCCGGAACTCTCGGAACCTAGGTGACGCTAAACTTTTTTTGATATGTAAATATTCTTATGAATTCTTAGATCTTTCAACCTTTTGTCAAGGTCTATGTAATTTTTTGTTATATTTTGAAGAGGCAGGCCATTGGAATCTATCAAACATATAGTATTTATTGACTCCTCCTTCAGCTACTTTATCAGAAAGTATAGCTTAGGATGTTTTTGATTTAATGCAGAGTTGGGTTTCCAATGTCTACCTTCGGTAGCAGTCGCGGTCCTATGCCGTTGCGTAAAAATATTCCATACTTCAATTGGTATACTAGGATTTTACAATACAGTCTGCGAATTTCATGACCTTCCCTGATCTGCACATTTTCTCCATTATTACCTTCCACTCTTAATCAACACTATTCGGTGGAAGATGTGCCACTGCAGCACCAATTAAAGCAAAACAACTTGTTCTTCATTCCTGTATTCTTCCGTTAATTCCAGTTCTTGTATTTTCTTCCACACACAGAAGACAAGCCTGACCCGCTATCTATGCACAGGCGCAAGACAAGGGAAGATACTTGAATGCGCATGCGCATACAAATACGAGAAAGTTTATACATGGGCCGGGGCTAAATAGCCCATATACTCCCAACCGTGGACCAACGTATATAAAAAAATGAAATGGATAGAACAAGAGACGAGCTAAATAGCAGATGAAACCTAAAAATAACCGCACACGGTTGCTTATGCTAGTAAAGAAATATATGGGCTATTTATCCCCGGCCCATGTATAAACTTTCTCGTATTCGTATGCGCATGCGCATTCAAGTAACTTCCCTTGTCTTGCGCCTGTGCATAGATAGCGGGTCAGGCTAGTAAGTGAGCGACCGCTTGTAGCTGCAGTTTATGGAGGGTCATGGCCCATCCAACATAGGCCGGTGTGAGGTGGAGCGTACACCATTAAGTTAAGTAGTGGTTTTCACTTTGTACATATGTACTGCTTGTGTTTTCGTTTATAAATATATACCTATGGTGGTCTTTTAATCATTGACAAAGGTCTTCTTAGGCACTTGTGGGTTTTATTGTTGTTCTGAAGAAGGTGTAGTTATCTACGCCGAAACCTGGGTTAACACTTAACACTAGGTGCTTTTTTCGCAATCGAGGCGGGTTTTTAGTTTTTTAATAAGTTCGTATATTCATCACATTTTCTGTGCATGCAGTAGCAGTGAGCATTCTCGAGAAGACACCGCTTACTTTTCGTCGTTGTAGTTATTTCCATTACTGTCAATGTACAGAATTTAAGTAGCTAAGGCCTACAAAACTATATGGAAATGAAGGCTGTTGACGGAGGCACTGCATGGCTGGCGGTTACACCATCTGCTGCTGGTGAATGGCTCTGGTAGACGAGCAGTGGGGAAAGCTCTGGTCGGAAAATACACTGTGAAAACTCCTTGGTCGGAAGTCCCACGGTACTTGCGGCACCTATAGAAGGGTCGGAAACACCACGGTCGGAAAGCCCTTGTAGCATCCGTGGATGTGATCAGGTCGACTCGTATCCATTAGTCGTTAAGAACCTTTAAGAACATCAAGAAAGTATCAAGTGCAATATAAAATCTGGAGGTATCTTGTTTCCACGATTCTGGACGTATATTTCATACGCAACCACAGACTAAACTACGTTCCACTTCTTACGCACGAAACGGTAAAACAGCCTAACGTTAAGGAATGTACGTGGAGTGCAGGCAGGACGGCAGAGGCGCGGCGTTTATGGTAGCGCGGCTATCTGTGTAGTGGAGCGTTGGGCGTCGTAAAGCACGGCCTGCACCTCACACACTGGTTGGTAATTAGCGTCAGCAATAAAGCCGCGTGTGTGGCCAAGGGTAACTGAAGCAGCCGATACCATCTCTTGGACCACCCACGGCTGCCAATACGGGGCTCTTGTCTCCTTTATGACGTGTGGAAGTATGCTACCCCCACTCTTTACTACTGCAGCGAGATGAACTTGCAACTGGACAAAGCTAAGCATGGTTTGCAGGTCGACTGGGTCACGCGATATTATACTACACTAAGCTGCTGTGGATGGCGTAATAAAACGGCAGAAAATCTACAATAATATTCTTGCAGCAGAAAGTTTGAAACGTCTACATCTAAGCAATTCCACTGACTTTGCAAAGCAAACTTTGATTTGCTACATCTCCTCGTACCTTCGATGTTTGGTGTATCTGTGCTTGAAACTGGAGAGAAAGCTGAACGGGAAAGTGCGTGGTTTATTAACCTCAGTGCGATGTAAACACTATGAGGGAATGCTTTCTCAATTTATAATTTATGTCTCAGGATCAATATGTGTTCATGTAACCTGAATCCTACCAATATGTTTCTGCTACTGTATTCGTTTGCTACTGTGAATGTGCGACTTGTCTGTGTGTGGTACTTCAAAATTCTTTGGTTTGCAACAAAATTTCTGTGGACGTTACGATCAGTAACGTTGTATCAAAGTGACATCAGTGACCACTAGTCAACGTTGGGTCGAAGAGACATCAGTGGCCACTAGTCAACAGCATAGGTAGTCACCAGGTACTTACATTGGGTCAAAGGGACATCAGTGGCCACTAGTCAACAGCATAGGCAGCCACCAGGTACTTACATTTGGTCAAAGAGACATCAGTGGTCACTAGTCAACAGCATAGGTAGCCAACAGGTAACCTCTCTGACAATTTCCAGCTTCCGTGACGACCCGCACTACGGTAGCATGCAAGCTTTACATTCTGCTGAGTCGCCGTTGAGTAAGGGTGGTCTGACTGGTCATCTCTAGCAGCATATGATGAGGTGCGTAAACTTAGTTTTGTTTGAGTTTGTAATAGAACTTCTTCAGTGCAGGCATCGGAATTCTTGCTATTCAAATCATTTGAGTTAGGAAACGGTTTTATTTTTATTACTATTCAATTTATTTAATGTAATCCTGTTCAACTGCAACACAGCGATGGCGAGTGGTGAAGCCAAGTGATGTAAAAACTCAGGTTTGTGTACTATGTATGAGTGTGCTGCGTGCTTTTCTGTGTGTAGCACTAAATTAAATTTGATTCATCTTCCGTTTTGAAATTTATTTTATTTTAGTAAAGTGCATTCTGTTGCACAACGTGCGTTTCCTTGTGGTTTAGGAGGCTGCGATACGACGTTATCACCTCTCTTGATCTAATTGAATCCTCAGTTCCACTAAGGAGTAGACGTGCTTTCTTTATACATAATTATACCGTGAAAACTCCGCCTAAGCCGGTCCCAAGCCCGGTTGTAAAAGGAGGAGGGGGAGGAGTAACACCTCGTAAAAAAACCTTGGTTCACCTGGCCCGGGTGATAGTACCTTGTGAGGGTCCCTTGCCAGGGATACGGCGAAGACCTCAACGGTAGTGAAGACGGAGATGAAGATCATCGGTACGGCGGAACTGGCGGAAGAGGCAAGCATTATCAACAAGATAAAGCATATTGAAAAGCCCAGACACGTCTGTGTGGCAACCACCGGTACTCTGGCCAGCGTCTGTTCACCATGTGAGGTGCGGCTGAACACCAAGCTCCAGGAACTAACAATCCCTGGTTCTAACTACCCAGCATTAGCTGGAACTTAATTACAAGCAGTATGATTCGTACAAGTAAAATTAATATTACCCCAGGTGGCCAATCCACTCGCCCTGTGGCGACAACCAAGCTATCGGATTCTGGGGAGCTTGGGCTCGTACGACAGAGAAAGTCGGAGTTCTCTAGTAAACGTCCACGAAAGTCCCATACATTTATTGGCACTTTTAACATTCAGACACTAATTCAGACAGGCAAACTTCATAATCTTACAACAGAACTCAACAAACAGAAAATTCAAATCCTTGCTCTCCAAGAGACCAGATTCACTGATTCAGAAACAATAGACTACAACAATTACCGTATCTTTAAAAGTAAAACAGACAAGAAAATTGGCAAAGGAGCTGCAATATTTGGCATGGCTTTTATTGTAAATAAGGACACCCTTGACTCTGTTATAGACATGAATCAAATCAGTAACAGACTAATGACCATGCGAATCAAGCACACCAACAAAATATATACATTTATTAATGTTCATGCACCTACCAACATTGCCAACAAAAAAGAACCGGAGAAGACAGAAAAATTTTGGGAAAAACTCGAAACTGAAATGTCCAAAATTCCAAAGGAGGATGTAAAAATTCTTCTAGGGGATTTCAACGCGCAAATTGGCAAAGAGAGGAAATATAAAAAAACAGTCGGTAATTACCCTGCACACAAATTCACAAACAAGAACGGCATGAGACTCATCGAGTTATGTCAGCAAAACAACCTAAAAATCGTGACAACATCACTTCGAAAAGACCCCAAGAAACAAAAAACATGGAGATCACCAAACCTTCAGCTTGGTGAATTTCAAATAGACCATGTTGCGATCTCCTATGACTTCCAGAAAGAAATACACGACGTTCAAGTCCGCAGAGGGGCAAATATAGATTCTGACCACTACCTTACCAGAGTTAAAATTAAATTCACTCCAAAAAGGAAACGCCAAAGGAAATCACCACTAATTCCCAAATTTGACTTGAAAAATATCAAGGAATCAGAAATTACAGAAGCATGGGATAAACAACCAACAAACAACTGGAAAGATTTCCGAACGAAAATTATACAGAAAGCAAGAGATTTGATTCCGTTAAAGAAAATATCCAAGCATCCATGGTGGAATTCGAATTGTGATAACGCATTAGAAGAGAGACAACAAGCCTTTTTAAATTACAATTGTGACAAATCAGAAACCACACAACAAACATTTTTCAAAGTGAGGAAACAAACAGCTAAAATACTTAGACAAACTAAAAGAAAATACCTTAATGAACAGCTAAACACAATTGAAGAAAACTTTAAGAACCACAACACTCAAGATTTTTATAAAATATTCGCAAATCAAATCAAAGGATACACTCCACAAAATCTCTGCTTCCGGAAACAGAATGGAAAATTGGCACTAACTAACAAAGAAAATTGCCAAGAACTAGCTAAATATTTCTCACAACTCCTAAATTGCCCACAACCAAGTACAAGATTCCCCAGATTACAACCAGAACACACGAATGAGACTTCACTACCACCATCTCAAGAAGAAATTTATAGTCACATTAGAAAACTCAAAAATAATAAATCATCGGGAGAAGATGGAATTGTAGCTGAACTACTGAAAAACCTTGGTCCAAATTCGTTAAAAGAGATCACTAGCATCATCAAAGAAATTTGGCAGACAGAAAATATCCCAGAGGAGTGGAAGTGTGCACTAATTCACCCATTGCACAAAAAGGGAGAAAGATCAGACGTAAACAACTACAGAGGCATTTCACTTTTACCAGTTACCTACAAAATTCTATCTGCATGTCTCCTAAAGAGGGCACAAGAACAACTAGAACATACAATTTCAGACTACCAAGCAGGCTTTCGTCCTAATAGATCATGCCCGGAACAGATATTCAACCTTAAAACTATTTTAAAGATTAAAGCAATCAGGTCAAAACCAATAATCTGCACATTCGTTGATTTCAAAAAGGCATACGATTCCATAGACAGACAGTCTCTATGTCACATTCTCGAAGAACGAGGCCTAGACACTAAAACCCGAAAACTAATTGAACAAACACTAACAGAAACCAAATCAAAAATTAAATTCAGAGGGGAAATTTCGGAACCATTCTCAATTAAAACAGGAGTAAGACAAGGAGATGGGATCTCACCACTATTATTCAATATAGTTTTGGACAAAGTTATGAAAGAGTGGGAAGTAACACTAAGGAAACAAAGCTTTTGGAAGCCAATTGAACTAGGAAGAGGTAAAGGAAAATTGAACATCCCTTATTTAGCGTTTGCAGATGACTTGGCAATTATAACTGACAGTGAAGAAACAGCAGTAAAACAAATTGAGACACTTAAAGAATGTGCTGAGAAGGTTGGCCTGCAAATCTCCTTTGAGAAGACAGAATTCATCTGCTCAAAATTAGATATTTCGAAACTAAAAACAAAGTATGGTGAAATAACTAGAGTCAAGCACTTTAAGTATCTCGGTGAAGTTATTGAACCAACAGGACTTGAGAAAATAGCACAAAAAAACCGATTACAGAAAATCAAGAAAGCATTCGGACTTATTCAAAATATATATAACAAGAAATGTCTATCAAAAGGCACTAAAATCAGACACTACAACACAGTCATCAAACCAACAGTCACATATGCAAGTGAAACACTCTCCCTGAATAGAAAATTAGATTTACACGAAATTAAGAAAGTAGAGAGAAAAATTATTAGAAAAATCCTAGGACCACGATACACACAAGATGGATACAGGCTGCAGACTACCGAGACAACCGAAAAAATATCAAACATCGAGGCAGATATCAGGAAGAGGCGGATGAAGTTTTATGGACATATAGACAGATTACCTGGAAACAGGTTAACTAAACGTCTATTGGACTATATGACATCACTTAAGGCAACAATACCCTGGGTAACTGAAGTTAAGAAGGATTTGAAAAAGGCAAAAATTGACATAACAAACACATCAGACCGGGATACATTCAGAAGAAAAATCGACAAGTGGAAGTTTACTCCAGAGACGGAATCTAAACCTTTCCGACCAAAGTGGACCGAAGAAAGGAAGAAGGCCTTTGGGGAGGCAATGAAGAAATACTGGGGAAATAAGAAGAACATTAAGAAATGTTAATCACCTGCTTATCGTTCTCCCATGGGGACATTCGCTAATAATAATAATAATAATAATAATTATACCGTGAAATTAGTGAATTTGCATCGAATTCTTGTCCTCAGGTGTTTACCGTAAAAACTAGTTGGTCTCTGACCCAGTGTACTTGAACGTAGAATGTGGGAGCATTCTTCTAAACTCTATTCCTTTTGCTGTATGGGTGGTCAGTGTGAATGTTCTTGTGTGTGCATCAAGTAAATTCTACCTGTTATTTAGAAGATTTGGTTCCATGTATGGAGGCTGTGTTCTTATGGCAGATAGTGTACCATATGTAGACTTTTAAGCACCAGCATTTGAAGCTGTTGTGTTTTATTTAAACTCCTCGTGTGCTTCTAATTCAGAAATAAATGTTCAGCGATTTCTTAACTTTGAACTGTTATATCTCATAGCACAACCATGCTTTCTAGTCTGGCTCCTTAAAATCATTCAGTTTTTATCTTCCCTCAATAACGAACAGCAAAATTCTAGTGTGTTGTCTTTTGTATCCAGGACGAGGAATTTAATTCTTTTAATCATATAACAGATCTGACAGGTATGTTTTTGGGGAGGGGGAGCGGCAATCTAATTAATCAGTATTTAAATGAATTTTAACCAGCATTCTAAATTTTTGAGTCTGGTACTTGTTCAAGACAAACTAAAGTAAGGTCTATTTGTATAATGGTTGTTGGTATTTAAAGCCAGGTGCAAGTTTCATTCAGAATACAGACTTTGTCATTAAATCTGAGTTTCGAGAAGAACAGGTATCACTCAGATTCAGTACGCAGTTGCTACTCTATCATTGCAAGAAACTACGGCATGTAAACGTACTGCGCTGCAATCTACTTGCGCCACTCTGCACGGCGAAAATCAACTTGTTTCATGCGAGACGGCTGCGTCGTAGTTTTATGGTTAGCGAAGGTGATTCTCGATCCCCGGGTCCCCTGCAAAACGTCAAGAGTGCAGTGATTCAATATCATAAGGAATTTCTTTTGTGTTAGTGCCTTCTAACGTCATCGCCAGTGCCAGTGAACAGTGAATAGCAGAAAAGGAGAAAGCAAAAGGAAAGATTAATATTTCCCCTCTGCCAAAAAAGTGACATATTCACACTAAACAATTAAGTTCAAAATGGTTCAAATGGCTCTAAGCACTATGGGACTTAACATCTGTCATCAATCCCCTAGACTCAGAACTACTTAAACCTAACCAACCTAAGGACATCACACACATCCATGCCTGAGGCAGGATTCAAACCTGTGACCGTAGCAGCAGCGCGGTTCCGGACTGAAGCGCCTAGAACCGCTCGGCCACAGCGGACGGCTACAGATTAGTGATTTATTAATTTGCACATGCTTAAATTAAATCTGTGCTATAACTATTACTATACTAAAACGTACCCATAAAAAAAAATCTAAATTCTACCCTGAAATCTCATGCCTAACCATTCTAAACACGAAGTGACTGATTGAAACTACCTCTCAATACGTGCGCTCCGTATTCCCTTCATTTACGTCTAATTAGGTATCACTGTCTCACTATCCATCAACAAAGGAGGTGGCTTACAAGACACTCGTTCAACCTATACTTGAGTATTGCTCATCAGTGTGGGATCCGTACCAGATCGCTTTGACGGAGGAGATAGAGAAGATCCAAAGAAGAGCGGCGCGTTTCGTCACAGGGTTATTTGATAACCGTGATAGCGTTACGGAGATGTTTAACAAACTCAAGTGGCAGACTCTGCAAGAGAGGCGCTCTGCATCGCGGTGTATCTTGCTCGCCAGGTTTCGAGAGGGTGCGTTTCTGGATGAGGTATCGAATATATTGCTTCCTCCTACTTATACCTCCCGAGGAGATCACGAATGTAAAATTAGAGAGATTAGAGCGCGCACGGAGGCTTTCAGACAGTCGTTCTTCCCGCGAGCCATACGCGACTGGAACATGAAAGGGAGGTTATGACAGTGGCACGTAAAGTGCCCTCCGCCACACACCGTTGGGTGGCTTGCGGAGTATAAATGTAGATGTAGATGTATCAAATTCTTGACAACGTTAAAATTGTATGCCATATTGTAACCATAAAGTATTTCTATTTGCATTGCTTCTGTGATAAATGTCTGTATCACCTTTACCACATAAAATAAGGACTTCCCAACTATGAAGTGAAGTCCTTGAAAAAACAAACATACTAAAAATTCCGCTGAAAGTTAGAAAAAGTGCTGACTGTCAAACTGCTCTCACATATTTTTATCCTAAAAAATTTGGAGCTAGTAACGTAAAGTTATTTATTTTTTGACATTAATCATAAAAAAAACTCATGAATAGTTAAGAAAGACGTCAACAGACCCAACTCGAAAACTACACAGAAATACTGAAAGCATTCCAAGAACGAGATGCAAGGAAAAATGTCTTAAAATCAAAAACAATACGAACACTAAGAGACCGAAAACATATGCAATGAAAATGTAGTAAAAGAGGAAAATTTTAAAATGGAAATCTGAAGCGAAAAATAATGTAACATTTCTTAATAATTTTTGCTTTTTGGATGTATACAGTAAACTGAATAAAGTTTTACAATTGTTAAAAAAGGGTTCAATTTATTCCACTCCGGACTGTGTGTGTGTGTGTGTGTGTGTGTGTGTGTTGTTCTCATCATCCTTACATCATCATCGACGCGCAAGTCGTCGAAGTCGTCAGGTAAAAATGCTCCACCAGGTGGCTTAACTCCCCTGCCAAAAATACGATAAGCACATTTGGTTTCATGCGATTGCAGACTTTCTCGGCGTATTCCACTGATGAATTCTTCTCGGGTTATCAGCCGAGTGGTGGAGTCGTCTTGTCGCAACGTTTCAGTGAGTTTCGTACCCATCATCTTCTGGCGAACGTTGCGACAAGACGACGTCACGACTCGGCTGATAACCCGAGAAGAATTCATCAGATTTGTTTTCATTTCAGGTCGGCTGTTGGTTGTGGGAACGAGATCAGACAGCTGTGGTAGCCAACAAAAGGGTACCAGAGCACTACATAGTGGATAAACTACAATGGAAATTTGTATATTTCAGAACATGTCAGACTAAGTGTCACCAGTTGGTTAGTTACGTTGATGGAAATGGTAGATGTTATACCATGCACATTCTGACCGAACGCTACCAAACTGATACTCCAGGTTCCCTTGCCTGTGGCAAATATTCATCGAAATTTCATGCTTACGCTAGCTGATATTTTGTATTTTTAGTACAGAAATAGTCATTCCAGCAGATGATAATGTTGTCAGTATGTGAACTTTTCACCCGGAGATTGCAACACAGGATGCCTAGGGCATGTGCATTTGCAACTCGCTATCATTTGAACTTTGAAAAATGTCGAACACTTTGCATGAGGGACATTGGATCATCGCACAGACACTTCGCGCAGAAAGTCGGCTGTACAACAACAGTAGGACAAATGGTGAAGAGACGGACTCACGACAACGGTGTGGCTAGAAATGTAGGCAGAATTCCGTCCAGAAGAACTACACCATTAGAAGTTCGTAGGATTGCTCGAATGGCTTTCACGAATAAACCAATGACAAGCAACTGAAATCTGATCAAAGGCTACAGGCATAGTGACACTTCTAACCGTCTGGAAAGATTACTCACAACTGAGTTGGGGTCTTGAGTTGCCGCGTGTCATTTACGGCTGACACCATACCGCAGACAACAGAGTTTGAATGACGTGGAACTACAGTCAGCCGGGACTTGGAACGGCATTCCGTGATGTTGAGCTATGAGTCTCACTCCTGTTTACAGCGATCAGATAGACACCAACGTGTCCGTAGACGACCTACTGAAAAGTCACAGAAAACACCGATTTTCGAGTACTCCATCTCTCCCGTCCTGGATTCATGACTTAGAAAGCTCTTGGACATGACAACAGGTCTAATTTGATAAGTGTTTGTGATTGTTCAGCAGTATGTTGCCAGAATGGTAAAAACTGTTGTTATATACCCTTCATGACCAGGTTACCAAGTGGTGTATTCCAGAAACAAATTGCGAGACCCCACACTGCATTTCAAACCACGAACGCATTGCGAAATATACGAGGGCTGGATATTTAATAGTGGCAAATGTTTATTTACAACTTATACAAAATAGATAAATGTTTAAAAAGTTTTACTGTCCTTCAGAGTAGTCACCAGATTTGTGTATAACCAACTGTCAGTGATGTGGAACTCGTAGGACAGCTTTAGCAGCACCAATTGTCTTGATAGTTCGAGAGGAGCGGTCTATTTCCCGAATCTCTGTAACAGTTCTGAAACGAATGCCAAGAAGTGCATCCTTCATCTTAGAAATAAAGTTGAAATTACAAGGGCTTAAGTCTTGGCACTGTAGTGGATTGCAGGCTGTGTTCCAAAACTGAACAGCTTAGAGAAAGAAGCGGTGACACTTTCTGCAGGATCCGCCCATCAATGCACGGTCTCGTGTGGCACCAACTTGCGTCTGATTTGGTCGATCGACGGGGCTTGATTCCTGAGATGAAGGAACCACTTTATGGCATTCGTTTCAGAACTGTTACAGAGATTCGTCAGGCGGTAGACCGCTCCACTCGATGTATCAACTCATCTGACGCTGTTAAATGTGTCCTACGACTTCCACATTGCTGGCAAGTGGTTATACACAATACTGATAACAACTCTCAAGGACAGGAAAACTTCGAAACATGTGTCTTCTTTGTGTAAGTTGTAAAAAATATTTGCCGGTGTTAAAGTTTCAACCATTGTATGTATACGGGTCCTTAACCGGCCTGCTCAGATCCCTGATCTGTCACTCATGGAGCATATCTCGGATGTTATGGATACCAGCCTTCAGCCGGCAGTCTTCGAGAAGTGACACAGTCTCCTGAAGATAGCATTCGTAAAATGTTTACTTCCGTACCATAAAGAACACAATAGTATATTCGTTCCTGTGGGCTCACAGTTCATACTTATGTTGACGATGGATATCAAAGTTCGAGAAATATAAGACTGGTGCTTCACGGTGAAACATTTCCGTCTGTATATTTGCCCGTCTGTTGCTCACAGACGTGACAACTATTACGAATAAGAGTTTCGATATCGAGAAGCCACCAGAAGGACCTCCGTACCATTCAAACTAGAGTTTTGGATAGTGGATCAGTATAGGTCTACGACCATTACGAGGCCATCCTTTTCCCATGTGAGTCCCAGAGTCTACAGCTATCGGTCTAGTGATTAGCGCAGATGCCTCTAGATACTGGTGTACCGGCTTGGATTACCGGCCGGGTATGGAGACGTCTAAGCCGCTGGAGCGTCGTCAGATAGAAAGTCATGCACCAGGTGGCCCATCTACACGATACAGGGTCTCCAGGCCAATAATTCTATAGCCAATATTGCTACACGTTCATTCCCGTTAACTTTCAAAGTGGCAGCAGACGTGTTCTCAAATGAAATAGTCCTCAAAACCTAGGAAATAAATGTCTTTGTACGAGCAAATAACGGCCAGATCATTGACACTTCATCAGTCTCATAGAAGATGTAGACGTGGTTATGACAGCCCCCAGTCCTGCTCCCCAGATCCTGTCGCACTACGTTAGCGTTTGATTATTGATTACAATTACTAGTACAAACCCATGGAAATTTAGGAGGTGGTCAATAGCATGTGTTCGCTGACACAACCTTTGAAGACAGGACCAAAAGACGCTTCTGTCAACCACGTCTAAATAATTGTTTAAACAACGTTTAAAAACTGCCTATTGTAACTGAGAGTGAATGCACATACGCAAGGATGCTGACTTATTTATTTATCAACAAACTATAATTTATGTTTATTGCAAATGATGTGAGTTTGACTGAATATTTATAACATTTCTTTTTTTTAATATTATGGCAGTATATTAGTTTAGTGCAGGAACTGGTCAAGCTGAGTCACGTTATCTCTGTAGAACTTACGGGCGAAGCATTTTTTGGCGGGAATGGCCTTTAGCTAATGAAAGCGGAGGCACTGGCGGAACACAATTGGAGTCGAGTGGAGACAATTTTTTTTCAAGTGAAAGGCTGAAATGCGCGATTCTGGACGCTTTTACGTTTGTTCTGGAAGAAGGGAGACCTGCCTGAGGTAAGGTGCGTGATTCAAGCGTGTGGGTGACTGCTTCTGGGCGGCCGGCCGCTGTGACCGAGCGGCTCTAGGTGTTTCAGTCCGGAACCACGCTGTTGCTACGATCGCAGGTTCGAATCCTGCCTCGGGCATGGATGTGTGTGATGTTAGTTACGTTTAAGTAGTTCTAAGTCTACGGGGCCGATCCTCAGATGTAAAGTCCCATAGTGCTTAGAGCCATTTTGGTTCTGGGCGGTGAATTGCCCCTACAGTGCTGTTAACATCTTTCGATTCCCTTACGGAATTGAGAATACACAGAACATGAGTGTGTATTAATTTGCAAATTAGCATGTTGCACGCTGAACTAATTTGGACTGGTGAATATTTCGTGATATTTCGTGTATTGTGACCACAAAGTGGACGTAGTTTTCGTTAGTTTTGGATTACTATTTATCTTGGGGAATCCGCTTCCATTCTCTTAACGCTCTCAACGCATCTTCACTGAATTTAATAAGGTTATTATCTGTATGTATTTTAACTGGACATCGTAGGACTACTTCAGTTTATTTTCTTGAATAAACATTAATCAGCACAATTCTCTGTCACTTACATCAGTTACGGACGTTACAACAGAACCATTTTCGTTAATTATTCATTTATCTCTTATTTAATATTAATGTGTATTTCAGTCATTCGCAATTCTAGCCAATGCATAGACGAGTTGACTGGAGAATCACAGTTTAAGGTTATTATTTGTAGCTGACGTACACGGCTCGACCCTATGACTATATGGAGCTATTCCTTTTGAACAGAGCCGTACATGCTCTAATTACCTAAGGGGCGAGCAATATCAGGTGAAATTCCAACTGGCTTGCTCATGTGGGATACTGTTTGGGGAGCAACGACTCAGCAGAAAACAGTTAGCTAAAGTCTCATGTTCCATAGAGAACACAAGTTGGATAAGTTGCACCAGAAGAAAGATCTACATGTACGCTAACCTCCGTAATAAGGTGTCGAAGTGAAAAAGTTGTACCTGCTTTCGCCAAAATGAGACATCATGTTAACATGGTAGTGTCCAATAGGGTTACGTGCTTTGCAAGGCTGACACAAGTATGAAAGAGAATTCGTGGCTCCACACGCATTAGACGTCACTTCAAAAGAGCTTCTTCATTTCCATCTTTACAAGTCGACAACACTCTCAGAATATACAGGGTGGCACAGATAAAAGTAGCCCGTGTAAGTATAAGGTTCAAATGGCTCTGAGCACTATGGGACTTAACTGCTGTGGTCATCAGTCCCCTAGAACTTAGAACTAGTTAAACCTAACTAACCTAAGGACATCACAAATATCCATGCCCGAGGCAGGATTCGAACCTGCGACCGTAGCGTCTTGCGGTTCCAGACTGCCGCGCCTTTAACCGCACGGCCACTTCGGCCGGCTGTAAGTATAAGGAAATGCAGTGAAACTGCAGAAACAGAGACCTGAAATGGACTTACCATTTCTTTACAATGAAAAATACAGCGAAAAATACGTTTATAGAAGATGTTGAAAATTACCCCACTCAACAACAATACACAGCTGCGCACGTCTAAGCACATTCAGATACACCCGGCGTAAATTTCGGATATCGATGGCGGCAACTGCACGGCTGATATTACCTTTCAGTTCCTGTATTGTTTGTGAATTTGTTTCACAGACTTTGCTCTTCAAGCCTTCCCACAGGAAAAAAAAAAATCTTATGTTATTGGATTCAGCGAGCGTGGTGGCCATAAATTTTTGCTGACAGTTCGTTTCTCAGTGAAAACTTCATGTACTCGTTCCAGGATACCCTAGCCGTGTGATATGTTGCCCCATCTTGCTGGAAGAAGCAGTATTATCTTTCATGTTCAGTGAGTTTAACAAAAAAATTTATCAAAAATTTCCATATAAGCACCCGCGTTCACTGTAGTGTCAAAAAATATCCGTCCAATGATGCACTTTCCTGTTACACCGCACCAAAATCCCATTTTTTCATCATAGAGTGCCACAATGTCAGGGTTCTCCGTTGTCCAGTACGTCGTGTTCTGTGGATTAAAATACCGGAAAGATGAAACCGTGCTTCATCACTCATGATGTAATAGAAAGTGTCTAACAAACCATATTTGATGTTATTCAAAAACCACGTGCAGTAATCTACACGTTTCTGATTGTCAACCTCCCGCAACTGCTGCAAAACAGGAATTCCTTGCCGTTTTACATTTTGCACGGATCCGTAGGTGCCTCAGTTTTTATACAGAGCCTGTATTGCTGTCTTTGCTGATAGTCTTTTGTCCAGATACTTGACCCCGAATATTTCGCGAGTTCCCTTTATCGAATCTATTTTCACAATTTCCATTTTTTCTTCTATCGGAAAAGTAATTTTGCATTTTGCAGACCGCAAAGAGAAACGTCCAACTTCATTGATGAAATAAACTGTAATGCTAACAGAAGAATGTTACACTATTTGATCAAAAGTGTCCGGACTCCTTGCTAAAAATGACATACAAGTTCCTGGCGCCCTCCACGGGTAATGCTGGAGATCAATATGGTACTGGCCCACCGTTAGCCTTGATGACAACTGCCACTTTCGCATGCATACGTTCAATCAGTTACTGGAAGGTTTCTTGGGGAATGGCAGCCCATTCTTCACGGAGTGCTGCACAGAGAAGAGGTATCGATGTCGATCGGTGGCACGAAGTCGGCATTCAAAAACATCCCAAAGGTGTGCTATAGGATTCAGGTCAGGACTCTGTCCAGGCGAGTCCATTACAGGGATGTTATTCTCGTGTAACTACTCCGCCACAGGCCGTGCATTATGAACAGGTGCACTATCGTGTTGAAAGATGCAATCGCCATCCCCGAGTTGCTCTTCAACAGTGGGAAGCAAGAAGGTGCTTAAAACCTCAGTGTAGGCCTGAGCTATGATAGTGCCACGGAAAACAACAAGTGGTGCACGCCCTGTCCATGAAAAACCCGACCACACCATAACACCACCACCATAACACGCTGCCATCGGATGGCCACATTGTGTACCATGATTCGTCACTCCACACAACGTTTTTCCACTGTTCAATCGTGCAGTGTTTACACTCCTTATACCAAGCGAGGCGTCGTTTGGCATTTACCGGCGTGACGTGAGGCTTATGAGCATGAAATCCAAGTTTTATCACCTTCCGCCTAGCTGTCATAGTACTTGCAGTGGATCCTGATGCAGTTTGGAAATCCTGTTTGATGGACTGGATAGATGTCTGCCTATTACACATTACGACCCTCTTCCCTCGTGATGACTGGGTGTTGTGTGCTGTCCTTAGGTTAGTTAGGTTTAAGTAGTTCTAAGTTCTAGGGGACTGATGACCATAGATGTTAAGTCCCATAGTGCTCAGAGCCATTTGAACCAGCCATTTTGAACGACCCTCTTCAACTGTCGGCGGTCTCTGTTAGTCAACAGACAAGGTCGGCATGTACGCGTTTGTGCTGTACGTGTCCCTCCACGGTTCCACTTCACTATCACATCGGAAACAGTGGACCTAGGGATGTTTAGGAGTGTGGAAATCTCGCGTACAGACGTACGACACAAGTGATTATCAGTCACCGAAACACGTTCGAATTCCACGAGTTCCAAGGAGCCCCCCGTTCTGCTCTCTCATGATGTTTAATGACTACTGAGATCACTGATATGGAGTACATGTGAGCAGATGGCCGCACAGTGCACCTAATATGGAAAACGTATGTTTTTGGGGCTGTCCGGATACATTTTATCACGTAGTGTAACAATCGATTACTGCGTAAAACTGTCCCTTGTAGCAGCTGTTTGTTTCAGAAGTCGAAATATTGCATTCGCATTCAAAGACAGTGGGGCTACTTTTAACTGCGCTACTCTGTACTTGGGGATGTGTGGACAAAGTGCCACTGTCAAAGTAGGTACAAATGTGTGTTGCCAGACATCAAAAGTCGATCGATTCCAGAAAGAAAATTCTCTACCAAAACAACGGACTCGACCCTTGTCAGGCACGAATTGCGTGCGGGGAAGAGAATATACGAGCAATGTTTCAGCCAGTAACGAAGCAGGTCTTAGAGTCTCGCAGCATATTCGCTACTCAGTAACGAACATATACGATGTCCAACAGCTTCTTTGTGACTCCAGTGCCATCTGAAGTGCAAATGCGGCAACAGACATGACTATACTGTATGTTTGACAAGCACGCTTGGGCAAACGTGCTTGAGCAAGCATGCACAAATTCCTCACGTCTCTCTACGCTACAAGAATGATTGTATAAGCCTTAGTTTGTTTATCTGTATTACGAATAAAACAAAAGAGCAAACGTGACGCCTGCTGAAGTGCCAAGCATCCTACGGAGTGCCGAATCAAGCTTAAACTACGTTAACGGAAAGCGGAAGCACCACAAGACAAAATAAACTCTAATCTAACTGCGCAAGGCAAACTCTAAGGAGTGCCACTTGAAGACTATGCACTTGAAGATAAAACATAAAGCACCCACACTAACGTGCCGCTGAACGACGAACTTCCATCACCAGCGTCTAGTAAAGTACGGAGAGCAGCGTACCCCATCGATATACATCCGTGGGACGCTAAACGAGGATATCAATCCCAGCGACGGAGAGACAGGAGGCCAAAATGACATCCCGCCGCACATAGAAGGTATTTCAAACTCAGGCTCGACAAACTACAACAGGCGAGATTTTGCTCCCCTTGCGAATCAAGTCAAACGGCATACCACGCCGCTGTCCACACACTATTAACCGTAAAATCACGGCCCGGTCTTCCCATCGGGCCCCACTCGGCGTCCAGACGCAAACAACCCCAGCCGAGCCGAATTCTCTTCACGCCAAGGCCCCCACCTCTTACCTCCTCACACGCCTCCAGCTAAGCTCCAGCCAGCGATCACACACGGAAACAACCGCCTAACGCCAAAGCGCCGTCTGAGTGAAAACTCAGCACTAAGATGGATACGGACTAGGAAATAAGCGAGCACCGTAACAATAACAATACAGCCTTTGTACAGAGTCTAATTTAACAGGACAAAGTAAAATTTAAAACAAAGCATTGACAAATGCTTATACAAAACTCGCTATTCTCGGTACATACACTCCAGCAAGCACGCGGCTGAACAATTGCACAAGCATGTAAAATCGAAATTCAATCAAGCATGAAGTTGCTTGTACAGTCCTGATGCTTCCGCAAAATTATCCCGAAGCATGCTTGGACAAACACGTTTGCGCAAGCGTGCTTGTCAAGCGTGCAGTCACGGGTGTGGTCACCTTAAGGGTTGCTTGCTGAATGCCTCTGGACGCTGCGAGACGGTTGGCCAGGGCTGGCAGAACGGAGTCTGCGGAAAGCCGGTGTGGGGTGGCGCCTCGCCTTTTGCGACGCTGGGCGCCGTTTGTCCAAATTACGGGCATCGCTGCGTGGCAGCGGGGCGGTAATTGGCCGACCTGGGCGGCCGTTTGATTTGCATGCGGCCGCCTCATTAGGGCCGGCACTGATTTAGGGGGCGTGTCGTCCGTGATTGGGGGCGCATCGCGCCGCAATTAAAACAGTCCAGAGGCCCCGCCGAGGCCGCGGCGGCGTCTTCCTCCCGCTCGCAGTCCGCTGCCGACGCCCGGTCCCCCGAACCAGCGGCACCTTCAGTCGCGGCCGCTGGATTTCCAGCGTGCTGTCACTGAGTGATGTGAAACATACCGTGTCACTCACATTTAAACAATGGAAAATCACACCTCCTACAGTTAGGCAGCAGCATTTTGCCACAATACATTTAATATTCTGTAAATTCTTTTCGGTTTCTATTTACACTGAAGCGCCAAAGAAACTGGTATAAACACGCTTATTAAACTACAGAGATATGTTAACATGCAGAATATGGCGCTGCAGTCGACAACGCCTATGTAAGACAACAAGTGTCTGGCGCAATTGTTAGATTGCTTACTGCTGCTACAAGTGTAGGTTATCAAGTTTTAAGTGAGTTTGAACGTGGTGTTATAGTAGGCGCACGCGAGATGGCACACAGCATCTCCAAAGCAGCGATGAAGTGGGGATTTTCCCGTACGACCATTTCACGAGTGTACCGTGAATATCAGAAATCCGTTATAACATTAAATCCGCGACATCGCTGCTACCGGAAAAAGATCCTGCAACAACAGGACCAACGACGACCGAGGAGAATCGTTCACTGTCACAGAAGTGCAACCCTTCCGCAAATTGCTGCAGATTTCAGTGCTGGGCCTTCAACAAGTGTCAGCATGCGAATCATTCAACGAAGCATCATCTATATGGGCTTTCGAAGCCGAAGGTCCACTCGTGTATCCTGATGACTACACGACAGAAAGCTTTACTCCTCGCCTGAGCCCGTCAACACCGACATTGGACTGTTGATGACTGGAAACATGTTACCGGGTCGGACGAGTCTCGTTTCAAATTATATCGAGCGAATGGACGTCTAAGAGTAGGGACACAACCTCATGAATCCAAGGTCCCTGCTTGTCAGCAGCAACTATTCAAGCTGGTGGAGACACTGTAAGGGTGTGGGACATGTGCTGTTGGAATGATATGGGATCGCTGATACGTCTAGATACGACTCTGGCAATTGACACGTAAGTAACCACCCTATCCGATCACCTGCATCCGTTCATGTCTACTGTGCATTCCGACGAACTTGGGCAATTGCGGGAAGACAATGCGATAACCCACACGTCCACAATTGCTACAGAGTCGCTCCAGGAACACTCTTCTGATTTTAGACACTTCCGCTGGCTAGCAAACTCCCCAGATATGAACATTATTCAGCATATCTGGGATGCCTTGCAACGTGCTGTTCAGGAGAGATTTCCACTCTCTCGTACACTTGCTGATTAATGGATAGCCGAATCCGATTGGTAGCCGCGTGATCTTAGGTGCCTTGCCACGGTTCGCGCCGCTCCCCCTGTCGGAGGTTGGAGTCTTCCCTCGGGCACGGGTGTGTGTGTGTTGTCCTTAGCGTAAGTTAAAGTCCGATTAAGTAGTGTGTACGCCTAGTGAACGATGACCTCAGCAGTTTGGTCCCACAGGAACTTACCAGCAATGGATATCCGTGTCAGTTCCCTCCAGCACTAATTCAGACATTAGCTGAGTCCATACCACGTGGTGTTGCGGCACTTCTGCGTGCTCGTGGGGGTCCTACACGGTATTAGGCAAGTGTACCAGTTTCTTTGGCTCTTCGGCGTACATGAGATCACTGTTTACGGTGCACAGTCGGATTATTAATCGTTTCATTGGTCGATATAGTTTCTGTAGTACTGCATGTGTAGGAGTTAGAGATGATATATAGGGCGTCGTGGGGAATCTCTATAGACTAAAGAGAGGCTAGGAAGAGGCGGACATTTATTGCCCTGAGAGGGAGAGAGAAGCAGTTTCAGAATAGTGTACCTGGCCGAAGAGCATCTGGAGTGGAACAAAGTGATAAGACACATGATTTTAGTGCGAATGAATGCACAACATAACAAATTATGGTCGCAAGCTCGCCTTCGAGGACTCTTCTCATGGGAAGCACTGGAGCGCGCTTCCGACAGGAAGACTCTTATTTGAGTGGATGTACGACGGGAAATGGAACCTTCATAAAATCTTCTGAAATGAGTATGAGCCTCAGGCGACTGGCTGGCGGATTCATGTAGCGGGAGGTAATGGTTTTCTAACGGTTCCGGAATTCGTTACGTGAGGGCAAACGCTGACGCCGCATATCTAGCAGCGAGCGGGTGTATGGCGTAGAGACACTTCCTTGCAGAGATGGAACTAGAAACTCTACTGGCGAGACCAACAGCGAAAAGTCTGGCTGTTCAATTTTGAGAGGTGGTTATTTTGCCACAAGAAGCACGTGAAACCGTTTCTCTGTGGGCTTAACTGTTACTCTGTTTACTCGAGTGATGATTCTTTATCTCTCTGTGGAGTTTGGCGCATATTGAAGTGCTTCTGTATGGAAGAATACATGAATCAATTTCAGTTCCTGCCAGTGAGGAAACAGAAATTTTGACTCGTATCCTTTCTTGTACCGGGGCAATTTCGGCCCTAGAATTTTGCGTCCGGCATACAGCGTCCACCGTGTAGACAGAGAGTTGCAGCTGCGCAGAGTGTAACGACATATGGAGCAGATCGCCGGTCCACTACAACTGCAGTCCTTTCTTCAAGAGGTGGTATGTGGACTTCTGTTCGGCAGATGACGAAACGCTGACAGTGAATGTGTAGAATTCCATTTGCTTACCGATTTCAGTTTTTTCCGAAAGTGCCATTCAGGCTTCTCACCGCTAATCAGTATTAGCGAAACTTCCTGGCAGATTAAAACTGTGTGCCGGACCGAGACTCGAACTCGGGACGTTTACCGTTCTCGGGAAAGTGCTCTACCAACTGAGCTACCCATGCACGACTGACGCCCCGTCCTCACAGCTTTACTTCTGCCAATACCTCGTTCCCTACCTTCCAAACTTTACAGAAGCTCTCCTGCGAACCTTGCAGAACTAGCCCTCCTGAAAGAAAGGATATTGCGGAGACATGGCTTAGCCAAGGCCTGGGGGATGTTTCCAGAATGAGGTTTTCACTCTGCAGCGGAGTGTGCGCTGATAGGAAACTTCCTGGCAGATTAAAACTGTGTGGCGGACTGAGACTCGAACTCGGGACCTTTGCCTTTCGCAGGCAAGTGCTCTACCAACCGAGCTACCCAAGCACGAGTCAGGCCCCGTCCTCACAGCTTTACTTCTGCCAGTACCTCGTCTCCTACTTTGCAAACTTTACAGAAGCTCTCCTGCGAACCTTACAGAACTAGCACTCCTGAAAGAAAGGATATTGCGGAGAGATGGCTTAGCCACAGCCTGGGGGATTTTTCCAGAATGAGATTTTCACTCTGCAGCGGAGTGTGCACTGATATGAAACTTCCTGGCATCCCCCAGGCTGTGGCTAAGCCATGTCTCCGCAATATCCTTTCTTTCAGGAGTGCTAGTTCTGCAAGGTTCGCAGGAGAGCTTCTGTAAAGTTTGGAAAGTAGGAGAGGAGGTACTGGCAGAAGTAAAGTTGTGAGGACGGGGCGTGAGTCGTGCTTGGATGGCTCAGTTGGTAGAGCACTTGCCCGCGACTGGTAAACGTCCCGAGTTCGAGTCTCGGTCCGGCACACAGTTTTAATCTGCCAGGAAGTTTCCTATAAGCGCACACTCCGCTGCAGAGTGAAAATCTCATTCTGGAGTATTAGCGAACTTCGTGTCTGTGTATTAAAAGGGGGAGAGACTACAAAAAGTCAAATGTATAATCTCCCAATCTCGAAATTGCATTTAAGGTAGAAGCTGACATTGCGTACTTCATATTAATACAATTTTTTGCACTGTACAATCTTAAAAATATTTTTTGCACTCTACATGTCTTTTGTGAATAAATCATTTACGGTATATAATTTGTAATTCTTTCGAGTAGTATCCTGACTGGAATGATAGACTGAAATGAAATAAAATCACGACACGATACTTCGTTTTATGGAAATCCCTAGGTGTAGGCTGTCAATGGCAGGGTCGTTTTAATCGTTTGTAGGTGCGAGAATTCCATTGAGAGATAACATTAGGCAACACCACATGCACACACTATATGTTACAATGGCCATGTGGGTATATACTACATCTGAATATCACAACACATAAGCTTATAATGTATAGTACTCTGGCTGAGTAGGTACACACGTCATAGCAAAAGAAAATGAGAAATATTTACGACATATTATGCGAATGATATGGTCGTGATTGCTTAAAAGGGAACGTGCAGGTAAGCAGGGGACATTTTAAACCCATTTTTGAGAGACCTTTACTCCTGATGTACGACAGGAATATTCGGTTTTGTACCAGCACTGAATGGTATTCGTTAAAGCGTGTTTAGAAAAAGCATCCATTTATCCCCGATAGTTTAAACATTACAACTAGATGAATTTTCAAATCGCTTTCGGTATCATTATAAGGTGCATCAAGCATCAATTATTACGAATACTGTGGGTTGCTGCTCTCAGCATCTGGATAAATATATCATCTGGTTTGGAGTATATCCGAAAAATTAACAACAACTGGTATCATCTAATCATTACTTGTTTAAAACGTATCGAACTATGAGATGCTGTACAATCGCATTATCAAATTTCTAGGGTATATCAGGCGTGCAACCAAGATGCCGCCACCACGATTTACATTTTTGAGAAATTTCATGAGAATAGCTAAAACCATTGTGAAGATACATGTACACTATCCGATCAAAAATATCTGGGTACTTCTATGTAAAGCGGAACTGATCACTAGGTATTATCAGAGGCTGATACGCCAATATGAAAGGAGGCGGGCAGTATCATGTTGTCAGCAGGGAAGCGGTAACGGCAGAAGGAGTGGGTCAGGAGAGCTCCTGATTTCGAACGCTGACTAGTTACGGCTTTTCGCGGATGATGCTGTAGTATACAGAGTAGTTGCAGCGTTAGAAAATTGCAGCGGAACGCAGGAAGATCTGCAGCGGATAGGCACTTGGTGCAGGAAGTGGCAACTGACCCTTAACATAGACAAATGTAATGTATTGCGAATACATTGAAAGAAGCATCCTTTATTGTATGATTCTATGATAGCGGAACCAACACTGGTAGCAGTTACTTCTGTAAAATACACTCCTGGAAATGGAAAAAAGAACACATTGACACCGTTGTGTCAGACCCACCATACTTGCTCCGGACACTGCGAGAGGGCTGTACAAGCAATGATCACACGCACGGCACAGCGGACACACCAAGAACCGCGGTGTTGGCCGTCGAATGGCGCTAGCTGCGCAGCATTTGTGCACCGCCGCCGTCAGTGTCAGCCAGTTTGCCGTGGCATACGGAGCTCCATCGCAGTCTTTAACACTGGTAGCATGCCGCGACAGCGTGGACGTGAACCGTATGTGCAGTTGACGGACTTTGAGCGAGGGCGTATAGTGGGCATGCGGGAGGCCGGGTGGACGTACCGCCGAATTGCTCAACACGTGGGGCGTGAGGTCTCCACAGTACATCGATGTTGTCGCCAGTGGTCGGCGGAAGGTACACGTGCCCGTCGACCTGGGACCGGACCGCAGCGACGCACGGATGCACGCCAAGACCGTAGGATCCTACGCAGTGCCGTAGGGGACCGCACCGCCACTTCCCAGCAAATTAGGGACACTGTTGCTCCTGGGGTATCGGCGAGGACCATTCGCAACCGTCTCCATGAAGCTGGGCTACGGTCCCGCACACCGTTAGGCCGTCTTCCGCTCACGCCCCAACATCGTGCAGCCCGCCTCCAGTGGTGTCGCGACAGGCGTGAATGGAGGGACGAATGGAGACGTGTCGTCTTCAGCGATGAGAGTCGCTTCTGCCTTGGTGCCAATGATGGTCGTATGCGTGTTTGGCGCCGTGCAGGTGAGCGCCACAATCAGGACTGCATACGACCGAGGCACACAGGGCCAACACCCGGCATCATGGTGTGGGGAGCGATCTCCTACACTGGCCGTACACCACTGGTGATCGTCGAGGGGACACTGAATAGTGCACGGTACATCCAAACCGTCATCGAACCCATCGTTCTACCATTCCTAGACCGGCAAGGGAACTTGCTGTTCCAACAGGACAATGCACGTCCGCATGTATCCCGTGCCACCCAACGTGCTCTAGAAGGTGTAAGTCAACTACCCTGGCCAGCAAGATCTCCGGATCTGTCCCCCATTGAGCATGTTGGGGACTGGATGAAGCGTCGTCTCACGCGGTCTGCACGTCCAGCACGAACGCTGGTCCAACTGAGGCGCCAGGTGGAAATGGCATGGCAAGCCGTTCCACAGGACTACATCCAGCATCTCTACGATCGTCTCCATGGGAGAATAGCAGCCTGCATTGCTGCGAAAGGTGGATATACACTGTACTAGTGCCGACATTGTGCATGCTCTGTTGCCTGTGTCTATGTGCCTGTGGTTCTGTCAGTGTGATCATGTGATGTATCTGACCCCAGGAATGTGTCAATAAAGTTTCCCCTTCCTGGGACAATGAATTCACGGTGTTCTTATTTCAATTTCCAGGAGTGTATCTGGGAGTGTGCGTGCGGAACGATTTGAAGTGGAATGATCATATAAAATTAATTGTTGGTAAGGCGGGTGCCAGGTTGGGATTCATTGGGAGAGTCCTTAGAAAATGTAGTCCATCAACAAAGGAGGTGGCTTACAAAACACTCGTTCGACCTATACTTGAGTATTGCTCATCATTGTGGGATCCGTACCAGGTCGGGTTGACAGAGGAGATAGAGAAGATCCAGAGAAGGGCGACGCGTTTCATCACAGGATTATTTGGTAAGCGTGATAGCGTTACGGAGATGTGTAGCAAACTCAAATGGCAGACTCCGCAAGAGAGTCGCTCTGCATCGCGGTGTAGCTTGCTGTCCAGGTTTCGAGAGGGTGCGTTTCTGGATGAGGTATCGAATATATTGCTTCCCCCTACTTATACCTACCGAGGAGATCACGGATGTAAAATAAGAGATTCTAGAGCGCACGTAGGCTTTCCGGCAGTCGTTCTTCCCGCGAACCATACGCGACTGGAACAGGAAAGGGAGGTAATGACAGTGGCACGTAAAGTGCCCTCTGCCACACACCACTGGGTGGCTTGCGGAGTATAAATGTAGATGTAGATGTCGCCTGAGCAACAAATCCATCATCGTTATTTCCAACAGTTCTAGCTGGCCAAGTCGACTGTTGATGATGTAATTGTGAAGCAGAAGCGAGAAGGAAGAAACACAGCCGAACCAAGACCTGGCTGACCTCTTACACTGACCGACGTGGACCGTCACAAAGTGCGGGTGGTGGATGTGAAAAATCACAAGAAATTTCATCTACATCTACATGTTTATTCTGCAATTCACACTTAAGTGCCTGACAGAGGGTTCATCGAACTATTTTCATTCCACTTCTCTACCATTCCACTCTCGAATGGAGCGTGGGAAAAAAAAACCACCTAAATCTTTCTGTCCGAGATCTGATTTCTCTTATTTTATTATGATGATCATTTTTGCCTACGTAGGTGGGTGTCAAAAAAACATTTACGCATTCGGAAGAGAAAGTTGGTCATTGAAATTTCGTAAATAGATCTCGCCGCAAAGAAAACCGCTTTTGTTTCAGTGACTGCCACCCCAACTCGCATATCATATCAGTGACACTCTACATCTACATCTACATCTACATCTACATCTACATGATTACTCCGCAATTCACATTTAAGTGCTTGGCAGAGGGTTCATCGAACCACAATCATACTATCTCTCCACCATTCCACTCCCGAACAGCGCGCGGGAAAAACGAACACCTAAACCTTTCTGTTCGAGCTCTGATTTCTCTTATTTTATTTTGATGATCATTCCTACCTATGTAGGTTGGGCTCAACAGAATATTTTCGCATTCGGAAGAGAAAGTTGGTGACTGAAATTTCGTAAATAGATCTCGCCGCGACGAAAAACGTCTTTGCTTTAATGACTTCCATCCCAGCTCGCGTATCATATCTGCCACACTCTCTCCCCTATTACGTGATAATACAAAACGAGCTGCCCTTTTTTGCACCCTTTCGATGTCCTCCGCCAATCCCACCTGGTAAGGATCCCACACCGCGCAGCAATATTCTAACAGAGGACGAACGAGTGTAGTGTAAGCTGTCTCTTTAGTGGACTTGTTGCATCTTCTAAGTGTACTGCCAATGAAACGCAACCTTTGGCTCGCCTTCCCCACAATATTATCTATGTGGTCTTTCCAACTGAAGTTGTTAGTAATTTTAACACCCAGGTACTTAGTTGAATTGACAGCCTTGAGAATTATACTGTTTATTGAGTAATCGAATTCCAACGGATTTCTTTTGGAACTTATGTGGATCACCTCACACTTTTCGTTATTTAGCGTCAACTGCCACCTGCCACTCCATAGAGAAATATTTCCTAAATAGCTTTGCAACTGATACTGGTCTTCGAATGACCTTACTAGACGATAAATTACAGCAGCATCTGCGAACAACCTAAGAGAACTGCTCAGATTGTCACCCAGGTCATTTATATAGATCAGGAACAGCAGAGGTCCCAGGACGCTTCCCTGGGGAACACCTGATATCACTTCAGTTTTACTCGATGATTTGCCGTCTATTACTACGAACTGCGACCTTCCCGACAGGAAATCACGAATCCAGTCGCACAACTGAGACGATACCCCATAGGCCCGCAGCTTGATTAGAAGTCGCTTGTGAGGAACGGTGTCAAAAGCTTTCCGGATATCTAGAAATACGGAATCAACTTGAGATCGGCAAACAATCTACGGGGGCGGCTCAGATTATCACCTAGATCATTTATATAAATCAGGAACAGCAGAGGGCCTGTGACACTACCTTGCGGAACGCCAGATATCACTTCTTTTCTACTCGATAATTTACCGTATATCACTGCGTACTGTTACCTCTCTGAGAGGAAATCAGGAATCCAGTCATACAACTGAGACGATACTCCATATGCATGCAATTTGATTAATAGTCGCTTGTGAGGAACGAGATCAAAAGCCTTCCGGAAATCTAGGAATATGGAATCGATCTGAGATCCCTTGTCGACAGCACTCATTACTTCATGGGAATAAAGGGCTAGCTATGTTGCAAATTAACAGAAGGGGCCACTGGTGATTTCCAAAGTGCTACAGCAATCCAGCTAGCACGTTGGTCGTACATGGAGAGTTAAAAAGAATGGGGCGCAATGATCGAGGAACTCCTCATAAACCGCACATTTCTGTATACAATGTTCAGTGGTGTTTCATGAGGAATAAAGAGAGACACCACTGGACAGTGGCTAACTGGAAACGTGTAACTTAGAGTGGTGAAACACGTTATACGACGGCAGGGAGCCTGGAGAATTTCACTTGCCATCATGTGTAGTGCCAATAGTGAAGTGGGGAGCACTTGATGTTGCGGAAGGGGGATGTTTCCCGATGTTAAGGTATGGTTTAGATATTGAGTTTAAGAAAACGCTAAACGCGGAAAAGTGTGAACACATCTGACGGCATCGTGTACTGCTAATACCGCAGAAACAGTCCGCTCACTGTGACTGTTCGTATCAGCGAGACAATCCATCCATTCATAAAGCAGCTACAGCTGTGTGCGACGGTTTGTGGACAACAACACTGCCGACGTGCACTGGCCTAATGAGAGTCCCGGCCTGAAACCAACAGAACACCTTGGGGATGAGATAGAAGATCGTTTTCGCTCCAGACCCCAGCGTACGGCATCACTACCTTTTCTTGTTTCGGCTCTTAAGGAAGAACAGGAACCAAATCCCTGACAGACATTGAGACATCTTCATTCGAAGTGTCCTCTGAAAAGCAGTCAGAAAGGTGAAAAGTGGGCATACCCCGTGTAAATGCCACTGACAGGTGTCCGGATGCTACTGATTAGATGATGCACCTTAAGCACTGAAAAAGTGTAGTTTCCGGAAAATGAGAAAAGAAAGTTTACTATAAGTTTAACGCATCATATGCACATTCGATTAGCATATTCCTGTTGGCTAGCCGCATTTCTGTCCTCTGCGCTATTTTTCAGTTCTCTCTTCCCTATAGTGGACTCTTCGATGGGAGCTGGGCTTTAACGTGTGTGCAAGCTCTGAGTCAAAGTTCATTCAGACCGAAAGAAAATTGTAAATGTTTGCAAACAATACAATTTTGAAATCAGGATAAGCTGCTCTTCCTCGTAGAGAAAAAGCGAAAGATTCGATTTTATGGTCATTTTCATATCTAGATCCCCTTAACGTTTGTTTTTAAATTTATTTTTTACGAAATTATTGACATTTTGGTCTATGGGAACAATATGTAGCACAAGAAATTACAAAAGAATGACGAACATTTTTACAAAGATGTTATTAGTCAAAAAAACGTAAAAATTTACCAACTAAATGATCTAGACGCTATTATTACCTGAGGTATTTCAAATCCGTACATCCAGCTATTAAGAATGCCCGCATTTAGTTTCACTTATATAAAACGCTGTCAGTGGCCTGTAATCAAACATAATATTCGCAAAAAAACGTGTTATACGGACATGGGTCCGGGATCGCCTTATTTTCACGTTATAACTCATTTCATACAGCTCTTTATTGTATATTAAACATGGGAAGAACACAGCAACATATCGTACCAGCATAACAATTGAAAATCTTTCTTCCATGATATTTTGAAAAGTCTTCAGTTGACACTGGTATTTGCATGAATCCTTCGTCGCATTTTATCTCGGCAGCCATCCTCAACACAGCAACAAAGACACGATGTATCTTGCATCGGGATTCAATACACAAGAGCTCTCAAACGTCCCTATATATTAAAGTCTAGTGGCTTCAGGTCCGAAGAAGGATGAGGCCAGCAAATTGGTCCTACTCTAACTACCCATCTGGCACAGAATATGTTGTGCAGCCACTGGACTTCGTCTCGGGATTTTCGGCTGAATTCACGTAGGGTTTTTTCTGACGTTTCGCCAGGACAAGTAGCGGACCACCAGCTAAGCATTGTGAACTTTGACAATGCCTGCCACTCGCGCTGACGAAACACCAGAAAAACCCGTAGACGACCGTCTTGAGGCGAGTGCCAACAGTCAAAAGGTCAAATAAACGCCGCGAGATCCTCAACTGTTACCTACAGAATCTTTTATTTGGAAGCATGTGACCATTAACACTGAACTGAGAAGGGTCTCGATCTTGCGAGATGAAATATACCGTCCATCGAACTGGAAAAGGCACTTCTTATAGCACAACTGCTGTAGAATTCTCTAAGAAATAGTTGTAAGTTAGTTTGTCGAGTCTAAGTGGTACCTCTTCGACGGAAACTACTTTCTGAGTCCATGTACATATGGCATATTTTCTTCTTGTATGTTCGGCGAATATCTACAGAAAGAGTGACCGTTCCCTTTTGTTAAAGCCCACGCCCTATACACGTACTCAGCCCCCGTAAGTGATTAGGAATCTTCCTTGCAAATTTCGGTGTACCCCTTTATTTTTTCTCTCTCTTTCTCTCAATTTTTTACTTTTATTTTATTTCATTTTTGCGTTCGGATTGGTCTGATGCGGCTCATCACACATTCTTCTCCCGTGCCAACCTTTTCATCTCAGAGTAACACTTGCATCAACGTCCTTTATTATTTGTTGGATACGCTCCATACTCCGTCATCCTCTACAGTTTTTGCCCTCCACAGCTTCTTCAAGTACCATGGAAGTTATTCCCTGATTGTCTTTACACTTGTCCTAAGATGCTTTCTGTTTTTCTAGTGAAGTCAATGTTTTCTACACATCCCTTTCTTCGCCGATGCTGCTGAGAAGCTCGTCATTCCTTACTTTATCATTGCACCTAATTTTCGACATCCTATTGCATCAGATCCCCACCGCTTCGATTCTTTCATGTTCTGGTTTTCCCACAGTGCATGACTGCACTTTGAGAAATTTCTCCCTCTAATTAATGCCTTTGGTTGATACAAGTAGGCCACTGTTGCCCAAGAATGCTGTCTATGCCCTTGTTACTCCCTTTTATGTCCTCCTTTCTTCGTCTCTCATACGATTTCCTGCTTCCAATGTAGAAGAATTTGTTAACCTCTTCTACTTTCTGATTATCAATTTTGATGTTAAGCTTGTCACTGATCTCATTTTTGCTTCTCCTCATTACTTTCGTCTTTCTTCATTTTACTCTCAATCCATAGTGCGTGTTCATTGGACTTTTCATCCTATTCTATAGGTCCTGCAGTTCTTCTGCACTTCCACTGCGCAGAGCAGCGTCATCGTCGAATCTTATCGTTGACGTACTTTCGCCATGAACGTTAATCCCAACCTTGAAGTTCCGTCATTACCTCCTCAATGTATAGACTGAACACTAGGGATGAAAGACTCAAGCGCTTCTTACATCCTTTCTAATCCGAACACCACGTTCTCTCTTCGTTGTTGAACATGTTTGTATTACCCATCTGCAGCTTAAAAATACAGCTTTTTCTAAGAATCTCGAGCAACTTACCCAATTTCAAATTATCGATCGCTTCTTCTAGGCTGACAAATTCTGAGCACCTCTATTGATTTTTCTTTCTTTCACTATCAAGCTCAACGTCAACCTCTTTATTACCCTATACATAACGGTACTGCTGGATATCGCATACTACTCTTACATAAATGAAATGCTTGATCCGTGTTATGGTTAGGAGTGAGTACATGTTTTGGCCTAAAGTAGAAAGTTTCGAAAAGTAGAAAACTTGCATTTGCTTAATGCCTCGTTTTAAAACTGTATCGTCAGTGAAGCAGTACTTCTGTCGTGGAATCTACGAAGATCAGTGCAGTACTGATGTTCCAACTGAATATCGTGTTCGATGTCAGGTGAAAAGGCGAAATGCAAAAGTTATGAATGAAAACAACGGTTTGAAAGCAAGAATACGGTCTCCGAACTGCTGTCGCGAAATTCTCAAAGTCTTACCACACGTTTGGAACGCACTTTCAACCGATTTTGTTATTCTTGCATCCTCAGAAACGTTGCATGGGGGCTTAATTAAATATGATTGAAAATACTTTTTAGTAGCTGTATGTCCGATTACGCTGTTTCTCGTAAACGGTTGGCCCTGACTAGTATTATTACGCTATCTGACTGCAAAGAACAACAACAAGAATGAAATGAAATTTTTCGTTAACACAATTAATTAATTAAGTCCCCAGCAACCATAAAACCTACAAAACCCAAGCACAAATGTAATTGTTCGGTGTGTGGGAGTGTGACTCAACGTACACATCTGGCACGGTTCTTCTTCAACAACACAAGAATTTTTAAATACCAATTATACTGACGTGATAAAAGAAAATTAGAAATACGATAATTGCGTAAGGAAAGCAGAATTACACTCTAATACAAGAACACAGCCAGATGCTTTGTTGACTGAACCTGTAATGACGCATTATTTAGGACACTGAAATAAAAACAAACGGAGTTAGTTACCTCATTTATATTGATGAAAATCATTCTAATCCTTACATTATATCTCAACCAGAACTCTCCAATATCACATCTCAGCAAGCACTGCCTAATAGCACATCTCAACAAACACTCTCTGCTACAACATCTCAGCACAGACTACCACGAGACCTCGACAGGCACTGACTACTACGAGCTCTCTCCAAGCACTGACTACCACGAGTTCTTAACAGGCACTGACTACTACGAGCTCTCGACAAGCACTGTGGAGGCGGCTTAATAATACTCTTTGGCGCAATCTCTGGCGCAGTGGCTCAGTGTAGCCACCTTTCATATGCCCCTCCTCCACAGGCCAGAATTTGATGGTATTTTTGCCAGTATTGGTGGTGAAAATACCACCAAATTCGTCCAGAAAAATACAGACAAAAATAAAAGATAATATTAATACCTAAATATCACATAATTAGTTAAAATTTTGGCTTTGCACTGACCTTTCAATAACCTAATATATAAAATACAGTAGGCAATACAAATTCTTTTCATACATGTGGCTTTACATATAGTTCACACAATACATAAAAAATCAGTTTATACAAATGTTCACATAAAATACTTTTAATTATTCAAAAAAAAAAAAAAAAATAGTTGATAATTCCAGCCCAGCAATGGTCAACAGGTGCAAACACCAACAAGTGACATCATTTCAGCAGAAGCAGTCCATCAGTTGCACCCAGCAATGTTGAGCAGGTGCAGACACCAACAAGTGACATCATTTCAGTAGAAGCAGTCCATCAGTTGCACCCAGCAATGTTGAGCAGGTGCAGACACCAACAAGTGACATCATTTCAGTAGAAGCAGTCCATCAGTTGCACCCAGCAATGTTGAGCAGGTGCAGACACCAACAAGTGACATCATTTCAGTAGAAGCAGTCCATCAGTTGCACCCAGCAATGTTGAGCAGGTGCAGACACCAACAAGTGACATCATTTCAGTAGAAGCAGTCCATCAGTTGCACCCAGCAATGTTGAGCAGGTGCAGACACCAACAAGTGACATCATTTCAGTAGAAGCAGTCCATCAGTTGCACCCAGCAATGTTGAGCAGGTGCAGACACCAACAAGTGACATCATTTCAGTAGAAGCAGTCCATCAGTTGCACCCAGCAATGTTGAGCAGGTGCAGACACCAACAAGTGACATCATTTCAGTAGAAGCAGTCCATCAGTTGCACCCAGCAATGTTGAGCAGGTGCAGACACCAACAAGTGACATCATTTCAGTAGAAGCAGTCCATCAGTTGCACCCAGCAATGTTGAGCAGGTGCAGACACCAACAAGTGACATCATTTCAGTAGAAGCAGTCCATCTGCTGCACCCAGCAATGTTGAGCAGGTGCAGACACCAACAAGTGACATCATTTCCAAAGAAGTAGCTTCATCTGTGCACCCAGTCATGTTGAGCAGGTGCAGACACCAACAAGTGACATCATTTCCAAAGAAGTAGCTTCATCTGTGCACCCAGTTATGTTGAGCAGGTGCAGACACCAACAAGTGACTTCATTTCAGTAGAAGCAGTTCCATTAGTGGCACCCAGCAATGCTGAGTAGGTGCAGACAGCAACAAGTGACATTATTTCAGTAGAAGCAGTTCCATCTGTGGCACCCAGTAAAGTTGAGCAGGTGCACACAGCAACAAGTCACATTAGTTCAGTAGAATCAGTTCATCAGTGGCACCCAGCAATGTTGAGTAGGTGCAGACAGCAAGAAGTGACTTCATTTCCATACAAGTAGTCCATCAGTTGCACCTAGCAATGATGAGCAGGTCCAGAGAGCAGTCCATGATATTCACTATCACCGATCACACTGTTCATCAGAGTATATAAGCACAAATTAAACATGTCCTAGTGGCACCAATCATGTAGAAAAAGTACAAGTAACAGTCCATAATATTCACTATCACTGATCACACAGTTCAAGCATGAACAATAGTTTGAATACACATACTAATCACACTGTTCATCAGCAGAAATTAAACATGTCCTAGTGGCACCAATCATGTAGAAAAAGTACAAGTAACAGTCCATAATATTCACTATCACTGATCACACAGTTCATCAGCAGAAATTAATCATTCCTAAGTGTCACACATTATGTTGAAAAAGTGCAGGTAACAGTTCATAATATTCACCATCACTAATCAGACAGTTCAGGCATGAACAATAGTTTGAATACACATACAAATGCTTTTACAATGCTCTTACACTAAACATACAAATCATAACAAACACACAAATGATGTCAGATAATTTTCATATTAACTATTACAAATACTCAAATATCAGTAAACCTATAATATTTATGGGTGTCAGTGCAAGCCACTACAAACAAATAAAATAATATTTACGAGATAGGTGGGTAGGATTAGGAAAGGAAAACACACAAAAGACACTCATTCATCTTTCGTACACATTAAGTACTACTGTGTAATTGAATAGTGTTAACTGTGTAAATGTAATTCTGTCAAAATTTGATGTTCATCACGTGTATCAAGTAGTAGTGGCAGCAATGTATAACAGTCAATAATACACTCCCGGAAATTGAAATAAGAACACCGTGAATTCATTGTCCCAGGAGGGGGAAACTTTATTGACACATTCCTGGGGTCAGATACATCACATGATCACACTGACAGAACCACAGGCACATAGACACAGGCAACAGAGCATGCACAATGTCGGCACTAGTACAGTGTATATCCACCTTTCGCAGCAATGCAGGCTGCTATTCTCCCATGGAGACGATCGTAGAGATGCTGGATGTAGTCCTGTGGAACGGCTTGCCATGCCATTTCCACCTGGCGCCTCAGTTGGACCAGCGTTCGTGCTGGACGTGCAGACCGCGTGAGACGACGCTTCATCCAGTCCCCAACATGCTCAATGGGGGACAGATCCGGAGATCTTGCTGGCCAGGGTAGTTGACTTACACCTTCTAGAGCACGTTGGGTGGCACGGGATACATGCGGACGTGCATTGTCCTGTTGGAACAGCAAGTTCCCTTGCCGGTCTAGGAAGGGTAGAACGATGGTTTCGATGACGGTTTGGATGTACCGTGCACTATTCAGTGTCCCCTCGACGATCACCAGTGGTGTACGGTCAGTGTAGGAGATCGCTCCCCACACCATGATGCCGGGTGTTGGCCCTGTGTGCCTCGGTCGTATGCAGTCCTGATTGTGGCGCTCACCTGAACGGCGCCAAACACGCATACGACCATCATTGGCACCAAGGCAGAAGCGACTCTCATCGCTGAAGACGACACGTCTCCATTCGTCCCTCCATTCACGCCTGTCGCGACACCACTGGAGGCGGGCTGCACGATGTTGGGGCGTGAGCGGAAGACGGCCTAACGGTGTGCGGGACCGTAGCCCAGCTTCATGGAGACGGTTGCGAATGGTCCTCGCCGGTACCCCAGGAGCAACAGTGTCCCTAATTTGCTGGGAAGTGGCGGTGCGGTCCCCTACGGCACTGCGTAGGATCCTACGGTCTTGGCGTGCATCCGTGCGTCGCTGCGGTCCGGTCCCTGGGCGACGGGCACGTGCACCTTCCGCCGACCACTGGCGACAACATCGATGTACTGTGGAGACCTCACGCCCCACGTGTTGAGCAATTCGGCGGTACGTCCACCCGGCCTCCCGCATGCCCACTATACGCCCTCGCTCAAAGTCCGTCAACTGCACATACGGTTCACGTCCAGGCTGTCGCGGCATGCTACCAGTGTTAAAGACTGCGATGGAGCTCCGTATGCCACGGCAAACTGGCTGACACTGACGGCGGCGGTGCACAAATGCTGCGCAGCTAGCGCCATTCGACGGCCAACACCGCGGTTCCTGGTGTGTCCGCTGTGCCGTGCGTGTGATCATTGCTTGTACAGCCCTCTCGCAGTGTCCGGAGCAAGTATGGTGGGTCTGACACACCGGTGTCAATGTGTCCTTTTTTCCATTTCCAGGAGTGTAGTTAGGTCAACGTCATAGTCATCATGTCAAGACCAATGTTTGCCAAGCCAGATCAAATGTACTGTTGTTGAACAACTGTCAGTGAGCCAATATATCAAATACTTCCTCTCTTCAAAAAAAAGTATATACTGCTTAGTGATTTAACAAAGTGTGTGTATAGACTATCTTCCTTCTACTTTAGTGTTCTAGTCTGCTATCTTCAACCTCCTTGTTCCATAAGACCAACAAAAAAAATATGCATCTCACTTACTTTACCTCTTATCCACCAAGACTCCAATAATCAACTTCACACAATCTCAATAATACCTCAATAATACCTATTCAACACGTCGATACATATAAACCTTATTGCCAATATATGCTCCTCACTTACTTTACCTCTTATCCACCAAAACTCCAATAATCATCAACTTCACACAATCTCAATAATACCTCAATAATACCTCTTCAATGCGTCGATACATATAAACCTTATTACCAATATCATTTCACTTCCATAACAACTCTTTCCTCTAGTCAGTCTCCTCGAACAAGTACAGATAAAATCCTAATGCAAACCTCATCATCCCATAGAATCCGAAGACACATTGTCAACACACAACCTCTGTGTAATCCATCTGAGCCAAATCTTCTACTCATTATGAATTATAAACAAAAGAAATGCATACATGACCTCTAACAGACTTAGTTCGAATAACTCTCAGTAATTAAGTACGATTACGGAATGTGAATGATCATAATATTTCACAGTGTGTACACCACTTCAAGAATTATGGCAGAAGCAAACATGTGGAGTATTTCTTGTGTCAAGTGTCACTTCCTATTTCAATTGTTCGCGAAAAATGCAGTGTAATAACTGTTAATGGTCTAAACCTAGTAATGGTATGTCATGTCGTTAGCTTCATTCCTATTAGCATAAAGTTATACAACTTCCATAAAACCTCCAGCTCATGTGACCTCAACGAAGTTCTTTGTACCGATGTCGTTCGTCGAATTATAGCAGTTCATTTTCTTATCTTAAAAATATAAGGCACTGAGCGTAAGCAAAACAAGCAATAGCGAGTAAATATACCAGTAGAGAACAGAATGTCAACAAGTGTATGCAGCACAATTCTTACAATGAGGCTCTGCCAAGCGAACAATCTATAATTAATACAATCGTGTGACCTAAACTCTATGTTTATACACAGTATATCAGCATTTCTATATACTAAATTGAAGGGTAGTTGTGACGACAAACAGAAATGTATAAATATGCAATCCATACGCATAGCAGTAAACATCTCTTACGTAATAAACAGGTCATTAGCATCATATCAGCATAAGCAAATAAATGTTCATATGTAATCTTAATAAGTAAACATGAAGGCACAAGTAGATAAATCACAAAGTATAACTTACGTACCTAACCACAACAGCACAATTAATCAGGTGACAATTATAATTTAAATAAATAAGCACATCAGGCACATAATTAAAAAATATGACATCAGTGAAAAAGCAGTGCAGCTAAGCGATGCATAATATATACAAATAACAATCCTATTCATTAAAAATCATTGTCAAAATCAGTTAACGTACGCAAGCACGTCGCTTCACAAGTAATTTCATAGAACATGAAATTAGCACAAAGTATGAATCACGTAATCGCGAGCAGCAAACTACGTCCAAAGTACGTACCTAAGTGGAAATATGTTACCTGAAAAATAAACTCAATTAATAGTTACCTTTTTAGTTTATTAGTTTCTTCTTCGAAATTACATTCTTCCTGAAAATTTCTCGATAGCAAGTCGTCTTAACGTCGGACACGCACAGAATTTACCTGAAGTTCTTAAATATTTTATACAACCGTATCCTGAAAAATACTGAACGTTAATAACATAATTCATGAACTCACTATAGCTTTATACTGAATTTAATCGGAGAAATTAAACTGTGTATTTGTTTACGGCTGTCAGTGCATTCACACTGAGCGCTCGATCAGCTGTAGGCGCGTGACGTAGGAAGCAATTGTTTTCGGTCAACGACTGCCTTGTGCGGCGCGCAGACTTGACTGTTGCTTTGAGTATATGCCGCCGCCATAACACAGCGCGGTATCCTTGTACTCTCTGCGTGTTTACATGTAGCTGTTAGTTTCTCACAAGTATGTCATTCCACAAAAATTTTGACGTTTGATATATGATGTATTCCCTTAGAGCGCCGAGATTTAAGAGTTTCTACTTCGACAGTGTTATCATGAATAATTTTGCGAATTCTATATGGACCGTTATAAAGCAGAAAAAATTTGCGACACAAGCCTTTTCCTTTGTGCGACAAACGATGAGACTTAATTAACACTTTTTGACCAACTGACAAGATTTTTGAACGACCAGGACGCTTAGCTGATTTCTCTCTTCTAGCAGCCGCAGATGCAATATTTTGCAGAGCCAGGTTGACAACTTCAGAATGCCGCAGTTTCCGTGAAGGCGGAAAAGGAACGATTTCAGATGTGCGATTTGTCGGTGCTTTATTTTTTAATACCAATATAGGCGGTAAAGAAGTTGAATCATTAGAGAGTTCATTCAGAATGTTTTGAAAAATATGAAGATACTGATCCCACGTTCTGTGATTCTGAAGACAATAAAGTCGACACAATTTATTGATTTCCTTCATCCATCTCTCTGAAGCGTTAGATTGAGGGTGAAAAAGTGAAATGAAGATTGGTTTAATTTTACGACGCTGTAGAGTACGAAGCCAAATTTTAGAACGAAACTGTGATCCATTATCTGATATAACCTTATCAACATGACCAACTTCTTTAAGAAAATGTTTGATGAAAGCATTAGATACTGAACGAGCTGTTGCTTTGCGTAACGGTGTAAAACACACATATTTTGATGTCAACTCCACTGCTACGAAAATGTACGCAAAACCATTAGTAGAACGAACCACTGGACCGAACAAATCGACTGCAGCCATGTCCTTTAACTTCGCTGGAATGATAGGAAACAACGGTGCTCTGTGAGAAACTGTTGGCGGCTTAGCCTTTTGACATAATTTGCATTTGGCCAGAACAGATCGAATACGTTTATCCATATTACTGAAGTAGCAATTTTCTCGTAATTTATGAAAGCATTTTCTGGGACCAAAGTGTGCATAACTGAAATGCACATACCAAATCAGCTTATTAACCCACTCATCAGGAATACAAACTAGCCAAACAGAGTTGTCGACCGGTTTTCGTTTAAAAAGGACTTTCCAGATAGATCGCAAAACGAGGTGTGGCCAAATCGTCCAATCTAACAAAGTGTCTAAGAAAATTACAGACACCAAGGAAACTAGGAACATCACGTTTTGTGGTAGGAACAGCATAATTACGAATAGCGTCTAATTTCTCTGGATCAGGGAGAATACCTTCTGTAGAAATAATGTGACCGACAAATTTCACCTGCGAACGACCAAATTCAGATTTTTCCAAGTTCACAGTAATGCCAACTCTTGCAAAGATACGTAATAATGAATCCAAAATTTTGTTGTGCTCACTCCAAGAACGTTTAGCAATAAGAATGTCGTCAACATATGAAGTAATATCGTCACGAAGATAAACAAGTAAAATTTCATTTAAACTACGAATGAATGCTGCTGAAAATATAGTAAGTCCAAACGGTAAATTCCAAAGTCACTTTTGGGTAAAACAGTCATATCAGGTTATTGTCTACTTACTCTCTAGACAGATTGATAGTCCAAGAGTTGGTTTGACAGATGCAAAGAATAGTAAAAGAGTAGGCAGCGGTACAGAAAACTAAAAGAGAAATAGCACCACTACAGCTCGGGGCCCTATGCTCGCTACGGCACATATTCACTTAGTGTAGTGAATCCCCTGAGGACATTAATAGCTGCACATAAATTCCAGTTTGTGACATCTGGCGGAAGTGCGTACGTAAATTGTTCTAACCATGCACATGGATGTATGTCATTCTTAGAGTTGCGGAAGATCTTAAATTTCTGAACAGTCAAAAAGTGTTTATAGTCAAAGTTTTCGCCTCGTGGCGACAAAGACCTACCGCGTCTGTCCCAGTCCCAATGACGATTATTGTCAAGTTCGCGCGCCTGGCGCTCTCTTGTCGCATCCCGTAAATGAAACAAATTATTTTCTTCAAACCCCTCTGCTATCTGTGATTCCAAATTTCTTTTGCTGTCTTTTCCTACAATTTCGCCTTCGATCTGTTTGATTTGCTTTCGTAATGTCTCAAATTCTCTTTTAACGCGTTCATTAAATTTTCCCTGATTTTCAACGTGCTTATTTATGTTCTGGTACTCTTCGGTTTCTGCAAATGGCAATGGTGCTGTATCATCTGAATCTCTGTCCCCACTTAAACTAAGACTTGTCAGTTTATCTGAAATCTCCTCAACTCTTTCCGATAAATCACCTATTTGTTCTTTCTGTTTATTTACTTCTTCCGTAAGTGTCGCGACTCGGGTTTCAGTATTAACACATTTAGTAGTTAACTGTTCATACTGTTGTGTTAGGTTATTTAATCTGTCATTTGGTACGGATTCCTCGATTCTCTCAAATATTTCTTCCTTATCTTTTGCTCGTTCTAAATTTAGCTCTGAAAATTTCTGTACTATCACGAAATCTCTTTCTTCCTGTTCTCTATCCTGTTCCCTTTGTCTAATCTCTACTGCAACTAATCTATTATTGTGAGCATTCAAAATCGGTTGTACTTCTTCTCTGATTTCTTTCTTTAATTCATCTTTCATGTTTTTTAAACATGTCCCTATTCGTGAGTCTAACCGTGTTTCCATTGTTCCCATCTCAGTTTTAATTGTTCCTATCTCTGTTTTAAATTCAGACCGTAAATTTAATATTGCACTCATCAACTGCTCCATATTAACTTGTTCGAAATTCCTTTCGCCCCTAACATTTCCCACAAAACCAGCTTCCTTCGTCATAGCTGTAAAGCTATCTGTGTTCGATACTATTCCAGAATCTTCTATCGTTAGTCTCGTATTCTGTGAATTTTCTGATTGAGAAAAATTTTGAAATGGTTCCGGACTGTCTTCCCGACTTATTAAATTGTTTTCAACTCCATTATTCATCATACTGTTGTCCTGTGTTGGCGAGTTCGCCATGTCAACAATTTCGTCATTCTCACTATTCATCATTTTCGCCTTTTTCATCGATCGCGTAATCATTTACAAAATATACAAAACTCGTCACTGTACGAAAATTATACACAATGACTCCTTATCTCCAACAATATAATTCACATGAAATGTTTCCCTCAAACACGATTAATCGAACAATTGAAATAATTGCACTAAATTGTCAAACGCGTATACAAGACAACAAATCAAATTCTGAGAAAAAATACCATTAGAAGAATGACAATTACCAAATCTACACATGCAAAATGGACTACAATTACTAAACTCAAATTACTACAACAATACTACTGTCTACTATTTTTACAATCAGAAGAATTCCAAGGGACGATCCGAAGCAGCGGTCGCCACGTGCATGGGGGCTTAATTAAATATGATTGAAAATACTTTTTAGTAGCTGTATGTCCGATTACGCTGTTTCTCGTAAACGGTTGGCCCTGACTAGTATTATTACGCTATCTGACTGCAAAGAACAACAACAAGAATGAAATGAAATTTTTCGTTAACACAATTAATTAATTAAGTCCCCAGCAACTATAAAACCTACAAAACCCAAGCACAAATGTAATTGTTCGGTGTGTGGGAGTGTGACTCAACGTACACATCTGGCACGGTTCTTCTTCAACAACACAAGAATTTTTAAATACCAATTATACTGACGTGATAAAAGAAAATTAGAAATACGATAATTGCGTAAGGAAAGCAGAATTACACTCTAATACAAGAACACAGCCAGATGCTTTGTTGACTGAACCTGTAATGACGCATTATTTAGGACACTGAAATAAAAACAAACGGAGTTAGTTACCTCATTTATATTGATGAAAATCATTCTAATCCTTACATTATATCTCAACCAGAACTCTCCAATATCACATCTCAGCAAGCACTGCCTAATAGCACATCTCAACAAACACTCTCTGCTACAACATCTCAGCACAGACTACCACGAGACCTCGACAGGCACTGACTACTACGAGCTCTCTCCAAGCACTGACTACCACGAGTTCTTAACAGGCACTGACTACTACGAGCTCTGATCAAGCACTGTGGAGGCGCCTTAATAATACTCTTTGGCGCAATCTCTGGCGCAGTGGCTCAGTGTAGCCACCTTTCAACGTCATGAAATGTACCTAGCGATTTTCCTACCATTGAGAACTGAGATCTTTCAGAAGACAGCGAAACTCGCGTAGAAGTTGCAGTAGGTGGCTAGATAAGTTTACTAAAGATATCAACGCTCTTCCCCACCAAAATTACATGTGACTTAACCGAATCGAACGCACATGAACCCATCTCGACTATCGTGTTTGCTGTATGAGTCTTTCGTAACGGACAATCCAACAGCGGTAAGAAGTGATTCACGAAAGTTTTATACAGCGAAAAACTGACTCAACATGAAAAACTGACCTTTCTTTCTGCTGACTGCTCCGATGTAAAGCAATCTACGAGTAAGATTGCAAGTACGCAGCAAATGTTCCTCTAGCCCCCACAGTACTGTTTGGGTGCTTCAGATGTGGTTAGGTACACACTAGTAGTAAAGATAGTATGGGTTGTTTCCATGCAGTCGTTATGCGGGACGTGGCTTTCGTTGCATAATAGAAAAGTAATTCTATTACGTATCATGATTTTATCTTTTGTACATTTTAGTAACCCTGCTGATGAACATTTTGGTGGATGATAGTGTTTTCCATTGATCTAAAACATTTCAATCTTAGTCAGGTGCAATTTTCAATCTTAGTAATATGTAATATAAAACGTTAGTCAGATAGATTTGAATATCCAGTATTAATCATTTGCACTCAAATGATCAGTATCAGTCAGCTGTGCTTGAATATTCTTGAACTGCCAGTTTAAACATTCATCGTTACCAGATCTATGATCAAATCATATACGCATTAACCACACACTGAATATCTCTTAATAACTTTCACAGACGGCTTGACTCTGCACCCATAGAGACCTACACATTCACAGCTCGTGTTGCTGTTGTAGGCGTTTAAAATCTATTGATACTAGCAGTATCAAGAGTAACAATGCGTCACCACGATCTACATTCGTAGACGAATCAGTTGATGTCGATTAATAGCAAATAAGAATAATAGCGTCTAGTAGTATGAAATAAATAGTAGCCAACTAGCCGCGAGTCTGAGAATGTCACTTTGACAGTATATACTTCCAAAGGAACTTTTTATCCAGGAGACAGATGAAGAAGGTACAGAAAGTACGGCTGGATGTTTACGTAGAAAGATTTATAAAGTTCGGTCCGGAGTTATTCGACTAAATACCCTGTGGCCTCTATTTCATTTATCAGACAATTTTTTGTATGTCCACCTGTTACACATTCAAGTGTGTTTATTATATATGGACAATATTACTGAATTGGTCTCTCTATCAGTTTTATTATTCTAGCCGCTCCTAAGTCGTGCATCTTCGGAATGACTAAGCACGGATATGTTAGTATATGTCTCATCAGACCATTCCTTTTCTGTCCGGAGAGGGCATATATTCCAAAAATTTCTTCCATTTTCTTGTTATCCAAAGCCTTTCTTTCTTTTTTTTTTTTTTTTTTTTTTTTTTTTAGTACTCGTACATTTACCTTCTAAAATTACGTGTAACACTACATCTTCTGTTTATTTTCCCCACTTCAATACGATCTTTTCTTTCAGATGCTGAATTCTCTCATTTGCCGAGATAATTGTTTCAGACGATTGGATTTCTCTTCCTCAGCAAAATGTCCTTTGCAGACGCTATTTTTCCTATGCATTGATTCGCATTGACAAACCTGAATAAGTTTGGTTCCTAGACAGGGAAATACTTACGAATCTTGTATTGTTTTTAACAAAATTATGTTAGTCATCTTAACCTCAATTCCGTTTTACATAGCCTATTAACTCTGATTAATAGTCGCTGTGTACAGTCTTCACTTTCTTGATGCTAATACTTCCCTTGTTCTTTTCTATTTTATCCTTACCAATTTTTGTATTTATCTACTCACTGGTTTTCTACAGTGCGATAATTTTAAAAATCAGACAGAACAGGTCGTTTTCTGTATACTCTATCAGTTGCAATAGCAATGGCGCAGCTTTGTTCAGCTGACGTCTGTCACCTGACGAATTTAATGTGTCATATCGAGCTAAGCACCGGGTAATTCTCCTGTACTATTTGTCACCTTACCGATCCAACACTGGAACAAGTCGAGTTAGACTCGAATTCAGTAGTTTGTTTCAGCTGATGAAAGGAGTACGCCAAAATGATTACCGAGATTGATAAGAATTAGAAATAAAGAAACACTACCGCTGAAGGCACTGACAACGATGACTTCGACGAATGGCTGCTATCACTTCCAACGACACCGCACCTACTTTCGCACTGCGGCTTAGCTCAGTACTACTATACTACCACTTAGTCCGCCTTAACGGCTATCAAATGGTTCAAATGGCTCTGAGCACTATGGGACTTAACTACTGAGGTCATCAGTCCCCTAGAACTTAGAACTACTTAAACCTAACTAACCTAAGGACATCACACAAATCCATGCCCGAGGCATGATTCGAACCTGCGACCGTAGCGGTCACGCGGTTCCAAACTGACGCACGGCCACACCGGCCGGCACGGCTATCTGGAAGCGAACTAACTTTCACACCAACTCCACTTGGACACGCCTGGTGATTATCACAACCTTGCATCACTGGAGACCTCCATAGTGCAACAGAGACCATCTACCTGTTAAACTGTGCCAGATACAGACTCTAACCAGGATCATTGGAAAGAGTTCTCGTTCTAGACCTAGTGCGACACACAGATTTACGTTTCATAACAGCAGACACATCACTGCAAAGTAAGAAACTTATTACAGTGTCCGTCTATGTACCAATGAGTAGCTCAGCTGTTCTAACATACAAACAAACTGCTGGCCATCAAAACAGCAACACCAAGAAGGTGGCATGCAACAAACGCCAGACTGGCTTCCTTGTATATGCAGATGATTAGCATTTCAGCATACCTGCACAAAGTAGGCCGGAGAAATGCCATCTACGTTCTGTATACAAGGAAATATTAGGCAACAGGCTTCGGATTCAGATATGTTTGTTGTGATGAGATCTTGTCAAGGCTCGCGTAAGGAGGAGGAACTTGTACCAGCAGATGTCGGAATTCTACAGCAGCAGGACCGTGGCCTGTCGAGATAGTTGTTTACTGCTCCGCGAAATTGCTGCTCGCGTTGTTCGTGATTCTACGACTGCCGTTCAAATATGGAATCTGCAAATTCCGCATGGCAGTATCCTAATATTTGCAGGATCTCAGCGGCTGAGCACGACTAGCGCACCAGAGAACAGACACATAGCAAATTCCGCATGGCAGTATCCTAATATTTGCAGGATCTCAGCGGCTGAGCACGACTAGCGCACCAGAGAACAGACACATAGTCCGCTCGGCCATTCAGAACCATTCGGAAACATCATGCGGCAGGAGTATGGCGACTGGCCTGATTGGACATGGACAGCACGATGACGTGTGGGATACCACGAGCTATGAGCAAGGCCACTACTGTTGTGGCTTCCCTTGCTGCGGCAGCATAGGAAGGGGCGCGGTAAATGGTTTACCCATCGACAATAGTGGACACAAGAGGGGCATCACATTGCCTTTTCTGAAGAGTCCTGGTTCTTCATACAGCATCACGATGGGCGTATCCATTTGTTTAGGCTCAGAGGACATCGAATTGGTCAGACTGAATTCATCATCGGCATGCAGGCAAGTTGCGGCGAGTCATTTGTTAATGTGACCACTGCCTATGTTCGACGTCGAAGTACAATAACCACTCACCGACGGCAGGTGGCAGCGTAAGAAGTGGATGGTGGATGATGTATAAAGCGTGGGAAACAGTGCAGTCATTGTTGTAATGCGGATATGGGAGCGACTTATATGACGTCCAAAAGGACATGGCCATTGGCTTTCGTGCCAAGGGTAGAAGCATTTCCGAAACGGCTGTGTTTAAAGTATTTCATGCCTGACAAAATGGCACTATCCAAAACGCCGCCGAAGCACTTGTGATGCAACGCGGGCCATAGATTACAGGAGTCAACGATGGATGGGGATACGTGTACGGGCGAATAGACGAGAAACTATTCGACAACTGGCTGCCCAGATGAACAAGAGCGTTACAGTGTCTCTTCAACGACCGTTCAGCGAACGTTGCTGCGTATAGGCCTCTGCGGCAGGCTCCTGGTTCATGCACCCATTCTGACTGCTATCCCCCTTCTTGCAGCGGTGTACCGTAGGTCTCTAGAAGAGCGTAGCGTTCCAAAGGATTGGAAAAGGGCACAGGTCATCCCCGTTTTCAAGAAGGGACGTCGAACAGATGTGCAGAACTATAGACCATATCTCTAACGTCGATCAGTTGTAGAATTTTGGGACACGTATTATGTTCGAGTATAATGACTTTTTTGGTGACGAGAAATCTACTATGTAGTAATCAGCATGGGTTTCGAAAAAGACAATCGTGTGAAACCCAGCTCGCGCTATTCGTCCACGAGACTCAGAGGGCCATAGACACGGGTTCCCAGGTAGATGCCGTGTTTCTTTACTTCCGCAAGGCGTTCGATACAGTTCCCCTCAGTCATTTAATGAACAAAGTAAAAGCATATGGACTATCAGACCAATTGTGTGATTGGATTGAAAAGTTCCTAGATGACAGAACGCAGCATGTCATTCTCAATGGAGAGAAGTCTTCCGAAGTAAGAGTGATTTCAGGTGTGCCGCAGGGGAGTGTCGTAGGACCGTTGCTATTCATAATATACATAAATGACCTTGTGGATAACATCGGAAGTTCACTGAAGCTTTTTGCAGATGATGCTGTGGTGTATCGAGAGGTTGTAACAATGGAAAATTGTACTGAAATGCAGGAGGATCTGCAGCGAATTGACGCATGGTGCAGGGACTGGCAGTTGCATCTCATTGTAGACAAGTGTAATGTGCTGCGAATACATAGAAAGAAAGATCCCTTATCATTTAGCTACAACACAGCAGGTCAGCAACTGGAAGCAGTTAATTCTATAAATTATCTGGGAGTAGGCATTAGGAGTGATTTAAAATGGAATGATCATTTAAAGTTGATCGTCGGTAAAGCAGATGCCAGACTGAGATTCATAGGAGGAATCCCAAGGAAATGCAATCCGAAAACAAAGGAAGTAGGTTACAGTACACTTGTTCGCCCACTTCTTGAATACTGCTCACCAGTGTGGGATCCGTACCATATAGGTTTGATAGAAGAGATAGAGAAAATCCAACGGAGGGCAGCGCGCTTCGTTACAGGATCATTTAGTAATCGCGAAAGCGTTACGGGGATGATAGATAAACTCCAGTGGAAGACTCTGCAAGAGAGGCGCTCAGTAGCTCCGTACGGGCTTTTGTCGAAGTTTCGAGAACATACCTTCACCGAAGAGTCAAGCAGTAAATTGCTTCCTCCTACGTATAACTCGCGAAGAGACCATGAGGATAAAATCAGAGAGATTAGAGCCCACACAGAGGCATACCGACAATCTTTCTTTCCACGAACAATACGAGACTGGAATAGAAGGGAGAACCGATAGAGGTACTCAAGGTACGCTCCGCCACACACCGTCAGGTGGCTTGCGGAGTATGGATGTAGATGTAGACGAAGGCCGGTATTTGCATGCCAGTTCGCAACTGGACGTAAATTGAGTGATGATAGTTGGCCTTTTCAGATGAATCATGTTTCATGCTCCACGTAGGGCGTGAAACGACTGACAGCAAACACCATGCAACAACCTTTGGATGGGTCCAGGCGAGAGGAAGGAATCATACAGAGATGTTTTCGTGGCATTCTCTAGGTGACCTCGCCATTCTGAAAGCGACAATGAATGAAAGCAAGAATGCATCTGTTCTTGAGGATTATGTCCACCCGTACATGCACTTTTATATCCTCTGCGCGATGGCATCTTCCAGCGGAACAATGGAACACCAGGACGAGTTTACCGTACTCGCCTGCCCGGATTTAAGCCCAACAGAAAATCTGCGGGACCACCTTGATCAGGCTGTACACGGTATGGATCCTCAATCGAAAGACCTAGCGGAGTTGGCCACAGCATTGTAGCCGATACTACTCCACATCCTTGTTGGTACCTTCCAGAACTTCACTGACTCATTTCTGTGCGCAGTGGCCCGCGTTGAGAAAGGTGGTTTTTCAGGCTTTTGACAGGTAGTGACATTAATGTGACTGGCCAGTGTAAAACACGATCACCTCTGGCTTGTATAAACGATAATTTGGAAGGCAGTCTTTACATTTCTGACGTGCTAAGCCCTTTGGCTGTGCCCTACCTCTGAGATATCCATAACGTTATATTTCAACAAGATAATGGAAGACTTGATCTTGGCCGGCCGCTGAGGCCGAGCGGTTCTAGGCGCTTCAGTCTGGAACCGCGCGACCGCTACGGTCGCAGGTTCGAATCCTGCCTCGGGCATGGATGTGTGTGATGTCCTTAGGTTAGTTAGGTTTAATTAGTTCTAAGTTCAAGGGGACTGATCACCTCAGATGTAAGTCCCATAGTGATCAGAACCATTTGAACCATTTGAATGGATCTTGCCAATATACTGTCCTGACGGTGTTCCACTGCTTCCCTTGCTAACACGTTCTCTAGCTCTCAACCACTGAAAATATCTGGTTACATGTTCTAGAAAGAATAGCACACCAGCAGTAGCCAATCATTGAGACTAATGAACTGTGGTGTATGACTGAAGCAAATATGACTAAAGCAACGTGTAATGAAGTGCTTCGTCTGTCTCGATGCTGAGCCAGGTTACAGCGATGACTGTTCGTCAGAAGTTGCAGTTCCGTGTGCTAAACTTTGCACCATGTATACGTGCAACTTTAATGGTGCATTCTTCCTATTATACCGTATGTACATAATAAAAGAAATTTTATTACTTTCCTATGCTTCTTTTATTGCAGTTGGAATGTTCAGCAGTGTAGTTGACGTAGCTGTTTGCCTAGGCCTGTTCTTTTGTGTACCTGAATGTTCTAATCAGTAGCAGCATTTTTAATTTTCTCGCAAGGAAAACAGTATAATAAGCATCACACGAATTACATGGGAGTACAGCACGTAAGTAGATCGAAGAATGCAAAAGAACTACTCCCGGTACAGCCTTACCGAAGCGCCGCCCCGGGCGTCGCACACCTGCAGAGGCCAGTGCCGGCCCTAACGAGGGCGCCGACGCCCCAGGCGGCGACCGGCGCCGCCCTGCGAAGGTGAGGTGTGGATCGCGCCACCCGTAAACACGCGCCGCCACCGCCGCCGGCGCTTCGTTTGTCCGCTGTAAACTCCGCAAACACTACACGCGGCCGCCCCCCAACACTTCCAGGGGCCCTAAACAGCGTGCTCAACAATTCCTACGGCAGCTGCAACAATAAAATATGGTAATCGCTCTACCACGCAAAGCGCAGCAACCTCTACCGGCGAGTCGAGCTCGCTGTAGGCCACAACGGCTGATACGATGTTGCCAGCATTCGTGGGCACAGCACAGGTCTCTGAACGTTTTAAACGACGTTAAACGTATTTACGTGGGCTATCAGGAAAGTACGGAGAAAAAAATTGATTTCGTTCCTTTTCAATATCTCAGCACAAAAGTTGCCTCACTTAAGGCAGTTGATGTACTAAAATACCGTATGTTATCGCATAATCTTCCCTCTCCTAAATTCCCCTACCCCACAATTCTACATCTACATCTACATACATACTCCGAAATCCACCATACGGTGCGTGGCGGAGGGTACCTCGTACCACAACTAGCATCTTCTCTCCCTGTTCCACTCCCAAACAGAACGAGGTAAAAATGACTGCCTATATGCCTCTGTACGAGGCCTAATCTCTGTTATCTTATCTATGTGGTCTTTCCGCGAAATATAAGTTGGCGGCAGCAATTCCTCAATGCCTCAAATGCTGGTCCTCTAAATTTCCTCAGTAGCGATTCACGAAAAGAACGCCTCCTTTCGTCTAGAGACTCCCATCCGAGTTCCTGCAGCATTTCCGTAACACTCGCGTGATGATCAAACCTACCAGTAACAAATTTTTCATCATAATAAATTATTATTTTGTTGATATCACGCATTAGTCCAATTCCTGGTTCGTTCTTATACTAGAGCGGCCTTCAAACGACTGACAGTTGGCAACAATGGACACAGCGGATACTTGGCACAAAAATATTTCGATTGCCTCAACACACCTTAAACCTGAAAAGTGAAAGCTGCAGACATACATCTATGTCAGTAATATCAGAAATTGAGTCCGCCTTGATGCAAAACACCTTGTTACTCGTTTATTTCTTTATTCTCCCGAACTAGTTTCGGCGACAAATATCACCATCATCAGCGGGTTTTTTAAATCTAAAACATGCAGAAAATAGCATGGTTATACAAACACAGTAGCACATTATTACATTTTTACTATTCGCATTTTGAAATATAGTTTTCTATGGATGCTTTCATACCACCTTATTTATTGTATGTTACAGCATGTTTTAAGAATTATTGTCACTGTTTGCGACATATTTTCAGTGCGCTTTTTTTTCTGTTGCCGTTCTTTACTCAGTGAACATCATGTTATCTGCAAGCGAGTGAGCGGTTGTTAGTAAACTAAATACTAAAAGGTTAACTTCGTATGTCAGCAACATACACTTGGGGTTGTGGTAGTGTTGTGGAATCCAGTTATATGGTTTGTACTGAGCTGTTCCTTAGCTATTCGTGTTCTCACTTTGTTAAAAGTCGTCATAATGTCGAAATATTCGAACTACACGGCAAAAATTAAATATAATATTACTTTACGCCGACACGGACGGAGTGAAAGTTGCAGGAATACGTTTCTCCGTTGATCCCAATTCAATACGGTAATGGAGGAGATAAAAAGGCAACCTCCAAATCTTTCCGTGAGCCTAAAACAGGGAAACATCACGAAATTGGTAATGGTGTAGTGGCTTATGTCAATGAACTTCGGAATCATGGTTGTGGTATTTCTTACGAAATGATTCAGAACAAAATTCGCCAGATAACTATCACTCTCAACATTGACGGAAAGAATTCTAAAGCAAGTGTGATTCGGTGAATCGTTCTATAGGACGGCAAAATCTCAGTCAATGAAGGAGAACATCTTTGTGCCAGCATTTACCTCGAGACTACACGGATAAAGTAATCGAGTTCCGTCGTTACGTAATACAAGTGCGACACCAAATTGACTATTTTCTCTCCGTGGTTGGTAAAGTTGACCAGACGCCAGTGTTTTTTTACATGCCGCATAACGCCACCGTTGCTCCAAATGGCTCAGAAAGTTTCCTAGTGAAGACTACTGGAGCCGGGCAACTAAGATTCAGAGTGATGCCAGAGTCTGCCAGTGGCTTCACTGGTCGCTATTTGGGGGGGGGGGGGGGGGGCATGGACTCAGTACAAGTCTCTGCTAGTCGTTGTTGGGTCTCAAGACCTTGAAACACCTGTTAGCCTCAAAGCCTCAAGAGGCTGAGTGCGTCCTGAAGGAAATATCCTTGGTAATATCGGTAATCGAACCTGGGTTCCACATATGACCACTCAACTCCAGAGGCCGCCGAAGTGGGAAGTAAGCTGCTTGACAAATACACAACAGTGTGCTGTGCGTGGGAATGAAAAGTGTTTCTAGCATCACGTTCTCTTAAAGAGTGCCACACGACGTAGTACTAGGCAGATTATTGTTCTCCGTGTATGGCAACGACATATCGTAATTTCTGTCCTGTAGATATTTTTTCTGTGACGACCACATCCAACTTCAATTAAATCCCAGAAATGAAGATCTTAATACTGCGATCCATCAGATGAATATTCATCTATCTTCAATGTTCAGATGGACGAAAAAGCTAAAATTTAGAGTCAATGCGAAGATGCCTCAAGTAGTTCTAAATTCCGCGAAAGTTGCCTCCTAAATTTCTCGTCGCAGTCCCAAAACCACATCAGAAAACGATGAAGAAGTTGGGTGAATTGAAGAGCACATAACTGGCCATAAAACACTGTTGGCACGTACAGAAGTTTTGAAACTATTTGCACAGGATGCGAAAGGTAAATGCATGCAAGCGCTGTTTCTACCGAATCTCCATTGCGATGCAATGTAACACGACACAAGCAGGAAAAACTCTACGCTGTTACAACTAACCACGAATGCTTGTGTACCTCACATATGCACCATTCATTTATTTGACTATGTCGCTGCGCCTTTTACCTCTCCCGTCTTTCAGTTTAAATCTCACTGCCTGTAATTTGTCTTTGTGGTCTATCTTTCATGAACTGATTTAAACTGGATTTTATTTCTCTAACACAGCTACTAGTGTTTCTCATGTTTATGTTACGGTTCTTTCTAATTGATGTATTCCATACTAAATATAAGACGTTTTGTAACATGTCCATCGTAATAATCATAACATAAAATGTATAGAATGCCTGGGTAGATGTGAGGTAGATAAATAAATAAATATTCTGAAGCAATACAGTTTACTTCTTGTTTGCAGAATGAGATTTTCACTCTGCAGCGGAGTGTGCGCTGATATGAAACTTCCTGGCAGATCAAAACTGTGTGCCCGACCGAGACTCGAACTCGGGACCTTTACCTTTCACGGGCAAGTGCTCCACCAACAGAGCTACCGAAGCACGACTCACGCCCGGTACTCACAGCTTTACTTCTGCCAAACTTTACAGAAGCTCTCCTGCGAACCTTGCAAAACTAGCACTCCCGAAAGAAAGGATATTGCGGAGACATGGCTTAGCCACAGCCTGGGGGATGTTTCCAGAATGAGATTTTCACTCTGCAGCGGAGTTCTGCAAGGTTCGCAGGAGAGCTTCTGTAAAGTTTGGAAGGTAGGAGACGAGGTACTGGCAGATGTACAGCTGTGAGTACCGCGCGTGAGTCGTGCTTCGGTAGCTCAGTTGGTGGAGCACTTGCCCGCGAAAAGCAAAGGTCCCGAGTTCGAGTCTCGGTCAGGCACACAGTTTTGATCTGCCAGGAAGTTTCATACTTTTAGTTTGATTTTCATAGTGCACATATTAAGCTACGTTTGAACAACGAATTTCAGATATATACGTAAGTTTTTAGAGCACAAGTCAGGGTTTTCCTATCCCAGCGGAGTAGAATCTGGCCAGCACCTTCAACTGTAAAGGAATTCAGCGTGTCATCCTCCGGTGAGACGATGTCACGAGATGATAAAGTAGCTTCGCGAGTACCCGAAGGGATGGTGCATGACAATCACTGGTTACAATTAACGAAAGTGAACTAATGGATAATGTAGGATGCTCCATGAGATTTATAACGGATTGTGCTGTTCCCAAAGCGTCCTTTGCCGAACCGAGGAGAGCCCACGCCTTTGTAGGTAGGCGGAATATTACTTTCACTTGATGTTTTCTTAAGATTACGCCTAATTTCGACGAAATGTTGCCTACGTACGAGAGGAACGAACTGAACTTGAACCGCTCCTTCTCCTCTTGCTCTTGAGGTTGGACACGTTTCTTTTTCCTTAGAGCTGTGTTCGTCTGACATAAAGAATATCCATTATCCTTGAACACTGATTGCAGGTTTTCCAGCTCATTTGCAAGGTTATATCCATCAAACACAACATGTGCCCGGTGAACCAATGTGAGTGTGGGTACGGTAAACGAAGTGCCTCAATGATCCGCGCCCTCTCCTCAAAGTTTTCCATAAAAATGTTTGCTGCTAGAGAGGAGAGAGGGCTGCCCATGGCTACACCGTCAATTTGCTGAAAGTATTCACTGTTGACTCAAAAGCAGGTTGACGGAAGGACATGATGAAGCTTTGAACTTACATCTGATAAGTGACAATGAATCCATGAGAGCGACCGTGGTCACGAGTGTGACGACATCGAAGCTTACTAATGAGTCCTGCTTTTTGAGTCGAAGTGACTTCAGTTTATTAACAAAGTTACAGGAATCGCGAATATGATGTGAAAACTTCCCCACAAATGGTATCAGTAAAGACTCAAGCTGTCTAGCTAACCCATACAGTACGTTGGAGCGCCGATATTGCTCACAACAGGACTAATGGAAGACCTTCTTTGTGTCTTTTTGGAAGACCATACAACCGTGGTGAAACTTAACTGTGTGTACTGGCAAATTTCACGTCCAAAGAACGAAATGTGATTTAGCGAATTCCGTTCTGTCGAAGCCGATTGTTTTACCAGCTTTGCTAAACACTTCTACTACTCGGAATGGAATTTGTTGTGTTCTTCCCATGAGTCATGAAACTGTGTATTGGCTGCAACAGAATTATTTTTCCTCAGAGGAAACCTCATGTATACAATTGTGAACGTTCAGCCTTTTCACCATGCAAAAGAGCTGCCACTTGTAGGGTATTACTATAAAATTATCAAAAAGCGAATGTACCAGCACGCAGAAGCTTGTGGCCACCAGAATATACAGAAATGGTTGGTTAGTTTTATTACGCTGTATAATTGAATATTATTATTTTCATATTGCATGGTAATTATTAAATGATCAATCTATTTATTACAATAATAAATATTTAGTCTGTAAAAAGAACACAACTAAAAAAATATATTTTGAAAATGGGTTCATGTTTCTGAATAAATCTTGCATCTAAAATCATTAAAAATTCACCGAAGAACATTACAGCATAAAGAAAATTTTTTCTTCCTTCGGAAAAAACCATGTCTGAAAGGGTTAACGTGGGAAATGTAAAAAAAAAGAAAAAATAATAATAATAATAATAATCAAATGGCTCTGAGCACTATGGGACGTAACTTCTGAGGTCATCAGTCCCCTAGAAGTTAAAACTACTTAAACCTAACTAACCCAAGGACAGCACGCACATCCATGCCCGAGGCAGGATTCGAACCTGCGACCGTAGCGGTCGCGCGGTTCCAGACTGTAGCGCCTAGAACCGCTCGGCCACCCCGGGCGGCTGGGAAATGTAAGCTCTTTGTTCACACAATCTACTTTTCACAACATGTGGGATCAACATCTAGCTTTATTTCAGAAATATAAGGTTTCAAGTTTCTTAGCATATTGTTTTTCCACTCATGAAATTATATTTCTGGCAACCATGCTAATATGTGGTGATTTTCATTGTCTTTGGTATCCAGATGATAATGTAAAGAGGCATCGTCTGCTGAATTGGCTTTCTATGTGAGATATTAGATCTTACATTCAATTATTGAACGCTGTATGAAGTATGAACATAATTTGCGATTCTTAAGAGCTTACTTTCGTTCTCCCTGGTCTGTGTTCAGTATAACCTTCTATGTGCTCCACATCTCCACCTATGATCATTAAGAACTACGTTCTCAAATGTACTACATTCACTTTAATTGCATTTAATGGCGAGAAGAAGTATCCTACTTTAATCTGAAGCTAGAGTTGTAAGAGATAAAGTTTTCAGCTTTACAGGTAATTTTGTGATGATGCTGACTTCCAGACATGAGCCAACGAATATGATTTCTGCTACCAAATTAGCTCAAGTATTTTCCATTTGTCTTGCAAGAAAACAGAGAGGAATAACATTTGCATAGTATGAATTTCATCCATAAGAAGCAATTCTTAAACTTGTACAGTTAGTAGTAGAATAAAGTCTATTGTCAGGATTACTGTTTCTGTTTCGTCGGGGTTAATTGTTGTTAAACTCTCATTCCAATTATTCCGTTGAGCTTTGTTAAGGGGCTTGCCACTACGGAACTTAAAACAAAGTCATTGAGGTTGCGTTTATTCGCTTATGGGTCAAAATTCTTATAAAGGGGTAACGTTACAGGGTATGAAAAGCAGAAGTCATAGTCTCCTATGAAATCACAGACTAAAGTTAACAGCAGTGGTAGGCGTTCAATTAGTGAGCGTACTTTTTGATGTGTGCGGGAGCAGGTTCAAATGGTTCAAATGGCTCTGAGCACTATGGGACTCAACTGCTGAAGTCATTAGTCCCCTAGAGCTTAGAACTAGTTAAACCTAACTAACCTAAGGACATCACAAACATCCATGCCCGAGACAGGATTCGAACCTGCGACCGTAGCGGTCTTGCGGTTCCAGACTGCAGCGCCTTTAACCGCACGGCCACTTCGGCTGGGGGAGCAGGGGTAACAAAATCTTCAGAGTATCTGCCCTATGAGACAGTTCTTGAAGTTTTCTAAGCATGTTATCTCAAGACGTACGATGTCTTTATGTGGTCGTTATTTAAAATTTCAACATTTCTCTTACACTCTCCCACCAGTTAAACTGGTCTGTGACCATATACATTATGATATAGAGACCATCGACCGCATTCCACTTTTCTAAGTTTTAATTTTCGCATTTCAAAGCGGAAGCTCTATTGTCCGAGTCTCCATGAGGCACCCGCGGCTTTTCATCATGATCTAGCTAAGCAATCGCTCTTGAGGTATGTTATGTTGGTGTGTAAACGGAAAATGTATGCGAACACTAAAGCGCTATAAAATACTTGTGTACTGCGAGATTCTGCCGCATTGGTGGTATCGTCAAGAAATCAAAATATGAAAATAATTGAAAAAAAAACTTACTGTATCACCAAAGGTATTCGACTGAAGTAGTTCTACTCCTAGATGTGGTACATTGGATACATAAGATTGCTGTCAAAGATTGTATAATTTTCTTGCTACTACTACAAATTATGTAAATCATAATGTAAAGAGGTACAGAGCATTTTTTTACGTTTTTGGTGATATGCTGATTTTTGAAGAAACAGGAGAAAATAAGATGAACAAAGAGCTTACAACCGGTCGGATACCTTTAGCCAACATGTAACGGGGGAAAATATGTCATTCTTTTCGCAGCTATTTCTGAAATTCCCACACAGCTGAAGACATCGCTGCGGAATTGAATAACGTCAATATTAGATTAACAGTTTAGTTAGCAAAGTAGGAGGGCGCTAAACAAGCATTGTAGCAACCACCCGTATGTGACGCCACCAGCAGCAGCAGCAGCAGCTGAACACAAAGTCGCTCAGGCTACGTTTCCTCGCGCCCACCCGAAAGCGTGATTTGCTTGGTTGATCTATTAGACTGCTGTGTGCCTGGATCATCGACGTGTCCAGCATCCACTGTGAAGCCCTCGCTAGTTCGTGGACTAACCCTCGTACATCGATTCCAGAGCTCTGGGCCACCCATGCTACCCAGACGCACCACCGACCCCAGTACAACGCTCGCAGATTGCAGCGCCGTCTGGGATCGAAGTAACGTGAGCGCGACAGCTGAGTTCTATCATAGCACTGTCCGAGACGTCGCTAGTCTAGCGTCGCTGAACGGACTGAGGTCTCAAGAGTTGCTGCCATGGTAGAAGATCTCCCACTGCCTCGCTACGTGTAGACCAGAGGCTAACTGAAGACTGCTTTCCAGATCCTCTTAGGCAATAAATTGCCAGTGATCTTGCTCGATTGTTGGCCCACCACCTTACCGATTTGTGTCTATAAACCTTGACCTGGTACTATTGACGTCAGTATCGGGTTTGTGCAGGTGGAGACACTACCGAAGTCAGCGACGCAAGCCACGTCGTTACGAATAACAGGTAACCTTTGTGAGAGGTGACTCCTCCTGGATTCCACTATCTTATGTTCCTTGTTTTATATGTCCTTCTTCTTTCCGTTTAGCAATAGGCCATGGGCATCTACACTGGGAGCAGATGCGAGTGTGTACCGTTGAAGAGAGATAAGTAATGAACCGATGAAAGTCAGAATTCTTGTACACATTCTCATGATGCAGTACGTTGAAGTTGTCGATTAGGAAGTTATTACGCCATAAAAGTGCTGACTGAACTGCTGTAAGCCTTTCCGGGTAGTATAAATGAGTGTCGGCTAAATTTGATACAAGTGGAGTTACTATAGAGGTGAACACGTGAGTTCAAGTCTAAGAGTGCTCTAGGCATCTCCTCTAGTAGATTGTGGGTTAGAGTCCACAGAGTACTTGAGTTGTTTGCAAAGCTTTTTCTTCGTTTACGTTTCTGCACTATAGTTCTTCCACATAGGGCTGTCATTCATTTCTGTCATTATGAATCGGAAAGCTAAACTCAGAATTTAAATTTACTGTCGTACGTTCCTTCTGGAATTGGAAAAAAACGGGAATCAGGAGTGATCATCGTTATGACAGGTGATTTACAGTTACCCTTTAATTTACGCAAGGTTCTTGAGAGTGGTCTCAAAGTAGCGCGTTATGGAGCTGAGATACCGAACTGATTCGATTGGTTGTTGTAGCCCATAGCACTACGACAGTAGCAAGGTCGAAGATCCCTCGAGTGGAACTATCGAAACAGCAGAAAATTTACCCTACGTAGGCTAAATTCTAGAACCAGTTTATCGTGTCGTGAGTCAGAGAAAGATCAAGCTTGTGAGAATGGGAAAGCTCGGCAAATCTTATAATGTGCTAGAGAAATTTGTGATAACGACTTAAATGCTACTTGCGTAATGAGTAAGAACTGAGCTGAGATAGTGCAGGTCGAAGCCAGGGGAGCGCCTGTAATGAAAAAAATAAGGCAGTCGTCATCACAGAGCTTTTGCGGCACGATGCGCTAAACATTTCTCTCTGAACTTAAAACTTTCGGACTGATAGGCCGTGGTAGATGTATAAAACTCTCCCCTGGCGTTTCGCCTCCGGCTGAGGAGACATTCTCCCAGGTAACGTGGCAAACTTGGTCGAGTTTTATACATCGACCTCAGTCTCTCAGCCCAGAAGTTTTAAGTGAAGAGAATACCGGCCGTGAAATGGTTTCTCTCTAAAGTTACAAGTAAACTACGCCTTAGACAAAGTGATAATAGAGCGAGGTATAATCGGCACCAGACTCAATTGGTCGGGAGAGAGATGTAACTATACTGACTGAGGTTTTTCTTGTTTGTTCTATGAAGATGTGGAATTACAAGTTTTTCTTGATTATATACTGTAATCCAATACAAGAGTGCTAGCAAAGCGATAGTTGTTCAAGAATGAGTGGTCGTTAGGTTAAAGTAGGTTAAATTACAACAAAATATTCTACAACCAATAGGGTCACTGTCATGAATTACCTCTTGTTCCGTTCTATATGTACAGGGTGTTTCAAAATTGACCGGTATATTTGAAACGGCAATACAAACTAAACGAGCAGCGATAGAAATACACCGTTTGTTGCAATTTGCTTGGGACAACAGTACATTTTCAGGCAGACAAACTTTCGAAATTACAGTAGTTACAATTGTCAACAACAGATGGCGCTGGGGTCTGGGAAACTCTATAGTACGATATTTTCCACATATCCACCATGCGTAGCAATAATATGGCGTAGTCTCTGAATGAAATTACCCGAAACCTTTGACAACGTGTCTGGCGGAATGGCTTCACATGCAGATGAGATGTACTGCTTCAGCTGTTCAATTGTTTCTGGATTCTGGTGGTACACCTGGTCTTTCACGTGTCCCCACAGAAAGAAGTCACAGGGGTTCATGTCTGGCGAATAGGGAGGCCAATCCACGCCGCCTCCTGTATGTTTCGGATAGCCCAAAGCAATCACACGATCATCGAAATATTCATTCAGGAAATTAAAGACGTCGGCCGTGCGATGTGGCCGGGCAGCATCTTGCATAAGCCACGAGGTGTTCGCAGTGTCGTCTAAGGCAGTTTGTACCGCCACAAATTCACGAAGAATGTCCAGATAGCGAGATGCAGTAATCGTTTCGGATCTGAAAAATGGGCCAATGATTCCTTTGGAAGAAATGGCGGCCCAGACCAGTACTTTTTGAGGATGCAGGGACGATGGGACTGCAACATGGGGCTTTTCGGTTCCCCATATGCGCCAGTTCTGTTTATTGACGAAGCCGTCCAGGTAAAAATAAGCTTCGTCAGTAAACCAAATGCTGCCCACATGCATATCGCCGTCATCAATCCTGTGCACTATATCGTTAGCGAATGTCTCTCGTGCAGCAATGGTAGCGGCGCTGAGGGGTTGCCGCATTTGAATTTTGTATGGATAGAGGTGTAAACTCTGGCGCATGAGACGATACGTGGACGTTGGCGTCATTTGGACCGCAGCTGCAACACGGCGAACAGAAACCCGAGGCCGCTGTTGGATCATCTGCTGCACTAGCTGCGCGTTGCCCTCTGTGGTTGCCATACGCGGTCGCCCTACCTTTCCAGCACGTTCATCCGTCACGTTCCCAGTCCGTTGAAATTTTTCAAACAGATCCTTTATTGTATCGCTTTTCGGTCCTTTGGTTACATTAAACCTCCGTTGAAAACTTCGTCTTGTTGCAACAACACTGTGTTCTAGGCGGTGGAATTCCAACACCAGAAAAATCCTCTGTTCTAAGGAATAAACCATGTTGTCTACAGCACACTTGCACGTTGTGAACAGCACACGCTTACAGCAGAAAGACGACGTACAGAATGGCGCACCCACAGACTGCGTTGTCTTCTATATCTTTCACATCACTTGCAGCGCCATCTTTTGTTGAAAATTGTAACTACTGTAATTTCGAAAGTTTGTCCGCCTGAAAATGTAGTGTTGTCCCAAGCATATTGCAACAAACGGTGTATTTCTATCGCTGCTCGTTTAGTTTTTACTGCCGTTTCAAATATACCGGTCATTTTTGAAACATCCTGTAATTTAACGTCCAGGTCCGTTTTAAAGGAATTCCCGCACTTTTTTTTATTATTTATTTATTCATCCGTAAACAAATTTCTTTCTATGCATGTCGTCATTATACATACATATGTACATTATTTTGTCACATGAGATAATGAAATACAAGCTATATATAATAAATTCATAATATATATATGTATATTACACACACAATTTATCATTGAATTACATAATGCAGAAGAACCTGCTTCAATCAAAAGGAATAGATCACAAGACTCCTCTAATTCTTGTATGGGTAAGTTACAATCTAGAATGTCCACTTTATAATTGATTAACCTGATTATTTATTTATGACAATTTTATGCTGCATGAATTCTCTAATCGAGTAAAAACTATTTTTTAATAAACATTCTTTAACGAATGGTTTAAAGTTACAGAGTTCCTTTATGTTTTTGATTTCTTTTGGCAATTTATTGTATATCTTGACACCTTGGTAAAACATAGTGGTTTGGGTTTTAGTCTTATTCATTCTGTCTTGGTACAAGCAATTACTGTTTCTGGTTTGGTGATCATGTATGAAGCTGTTTGCTAAATATTGCTCAATATTTTTTGAATAATAACTGTAGTTTGTAAGATACATTCACTTGGGATTGTCAGAATACTTGTAATCTGAATATCGATACTTTTGGCTTCTGTGTACTGATATAATTGCAGAAATATTGTGTACAGATTTCGGAACTGCAGACGTGAAAGAAAACCCCTAACTCTAGACTGAAATAGCCTATCCCCCTCAGTTTCTACTAAAGCTTTGTGGTCAGCCAAATAAATGTGACAATGGTACAATGAATGTGTGTGCTGCACAGACCAGCGTCAACTACTGAGTTTGTGGGTCAAGTATAAGTAATTTAACCCTAGGTCGTCCAAGCCCTTTTTTCTAACTTGGATGCCTAAGCGGGTGTGGTGGGGGGGGGGGGGGTTCAGCGAGCCCACAGGTATTAAATACGTTTACTGACGAAAAATTACAACTTTCAAAATGGTTTATGTATTTTAACTAAGACATCGGTTTATAAATGTTGTTAATTGTTATAAATATTGGAATGAGTGAATAAAAAATTGACATATTACAATACAAAATACAGATGTGTTCATATACGTTAAACTACTCTGAGTCCTCAACTTCAAGGCATGAGACACACTTCACAATTTTTTCTGAATGTGTGTTACACGCATGTTTTTGACACTGTCCACAATACTGTTTTGGTTTACTTAGATTGATGTACTTATGCTTCTTTGTTTTAGCTTTTCTTACACAAATATGGCACCGACCTTTCCCTGCAGGAGGCTGACGTGCTTCCTTCGTCCATTCTTTGATTTTCTTTTGTAGAATAGTCTCCATTGATTGAACAATTTGGTTAGATAACCCTCTTGATTGGCACTGCTTTCTTCTACCTGCAATTTCATTAGTTCCATCCCAGCTTGCAGAAGATAAAATTTCCGTTTGTTATGTTTCTTTTCATTCCATCTTGAATGTTGCTGGATGAATATGGTGGTTGCATTGATAGCACAAATGTCGATAGAGAGTAAAATACAGATAGAGGCCATCTCTTTGTTCCTCTCTTGCAGGTGTACATACGCGCCATTTGATCAATGGTATCAATCCCACCTTTAGTGGAATTATAATATGCATTTATCTTGGTTTTATTCTTCTCTCCTCCAACAGTGCCTTTACCTTGGTGCATTGTTGACAAAATCAGTAAGTTTTTACTTGCTTTCATTTTTGCTGTGTAGGACACCAAAGTTAGTGGAGGCCTACGTGGTCGGAACTGCACTAACTCACTGCAAGTTCACAAGATAAATAACAGCTGACTGACATCAACAATCATTTCCTCTGAAAGTATAAACAGATTGTTGTGAATATCAAGAACACCAACCAACAAGAAACTAACTTGCATTGTTGTAGAGATGAGAAATACGAAATCTTAGTAAGGAAATTTTCTATAGCATGGAAGCCTAAAGGGGGGGGGGGGTTGTTGGACCGATAAAAAGTTTATTTGTTTTTTCTTTCAAAGCAGGAATTTTCTATAAAGTATATTGACACTAACGTTTCATAAAATAGCCAACAAACAATAACTCAAAGGGAATATGTAGTAGGAAAGTTACTTGGGCAAAAGCAGGGGACATAAAAAAATTGTGGGTTCAACGAACCTTAGGCGTCCTAGGGTTAAGTAAGTATTAGAATGAACAATTGTTAGTCGTTCTTTCCAGATCACATGTATGCAGTCTTCAGAACCAGCTAAGATGTAGAATTCAGGGACTAAATTTTCTGAAGAGAGGACGAGTATATTGGTGATGGACTACGACATATTCTCCACAGCTATTATTATGTTTTCTCCCAACTGACGGCATCATCGGAACACTGGAAATGCGGCACAACAGATTGTTTTCACAATGCAGAGTATACTTTCGTGTAAGTCCTACCTACTACGAAGTTACATAAATCGAATTTTACATACACAGTTTACTGAAACGAGTAAACAAAACAAAAATGTAACACAAGATATACAGAAGTACTATGCGACAAAATATTACTGGTAATGTAATAAAAATGACAAAACGCCGTTGTTACACATTTGAGATATTCCCAGTTCAATGTAAATCAATGACTGTCTTTTAACAATAAAATGTTATTTCGTATGTCCTGTAAGAACTGTTTCAAAAGCTGCGAATAGAGAATTGAATATCTGCGTAGGTCGGTTAATTCCATCTAGACATAACATGATAACAATATACAAGAACCAGATTTAGGTATGTCAGCCATATGTATAGACACTCTTACATCAGTACTCAGGCACATGCACATAGGAGGTACATGCCAACATACATTTATAGGCTGAGCGTCTATGTCCTGCTTAGGAGCACTTTGGAATATAGTTTAGTTAACTTTTCTTTGGTCTTCTCCTGGCACTCTAATTGTCATGACCGTTAGATCAACAGCGCAGGGAGCTATATCTGGACTTCGGCACTGTTAAAAAACTCGTACAGTATTTTATACTTTGCTATATCGTTGGGTGCTAATAAGGTCTGGAGGCTGCTTGGGAACTGTTGACCATGCGCCCGAAGATTACTTGCAAGGACGTTTATGTAAGACGTGTTCAGAGACACTGTAGGCACGTGTAATTTGGATCTTCGTCCTCTCGGCAAACACATAGAGCGGTGGCGATTAAGTTGAACCGATAGAATTTTTGTAGAACTTCCAATAATTAAATTTCAGCCGTGCTATAACTGTCGTAAGGCTGCTCGATGTTTGTGTATTATATCATGGTGGGACGAATTAGTGCGTAGCGACTGCCTTTGATTTTAGATGTGTCTGTCCATTCCTCTTACCAGTCCGAAGACAACCGCTGTCTGAGTGTGGGTATTATATCGGTGATTGGGAGTTATCACGTTTTATAGCTTCACGTAGAGATGCTGTGACATCTACTTCTTCATTTCCAGTTATCCTAGAGTGGCCTTTCAACCATACCATTACGATGTTGTGATAGTTCCTCGAAATACGTCAGTAGTTGCAGCAGCTATTGGATTGGTAAAACTATTATGATGGATTTCATCATTTGTAGGGCTGACGTACTAACAGAGATTATGACTGTTGTGTCTGCTGTGGTCATCAGTCCTATTATCAGCGCTCGACAGTCGTAACATTGGAGTGTGGATCCAGGTTGTGTATGACACGATGACACTGAAGCAAGGCGACCCCGTGACGTTCTGTTCCGATCCGTTCCGTTCGGTCGATGATTTGTGTGAACGCCACCGTTTGGAATACACTGTGGAATGTGGGTGACGTGGCGCTCCGCAGCCAGTGAACCGGCGCTGTGGAGGAGGCGTCGGCTGCTGGAACAGCGCCCCCGCGAGGTCCCGGAATGTGGCAGCGCCGGGCCGGCGGACCCCCGGGGCGCGGCCGGGCTCCATGTCCCCGCCAGGGGGCGGTGGCGCCGCCGGCACCCCGCCGCTTTACTCGCCGTCAAATACTCGTTTTTTACGTCCTAACATTTCAATTTATAACGTCAGCCTGAAACAAATACTGACAGTTATACGTGTAAGCTGCGTGTCTCGCATGACGTACGAAGTCACCCACACCAGTCCACGGCCTTCCAGCTGTCCCCTGTTCGTTTCGTCCTGTTTTAGTGGCTCGAGATAATTGTGCAGGGAGGCTCGCCTCAGCCGTGGGCGTCATGTGTGCCGACGTCGTGCTCACTCAGGTATATAAGCTTCCTGGCAGGGTGCCCCTCCTCCTTTCGCTCACCATGTCATAACGAATCGCAGATGCGGATTGTTGACGGGTTTTGGTCCAAGGGGGCCGCTGTAACTGAAACCGTAAGTTTGTTGCTTGTTCGCGTCCCACATGAACGAAGGCTATGACAGTGCTTGAAGGCTAACCGAGATATTTGGACAACACGGCTGTGGAGATGAAGCAGCGATTAGTATCATTAATCAATTATTCAAACACAGTCTTAATGGCGTTTATTATTATTATACCGCCAACCGGTTTCAACCCGACGTAGGGGTCATCTTCTGGGCGTTTACACCATTGGTCGACTGCTGGTGGTGTCACTCCTGTTTACATAACGGCAGGAAACTACCAATGGTGTAAACGCCCAGAACATGACCCCTACGTCGGGTTGAAATCGGTTGGCGGTATAATAATAATAAACGCGATTAAGACTGTTTTTGAATAATTGACTAACCGAGATACATTAAAATGATAAAAATCATGGGGTAGCACATACAGATGGCGATAGTATTGCATACATTAGGTATAAAGGGGCAGTGCAATGGCACAGGTGTCATTTGTACTCAGGTGATTCACCTGAAAGGGTTTCCGACGTGATTATATCAGCGAGATGGAACTAGACGTATGGGAAATTCCACTTCCGAAATCGTTAGCTAATTCAATATTCCGAGACCCACCGTGTCAAGAATGTGCCGAGAATACCACATTTCAGGCATCACCTCTCACCACGGACAACGCAGTGGCCGACAGCCTCCACTTAACGACCGAGAGCAGCTGCATTTTAGTAGAGTTGTCTGTGCCAACAGACAAGCAACACCGCGTGAAATAAGCGCTGAAATCAATGTTTCACATACGATGAACTTATCCATTATTACAGTATTTGGTGTTCATGAGCTATGGCACCAGAAGACCGACGAGAGTCCGTTTGCTAACTGCACGAAGTCGAATGCAGTGCCACTCCTGGACTCGTGACCGTATCGGTTGGACTCTAGACAACTGGAAAACAGTGGCCTGGTCAGATTTCAGTTGGTGAAGGCTAATGGAAAGGTTCTAGTTTGGCGCACCAGTCTTCCATAATGGTTTCGGCTGTTTTTGCATGGAATGGACTGGGTGGGTCCTCTGGCCCAAATGAACCGATTGTTGAGTGGAAATCGTTATGTTCGAGTAACTGGATACCATTTACATCACGGATTTCATGTTCTCAGTAAACGCTGGAATTTTAATGGATGACAGTTATTGTTCGCGACTGGTTTGAAAAACTTTCTGGACAGTTCTAGAGAACGATTTGGCCATTAATCAAACACTTAAGGGACATGCTCCAGAGGCCAATTCGTACACAAAATCCTGCACTGGTCACACTTTCACAAATATGGACTGCTTAAAAAATGTCGTATGACTAGGGCCTCTGGTCGGATTGACCGTACGCCGGGTGCAAGTCTTTCGATTTAACGCCACTTCGGCGACTTGCACGTCGACGGAGATGAAATGATGATGATTAGGACAACACAACACCCAGTCCCTAAGCGGACAAAATCCCCGACACAGCAGGGAATCGAACCCGGGCCCTTAGGATTAACATTCTGTCGGACTGGCAACTCAGCTACCGGGGGCGAACTTATGGACGCCTCTAGGGGCAGCATGGTTGAGTATTTCTGGAGGCGACTTCCAATGACAAGTTGAGTCCACATCAAGTCGAGCTGCTGCGCTACTCCGGGTGAAGGAGGTCCGATGATATGCCAAGAGTTTCTCCATGATTTATTTCATCTCTATGTACTACAGTCAAGAATTTCGTTATCCAAATGGGCTTTAGTTTCCTGCATGGACTTTAATTAGTTCATATTTTTATGTCCCTCCAGTAAGAGAGTAATTACAGGTGCAGTACGACATCGAGCTGGATAAGGATGTGATAAGGACTCAGCGCTGAGAGGTTTTATTTTCTTTTTATTGTTTGGTTTTTTAGCACCTCTTTGGAATTTGCCTGAAGTGGTTCTATGAGACCGTAGAAAATTTAAACCTGGATTGGCTGAATGATTATTTGAAATCCACACGTCACGACTGAGAATACAGTGAGCACTACCGAATTGAATTGCTTTGCAAAATTGTTGAGGTCTTGGTTGGCTCTTGTTGAGATATTGCCAGTTGGTTTTCATCTCAGGATATATGACCGACTTTTGTTTAATGATTTTTCTGACTTTTCGACAGTACGACTGGCTGGCATTGTCAAAGATTAACTGAATTCCTGTCGATTAGGTACAGTAAATTTATCTCAAGAGAGTTACTTGTAGTTGCTAACGACATTATATGATGAAGTTAGCGTTATAATTTGGGGAATATTTTCATTAAAGCACATGCAAGTCATGAGGAGCTGTGTTGGAGATCGGGACGTCTAGTTCTCTGGCACCATAGATTCAGGATCTTAAACCACTTGAAAGCCTATGGGACAACTTTCACCCTCATGTTGCGAGGTGCCGGGGCAAGCAGTGTATTTAACACTAAATTCTTCTAGAATCTACATATGTAAATGATGCTCTAAGCACCCCCTATTCTAACTCCGACTTTTGCTGTTGCACATGGATTAAAAAATATACGCGAACTGACTGTAATCAACCCTGCAAGTGGAGTAGAAAAGAGTTTGGCACCTGCAATAATTTAATTTGATAAATAAGTTAAATAAAGGAAGGTTTCATTAACGTAGTGAGAAATGATGGGTTGCTCTACCGATTAACAGAATTAAAGTTCTGTCCAAAATAACAATATGATTTATTAAGACTAAACACAAAATAATAAACAAAAACACATGAAACATTTATAATACATCAAATTGGCTCAAATTGGATACTCAAACAAACGCTGTGAAGGTGAAGTTGTCCCTAAACTAGATTGTGAGGTTTATGACGAAGTGGTATGTGGAGCCAATTCCTTGCCACTCAAATCTTAAGAGAGACACACAGCTAACCCAACATTAATTGCTGCTACTCAAGACAGAACAAAGTTAGAAAAAGACGAACAGGCGCGCTCTGCTGAGCTCTGATTATCACCTAGGAAAATCCCTATCTGCCGGTGCTGCGGACATACATTATCAAACTGTCTTCTAACTGCCAGAACACGATCTGGCGTACCGGAGGCGATGGCTGGTTGCTTCGACGTCCTCGACTGGAAGGCGAGAGCCGACTACTTAGAGCACCCGTACAGGCCGAACACACCACATTCCCGCCCCCACGACAGTGGTCGTGGTTAAACGTTCCAATCAGCAACTCGAAAACCGGCGGAAAATTCCACTCCATTGCCGGAGCACTACCATTCCACCAATGGAGATTCTTGGCGCCAATTTCTGCACTGATTTTGCTACGTCACGGAGCTATGCCCTGAGCAAGCCAATCGCAGTTACTATTTTGCGGAAAGCGCGGGAATTTTCCCGCCACAACTGCCTGGGTACACAAGTCATTCCCACGCCTCGCTGGTAGCGCGCCAGAAAGTGTTTTCGCTAAGTTTCTGCGAAGTAACGGAACCTCTAGCCCAGCCGCTACTTCAGGGCCCTCCGGGCGTGTCTTTTGACAATGTCGGCGTCTGGAAAGCATTCACTCGACTCCCTCACACTCGTCGGCTTAACCCTCTCGAGATCCGCAGAGCCCGCCTGTCACCGGACCACCTGGGTGACGAGAGACGCTGCGTGGGAAGTCCGCATGTGAAGGAATAGCAACTTTTCACCGCATGCAATTAGAGACGAAAATCGTAAGATAGAAATATGAGAGGGGGCTCATGCCACCTCTCAATGTCTGCCTCGTTGCCTTCAAAAGATGAAGTGTGCACTCCAGGCTGTACACCTATCACTCGTGACGGCCTAGTGGCAGCTAACTCCATCCCCTAGAGCTTGTGTGTGTAGTCGCAGTATACTTGATATTATCATGAACTCATAGTAACTGAAGTTACCCGCGTACGTACACTTCATTCGGTACCTTCTGATCATGTCAGAGGTCGTTGGGTACATATGACGACATAGCTGAAACTGACTGCAACAAGTAAGCGTGATTCCATTCATTTTTCTTACACTTTTTTTCAGATTATTCTCTTGAGTGGTGCATGCCTATCATGTAACTTTATTTTCCTCTCGGACAGTTATGTATTGGAAATGAAAAAATACCATTTTTTTCCACAAAAACACAGTTGGTAAAATATATGATTCGTTCTGTAACGTAATTTGAGGGTCCATTCTCATCATTCAGCCAATAAAACAAGCAACTTTTACGATTATTTTTTTGTTGGAAAAACTAATTAATCTATCAATCCTTTGCACTGTATCTGAATCTCAGTGAATGGATTGCGGGCTTCATGCTAGTGAAGGTATGTTACTGGAATTTGTCTGAATTACTCCTCGGGCATGTCTGCAAGAAGTAAGAGGATAAATTCAATAGTTATGTAAAAAACGTGACCAAAATTACACAACAAAACTACATCTTTGTTTCAAATGTCCGCCATTTTATTATTTTGTCAAATTTCGAAAACTATTCTATTACTCTGTGTGCAGTGTCCTGTAGATTACGAAAACCGTTTTTTTATTTCAGAGAAGATCTGCAGACTACAGGATTTCCGTCATGGCCACCCCTCGTTTTCGGCAGAGAATATTTAACTCCTCAGATGGGGGGGGGGGGGGGTTACTGATGACTGAATTTCTTAGAAAATCAGAAATATTTCCCCAGAATCAATAAATAATTTGCAAGAAACTGCTTTGCTTGCTTCATTAGTTTCTCCAAAAGAAAAAGTAGTAAAAGTCGCTTATGACTGAGGAGAACGAATCCTAAACGGTTTACATGAATTAGGCATCTGACATTTTTCAAGAAGAAATTTCAAACAACGTTTCGATTAAGATTTGTTCATCGTCAGTACATTAGTCTCCATTCCTCGGTAATGACCAATACCGTGTATATCTTCAATTATACGCATCCATTTTGCTGCATATTTCCGATAGTCGTCTCTTCACTTTCCGTTAGATCGTCGTCTCGGTCTTCCACAACTCTCGAAAGCCTCTAGAGGACGTACCACCACATCATTCATTCATATGCATACGTGCCCGGCCACTTCATAGAATTTCCATTCCGCACGTAATAAAGTCTTCCACTCTAGTCTGTCCCAAGACGGCAGAGCGGTATGACACAGTGGCTGACACGCTGTGTCCTCTCAGTCGGAAGAGTGGGGTTTACTGATTTATGTCTCTGGTGGTTTCTTTTAATTGAGTAGCCAAATTCTGGGATGCTTTACGTGGAAAAATAAAAAAACTAAGCCTTACCTATTACCTTCCGTCTTGTCCGACCTTGTACTCCGCCTTGAAAGGCCTAATCGTCACCAAGACTTTTAACCATGCCCTCTCTTCTTTAATTCCTGTTGCCTGATTCATTTCTTTGTTTCCAATTTTCCCTGTGATTTTTAACATACGCATCTCCATTGACTGACGAGCAGACTATACGTGGTAAATTGCTTATTGCCGGAGGTACAAAATGATGAACTTTCCGTTTCAGAACATCAGAACATTCGTTTTAAAAACACGGTTCTGTTAGTTAAAATCTGTTTATTTGCATTACTATCGCCGTAAAGTTGTCTTCCTAGGTGAAATTTTACTCTTTTAAATACAGCACAATGCAGTCAGCAAAAAGAAAGCGATTCAAAAATATCCCATTAACACATTTTCCTTCTTCTCCAAACTCCTCTTTCAGTTCTAAATGACTGAGAGTTGAAATATTGACCTGCGTATACTTTATTGCCGTTAGAAAGAATTTTTAAAAAATCAGATGCACACAGCAGCGGAAGGGGAAACGGAATGGAACATCGCAGGTTGACAGTTTGTTATTTCATTGATTACAAAATCGAGTCAAATTTACGAAGAATTAGTTAGTATGAGCCCATTTATCAGTATGACATTGAACACCCTCTAGCCTTGATGCACGCACTGATTCGGTTGGTAAGACTCTCACGTAGCAGTCCTCTCCTAAGACAAACTGCCTGGTCCTTGATATCCTGGATACGGGCTATGGGTCGGAGTTAACGTCCGAACTGGTCCCACCCATGTTCTGTCGGGGACAGATATGGGATAATATTACTGGCATCGGAAGTGCTTCAACATCACGCAGACAGTGCAAAGTTTAGGTTTAAGTAGTTCTAAGTTGTAGGGGACTGATGACCTCAGAAGATAAGTCCCATAGTGCTCAGAGCCATTTGAACCATTTCCTTCTCGAAAATTTGCTACTGCAGTTTACGTTGAGACCATGTCAAAATCTCAAAACGCCAGACAAATCTCTTCATAGTCATTGCTCTGTCTCTAATTTAGCTCAGGATATCCAAATGGCCGATTGCACTATATGCACTTCAAAAATCAGCTTGCTCCTTTTCCTGATTAATATCCAGTTTATTTTTGTATGTGGTTGACGATAACGTCAGTGTATTTCTTGTACATTACGGGCAGGAGACTGTTAAGTATGTAGGATTTTTATATTTTGTCAGACTCATTTGTGGCTAAGTAAAAAATTACAGAATTTTTCCAGAATTATCTTACTCCTTTTACATTATGTTAATAATTTTGCCGTTTCGTTTTGTATTTCTCTATCTCCCACTTTAGCCCTGCATATCTAAACATCGTTATAGAAAAGAACTAACGGAATTATGGTGAATATGAGTCACCACTGTGATTCGTAGATTCTGAGAAAGCAATTGACATGGGTTGAAAGAAATCCCGGGTGACACCTGCACATAAACAAGGTATTTATTCAACTATGTTAGGAGACTGGCGGTATGTACGTCAGTGTTACAGCTTTCGTTAGTCTCCAAAGTGTGAAAAATCGAGAAGCGAAACCACAAAAATATTCTCAGCACTCCTAAAAGAAGTTTTCAAATTTTTAAGCTGGGAAAACGACCAAGTAATACATGTTACAGCTACTGACAGTTTGATACTTGTTTGCAAGCTAGATGAACTTCAGTATATTACTTAGGCAGAACCGAAACACTTAGTAGAGAAGCTCAAATACAAGCCTAAAATCAACTACGACAGGACTAAAATAATCTCCATCTTTTCGATGCATTAGAAAGAAATAGCTGCAAATTATCGCAAAGAATTGCTCATGACTTGTAGCGGTAGGGATATTATCAGCATCATCAGTGTTCTGTCCTACGTCGAACTTCACATGCAGTCCTGTCATTTGCCACCTTCTTCGTTTTCTCTTAATTGTTTTCTATCCTTACACTATCTTCTCCGTCCTCTTATTCTTCTATTCGCCGTTCCTTCGATAGCATCCATCAGTAAACAATCTCTTCTATCCACCGTCCAAGCCAGATCCGTTACCTTTAAAATTTCTCTCTCTTCCATCACTCTTCTCGACACTTCCACATTTCTCGCTTTTCTACTCATTTTATCTCTCCCACCCTCCTCCTCTACAACATCCGAGATACTTATTTTCATCTTTCTTTCTTTTCCTCAGTGCTTATGTCCCTCTTTTCCATAATGCCACGCTCCATATAAAGCACTTCGCCAGTCTCTTTCGCAAGTCCCTGTCCATACACCACGTGCCAGGCTCCTCCTGTTATTAAATGCATCCTTGGCAATTGTCAAACGCGTTTCCACTTCCTTGTTGCATCTCATGTATGCTTACCAGATTTCTGGAAGCTCAAATTTGTTCTATATCTTCTTGTTACGACTTCATGGCTGTTCTTACTTTTCTTGCACTTGTCACCATACATTTTGTCTTTCTCTTATTCTCATTCGGAATTACTCACAGTTCTTAGTTAATTCTTTTAACACTTCAGTCACAGTTCTTTCATTATCTGCCAATATCACTTTACATTCCCTCTTCTAAATCTGTACTGTTCCTCTGCAATACCTTTTTTCCACACTTCCGTGAAGCCTTCTGTTTATCACACTTAGTAGAACTTCTGGGGCGTGAGAATTCAAATACTGTTTTAAAGTCCTCACATTTCTTGGGATTTCTTTTCTTCTCATTTGGTATCGTTACTGCTGAGAGAAAGTCATCCGGCTATTCTCCTTTTTCATATATCTTACCACACAAATAAGTTACCTCTTCCATACGACTACTACGAAGGCTCTTAAACAATTCTGCCGGTGTGATTCTTGAGTTTTTCCCGGCGTATTTGATAATCAAAATATCCACGGGTATGCTGCCGGTCTATAGTGTCCAACGGGCACAATATTTCGGCGATCATACATGTCGCCATCATCAGGTGAACTGACGGACTGAGCTCCTGTGAACGTGCCGGCACGGAGATCCGTACGCTATGGCTGCTCGGAGGGAACTGGACAGCTGCCACCACCCTTCACAGAGGAATGGGGTACTTAAAACTCTAGTACATAGGGCGCGCACTACCTCTGACGCAGAGAGTCTACCCCAGGAACTGGAACATCTGAGAACTGTATTTCGAAAAACTGGGTACTCAGAGTGGCAGATTCAACGTGCTCTCCGCCCAACCACTGCAGCACAACCTGTTGAGATGGATGAAGTCACGAGGGAGGAGGTAGGCACTGCATTTATTCCATACACAGGCGCACTCTCGGGGAAAATCGCCCGCATTCTGAAGAAACACCGGGTCGGAACTGTGTTTTGTCCTCCAAATAAAACTCGTGCACTGGTGGAGAGCGCCAAAGATGACCTCGGTTTGAGGAAGGCCGGCGTGTACCAGATTCCGTGTCAATGTGGCAAGTCGTATATTGGTCAGACGATGCGTACTCGACTGATGTATCCGAGCAAGTCGGCGGTCGCTGAACATTGTTTGTCGGAAAATCACGCCATCGAGTATGACCGCACGAGGATTCTGGTACAGACGTCGAGATACAGGGACAGAGTTGTTAGAGAGGCCATCGAAATTCGCACCAATGACGACCTCATAAACCGTGACTGTGGCTATAATCTTAGCAAGGCTTGGGAACCAGCGATCGGGTTAATCAAGAGTAAATCGAGCAAACGTATAGTTGTGACGACCACGGCGGACAGAGCCATCACACAGACGTCATCTCAGACGCCGTCGCAATCTGTTCCACGACGCGACTGTGGCGCGGGGCACGGACGGAGGAGGGAGCGCGCCGCGGGCGGAGGGTATTTCAATCGGCCGCCGCCGCGACCGAACCCAGTTCCCTCCGAGCAGCCATAGCGTACGGATCTCCGTGCCGGCACGTTCACAGGAGCTCAGTCCGTCAGTTCACCTGATGATGGCGACATGTATGATCGCCGAAATATTGTGCCCGTTGGACACTATAGACCGGCAGCATACCCGTGGATATTTTGAATTCTGCCGGTAATGCATCAGTTTCACTTGCTTTGTGATTCTTCATTTCTCTTGAAGCCCTTTCTACTTCTTCTTCCAAAATACCGCACCCTTTGTCCTCTATAACTCTCGTCTCCTCTTCTGATTCAGTACCGTTTAGTTTTTGATCAGCGTTATACAGGCAACCTACATATCTTTGCCACTTTCTCAAGGTTTCCTCCTGTTTATAAACCATTGTGCCATCGCTTCCTTATGTTCCCATACTTGTTTTGCTTCTCTTTGCTTCAACGACTAGGTCAATAGCTAGGGGTAAGGTGAATAACAAACGGGCGGTTCCAGTCTTACCTGGCGTAAAATAAAGTTTCACACGCCTGACGATAACAAATTTAGTAAAACAATTGTCAAGCAGGAAACATAGATATGCCTCGAAGTAGTATATTGGGTTGAATCCTTTTCTTAATATTATTATGGCAATAACTTTCCAAACAGTATAAGTATGGAAAAAAAGTTCTCCTTGCTGATGATAGTAACCTCATAGTCATTCGTAGAACAGCAGAACTCCTAATGGTGAGAGAAAACGAAACTGTTAAGGATTTTTACAACTGTGCAGTATGTTATAAATTAACATTAAACATAACGAATGCAAACAGTATGCATTTCATTATAAAGACGGAAAACTGCCGAATTAAGGGTAGATGTTATAGCTATAAATACATTTTAACACAAAGTTTTTACAGACGAAAATTGACTGCAGTTAATAAGGAACGAATAACAAAGAAATTGGCAAAAACAGTGTCGTCAACATGTTACATTCCTAGAGTTCTATAAACAGTTTGTAACAGTCATTGTCTTGTGGTGATATAATATTGCTGTGTATACTCTGTTCTTAGCTATGGGGTTCTTTTCAGGGTATCAAAGGTACGAGTACAAAACATGGATAAATTTTTCACACTACAGATAAAGGCAGTAAGAATAATAACTGAAATTCACAGTCGGGCTCATTGAGAAGAACTATTTCAAAAAATCGTACTCTTACTGCACCATCTGTATACATTTACAATCTGTTGTGCGTATTAGGGGAAACATTATTAAATATTTCACTATCTGTTGCTTACGAAACCATAAAACAAGAACTCATTTGCACTTACATTTAACAACGTATAAAACGGGAATAAAACTGTGTAATAAAAGAGATGAAAAAGATTGCTAAAATGCACCTTTTGAAAAAGTTAAAACATACTGCATAAGTAACACATACTATACAATTAAAGATTACTTAGAGAGCCCAGATTAGGGATTAATAACTAAAATGGACAACAGCCACACCCTGTCACACTATAATAGATGATGACAATGAAATGCTTTCGCAAGGCAGTCGTGTGTCAAGATCTGTAGCGCATGACAGTAACATCTTGTTGTTCTCCTGAGCTCAACATCTTACTCATCATGGGAGGGTGCAATGTCAGCTTTCCAGACGGGCTGGACAAAGGATATGAAGGCGTGCATGGGCATGATAAAGGGGCATAACAGCATGTTCATGGTCCTTAAGATACTAGCGGTTGTCCATGACATGTAGTGAGATCCAAAGATAGAGTGAAGTACTATTTTTAGCATTATAAATTCTAGTGCGCAAATTTTTAAAAGAGCATTGTGCAGATGGTGAACAGCCGAATGAGGCAGTACAATTGTTAAGACACTGAGTGCATATTTGGGAGGGTGGACTTCGTCCTGTTTGGCCATCCTGATTTAGGTTTTTCGTGGTTTTCGTAAATCATTTCAGCCAAATTTCCTGATGAATTATCCAGCAAGGCCACGGCTGACCATATGCCCTGTCTTCGTAAATATAGATTCTACGTGTATGTATATTTGAGCTGTATATTTTTGTTGCATTACGATGACAAATCATATGTCATTGTGACATTATCTAAGGATGAATAAATAAGTAAGTAACATGAATAAAAAGTATCAAAGACAACGACTGGGTGAACAGCAAAAGAAATATACAGGAGACTAGAAATTGCTTAGTAAACTAAACCGGTTTTACGAAATTATGCTCCGAAGGTGACTGAAAAGGGAAGTTCACAGTCAGAGTTTATTACCAATTTTCATATTTATATCAAGGAGAAATGGACTTACAATTCAAGAATTATTCAAAAACGCGGGGCTATGCAGTGATATAGAGAGTCAGAGAATCAGGCAAATTGATAACAGAACAGACTGGAGAGAAAGATGCAACGTGATTGTAATGGGATGAAATAGTCACTTGTCAACAGGGACCTCAGGGAGCCACAAGTTATACTCTCATTCCAAAGAGCTGAACATTTTGATTCATCCAGCTGTTACCTGCCCACATTGCAGTCTCGTTAGAAGCACGTATGTTTGCTACCCAAAAGAACGCCCTTTCCCACTCAAAGGTGTTCCCGGGTCCCTCTATTTTGCCAAACTTTTTGTGTGTAAATGTTTAGAGGAGGAACAAAGACGAGGGCGCACCTAGTAAATTTTGGAAAAAACATTATGATTCTTCTTGGAGACTTAAATGCACAGATTGATATAGAAAAAAATATATAAGAAAATTGTTTGCGATTATCCCGCCCACAAATGAACGAACGGAAATGGCACCACGCTAATAGAACTTTACAAAGCACACCACTTAATCCTTAAATCTTCAGATTTCAAAAATCTACCGTAAAACACAATACATGGACATCCAAAATCAGGGGAATTTCAACTTCATCACAGGTTTCTCGCAAATAAATCACGAATGTTACGGTACCCAGGGGTGCAAACTTGGATTCGGACCACTATCTCTCTAAACTTAATCAGTATCATCCCAATCAGGAAACTCAGCATGAAACAGATCAAGGGTCGAAAGTACAGCACCTAAAAATTTTAAAATCAGATGAATTCACAAAAGCAATACAAGCTATTCAGACCCGAATTAGGGAGGATATGAAAGAGAACCTCACTACTATGGGCGAACGGGTAGCATCCAGCATAAAAGGCAAAAAACACGACTGGTGGTCTTTGGAATTACATTAGAGTTATAAAACTGGTGGATAGTATAAAAAGGATTAAGAAGACGCTTGAAAACAAAACGCTTCTTCAAATTGAGGAAGAATTTACTGAAAGCAGCACAGAAGCTTTTACAGAACGTTCAAACAAAGGTTATCAAATACAAACCTCCCACCCTCCAGTTTAGAGATATAAATGGGACCGTTGCCGACAATGACAAGAAAAATTGTGAGATACTAGGAGGCTCTTTGAGAAGCTCCTGAATTGTGACCCATTCTTGAAAAATCTGAATCCATTCCAAACAACAGTAAGAAGCCGGATTCAGAACCACCAACGACTGAAGAACTACAGAAGGTTATTTCAGAACTGAAAAACAACAAAGCGTCCGCAGAAAATCAAATAGTGGCCGAACTATGGAAAGGCGATGACAAAAATGCATTTACATCGTTTCAGTGTGGTTTCAATAAAATCTGGAAGGAAGAAGAGATACCCCAGAATGGAGAACATCTCTCACCCACCCTGTCCACAAGAAAGACTTAAAGACAGATCCAACTATTATAGAGGAGTATCATTGCTGTACATAACATGGAAGATTCCTTCAAAAATCCTTTTGAACAGGGCAGAGCTACAATTAGACCCGCAAATCGGAGAATGCCAGAGAGGTTTTTAGAAAGGGTAGATCATGCTCTGCACCAATACTAAATCTCAAAAACATTGTGACATACCAAAAATCAAGGACAAAGACATGAAATCTCCTTCAGTGATTTCAAAGAAGCATATGATTTGACTGACAGAGAATCTGTATTAGCAGTCCTGCAAGAAATGGGTTTGGGTGGCTTGGATAAGAAAACAAATAATATTATAAATGCATCCTTACAAATACATTTATCGCTCTTACAACCACATTTTATAAAGTTTAATTCATGGGTGAACTATCAGAAACCTTCGAAATAAAAACAAAGGTGCGACAGAGGGACGGGCTCTCACCGTTGCTGTTCAATTGTGCGCTTGAGAATGTACTTAGAGAATGGAACACAAATATAAAGAGTGGTATAAAACTGGGTTGCAGACAGAAGAACCTTAAAGTAAACTGAATTGCCTTCGCAGATGATATGGCCCTGTTTGCCGAAACAATAGAGGAAACAAAGAAGGGGTCTTCACGTCTCCTTCGAAAACAACTAAGATCATGACAAACATCAAGAAATCACGTAAACATCTCAGTGTCCAAGAACAAAACATGGAAATAGTAAAAGAATTTAAATATCTCGGTGAATGTAGTAGCTGGAATTCTGGGAAAAGCAAAGCAATGGAATAAAAAAAAGTGAACTTGAAGTGGCCTTTCAACTAACAAAAGGTAAACAAGAAAAAAATTTTTCATGGGGGTCCAAAATTACACATTACAAGACAATGATTACATAGAAGCACTGCACGCAGAAGAAACACTAAACATGAACATAAAAGGCCAAATGGAAAAACCTGAGGTAAAGGAAAGATAAATTTTAGGGAAAATCATAGGTCCAACATTCCAAGATAATAAGACAGTATACATCAAAAATGAAACTCTCTAGAAGAAAATCGAAAAACTGTCACATACAATGCGAAAAGGAGGATAAATTTTTATGGGCATCTTATCAGAATGAACTCTAGCAGATTAACCAAGCAAATCTCTGACTTTTTCCGTAAACATAAGACAAAACCCAACTCGTTTAAAGAAACTGAGAAAAACCTAGTACAACTAAAGGTTTCTGAAAAATCACTAATCAATCGAATAGCTAAATTATTTACTAAAGTTGAAAATATAAGTTTCCAAGGCAAATCCACACAAAAGCCTAAACTCACCATCTCGGAAAAAGAAAGGCGAAGAAGGTCAGAAAGATTAAAGAAGTACTGGGCACTGAGAAAAGAACAACACACAAAAAATTGTTGATCCAAAGTACCCCAAAGAGGGTGAAACGAAATAAGAAGAAATAATTCCACATCTACATCCATATTGCGTAAACCACCGTGAAAATCATCCAAGGTAGCTGTTATTAGGGCATATTCCCATTCCATTCATGCATAGGGCGCGGGAAGAATGAGAGCTTACGGTTAGATGTGTCTGTGGTTGCTGTAGTTAATCTAACCTATACGTAGAGGGCCGTACTATATTCCTAGATTAGTCACTTGCAGCTGGTTTTCCAAATTTACTAAGTGGTTTTCTCGTGATAGGTTCCCTCTATCTTCAAGCGTCTGTCACTTCAGTTTCTTCAGCATCTCTGTGAGACTCTCTCATGGGGAAAACAAATCTGTGGTGCCCTCCTCTGTATACTTTGAATATTGCATTTCCCTAGTATTCTACCAATGAACTGAAGTCTGTTATCTGTTTTGCCTACGGTGAGTCTACGTGATCTTTCCATTTGATATTTCTCGAAATTGTTACATTCAGCTGTTCGTGTTCGGTAATGTTGCAGGCGCCAGAATAGTATGTTTTTCGTTTTTTGAACTGCACAGTTTTACATTTATGAACGTCTGAAGCAAGTTGCCCATCTTTAGAACCCTTTGAAATATAAAGGCCCAACTGAATATTTGCGAAGCTCTTTCAGACAGTGTCTCATTTTAGATGACAAAATCTGCGAAAAGTCTGACGTTACTATTAATATTGTCTGCAAGGCCATTAATGTTCAGTACGAACAACAAGAGTCTCAACACACTCATCTGCGTCATTCCCGAAATTATTTTTGCATCTATCGATGACTGTCCATCCAAGGCAGCAAGCTGCATCCTCCCAACCAAGAAATCGTCAGTCCAATCACAAATTATCTTAGTAGCCTATACGATCGAATTTTCGATAGTGAGCGTAGGTGTCGAACTGCGTTCAATGGTTTTCGGAGATCAGGAAATACAGTATGTAGCTGACTACTTTGTCCATGGCTTTTGGGATGTTATCTAAGAAACCTGCTAGTTGGGGTCCGCATTGTCTATTTTTTCATAATCCTCGCTGATTGGCTTGGGGGAAGTCATTCTGCTCGAAATACCTCAGTTCGTTCTAAGATTCTACAACAAATGAATGTCATGGATACTGGCCGGTAGTTTGTGTATTACTGCTTATCTCTTGCTGTAGACAAATGTGACCTGTGTTTCCTTCCGGCTACTGGCTACTATTTTTAGTTTAGGTATAATCGAGTTTCAAACAGTAACGGATTAAAAAGTTTTCCATGAAAATCACATCTTAGCAATGCGATCTGCCATGATTTCAGAGCTATGGGCTATTTTTTGAGTATCCCCTACACCCTCCTATCGTAAGTGGGACATTTAATTCTAATCTCTAAAATATGGATCACTGGCGGAAGGACATCTGTGTGGATTTACCGTAATCGATCTATTAAAGATTAGTATCGATATTTAGATGAATAGATAATTTTATGTCGATATTCTTCTGCGTATGCCGGTACTACTCACTAATAAAATATGGATAACTTTCGTTCGATATAGGGTGACATTTCGTAGGCCCTCTGGGAGTAATCGACGCACCACGACAACTATGGACTACGTGAACACTATTACGAACCACCTGCATCCTTTCATGCTTGATGACTTCCCTGACAGCAATGCCATCTTCCAGCAAAGTAACGTTGCGCATACAAGGCCAGAATCGTAGAGAAACATGATAGTGGACGCGTGTTGATGTCTGCCACCAAGTTCACCTGATCTCAACCCGATGGGGCACATCTTCGACGCTGTCGGGCACCAGATACAAAGTCACAAACCATCGGCCGTAATTTACGAGGAGTGCGTGATATGTGATTAATCGTCTGGTGCCACATAGCTCCAGAAACCTACCAAGGACTTCTCCAATCCATCTCAGAAGGAATCGCTGCTGTATTGCTTTCCGAATGTGGGCCGACATGCTACTAGCAGGTGGTCATGTCTTGGCACATCGCAGTATATCGACAACAAGAATACTTCGTCTCGTATTTAGCCTCCAGATGTTTTCGGTATATGGTTAGATGAAGACGCCTATTGTGACCGGATAACGTACCAGAGTGTGGTGTATTTATTTGACTGATGAATGATATGGAAAATTCACTAGTAAGGCATCGGTTTTGTTTACGCCTCTTCATTTTTCGTTCTCCCACTGTCTTTATTTGAAACATGTAATCATGGATAATTTTTCAGGTCTAAGCGACTGAAGACATAGTGAAAGAATAACAATGGACGAGACGTGTAGGACTCCTTCTACGTAGTCGGCTTAGTCACAGTAAGCTGCGTGCCACACGGAGGAGTCGTGCTGCGGTATCAGGTTGACGTGACGCGTCACGGCACACGAGCTCATTCACACAAAAGAAACCTCATCTTTTGTTGTGTTACACGCAACAGCGGCCAACAAAGATGTGCTTGTCGTCAGGGAAACGTAGAAGAAAGACGTCTGTCATGAATAGCATGTGCGTGGTAACTCTATAGAGTACCGCCCGGTTCAGACAAACAGCAGCCGCAGTGTTTAGAATGTTAAAGCAGACGACAAAAGATTTGCTTCCCTCAGACAAATAAAGATGAGATGAGTAACTAGTGAAAGTGCTGCTTCAAAAAGGTAGATCTAGATTTTTGAGTTTCGATTTCAGTACAATTGCTTGTATGACCAATTAAATTTTATTAGTTATCAATCGTGATGTTTCGTTCCACGTACCCGCAATGGAACACTAAGAGTGATCTATCATTGTTTTTCATTTATTTTTCATCAGTCTTTTCACGGATCAGAAGAGAGCTTCCACGACCTTTCCTCCTGTATCAACATCTTCGTCTCAAAATAGCATTTATGTCCAACGTGTCGACCGGAGTGGCTGAGCGGTTCTAGGCGCTACAGTCTGGAGCCGTGCGACCACTACGGTCGCAGGTTCGAATCCTGCCTTCCACATGGATGTGTGTGATGTCCTTAGGTTAGTTAGGTTTAAGTAGTTCTGAGTTCTAGGGGACTGATGACCTCAGCAGTTAAGTCCCATAGTGCTCAGAGCCATCTGAACTATGTCCATCGACCTCAGTTGTTGGGTGGATATATTTCCATATCTGCCTTCCCCTGCAGTTTTTACCCTCTATGGTTCTGTCAAATACCAGAGCAGCTATTCTTTGATGTCTTGATAGATGCCCTGTCATCCTGACCATTCTTAGAGTAAGTTTTTTCACGTGTTCCTCACCTTTTTATATCTATAAATGTTTTTGTACTCCTATAAGAACCAAACGTCGATGGCATTAACGAAGATATGAATCTTTCTTCACTCGCTAGAGATGCTTTAGTTATTCTAGCCGTTTCCGTAGTAAAGGGGTTAAACGTAGTTAAGCTCTCAGTTTAGATTCTCATGGAAGGAATATAGAATGCTGTCGTTTTGAGCTTTTTACAAATACGTAAATGACAGACTTGACAACGTTTGATTACGATTCTGCGTTTTGTAGAAGAAATATTTTAGTTCTTTCCTTACAGGTTAAAACAAAACATTTACTCTTTTACAAGTAAGACGTACGCAGACACGTATTATGCACTAGAAATTTCTTTCAGTTTCGCAAGCGAATCGGAGTATGGGCGGAGGATGGAATAAATGTGCTTCTTCGTTTTGTTCAGGCAATGAACATTTTAAAAAAAAATTCTATGGCTTCCATCACTTTCTGACACTGTTTCTAAATCTTAAATCGGAATTAATTGAACAAACATTGTTTTCTGCCTTATTTAGCGGATTTTATTATGGTTACTTATTACTCGAAACATAGGTTGTGCAGTAGCCATAATAAAATTTGTGAAAAAGGCAAAAACGGTGTTTGTTTAGTTAATTTACAATCTTTCACCGAGAACCTACAGTTGATTCAATGAAAATGATTAAATCAGAATTGTGTTTTCCGCATCTGTGATAGACCCACTTGATTTAAAACATTTCACCGTTAGCTTTAGTAATGTGAATGATGAAGCATTCAGTCTACTGATGTTTTTCTCTGCACTCATTCATTTCCGACCTCTTCTTTTACTGAGCGTACTTATATTCCAGGATGAATTTTCAGGCTGCGGCGGAGTGTATGCTGATATGAAACTTCCTGGCAGATTAAAACTGTATACCAGAGTGAGATTCGAATCTGAGATACTTGCCCTTCACTGGCAAGTGCTTTACCAACCTTTTTCGTTTCTTTTTAATTATTTTGTTATTTTTTTCGCGATTGTTCTCGGCAGTTTAGTCTCGGGTGGCGTCCATGACACCTCTTCACGTTCATGGCTGAATACTTCACTCAGTTTTATTTTTTTAATTGCAGAGGGCATCCAGCACTCTGACCGAACACAGTGAGCCACGCTACCAGCTAATCAACTGATCTGTGTGAGTCCGGATCAGGAGCCGTCCCCAGAGCTTCACTTCGCCAGTACCTCATCTCCAGCCTTCTAAACTTCAGAGTTTAACCACAGCTTAAGGGACTGTTTCCACAATGAATTTTCGCTCTGCGGTGGAGTGTGCGCTAATACGAAACTTCCCAGGGAATTAGAATTTCGTGTCGGACAGGGATACGAACCAGGGAGGTCCCAACTTGGAGTCTCAGTCCGCCACACGATTCTAATCTATCAGGAAGTTTCATACTTTTATTGTATATTTTGATACGAGCGCAAAATATAAAAGAACAACCTTTACCGATTGCCATTTTATCTACGAATTTATTGTTTAGTTCCTGAAATATCACTTTCATAGTCATCTTCGGGGTGATCAACGTATCTCCTAGCAAAAAATATAATTTTTACCTTGCTGTGTTTGTTGCCTTGTTCTGGTTTAATGGAGTACAGCCTCGACTTCGGCCATGTTTTATGGAGCATACGACAGCACTCGTAGCTGGCCTGAGTTTAGTCGATAGTGAGATAAGAGGCGCACCATTCCCTTAATTTCCACCAAGTAACTGGACGAAATCTACGGTAGTTTTGACTAAAAGTTTGAAAGATTCACCTCAAAGTTTGATGAACAGCATAAACGTACTGTAATACTGACAAGCATTTGGATGAGGCAGTCGTGTCAACGCTGTAGATTATGCAAAGCTGAACAGCATGGAGATGATGATGATGGAGGACAGTTTTCAACAGCCAGAAGAGTTTGAGAGGGACCGTATTGTGGACCCTGCAGTGTCGGGCAGTCCGTCGGTGTTACGTGTGACGGCACTGAGAGCGCTGGGACCATGGTGGACTCAGACTAATGCAGAGAAATGTATGTGTAACCTGCCGCAGGTCGCGTATTATTTAGAATGTCTATATAGTTTCGGTCATCAAACGCGACCATCTTCAGAGATACATTACCGTGCTGGAAACACGTTATAGATGTAAATCAGCGCTTGCCTCCATCGTCAACACAAACTGCTATGTGTTGGCTCTGTCATTGGTGTAGTGAAATTCACTGCTATACTAAACAGCTGAAAGATGTTGACAACGTAATAGACGATACAACCATAATCTTGTCAGACGTACTGTGCGTTGGTGCCATTAAACAACCATGTGGTCGACACCAGAAATTTCTTCGTATAAGGAGTAGTAGAACTCGCGAGTTTTATGCTGTCGCAGTAAATAGACTTATTGTGTGGATCAAGGGGCACTCCGACATGAGAGGGAATGAAGTTGTCGCCTCGACTGCGAAGGAAAGAAATACGGTCATGTTCTGCATCTAGACCCACTCCAATATCAGCAGCTGCAAATTACTGAAGCCGCAAACTGCGTCTTTCCTGCCTGAATAAGAAACGACACGAAGGAGAAATAGATGTGAACATACTATTATGGTGTCATAGTTTTCCCGTACACCACAGGACCTTTCTCGCTACAATGTTCCGGCTCCGCTTGAAACATCGTAGTGTTAAACGGCGTCTTCATCGGTATCAGTTATCAGAATGTGGTACGAAGAGGATGCTAACCAGATCATCATCGATTGCTCTCTACATCTATTGAATTGTGGACAGCAGTTATCTTTTAGTGTGAATACTTTGTTACCAACAAATGTTGTGGCAAATTACAAAAACATTACCAACTTTTAGCCGTTAGGAGAATTATGATACAATGTTTATGGTGTTGTACCCTACACTTCAGTATTCATAAGTATGTTACTTGTGCTCGTATTTCTATAGTTCCATTACGTAGCTGAAACTCTGGATGCAGAAGATGGGCCGGCGGCGATTTGTTAACAAAATAATTTTCAAACTAATCTTTTGCGTCAATATAAATAATCATCGATAGGTATTAGTCACCTTGCTAATAGTTCTAAGTGTCATATTTATGCAATTAATCTGAGATGTTTTCCTGGTCTTAAGTAATACAGTAACGTCGTGTCACGGTATATGGTGCAGAATCTTCACTGTTACCACATGAATGACTGATCTGCACTTTCCCTCCACTGCCTAGTTCTCACTGGTCTTTTTCAACAGTGAGCTCTGCTCGTTTGAGAGTACAAATTTGAACACAGGTTCAGTGACTATAGATTCCTTCACATGAGGTGAAACTGTTTGGCTTCCCATTTTACATGACGTTCCGCAGCCGGTATTACTAGAGTTAATATTGGCAGAAAGCGGATAGTAGCAGACATAAGCATAGCCAGGATTTGGTTTCGGGGGGGTATTCAACAGATCGACGTCATAATAAAATGGACTTGTAACCGAACATAAAATGGCAAGTTATGTCATCATTATATCATCATCAAGCAGATATCAGTCAGTAAAATTCTTTTGTCGATGACGTCTCCACAGGGATGCGTTCTTCTATGATAGTTAATGTTGTCCAGAGATGGCAGAGAACATTTGCTCATTCACGTCGGCAATCCCCGTCTCTCCAGCAAGCGGTATCACTTCGAACAATAACGAGTTTGTGAGTGAGGTAAGCAGCACAATGACAGTCAGTGAGAGAGGACAAGTAAGTGGAAAAGAATTTCCATCCCACTCAATGCCGACAACAAGAGCATAGTTTTTACTTACTAGCCCCAGAAATCATCTCTTGTAGCAGAAATAAGGAAGTAAATCTAGCGTTTTATGTCTCGTCGACATTTAATGTCATTAGGGACGGAGCTTTAGTCGCGTTTTTTTTTTATCAATGAAACGATAGGAAGTTACAGTGGCATTTTAAGGTACCCATCCGGGTATTCGCTTACAGTGAACTGGTTAGTTCTAACCTGCTGCCATATGACGAATGTCTTTCACTGCACCCAAGCTCAGCAACTGTGACAATTAGGGTAGCCCTCGAGCAGGAACAGTGCTAACTGGACTTTCCAAGACTCCATACAAACCAAACTCGTTTGATGCTCAGTCCACACACTGGTACCAGTACTGTATTATCACTGCCGGAATCCCTTAGTGTGTTACGCCAATAGCCGCAGTTTGAAAGCCTTGTAATAAATAAAGATTTCATTGCAGTCGGCATTAAGATTACTTCTCCTCATTTTTTTAGCTTCGTCAACATTTCGGAAGGGTTTTGAGACACCCTCCCCCTTCTGTCTAAGCCCATGGTAGGAGATAATCGAAGACGATATGATAATGCTGAAACTTAGGGGAGATATTTGGTTCTGACCACATGTACCTCAGTTACGTTTACCGTTTTTTACAGTGAATGATAGCGAATTTATTTAATTGTATGATACAAAAGGAGACCACCCTTAACGAGACAAGGGACTGTAAATTTGGAGAGTAATCCAAAACGGAAAACTCTTTAGCGTATACAGGAAGACGTGAAGTGAACCTGTCATAACCATATGCAGGACGTGTATTTCTCTCCAGGAGTGTTTATTTTATACTAGGAGTAGCTCTTAATGAAATGATGTGGCACTACCCTCTGCGCTCGTCTGCTATCTGGTAGTCATCTGTACTGACTGTTTGTCTACTATTCTGCCATGTTTTAAAATAGTGCACCAGAAAAAACGTTGCAATAAGTTCCTTTCCAGGTCATTCGACCTTATCCGATCATCTCTTAGTGCTATACTTCGCACCATTCACATTTCCCCAAAACCTGTAAACATTTTTCTGGTCCATAGTATTTCTAGAATCTGCCTCAAATTCCTTTCAAAGACAGTAACTTCGGCCTGCATGCTATCTTAGGAAATGAAAGGAAGTTGCGTAGATCGGTACCTAATGTCTTATCGACGATGAGCTGATTAAAAACAGCCCAAACTCCGATTGGAGTAAGATGAAGGGAATTAGCCGTGCAAGTTTATATGAAAACATCCTGGCATTTACTTCACGCAATTTAGGGATGTTGGGGAACCAAAGTCGGAGTGGTTGGTTGGTGACTTCAGTTGCCTTCCTCGATAATACTATTTCCTTCGACTTTCTATTTCATATGCTTTGCCTTTCGATCTCTTCCTAACTGGGTCAAAAAAGCTTATTTTGTGTTGAAAACTGTGTTGCTGTGTCACTCGGGGGAAAAAAAATGGTTCAAATGGCTCTGAGTACTAGGGGGCTTACTTCTGAGGTCATCAGTCCCCTGGAACTATATGGTAGTACAACAACTGTGTCACTGCACTACTTAAACCTAACTAACGTAAGGATATCACACACATCCATGCCCGAGGCAGGATTCGAACCTGGGACCGTAGCAGTCGCGCGGTTCCAGACTGTAGCGCGCAGAGCCGCTCGGCCACCCTGACAGGCCCACTCGGGAAAGCAAGGTGAACAGCGATGCCTACATTGTCATGAGAACCAGTCCACAAGGGCTTACAGGGCCATGTAGAAGAAGAATTGGGATGCAGCTTAAATTTTCACGTACCATAAACCATTGCCAGAGGTGCAACTCATATTAATACACAGAAAAATATTGGTACCAACTGTGAATCGATTGCTGGACCTCTGATTCTGCAGCCTCACAAACAAACAGCAACGAACGTCCTTCTTATAGTGCACCCTACATCAAACTAAAGGCTTTTTCTGTTTTGTATTTTGATGCAACAATGTGCCATCTATATTAATCATCAGCCTGCGCATAACATCACATATTTACCATTTGTAACGAATCCGTAACAAATCACTATTTTAAGGAAAATTATGAGAATTCGAAGTTGAAGCAAACAGAACTGGCTAGACAAACAGGATGTAAAAATGAGAATACATAAACCTTAAAGTCTTCTCGTTATGGAGACTTGACGGAGTGTATTCGAGTCCAGCTGAAGGCTTGGGGGAAGCGCTGGGCATGGTCTTTCTATGGTAGGCATGGAAAATCTAAACCTGGGTTTTGAGTAAGTGTTTCCAAAAACGAGTCCAGTGTCTTTCCTCTGTAGCACCTCTGCTGGTGAAAGAAATTACTGAACACTGAGTTGTAGCTCTCTGTTAGATATTAGAGTACTAATTAGACTTCGATACTGAAGAAAAAAGCAAGTGGTCAGCTGAGGTCGTTGTGAAAGGCATGATCAAGTGGGCAAACTGTTAGTACACAGCGAGATATTAGATAATATGCAGCTTTGGGGAATGGTCATCCCAAAATTTTACCTGAAATACCAAGGGTACAGTGACTGAGACAGTGTGATCGCATTCCGGATGTCAGCAATTCAAATTGTGAGGCATTGGTTGAGTTATTTAGCATAGCCCTGAGATACCATAGATTATATCCAAGGCGAAATACAGTGTTAAAAAAACTTGTTATAAGATCATGCGACTTAAAACAGTGACACGCAATAGATAATGGCTTATTTAAATAAATTACCTACGATGGCCCAGTTCAGCAAGGAAGTATGGGTACCGCACGTCACACAGGTACATTGACAGCAGGATCGATCTAACCATGAAAAGAAACTAAGAGATTCTATAACTCTCTGATTTATTGCTAAAATACATCTAAAATATTTTATCCACTTAATCAAGACTACATCAGTTACTGAGAGAACAAAGATTTGAAAACTCATATGAAAGCCTTAGCTCAGGTGGATGAACACATGATAAAAGCGACATAAAATTGCTTTCGCAGATGTGACCATTGATTGAAGAATAAATTAATGCCGTGAGGAAAAGTACTGGAAAAGCATGAACAAACACCGGCACTCTCGCCTAAGCATATAGTGAGTCCTGCTAACTGACTATGGAAATTATAAGTAAATCAGCAAAACGCAAACCTGGTGCAAGATAAATGACTTTGCACTCGCCTCACCTCGGTGGATGCAAATTTAGCCATGTTTACTACTCTAATAATTTTTCATCTTAGTCCATATAGTCATCGACTGATGTGCCTCATGGCATATATTGCGGATAGAAACATGCTTAAGGTGGTGCCAAGGCGACAAAAATCAAAATTCACAAACACATTTAACAGTGAGCTTTCTGACACTTTGTCACGTTCACTTGTGAAAGTGAAAATATAATTGGTTGTAAGTAAAAGGAGCACTACCTCATAAAATTTCCACACACACCCCACTACTTGTTCCTGACAACAGTTCTGAGAAAAGGCAGTACCTTGAGAACCTCACACAGACATACATGGCTTATTGTTCAAATACACTGACACTGAAAGGCAATGTGACAGGTGCTTACAACAAATTCACACTTACTGTATTACAACCGCAAATCATTCAGCCTTTTAGAAAATTATCCTAACAACGTGGTTCATGGGAAATGCGCCATAACTATAGACACATGTAATTAGACTGACATATGTATGCATGTAGAACCGACACTAAAACATTAGAAAACATGGTAGTACAACAACTGTGTCACTGCACTACTTGATGCAAATATAAATTTGTAAATCAGTAAACAAATTTAAACATATAGTAATTTGAATATGTATGGACACGAATGATAATTTGGTACAGAAACATAAGAAAATACTCATATAACAACACTAGTGACACTGAGTGAGCACTTGTGACATTAAATTGAACAAGATATAACACTGAGATGCTTGACATAAAACACGATTACTTTCAGATTAGATCACTCTTAACAAACTGTTGTAAAGCTACAAACGTAATACAATTGCAACACCACTGACAGAGAATGTCAGGATTGTTTTATTAATTGATAATTCTAAATGGGCCTACAGCTCAGTCTTTGAAAACACATATTTTTGGGAGATTACGTGAACATTCCTCCGAGTAATTTGTGACAAACCTCGGTTTTAATCAACAGGGTGGCTTGCATTAATGATCATGTTCATAGCCTACGCAGTCAGCAGTTGGATCACTCTCAAAATGTGTCATCATGAAGTTTACAACTCTTAACTCTAATGTATGACCAGTGTCCTAGTAATTATAGTGAGTAACATAAATGGTCTATATGCTTAAGTCACGAAAATCGATATTGTGATGCGTATCCTCACACACAATTAATGGAACATAAATTGATATCATCTGCTAAGTCACTGTGATTAGATTTGTGTCAGTTGTTCCATGTGTTATGTGTGCACCAAATTAAGAGTTCAAAGTAAGTGTTGCACTTGATAAATATTGTGCTTCGAGGTAGCATGTTCTCATGTGGGCAACACAGTAACAAGTTCATTAGTGCAGACCCCAGACAGCTTGAGTGATGTCCCAGGTCGATTTAAAGCCTCCCTAATATTTAATACTGTGGATGTGGATAAGTTGATCTCTGAAGTTAAGTTTCTTAACATCTTCAGTCACAAGCACGAATGCTCCAAGAAGAACTAACAGACAGTAATCCCTTGCTGTCACAGTTCCGGTGATTTATTTTGAGTCAGCCTGCAGTGGAAACCAGTCCTCTTTTGTGGAGCTGTGGTACGCAACGTCGGTCCCGTTGTGGCAGCTGCCATTTGTCATAGCAGGTAGACATCCTAGAGCAGTAGGGCCAGCTGTGCGAGGTTGTCAGCTCCCAATAGGTAAGACTCGCTGGGACTCCTGGCTTCTCGTGTTCACCCTGCGCCAGTATGCCAAGGCCAGATAGGTGCCTTCCAGCAGCTGTCTCCTCAGGCAGCCATCCTGATATATAGTAATTTTTTCATTGCCTGTGTTGACTGTTTGCCCTCAAACAGCATTACGCAGATACATTAGAAACACAAAAATAAATTTTACTTAATCACCACTGCTTTAGAGTAAAAATTTCTAATTATTAATATAATAAAATTATTGGGGTCTTACCTATTTCAATTGTATATTAGCTCCTTGGTCAGTTGAACAAATTTGATAAAAACAATAAATTAACAATTTTAAACATGAATGACACCAATTAATATAATGGTGCATGCAAATTATTAGCTTTCTTATTTAGCCTAACACTAGGGGAACACAACAAACATTGTATGAATACATTTGCTTACAAATTAGGGGGTTCAAAAATGGTTCAAATGGCTCTGAGCACTATGGGACTTAACATCTATGGTCATCAGTCCCCTAGAACTTAGAACTACTTAAACCTAACTAACCTAAGGACATCACACAACACCCAGCCATCACGAGGCAGAGAAAATCCCTGACCCCGCCGGGAATCGAACCCGGGAACCCGTGCGTGGGAAGCGAGAACGCTACCACACGACCACGAGATGCGGGCAAATTAGGGGGTATGCTGTTAGTACTTAGCGTATGCAAATACCTTTCCCTCATGAGTTTTCTGCTGATACACGTTAAATCATCTGTATGCTTTCGTGCACACAAATTTGCCTTATCTATGGTGCACCATACGACTAACTTCTCCTCAGCACTGTGCACAACTATACTCCCTCATTCGGCAACAGATCTTCTTGCCTTATGTAACTAATTTGATTTCTTTGGTTTCCTGGAATTATGAATACAAACTAGTCATCTTCATTCTCATTTAACTACTTTGAAACACACAAGAGATACTAGTACAACACGTGATAGACAATGCAAAAGAGCACAAAATGCTCTACTGTGATATTCAACATATCAACTATACATTTCGCAAATTTATTTCCGTACCCGAGCTGGTAACATTACCTTCCCTTTCTTCCAGCTACATTATTTTTCACTTATTTTATTCCTCCGTGCAATATACCTCTCCTTTTCCATTATATTAATTGTTACAAATAAGGACTTTCTCCAGATGACAACCATATTCCCTGTGAACGGCATAATCAAAACACACAAAAGGAATCCTGCACCATCAATTAATCAGACTAACGTACCTTTACATGATTTGTCGTATCTGCACTCTATCTTGGCCTCTACACTGCTCAGTGCATCATGCTACTGGTCCTCTTAAAAATAATAAAAAAATCCTCACTTGCACAGTGTTGCATCACTACTGGAAAAATATCAAAGGCTCGTTGCCACAATGGCAGTAGCAACCACAGGTCAGTGCTTCCCACTACTGGCTCATATACTGCAACACGCAAACCTTGCTCATTGATAAAACTCATCCAATACCCTCTCTGATGCTATCATCTTTATTATCTTCCGTACCATTGCAGTGGTTTTAACTTTTCCAGGAAGTCATGCATACATAAACTACGAAAATACCTATGGCTCATTCTTTGGTGTGACGCTTGCTAGGTGGTATTTGACACTGTTTGCCCAATAAATCTTTTGAGGTTTGAAATTTGTTGCCATCCCATTGATTTGTGGCTCTTGTGGATCTCAGTTTCTGCTATTTTGTTATGTATTACTTTCCTAAGTCATTGCAGTTCACAACAGATGTAGAAAAATTTGTGGCTCACCAACTTCCACTTGCATGATCTTTTCCTCATCTTTAGTAGAAACTTATCACCTTCAACGAACTTAATTTGTCTTACTGCACTCTTTTTGTTCATCAAGAAGCATTCATTTAACTTGCGTGCGCACACACACACACACACACACACACACACACACACACACACACACACACACACTCACACACACTTCGAAATTACAGTCGCTAATTAACTCGTACCCTGTGTTACCCTACTTCAAGTACTTACCATTATGCTCATCTCTTACACTCAATAACATGCCCCACAGTTCTTCCTTGTCATCACTGTGCAGTGTTCCGTCTACTTCTTTCCCTCTTCCCACCATCGGACTTCCTACCAGTTCTCTGTTCATGTATTCAAACTTGTCTCTGCTCGACTCATAATCTTCCTCTGATAAATCTAACATCACATGTATCCACCTTCTCGCATGGGTAAGGACATCAAAAGCTTTTTACATCCTCTGATAAGGCATTACATCGTAAACATCAGCAGTTTATCCCCTCATCATCAGAGTCGCTGGTCATTTTTGCAGTATTTTTGGGAAACTGATATGTCCTGTGACTAATTCTATCGTCAGCTCTGTTCACAGAACTTCTGATAAAACAAGTCATTTCCTTCACCTAATTCCTCCTCATCTATTTCCATTAATTTTTCATTCTCATTTCTCGGCAGTACCTCCTTTCACTGGTGAGTACAATGCCTAAATTTCAGTCCTCGTCCAGTGAACTGTCCGAACTGTCCCAGAAGGTTAGTTTAACTTCTCTCTCATTAGTACGTCTGCATACATCTGCTTCAAGTACAGTACCAGTCTATGCAATTTTCAAAAGTGGAGTTCTAAAATTTATTTCATAATCAGATTACATACAAATATATAATTACCATTAAGTGTGTGTGATTAACACAGAGAGTTGGCCGTGATTTATTCCTAAACTTCAGTATACTGCACCAAGTACTCTCAGTCCTTGAATTCTGAAACTTGGGCATTTTTTTTTCTTCGTCTCACTTTTCGCAGACTTTCTTACCTAGTACTGAGACCTGGCTGCCTAAGTACGGGAAACATGACACTGTTACTTCACGTAGCATCACATCACTTATGCGTTATGCAATTTCCTCTGTTCAGTTACTAAAGTTAGCGCCACCTTCTGAAAAATTCCTTTTTTGGCTCATTGCTATTTACGAGTTAGGCTCCAGAAAGATGGATACCATCTAACACTGGAGCCAGAGCCTCTTCCACTAGTCAATCATGTCTATTATTCCTATCTCCATTACTACCGCGCTGATTCCTTTATGGGTGTGGAGTGCATACTTTTACAATTTCTACACCTTATCTGTACTCCTCGATCTGTTCAATATGGTGGCAATTATTAACCACGAGGATTATTATTATGTCATTCATATCTGTTCTTTTTGAGCAGATACCTTGCTCATCAGTTTACATTGGGTAGTGCATGTCAAACTGACTCACGCTGAGTTTGCCTGAAGTCTACCGGTTCCCTAACTTCAACTCCATGCTCATATGCAAGTTAATCTAAGAAATATAGTAATGTGGCAGTATCGTTTGTGCAGCGACCTGCAATCGTAATATCCTGTCTTACTCTGTTCAACAAATTGGTTTGGCTGATTTTTATTGATCCTTCCTCTCATATGGTGCATCCAGGACCTGGTTTCATATCACCATCTCATTAAAGCATTGAATTGGGTCGGGAAATTGTGGTTCAGGGTATAGCTCCATCATCAGAAGGCCCACTTTCACGTGCTCTTATTTCTCTTATGCCCATTTCTTTGATGCAGCTTTGCACACTAATCTGCTCCGAGCAAACCTCTTCATCTCTGAATAACTACTGCAAACTACGTCCGTTTAGACTTTCTTACTGTATTCATCTCTTGGTCTCCCCCTGCAATTTTACTTCACTCCAATACTGTATTGCTGATACCCTGATGTCTCAGAATGTGTCCCACCAACCAGTTCACTCTATGTCACAAATTCCTCTTCTCGCCAATTCTGTCCATTAATTTCTATTGGTTGGATGATCTACCCACCTAAATTTCAGCTTTCGTTTGTAGCACTGCATTTCAAAACCTTCTATTCTGTTCTTATCTGAATTATTTATCAACCATGTCTGACTTTCATACAAGGTTACATTCCAGACAAATACCTTCAGGAAAGCCTTCCTAAAAGTTAAATCTATATTTGATGTTAAGAAATTTCTCTCCTTCAAAATAGCTTTTCATGCCATTGCCAGTCCATTTTTAATATCCTTTGTACTTCGGTCATGATTAATTATTTTACTGTCCAAATAGAAAAGTCAACTACTACTTTTAGAGTCTCATTTTCTAATCTAATTCCCTCTGTACCACCTGATCTAAATCGACTAAATATCTTCAACCTTGTTTTACTTTTGCCCAAGTTCGTCAAATATTCTCCTTTCAAAACACTGTACACTCTGTTCAACTATTCTTGCAAGTCGTTTGCTGTCTCTGATAGAATTTCAATGTCATCAGAGAACCACAAAGTTTGTATTCCTTCTCCCTGGACTTTATTTGCACCTCCAAATGTTTCTTTGGTTTCCTTCATTACTTGCTGAATTTAAAGATTGAATAACATAGGGGGACGGGTACAACCATGACTCAACTGCTTCCCTTTCATGCCCCTATTTAAGCTTTCGCTCCTTGTATTTTATTAACCCTGCTATCTGCAGGATTTCTAAGAGTATATTACAGTTGACTTTATCAAAAACTTTCACCAATTCAGGAAACGTCAGACTGATTTTATTTTAAAATATGGATCTAAGGGCTATAGAATTGTGCTGATGTATGTTCTGTAAATTTTCGCATAAATGTCTCACAATAAGAACCTTCATATTCAGCTCATAAATGGAATAATGGGTGAAGAAGTGTTTGGGTACGCTCTTGTATGCCCCAAAACGCTAGAGAAAGGCATCGTGAGGGTACTGTGCTGGTTGAATAGGACGAGAGATGGGAGCGTGATCAACGGCTGTGGTCACAGCGGCAGCAGAGGACGTCTGGCATGCAGCACAGTATGATTCCTTACAGTTCTTTAGTGCGAAATAGAGTAGTCTGCTGTGGTTTGGGTACACTAGCTGTAGACCATAATATGTGACAAACAGCTGTCCACACTTCTAGCGGATGACGTAGTGCTGGTAGGTCCAGACACGTAGGCAGGAGCAGCCTGTGTGCTCTTTGCGACAATCAGGTGTTACGGTCTGCCACCAGTTTGATGGTAGCCGTGGAGTAGTGTGGAACGTGACACAACATAGCACAGTCTTGCAGTGCATGAATGTACTGGCGGGCAGAGTGGCAGCTATGGGACTTGGTGGCAGCAGCGTGGAACTGCCCCAACATATGGAATCCGCAGAAGCCCAGCCTCACACTGTCTGGTACGGAAAAGAGACCCCCCCCCCCCATTCCCCCGTGTGCTTTTTTGTAATTTTAATGCAAATGCAAGTCAGCAAGTCATCCCTTCCCTATTCCTATAGTACTAAATATAACACTAAAGAGTGTTTGGCAACCATACAAACTGCAATAGTGACCTGTACAGTTTAAAAGTTAGGATAAGTGATATAGTTCTGAGAACATGAGGGCTTCCCGTCATTTTGACTGTAGGGTAATTGAGATTCTCAACCATTTTAAATTTATATTCGAATATTCTCTTGCAACAGTGTTGGCGGTTGTTTAAGTATAGTGCAAGTGGACTTAAACTCAGGACAAGTTAAATTCCAACTTATCGTGACAATCGTTTAAACTGTGCTATCAGAGGGGTAGTGTGAAACCTGTTTAAACTTTAACGTCAGAGGGAATAGTTTAAAGCTAAAATTCAGTGGGGCAATTGTTAAAACTTTGTCCAGCTGTACTAGCAATATTTGTAACTTACTGAGCGTGGCCTTCCGGTTTCTGAACTGAGCTGAATTAATTTTGATTGAATTCAACTTTAAATGAACTTTTAACTGAATTAAAACTAAATTGAATTGAATTCAAATTAATTTGAATTCAAATTGAGACTAAACTAAATTTTGAACTGAACTGGACTGAATTGAAAGTAGGTCAGTGGGCAAGTTAAGACCTGTTAGATGAAAAACATATTTATATAGGCAACGGGCTCAGACTGGCATTCTTTGTCTAATAGGCGGGATTAGACATATCTCAAGGGAAAATACCGAACGTTTTTGTAGCATTGTAGACTGTGTCAGTATCTCATGTCAGCCAACTTGAATTCCAGAAGGACAATGTGACATCTTGCACTTCCTGCCATTTTACACAGCTTTATTTCCACAGTGACATCATAAGGAGGTGGGGAGGGCTTCTGTAGCACTGCTAGCCTATTTCTGAATTTCCAACAAATTTAGAATTTCCCCCAATTTTAAATTTCTCATCTATTTTTCAGATTCCCACCATTTTATACACGAAGCAATTGATCTCTGCCGGAGGGAGAGGGGATGGGGAAATCTGGCAAAAATGTGTGACATCATAAGGAGGAAGACAGAGTGAAATCTGTCCCCAATGAACTCTGTGCCAGATCTGTCCTTGTCTAGTTACTTATGCTAAAATCCAATCCAGTTGGAACTATTGAAAGACAAAGTATTAGATTACGTTGGACAAGACTGGGAGAAGAAACTTGTGACAACTTTTTTATATCATCTATCTCAGCAATTGGCAAAAATGAATTAGGGAAACTGTAGAAAATCAGAATCAAGAATCATAAATAGCGCCTCTTTTCCATATACAATTTAAGTTTTCTAATTTAATTAGTTCTGTAATTCAGCTAGCCGATTTTGTACTTGAAGTCAATAATCTTACGTGGCTACCTATAAGTAGTGTAGAGAGCTCATCGATATTGATGGTATTATGATGCAATGTGACTGTAGCCCAGATAAGGGGAGAAAATGTTGTGTTTCAGAGATGTTTTACATTAGTTCTGATGCACAAGCTGCTGTGATTCAGTACAAGCATTGTAGAATATACTGTTTCCGCCACTAGTAAGTCTACAAGATGAAAATTACACACGTATAAAGAAAGTTTGTTAAGTCATATGATTGATTGCACCTACATACAGAGAGAAAAGATGGAAACATTTTTTGGATTCAGACATGGCATTTTTCAGTGTTGGAAATGTATGCAAAATCTTACGATGCTAGCATGTGTAAGTTACGCAAGTAGGAAAGGAGTAACACAGAATACAGTTAAAAATGCGCGAATGGGCACTTTGGACCATACCTATTTGCTGAGATGTCTGAAGAACTCATTTTTCCTCATTTGGCCTTCTATGAAACGGATGAACAATTATGATTTGCCTCCTGATTTTATCTGTATTTTTCATTCTAACATACTGTTGCTGTTCTAGAACTTCTGATTAGATTAGTTCATTTGTTTTTCTATGTGGATTGTGTTCACAAGTTTTACTTCTAATTATTGAGAACATTTCTCGATAAAATATGCTAAAATGAGCTAAAAACAGTTTTCGCCGCAATAAAATATTCCCTCTAAATATTTCCATGAGGTCAGTTTCTAATTCATTTTCAAATATTTTCTTCTATTTGTATCTCTGATTGGTATTTAGTGATTCTAATCTCTTTTAGATTAACTGTAATTTGTTATACCTGTTTGTTGCTCAGAATTTTACTCTTAAAACCCACATTGTACTAAAACGGTCGTATTATTGTTTCCATTTAATTTTCTGCGTCATGTGAAGGAAAGAAAGAAAAGGAGTGTTTGATGTCCAGTCGAAATGGTGGCCATTAGAAACGTTGCAATATACGAGGCTGTTGCCGTGCAAATTTCGCTCGTAACTCTTCACTGCACGAACAGAACAAAATACAGTGCATTGGTCAAAGAACCCTCTCTTCTAGCATCTGGTATGATGTAAGACCTCCCTTTAACTGAAAAATGCGTCAGAGGGTGTTTCCTGGGCGACAACGACATTGTACTTGACTGGTTGTTTCAGATGATGTGATACGACCATGAGGCGCTTCGTTTCACTGAACACCCCGCTGTACATCCATCGACAACGGATAGTGTGTGGGAAATTACTGTACAACACTGCAAAGGTAGATACTGCATTAAAAAAAATCCTTTTTCTCCTGTTGTCTCAGATTATCTCGATTTTCAGATGAAGACAAGAACCTTAACAAAGATATTACGGCATAAATTGAACCTATCATTGGCAACACATGAATCTGTGAAAGTTACCAGACGGAACAACACCACATGGTACAGTGCTAACGGAGTGTTGTAATACTTGGCAGAGTAAGTTCATGATCGATTAATATATACTGTCGGATTTAAAAAATATTACAGGTACTGGGTTTGTACGATCATACATGGGCTGCGCCTCAGGAGAGTCAAGACTGCACCAAAAATATCGATTATGATGGCAGAATTTGATGGTTCTGAATTTGGAAATCTGGATATTGGTCGTAAGATCTCATGGGACTAAAATGCTGAGGTCATCGGTCCATAGGCTGACACACTACTTAATCTAACTTAAACTAACCTTACGCTAAGGACAACACACACACCCATGCCCGAGGAAGGACAAGATCCTCTGGTGGGAGCAGCCGGGCGAGCCGTGACAAGACGCCCTAGACCGCGAGACTACCCCACGTGGCAAGTTCTGAATTTCGTTTCGTTAAACGCTGATATGAAGACTATTTAACTGCCTCTAGTAAGCAGCTCTACAAGTACTGAAACACAATCGGCTACAACCCCGTAACAACCAGCCGGCGTATGAGATAAGCGAACATGTGAAACAAGGAAGTTATTTTTTTGTAGGTAAAAGACCATTGCAGCCTCCACAGAAATGAAACAAGTTAGTGAAAGAAGCGATTATCATCGGAAATCACGAGTGCGACAAGATTTCATACTCAGATTTCATGATTCAGTTGAGGAAGCTCTAAGAGACATATGGGGCTGTGAATGGACAGGATCTAAACCTAGCAGGAAACATCGCTGTAGAGTGGTAGGCCAATCATTTTCTGCGTTCCGTGGATATGCTAATAGAAACTTACTTAACAGTGACAGGCCGAAATTAACGTCCACACACAGCTGGAAAGTGGACTCACCCTATTGCTCCCGCCTTCCAGTGATGGAAACACACAACAGAAATCCAACTTTGTCAGTGGTTGAACATGGTATACAGGGCATCCCATTTTCGCTCAGTGCTTCCATGTTCCACATCAGGATCCTCAACTATTATCGAACTTCATCACTGAAGTCAGCATGTTGATATGACAATGAAGTCTAAGAAAGAGACCTCCGTGACGGCCTATAAATAAGAAGAGCAATATTAAGAATTGTGATGTGAGAGTAAGTTAAAACAGGGAGGAACAGGGGGGAGCCAAGTATGTAGTTAGGAAATAGTATGATCGCTAGATGAAAATTTTATGAATGCATGTCATAAACTATAACGATAACTGCACATGTGACTTGGTGCATGATTGTCACACTAATATCAAATAAAAAGGAAATAATGTTCTAGTTGTGACATAGATGTACATTTTCCATCATGCTCTCTGGAATTTGTTAATGAAAACCGTTCAGAGCAAGTACTTATTCCTCTACAAAGATGCGCTGCCTATTCGCCTTTTTCGCAAGCAACATTTTTCATGATCTTCGTTATGATTTTCGACAGAGAATTTTACGTCGCGCCGTAGATGATAAGACATGTTCTCCGGTGAAAAACAGTAGCACTGGAATTACTATATCCATAAAAATACAAGTAACAAAAAATAGTTCAAATGGCTCTGAGCACTATGAGACTTAACATCTGAGGTCATCAGTCCCCTAGAACTTAGAACTACTTCGACCTAACTAACCTACGGACATCACACATAACCATGCCCGAGGCAGGATTCGAACCTGCGACCGTAGCAGTCGCGCGGTTCCAGACTGAAGCGCCTAGAACCGCTGGGCCACTCCGGCCGCCACAAGCAACATGTCGACAAATTACACATTTTTGGAATTTGGCAAATCTCATACACAGCAGTACCCACTGCCATTTAGCAACAACGACATTCTTTGACGATCAGAAGTACTTATAAAGAATAACAGTAACTGGATCCATCCCTAATGAACACGACGTTGACGGGACGTTAAACCCTGAACTTCCTCCTTGTCTGTCGTAATTGGAATTTAATCATAAGCACAACGCTTGTTTTGTTCCAATTTAAATTTAGAGTTGCGTTGTTATTGCAATCATTTCAGAGATATTGGAAAATACTGACTGTTTTACATCGTCATATAACAGAAACTGGAAGAAAAGGTATTTTGTTTTTTTTGCCTGTGAAGAGTGAGTGGACACAGTGTTCAAGAAACTGGAGTGAATAAAAAATGTCCATATGCAAATTCTGTATTAGTAAATTTCTGGGCACTTCACCTCGATCTAAATGGCACAGTAGTCGAGGGTCTGGATTCGGGAGGAGAAGAATTCAAACCCCGTCCAGCCAAGGAGATTTAAATTGTCTGTAGTTTCTCTAAATCTGTTATGACAAATGATGACAATGTTAGAAAAACTCATAGCGGATTCATTTCCCAAACTTGTTCGATTCGAGCATGCGCTTCATATCGAGTGACCTCGCTGTCGACAGGATGTTAAATTGTGATTTCCTTTCTTCGAAAGTTCAATGGGGCATTTCTTCGGAAAAACGTGTCTGATCCGTTCCCTCTGCCCTAGCCAACTGAACGAGTGCCCTGTCTTAAATAGACACGAAGAAGTTAACCTCTCTTCCCCTTTTTACCTTTATTAATGGTTTCCGTGCCCATGTTGTTGTTGTTGTGGTCTCCAGTCCTGAGACTGGTTTGATGCAGCTCTCCATGCTACTCTTTCCTGTGCAAGCTTCTTCATCTCCCAGTACTTACTGCAACCTACATCCTTCTGAATCTCCTTTGTACATTCATCTCTTGGTCTCCCACTTGTCGCGAAAGTCAGACGACACGCTGGAAACCCACTTTGCTGGGATGATCCTCGGCCAGCTGAGGACAACGTGTTATTGATGTGAGAACAGCACCGGGAGCGCTCCCAAAAATTAGCGAGGGCGGGCGGTGGGAGCAGAGTTTTTGTGGAGGTAGCGGATTGCGGGTGGCTGCAGGCTGCAGGGCGCTGGGCTGAGGGCGCAGGGCGCAGGTCCCACGGTATCCCGGAGATTTAGCGGCAGGTAAGGCGACGCCAGCAGGCCGTATAAATCAGCGGCAGGTGGCGCCGGCCCCCGACCTGTCCCGAGCTGCGCTGCGTCGCGGCCTGTCGCGCCGACCTGGCGCCCTGCTTGGGGTGCGCCGCGCAGCCGGGCAGCTGCTGGTCTCACGGGGACTGCTGGCCTCCAGTGTCCTCCGTCTGCTGTCGCGGAAACTAAAGCATGGTAGCTGCTGAGCGATCGAATAGATCGTTCTTGGCACGTGCTTTTTTCCAATCTTCTGACTTACTTGACGCGGTCCGCAACGAATTTCTGCCCCGTGCCAACCTCTTCAGTTTAGTGTAGCATTTGACCCTAAGCTCTCTGCCGGCCGCGGTGGTCTAGCGGTTCTGGCGCTGCAGTCCGGAACCGCGGGACTGCTGCGGTCGCAGGTTCGAATCCTGCCTCGGGCATGGGTGTGTGTGGTGTCCTTAGGTTATTTAGGTTTAAGTAGTTCTAAGTTCTAGGGGACTTATGACCTAAGATGTTGAGTCCCATAGTGCTCAGAGCCTAAGCTCTCAATCATTTGCTGGATGTGTTCCAATATCTGCCTTCCCTCTACAGTTCTCTTTAGTACCGCAGAGGTTATAACCTTAACTCATGTCCTATCACCTCGTCCCTTCTTCTTGTCATTGTTGCCTATATGTTCCTTTCTTCGCCAATTCTGAGGGGAACCTCCTCGTAAGTCATCTTGTGAGTCCATCTAGTTTCTGGCATTCTTCTGTAACACCACATTTTCTTGTTCCAGTTTTTCCACAGTCCACGTGCTCCAAACGTACATTCTCAGAAAGTTTTTCCTCAATTAAGACCTATGTTTGACACCAGTAGTCTTCTCCTGCCCAGGGATGCCATCTTTGTCTGTGCTAGTCTGCTTCTTGTCTCCTCCTTGCTTCGTCCGTCATGGCTTACTTTGCTTTCAGTGTAACAGAATTCCTTGACGTTGTATGCTTTGCAACCACCAACTCTGGCGTTAAATTTCTCGCTATTCTCGTTTCTGCTGCCCCGTCAGAACATTTGTCTTTTCCAGTTTATTGCCAATTCATATTTAGTATTCATTACAATGTTCATTCCATACAGCAGATGCCGTAACTCTTCTTTACTTTCGCTGATGATACAAATGTCATTTGCGTATCTTATAGTTGATATCCTTTCATCCTGAAATTTAATCACTCACTTCAAACTTCATTTTATTTCCGTCATTTCTTCTTCGAAGTATAGCCCGAACAATTGGGGAGAAAGACTGCATCCCTGCCTTCAGTCTTTTTAATCCGAGCACTTCGTTCTTCGTCTTCCACTCTTATTGCTACCTCTTGGTTCTTATACACATTGTATAACATTTGCCTTTCTCTGTAACTTGCTCCTATTTTTCTCAGAATTTCGAAAATCTTTCGCTATTTTATATTGTCTAATGCTTTTTCTGGAACGGCAATCCCTTTAAGAGTATCTTGATTTCATTTCAGTTTTTCTTCCAATATCAAGCTCAGTCAGACCTGCCGCTCTGCTGTCTTTACCTTTCTTAAATCCCAACTGATCAGTAACTAACAGGTCTTCAGTTTTCTTTTCTGTTTGTTTTTGTTAGTAGCTCGGATGCATTGGATGTTAAGCTGATCGCGCGATAGCTTTCGTACCTATCTGCCCTTGCTACCTTCGGAATTATGTGGATGATGTTTCTAAGAAAATCTGATGGTACATCGCCAGTTTCATAGGTTCTACTCAGCAACATGAATAGTCGTCTGGTTGCCATTTCGCGCAATAATTTTAAATTCCGATTGAATGTTATCTTGTCTTTTCCTTTCTTTGATCTCACGGCTTCCATAGCTCTTAAATTCTGGCTCTAATACTGGACCCACCATAGCTTGTTTAAAGACTCCTGTTTCTTCTTCTATCACGTCATCAGACAAGCACTTACCCTCATAGATGCCTTCAGTGTACTCTTCTCACCTATCCGCTCTTTCCTTTCCGTTTAACAGTCCCATTGTGTTCATAACGTTATCACACTACCTTTTAATTTCACCGAAGGTTGTTTTGACTTCGTTGTATGATGAGTGAGTGGTTTCGACAATCATTCCTTTTCCGATTTCAACACATAAAGCAACTCCTGAAGCCATTTCATCTTCTCTTCCACCTTATTTAATACCTAAATGAGTTATATATCTGTATTCCTGTCTTTCAGTCAACATTTTTAACTTCCTTCTTTCGTCAGTCATCTGAAGTCATTCTTTTGTTACTCAGTTTTTCTTTAGAGTTAATTTCCTTGTACTTATGTATGCCTCTCCAGCATATGTGATTGCCCTTTTTAGAGATGTCCACTCCTCTTCAACTGCACTGCCTACTACGATATTTCTTATCGCAGTATCCATATCCTTAGTCAACGTCAAATGCGTCTCATCTTTCGTCAGTACTTCAGTATCCCGCTTCCTCGCACACTCACTCATCCGTACAATTCTCTTAACGTTCAGTCTACTATTAATCATTACTAAATTATGATCTAAGTCTGTTTCTGCTCCAGGATATGCCTCGGAATCCAGTATCTGATTACAGAATCTCTGTCAGACTATGACGTGTTCCAGCTGACATCTCCCCAGGCTTCTGTTCTTTTCAAGTATACCTCCTCCTCTCGTGATTCTTGAACAGAGTATTCACTATTATCATTTGAAATTTGTTCCAGAACTTAACTACATTTTCTCCTCCTTCACTCCTACTGCCTAGGCCATGTTCTCCCATAGCCCTGTATTCTTTTCCTTCCCCTACAATCGCGTTCCAATCCCCCATAATTATTAGATGTTCATATCGGACGCTGAGTTACCTATTCAGTTTCCTTATATACTTCTGTCTTTTCATCCTCCGGTTGCAGACGTCAGAATGTGTACCTGAACTATCGTTGTCGGCGCTGGTTTCCTGTCGAGTTTTATGAGAACAAATCTATCACCGAACTGTTCACAACAGCTAACTCTCTGCCCCAGAAACGAATCCTACACTCGTTATACCATTTTCTGCTGCTGTTCATATTATCCTATATTCGTCTGACCAGAAACCCTTATCTTCTTTCCATTTCACTTCACTGACACTAACTGCATCTAGCTTGAGCATTCGCATTTCCCTTTTCAGATTTTCTAGCTTTCCTACTACGTTAAGACTTCGGACATTCTCGACACCTGTTCGTAGAATGTTACCCCTTCGTTGATCATTCCATCATTTTCACATGGCCACCTCCCCCCCTTGGCAGTCCCCTCCTGGAGATTCGAATGGCGGACTAATCCGGAATCATTTGCCAATGGAGAGATCATCATGACACCTTTTCAATTACAGGCCACATGTCCTGTGCATACACATTATATGTATTTAATCCAGTGGTTTACATTGCCTTCTGTATCCTCATTCCGTTGATCATTGCTGATTCTTCGGCCTTTATGGCGCATTTTCCCACACCTCTGGTTTCTCCTCTACCCTCTCTGACAAATGCCGTTGGCAAAATGAGGATGACTTCCTACACCGGATGTCTTCAGCCGCCATTGTTGATGATTTTTATTCAGAGTTTATGCTACGGCTGGGTTTGAATGCGCAACTCATGACGTTTACGTTCACCAGTCAAAGAAGCTGCCTTTAGACCCCGTAACGCACCCTTCAAGGGCGTGGAATAGGGATCGAAGGGGGCAATGGCAAAGTAAAGATCATGTTAACTGGGTAAAGAAATTCTACAACAGCTGATCATTTGGACTGTCTAGATCATCTTCTCGTATGATCAGGAATACCATTCCTCGTGTACACAGTTTAAAATCAGTCTTGAATCTTGGGCCATCGTCATCTATCTCTTTTCGCACCTAGAACACCCCAGCTAGCCAGAAGATCCATAAAAAACGAACCCAGGTATTTGACGTACTAGGACTTGAATTTCGCCCGCCATTGTAAGTCAGTGTGTGTGTCTAGCAGAAAGGACACTTCTTTGACGCCGTCGTGGAAGAAATAATACAGCACCATTCCGTTAATCCAACTGACTGCATTTGTCCTGGCGGCTGGGAAGAAGACGGCATCCGGATGGAACACAGCGTCAGAAACAATCGACGCCGGGGACCGTGGTAAGAATAGGGCCAACACTCGTTGTGTGGGTAGGTCACATGTAGCTTCCGTACCACATGTCAGAACATGGGCACAAAGACGCGTCGACCAGATGAATGAGGTACAGTCGGTGGTGATCAGGTAATTTGTCACTCACGACCACGTTCCACAAAGCTCGCACTTCCGTAGGGGAGGGGGAGGGGGGAGGGTAGATGGATCGAACGCCATACCGTCTTCCATTGTACGACGTGGTGGCATCGTTCAATCACGTTAGCGCTGTGGCATCTCTGTAATTTGTGATAACACTCTTTCACCGTGGATGATCGTGTAGAAGACACCTCATCCAGCGGATAACTGTCGTCAATGAGGAGTGTCCCAATGTAATTGAATGGCGTCGAGGTATGACCGACGGGAGTTGGAAGGTTCAGTAATTGTGGCACCACTTCCTCGATCCCGGTACCTGTCAGTTTGACTTTCTCAGAATGCCGTAGTCGAAGCATCGTTCCAAGAAACAGTAGCAGCGCTCTGTTGCTGACAATGGTCAAATCTACGTCATCGTCTTGTAAAGGCCACGTCAAGGTGTCGTAACGAATTTTACCAAAACAACGTCACCACTCACGAAATGTCCAAATGTAGCTTGATTCCTCACAGTAATCGTAATGGTCAGTGGTAGCACACGAGCGAAATGGTTTAATTTTGGAACTAAGCAGAGATTAGCGAACTGTCCCCGCTGGAACATGTCCATCGTACATAGCTTGAGGAGATGCGCCAGTGCACATATCTGCTGTAACAGTCCACCGCAGTGCGTTGAATGTGGCCATGAAACAGCAACGCTAAACATTTGAGCACCGGTGCTTCATTAATGGGTACAGCTGTTCCGGAGGCAGCCCTGTACCCTCGTCCATATACTTTCTCTCCCGCATATTGTATTGCCCGAAACTGTACCGTACTGTTGATACCATAGCAGTGCCGTCTATAAATTATTCCCTGACCTTGCCATGAATACGACATCGTCGGCGTATGCTTAACATCGGAATATCGCGGACCATACACGAACTCTTTCGAAGTGTCGTCGAAGATCATGCGGGACTGGTTCGAGGGTTACTGCAAATGGGCAAGCGGCATCCTTGGCTCACGGAAGCTCGATGGAAATGGGTTCTGATCGATAACCGTTCACCATCACCCCCGAATGTGCTCCGATAATGAAGCGGACTACTACATTTACAAACACGCGGTGATGGCCGTGCATTCTATGACCGCAAGCAGAAAATCATGATCGATGAGGTCGAATGTATGGTCAAGTACACCTTGCCCACCGGTAGTTGTACGTGGCTGGTTAGCTCTACAATATTCCGGCCGGGGTGACCAAGCGGTTAAAGGCGCTACAGTCTGAAACCGCGCGACCGCTGCGGTCGCAGGTTCGAATCCTGCCTCGGGCATGGATGTGTGTGATGTCCTTAGGTTAGTTAGGTTTAAGTAGTTCTAAGTTCTAGGGGACTAATGACCTTAGAAGTTAAGTCCCATAGTGCTCAGAGCCATTTGAACCATTTGAAGCTCAACAATAACATGTAAGTGAAAGTGGAGGAAATCTACATTTACATCTACACCCGTACTCTGCAAACTACTGTGAAGTAACGGGAAAAGAGTACTTCCTACTGTACCAATTATTAAAGCTTCTTTGCGTTCCATTCGCGTTTGGAATGAGGGAAGAGACGTCCATGTGTGAAGTAACGGGAAAAGAGTACTTCCTACTGTACCAATTATTAAAGCTTCTTTGCGTTCCATTCGCGTTTGGAATGAGGGAAGAGACGTCCATGTGTGCGCTGGATTAACCTGATGTTATCCTCGCGGTCCCTAGGGGAGAAATTCGTAAGGAGCTACAGTATATTTCTAGATTCATCGTTAAAAACTTGGTCTTGATACTTTTTAGTAAGCCTTTGTGTTCGAGTGTCATTTCCTTCAACATCTCTGTGACACTCTCTCACGGGTGAAAGAAAACCGTGACCATTCGTGCTGCCATTTCAATATACCCTGTTAGTCCCATATAGTACGGGTCCCACACTTGAGCAATATTCTAGGATGGATCGTACGAGTGATTTGTAAGCTACCTCCTTTTTAGAGTGACCGTATTTCTCCAGCACTCTGTCTCCTACCTGCTTTACACGCGACTGAAGCTACATGAGCGTCCCATTTAATATTGCTGCCAAGTGTTACACCTAGCTATTTGTGTGCGTTAACCGATTCTGTCTGCGACGCTATGATATTGTAGTCATAGTTTTCTCGTTTTCTGCGGTGTACAGTCTTAGATTTCTGAACATTTAAAGCAAGTTGCCAAAATTTGTGCCATTTTCAAATCTTATCAAGATCTGATTCAATATTTATGCAGCTGGTTTCAGCCAGTACTTCGTCACAGATAACGGCATCATCTACGAAAAACTTGAATTACTTTTTATATTGTCTGCAAGGCTAATGATACATAAACAACATCAAGGATCTCAATACGTTTTCCTGGGCACACAAGAAATTACTTCTACATCTTTCGATGTCCTTCCTAACAAGAAATCTTCAGTTCAGTCACAAATTTCGCATGTTACCCCATAGGATCGTAGTTTTTATAAAAAGCGTAGGTGTATGCACTTACGCGAAAATTATTATTTTGATAAATTCATTGCAGCTAACGTAAACCAAACTACGTGTACGGTCAGTGTAGTTCTTCTAATTTTAATGTAAATCATTGTAAATGTGAAAATCGGTACGATGAAATTTAGCTCAAATATCATTGAGATGAGATTACTCACGATTCCTCACATCGTAGGGTAATTATACGTGATGGTAGGGGAACTGTGAACTGTGGAAGAGGAGCTTATATTAAATACACAATATTGATGATCATCGCCACTTAAATTATCTGCCAATTACTGTTACGAAGTTAGGATACTTAAATTTTTTAACAGAAAGATGACACCTGTAATCACTCTTGTTTTCACACCTTACGCAATCTTAACAAACTTAGACTTGGGGTTTCTTCTCCTGTACATGCAGCGTGATTCCAAACAAAGCACCGTAAACATCTCTACCACTATATTCTTTACCTGCTTGTTCACAGATGCAACTTAGCCAATTAGGTTTTACATTACGCATAGATAGTGAGTTCAATGCAGTAGTAAACTGGTCATGACAGTCATCATAATCACCATTACAAACGCTGATACTATCTGATGCCTTCGGTGATTTTGAATGTTTCCTCCTCAGTTCCGATTCTCTTTTTCTTCTGTTCAGGTTGCCCAATAAACACCCAAGTTCAGTATTCCCATACTTTTCTTCAATCCAGTCTGTTGTTTCTTTTCTTTCCTTACTTTCTTATTAATTTCCGCTTCTTCAAAGTTCCTTATTATGAGGATGCTGGTTAATATTTGAGAATATTTTTTTCCACGTGACTTTCTCACACCATTACGTTGGTTAACGGTACAGGAATTCGTAATATTCCGGTAATAGAGACTGCTTTTGATGTACCTGATTGGGAATCTTAAGACAGACTTCCAGATTGTTTTGAGTTATTTGATAGTTTGACTACGGTTGGGCTTGCATGTAAACTCATTTTGAGGTACATTATATATATCGAGTAATAAATCAATAATTTTTGACATTTATGGACTGACATCTAGTTTTTGGACAGATGATATTAATTTTAAATTATTTAATTGTGAACTGGAGTTGAGAAATATAAACTCATACATTTAGGTTTGGCAGGATATAGCTTTCGTCCAACAACTATGGCTTCTTTTCATAGCTAAACTGAACTCTCACTTTGGTGGTGTCCTGTAAAACAGATGCCTCCACTTGAACATTTAACGTGTGCTTTAGGACATTTATTTAATTCACATCACTAACGATTATCAAGAATTGCTCTCATCTGTATTTGCCACAGTGTTGAAATTATAGAGTGTTTCAGTTACTGCAAGTAGCGCAATTTGTCGATTTTACTGCTGTACAACTCATACATTAGCTTGTATAACATTTATACAGTGAATACTTAAGTGTGGTAGGCAGAATGCACACTCCACTGCCGACATCAGCACGTCACCAGCACCCAGCACACAACAACCAGAAAGAATATTTCAGGGCGATGCTGAGCCGGGCCTTCTACCTCTGAAGTTATCTGACAAACGCAATTAGAAACAGCATGGCGAGACTCAATTCAGTGTGCAGAATATTGTTGTAGCAACCATACTGCTGTCTTCGCTTGCGTGCATGTTCTCAGAAAAAAAAAGGCTCTGAGCACTATGGGACTTAACTTCTGAGGTCAGCGCCTAGAACCGCTCGGCCACCCCGGCCGGCTCAGCGCCAGCAGCTTTACTAAAAAGAAGTATATATTATTTACTTGTATTTTTGGGATTTTGTTTTCTTGATTTTTATCATGTTGCGAGTGAAGGTAAATTCAACTGCGTGTGAAGATATTTTATGTACGTAGCGTGTTTATTTGTTTATTGTATTTTTTATTAGTATTTTTTCGTTGAGTAGTAGATCAGATTCAAATTCTTTTAGAGCATGGAAAAGGCAAATCGTGCTAGGTCGAGAGAGACTACGATAATTATGTGAGACGGTTAGTTGATAGATACGAGTGGAAGTACTGCTGAATTTCCCGAGGGGAAGACGGAAGCTGCAGTTTCCATGGCCCCAACTGGGGAAAGTGAAAAGGTTAACGAGCAGAGTGGTAGCAGCCAAGTTGGGGAAAGTGAAACAACGATTTTTGCTGCTATGGAGGAAGTGCCGCGACGGCTTAAATGGATACTAGAGCGCAAGAGAAAAGAGAAGAAAACACTGAGGCAGATAGGAAAGATACTGAGGCAGATAGACAAAAGCTGAGGCAGATAAAGACAGAGCAAAGAAAGGAGCAGCAAATCCAGGGCGGATAGACAAAAAGCAGAAGCAGGTAGGGAAGAAGGGAGGGGCGAAAGAAAGTAACTTTGGGAAAAAAGACAGAGCTAGGAAGGAAAATCGATTCTAATTTTAAGACTGCTGACGAGCAAATCGAGAAAGTCTCAAAAATAGTAGAAAGCGGTATAGATTGGCTACTTCAGCCCGAAACTCGAATAGAGAAAGTAAAGAAAATTAACGCCTTGAAAGGTTACAAGCCGACTGGCTCGCCTACTTCCATTAATAACGTAACACTTTACGCTCCTTGTCATGACTAGAGATATGCGAGACACATCATTCTCAGAACTTTATTTAATCCTGATTCCCGTACTTGAGTCTGAGATCTTTTGTTGATAAAAAAAGAAAAACCTCAGGGGTTATCTGTCTTAAATGATGTCACTTGGCCAAGGGAACTCATAGGAACCTTGCTGTTGGTTTCCCCAGGAGTTGGGGAACGGCCGAGGCAGACAAGACAGGGAATAATGGAGCTTTCCACTCGCCACTCAGAGAATTAGGTCCGTGGCTTAGGTGGGTTGTGGTGAGAGTGTGTCCTATTGGCCAACTGTTTGATAGATTTCTTGGTGGGAAATTATTTAGCACTGCAGTTCCATGCCATTGGACAGAATAACATTATACCTGATCAGTGTTTGCTGGCGTGTCGGAGTAAACGGGGAGTCGGGTGCTGGGATGCATGATGGCGGACACTCTTGGATCTTCCGGCTTAGAGGCAACTTGGAGCACTAATGTCAGTCAAAGTAGTATTAGATTTTCTGTGTTGTGGTGTGCGGTAGTGTCCGATGGGCGGCTAGTGGTTATGAGTCTTAAGCGCTGGCCAGCCACCTTACACGAACTGAATAGAACTTACTATTCTTGAAGAGACCAGCCCTGCTGCTCTGAAAACTGGACGTGGCAGAGTTCTTTGAAAATTCTGTGTTCTATAGACATCGCTACGATTCGGCTATCGTCTCTTGATGTCGGACAGGAATTTCTTCAACAACTTTGAGAGGAGAGTGTGCCCTATTGGCCAACTGCCTGTTGGATTTCTTGGTGGGAAATTATTGAACACTGCAGTTTCCTGTCATTGGACAGAAGTAAATAACATTATACCTGCCGTGTCAGAGCAAACGGGGAGTCGGGTGCAGGGGTGCATCATGACGGACACTCTTGGATCTTCCGTCTTAGAGGCAACTTGACGTGCGCGATCGCAGAGGCCATCATTCTTGGTTCTGAACTGGAATGTCGTGCCGACGACTTAGCGCAATCTGCAGATTCTGACCTGACGCAGATCTCGTGCTGACCTACACCTTCATGTCCACAGAGATGACAAGAAACTGGTGAGCATATTGTGTAACACGGGCTCGTTAGGTGGGAGTTCACCGTCTTATAAGCATATATCGACGATACAGTGCCGTTAGATTTCAGCTACGAAGGTAGATTCTTTTCATTTTAGTTCGGACAACTAACCACTGCGTAGCAAAATTCAGATTCGTGGGGTTTCTTCACATCGTTGAGGAAAGGTGTAGCATGAATCTATTGTCATTCCCTGGACGTCATACTTATGCTGATGAACAGTCTATCACGTTAAAGTCGTATTACTGATCTGTTGGTTTTCTTGTGTACGAAATCGAGCTTTTGAAATTAATCACTAATTTATTTTGATTTGAATCTTAATTGGAGCAGGTAGTGTTCCCTTTATCTCATTTTCATTATCAACAGTTTTTAAAATATTGTTAATAATGGATTTCCAAGCAATTTCCCACCTTAGGATCTCATGTTAGGACCAAATTTCAGATAGCGTATTTCCATTATGTTAAGTGTATCAGTATTTGGTCTTAAGGGGTGTGTTGAAAGTCTACATAGTCTGTTACTACGTTAACAATTTCTAAGTACACACACGCAGGGTGTTGCGACCTCTCTTTGCAAAAAGATGAAAATGACTGAAGGCACGAATAAAGGACTTGCAAAAAGAATGAAAAATCTCGAGGATCGATCAGTTTCTGAAGCGACGGGGCCTGTGTAATGAGTTGAAACTGAGAAATTTACTTTGATTAAACGTGAAACAGAGAATCTGGAAAGAGGAACTGAGCGACTGCAAGTGGCGGAACCGCTTTCAGTAATATCGTAGAGTAGCAAGCGAAAGGAAAACGATGCATTATGGAGGAGCCCTTATTACAGATACGGGCACGGCTTCGGGGTCCGTGTCCAGATACGAAAGGTCGCTTGATGAAAAACAGTTTCTCTCATTGAGGGAAATTTTGACATGCTCTGTGGGCATGGACCTACACATCAATACCTAGATGACCCATTTAAAAATGGCCTATCGAGCTACTGGCCTATCCAAAGGAAACTCGGATTTATTACTAGCCATTTGAGTGGGGAAGTCAGTGCTAGAGTGTTGCCAGTAATACAAATCTGTGCAACGATCGAGGGCTTTGAATGTGCCACAGCGAAATTAAATTGGGCTTTCAGCGACGCCTTTCCAGTTGTAAGCCATATATTTAGACAAAATTCTTGAACGTAATCAATATCTAGATCATCCGTCGGATTTGATCCATTATAAATGGTTCTGAAAGACTGCGCCTGTGAAAACAATAGGTTCGTTTATAGATATTTCTTCTGCTACCAGCCACGATTTTTCTATTATACTTAAATAAAAATAGTAACACATAGAAATAAGCACAATTGTAAAATCGATATAAATAAATTATGATCCAAATTGTTAAGGTAAATAACCTCTGTACACAAAGCATATCATACGCCGTGGAAGAACAATAATGTCATCTTTGTTGACTACTTGTAGGTACAAATGGTTCAAATGGCTCTGAGTACTATGGGACTTAACTTCTGAGGTCATCAGTCCCCTAGAACTTAGAACTACTTAAGCCTAACTAACCTAAGGACATCACACACATCCATGTCCGAGGCAGGATTCGAACCTGCGACCGTAGCGGTCGCGCGGTTCCAGACTGTAGCGCCTAGAATCGCTCGGCCACCCCGGCCGGAACTACTTGTAGGAACATCTTTGTAATTGTTTTGTTTATGTAAAACATTTTCGACGTTTAACGTGTACAGCAAGTTGTGTGTCATGTTTAGTGTATGAGACTCTGCAGAAATTGACCATCATAAAACTGTAAGTACAAATTCTTCTAAATTTCACCACTAACTTCACAAAAAGATCGACAACCAACTAAAAATCACGTGTTTCTTATATATTGCAGTAAAGTCAACGGAATGAAGCATACTCTCACACATCGACAATATCACATAGAAATAGCATAACAAACACATAAAAACGCACTTGAAAATGGGAATCATTTCTCGAAACGCGTCGTGTGAAAAATAAAATAAAGAAAATCATGACTTGCAACAGAGGAATTATTTATAAACATACCTTTAGATCATCCGTACAATGGTGATGAGCTCATCCAGTTATTCATAAACTCGATACCAAGAGAACAGTAACGATAGTTCATTGGCGTGGAAAAGAACGACTTCGAGGCATTAGTATTAATTCCGTTTTACCTAGATGAGGTCGAGCGTGAGTAGAAGTGTAACGATGTTGTATACGACAAGCACCATTACGGAAAGGTTTGCAGCAGCAAGCGTGCGAACACACAAGAGTAAAAGACCCCTCAAAATAACTGCGGTGTTGACGAGGCCAATGGAGCGAGGAAACGGAACCGTTGAAATAATCAAACAGGCTATTTTACTATGTTAAAAATATAGTTTGAGTTATTACTATTCTGAATGATTATAACATTAAAATAGCATTTTCGGTCAACGTTCTCATAAAATAGCTATTATTTTTATTTAATTACAGCCTAAAATCATTAAATTTCGAGATTTTGCCATGTAGGGTAAGTCAGGGTGATATGGTGAATCGGATGAAATGGTGAATTCCTTTAATTCTTTACTGGTAAAACAGATGTCTCTGTATGTCTGCATGCCAACAGTCTCTGATTATCTGTGCAGTGTGCACGTGCTAAAAACCAGCTCCGTTTTAAAAACCGTACAAAACTGTTTTCGATGCTAAATAATTTTTATATGCTGCATGCATTTGTAGATGTTACTTCAGGTAGCGTAGTCCGCGGGGTATGTTTTGATATATTCTGTCTTCTTATACTGCGTATGTAGAACATAGCCTAGAAATCGTTGCGTCTAGTGTTTTGAACTTCTTGCCGTGCTATTCACCGTTTCAGCCATAGCAAATGGGAGAAATGGTGAACTCGGGCAAGGGTGATACGGTGAAGGACTTTTCTTATGTGTAAAATGTAAAGCGTTTATTTAGGTACATGCCAATCAGGGTTTTTGACAAGTCATGAAGTGTTAGCGTTTTCTATCCCATGGGAGAGTTATATTCTGTTTTATTCGACGTCTCAATACAATCGATTATTTAAAAATTAGTTTTTATATATTTTTGCGAGTACAGTTTGGTTTGTCAGTGATTAAAAAAGTAAATGTTCTAACTACCGCCATTGTTCCAGGCAAAGATGCCTACATTTTACAAAAGACAAAAAGGATCCAGCCGTGCTGATTGGACAGAGGAGCAACTTAACGATGCCGTAAAAGCGGTGCAAAATGGAATGAGCCTGAATAAAGCCTCAAAGGAGTTGCACGTTCCGTGGTCAACGCTGAAGAGACGATTAGCAAACGGGTGCTTTATGAAAAAGGGTGAAACCATACTGTAATCGCTTGCTGCAATGGAGAGGGCATGTTTTTACTCCCAGCTTTTGTTTTGAAGGGAAAAAATGAAAAGGCCGAGTACAAGGACGGTATGCCGCCGGGTTCCACGATTTTCATGTCACAAAAGTCGGCGTACTAACAACTGACATTTTTCTTCTGTGACTATGTAACCATTTTGCACCGAGGAAGCCTGAGGGAACAGTCGAGCTTATTTTGGATGGACATAGCTCTCATTGCAGTAGCGTGGATACATTAGAGTTTGCAGAAGAAAAAAACATAATTTTGTCTGTCTACCCAGCCACACCACACACTATCTGCAGCCGCTAGACAGAGCATTTTTTAAATCTCTGAAATCTTATTATTACAATGCTAGCAAATCGTACAATAAAATGAATCCAAATAGAAAAATTTCCAGACTAGTGTTCGGAGGACTGCTTACAAAGGCATGGGTACAAGCAGCTACGACAGAGAATGCAATTTCGGGGTTCAGAATCACAGGAATCATCCAGTTTAATCCTGACGTCATACCGGAATAGGCGTTTTTAACATCAGCTTCAGATCAACATCAGGAAAACAACGAACGACATGAAATCAGACCTACTTCACCTAGACCAAGTTGTTCGCACTGGCAGGAGGTACCTAATCCCTCGGAAGAAGCAACTGCATACGTAGATAACGATCAGGGACTTGAACACATACAAGCTTCACCACAACTGGGCTGTTCGCAACGGGCGGAAAATCCACAGGTAAACATGCAGTGTTCAATGGTTCAAATGGCTCTGAGCACTATGGGACTTAATATCTGAGGTCATCAGTCCCCTAGAACTTAGAACTACTTAAACCTACCTAACCTAAGGACATCACACACATCCATGTCCGAGGCAGGATTCGAACCTGCGACCGTAGCAGTCGCGCGGTTCCGGACTGAAGCGCCTAGAACCGCTTGGCCACCGCGGCCGGCCATGCAGTGTTCATCAGAAGCAACAGATATGACCTCGACAGTGGCAACAGAAGAATCTCAAATAACCCCTGGCAAGCTCTTGGACCATATTTCGCCGATAACTATCCTAGATAAAGTTGCATCTGCAAGGAAGAAGTCCAAAGCTTTAGCTGAGGTTTTTACTTCTCCAGAAACATCGACAACCTGCGAAACAGAAAACGACAAAACGAGTCAGTGAAGAGTAGAGCAAATGCTAAAAAGAGGACCAAAGGAGAAACCGTAACCAAACGAAAAACCGTAACCAAATGAAAAACCGTAACCAAAGAGACTACCAAAGCAATTATCAGAAAGAAGCAGCCTAAGAAACGAAAAGCGTCTACCACCGACACCGAATCCGACTCGTCGCTGGATATCCAATTGCAAGACGATGATGACGACGCGGATGATGAAGAGTGTTGTTGTGTAGGGTGCGGTGAACTGTACAGTTGCACTAAAAAGGATGTGGATTGGATCAAATATATTAGCTTCCAACGTTGGCTGCATGAAGACTGTTCAAAATATGAATCAATGTGTGACGTATGTGGCAAAAAGCAGGGGAAATAAGTTCATCATTTCACCCAAAGGGCATTCGCCATTTCACCCACATACATGGGTGAAATGGTGAAATTGATAAAAATAAGTATTACCCGTTTTTAAGTTTTGTAGTGCCTTAAAGAGGATGTGGAACTATTAATGTGTTACTTATGTATTTTGTGAAAGGAGAGTATGTTTATTTTGTTTAAATAAACAATTTCTTGTCTTCTACGAGGCTCAAATTTTTTGTTCGCCATATCACCCTGTTTTACCCTAATTGAAAACCCTCTGTTACTGGATTAAGCTCTGGTGACATCACATACTGAAGCAACATGAAACTGTACGTGTGTTACTGATAGCTGGAGAATGTACGCATATGTGTTTGTGCGTGCGGGTGTGTTTCTGCAAAAATTGTATATATTATTCCATGAACACCATGGGTACATGCATGTGTCTGTGTATGTGTGGTTTCTTCTTCTCTTCAGGCTGCGTGATACTAGTCTCCTTACACACTCTAAGTATTGTAGATTTTGAAAACCATACACACAGAAAATATCTATTGCTGCAGTTTTATATTTAGATCATCTTCTCAAAAAGATTATTTCAACAGGCACACATATGTCTCTGCCGGCCGAAGTGGCCGCGCGGTTCTGGCGCTGCAGTCTGGAACCGCGAGACCGCTACGGTCGCAGGTTCGAATCCTGCCTCGGGCATGGATGTGTGTGATGTCCTTAGGTTAGTTAGGTTTAAGTAGTTCTAAGTTCTAGGGGACTAATGACCTCAGCAGTTGAGTCCCATAGTGCTCAGAGCCATTTTGAAACATATGTCTCTGCAATATTGTATATAGATCACCGGAATAAAAAAAAACATCTCCCTCTGAAAAAAAAAATTGTTCACTACTGTCTATAAGACATCTTTTTTATAATCAAAATTTGTATATATGTGCATCTTTAAACTGCATAAAATAGTAAAATAGGTAAATTATTGTCAGGGAAAAATCTATTTGTTATAGACTTATTATTTACAAACTAACCAAGTCCCTGAATTATTTAAAAAACAAATATAGTTATTATTACCCACAATGCGCATTTTTTTCTGTGTCAGCTTAAATAACAAAGGAACTCTGTCGACCCCTCGGCAGTGCTATGTTTTTTTAATGTGTTTTCTAATCATAGAGTGGGTTAGCCACAGTACACGGGATACTTTCCATATGAATTTTCGCTCTTCTGCGGAAACTTCTTGGCAGATTCCTACCCTTCCTTTTACGGATGTTATAGCCCAACAACTTATATTATTACGACAACCATTGATAACTAGTTGGTATACGTTTCTTGTAAATACGACAGTTACAGACACACCAATCTTTTTATAGTAATGTAGCCTAGAACCACGAAGTATCAATTAATGACATCGTTTCTCCAGCGACACTCTTTTCTCAGCTCTGTTATTGTTTCTGTCCTTAGGCCGCTGGCAGCTCGATAGATGGTTGCTGGTAGGGGAGGGGGGAAATTGGGGGGGAGGAGGTCAGGTGTCTCCGCGGGAGGCCGCGGGTAGTGGGCCAGGCTCTCGGCCGGCCATCGTGCCTTATGAGGTCCATTACGGCCGAAAGCGCCGCCCTAAATGTCCCTCCGACCGCTTTGATTTAGCGCCAGCGGCCGAAAGCTCTCCGCTCCTTCTTAATGGCGGCGATAGCGCGCGAGGTGTTCCTGCGATTAAAGCCGTGTACAACAAATGCGGCTCAACTTTTTTTCAGCGGTATATGCACTCCGACCGTTGCACTATCTGCTCCCTCTTCGTCGTATCGCCAACTTTCAAAGGAATCTTCTTGCTAACACCTTTCACTTTAAGAGGGAGATTTTCTCCAATGAGTAAAATTCTCCCTTGAAAGAGAGTGGGAAAATGTTAAATGTCTAATATTTGTACTTCATCATATTTCCCCTAAGTAGGACAAGTCTAATCTGTCCCATTTTCGTCCGTGGAAAACGCAGACCTCGTAAGCACGCACTCTACTTCTCTGATAAAGATCGTAACGGGTTGGTTTAGTTTCGTATTCATACAATATTTAATGAAGTTTCCACTGCGTATCTATACATCACGCACGACTGCTTTGTGAGCTTTTGTAGCGTGGTTCTGTAATCCTGATGCAGGAGATGATTATACAGCTGAATGAAGAGAGCGAGAATTTATTTTAGGCATTAAACTATTCCCTTCGAATAGCAGAAGTTACTATTTACGATTTGTGCGAATGCTTCCTTCTTCAATACCAGCCTCTTCCTCACGGCCGACTTTGTGGCCGTGCGGTTCTAGGCACTACAGTCTGGAGCCGAGCGACCGCTACGGTCGCAGGTTCGAATCCTGCCTCGGGCATGGATGTGTGTGATGTCCTTAGGTTAGTTAGGCCTAATTAGTTCTAAGTTCTAGGTGACTGATGACCTCAAAAGTTCAGTCGCATAGTACTCAGAGCCATTTGAATCTTCCCCACGTTTTCTTTACATAAGAAATACCGTTTTGTCTTTTTAATTAGTTTCTAACTCAAAAGTTTGTAGAGTTCTTAATTCTGTAGGAGGTGACCAGTAATTATAAGTGGTGTAGCCTTTTTGTGCTAATACTTCACTATCAATGACCATAAATATTTGTACATAGGTAACTAGTTTCAGCAAATTAAAGTTGCCATATTCAGATCGCTTAATACAAGGCAATAGTGTCTATATGGATATGTAGTTAGACATATTGTCATAATTGTGGTTTACAATTTTACTCACTGTAAGTGCGCTATGTTACCCTGTGGGCCGTAACATCATGCGTTTACTGTGAGTAAAATTGTAAAACGCAGATGCGACAAGATGTCTAACTACAAACATCGATGTAGACACGATTGACTTCTACATCTACGTCATAATCCGTAAGCCATGTAATGGTGTGCGGTTGAGGGTACTTTTTGTACCACTATCTGAGCCCTTCAACCCTGTTCCACTCGCGCCTAGCGCTTGGGAAGAATGATTGTCAGTAAGCCGCTGTATTGGCTCTAATTCCTCAAATTTTCTCATCATGGTCATTACGCGAGACGTATGTGGGGGGACTAATACGTTGTCCGACTCTTCCCAGAAAGTGCTCTCTCGAAATTTCGGTAGTAAATCTCTCCGTTATGCACAACGCCTCTCTTGTAACGTCTGCCAATGGAGTTCGTAGAGCATCTCCGTAACGCACTCGGACCGGTTAAACGATCCCGTAACAAAGCACGCCTCTCTTCGTTGTATCTTCTCTATCTCTTCTATCACTCGTACCTGGTAGGTAGATGAACAATATTCAAGAATCGATTGAACAAGCGACTTATGAGCCACTTCCTTCGTGGATGAGTTACATTTCCTTAAGATTCTACCTATGAATCTGAGTCTGGCATATGCTTTTCCCACCATTTGTTTTATGTGCTCATTGCACTTAAGGTCGCTCTGAATAGTTAGTCCTAGATATCTTATTCTAGATATTGTTAACAGTAGTTTGAAATCAATAGTCTAGCTGTAGAGAAGTGGATTTCTGTTCCTCCGTATATGCAACATGTTACATTTATTTACGTTCAGGGTCAACTGCCAGAGCCTGCATCATTCATCATTTCTATGGAGGTCATTCTGCAAATCTTTAATATCTCCTGCAATTGCTACTTTCTTACAAACAACCGCAACACCTGGAAACAGCCTTAAAGAACATCCGACGCTTTCTACTAGATCACTTACACATATTGTAAACAGTAAGGTCCTATCACATTTTCTTGGGGTACTACGGAAATTACATTTACGTCTGTCGATTTTGTTTCATTAAGAGCGATGTGTTGAGTTCTGTCTGCAAGGAAGTCTTGAATCCAGTCGAAAACCTGCTCCCATATACTATAAGCTCATATTTTTGTCTCTAAACGGAAGTGCGAGACGTTGTCAGATGCTTTCCGGAAGTCAAGGAACACGGAATCAAGCTGAGCGCTGTCGTCTACGGCGCTGTGGCAGAGCGAACAGAGTTTCTCAGTATCTCTGTTTGCGGAATCCATGTTGATTTTTATAGAGGAGATTTTCATTGTCCAAAAAAGGTCATAATTGTCGAACATAAAGCATGGTCCATGAATTTACAACAGACTGACGTCAACTACATGGGTCTATAATTGTGTGCATCTGCCCTAAGGTCCCTCTACATCTATCTCTACATACATACTCCGCAAGCCACCGTACGGTGCGTGGCAGAGGGTACCCTGTACCACTACTTGTCAATTCCTTTCTTGTTCCACTCGCAAACAGATCGAGGGAAAAAACGACTGCCTGTATGCCTCCATATGTGCCCGAATTTCTCATATCTTATCTTCATGGTCCTTAAGCGCAATTTATGTTGGCGGCAGTAGAATCTTTCGACAATCAATTTCAAATGCCGGTTCTCTAAATTTTCTGAAAAGTGTTTCTACAAAAGAACGTCGCCTTCAAATGATTCAAATGGCTCTGAGCGCTATGGGACTTAACTTCTGAGGTCATCAATCCCCTAGAACTTAGAACTACTTAAACCTAACTAACCTAAGGACATCACACACATCCATGCCCGAGACAGGATTCGAACCTCCGACCGTAGCGGTCCCTCGGTTCCAGACTGTAGCGCCTAGAACCGCTCGGCCACCCTGGCCGGCACGTCGCCTTCCTTCCAGGAACTCCCACTTGGGTTCCCGAAGAATCTCCGTAACACTCAGATGTTCTTAGAAGCTGCCGGTAACAAATCCAAATTGCTTCGATGTCTTTCTTCAATCCGACCCGGTACGGATCCCAAACACACGAGAAGTACTCAAGAATATGTCGCACCAGCGTCCTGTATGTGGTATCCTCTACAGGTAAAGCACTCTTTCATAAAATATTCCCAATAATCCGAAGCCGACCATTCGCTTTCCCTAGCACAGTTCTCACGTGCTCGTTCCAGCTCATATTGCTTTGCAACGTTGTGCCCAGATATTCAAACGACTTGAATCTGTTGAAAGATCAGACAAACGTGTGGTTTCTGAAGAGGGGCAGCAGCCTTTTCAATAGTTGCAGGGGCAACTGTCTGGATGACTGGCTGATGTGGCCTTGTAACCTTAACAAAAAAGGCCATGCTATGTTGGTACTGCGAACGGCTGAAAGCAAGGGGAAACTACAGCCGCAATTTTTTCCGAAGGCGTACAGCTTTTCTGTATGATTAAATGATGATGGCGTCCTCTTGGGTAAAATATTCCGGAGGTAAAATAGACCCCCATTCGGATCTCCGGGGGACTACTCAGGAGGATGTCTTTATCAGGAGAAACAAAACTGGCGTTCAACAGATCGGAGCGTGAAATTTCAGATCCCTTAATCGGTTAGGTAGGTTAGAAAATTTAAAAAGGGAATAGGATAGGTTAAAGTTAGATATAGTGGGAATTAGTGAAATTCGGTGGCAGGAGGAATAAGATTTCTGGTCAGATGAACACAGGGTTACAAATGCAAAATCAAAAAAGCGTAATGCACGAATAGGTGTAATAATGAATAAAAAAATGGGAGCAGGGTTAAACTACTAACAACAGCATAGTGAACGCATTATTGCAGCCAAGATAGATACGAATCCCGCGCCTAACACAATAGTACCTGTTTAAATGCCAACTGGCTCCGCAGACAATGAAGAGATTGCAGAAACGTATTATGCGATAAAAGAAATTATGCAGATAGTTAAGGGAGACGAAAATTTAATAGTCATCGGAGACTGGAATTCAATAGTAGGAAAAGGAAGAGGAGGAAAAGTAGTAGGTGAATGTAGACTGGGTGTAAGGAATGAAAGAGGAAGCGGCCTAGAAGAATTTGGCACAGAACATAACCTAATCATAGCTAACACTTGGTTTAAGAATCATGAAAGAAGGTTGTATACGTGGAAGAGAACTGAAGACGCCGCAAAGTTCAAGATACATTATATAATGGTAAGACAAAGATTTAGGAACCAGGTTTTAAATTGTAAGACATTTCCAGGGGCAGGTGTGGACTCTGTTCACAATTTATTGGTTATAAACTGTATATTAAAACGGAAGAAACCACAAAAAAGTTGGAATTTAAGGAGATGGGACTTTATAAACTGAAAGACTCAGAGGTTGTAGAGGGTTTCAGATAGAACATTGGGGAATGATTGACAAAAAAAAAAAAAAAAAAAAAAAAAAGGAAAGAAATACAGCAGAAGAAGAAAGGGCAGCTTTCAGAGATGAAATAGCGAAGAATCAAGTAGGTGAAAAGATGAGGGTTAGTAAAAATCCTTGGGTAAAAGAAGAGATATTGAAATTAATTGATGAAAGGAGAAAGCATAAATATGCAGTAAATGAAGCATGCGGAAAGGAATACAAACGTCTCAAAAATCAGATCGACAGGAAGTGCAAAATGTCTAAGCAGGGATGGCTAGAGGACACATGTAAAGATGTAGAGGCATATATCACTAGGGGTAGGATGGATACTGCCCACAGCAAACTTAGATAGACCTTTGGAGATAAGAGGACCACCTGTATGAATATCAAAAGCAAAAAAGGGAAAGCAGAAAGGTGGAAGGAGCATATGGAGGGTCTATACAAGGGTGATGTACTTGAGGGTAATATTATGGAAATGGAAGAGGACGTAGACGAAGATGAAATGAGAGATATGATACTGAGTGAAGAATTTGACAGAGTACTGAAAGACCTAAGTCGAAACAAGGCCCCGGAAAAGACAACATTCCATTGGAACTACCGGTAGCCTACGGGCAGGCAGCCATGACAAAACTCTAGCATCTGATGAGCAAGATGTATGATACCGGCGAAATACCTTCAGACTTCATGAAGAACATAATAATTCCAATCCCAAAGAAAGCAAGTGTTGTCAGATGAGAAAATGACCGATCCATCAGTTTCATAATTGAGGCTGCAAAATACTAACACGAATTCTTTACAGACGAATGGAAAAACTGGTACAAGCCGACTTCAGGGAAGATCAGTTTGGTTTCCGCAGAAATGATGGAATACCCGAGGCAATACTGACCCTAATACTAATCTTAAGAGATAGATTAAGAAAAGGCAAGCCAAAGTTTATAGCATTCGTAGACTTAGAGAAAGCTCTTTCAAATTCTGAAGGTGGCAGTGGAAAAATACAGGGAGCGAAAGGCTATTTACAATTTGTACAGAAACCACATGGTAATTATAAGAATCGAGGGGCATTAAAGGGAAGCAGTGATTGAGAACAGAGTGAGAATGGTTGTAACTATCCCCCATGTCATTCAATCTGTATACTGAGCAAACAATAAAGGAAATAAAAGAAAAATTTGGAGGAAAGCGTAATTGAGGAAGAAAAATTTGTTCACATCGAGTATAGATTTAAGTGTCAGGAAGTCTTTTCTGTATTTGTACGGAGTGTAGCCATGTATGGAAGTGAAACATGGACGATAAAAAGCTTAAACAAAACGAGAATAGAAACTTTCGAAAGGTGGTGCTACTGAAGAATACTGAACATCGGATGGGTAGATCACGTAACTAATGAGTACGTACTGCATAGAATGGGGAAAAGAGGAATTTGTGGCACAACTTGACTACAAGAAGGGATCGGTTGGGAGAACACGTTCTCAGGCATCAAGGGATCACCAATTTAGTAGGAGCGAACCGTGGAGGGTACAATTCGTAGAGGGAGGCCAAGAGATGAATAAACTAAGCCGATTCAGAATGATGTAGGTTGCAGTAGTTACACGGAGATGAAGAAGTTTGCACAGGATAGAGTAGCATGGAGAGCTGCATCAAAGCAGTCTCTGGACTAAAGACCACAACAACAACATATGTACTGGAATCACCTGCACTTTTTTTCCGGTCGCTTGGGACTTTGCGCTGGGCGAGAAACTCATGATAAATTCATTGCCATTGCCATAGAGTACTCTTTGTAAAATCTAACTGGGGTTTCATCCGGACCTGGTGATTTATTTGCCTCTTAAAAACGGGAGTGACCTGCGCTTTCTTCCAGTCGCTAGGTACCCCCTGTTGTTAAAGCCATCTACGATAATTTACTGGTAGAATGGGAGCAAGTTCTTTCACATAAACTTTGTAGATTCATATAGGTATTCCATCTGCTCCTGATGCCTTTCCACTACTAAGCGATTGTAGGGTTTTTTTCTATTCGGCGATCGGTGGTTATCTCAGTATCTGCCATTTCGGCGTTCGTACGACGTTTGAAAAAGAGAGACCGTGTTACAATCTTCCGCGGTGAAACTATTTCAGAGGACCGAATTCAGTATGTCGGCCTTCTCCCTTTTATCTCCCGTTTCTGTGCCAGTATGGTTCCTGAGTGAATGAGTGGATGATATTGAACCACTTACTTATTTTACTTAAGGGTTTTTACGCAGATCAGTTGACAAAGTTTAGTTTCAAAGTCACTGAACGTTTCTGTCATTGCTCTACTTACGCTCATTTTCACTTCATTCATCTAGGTTTTTACTTCTCTTAGGTCTCAAATAAAGTTCTCTTTGTTTACGTAGCAATTCACTAACACGGCTATTAAACCATGGTGGTTCTTTCCTGTCCCTTAAGACCTAACACTGTACCTAGTTGTCTAGGGCATATTGCACGATGCCTTTGAATTTTTTCCATTTCTTCCCCACACCTTCGTCCTCATCAGCGAATATTTGATGCCGAGTGCTCAGATAGCCTGAAATTTGTATCCTGTCACTTTTTCTAACCAAAAATATCTTCTTATCATTCTTAACATTGTTTATGAGACCCGTTGTCATAGACTCACAGTCTTACGATCATTGATACCCTCCTGTAAGTGATTCGATAAGTTCAGGTCTGTTTGTTGCCATGACGTGTAAAACGTTACCCTCACGAGTTGGTTTTCGAAATATCTGCTCAAAGTAATTTTCGGGCAAGACATCCAGAACAATGTCACACGAATCCCTCTCTTTGGCACCAGTTTTGATATCTTGATATTCCCAATCTATATCTGGCAAGTTCAAGTCATTCCCTTTACAACGGCACGATCAGGAAAATTATTAACGATGTTCTGTCTGAAGTAGTAGTAAGTGATCGGAAGTCGTCAGTTTAATTTTCTGCAACTCGTTACCTATGTACAAATATTTATAGTCATGGATAATGAAGTGTTCCCGCAAGAAGACTACATCGCTGCCGCTTTAATACGAGTTGTTTAATTGTCATGAGAGTTGTTGAGACGTCACAGTGATCAGGGAGCAACACTCGCTCGAAACCAAGTTTCTCGAGGTTCCTGAATGAGCAACACTTGCCGCTACTTGTTCACATTCGCTGAACGTGGGTGACAACGCAAACGACGCGTTGTCTGATAGAGGCGACAATCTGCGCAAAATAAAAGGAGTAGTTTGCGGATTTGACGGGGGCAGTGTGCGGTCTACATCGTAACTGGATGTTAGCTGAGAGTGAGAAACCACCCTAGAAGTCTACATCTTCGTCTACATGTACACTCTGCCACTGCATAGAGCATGTCGAAGGTATTACCTGCTAACATTAGTGAGCTTTGAAAAGGTAAGTGATCTGCAATTTATTTCTAGGAAAATGTCTGCGGTTGTAACATGAGGTATTATATAAAGGACAGACAAAAGGCAAAACATGCATGTTGCTTTAGAGCCACATTGACAGTAAAAGTAGTTGAAAAATAATTCCACGGCTAGTAGATACGTATGTTTGCTGCTAAAACGAAGATTATTCCAGTGAGTTTTTATGAAAAAAGGAAGTGTAAAGCCATTATCTTTCCTCCTCCGGACCCTTTGCTTTCTGACTGCAACAGTTCAAGTTCGGAACTTGATATTCTAGCGGACAATACTGATGAGCATCCCGATTACCAGCCTCAGATTTCACGAAGTAATCAGTTGATAATTGTAGCAGAAACTGATTCTGAATATGATGAAGTAACAAAGACGAAATAATACCACATCAGCAATTTGACTCAAGTGACACACCAGGGCCATCCACCAAGAATAGAGCTCCCCCACCATGTCAGTTGAAATGGGTGGAGCAAAGGTTTATGAGTGTGGATTCCGATCTGTCGCATTAATTACGTGAGTCGTGTAATAAAACTCCTTTACAACACTTCAGAAACCTCTTTGACTCTGATATAACAAAACTGACTGTTGCTCAGACAAACCTATATTCTGTGCAGCAGACATCTTCATCCTTGAGTACAAAAGTAAATGAAATGGAGCAGTTCATTGGTACGCTAATTTATATGGGTATATTAAATTTGCCTTCATGTACCAATTACTGGGCTGAATCTAGTACTATAGAAAAAATCTACAATGTTATGAGAGATTTCAGAAACTCCACAAATACCTTGACTATTCGAATAACGACAATTTTTGCCAGTTCTACTAACAAGTTGGTGAAACTTATACCTATTCTGGATAATGCAGTAAGCAAGTGTGGAAACTTTGACGCAGAAAATGAATATTCAGTTGATGAAATTGTCGTTCCTTATAAAGGTACCTTGGCTGGCAATCCACGTCAGTATATTCAGAATAAACCGTTCAAGCAGGGCTTCAAGATTTTTCTACGAGCAGGAGTCTCTGGAATTTTATATGATTATATTTCATGTACCTGCAAAGATACGATTGCGGACTTGTCAGAAGCTGAAAAGAAATTTGTAATTGCAGGCTAAGCTGTCATTCTGCTATGCAGGACAATAGCTCAAACGCTCAACTCAAAAGTGAACTGTTCATTCTCCTGAAGGATTCTCTGAGAACAGTTCGTAGGAATCGTATAAAAGAGTGAACCGTTCGTTCTCCTGAAGGATAAAATGAACATAGATTCTCTGAGAACAGTGCGTAAGAAGTGTATAAAAGATCGCCCACTTGAATCAGGGAAGTGACTACTGAAACGAGGTCGAGGAAGCTACGATTATAGTTTGAATGAGAATTCATGAATCATCATACTTAGGTGGTCAGATTACAAGATAGTGTGTTTAGCAAATTCATTTTGTGGAATTGAACCAGTGAAGACTGTGAAGCGTTGGAATACTGTTCAAACACGAAAGACAGATGTGCTATGTCCAAGCATTGAAAGTTTCTACAGTAAGAATGTGGGTGATGTAGACCTGGCGGGAATGCTTATCAAACTGTACCTCTCAAGTTAAAGTGCCGATACCTTAGAATTTTTGGCTAGCTATTGGATTTGAGTGTCGTCAATGCATAGTTACTTTTGAGCCGTGAAATTTGTGATAAGAAAATTTTATTGAAATTATTTCCACCAGACATTTCTAACGCTTTGATGAGTGCAAACAAAAAGAAAGCGGGAATATCTACTATGGGATCGCCATCATCCAAGAAGAGGCCAAAGATTCCAGTGCTTGTACAAGACGTAAGGTTCGATTGTCTTGAGCACTGGCCTATTCGTGGATCAAAGGGTCGATGTCCTTATTGCCCTAGAAGCTACTCAATTGTTACGTGTTCTAAGTACAATATAGTTCTGTATTTTGTGCCTGGAAAAAGTTGTTTCAAGGCTTTTATACAAAATGTCATTATCCATCATTGGTAATTTTCGTCTCTAGTTGTTGCGTATCTCAGGAGACTGATATTCTCATGTGTGAAGACCATATGTTAGTTGTGGACACATTTATCACGAATGAACTGAAGTGAAGCAAAAAGTACATTACTTTCAAACTCCGGTACATCAGTGTCACTGAGTCTATACAACGGAGAAAAGAATTTTTTGGTCTACCAAATTTTATGCGTAACAAACAGAAAACTTGTTGCCATACCTCCGAATTCACCCTAAATTATTCACGTTACTGTGACAGAGGTGTAATGGACGGAGCAGCAGTGTTACACAGCCCTTCCTGAAGACCCTTCAATGCTACTGATTTCATGTACACTACCTCACAAAATGTGGATCACCCAGAAGGGAAGGTAGAAACTAACGTCCCAAATCGAGTCAAACTTACAAAGAACGTGGCGGTATGAGCCCTCTTAGTAGTATGACGTTGCACCAAGCCCGCCCGTTTGGCCGTGTGGTCTAACGCACGGCTTTCCGGACGGGAAGGAGCGCCGATCCCCGGTACGAATCCGCCCGGCGGATTTGTGTCGAGGCCCGGTGAGCCGGCCAGTCTGTGGATGGTTTTTAGGCGGCTTTCCGTCTGCCTCGGCAAATGCGGGCTGGTTCCCCTTACACCGCCTCGGCTACACTATGTCGCGTACACCATCATTACTCCACCACGCAAACACAGGAGTTACACTCGTCCGGTATGAGACGTTCCCTGTGGGGGATCCATCGGGGTCCGAACCGCACAATAACCCTGGGTTCGGTATCGGGCGGCGGAGGGGTGAAGTGGCCTGCGGTAGTCGTCGTGGGGTTGCGGACCACTGCGGCTGCGGTGGAGACGGTGCCTCTCCGTCGTTTCTACGTCCCCAGTTAACATAACATAACATAACATAACATGACGTTGCATCCCACCTGTACTGGTTACATGCACTGATTCGCTTCAGAAGGGTGCCATAGAACCATTTCCCTCCTTTCTGAGGTATGTAGTTCCACAAATGTTGTAACTTGTGCTCGAAATCCTGGGTATTGGCACTGGGATGGAGTTGAAGTTTAAGATGCTTCCACGCACATTCTATCATATACAGATGTGGGGTTCTTCCTGGCAAGGACAGTACCTCAACATTAGGCAGACAGTTCATATCTGCAAGAGTCACGTCTGAATGAGCGTTGTCCTGTTGAAAAATGGCTTGACGATGCTGTCACATGAGAGGTAACACATGAAAATGCAGGATGTCTGTGACATACCGTTGTGCCATCAGAGCTCACACAATCACTACCAGGCGTGCCATGAAGTCACATCTGAATGCTCCCCAGACCGCAGACCAAAACACACGCCGGCGATGGCCACCTATCATAATGCAGAGTTACGTTTCATCGCTGAACGCAGTGCGACGGCATTCATCAGTAGTCCATGCTGCCTGGTCACACCACTAGTCCAAACGCAGCTGTTTGTGTTGCAGTGTTACCGACAGTGATTGCTGGGGATGGGACTTTCGTAGTCCTGCTGTTTCTAGCCTGCAGTCAGTGGTGTGTAATGACACAAATGTTGCAGGGAGTCCTTTCTTTGTTCTCTGAGGGTAGATACAGATTTGAAGCGGTTTCACTGTACCTGGTGCGCAATACGACGATCCTTTCTCGTGATGATGAGACATGGGCGACGGTAACCCCAATGACGAGTGTACTTGGCCTGACGTTCCCATGCAGTCCAACACTGGGCCACTGTCACATCTAAATGCTCCACAAAATCTGGATATTACACTAATAGCCAACCACGTGGTGACTCACATTGGCGTCCATTTCAACTAACGCTGTCTCACACATGTATAGAGCCTCTCCATGTCCTTTATAGTGATGCTCAACATGTGACGCGGTTCACGACCCTTATATACCATAACAGACCTGGTAACAAAACCTTACAAACCCACCGAGGGTGTGCACAAGTCACACTGTCATCCGATCAAGTCTTCTCAGTTGCTCATCATTCTTTGTCAGACAGTGTCGCTTCTCAGTGTGACCCTTAGATATTTAAACTAAATGAGATTCTTACTAATCTTCGTGTCTTATCTACTTCCTTTCCCAATTATGAGCATTATCTTAGTTTTACACGTATGAATATTGCCATTCAGTACGATCATTCAACAACGATACTGCCTGTAGACAACAGTATCATCATCGAACGATCTGCCATGGAATGCACTTACTGTTGCACATGCACTCACTGTTGCACTACAGTTACTTACATTTCTGTTGGACATTGGCTGTGCATTGTGCAAGAAAAAAAAATCACAAATTGCTCTAGTCAATTACATATTTCTAATGACACTCTCGTGGGATATCAGTTACACAATGACCTTGAAACTGGTACTCGAACCCGCACTGTCCTCCTACTCGGACTGTATGGCAGTGCTTTGGTTATAAGTAGACGACGTGGCACAGCGTCGAACGACTTTCGAAAATCATGCAAGACGGAATCTGTCGGTTTCCTGCGTGTTCCATTCACAAGATATCATCTGTGCAAAACCGAGATTTTTTTTCACGAAATTGTGCTGATACTTCGAGAGGAAATCCAGCCGCTGTTTCGAGCAGGCACTACGTGCTTTATTCAGCGTTGTGGCACAAAATATTTGTATATCGATTTTCAGAAAAGGATACATTAAATACAGTTGTTAGCGGCGTGTTTGTTGCTGCTAGAAGTAGTTTATCTTGTAATGAAATCAAAGTAGACAGTTGCTGTGCGTCAGTATGGTTACAGGCTATATTTGACAACCAGAATAAATTAGTACTTGTTCCTTTTATTGAGACCCCGACTCAGATGGCTCGGTTGCTGAACAGTTCAAAGAAAACTTGAGTATCATCTCAAACAGGTACCCCATCATATCATTTTAGTTGGTGGTGACTTCAGTCTACCCTTCGTATGTGGCGAAAATACATGTTCCAAGCCGGTAGTAAGTATAAAACATCGTCAAAAATTATACTAGATGCATTCTATGAAAATTATTTTGAGCAGTTTCTTCAGGAGCCCATTTCAAGTGTAAATAGTTTCGAAAACATACTGAACCTCTCAGCAATAAATAATCCAGAGCACACAGGAAGCATCATCACGGTTGCAGGGATTGGTTACCACAAGGTCGTTGTAGCGAGATTGACCACCCCAACATCGAAATCCAACAAAAGTGAACGAGAACTATATCTACTTAAAAAAGCAGATAGAAATTCTCTTGACGCCTTCCTAAGAAACAGTCTCCTTTCCTTCCCAACTAAGTAAGTAACTGTGGACCACACGTGGCTTAAATTCAAGTAAATAGTGCTGCGGCAATCGAGCGATTTGTACTGAATAAATTAATAAAAGAGGGTAGTGATCTTACATGCTACAGAAATCAGGCCAGAACACTCTTGCAGAAGCAACGTGAAATGCATGGCAAATTTAAAGGGTCACGAGATCTCCAAGACGATGGTTTTGTGAAGCTCGAAACTTAGAGTTACCACAACTAAAGTCTGTCTCGCAATCTGAGAGAAAATTCAAATAGATTCTGATCATATGTAAAGTCCATCAGAGGCAAGACACAATCAGTACATTCAGTGCGCGATTCCAATGCTAATATTACAGTTGACTGCATTACTAAAAGGGGGTTATTAAACTTAGTTTTCCGAAATTCCTTTACCAAACAAGACGAAGTAAATGTTTCAATAATCCCTTTATCAAATAAGACGAAGTAAATGTTTAAGAATTCGAATCAAGAACAGCTGTCAACATGAGTACAAGAAGATGCACTCTGTGTAGCGAAGAATAAATCACTTAACAAAGGCAAGTCTTCCTGGTCAGATAGGATGCGAGTTAGGGTCCTCTGAGAGTATGCTCATATGACAGCCCCACACTTAGCATTCATATATAACCTCTCACTCGACGAAGGATTCGCAACAAATCACTAGAAAGTTGTGCAGGTCACAGCAATACTCAAGAAAGGAAGTAAAGTAATCCGGCGAATTACAGAACAAACGTCGAATTGCAGTAGTACTTTGCTGCATATACTAGTTTCGAACATTATGAATTACCTTGAAGTAACCGGTGTGATGACACTTGGTCAGCAGAAAGAAGAAAACATAGTTCTTGAAAACCACAGCTAGCATTATATCCGCGCAAAGTAATGAGTGCTATCGACAGGATATCTCAAACTGTTTGCATATTTATAGATTTCCAGAGGGCTTTTAAAGCCGTGCCGGCCGTGGTGGCCGTGCGGTTCTAGGCGCTACAATCTGGAGCCGCACGACCGCTACGGTCGCAGGTTCGAATCCTGCCTCGGGCATGGATGTGTTTGATGTCCTTAGGTTAGTTAGGCTTAAGTAGTTCTAAGTTATAGGGGACTGATGACCTCAGAAGTTAAGTCCCATAGTGCTCAGAGCCATTTTAAAGCCGTTCCTCGCAAGAGAAGATTTATGGATAATAGCTTCGGTTGTGCAGTTGGATTTCTGATTTTCTGTCAAGAAGATCACAGTGCGCAGTAATCGACGGAAAATCGTCGAGTTAAGCAGAAGTGATGCGGCGTTTCCCAAGAAACTTATACAGGCCCTCTGCTGTTCCTGATATATACAGAGTGTTAGGAAATTCTCATTAAAAACATCTATGACTTGTAGAGGGGAGTGAATATATAATATTTTGAGTAGTAACCCATATCCGAAACAGTACCTTTTCCGTCCTACGACCGTTTCAGTTCAGATGTGTGATCCGTCCATGTCTGCTGAGGGAAAAAGAAAAGTCTGAGAGATACTTGTCCTGGTATGCAAGAAGGTAGATAGGATGACTTTTGCTATGTCAGACGCTCACCTGACGTAATTAACGTCTTCCTTGGTGTGAAATCTTTTCAATGCCTGTGCGTCTCCGATACATTAAACGTGTAACCTAGTAATGTTTAAGTGTTAATACAAACAAATGTGCTTACGTCATAAGTGACTGTTTCGTTGCGTTTCCTTTTGAATGGTTATCTTACAAAAATAAAAAAAAGTGGCAATAATCTCAGAATAAGGAAAAGTATGGTTCAAATGGTTCAAATTGCTCTGAGAGCTATGGAACTTAACTTCTGAGGTCATCAGTCCCCTAGAACTTAGAACTACTTAAACCCAACTAACCTAAGGACATCACACACATCCATGCCCGAGGCAGGATTCGAACCTGCGGCCGTAGCGGTCGCGCGGTTCCAGACTGTAGCGTCTAGAACCGGAGTGGCAGGCAAGGAAAAGTATGAGTTCATCCACATGAGTAGGGAAAGAAATTCGTTAAATTTCTGTTACACGTTAAATTACTCAAATTTAAAGGCTGTAGATCCAACCTCGTAATTACAGTTACGAATAACTCAAATCAGAATGATCACAAAGGTAACGTATTGGGATAGGCAAACCAAGGACTGCGTTTTACTGGCAGGACACACAGAAGATGCGGCAGGTTCACTAAAGAGACTGCTTATGCTACGCTTGTCCATCCTCTTGCTAGAGTAGTGCTGTGCAGTAAGGGATTCTTACCAGGTAGATTGACGGAAGACATCGGAAAAGTAAAAAGAAGGGCAACTCGTCCTGTATTATCGCAAAATAGGGGAGAGAGTGTCACGTATATGACGAGCGACTTGAGGTGGCAATCATTTCGTTGCGGCGATATCTTTTTGCGAAATTTCAATCACAAACTTTCTTCTCTGAATGTGAAAATATTTTACCGTCGGAAACCTACGTAGGGAGAAATGATCATCGTAATAAAATAAGAGAAATCAGAGCTCATATGCACACATCAAAAAAAGTTTTGCATCACCCCGGCTCCCAGAACTCTTGAAGATAGACGTTGACTGTGGATATTGTATCAAAGACACAGTCGCTTTGACTGTTTAAAGATGTCACTAAACCTGTCCAAACTGTGGTACAACCATGTATGAGCAGCGCCTATTCGACGGAGGGGGTCGGACAGACGATCAGTTCCAGTCAATCCACCAGGAAGGAGGTAGACGGCTCTTGTTGTCCGTAGTCCAACCACGCCTAAACAGTTAATACCGCGATTCGATCGCGTCCGCATTATTACTTTGTGCCAGGAAGGGATCCCAACAAGGGAAGCGTCCAGGCGTCTGGAAGTGAACCAAGGCGATGTAGTTCGGACATGGAGGAGATACAGAGAGACAAGAACTGTCGATGAGAAGCATCGTTCAGGCCGCCCAAGGACTACTACTGCCGGGGATGACAGCTATCTTCGGATTATGGCTCGGAGTAACACTGACAGCAACGCCACCAAGTAGACTATTGCTTTTCGTGCAGCCACAGGACGTCGTGTTACGACTCAAACTGTGCGCAATAGGCTGCATGATGCGCATCTTTACTCCCGACGTCCATGGCGAGGTCCGTCTTTGCAACCACGACACCATGCAGCGCGGTATAGATGGGCCCAACAACATGCTGAATGGTCAACTCAGGATTGGCATCACGTTCTCTTCACCGATGAGTGCCGCATATGCCTTCAACCTGACATCGGTCAGGCTGAACGCTTTAGACATACTGTCCAGAGAGTGCTGTTTTGGGGTGGCATTATGTGGGGCTGACGTACGCCACTGTTGGTCATGGAAGGCGCCGTAACGGCTGTACGATACGTGAGTGCCATCCTCTGACCATTAGTGCAACCATATCGGCAGCATATTGGCGAGGTGTTCGTCTTCATGGACTACAATTGGAACCCCATAGTGCACATCTTGTGAATGACTTCCTTCAGGATAACGACATCGTTCGCCTAGAGTGGTCAGCATGTTCTCCAGTCATGAACCCTATCGAGTATGCCTGGGATAGAGTGAAAAGGGCTGTTTATGGACGACGTGACCCATCAACCACTCTGAGGGAACTACGCCGAGTCGCCGTTGCGGAGTGGGTTCAACTGGTTCAACTGGCTCTGAGCACTATGGGACTTAACTTCTGAAGTCATCAGTCCCCTAGAACTTAGAGCTACTTAAACCTAGCTAACCTAAGGACATCATACACACCCATGCCTGCGGCAGGATACGAACCTGCGACCGTAGCGTTCGCGCGGTTCCATACTGTAGCGCCTAGAACCGCTCGGCCACCGCGGCCGGCAGGGTCCTTGGTGGACCACTGCTACTTTTCCCTCTCCCTGTTCCATTCGCGAAAGGTTCGCGGGAAGAAATGTTGCTGGTAAGCATTCGTGTGGTCTCGAATCTCTCCTAATTTGTCTTCATGGTCATTTCGCAAGATATACGTAGGAGGAAGCAATCCAATAATTGACTCTTGTAGGTGTGTACGCTCTCAGAATTTTACCAATAAACCACACCGTGATGCAGACAGTTTCCCTTGCAGCGTCTGCCACAGGAGTCAGCTGACCACATCCGTGACGCTTTCGTGATTACTAAATCAACCTTTAACGAAACGTGCTGCTCTTCTTTGAATCTTCCATATGTCCTCTATCAATCCTATATGGTGCGTATCCCAGGTTGACAAGCAATATTCAGGTGTTGATCTAACGGCGGTTTTTCTAAGCTACCTCTTTTGTGAGTAGACTACAGTTCTGATATCTGTCTCACGCACAGTTAATTTTATGTGGCCGTTCCATTTCAAATTGCTCCGCACGCATTTTCATAGACGTTTTATGGAAGTAACTGTTTCCAGCGATTGTTCTGCAATGCTATAATAACACAACGATGGGTCTTTCACTCTATATATACATAATACGCCAATTTGTTAATGTTGTGGGTTAACTGCCAATACCTGCACCAAGCGTCGATCCTCTGCAGCTCTTCCTCATTTTGTTATTCTAGTATTGCAACTTGTCTGTGTACAGCTGCAACATCCGCGAAAAGCCTCATGAAACTCTCGAAGTTATCTACTACGTAATTCATAAATATATTGTGAAAAGTAATGACCCTATAGCACCCCCTTGGGATACGCTCTAAGGTACTTTTGCGTCTGAAGACTTTTCTCCTTTGAGAACGACATGCTGTGTTCTCTTTGCTAGAAACGATTCAATCCATTCAAACAACTGGTTGGACTGCTACTTACTGCGGTTATTTATGTTTCTTTTGCGTGTTAAAATTTGACACAAGCATCGCCTACAGTAACAAGTAGAAACGCACCGTAACTTCAGCTTTTTTTCTTTTTAATGCCAAAACCTTACTGAGCTATTCGTCTTTGTCGTAAATTCTTCTTGTGAATTGTACCGCATGCTACCGCCTGATATGCCTGTTTCAGCGGTTGCTTCATGTAGTTTTAACCGCTGATCAGCCGAAAAACTGTTATGTTCTTTCCCGTTTCTTGTAACTGTGTGTTTTGTTTAGAATTGTTATCGCGTGCATCATCGTCCAAGACGCCTGACCACGTTTGAGCCCAGCTGCTCATTTCGTCGATGTGGGAATGAAGCAGCGAACACCCAATAAATCAGTGTAAAACATAGAATTTTATGGGAGTGCGGAGTTCGAGTTGTTTGGGTGGCAAACAAACAACACGTAAAATCATCTCTTTGACTTTTCAGGAAATTTTCTTCTAGCATCTAATGGTTTTATGGAAGGAGATAAATCCAGCTCAGTAATGCCATATTACTAGCAGCATTGTATATCGCTTGTACAAAATTGCAGCTCGTGTGCGATAATGTACTGAACTATCATATAAATAATAACGGGAAAAGCTGCCATTACTGTACCCGAGCAAATCAGTGTTAAGAAGATAAAATGGTGAAAGCATAATTAAGATGCACAAAATTTTCAACAGCTTCTTTCAGTCACGCACAGGCAGGTTATTACACTGATAAGAATCGCTCACAATTCTACCAAACAAAAATACAGAGTAAGAAAAAGACAGCAGAACTGTGTACTGATCGAATAAAGTTGTGTATTTATCGCCTTAGTAGACATCGAACTATTCGCGGAAAGTGTCTGTGCGTAACTGTTTGTAATCAAAATAGAGAATATTACGATGGTCGACTCTGTTTTCGTGCACTCTCGTGGTACAAATCAGCGTAAGCTCTTAAAACAAAGCTTGTAGAACTAACTGTTTTCCCTCAGACACAAATTCACATTAAGAAAGTTTGGACACAAGTAATGGTGTTAGAGTTGTTGTATGTGTTACTATAACAGTTTCATCTCAATTTAGCGTAGTGAATTACGCAAACTGAAAATAAGTGGACCATTCAAAACATATAATAAATTGACAGGATGTCTGTTTTCTGCTGTATTGATGGTGCAGTATTGTTAATGTGACCATCGCTCATGGACGACGTCAACGTAAAGTAACCACTCGAAGAGGGCAGGTGGCAGCACTAGCAATGGAGGGTAAATGAAGTGTGCCGGGGGAACGCGGAATAAAATGTAATTGTTGACATAATGCGGAAACGATGAAACTTATTTGATAACCTAAAGGACATGATGATTGTCTTTCAGGCATTAGGGGAACGGCTGAGTCTATGAACTGAAACTCCTAGCAGATTAAACCTGCGTGCCGGACCGAGACTCGAACTTGGGACCTTTGCCTTTCGCAGGCAAGTGCTCTACCAACTGAGCTACCCAAGCACGACTCACGCCCCCCCCCTCACAGCTTTACTTCCGCCAGTACCTCGTCTCTTACTTTCCAAACTTCACAGAATCTCTCCTGCGAAACTTGCAGAACTAGCACGCCTGGAAGAAAGGATATTGCGGAGAGATGGCTTAGCCACAGCCTGGGAGATGTTTCCAGAACTATTCGGGTGCCGCATTGGTTGAAGCCTGCGCCGAGGCAACTGTAGCAGACCACGAGACGTAGATACCAGAGGTGAACAACGGCTGCGGATGTGTTTACGGGCGAACAGACGTAGAAATGTTGAGCAACTGACCACCCATTTGAATCAATGGACTAACAATGTCTTCTCAACGACCGTTAAGGGAATGTTGCTGCATATGGACCTCCGTAGCAGGCCCCTGGTTTATGCACAGATGTTGACCGCTGTTCATCAGCGTTGAAGGCTGGAATTTGCACGCTATATCGCAACCGGACGTCCACTGACTGGTGGCATATGGCCTTTTCAGACGAATCACGTTTTATGCTCCATCGGTCAGATGGGTGTTGGATCGTCAGAATGGTTCGGGCCGGAGGACGGACAGTTATGATCTGAGGAATATTTCCGTGGCCATCTCTAGGCGATCTTGTCATTCTAATACGCACAATGGATCAACACAAGTATGTATGTACCCTTGGGGTCTATGTACACCCTTACATGCAGTTCGTTTTTCCTCGACGCGATGGCATCTACCAACAGTAAAATGAAACGTGTCACACAGCTCGTAGTGTATGTGTGTGTCGAAGAGCACCAGGATAAGTTCACCGTACTCACCTGGCCACCACACTCCTCAGATTTAAACAAATCGAAAGTGTATAGGACTACCTCGATTGGGCTGTTCGCGACATGGCTCATCAACCGGAAAATTCAGTGGAGCTGACTACGGCTCTGGAGTAAGCATGGCTCCACATCCGTGTTGGTACCATCCAAAACCTCACTGACTCTCTTCCTTTATCCTTGCACCGCAAAATGTGGTTATTAAGGTTTTAGACAAAAGCTCGCATTAATGTGACTGGCCGGTGGATAAAGGGTGATATAGCTGCCACTACCTATGGGTCTTATACATCCTGTAACGCCTTCAAAAACTATGTTCGAAATTTTCATTTCCTCTCACTCACTACATGCAAACCATTAGTCCTAGAGAAAAATGAATACGTGCTTTTTTCAAATAATTTAATGCAGTTAAGTATTGTACTGAAATAAATATCTGTTGGAGACCACAGTTTTCAAGTTACTCAAGAAAATCGCGTTTTAAGGTCACTTTTGTACTGTCACTTGAACAACAGGAAAACTACAGCCTGTAGCGAAAAAGTGTCCCAGTACATAATTTTAACTACATTTAAATTTCCTACAAAAAGGTCCTGTTCGTTTTTTCCGTAGGTCTGACAGTTTGTATGCAGTAAGGGAGAGAATACGAAAATCTTGCATATGGTAGATAAAGGCGTTGAGGATTGCATAAAACCCAGGGGCAGCTGAGTCACACTGTATGTAACGCCTATTGGCTACGTCTTGTATGAATAATATTAACTTGAGACACTACTTACTCATTCTAGTCGATTATTACTGTATGTATTGTTTCGACTACTGAGGACATGCTATCCCATCCATATTTTTAATCGCCTATCCCAGTGCGCAGTCATCGATTCCGATTGCTGGTTGCCTATCTAACAGCTTACAGCCAACAAAAATTTGATTTTCAATACTTCACATAATTAGTAATCAAAAATTTTAAATATTATCTCAGTCTACTCATTAGGAGGTATTAGTTAGAATCTGTGTATATATCTTGCGGCAGTATAACTCATAGTGCGACAATTACCTGAACTATAATTATCCGGTATTTGAGAATGACTGCACTTTGCAAAGTCCAACAAACTTTGCACATAATTTCCAACCTTTGAGAAAATTTTTCTCGCCGACACTCCCCATAAATTTATGACTGGAGAAAAGGTGATCCCTTACTACATTTTCACTGTACATGCAGTAAAATTTCGGCATCAGACATGACGTTTTAATCCATTACTTCAGTAGTAGTAGCTCTGTTCGCAACATATTTCGTATCCATAGTTACTGCCGAGTGTGCCTGCAAAATTATATGATTGTACGACACATAGGTCAAGATATATGAGGTCATAAACATAGAGATCCATGAAAAATTAGCTTCTGCCTAAAATAGAGCGCGGGTTCAAAAAAAATGGTTCAAATGGCTCTGAGCACTATGGGACTTAACATCTATGGTCATCAGTCCCCTAGAACTTAGAACTACTTAAACCTAACTAAACTAAGGACAGCACACAACACCCAGCCATCACGAGGCAGAGAAAATCCCTGACCCCGCCGGGAATCGAACCCGGGAACCCGGGCGTGGGAAGCGAGAACGCTACCGCACGACCACGAGATGCGGGCAGAGCGCGGGTTATCCAGACTGTTCTCATCCAATGTCTGACAACGATAAAGCACATAGCGACTTCTAATAAACTTTAAAGAAACATAATTTGAAACGTTTTCTAACTTTCTTCTCCCTTACGTGCTTAACGATAAATATTTAACACGCTAACTCATTTGTAAACTAATCAGAAGTTTGAAGCTGTTTTGTTCAGTGGAGTTCGATTCTTTAAAAAGTCGCGTGTTCAGTGGTATTTCCTAAGACATACCACTGAGAAAAATATTTGAACAACAAAATAATAGCGGATTTCGAAAGAAGAGCAAAAATTATGTTAGGTATCTAGTAACATCCGAATAATGATTAAAATTGACTTCTGATTAAACAGACGGGTAGTGCCTGAGATTTCCGTATTTCTGGTAAATCTCATGGTCTCTCTCAAAATATTCATATTACAACCATGTGACTTGTTCATGTTTCAGATAGAAATTTGATTCAGTGCCATTCGTTTTTGTGCCTACTGAAAATTTTCAGCATTATTTTTCCACATGTGAGCGATGAAACATGCTAGAACGAAGCTAACAACTTCAAAAATTTCGGGAACCTAGAAGTCACCTGCCAGCGAAAACGACTATGTGACACTGTTGAACCCGTCTTGGGTAGAGAACGTTTCATATTTTAATGGATTTCTAGAGATGAAATGGATCGAAAGAGAAGAAGATGAAAAGGATCGAAAGAGAAGAAGATTTGAAATGAAACAATGGCTGAACGTTGGTAAAAGGATATAAATGCGAAGTGTGTTAACAATTAGTGAGAGTATGCGGTGCCGACTAAAAAGTCAGTTAAGTCAGTTTGTTACGCAAAACTCACTAATTACATCACTTGCTAGAGTCATGTTTCGAAGGCACTTTTCATAAAGACTACTCAGGTAACTATCAAGATTTTGTCCTTATTCATTATCGAAACAGGATTCATGGTCCTTGGAACATAATGTAAAATTGGCAAATTTCATCTATAATGTTGTGGTCTTCAGACTGAAAGTTGCTTTCATGCAGTTCTGCAAGCGTCTGCATCTCCGAATAACTACCACATCCTACAGCCTCTTGAACTCGCTTACTGTACTGAACTCTTGGACTCTCTCTGCAATTTTAGTCCTGATGTTTCCCTCCAATACTAATCTGGCGATCCCTTGATGCCTTAGAATATGTCCTATCAACCTACCCCTTCTTTTAGTGAAGTTATGCCACAATTTTTTTCTCCCTAATTCCATTCAGTACCTCCTCATGAGTTACATGATCTATCCATCTTATCTACTAGCATTTCAAAAGCTTCTATTCTCTTCTTGTCTAAACAACTGTTTATGATCCATGTTTCACTTCCATACGAGGCTACTCCAGACAAATGCCTTCAGCAAAGTCTTCCTAACACTTACATCTGTATTTGATGCTAACAAATTTCTCTTCTTCAGTAACGCTTTTCTTGCCATTACCAGTCCACAATTTATATCCTCCGTACTTCGGCCGTCAGCAATTATTTTACGGCCCAAATAGCAAAATTCATCAACTACTTTTAGTGTCTTGTTTCCTAATGTGATTCCCTCAGGATTTAATTCGACTACATTGCATTACTCTCGTTTATTGATATTCATATTATATTCTCTTTCCAAGACATTGTAAATTATGTTCGCCTGCTCTTCCAAGTCTCTTGCGCTCTCTCTCTCTTTCTCTCTCTCTCTCTCTCTCTCTCTCTCTCTCTCTCTCTTTCTCTATCTGTCTCTCCGACAGAATTACATTGTCATATGCAAAACTTAAAGTTATTATTTCCTCCCCCTGAACTTTGATTCGTTCTAATTTTGCCTTGGTTTCCTTTACTTCTTGCTCAAGGTACAGATTGAATGTCATAGGGGATAGGCTACAACCCTGTATCCCCCCCCCCCTTCTCAAGTACTGCTTCCCTTTCTTGTACCTCAACTCTTATAACTGCAGTCCGATTTCTGTACGAGCTGCGTATAACATTTCGCTCTGAATTTTACCCCTGTTACCATCTGAATTTCAAAGAGTGTAGGCCAGTCCACATTGGCAAAATTTTTATCTAAATCTACGAGACGTATAAACGTAGGTTTGCCTTTCCTTAACCTACCTGTGAAAGTAAGTTGTAGGGTCATATTGACCCGTACTTTCCTACATTTCTCCAGAATCCCAACTCATCTTCCCCGAGGTCGGCTTCCGGCAGTTTTTTCATTCTTCTGCAAATAATTCGCATTAGTATTTTGCAAGAATGACTTGTTAAATCTAATAATTCGATCTCTTCTATAACTCTGCTGATTTCTGCCATTTGGGTCCCGCAGTGTGTATCACTGACATCGCCTCCATCATCTGCAATAAGCGCTACATTTATCGTCTTAGACAGCTCTGACAAATGACAGGCATCTCTGAAGTATCTTTCCACAACAACCAATAGTTTTTAATGTTGATATTACTGCAAGCGAATCACTACACCAAAATGATGGGGCGAGATAATTTCAACAATGACATCGCTTTTCATTTATTTTGTCTCTCTGAAAAAAAAACCGCCCTCAACTAAAGATCCCATCCACCTTAGCACATGTGTGTTTTTAAAGACTAAACAACAAACATAGTTTTTTTTCTTCTTACGCGATTACAATGGGATATCGACTTTGCATCTCTACCTGAGCCAGTGAGGAAATGACAGTTAGCACATGTGTGTTTTTAAAGACTAAACAACAAACATAGTTTTTTTCTTCTTACGCGATTACAATGGGATATCGACTTTGGATCTCTACCTGAGCCAGTGAGGAAATGACAGTTAGCACAGTCTCGTCGCAGCTAGTACAGGAATTCGAACGTAACGTAGTAAAGAAAGGAAGTAACATACGAAAGTCAATCAACACCCAACATCTCAAAACTCCCACAGGACGTTCCGTTCCCACGTACAAACGCTTATTAGTTTTAGCATGTGAGGAGACATCACATCTGCTCTTTCGTCAGTCGGATGATTAGTCTTTGTGTTACAATCATGTAGCCGCCAACAATTAACGCTATCAGATTCTTTTTATGACGCTGGATAGAGACACAGACGTTAACACCATTAGAGTTTTTGTTTATGAGACTGGATGGAGACGTAGATGTATACAGGGTGTTCGGAAATTCTCGTTTCAAACTTCTACGAATTGTACGGGGGTAAGTACATCATATTGTGAGTAAGAAACCAAGCGCGGAAACGTAGCATTTCCGTGCTATGGTCGTTTGAAATCATGTTTGCTAGATAGGTTTGAACATGTTAGTCATGGTGGGGATACTCACGTCGTATTGGCGGATGTCGTTTGACCTCTATCACATGTGAAAACAGCCAATTCGACTTAAGCACGCCACCACCACCACCACCACCACCACCACCATGACAACCCTGTTGCAAACCTACCTAGCAACGTGTTTTCAAACGAGTGAAGCACGGAAACTGTACGTTTCCGGATACTGGTTACTGTTCAAAATTTTATTAACTCACTCCCTTCTACAAGTCATAGAATTTAGTAACGGGAGTTTCCGAACACACAGTAGAAGAAACGTAAACAGATGTGGTAAACGTACATAGATATGAACGAGTACAACAGACGCATTCTCTTGTCCTGACGGCTCAGAAGTACATAGATGATGGTTGACGACTTCATAAAAATTTGTTGCGCTCTGTGTAAAATTAGTTGTCACCTAATTTATTATTGGCTCTCAAAGGAGTACTATTAGTTGTAGGAGTTCTGTAACCTACCAAATAAGAATAACTCACGAAATTAATAAACTCTTCTCGATCTTCCACTCACGCCAGGTAGTTAAAATCTCACGAGCTTTCGACCGAGCTCTCCTCGGTCACTGTCAAGTGGTAAATGACTGCCGTGTCAGCGTGGCCTCGGCGTTATATAGCCACGCTGCTGGCTGTGACGTCACTGTTGCCCTCTTCCTCGTCAGTTTTAGTTATGTTTACGTCCCGCGTCCGTCGCGACAGCTTCAACCTCGCGATGGCTGAGCTGCCAACCGCCGTCCTTACTCACGTTTTCAGATATTTTTTATTTCTACTAATGGCTCTAAGCACTATGGGACCTAACATCTGAGGTCATCAGTCCCTTAGACTTAGAACTACTTAAACCTAACTAACCTAAGGACATCACACACATCCATGCCCGAGGCAGGATTCGAACCTGCGACCGTAGCAGCAGTCCTGTTCCGGACTGAAGCGCCTAGAACCGCTCGGCCACAGCGCTTGGCTATTTCTACTGCTTCTTTTATTATGATATCTCAAAATCCCTTCTTCCTCATAATGATAATGTAGATTTTCTAAAGTGTGTTCTGGCACGGCTGATTTTTCAGGATAACGTCGGCGTAAGCGCCCTGTGTTCCGCCCTGCGTTGCTCCACAGTGCGTACTGTTTGGCCGACGCAGTAGCAGCCACTCTGACATGGTATTTTGTACAATGCAGGCGTTCTGAGTCCTAAGTCGTCCTTCACAGACTCATCAGCTGTCGTATTTTCATTAGGGGTGTGAACAGCGATGAGACATTGTGTCACTTCAGGAGCCGGATAATCTTTCCCGAAACTGTGCCACAGAAAGGCGAAACGCTAGTTTCTTACTCTCTTATTCGGTGGTACTTTCCTTATGTGGCTCACCAGAAATAGCTTGTGATGCCTGGTGGTGGTTGTCCATTTTGCCGGAAGAATTTTCGGAGGTAGCTTAATTTTAGTGGCAGATTTTCGGCTTTTGAGACGACTTTAGCACGGTGGACAAGGGTCTACAGATCGTCACGTTTTTGTGCCAGATGGTGGTGGCTAAGAGCGTGCAGGTACCGATCCAAATAAAAATGGTTCAAATGGTTCTCAGCACTATGGGACTTAACATCTGTGGTCATCAGTCCCCTAGAACATAGAACTACTTAAACCTAACTAACCTAAGGACATCACACACATCCATGCCCGAGGCAGGATTCGAACCTGCGACCGTAGCAGTCGCGCGGTTCCGGACTGCGCGCCTAGAACCGCTAGACCACTGCGGCCGGTACCGATCCGAGTGTGTAAGTTTCCCGTACACAATGAGGCTGAGGTGTCCACTGGTTTTCCGACAAACGAGAACGTCAAGGAAGGACAACGCACCATCTTTATATACTTCCATCGTAAACCTAATACGATCGTGAATATCGCTCAGGTGTTCTAAGAAGTCTCACAGTTTTTCACGTCCGTGTGGTCAGATGATAAAAGTGTCATCGACATAACGATAAAAGCAACTTGGTTTATTTGCAGCCGTTTCCAGAGCAATGTCTTCAAATTTATCCATAACAAGGTTGGCTGTGGATGGAGCTAACGGACTTCAAATTTATCCACAAAAAATCGGCTATGAATAATCGCTTGATGCGACTGGAAGCCCGGGAATATTTTATTAACTCATATAGCCACAAGACCATGGGTTCATACAACATACGAAATGTTACAAACAAACACTAACAATCATTTGTTTCAATAGACTTCGGATTTGGCATACGCCGAAATTACCATTTTTTGCTTCAAACAGCCAATTCTCTTACTTCAGGGATCTTTCTTTCTGAAATACTTCGAATAAAAGAAGTTGTCAGAGTATTGCAATCCTTCTCCAACGGGACAAAAAACCGTTAGTGCGCGGTTGAGTGCAATGAAGTTCCATCGAATCACTTTCGATCGGCTGTGACATATGAGATACGAAGGCGTACAACTGAAAACAAGAGGAGGAAGGAAGATTAGGGTTTAACGTCCCATCGACGACACCGTCACTGTAGGCTTAAATGTAAACAGTTACCCACAGAAGCCACGCGAGCTGTCTCTGCGACATCAGTATCCCAATGTTGTTCGTTTTGCAACCCTTCGTATCGGATGTTCCTTTGAAAATAAAGACGTTGGGATATATTTTGAAATCCTACACATTGCAATATCCTGAATCATCAAAGAACCTTACCGCATGGAATTTAAATTAAAAAATATGATGTTACAAAATAAATTAAATGGATTTTATTCATAAGAGATACTACTAGCTATACATGCTGTAGCAGAAAAGACTTTAAACTCTATACATTTTCCATATCTCTAAAAAAAAGGGGCTCAATAAAAATGACGACAATTTTACTAATTAGCTAAGAATCAGAAATAACACGATGGGTTTTGAGCTTAAAAAAGTAATTTATAGCTGTAGTAAGAAACGTGAGTAATACGGAGTCCATTTAGGAAAAAATTCTCATGTATGGTAAGCAGTTACTCATTAACTACAGCAAAGTGTTGTAGATGAATGAATAAGAAGCAGCTAATGAAAGCAGCACTTTCATCGCCCGTATGTAAAGTGAAATGTCTTTTCTGTATGTAGGAGAAGCTAATGCCAGTTAACGAACGTCCAGTAGGGGAGAATGTTCTACCTTGAAGATAGTGCTCCTAGGAGCGTATGGTGTTTCCTGTCGATGTTTTAATCTATTCACTGGTTTTAGAATCGCAGGAATGAATACGCACTAGAGACCGCCATAAGCAGTTTCCGGCATTTTCTACCGTTTTTGATGTTTTGAGACATGAGGTTGTGTTTTGTGCTACATTTGTAAATATTTTAAAACTACTTAGAAGTATATATTTCTTATGATACAGAATTTTATTGTGAGTGAAATTCTATACATTTTTTTAAAACTAATTATAGAAAGTGCGAGCGTTATGCCACACTTGGTCGCTCGCGCATCGTCTTGTACTTTGAAACAGAAGAAGGTCTTCTGCCACGGAAAATGCGATAGTTGCAGTTGAAATGAGTTTCTTTAATGTGCTAACAGTTTGATTTGACTTGAAAATGAATATTCCCCGTTAGTTTCGATAGGTTCTGTTAAAAAAAAAAAATGGCTCTGAGCACTATGGGACTTAACTTCTGAGGTCTTCAGTCCCCTAGAACTTAGAACTACTTAAACCTAACTAACCTAAAGACATCATACACATCCATGGCCGAGGCAGGATTCGAACCTGCGACCGTAGCGGTCGCGTGGTTCCAGCCTGAAGCGCCTATAACCGCACGGGCACTCCGGCTGGCTCTGTTTCAAAATGTATTTAACTCGTAACTGGCTCTTGGCAATACTTCTACTTCAATTCCTTTCACTTACTGATTGCAGATATACATCGGAGTAATAATGTAATAGACAATTAAACAGAGGATCGGGAACATTTTCTAGATTGCAATGCTTTCAAACTTCAGTAGAGTATTTGTTGCTAGGTACATGACCATGTTGCACCTTGGAACTTTTTTTTTCACGTCTAGAAAAACCTTACATTTCCAGAGTCGTTTTTGTAATTTCCGAAAAGAAAGCTGCACACAAAAAGTGAATGCTATCATTTAAAAGTGGAATAAGAAAATACATGAAACTTATATTAGGCGAAGATCTGAAACTTTTCCTAAGATACAATACTTTTCCCTACTCTTATGGTATTCAAAATCGGTCTAAAATTCAGTGCAATATTCGACCAATTATGAGCATTTGTTCGGATAAACTCTTTGAAATTTAGTCGTTTATTGTGTACAGACATATGCTTCATAATCTGAAAATAATTTGGTTACTGTTAGGAAAAAAAACTAGACTGAGTACATAGCTGCAGGTGGTACTGCCGCATCATCGTCTCCCCAGGAACCACATGCACACAGACAACAGTAAACTTGTTAACGACCCCTTTCCTTGAAAGACATTGCGATGCGAGAACTCTGGTGCAGTTATTCTGGAAGAAATTCTTCATGAAAAGTCATGTTGCCTGGAATTAGTAAAAAACGGCTGCGTGCGATAAGTCTGCGATGTCTGTCTTTCCGATCTCATGACACCACCATGGACTTACTTGTCTTCTCTACGCATTGGTCATCATCCTGTGTTAGACTCATCGTTTGTAGCCTCGTAGTTGAAGACGATTGAAACTCTCAGACTCTAACGTCACAACAGAAATTCACGGTTCACCCAGAGAACAGTAGTTCTTCTCTTTGGAAAGAACGCTTAAGTCCTTATTGCCTCGATCACATGTAGTTACCCTGGATTACAGTGGAGACTCAGTTAACCGAACTACTTGTAAGTCGTTCGGATAGTACAAACTTCGGGTATTTTGAATGTCTGAAGAAAAGCGATTTTTGTTTATTGCTAACCCTAGAAAGATGACCTACGTCGCTAGCGTATGGTAATCTTTTAGGTACCGGTTGTCATATGATTTTCTTTGTATGGTTAATACATTTCGGTAAGAGTTAATTAAAACCAACAAAAACAAATTAAACTTATTAAAATCAACAAAAATTCATTAGAGACACATTTTCGTATGTTCTTACATATTTTCTAAATATTACGAAAATACTGCAGCCTCGATCCTAACGAAAGTCACGTAGCACAATCACTGTAGTTTAATGTTGTTTAAAATATATGCCACTTGTCATTAGACGTAAACAGGTTTTTCTCTTCATTGCCGCTGCATTACGATTTCGTTTTAATTGTACTAAGCTGACACTCTGGTTTTTGAACCATTTGAAAACTGTTTGCAGGGCTTGAAATGTTTCCGCATGAGTATCTACGTTTCCTTTTGTTTCATCTTCTCGCATTTGCTGCTGTTCGTTTTCCAGCAATATCCTCACAACAATTTCGTCATCCGATGTGATCTTAAACTCTTGAACGTTACTGTCAAAACTGAGCTATTCTTTCATATCATTTTATCTTTACACGATAGCACCACTCTCTGGCGCTTTGACTTTTTAAAGTAAAGAAGCGAGACGGCATAGCAACTGACAACTGTGTAACTCAAAACGTAATGAAACGCGCGCTGTCTAACTCGAACAATAATGAAACGAGGCATTGAGCAGCCATAAGCTACAATGAATCACGTGGTACGAGGCCAGATAGTGCCAGCGTGACGCGTCTGTACAAGCACGGACTAGGCTACGAAGATATTTGCTCACGGTTGTCATTCTGGATAATCCTGAATTCTTATAACTGAGGTCGACCTAATGGAGTCTGCACTGTACTATTTACTGCCGTCTTCAGATCCTCGGTGTACAGGGTTTGAATATGGCAGCATAGCTCTGCCGAAACTAGTAATCCAGTGTAACTACATGCGATCAAGGCAATAAAAACTTCATATCTGAATAACAGTCCTTTCCCCAAATTTTCACTTCCTACGACCGGAATTGAGGTCGGAACCTAGGCCGTTCTCCGTTGAGTAACTTCAGAAAAATACTCGTACTTACTTTAGCATGTTCCTGTAGGTTGGCTTCCTCATCTTTTTGCGTAAAGCAGTGACGCTTTGGTCAAGGTACCTGGTTCACATTCTGGAGGATCGGTTCAGTTCCTTCTCCAGCGATGCAGAAAACAAATACTGGGGTAGTTTCCTTAATAAGCTCGCAGCCGAATTGCTTCTGAAGCTTTATAGAATTATAGCTATACCTTTCATATAAAATAAATAAATTTCTGTTTTTCAGTTTCGTGACAGCGCTACCTGCCTGATTATAGGTAGAGCCTGTCACTGCACCAGTAGGGGAGGGTGCGGGCCCGACGCCCCGGGCGCCCTTTGCCTCCAGATAAGGTGGCTGCTGTTCATATGACAGCAGACCGAGTTTACGTGAGGCAATCCTAGTGAGACTGAACGAGGATCAATCTCCAGCCCTGTCCGGGATTGAATTAGGAACTCCATGGACAGAGTGTAGTGTTCTGCCCGTTGGATCGCCACGACCACCCTTTCAAAAAGGGGAAATTAAACTTTAATATTCCTTCTTCAATCTTATTTTACAGTATTTGAATTACATTTCTGTCCCAAAGTGAAATGTACTTTGAGTGTAGAAAGTTATAAGTTTTCTGCCTGTTTGTTCCTGATTTATTGATTGGTTTACTGTAAACTCTGAGGTACTGTTTCTCACTTATGATCATTTTACAGTGTATAAGGAAATTCTTTCAAACTATTTGTTTCCTACTGAGTTACAATTGCCATAATTTATACGTTAAACCTTGTGCTAATCAAGAGCCTGTAATCAATACTCTGTGACAGATTACTTGTGAGCAACTTCTGCAGTCAGTTGAAGACTGGTGACACAAAAGTCCTGTTGAAATTAATTCTAGAGAAGAACAGTAGGCAGTGGTGACATTTGGTGTTTATAGGTAACTCCTACAGTTGCCATACAAATATTTATTATAGTCACTTTTAGGTGTAATTATTAATGTTGTTGTTATTTCGCTCAAAATTAAATAAAAATAGAAAACTAGACGCTTGTTCTAATGAACTTTTAAAAAAGACATGCGTTGGTATGCACTGGAAAAACATGGAAAAGCTATTTTTTTCATATTGTAGTCTCCCTGCTCTCACTCCGTGAATACACATCGTTACTTGAGAGTCCTCATCAGGTGGGTCATAGTTACAATTTGCTAATGTGTCCAGTGGAGCAGTTATAACTGTGCACCTTGACAAGGGCGATATGGCATCACAGTTAAGCCATCTGGTGATGCACGTCAACGTCCCTTCCTAATAATGCAGTAGACGTAGACATTCGGCGAGGAATACATGTACGTTAGCTAGTCTTCCTCCTGCACTGTTCTGTAATAATTCATCGAACAGGGTATCAGCTTCTAGAAAAGTTGTAAATGGGCGTTCTAAATGGACCTGTGCCCACACGTCATCAGCGAAACGTGTAGGCCCTGGTTTGCTGAATGCCAGAAATGCGGATTATAGTTGACATCTAAAATATGCAAGTCACTTTGAAGTCACTGATATTGGATATTTTTAGTAGGTCGATATATTATGCTGTCTTTCCGTTCATTTCCTGAATGGGACGTACAGAAAATAACTGCTTACATGCCTCTATCATAGTTGTTATTAGTCTTATTTTCTAGACACCTGCCATGAACATTGGTCAGTTCAGTTTTCGTAGCGTTTCTCTAACTACCTACCCTCGTACCCAGAAATACAGCCGTTGCTGTTTATACTATCCTTTCTTGTAAATTGCTGATGTCGACCATCTTAATGTGGATCCAACACTCACAAATTCTAAAGTAATCGTAAGAAGACTGATCCAGTTTCTCAGTATCGCAATTATGAACCAACGCCTGCTAGTTGCTGAGCCGACGACTATTCAATTTACAGTTTCCTACACTCCTGTAGATTTGTGCTGAACTGTTCTTTATGCCATGAGTGCTTCTAAATGAGATCCACTTAGCCCGTTGATAAAAGCCACTGGCTTTTTATACTCCATGAAGGTCACAACTTCGTAAAGGACGATTCTTAACTTCTTTTTTAAACTTCAACGAAACGAAACATATGGCGGGAAAAGTAAAATGTCTTAGCTACAAGGGAAACAAATCTATATCAAATGTTTACGTATCTTGCCTCTGCCGCCTGAACGCTCAGCGCTCAGCCGATGCTACACCTGCCCGCTGACATTTATGTCTCTTAGCACATCAAAGTAGAGAATCAAATTGGTCTCACAGTGGGAGTGGAGCTAAATTTTGAGAACAGTTGTACTTCTCAGAATATCCTATGTTACGTAGTATTTGAGGTGGGTAGCCATAGTCTGTTCAGTCATCAAATACAGACTCTAACGGTCTCTAACGCTACCAGCTGTTATGGATTTAATCACTTGATTTAATTTCGTTTTAATCTTGGCGCCGGATCAGAACGTCTGTGAATATGGATGGGTTCATACGCAAAACGTTATCTACTCAGTGCTCACTAACAACAATTGAAACCTATGACAGGAAACACGAATCGCTAAACGCCTGTGACTAAGCTTGTACGCTATCAGAAAATATGAAATTAATTAATCTATGAGTATGGGTGGCGATTCTTGCGTAACATATTCCATCGTTTAGGACATTAATGGAAAGTGGTCTTCATCGGGGTAATGATGTTTACCTTTCGGTATCTTTCGAGGCAATTTACAATTTTAGAATTATGTTTTACAATGTATACCCAAACAGTTCATTATGACTAAGTTATATATTGGCGATGCATTTAGAGCCACTAGAGGTCATTATCAGTCTTCAAGGTACAGTAATTACTAAAATTTGATTTCAGTTACTAACACTAATTACTGGATGATTACTATTTTATGAGTTCGTGAGGTCCTAATTAAATCCAGAACAACTAGTGTTTATATGGCGGTCATCTTGTATTTATATCGTGATGTTTTGTGCAGATACATTGCAGTAAGGAACACGTATACATAGAGTTAATATGTTTTAGTCTAGATGCAGATATATTGCAGTAATCTTCCGTAAGGACACGTATGCATAGAGATATTATGTTTTAGACTATTTTACTGTGTAAGCATCACTTTAAAAAAAATGTAAAGTTAAACGTGAATTAAAACAATGCAGAAAGAGTCAGAAAAACGGAGGCAGATACTCGACTACTACAGCAGCCACGGGACGTACATGTTGTAGGCGTCCGTTCTGAACCTAATGAAGAATAAGGCGATTCAACAAAATAGCGACACTGTAGCTATGCTAGTAACGATAATAGTATTTCATAAATTTCTATGCCGCGATGTCTCATGAGAAAGACTAACGGATCGAAACGCGTCTGTAAGGAAAGTACGTCAAAGTACACTTCGGCCCTCTGGGTATCACTCCCTTACGAACCGCGAAGACATGAATAGGCTAATTACAGCGCGTGCATAGACATATAAGCACTCATTCTTTCCGTGCTCCACACGCATCTCGAAGGTGAGGAAAATCTAAGGTGTTGTTCAATGCTACGTATCCTCTGTCATGCAGTTTACGGCCGTTTGCGGAGTAAGTATGCAAATACGGATGTGATAAGATTACTTAAACATTGTGACTGGTTTTGGTACATTTATTCTTTGATTATATTCCAGTCTATTGACTCTACTTCAGCTTTTGCCCTCTTCGACTCTCCCTAGTTCCATGGAAATTAGTTCCTGGTTCTTAACACATATCCTAGGGTCGCTATTAGTTTACTGACAAAACAGATGCGGTTTCCGATTTGTACACACGTAATAAATGAGCTGTAGGAAAAACGACACACTACGAGCAATCTACAACAAAAAGTTCAGTTTTCAGCAAGAAATGTCGACAGTGTTGACTACTGAAATGCGTGTGAAGTAGCTGCATGTAAAAAACCGTTAATAATGTAATAGAAAAAGAACTTTTTCTTGCTCTGTGTTATTAAAGATATGAGAATGTGGAAACCCGTTTTTCACATTATCTGATCAGAGGTATCTGAACCGCTGCTGGTGGACTAATATGGGAATTGTCTGCCCTTCGCCCTTATGACGGCTTGAGACTTGCTGCCGATACAGTCAGTGAGATGTCTAAATGTGTGTAGAGGAATGGCAGCCCATTCTTCCTCAAGAACGTAGTGATGCTGGACGCTATGGTATGGCGCGAAGTCATCTTTCTAACGCACTCCAAAGATGTTCCAAAGGGTTGAGGTCATAACTCTGGGAGGAGAGGCATTCCATTTAAGGAATGTTCTTGTCCACGAACAGTTTCCTTACAGATGCTATGCTATGACATGTTGCATTGTCGTGATGATGCAAACAATCACCGTTTGAGAACCGTTATTCTACTGTACGCCGTAAACAATATTTTAAAACGTATTCATATCATTTGGCATTCAGCGTTTTCTTAGGAGCAAGAAACACTCCACACCGTATCACCGCTTCTGCACTTTCCTGATGGCACGTAACGTTCTCCAGGTAATCATCAAGCCCAAATCCCTTAACATCGGATTTCCGTTTAGTATAGCGTGATTGATCACTCCAAATCATTCGTTTCCAGTCAACCATTGTCCAGTGGCTTCGATATGTACACCACCTCAAGCATCAATTAACAATGTGCTCGACCACTGTAGCCCATTGTAACTCCCTACGCACCGTCATTGTGCTAACTGGACTTCTTGTAGGATTTTGGAACTAACGAGTGATTCCTTCACTGATTTCATGTGACTTTTTACAAGTACTGTCCACAACGCTCGAGGATCCGTTCCGTCAGTACATGAGGTGTACCTGTTCTTGCTTTAGCTACGATTGTTCCTTCTCGTTTCTACTTCACAGTCCTATCTCAGTTTATTATATTTTAATTAATTTATTTATTTATTTAAGGAATTTTGTATAAGAAAATTCTCTACTACTTATTTATTTTTGGTATTTTTAGTTATGATTTCCAGTGGTTTTATTTAAGTTTTGGCTTAAGTTTTTAAAAGCTTAAGAATATAAGTCTTTGATTTTAAATGCCACAGATATATGTCCCGCAGCGTCAATCTCGCTGATACTCCTCGCCAGAACTGCTCCACCTGATATCTCTAAAATGTTTATTTCGGTACGAAGATCGTTCGGCACAACTAGGTGATTTGTTGTATGATGCGTATGGATTGGTGCGTCCGAAAAGTTTATTGCTTCTAAGATATTCTCTCGAAGAATATTGATCGTGAAAAGATGCAGGCTCGCACTATCATTCCACACTGCACCTCCGATCGATCTACGTCAAGTGATCTCTAAAGAATGATTGTCAAATCTTTTATAAATTGATAAATACACACCTTGAATGCGTATTATTTTCTTGAATTTGTTTATTGTGAAATTCGACTAACTAAACATTCACAATGAAGCTTACTAGAGTCGCATAATAATAGCAAAATCTCTCCAACATAAAACACGTCCGATCTCTGTAATTGCTTCACACAGAGTCCTCAAATATACATCTTTGGTTACTTACCATATTCCCGAGATGCGTCCATAGCACAGAACGTCCAACTCTCGCAGGCAGTTTATACTACTCTTTGGATCAATAATTCGCTGCACTTGTCACCGCCACACCTCCAAAGTGAATTGTATCAATGGACAGTTGACTCGGGTGTCTTAGGAGGATTGAAATGAAAAGGCGGTGGTGAAGTTGTGCTTAGATTTGAGGTGTTAGGTAGTCATTAGTCAAAGTTGGAAGCCGTTATGCTCGCCTGCACGACCACACCGTGTTGCTACTCCACCTGCTGACGATCCAACACTACCCAGGGTCCACCTGGCGTGACATCTGAAGGTCAGTTCGGCATTTCATGTGTGTCCTGATAATTCCGCTCAGTTAGTGAATTTGGAGCAACTGTATCCACCCCATCTTCATTAGCTGTCACACGTCTGCCACGAAAATTAGAAACCCGAAAAGTCTTTCTTTCTGATAAAGTTCTTCTGGCAGTCCTGAGGAAGCGACGCTATAAATAAATTTGAAGTTTGGAAGAAAGAAGCTGACCGATGGTTAGGAGAGGAGGAAACGTGATGATTCAACAGAGATATCTTTGTAGACAGTCGACACAGGCAACACTCAGAAACCAGATCTTCAGCACGAATGGGAGAAAATGAAGACGATTGTCCTGGATTATACCAACAGGCAATAATTCATTTACACGACTTGGCAACTTCAGTGCCTTATGAACATGTCATCTTGAAAACTGTAGCCATAGTCATCCGACAAAAAAAAATCAGCATTTCAGAAACACCTAGAAAAATTACTGTTTTTAGGCAGTGTATCTAAAAAAGAATTGGTCAAGGGACTTGTCTTTTATCTACAAAAATAGTTTCGCTTGTCGTACTGAAACATTTGAATAGTATAGGGCTGTTGTTAATGTTTGAATATTTGCCTTTGACTACGTTGTATATAATCGATTTTATGCTCAAGTTTGTTCATGCAAACAGAATACAGGATGACCTACGAAATGTGTCATCATTTTGTTTTTGAATATACCCTTTATTGTCGTGACAAACTCAGAGGAACATACACTACCATGGGAAACATTCTGTCGAGAACTGTTCTAACTTAGCACATACTCAATATGTCCAGCATTCTGATTCGCAGCTTCCTTCACAGAAACAGTGATGTTAGCTATAGCTCTACGGTACATTTCTTCCGTGATTTCAGTGAAATCTTGAATATTAAGGCGTCTGAGCTCCGTTCAATCATGTGGACGTTTCGGGAAAATCATTTCCTTCGGACACCCCCAAATAAAAAAAGTCACATGAGTTGAGGTCTTGACTACTGGGGGACCAAACTTTTCCGTCATTGAAACGACCTAGAAATCTGACTGGAGTGACCTACATGAGGAAACGCTCGTGTAAGGAACCCAATAGTGTGTGACCCACACTGTAATCCTCGGATCACGATAATGTCGTTCATGAAGCACTTGTGGATCTTCAGTAGCCCAAAACCGTACAACTTTTCTGTTAACCACACCGGCAAAATGAAGATTAAACGTTCGTAGCGGGCAAATAGTAAACTCCGCCGTGTGCCGCTAGTACGGGCACATCCGGAGGTCACTTTTAAGAAATCGTTAAACGGAGCGTCTGGATACGCACAGTGCGCTACTGCTTTCCTGCTCAAGCAGATCATAGCGCTTCAGTATTCTCCGGCGGACAAACAGGCTTCGGCCAAGGTAACATCGTTTCCAGTATTGATCATTCCAACACAAATTGATCATAAAACCCGTGAATGGTTCTCTTGCAAGGGGTCCACCGTGTATTAAGCTGTTGCCGAAATCGCCTCTGAGTCACAAAAGGACTTTTCGTTTCCTGGTAAAGTAACATAACTCCTCGTCGTTGCTGTGTTATTAGTCGTCCATTGTCGGCCATGTTGTAAACACTACTCTCCAAGTGACACGTTGTGTCGTTAGTGTCAAAGGCCTACCTTCCGAACGTATGCTTCCTAATAAAATGGAGCAATATTTAGAATTAAATCATGGTAGATTGGTAAACAAACCACGAGAGTAAAGTTACAAGAAATGACTGAAAACAAAAAGGGATCCCTAAACAAGACACGATTCCTACATAGAATAAGTAAGGTAGTATGAACATATCCATAGAAAACTATATTTCAAAAGTCGAACAGTAAAAATTTAATAATGCGTTTGTATAAATTTGCTACTTTCTGCATGTTTTACATTTAGAGAATCCACTGATGATGGTGATATTTGTCGCCGAAACTAGTTTGAGGAATAAATAAGTAAGCAAATAAGAAAGTGTTTTGCATCAGAGCGGACTCACAATTACGATATCGTTGTTTTTCTATGCAAACAGGGACGAAATGGAAGAGTTCCGACGTAAAGTTATTCAAGAGAACCATTTGAGTTCCGAGAATTTCGTAGATAGTGACTGTGTTTAGAAGCTGGCGTACCTTCGAGACAAATTTCAAAAACTCATTTTGCTGAATGTATCCCTCCAGGATCATAAGACAAAAATTCTCCAAGTATGGAACGAAATTTTAGCTTTCAGATAGGAAATACTGACGTGGAAGAAAAAGCTGCAGGCAAAAGATATACATTACGGTTTCCCTAGTCTTCGAATGGTTTTAGACCACACTGAACTCCAGCTGAGCGAATAATTGAAGACTAAGATTGTGGGACATTTAACTAAAGTCAGTGATTACTATCTGAAGTACTTGCCAGCAGAAGTTAATCAACGCATCTGGCGCATAGATCCATTCAGTACACAACTTCCATCGACACTTACTACTCAAGAATAAAAGTAGTTTACTGATATTTCTTCAGAATCGACAGTAAAATCAAAGTTTGTTTCCTCATCACTCTTTAAGAATTTAGGAGATTGATGAATCAGGAGTACCCGCACGAAGGTAACAAGGCCCTAAGACGTTTTATATATTTCGCAACATTCTACTTAAGTGAGTAGGATTTTCACCCTTGGCAGTGATCAGCACGAAATATAAAACGGGAACGTATACGGAGAAAGAAAAGCGAATCGCAATTTCCAATTTTTGTACTGAGATCTTAAGAAATTTTGCAGAAGAAAGAAGCTCATCCTTGCCCTTGAGTTCACTGCAAGAATAATATGCAGTAATAATAAAAGTTGATTAAAATGTGTTATGTCAACACTAGCACAGAAATAATTACTGTTATTCATTCTTTTCGGAACTTAAGCTTATTTGCCCCGTATTTCGAATCGAATATAGTGTGCGAAGGGAGCGCGGATGTTTATGTTCAGGTAAACAGAACTGTGTGTCTAAAAAGTCTGAAAACCACTGGTATTGGGCGAACTCAGGATCAGCGTAGAAAACGTTTACACCAGTGCTCTAGAAGTTTTGTTGAAATGAAATTTCTGTTTCCAGTTTGTGGCGTACAACTGAGCTGTTCGCGCAGGCAACACGAACGGAGACTACCAAAGATTTCATTGATAACTGTGATCTATAGCCAGTATTTCTGAAAACCCGTTTCATATTTGATTAGATCTGGTACGACTATTTGATTAGAACGCAAAAAGAACGAAATAGGTCTTATCTTCCCAATGACAACGAAAAAGTTACACATGGAGCACAAGCTCGTATTGGGGAAATGGAGAAGGAAATCGGTCGAGTCCTTTCGAAGGAACCTTCTTGGTGAGTGACTTCACCGATGAAGGGAAATTACAGAAGACTTAGATAGTCTTTTAGTTATGTATTCCAAAGGTCATTTGAACGATTCCTTTACCGAAATGATGTGCAATGAGTCAGTTTACGGCATACGTATACATGATTAATGTTAACCCTATTTTATTTAGTTCTGCTCATGCAACTACGTTTAAAGACAAGAGTTTTTTTCCGAGTATTTAAGTAGAAATTCGTCAACGGAATAAAATTAGTTATCCAGAAGAAATTATTCTGTGTTAGATTTGAAAACTGCTTTGCTACCTGTCAGACATTTTATGATACTAGTCAAATGACCAAATATTTTTGTTTGCTGCATACTGAACTCCTTTCTGGACCACTGACAGCTTAAATAATGTGATGAAATGCATTAGCGAATTGCAGTTACAATTGTACAACTGCTATACTACTTACTATATGTTACTGTATATTACTAGTAGCACATGGAAAATTGTGTCGGACCACATTCGCCTAGCTGTTGCCTCAACAGCCTCGGCCATCCGGGTACACGTCTAGGACAGACCCCAACTTTCACATGTTCTTGTGTCTACGTCCCACAGTAGTAGCATACAAGTCGCAAGCACGCATGTTCAAAATGGTTCAAATGGCTCTACGCACTATGGGACTTAACATCTGAGGTCATCAGTCCCCTATACCTAGAACTAATTAAACCTAACTAATGTAAGGACATCACACACATCTATGCCCGAGGCAGGGTTCGAACCTGTGAGCGTAGCAGCAGCGCGGTTACGGACTGAAGCGTCTAGAACCGCTCGGCCACAGCGGCCGGCCAGCACGCATGTCTGCAGGAACAGACGCTGCTGACAACTGACAGCCGGATTAAATTATGAAATGAATTCACAAATTGCGTTGCGATTGTACAACGGCAACGGTATGTCCGAAGGAAAATTTGCATCGAACTATACAGACACTGTAAAATGTAGACAGTGCCCTACTGTAGCTTTAATAATGGGTAATAAAGGTCATTTTTCCCATGTAGTGTTGCACGTTGTAACCTCCCCGCAAAAATAAAAGTCAATGATGATAAAAAAATGAGCTAAATGTTGACTCCCCACAAAATATCGTTAAATTGAAATGAATCCAAGCGTAATCTCCTCCCCACAAAATATCGTTAAATCGAAATAAATCCAAGCGTAATCTCCTCACACAAAAATTAAAGAATAATAATGGCCCAAATGTAAACTCCCCACAAAATTAAGGAATGAAGATTGATCGTAAACCCACAATAATATTAATTAGCTAATGAACCATGAACCGTATATAACATCTCAACAGAAATAACGAAACCTAACAAATTTTATAAGGACAGCAGCGCTGACCATCGGCCCTGTGAAATAATTAAACCTGATAAATTTTACAAGGACGGCAGCGCTGACCTTCGGCCCTGTGAATAATTAAACCTGACAAATTTTATAAAGACAGCAGCGCTGACCTTCGGCCCTGTATTCTGAATAACAAAAGCAAAATTCTTACCTCAATAAACTGCATCTATATCTGCTGTTATCTATCGACACAGCTTCGTGCAATGCTGCCCTATATTTTTTTTTTTATTCTTGGAGGAAATGCATAGGAAATATTCTTTAAATTGGAATGAATATTTTTCTTTAAAAAGTTACTTTATAAAAAATTATTATTGGGGCATTTTTTGAACAAATTAATTACAATTAACATACATTATTAGATGTGCGCAATGCTGCGTCTTTACCTTCTACAACCTGCCGACTCGCTACATGGTACTGTATCCGACTTCTACTAGAGACAGAGTACAACTGAACACTCGCGCGGTCAAGCGCAGACTAGCAACGATAAATAACTCTCTGGTCAGAGATTCTGTCATACCTCGCCATCGCTGGTAATGAATACATACGTGTTTCAACGTATGAACGTCACTGTTCTTCTCAAATTTCATTAGTGAATACATGTATTGTGACGGCGCAGCTGAAATGTCTATCTCTTTGAAGAGGTACTTACAAGCTGTCCGTGGACGTTATCATTACTGCTCGCTTATGTGCAGTCATACTTTCTTTCTAAGTGGTGGGATGCCGCAGAAAATTATTCCATAATTCCTGAATCACAATGGGCGGGAATTAAAAGTGCGATACTTCCGAGAACTGATCCACTTTCCGAATATCGATCCAATGCTTCATCACCGTGACACTTCTTCCCGTAATTCGATTGGAGCAGGGAAGCCAATTTTCGGTGACAACAGTCTCTGGTAACAGAGCTCCGATTGGTGCCAAAATATACCATTTCTGACAGTATCGAGTAGTTTTGTAAACACTACCAAAAGCTACTGTAGTCTGCGGAGAAGACGGTGACTGGATGTTCTTTTTTTTTTTTTTTTCTATGCCTTACGATTGCATTCACTTAGTTTCTCCGACTAAGTTTGGATCTTTTGGATATGTGGCTGGATTCTGTTACAGACACCGTCACGTTGTTGGTGTGATGGAAGGGTAGTGCGCAGCGATAGGCTCGCGCGCTCGTAATGAACGTGGTGGTCGGCAGATGAAAGGACTTTACTGGCCGAGTATCGCGAGCGTGATAGCGGAGAGCGGCGAGTGGCGAGTAGCGAGTGGCGAGTAGCGGGGAGCACCAGGGCGTAGCCGGGCCGCCCTGCCCCGGTAGGAGGAGCGAACGGCGGGCGTGGCGCGGCCATCCAGCATCCTGGAGCCTGCAGCCTGCTCCGCGCCTTGCGTCTGCCTCTCCTCTCTCCTCTCCCACCAGACCTGTCCCCGCTCCTCGCTCCTGCCTACTGGACTCTCTCTCTCTCTCTCTCTCTCTCTCTCTCTCTCTCTCACTCTACCCCTCCCTCTCTCTCTCTCTCTCTCTGTCTCTACCTCTCCTCTCCGTACACCCACTGACATTGCAGGCACCTCAAAAGAAACAAATACGAGTAAAGTCATTCCCTGGCTATCTCTCAAACACCTGCCTCGCTAGCGGAGCGCCACCATGTTTCTGGGTCAGTATACTCTGCATGAGTTTTCCTCACGTTCAACTACCGCAGATTTCCGTGGCTACTACTTGTGTAGAATACCTTCTGGTTCATTCTTAGGTCATATTGCACAATAATTTATTTAAGGTTGAATAAGAAGTACACCGTTTTTGTTCTACTGATTTTTGTTTATTTCAGACTACCTTGCGGGTTGCTGGGCCATCTTCAGCAGACAACTGAGTAGCATCCGAAAGGGACATTAGTTCTTAGGTAATCATACATTATAACTAAGGTAGAATCTACTGTCATAGAGTATTGTGCATCAAATTTGTTTCCCATCGCTGAGATTACAATTTACACAGTGGATAATGTTAAGCACGATAAATAATTAATCTACAGACTATTACCGGTTAATTAATTATACTGCCATATTTTGTGAGATGTTGACATTGGCTGGGAAACTGTTAAACTGAGCACTCTTCGTTTGTTATGCAACAAACATGATTTTTAACTAGAATGAGATTTTCACTCAACAGCGGAGTGTGCGCAGATATGAAACTTCCTGGCAGATTAAAACTGTGTGCCGGACCGAGACTCGAACTCGGGACCTTCGCCTTTCGCGGGCAAGTGCTCTACCAACTGAGCTACCTAAGCACGACTCACGCCCCGTCCTCACAATTTTGGAAGTTGGTAGAGCACTTGCCCACGAAAGGCAAAGGTCCCGAGTTCGAGTCTCGGTCCGGCACACAGTTTTAATCTACCAGGAAGTTTAATTACTTTTAACATTGTAAATTACACTTTAGGCAATGGGCAGCATTATACACAGTAACCATAATACACAATCTTTAGACTATTTGGGTTATACGATTATGGTGCCACAGTTTGTGAGATCTTGACGTTTCTTGAGAACTGTGTTAACGCACAACTAGTAACTTATGTTAGGCAGTAAATAAGTTTTGTATTAACTTACCTTTTTATATAATGGGACATGTCAAACACAGTACATGCTTAAAATACACAGTATTAATGTATTACAAGCTACGTTGCTGAAGTCCGTGGGGTATGCGAGGTAAGGAATCGAAAATTAAACTGTTTTAATTTTGTGTAGTTCTATGTGGCGGTTTGTGGGTATGGTGCTGGCTGACTGTGTCAAGTGAAGTTTAAAAGTGGGGATGTGCTCAGCTGTAATTGATGATTTAGAACCATCTGAGGATTTTGAGCTAAATGTCTGTTCACCTTAAGTGCTTCCAGAAGGCTTAGTTTTCTTCCTTTGTTGGCTATATGTAGTACTTTTGGTGTACTTTGTACCTGTGTCCTTCCATCAGCACATGTTCGGCAAAGGTGGAATTTGTTTCATGTAATCTCCAGCTGCGTTCGTGTTGAGTTAGCCTACTTATTGCCTTGCCTGCCTGACCAATAAGCAGTTCGTTGCAGTCATTACAAGTGACCTTGTAAACACCACTGTTACTTAACTAATCTGTTTTGTCTTTGCCGTTGTATAGGATATCAGGTGTGCTTTCTCTTCCTTTGTCATGGAATTATGGTTCTGCCTTGAGCAAACTCAGATTATTCTTGTTTAACGCCCAAACTCGTTTCGGTGAAGTTTCACCATCCTCGGTGGCCTCATTAATTTTCCTAAAATCACATACTGGTGTTTATGTCACTGTCTGACATTTGCAGTACAGCTATTTCGTTCCTGTATGTCATTTTTGGTTTATTTCACTTTTCGTGCTTCTACAGGGTATCCCAATTGGGCTTTGTAGCATGCACAGTCACTGTTTATCGGATAAAGAGGAATGTATCTGATACTTCAGCTACAGACAGGTGTATGGATCTTCTGCCGTGATTTCATTCTTACGAAACACGTTTCGCACGAAGGCTTCAGGAAGAAACTAATGAAGATAGAAGTAAAGAAAGGCCGAAAGTTTCGGACTCTCATGGAGGTGAGTAAGCTATATTTGAGTCTTTCTAATAAGCCGAACCAGGGAAAATACAGTCTTTGACTATTTAGTATCACGTCTTTGTTTCTTTTTGCATTTTTAAATTTTTATTTTTAAAATTTTATTTACTAGTTGGTGCCTTGCATGATATTCTCTGTCTGGAGGTTGTTGCAAGTCCTATATTACATCTTTTACAACAGCGGGCAGCAAAAATCTGTTTCTTAGCAAACAATACATTGCACAGCCTTCAAGCGCAAAAGTAGAGAAAAAAGTGAGAATAATTACTATTCCAATACTTGTAGATTTCGTTCAAAACTGGAGAGAGTACAGAGAGACAGATAGGATCGAAAGAAAATAACAGTAAAAGCGACTCTCAGAGTGAGAAAATGCAAAGTATCTCCCAACTATTAAACACAAAAGTATAGGAAAAGTTTTCAATAACATTGAAGATAATAACAATCCAGAGAGGAACTGTCGATTTGTCTGCAATGTTCTTCAGAAGACTGCAGAAGTCTAATCAAAACACAAAATAGGACTAATCATGAATCACACATAAGAGTAGCGCACCAACAACTTCAGTAGAACACTATTCGATTCCTGGTGACAGACAACCATATATAAAACATAGTACATCAGATAATATTTAATGAAAAAAGTGTTATCAGATACACGTAGATGAAGCATTTGGCCGACAAACTTACACGACCTATTTGGAAGTTCTTAAATGATCTCGAAGTAATTGGTCATTGGTACTTTTGTTGCCTCTACTTTACGTAATTTGTAGACAGCTGCAGCAATACTGTTGGTGTTAACTACAACGAACATGCGAAATGATAGCGACAGAAACCCGTATTCATTGCCCAATGTCATTAATAGAGCAGACTACACTTCAAAGATATACAGGTAGCAGAAGTCATGTGTATAGCAATAACTACCATAAAGGCTGAGAGAATTTTTCTGCCAGAAATCAACATCGCTGAATAGCGGTACGTAGTGCGTCAAGTAGGCAGTTCAACAGAACTACATCTCAATGAGGAAGGAACACACTGTATCCGTATGATAGCCATAAATTTAGTTCGTCTATGGCAAAAGTCTTCCATGGCTGACATCCTAATGAAGTCCAGTAAAGAAAATGTCGACATACGAGCACCACGCTACTGACTGACGTACGGACAGTATTTTCCATTCGGACTATAAAAGACCTAGTGATGGTTACAAAAAAAACTATCTGCAGTATGTTGCAACAATATCTTGTCACCAAGATTGTAGAGTTCTAGGGACGATACAGTGCGTAACAGCTAGCACTAATAGAACTACATGAATAAAATAAAGTACCTCGAGTGACAAAGGCACGTGCATAACACAGTGCTAGAGAAAGATCAGTGAAGTATGCACTGGTAGCGAACGACATACGTCATTCAACCTTTCTGACATGGTGTTCCTATGTAAATCGAGTCGTGATTCGTGGTCTATCGACATTCCAGTTCCAAACAACAAGCTACAAATAATGAACACGGAGAAAATTAATAAGCATGAAGACAAATGTAGAGGGTTATGCATAAATCTGTAATAGTTCAAACGATAAGGACAGGCAGGAAACCGACTAAGACCGGAAATACTGTTCCTCAGGTTCTGATACGTGGTACAAGTTATTCCATTGTAAAGCTTACCGCTGTATGTTTATTTTATGATGAAGTCGCTTTTGTCTACAAGACATGTTGGCCAATCATAATCCATGATTCCCTGACTGGTGCGGTGCAACAACCGCAACGCTCGAAATCGGACTCTGGACTTGTGACCTCCTTCGTAATCTGCTTGGCTTTTACTAGCAACATATAGTTCCACCTATGGTGTGGTTAAGGTCCGCTGCGTTTTCTGGAACCTGACACCGACGGCGTTCTCTTTACTCGGTAGTGCCACATACTTTACACGCTTTACTCGTGTAAAGCGTATCCGGTCCGAACGGGGATTATTTTTGATGGATCGAATAATGGTGAGAGACAGTCGGGTACATTCATCGACTCTTCTAAGGCGAGAAAAAAATAATATGGAAACCCAGCACTACGTTAACGAGTGTCAACCATATCCAATGGAAAGTACTGCAGTTTCGGTACAACAGTAATCAAATTACGTATAAAGTGCGATTGTTTTACTGCTTCATGATTTCGCGAAAAAGGTTGTCTCGTTCTACATTAGATGCAGACACATGGACTTTTGTGCAAAAAATTGTGAGGGTTTGATGATGATATCAAAGTTACCCTCTACCATAGACCGTAAGGTGACATGCGGAGAATAGATGTAAGTGTAAACCTACAGAATGTGTTACTAAAACTTCGTTTTAAGCAACAAGATTACGTGTGATCAGAGTATGTATATTTAGAGATGTAGAAAGTAAGCGAATTGCGTTATAACTATTGAGAGAGGTAGCTATTATTTACGCCAGTGCTACATGCATCATCAAAAAGCCGAAATAATTCACACATGCAATCTATTGGTATAGAGAAGCAGATGAGACAAACGTTATCGTTTTATGATTAAGTCTTAATTTTATTCTTACTAGTGAAGCAGTATCCGTGCACACAGAGAAAGTGAAACATCAAATTTTATCTCTGTTTTATCACCGATACAGACTCACTTCATAATTTGTTTTCTTAAAGACGGAAAAAAAGTTACCGAAAAATATTTATCGCTGGAGTAATTACACAATGCAAACACAGAGATTAGCTGTTATTCGTATCTATTGCATACGGCTTTACCGTTTATGATACAGACTGCTCTTTTCTGCTGTAACGGCAATGTACATGTCCTGCATGAAAACAGAGACATAAAATTGGATTTATACGCTGTAGACGGAAAAATGCTTCTACTGAAGCAAAAGATTTTGATTGAAGTATTTCAGAAATGAAACTTGCTTCCAAAGTTTAAAAATATGTACCAGCCGAAGTACCTGACTGCAGTGAGAACCTATTTTAAAACTTTCATGAAGTAGCGAGTTCTTCAGAAGACGAAACAGATAGTTGTCGCTGACAATGAAAGATTAATCTGTGTTTCCAAAGAAGAACATATAAATAACATACGTAAATCCTGTACTCCGCGTCTTACGACAGGATGTTACTAAATGCGCGTTGCTTCCAGACAGTAAGCGGGAAGTCCTAAATGTACAAAAAGTCATTTTAAATATGTATCAACACTTTGAAGGCGTGAGGAAACAGTTGTTACTTCCTCCCTTCCACTAAAGCAACTGGCATATTTTTTAAACTGACAGACAGAGATCCTAAGCGTTAGAGCAAATTTTATACAAAGTGGGAAGTCCCGAAAATGTTCCGCTAGAAAACGGTAACATTTTGGATCATTGTGAACTATGGCTTCGAGCATCCTGTAAGACTGTGATGGTATGTAAAGACGTGAGAACACTGTTCGTAAAATGAGCGCCATGTTTACTAACCACTGAGAAGCATTATACCCGAATAAATTAGTTTGATGACTAATTTGGCAACACTGGCCTGGTTTTATCATTCTGTATGTTACCACAAATGGGATTTCTCTCTGTTTTCACGATATTTTTACAAATTACATGACAACTATCTGACGGCAGTATGATGAGGACATTTGTTATTCAATGTTTTCATAAACGATAAAAACAATTTCATACATTTCAAAAGTCTGAGCGGCATTGGATGATTACCATCGTTCGTAGAGATGAGATAAACTGCTGAAGGAATATTTTCTGACAAAGATGGCTGATGATGCTATAGAAGAATAATGTGTTTGTTTGCATAGAAGTATAGTTGCCAGACTTCGAGGTAAGATTATTTTCTCTCAAGAGAAGCTCGGAAATATAAATAAAAATGTATTAATCTTTATTCTTGTTTAATCTGTAGCAAAAGCGCTTCGTTTGTGGAACGATGTTCAAAAAACCTGATAGGATGGTTTTACTTTTAGTTGTTTATCTTTACTTCACAGAATTTTAAAGAGTTATCCCTTTTTCCGCTACAGCTATTACGCTGCGTCATTTATCGCCAGATGGCATAAAAAGTTTTAAATATCCCCTAATTTTCCTGGGCATAACCCTGTAAACATTTGCTACTCACATGTCGGCCAATGGGTCGTGAACCGGTTTCTTTAAATAGCAATGAGGGCTGATGGGTAATCACAATTTCATGCGGAATCCACTTAACGGAACAAGAAATTTACAGTAAGCCATATCTTAGTCACAATGAATTTAAATACTATAAAGGGTCTACTTTCATTCTTTCAAAGGAGAAGCGTATGGGCTTTAAAATAACAAATGGAATACAATACGCTGCATTTCTGTATCCACGAAACTCACTGAAATATCTGTTAGGAATAGAACATTAAATAACTGTAATGTAAACGAAATAATTATCATCGTAGCATGTAATTTTACGTCACTTTACTTTTAGATTACTCTTCATAAATGGGGTGTTAAATTGTTGCACCGAGTGATCCTGAATGGGCTATAAAGTTATCTGCTGCTGACATTTTCCTGCCATGTAAGCTCAGTGAAGAATGTGGAATTATTCTAATATATTTAACTGGTTAGAAAGTGACTTACGAAAGACCTGTTGTACTCCTCTTGGGTGTCATTTAACAAGAGCAACTGTAATCAAAAATCTCCTTTCGTATTTGTGATGCTGCTTCTGCCGAAATGAATCTCCTTGGAAAGTTCCATAAATGAAGTTATTTCCTGCTTTGAATACTAAAAAAGATAAAATTGTGTGACATTACTTGTGGGGAGCAACCGAAATGTGAGTTCAGCACCGGCATTTTCATTTTATTTTAATTTCACACGCATAGGCCCTTTTTCTTCAAGAAGCATATTTATCAAGTTTTAAGTGTATGAGAGTAAGCGACTGTGCGATAATCGGATATAGAGTTTTTGTTCCATTGTCATATTTGTCTTGTTGATGACGACAATTTCTTTTTCTGAATGAAAACCGCTGGTTTCAGATTAGACGCGCTGTCCCATTTTAAAAACTCATTTACAGTACAGAATATGATTTAGCTTAGCTAGTATTAGCTACTTGTTACAGTCATTTCTACTCAATAATCACGTGTAAGTTCTTGAATTTCCTCTCCCCACGTTCTCTGAATAACTTAATATCTTTATCAAGGAAGGAATTTACATGTTTTTCGAAGGTAAATTATATTTACTGACATATATACTCCGTGCATTTGCTCCATATTCGAAGGTTCTAGTGTACCTACGAACAGATGCGGAAAAACAGTGATACAACAACGGCCAGGCGTTTTAATATTTTTGTGACGCATCGTCAACCTCAAGAAAATTTTCGACGGAAAAGTTTTTAATAAAACAGCTCTAAGTCTTACTTCTAAGATATTACAAATAAAAATATATTATACTAAGAAAATCACAAAGATACAAGTATTACAGTTTCCGTGAAGCAGTTGACGTTGCTGTTGCGGAATGGCGTTCTGTAAGGAATAAATTCTGAATCGTTCACTTGCTACTTTTCATTAATAGATTGATGAGCACTGTAACACTCGAAATTTTATAATATATGAGTGCTCTTTAGTCACTCTTTCCATGCGCAACTATATGTCATAAAAAAACGCTATACACGTTAAATATTATCAAGGTCTGTAACAAAGCTTAAATCGAAATGGGAGACAGTTTACTAAATGAAGAGATGAACTCAAAATATATTACAGGGAGACGTATGTAGAGGCTACATAAAATACAAAAGTCACAATAAATGCTTCTGCTAATGAAGAAGTTAATTGATTTTTCGCAAGTATCTAATACAACAATATCATACTGAAGTTACGTATTCGACGAACTACCAGAATGACGAATAGAGAAACAGTTAAACAATGAGAACGCCAGCGTTAGGCCTAAAACGCGACATGAAGTTCCGTAGTGGCACTGCATTACTACAAATCAGTATGCATCACGATAAAGATTAAATACATCGTTCTTACCTTTATAAGACAGTGTAATAAAAGATATTCCTTGTACCACGGTACTATCACTTCCTTCACTATTTTTAGACGATATGGAAGCTACTTCAGCTTACAAAACGAGGACAGAGTACAACTGAAAGAAGTGTAAATGTTGTTTACAATTTTTCTTTTTCTAATCGAAATGTTCCTGTTCGTGTTTAATCTTCTTGCTGATGTATTTACACCAAGAGATCTCATGTTCCAGTCACTACACAAAAATGAAGTTGAAATCTGGGGATAACTTCTTGAGAAATAAGGGTGTTTTCAGAATTACGTGTTAGATGATGTTATGTTGACTTAGTAATTGTCTGCAAATAACTAATAATGACAAGCTGTTCACATCTGGAATTAGATTCTATTTTTTGTGATTGTCGATAGTCTTAAGTCATTTGTTTTGTACCTACGTGAAACTGTTTATTTAGTTTACTTTCAGCAGAGACGGTATGTACTGAGTGACATAAATATTGATGCTTTGAATTTGCGCGTATGCACAAACAAAACGTCAAGAGCATTGTTGTAACTTAGTATAGCACTTTTACAGACTTAACTCGATTCCAACTAATATGCCCTCCTATTTTTATTCACCAAGGTTTACTAATTTATCTGCATCTTAAGATCAGAGTAATTACTAATTTGAAAATTAATTTGTAAACTTAAGCGCTTATATCCAGGACAGGTTTATTGGCTAGAATTAAGTTCTGACCTCTTACAGACAGTGAAACAGAGTAATTTCTCATACATACAAAATCTTTTTGGATATCAGTTGAAGACAGTAGACTATTTAAAAACAAAACGTAACACCAATGGGCGCAGTTCGAGAACATCAACAAAACTGACCGACGGACAACTTCAGTGTTAGATGACAGAATTGGCCGAAGATCTGCTGGAAGGATACATCCTGAGTTGGTGCAGTACCAGAGACGTACAGTTTTGTGTCAGGAGCTAGTGTAGTGTATTACGTTGCCTACATTCATAAACAAACTGTAGCGAAGTTGTGTTACACATACATTGGATCGCAGTAAGCCACTATTTTATTTTTCATTGTTTCTCAGTCTATACTCCATTTTAATGTGAGATGATAATGTACTTCAATGTTCTTTCCCATTTCACAGCAGACCCTTTAGTTTTGGGCTTCGAAATGCATTGCTGATTTTGTGTAGATAATTACTGCACCATGTTGTTTGAAGGTTAGGTCCATGTGTGAAGTTAATACACGCTTTTAACGAATTACCTGTGCAAAGAAACTGATACCTTTAAACAATTTATGAACTATCATCTACAGCCCTTCTTAAGATATAAAGTGATTCCCACGCAAAGGCTGCTCAGAACGTTAGAGTGTCTTATAAACAAGCGATCTACAGCACTTAGCCTTCCTCGAACCTGCGAACATGTACACCCGTCCCCTTACGAGATGAACCCCTTCTTTCCTTTATACATTCTGTTCGGTATAAGACGAACCGCCAAATTTCTCATGATGGACCGTTTTTGGCCTTTCAGCCGCCATGTCTATCCGCCGAGCTTGGAGGAGCCAAAGGTGACCAGAACCACCTTGACTGCGATGTGGAGGCGGGCCATTTCTTTTACTCTTTAATTTGTTGACGCAGCTTTCTACTTACATAAAATAACTGTTTTGTGGAAATATAAATAAATTGTTTGATAATTTATAAACTAAAAATCTGAAAGATAGTATAGTTGATAGACGATAGAGCCGCCGCCTTGATGTCTGCAGGTGATTACCTCGGTATTTGTCACCCACAGTTGGCTGCAATTTGACGCCAGAACTCGAATTTTTTTATGTACACATTTTGGGAGACGAAAGAGACAGTAACAGACATAAAAAAATCTGCAGTGGATCAGAGATCGATTCCAAACTCTTACGTGATTTAGTACGGTAGAGCAGCAGATAGCTCTCCACAGTAGTCAAGTGTATTTCTGAATGAACGGAGAGAACTGGCCAACTGCCGGAGACGAAGAGTCCTCTGAGCTTCAGTTGACGCAAGCAGTGAATGATGGTCCCGAGCTGGCCGTATTTCCGAGCTGCCCGCTGACTTTATCGCCACAGCTGTGGGCCGCGATGTCCTTGGTTCTCCATTGAGGAGGCTGGTGTCGCGTGGTGCTCTGTCCCCGATCCCCGATCCCGGCTCAGACGGGGCGCGGGTGCCGGCGGCGCTCGTAAAAAGCGGCCGGCGCCATCCCGTCCCATCCCAGCCCTGATTGCGTCACCTTCATTACGGACCGGCCGCCAGGTACCGCGGCCGATCCCAACCGCCCCCACCCCTAATTGATGTGTCGTCTTTGTTTTGGTTAATTCTAACATGGTTCCCCCATTAAAGTGTCCCCGGGCCGTATCGCCGGCCCGATCTCGGATAAATGATGACACGCCGCCTGCCAAGACAAATGACGGGCCGCGGGTTGACAGGGTACAAGGTATTGTCCGGGCCGCCGCGGGCGGTCGGCGGGCACAGGCCAACTCTTCCTGCTGCGGCGGCGGGGGCGGCGGGGGTGGAGGCGGAGGCGGAGGACCGCATGCCTGGACGGCGGTCAGCGGCGCCGCCCGGCCCCGGCGCCCGCTCTCTGGATGCCATGCCGCGTCCGCCACGGCCTAACACAACGTGCCAGATTCCTCCAGAGAGCCGAAAATACTTCTCTGTATACCCGCTGTCCTAGACCATTGGGGTCAACATCACAGTGGTGGCATTAATTCCGGACACTTTGTAGAGATTCGTTGTGTGTTACATTCAGGAGTTTATTTCAGTTGTAATATACAATGAAATTCACTACAGTTTTTCAGAAAAGGTAATTTCCACTATTTGAAAATTGAAGTTCAAATAAAAAATTTAAATAAAATTTTACGAAATCGAACAAAATAGTCGCAAGCCACCAGTTACACAATGTTACAAATTATTTGGCACGAAAGTGATTGCAACATTTCTTAGTATGTTGTGAGATATCCTTTTGATTTAATCGGTGTCTAGGCTTTGCAAGGCATCGAGTCGGCCAAATGTCGAAGATCTACTGGTTTGATCATTCTGAACCCTCTGAACCACTAACTGACGATTGCCTCTAAAAGCTCCGTCTTGCTTCTGGGATTCCGTCGTGAAACTATGATTTTAAGCCTTTACCACTAGTTTTCAACTGGGTTGGGATCGAGATTGTTCCCAGGCCAAGACAGCACGCCAACTTGATGGCAGTCGAACCATTTCTTATTGATTTTCGGGTATGATAAGACGCACTGTCTCGCTGAAAGATGCACTGATGGTTGTTACCTCCAAACAAATCGCGGATGGAGGGCAGCCATTTCAGCACTAAGACTTCGTCTTGGTACTTTAATGCGGTGATGTTACCCTGTAACAGTGCGAGACGTCCAATGCCATGGCTTGCCATACAGCCCCACACCATGACACTGATGGGATGCTTCATAGTGGTGATGGTGCACTAGGGCAATAAGTCTTCGCCTGTTGACGACGAACAAACTTACGTCCATCACTTCCACAGATGCTGACAGTCTTGTGACTCCAAATGTCTTTAGCCCAGTCTGCTCGCGTCCATTCCTAGTTTGCTAATGTCCACTGCTCACGTTTCTGCCTCTGCATTTTGTTCAGATAAACCGTCCTCCTTGCAGTCCTCACTGGTAAACCTTTTTCATAAAGTTTCTGTCTGACGGTTCGATCAGAAACTTCAAACCCTTATGTCTTCAGATAGCATTTTTGTCTTTTGTGGTACGCCGACGATGTTGCAGAGAAAGGCGATAGCTGGTACGACTGTCCTCATTAGTCAGTATTGGTTTTCTGCTGGTTCTCGGAACAGTTTTGATTGTCCCAGTTTCTTCATACCGCAGGCAAACATTCCTCACATCCGAATTTGCGGCGTCTCCGCCGAAACTTTCTGCTGTTTCTGCGTACGTATATTCCTCTTCACTGAATATTACTGCCGTTTACTTGATGACAGCCGGCCGAAGTGGCCGTGCGGTTAAAGGCGCTGCAGTCTGGAACCGCAAGACCGCTACGGTCGCAGGTTCGAATCCTGCCTCGGGCATGGATGTTTGTGATGTCCTTAGGTTAGTTAGGTTTAACTAGTTCTAAGTTCTAGGGGACTAATGACCTCAGCAGTTGAGTCCCATAGCGCTCAGAGCCATTTGAACTTGATGACAAATAAGCACGCTTCAGTGCAGGAGACATTGTTTTCAACCCGTCATCCATCTCAACTCAGCTAACACTAAAGAAACCTTACATTTCAAAAACTACGAGTTACAATAATGATCGGAGCGCCTTTTCTCACTGGATAAAGCAACTAATTACAAGCTTCTATTGACTGATTTGTCGGAAAAGAACAAATTACAAACAGCTACACAAGCAGGTAAAACAGTTAACTTCTTAAGTACTGTCAGTTAAGTGTATTTATTCATTTTTGATATAAAATATAACATCACATAGTCTAAAAATGAGAAATATTCAGTAGCACATATCATAAACAAAAACCAAAACTTACTTCTTCTTATATTGAAACGAATGAACATTTCAACAAAGTGTCCAGACTTAATGCCGCTGGTGTGTGTGGAATGTAGGAACTAACCATTTGAAGTGAAAATCTAATTTCTTATCGACACATACAATATAAATCTTATGGCTGTCGCTTAAACTCATAGCAATATGGGGTACCATCGAAAAGTTCCCTAAATAGAGGGTGTTTCAAAATGGAGATACTGGTTTTAGGGCTTTGTAGCATTTATAACATTCAACTTAAAATTACAAATGACGCATAAAAGAGTAGTTTTTCTTACGAGTGCTCAACGTAAGCACCATTTGTCACATATTGGAGTCGATAGGTGAGTCCTTCCCAGACATTGATCAATGTATCTGGAGTAATTGTTACAATAACTCTGTTTCTGAAGTCGGATAGATCAGCACTGGTAACGGAGGCATATGCACATAATCCCGTAGTAAAATCGCATGGTGGCAGATTGTGTGTGAAAGTAAAGGTCAATGAAAGGAAGCTGCGCCACCGACTCTGCGACCAACCCAAGATATGAAGCACCAGTTATAGATGCTTCACCGAAAAAAAAGGCCCATAAACTTTCCGCCGGGATATGGCACGAAAAGTATTCAGTTTAGGCGATTCTCGTTGTAATTATACCATCTCATGGGGATTTGCTGACCCCAAGATGCGCGCATTAAGTGTATTCCCATTTCCACGTAGGCGAAATGTCAATTCATCACTGAAGACGACACGATCCAGAGAACGTTCAACGTCATGTAACAGTATTTCATTTCCAAAGTTCGTACGTAAACCGTAGTCTGTAGGCTTCAGAGCCTGTAACAACTATAAACTTCTTTACGTAGTTGTGAGCCTCTCGTTAACAGTCTCCAAAAAGACGTCACTGGAACTGTTAATTAACGACTAACGTTCCAAACAGATTTCTTGGGACTATGCGTGAAAGACTTTCACTCGTTCAAGACGTTCTCCAGTCACTCTTGATCGTTCCGTAGTCTTCACTTTCGCACAGATATACAAACAAAACTGTTTGAGTTGATCTTTCATTTAATGTGTTATTAATAATTACAACTGAATGTCCTTCAATCCGTGTATATCAACTGAAATTTTTACGCTTTACCAACATCTCTTTGATGCTTTTCCATGGGTCAGGAAAACTTGTCACCATACGAGGTGCACCTCTTTATATACTTTCAATACTCCAAGGGAATCCTATATGGAAAGGGTCCTACACATTTGAACAATATTCTAAGATGGATTGCACGAGTATTTCGTAAGTAATTACCGTAGTAGACTCATTCCATTGGCCCAGGATTCTACTATATGCCTCAATGTAGTCCCCTCAGGAGTAACTAAGCTGTTCCTAACTTTTCTGCCACTTTCGAAATGTGACCTGTTGTTGAGGTATTTAGTTCCCTTCGCGATACCGATTGAATCTCCGTCACTGTATCAAATCTTTGCTCTTTTAGCTGTATGTTCGTCTTGAAGAAGAGAAATAAGTCATACGGAGCTACGTGTGGTGACTGAGGCAGATGGAGAACAATGTGCTTCTTGCTTTTAGTCAAAAATACCGGAGTAATGTAGACCATAGGCAGTTGTGTATTGTCTAGGTGAAGCACTCAGGCATTCGTACGTCGCTTCTGTGGACGTTTTCTGCTCCTATCCTTCCTCGAACGTCGTCGAACACAGCGAAAAAACACATTTTCAATCGTCTGACCAGGAAGAACGAAGTTTCCAGTATATTTCCACGGGATGATGCTTTTGTCCTTTAGTGGTTAGTCGTGCTCCAAACTTCACCTTCACGTGTTCAGTTCTGACAGAAGGTGTTCACATGCGCCATAACTTACTTCCAAGATGTTTAGAGATCTTGATTGTATACGAATCTGCAGAATCAGATCACACACTTTCTGAACATTTTCTCACGTGATACAGGCGCATTTTTGAAACGCTTCTACCAGTTGTAATTCTGTGTCTGACCTAAAGCGTTGTCTCCAAAAACCTGCTTTTAGTGCACTTCTGCAACAATTTTCCCAAGTTTGAAAAATGATCCTATATAAATACCCTGTTCTTTCTCGTCAGGCACCGCAAAACCCCAAACTCACGGAAACACAACAATGGATACATACTCACCAACAACTAACAAACTCAGCTAGAAGCCACTTGATACTGTCATTCATGGAAGCATTCCAGTAGAACGCTCAACGACTCACGCAAAATTCAAATTTCGGGAACATTTATTTGCTATTTCGTGTACGGAAATGATAGACATGTTCCTCAGTGCATGAACTACAACGATATATATATAATGCAGTCTCTCAGATATCCCTGTTGTCTGTTACACAATGGCAAAGGCAACTAAAATCCTGACGAAAAGTTACCTTTTACTTCTTGCCGGGAATATGTAAAGCAATTGCTTCCTTCAACCCCATAGGCAAAATACACCTTGGTTTGAGATATGGCTGTAGTGCTGTTCATCCAGTGCAAATGGTATCTGTATTTAAGATGCTCACATACTTCTGTACTGAAGTAGGATGGTAAACGGTCATGCAGAATCCACATCCACTGACGGACGATTAAAGATGCTGTCTTCAACACCTGTCACAGCCCGTCTCAAAGTGTGTCGGGACCGGTACTGTTCATATCGTATGTCAATGATCGGGCACACAATACTGATACTTCCGTTTTTTATATTAAATATTCGCTGTCAAAATCTATACAAGCATTCAGTCAACTCTTCCTAACTACTAAAACGGTTGGAAAGATTAGAAACTTGTTGTGGAATCTAAGGCTATTCACAATGCAGTGTCACACGCTTCCCAAAGACAAAGAAATTACGGCATAAATGAGTCACAAAAGAATTCGGCCACTTTTTACGAACACCTGGATGTAATAAATGAGAGGTATACGAAATGCAACCATTGCGAAGTCTCAGTCCTAGGTAACGAAGGTGGCAGATGTGGTCCACCGCTAGGATATTGAGACAATGGAAAGAGTCTACAGCCGGCCGGAGTGGCCGAGCGGTTCTAGGCGCTACAGTCTGGAGCCGTGCGACCGCTACGGTCGCAGGTTCGAATCCTGCCTCGGGCATGGATGTGTGTGATGTCCTTAGGTTAGTTAGGTTTAAGTAGTTGTAAGTTCTAGGGGACTGATGACCTCGGAAGTTAAGTCCCATAGTGCTCAGAGCCATTTATTTGAAAGAGTCTACTTTGCTAGTTTCCTACAGAATACTCGCGCTACCCACCTTGGAATACTGTGCAGGTGTGTAGAACGCTTACCACATAGGACTGTCAGAGAATACTGAAAGTATACAAAGGAGTGCTGTTCGTATGGCCAAAGGTTTGTCTGATCCCTGGAAGAGCGTCACAGAGATCCTGAAGAACCTCTACTGGCAAACACTTGAAGACAGACGCAAACTATCATCACAAAGCCTACTTAAGTACCGCGAACACAAGGTCAATGACAGCTCGTACAGAGGCACTGAGGCGATCATTCTTCACTTGCTTCGTATGAGAATGGTATGGGGAGAAGCTCTAATAAATGACACAGTGGAAAGTACCGCCTACCGTGGTGTGCACAGTATAGATATAAATGTAAAGGCGCAAATGTCACGAATGAGTAACAAACGTTGTGACAGCAAGTAAGTTCCTATTAGTTGACCTTGTCCAATACCTGACGATATGTCAATGGGGAACCGTTGTAGATGATCTGAGACAAACGTTGCGTGTGAATCTTCATCTGTCCAGATACGTTACTGCGGCAGGTGCAAGCGCCACCGCCGGGCTGAACAACACCAACTGTGGTAAGTTCGCCAGTGCAGTGCTGCGCTGAATAATCCATACACACAGCTGAATTTTGGTAAGCAGACTGCCGACTGTTTGGCAACATAAACATAGTATTTTGAGATAATAATTTTTCGAACTGTAACAGCAACAAGGAATTTGTTTGTAAACTAGTGTTCCGCAACAAATAACTGACTGCCATATCGATGGTGGCGTTGCTGCCTTAAACGCAATACACAATGATCTCTGATGAATCGACAGCAGAATCAACTATTGTTTACAGTTAATGACCTCTTGACCAGGACAGAACTTTACTCTTTATGCTAATCAACGGTCATGCGTTTCAGGCATGATGCGTCAAGTTATAGTTACGGAAAATCACACGAATATTCATTTCGTGAACTACACTCTTGTTAGAGTGTAGCTTGTTAGAGTGTACCTCACGAAATGAATATTCGTGCGATTTTCCGTAACTATAACCTGATGCACCATGCCTGAAACGCATGACCGTTAATTAGCATAAAGAGTAAAGTTCTCTCCTGGTCAAGAGATCATTAATTGTAAACAACAGCTGATTCTGCTGTCGATCCATCATAGATCATTGTGCATTTCGTTTAAGGCAGCAACACCGCCATCGGTATGGCAGTCAGTTAGTTGTTGTGGAACACTAGTTTACATACGCATTGCTCGCTGCTGTTTCAGTTCGCCGGCCGCGGTGGTCTAGCGGTTCTGAGCGCTCAGTCCAGAACCGCGCGACTGCGACGGTCGCAGGTTCGAATCCTGCCTCGGACATGGATGTGTGTGATGTCCTTAGGTTAGTTAGGTTTAAGTAGTTCTAAGTTCTAGGGGACTGATGACCACAGATGTTAAGTCCCATAGTGCTCAGAGCCATTTGAACCATTTTTTTTGTTTCAGTTCGAAAAATTCTTATCTCAAAATACTATGTTTATATTGCTACACAGTCTGCAGCGTAATTACAACTTAATGTCTGGGTCGCCCTTATTGTAGCTATGTTTGTCTATATACCAGTAAGTGCAAATTCGTATGCAAATGAGGCATAATAGGACTGACTGGTAGAATTGTGAGAAACATCGGTTTATATACGAAAGAGATTTCTTACAAAACGGTAGTGTCAGTGTCATTTAGTACTAAGTGATACACAACTAAAGGAAGATACAGTTTCCTGTGGCTGGCAGGAGACTACTACAGAAACGATGCAATATCTAAACAGAAAGGACATTAAATAAAGCTGCCTAATACGTCGCACAAACAAAGTTAAACGTTGAATCACCGATTTTCAGCGTGAAATTTCAGTCTGTTACACAATGATTTTGTAGAAAACTTGAAAATAACGCAGGTAGACGCTGCCGTGGAAGCATGTAAGCAGTCGTTTCTTCTATGTTCGTTCCATGAACTAAGTGGGAAGAAATTTCATTATGTTGAAAAATGAAAGGCACGATCTCTCACGCGTTTTATGGTGACTGCCGTAGTATAGATTTATCTACACATGTGGATGTCAGAGCCATTTTTTTTTCGTGATTTCTCTATCGATGAGTCAGTGCTTTCAGTCGATTCTTACCTACTTCGTATGAAAACAGAAACTATTTTTATATAATGCACTAAACAGTAATATACTAAAGAGAACCCAAAAGATTCTCAAACATGTATGGGCCACGTAAATTAAGCCATAAGGACAAATTTTTATACCAGATATGGAGTAAAAGAAACATCGGTAAAGGGTACTATCAATTTAAAAATCTCGGAACTACGTGAAATAAAAAGCTGGCGTTTGAAAGTGCTTTGAATTACTGGATTAACTGGAAATGTTGGAAATGAACGTTCGTACAACACATAAATTGTATTTGATAGAAAGTATCAAGAAGAAAATTCGTCGTGAAAATATTTACAAGCTTTGTCTGCTAGCATATCCTCAGATATATCCGGAAATATTTGAAGATATCGAAACAATAAATTCGAAAAACACCGATATTCAGCGAGACGAGTATTTTTATGTATGGTTTCTACCTACGTTGTTACTGAGGAACTTACATCTTACTAAATAATATTATATTCGTTTCTGTAAGTCCTTTAAAATAGGAAAGTAAACGTTTCTTTTGGGTCACAATGAATCATTACAAACAGTTGAATCAGCACAGAGCATGTTCATACTGTCACCCAATACTAATGTGTTAAAGCAGATAAAACTGAAGGAAGCCTGGCACTGTGGCCGTGTGGTTCTAGGCGATTCAGTCTGTAACAGACTGAGATTCGTTGGAAGATTCCTAAGGAAATGTAATCCGAAAACAAAGGAAGTAGGTTACAGTACGCTTGTTCGCCCACTGCTTGAATGCTGTTCAGCAGTATGGGATCCGTACCAGATAGGGTTGATAGAAGGGATAGAGAAGATCCAACGGAGAGCAGCGCGCTTCGTTACAGGATCATTTAGTAATCGCGAAAGCGTTACGGAGATGATAGATAAACTCCAGTGGAAGACTCTGCAGGAGAGACGCTCAGTAACTCGTTACGGGCTTTTGTTAAAGTTTCGAGAACATACGTTCACCGAAGAGTCAAGCAGTATATTGCTCCATCCTACGTATATCTCGCGAAGAGACCACGAGGATAAAATCAGAGAGATTAGAGCCCACACAGAAGCATACCGACAATCCCTCGTTCCACGAACAATATGATACTGGAATAGAAGGGAGAACCGATAGAGATACTCAAGGTACCCTCCGCCACACATCGTCAGGTGGCTTGCGGAGTATGGATGTAGATGTAGATGTAGAGCGCTACGGCCGCGGGTTCTAATCCAGCCTATGGCATGGATGTGTGTGATGTCCTTAGGTTAGTTAGGTTTAAGTAGTTCTAAGTTCTAGGGGACTGATGACCTCAGATGTTAAGTCTCATAGTGCTCAGAGCCATTATTCGAAACTGAAGGAAATTTTGGGCTCCACATTCGCACTTGTCAGTTTTCTCTGCATAACAATGCTCACACCTGTGTACTACTCTTTTCAGTTACTCTCAGTTTCAATTAAAGTAGTTCACATTTGTATCAGTGCCTAGGTGGACAAAAATGTTACGCAGATTTGCCACAAAGCTAAATACTCACCTCATTACACATCGTCACTTTCCTTTCTTTGTTGCCTACTGTTTTCAACAGAATGAGGTCAGCATTTTATGTTCTTGTATTATTATTGAAGTAATGTAATTTATGAAGTGTGGACAATTAGTAACAAAAGGAGAAGGAACTAGAGTGCTCGAGGTGGTTGTGATGAGAGATTTCACTTTTCAAATTTGAAACACATTAGCAAATGTGGTCTTAAATACAACCGTCACTGCGATACGCAGTATCACAGACAGACAGCAAGAAACTGATACCAGATACGTGAGAAAGGTTTGTAAGAGAGAGAATGGGATTAAAACACGAAGTTGGATGCCCCTGGTATAAAATAAAAAGAATATTGTGAGTACGAGCAGCACAAGAAATCATGAACAACAGGCTGTTGACGAAGAACAATAAACACCCAGTACAATGTACGTTAACAATCGGAATTTTAGGCACGGACTTATCTCAAAGGACTTCATTCTAGGGTAAGACATTCTTCTCCCAATAACTGACCAAGTGTAGAAATACTGCCTTCAAAGAAGGTTCATGCTTTGAACTGAAGATTTCCCTGTCAGAAAGCAACGACGACGACTAAAATGGTTGAAGTGAGAGAGATCTGAAGCACGCCCTGCCATCGACACGAAAGTAATGATGATATTGATACTGCAGTGCCGGAGTGTGTAAGCAGCCATGGTTTTGACTTAATTGAAGTGTTAGGTTTAGTAACAGGAACCATTTGCATCACCCGCTACCATGAATGCTACAGCTTCCACACTGATTCGGTTGTGGCGTACCACGTACATTTCTGTAAATACATCAGTATGACGTGGAGACTACTTGTTGACGAACGCAAGTTTCAAGAGAGTAATTCGTAACTACAGGCTTTCTGTTTTCACTGCTGTAATATCCAGATGGGTTTCTCAATGTCGACACCGGTACATCTTGATTGAAAATGATAAATATGCGCGCCTCAATTCATACGGTGCAAGCGTATGAGGTTGTCGCGATTAACATAGGTGCGCGTGACGTGTATCATTAATTGTTCCAATACCGAAACACGACTTTCTTCACCTATTTTTTTCATTTCGAGAAACGTGTAGGGACATTTAATCTCTATTTTTCATTATGTCTAAATCTTGCAGCAACATTATTGTACATCGAAATCGTGATGACGCAATTTCTTATGTAGAACGATGCAATGTTTTAAGTTGTCTGGAATACTTGTTTCAAGAAATTATTGACATCTTCATTGGTTCCATTTCGGTAATGTTTCCGTACAGCTTTTTCGCTGTTTTTTTTAATCAAACAGTGAAAAACTGATAACAAAAAGTAATTGCTATGAGCAACATTCGTTCTTCTCCTGACATCACTACCATGCGAGAATTGTACTGTTTTGAAATAAGAGCGGAGAAAGACAATGTTGCAGATACTGTTCGTTGAGGTCATGCAAAATAAATTTTCCATTGTTATTTTAATTATCAGAAAAGTAATGAATAATGTTGTTCCGATATTAATCTTACAGTTATTACTCTGACACGTCTTCTTATTGTCCACTGTCTGTCGTCATACCGTTTTTCCTCCCTCCATCCCTTTACTTGTGCACTGAGACAACCCTTTTTCTGCTCCCCTCCCATTTGTTCCCCCGGATCCATTGCTAATACGGCCCAGAGACCAGCTGTCTGTCAGTAATTTACGTTATTCTTTTACTTTTCACAAATCAGTGTGACCAGTGCACCTTTTTCTGTGCTGTAGCTTCTATTGTTTTCACTAGTTACGTCACACTACATGTAAGACACAAAATGAATGTAATGTAGAATATGAACACCTGGTTGCATGTAAGAGAGGGCCTTATGGCTCCAATAGTGCCACGATAAATAAATACATAAATATAAATGAAAACTAAATAATGTTGATTTTAGCACTTCACACCTGAAATTAAGTTTGATAGATCAAAATCTTTTCGTCACAGTAGTTTGACCCTTTCCTTTAAGATGTCGCGTCCGAATAATATGATAATGAGATGCTCTGCTACTGTGACGCTTTCAAATTTAAACATGTTTCGGTTGGTAAACACATTTGACTTGGTCTACGTTAAGCGTTTGCAATCACACGATACACTGAACTTCAAGTGATTACTTGTTCAAATGCAGTTCTATGTACTCGCAGTCTCCAGACGTACAGGCTTCACTTGACGCTTACGACAGTCTCTAAATTACGTCCTGTCGACATTAGAAGAACTTGAAATACTTTTTCAGGAGTGAAAGTTTTACGAAAGCATTATAAATGAGCAAATCAATTTAAACAGCCAGAGCTTTTTCAGTATTTTTACGTGCGTATTTAGTGAAAGAAGAAACAGGTATGTGTAACAATTATAGCCATTTGCGGCATACATCTCAACTCTGGACTCTGCGCAAGCAAACATGTTTACTGTAGTCACGTGTGTGAAGAAAAAAGTGAAATATCTTTAGATATACATTTATTCTTTGTCATTTTTATGTTGCTGCAACGTTCGAAGCAACTGAAAATAGCTGCTAAAGGCAAACCGAAGGTAATATGCATATTTACTTTTGTACAATTTGAGCTATGTGTGTTGTAAGTTCGGAAAATTACGAAGAGAAGACATCAGCTATTTTTAATAAATGTTTTATTTTAGTAGCATTTGTTTCGTTATGTATTAATTTAAAACGACGAGTGGGAATTGTATATTAGAATAACGATAGAATAATGCAAATGAAACAGTTTCTGCGTCACTCACTTGTTTTATATTGTTACTACCCATTTAGATGGTTCACACCATCGTCTTCAGGTGGAGAATTATTTATTTACATGACTGGTGTTGGTAAAGACTACAGACGTCTTTCCACGGTCGTATACCAAGGACGGTGTAGGTTGTTTTGCGTCTTTTTCTATCGATAAAAATTTTTTAGTTAGAAAAGACGTTTTAGAGGTTAAAAAAACACGAGTTTCTTACAGCGAATTGTACTCATAGGGACGGTAGAGTTGTGATAGGTCTGCCCACTTTTGCCTGATGTATGTACTCTCCACTACACATTACATTTACACTGTCACTTCAGAGATGTTGTGCATGTTACAGATATGTTTGTCTAGATTGAAAAAAGAGATGAAATATTAAATGGTTTCTACGTAAATTGTGTTTCATTTTTAAAAACACAATCGGGCGCACCCGAATATAGACAAGTGCACAACTCAGTTATTTTATTAGTTACTTATTTACACATTTTTCTTTTACTTTTTGTAAATATGAACGTGCTGGAACACTGGATGCAAAAATAATGATTAAATGATTATGTATATAAATATGTTTTCCTTTTTCTGAAAGAAATGTGAATCGGCTGCACTTGAATAGACATCTGCACACTTCAATAATTATATTAATTGCTTATATGTAACAAAATTACAACAGACCACGCACATGTATTGTACGTTGAACTTATTGAGGAATGAATGGGACTGGTTACATTAATTTCTGTCCATTGAAACTGTAAATTATGATAATGCTTTAAGTACTTTGTCCAAGCTTTTGGAAAAGTTGGTTGAGCCTGTTTCACTAATGTCGTTGAGTAGATTTTCCCCAGATTTCTTTCTATGAGTACAGATTTTTAGTTCTTCATATATAGACATTCTGTGTACTTTGTTCAGTTTATGTAGTATTCCACAGACGCTTTCTGCATTGTCAAATAGATGTCGTCTATCTTTTGTATGGGAAGCTATTGCAGATTTGTGTGGTGTGTTGTATCGGAAGCCGCTGATGCGTCCCTTGAATCTGGTGTAGAAGTTCCGGCCTGTTTGACCTATCTACTGCGCTGGGCATTGATAACAAATGATTTTGTATATGCCGGAGGATGAAAATTTATCTTGACTGCTTGCTGAGTTATGGAGAAGCCTTTGGCTAATTTTATTTTTTGTTTGGAATGCAATTCTTATTTTGTGTTGCTTGCACCTGAAGAACGGCCTTTTGTCGTCGAAATGCATCGTGCTTTAAATGAAAATCACGATTGTGACTCAATACTGATGTTCTTTCCTTCAAATCTTTCTTTTTTTTCAGGAAGATTAATTTTGTTTTATATTCTTCAAGTACTCGTTGTCATTGCATTTCGTAATATTTAAAATATAAAAAAACGAGGCAAAATGGTGGCTGTGTTCAGCTAACCAATAACGGAAGTCAGTTTGGTACTTCGTACGCAGAAAGCACCACTCACGCACCATCACCGTCTTTACTTCTGATGAGCTCTGCGCACTCACTGATTGACGATCCTCACCACGCTTTGGAGCGTTGTCCTACGCAAGACAGCCGATAGCCCGAGAAAGCAGACTTAGAGCCAAAACAGCAATAGCCTCCTTTACTGAGAAACTTGAATTTACAGGGTTCATCTGTGATGAGACGCCAAAGGCAAAGGGAGCCTTTACGGTACTTAATGCTTTTGTTATTACTCTAAACATGCTGAGAAATGTGCCCTTTTTACGCAGTGAGTTAGGCAACTTCTGTTAATTCACTGCTTTAGTATTTTTAGAATTATGCAAATTTTCGGATTCTGAACTAAGAAACTTAACACATTCATGCCATACATTTGTACCAGGATTGCAAAGTGATATCTTTGGTATAGAAAATCTGGGGTGAAGTTGTTACTGCATACGGCTTAGATACAGAGGTTTCGTTACCAAATTTTTCTGCAATCCTGGATATGACGTAAGACATTTTTGTCATCCCTTCGAAGCGAATAAGATTTAATTTTCTTTCCATTTCATAAAATAACTTCAATTTAAAAAAGTAACTTCAATCCAAAACTGTAACGTTGTCTAGTCTTCGTGCTATTAACGTTAGAGCACCTCACCGCTTTATGTCCGTCGTTTCTGATGTGAGACTAAGGTAACTGTTTATTATTATTACACTGAAGTAAATAAGTTTTTCGGGCGTTATGTCAATGTCAGGGCACAAACGCAATATAATTTTCGTAACATCGTTGCCAGCAATGATATACTAGTAAGATCAAATACTACAGCTCTCGTCGTTATGTATGCAGTTTATGTCTCCACAGAGCACAATTCCAAATGACTGGAGGAGCAACGGCGGAACATAAAACAAGAAAATCGTTGAGAGATCTAAAATGTATTTACCTAACACCATTCTATTGCAGACTTGCTGAAACCAGCATCAAAGTTAGATGCAAATATAAACAGTGATCAACAGGGGAGTTCTGATTTTTCGTTCCTTTACGTTTAACGGAAGGATTCAGCAGGAAATTTCATGTCAGGAATTGGTAATTCTCGACATGATAATAAATTTCAGTTTAACCGCCGAAAGGTAGAGCGGAACGCGTATATCTTACAGATATTTGAAAGGTATCTGTACAGAGCCTACTCATCGACCAGAAGTATCACAGTAAGTGGAAAGAGTGTAATGGCCAACAGTGAACTCCACTTTACTTCTGAGACTTGATTTTCCAGTCGAGTCAGAATGTCATCGAGCTACTCCACCTGTGAGCGTACTCGCATTAGCACTTGCCAAGCGTCGCATACGAGGTCAGTTTACGTCAGGGAAAATGCACATTCGATAAGACAAGTCTCATTTTTCTTGGGTCTACTGTGCGCTTATGTAGCATTTGCAGCAATCTACTGTTCAAGCTTTTAAGCTTTACTTCCGGCTTCTTCCACAATAAAATGTTCAATTTCGATGCTGGTGATACAGACAGTTTGTTTGTGTTCGAAATACGTATTTCCCAGTAACTGAGACTAATCCGCTTTTATGGTTTTCCTGGAGTTCTTGTAGAACTGTATTTCTTCTAGACGCTAAACGAAGCGTGTTACACTTCAGCAAAGAGATGGCAGGCCTGGTGGCAGTAACATACTGTTTTTATAAGAGCTCTTGTGAAGATAAGTGATTGATCTTCTAATACCACTTTATTAAATGAATATTTGTTAGGAGGTGGGTATATTAATGCGTATTCTAATGCAGTTGCAGAAGATGCCGCTCGTTTATAAATATTACGAAAAAATACCTACCGAGATAGGGGGCAAGTGGTTAGCATACTGGACTAGCATTCAAGAGGTAAACAGTTCAATCCCGCGTCCGGCCATCCTGATTTAGGCTTTCCGTGATTTCCCTAAATCACTTCACTTCAGGCAAATGCCGGGATGGTTCCTTTGAAAGGGCATGCCCGACTTCCTTCCCTAATACGATGAGACCGATGACCTCGCTGTCTGGTCCATTCCCACGAATCATCCAACCAACTTAAATATCTAAAGGTTCGTAAAGGCGAGAATTCGAGTACTTTTGACGTCTATTTGTTTTTGTTTCGCTATTCAAAAATGGCTCTGAGCACTATCGGACTTAACAGCTGAGGTCATTAGCCCCTAGAACTTAGAACTACTTAAACCTAACTAACCTAAGGACGTCACACACATCCATGCCCGAGGCAGGATTCGAACCTGCGACCGTAGCGTGTTTCGTTGTAGTTGCAGGGACAGGATCAGTGTTTTTTGATTATTTTCGTTTAAAATAAGTACATAACATTAATGACTTCATTATCCAACATAAATTAATGGGAAAAAGTGCAAATTTAAATTTCTTGAGTGCAAATTTAAATTTCTTGATTCGGCTAAGTTTTATAGTAATTCGTGATTTTAAACCTAATTTTGTGAAGAGTATTTTCCGGTTCATTTATGCCGCGTTAATGTATTCTAGTTCCGTTTGTGTAGTTTACCATGAGTGAGAAGGTCTTGACTTGTCATGCGAATGCTAGCTCCTGGTTGTGGTATGATGGTTGCTGTAACTTCTTCCGTTGACGCGACTATTGCGTAGCGCGAAATGAGGACTGAACCTCGCCCTACAATAGTACTGCAGGATATGCAGTAGATATCAAGACAGCACAGGAAAAGACCTGGTTAGGAAAAAAGAGAGAAAAATAAAAAGAAGTGGATACAAGAAATAGCGGAAACAGACGTAGGGCTTTCTCAGATAGTAGAAAATGGACTTGACAATTAGCCCCAATTATTTTTTGCCTCGTGTATTTTGATTCCGACTATATTAGGCATGACCTTCATCTCATCACGGAAGAGAGGAAAAAAACTGTCAATATCTACATCCACATTCATAAACCGCTAACAACGATGAAATGCGGGTTCAGCGTACGTCTCATTGTACCAGTTATTAGGGCTCCCTCCCGTTCCATTCGCGTGTGAGCTTGGATGAAATGTTTAAAATCCTATGCGCTCACCGAAGTTAACCTAATCTTATCGTCACGATCTCCATTGGAGCGGTATGTAGATGTTTCTGGTATACTTCTAGAGTTATCATTTAAAGCAGGTTTTTAGAACATTTTAAGTCGGCTTTCTCGTGATATTAGTTCTCCTTGGCTGGATGATTCCGCAACTTATGTTCAGTTAATGAAACGTCGCTACAGCTGCTTTCTTTTAGATCTTTATGAAGTTCACACGACCGGTTTCAGCTTTTATATTAGGCCAGTATCAAGTGCACCTGAAAAGTTATGTTATAGTGAAGCAACGTCAGATTTCTTTCGACTTTGCTTCTCTACTGCATAAATTTCAGATGCACCTCATAATGGCCTAATATAAACTTCGAACCAGTTTTGTGAACCTAACAAAATTCTGACAAAGGGGCAACTGGAGCGGCTTTGGATTAATTATTCGAGATTGTTTCCGTCTGTCTTACTGCGTCTGCCAGGTCGGTTCTGTGACACTCTAAAGCGGGTCAAGCCAGCCTGTGATGATTCGTGCTGCCCTTGTCTGTAAGCGTTCAGTATTCCCTGTTAGTCTTATCTGGTACGGGTCACACACACACTTGAGCTTTACTCTAAGATGAATCGAACGAGTGATTCGTAAGCAACCCCCTTTGTAGAGTGATTGCATCCCCCAGTTTTCTACCAATAAACCGCAGTATGCTACCTGCTTTACGTACGACTGAGCCATGTGATCACTCCATTTCATGTCCTTTCCGCCTTGTGAGTTGAGCAGCTTTACATTTCTGATCATTTAAAGCAAGCTGCCAACCTCAGAACCGCTTTGAATTCCTGCAGACCGAGCGAGATGCCGCAGTGGTTAACATACTGGACTTGCATTCGGGGGGAAGACGGTTCAATCCCGCGTCCGGCCATCCTGATTTAGATTTTCATCGATTTCCCTAAATCGCTCCAGGAAAATGCCGGGATGGTTCCTTCGAAAGGGCACGGCCGACTTCCTTCCCCATCCTTACCGAGACCGATGACCTCGCTGTTTGGTCTCCTCCCACAAACAACCCAACCACCCCCCCCCCCCCCCCAAAAAAGGAAAATATATATATATTCCTGCAAAATATTGTGAAATATCTGCGAAGAATCGACTGAACATTTATGCAGCTTCTTTCAGACTGTCCCACTTTATAGATAACTGCATCATCTGCAAAAATTCAAGGTTACCATCAATGCTGTTCGCAAGGTCATTACCACACAACATAAACAGTAAGGGACCCGGCACCCTTTCCTGGGGCACATACGAAGTTACTTCTGCATATATCGACGAATCTCCATCCAAGGCAATCTGCTGAGTCCTCCCTATCACAAAATTTTGAAACCAATAAATATTTTCAGCTAATACCTCATACAATCATACTTTTAATAATGATAATAGGTTTGATATTACGTCAAATATTTTTAGAAAGTCGAGACGTACTGAACCTGCCTAATTATCTATGTCTACGGTTTTTAATATGCTATGTCACGTGAGAAAAGTGCGAGCTGGGTCTCACATGATCAATGTTTTTGGAATGGAAGAGGTTATTCTGCTCGAGTTACGTCATTACTTTTGAGCTCAGAGAAGGGTGTGTGATTCTACAATAAACGGCTGTCAGTTATATTCGATGGTAGTTCCATGGATCACTTCTGCTACCATTCTTGTAGACGGTTGTGCTTTCTTCGAACTACTGGTTATTGTTCCAGGGATCTACGACAGATTATAGTGAAGAGAGGCGGTAGCTCAGCCCCAAATTCAGTATAGAAACTGATAGGTATTCTATAAGACCGAGGGGGTTTCTTCAGTTTTAACGCTTTCAGCTATTTCTCCACGCCACTCGCATTATTGTCTACTTCACTCATCTTTTCAGTTGTATGAGAATTTAACTGGAGTAATACTCCTGGGTTTTTCTTTATAAAGCTACATATGAAAACAGAGGTAAGAATTTCTGCTTCGCTGTTCTCAACTTCCGTTTCTTTCTGGTCCGTGAGACACTGGACATTAACTTTGGTGCCACTAACAGCATTTACATACGACCAGAATTTCTTTGGGTTATGTGAAAGATCATTTGACAACATTCTCCTACGGTAGTGACTCAAGGTTTCGCACATTGCTCTCTTGACAGCCACACTCATTTCCTTCAATATATCTCTACCTATAGCCCTAAGCTTTGTTTTACACCAGTTAAACAGTAGTCTCTGTTTCCTTAGAAGTTTCTTTGTAGGTACTGTGTACCATGGAGTGTTCCTCCTATCATGAACTACTCTACTGGGTACATATTTGTGTAGTGAATGATCAACTGCTCTTTTAAACTTGGGCCATAGTTCCTCTACACCCCGTATCCTGAGCTAAAAGTCTCAAGTTCCTCGTTGAGATATGACACTACTGATTCTTTGTCTAGTTTAATGAATATGTATATCTTTCTACTTGTTTCAGTTGCCCTCTTTATAATTTAGTATTCATTGTTGTTATAACTGCATCATGTTGACTTATACCAGTTTCGATGTGAACCTACTAGCAGAGGTCTATTTGATGCCGTTAGATGTAATATATTTCTTTCATCAGTGGACTGTCTGTATTAATAGCACATGTCTAATAAGGTTACGTGCAACTAAAATGAAATCTGTATGGTAGATAAGATATATAATAAACATAAAATGATTAGAACTATAGAGGTGTGCAAAATATCTTACGCTGAGAATCGCGTGTGGTGTGAATTCTCAGCGCGCTGCAATGTGAACCACTACCCGTCACGGAATGGTACAGAAGAGAGACTGCGTGTGTCTCTGAGGAAGTTCTCTTCACGCAATTTAGATGTGAATTCACAAAGGTTCAACTAAGATTGTTAGAAGACCGTATCGCAAAAGCTGGCAACCAACCATATACAAAATGCGTTCAATGAGCAACGTGTCAGGTGCTCGAGCACGCCAGCGAAACAGTTGTACCCGTCCTTTCTCAAAGTAGGCCAGTGTATTCCCAGCGCTCGTGACGAGTCGTAGAATATGGCAACCAATCGATGTCCATGCAAGTGGCCACGGGTATCCCAGAGCCAGAATGTGGTCCACAAACTGCTGCTCAAGGACATTAAACACTCTTCTGCTTCGATGGGATCGAGCTCCGTCTTGCAAGAACCACGCCTTGTCGACATTAGGTTTACTTTGGATAATGGGAATGAAACCATCTTCCAAAACCTTCACGTACCGATCGGTAGTCACCGTGCCATCAACGAATATCGCACCGGTTATTCCGTGACTGGACACTGCACACCACACAGTCACACGCTGAGAGTGAAGAGACTTCGTGGAATGCGGAGTTTCAGTCTACCAAATGCGCCAATTTTGCTATTTGACGAATCCATCCAAATGAACGTGGGCTTCGTCGCTAAGCCAAACCCTATTCACATACTGACTTCCGTCATGCCCAGCAGCCAACCGTGCAGTTTGAACGTCCTAATGTAAATTGTTCAAAAGTTAGGACGATTTTACTTCATGTAGTCACCCTGTACATATAACGCAGCTTTACCTGTATTACCTGAGATGTCGGGGAATCACGAAACAGTGTATAGAAAACAAAATCAGCCTGCGCCGTTCGCTGTAACCCAGATGCTGACATTGTGCTCTGAGACCATGTCAGGGCATTAAGTATTTGTTTTTACTTTCCCACTTCTTTGTACGGCTCCTGATGTACCAAGTGTGTCGCATTGTCCTTTCCTATCATGCAGCGGATTGCGTCGTTTGACGATACACATGTCAGTTCCCTGGAACCTTATGTTTCTACACCGGTAGTCTGTCAACAACTATGAAGCACATGGCAGAGAATTTCTCCCATTTCACCACACATTATCGACATTTGAATATAAAACGCAGTTCAGTATTTCGCATATTTTCCGTGTTTGGATAGTGCAAATCTTGTCTGCGTGTTGCAATGTAAAATTAAAATCGACTTCTTCGGTGACAAATACTACTGTGTAAATAGTAGCTTTCGTATTATATTAGATTTGAAGGAATGATCTTCAACAACCAACTACCAATAAAATATACAATTTCCATGTTTAACACATCAACTTCGTCACATCAACCAGTAAATTTTCCGTTATCATATTTACCAGTGGTTAGATGTCTTCATGAGGGCCGAAATTGGACGCGTTACCCAGAAATGAGAGAGCAGTTCTTGAAAAAATCGGGATACAAAATTGATCAAATCACTTCGTCTATATAACCGTGCCCAACCACGTATTTAGTAAAGTTGTAATACCTAAGATGCACATCTCTTAGAAATTTAACAAAATCACAGCCGGCCGAAGTGGCCGTGCGGTTAAAGGCGCTGCAGTCTGGAACCGCAAGACCGCTACGGTCGCAGGTTCGAATCCTGCCTCGGGCATGGATGTTCGTGATGTCCTTAGGTTAGTTAGGTTTAACTAGTTCTAAGTTCTAGGGGACTAATGACCTCAGCAGTTGAGTCCCATAGTGCTCAGAGCCATTTGAACCAACAAAATCACAAAATTGTATTCCACGATGATGAATCAGTTGATACTGGATATGGTTGTCTCTAACTGCCACAAAGTGCGTAAAGGGCTCTAGCGGCAGCTGGTTCCACTTCCAGCAATGTCCTAGGCGGAAGCCTAGAAATGATCTTTGCTGACTTCGTCCTCAAGTGAATCCGAAACATATCTGTGGAGGCTAATGCATGAGTAACACATCCTATGCTCTCTTAAGGCACGCCTATATATCATATCACTGTAGCAGTTTAGTAATTTAAAATTTGTTTCACTTCAAAAGTAAACTGCAATAACAATAGTAGTTCGCGCTGCAAGTCACCAGTCTGCGGAAACATAACGTGTAACAGTCTTTGACTTGAATGGGAAAAAGAAGGGAAGTGTATCGTATCCAAACAAAATATTTAAAAGTAACTTAATTTCGCTGTGCATCAATCTACACTTATATGTATTAGAATGAAAGACTTCCGATTATAGCACTATTATCGCTGAAAGACATAACAAAGTGTTTGCATCCAAGCGGACTCACAACCCTCATGTTGTTCTTCTGCAGAGGCGGACCATCTAGGAAAATATCTAACGTGTATGTTTGTTAACAATAATTCAGATTAATGCAAAACACACTCCTCTTTCTTGTCCAATAACATTCTTTTTGCAAACAGTAAAAATAATAAACTGTACGTCAAAAAAAGTCTAAAGTGAATTACAGATAATTTTAAAGTAAAACACTTGACAATTCGTGACACCTTCCCCATCCGGATCTACCAGATGTCTAAATATCTGGACAGACCTGGTGGCTTCTCATCTATTAGAAGTGGTGAAGTTCTTCTCGACCCTCTCCGTTCCACATTTCCAGAGCTGGGCAGAATTTGTAACTCATTTCGTCATTGACGGGCTGGTTTGCTTCAGAAGGGACTTGAGCTCACACTAAGTAACAATAACGGTATTATGGTCTTCATCCCCAGCAGCAAAGTCATTAATGTGTGTACTTAAATCTATAATACCAGCACTTTTCCGGACCTGTGAGCAATAAATGTCTCCCCGCACCTTCAGCGTGTCAGAAAGTCCAAAGGAAAGTCACTGAAATTGATAACTGTCTTTTATCAGAGGTATGGGGTGTTCAAAAAGTCTTTCCACAGTGCCGTATGAATTTTAGCCACGCGTGCCGTATGCCGCAGTGAATATACCGAAATGAAACTCAGTGAAATACAACTTATTAATTTATTGAATATTCATTTTTACTTACAAATTCTCACATTAAATGTTGAAAGTGTACCCCCTATTGTCGAATACACAATTCAATTCGTCTAATCATGTTTCCAAACACAAGCTGTAACATTCCTTCTGTAACAGAAGCAGTGAAAGTTGATATTGCAGTTTTCAATTCATCGATGGATTTTGGACGGTTTTTGTAGACAGTTACTTTCGCTGCACCCCAGAAGAAAAAGTTAGATTGTGTTAGGTCAGGCGACCGTGGAGGCCAAAGTCCCTGTGGAATTATGCGATCATCAAAAACATCAGCAAGCAGTGACAATGAAACGCGAGCTCTATGCGCGGTTGTACCATCTTGTTGAAAATAACCGTTCAGTATTTCACTTAACACAAGTTTTCCTATGAATGGGTACAGAATATCACTGCAGTATAGTTGTGCGTTTATTGTTTCGTTGAAAAATATGGGAACCACAGGCCGACGTCTAGAAATTGCAATCCAAACTCCTATTTTCACAGAATGAAGTGGTTCCTCATGATTACACAATGCATTTGCAGTACTCCATATACGAGAATTTTGCGAGTTCATGTACCCGGATAAACGAAACCACGCCTCATCAGGGAAACACGTTTCATTAAGAATATCCCTTCCATTTTGTTGAACGAAATTTTTGAACCATTGACCCATTGACAATACTGCGGTCTGTTGACATGATCAGTATTTTTCAGTTCTTGCACGACTGTCACTTTGTATGGGAAAAGTTCTAATTTTTTCCTTACAGCTGTGTGGGCTGTTTCGACACTAACATCAATTTCCTGGTCGAGTTTTCTTACTGACTTGTTCGAACTCATGGACATTTTATCGGAGATATCGAGTAGTTTAGCCTCAGACAAAATGTCGGACGACCACTTCTCGATGCATCTGTCACTGAACCCATACTTCAAAATTTGTCAATCAAAACTCGCACAGTATCGCGATGTGAGAGTATTGTCTCCGGGAGAACTGAATTAAATGTTTGAGGAACTGAAACTGTGTGTTTACCGCCAGCTTTGAACACTTGCTCGACTAAAAACACCCGTTCTTCAATGGTTACCATTTTAACAGTGACAAAAACGAAACAAACGAACAAAGGAACTAAACTAAAACGTTCACATCAACACGTAACGACACACACCAACGATACTACTGACATTGGCTGAGATAAAGGAAACAGTGGAATGTTGGGAGAGTCCACTTGAAGCGAAGTGACCCAGGCAGGCGAACAATCATACAGCACGCCCGGCTAACAATCATACGGCACTGCGGAGAGACTTTTTATACACCCCGTAGGTTCTTCCGTTGCATTACGTATGATGCTATAACAGAAAAATTTTGTCAAGTCTCTGTTACCTGACGCTGCAAGGACGTACACGAGGTCTCAAAAGTACTCTGGAAACTTGAGGTAAGTGCTTGGGGCCAATCTAAATTTGCTGACTCAATGAAAGATCGAAATTTTCGTCCGAAGTTCTGTCGAACATGAATCGCTATTTAATAGTTCACCATATGTCCTTTCTTACACAGTAATGTGACAAGTAAGACATACATTTCGCTTCCCTAGCTCGGAATATTTCTTCATGAATTGTCGTGGCTCTCCCAATAATACGAACAAAAGACGTTTGTATTCTTTCCACTGTTCTTACGCGCCTTGTTGGCGGTTTGAGACACTGGAAACAGCGATTATTCGATTTAAGTACTGCGATATGGTCATTGGTACTTGTCTGTCTCACAGCCTTCTGTTCAGTCATTGGCTGCTCGCAAAACCCGAACAGGCTATTACTCTTCTGGATTTGCGCTGTGCGAGTGCTGATTTGGGAATGTGAAACGTAGCAGCAGAAGGGACGAAACCGATGGAACTACATTTCTCTTTGATCACCTGCGCTGTGCACAGATGTTCTAAAGCAAGGATGCTGGTGGCGTTGTGGGCACGTGATTCGGTAACGAGAGTATATAAGCAGAACTGGGAAGACTGGATATTCACTGTAGCAACGATACGGGCCAAAAGTCGGGAATCCCTTGACATAAGAGACTTTGACAAGGGGTAGATTATTTTACCCAACACGTGGGAGAGAGCATCTGGGAAAAGGCAGGGCCTTTACACTGTTATCGTACTACTGTCGTAAGGATCAATGTCAAGTGAGTGATGGACAGTGAAATCACGAATAGATGACAGGGTTGGACATCAAAGCCTCATCACAGAACGTGGAGCCGGCCGTGGTGGCCGAGCGGTTCTAGGCGCTTCAGTCTGAAACCGCGCTGCTGCTATGGCCGCAGGTTCGAATCCTGCCTCGGGCATGCATGTGTGTGATGTCCTTAGGTTAGTTAGGTTTAAGTAATTCTAAGTCTAAGGGGCTGATGACCTCAGTGCTTAGAGACCCCATAGTGCTTAGAGCTATTTGAAACATTTGCGCCGTGTGATTGGTGAAACTGAACGTCGGCAGCTCGCTGTTGTGCGGCGTCTCCTGTTTACCGCATGGCGCAGTTTAGCTGCAGTTGATCCTCGAGCAGTTCTGCTTGCTGGACGAGCTGTGCTGCCGATTCTTCGGAGAGCTGCAGGTCGTTCTCTCTGCTTTGGCTGTAAATGCTGCCCTCTTTTCTTCTGCCTTGGCGCTAGTCACACTTGTGGCCATTGGCGTCGCTGCCGTTGCCGCTGGGGCGATGGGTGTCTTCCAGTCGCCCTTCTCACGCAGCAGTGCTGGGCCTTTGCAGGGGTAGGCGCATATGCTTATCGGCAATGCTCTTTTGCCTGGGTGCAGGAGTGATAGCCGGTGTTTGCACCCCCTGCCGCTGGTCGTAAGCCTTGCACGCAGTTGACTCAAGGCCTCTTCCTTCTCCACAGCCAGGACGCCCGCGAAGGCGGCCCTTTCTGCCGCTATCAGTGCATTAAGAGCCGCTGTTGCTTCCTCCACGACCCACGACGACGAGAAGATCGCCGCCGCTACTCTCCTCGGGGGAGCTGCGACCCGACAGTCCGCCTTTGAACGGTTGTCCCCGCCGTTGGCGGAGAGAGCTACCTCCGTGCTGCCCCACTACTGCACTTGGCTGATCTTAGTTTGCCGTCATCGTCGTCGCCGTCGTCGTCTTCTCCTCCGCCGCTTCGGTGGGGCCGCGATCACCGACCCGACTTTGGCTTGAGAAAGCCGGACAGCCACGCCAGCTGGGAACGTGTGGAACGCCGCACCGGGAACAGATTGGTAGAACTTCTCTGCCGTGGTCGCAGGTACGGCTGTCGTGTTCGCCTGAGCATTTAACGCACCGCGCTGCATAGCGGCAGTGCTTCGCTACATGGCCCAAGCCCTGGTACTTGAAGCACTAGGGCTGAGGGTCCATGCCGGACAGGAGAGCTTCTGCCATTACAGGGAAGCCAAGCGATTTCCTCACTGAGAAGACGTCGCTAGCGCCGTCGGTCGTTTCGCCTGCGATGGCAAACACCGACGGTTTCCTCTTATTGGTTCGGTTAAGCAACCGTTTAGCCAAATTACCGCACACTGCGCGCAGCAGCCCTTCTCCGACTGCTGTCTCATCACAGCACCAATGCAACTCTCTCAGGAGCACTTTGGACGTCTTCACACTTCTTGCAGCAGTGGTCTTCTCTCGTGACAGTAGCGCATCGGCAATATGGGCGGCCACATCGCTCTTCATCGCCCTGTGGTCGGCCATGTTCGCTGCCTGCACGCAGATCATCGTCTGAATCCACAGATTCGTAGACACGCTCGTGACTTGTGCAGCTCTTCATCAAGTCGAACAGAGCTGTCCACCCGCCTCTACCCTTCACGTACAAAGGTGGGAGGGGGGGGGGGGAGGGGACAGGCTGTGACTCCTCTTCCTCGATTCTTGGCCTGGTCGGCGGCAGACTCAGCGAGCAGCACGACCAATAGCTCCTTCGAGGTGGCAGGTTCTTCTGCGCGGCTTTCTTCTCCACGCTGTGGCGCGGAGAGCACGACAATTTGCTTTCGTTGTTAAACAACGTCCGACAAATTGCTCTTTGCATCAGCCACAGCACAGAACTTCTTCACGAGCTCTCTGCGTCCAATTTGGCGCAGCGCACGAGGTCCACGCCACATCCAGGCGAACGTTAGCTCGAAACTTACACCACGCCGTAAATGAACGACCGTGGATACAGTATGACATTATGGGGAATTTTCAACTAGGATTCCACAGGACCCGTATTTGCAATCTAAGGCACCATGAAAGAAGAGTGCTACTTGAACATTACTGTAGACCACTTGCATCCCCTAATTCTTGATGTCTTCCCCGGCAACGATGACATCTTCCTGCAAGGAAGCTGCAAGTGTCGTAAGGCCAGAATCATCCTACAGTAGTTTGAGGAGCAAGGTAGAGGATTCACGTAGATGTCTTGGCCATCGCCAACAGCTTTGCCAAATCGGTGACACCGGTTCCCGTCAGATCACCGAAGTTAAGCACTGTTGGGTTTGGCTAGCACTTGTATGGGTCACCATCCAGGTCTGCCGAGTGTTGTTGGCAAGCGGGGTGCACTCAGCCCTAGTGACACCAGTTGAGGAACTACTCGACTGACAAGTAATGACGCTGGTCACGAAAACCGACAACGGCTGGGAGAGCAGTGTGCTGACCAGGTGCCCCTCCATATCGGCATCCAGTGATCCCTACGGGCTGAGGATGACACGGAAGCCGGTCGATACCGTTGGTCCTTCATGGCCTATTCGGACAGTGTTTCTTATTTATTTATTTATTTTTATCTATCGGTTTCACATTATCAGACACCAATGCAACAAATCTTCGACACTGTCGTGCAACAGTCCATGCCCACAAATCACCAACCCGTGATTTGCGGGAATATTGTGACCTGTGTGTAGACATCTGATGCCAATACCACCGGAAATCTGCTAGGAAATTTCGAATCCAGGTACGCAAAATCGCTTCTTTATTGCGTTCTGATGACTGACCAGTGTGCTCTTAAGTAGGTGGTTATAATGTTTCAAATGTGTTGTACACACTTCTATTATCTTCAGAATTTAGTCTTCTGACAATTGTTCCCAGTTTCCGTCATTTTCATTTACACACGTCATCAGAAGATATGCTTAGTTTCTTGAGAATGTGTGCATAAGTCCAAAGAGCAAGGGTACAGTGGGTGTTGTCACTGAAGATGGCTTATAGTATTTCCGGCGAGACGATTCGAATAAACCTGATATCAGCAAGAAAGTCGAGGCAAGCTATGAGTATCCGATGTCATTGTACGGTGAGCGTTTACTTACGTGATATGTATTCGCAGTTGCGAATATGGACAACCATTAGCTTTATAATGGAATGACAACAATGAAAATTTTTGACGTACCGGCACTTGAACTTGATTCTAGATTATCGAGAACGGTCGCCTTACCATTTTTTTATCGGTACTTCTTCGTACTATCATGACACTTCATTAGATCATAGCCAAATCATGTAATCTAAGCTCCAAACAGGAGAAAAAATTAATTATAGCAAGAGAATAATAAATAAAAGGAGAAAGGAAAAAAAACGGGAACGTAGCCGAGAAACCACCATCAAGCTCACATAATATGGATCAACAATTATTGTTATATGGTTTTTTAGTAATTTTTTAATTTTTTAATTTTTGTGTTTTTTAATATATTTTTATAGTTTGTAATATAATCTAAAAGTAGAAGGAAACGAAAACCATGTTACATTCGAAATAGCGAACTAACAAAAATTCCAATGTGATTGCAAGAATTGTATCTGTACTTCATCTATACACATATTACAATAGAACTGGTGCGATGCTGTGTCAAAACGAAACGGGGAAACCAGGAGAGGACAAGCCGAAGCAAATTAGATGGATACATACAAAACAAAGAAAAACACTTATCATCAGAAAAATTAAATTAACCAACACCTTGCCGACGGAAAACAAGATTCAACATGGCGAAGAGGTCTCGATATCAAGGCATTCGCAAGAATGTCCAATAGGCAGTGATCATATACTGCCTGAAGTTCATGCGATCTTTCCCCTCGCCTTCTACAACATGATGAACCAAGTGTTCCAGCAACCACATAATGCTATGGGTTACCATCGAAAGAAGGAAGAATCTGGGCGCAATATGATGTCCATAGTGCATGCAGTCTCAGAAGATCGAGTAAGGAAGGTCAATTGTGTCCTGATCCAAGACCGGTTTGCCATACGATCTCCACAACCAAAGCGATGTCGTATCGTATAGGGAGACGTACAACGACCACTTAAATCAGTGTCACTAAGCCCAATACGAAAAGTCGCTCGTTCGTGGGAATCATGTTATTGACTATCTTATACCACGAGTACGCTACGAGCATCGACAAAATCGGAAGACTGATATTGAACCAAACTGTCATCCAGGTTGTTTGCGGCGATTCGCTTTCAATGAGGTTCGGGCAAGGGACTGCCTCCCAACGAGTCTTTAGCAATTTCATGGTGAAGACAGGTCTCCATAAGATGTCAGCTCCTAAATAGCTCATCGCAAGATAGAAGTCACGAATGTGTTTTAACTTATAATTTATGCGATCAACATCAATAGTGCTTCAAGACTAGCAGGACGGACACAGAGAAATAAATGAGCGTGAATGTGTTTCTTCAGTCATCGTCAAAACAGTACGACGCACACATAACATTTGCGTCTTCCTTCGTATATCTGTCAGGTCCAGCCCCTCCAAAGGAACGAGGCTTCGTGATCACCTCATACCGTAATCGAAATATACATATATCTTTTCCATAAGAATCGACCAGACAACTGTTGTAGTATCTTCACCATCATCGAGGGAAGCGGATGAACTTGGGCCACGTAATTAGCTTTCCGTAAGACGTAAGTATCAAGTATTCGGACTTTCTGCAGCAGAGTAAGAGAGCGCCTTTCATGTTCCGGTATCGCTCGCAGAATTTTTTCCGCAACAGACTTCCAGTTGAGCGCCGCCATTTTGAGTGGACAACGATCAATGATGATACCGAGAGACGTATGCCGATCCACCGCCGTAGCCCATGGAACAACCACGTCATCAAAACCTCGCAAGGGTAGAAGCTTGCATTTACCTTCATCAAGTTTTCCACCTGATCGCCAACAAAAATCATCGATTACAGTCTTCAGTCGAGGTCTCTGAGCAGAATTGCTAAGTAGAAGCATCACGTCATTCGTGTGTGCATGAACAGCTATAGTCTCGCCGGGAAGCGTCCAACACCGTGTGTCAACAGTGAAACCAACTGCCTCCAGAATCCGAAGCAGAAAGTCGTGACTAACACGATCAAACGCTTTATTGAAGTCTAGAAAAGCAAGGGCACAAGGGGCGGACGTTACAGCAGCAACCGAAACAACGTCACGACATTGGACTACAGGGGTAAGAATGGTAATTGGTTCGACCAGGTACGCAGATTTGATGTTTTGCAACAATCGTATCCATTAGAGCCGACATCCTATTATTATCTGCCCTCGCCACAGTCTTGTAGTCAAAGTTTAACAAAGTAAGTGGGTGAAAGCTGTCAGGGGCAGCCGGTCCAGTGCGTTTCTGGATTAAAACAATTTTTCCCACTTGGAACAAGGGCGGCACTACTTTACCCTGTAACACTTCATCCAAAAGTGATGTAAAGGTAGCACCCAACAACGGCCAAAAGCGCACGTAAAATTCCTTTGGAAGTCCATCTAGACCCGGGGACTTTTGAGAAGGTGATTCAACAATAATTTTATAAACTTCCTCATGCTGAAAGGCAGCTAAGAGCGTTGCATTATGTTCAGGTGCAATTGTTGTATCCAAGATGCCGACAAGTGGGTCGTAATTGGTTTCACTGAGCTCATCGATATCGTAGATGTCTACATAGTACTGGTGTAATCAGTTCTTCCGTCACCAATGAACGCGGCTTCGACCGGTCTTTCAAACTTTCCATTTGTATTTTCTGCAAGATCAATAATTTTGCCTTTACACGCTTAACATCCGCAAATCGCAGAGGGGAGTAATCCGAAACAGCATAAAGTTCACGCAGGAAGGAATAGTAATATTCAAAAAGTTCTCTGAAAGTCTCGCGCTTTGGCAGCACAGAAAAGTATGAAAATTTTCCAGAGCCTCGGTTTTGCTAGCTGTGTCCACCAGTCAAGGTGGAAGAGTATTTTCCAGTGGACCGTAGAGTACGCTCCCACACTACTCTCATCGCGTCATTGAGAGAGGGTTCAGCTAGGTGAGTGACGTTTACCATCCACGGAGGAAGAAATAATTTGACCGGTTGCCGTCCAAGATTGAGAGTTGTGACCACAGCACAGTGATCCGTAACGGAAGGTGGGATGACTTTAACATTAAGAATACTATCGCTCAGGCAGTCTGATAAGTAAAATCTATCTAACCTGCTACTAGAAGTCGCAGCAAAGTGGGTAAATTTAACTAACGTCGGGTGTTTACATATCCAGACGTCTTTTAGGCATTAGGAGCGGACCAATTCATGTAATTCACGACATTAATTAAAATTTGGAGATTGATCTGCACAATGCAATAAACAGAAAAAATCTCCACCCAACAGAATATCCGGAGGTCTCTTAGATAATAGATAAACAATATCCTCTACATAAAAACGCGAACGATCCACCGCGCAGCCAGTACCAGAATGGGCACAAAAACAACCAAGGTAAGATTAAAAAGCTGACTAGCTATGCCCCTGCCAGAATCCAACATTTCCACCTCAGCAACAGGAATGCCTTCGCGAAAGAATAAGGCGGTCCCCGTAGAATATTCGGATGCTACATTAAAGATGACACGAAAACCAGGTAAGGAGAAATTAATAAATAACAGCTCCTGTAAGAAGGCTATGTGCGCACATAAATCACAAACGAAGTGACAGCGAAGCCAACGACAATTCTGATTCCACACGATTAACATTTAATTTTAGGCTTGGGTCATTGATCACAGCTATACAGGGACGTACGGAACGTATTGAGCAGAATTAGGTAGACAGCTGAGCGTGAATATCAACTGCGGAGTCCACAGATGAATAAGACATCAGAGGACCAGAACCCCCATCATCACAACCATTTTTCTCAGATTTCTTACATGACACAGCACGGTCAGGTTGTATACGCTGTTTCTGTCGACTATGTGGTATGGCGGCCTCTGCAGACGGAGGTGCGGGAAGGTTCATAGGCACAGTCTCCTGCCCCTCGGAACAAGGGTCATGTACTGGAGGTCCAGTCACTAAGGTGTAAGCATATATGGAATTACCAATACAACAGATGATACTTGCTTGCTAATTTTATTCTCCTCGGGAGTTGCTGTATGCGGCAAATTCGTCGGCGTCAGAAGAAGAAGGAAAGAAGGAGCGGGAGGACATTGCGTTGTCTCATACTGCAACAGTGGCCACAAAGACGAAGGGGGGGGGGGGGGGGGGACTCCACTCCCTCTCCACACACGGGCAGCTGAGGAGGAGTCACTTCGCGAACAGGAGGGACGCTGGAGATAACTGCTTCGCCACTCACCGTACCACGGATGGGAGGTATCGTAGCATCGAGAGGAACAGGGGACACAATCGATGCGGAGGAGGTTGGGGCAGAAGGCACAGCCAAATCCTCACCCTCACCATCTCGAGTAAGACGTCGCTTGTTTGTCACTGTTACGGGTTCTATCCTGGGGCCAACAGAATTCTGAACCTGTCGCGGAGGTAAAGGCGCAAATTCAGTTGCACGATTATCAGGGCTGACTTTTAGTTGATTATGATCTGAAGCAGAAGTAGGTCTGACGTCGGGAGTGGAAGGAACAAGATCAGCAACCGTCAATTTGCGACGCTGCGTTAATGATGGCTTTAATACAAAAAGACCGAACGTGTCCACTTTTGTTGCATAGGAAGCAGTTTCCCTCTTGACCAATATATATGACACGAACGCGATAAGCATACACTAGTAAATGTGATGGAATATTGCGATTGACATGCAGTTCCACGGAACGAATTCCACTATAACACTGTAATCTGTATTGAGTAGACCAACGTTCACTACGAACTTTTTTCACATTACCATAAGGAGACAATATGTCCTTCGGAAAGTTGTAATCAACCTCCGGCGGGAGGTAGAACACTCGAACATTGGTATACTCAATTTCAGCTTCTGCGAGTGACACCATACTAACGGAATCGCGATCCTTGAACGGAACTTGAGAACCATGTCGCGACAGTAATCTTTCAACGCGAAATGGATCCATAAATTACACGTAAAACACACGTCAAAATAAGTGGTGTGCACCTGATCAGAGTTCATATGAATTGTATCGACAAGTCAGTCGTGGATTTCTAGAGACCCGGGCTGCACATGTCGCGTTGTTTTACCGAAAGTGAAGCTCACAGTACCTTTTCGTGGAATACACGTGGAAACCATGGTAGCCATAGCGGAGCGACCGACGCCGCTGCAAGTTGACGAACACAAACAGACAGTAAGGCTGAGCGGAGGCGCTACGACTCACTCGGCAGACAGAACAACGCTAACGAGGAAAACTTCACACAAGCGACGCTGCGGCAAATGAAATAAACAAGAACCTTCCCACTCGAAGCGGAACTGTACATTTGGCTATCCGAGCACGACTCACTGCGAGCGCCAAATTTCCATATACCGTCAGCCATATGTCTACAACCTGCACTCGTACATCCATTATCTTTAATCCCTTACAGAGGAGACATTTTACTTGAAAGTCGCTTGCCCGATGTCGGAAGACAAATACGATATTGCAGTAACTGTGTTATTCCGAACAACGATGCAACGTTCCTTCGGACATGCCTGCATATCCGAAGGAATCTAGCCCCATAATTCGGAATAACATAGGCGCTGCAATATCGTATCATGGCTATACGGTTGGCACCCCTGCTTCAGGCAATACTAACATGTTTTGTGATCTCGTAAAGATAAGTTAAGTAGCTCGTAGTAATCGTTGGTTTAGCGTAAATTATATACTGAATGTCAGTGAGTTTCTTAGTATATGCCACCTATTAAAGGTTTCACTTTTCCTTACATATTATTCGAAAAAAAACTTTAAAATTTTCTATGGTAAGATTGTAATCGTATTTTTCTTTACGATTTGACGCAGTGAATAGAGACCGTCACGTCTGATTGTTTTTTTTTATTATTTTCAGCGTAAAAGAGCTTCTCCTTTCATTATTTATTTGAAATTACCGGAAGGTGGCGTAAATATTCCTTTGTTCGGTTCAGTGAATTTGGAAAAATGCATATAGTACCTGCAGGAAATTGTAATCTGGTCAGAAATCACCTTATAGCTCCACTGGCTTATTTAACTCTGAAAAAGGCATAAATAGTTTTTTTGTGATTCAAATTTAGTGTTTCTCATAACCTCGTCCAGCGAGAAATTATTGCAGTCAACAAAATTCTCATTCAATTTAATTCCTTCCATTAAGTTCGCAACTACGGTAACTAATTACTAAAAAACAGCTGTTGATATAATCTTCGTAGAAATGGTGTAATGAACAAAATTATATTACAAAACCAATAGCCAATGGCCTCTCAAATCATGAAGCAGTTCATTACGTAAATTGTTAATATTGTTCAGTACTACAAAATTTATTGAATCTGAGTTCAAAAGGGGACGCAGCAATCCAAAAATTGATTACCTGAGGAAACATCTCAATGGCATGAACTCTTGGGATGTATACAGTTCTAATGTTGACTGAATAGATCATCACAAGGTATACTACAAGGTACTGTAGATAACACATACACCCAAGCAAATTAATTAAGGCCGCGCGAAGCGGCCGCGCGGTTTAGGGCGTCACGTCACAGACTCTGCGGCCCCTCCCGCCGGACGTTCGTGTCCTACAGCGGACATGGTTGTGTGTGTTGTTCTTAGCATAAGTTAATTTAAGTAGTGTGTAAGTCTAGGGACTCATGACCTAAGCAGGCCGGCCGTGGTGGCCGAGCGGTTCTAGGCGCTTCAGTCTGGAACCGCGCGACCGCTACGGTCACAGATTCGAATCCTACCTCGGGCGTGGATGTGTGTGATGTCCTTAGGTTAGTTAGGTGTAAGTAGTTATAGGGGACTGATGACCTCAGCTGTTAAGTCCCATAGTGCTCAGAGCCATTTGAGGGATATAGTGAACGAAAATGCTGTTATAACCAGAAATGAGAAGAAGCAGATAGCCTTAGGATTAAACACTGGTAACAGATGTTTGTAGTATTGCAAAACTTTTTAACATGCACTTTGTAACTGTAACAAACGATAGCATTGTCACATTCAATAGAAATTGCCACAGAAATCTCAGACTAGCCAGTACAGGTAATATGAATATAACTACCCTCCGCATAGTAAAGGAATTAAAGAAAATAAATTCCACCAAACTTCCTTGGAATTTGACATTTGCTAATTTTTCTCAAGCATTTCGAAAATATAATACCTGAGATGGAAAGTAAAAAGGTACCGTTTGTCGAAAATTTTGGATTTTGAGTTATTATAATTCTTACGTTCACCATTAAATTCTGAACAATTTGTAAAAGAAAACAGATATGTATCTTTGAATCTGAGTAAGTTGTGACACTTCGAATATTTGTTGTGGAAAAGAAGTGCTTTCGAGTTAATGCATTTCAAAGTAATTACTATCGTTGTTTCAGTGGACATATCTAAGAAACCAACTCTGTATATATATTTCCTTTACAGAGTTTTTTAACTTGAGATTATTTATCAGGTGGTGAAACCCTTTCAGACCTACAGCACACGCAATGTGCACATATTAAAAACCAAGTACTTGCTTGTTTGGCATTATTGTAATCACAAAATGTTCTTCTTTTGTACAAAACTACACTGAGCTCCTTAAAATTCCTCTAAAATTTAGGAGATGCTGTTGTGTGAAGCACTGCATACACAGCTGCGAGATTTCTAAAAGGGGCTTTTTGTCAGACCAATGTTACTTCTTCATGACGACGAAGGTCCGTTTTCAAAAAAATTACATCGAGTGCCTTTAATAATACTATTCACCCTTGTTGGGTTCAAACTACTTTCAAATCGATATGGGCATGTACAGAATAAAGTAAACAATTGTAATACAAAAGAAAAAGGCAAATGGAACTTTTACACAATAGAAATTTTTTGCTTGTACTTAAAATTTTACTTCTATGGCAAGAAGTCCCCATTCTATTTCCGTCTCACATATATAACTTACATCTTCATCGTCTGACTTCAAATAATATATTCATTATGTTAGAGTTTGGATTCTTAAAGGGATATGATACTGAGAAGACTATATACATACACAGCTAGTAGGATGTACTGAATTACTTAGACTACTGGTATATTCTGAAATCTTTCACAAACATTTTATTGTTCATATCAAGATATCCTTTAAAGTAAACTGGAATACTGTGATATAAGCGGAAATGCCGCAAAATGATTCACATCATCGTTCTCTGACGTGAAACAAAGTCTGCCTTTAAGTAGAACCGAGTCCTGAGTTAAGGTGTCACTTATGATCCCAGTGAGAATAAATAACATTTGGTCTGACAAGGTTTCATCTTACCGCCCTTACTATTTCTTGTGTGTATTCATTAGCGACATTATCATATGTCAGTTCTTTCAGGTCATACAAACATTTCAATAATATCATGTCAAGTAGCTTAAGAAAGAACACTTACTGAAATTTTCACTGTTCCTAGGCAAATTTTTGCCACTGAACTTCGAAATGACACGATATATGTAGCGCAGGACTTGTTAGGGATTTCCCCCTACTACAGTGGTTCCCAAGCTGGTGGTAAGTACACCTTGAGAGGTTAATTAAAAGTTTCTGAGGGCTAAAAACTAAACACGAAACTAAATTATTGTTAAAAGATTGTTACTGGTATCACTGTTTGGTAAGACCGATTGCATAAGTTACCAATAATTGTTTTCGGTTATAAGAATAAACGAGTGATAGAATATGGTGGAGGGTAAAGCATGCGAAATAAGTGTATGAACTTCTCCCTCGCATAATCCATCCACTACACACATACTTTGTACTTTGGTACATGCATTTATGACAATGTAACTGAGACGTATATGTCACATATGCTAAAGTATCTTATGAAAATGCCTTCTTTGAGCTGTAGGCAGTTCCTCCAGTGTACCAAAAACTGCTTCCTTGTTCGCTTCGCAACAATAAACTAAGTGACAACATAGTAGTAGCTATGTAATGGCTACTACACTGTTGTAGGACCTATCCAGTGTTATTATTATTAATGACAGTGGTCAGATTCAAAGTACTGGCAGCCTAAACATCTTCCCATCGCTGCGACTTCACTTTTAAGGAGTTTAGCAGTCAAGTGATTACAGACAGCAAGCATAGTGCACATATTTTAACTTGGCTGATTTTAAATGGCGGTGCAGCTTCCTTTTCTGAGAAGAGGCTGCAAGTAGCACTCATGGTATGATGAACCTATTGCATCGTCTCTGGAAAAAAAAGCTGCTAGAAATAAGCAATACCATTTGTCTTATTGAGTCATTAGTCCATGGCTTAATAAAACACCTAAAACAACTAAATATCATTCATCTTTCGTAGTTTTAAAACCAAAAGTGTTTAAGGAATTTTTTCTTTCTGAATTATTGTTAGGGATTAATGTTAATGATGGTGGGTGCACTGAGGGCTAATTGTCTCAGAAAGGTCGGGAACTACTGCTCTAGTATATGGTTGAAATATGACGACAGTCAAATAGCAGAGTTTGACAGTGCTACATTCTTGGGATCGCAAGTAATAACAAATTCAATTTTGAGTAGCACACTACGGAACTTCTGAGTGTCTATACCGATATTTATTCAGAATGCGAATGTTATCAGACATAGGAGACATAAGGAAAGTAGACTAGCATGTTTTGCTTTTTTTTAGCTTAGCAAGTCAAGCTAAAATCTTACGAGCTTAAAAACGTGTAATGCCAATTATTTATGGTGTCAACTCAAGAACATGATGCAGAGGCTGTTCAAGGAATAGCGAATATTAATAGTTATTTCCCAATATATTTATTACTAAATGAAGTTTGTCATTAAAAGTATATTACTTTTTCAAATGTCCGCGGCTCGTGGTCTTCATTCAGCAATACTAAACAGTCCTCCAAAGTAGTACGTTCAGTCAACGATTTAACAATTGCAAGTTTCAGGGAAAGCCTACAGCAGTTAGACTGGGATGAGGTGTACCGTGAACCTGATGCCAATTTAAAATATAATTTATTTCATGACATTTTTGTAAATGCATTTGAAAACTGCTTCCCCAAGAAAATAGTTAAATATACTCGTAAGAAACCTTGTAACAAACCATGGCTTACTAAGGGTATAAAAATATCTTGTAACCGGAAAAGGGAAATGTATCTGACAGCAAGAAAGAGTAGTGACCCAGAAACTATCAAAAATTATAAAAACTACTGTGTTATATTACGAAAAGTTATTAAAAAATCCAGGAGTATGTGTATCATGTCTGAAATCAGCAACTCTGATAATAAAATTAAAACAATTTGGAATATTATTAAAAGAGAAACAGGTCAACCAAGAGCAGAGGAAGACAGTATTACCATCAAATTGAATGAAAACTTTACAAACAAAAAGTCAGAAGTTGAAAATATTTTTAATAATCATTTTCTAAATGTTGTGGATATAGTAGGATCCAGGTGTTCATTAGAAGATGCTAGGCTGTTAATGGAAGAGGCCATACCTATGCAATTTGATACAATTGAAATCTCACCCACTTCTCCCTCTGAAATTAGGAAAATAATAAACTTGCTTAAAAGCAAAAACTCACATGGAATTGATGGCATTTCCAGCAAAATACTAAAAGCTTGTTCTCAACAGATAAGTAAGATTCTCAGCCACCTGTGTAATAGCTCTCTGGAACAGGGCATTTTCCCTGATAGACTGAAATATGCTATTGTTATACCTTTGCAAAAAAAGGGGGATAGATCTGATGTCAACAATTACCGTCAAATCTCCCTTCTAACAGCTTTATCCAAAATTTTTGAGAAAGTAATGTATTCAAGAGTAGCTTCACATATCTGTAAAAATGAAGTACTAACAAAATGTCAGTTTGGTTTCCAGAAAGGTTTTTCAACAGAAAATGCCATATATGCTTTCACCAGTCAAATTTTGAATGATCTGAATAACCGAACACCACCCATTGGGATTTTTTGCGATCTCTCAAAGGCTTTTGATTGTGTAAATCATGAAATTCTGCTAGACAAGCTCAAGTATTGTGGCATGAGTGGGACAGTGCACAAATGGTTTAATTCGTACCTAACTGGAAGAGTGCAGAAAGTTGAAATAAGTAGTTCTCGTAACATGCAAAGATCAGCACATTCCTCAAACTGGGGAACTATCAAGAATGGGGTTCCACAAGGGTCAGTCTTGGGTCCTTTGTTGTTCTTATTATATATTAATGACTTGCCATTCTATATTCATGAAGAGGCAAAGTTAGTTCTCTTCGCTGATGATACAAGTATAGTAATCACACCTGAGAAACAAGAATTAACTGATGAAATTGTCAATACTGTCTTTCAGAAAATTACTAAGTGGTTCCTTGTAAACGGACTCTCACTGAATTTTGATAAGGCACAGTACATACAGTTCCGTACAGTGAATGGTATGACGCCATTAATAAATATAGACCTTAATCAGAAGCATATAGCTAAGGTAGAATATTCCAAATTTTTAGGTATGTCCATTGATGAGAGATTAAATTGGAAGAAACACATTGATGATCTGCTGAAACGTTTGAGTTCAGCTACTTATGCAATAAGGGTCATTGCAAATTTTGGTGATAAACATCTTAGTAAATTAGCTTACTACGCCTATTTTCACTCATTGCTTTCATATGGCATCATATTTTGGGGTAATTCATCACTGAGGAATAAAGTATTTATTGCACAAAAGCGTGTAATCAGAATAATAGCTGGAGTCCACCCAAGATCATCCTGCAGACATTTATTTAAGGATCTAGGGATATTCACAGTAGCTTCTCAGTATATATACTCTCTTATGAAATTTGTTATTAACAACCAAACCCAATTCAAAAGTAATAGCAGTGTGCATAACTACAATACTAGGAGAAAGGACGATCTTCACTATTCAAGATTAAACCTAACTTTGGCACAGAAAGGGGTGAATTATACTGGCACTAAAGTCTTTGGTCACTTACCAAATAGTATCAAAAGTCTGACAGATAACCAAGAAATTAGAAGAAGAAATTAAAAGAATTTCTGAATGACAACTCCTTCTACTCCATAGAGGAATTTTTAGATATAAATTAAGAAAAAAAAGAAAAAACCAAAAATATTAAAAAAAATAAAAAATAAAGAAAACAAAAAAAAACACAAAAAAGTTGTTATATTAACTTAAGTATGTTGTTAAATTAACCTAATTATGTCATGTATTGGAAAATTCGACTCGTTCCACATCATTACGAAATATCGTATTCATGATCCATGGAACTAGTATTAATCCAATCTAATCTAATCTAATCTAATCTCGCTTGTCGCGCACGGGGTCCCGGGTTCGATTCCCGGCGGGATTTTCTCTGCCTCGAGATGACTGGTGTTGTGTGTCTTTCATCATCATTTCATCCTCATTCACTCGCAAGTCGCCGTAGTGTCGTTAAAGAACTTGTGGAGCGGCGGCCGAACCGCCCCGCGAGGGGTGTCCTGGACACCAATGCCATACGCTTATCATCATCATCATCATCATCACTTTTTCAAATCACCACCTCAGAACGAGGTATCAGTACAGGAAACAAGAATAATCTACATCGAGATTTAATGTCACTTTCTTTGGTCCAGGAAAGCCGGAAAAGGAATTTATCTGTAGCAGACTCCTTCTTCATGACGAATTTCTTAGTAAATCTTAAACTGCTATTTGGTATTATCATGTTTTTGAAGAGAATTCCAGTTTAAGAACTAACTGTTTTACGAAATTAGTGCATTGTGCCACAAAACGATGCGTGTTCTGCAAGCTTTATTGTGGAACAGACGCAGTGAGATAGCCTCAGTTCCTTCCACCACCTTCATAATAGCAAACTTCACACTGCCTGTGCACACTTTACGCTTGACGAAAGTTCGTAAGTAGTGTTATCTTCACACAAAAAAACGCTTGTTAACGCATTCTCCGCCATCCTTCATTATTAAACTCATTAATCATAGTTCATAGTTGTAAATGGCTTGATATTCGGTTGCTCCAGTACTTTCTTTCTTTTAAGGTTGTGCAGCGTCCTATCGACTGCCTTTTTTTTGGGAGGGGGGATATTTTACACTTTGTAAACACCAGTGGCGATAGAGTTATAAACAGTCAACACTGCAGCACATCTTTGAAATCACTACAAACGATGCGATCGCAATAAATTTGTCAACAAACTTTAAAACCTTACTCGCAGCCAGTTCGGAAATGTACTGATAAGCGTGGGTCAACGCGCGTAGTTCCGTAACTGACTTGATGTACTCGTACTTCCCGTATCCGGCTTCAGTCTGTTGCTATATCTCTCTCCATCACTTCTAAGGGCATAAACCGTTACTCCTCTCATACCGGGAACACGTACGTCCTTCAAAACATGAGATTTCCGTATATCACCTGCAGACTGTCGTAAATACCACTAATTAATGAGCAATACGTGACACTTTCTTACTGACGACAATTTTATTTCCAAACCGTAAACAAAATTAATTGTATTATGAAGAATACAACTTGAATCACATAAAACGTTAAAGTGAAACACACAAAAATCCGCGACAAAAAAGATGTGTTATAGAATTGGATCCGGACAAATTATTGGCCAGTCGATGCGGTGCATGTTCGTTTCCGCGAGTACTCGTTCACCAGAGCGAGTCTATTCTTTCGGACATTATCGTTCAAAAAGTTTAAATCTTCACTTTTCTGCGTTTTCGAACATTTGTATTTCGTGTGAAGATAACCTCCGTATAGAATTAACTCCCGTTTAGCATACATTGCAATAGAAGCATGTATGCAAACAAATGAAGAATCTGAAACTATTACATTTGTACATAAGCGGTTTTAGTTAATAGGCATCTGAGTACACTTTTAAATTTGACGTTGTCACATAGTTGCTTTCGTTTTGTTAGGGTTTGTCAACGTTACTCATGCTCTGAGGTAGCTATAAGATATTTTCATTGTTGATCAAATGTCGACATAGTCAAGCTAGCTGGCAATACGTCAAATTCCTATATAAGACAATGCTATTTTGGTTTAAACAAAGCTGTGCCTTGCTAGCAGTGAACAAATTTGAAATGTTACGTATTTGCCTTTCTACAACACTTTCTCTGGTTTATCTGTCCAGTTAGCTATATCGGACGCTACTAGACTTCGGTGTAACTTTGTGTTTTCCATTTATAAGGTGTAAAAAAAACTACATAATCAACATTTTGGAGTGTTCAGAGGGGATAAAAAGATATACTTTTTTATGAGATAAAAATGTCATTGGTGCAGCGTTTCCCCGTCAGGGTGCATGAAGGTTTTGAGGCTAGTGACGTTCTGAGACGGTGTTCAATCTGTCATGTGATGAATATTGTTGCCGAAAACGTTGTCCATTTACATTAATGCACAACTAGCATCTGATGATGATGATTGCCTGATACGCTGAGAACAACTAGGTTTTTCACGAATAATGGCTGCAGCTACAGGCCAACGATCAGAACTGTACGCAAGCCACGACGTCTTCCTGTTTCCTGTCGGTCTGGTCTGTTACCCAGTTTCATGAAGACGACCATCGAGTCTTGTCTTTGAAATGCGACGTGATTTGGTAACCTCCTCCCTGGAAACCGTTCTACATACAGACGTCATGCTGCTCGATGTTGCTTGGTGGCCATAGATGAGATGCATGTCAACTTGACATGATTAGAGTGTATTAAACCATCAAGATCTTGTAAACATTAGAAGAAACTTTCTTGTGACCTCAACACAACACAAACAGTAATAATTTAATTGTTAATCCAGGGACGTGGACACAATTACCAGTAATGGAAACTCACCCTTCGTAGTAGGAAGATATGATTGTGATGCAAATCAGATTCCAGTGTCAACGTGCTGCACACGAAACAATCAAAACAACAATCCAGCGTCAAACCAGTGTCAACGCCTTCAAGGACCCCTAGCAGCGTGACAATGCACCTGTACCAACTGTGTAACATAATAGAAGTACTTCTCTTAATTTCCTCTAATAACACTACAGATTTACACTGAAGCGCCAAGGCAACTGGTTTATGCATGCGTATTGAAATACAGAGATACGTAAACAGGCAGAATACAGCGCTGCGGTCGGAACGCCTGTATGGAACAAGTGTCTGGCGCACTTGTTAGATCGGTTACTGCTGCTACAATGGCAGGTTATCAAGATCTTAGTAAGTTTTAAAGTTGTGTTATAGTCGGCGCATGAGGGATGGGATGCAGCATCTCCGAGGTAGCGATGAAATGGGGATTTTTCCGTATGACCATTTCACGAGTATACCGTGAATACCACGAATCTGGTAAAACACTAAATCTACGAAATCTCTGCAGCTTGAAAATTATCCTGTAAGAAAGAGACCAACGACGACTGAAGAGAATAGTGCAAAGAGACTGAAGTGCAACCCTTCCGCAAATTGCTGCATATTTCAATGCTAGGCTATCAACAAGTGTGAGCTTACGAACCATTCAACGAAACATCATCGATATGGGCTTTCAGAGTCGAGGACCCACTCGTGTACCCTTGATGACTGCACTATACAAGCTCACTTGGACCCGTCAACACCGACATTGGACTGTTGATGACTGTAAACTTGTTGCCTGGTCGGACGACTCTCGTTTCAAATTGTATCGAGCGGATGGATGTGTACATATATGGAGACAACCTCATGAATCCTTGGGTCCTGCATGTCAGCAAGGGACTGTTCAAACTGGTAGAGGCTCTGTAATGGTGTGGAGTTGGAGTGATATGTGACCCCTGATACGTCTAGATACGACTCTGACAGGTGACACGTGCGTAAGCATCCTGTCTGATCACCTGCATCCATTCATGTCCATTGCGCATTCCGACGGACTTGGGCAATTCCAGCAGGACACTGAGACTCCCCACGTCCAGAATTGCTAAAGAGTGGCTCCAGAAACTCTCTTCTGAGTTTAAACACTTCCGCTGGCCACCAAACTCCCCAGACATGAACATTATTGAGCCTATTTGGGATGTCTTGCAACGTGCTGTTAAGGAGAGATCTTCACCCCCTCTCACTGTTACGGATTTACGGACAGCCCTGCAGGATTCACGGTGTAAGTTCCCTCCACCACTACTTCAGACATTAATCAAGTCCTCACCACGTCGTGTTGCGGCAATTCTGCGTGCTCACGGGGGCTATACGCGATATTAGTTAGCGGTACCAGTTTCTTTGGCTCATCAGTGTATATAGGCATACTCAGTTTCGGACACGCTGCATATAAATACTTCACCGAAAAATATCGTAAAATAAATTGAGTGTGACTCCTAGTCCTTTGGAAAGAAGTCCTATTGACATCAAGATCATGAGAGATGGCCTAGTTCTTTGAGTTAGAAGGTTGACACTTACCCATACCGACCGCATCTTTCTTAACGGCTGCTACAGTGCTCACTTTCTTCAAGCTGTGTGCTTTCGCTAAACTCCTGAAAGATTAAAACTATGTGCTCCACTGAGACTTGAACAAATTGCCTTTTACAGGCAATGATCTGCTGACTTTTCTTCCATTTTGTGATACAGCATAACATGTAATACTCTTCATTGTAATATAACAGCAGTGATTCCTCTACAATATGTCAAACAAGACTACTTTTCAAACCTCTAATTAAATACTCTCCTAAAACAAACGAGACATCTCTTGCAAAGCAAATACAACTTCTCTTCTAAAGCAAACAAGACAGCTCCACTAAAATAAACAAGATGCTTCTTCCAAAACAAACAACACACTTTTAAAACAAATACGATTCCTCTTAGAAAATAAAACAAGCTTCTCATCTAAAACAAAGAATTCTCTCTATCTGAAGCAAAGAAATCATTTGTGTTACATAAGACAAAGCCTCTTTTCAAATCAGAACCACTCTTCACAAGGTAAACAAGGGTTCTCTTCCAAAATCACCGAGACTACTCTTTTGAAAAAATTACGATCCTCTTTCAGAAACGAAAGCAAAACAAGTGTAATCGAGTCAGGTGTGCGGGCACCGATTAATTTCCAGAATCATTGTCTTTAACCTAGGATGGTGAGTATAGGATGACGTGTTGCGTAGCACTAGCTATGCGGGAATCAAGGAAACGGTAGTGGTCAAGTGACAAATACATTCTTTATTCAGTAAGATTCTTATGTAGTGGTAGATGGTGTCGACACTGTGGTGTGCCTTTACCCTGCCTCAGCATTGCACAAGGCATCGTGTCTGTCCACGGCGGCGCCATCTCGCGAGACAAGAGAAGTGCCTCAGCAAAGTGCCTCCTGTAGTGAGTAGCCATGTACACGTGGGCTTGACGTCAGGCACCACCAGGCAGCAGGCGAGTGTGTGCTGGTTTAGTGGCTGCTCCAGCAGGTGGTCAGGTGCGTGGAATGCTGAACCCAATATCTCTTGGAGATTCCACGATACTAGATGGAGAAGTTACCCTGGAAGCAGTCCTTCTGGCCCGAGCTCTAGAATCATCAAGACTGGCAGCGGCTGGTAGACCATCAGGTATCTGATGAAGTGGCTAAACGTAGATGAATCTGCTTGGCCTTCATGTGACTGTCAGGTGACGTGGAGTACGTCTCAGCGTCAACAGTAGTCGGTGACAAGATATCGTACTTCTAAGGTATAAGGGGTGATCACTTTTAATTGCTCTGTCTGGCTTCGTTATGACTGGGCTCCAACTTTGGTCACGTAGAGGATTAAAGCAGGGCAATGTCACGCCTTGGTATGAGGTAATCTAACTCACTACTGCAGTGGACTGGGATCTTGCACCATGCTGCTTCAGTAAGATTCCATCCGTGAGAGCCGGATTCCACAGGCAGGTAGCTTGTTCCCTTGCAATGGGCTGTGAAGATTGTCTGGGAGCTAGGGAGGCAGACGATTCTCTACTGTAGACACAGGCTACAAAAATGACGACCATGATTAAGATTCTACCTTGGAATTCTGGTTACTATGGCCTTACTCTGGAATTTGCTGCGATGCTGCTGAATATGTTGGAACAACTGTCCCATGCTAAAATGCACATTTATTGCGGTTATAAGCTCGTACAGAGACTTGAATAGGATGGGATCCAATGTATTGTTCATGAATGTCATTCCCCAATGGGTAAAACTCCTGAAGAATTATCGAGCACATATAGAAATGGATACTCTAGGCTTAGAACCAAAGGTCCTGTTACTGTTGCTGGAAGCCAAAAAGTCTATCCTGATATGTCACACGATGAACCGTTGAGTAGCATTCCACTGTCTCATACTTCTAAACACTCGGTTCCCTTTGAATGCCCCTGCTCATAGCAAGTGCGATATCTACATTGGACCATATACTGAGTACATCCAATTAGGACCCGATACGGAAACAAAATTATGTTGCGAAGATGTTCCGTGGGCATAGACCTCCAGCCTGCACGTTCATATGACAGCGTGGAATAGCATGGAATGGCAGACTGTAATTTTCTATCTTTGACATTGCTACAGCTCGGCTACTGGCATCAGTGCATAATTTCTCCTACATGATGAAACTAGCAAAATTTCATTTGTACTATCATGAACTATGTTGTAAAAGCTCCCTCATTTTAGAGGAGAAGGGTGCATCGCATAACAGTCGTACCTGGCATTTGTGTCGGCCAAGAAGGGTGAATCACATAGCAGCCGCACCTTGTATTAGTGTCATACACAAAATAACAACCGCCATCTCCTGTCATCTACCGTTAAATGCAAAGTAAAACGACCCTCCCCCCCCCCCCCCCCCAATTTATTACACTAACAGAGATCAAGTTTAAATCAACAAGACACTTATTATACTTCCCTCTCCCCCCCCCCCCCCCCCTCCCCTCCCCCTCTCCCTGTTCTTGTTCTGGTCTTCAGTTTGATGAAGCTCTCCATGCTACTCTATCCCGTGCAAGCCTCTTCGTCTCCCAATAACTACTTTAACCTACGTCATTCTGAATCTGCTTGCTGTATTCATCTCTTGGTCTCCCTCTACCATAGTTCCCTCCAGTAATAAACAGATGAGCCCTTGATGTCTCAGAATATGTCCTATCAACTGATCCCTTCTTTTGGTTAAACTGCGCCACAAATTTCTTGTCTCCTCAATTATGTACAGTACCACCTCATTAGTTATGTGATCAACCAATCTAATCTTCAGCATTGTTATTAGCGCCACATTTCGAAAGCTTCTATTCTCTTTTTCTCTAAACGGTTTACCATCCATTTCTCACATTCACACATGGCTACACTCCAGACAAATACCTTCAGTAAAGACTTCCTAACACTTAAAACTATATTCGATATTAACAAATTTCTCTCTACTTTGGTCATCATCAGTTGTTTTGCTGCCAAATAGCAAAACTCATCTACTACTTTAAGCGTCTCGCTTTTCTAAACTAATTCCCTTAGCATCACCTGATGTGATTCGACTACACTCCATTATCCTTGTTTTGCTTTTTTTCATTTTTATCTTATTCCTTTCAAGACAATATCCTTTCCGTTCAACTGCTCTTCCAAGTCTTTTGCTGTCTCTGACCGAATTACAGCGTCATCGGCAAATTTCAAAATTTTTATTTATTTCCTCTGTATATTAATCCCTACTCTAAATTTTTCTTTAGTTTCATTTACTGCTTGTTCAACGTACGGATTGAATAACATAAGGGATAGGCTGCAATCTTGTCTCGCTCGCTTCTCAACCACTGCTTCCCTTTCGTATCCCTCGACTCTTATAACTGCCGTCTGGTTTATACATAAACTATAAATAGCCTTTTGCTCCCTGTGTTTTACCCCTGCCAACTTAAGAATTTCAGTGAGAGGATTCCAGTCAATATTGTCAAAAGCTTTCTCTAAGTCTACAAATGCTATAGACTTAGTCTTGCTTTTGCTTAACCTATCTTCTGAGATAAGTCGCAGAGTTAGCATTGCCTCGCGTGTTCCTACATTTCTCCGCTATCTAAACTGACCTTCCACAAGATCGGCTCCTAACAGTTATTCTTCTGTAAAGAATTTATCTTAATATTTTGAAACCATGACTTATTAAACCGAAACTTCGGTAATTTTCACACCTGTCGGTAACTGCTTTACTTGTAATTGGAGTTACTACATTCTTTTCGAAGTCTGAGGGTACTTCGCCTGTCTCACATATCTTGCTCAAAGATGAAAGAGTTTTATCACGGCTGGCTCTCCCAAGACTATCAGTAGTTCTTTCGGAATAACGTCTACTCTTGGGGGTCTGGTTTCGACTTAGATCTTTCAGACCTCTGTCAAATTCTTCTGCCAGTATCATATTTCCCATCTCATCTTCATGTACGTTTACTTCCCCTTCTAAAATATTGCGTTCAAGTTTATGTCCCTTGTGTAGAGACCCTATATACTCTTTCCACCTTTCAGTTTTCCCTTCTTTGCTTAGGACTGGTTTTCCATTTGAGCTCTTGTCATTCGTACAGCTGCTTCTCTTTTCCCCAAAGGCCTCTTTCATTTTCCTGTAGGCGGTATTTTTCCTTCACTTAGTGAAATATGCTTCTAAATCCCCTCCTCCCCTCAGAAGACTGAAATCCATACGTTATAATCTCAAAATTACAATTACCAGTATAAATCTCCAAATTAACATATCCGTAAAATAAGCACAAACAAAAAGTCCTCCGTCGTGTCTACATCATTCCCTCCACATATTTTCATTACCGTTGTACATGAAACTAGATATAAAAAAAGGGCCTAAGAACACTCGAAAGTTTGTAGTGCACTATCTCTACCCATCTACACAAAATAAACCCTAGGTCTTAACACATAAGGAAAAGCTCATGGAGACTGCATGGGTGTTGTCAGCTTCACCTCCACCATTGCTTTCCCCTTCCTGCCTCCGCACCCCCTTCCTCCTGTTTCTTTAATGGTGCTGGGAATGGGGGCAAAGAGTATGATGTGCCATCAAAGGGACGCATGTATCAAATACGGATGACCTTAGAATGTGTAGCAATTTGTAGCTTTATGTGCACTGGTATCGTCATTTTAAACACTTGATTTGGATAGTGACGATGAGTGAAGAATTTCTTTGTCTTTCTCTTCAGGGTATAAGGACTCATTAACAATACATCTTTATCTACGTCAGTACACACCAAGCCACCTGACGGTGTGCGGCGATGCGTACGTCTGGTAAACTAACTGATCCACCCTTCACTGTTTCACTCACCAATAGTATACGGGAAGAATGGCTGTCGGAAAAATTCTGAATTAGCTCCGATATCTTGAATTTTCTCATTTTGTTCATTTCTCAAGATGTACGTGAAAAGAATTGACATGTTGTCCAACTCTTCCTGGAAAGTACCCTCGTGAAGTTTCAATCTTTTCGTGATGAACGATGCCTCTCTTGTAGCTTCTGCTACTGGAATTTGTTGAACACCTCTGTGACGTTCGCAAGCCAACTAAATGATCCCGTGACGAAATATGCCGCTCTTCATTAGCTCTCCTCTATCTCTTCGATGAGTTCTACCTTGTAAGTGTCCTAGAACAAAACGCAGGGATCGATCGAACAAGAACCTAGTAACCACTTACTTTCGTGGATAAGTTTAATTTGCGTAAGATATTTCCTATGAATCTCAGTATGGCATCTGCTTTTCCTACTATTTGTTTTATGGTGTCATTCCCCTTAAGGTTGCTCTGGATAGTTACTCCTAGATAATTTATGGTGGATACTGTTTACAGAAGTGAAACATGGACGATAACTAGTTTAGACAAGAAGAGAATAGAAGCTTTCGAAATGTGGTGCTACAGAGGAATGCTGAAGATTAGATGGGTAGATCATATAACTAATGAGGAGGTATTGAATAGGATTGGGGAGAAGAGAAGTTTGTGGCACAACTTGACTAGAAGAAGGGATCGGTTGGTAGGACATGTTCTGAGGCATCAAGGGATCATCAATTTGGTACTGGAGGGCAACGTGGAGGGTAAAAATCGTAGAGCGAGACCAAGAGATGAATACACTAAGCAGATTCAGAAGGACGTAGGCTGCAGTAGGTACTGGGAGATGAAGAAGCTTGCACTGGATAGAGTAGCATGGAGAGCTGCATCAAACCAGTCTCAGGACCGAAGACCACAACAACAACAACTATTTACAGCACTTTGTTGTCAATAGTGTAGTTGTACAGCACTAGATATCTTTTCCTATGTATGTGCAGTACGTTACATTCATATACGTTTAGTGTCAACTTCCTAACCTTGCACCATTCATCAATCCTCTGTAGGCCATTCTGCAAATCGATGCTGTCTTCTGACATTACCATTTCCTTATAGGCAACTACATCAACTGTGAACAGTCATAAAGAGCTTGCAACTCTTTCTACTAGATCGTTTCTATACATTGCAAACAGTAACAGTCTAATCACACTCCCTTGGGGTACTCCTTTACATCTGTAGACTTTGTTCCGTTAAGAGTAACATGTTGAGTTCTGTCGGCAAGGAAGTCTTTAATCTTACCATAAATCTGGTCCCACACCAAATAATCTCGTGTTTTGTCCCTAAACAACAGTGCAGGATAGTGTCAAATACCTTCCTAAAGACAAGCGACAAGGCATCGACCTGAGCATCATTGTCTATAGTGCTTTGAATTTCATGGTGGAACAGACAAGCGACGAGGCATCGACCTGAGCACCATTGTCTATAGTGCTTTGAATCTCATGTTGGAACAGAGAAAGCTAAGTTTCACATCAATTGTCCTATACTCTCTGTAGATAACTTCGTATTTTGTAGTCCCATCCATTCCTGACATTCGAGGGCTTTTGAAGTGGCATTTATTACTAGCTTCCATACCTCTTGTAAAGTACTTGCAGAGTTACATACTGATTTTCTATTCTTCCCTGTCTTACGTTTGATTATCTTGCATGGTAATACGTAGAATTATATGCTGTGACAACATCTAATAACAGCGAATCCCAACAGCTATAACGACTGTTTACATAGTGGCTTAATATCATCTCTATTGTCTGATGAACTTATTCTGTTCTCTCATTCGCTTATTGATGTAATGTGCTTGTCCTTCGCTTACAAATACACAATAAATGACAAAGCCGTTTCATTAACTCTGACATGAAATTAGTGCCTGGTAAAAAAAGTAACACACCCAGAACAGCAAACTTCAACAACTAATTATTTACCATTGTTTTAACTACATTGATGGCTTGCTAATTTGGGATGGTTGCTATTCCCACATAACGCAAAAAATTATTTGTTAGTCTCAATATGTAGCGATATTCTGTTGGAATTTTGCAATAGGACCTGGGATCTCCATACCTATCATTTCAAATGGTTTATTAGCCTCTGGCAATCTCTATAGTGGAATATGCTGGTGCCTCAATGTACCCAGCTGTGCACATAGTATCCATTTCTTCATAAATTGCTCCACATCTGTTTACAAGTGAACTACCAGTACTTTTTGGTTACATGACATTCTGTGGCTCTCCAGTCTCTATGGCCTTACAACAAGTGATCATATGTCTGTCTCAATATTTCCTCCTGCATCATGGCCTGAGGTGTAGCTTCTTGTATAACGCCCGATTTTACACAATGAACTGCAGCTGTGTTGCAAGTGGTTTACAGTCCTTGTCTGCTACTTGCACTTTCTGTCGCCTCACAGCAGTGTGACTCACTCCATGTAACACACAGACCTTTCCACTAAGACCATCTGCATTCCTGTGAGTTTTATCAGGTCGATTCACTACCTCAAAATCGAATTCCCTAAGCTTCATTGCCTAATGCGTTAACCTACTTGGTGGCTCTTTCAACTCCAGTAACCATTTTAAGGCAGTGTCATCTGTTATTATGCATTATTACCTGAAATTATGTACCATATAGGTAACACCAGAAGCTTTTTATGCCATGTGTGAGTCTTAGCATTTGCTTCGTTGTAGCACAGTAAATCATTTCAATTTTATTCAACTGAAGTGAAGCAATGGTCACAGGATGCTCCACTCTGTTTACTGACTGACTTAACACACATACAGGTGTATGATTACTAGCATTACAAGACAACACAAATTCCTCAAAATTTGTTAAAACCAACACTGAACCAAGTGTAAAAAATCTTTTATTTTTCTCCTTTAGTTTAGTATCTCATCTACACTGGCATTCCAAGTTAGTGAGATGTCATGCTATTTCTGCACGATTTGGGAGAGGTATCCTATACTAATTCACTAAACCCAAGAAACCATAAATCCTTCTCCATGTGAGGTGTTGGAAAATTCTGCCTGGCCTATACTTATTTAGGACGTCTGAACTCCATCACAACTCACCACATGTTCTAAATATCATACTTGCTGCTGCATGAATTTACACTTCTCTACACTTAATGTCACATGTGCTGCTCATAACCTTTTAAACATCTCCTTTAATCGTTGCACATATTCTTTTATATCCACTGCGAAGACATCTTTGACATTCGAAAATATTCTACAAAGATATTCTACAACACTCTTGCATATCAACCACTATGCCTTATCGAGTTCATCATTCACTTTCAGGGCTCATTACACGTTTACTGGCCAACCAGTTGCTACAATCACCAATAATAACTTCCCTGTAACCTTGCAGTACTTCACCACTTGGATTAACCCTCAGTGGCCATGGATGCAGTATAACTGGTTTCCCTTTCATGGTGGCACTAACAACTGTTTTCCCTAGATGAAATGACATCCCATTAAGATCTAATGCACTCTACCCAAGACCATATTCAGCATTATGGTCATATAGAAAATCTTACTCTACGATTTCTAAGTAACCATAGCCTATTTAAGGCCAATACTCCATACATTCCACGAAACATGTACATCGCCGATCACACAGAATGCACTTCACATTACTGCCTACCCCATATAGCTTATACGTAGTTAGTGAGCTTAACCACGTCTTTCCCATAAGGTCCAAAATTACCACACAAGTGTACATCATTGAACAGTAAAACATTGTGTATTTTCTCATCCACTAAGCAAAATTATCAAAATTCCGCTTCCGCACACGTTTCAGATGCCTAAAAGAATACTGGGAACACTGTTCGACGGTCCTGAAACCCTGATTTCCATTAATTGCGAATTACCATTCCCGTTCCATGCCTTTCTATCATGTCTTCTATTGTGTCCACAGTACTGTTCCCAGTTCTCTATTTTCCACATTTTCTACAATGTGGCTGACAGCAATCTCATTACATATGGTCCCGTCAGCTGTGGCGGTAATAGTTGAGGTCAGCGAAAACAATCCTCTTTTTGTTGTGAACTCAGGTTACTGCTGTTTCCATTCCTATGGCTCCTGCAAAGTCTTTTGGAAACATTGCCTACACTTTTCATCATACATCAGGTGGTAATCTCCACAAAAATTCGTCTCACACTCTCTGTTCTGCTTTCAGCTGAGGAACCATATTAGTGTCATCACTTTCCATCAGCTCATACGTATTCACATTAAATTTCCTAATTCTGCCCATGAAACTTTGCCTCTATGCTACACTGTTTAACAGTTCCCTGCAATAACTACAACTAATCTCGATCTTATAAGGCTGTAAGAAGCCTGTCTCCAATACCTGAAATGTCTCAGCATTACTCAACTCTCCATGATGGCGTTAACAGTCATACAAAAAATAAATTTCGAATTGAAATAATTGACAACTCTGAAAAAAGGGTGAAGGGTGAGAACGTCTAAACATAAAAAGCTACATACTAGGAAACTTAGCATTTTATCGCCAGATGAACAACAAAGAAATATTGCTAGATAGGCACATGATTCTCGTTCCCCTCCCCCCTCCCCCCCCCCATTTTTGATAAAAATGGAACCATGTACGTATCTAGCATTATTTCTTTGTTGTCATTTATGGATGACATGCTAAGGTTAGTGTGTATCACTATTTGTGTTTGGGCTATGTCCCCCTCTTACTATCTTATTTTTTCATTTAATGCCAGGGCTATCATACGCATGTTCGACACTGCAACCATTTCATTTATTTCTTTCCTGACAGTGGGCTCATGTTCTTGCCTATGGCCTCCAGCATACACTGTTTTGAACATGTCTTACTGGAGCTGCCCTGTACCTATAACACAATCTCTTTTTGTTTCATAACTATTGCGTCAGTGTACATTTAAGTTCATCAGTTTCAGTTTCACATAGTATGTGTGTTATTTTGTCAGTATTACTTTTGGTTGTGCTTCGAAATAGTGGAGTTTTCTTTGTACTTTTGTCACAGCTGCATTGTAAACGACAAAAATTTATGTTTGCCATTTTCATATTGATGGTGCACTGTTCCGTTCCTGTGCCGGTTGTATAATGTGTCCGGAATTATTTCTCTATGTCTGCATTTGTGCTGTACACTGATCAGCCAAAACATTGTGAAACTGCCTACCACGACGTTGGGCGCCACCTGGTGGCGTCGTGGGACGTGACACGTTCACAAAAAGTATGTAAGTGGAGCAGACACAGTCAGGGTGTCACTCTGGCAACGATATGGGCTGCCAATGGGGAAATTCATTTGGATAAGCGACAGAGCCTGTGAACGAGTACCTCAAAAATGGCGAAGCTGGACGAATGTTCACATGCTACTGTCCTGAGCATCTATAGGAAGAGAGAGGATAGAAACTACCACTAGGTGCTTAATGGTTGGATGTCCAAAACTCTTCACAGATTCGGAAGCCTGTCTGATTTATAAAATATGATAGATGGGGATCTGTCACATCTCTGCCGAAAGAGCACGTTGCTGGTACATGCACAAGTGTCTCAGAGCACGCCGTTCATTGTACATTGTTGAATATGAAGCTCTGCACCAGATCACCCCTATGTGTTCACATGCTGCCACAGTGACATGGTCAATTACGATTGTAATTGGCACAGGACAGTCGGGATTCGACTGTAAATCAAAGCAAATATGTCAGCTCTTCAGGTGAATCACATTTTTCTCTACACTAGGTCAATGGGTATCCACAATCGCCGTCCTCTAGGTGAACGGCGGATGGAAACAATCAGCACACTATGGACGCAGGATGGTGGAGCTGTATCATAATGAGAGACATCCTTCTACGCTTGATAGGTACCTGTGGTAGCAATCAAAGGCACGCTGACAGCTGCAAACCACCTGAATCCCTTCGTGATTGATACTTTCCCCGACGGCGATGTTATCTTTCACAGCATAACTGTCTGCCTCTCAAGAGTCAAAACTGTGCTACAGTGGTTTGAGGTGCATTATAGAGAACTCACGTTGATGCCTCGGTGACCAAATTTGTGATATATATATATGTGTATATATATATATATATATATATATATATATATATATATATATATATATATATATCCCATTGAATGCATCTGGATCGTTACTGAGCGCCATCACCACATACGCATGTCAGCAACTCGTTATTTATGTGAATTACATGACCTGTGTGTAGACATCGAATGCCACATATCTGCAAAAAGCTACCAACAAACTATCAGATCCCTAATCATCTTGTAGTGTTGCAGTTCTTCTTATGTCCGTGCTTGCTATGAAAATAGGACGAGGAATTCCGCCTTATGCAAGACAACTTTTCAGTTTCGTTTTACTCAGACATGTTTCAGCACTTTTTGTGCTATCTTCAGTGGGTTGTTTTATTTTCTTACTGTAAAATTGTTGTTACATATTAACATATAGAGGAAAATTTTGGCGCAAAATATTTACAATTGTGAATGAATAATTGTTGTAAAATATTATACATCACTTGTTTACAGTTCACAGTTGAGGTATGTGTTAGCGACCTGGTGCACCGTATGTTGTTTATTACATTATGTCTAAAGTTCTACTTATAGCTTAACTGGCAAAAGAGTGGAGTTATGCATTAGTTTACATACTTTACACATATACGTTACCTGCAAGTTAGATACACATACTGTGCATGTATTATTAGTGTAGTCTGCGTGTAGAATGGGGAACGCAGGCAAACTATCAGAGTTTGCTGAAGAGAAGATTGTGATGGCCCAGAGGTTCAACATGAGCGCTTCGGAAATTGTATGATTTGTCGGGTGTTCAAGAAGTGCAGTGGTGTTTTCAACAGGTAGCGAAACCAACATGAAACGACGTTCAGAAGTCATGGGGTTGGGTGGCCACCCCTATTACATATGTCAGGAGTTGTAGGCTGGGTACACTGGCAATACAGGACAGGTAGCGAACTGTGGTGAAACTAACATAAAACTTTAATGCTGGACAGAGTATAAGCCTGTGAACACACAGTGCACCGAACACTCCTAATGGTGGGCCTCTGCAGCCAACGACCTATGCATGTATCAATGTTAACACCACAACTTCAGCAACTATGTCTGGAGCAGGTACATGACCATCAGCACCGGACATTGGCGCCGTAGCAGCGCGTTGCATGGTCTGATGAATCTAGACGCCTTCTTCATCATGCCAATGGGAGGGCGGGAATCCACCGTCTTCCAAGGGTCCAGCTCCTCGGTGCCTGTACTGTGGGATGGACACAAGCTGGTGGCGGCTCCATTACGCTCTGGGGAACATACACTTGGGCGTCCATTGGTTCAGTGGAGCTCATGAAAGGCACCATGACGGCCAAGGAGTTGTAGGCTGGGTACACTGGTAATACAGGACAGGCAGCGAACTGTGGTGAAACTAACATGGTTGCAGACCATGTACACCGTCTCATCATGATCATGATTCGCGACAACAGTGGTAGTTTTCACCACTAGCACGTTATTGATGTGTAAACAGTATGTCACTCTATCACACAAATATGAGAGACTTATATTCAACACAGTGTATTTTATTGTAAGTATGAATAGAAAATGCAGTATTATAATAAATGAACCTTTTTTCATCAGTATTTCCTAAATTGTACTTCTTGTTCTTTCCACATCTACGCCCTGATAATGACATATCGTAACTCACAATGGTGAATGAATTAATTTTTGACCAAGACATTTCCAAAACTGTATCTTGTCTGCTAGCTTGGTTGAGATCACGTCCCATATTTGCCAGATAGGGGACGAAGGCAGCTCAACACTGGGCCACGACATGTGGTAATTTAGCTCATTGCTGTGGTGGACTGAGATCTGCTTCAGCGATACTCTAGTTCGGCAGCATGATTTCACAGGCAGCAGGCTTTCCTGTCTTTCCACAGGCTGGATAAAAACATTCCCACAACAGACTGGAATTCATTCAGCAGAAGTACTGACTATTTGCATTAAAAATTTTGTGGAACATAATGTGTCAAGAATGGAATGTTGCAAGCACTCTATTGGGTAATATCATGAACTCCCTCACCAGAGACCACTAATTTTATCAGAAGCCATGTCAACATTATTCTTGTTGTTACCATAATATTTAAGTAATTTTACCTCAGTTGTGAGGACGGAAATCAATAACAAACCCCTTTCAGATACATGTATAAATGGTTTTTTTTCTGTCATATGAAGAGGCCAGTTGGATTTTGCCTTATTCACATAGAGTAACCAGATTTTCAAAAATAGAAAATATTTTCAGTAGATATATCGACTGTTGTAGGAGCAAACATTCTTTTGGTTCTCTTTTGTATGGATTAAGAGCAATGTAAGGAAACTTATTCAGCATTAAAAAGCTAAAACAAATTGTTGTACCACTCTCTTGTTTTTGTTTGGAAAGATTTGTTGACAGTGAATAAACAAACATATTCAGTTGATATTATATTATATGCGTTTATCATCTACAACTCATTCCTCACATGCTATACAGCGCTTCGCTCAAGAGGATTGTCAACTTTACTGCACATAAAGTTTACTCAGCAACTTTCACCTTCAATGAAGATATGTCCTGCCAATAAAAAAAACTACCTTTTTTCTCAAATCGTCATGAATAAATTGGATGAGAGAGAAAAACTTGTAGTCCTGTATAGTGGATGAAAACCATGTTAAGCCTTCTATACAGGTTAAGGGGGAAGCATCATGGATATGCAGAAAATAATGCCCCAATCAGAGCCAAAACAAATTAACACTTAATATGTTGCATTGTCTTTGTTCTTGTGGTGTGACTATTGTTCTTATTGTATCTGATGACAACAGAATTAGTAGGAATATGTTTTCACCCTTGGTAAGAAATTCCAGCAGTCTATATTCTTTCCTGTCATGTGGTTCCCCTATTTTTAATGTTTGATGCTATTCATCAATTATTAAGAAATATTATGAAGGAATGATTTAACCAGAGGGACAGTGACAGAACATTCAAATTTCCCCATTTAGATTCAACATCCAGTGATTTAGCTAATGGCAAAATTCCTCTTATTTCAGAAAATGTTGAATATTATTTCAATAGTGTAGGTGTGCAGTATGTTCTGACAGGAAAACTACAGCTCACAATTTGGGATCATAATTTAGTAGGTATCTTCAAGTATCTCGTGGAAACTACACTGTCTTCTTTAACCCAGGTATTTCGATCTGAAAATATGATTCTTGTTATGAGAGTTTTGGGAGTAAAGTCTGATAAATATGACCCAGTAAAATCTTGTCCATACATAATGAAAGATGTGGGCATCTGTGATAACTTGTTTCCAGATGTTTGCATGCCTCATAAGCAAAGAAATTGTTGACATTGACCAATCTGTACTTCTGTGTGTATGTGGTTAAATAGCACATGTAAAGATACAACTGCTCAATTGTAAAACAAATATCAATTTTAGTTGGGGCACAAATGCTACAGATAAATATTTTGAAAATATTGTCTGAAGTGGATTGACTGTACTATCATATATTGATGTGGAACTTGGCAGTTTTGTTTATCCACTTATGCCGATCTTAAGATCTGAAGAGCACGAAACAAAATTTCTCACTTGCAAGAACCAAACGCTACTGCTACCAGATCTAGTTGACCAAGGAGTTGATTCACACATTTCTCTTGGAATATTTGTAACAGATTCATATCTCTGAGCTTACTGCTTACTACAAGGAGTTGGATTCCATTATGTGTAACATATTGCTAAGCAAATACAGCAAGCTTTAAATGATCACATACCATGCTCCAAGGAAGAGGGAATTGATAGGTAATTAAAAAAAATTCATGTACATTTATAAAATTACCTGTACATTGTGACTGAAAGAACAAACATTTTCTGTGATGTGAATCTGGAACGGCAGTCTTGCGGCTCACTCTGAAGATGACTGAACGTTATACAGCCGAAATATTAGAAGAAGAAGGAGATTTCTTACGGCTACACACCCGAAACTTAATGGAACACTTTCTGCAATGTTTTACGAAGTTTCTGCTGTCATTGCCCGTTGTACATATTTCATATTTTCTATTTAAAGTTTCCTGTTGTTTTGTTTTGCTTGCCAGGTGGAATGTAATTTTAAAAATTTTAATTGGGTAGAGAATTGTTACGAAATAAATGTTTATTTCATTATTAATCTGTCACTGCAAATATGAGTTCGTATTTTTCACACATCCCTCCTTTTAACTTCGTTCAGTTAATGAGTCAAGAAAATTTTGGAGACGCCACTATTGCTGCTGTGACTTTATATGTATGTCTTAGATGTCAGTAGCGAAGAGCGGCAGGTATATCCTGATACAACACACAGTTTAGAGCTGGAATATCTATCTTATTGCGCTGGAACAGAATACCCACCAGACAGAAAAGCTGGTATACATTTACCATGCACTGTTTGAGCCTTCATGTGGTCATGATGCACACATAAAACATAATGAAATATTTTTTTTAGTTTACTGCTGTTCCACATTGTATATCTATACAACTTTTTTTTAAAGCAAGAACGACATCTTATACAGCTGATAAACCGTTTTAATTGTAGCAATATTCAAATTGGGCAATAGATGGTGAGCACAGTTAGTTCCCCAATATTCCACAGACAGAACTTTGATGTGCTTGCAATGCATTTGCACTGTGACACTGTGTATCATAGTTCGTAGATTAAATTAGTGGTGTTAGATCGGTGATCTTAAAAAAACATATTTCTGTCATATTCGTGTCTTGTGTTGTTTCATTCCAAAAGGAGATTATTTCCTTTCATGTTGTCATTAATTAGCGTTGGTGGTGACCACTAAAATCTATAGAAGAAGGATAAATTTAAATACCAAAATATAATAAATCAGGCATGCTTCATATAAAAATCCGAGACGAAAGTCCAAGTCACCCCGCCCCAGAGAGATTTGTAATATAATTTTAAAAAGTTCTGTATGGTCTATGAGTGGATAAATTCTACATGCTAATGAACAATGCACAAAATTTTGTTAAAATAGTAGTTATTATGTCACAGCTGTATATACAGTTGTAAAAGATATTATGTTGCAGTTCCTAGAAATTATTATGCTAATCAAATACTATTTTACAGGAACGAAATTCATCTAACAGGAAACTGAAATAACTGCACGTTTCGGAAATATTCCACGTAGGCATCTCACGAGGCAGCGAGGTTGGTCAACATGACTCTTATGAATCTTCAGATTTCGTATTTACTACTTCATAAGAAGTGTCAGTTACCGAAAAGTTCATCGTTGCTAAGAAATGGGAATGAAATATGTGAGGCCAGCATAAAGTCGGTACATTATTGTGAGACATTAGCTTTCAAAATTACTATGTTACTTTTCGGAATCATATCTACAGAAGGAAACTGATTAAAAATTTAGAACAGCTGTAACGTCTTCTGCACTCGGGGAAATTTAAAGTGTAATTTCAGCTTCGCCGGTTCACTGACGAACAAACTACGAAGTTTTCCGTTTACTACACATTCCACTCAACTGCTCTACCAAGTCGGCTGTCGTCTCTGACAGAATTACAGCATCATCCGCAAATCGCAGGGCTTTTCTTTCTTCCTCCTGGACTTTAATTCCCTTTTCAAGTTTCTCCTTGGGTTCCTTTACTGCTTACTCAGTGTTCAGAGTAACATTTCTGGGTTTTGTGGCCATGGTTGCTTCACTGTAATCTAATACATTTTTCATGTTGCAGCAGGCAACCAACGTTACACAAAAGTATTCATCTTTGTTTGCTACCAAAGAAAGTTAGGATGTGTAGGTCTGAACGTGACACTACATGTCGATTACCTATCGTTTCTGGTTGACGTGGAACCGTTGGAAAAGCCTCCCCCCCTCCCCCCCCCCCCCTCCTGATTGTCTAATGGAGTACAGTCTTTACGTGAAAACCTATAACTTTAATTCTGTTTATTAATTAAATGAGATGTGGTATACTAATCTAAGAAAGGAAAAACGTCTCTTTTCAATGAGCTCATTATAACACATTTATTAAAATAAAGTAACTATAACATTCGTAAAAGCTATGTTAATAATAAAAGGGTAAAACCATTGCGTCAGTCTGTCTGTTTGAACTCGCTTACCTCCAATACTACAACACGAATTTTCATGGGGCTTACACTGGTAACTTGAGCTCAGCCAGGGTGAACGTATGGGCCTTTTTTTCATGAAAATCAGACCATGGAAGAAGGTATGGTGATTTAAAGTTTACCTAAAACTGTCGGCTTGGGATGTTTAATCACCATGGCATAGTCACCCAAAAACCAATAGATGGCGCTGTTAGTTTCGTAGTACACAAAAGAACCGATGGGTAGCGCTATTAGCTATTTATTTTTTAACACAGTCAGAGATGTATTTTCGGAAGTTTAGGTCAGTGATAGGATTAAGCGCCACAATCTTATCTTTACACAAACAGACAGCGAATATACTTGGCTAGGATATACAGATTTACTGATTTCGCTTTGACTATCAAAAACATAATAACATTACTTTGTTTCTCTCGATAAGTTTACAGATATTCTTTGCTAGCAAAAACAAATTTATTAAGTTTTCTTTGGATTTCGGTTCCTACTCATTACATTTTGATTTAGTTCTACTTGCGAATAAAAATGCCTAGAAAATAGTTGAGTCTTTCTCAAACAGCTAAGAGATTGAGGGGTAAGTGATCTCATGAAACCAATGAAGATTGTAAGGCGAGACGTACTGTGGCTCAAGACTTTGATTGAGAGCGTCACGCATTATCTCGCTCAGAACATTTCACTCACCAAGGCTTAAGCATACTTCTCTCCAGCGTAACATCATAGAAGCGGAAATTTTGACAGGAAGTGGCGCAGGCAAGAAAGTTTTTATGCATAGAATCCCACTTATTCCTATCAGTTTACCGTTTCGCTTTAGACGTGAACAATGCCCAGTAAGCTTGTGTTATGCCACGACCATAAACAAAGCACAAGGCCAGATACTGCTTACTGTGGACGTGGACCTTAGTGTCAGTTGCTTTTCACATGGCCAGCTCAACTTGGCTCTCTCCTTAGTTAGTAAAGCAAACAAGTTCTTCATTTATGTCTCTAGTGATGCTACGTTGATGTTGAATACACAGAAGTTTTTAAGTAAAAAATAAGATGTACACATACAGAGTCTTAGGCACAGGTATAAATAAATACCCAAGCAACGCTGGATTTCTCGGCTAGTTAGAAAACATATTAGCAGCTGAATTACTGCAGGCGTAGTCGGGTTGTTGCGTACAAAGAAAGCTCCAAAATGCTATCTCTGTTTGCAGTGTGATCTGAGGTGCATGCCTTGTAGGCACCAGTGTGGTTGCATGACTAATTAATTACTGGGAAAGTTATTTATTGGTCGTTGTGTACGAAACGTATTCTTGCAACAACTGTGGATTATCTTCCGTGTATTTTAGACCGTTGATCAATGCAAGCACACGACCTACTGATTTTGGTATTGTTATTTTCACAGGTCACATCTTCAATAAAATAACTAGTATCCGTTTTAAAACTTCAACTTCGTCAGTAAATAACCTTTCTAATCCTGAATGCTCCCGCTCTGAGGCTGAGTGGTCAGTGCGACTGACTGCCATGTGGGAAGTTCGATTCCCGGCTGGAGTTGAGATTTCATCCATGCCGGTACGGGGTGTTGTGTTGTCCTCATCATCATTGAAGCACAAGTCACCGAAGTGGCGTCTAACAGGAAGATTTGCACAAGACAACTAAATAACGTGAGATGGGGCTGAAAATTTGAGTTAGGTAGAGTAGCATCCATTTCAGACAATAGTACTTGGTTAAAAACAAACTGCTTGAAGCCAAGACAACAGGACAATACAGCTGTGATCTTTTCCGGTGCATTAAGATCCAACTACTATCTCCAGACAGACTTCAGTTTCAGTACAAATGAAATCAGTATTGTGGACACAACAGTAACAATATAGAAGGAGGTTAACCTTTTTTTTAAAAAAAAGAAAGAAAACGACGTACTAAGATGTCTAATAACTTTTGAGTCTCTCCCCAACAATTGCTTTCCTTTCATGCCCCTGAAATCTTATAACTGTAGTCTGGTTTTCGCACCAGTTGAAGGTAACTATTCTCTCATTGTATTTTACCGTGGTTGCTTTCATAATTGCGAAGCGTATATTCCATTCAGCATCATCAGTAGCATTCTCAAAATCTGCAGCTGCTATAAATGTAAATTTGGCTTTCTTTAGACTGTCTTCTAAGGCAATCCATATAGAAAGTATGGCCATGCGTGCTCCGACATTTCTCTGGAACCGAAATTGATCAACACTGCATTTGGCTTCTATCATTTTTCCATTATTTTGTAAATGACTCATGTCACCATTAATCAACCATGACTCATGAAATATTGACACACGTCAGCACCTGCCGTCTTTGAAACAAGAATTGTTACAATTTTCCTTGAAGTCTGACGGTTTCTCGCTTGTTTTATGTATTTTAGTTTATAGGTAGAACTGTTCAGTCATGGTTGGCTCCCCGAAGGGTTTCAATAATTCTGAGGGAATGACGTCTGCTCCAGAGGACTTGCTTTGACAAGTGATCTGTCAAAAATTTATCATATTCTTCTTAAAGTATATCTCCCATTTCATATTCACTTACTTTCTCTTTTCTCCCTATAATATCGTGTTCGAGATTGTTTCTATTATGCAGACCCTCTACATATTCCTTCCACCTTCCACCCATCTCTTCTTTGTTTAGAATAAGTTTTCCCTCTTATTAATCATACAGACGCTTCTCCTAACTCCAACGGTCTCTCTAATAGTTCTATACGCTGCATATATCTCTCTTGTAGTCAGGAACGGTTCTACAGCCTTGCATTTTTCATCTAACTTTTCCTGATTAAATAGTCTGGACTTTTGAAGCTCATATTGTCTTCTGCCTGTTTCATTTGCTGAATTTTTATATACTGTCCTTTCGTCTGTAAGGTACAGTATCTCATACATGTCCATGGATCTGTACAGAACTGCGTCTATTTGATCATTTGCTGTGTTCACTATTTCAAATCTTAAAGCTAAGAATTCGTCTCCTCTTGTGTTCTGATTTATGTTCTGATTTATGTTTCAATGATTTATCTAAGTCGCTGATAGCAAATGCCGGGATGATTCATTTGAAAGAACACGGCTATATTCCGTTGTGAGGTTCCGATACAGGCGCACCGGGTTGCTGACGCAACTGCATAGATCAGAAGACGATCCATGCAGATCGAAACTAGTAACACCGTAAAAACAATGTGCAAATTGGACTGAAAAATAAACGATATATTAAAATTGTTTTAAATACCAATATGCTGTTCTTTCGAAAGGAATATTTCGCCTATAGTTAGATGGTATTGTTTATTGTTTATACTAGTTATTTTCATGTCTCCTTCCCATTACGTTGGCTTGTGATTGTGTTCTCTGAGATGCTCTGCAAATGTGCAGTGATTTTTTACTTCATTTCCAGGTGCTGTCAGCCGACTGCTGTGGCCGAGCAGTTCTAGGCGCTTCAGTCCGAAACCGCGCTGCTGCTACGGTCGCAGGTTTGAATCCTGCCTCGGGCATGGATGTGTGTGATGTCCTTAGGTTAGTTAGGTTTAAGTAGTTCTAATTCTAGGGGACTGATGACCTCAGATGTTAAGTCCCATAGTGCTTTGATATTCTCAAAGACGAGAATAACAAGCTGTCCGTCCAAGTAGAGGAGTTCAGGCTAGAAAATTTTACTCTAAAAAGAGACAACCAAGAATTACAGAAAGAACTGGATGAGGCAAAAACAATTAAACCAGAGACAATACTCCCAGCAATACCCACTTTCGCCAGTATCGCCAAATCCCAACCGAAATCCAAAGAAACACTAAAAATAGAACACGCCAAAGCAAAACAAGCGACAACACTCTTCATCACCTCGACAGAAAATAAGGACCCAAAAACTGTACGACAAACCCTTACACAGAAACTTGACCCAAAAAAGGACAAGATAAAAATTAAGGCAGTCAAAACTACAGCAACAGCTGTCATAGTTGAGACTGCAACACAGGACGACTGTAAAAAACTGCTCGAGTCAGCAAAGAACATTAACACAATCAAGTGCGAGCCACCACGGAAGAGACGACCGCTAGTGATCATACACCACGTGCCAGACACAATCAGCGACAAAGACTTTCTTGAAAGCCTCTATGAACTGAACCTTAGTGAGGAAGTTGAGAAAGAGGCTTTCCTGAAAGAGACAAAAATCAAATTCCGAACAGGACCGAGAGGGCGGGGATACAATCATCAAGTTATTGAAGTCACGCCGAATCTGCACAAAATTTTGACAAAACGGGATAGAGTCTATATACACTCCTGGAAATTGAAATAAGAACACCGTGAATTCATTGTCCCAGGAAGGGGAAACTTTATTGACACATTCCTGGGGTCAGATACATCACATGATCACACTGACAGAACCACAGGCACATAGACACAGGCAACAGAGCATGCACAATGTGGGCACTAGTACAGTGTATATCCACCTTTCGCAGCAATGCAGGCTGCTATTCTCCCATGGAGACGATCGTAGAGATGCTGGATGTAGTCCTGTGGAACGGCTTGCCATGCCATTTCCACCTGGCGCCTCAGTTGGACCAGCGTTCGTGCTGGACGCGCAGACCGCGTGAGACGACGCTTCATCCAGTCCCAAACATGCTCAATGGGGGACAGATCCGGAGATCTTGCTGGCCAGGGTAGTTGACTTACACCTTCTAGAGCACGTTGGGTGGCACGGGATACATGCGGACGTGCATTGTCCTGTTGGAACAGCAAGTTCCCTTGCCGGTCTAGGAATGGTAGAACGATGGGTTCGATGACGGTTTGGATGTACCGTGCACTATTCAGTGTCCCCTCGACGATCACCAGTGGTGTACGGCCAGTGTAGGAGATCGCTCCCCACACCATGATGCCTGGTGTTGGCCCTGTGTGCCTCGGTCGTATGCAGTCCTGATTCTGGCGCTCATCTGCACGGCGCCAAACACGCATACGACCATCATTGGCACCAAGGCAGAAGCGACTCTCATCGCTGAGGACGACACGTCTCCATTCGTCCCTCCATTCACACCTGTCGCGACACCACTGGAGGCGGGCTGCACGATGTTGGGGCGTGAGCGGAAGACGGCCTAACGGTGTGCGGGACCGTAGCCCAGCTTCATGGAGACGGTTGCGAATGGTCCTCGCCGATACCCCAGGAGCAACAGTGTCCCTAATTTGCTGAGAAGTGGCGGTGCGATCCCCTACGGCACTGCGTAGGATCCTACGGTCTTGGCGTGCATCCGTGCGTCGCTGCGGTCCGGTCCCAGGTCGACGGGCACGTGCACCTTCCGCCGACCACTGGCGACAACATCGATGTACTGTGGAGACCTCACGCCCCACGTGTTGAGCAATTCGGCGGTACGTCCACCCGGCCTCCCGCATGCCCACTATACGCCCTCGCTCAAAGTCCGTCAACTGCACACACGGTTCACGTCCACGCTGTCGCGGCATGCTGCCAATGTTAAAGACTTCGATGGAGCTCCATATGCCACGGCAAACTGGCTGACACTGACGGCGGCGGTGCACAAATGCTGCGCAGCTAGCGCCATTCGACGGCCAACACCGCGGTTCCTGGTGTGTCCGCTGTGCCGTGCGTGTGATCATTGCTTGTACAGGCCTCTCGCAGTGTCCGGAGCAAGTATGGTGGATCTGACACACCGGTGTCAATGTGTTCTTTTTTCCATTTCCAGGAGTGTAGATTTCCAGTCTCTAACTGTCAAAAATTTCGCCCAAGTCCCCACCTGCTACAAGTGCTGTGATATTGGACACACCACAAAGCAGTGTAAAGACACCGAAATCACGTGCTCCAATTGCAAAGGGAAGGGCCACATAAGAAATCAGTGCAAACTAGCAGAACAAGACATCTGCATCCCCTGCAGAATCCGAGGCAAATTGTGTGCCAGACGAAGAGGTCTTGATTGTCAAACACATAAATTCCTCCAAGATCGACTGCTACAGAGCTTCGATTATGGAGAATGAAAGCAGCCCAACACTGCCCCAATCAAGAATGCAAAAAACGAACTATAAATCACCATAGACCATTAATCGAAACCACCAAAGAGCTATAAGCTGGCGCAGGCAGATGGGACTGCTTCCCACTCACCCCACACACACAGACGATATCCCATCTCTTTAAGGCATGCACGCATTACATGACAGTTATATAAATACCATGGACTTCATCGACGACATGGTACTTAATGGAGCTATACATTATAACATAGCCAAACAACTTAAAAAACAGATGCAATACTGGGTCAGCTACCAGCAATCACTGCAGGCGAGAATTGACGAGCTGGAATTTGAAGTGCTATACAATGCACACAGCAACACCGATCAAATACAAAACAATAGCACACAAACAAACACGAACACAGACAAGTCTGTAAACCTAAACAAACACACGGAAAACGAACAAATGGACAATACACAGAAATCTCACGCAACACCTGACTATGCCAAAGCTAGCAGCGAAGAAAGAATAAACGACAACACACCAAAAAGGTATAATACAAAAAGATGTATAGGATATATAAAACCAGTGAATTTTGTATCTGGAGGGACAATTAACCCTGCAGATCATACACAACAACGCATAACACCTCAACAACATAATGAAACACAACAGATGACCGGATGTAACGAGACATATAAGAAAAAGGTAGTAGTCCTTGACACAAACCTACTTACGGGTGATCACGATAGTGACGATGAGTGTACAGATAGTGATAGCAAAAAGAAAGGTGACGACAGTGCAATAGGTAGTGTAAACATAAGAAAAAGTAAAGGTGAAAGAAGAAGAGCCGCAGGTAGCAGCTCATCAGCCTCACCACCATTGAAGACGGAACAAGACACCACACCGGTGACATCTGCACTTCGAGATAAATATAGCGGAATCATCCCATATGTAGAAAAAGAGCAGAAGGGAAAAGTCGGCCAAACACCATGGCATGCTGACTACAACAATGTAGAACTAAACTTAAGACTAAGTAGGCTAGAATATAAGGATACTTTCATCACAGCACAAAGACTGCTAACCAGACTACTTCACCCACTAGGCAGTTATGTATGCTTCCCGACCACTGAACAATCTGACAGAATGACTTTAAAGACCGCAAACATACCTACAGACCCAGCAGAGCTAGAAAAATTAGTCATACTAGCGTGTAGTCGGAGGGGGGAAAGATATAACCCACACCAAGTGTACAAGGACCAAGTGAGGGCACATGGCAGAACTGACTTTGACTACTCGCAAACAGGACACAAATTCTACCTTCATGTGAAACACCCATGAAAATAATACAACTTAATGCTAATAGAAGCACACTCGTTAGTGCAGAACTGCCGCGAGTAGCTCTGGACTTGCAGGCGGATATTCTCTGCCTGCAAGAACCTTATGTGACAACCCAGGGAAACTTAACTACCTACCCTGGGACGCTGTCACAATCTCAGACAGACGAAACTACAAGGCTGCCATAGTTGTCCTCAACAAAACTTTAAATATCACTAAGATTACGCAGCTATTTAACAGTCATCTGGCCACGGCAGAAATAACTAAGGGTCGAGACACATGGGTGGTCTCATCACTATACGCACAGTACAGTGACGACATAGAGCCATACCTACATATGATACAAGACATTGCTGAGTACTCTAGAAATAAGAACCTAATTATATGTGCAGATATCAACGCTAAATCCACACTATGGCACTCGGACAGAACGGACGACAGAGGACGGAAAGTCAACGACGTCATACAGGAGACACAACTACATACACTCCTGGAAATGGAAAAAAGAACACACTGACACCGGTGTGTCAGACCCACCATACTTGCTCCGGACACTGCGAGAGGGCTGTACAAGCAATGATCACACGCACGGCACAGCGGACACACCAGGAACCGCGGTGTTGGCCGTCGAATGGCGCTAGCTGCGCAGCATTTGTGCACCGCCGCCGTCAGTGTCAGCCAGTTTGCCGTGGCATACGGAGCTCCATCGCAGTCTTTAACACTGGTAGCATGCCGCGACAGCGTGGGCGTGAACCGTATGTGCAGTTGACGGACTTTGAGCGAGGGCGTATAGTGGGCATGCGGGAGGCCGGGTGGACGTACCGCCGAATTGGTCAACACGTGGGGCGTGAGGTCACCACAGTACATCGATGTTGTCGCCAGTGGTCGGCGGAAGGTGCACGTGCCCGTCGACCTGGGACCGGACCGCAGCGACGCACGGATGCACGCCAAGACCATAGGATCCTACGCAGTGCCGTAGGGGACAGCACCGCCACTTCCCAGCAAATTAGGGACACTGTTGCTCCTGGGGTATCGGCGAGGACCATTCGCAACCGTCTCCATGAAGCTGGGCTACGGTCCCGCACACCGTCAGGCCGTCTTCCGCTCACGCCCCAACATCGTGCAGCCCGCCTCCAGTGGTGTCGCGACAGGTGTGAATGGAGGGACGAATGGAGACGTGTCGTCTTCAGCGATGAGAGTCGCTTCTGCCTTGGTGCCAATGATGGTCGTATGCGTGTTTGGCGCCGTGCAGGTGAGCGCCACAATCAGGACTGCATACGACCGAGGCACACAGGGCCAACACCCGGCATCATGGTGTGGGGAGCGATCTCCGACACTGGCCGTACACCACTGGTGATCGTCGAGGGGACCCTGAATAGTGCACGGTACATCCAAACCGTCATCGAACCCATCGTTCTACCATTCCTAGACCGGCAAGGGAACTTGCTGTTCCAACAGGACAATGCACGTCCGCATGTATCCCGTGCCACCCAACGTGCTCTAGAAGGTGTAAGTCAACTACCCTGGCCAGCAAGATCTCCGGATCTGTCCCACATTGAGCATGTTTGGGACTGGATGAAGCGTCGTCTCACGCGGTCTGCACGTCCAGCACGAACGCTGGTCCAACTGAGGCGCCAGGTGGAAATGGCATAGCAAGCCGTTCCACAGGACTACATCCAGCATCTCTACGATCGTTTCCATGGGAGAATAGCAGCCTGCATTGCTGCGAAAGGTGGATATACACTGTACTAGTGCCGACATTGTGCGTGCTCTGTTGCCTGTGTCTATGTGCCTGTGGTTCTGTCAATGTGATCATGTGATGTATCTGACCCCAGGAATGTGTCAATAAAGTTTCCCCTTCCTGGGACAATTAATTCACGGTGTTCTTATTTCTATTTCCAGGAGTGTATTATAAATGAAGACGGACCTACACCTACATACAGAGGTGCAGGCGGATCTGCCACCAAAATCGATATTACTCTGGCGAATGACAGAACATTAGGACGACTGCAAAGATGGACCATACACGACTCTCTGACCACAAGTGATCACAACATAATAGAAATAAGTCTCACAACAAACAATTATCGCACCACACACAATACAACACACTTCAACTTTAAAAGAGCGAATTGGGACAGACTACAACAAATTGTTCAAAATGAGAATATATACAACATACAGGGAAGCGTGGACTACAGAGCACACAAACTGACACAAATCATCCAAACAGCACAAGAAACAGCAATACCTACGCACACACACAGCAAACAACGGGAAACACCATGGTCAGACGAATTAACTAGACTCAAATGTGACATGACAAGGAAACGAAAACTATACCAGAGGACATGGATACAAAGAGACAAACTACTAAGACTAGCTGCATATAGGGAAGCCAAAGAACTCTTCAAAAAGACATTGTTTCAGACCAGGAAACAACATTGGGAGAGCTACTTGACCACACACACACAACAGAATATCTGGGGGGAACAATACAAGATCCTGTCAGAAAAAATAAAGACCCCATTGGCATTAAGCACGCTACGGCAGGATGACGGCACAATGACAGTGGGATGGAGAAACACAGCACAATATCTGCTGAACAAACTCCTCCCGGAAGATGCCACAGACTCAGACACACAGGAATAGATCACACTGAGACAAGAACTTCATGAACAGTATAACACCGACGCCGTCACCTGTCCCTTTGCGCACGAGGAAGTTGCGGTAGCGATAAGAGAGCTAAAGAATAAAAAAGCACCTGGACCCGACAGGATCCATGCAGAAGTGCTTAAGAGGCTAGCACCACAGATCACCCCATACTTAACAGAACTACTAAACGACGCCTTAAGGCTAGGCCGTGTACCGACAGTCTGGAAAACCTCAAATGCAGTCATCATACGAAAATCATCAGACAGAGACCAATCAGATCCGAAATCCTACAGACCAATATGCCTCATAAACACCATGGCAAAAATCCAAGAGAGGCTACTGTGTGACCGCTTGCAGGCTCACAGAACCCTACTTGGAATGAATCCCCACCAGTTTGGATTTCGGAAAGGGAAAAGCATCGATGATACAATAAACAGAGCTTTAGAAATTACACAAAACACAGATAAAACATACTCTTTGGCAATCATGATAGACATCGCAGGAGCATTTGACAACCTGTGGTGGCCAGCACTGTTTCTGAGGTTACGCCAGATGGAAGTACCCGCAGCCCTATACAACAGTCTTTTAGACTACTGCAGAGACAGAATAGTGGAATGGCGCGTGGGCAACCGGAAGGTAATAAGGAAAATTACCAAGGGATGTCCGCAGGGATCGATCTGTGGACCCATCTTCTGGGACATAATTTTTGAACCTCTCCTGCAACTGCTGGAGGAGGATATGAGGACAGACGGTGCTGTCGCCTATGCAGATGACCTACTGGTGGTTATCTCAGCAAATACAAGAGCCCAGCTAGAGGAGAAGGCGAGTGGCACACTGCAAACAATAACACAATGGTGCAACACAAACAAGCTCAAGATAGCGGGCAACAAAACAACATACACACTGCTCAAAGGGCAACTCAGACGCAATCCATCTATTAAAAATACAGAACAACAACATAAAGAGAATGACGGTAACCCGCTACTTGGGCGTATACATTGATGAGAAGCTGAACTTCCATGAACATATCAGAATAACAACAAACAAGGCAGAAAAATTACTACATAAACTGGCAAGGATTAATTCAGGACAATACAGACTTCCTCTGTCAGTCACACGAACCTACCACTGCGCACTCTTCGAATCAGTGCTAAGCTTTGCGGCCAGTACATGGGCGCACAGACTCAACCTCGCCACAAACAGAACAGCGGTTAGGCGTGGGCAGAGAAGCGTCCTTCTGCGACTATCGGGAGCCTTCGGCACTACATCAGTTGAAGCACTGTGTGTCGTGCTAGGAATCTTCCCGATAGATATCACAATCAAATATCGGGCCGCTCTGTACTGGTTAAAGATGGGTAGACTAGACCAGGTCAACATATTGACTGGTTCCCCGCTGAACAATAAGCGGGACCTCAAAAAATGGAAAATCGACACATGGCAACAGGAATGGGGCACAAGTGATAAGGGACGGAGAGTCTATACATTTTTTCCGAACATAACGGAAAGATTAAGAATGAAACATGCCGATCCTAGCCGCGGCATGGTGCATTTCTTGACTGGCCACGGACCTTATCCCACGCACTTAAATCACGTGAGTCTTAGAGACACATCAACGTGTACATGTGGAGGTATGGGAACCCCCGAACACACAATCCTATTCTGCGGGAAATACAGACAGCACAGGAACACACCTGGGATACAACACCTACAGACAGAGGAACACATATGCGATGCGATCAGAACACCTGAACTTTGGGACATACTGAACGCACTAACAGACAAAATTTCTGACGAATGCCACAAAGAGTACAGGAACAGAAGACCACACAGACAATAAACCTATATGCAGCACCCCGACAGACACCATAGTGTGGAAGAACTAAACTAAGTCTCAGTATAAAACAACTGACATGCAATAGACTTACATAAGTAGACCTAAAACTGACAATAGATTAATGTATAAAATTAGACATAAACAGTGTCGGCGCACCGTCGCAATTGCCATCAGCTACCACGGCACTCTAAACCTGTATACAAGTAACCAGATAGAACATAAATAGAGATATCAAACGCCATAAATAGAATAGAATAGAACTTCCTAGGCTAAGGTTAGGGGACTGAGGATCAGAGGCTTGAAGATAAATCCCAAGGCGCTCATCCTCAGTCCCCTACGGTGGTGGGACTATCATCTCTTCCTTTCCTATCGTCTTTTCTCCTCTTCAGACTAAACTATTCCTTGTATTTCCTTCTTCCAATTCAAAATTAATTTTTGTAAAAATTTTGTTAAATCGGTTTTGGGAAAGCTGCCAAAGTAAAAAAAAAAAAAAAAAAAAAAAAGTGCTTAGAGCCATTTGAACCAGGTTCCGTCTAATGGTCTTTGCATCAGACGTAAAATGATTTGTTTGCCCCACACACCTCCCTTCGCATGTATTGTATTTATATTTGCAGATTGAAGCGACGCATGAATATATGTATCAAGGCCCGGATTGGAACCTGGGTCACCAGCTCACTAGCTGCATGCGCCAACCACGCACAGTAGCTTTGCACAAATGCACGGACTACACAAGCATGCCACTCCACTCAATCCAAATTCCCTTTCATGTCCCAGCCCAATAATTGGTATCCCCCCCCCCCCCAGTCTCAAAAAGCGTCGCATCATGGATGTTTGAGACTGAAAGGGTCTCTGGAACCATATAGTTTCATTTGGTTAAAGCATTTATACCTAGGTTTCAGGCAGGATCCCCCGTTCCGATTGATGACATGCTGTTTCGGTACAGTTGGAGGATCTCTACAACGCTGTTCAAATTTAGGGGGAATGGCAAATGGGCTAAGGGGTGAATGGGAATTTGGCTCGAAGAGGGAGGCGTAGTAAGGTACTCCGTGCAATTGCGCAAAACCACTGTGCCATGATGGCGTATTGGTTATCGCATGTGCCTAGTGAGCTCTTTACGTATTGCTTGGTTTCATTATGTCTGTATCTTTTGTTAGTTTTGGAAAGTATTTTAGAACAAACCTGTTTTCTTCGCTATTTTTATACCTTACCTTTTACAGATGTGATGTTTGATGGGCAAGTTTTCATTTGTATGTCATTGTCTGCCATATTATGTCTCGTAATCGTTCAACTTATTCTTTCTTTGTTAATGAATATTATTTTGCGATGGTTAATGATGTGTTTTGGTTCGTGGCTTAGTGTACACCTTAATCATTTGTTTTTTTATTTCGTTGTTTTTTTTGTCCCTGTTATTTACCACGTCCAATAAGACCGCAACACAATGTAATCGTAACAGCTATTGGTTAATGGTCGAGCGTATGGGCTCATAGAACCAGGAAGGCAAAGACAGCAATGGCTCCTCAATGAGCACAGAGAAGTGTGCTCCTGCGCCAGATAGGCACGTATAGAACAACACGACTGGGCGCTGCAGGTCATACTAGACTTTCTACCACGAGACCTAGGATTAAGGAAGAGAGGTGTACAGGATTGACTCGAAACGGGGGAACACGATAATGTAAAGCGGATATTAGGTACAACCATGATAACAAATAAGGAAATAAAGGCATGTATTGACGCGGAACTGCAAGAAATGAGGAACGTGGCAGAGACAGGGAGGGGGAACTACTAGTGACTTCCTAGCATAAAAGAGAAATCAAGAATGTTACACTTCCCTCCGAGCAAGGAAGCTATACGTTACTTGTGGAGACGTGGCCCAGATTCCAGCTACTTACTGAAAATACGATGTATCAGAGACATACGCGCATGTGCATCAATCGGCACTATGGACTACTTCGTCTAGGAGTGTGCCATTAGTCAAAATGTTACAGAGGAGGATAGAAACATCTTTCATAATACTCCAGTCTGTAACATAATTAGGAATGAGCTGAACTTGCTGACAGCCTGAATATCGGATTACGAACTGCAGACTTACGTGACTGATAGACAATCAAGAAGAGACCGTACGTCATGACAATGAGTCGCACCACGGCAAGACATTCACTTACAGCAACCTTCCGGAAGCAGTTACGAGATGAGCCACGAGGTGGACCAAGAAGGTTTTCCTTAGACCCTGACAGCCATCTCCCAACACCTTTACCTTGGATGGTGTGGCATCACAACCACTGTGAATTCTGAGTCGCGTCTCAGCGCGCCAGGGCTAACTATCCGGACAAAATGAACAAACCTATCTTTGTTCTGATACCAAGTGCAGCATGTCTGAAGGAACATTGTAGAACGCGACTTGTCACCACAGATACTTTAGAATTACCGAATAAGCATTTGTTTTTATTTTTCTTGTGTCTACGTCTGTCTGCCGGCACTTGAGCATAGGCGCTACACGTTGTGCTGATACAGTGCAGAACTGTTGTAGACAAGGATGTATATTCGAGTACAAGAGGTAGTCATAAAATTTTAATCATCCCATCGAGAAAATGAAATTACGCAACTAATTTTTTATTTCCTTGCAAATACATGTCTGTAACCCTAATTCACCTAGAAATCCACGCACACAGCAATGAAGTATGTCACAAGAGGAGCAAAAATAAAATGGCGCATCCCGTTGATAAAATGGGCACGTTTGTGTTGTGGGTCGTCTAGCGCCGTGGTTCGGTACTGTGCCGTGGGACTTCCTTGTGCACCGAAACTGGCAGTATAATACTACGAGAAGAATGTCACAGGGCACTGAAGGACCTGGGTCACAACAAGGCTTCTGGAGCAGAAGATATCCATTCAGAACTGTTATTATTATTGGTAGAGCCCACCATAATAAAACTATTCCACCCAGTGTGCAACATGTGTGACAGGCGAAATACCTTTTGATTTCAGGAACAATGCAATAATTCCAATTATTCCCCTCCCCTCCCCCCCCCCCCCCCAAAAAAAAATAAAGAAAGAAAAGGTACTGCCCGGTGTGAATATTACCGAACTAGCAGTTTAACAAGTCATTGTCGCAAAATACTGGCATCAGTTATTTACAAAATAATGAAAATTCCGGTAGAAACCGACGTCGGAGAAGATGAATGTGGGTTCCGGAGACATGTGGGAAAGAACGAAGCAATACTGACCATACTACAGTACTTCCCTAAGAAGATAAGGTTGCACTGAGGTGACAAAAGTCGTAGGATAGCCATATGCACGTATACATACGGCAGAAGTATCGCGCACACAAGGTGTAATAGGACAGTACATTTGGCGGAGCTACTATTTGAACTCAGGTGATTCATATGAAAAGGTTTCCGACGTGATTACGTCCGCATGGCGTGAGTTAACAGACTTTGAAATGGATTGGCAATTGCTGCTAGACGAGTGGGACATTCCATTTTGGAATTCGTTAGGGAATTCAGAATTCCGCTATCTACAGTGTCACGAGCGTGCCGAGAATACCACATTTCAGGCATGATCTCTCACCACGGGAGAGGCAGTGGCCGACGCTCTTCGGTTAACGACCGAAAGCAGCGGCGTTTGTGTAGACCTGTCAGTGCCGACAGACAAGCAGCTCTGCGTGAAATAATCCCAGAAATCAATGTGGAAGTACGAAGAACGTCTCCTTTAGGACAGTGAGACGAAACTTGGCGTTTATGTGCTGTGGCAGCAGACGACCGACTCGAGTGCCTTTGTTAACAGCGCGACATTGCCCGCAGCGCCTCTCCTGGGCTCGTGACCATAACGGTTGGACATTAGACTACTGGAGATCCGTATTCTGGTAACACGAGTCCCGATTTCAGGTGGTAGGAGTTCATGGTAGGGTTCGAATGTGCCGTAGACCCCATAAAGCCATGCACACAAGTTGTCAACAAACTACTGTGCAAGCTGGTGGTGTCTCCATAATGGTGTGGGCCGTGTTAACATGGAATGGACTGGGTCCCATGGTCAAGGTGAATCGATCATTGACTAAATTCGGCTAATTGGAGACCATTTGCAGCCATTCATGGACTTCATCTTCCCAAATAACGATGGAGTTTTTATGGATGACAGTGGGCGATGTCACCGGGCCACAGTTGTTCGCGATTGGTTTGCAGAACATTCTGGGCAATTCGATAGACTGATTTGGCCACACAGGTCGCCCTATATGAGTCCCATCGAACATTTGTGGGACGTAGTCGAGAGGCGAGTTCGCCCACGAAATCCGGAACTGGCAACATTGTTGCTATTATGGACTGCTATAGAGGCAGGATGGCTCAACGTTTCTACAGGTGACTTCCAATGACTTGTTGAGTCCACGCCACGTCGAGTTGCTGCACCACGCCGCGCGAAAGGATATCCGACACGATATAAAGAGTTATCACATGACTTTTATCACCTCAGTATGTAGTATTTATGGACCTAAGGAAAGCTTTTGAGTATGTTAACTGGAATAGACTCTTTGAACTACTGTAGGTGGCACGGATAAAGTACAGGGAGCGAAAGGTTATTAGCAAACTGTGCAGGAACCAGACAACAGTTATAGAAGTCGAGGGGCTTGAAACGGAAGGAGTGCTTGTAAATGGAGTGAAACAGGATTGTAGCCTATCCCCTACGTTACTCAATCTGCAGTAGAGGAAACAAAATATAAACTTAAAGAAGGAAGTATTGAAGTTCAGGGAAAAGAAATAAGAAATCTGTTGTTTCCTGATTATATTTTAATTGTGTCTGAGACAGAAAAAGGTTTGAAATAGACGTTGAACGGAATGGATAACTCCTTGGAAGGAGGATATAAGGTGTAAGTCAACAAGAGCAAAACAAGGATAATGGAATCTAGTTGAATTAAATCAGGAGAAGTTAAGGAAATTAGATTAGGAAATGAAACACGAAAGGTAGTAAGCCTATTTGGGCAACATAATAATATTGATGACTGCAGTAGAGACGTACAAAATGTAGACTGTCAAAAGCAACAAAAGCGTTTACAAGAAGAGAAATTTTTTAACATCGAATATAAATTTAAGTGTTAGGAAGTCTTTTCTGAAGCTATTTGTCTGGAGAGTAGCGTGGTATGGAAGCGAAACATGACGATAAACAGTTTACACAAGAAAGGAATAGAAGCTTTTGATATGAGGTGTTGCAGAAGAATGCAAAAGGTTAGCTGGGTAGACAGCGTAAATAATGGGGAAGTAGCGAATAGAATAGTAGACAAAAGGAATTTGTGCCTCAAATCGGTTGATAGGACACACTGTGAGACATCAAGGAAACATCAATTTAATACTGGAGGGAAATGTGGAAGCTAATACTCGTAATTTACAGGAAGACTGAGAGATGAATACAGTAAGCAGATTCAAATGAATGTACTGTATTGTATTGTATGCGACCAGGGACCTAGAAACGAAAGAGAGGCTTCGTGCCGCCGTAGCCCTCAGTGGTTCACAACCCCACAAAAGGACACAGCAGTCCACCCGCCCCACCCCCGCCGCACATCGAACCCAGGGTTATCGTGCGGTTCGGCCCCCAGTGGACCCCCACGGTAACGTCTCATACCAGAGGAGTGTAACCCCAAACGTTTACGTGGTAGAGTAATTATGGTGTACTCGTACGTGGAGTTTGCGCAGCCATCACCGACATTGTGTAACTGAGGCGGAATAAGGGAAACCAACCCGCATTCCCCGAGGCAGATGGAAAACTGCCTTAAAAACCATTCGCAGGCTGCCCGCCACACAGGACCTCGACACTAATCCGCCGGGCGGATTCGAGCCGGGACCAGCACGCCTTCCCGTTCGGGAAGCAGCGCGTTACACTGCACGGCTAGCCGGGCGAGCTGTATGGATATCGGTTACATTAGTTATTAGTAGATAAAGAGGCTTGCACTGGGTAGAGTAGCATGGAGAGCTGCATCAAACCAGTCTTCGGGTCAAAGGCAATATCAACAAGACAACCGGTACTGCAGGTATATACGTGGAAGAACAAAATGTAATTATTTAACTTTCTGTTTTAAAAGTGACGATTAAAACATTTTGATCACTTCCCGAATGTTTTATTGGCACTGCCTGAGATTTGTTTTATTCCCAAATATTTTTCTCACTTTGACTTCGTGTGTTTTAATGTGCACATGTTGTTTTACACCTGAAAGCATTTGCTGTATACTTGTCATTTTTGGGGACCACTCGATACTGAATTGAAGGCTGTGGCAGTCCTGTGCTGGACGTTACTAAATTGCTAATTTCGACTATAAATTTGTACCCTCATGGAATCATGGTATTAACGTGCAATAGATTCTTAGTGGATGCGGAATCAATTACAAAGAAAATAATTTGTTGATTTGATGTTTCATTTCTATTGATGTACGGAATCTTGTGTAGTACAAGGCTTAATCTAAACTGTCAAATGAACATTGATCTTGGGTGTTGAAGAAGGAGGCAGCAGTATTACAAAATCTGATTCGCAGAATGCGAATCTAAATTGACTGTTTATCGGTGCCACATGAAAATTTATGCCGGATATGAAATGGAACTCCATTTTCCTACTTAACGGAAGCGGTCGCTCTTAACCACGAGTTTTTCTTTATTTTTTAATGTGTGCCGTGTAGGCCCGGCTTCATCACCTTTAAATAACCCTTTTTTAACATAAAATAAGATATTATGCCTTCTGCTACAAATGAAAAATATGCCTCTTACCCTGTCTTTTAGTCTTTTTTGTGTCTATTTGTTTTATCAGAAAATACTGCAACTGAACAAAGCGCTTGTTGCGTCAAACTGGGGTTACTCGCATGGAAGGAACTGACAGGAATTAGTATACAGCTGTTTTCACAGGAAAATAAAACGGAGGGGGGTGTGTGAGTAAGGAAGCCAGGAAATAAAATCGAATGTTGGAATCAAATGTGTGTGTGAATTCCTAAGGGAGCAAATTGCTGAGCTTATCTGCCCCTAGACTTACACATTACTTAAACTAAACTACCTTATGCTAAGAACAATACATTCATGCCCGAGGGCGGACTCAAACCTCTGGTGGGAAGGGCCGCGCAGTCCGTGACATGGCGCCTTACACCACGGGCCCATTCTGCGCGGCGAATGGTGGAATCCATACCACCTGTAACCGGTACTGCATTGTGCTCTGGATTGGAAAGAAAAACAGCAGAGGACCTCAGAGCCTTTCTGGCTTGATATTTATCTTATACGTGACATGCCAATTTGAATATTTAATTTGTGATGAAGGCACTCTTAGAAGTGTTGAAACGTGGTCAAAAGAATAAAAACTTGTGACCGAGGGCTTATTTATATGGATATGGTGTATGTTCTTTCGGACATGTCCGAAAGAACAGACACCATTGATGACCTGAAGCCGTCTAGAACGAAATTAGAATTATACGAGGGCAGTTCAATAAGTAATGCAACACATTTTTTTTCTCGGCCAGTTTTGGTTGAAAAAACTGGAAATTTCTTGTGGAATATTTTCAAACATTCCCGCTTCGTCTCGTATAGTTTCATTGACTTCCGACAGGTGGCAGCGCTGTACGGAGCTGTTAAAATGGCGGATGTGCGTTGCAAACAACGAGCAGTGATCGAGTTTCTTTTGGCGGAAAACCAGGGCATCTCAGATATTCATAGGCGCTTGCAGAATGTCTACGGTGATCTGGCAGTGGACAAAAGCACGGTGAGTCGTTGGGCAAAGCGTGTGTCATCATCGCCGCAAGGTCAAGCAAGACTGTCTGATCTCCCGCGTGCGGGCCGGCCGTGCACGGCTGTGACTCCTGCAATGGCGGAGCGTGCGAACACACTCGTTCGAGATGATCGACGGATCACCATCAAACAACTCAGTGCTCAACTTGACATCTCTGTTGGTAGTGCTGTCACAATTGTTCACCAGTTGGGATATTCAAAGGTTTGTTCCCGCTGGGTCCCTCGTTGTCTAACCGAACACCATAAAGAGCAAAGGAGAACCATCTGTGCGGAATTGCTTGCTCGTCATGTGGCTGAGGGTGACAATTTCTTGTCAAAGATTGTTACAGGCGATGAAACATGGGTTCATCACTTCGAACCTGAAACAAAACGGCAATCAATGGAGTGGCGCCACACCCACTCCCCTACCAAGAAAAAGTTTAAAGCCATACCCTCAGCCGGTAAAGTCATGGTTGCAGTCTTCTGGGACGCTGAAGGGGTTATTCTGTTCGATGTCCTTCCCCATGGTCAAACTATCAACTCTGAAGTGTATTGTGCTACTCTTCAGAAATTGAAGAAACGACTTCAGTGTGTTCGTAGGCACAAAAATCTGAACGAACATCTCCTTCTTCATGACAACGCAAGACCTCACACAAGTCTTCGCACCCGAGAGGATCTCACAAAACTTCAGTGGACTGCTCTTCCTCATGCTACCTACAGCCCCGATCTCGCACCGTCGGATTTCCATATGTTTGGCCCAATGAAGGACGCAATCCGTGGGAGGCACTACGCGGATGATGAAGAAGTTATTGATGCAGTACGACGTTGGCTCCGACATCGACCAGTGGAATGGTACCGTGCAGGCATACAGGCCCTCATTTCAAGGTGGCGAAAGGCCGTAGCATTGAATGGAGATTACGTTGAAAAATAGTGTTGTGTAGCTAAAAGATTGGGGAATAACCTGGTGTATTTCAATGCTGAATAAAACAACCCCTGTTTCAGAAAAAAAATGTGTTGCATTACTTATTGAACTGCCCTCGTATTAATACCTTCAGCTGCTGACGGGCGTGTGAGATAGAACAGACACAATATCCATACAAGTATATCGTTCTGGCAATACCGGCCATGACCTTCTTCTTCTGTGCGGATGTACACATATTCCCCGAACTCTTACGGGACTTGGTAAGAATGTCTTCCACGAGTAATGAGTGTGTTGGGGTGGGACACTTCGAATGTAGGTGCGGACATACAAGGTGAGAATGTGGGTCTCGCGGGAGGCGTGCGCGAGATACTCCCTGCAGTCGCATTACACTATGTGCCCTGGTGGCTGAGATGGATAGAGCGTCTGCCATGTAAGCATGAGATCCTGGGTTCGAGTCCCGGTCTGGGCACACATTTTCACCTGTCACCGTTGATATATAACAACGCCCGTCAGCAGCTGAAAGAATTAATGTAATTCTAATTTCAAGGGCCTATTTAGTTTAACTTTACAGCAGAGGATACTTTCTCAGTTACGACGAAAAATAAAAAGAGGGTTCATACCGCATGATGACAAAACTCTCCCACAGTTTAACCATCCAGGTATGACTTCTCTTATTGACTAAGGTGTATCCCACATTCAATCGTGGATTGTTCTGTCATCGTCTTTTAATTCTAGCTGCTGCTATACGTGATGCTCCAGCTCTGGTGAGGCTCCTTAAGCGCACTAGATAAATAATTGGAGATATTGTCTGTATTTGGGGTTACGGATGGTCTCGTAATGTCGTTCCTGTAAATAGTTCCAGATGTCCGAAGCGTCCTTAGAATTCTCTTCGGCTTTTGAACACGCCTCCAAGACCAACCCAAATCTTCATACGTCACATTTGTCTCATCTCCTAATGCTCGCGCGCACACACACACACACACACACACACACACACACAGGATGTGATTCCGGCTAGAGAGCGACATTCGGTTTGTTCGTCGTTTTAACCTGTCGAGGCATGTAACATGTATCGCAGCACATGCATGCATGTCTGCAGGAACATTGTATGACGAGAACTGTCAGCACAGACACTGTACGACCACAAAAGAAGCCTGCGGTGTTCCCGCGCAGTGCTGTGTCGTGTGGGCGCAGACTGCGGTTTCCGCAGCGGCACCGGAGTGGCCGTCGCCAGGGGCGGCCATAAAGGCCCACAGCTTGGCGCCGACAGGGGCCCGTGGGCCTACGCCGGGGCTTTTAGTGCGCACCGCGTCCGTGGCGGGGCGGGCGTGTAGCTTTTCATTGCGGCCCGCTGTAAATGTGTTATGAACGCGTTTAGGCCCCGAGCCGGGCGCCAGCGCCGACTGTAAACCGCGGCCCGGCCTAACAAGGAACTTTATCGGCCAGTAAAAACAAAGGACCCCGTCTGCGGAGGGGAGAGGGGGAGCGCCACCCACCCCGACGGTTGTAAATCGCTTGCATTTTTGGCTGGACCGACCGGCTTGGCGGCGCCTCATTAATCTACGGGACGCTGGTTGCGGGAACGCCTGACCCCGCGCCAGGGGGACGCCGGCAGCCAGGGGACAAAACGGAGAGTCGGGACTGTCGTTACTCGTTTCGATTGTCCTCGCCGCGTACACTGTACCAGCCGCCACGGCGCCTTGTATTCATTCGGAGGAAGACTAAGCGTGGGTGTTGTCCGCCCAGTATAAATTGTCTGACGAATCGTTGCCGGTGGTAGCTACCAGAACTAAATCGTGCGACTTGTTAAGGGGAAAGGGAGAGGTAGTTATGTGTCCAATACCGTAGGTATAGTCGGTATACAGGGTCTTTCAGCTGCCCCTACCTATGTGATTTATGCAACGCGCAACGCCTTCCAAAACCACATTCTTGATGTTCATAGTATCTAACCTGTTACGCGTGAACTATTAGTCCTACAGAAAAAAATGACAAGTGCCTTTCTGTGGGAAATTCAATGTAGTTAAATTTTGCACTGTGATACGTTTTCCGCGGAGGCCACGGTTTTCTAATTATTCAAGAAGAACTAGTTTTAAGGTCAGTTTTGTACGTTTTTCTTGAGTAATTCGGAAACTAAGGCCTCTAGTGACAATGTAGCCTGATACAAAATTTAGCTACATTAAATTTCCTACAGAGAGGTCCTGTTTATTTCTCCTATAGCACTAACAAGTTGCACGTGATATCTTGAGGTGTTGCAGCTTGCATAAAATCTGTAGGTAGGGGCCGCTGTATCACTTTGTATATAATGAAACGTCTCCTTTGAAAATTAAGAGTGACTGTGCTGGTTAACTTCTACATTATTTGATACAGAGACAGCTGAGTAAAACTGAAAGTACTCTCTTTACTTATTCTGATCATCAATAAACTGACACATAATATTTTTTTTAGCGCAACGCAATCTGACTTTAATAATCCCTGCAAAAGAATGGCCCTGACTAACAACAACATTACCTTTCATGAATCACTTATCTCACAAAAATCTTCGTTACTCGAACTACTGCAGTACAGCGAGCGCCAATACTGCCAGATAAATAAAAGATTCTAACTACTGATAGACATAGTTAGCAAATGAAAGATTCTGATGGAAAACAAACAATGTATTTACCTTAATAGTGTTCAAAAGTCATAATATATATATCATTTTGTGACATCCAATTAAACAAAGTTCCTTTTTCTGACGGACACACGTCCAGATCGTCCGCTCAAAACTCTGGCATCTCTCTCCCCACATGCACCACTGCTGGCGTCTCACCTCCATCTGCGCAACACTACACTAGCGAATATTCCAACAATGAGTCCAACCAGCCACAGACTGCACACAGCGCGGTCAGCGATTTTCATACACAGCGCTACATGTCATTACCAACGTAAAAACCTAAGCAGCCTAATTACAATTATACAGCTCAGTGCAACTATTATTTACAACATAGCTCCTGTTTGTGGTTCAACTGAGGCCTGTGTACGGTGTCCATTTACAGAACTGATATTTCAGATGGTGTCAATTAAACCAGCCGACCCCACTTATCAACGATCGCACTGCACTGTTTCGATGTCCTCAAACACCATCCAGCTCACTGTTGAGAGGTAATAAATCGCCAAACGAATCATGCCCTATTTTCTCTGTGTTCCTCTCAAGCCACTGACACTTTGTTTTTTCCTAAGTAGATTAATATGGAAGCAAAGACAGTTCGTTCAAACAGAAAAACTTTAAAATTTTGTGTGGTGTCACAGGTCCTCCGCAACTTGACTGTGTGGGCCCACCTCATAACCGGCTGCCTCTACCTTCCTTACTTCTGCATTCACTGTTCACCACTTCGTACTGGTCTGTGAAACCTGTCCCTCCATCCTGTTAACTCTCTGTCTTCATCACAAACTCCCATACTTACGTCCACTCCTTCACCCCGCACGATATTCGCATAATGAAACAAATGAAATGAAAGAGTACTCAAACAGCAAACAGAGGTCAAAATAAAATCTGAATTTATCAATTACGAGTTGCCAGTAAAATGATGAACACTAAAGCAACTAATTGCTGCTAAATTCATTGGAATTTGGCGACTCTACACATAAAATACAGTGACATACCTTTAGTCAGAGGAGCGTAACCAAACATCACAGATGCAATTTGAAATCAATGTGACACTAGGGAAAAAGCACAAGTGCTAGATGCAGGAATGCCTGGAAATGTGCCTGTAAACGGCACTTCCGTATGTAGTCAAAATTAGGTGAAAACTGCAGTAAGTAAAAATCACACTAAAATATCTTATGAAACGAACTTTTTTACCTAACCAAAACTAAAATTTAAGTGTGTTTAATTTCAGACCAGTGCCGATGTTTTAAGTAAATAAAACGGGTCACGTATGGTAAAATAAATACGCACTTTGCAAAGACCGATTTGATATACGTTAAGTAATTATACAGTAACTAAGCACACCACGAGAACAGAGATGAAGATTTTAATTTGTTTTGATGTGGCCTGCGCATTCAACGAGTTTCTTCATTTAATTTTTACAATTTTAACTAATCATATATTGTAACGGAAAATGCCAATGATGACCTCTCTGTGTAGTGTCTAGAATCAAATCCATCCACTTATCGAAAAGCGCTACCGTCTTTTATCTGCCACATCCTAGTTCATTCCGAGCCTGTGCTTCTTCTTAAATGTGATCGTTGTCAATGGGACGTCAAACAGTGATCTTTCTTCCTTTGTTACTACAACAGCGCCAGTTACGTTCATAGAACTACAGCATATCTGTTATATACGACAGCGCTATATCTAGTTGTCACTCACTCCTCTTCAGGTCAATGCAGCAAGCATCCCTAACCAAGGTTGTAATGCCACTGCAGAGCGCTGTGCGTGAGCAGGAGGAAGGCAACAAGGAAGTAGAATTTGTCACCTTTATCTCAAGTGAAGAAAAAGCTTTGGCATAAAGCCTCTGTTCAGCAAATTGCACCGTGATTGGATCATTTCTCTGCGAAGTCTCGTGAAAGGAGGTCATGTGTCAACGTTGATCGTAACCAGCCCGCTTGTTAGGATATTACTATGTGGGATCGGTGTTCACCTTCTCCCTTCGTTTCATTCAACATTCCTTACAGTACACTTCAGCCTCCTTCCCTCAATCAGCGACTGAAGACACGTTAGACCAGCTGAGGGCTTTGGAGTCTTTTTCGGAACAGTACGAGGCTCACGAGCAAAAAAAAAAAAAAAAAAAAAAAATCCGGGTAGTTTGCCTACGATTTGTAATAAATCATACTCGATTTCAAAGTAAAGTTGCTCTTACGGAAAATATGATAAAAATTGATCATGCGACGTTCCTATCTTTCAACATAACCTCTAGTGATGAAATATTTGTAACTGTATTCATCCTTGTGTCCAACAAAATGGGTCTGTGTGGCGGATTTGGTTCGCTTCAGAAGGTAGCGCTTATGGCTATCCACACTGTCGCTTCTTCAGGTAGTCGTTAATTTGGCACGTTGCAGTTAGTTGGTGTACCTTTAGCGAATATCATACCTATAAAATTATATTTGCTGGTTACTTATAGGACTCTGTTACTACCCAAACTGATAGCCACGCCCTTTAACACGCCGCTTCCTAGATTCGGGGAGTCGCGACGGTACCAGAGCGATTCCGCCCATTGGATTAACGACCAAGACCGGAATGCTGGCCAACTTGGATGTGGTTTTTAGGCTGTTTCCAATGCCTGATTTGGTGAATACCGTACTGGTACCCATGTGCAGCCTCAGCTAAATTTTGAAAATAACCACACGCTTTCACTTTGGATATCACTTGACGCACACAGTTGGTGTAAACAAATTCCGTCCAGGGGTAAGGGGGCAGCAACAGAAAGGGATCCACCCACCTTCTACCACTAACATTGCCAAATCTGTAAATTAGCATATAGATCTAGTGTAGATACGTGATAATGACCAACAAAAATAAGAAGACTTGTAGAATTCTATTCCATATCTCCGAGTTAACTACGGGCCACACAGTTCGAGGCGCAAATTCTCGCCCAGTCATCCTGAGCTAAGGTTCCGTGATTTCCCTAAATGAACTGAGACTAATGCTGTGATTATATTGCACTGAACACCCGTGAGTCTGTTAAGCAGATTATCTTAAAGACTGGAACTGAATCGCACCGAAAACATTTGGATTGAACTAGAGTGTTAATTGCATGTCGGATCTATCTGCCCGAGAGTACGCCTTCTATGCTTGGGAATCTTGTATAAATCACCTGGAAAATTAAATGTTTTAACATTAGCAAAAAAAAGTACAGGCGGAAATTTGGAGATTCAACACAAACTGATGCATTTCCATGCGTACAAAGACAACTCTCCCAAGCTTTGTAGCCAGATGACAGACCGAGGCAAGCTGAGTTTGCTACGAACATACTGGAACGAATCCATGCAGACAGTGACTACATTAATAGCGTTTATTTTCCCGATAAAGCGACTGTTTGCATCTCCGGGAAAATAAACGGGCATAATGTCCGGATTTACGCTTTGGAGAGCCCACCTATCGTGGTACAGCAGGTAAGGGACAATCCGAAAGTGAATGTGTGGTGTGGCGTAATGCAAAATACAATTATTAGATGTTCCTTTATCAGAAACCGTGTCATTTTGGCAACAGTTTACCCGGACATACTGGAACCTTACGTTGCACTTCAGTAACAGTAATTACAAGGATGGGTATGGCCTCAGCGAGTTGGAAGCTGCAACACTGAGGGTTATTTGCTCGCCTGTTCTTGGTTGAAACCTTTCCAGTGAAATGGATCGTTAGAGATGGTCTAGCATCATGGCCAGCACGGTCAGCACATATAACCTTCCGACTTTTTTCTTAGGTTACGTTAAATATAAAGTACTCAGTTCACCACTTTCTGTTGTGCAAACGTCTACGGTTCGAATGCGATATACTGTAGAGAAGGTGACAAAAGAAATGTTGGTGAGAACATGGAAAGAAACTAAGTATCGCCTAGGCGTTCCATGGGCAACAAACGGAGGATTTTATGAAGTATGACTACAAAAACCTTATAAGTTAAGCTACAATTCGTAGCAAACTGCATAGCTTTATCTAGCATAGTTCCTAAGAAATAAATTCTTGTAGTCAGCCAATGACTTTATGCTCGCTCTGTATTTCAAGACTGCGCCATGTTGTTTTTGCTTAGAGCAAATGTGGCAGCGCTGCTGTAGTGAATAATTTAGTGAATCCTATTTGTTCTTTTGCATATGCCTAAAACCTAAATAAACAAATATTCTGCAAAGTTATTATTTGCTATTTGTAAGTTTAAAAAAACATTGCACACACAAAAGTGTCCGTCGAGCTGCAACATTGAACAACCAGCGACCTCAAGATAACCATATCCGCGGGAGTTGTGGGTTTGGGATTCTACATATTAGAACTGCGTGGATGGAGCTGCTATGATGATAAGCTATGTGTGTCCATAACCTTTTTATCACGCCATTATTGTTTATTTCGGCATGAGGCACGTCATAGCAGTGCACAGCTTTGGACCGTAATTTGCATTCTTTGTAGTTTTCGTGATTATGACCTGAATAAACGATCGTGACTATACCTATACATGTCTTTCTAAATCTCTTGCGGAAGTGTTATGATTATGCGAATTAAAAGGAGGAGTATTTGTTTATGGAGGTACAAATGCGTCCATATTCTCTGAAATGGGCTCGAACAGTTGAAGTTTTAGAGGGTAGCAGGTCCATGTTCTGCATCTACAGCTATGTCTGCATCTACATGGATACTCAGCAAATCACACTTAAGTGCCTGGTAGGAGTTCATCGAACCACTATCACAACAATTCTCTATTATTCCATTCTCGAACAGTTCACAGAGAAACCTGTATCTTTCCGAACGATCTCTGATTTCTCTCATTTTATTATTATGATCGGTTCTCCCTCCGTAGATCGGCGTCAATAAAATATTTTCACATTCGGAGGAGAAAGTTGGTGATTCAAATTTCGTGAGAAGATCCCGACGCAACGAGGGACTTCCTTATTTTAATTACGTCCACCTCAAATCCTGTATCATGTCCGTGACACTCTCTCTCCTATTTCTTGATAATACAAAATGTGCTGCCCTTCCTTGAACTTTTTCGATGTAGTCCAAGCCACACAGCCATTGCTACCCATGTAGCTGCCTGCTAGGTGTAATGATCTCTTGACCTATTTAGAGGAACCCGAAACCTCACCATTATATGGCGTAAGCCGAGGAATCTGTAGCCTACACGGTCGCAGAACCGTCTAAGCCTCTGATTCAGATCCTCCACCCGGCTCTGTACCAGAGGTTTGCAATAGGTCCTGTCGACTATGCTTCAAATGGTGATCTCTGCTTTCATCTCTCAACATAACCGACAGCCTGTACCACTCCTGATTGCGGCTCGAAACCAGAGAGAATCTTTTACGATCCAAAACGATACACGTCGTTGGTACCGACGTGACCACCACCTGCAGTTAACTACACCCTGTTTTCTTCATGTCATCCGAAAGGACCCGTATCACGTCTGGAATGACTCCACTCAGTATGCACACTGACTTTCTTCCCCTTCTTGGCAGCCATGTTCGCTCCTGATTAGGAACTCGTAAAATGTCACAAAATCTGTTTACTTTCCGACACAAACGAAAGCGCGAGAACTGTGTCTATTAAATATTAAATTAACACACAGAAATTCAAAAACTATGCTACGAAAGCATAAAGATGAAACTATGTAATTCACTCATGGTTAGAAACTCGTAAAATTTCACAAAATCGGTTACTTCCTTTTGCTGCTGTTTATCAGCAGTCGGCTGCTGCCTGACACAGCATGAGATCCGGATAGTGGTTTCAATCTGCTATAAAGCATGAGACAACAAGAGGTATAATACAGGGCACCTTGGTTTTAGTTAGTCGCAAGGAACAGCTCTTTGTTTCTTCCGTTATCTTACGCCTTAAACTCAACTGTTTTCCAGTTGTCCCAAGAATCCAGAACAGAGGCTTGTAAATGGAGCTACTGTTTGAGCAAGAGAATTCGCATTTTACTGCTATCTGAATCATTAAAAGGTAATTCATCGGAGTTTCTTTGCATAAATTCCGCTCTCTTCTGAATCAAACACTTTCTATTCAGCTAGTGATACAGTACAATAGCGTCATGTCAAACAGTTCTCCAAACACCAAAAAGCAAAGGAGATGGTTTCCTCAAGAGGATACAGCAACGAATTCCGTTCATTCAAAAACAAAAGTTACATTTCACTGCCGGTATTATTTCTGGAGTTTCGAAACAGTTACCAAAAACCGGTTATGACAGACGAGAACACAAAGGTGGAACTACTAGCACGTTCTTGTGTTGCGTCTGAATAACAACTGCAGAATAGGCTGGTTGCAGCTTAGAAGGCTTCTATATGACTGTCATTACAGCCACAGTCGGTCCTTTAAACGATGCTGCATATCAGGAGCTGTTCTTTCATCTTGCGAGTAAGGCTAGTCGCTACAACCATTTGGCCTGCCCTAGATAGGAAGCAAGCATTTCCTGTGAACCCAAGTGACAGGTTTCGTTAAATTCGACATGAGCCACGACTTACAGCTGGCTGTCCACCGTGGGTTCAACATCTGGCACGTTTCTGACAAGACCCTCTGGTAAACATAGTTACTCTACAATGGACTTCCTCACCCAATCTAACTGTGTTTTCCAGAGGGACTCCATCACCCACCTCATATTTGAATTGCCAGTAACGAGAAATTCTTCCCTCTGTGAAATTCTGAACCTTGTCCAACCTTATATGGCGGTCAGCTTCGGTCCCAACAGATGAACGGACCTCTGGTTCAGTCACAACTTGAGCAACGTACAAATGTCTTATCTGCTGTTATTGCTAATGGGTACAGCCGGCTGGCCAACGGCCGCGTAAATCTTCCGTCTTCAAATCCACATCTCCACCACCAATGACCTCATGAAGCACACTCAAAGGTGTAGTGGCAACGCCGATGAAACAAGAGTAGCCGCAGCTGATGTCCCGCAGCCACATCAGAGCCGGAATCCTGAACAGTAACCTGGAGCTCGTTGACCAAGCCCAACACTGCCTCTAGATGTTCACGGAGAGTGACCAAGTCTCTATGTATCCGCACACAAAAAGGCGCAGTCCCTAGGCATATTTCGCTTTAATGAAATAGAATGAAGTACATGAGTGCATTGAGATATTATAAGACTGGTGTGGTAGTCCGAAGAACTAAGACCCCAATCATTGGTAAAATGAATGAACGACTGATATTGAACCGCACAGCAAGCAAAGTGGGCTCAAAGCTAATCCGCCAACAGGGCGGTTTCAGACCAGGAAAATCTTGCACCATCCATACACATGGTGACATCCTGCCCCCCCCCCTCCCCCTGCTATTCATCCTCTGCCCAATTAACACATGATTACATGACCTACTTACCGTACGACGTCGATCTGGCTATCACGGCTCAACGAGAGAGCTTGGAGAAGGTAAAACAAAATTCTCTTGAATAAAATCTCTCAAAGACAAAAGTAAGCGGCGTCCACCTTCTCTCGAAACAATCATATCGAAAGCTCATTGTAGCCTGAAACGGCATTACCCTCGAATACTTCGATATACCGAGATCCTAGGATGTCGTACTGGTCCAGTTATCGACGTACAAATATCGTTGTAAGAAGACCTGTCATAAATCAACTGCGAGAAAATTATTGTTGTAGTAGTGGTCTTCAATACTAAGACTTATTTGATGCAGCTCTCAATGTTACTCAATCGTGGTTAAACCGTCTTCGTCTCCGAATAACTACTGCAAGCTACATTCTTGTGAAACTGCTTACCGTATTGATCTCTTGGTCTCCCTCTACAATTTTTGCCCGCTACACTTCCCTCCGCTATTAAGTCGGTGATCCCTTGAGGTCTCAGAACATGTTCCATCAAGCAATCCCATCTTTTAGCCAAGTTGTGCCATAAATTTCTTGTCTCCTCAGTTCTGTTCAGTTCTTCTCATTAGTTATATGATCTACCCATCAATCTTCAGCATTCTTTTACAGTACCGCATTTGAAAAGCTTCTATTCTCTTCTTGTCCGAACTGCATATCGTCAAAGTTTCACTCCCATACAAGGCTACACTGCAGACATATACCTCCAGGAAAGTCTTCGTAACATTTAAGTCCGTATTGTATTAGAAATAGAAATGGTTTTCTTGCTATCACCAGTCTACATTTTATATCCTCTCTGCTTCGGCATTCATCAGTCATTTGACTGTCCAAGGAGAAAAACTCGTCTACTGCTTTTAGTGTGTCATTTCCGTATCTAATTCCCTCAGGGTCGCCTAGTTTAATTTGACTACTTTCCATTACCGCTGTTTTGCTTACGTTGCTGTTCATGTTATGTACTTACCTTTCAAGAGACTGTCCATTACGTTAACCATCTGTTCCAAAGGCCTTTGCTGCCTCACACACAGTTACAATGCCATCGTCATATCTCAATTTTTTTATTTCTTCTCCCCGAACCTTAATTTCTCCACCAAGTTTTTCTTTGGTTTCCTGTACTGCTTGATCATTGTACAGATTGAATAACATCTGGAATTGGCTACAGCCATTTTTCACTTCCTTCTTAATCACTGCATCCTTTCATGTCCATCGACTTTCGTAACTGCCGTCTGGTTTCTGCAGAAGTTGTATGCAGACCTTCACTATCCGTATTATACTCCTGCTACCTTCAGAATTTCAAAGAGCGTATTTCAGTCAACATTGTCAAAAGCTTTCTCTAAATCTAGAAAACTATAAACGTAGGTTTGCCTTTCCTTAACCCATCTTCAGAATTAAGTCTTAGGGTCAGTATTGCCCGGTGTTCCTAGTACAGCGTGCTGAAAAGTAACGTCTCCGAAATTTTTTATATGAAAATTCTTAAAGGGTGTTAAATAAAACAAACGTTATTAACATTCTCCATATTTATTCTTCGTATCTACATAGTTATTTCTCAACGTTATCATCCTGATGACGAACACATTTCTCCCAATGAGAGACCATGTTGTTGATACCGTCACTCTAGAGTGACCGATTTTTAACGGAGCCACGACCTCACTTCTGGTTGCACCACTTCATCACTGTCCAAGTGAAGTCGTCAAATGTGACCTTTCAGTTGTGGAAATAGATGAAGATCGGGACTGTATGGAGGATTAACGGCTACAGTGAAACCAAGATGTCGGATTCTTGCAGATGTCGCAGCACTCGTGTGCGGTCTGGCATTGTCATGCTAAAGGAGAGGGTTCTGTATGTGTGATCAAACTTTTTGTGTTCAAAACTCTATCACGACACGCTGTTTCTCACGCACCGATTTAGTTTCGTTACACATCGCCATGTTACACGCTACAGTTCTCAGCCCTCTACCGGTGGAGGACATAAAGAATAAAGTTGTAGAATGTTAGTAACGTTTGTTTTATTTAAAAAATTTTAATAGTTCTAAAATAAAAAATTCGAAGGCATTACTTTTCGGCACGCCCTCGTACAGTTCTTCGAAACCTAAAGATAGCTTCCCAGGGGTCGACTTCTACTATTTTCTCCATTATTCCTTAAATAATTCGTATCAGTATTTTGCAACCGTGACTTATTAAACTGAGGGTTCGTTAATATCCACACCTGTCAAATGGTTCAAATGGCTCTGACCAGTATGGGACGTAACATCTGAGGTCATCAGTCACCTAGAACTTAGAATTACGTAAACCTAACTAACCTAAGGACATCACACACATCCATGCCCGAGGCAGGATTCGAACCTGTGACTGTAGTGGTCGCGCGGTTCCAGACTGAAGCTCGGCCACACCGGTCACCACACCTTTCACCACCTGCTTTCTTTGGGGCTGGAATTACTACATTTTTCTTGAAGTCTGAGGGCATTTCACCTGTCTCGTACACAATGTGCATCGAGTGGAATAGTTACGTCATGTCTGGGTCTTCCAAGGATATCAGTAGTTCTCACGAAAAGTTGTTTACTCCAGGCGGCTTATTTCGACTTACTTCTTTCAGTACTCTTTCAGATTCTTCTCGCTTTATCGTATCTCCCGTCTAATCTCCATCTACGTCCTCTTGTCTTTGTATAATAATTGTCGTCATGTTCATTTCTCTTATGTGTCCCATCTATATACTTCTTCCACCTTGAAGCTTTCCCTTCTTTCCTTTGTACTGGTTTCCCATCTGAGCAGTCGATATTCATACAGCTGCTTCTCTTTTCTCACCGGCCTGTTTAATTTTCTTTTGAGCGGTATCTATCTCTCCCCTAATTATATATGCTTCTATAGTCCTCCATCTGTCCTCTAACGATTCCTGTTCAGCCATGTTATATTTCCCGTAAATTTCATTCTTAGAAGGATTTGTGGATCCCAGCTACGAACTCACAGAGGAGCCATGAACGCCACCCCTAATGTCGATCTTCCCGTGGACCTGGAAGACTTCAATCCCGCAACAGATTTCTGAAGAAAGAACTCATCGAGCCGCCAAAGATTACCCTCCATTACAACAGATACCCAGCGGCTATGACTTCAGATTGAAGATTTGGAGCAGTCTGAACCGTAGCAGGACGGCCTAGCACCAGTGAAGGCAAACGTGATGACGTGGTGCCTTACAGATGAATATCAGGACTTACGTGATTTTTGTGAATATGATAACGTGGAACATCTCGTGACCTGTCCTAGCTGACGGATTAAATGTACCCTTGATGAATTATGGCAGTGAAGCAAGTAAGCAACGGACGTATCCTCATTTAGCGCTTTAAACCTTTGACCCTCTTACAAAAAAATCTTAGTAAAATTGGCTCGCTATTGGAATCATCCGACACTACTGCTAATGAAATTCGCAACAATTACAAAACTTAGGAAATACTACGCACCTCAGCTAAGTGAAGAGTTATTGATCACCTGTACATCGGAAGCACCTAATAAAATGACACAACGCAGCACACAAAGTAGGCACTACTGTTGCTGCTATTTACTGCTCGTTGGTCTATGATGGAACCATTAAGGAAATACCGCACAACCCGCAAATCATTTACAGTTTCATATGACACTAAACTTGTGCTGGACCGCTGTTCAGGTATAACATTTTGTACAGAGGAGCTAAATATACTCGGATAAATAAAACACCAGTTGCAAAGAACGAGGTGTAGTCAAAAAGTTTTAATCACCACTTCGAACAAATCAAGTTGCGACCATTAAACCTGTCGTTCGTAACACATTCACCATGCAGTACAACCCATTTTTCCCAATGACGGATGACTCGGATGGGAGCCTGGTTGTAGGATTCTGTGATTTGAATGTTTAGGAAACATTTCATCTCAAACACCACCTGGTCGTCGTTCTGGAAATGCCGACACAATGCTTTATCCACTTTTGTCGGTGGCTGTCATCACCTTTTTTCGGCTGTGGTGAATCACATATTTCCACTGTTTGCTTTGACCTTTCGTCTCGGGGTGACAGTGACACAAGCCAGTTCTACTCGTCTGTGGTGATTAGGAAGCAAAAGAAGTCATCTGGATTGGCTTGAGACAGCAGCAACATTTCGCTAAATCTCCGGTTCGGAGGACATTTTGAATGGCTGTACACAGTCGCGGAACTCAGCGGTCGGTGACCTTTACCACGTTCAAAATGTAGTACAAATTTTTGAAAACTGATCCACGACTGATTTTCATTTTTTGCACCATCGAATAGTTTTTTATGCATCGGTCTTGGAGTACAATGCCTCCACTTTTCTTGCCATTGCTTGTTTTCGCTGAGATATGTTCTGACACTTAGTTCTTTGTCGTTCAGTCGTGTTTGACCACACTGGAAACGTCAGCGCATGCTAACCGCGGGGCCATAAGTTGCTATCTTATTGCGGTATACTCCCACCAGCTCAGGATGGATTGATGCATCGTTGCTCACCTCTAAATACAGAAAACGAATTAGCGCACGATACGCCAATTTATCAATGGCAGCATCATTTCGTTTTTTGCCTTTTAACAGCACATAAAGGTAGTGTGATACGAGGATTTCAATATGCACTAGGCCTGCGGACATATACCTACAAACGAGAGTAAAATTGATTACGTAATTTTCCCTTTTTTCGAAATGACAATTAAAACTTTGTGACTAACCCCATAATGCACAGGAAAGAATTTAATGGATTATTTATAACTTTGCGAAAACACCAAGATATCCATTCATGTAGTCAATTAAGAACATTTCTCTCGTTAAAATCAAGACATGACAAAATAAAGAAGCATCCATTAAAAGTTCGAGATCACTTGGCAGCATTTTCATTAAAATACCAAATCGAATATTTTGCAGAGTAAGTTGAAACACGAAAGGGGGAAAGTGATGAAAATGCCGAAGTGCCCTCTTCCAATCACCATAAGGTGGTAGTCAGGGTGTAAATGTGAAAATACATTATAATAATAATGTTGTAGAAGGAGATACTACATCCTAAATTTGTCGGCAGGTTTACCATGAAAAATGTATACATAAATCCAGGTATCGCCCACCTACGTTCAGGCTAAAAGTACGTAACACATTAGTTGTGAGCACAGTTTTCCAACGTAATGCAAATTAGGTCCTGACCCAGCTATAAATTAGAATTTTTGTAGTTAGTCAGATCGTTGATGGCACTTGAAACTAATTTATGCAGATCGAATTTGGCTTAACATTCGTTGTGCATATTCAAGAGTAACATAATTTTGTAAGCCTGCATTCCAGGTTCCAGTAAGAATATGCTTCCGTGGAAACAAGGAAATAACTACATCTGTTAGTGTCTTGGAACATTGTCTATCCCGGAGAGAAAATTAATCTCTTGCTGCTTATATTCTATGATAGATTTTCTACGTCACAAAATACACATACAAGGTCTGTTGGATTAGATCACTGTTAGATAAATATCGGGAACGAATTGTTGGATTATTAAGTACACAGACTGACAGATACTGACTCTAATCACAGCTTAGTGCATGAAAAGCTCCTTCAAAATCAAAACTATCAAGAAAACACTTACCGAAACAAGAATATTTCCGCTGACAGATTCAGATGAAAGGTCATAGGTTCAAAAATAAAAATAAAATCTAAAGAGGCAGCCTACATAACAGAATGACTCAGATGTAAATTAAATTCTGGTCAAAGTGAATGTATTTGAAGGAAATGATTCATTGATAAACTCCTACATCCTATTGTTGAAACAACGTTTCTCAATAAAGCTTAGTTACCATAATGTGATATCAGCAGCTTATGCTTCAATGACTGCTGCAAATCGGTAGGCAATGTCCGCATTAGTCCACAGATCCAACCCTTGGCCAGAAATTAGCGCGTCAGAGATATTGCCCCTACAGTGGATACACGTTCACCAAAGGCTTTAACTGGTATGCAGACGCAAAGTTCTGTTCAGCGGCGTGAGAAGTAAGTCCTTCACGGAGAACTCGAACACTGGCGCCAATTGACACCAGTAATAACGGACGTGTCTCCTACGAACTGTGAGTATTCACCATACTGTAGTAACTAAAAGGCATGCTCATCACAGTTACCACTGTTTCCCAGAGGGAGCGCATGAGAGAGTAACATCGCTTAACTTGAAGTGTACACTCTGCCACCAGCACGATTAGCACGGCAGGACTACCTAATGAAACTGTTCCATTGTCTCCAAAGACAAGTTGATGGGGCAAGAACTATCTTAAGTAATTGTACACATGTCCCTGCCAGTGTTGTCAACCAGCGTGTGGGGCCAAAGATCGCGACCATGAAATATGATGCAGGGATGGAATATGAGGAAACTTTTTACACCTTCAGCTAAGGGTAGAACTAGAACATTTCTAAAGAAAAATATGACAACAATCAGAACTGATTTCAGAGTGAGTGCTGGGAAGAGGGAGGTTTGTTCTGCGTTATGAGTGTATTCCACAAATTGCAGCCGGAGTGGCCGAGTAGTTCTAGGCGCTACACTCTCGAACCGCGCGACCGCTACGGTCACAGGTTCGAATCCTGCCTCGGGCATGGATGTGTGTGATGTCCTTAGGTCAGTTAGGTTTAAGTAGTTCTAAGTTCTAGGGGACTGATCACCTCAGAAGTTAAGTCCCATAGTGCTCAGAGTCATTTGAACCATTTTTTTATTCCACTAATTGGTCTTATTCCATATGCAGAGTTACTTTACCTGAAAAAAGGTAACTCACCTGATTATCTCATACTGCTGACGAGACTGTTTTGCTTGTTTCGCCTTGAGCTGCGGATTACTCCGGTTTTGTGATGAAACCTGTTACCTGACTCACGTCATGCGATGACCACCGCTACTTCGCATTACTGGTTACGTACGGCTCGTGGAGACCCCAAATACACAGCACCTCTGCGTGTCTTCCGTGAAACTCAGACACATGCCACGCTGCTGGAGGCCAGTCTGCCCAGGGACAATCTGGAAAACTTCTGAGAGTTGCTGCCCAGCAACGACGCGCACCCATTTTACACTGTCACCTGAAATAGCAACTTTTGTAGATTTCCACGTTTTCTTTCATTGCGAGTTTCAGAGTTCTTGAATGTAAATTAATAAAAAAAATTGCAGCCATTTTAGAGTCTTTAGACTCTAGTATTGCAAACACCACAGCAGATATTTACATATTGACTAATTACAGCACACGCAGAGACTTTTAAGTAATCATTTCGGATAAATTCTAGTGTCCGATACCACCCGTCGACTTTGACCAATGACGTCATACGTAAGGCAAAGATGCTGCAATGGACAATCTGTGAATGGAACGGATCATACTCTTAAACAAACGAATGTAGCATGCCGTAAAAAAATGGTTCAAATGGCTCTGAGCACTATGGGACTTAACATCGGAGGTCATCAGTCCCCTAGAACGTAGAACTACTTAAACCTAACTAACCTAAGGACATCACACACATCCATGCCCGAGGCAGGATTCGAACCTGCGACAGTAGCAGGCGTGCGGTTCCGGACTGAAGCGACTAGAACCGCTCCGCCACCGTGGTCGGCTGCCGTAAATTAATACATTTAATGCGTCTATTATTTACGCGCGAATTTCATTAAAACGAGTTGAAGATGACTAAAATAAATAAGAACACGAGAGCAACTACGAGAGCACATGTCATATTTTACACACGTACTGCAAAAAATATCTAAATAATGAACCGTCGAATAGTTGTAATCGGTAACTAGATGCCACCTATGTAGGAGGTCGTTTCTAGTTACCGATTCCAATATTACTGTTTCTTGCGCAAAAATCTTATAACATATCAGAAACGTGCTTAAAAAATGATCTTGTTAGTGAACTACAGTATACGACTAGAATTTCAAAAAATTAAAATCTTTACATACATGTCTGCACACTCAAAGAAATAAAGCGCAAAAATGATCAAACCTTGCAACCGATAACTATACTACACGAAAGTCACACCAGCTACAGTAGCTCCAAATAACACTCAGTATAATCGATACACCAGAAGCGACAGCAAAAGTAAGAGAAGTGTAGCAGAAACATCGAAAAGGAAAACGTAAAAGTTGATACATAAAAAGAAACTTACCTCATATGAACTTCCAAAGGAGTCAAAGATCGAGGCTGACAAGAACGAAAGGAGGACATAACAAGAAATAATAATGTTAGGTCAAACTGTAACGAAAGAAGCAAAATCCAGAATAAATAATGAAAAAAATAATAAGAAACACAAACTGCCAGGAACGAATGAGGTACCACCCTAATCAGTTCTTCCCTACCACCCGCCCTCAGTCAGACGCAAAACTGTAAAATAGTACAAAAAATGACGCCACGAGTCAATAACAAAAACCCTACGGCAAGGACACAGAAATACCCCTCGGCCCACCATTGTAATCAGAATATATTAAAACGACAGAAAAACCTCCCCCCAAAGAAACAAAAAAAGGAGCACTGGCACAAAACAGTAACATAAAAAAACGCAACGTAAAACAATAAAAAGTATCAGACCCACCAACACCTAACTAACAAACCGAGACTTGTACATCTCGCTGACTACATTCATACGTACAAGAAATAAACAATACCTTTTAGGAATACTCTTCCTCCAACAGTATTCGTCTAAATGGCCTTGCAACACATAAATCCTTTTCTTTCCCCGCCTGACAACAGATTTTACAGCCCCCAAATACCCCTCGATAGTACTGGTACATGCTCCCGTCTTATAATCTTTAAACCGAATATAGTGATTCACGACCAAATGATGATAACCCCTTTCAGCCAACCCCTTGTACGAAGCAAACCTATCCGACATGACTGCAGAATCTTCTTATACATATTCTTCTATTAAAGATGTCAAGACTTCCTTTGTCCGATTTGGTACAACCCTAAATACATCATCAGCACAATCTCGTCCAGAAACTACTACTCCAAAAACCCAAAGCCCAACAACCTCGTGCCCCTTTCGTACTTTCTCTTTTCGAAATGTGACTCATCTGCCTCAACTATAACCCCTCCCCCCCCCCCCCAATGACCCCCTATACTTTATAAATTCCCTGCAGACTCTTCTACAAAACGATAACCAGTCGACTATAGCGCCACACGAAACCCCTGCTTCGTGCATGACAGATTTACTAGAATATTCATAGCACAAATAGTAGGTTAGCATGACAATTACTTCTAAATTCAGTCTCGATCTTTCGAACCACGTCACCCTGCGTATGGATCTTCATATGTTATTTTTTCTGCACCTTCACACGAATTCGTCGGAAGTTCGTGATGACACAACCTTCGTCAAAACAGTATAATTTCCACAGACACTGCACTTGCAAAATTCAGCAATGACGCCCAATGATTGCAAAAATTTTATAGTTGATTTACGGTCACTTATTTTCTGAAGCAGAATTTTCGCAGTAAAAACAACTGACTCATCCATAACGAACAGCCTCAGAAATAAAGACCTTATAAATCACGACTACTTAGAAATCACTATTTTCATTAAGAAAAGATGTCGAAAACAAATTACGAGATGAAAACAAAACAATCTACAGCGAATTTTAAATAAACGCGCGTAACGAGGAAGTCCAGAGGAATAATTTAACGTTCATCTGCGGCACAAACAAAATAACATCACTAATTACGTCATTGGTCAAAGCCGACGGGTAGTATCGGACACTAGAATTGACCCATCATTTCTCCCGCACTGCACACATTGATGGATTGCTTCCAGCAACATAACACAGCCTACTTCAACGCAATGCTATGGAGCTTATTGAAGCTACCGTTACAGGAGGGAGAACTTCAGTCTGAGATAAATATTAAAGTAGCTCGCGGTATCCAATAGATTTAAAAGCATCATAGTCAATCACGTGTTAAAGAAGCATAAACGCGATAAGTCACGGAGGGATAAGATATTTATCATTATACAGTATCATGGCCCGTATCTCAAAAACTGGGGATTGGCTACCCTAAGAGATACAGAATAGCATTCCGCACCTCAAGACCGCCTCACATAGGGCAAGACACAAAGTTGTAGATAAAGACATGAATAGTAAATCAAAATGTGAAGAGTCAGGTGTATATAAATTGAAATGTGGAGCATGTGATACACGACTGAACAACAAAGAACGAAGTGGCAGAAGTGGCAGAACATATCTCAGCGAAAACAAATAATTGCAAGAAAAGTGGAGGCACTGTACTCCAAGGACGGTGCATAAAAAACTTTTCGATGGTGTAAAAAAATGAAAAATCAACCGTGGATCAGTTATCAAAAATTTGTACCACATCTACATCTACATCCATACTACGCAAGCCACCTGAGGGTGTGTGGCGGAGGGTACCTTGAGTACCTCTATCAGTTCTCCCTTCTATTCCAGTCTCGTATTGTTCGTGGAAGGAAGGATTGTCGGTATGCCTTTGTGTGGGCTCTATTCTCTCTGATTTTATCCTCATGGCCTCTTCGCGAGATATAGTAGGAGTGAGCAATATATTGCTTAACTCCTCAATGAAAGTATGTTCTCGAAACATCAACAAAAGCCTGTACCGAGCTACTGAACGTCTCTCCTGCAGAGTCTTCCACTGGAGTTTATCTATCATCTTCGTAACGCTTTCGCGATTACTAAATGATCCTGTAACGAAGCGCGCTGCTCTCCATTGGTTCTTCTCTATCTCTTCTATCAACCGTATCTGGTACGGATCCCACACCGCTGAGCAGTATTCAAGCAGTGGGCGAACAAGCGTACTGTAACCTACTTCCTTTGTTTTCGGATTGCATTTCCTTAGGATTCTTCCAATGAATCTCAGTCTGGCTTCTGCTTTACCGACGATCAACTTTATATGATCATTCCATTAAAAATCACTCCTAATGCGTACTCCCGGATAAATTATGGAATTAACTGCTTCCAGTTGCTGACCTGCTATATTGTAGCTAAATGATAAGGGAACTATCTTTCTATGTATTCGCAGCACATTACACTTGTAACATTGACATTCAATTGCCATTCCCTGCACCATGCGTCAATTCGCTGCAGAGCCTCCTGCATTTCAGTACAATCTTCCATTGTTACAACCTCTCGATACACCACAGCATCATCCGCAAAAAGCCTCAGTGAACTTCCGATATCATCCACAAGCTCATTTATGTACATTATGAATAGCAACGGTCCTATGACACTCCCCCGCGGCAAACCTGAAATCACTCTTACTTCGGAAGACTTCTCTCCATTGAGAATGACATGCTGCGTTCTGTTATCTAGGAACTCTTCAATCCAATCACACAATTGGTCTGATAGTCCATATGCTCTTACTTTGTTCATTAAACGACTGTGGGGAACTATATCGAACGCCTTGCGGAAGTCAAGAAACACGGCATCTACCCGGGAACCCGTGTCTATGGCTCTCTGAGTCTCGTGGACGAATAGCGCGAGCTGGGTTTCACACGACCTTTTCGAAACCCATGCTGATTCCTACAGAGTAGATTTCTAGTCTCCAGAAAAGTCATTATACTCGAACATAATACGTGTTCCAAAATTCTACAACTGATCGACATTAGAGATATAGGTCTACAGTTCTGCACATCTGTTCGACATCCCTTCTTGAAAACGGGGATGACCTGTGCCCTTTTCCAATCCTTAGGAACGCTACGCTCTTCTAGAGACCTACGGTACACCGCTGCAAGAAGGGGGGCAAGTTCCTTCGCGTACTCTGTGTAAAATCGAACTGGTATCCCATCAGGTCCAGCAGCCTTTCCTCTTTTGAGCGATTTTAATTGTTTCTCTATCCCTCTGTCGTCTATTTCGATATCTACCATTTTGTCATCTGTGCGACAATCTAGAGAAGGAACTACACAGTGCAGTCTTCCTCTGTGAAACAGCTTAGGAAAAAGACATTTAGTATTTCGGCCTTTAGTCTGTCATCCTCTGTTTCAGTACCATTTTGGTCACAGAGTGTCTGGACATTTTGTTGTGATTCACCTACCGCTTTGACATAAGACCAAAATTTCTTAGGATTTTCTGCCAAGTCAGTACATAGAACTCTACTTTCGAATTCATTGAACGCCTTTCGCATAGCCCTCCTCACACTACGTTTCGCTTCGCGTAATTTTTGTTTGTCTGCAAGGCTTTGGCTATGTTTATGTTTGCTGTGAAGTTCCCTTTGCTTCCGCAGCAGTTTTCTAACTCGGTTGTTGTACCACGGTGGCTCTTTTCCATCTCTCACGATCTTGCTTGGCACATACTCATCTAACGCATATTGTACGATGGTTTTGAACTTTGTCCACTGATCCTCAACACTATCTGTATTTGAGACGAAACTTTTGTGTTGAGCCGTTAGGTACTCTGTTATCTGCTTTTTGTCACTTTTGCTAAACAGAAAAATCTTCCTACCTTTTTTAACATTTCTATTTACGGCTGAAATCATCGATGCAGTAACCGCTTTATGATCGCTGATTCCCTGTTCTGCGTTAACTGTTTCAAATAGTTCGGGTCTGTTTGTCCCCAGAAGGTCTAATACGTTATCGCCACGAGTCGGTTCTCTGTTTAACTGCTCAAGGTAGTTTTCAGCACTTAGAAAAATTTCACTGGATTCTTTGTCCCTGCCACCCGTTATGAACGTTTGAGTTCTCCAAGTCTATATCCGGCAAATTAAAACCTCCACCCAAAACTATATCATGGTGGGGAAATCTACTCGAAATATTTTCCAAATTATCCTTCAGGTGCTCAGCCACAACAGCTGCTGAGCCAGGGGGCCTATAGAGACATCCAATTACCATGTCTGAGCTTGATTTAACCGTGACCTTCGCCCAAATTATTTCACATTTCGGATCTCCATCAATTACCTTCGATACTATTGCACTTCTTATCGCTATAAACTCGTCTCCCCCTTCATTGTCCAGCCTGTCTCTGCGGTATACATTCCAATCTGCATTTTGAACGTGGTAAAGGTCACCGACTGCTGAGTTCAGCCACTGTTTACAGCCATTCAAAACGTCCTCCGAACCGGAGGTTTAGCAAAATGTTGCTGCTGTCTCAAGTCAATCCAGATGACTTCATCCGCCACCTATTCAACACAGACGAGTAGAACTAGTTTGTGTCACTATGACGCCGAGACAAAAGGTCAAAGCAAGCAGTGGAAATATGAGATTCACTACAGCCGAAAAAGGTGATGACAACCACCGGCGAAAGCGGATAAAGCATTTCCATAACGAAGAGGGAAAGAAACTCGTACACCTGTCCAATATACTGTAGGGCCCCCACGAGCTTGCAGAACTGCTGCAACACGACGTGGCATGGACTCGCCTAACGTCTGAAGTAGTCCTGCAGAGAACTGACACCATGAATCCTGCAGGGCTGACCATAAATCCGTAACAGTACGAGAGGGTCAAGATCTCTTCTGAACATCACGTTGCAAGGCATCCCGGATATGCTCAATAATGTTCATGTCTGCTGAGTTTGGTGGCCAGCGGAAGTATTTAAGCTCAGAAGAGTGTTCCTGAAACCACACGGTAGCAATTCTGGACGTGTGAGATGTCGCATTGTTCTGCTGGAATTGCCCAAGTCTGTCGGAGAGCACAATGGACATGAATTTTGCAGGTGATCAGACAGGATGCTTACGTACGTGTCACCTGTCAGAGTCGTATCTAGACATATCAGGGGTCCCATATCACTCCAGCTGCACGCACCCCACACCATTACAGAGTCTCCACAAGCTTGAACAGTCCCCTGTTGACATTCAGGTACATGGATTCATGAGGATTTTCCATAATTGTACACGTCCATCCGTTCGATATAATTTGAAATAATACTCGTCTGACCAGGCGCATGTTTCCAGTCATCAGCAGTCTAATGTCGGTGTTGACGGGCCCAGGCGAGGCGTAAAGCTATGTATCGTGCAGTCATCAAGGGTACACGAGTAGGCCTTCGACTCCGAAAGCTCATATAGATGATGCTTCGTTGAATGGTTCGCACGTTGACACTTGCTGATAACCCAGCACTGAAATATGCAGCAATTTGCGGAAGGGCTGCACCTCTGTCACGTTGAATGATTCTCTTCAGTCGTCGTTGGTCCCTTACTTGCAGGATATTTTTCTGGCCGCAGCTATGTCGGCGAGTAATGTTTTGCCGGATTCCTGATATTCACGGTACACTCGTCGAATCGTCGTACAGCAAAATCCCCACTTCATTGCTACCTCGGAGATGCTGTGTCCCATCGCTCGTGCGCCGACTGTAACGCCACGTTCAAATTCACTTAAATCTTGATAATCCGCCATTGTAGCAGCAGTAACCAATCTAACAACTGCACCAGACACTTATTGACTGATATCTACGTTGCCGACCGCAGCTCCATATTCTGCATGTTTACTTATCTCTGTATTTGTAAAATGGTTCAAATAGCTCTGAGCACTATGGGACTTAACTTCTGAGGTCATCAGTCCCCTAGAACTTAGAACTAATTAAACCTAACTAACCTAAGGACATCACACACATCCATGCCCGAGGCAGGATTCGAACCTGCGACCGTAGCGGTCGAGCGGTTCCAGACTGAAGCGCCTATAACCGCTCGGTCACACCGGCCGGCTCTGTATTTGTACACGCGTGCCTATACCAGTTTCTTTCGCGCTTCAGTGTAGTTGTTAATTAGGCCATACTGGCTGATGCTTTCTAACCCTATATGGGGAGCACATTGGTTCCAATAGTAAGGCTGCGTTTGAAGAGCATTTAATTACCACAAAACACAAAGCAGACAGAATAGAAGCACTTAGGGATCTACATCTACATTGATACTCCGCAAGCCACCCAACGGCGTGTGGCGGAGGGCACTTTACGTGCCACTGTCATTACCTCCCTTTCCTGTTCCAGTCGCGTATGGTTCGCGGGAAGAACGACTATCTGAAAGCCTCCGTGCGCGCTCTAATCTCTCTAATTTTACATTCGTGATCTCCTCGGGAGGTATAAGTAGGGGGAAGCAATATATTCGATACCTCATCCAGAAACGCACCCTCTCGAAACCTGGACAGCAAGCTACACCGCGATGCAGAGCGCCTCTCTTGCAGAGTCTGCCACTTGAGTTTATTAAACATCTCCGTAACGCTATCACGGTTACCAAATAACCCTGTGACGAAACGCGCCGCTCTTCTTTGGATCTTCTCTATCTCCTCCGTCAGACCGATCTGGTACGGATCCCACACTGATGAGCAATACTCAAGTATAGGTCGAACGAGTGTTTTGTAAGCCACCTCCTTTGTTGATGGACTACATTTTCTAAGCACTCTCCCAATGAATCTCAACCTGGTACCCGCCTTACCAACAATTAATTTTATGTGATCATTCCACTTCAAATCGTTCCGCACGCATACTCCCAGATATTTTACAGAAGTAACTGCTACCAGAGTTTGTTCCGCTATCATATAATCATACAATAAAGGATCCTTCTTTCTATGTATTCGCAATACATTACATTTGTCTATGTTAAGGGTCAGTTGCCACTCCCTGCACCAAGTGCCTATGCGCTGCAGATCTTCCTGCATTTCGCTACAATTTTCTAATGCTGCAACTTCTCTGTATACTACAGCATCATCCGCGAAAAGCCGCATGGAACTTCCGACACTATCTACTAAGTCATTTATACATATTGTGAAAAGCAATGGTCCCATAACACTCCCCTGTGGCACGCCAGAGGTTACCTTAACGTCTGTAGACGTCTCTCCATTGATAACAACATGCTGTGTTCTGTTTGCTAAAAACTCTTCAATCCAGCCACACAGCTGGTCTGATATTCCGTAGGCTCTTACTTTGTTTATCAGGCGACAGTGCGGAACTGTATCGAACGCCTTCCGGAAGTCAAGAAAAATAGCATCTACCTGGGAGCCTGCATCTAATATTTTCTGGGTCTCATGAACAAATAAGGCGAGTTGGGTCTCACACGATCGCTGTTTCCGGAATCCATGTTGATTCCTACATAGTAGATTCTGGGTTTCCAGAAATGACATGATACGCGAGCAAAAAACATGTTCTAAAATTCTACAAGAGAATTTGATATGGCACAAGGTACCAAATGGAATTAAGCTACATATTTTGGAGAAATGGGGTATTTACAAACACGAAGTAAAGGAGCCAGGCAAACTCCTCAGTGGTCTATCCTAACAACTTTGGCATTTTAGAGGGGAAATTTATGGCAATAAAGTGTGCGCCCGCTTACGCAGCTTCATATTAAGCGGCGCGTTGAGCAACGGAGAAAAGGACTATTTTTGAATTTAGCACGCAAAGCATTCATCTAGCGTACATTTTCATTTCAGTTATAGTTTTATCATTGCATGAGACGTAGTTAGTTGTTCTACCACTTGAGACCATAATGCAGCTTAGCACGATTTCCACATACATAAGTAATGGATAGCGCTGTTACGATGAACGACATATATAGTTAGGGATAGAGTAAACGGGTCCCGATGAGGCACATATGCATATACTGCAGTGACAATGCGAAATCTACGCGTGGAGCCACAACTGAGGTGACAAAATGCATGAGATAGCGGTATGGACATATACAGATGGCGGTAGTATCGCGTACACAAAATATAAAACGCCAGTGCATTGGCGGGGCTGTCATTTGTACTCAGACGATACATGCAAATAGGCTTCCGACGAAATTGTGGTTGCACCACGGGAATTAACAGACACTGTACGAGGAATTTTAATTGGAGCGAGACATATGGGACATTCCACTTCCGAAATCGTGAGGGAATTCAGTATTCCCAGATCCACAGTGTCAAGAGTGTGCCGAGAATACCAAATTTCAGGCAATACCTCTCACAAAGGACAACGCAGTGGCCGACGGCATTCACATAACGATAGAGTGCAGTGTCGTTTGCGTAGAGTTCTCAGAGCTAACAGACAAGAAACAGTGCGTGAAATAAACGCAGAAGTTAATGTGGGGCGTACGACGAATGTATCCGTTAGAACAGTGCGGCATTAAGTGTCTAAGATAGGAGAGGACAGGCGCGGATGCCTTTACTAACAGCACGGTATCGCTTGCAGCGCTTCTGCTGGCCTCTGGACCCTAGACGACTGTAAAACTGTAGCCTGGTCCGATGAGTTCCGATTTTAAGCGGTAAGAGCTGATGGTAGGGTTCGAGTGTCGCGCAGGACCAACAAGGCACCCTGCAAGCTTGTGATGGCTGTATAATGATGTGGGCTGTGTTTACATTACCTGTAACCGATCATTGACCAGAAATACGCCGGAAATTGTCACAATTGTTCGTGACTGGTTTGAAGAACATTCTGGGCAATTCCAGTGAATGACTTGGCCACCTAGATCGTTCGACGTGAATTCCATCGAACATTAATGGGTCATAATCGAGAGGTCAGTTCGTGTGCAAAATCCTGCAGCGGCAACATATCGTAATTATGGATGGCTGCAGAGGCAGCATGACCCAATATTTCTACAGGGGCTTCCAACGAGTCGGTGAGTCCACGCCACGTCGAGTACCTGTGCTACGCCGGGCAAAAGAATTTCCGGCACCATATTAGGAGGTATCCTAAGACTTTTGTCGCCCCATTGTATATGCATCGCTTAAGACTACCGGGTTAATAGGCCTTGGTCGATGTATATAACTTTCTCTTAATGTTTCCTCTCCGACTGCAAGTGATAGCTTCAGAGGTAAAGTGGCGAACTGCAACCAGAACTCGAGGGAGCACCGAATATATGGGCAGTGTAGAGGGCACCACAGTACATCACGTGACATCGGCTGGTAATGATAACAGTCTCGATTCAAAGTAATGGATCGTCATTCTTATGATGCAATGTTGGCATCGAAATTTTATTTAGTTTAATACCTTCCCCTTTTCTGGTAAAATTTTTAAGGTGTTTATAAATCTCAATAGCCTTTCTATGTATACGCGCATGATAATGCAATGTTTTCGGTACGACAGTCGTCTCAGTGGATTTTATTTCATGATCACTCTCTTGGTAAAGACGTTCCTCTTATGCCGATTTATCTATACGTCCCAGGCGACGATTCCTGTTGCGTTCAACAAGACGTGTGTCAACACTTCTTTTTGTGGCACCAATACAAACCGGTCCATAACTACAAGGAATTTTTATATACGCTCGTTGTAGCCAAGCATGTTGTATATCTTTTGCCGATCTTAATCGTTATTCTATCTTCCTGGGGGTCTTCCCCAATGCGATTTGTAATCGTACTGCCGGCCGGTGTAGCCGTGCGGTTCTAGGCGCTTCACTCTGGAACCGCGTGACCGCTACCATCGCAGGTTCGAATCCTGCCTCGGGCATGGATGCGTGTGATGTCCTTAGGTTGGTTAGGTTTAAGTAGTTCTAAGTTCTAGGGACTGATGACCACCGATGTTAGGTCCAATAGTGCCCATAGCCATTTTTGTAATCGTACTTATGAACGGAAGGAAAACTTTCCCTTTAGTGACCGTCGTTCGTCGTCGATCCTGATTCTCTCTCTAGGGCGAAGTGCTCAACCTTGTTAGATTAACCATTCTGAATGTCGACCGCAGATGTTCTAGCTCATCTTTTAACTAAGGCGCTTCACAAATTTTGAGCGCCCAGCCCACCAAAGTCTTAAACATAGTCTTTTTTGTCTAGTATGGAGTTTATAACCTTATGCATATAGCGGTCAGTATGTGTGACTTTTCTGTATACCCTACGACCCAACGTCCCGTTGAATCGCTTTATAACAGACACATCCAAGAAATTTAGTTAGACGTTATTCTCTGTGTCCATAGCAAACTGTACTTTCGGATTCATACCATTTAGATATATCGGGAAGGCATCGATGTCCTCTGCATCGTGTGTCCGTATTACGAAAGTATCATAGATACAGTGGTACGACATGGCTGGTCTTTTACTAGCAATCTACAACGCACTGTTTAGTTTCGGCAATACGGTATTCTATCCAAGTGACTGGCAATTCATTGGAATTAATTGTAAAATGATATTATTTCATTTGTACCTTGATTCAACTCGTTTTAATTCTGCCTGCGCCGAAGTTTAGCCATAGTTGCTTCTTTTCCTTTTATCCATGAGAAAAGTTCCTTTGACACGAAAGGCGTGCATTTACGCATCATTTACTTTCATTTCGCAACGTATTATGGCCCATCTGTTGGGAAAAGTCCTTTTGTATTAGTGAGGAGTGGCAATGAGTGTCAGTTCGCAAAAGAAAAGAAAACTCGCTGTAGGGATAGGCATGTGCCGCTGTCAGGAGCAATTGCGTTAAAAGACACGTCCGAGCTCACCGCTCGCTCCAACTGCTAAAGCCCCGCCAACCACGTGAAACGTCTCCCTACTGGCGCTGTCAGACCACATCATTTCTAAAATGTGGCAACATCTCGGCTATTATAATCGCCTTTAAAGCAGATGTAGGGATTTAAAATTAACGCGATGACAAGTTTCCTAGATATTTTTATATTGACAGTTCTCTTAGCAATCAGTTCAGCTCTGTGTAAAGTTTCCGCGCGATTCGAACACGTACTAGAGAGCTCCTACAATTTGAATGTACCTCTTTTCGCAACGTATCTCGTATCGAATTGAAGCTCGCTTAATCAGGTACGCCCACTAGCTTCGATGCGTGCGTACGTGCTGACACGCGCGCGCGTCCGTGCGTGTTCGTGTCTGTGCGTTTCTTTGTGTGCATGTATGCGCTTGTGTGTGTGGGAGGGGGGATGAGTTTATTTTGCTTTCCAAATCTGGGACATCCAAATGGCGGAGTGTTTCCCCATCAACGCTTTATATCAGTCATAAATCGAAAAAAAAGTTCAAATGTGTGCGAAATCTTATGGGACTTAACTGCTAAGGTCATCAGTCCCTAAGCCTACACACTACCTAACCTAAATTATCCTAAGGATAAGCACACACACACACCCATGCTCGAGGAAGGACTCGAACCTCCGCCGGGACCAGCCGCACAGTCCATGACTGCAACGCCCAAGACCGCTAAGCTAATCCTCCACGGCGTCATAAATCCGAGAACTGTCTCGACCACTAGAGTACGTTAGTAGTTACTGTCTCACAGGACACTGTATTGTTCTGGCGTCCTTCTGGTTTAAGAACATGGACAGTTATTAATCTACTCATCCTAACGTGCCTTCTGAGCCTTTTCTGTCGTGTTGTTTCATTTCATACGTAAAACGTTTCCAAGGATGAAAGGCATATTGAAGTACCAGAAACAGATTTTATAGGTAGCAGTAAACAATAAAAAAGAAGAGACTTAACAAAACTTATTAACTCTAACTTACAGCGCTGCAAAGTATAAAAGGCGATATGTCGTAGTAAGGACACATGCCAGTGTAGCTTCGTCGTGTTGTTGTTGTTGCTGTTGTAGTTGTTGTAGTCTTCAGTCCGAAGGCTGGTTTGATGCTCCTCTAAAAGCTGCTCTATCCTGCGCAAGCCGACTCATCTCCGATTAACTACCTGAACCTACAGCGTTCTGAATCTGATTACTGTACGCGTCTCTTGACTCCCTCTCCAACTTTTCCACCCACACATTCCCCAGTACTAAACTGACGATTCCTTGAAGTATCACAATATGGCCTATCAACCAACTCCTTCTTTTAATCAAGTTACGACACAATCTTTTCCTCAGCAGTTCTATCCATTACCTTGTCGTTTGTTACGCACACCCATCTGATTTTCAGGATTCTTCTGTGGCCCCAGATTTCAAAAGCTGTTCTTGTCTGGACTTTTTACAGTCCACTACTCACTTCTGTTCAAGGCTATACTACAGACAAATGCCTTTAGAAAATACTTCCTCACACTTATATTTATATTCGACGTTAACAAATTTCTCTTCTTTAGAAATGCTTTCCTTGCCACTGCCAGTCTACATTTCATATCCTCTCTACTTCGCCCATTATAAGCTGTTTTACTGCCCAAGTAGCATTTGCCTCATTTCTTAATGTAATTCCCCTCAGCATCTCTTGTGTTAGTCCTATTACATACCACTACCCTTGTTTTATTTTTTTTAGTGTTCATCTTATATCCGTCTTTCATTAGTGTCTATTCCGTAAAACTATGCCACCAAGTCTTTTGCTGTCTCTTTCGGAATTATAATGTCATGCCAACATCAAAGTTTTTATTTCGTCTCACTGAATTTTAATTCCGTCTCCAAATTTCTCCTTGCTTTTCTTCAAAACTTGCTGAAAGTGCATATTGAATAACATAATAGAGGAAAAGTAAGTCTGGTGAGGATTTTTATGCCTCTGTAGACAATTTAAAAGACTTTTTCTTGACACCAGACTGCTCTGAAGTTGTATTAAATTAACATTTGACGATTATTCTAGATACTACTTCTGTGGTGACATCTTTCCTTTTGTCAGTTTCGACAAACATGAAACAGAGAGCAGTAGTGAGAATCTCTTCTGAGGTGACAATGATGATGACGTGAGCACAGATATCATTATAAACGTTCACGATCTTACTAATTCGGTTCTTACAGACGTATTCAGTTTCTCTCCCGCTACCGGGGGACACACTATTAATTGAAAACAAAATTTAATCCACCTTCTCTCAAGAAACCCAAAATCACCAAATGAGTAATACATATTACTCCAGTATCAGAAGTTATTCATTAATTTGTTGATGAAAGGCTGAAGGAGTAGAATAACTCTTGTACCATATATGATAGATAACAATCAGGCGCCGGCAGCCGTGACAGAGCGGTTCTAGGCGCTACAGTCTGGAACCGCGCGACCGCTACGGTCGCAGGTTCGAATCCTGCCTCGGGCATGGATGTGTGTGATGTCCTTAGGTTAGTTAGGTTTAAGTAGTTCTAAGTTCTAGGGGACTGATAACATCAGATGTTAAGTCCCATAGTGCTCAGAGCCATTTGAACCATTTTGAACAACAAGGCTTCCGAAATCGCCATACAATAGATTCTACATTAATCAAAGTAGCTTCGGTCTCCAACAAGCAAACGACAGACAAGACGCAACGACCTGCATCTACGTCTCTATCAGTACTCTGCAAACCACAGTGAAGGACGTGGCAGAGGATACTTCTCATTCCACCATTTATCAGAGCTTCTTCCGGCTCCATTCACGTATACTGGGGCTGAAAACCGATTGCTTACATGTCTTTGTGGACGTTGTAATTAGTTTAGGCTTGGCTTCGTTTTTCATCACCCCTGTTCCCAGAACTCCTGAAGATAGACGTCGTCCGTGGATATTCTATCACAGACACAGTCCCTTTGACTGTTCATAAATGCCACTAAAACTGCCCACAGATATAAACAACCATGCATGAGCAGCGCCTATTAGACGAAAGGGGATCTGACAGCCGATCAGTTTCAGTCATTCCACCAGGAATGAGGTACACGGCTCGTGTTGTCTGGAGTTCAACAAAGACTAGACGGCCAATACCGCGGTTCGATCGCGTCCACGTAGTTACTTTATGCCAGGAAGGTCTCTCAACAAGGGAAGTGTCCAGGCGTCTCGGAGTGAACCAAAGCGAAGTTGGAGGAGATACAGAGTTTGGAGGAACTGTCAATGATATGCCTCGCTCAGGCCACCCAAGGGCTACTACCTCAGTGGATAACCGCTACCTCGGAGGAACCATGACGGCAACGCCACCATGTTGAATAATGCTTTTCGTGGAGCCACGGGACGTCGTGTTACGGCTTAAAATGTGCGCAATAGGCCACACGATGCGCAATTTCACTCCCGACGTCCATGGCGAGGTCCATCTTTGCAAACCCGACACCATGGAGCGCGGTACAGATGGGGCCAACAACATGCCAAATGGACTGCTCAGCATTGGCATCACGTACTCTTCAACGATGAGTTTCGCACATGCCGTCAACCAGACAATCGCCGGAAACTTGTCTGGAGGCAGCCCGGTCAGGCTGAACGCCTTAGACACACCGTCCAGCGACTGCAGCAAGGTGGAGGTTCCCTGTTGTTTTGGGATGATATTATGTGGGGCCGACGTGCGCCGCTGGTGGTCGTGGAAGATATCGTAACGGCTGTACGATACGTGAATGCCGTCATCCCACCGATAGTGCAGCATATTGGAGAGGCATTCGTCTTCATGGACGACAAATCGTGCCCCCAGCGTGCACGTCTTGTGAATGACTTCCTTCAGAATAACGACATCGCTCGACTATAGCATGTTCTTCAGACACGAACCCTATCGAAATTGCCTGGGATAGATTGAAAAGGGCTGTTTATGGACGACGTGACCCACCAATCACTCTGAGGGATCTACGCCGAATCGCCGTTGAGGAGTGGAACAATCTTGGCCAACAGTGCCTTGATGAACTTGTGAACAGTATACCTCGACGAATACAGGTATGCATCAATGCAAAGAGGACGTGCTACTGGGTATTAGAAGTACCGGTGTGTACAGCAATCTGGACCACCACTTCTGAAGGTCTCGCTGTATGGTGGTACAACATGCAATGTATGGTTTTCATAAGCAATGAAAAGGGCGGAAGTGATGTTTATATTGATCAATATTCCAATTTTATGTACAGGTTCGGGAACTCTCGGAATCGAGGTGATACAAAACTGTTTTAGATGTGTGTATATCCCCAGATTCCTTACTTACAGCTGGTTCTAGAAACTTTTTAAGTAGACTAGTGTGAGATAGTTTGCGTCATCCTCGAGTATATGTCAGTCTTTTTTTTTTTTTTTTTTTTTCAGCATCATCGTGACAGGCTGCCATGGACCAAGAAAACCTGTGAACATTCGTGCCACCGTTGACTGTATACACTGAGTATCCTCTGCCAGCCCTCAGCAATATTTTTGGATGGCTCACACGTGTGTTTTGTTAGCAGTCTCCTTTATACGGTCATTTCGTTTCCCTAGTATCCTATCGATGAACCCAAGTTTGCTTCCTGATTTACGTGCGGCAGAGCCTATGAGATTGGTTGACTTTCATATACATCTACATCTGCAATTCACATTTAAGTGCTTGGCAGAGGGTTCATCGAACCACAATCATACTATCTCTCTACCATTCCACTCCCGAACAGCGCGCGGGAAAAACGAACACCTAAACCTTTCTGTTCGAGCTCTGATTTCTCTTATTTTATTTTGATGATCATTCCTACCTATGTAGGCTGCGCTCAACAAAATATTTTCGCATTCGGAAGAGAAAGTTGGTGACTGAAATTTCGTAAATAGATCTCGCCGCGACGAAAAACGTCTTGCTTTAATGACTTCCATCCTAACTCGCGTATCATATCTTCCACACTCTCTCCCCTATAACGAGGTAATACAAAACGAGCTGCCCTTTTTTGCACCCTTTCGATGTCCTCCATCAACCCCACCTGGTAAGAATCCCACACCGCGCAGCAATATTCTAACAGAGAACGAACGAGTGTAGTGTAAGCTGTCTCTTTAGTGGACTTGTTGCATCTTCTAAGTGTCCTGCCAATGAAACGCAACCTTTGGTTCGCCTTCTCCACAATATCTATGTGGTCTTTCCAACTGAAGTTGTTCGTAATTTTAACACCCAGGTACTTAGTTGAATTGACAGCCTTGAGAATTTTACTATTTATCGAGTAATCGAATTCCAACGGATTTCTTTTGGAACTCATATGGATCACCTCACACTTTTCGTTGTTTAGCGTCAACTGCCACCTGCCACACCATACAACAATCTTTCTAAATCGCTTTGCAACTGATACTGCTCTTCGGATGACCTTACTAGACGGTAAATTACAGCAGCATCTGCGAACAATCTAAGAGAACTGCTCAGATTGTCACCCAGGTCACTTATATAGATCAGGAACAGCAGAGGTCCCATGACGCTTCCCTGGGGAACATCTGATATCACTTCAGTTTTACTCGATGATTTGCCGTCTATTACTACGAACTGCGACCTTCCTGACAGGAAATCACGAATCCAGTCGCACAACTGAGACGATACCCCATAGGCCCGCAGCTTGATTAGAAGTCGCTTGTGAGGAAGGGTGTCAAAAGCTTTCCGGAAATCTAGAAATACGGAATCAACTTGAGATCCCCTGTCGATAGCGGCCATTACTTCGTGCGAATAAAGGGCTAGCTGCGTTGCACAAGAACCATGTTTTCTGAAACCATGCTGATTACGTATCAATAGATCGTTCCCTTCGAGGTGATTCATAATGTTTGAATACAGTATATGCTCCAAAACCCTACTGCAAACCGATGTCAATGATATAGGTCTGTAATATATCTACAAATTATTTCACCTATGTATTTGTATGAATCGGTCGGTTTCAGCTGTCATTGATATTTTAGTCGTATCATACAACATATATATATATATATATATATATATATATATATATATATATATATATATATATATATATGTAACCAATTCATCAATATACAGTACGGTGAGGAACGATCCCCGTACACTTCTATAGCGCTCACATGAGGTAACTCTCCATCAAAAATGATACGCTGAAACCACCTTACCAAGATATCCTCAATAAAATTACACATTTGGTTTGATTCCATATATGATCGCTCTTTTGTTAATAAAAGATGGTGCAGCAAGTCAAAGGCATTCCAGAAGTCAAGAAACACTGTGTTCATCTGACTAACTTCATGGATGGTTTTTAGATTGTCCTTTGAGGAAAATGTGGGTTGGATTTTCCATGACCGATGTTTTCCGAATCCAGGCTGGGTGCCAGAGATGTCATTCTCTCCAACGTACTTCATTATTTTTAAGCTAAGTATATGTTTTAAGATTCTGCAACAGAAAGTTGACAGGGATGTTGGACGGTAGTTCGGCGAATCACTTTCGCTACGCTCCTCTTAGACGGTGTGGCCTGTGTTTCCTCCCGTCTATTAGCGACAGTTTTCTGCTCGAGGCATCTACTGTGCATTACTGAATCTCATAGAGGTTCCATCGGGCTATAGAGGCTAGCTTCGCTTTAGTAATACCAGGTATTTCTCAGCATCACTTACACTAATACTTATTTAACTCACGTTTGCAGTGGTGAGATAACTAAATTAGTGGAATATTACTCTGCCTTTGAAATGGGGAATTTCAACCCCTCTTTCACTTTACTCTGATCAGTTTCCGTTTCTTGGTCGTTCGTGAGTTTTTGAACGCTAACTTCTGGCCACCGACTACTTTCATGCAGGGTATAACCAAATTCCCTTTACACACTTGGAGGACAGGTTCCTGATAACGAAACAAGAAGAAAATGTGTAGTAAACATGGGCTTTAAAATGTATACCTTAAGAGCCACCAGCATCTTCTACTCTGGGAAACATATCTCTTCTGTTGTAAGCTCTTTCCTTTCCGTATTTTGAGATGACGTAGCATGGACCAAAACAAGAAAAGATTTGCAGTAAACATGGGCTCTAAAGTACATCTCTTAAGAGCTTGTTTAATAGAGGAGGTGCCGGCCGAGGTGGACGAGCGGTTCTAGGCTCTACAGTCTGGAACCGCGCGACCGCTACGGTCGCAGGTTCGAATCCTGCCTCGGGCATGGATGTGTGTGATGTCCTTAGGTTAGTTATGTTTAAGTAATTCTAAATTCTAGGGGACTGGTGACCTTAGAAGTTAAGTCCCATAGCGCTCAGAGCCATTGGAACCAATAGAAGAGATATGTTTCACAGTAGCGAAGATGAGCGACTGCCCATAGGACTTGACGTATGAATTTTAGAGCCCATGGTCACTAGACTTTTTGTTATAGTTTTGGTCCTCACTAGGCCCTGCGAAAATATAGAAAGCAAAGAGTTTGCTATAAAACAGACGTGTTTCGTAGTGTCGAAGGTGAAGAAGTGCTCATAGCTCTTAAAGTATGAATTTTAGAGCCTATATTTCTTCTTGTTTTCGTGTAAGGAGTCTGTCTACACAGTTTGTGGAGGGAATTTAGTTAAATGCTGTATATGGCCAGAATATCTTTGGTTTATGTGAGAGATCTTTCTGCTACGGAACTCACTGAAGGCGTAATGCTTGGCCTATTGACAGCCAAACATGCTTCACACAACATGTCTCTGTTTATAGCCCATTGTTTTGTTTTCCTCCTACTACTCAGCAGTTTGTGCTTTAGAAGTTTCTTTTCAGTGACTGTATGCTATAGTGTGCCCCTCTCATAACGAACTGTTCTATGAGGTACATATCTATACAGTGCATGAAAAACTATTCTTTTCAATCTCAACGACAGGTTTTCTAGATGGACCTGTCGGAAGGTATACGTCACAAGTTTCTCATTGAGATATGATACTACTGCCACTTTATCCAGTATGAAGAACTTTCAAATCTTTCTACATGTCTTAGTTTCATTATGAGCAGTGGTAATCATTGTTGGTACAACTTCTTCATAGTTACTATTACTAGTTTCAACTTGAACATCCTCAAAGAGGTCAGATCTGTTTGTTGTCATTGGATCCAAAATATTTCCATAATGAAGAACTTTCGAACTATCGTTGTCGTTGGTGTTAAAAAAAAAAAAAAAAAAAAAAAAAAACCACTTGTTATTGTACCCAAGAATGTTTTGTCCCGCCCGCGACTTACAAAACGGTAATTATCTCAAGTGATTCTTGGATGACTAAAGTGTCCTTCGATGATTATAATACGTACTAGCAAACTGCGGTTACCTCTAAAGCTGTCAGTTACTTCTGGTAGTAACTCTTGTGGTCAGTAGAAAGATTCAGAGCTTAAGTTTACATACACCTGTTAAACTAACAGTCACGCATGCAGCTTCAATTTGTTCTCGATGGGTCTGTGTTTCTTGTCTCGTGCGACAAATACATGACCTCAGTTTTCAAAAAACAAAAAAAAATGTTGAAATGTGTGTGAAACCTTTGGGACTTAACTGCTGAGGTCACCAGTCCCTAAGCTTACACACTACTTAACCTAAATTATCGTAAGGACAAACACACACATCCATGCCCGAGGGAGGACTCGAACCTCCGCCGGGACCAGCCGCACAGTCCATTCAGTTTTCAATTAGCCTATCCTTTTGATTTACATTACATTCGACCCCATAACCTCACCACTAGCAGTTTCGTTTCCCAAATCTCTGCACGTAGTATTATGTGACCTACACTCCTTTATTAGAAGGACGTCAGACTCTGGAACCTTTTTACGAGTGCTTCAGCAGTTGATCATTATCATTTTAACAATCTTTGCTTTTACGTACGTGTGAACGGATGTGTGGGGAAGGGGGGAAGGAGAGGTGGCTGCATTTCTCTGGATTTTATTCTGACGTTTCGGAGTCTCCTAGAGCTTTTGTTATCTGAACTAAATGAAGAGTCACGTAATCGAAAGAACGCTTCTGTGCACCCCACACACAGCACAGTGATATGCAGTACACAACTGACCCATTTAGGGAGACTCCAACAGTTCTCAAGCCTGTGGCAAAAATCTATGATGTCGTAGCCTTCTAAGTCAAACAACCTTCTGTAGTATACACAAGTAAACTATTGTAAGATACTAGTAAATGGCTGGAAGTAATGTACGTCGTCGAGTTATTACCGTATACCCACGAGGTGGATAATGAGAGGGTGCCAGGCGCAGTATTGCAGCTTAGCCACGAAGTCAACAAACACCCAGGAGCCAGGCGCCAGTCCATCGAGGGATTGTTCAGTAAACAAGAGCATTAGAGTACACCATTAACGGACGTAGCTCCAAACGAACTTGACACACGAGGCATATAACTAGACAGAGGGCGTGGGAAGATAGGGCCACCTATACTTCGTGAGGACCCAATGACGGACCTACACTGAGATAATATCTCGTAATATTGTGCTGGCCCTCCTTTTGACGGGCGTATTGCAGCAATTCGAAGTGGCATGGACTCAACAAGTCGATGGAAGTTGTCTGCAGAAATATTGATCCACGCTGCCTCTATAGCCGTTCATAATTGCCCAAAGAGATGACGGTGCAGCGCTTTTTGCATGAACTGACCTCTCAGTTATGTCCCATAAATGTTCCATGGGGTTCATGTTGTGCGATATGAGTGGCCAAATCATTTGGCTCAATTGTCCAGAATGTTCTTCAAACCAATCACGAACAATTGTGGCTCCTGAGACGGCGCCCTGTCATCCATAAAAATTCCATACATGTTTGGGAATATGAAGTACAAGTATAGGGTGCAACTGGTCTCCAAGTAGTCGAACGTAACCGAGGACACAGTCCATTCCATGTAAAGACAGCCAACACCGTTATGGAAATACCGCCAGCTTGCACAGTGCCTTGTTGACAACCTGTGTCCCTTGCTTCGTGCCGTCTGCGCCACATTCGAACCCTACTATCAGCTCTTACCAACTGAAATCGGAACTCATCTGACCAGTCCACTTCTACCAATCATCTAGAATTCAGCCGTAGTGATCACGAGCCCAGGAGAGGCGCTGCATGCGATGTCGTGTTAGCAAAGGCACTTGTGTCGGTCGTCTGCTGCCATATCCCATTGACGCCAGATTCCGCCGCACTGTACTAACGGACACGTCCGTCGTACGCCCACATTGATTTCTTCGGCTACTTCACGCAGACTTGCTTGTCTGTCAGCACTGATAACTCTACGCAAACGCCGCTGTTCTCGGTCGTCAAGTGAAGGCCGTCGGCCACTGCGTTGTCTGTGGTGACAGGTAATGACTGGAATCTGGTATTCACGACACACTTTTGATTCTAGGGATCTCGGAATACTGAATTCCCTAACGATTTCCGAAATGAATGTCCCATGCGGCTAGCTCCAACTAGCAAACCGCTTTCAAAATCTGTTAATTCCCGTCTTGCGGACATAATCACGTCAGAAACATTTTCACGTTAATCACCTGGGTACAAATGACTGCTCTGCCAGTGCACTGACCCTTTATAACTATTCTACGTGATACTGCCATCAACTGTATATGTGCATATCGCTATCCGATGACGCTCTAGGGTAGAGTAGCAGGGCAGATTAGATAGCAGAATAATGGAGAAAGTGTATGAGAGCAAAGTATGAGAGCAGTGTATGAGGAGAGCGCGCACGAGCTGGACTCTCCGAACGAGATGTATAGGTAGCAAGAGTCAGGCCTAGCTAAAGCATGAGTATCAGTAGCCATATAGGGCTATGCAGAAGTACACCGAACAGCAAGAACGTTATAACCACCTACCTAATAGCCGGTATGTCTACCTTTGGCGTGGATAACGGCGGCAACATGTCATAGCATGGCAATGAGGCCTTGATACGACGCTGGAGGGAGTTGACACCACATCTGCACACACAGATCACGATGAGCCCTGACGTCACGTTCGATCACATCCCAGATGTGTTCGATTGGGATCAGATCTGTCAATTATGGGGGCCAGTACATCAATTGGAACTTGCCACTGTTTCCCTCGAACTATTCCATCACATTCTTGGCGTAGAGATATGGCGCATTATCTTGTTGTAAAATACCACTGCCGTCGGGAAACATCATGGTCATGAAGAGGTGTAAGTGGTCTGCAATCAGTCTACGATATTCCTTAACCACCGTGGTGCCTTGAATGAGCTCCACTGGACCCATGTGTGCCCATGTGAATGTTCCTCAGAACATAATGGAGCTGCTGCCAGCTTGTGCCCGTCCCACACTACAGGTGTCAAGGAGCCGTTCCCCTGGCAGATAACGGATTTGCTCCTTCCCATCGGCCCGATGGAGAAGGTATCGGGATTCATCAGACTATGCAATGGGCTACCACTGATCCAATGTCCAGTGGTGATAGTCATTTGCCGGCCGGAGTGGCCGTGCGGTTCTAGGCGATACAGTCTGGAGCCGAGCGACCGCTACGGTCGCAGGTTAGAATCATGCCTCGGGCATGGATGTGTGTGCTGTCCTTAGGTTAGTTAGGTTTAATTAGTTCTAAGTTCTAGGCGACTGATGACCTCAGAAGTTAAGTCGCATAGTGCTCAGAGCCATGTCAACCATTGATAGTCATTTGAACATTTCAGTTGTAGTTGCTAACTTCGTAATTTTAGCATTATCACATGCATGAGTCGCCGGTCGTGGAGGCCCATCGTTAGGAGTGTTGGTACATTTTGTTTTCACACTTTTAGTCCACTCAGCATTAAAGTCTGATGTTAGTTCCCCCATCGTTCGCCGTCTGTCCTGTTACCAGTCTGCCCAGCCTACGACATCCAAAATCTGTAATGAGGGATGGCCGCCCAATCCTACGACATCTGGACATGATTTCACCTTGGTTTCGTCACGTGTTGAAGACACTAACCACAGTACTCCTCCAACACCCGACAGGTCAGGCAGTTTCCGAAATGCTCGTGCTGAGCCTCAGGGCCAACACATGCTGTCCTCGGCCAAACTCACACAGATCGCGCGCCTTCGCCATTCTACACACATACCACTCTCACTGATGCTACACACATAGTGGGTATGTCTGACTAGTAGTCATTCCTCCCATGTGATGCTGCTATCTCCTAGACGGGTTTCTGTTAACGAAAATTCTGTAGTCATATTGTTCTGGCCGTTCAGAGTAGCTGCATTAATATCAGTATGCTGATGAGACTATAGGTGAGAAGCTGAGGAAATATATGTGTTACGTCATAGTAACAGTGTCATTTCATAGCAGATGGCACAGTGCAAAGCAGTCGTCATGTAAGATGGCAAAACTATGCCCCTTACATGAAGTCATTAAAGATCACCTAACTCACGTTGAGCGAACAGTAGGGCTGAACAAAATGACTGACAAGGCACAATGCATCTTGTAGAGGGTATAGTATGGACGTAGTGGAATAATTAATGTCAGGTGATGGTTTTAAAGTAATTCACATGACATGAAAACTTTGTGGAAACGAGTCGATTTACTGGACACTAGTTTACCCCAGGGATGTATTTAGAGTTGACCGTGGCTGGCTGGGGAACGGCAAAGGGAAGCGACAATAGGCAGCTTAGGGCGGCTCAAGCTCTGAGAAAGCGGTAATGCAGCGTGGCCTCCAGCCGCCTTAAGATGAGTGGCAGCATGAGTGGTTAACCCTGACCCCATGCTGATGTACTGGGAAGCAGACGGATAACCTGTATGCCTGTTGACAAACGTCCATCGTCCCGTTTTCAGGGAAACATGCGAGAAAGCCGCGAAAAACTATGGTGGAGCGGTCAACAGAGGTCAAAATATGCGTGTTCGTGACTATAGCAACTTCACGCTGAATTCACGGTGTGCAGGGATTGAAGTAAATCAGGTGAAGAGCGACAGAATGAAATACGCCGGCCTCTGATGGGAACATAGGACCAAGGAATTTGAAGTACTCTCCTGGGAGTCAGAATTCCGGAAAACTTGGTGTTTGTGCAGACGCTAACCTTGATGGGTCGCCTGGGAGGAGCTAAATAGGAGAAGTTGAGAGGAAGGGAAATTTTGTGGGAATTTGTTCACTTCCCAGAGCAGGCATTGGTCGGCACTGGGAAGCGACGCATAATTAACGCGACTTGCGCTGCAATTGGCGTAAGTGATTTTGCTGGAGGGGGAACCGAGACGAAGAGCGGACTGGCAGAAGTCTCAGTAGAGGTCTTCCATTCCCAGCTTGCCTAGAGTGCGGACGTGGCATTCTTTACTCAGCTTGCCTGGGAAAGAGTGAGCATCTCTGCAGTTTAAGACTTAGCTAACGGAACGATTGAGCTTGGAGATAGGAAGTTTTGGTTCAGCTATGTACTGAGCAAGATGGCTAGGAGTGAATAGACGAGCGCAGCCTTGCAGCACCAAGAGGTTGGCCGACGTCCACACAACGACACCGCTCCGCCACGCTGTATTCGGTGATATTGCGCCCGCTCCGGCCATTGATTAAGTTGCTGGATCACGTCGGCAAAGTTTCCACGAGGGTTTCATGAGCCATGTACTGTAGAATTCTTCTCGCACTTCGCATTACGCCTGGGTCAGTCGATAGGAATTACTTATTATTTATCGCGCTTTACTCCACGCAAACGCAATTTATTACCGCTGCCTGTTAGGAGAGTCATGTAACGTGATGATTGAAGGCCGTGAGTCAAAATAAATCTGAGCTAATCGACTGCATCTGTTTTCAATCATGTAGATGAAATCCCAAGTCACTTTCTTAATTAATTTTATGTTCAACACTTGCATCTGTGTTCAATAGCTGATTATAACAACAATGTGCACCCCTTTTTAATTAAAAGGGATCAATTCTGAACCAATTAATGTCAACACTGCCACCGCAGTTCAATCAGGAGTCACAGGACCTTATTACTTTCTTTGTGTTATCCGACATTGCGGCAGTTTTGCACTCTCTGTTGATCTGTTAGTCAATTACCTGGTGTGAACACACACCAAAACCAGATAAGTGACGGGCGGGGTGTTACAATTGGCTCTGTCCTAAGACACGATATTTTCGTGGGCACGATTCCTTCAGTACGAATAAAGCAAGAGTTAACACTGTTGAAATTGCAAACCACGCCTAGATGACAATCTTTCAAGTCAGCTTCCAATCTCGTTTCCTATATCCTCATTTATTTTCTCTATCTCTTCATATTCTGCTTGTAACGCAGCTTGTATTACTGAAGTATGGTGTAGGCTTGCCGTTGATTCTGACGAGAACAACGCTATTACCGAAACTTTCACAGAAAGTCAGTCTCTGACCTACTTTCCTATTTATAAAAGATTCTACTCCCTTTATAACATTTTCTGCTGCTGCTGATATTGCCGTTTTCTCCTATGACCAGAAATCCTTGCCTTCTTCCCATTTCACTTCAGTGCCATGCACTATATCTAGACTGAGCCTTAGCATTTCTCTTTTAAAATTTTCTTGCTTCCCTGCCACATTTAGACTTTGGACATTCCACGCCTCAATTCTTGGAATATTGTCTTTTCGTTGGTTATGTAATCTGTTTCTGACGGTCACCACCCACTAAGCAGTCCCCTCCCGGATATCCGAATTAAGACACTTTTTCAATTGCAGGCCACATGCCCTTGTGTCTTTAACGCAATGGTTTCCATTGCTGTTGCATCTTCGTTCCGTTATTATCGCTGATTCTTCGGACTTCGGGGGGGGGGGGGGGGGGAGGAGGGGGGTAATTCCCACCCGAAGTATAAGAGATTGCCCCAAACTTCTGTCAGCTCCTTCGCCTTCTTTGACAAGGTCGTTAGCAGAACGAGGGTGACATCTTTTGCCGGAATTCTTCCGGCGCCATTATTGATGATTTTTAGTCAAAATTCAAGCAGTGGCAAGGTTCAGACAGCGCACACGGGACGTTTTGATTACTAGTCAAAGAGGATAGCCTTTTTTTTGTTATCAGATGGACTTGGCACTTTCGTGAACATTCAGACGACCATAGTTAAAATCACCATGCAATATGAGCTGCAAACTGAGAAAGCAAATAATTATTAGTAAAAAAACACGAGAATAAGATTCTGAGTAATTAGGAAGTTAGCTGATAACCTATCCACCACTTTTTTAATTTTATTTATTTTATTTTTATTTTCTTATTTTTTGTGTACAAGGAAGAAAAGTGACCAAAACTAGGCTTCACATGACCGGACACCAGAAACAGGGAGGAATCAAAGACCACAGAGGAACCTAACCGGCACCCTGTCGATCAAAAACAAGATAAAGAGCATATTTCTAAAAAGCGCTCGATAACGTGGCAACCGCAGCTATTTCTAATAGCAGGTCTTCATATACGGGTGAAAGACTCAGGCAACAGGGCCGTTCCCTCCTTCAGCGATATTGTGACCCTGGAGCCCGACGATCGTGTTCGTTTTCCTCTGAGGAGAAAAGGATACGTCAGGACGAATAAGAAATTCATCAGATAAAGCGGGATTAGGCCCTCGGGAAAGAAAAGCCAACAGTCGACAAATCCAGAGCCAATGACGCCGTCCACAAGAGATCAACCTGTGAAGTAAGTGTGATGACAATCGTTACTTGGATCAGTCGGGTGAAGGTCTACGCGAAAAAGACGGTCGCCAGTCGATATCAAATGACCATATTCCACTTCAAAGTAATCTCCATCGGTGATATAGGAAGACTAAGATGAGAGCAGACAGTTTTCCAGGACGTTGGCGGAGAAACTGTTTCGATAGAGGAGAGGCAAAATGGTTTACCCCAATTATATAATAAGAATCCGGTAGTGAGATAAATATTCTACATCTGCAAATGGTTACTATGCAACTCACATTTAAGTGCCTGGCAGAGGGTTCAACGAACCATCTTCACAAGTCTCTATTATTCCAATCTTTCCGTGCGAGCTCTGATTTCCCTTATTTTATTGTGGTGATTGTTTCTCCCTATGTAGGTCGGTGTTAGCAATTTTCACATTTGGAGGAGAATACTGGTGATTGGAATTTCGTGAGAAGATTCCATCGCAACGATAAACGCCTTTAATACAAAACGTGCTGCCGTTCTTTGAACATTTTCGATGTACTCCGTAAGTCCTATGTGGTAAGGATCCCACACCTCGCAGTAGTATTCTAAAACAGGACGGACAAGAGCAGTGTAGGCAGTCTCGTTAGTAGATCTGTTACATTTCCAAGTGTCCTGCCAATAAAACGCAGTCTTTGGTTAGCCTTCCCCACAAAATTTTCTACGCGTTAATTCCAATTTAAGTTGTTCGTGATTGTAATTCCTAAGTATTTAGCTGAATTTACGGCCTTTAGATTTGACTGATTTATCGTGTAACCGAAGTTTAACGAATTCCTTTTAGCACTCTTGTGGATGACCTCACACTTTTCGTTACTTAGGGTCAACAGCTACTTTTCGCACCATTCAGATATCTTTTCTAAATCGTTTTGGAATTTTTTTTTATCTTCTGATGACTTTATTAGTCGAAAAACGCTAGCGTCATCTGCAAGCAACAGAAGACGGCTGCTCAGATTGTCCCCCTTATCGTTTATACAGATAAGGAACAGCAAAGGGCCTATAACACTACCTTGAGGAACGCCAGAAATCACTTCAGTTTTCCTCAATGACTTTTCGTCAATGACTACGAGCTTTGACCTCTTTGGCAGGAAGTCACAAATCCAATCACATAACTTAGACGATATTCCATAAGCACGCAGTTTCACTACAAGCCGCTTGTGTGGAACAGTGTCAAAAACCTTCCGAAAACCCAGAAATACGGAATCGAACTGAAATACCTTGTAAATAGCACTCAACATTTCATGCAAATAAAGAGCTAGTTGTGTTTCACAAGAACGATGTTTTATAAACCCATGTTGACTGTGTGTTAATAGACCGTCTTCTTCGAGGTAATTCATAATGTTCGAACAGAATATATGTTCCAGAATCCTGCTGCATATCGACGTTAATGATATGGGCCTGTAATTAGGTGGATTACTCCTACTACCTTTCTTGAATATTGGTGTGAACTGTGCAACCTTCCAGTCTTTGGGTACGGATCTTTCGTCGAGCGAACGGTTGTATATGATTGGCAAGTATGGAGCTAATGCATCAACGTACTCTGCTAGGAACGTAATTGGTATACAGTCTGGACCAGGAGACTTGCTTTTATTAAGCGATTTAAGTTGCTTCACTACTCCGAGGATATTTACTTCTACGTTACTCATGTTGGCAGCTGTTCTCGATTCGAAGTCTGGAATATACACTTCGTCTTCTTTTGTAAAGGAATTTTGGAACGCTGTGTTTCGTAACTCTGCTTTGGCAGCACTGTCTTCGGCAGTATCTCCATTGCTATCGCGCAGAGAAGGCATTGATTGTTTCTTGCTGCTAACATACTTATACGACCAGAATCTCTTTGGTTTTTCTGCCAGGTTTCAAGACAAAGTTTCGTTGTGGAAACTGTTATAAGCATATCGTACTAAAGTCCGCACCAAATGTCGAGCTTCTGTAAAAGATCGCCAATGTTGGGGATTTTGCGTCTGTTTAAATGTGGCATGTTTGTTTCGTTGTTTCTGCAACAGTGTTCTGACCCGTTTTATGTACTAAGGAGGATCAACTCGGTCGTTTGTTAAATTATTTGGTATAAATCTCTCAATTGCTACCAATACTATTTCTTTGAATCTAAACCACATCTGGTCCAGACTTATATTATTATTTTGGAAGGAGTGGAGACTGTCTCTCAGGAAGGGGTCAAGTTAATTTTTTATCTGCTTGTTTGAATTGGTATATTTTTCGTTTATTTTTGGAGTATTTGTGGCTTACAGTATTCAATCTCGCTACGACAACTCTGTGTTCACTAATCCCTGTATCCGTTTTGATGGGATGACTAGAGAATCTCCAGCTGGCTAATTAGCAACAGCCAGATCAGGTGCAGAAACACCCAACGCTTCCTCATCCACAAACTCAGGTCGGAGAAGAGGGTCCTCCAGTAGAGGGCAACCCCAAGGTGAAGCCTAAGGAAAAGGCTCATCAACAACTGTATCATCGTCCTGTGTTCTGTGACACTTGTTTTGAATAACCGGGGCAGGTACTGCAGGAGTGACGGCATTATTGCCGCTTCGCGTGAGCAGCGGGCGAATATTATGAGCATTATCTCTTAAAGATCAACTTTGATCCTCAATAACTGGAATTAGCTCAGCTGCAGGATTCTTTGGCAGAAGATCCGCTGAAGGCAATTTTTTACGCTGGTCGTGGTCGGGATTTAATGCCAGTACACGGCGCTGACAATTGGTTGCGAAGTGGCCTCTCTGTTTACAAATAAATCAGGTTCCTTCCTGGCTGGAGTAAGTAATATGAACCCGATGGCCACAGAACTACAGGCGAGGGGATATATTTTTTTAATCTACCTTTCTACCGACCGAAGGCACTATAGACTTGCAAGTGGCGCTGAGCAGACCAGTGTTCTCTTCGAATACGTCATATATACCCATAATAATGCAAGCTGTACCTCAGAAAACCATCATCTGTCTCGCGTACAAGGTTAAAAACTTTATAATTTGTATCGACCAGCTCTGCATTCACCAAAAGAACCATGTTAGTGGAAGCACCACGATGAGTAAAGGGGACCTGAGTACCTTGACGAAATAATCCTGTCAACCTGACGCGGGTCAAGAAATTTAACAAAAGTCACGTATGATTTCAAATAAAAGTACGCAATACGCACTTGATCTCTAGTAATCTTGATCTTGTTCGCCAACCAGTCGTGTATCTCTAAACAGCCAAGATGCACGTGCCACGTGGATTTGTCAAAACTGCAGCTGGCACTACCTGTACATGAACTAGACGTGGGAAGCATGCTGGACATTTTAGCGCGAGACAACGCCATGCCAAGAAAGTCTGCACAAACACCAGACACTAGACGACAAACAGCAACGCAACGCGTATGAGGACTCACTTGACGGAGAACAGAAACAAGTAAGACACGCGGGTTTATAGTAAGAGGCGGAAAGAACTAGGACAGCCTACTACCCGGACGTGAAGCGGGAATGACATAGATCCACAGGTGTGGTCTTACTGCTTGTAATAATGGATTTAACACTACAGCCACGCCAAGACTCCCTCGCACATAGGTCAGCCACATGATTCCCACCTCCTCGCGAACCCTGTCGTCCATCTGTAGCAATACTCATGTTTGAGACGCGACACTTCGATATCTCGGAAGCGTCCCACCAGGAGTTCACTATTCGTTCTGGAGACAATTCTGCAGATTCTGATCTTCGCCTAAACTCCGTAAGCAAGGCTGGTCTTCTTAGCCTTCTCTGCCAGTCGCTGGAATGATCGAGGTATGATTTTGGACCCCAGATGACAGGCATCGTTTGGTCCAACGTGCCCCACAATGTGCAGGAGGTTGCAGCTTGTTCCCTCAACAGCTGCTGGTACAGCCTCTTCAGCATATTGACCGAGGAATGAACTCATACCTCATAAATATTTAGTCTGAAACTTACACACTTAACAAAGCAAATTTATGAAAGAGAAGAGAGCTCAAACGGAAAGACTGGAGATGAAAGAGGAGAACACAGATCCATGCATATGTGTGGAAAAATGAATCAAATATGCCTAGTTGTACATGTCACATCCCTCGGTAGGAAGAAATGCAATAAAAATTACAACTAAATTCCCAGCTTTATTTATTTATTGTTAGTTTTGTCTGTTTGGGGTGCAGGAGGAGGAGGGAGAGGGTACAGACTGAAGCGAAGTCAGACAATCGCTCACATACATAGGCGGCGATTACAGTGACAGGAAGTAGCTTCTAGAACTGGAAACAATAAACGTTTATGACCAGTAACAGCGCGAAATTTAAGCCGGATGGCAGCAGCGGGGCAGGATAATGGAGCTCAAATAACAGGCGGCAGCGGCAGCGGCAGGGGTCGGGGCGTCGCGTGCTGTGTGCGAGCTCGGCGCCAGCGAGCGGCCGTGGCGCTGCCGTTTATCGGATGGCCGCTCGTTATCTGCCGCTCCGTGAATTACCGACAAGTGCTTCCATCGCAGGCCGTACACGGCCCACGGCTGCGTGTATTGCAGTACATCTGTTTGCACAACGAAACGAGGCAGTGGTTGTCTCTCTGTTGCTACTATTGGCAAACTAGGACCCTACAGCGCCTAGGCAATTGTCTAAAAAAAGAAAGAGTGAATAAGTTACATCATTCTATGTAGAAGGAGAATTGCTAGTAGTGTGGCAAGGGAGACTATCGGAGAACATTTCGGGTAGCCTACATTCAGGGGACGAACTTATTGTTTCCTTTTGATTGACAGCTCCTTAAGCTATTGCTCTGTTAAGAGGATTATGACCTCCCCCCCCCCCTGAGGATAATCCATCATTTCGATTAACAGGCCCTTAACCTATGGCTCAGTTAAGTGGTTTCCCAGAAACCACCACCCCTTCCCCTCCCCTTCACCCTCCTCATCCCCTCCCCCCTCCCATTGCTGATACAAGCACACTTTTGATATCAATTTGATTGTCTAATTAATTAAATCCATCAATTAATTATCCCCTCCCCCTCTATGAAACCCTCCAGCTCCCTGTCTCTCCTCCCCCACCTGGAAACTGGCGGGAAGAGAAATTAGTTGATTGGCAGTTTGGCAGGAAATTGATTGTTGTGTATAGAATATTGTTTAAGAAATTTAGACAATGTGTGGAATATTGTTCATTTAAACAATTTATAGGATACAAGAGCATGGTTGGTGTGGTGTGCGTACAGTAAGACCCTCGGTACACACACCATGCCGGCCGGAGTGACCGAGCGGTTAAAGGCGCTACAGTCTGGAACCGCACGACCGCTACGGTCGCAGGTTCGAATCCTGCCTCGGGCATGGATGTGTGTGATGTCCTTAGGTTAGTTAGGTTTAAGTAGTTCTAAGTTCTAGGGGACTGATGACCACAGCAGTTGAGTCCCATAGTGCTCAGAGCCATTTTTGAACACACCATCAGATTATTTGACTTGTCGCTCTAACGAAGTAGGCGAGTGTCAGCAATATGTCTCGTGGTCTTATCGTGGCGTGTTTATCTTCTGCCGTCAGGTCAGACGATAGAAATGCCACGCTTAGAGTAGCAGATTGACGGTGACCAACTTCAAACAGAACTTGATTAATTTTCACACATACTTATTTAAATTATAAAAAGCATAAATATTACGTAACTTGATTCTGGATGCTGTTTACAATTGACAATCTTATTCTCACATATCTCTGATACTTGACAAAGCGCCTATACATATCTCTTCATGGCTATGTACAGGAATATGATAATCGTATTAGGCGCAGACTGAAACTTGGCTACAGACTAACGCAGACAAATGCAGACTGACTAATCGGAGGTCTGTACACTCGTTATAATACCTCGCGCGTTCAGGTATCACTGCGCGAGTGTGGTCCGCGAGGAGAAAAGGTTCTACGTTAGCAGCAATCTTATTGGCTGCGTTACATATTAATACGCGGATCGGCGGAAGCAGAATTTGGTCCGTCTTCATGGCAGCGCCATCTCGTAGTGCGGAGACGGACGAGCGCTGCGCCTGCGCTGTTGTGCTTAGCGGGGCATAGCGGAACTATGTACACAACAGTTGGATTACAGTATCTTTATTTATTTAAAGAATTTGGAGGGAAATCGATTCCATTGTATGGAATACTGTTTAAACAATATTGATATGTGGAATATTGTTTATTTAAACAATTTACGGGATATAACGTGAATATTTAAACAACTACAATGCTTTTTCATTCCGATTGCATAAGGAAACATGTATTTACAATGTCACAGACCACTTAAACATATCTTAAAAACGTTTTCATCTCTCATCACGCACGTAGGCTGCCCAGAGTTGAGATGCACCGGGGGCCTCGCGAAGCATCGCGTCTATCAGCGACCACGCCACGTTTCAGTAGTCGCACCGCACCACTGTCAGCTGTTGGCAGCTCTACAGCTACGTGAAGTTCGGTACTAATCCCTGAAAGAAAAGTGTCGAATGGTGGCAACCCTTTGATATTGATACCTGAGAACTCCTGTCGACGTCACCCCCTGCCACCTCAAGTGGTCTGTATGCATGAACCAGCTTGCCTGATACCACTGTAAGTGAGAGACGCCTCCCATCCAAAGCAAATACCTGACTGGGAACCGATCCTGAAATACTACTGCAGTTAATAAATACTTAATTTCCGTTCACATGATCATGGTGTAGGGGATATAGGGGGAACACTTCGCACACACAAATTGATGATGTCACAAACAAGTAGCAGGCTGACTCGAAATAGGCTTTTTTTAAAAAAAAAAAATCGCTCCATAAAAAGACAGAGCTGTGGCCGAGCGGTTCTAGGTGCTTCGGTAGGGAACCACGCGGCTGCTACGGTCGCAGGTTCGAATCCTGCCTCGGGCATGGATGTGTGTGACATCCTTAGGTTAGTTAGGTTTAAGTAGTTCCAAGTCTAGGGGACTGATGACCTCAGATGTTAAGTCCCATAGTCCTTAGAGCGCTTTGAACCATTTTGAACAAAGAGAGAGAGCAGCAATTTGCTTTGCAAATGACGTAGGAACTAGACGGGGATATTTCATTTCACCATAGGCTCTAATCTACCCCAAACTGTCTGGCGCACTTTCTTGTGCTACATTTCACATACTGCTTCAGGAGTTATTAAATATGGTGCCGAATATCAAATCTTGAAGATGTCACAAATGTTGCTCCAGAAGATGTGCCACTCTAAATATTAATTAAATTGTTAGTATAGCGTTTAAACAAGCGGATGTAGGTGGTGCGTGAGAGGAGACTCAAAGTTATCGGTGTTTTCGTTGGGCATATTGATGACATCCGAATTCCTACCACACCAATCATCCTAGGATGCCCTCCATAGCCGAGGGTGGTGCACTATGGTATACATGCTCGTCCACGATCGCGGCTGCGGCCACTGCGGCGGTTTTCACCGACCTCCTAACGTCGGCGCCGGTGGTATACGAGCGAATGGACGTAGGAACTAGACGGGGATATTTCATTTCACCATAGGCTCTAATCTACCCCAAACTGTCTGGCGCACTTTCTTGTGCTACATTTCACATACTGCTTCAGGAGTTATTAAATATGGTGCCGAATATCAAATCTTGAAGATGTCACAAATGTTGCTCCAGAAGATGTGCCACTCGAAATATTAATTAAATTGTTAGTATAGCGTTTAAACAAGCGGATGTAGGTGGTGCGTGAGAGGAGACTCAAAGTTATCGGTGTTTTCGTTGGGCATATTGATGACATCCGAATTCCTACCACACCAATCATCCTAGGATGCCCTCCATAGCCGAGGGTGGTGCACTATGGTATACATGCTCGTCCACGATCGCGGCTGCGGCCACTGCGGCAGTTTTCACCGACCTCCTAACGTCGGCGCCGGTGGTATACGAGCGAATGGACGCACTTCGTGTGTAGTGGGAGGAGAGTGCGTGCGATGTGCAAGTGTTTCAGCGACGTCAGGCATCTAGCCATGTCATCTGCTGCTATGGGATGGATTTGATGTAAGTATGTCGTGTTTACTGCTTCTCAATACATTGCAGGGGACTTCGTCTTGTAGTTGTATTTGCTGTTGTCTTTACCCTATCACGCAGCAAACCCTGTCTCCTCCTTCTCCTTCCGAAACTAGTGGAGAAAGCCAATTCAGTAATTCTGTAAAGCTTTAAAAGCCAACCGCGAAGTGATATTCCAGAGAGATTGTCATCTCTGACATCCAGCCATGACAGCTTATTACTACGGACTGGGTCGTGGTTTGAGTGTGTTTCGGGTTTAGTGCTGTTCAATACATCACAGTGGACTCTGTCTTGCAGGGATATTTTCTGTTGTCTCTATCTTATCATGCAGTAGAAACTTGTTCCCTCCTTCCGAATGTAGCGGAGGGAACTAGTCAACTTAGGAATTCTATAGTGCTTTAAAAAACAAAATACCATTAGCGGACTGTAGTGGTTGTTAACTCTGTAACCGTGATGGTATAAATTCACATCGAAATTTCTAATACCAATTACAATTTAATACATCACCGCTTCCTACCATGGAGTCAAATAATAATAGGTTTGGATTATTTAATGAAATTACACATCAAAAACATAACACTGTTGTCAATGCACGCGAACTACTCTGCAGTGTCGATCTTTTTTATTTCGATTAGTTTTAAACTGTGGGAAGCTAATTTTTTAAACGCTATATTAACGATTAAATTAATATTTCGTGTGGCACATCTTCTGAAGTAACATTTGTGACATCTTCAGGACTTAAATAACTTCTGAAGCAGTTCATGGAATACAGCACAAAAAAGTGCACTGGTACCCGACAGGTTGGTTCATGCATAGAGACCACTTAAGGTGACATGGACTGACGACGACAGGAGTTTCTCAGGTATCAGTTTCAATGGGTTGCGACCACTTGACGCTTTTGTTCAAGGATTAGCCCCGAACTTCATGTAGCCGTGGCGCCACCTACAGTCGAAAGTGGTGCGGCGAGCACGCTAGCGTGTGGGGTCGCCGATGGCCATATCGCTTCATGGTGTACCTAGTGCACCCCAAATCTAGACAGTCTGCGCACTTTACAAGAGACGAGAAAGTTTTTTAGATATGTTTAAGTGGTCTGTGATAGTGTAAATATGTGTTTCCTTATACGATCGGAATGAAAAAGCATAGCAGTTGTTTAAATATTCCATAGATCTCCTATTATTCGATAAACTATTTAAGTAAATAATATTCCACAGATTGTCAAAATGTTTAAACAATGTTCCATGCACTGCAATCTATTTCCCAGCAAATTTTTTAACAAATAAATAAATAAGCTATACTCCGTACAAGGTCATGTATCCCACAAATTGTTTATGTAAACAGTATTTCACACATTCCAGAATGAGATTTTCACTTTGCAGCGGAGTGTGCGATGATATGAAACTTCCTGGCAGATTAAAACTGTGTGCCAGGCCGAGACTCGAACTCGGGACCTTTTGCCTTTCGCGGGAAAGTGCTCTACCAACTGAGCTACCGAAGCACGACTCACGGTCGGTACTCAGAGCTTTATTTCTGCCAGTACCTCGTCTCCTACCATCTGTAAAGTTTGTAAGGTAGGAGACGAGGTACTGGCAGAAGTAAAGCTGTGAGTACTGGGCGTGAGTCGTGCTTCGGTAGCTCAGTTGGTAGAGCACTTGCCCGCAAAAGGCAAAGGTCCCGAGTTCGAGTCTCGGTCGGGCACCCAGTTTTAATCTGCCAGGAAGTTTCATTCCACACATTGCCTAAATTGTACACACTCCGTCTTCAGGTCACACATGGCCCATCGGGACCATCCGACCGCCGTGTCATCCTCAGCTGAGAATGCAGATAGGAGGGGCCTGGGTCAGCACACCACTCTTTGACCGGAGCCGCTACTATACGGTCGAGTAGCTCCTCAATTGGCATCACGAGGCTCAGTGCATCCAGAAAAATGGCAACAGTGCATGTCGACCCAGATGTTCACCCATCCAAGTGTCTGCCACGCTCGACAGCGCTTAACTACGGTGATCTGACGGGAAGCGGTGTATCCACTGCGGCAAGGCCATTGCCATTACCTAAACTGCTTAAACGATATTCCATACACTGCGAACGATTTCCCGCCAAATTTACAATCAACTGAGTCTTTTTCCCACCAGTTTCCTGGTGTGGGAGTATTGACTCCCTAAACATCCACACTAGGCTTTTGTATGCTATACAATGCAACACTGCAATAAGCCAGGCAACGGCCTTTATGGTAACCTCCTTTATAGGAAGTTACAGGTTGCCACCATGAGACTTGACCTTCACTGTACACACAGGGAGAGGGGTTAATTAATTGGTCGATTTAATTAATCAGTCAATGAAGTTAATATCAAAAGTGTGCTCGTATAAGCGAGGGGAGTTCCCAGAGGGGTGGGGGAGGAGGAGAGAGAAGGAAAGGGGGAGTTGTGGGAGTTTCTTGGAATACCACTTAACCACCCAACATGTTAAGGACGTGACAACCAAAATGCTGGATTATTCACAGGGGTCATCATCCGCTTAACAGAACAATAGGTTAAAGACCTGTCAATCAAATGAAAACAATAGGTTTGCTCCCTGAATGTGAGATTACCCCTGAATGTAGGCAACCCACAGTGTGCATTGATAGCCCCTCCCCCATTCCCCACTACTGTTGTTATAAAAAAAATGGTTCAAATGGCTCTGAGCACTATGGGACTAAACATCTGAGGTCATCAGTCACCTAGAACTTAGAACTACTTAAACCTAACTAACCTAAGGACATAACACCCAGTCATCAGGAGGCAGAGAAAATCCCTGACCCCGCCGGGAATCGAACCCGGGAACTACTGTTGTTATACTTTCCATACATAGTGCTTAGTGTGCCAACCCACTATTAATAGATGGAAAATCCTTTTCTGAAACTGGATTACAGCTCAGCCACGAAGACAGTAAGATGCATTTGTCTTCTGACGAGCGATAGTGAATGTTGTCTGAAATGAAGTGATAAATTAGGGAAAAAGCTGAGTTAAGGGTAAGTAGAGTACTGACCAAATCTTTTGTGATCGACATCAGCAACTATTTGAATTCAGTACATCTCTTAAGGGAAGGGGAAACTCCTTCGATGATAGATATGGCGTAGAAGATTGATGCTATCAAATACAAATTAATTCTATGGGTAGATCAGTTTCAAATTTTTGACACGGAACACTCCCCAGTACTCAAAAGCAGTCACCTGTGGACCGGATACAGGTGACTCTCTATTAGTAATTTGCACATTTCACGATTAGTTCCCAAACGGAACTCAAGACTTTGCACGACTGAAGAGTATTTTCGACTTATTTCTCAAACCGTTCTCGCTTTGGGCGCTGGTGTACCTCATTATTTCCAGCTCGAACTGACAGAGGCGCAGCGTAGCACCCAGCACAATGACCTGTTTCTCCAATCCTGGAACTTTCTACACTTTTACAAAATGTCACCCCACAAGCAATATACTCGACTGCACAAAACAGCCGCAAAAGTTAATTCATTGTTTGGTTCAGCATAATTTAAATGTGTTAGCCTTTTTCTCTGTTACGAAATTAACAAACTGCAGCAAATGTTGGAGTTTAACAGATTTTAATCTGCCCAACTCCATGTGATGGACTGCCTTGTGAACTGTAGTTCCAGATATATTGCCTATTCTAAAATCTAAATATGTATAAATTTATTAGTATCATGTTAAATGCCCTTTATAAGTTATTTCATGGGCATCCATAGTTATCTTTGGTAACTGCACTCTGTAAGGTTTGTACATCTATCCACAAAGTGACGACAGTCGTTACTGGCGGGATATGATGATCAAGCTGGCGCTCCAACGTATCCAACGTATGTTGCATGGAATGCTGCGAAGAAATTCCTGGTCGTCGTAGGTGATCATGTATTGGTCCACTGTCATGGGGAATGTGTTGTTGCTTAAACGAGGACTCTAAAACCTCCCTGATGTATGGACTGCTGTTTACATTTGCATCAACATGTAAGGACTATATGTTTCCTCAGTGACTCCGTAAAGCACCACACCAGGCTTTTGTATGCTATGGAACGCAATATTACAATAAACCAGGCAACGGCTTTAATGGTAACCTCCTCTGCAGAAAGCTACAGGCTGCCTCCACTAACCACAGTCTTACAATTTACTATGAGTTCAATGTTGTTGACTTGGCATCTTCCGGCAGGTGGGCCACCCTGAGCCTACTTTCAGTTTCTGCCAGTCTTCTACACTAGAGGGCTACTTTTAGAGACCGAGGTTGTTCAGCCGCTCAACTACCTTCGCCTGTGAGGCCATACTGTTGCTGTCCGCCTCCGTCTGTAAGGGCAGCCACCACTGCTCACGGCTGTCTTCCTCTACGACGTGCATGGCAGAATTCCGCACCTTCCAGTGCGACCTGTCCTGAGCTGTAAAACTGCATCCAGTCGGTGCACACGCAGCTGCACGCACATTGGATCAACCCGATTCGCTGGCATCACCCAAGCCCGGCAGCTTACCTCAGCGATTCCACACATTCTGTCTTCAGCACATGATCTGGAGGGTACTGTCACCGCAAAGCATTAATTATTGTAGTGCGCTCACTAATAAAATGCATACATAATTTCGAGTAATGCCAGAAACGGGAGAGACGTCTGTATCTGGATCCAGGACCATATCTCTGGCCTCAACATGCAGCATTTTCTATCCGGTTTTTAAGCCTGTTTTAAACTCAGACGATGTTCTGAGGATGTTGTTGTTGTTGTGGTCTTCAGTCCTGAGACTGGTTTGATGCAGCTCTCCATGCTACCCTATCCTGTGCAAGCTTCTTCATCTCCCAATACTTACTGCAACCTACATCCTTCTGAATCTGCTTAGTGTATTCATCTTTTGGTCTCCCTCTACGAGTTTTACCCTCCACGCTGCCCTCCAATGCTAAATTTGTGATCCTTTGATGCCTCAGAACATGTCCTACCAACCGGTCCCTTCTTCTTGTCAAGTTGTGCCATAAACTCCTCCTCTCCCCAATTCTATTGAATACCTCGTCATTAGTTGTGTCATCTACCCATCTAATCTTCAGCATTCTTCTGTAGCACCACATTTCGAAATCTTCTATTCTCTTCTTGTCCAAACTATTTATCGTCCATGTTTCACTTCCATACATGGCTACACTCCATACAAATACTTTCAGAAACGACTTCCTGACACTTAAATCTATACTCGATGTTAACAAACTTCTCTTCTTCAGAAACGCTTTCCTTGCCATTGCCAGTCTACATTTTATATCTTTTCTCCTTCGACCATCATCAGTTATGTGACTCCCCAAATAACAAAACTCCTTTACTACTTTAAGTGTCTCATTTCCTAATCTAATTCCCTCAGCATCACCCGACTTAATTCAACTACATTCCATTATCCTCGTTTTGCTTTTGTTGATGTTCATCTTATATCCTCCTTTGAGGATATGTAAATATAAAAGTTACTTTCACATTTTAGTATTGGCAATATGTCTTATCATGTGCTAAGAGTATGGCTAATTGCCTAGAAGTGTACAAGACGTTAATCATGCTTAGCGTTTCAGGAGATGAAATTACGTTTTGTTGACGAGATGCATTATAATAGAGTTACACTGAGGTGTCCTTCCCGTCATTCGATTTTGTTTCTCCTGTTGTTGCGGTTTTGTGGTATTTATTGAAGAGAGTCTCCACACTGACAGAGTCTGAGACAAGGGGTGGTTCCGAGCGGCAGGCGATTAGACCTTTCTGAGATTGCACCATTCAGTACGGGCGGTGTATCTGGTTTCGAACGAGGAGAATGGCTCATTGTCTTCAATGTGTAAAGTAGTAGACATGAGCAGCCACTCAGGAAAATTAAGTTACAATGAGAAGAGTAATGATAGTATTATATTTGAGTATCCTTGTCATTTGTGTTTTGTGGACTAATTATCTCCTTGTCGGTAGCACAGGGATTACCCCTAGGGAAACATTGCAAATTTTAACAAGCCAGTTAGATAAGCTGCGAGCAGACAAAGCAGATATGTCTAAGGCTATGGCGACTATGGAAGCAGACCAGATAGGTATAGTAGAGAAAATAAATATTGAGGAGAAGAACATAGCATGGGCAGAAGAGGCAGCATGCGTTTGATGCGTGGCAGATTCAAAACCAACACCAGCATGTTTCTCCAGAGGTAAAGAATATGAAGCTGTTTCCGAGGCTAGAAATAAAAGAGAAGGATAGTACTTGCAGGAAAACAGAAAATAATGAGGACGACGTTGGCAATTGCAATTTAGTTGACTCTCAAAGTACTAACGTTATAGTAGTTAAGGAGAGTACACCATAATGTAGCTTTATCAGTTCCAAGATCCTGTGAAAATGCGAAGTCTGAATCATCTGTCATGCCAGACGCAGTGAATGTGTGCTGTACTGAAGTTTAGGAGTGTATGATAAGCAACATGGATAATACTGATTTAGGTGCAGTAGTGGTGGTAGTGGGTATTGTTTCGGGACCTGAAAGACTGTGCCAAATGTACAGAAGGATACATGCGCCAATGGTTTTTGTGTTGCGCAGAAAGGAACTCGTTATCATCTGTGGTGGCACCGCCTTCTCAGAAAGAGGGGTGGGGGGGGGGGGCTACGAGAAGAAAGAGGAAAAGTGCTGGTAAGACTACTTAACGGGTCAACAAGGCTCATCCTAGGAGGGTATACCTGAGGATCGGGAGGTTCGCGGAAGTAATGAGACATGCAGTGGAATATGTAAGACGGAGTGTCAAACAGAAATTCACCATATGGAACTTGGGTGAACATCGATCTAGCTGGAAGGTTGGTCTGTCAGGAAAGACAAACCAATTAAAATTAAAGGCGAAATCACTAAGGCTCAGTTCGCATGATATGGTACTGCAAGCGCAAATGAAACGTGATGTTACACGAAGGATTAAGTCTGTGGTTAACGTTACACTGAGGAAAACAAATGGAACTATCTGTCAATGTATAGTGTGTGACAGTACTTTACGTATTTCATGTTTGTCATGGTTAGATGGTATATAGGTAAGGTGCAAATTAGTCAAATACAGTGGAAGGAAGAACAAGAGTTCTGGCTAAGTCAGTACTGAGTTATCAACACCAAGTAAAATAGGAGTAATCCAGGAGTGGGTCTAACAATGAGCAAGGAAATAGGAACGTGAATAAGCTAGTATGAACACTAGATTGCACGCATTATCATATCCAGATGAGATACAAAGCCAATACCCACTACAGCAGTTCAAGCTTATGCGCCGAATAGGACCGTAAATAATGAAGAGATTGAAATACTATATAATGATATCAAATAAATTACTCAGGTACTTAATCGAGGCTGTGTGTTTTTGTCCTTAGGATAATTTAGGTTAAGTAGTGTGTAAGCTTAGGGACTCATGACCTTAGCAGTTAAGTCCCATAAGATTTCACACACATCTGAACATTCTTTTTTAACTTAAGCGAGGCGAAAATCCAGTTGTAAGGAGAAACTGCAGTTCGATAGTAGGAAAAGGACGAGAGGGAAACATAATACAAGACTGCAGGAGAGGAAAAAAACTGAGAAGTCGCCTGGTAGAATTTTGCACAGAGCACAATTTCACCATTGCTAATCCTTGATTGAAGACTCATGAAAGAGGTTGTACACGTGGAAGAGAACTGGTGACGCCGGAAGAGTTTAGATAAATTGCATAATGGTAAGACAGACGTATTGAAATCAGATTTTGAACTACAAAATATTTCCAGGGACAAATGTGGACTCTGGTAGTAATTTGTTGGTTATCAAAAGAAGGTTATTACTGATGAAAGCGAAGGAATGTAGTAATTTAAAAAGATGAGAGATGGATCGTTTGAAACATACAGAGTTCATTGAGAGTTTCAAAGGAAGCGTTACACAAAGATTGACTGAAGAAGGGGAAGGAAATACAGTAGAGGACGAATGGGTAGCAATGATACGCGAAATAGCAAAAGGCAGCAGATTGTCATATAAGGAAACAGATAACAAGACCCAACAGAAATCTTTGAATAAAAAACGAGATATTGAGAAAAGGAACACGTCTAAAAAGTGAGATTAACAGTCCAAAATAGCAAAACAAAAGTCGCTTCACTAGAAATGCAGGCCTCCAGAAGCATGCAGGATTACAGGAAAGACAGACACCACATATAGGAAAAACAAAGAGACCATTGAAGAAAAGATAAGAACCTTTAAGAATGTTAAGAGCTTAGATGGTGAGCCAGTCCTAAACAAAAAAGGGGAGTCTGAAAGAGAGAAGAAATAAATAGTGTGTCTATGTGGTGTAGAACAAATATTTTAATTGCTTTTTGAGGACAAAGTACTGAACAACGTTACATCAGTAATTACTTCATTTGGATACTAATGATTAAAGCTATTTTTAGTAGCATGTTTATAAGGTGGGTAAAACCTCCGAGCACATGTGGCAAGAGCAAGCTCTTAATGCTTATTTTCCCATGGGCAGCAGGACTGGTGTTAAAGTGTGGTTGTGTGAATGTAAAACGGTTAGTCTGTACTGACAGGCGTAGTCCACTAGTGTTGAAGTGTGGATGTGTGAATGTAAAACGGTTAGTCTGTACTGACAGGCGTAGTCCACTTTGGTGCAGTTACGACTGTGCATGTAACCAGACGTAGTAAATTGTGTAACGTTTTTGTGAGAAGGCAGTAAGACGCAATGAAAAAGCGACCAACACACTGAAGTGGGCACATATTAAGGTACCAATGCCTATAATATCTGTACTTATACCCGTAACACCCTGCAGAAGGGAAACGAACTTTAAGATAATATTATAGACAGCTAAGAGGAAGTACATGAGGAGATGTAACGTATGATAAATTTATGCAACATATGATAAACCTAGTAGAATTAAAGATTTCAGAAAATTCACTTACTGATCGAACAGCTAAATTAATTACTAAAGATGGAAACATAAGGTTTCAAGACAAATCTACACAAAAGTCCAAACCCTTCATCTACGGAGAAGAGAGGAAAAGAATGAGGAAATACTGGGCCCTAAGAAAAGAACAATCCACAAAGAAATGATTGATCCAGCGTACCCCAAAGAGGGTGAAACAAAAGAAGAAGAAGAAGAAGAAGAAGAAGAAGAGAAAGACATATTTGACAGAGCACTGAAAGTCCCCTACAGTAGACGAGATTTCCTCAGAATTGTTGAGGTCTTTGCAAGAGCCATCTGCAAGAAGTTTATTCCATCCTGTATGCAGGATGTATGAAATTGGTGAAATACCCACAGACTTCAAGAATAACAAAATATCACCCATTTCGAAGGAATTAGGTGCTGACAAGCATGAATAGCACCGAACTATCAGTTTTATGAGATGATGGACGAAAGCGAGGATAAAAAATGCACACTGCCAATAGCGAGAAGAACATTTCTGAAAAAAACAAATTTGTAAACATCGAATATAAATGTAAATGTTAGGAAGACCATTTGAAAGTATGTGGAGTGCAACCTCGTACAGGAGTGATAAATTCAACAGTATAAACAATGAAAAGCGACAGTTTGCTTTTGTTCTACAGTTTCACTGTAATAACAGTAACACAGTAAAAGTGCTAATTTGTTTTTGTTCTACAGTATCACTGTTTTTACTGTAGAGCAAAAGCAAACTAGCACTTTTCATTTATTATAATGTTGTTCTACCAAGAACCGACGGAAGATTCAGTTAACACACATTCCACAGTTTTGACAGTCGCACAATTACAGCTTTTGGAATGTGGTGCAACATAAGACTGCTGTAGGTTAAATTGATCAAGCGAATCACTGATGAAGGGGCGCATAACAGAATCGTGAAAAAAATAAATTTGTTACAGAACTTGACTAACAGAAAGAGTCAGCTGACAGGACCTATCATGAGTCATCAAAAAGTCGTCAGTATAGTAATGAAAGAAGTGGGGGAAGGGGAGACGGATAAAAATTGTAGAGGGAGACTAAGGTTTGAATACAGAGAGCTGGTTCACATGGATGTTAACTGCAGCAGTTATGCAGGAATGAAGAGCCTTGCATAGGATAACCTAATGTGGACAGCTACATAATACCAGTCTTCGGGCTGAAGACCACTACCACAATGACAACGATGGACATGAGTGTGCCGCCTCAGAGCAGCGCAGTTATTAGTAGATTAGTAATGCTGTCCGTGAATATGTTCGTAAACGACACTGGAAGGCATTCTTATTGTTCTTGAAAAGCTTCTCTTTATACCAGTGGTATGGAGAAAGGACTACGATGAATAACACTAGTCCCCACATTTTTGCAAACATATTTGTCAGAAGGGGAATGAGACGAGAATTCTTCGCGTTCTTGTGATTTTTGTTCAAGATAATTGCTCACACCTTGAGCCCTGCATAACTGATAGTGTCAATTAATAGGATAAAATAATACAATGTAATACGGCAGTTCACGTATTCGTCAAGAATATCTCGTGTACGCTGCATGTAGTCACAATGATCTTTCATTTCCTCCCCTCTCACAGGCGAGGGTTGATTAGCACCGATACAGCGTGCTGCTCTTTAACTGCAAGTATTTGTAACAACACATTTTGTTTTTAATACACTCGACATTCCTAATGTCGAATCTGAACTCCTTATTATGCAGTAAACAAGAGAATTAGAGTACACCATGAACGGACGTAGCTCCAAGCGAACTTGACACACGAAGCTTATAACTAGACAAAGAGCATGGGAAGACAGAGCCACTCCGTGAGGATCCAATGACAGGTCTACACAGAGATGATATCCCCTAATATCGTGCTGGCCCTCCTTTTGACCGGCGTAGTGCAGCAGATCGACGTGGCACGAACTCAACAACTCGTTGAAATTCCCCTGCAGAAATAATGAGCCATGCTGCCTCTACAGCCGATCATAATTGCGAAAATGCTGCCAGAACAGGATTTTGTGCACTGACTGACCTCTCGATTATGTCCCATAAATATTCGGTGGGATTCATGTCGGGCGATCTGGTTGGCCAAATTACTTGCTCTAATTGTCAAAAATGTTCTTCAAACCAATAGCGAATAACTGTAGCTTACTCATATGGCGCATTGCCATCCATAAAAATTTTATCGTTGTTTTGGGACATCACGTCGACGAATGACTACAAATGGTCTCCAAGTAGTGGAACATCCAGAGGTCCCAGTAGATTTCATGTTAACACAGACCATGACATTGTGGAGCAGCCACCAGTTTGCAAGGTGCCTTGTCCACAAGTTGGGTCCATGGCTTCGTGGGGTGTGCGCCACACTCGAATCCTACCATCAGCTTTTACCAAATGAAGTCGGGACTCATCTGACCAGGCCACTGTCTTCTAGTGTCCTACCGACATGGTCACGCGCTTAGGCGCTACAGGCAATGTCCTGTTAGCAGAGGCACTCATGTCCGTCGTTTACTGTCACAGCCCATTAACGACAAATTTCGTGGCACGGTCCTAACGGATACGTTCTTCGTACGTCTCACATTGATCTCTGCGATTGCTTCACGCAGTGCTGCTTGTCTGTTAGCACTGACAGCTCTACACAAGCGCAGCTGTTCTCGGTCACTGCGTGGACTGTGGCGGAAGGCAATGCCTGAAACATTGTATTTTCGGCACACTCTTGACATCGCGGATCTCGGAATACTGAATTCCCTAACGATTTTCGAAATGGAATGTCCCATGCGTCTAGCTCCAACTACAATTCCGTGTTCCAAAATCTATTAATTCCCTTCGGAAACCTTTTCACACAAATCACCTGAGTGCAAATGACAACTCTGAAAATGCATTACCCTTATATACCTTGTGTACGCAATACTATCGCCATTTGTATATGTGCACAATGCTATCTCATGATTTTTGTCACCTTAGTGTACAAGTAAAAAAAACGTTTACATCGTTTTATAATTATAGTTATATTTAGAAGAAGCACTCGTAAAACTGATTAGACATATCAAAGTAACAGGGGAGGATAATCTGGAAGAAGAGAGGAGGTGGTGTAAAGACAATAGGAGAGTGGGTGTCATAAAACACGAGATTTAGGACAGGTGCGACTAAGATAGAGACCAGGCAATCGATATGAGGGGAAAAGAGTAGGAGAGGATGGAAAGAGCAGAGAGCTTCGATGTGGAGTAGGATACAGTCGGTTAGGTATAATAGTAAAGGTAAAAGTCACAGAGGATATCATTTTATGGGAAACGCAGTGCGTTCAACTTGTGTTTAGAGAGGACGTAGAAAGCTTGCAGATGACGGCAGAGTGGGATGTTTTAGTAACGGCGGATCATTCCAGGACTGAAGATTAGAGGGGGAGCAAAGGGGCTGCCGGTGTACATATTTCTGGAATTTAAGATGCACGTTCGTGTTCAAATGGTACGTGAATTAACTGGTAAAAGGTGGAAAATGCAAAGCCAAGTGTGTCATGCTGAAGGATATTGAGAGAGTGGCAGAACTTTGGTGGACCAGATATCCTGAGTATGGAACCGGTCAAGGCTTTGTAAGCATGGAAGACAATAGAGGGATGAAATCCCCTTTATAAAGACAAGCGGTGTCTTTGTCAACTTATATATACACTTTTCCACATTCAGGCACTGTCTCCAACTAAGGCACCCCCTGATGGATGACAATAGATTCTTAGTTCTCACCAGGTCAAAGCATGTCTGCTGTCAGTCTGCTAGCTAAACCGGATTCATTCTAGAAGAGGACGACTTCCCATTGCTCTGTAGTCCATTGTACCGTTGATGTGCAGACTGTGGTGGCTCCCTTCTGTGACGAGCGGCAAACGGTGCGCTATTGTTCGCTAGTGCCTGTTTGCCTCACATATATGAAGCTTGTTGTGCACAACCGTCAATATCACCTTTCCGTTGGATGTGCGAAGGGCAAACTCTGGGTGTGATAGTGTCGCGAACGTTTTCCGTCGAGAATACAATAGACAATTTCGGCAATCAGCGAGAGTCAGAGCCTTTTCCAGCCCTAGAGTGAGCGTTTTCGGTGTCAGATCAATTGTTACACTTTGTTACCTTAGTCTGTGAAAAACAGTAGGACTATCCAAATACTTACATCAATATGCACGCTCCGAACATTTGTGTGAAGAGCAGTTCCATTCGCGTGTGGAATGCGGAATGAGTGACTACTTAAATACTTCGGTGCCCGCTCTAGTATTGTCTTCATGGTCCGCACAGAAACACAACGTAAGGGACTGCAGTATACTCTTAGATTTCTCGCTTAATAGTACCTGTTGAAACTCTGTAAGCAGAATTGCGTGGGATAGAAGATGTCTACCTTAAAACAGTTGCAGAAGGGAGTTTAAAAAGGTTATAAATTGACACGTTACTGAACGGGTGCTGTTACTGCTAAACTTGTTAACTTTAAATTTTTAATAAAATGTCTCCCATTTAACATTTTAAAAAGTTTAATTTTTGATTGTTCACTCTTCTCGTAAGGATGTGCTAACCTTGAACACTCACTTGTGAAGGCAACTTCATAAGCATCACTCTTTCCACTTTTCAGGAACAGCTCGCGGCGTTGCATATGTCTCTGCAACCAATCTCGAAAGATTAGCAAGGCGTTGATATTTCGTCTCCGTACATACTTCGGCAATTTTTGAAAAAAATTATAACGCAAACGTGAAGTATTCTGTTCAAATTATAAAGAATATTTTCTTTTAAAACACAAATTTCTGGTTGATTTAACATAGAGACATAAAAAACCCACGGGTGCTTTAATAACAATACCTTTGTACCAAGATTTGAGAGGTTAAGTGAGAGGGATGTAGCCAACAGTGTCTTTTCGTCAGAGGAAGAGAGAGAAGACGACGTTATCGAAGAAACGGTTACTATGCACAACGAGACAGCAAAATATGTTGATCTGTTGTTGTAGTACAAAGGACAAAATTCGTTTGACACCACCGATAGTTTACCTCTCAGGAAAATAAGAACTATAGTCACAAAAGGGGAATGGGAACAGAAACAGAAAAAAACTGGACGATTATTTGGTTGTTGTCACTAATGGTTTCGGTGTAGCAGCTCGTCCATTAATATTCGCTTTATCCAGTTCTCAGCGGACAGTATCTATAGATATGGTGTCTCGAAGGTGGCTATTGAGTTCTGCAGTCACTTTAGCCGCCGAAATTTTATGTTGTTTTGGCACAATCCGTGTTAGTGTACGATGATCTCAGTCATATAGTTTTGATTTGCTCCCACTATTACGTTTACATGATGATGTCTTTCCACGTTTTGCCATGACTGTGGAAAGAGTTGCTTCTGAAACATTCAATAAGTGGGCTGCTCCAGGTAATCGGGCCCCCACAACCTGTCCTCTTTGGAACTATGTGAAGCCTTTCGTTACACGTCGACCTTGACCTCTGCATACAAATACGAAGTGTGCACTAGTCGTAAACAACCTACACTGATGGGTAGTCCGTACTGAACACGCACAGTACAGCGCGACACGTGCCTTACCTGCGTTGTTACTACCACTGTTCACATTATTACCCTATCCACTGTACGTTTCTGCGTAAGGACTGAAACACACAATCCAAGGATTACTGTTCAGCACTCTTACAGTTGCGCGACATGCCGTCCGGAAACGGGGATAACTTAAATGGCTAAAGGCTCTCCCGATCCGCGCCAGAGATGCAATTTTTTCTGAACGCTTGAACATCCAAATCCTGCACCTACCATACTTTAGGACAAAATCGGTGATGATGCTTAAGCGTGGTCTTCTTATTAGTGACATATTAATAACGGTATTATTCAGATAGTGAAGGGAGACAAAAATTTAACACTCATTGGTGACTGGAACTCGATAGTAGGAAAAGGAAGAGAAGGAAACGTAGTAGGTGAATATGGAATGGGAGTAAGGAATGAAAGAGGAAGCCGCCTGGTAGAATTTTCCACAGAACATAACTTAATAATAGCTAACACTTGGTTCAAGGATCATAAAAGAAGATTGTATACATGGAATAAGCCCGGAGATACTGGAAGTCGTCAGATAGATTATACAATGGTAAGACAGAGATTTAGGAATCAGGTTTTAAATTGTGAGACATTTCCGGGGGCAGATGTGGACTCTGACCACAATCTATTGGTTATGAACTGTAGATTAAAACTGAAGAAACTGCAAAAACGTGGGAATTTAAGGAGATGGGACCTACATAAACTGACTAAACCAGAGGTTGTAGAGAGTTTCAGGGAGAGCATTAGGGAACGATTGACAGAAATGGGGGAAAGAAATACAGTAAATACAGTTGAAGAAGAATGGGTAGCTTTGAGGGATGAAATAGTGAAGGTACCAGAGGATGAAGTAGCTAAAAGACGAGGGCTTGTAGAAATCCTTGGGTAACAGAAGAGATGTTGAATTTAATTGATGAAAGGAGAAAATATAAAAATGCAGTAAATGAAGCAGGCAAAAACGAATACAAACGTCTCAAAAATGAGATCGACAGGAAGTGCAAAATGGCTAAGTAGGGATGGCTAGAGGACAAATGTAAGGATGTAGAGGCTTATCTCACTAGGGGTAAGATAGATACTGCCTACAGGAAAATTAAAGAGACCTTTGGAGAAAATAGGAACACTTGCATGAATATCAAGAGCTCGGTTGGAAACCCAGTTCTAACAAGGGAACCTCCCCATCGCACCCCCGCCAGATTTAGTTATAAGTTGGCACAGTGGATACGCCTTGAAAACCTGAACACAGATCAGTCGAGAAAAGAGGAAGAAGTTGTGCGGAAATACGAAAAAAATAAGCAAAATATACAAACTGAGTAGTCCATGTGAATGATAGGCAACATCAAGGGTAGTGTGAACCCAGGAGCGCCGTGGTCCCGTGGTTAGGGTGAGCAGCTGTGGAATGAGAGGTCCTTGGTTCAAGGCTTCCCTCGAGAGAGAAAAGCTCAATTTTTTATACAGCCTTTACAGGACAGAAGGATCAGGCATTGTACGATTTTAGTGTGGGAGTAGACGTGATTACCATTCCTCCCGGTTGTACGCCTCTTGTTCAACCGTTAGATGTGTTCGGTTTTCGGCAAGTGAAATACTTTGTGAAGAGATTCTATGATTTTGTGAAGCTGCACAGGTACACAGAGCAGTATTGTGTGTCAATCATCAAAGTTCAGGCACTCACACATAATCAATTTCGCTCCCCAAAATTCCAGGACATGTTTTGATTTGCTTGGACATATGCAGGATTTGACGGTCTTCACACGGAAAAATTTGAAAACGTTAAAAACATATGTTTTGACAGAGCACAGGGAAAACTGTGCGACTGTGAAACTGTTGCATTCACTTGTTGCACTTTATGCGACAAGCTCTTATAAATCTTTCACATGGACTACTCAGTTAGTATATTTTGCTTTTTTTTTCATAGTTCCACACAACTTCTTCCTGTTTTCTCGATTGATCTGTGTTCAGTTTTTCAAGGCCTATCCACTGTGCCAACTTACAACTAAATCTGAGGGGGGTGCGATGGGGAGGTTCCCTTGTAAGCAAAGAAGGGAAAGCAGAAAGGTGGAAGGAGTATATAGAGGGTCTATACAAGTGCGATATTCTTTAGGACAATATTATAGAAATGGAAGAGAATGTAGATGAAGATGAAATAGGAGATATGATACTGACAGACAACCGAAAAACCTAAGTCGAAACAAGGCCCTGGGATTAGACAACATTCCATTAGAACTACTGACAGCCTTGGGAGAGCCAGTCACGACGAAACTCTACCATCTAGTGAGCAAGATGTATGAGAGGCGAAATACCCTCAGACTTCAAGAAGTATATAGTAATTCCAATGCCAAAGAAAGCAAGGGTTGACAGATGTGAAAATTACCGAATAATCAGTTTAATAAGTCACGGATGCAAAATACTAACGCGTATTCTCTACAGACGAATGGAAAAACTGGTAGAAGCTGACCTCGGGGAATATCAGTTTGGATTCCGTAGAAATATTGGAACGCGTGAACCAATACTGACCCTACGACTTATCTTAGAAGCTAGATTAAGGACAGGCAAACCTACGTTTCTAGCATTTGTAGACTTAGAGAAAGCTGTTGACAATGTTGACTGAAATACTCACTTTCGAATTCTGAAGGTGGCAGGGGTAAAATACAGAGAGCGACAGGCTATTTACAATTTGTACAGAAAGCAGATGGCAGTTATAAAAGTAGAGGGACATGAAAGGGAAGCAGTGGTTGGGAAGGGTGTGAGGCAGGGTTGTAGCTTATCCCCGATGTTAGTCAATCTGTATAATGATCAAGCAGTGAAGGAAACAAAAGAAAGATTCGGAGTAGGAATTAAAATCCATGGAGAAGAAATAAAAATTTTGAGTTTCGCCGACGACATTGTAATTCTGTCAGAGACAGCAAAGGTCCTGGAAGAGCAGCTGAACAGAATGGACAGTGTCTTGAAAGGAAGATATTAGATGAACATCAAGAAAAGCTAAACGAGCATAATGGAATTTAGTCGAATTAAATCGGGTGATGCTGCAGAAATTAGATTAGGAAATGAGACGCTTAAAGTAGTAAAGGAGTTTTGTTATTTGGGGAGCAAAATAACTGATGACGGTCGAAGCAGAGAGCATATAAAATGTAGACTGGCAATGGGAAGGAAAGCCCTTCTGAAGAAGAGAAATTTGTTAACATCGAGTATAGATTTAAGTGTCAGGAGGTGGTTGCTGAAAGTATTTGTATGGAGTGTAGCCTTGTATGGAAGTGAAACGTGGACGATAAATAGTTTAGACAAGAAGAGAATAGAAGCTTTCGAAATGTGGTGCTACAGAATAATGTTGAAGATTAGATGGGTAGATCACATAACTAATGAGGAGGTATTGAATATTATTGGAGAGAAGAGAAATTTGTGGCACAACTTGACTAGAAGAAGAGGTCAGTTGTTAGGGCATATTCTGAGGCATCAAGGGATCACCAATTTAGTATTGGAGGGCAGCGTGGAGGTAAAAATCGTAGAGGGAGACCAAGAGATGAATACACTAAACAGATTCAGAAGGATGTAGGTTTCAGTAGGTACTGGGAGATGAAGAAGCTCGCACAGGACAGAGAAGCATGGAGAGCTGCATCAAACCAGTCTCTAGGCTGAAGACCAAAACAACAAACAACAATAATTACCCTTAATGGACTCTTCAATTTTATACCTTGCACGGCGTGTTATGACGTTGTGGAACTTGTAACAGTTTGCTCCTATTGAACTGTTCCTGAGCCTGTTGGATGACTCATCGAGTTTTCAATTTTTCAGACGAATGCTCGTTCTTGGAACTTATACTAATGTGATGTACGAAGCGCTGATGCAAACAAATTCTTACTATTAAGTAATGAAATCTAGATTGCTGCTACAGTCGTTTAATGATGTGTTTATTGAGATGGATCCATTTCAGCTAGAATGTCGTCTTCAGACCATCTGCGAAAGTTACGTAATATTGCTTATTTCAATATTGGTTAATCATATTTTCGGATATACAAATTTAGTATTTACGTCCCTACATTGTCAGTCTTCGCTGTAACTCTGTATTTTATTACAACGTGGTGCTGATTTAGGACTCTTACGCTACAAGCTGTTTTGTGATTTGCTCGTGCTGTCAGTCGCCCTTTCTTCTAATTTTTATAATGGGACGTTTTACCGTCATATTTGACCGACTGACAGTTGGCCAAAGATGCTATATGGTTACAGTTGCTATGGTGTGTTGCTCTTATCATTTTGGGCAGTACGTATGATCTTTGTGATCGATGTGCCTGTGAGTAGTTGTTTGTGTCTATTCGGTGTCTTTGATTAGGAATTCAGCGATATTTCTATGAAATGTTTATGTTTGAAATCTGTTTCTTTATTTAAGATGCCAGTAGAGCGCTGTATTGTGTGTATGTAGATTTCTATCTCTTCCGAGTACGTTCATTGTTAAATCCATTCGTTCACACTGTGGTTATCGCTCTGAAGGTGGCTGAAGAATGTAGATGGCTTGCTTCGCTAATTCTCGTGAGTTCTTGATATCTCATACTAAAGTGCACCCCGTCTGTCATATGTAAAATTTCTTGCAATCCTGGCATTCGATTCTGTATATGCCCGGGTCTGTGTATCTTGGTGATTTTGATCTCCCTGAATGAAGCCTATACTGAATATATGTTTTCTTCATTAGTGCGTTTAATTACAAAAAATGGCCTTTAACAAGAGGCCCAAACCGCAAAGGAGATTATAGTTTAAGAGTCCTAAATGTTCATCACGTTGTATGACAGCGACCAGTGTTGCATATGGACGTAAGTACCAAATTTGTATATTCGAAAATGTGATTAACAAACATCAAAATAAAATTAAAAAAGTTATGTATCTTTCGCATATGGTCTGAAAATTGCTTTCTAGCCGAAATGAGTCCATCACAATAAATACATGTTTAAAATACTACAGCAGCAATCTGGATTTTATTACATAATGTCTCTAAGAAATATCTTCTACGCTCCTGGCCCAATTGATGGTAGATCGTGAAATTATTATAATTTCAAAACTTTTTTAAATTTTAGTAGTATCTGTGGAACCTTCCCGTCTCCTCTATATCTCTTTTATTAAGCAACCTTCCCTTCTACAATAACAAATGAAACCTTCCCTTAGGATTTCTATCTCTTGCTTAATAATAACAAATGAAATCTTCCCTTTGAAATAACCCAAAACTGTTCCTTACCTTTTTTACTGTTACTGGATCTCCATCTGACTGCTACATCGAACTGCGACACGAATATACTTACTCTGTTTTACTATACTCTATTAGCTGCTGGTGGGCTGTCATAATAAGTGGCTGTATTTATTACCAAAGCTGACGTTATTCTTTAATAGCAAAGCTGACGTTATTCTTTAATTAATTTGACTGAAGTTACGTAATTCATAGTTAAACTTTTTCATGACAACATTAAAATTTTGCAAAGTTTTACGTTGATGGTTTTTGGGTTGGATTATAGTCAGTAATGCAATATTGCTGGCAAAAATTAATTATATTCTGAATGAAATGATTTTACAAACCTTCAAATGCGACTTACTTTTTACCATAATCTTACAACTAGCATTGCGCAAACATACCTTCAGTAGTCTTCAGTTTCTCAAAAAAATTGTTCAATAATATTAGTTCCTTTTATGATAATAGTTAGCTGATGTCCCTGTACATCCGTTTATAATCTCCTGTAAATCATAGCTGGCGGCTGGCAGGCACACCGCTCCTCTCAACCTCTCGCTTCAGATCTGCTACCGACTTCACTTCTCGCTTACTACTGACTTCCTAAGAACGCTAAAGTGCGGTCTCTCCCGCCGACAACGCTTTCCGGTGCAGACAATCCCTGCTACCATTGCAAAATGTATCAGGGCGCGGTCTTTCCCGCTCTTTTCTTAAAATGTATCCATACGCGATCTCTCCCACCCTTTTTAAAATTACATCAATGTGCGGTCTCTCCTGCCAGCAATACTTTGGTGCAGACATTCCCTGCTACCAAAATTATTTCCAACATGACAAATGTTAATTATTCCTACTTAATACTATTAATAAAATATCAACACCTTTCATAAATTGTGGTTTGACAATAGACAATAGAAATATACTCGTCTTACATCTGTCATTAAAACAGCAGGCCTCTGTGCCACGTCAAAAATGGGGGAGCGAGTAGCAAAACGTGAGTGTATCGAGAGGAGTGCATCCTCGTTTCGCGCCGGAGACTGGTCCTCATATTGGATAACTTTTCTGTTTCGTTTGGCACAGTCCTGATTGGTTCGGAGTCCACAATAAACGTAACAACTGAGCCACAGCGATTGAAGAAATCGCAGTGGTAGGTAATCACAGCGCAGGCATTCTACCGCTACGGCAGGAGTTACGCCCGTCTTCGACGTTGTTCAGTGGCGCGGAGTTCGCCGCCTACCCGCGCAGCGAAGTCTACGTAAGCCGGCGTGGAATGCGCCCACTGGCGCCAGGCTGACGAGGAAAACTACCCCTGTTTCGCGAGCAGACGTATTGTTCTGGCCGGAGGCGCGCCGCTATCAGTGCCTGGCATCGGTGTCTCCGACGGGAACACCGTAAACCTCTTGAGGGCATTAGGAAATGTAAGTAGGACAGGGGAGGAAACCCGAGACCGCTGTGCCATTGTGCGCCGCGCGGGGAGGCCCAGACTGCTGCAGCCCTCCTTCCAGCAACGAGAGGGACACTCGTCCGGATTTACAGGCAACCCCTGCCTCCCTGAGAGCTAACACAGGTTAACAAGCGTGCAGCCAGATAATATAACACTTTTTATCATGACCACTTGTTAACGCTCCCCATTTATGATTTTCTGTTTATGTGGACGGCAAATGTCTGCAAACTACATATATTAGTTTTTACCTACTAGCTTCTGCTCTAGACAGTGTATAATCGAACCTGGCGTTACATTAGCTGCATGAATACCTACGAGTCCCACGCACGGTAAAATCCTGCTGCCATTATTTCTCCAGTATTAGCATGAGCTTACGGCTTTACAACAAAATTTGCTTAGAATTTAAACGAAATTTTATGTTTGTTGCTGTCTATGTAGAGACTGTACACGCAAGAACGGAAAAAAATTGAATTTGATAGAAAATAAACCTCTTATCCTTCCTTGAGATTTCATTGTGAAGAAGTATGTAAGAAATGGAAAACACATTCGGAACAGTAGTAGAACATAAAGGAGAAAAGGTACATAAATTCTTATTCCTAAATTAATTTGGCAAAAATCAAGACACAGTAGAGAATATTGAACACTAAACACTTTTCTAATGTTCTGCAAAATATTTTTATTTTATCACGGACATTGTTTATCTACTCAGGCAATCGTCACTTGACACCCGAATTCAATATACGTCGATGATATTTTGCAGGACACCAGAATAGTGTTTCCTAATTAATATTTAATTCTAACAACCGGGAGAAATTTACTTAATACATAAATGGCGTAGGTTGATTATTGACTGCAATATTGATTTAAAGAGTATATAAAATAAATGTAAAGAAACGGAGGAGCAGTGGAAAGTTAATGTTAAGAAACTTAAGAAGAAAATCAGGATGTTGCGGAAGAGCCGTACAGCAAAACAAACGTCAGCAACAGAATAGCGAAATTATTACTCGTAATAAATAGTGAATTATGATCTAAGAAAATTTTTCGGAAATTTGATGTGTACAGTGCGCAATAGGAAACTAAATGTTAGTAACAGGAAGTCTTAAACAGCTTGAATTGGAGTTCTAATGTGTTATAGAGGCATCAATATTTATAGGAAAAATACAAATGTATCCAGGGATAAAAGAATGCAAATTACGAAGACCTGGTCCACTGTATGCAGTATCATAAAAACACAATGACTCTGAAATATATTTAATAAAATTTCAAAGAGTTTTCTACAAGGGTTTCCCTAATATTTCTGTCTTTTCCACTAATGACCTACTGAAACGATTAAGAATTCTATTTCTCATCATACGTAATTGCAGCAATCTCGCGGAAAACAATAGTTTTTCTCTTAAAGTGGTATTTTCCAATTTGTGTGTTTGCAACAAAAAACTGATGTGACAGTCCCGCCAGATACAAAGCACATCTCTATCCTCTCTACTTTACATGCATATTTTTTTCTTTGGGGGGGGGGGGGGGGCGGTGAGCTTCCATTCAAACAGTTGCTCTGTTGTGCCAGTAGTGATGCAAGGTGTCTCCTTTACACCTTACCGTTTGTTTCCGCCCATTTTAGTTTTTATTGACGTCTTATGCAGACAATTAAATTTAATGTTATCAAAAATTACAAATACAAGTGACAATTAAACCAGCAAAACATCTCTACTCATTTGATATTACGGTCGTGGATCCCATGATCTCTATCCACATAATGGAGGAGTACAAACTGACTGCTGTTTGCAAATAGGACAGTGTTATTTAAAGGTTAGTTCTTCATATTCAGCCAATGAAACAAGCAACTTTTAGCATTTTTATTGGAAAAACTAATGAAACAATTACCGTTAGTCTTTTTGCACATTATTCACTGATAGTTGGGCAACATTTACAGATTTTTTTTAAGAAATTCAGTCATCATTAAGGCCGCCACCTCTCTCCAGGAGTTGAAGCTGCTCTGTCCAAAACGAGGTGTGCTCAAGAAAACCTTATCCGAAATCGAAAAAAAACAAAAAAAATTTCTTCAACTATGAAATATTGCACACGGAGTAATAGCACAGCTTTCTGAAATTTGAAAAAAAAAATAATAAAGTGACGAACGACTGAAACAAAGGTGTAATTTTATCGTTTGTTTTGATAACGTTTTTTAAAGTAATTAATGAATAAATTAGAATGAAAAAAATTAACCTATTACTTCTTGCAGGTTTTCCTGAGGAGTATTACAGCCAAATTTCAGAATCATATCTTAATCAATGTGCCATTAATCCATTCCGTCAGCTTGAAATACTCTGTATTTCAACAGAGCAACTTGAACTTCTCGGACGGGGGGGGGGGGGGGGGGGGGGGGAGATTAATGATGGTTGAATTTATTTAAAAAATCTGGAAATGTGGTCCAAGTAAAGATTAATTGTAAAAATCGCCTATCTTATAGACTGGCTGAGGGAAATCGAACCTTACGCATAGTTAGTACAGAATCTGCTTTGTGTAAAGCTGTTACCAATCTCCAGCCGAAATAAAACGTGTTTTCGTACTTAATCATGGCACTTAAATAATCAATAATCGTTAATTTACGGTTGATGAAAGTCTGAGATGGTTATTTTCTGGTATAACGGAACTTCTGCTAGGTCTAGTGCACTGCAATTCTAGTTGCACTTATAATTCTAAAATTATTTTATATATATGTAACTTACTTAATGTTTCCCAACCGTGCTTTATTCAAAGAAATATTTTAAAACTATCAACTTCATAGCTTCCACGCAATAATCTGCAACACTCTTATAGATCTTCACTGCAAAAAATTGGTTTAAAGATCATCCAAGATAGAAATATTTAGTTTAATGATCTGTTGAGTGTAAACTAACTAAAACGCAACTCGACTGATTATTGCAGTATCATTGATATTCTTTCACCTTGAATTTTAATTCCACTCCTGACCCTTTCTTTTATTTCCATCATTTCATAATTCCTTCTTCGATATACACATTGAACAGAGTGTCGACATCCCTGTCTAACATCTTTTTTAATCCGAGCGCTTTGTTCTTGGTCGTCCACTCATTATTTCGTCTTAGCTTTTGTACATATTACATATTGCCCGTCCCTCCCTACAGCTTACCACTATTTTTGTCAGGATTTCGAACAGCTTGCACCATTTTACATTGTCGAACGCTTTTTCCAGGTCGACAAATCCTATGAACGTGTCTTGATTTTTCTTTAGTCTTGCTTCCATTATCAACTGTGACGTCAGAATTGCCTCGCTCATGCCTTTACCTTTTCTAAAGCCAAACTGATCGTCATCTAACACATTCTCAATTTTGTTTTCCATTCTTCTGTATATTATTCTTGTCAGGAACTTGTATGCGAAAGCTGTTAAGTGGTTTGTGCGATAATTCTCGCACTTGTCAGCTGTTGCAATCTTCGGAAGTGTGTTGATAATATTTTTTCGAAACTCAGATGGTAGTCGCCTGACTCATACAGTCTACACTCCAGCGTAAATTGTGGTTTTGTTGCCATTTCTCCCAATGATTTTAGAAATTCTGATGGAATGTTATCCATCCTTTCGGCCTTATTTGATATTAAGTCTTCAAAAGCTCTGTTAACTTCCGATTCTAATACTGGTTCCCCTATCTCTTCTGAATCGACTCGTGTTCCTTCTTCCATCACATCAGACAAATCTTTCTGGCTATCCACTATCTCCTCTGCATTTAACGGTAGATTCCCCTTTCACTCTCAATGGTACCACACTTGCTTTTAATGTCACCAAACGTTGTTTGGACCTCGTGTATGCTGAGTCAGTCCTTCCGACAATCATTTCTTTTTCGATTTCTTCGTTTTCCATGCAGCCATTTCGTCTTAGCTTTCCTGCATTTTCTATTTATTTCATTCCTCAGCAACTTGTATTTCTGCATTCCTGAATTTTCCTGAAATTTTTGTATTTCCTTCTTTCATTGACTAACTGAAGTAATTCTTCTGTTACCCATGGTTTCTTCGCAGTTACCTTCTTTGTACGTATGCTTTTCTTTCCAACTTCTGTGATTTGCCCTTCCTAGAGATGTCCATTCCTCTTCAACTGTACTGCCTACTGAACTATTCCTTATTGCAATATCTATAGCCTTATAGAACCTGAAGCGTATCTCGTCTTCCCTTTGTACTTCTTTGCGTATTGATTGTTCCTGACTAATCACTTGAACTTCAGCCTAGTCTTCATCACTGCTACATTGTGATCTGAGTCTGTATCTGCTCCTGGGTACTCCTTACAATCCAGAATCTGATTTCGAAATCTCTGTCTGACCATGATGTAATCTAACTGAAACCTTCGCGTGTCACCCAGTCTTTTCCAAGTACACCCTCTCCTCTTGTGATTCTTGAACAGAGTATTCGCTATTACTAGCTGCAACAGAACTCAATTAGCCTTTGTCCTCTCTCATTTCTTGTCCCAAGGCCATATTTTTTGTAACCTTATCTTCTACACTCTCCCTCTACAACTGCATTCGAATTCCCCGTGACTATTAGATTTTCATCTCCATTTGGGTACTGTTTAGCTTGCGACGTCAGCATGTACACCTGAACTACCTTTGTCGGTGTTAGTTTGCTGTCGATTCTGACAAGATCAATCCTATCACTGATCCGTTCACTGTAACACACTCTTCGCTCTCTCTCATTCTATTCATAATGTATCCTTCTCCTTATACCATTTTCTGCTGCTGTCGCTAGTACCCTATACTCAGCTGATCTGAAATCCTTGTCTTCTTACCATTTCACTTCACTGGCCCCTACTATATCTAGATTGAGGCTTTACATTTTCCGTTTCAGATTTTCTAGGTTCCCTGCCACGTTCAAGCTTCTGACATTCCACGCCCCAACTCACGGAATGTCATCCTTTCGTTGGTTATTCAGTCTTTCTCTCATCGTCTTCTTCTCTTTTGCAGTCCGAGTGGGGGACTATTCTGGAATCTTTTGCCAACGGAGAGATCATCATGACACTTTTGCAATTACAGGCCACATGTTCTGTGGATACACATTAAGTGTCTTTAATACAGTGGTTTCCGTTGTCTTCGGCGACGTCGTGTCGTTGACCATTGCTGACTCTTCTGCCTTTAGGGGCAGTTTCCCACCCCAGAGACAGAGAGAGTGCCCTGAAACTCTGTCCGCACCTCCGCCCTCTTTGACAAGGAGGTTGGCAGAACGAGGGCTGCCCATGCTGATTATTAACTAAAATTTCGAACCCGGGCCTGGGGACGCTTTGATTACTAATCAAAGATGCTACCACTAGACCACGTGTGCCCTTGAAGAGTGTCATATAGCTGTTATATTCTCGGCGAAGGCAAGCTGGCCCACAACTGTAGTAACTGATCCGTGACAACCTGGAACGGAGTTGATCTCAAAGCTGATTTCACATACATTCTATCAGAGACTGATCCGCGGACCTCAACAACGAGCAGAGAGTGCATACGTGGACGACCATTGCCCTGCTGAAAAATGCCACCACGATATTGTCCCATGAGAGGGAGCTCATGAGTACACTCGATGTGCGTAGTGTTCCATTGTGCCATGACAGTTTCCTCAGTCAGTACTACAGTGACTTTTTAATATTTTTTAAAGTTTAAAAATCCTCTCTCACACCGGCCTGATTTAGCTTCACTGATCAGGATAGTAAAAACATGCGTATATTAAGGGAATTTTCATTGACAAAGCAGGCTTATCACATTCACACAGTTCAATACTGTTCTATCCTGATTAAATTGAGCTTAACTTAAATTCCATAAGGCAGTGAAGCAATTTCGAAGTCTCGGTGCGACGAAAATTGTCAGTCGATCTCTTGGAAACATTTGTAATAGTTATTAACTTTCGGTGATCACATGGGGAAGACCGGAGATCTGCTGGTAAGACCGTGTTAGCCTATTTATTTGAAATAACTGGATATCTTGAGCATACAAAACGGCAGGTTCGTCCAGTGTAAATCAGACGTTCCCCAATGATCCCGTGCAACACAGCGTAGTAAGCAAACACTGTCAATAATAAACAGTTAAATAATACGCGAACACACTTACTTTAGTTTAGTTCATGTATTAAATTCCTTCTCATACAGAATCTCATCAAGATGGCGACTAGCTCAACAATACATACATATACATCCTTCTTTCACGACTAATCGGCAAGAAGTCCTCATTCTTTTTATAAGAGAAAACATAGATAGCAGAGAAGCTATTCCATGGAGTAAATGGACGCTCCAAGGAGTAATTGGGCTTGAAACTACTTAATAATCGGTAAGATAAGAAGAGATATTTCGCGATATGTACTGAGTTATATAATTTATAAAATTTCTGAAAATATCGCGGAGAGACCGCTGCAAGAGACATTACAACTTGAAGTCATACATGATGACCCCGACGACGGTGATCAATGGCACACAGAATGGCGATTCACCACTGACCACGCTGCGACACCGTTTGTCTGTCGTCCGTCTTGGTCATGGCACCGCAGCTAACACAGCAGTTTCTGTGACATTACAACTTGAAGTCATACATGATGACCCCGACGACGGTGATCAATGGCACACAGAATGGCGATTCACCACTGACCACGCTGCGACACCGTTTGTCTGTCGTCCGTCTTGGTCATGGCACCGCAGCTAACACAGCAGTTTCTGTTACGTTGTTCGTGACACCCCACACATGGGATGGTAGCTCCATACTCCGGCTTCATAGTCCGGCTGCTGCTAGTCTCTGCCCAATGGTGCGGGATGGCACAGTATGTTGAACAGAGACCATTAATTTTTCTCAGATGGTAGGTATAGGTCGCGAATGCAAGGAATATTCCAACCAATGTATTAATTAAGTTTAAAAAGAAGTGTTTGACCAAGAGGCAGCTGCGAGCTTGCACTGACTCCTGAGGAAGCAAACTAGTATTTGAACTCAGTAACGAGCCCAGGACGCACAACAGCAGCATACGTCTAGCCTCTCGGTAGAAGGGTCCAAAGATATAAGGCAAGAAAATTCCAAGTGTACCAAAAATGGAAGGTATCACGCATTAACTGCGTGATCAGGTACGCGCAGGGTACAGTGCAGAATCATCGAGAGTTGTAGTAGTAGTGCTGAGTACAAATGGAGCCATAAAATAGGATCCTCCTCTACTAAAGGCAGAGCAGGTGACGCCGTTTCCACGATGCTCGTCAGTCGGATTAGGACTTAGTTTATTCCACTAGCTTCAACTAAAGTGGAAACGCATATTGGGCTCAGGGGATGTCGAGTTAGGTCATCGTAGTTGGAGACTTGTGCACAGAGAAATCTGCCAGGGGACCTCCATTTAATAGCATCACATCGATAGTTAGCCGCTTCTACCCTTATCCCTGAGTAGTCCTGCCGAGTTCAGTTTTCTGCATCACTCGAAGCTTGCTTTTTCAGCCGAGGTCGGGGAACCAGCATGTGGCCCAGCACCAGTTAACGTCAGCGAATTCCACCACAGGAGGTAAGCTCTTCTGTCACACTTACAGCAGTTCTTCTTAGTCCCCAGACACGAGAGAGAGTACGAAAAAAGGTGTCAGGTGTGGGGTGTACTTTCTTGACTGATGAGATAGGGGGTTCGGTGTTCAGGAATAGGTAGTAGGAGAAGGGATTTCAGTAGAATTCAGCCGTGGTCCAAGTTTGGACGCACAACTTGACGATTTTGAGGCGAGATTAGAGGGCGTAATTCTGCACTGTAGCCTCTGTGAGCACAAGGCTCACCATACCAGAGGGCGTCGCACTCCAGTGGCACCTCCATGGGCACGGCGCTCACCATTCCAGAGGGCGTCGCTCAACACTACCGCCAGTGTGAACATGAGGCTCATCGTAACAGACGTTGTCGCAAGGTACTCTCACCACCATAAGCATGAGGCTCACCACACCCAAAGGCATCACAGCGCATGCCATTTCCATGAACATCAGGCTCACCACACCCATCGACAGCGCACTGCTCCAGCACTGGGGATGCGCGAAGCTCACCTCATCTGCACATCTAACGGCCGAGAACATCAAAAAGGTCAGTAGTACATATGGCGTCCGACGCCGATTCACACATTGTGCCAGCTTCCAACAGAGATAGGTAGTACCTGAATGACAAGTCTACAAAGCCAGTCCCGCGAAAATTCAATGAAGATAGGGAACAGCTTTCGGAATTTTTTGGTAACTACGATAATATTTATAGTTTCGTGGAATCTAAGGCTAAGGACGGATTTTTAAATATATAATTGGTTAAATAACGGTCTCTTCTGAAAGTAAGTTTTTACTTAGAGATCATACTAAAACATGGTCTACTGTGAGAGCAGTTCTGCTAGAGAATTATGAGAACAAACAGACTCTTGATTATTACGAATATATTTTGTTCGAAAGTCGGCAAGGATAAGAAGAAAGTGTGGTTCAGTGGGGTTTCCACATGGACACTATGCAGTATCAAGTCAGAGAGACCATGAAGAGAGTCACGAAGGAAGACAAAATTTTCGGTAGTAACGCATTGATCGGCAAGTCAGGAAGTATACGATGAATATACAAAGACAGTGGTACAAGCTAGGGGTGAGGAATTAATACTGCCAGAGGCAACCGAATTAGCCATGACTGAGGAACGTGCGATTTCATCTGACAAAGAGAAGTACGGGGCGGTGATTGTGCTCTGACAAGTACGAAAGACTGGTCCCAAATGCTTTCATTGTGGTCAAGGGGGCTATTTAGCGAGAGAGTGTAGACGGAAGTACACAGGCCGCGAAGCAATTCCACCAAAACCCGAACGTGCGCAATTACCTATCAAGGAAGTCAATGTTCAACACTTTAGAGGAAATGGTTCACGGTCCCAGTGTCCTCCATCCGTAAGGTGCACGCAGTGGAATTTGACAGGGTACACTCCTGCATGCACTAAAGCCAAACTTGTCACTTGCTTCGCTTGTCACCGGCCGACCGGTATGACCGAGAGTGCCAAGAGAGTATATGGGCCAACATACGCAAGGAAAACGTACCGGGAAACGATCGATGGGCGTAATATGGCAGTCCCATTATAGTCCAGTCAAACTGTCAGAAAAAAAAGCCTGTACCTTGCAAAAGGTGGGGTAGAAGATTTTATTTTTTTAACTCGTTCATATTGTTGGAAAGGTTAGAAAACCAAGTTTTGCCAACAAAATTTATTTTGGGAAAACTTTCTGCAGTCAAAAAACTTCGAAAATTTTCAGTTTTTCAAAATATCTCAGTTTCATTTGCTCCTATCGCTTTGACGTCTATTTTCTTTTTTAAAGAGCATAAAATTCTCTACAAATTTGATTGTTACCATTTTTTTCTACTCCCAGTATCTAAGGCGCTACAGCACGTCAAAAAATACCAATTTTTCAAATTTCGAGCAAAGTGCCAAATTACCTAATTTTTTAACACTGTTATTTCAGTTCCTATTTGTGTAGTATAAACATATTACTCATCATGTTCTTCATTGGAATTTGCCATCTCACTCTGCTGCAGGGCCAGGACAAACAGCATCATATTCAGTAACTACGAACACATTCACGTCGGATTGTGTGCAGTTTATTTGTGTTACAGTATGTAATACGATTGCATGCAGGTGCCGCACATTTTCTACAGTTGATTGACGTTAATGATCAGTTATAAGAAAATAGCCCAAAACTATGTTTCTTACCTGCAACGTCATTTTGGATCTCAATTTGCTATTGTATTTGATGGATATCCATGTGAGGGAGACAAATGTAGCACAAAGAGTGCTGAGAGGATTCGTAGGTCCAAAAAATATTCTTCGGTTGACGTTGTGGTTGAATCAGAGATGGTGAACCAAGTCCCTCAGGACAAGTTCTCGTACAACGAACGAAACAAGATGTGTTTGATCACACTTCTTAAAAAGCAATTTCTGGAGTGTAGCATTGAAGTGCACCAGGCACAAGAAGATGCTGACGTTATGATTGTAACATCTGCCATTTCAAGAACCAAAGATTTTGGAAGAGGCAAATGACCGGTTTGGGGCAAGGCATTGAAAACTTATTTTTCTTAAAGCCAGGAAGAGGAAATGCAGAAGACAAGTGGTTTTCCACTGCATACAAGTTTGACAGTGAATATATTCTGTTCACTCACGCCTTTAGCGGATGTGATACAACATCCGCTTTTTTGGTCAAGGAAAAATTGCTTCAATATTGTTGCGAAAAATGAACACCTAACCTCAGCGCTTTGCACGTTCAATAAACCACATGCTACCCGTGAAGAAATAGTAACAGCAGGAGAACAGGTTTACTATCGCATTGTATAGTGGAGGTGTCAGCAGTTCCCACACACTAGACCATTTGCGGTACCAGCTATTCGTCAAGTCTGCCACAAAAGCAAACTGAAATTTGCACGGTTGCCACCTACACAAGATGCTGCACAACATCATTCGTTGTGGACTTACCAACAAATCCGAAGTTGGATGGGAAACTGGAAACCTCCTGATAAATGGGGCTGGAATCACAGTGACCACGGTCCAATACCCGTTATAATGAGCGAAGATCCAGCACCTGAAGCACTTCTTCACATTGTTTCATGCTTATGCAAGCTGAACTGTGGCGGAGCGTGCTCCTCCAGAAAAGCGGGTTTGAAGTGTTCTTCAATTTGCCAGAAATGTGTTGGGGTCAACTGTGAAAACGTGCCAAAAATTTTATATGAATACAGTGAAGAAGATGTTATGGAGGATGTTGAGGAAACCGCTGACGAAATCAAGGAACTTGCTGAGGCTGACTCGCTGTCTAAAGAAGAGGTCAATCTGGGATCAACTCTATGTACAGACCCTGAATCCGTAACTCACGGTATTTCTGGTGACACTGAGGAACCTGGCCCATCAGAACGTTGGAAGTGATGCTCATATCTGTCTCAAGTGCACTAAAGTGCGATATTACAAGTGTTACCCACCCAGAACTGTCAACATTTTTTAGTAACTGACAATGCATTTTAATTGTAATAAAGCTACTTATTTTTAATGTCAACTGTGTGGCTTTTATACACAAGAATAATTACCTAACCTAATTAGGTTGCCTATTGCAGCAAATAATAGTTCGATTTCCTGAGACAATTTATTTTGTGTGCGTGTGTATGTGTGTGTGTGTGTGTGTGTGTGTGTGTGTGTGTGTGTGTGTATGTCTCTTAATGATGTATTTTTATATTTATAGTTTTACAAATGCCAGGGCTGAGGTGGCCCCGTAGTGAACTTCATGTAGTGATGTAAGAAGCGCAATAGTTGGGTGCCCAGCAATCCTCATGTTGCATACAGAGAAATTGAATACCTGAAAGTGAGGTGGCAAATTCCAACATATAACATGATGTATAATGTATTTATACTACACAAACAGAAACTGAAAAAATAATGTTCAAAAATAAGGTATCTAGCCACTACGCTCCAAATGTGAAAAATTGCTATTTTTTGACGAGCTGTAGCGTCTTAGATACTGGGAGTAGAAAAAAATTGTAAGAATCAAATTTGTAGAGAATTTTGTACTCTTCAAAAAAGAAAATAGACGTTAAAGCGATAGGAGCAAATGAAACTGAGATAGTTTGGAAAAAATGAAAAAAGGCCGAAATTTTGCAAGTTTTTTGACTGCAGAAAGTTTTCCCAAGCGAAATTTTGTAGGCAAAACTCGGTTTTCTAATCATTCCAACCATATGAACGAGTTGAAAAAATAAACTCTTCTACCCCACCTTTTGCAAGGTATATCTGCTGTTTGACTGGACTATTATGCCGCGTCAGGTATTATAAAGACCGCCGATTGTAGCGAAACGAATGATTGTGTGTTGTTGCGAAGTATAGATGTAAAAGGGGTCCAAACGAAGTTATTAGTTGATAGTGGCGCTCACGTCAATTTCATTAAGGCTAGCGTATTGGAGAATCTGGTGAAAAGGGGTCCCAGAAATGCAGTGACGATCAAAACCATAGCTAATGACGAGATACGGCGAGCAGGACAGGTTTTAGTAATGCGGGAAATGAGAGCTGTCACACACTGTGTTGCTAAATTCCAAGTTTTGGATGCTTGTATTGCCCGACTGTTTGACAGACTGCTTGGCATAGAGTTCCTTGGGTATGATTAGGTCATTTTGAATTACAGACTCAAACAACTGCGGATAAGAGGTGAACGGGTTAAATTACAGGAAGCACGAGAGGATGTACACAGCGCATCGTGCAGTCGGAAGTAATGAACAGTGGAAGACCGAACAAACTAGTTACACTTTCATCGTAAAGTATGCCAGTACTCGGAGTACAGTAGCTAGTGGTTCCGGCGTTGCGCCACTCGAAGGGCAAACAGGCTCAAAGGCGATAGCATCCCAAGGCCTCGGCACTGATGGCTTGCCCCGAGACTTATGTAAGGGTGCGAATGCTGTACAATAATCGGTCGGACGCTGCAAGCGCCATCGGATGCTTCTGTAGCCAGGCTCAGAACCGATAGGTACAAGAGGGCAAAACAGCAGAATGCAGTCAACAAAAAGGAGGGACAGAGACTGCCTTCCATGAGAACACCCGATAGCGGTAGCAGCAGGGCAGAAGTAGTGGCCGGACCATGTGAAGAACGAATTTTAAAGGTACGTGTGACGCACACATTGGGGACTGAAGTGTCGATTCCCAAGTAGGAAGTTAGACCACAGTTGCATGTACCGGAAACAATCGCGACTGTGCGAAACTGACAATGTATCATAAGCACACTGAACACAAGTGAAGAGTACGTCAAGTTACATACAGCAGAGGTATATGTGGAGAAGATTCCACCTCCTATTGGTAACAGAATTAGGGATGCCCTCACAGGGAAGACAGAAACAATAAGGTCTCGCCACAGTTTATTAAAAGAAAATATGCATCCGGATGATATCAATTAAAAAGAAAATGCAGCAATTGAGGAACTGTTGTTGTTGTTGTGGTCATCAGTCCAGATACTGTTTCGATGCAGCTCTCCATGCTACTCTATCCTGTGCAAGCTTCTTAATCTCCCAGTACCCACTGCAACCTACATCCTTCTGAATCTGCTTAGTGTATTCATCTCTTGGTCTCCCTCTACGATTTTTACCCTATACGCTGGCCTCCAATACTAAATTGGAGATCTCTTGGTGCCTCACAATATGTCTTGCCAACCGATTCCTTCTTCTAGTCAAGTTGTGCCACAAGTTTATCTTCTGCCCAGTTCTATTCAATACATCATTAGTTACGTGATCTACCCATCTAATCTTCAGCATTCTTCTGTATCGCCACATTTCGAAAGCTATTCTCTTCTTGTCTAAACTATATATCGTCCACGTTTCACTCATGTACATGGCTACAGTACATACAAATACTCTCAGAAAAGACTTCCCGACACTTAAATATACACTCGATGTTAACAAATTTCTCTTCTCCAGAAACGCTTTCCTTGCCATTGCCAGTCTACATTTTATATCCTCTCTACTTCGACCTTCATCAGTTATTTTGCTCCCTAAATAGCAAAACTCATTTACTACTTTAAGCGTCTCATTTCCTAATCTAATTCCCTCAGCATCACCCTATTTAATTCGACTACATTCCATTAGCCTCGTTTTGCTTTTGTTGATATCCATCTTATATCCTCCTTTCAAGACACTGTCCATTCCGTTCAGCCGCTCTTCCAGGTCCTGTGCTGTCTCTGACAGAATTACAATGTCATCAGCGAATCTCAAAGTTTTTATTTATTCTCCATGGATTTTAATTCCTACTCCGAATTTGTCTTCAGTTTCCTTTACTGCTTGCTCAATACACAGATTGAATAACATCGGGGATAGGCTACAGCCCTATATCACTCCCTTCCTAACCACTGCTTTCCTTCCATGCCCCTCGACTCTTATAACTGCCGTCTGTTTTCTGTACAAATTGTAAATAGCCTTTCACTCCCTGTATTTTACCCCTTCCACCTTCATAATTTGAAAGAGAGTATTCCCGTCGACATTGTCAAAAGCCTTCTCTAAGTCTACAGATCTATTTTCTAAGATGTGTCAGTATTGCCTCACGTGTTCCAACATTTCTACGGATTCCAAACTGATCTTCCCCGAGGTCGGCTTCTACCAGTTTTTCCATTCGTCTGTAAAGAATTCCTGTTAGTATTTCGCAGCTGTGGCTTATGAAACTGATAGTTCGGTACTTTTCAAATCTGTCAACACCTGCTTTCTTTGGGATGGGAATTATCTTTTTCTTGAGGTCTGAGGGCATTACGACTGTCTCATACATCTTGCACACCAGATGGTAGAGTTTTGTCAGGGCAGGCTCTCCCAAGCCTATCAGTAGTTCTAATAGGATGTTGTCTACTCCCCGTGCCTCGTTTCGACTTAGGTCTTTCAGTGCACTGTCAACCTCTTCACGCAGTTTCATATCTCTCACTTCGTCTTCATCTACCTCCTCTTCCATTTCCATAATATTGTCCTCAAGAACATTGCCCTTGTATAGTTAGATCTTCTTCCATTTCCATAATATTGTCCTCAAGAACATTGCCCTTGTATAGTTAGATCTTCTTCCATTTCCATAATATTGTCCTCAAGAACATCGCCCTTATAGAGTCCCTCTATATACTTCTTTCACCTTTCTGCTTTCCCTTCTTTGCTTAGAACTGGATTTCCATCTGAGCTCTAAATATTCACGCAAGTGTTTCTCTTTTCTCCCAAGGTCTCTTTAATTTTTCTGTAGGCTGTATCTATCTTACCTCTAGTGATATATGCCTCTACATCCTTACATTAGTCCTCTAGCCATGCCTGCTTAGCCATTTTGCACTTCCTGTCTCTCTCACTTTAATGACGTTGTATTCCTTTTTGCCTACTTCATTTACTGCATTTTTGTATTTTCTCCTTTAATCAATTAAATTCAATATCTCTTCTGTTAAGCAAGGATTTCTACTAGCCCTCGTCTTTTTACCTACTTGATCCTCTGTTGCCTTCACTATTTCATCTCTCAAAGCTACCCATTCTTCTTCTACTGTATTTCTTTCCCCCATTCTTGTCAAACGTTCCCCAATGCTCTCCCCGAAACTCTCTGCAGCCTCTCGTTCTGTTAGTTTATCCAAGTCCCATCTCCTTAAATTCCCACCTTTTTGCAATTTCTTCAGTTTTAATCTACAGTTCATAACAAATAGATTGTGGTCAGAGTCCACATCTGCCTCTGGAAAACTCTGTCTTACCATTACAAAATCTATCTGAAACCTTTCAGAATCTTCAGGCTTCTTCCGTGTATACAACCTTCTTTTATGATTCTTGAACCAAGTGTTAGCTATGATTAAGTTATGCTCTGTGCAATATTCTACAGGTGGCTTCCTCTTTCATTCCTTACCCCCATTCCGTATTCACTTACTATGTTTCCTTCTCCTCCTTTTCTTACGATCGAATTCCAGTCACCCAAGACTATTAAGTTTTCGTCTCCCTTCACTATCTGAATAATTTCTTTTATCTCATCAACCATTTCATCAATCTCTTCGTCATCTGCGGAGCTAGTCGGCATATAAACTTGTACTACTGTTGTAGGCATGGGCTTCGTATCTGTCTTGGCCACAATAATGCGTTCACTATGCTGTTTGTAGTAGCTTACCCGCATTCCTATTTTTTTATTCATTATTAAACCTACTCCTGCATTACCACTGTTTGATTTTGTATTTATAACCCTGTATTCACCCGACTACAAGTCTTGTTCCTCTTGTCACCGAACTTAACTAATTCCCACTATATCTAACTTTAACCTATCCACTTGCCTTTTTAAATTTTCTAACCTACCTGCCCGATTAAGGGATCTGACATTCCACGCTCCGACCCGTAGAGTTTTCTTTCTCCTGATAACGACATCCTCTTGAGTAGTCCCCGCCCGGTGATCCGAATGGGGGACTATTTTACCTCCGGAATATTTTACCCCTGAGGACGCCATTATCATTTAACCATACAGTAAAGCTTCATGCCCTCAGGAAAGATTACCGCTGTAGTTTCCCCTTAGTTCAGCCGTTCGCAGTACCAGCACAGCAAGGCCGTTTTGGTTAGTGTTACAAGGCCAGATCAGTCAATCATCCAGACTGTTGCCCCTGCAACTACTGAAAAGGCTGCTGCCCCTCTTCAGGAACCACACGTTTGTCTGGCCTCTCAACAGCTACCCCTCCGTTGTGGTTGCACCTACAGTACGGATATCTGTATCGCCGAGGCACGAAAGCCTCCCCACCAACGGCAAGGTCCGTGGTTCATGGGGGTATTAAGGAACTGTGCTTTGCATATAATGATGCGTTCCATTCAACAGAGGATATGCTCAGCCATACCACATTGGTAAAGCCTCAAATTCCACTGGTGTCAGTAGCAGTAGGCACAATAATAAACGATTGACAGTACTGGACCTCACAGGTGCAACAAGAAGCAATGCAAGCTTAAGGCCGGCCGCTGTGGTCGAGCGGCTCTTGGCGCTTCAGTCCGGAACCACGCAGCTGCTACTGTCGCAGGTTCGAATCCAACCTCGGGCATGGATGTGTGTGATGTCCTTAGGTTAGTTAAGTTTAAGTAGTTCTAAGTCTAACGGACTGGTGACCTCAGATGTTAAATTCCATAGTGCTTAGAGCAATTTGAACCATTTATTTGAGCAATCTTAAGTAGAGGTAACACCGGCTGATGACACAACTTTAACAAGTACCAGCTCCAGAAATTTTCTCCTGATCATGCTCCCAAAGAAATTAGATACCAGCAGGGGACGAAAACGGCAAGTAGCAGCAGACTACTGTAACCTAAATGAAGTGTCGTTAAATATGGTGTACCCTTTGTCCCAGATTGATTTGATCTTATACATTCTGAGGACGGTGAAGTACTTCCCCAAACTGGACCTTGCTAGTGGGTACTGTCAAGTTCTAATTGATGAAAAGGACCAATATCTTTGACTTCGGTTTGCTGCAGAGTCCTTGAAAATATTCTCATTTCGAATATATTATACTTTCTCATATCCATGAATCAGCAAGATTTTAGAAAACATTGCTCGTGTTAAATTCAGTTTGCCATTTACTCAGATGATATACTGTGAACTATGAATGAAGGGCAATAGCCAGATTTCATATTTCTAGATTTCCAAAAAGCATTTTACATGGTCCCCACTGCTGGTTATTAATCAAGGCACGAGGATGTGCAACAAGTTCACAGATATGTGAATGGCTCAAAGACTTCTTACGTAATAGAATGCAGTATGTTAGGGCAAAGGGAGCATCACCCCACTCTGCACTGTTGCCAAATTGATTCAAGATAGTGGATCCAAGATGGCGGCCAGAGATGTAGTAATGTCACACTGGTGACATGGCAGAAAGTTCATATTTTGGAAGAAAAATAGGTCAATTCGGCTACCTCCACTAACCAAACTCCAACACCCCCTCTCCCTCTCCTCTTCCCTCTCCATCTAGAAATTGGCAAGGAAAGGACTCAGACGGTGCTGGGCTGCTGGATAGGATAGACATAAGTCTTTATTTTATATGCAATGTTTATTTAAACAAGCCCATCTCCCCTCCCCTCCCCGCCCCTATCTGGAAATTGGAGGGAAAAGGACTCTGTTTATGCTGGCCTATAGGATAGGATGGACATAAGTCTTTATTTTGTATGCATTGTTTATTTAAACAACTTGAAATGTTATAGGCAACAGCGCCATCCAATCTGTCCACCTGGAGGTCAGGAGTCCAAATGACCTACTTCATAACACGACCACCAGAGAGCACTGTTGGCCATCCCATTCCCCTCCCCCTCCCCCTCTGATCCTTCTCCCCTCACAATCCCCTCCCCCTCAAATCCCTCTCCCCCTTGATGTAATACAAGATGGCGACCTGGGGAAAAATGTTGGGAAATCCACTCAGTTTGTGTCTTGGTGCTGGGCTGGGAGGAGGGATGTAATTGTTGTGGATGAGATGCCTGTGCTGGAAAAGGAGGAGTTTAATGGGTATATTAGCTGCGATCATGCAGCTGAGGATTGTATCCATAGCCACCTGGTTGGTTGGTTGTTTCGGGGAAGGAGACCAGACAGCGAGGTCATCGGTCTCATCGGATTAGGGAAGCACGGGGAAGGAAGTCGGCCGTGCCCTTTGAAAGGAACCATCCCGGCATTTGCCTGGAGCGATTTAGGGAAATCACGGAAAACCTAAATCAGGATGGCCGGACGCGGGATTGAACCGTCGTCCTCCCGAATGCGAGTCCAGTGTCTAACCACTGCGCCACCTCGCTCGGTCATAGCCACCTGCAGAATGTTTGGAAAGCAATGATATTTGGTGATCCAACAGGATGGGGCTAAGTTACAGTTTGTAGCTCACACTGATAAATGCCTGTGCTGTAACTGTAGATCATTCGATAAAAGTCCAGTCAATCTTCTTAAGTGCAAGAGTCAATACTTTCACAGACTCTAGCACGAGCATCCATGTGTAAAATTGAAGAAATGCTGGTGATGAGCAGGGCTGAATTTAATAAGTGTACTAAATGCAGGCACACAGCTGAGGACTGTTTCCATATCCTCCTATACAATGCGTGGAAAGGAAAGATAATGGATGATTGTGTGGTGAATACTTTTCAACATATAATGCCGATGCAGTGGGGTGGTGTGAAGATGCATTTCTGTGTTCATGGAGGTAGATGCTTATACTGGAACTGCCAACCCTTTTTGAAATTGCCTAACACCTCACATTAACTTTATCGTATCCCACAATGAACCACAGGTGTTCACCTTGAGGTTTGGAGACAACAGGCCTAGTTCACAACACCGCCACCAGAGTTCACCGTCAGACCTCCCCCAGTCCCCTCCTGCGATGTAATCCAAGAAGGGTGTACAGAAAAAAAAGTGCATGAACCAGTAGGAACCCTCAATCCAGTCACGTGATAGGTTTCAGCCAATAAGGTGGCAATATCTGGTGATGTCATCAGAGGGGATATAGCGCAGGTTCAGTAGCTCCATCGCCTGTTTCACTCAGTCAGCCAGCAGCAGCAACAGAAGAAGAAGAAGAAGAAAATGAAGAAGAAGAAGAAACATGAAGCATCAGCAGCAGCTGAGGTCCAGCACAGATCTGCCGAATAGGAAGAAACAAAAAGTAACTACTCCATGCACATTCTTGTCTGTAGTTAGCATTATTATTATTGGTTGTGTTCGTATTTTGGTCCATGTATAACGCTTCCTCCTCCTCTTCGTTCAGCAGTAGCCTTCGACATATCGAAGCAAGCAGGGGCGAGCGCCAACATGTCTACCTCTGCTGCGTCTGGACCTGTAGCAACCTCAGTCGCCATCTTGTGTATTTGCGGCAGCAACAACCTCCAACATGTCTGAACATGTAGCTACCACGTGGCATCCTGTAGCACACATAGTCCACTTGCTGGAGCAGGACAAAAAGCAGTTATTGTCATCGATTTGGGCAATGAGGACACTCTGATTGTTTCTAACGTTTCGAATGCTGCTAGTGGTCCTAAACAACAGAAAGATGGAGGTTAGTACTGGCCACTGACATACGACCCATCCCATGAGAACATCCCTGTGGTAGTGCAAGAATAAAGTGGAGTTGCTGTGGACAGAAAGGTTCTATACGTAGCCCACTTGCTGGAGCAGGACACGGACCTATTATTGTCTACCCCACTCATTGATCTCACTGATGAGAACACACAGTCTGCTCCCAACACCTCGAATGCTGCCCGTGGTCATGAACAACAGCAAGATGTAGGACAGTACTGGTCACCAACATACGATGTCCGCCCCGACAGCTGAATGGTCAGCGTGACTGACTGCCGTCCTAAGGTGCCTGGGTTCGATTCCCGTCTGGGTTGCGGATTTTCTCCACTCAGGGACTGAGTGTTATGTTGTCTTCATCATCATTTAATCCCCATCCCGCGCGCAGGTCGCCCAAAGTGGCGTTGACTGTAGTAAGTCCTGCACCAAGGCAGCCGGACCTGCCCTGTAAGGGACCTCCTGGCCAATGTCGCCAAACACTCATTTCCATTTACCAACATGCGATGTACCCCAAGAGACCATCCCTATGCTAGCACAGGGATAGAGTGCAGATGTTGTGGATAAGATGTATCAAGTGTGCCCACGCTTTTCAGTTCTACATACAATTTAAATACTAGTGGAACAAAACGTATAAATAGGGGTCTACAAGCACATCACCACTGGGGATTGCATGTGAGAATAGAAATTAGAAATGCATTGAAGGGTGTTAAAGTACCTATTATGAGTTCGAATGGGACAAAATACGTCGTGCAGAGCGCAACATCAATCAGCAGGTGACAACACAGTATTATCAAACTCGTAGTCCTCCCCGGATATTCTTCTTATTGGTGTGACACTACCTGTTACAATTGAGTGTGATGACTTCGCACTATGTGTAAAATCGGGAAACAAGAGTGTTTATCTGTGGCATGCCTCAGCTATGAACTTATAAAATGTAGATATTGTACTAGGCCTAGCACTGGAGAGACGGAGTCATTGGTTGCTGAGCATAGACTCTGCATGCAATGATATTGTAAACTTTCGATGTGTGCAAGTTGGTGATGTGGAGCAGTATCTTTGTTTGTGCATGAATACGTGGCCAAAAGAGAAACAGGTTGAATGTCCACGGGAAAACCAGGAGATTGTAAGGTACCCATGAGTCTGAAGGAAATATGTATGGAATTTATTGCTTATCAAAAAGCTTTATTTGGGAAATATTGTACAACTGCAAAGAAGAAGATAAAGAACAAGTCTAATGATATTTCTGAAATACCTGCATCCAGTGTATGATACTAAAATAAATAATGTGCATATATAATCTCAAACTGTGTTTGTGTTTTATTCCAAACATCTTCATTATAGTCCAAGTAGTACACTTATCAATATCATTATTTTTAATGCTGCAGCTATAATCATACAGCAGCAAACATGGAGGAGATACAGAGAGACAGGAACTGTCGATGACATGCCTCGCGTAGGCCGCCCAAGGGCTACAATTGGAGTAGATGACCACTACCTACAGGTTATGGTTCCTCCGAGGAACCCTGACAGCAACGCCACAATGTTGAATAATGCTTTTTGTGCAGCCACAGGACGTTGTGTTACGACTCAAACTGTGTGCAATAGGCTGCATGATGTGCAATTTCACTCCCAACATCCATGGCGAGGTCCATCTTTGCAACCACTACACCATGCAGAGCGGTATAGATGGTCCCAACAACATGCCGAATGGACCGCTCAGCATTGGCATCACGTTCTCTTTACCGATGCGTGTCGCATATGGCTTCAACCAGACAATCGTCGGACACGTGTTTGGAGGCAAGCCGGTCAAGATGAACGCCTTAGACACACTGTCTAGCGAGTGTTTTGGGTGGCATTATGTGAGGGCGACGTATGCCGCTGGTGGTCATGGAAGGCGCCATAACGGCTGTACGATTCGTGAATAACTTCCTCTGACCGATAGTGCAACCATATCGGCAGCATATTGGCGAGGCATTCGTCTTCAAGGATGACAATTCACGCCCCCATCGTGCAAATCTTGTGAATGACTTTCCTCATGAAAACGAGATCGCTTGACTTGAGTGGCCATCATATTCTCCAGACATGAACCCTATCTAACTTGCCTGGGATAGATTGAAAAGGGCTGTTTATGGACGATGTGACCCACCAACCTCTCTGAGGGATCTAAGCCGAATCGCCCTTGAGGAGTGGGATAATCTGCACCAACAGTGCCTTGATGAACTTGTGGATAGTATGCTACGACGAATACAGGCACGCATCAGTGCAAGAGGACATGCTACTGGGTATTAGAGGTACCAGTGTGTGTGCAGCAGTCTGGACCACCACCTCTGAAGGTCTAGGTGTATGGTGGTACAACATGCAATTTGTGGTTTTCATGATCAATAAAAAGGGCGGAAATGATATTTATGTTGATCTCTGTTCCAATTTTCTGTACAGGTTTCGGAACTCTCGGAACCGAGGTGATGCAAATCTTTTTTGTGATGTGTATATAGCCGAATTCTCTTTGTAGCCAATATAGCTAAGTTACTTAAGTGATGGAGCTACCGTGGCTACACACACTATTACCATCCTTACAAGTGCATTTTTGTATATATACCGACTACTTGTCAGTATCTGATGTGCTCTGTATTATGACAGCGTGGGTGAAACATTCTCATCGCACAGACTGTGTTATTGGTGAATGGTACTCGAAGATGCAAAAGAAGACCTGAAGAAGAAGAAGAAGAAGAATGGAATACTCGTTTCTGATAATATACGAGAAATTATTATATTTCCATCGAACTGTGGCAAGACTATTGTCGTCATGACGCAGCTACATACACTCATGCTCATAAATTAAGGAGAATGCTAATACATGGTGAAACAACGTTCTAGTGGGTGGTTAGGGGGTTTAAATCACGTCGCGGTATGACCATGCTGTGCATTTGACCTGCGGTCGTCGCACGGTGGCGCTGGCATCAGTCCACATACGAAGAGGTGTGTTGGTGCATGTCAGAGTACGGTGCAGCGAGTAAGTGTGCAGACGTTTTCAGACGTGCTAATGGTGAATGAGTGTTGAATATGACTCAAAGAACACACATTGATGACATTATGAGGAGTAGAGTACTAGGGCGACTGGAGGCTGGTCAAACAGCAGGTCGTGGCACAGGCCCTCCGTGTGCCACAACGTGTGATCTCAAGACTATGCCAACGATTCCAGCAGACAGGAAACGTGTCCATGCGCTACAGTACGGGACGTCCACAGTGCACAACACCACAAGAAGACCGATATCTCACCATCAGTGCCCGCAGATGGCCACGGAGTACTGCAGGTAGCCTTGCTCTGGCCCTTACCGCAGCCACTGGAACAGTTGTCTTCAGACTCTCAGTCTACAGATGACTCAACAGACATGGCTTATTCGTTCGGAGACATGCAAGGTACATTCCACTGACCCCTGGTCACAGGAGAGCCTGTAAAGCGTGGTGTCACGAACACAGTACACGGTCATTGGAACAGTGGTCCCAGTTATGTTCACGGACGAGTCCAGGTGTAGTCTGAACAGTGATTCTAGAAGAGGTTTCATCTGGAGTGAACCAGGAACCCGATACCAACCCCTTAACGTCCTTGAAAGGGACCTGCACGGAGGTGGTGGTTTGCTGGTGTGGGATGGGTTTATGATTGGTGCACGTACAACCCTGTATGTTTTTGGTAGAGGAACTGTAACAGGCCAGGTGTATCGGGACGTCATGTTGCACCAGTATGTTCGCCTTTACAGCGGTGCAGTGGCTCCCACCTTCCTCCTGATGGATGATAATACACGGCCCCACGGAGCTGCCATCGTGGAGGAGTTCCTTGAAACAGAAGATATCAGGCGAATGTAGTGGCCTGCCTGTTCTCCGGCCTAAACCCCATATCTCACGTCTGGGATGCTCTCGGTCGGCGTATCGCTGCCCGTCTTCAAACCCCTGTGACACTTCAGGAGCTCCGACAGGCACTGGTGCAATTGTTCTTAATGAGCATGAGCATGAGCATGAGCGTAAGTGTACATAAACGGAGTTCGACTTGGACAAGTTTGCATATTTTCAAAAACACTGTTTCAAGCCAAGTATCAGCTTACACAGGAGATATTACGCGATGTAAAAGGCATTACACGCACGACATTTAGTGAAAGCAGTGATATCCCCCTCACCTGAAAAAGTAAAGCCCAACACTGAGTTCATATTTGACGATGCTACTGTGGAAAGCCAAGACCAAATTCGAAAATATCGAAAATATTTCTGTTTCAGTTTCATACGGGTGCTGATGTATTTTATCCAAGCCAAACTATTGCAGAATGCCGAAACAGTTGTTTAGGGATAATGCAAACCTCCTTATAGCCTTTAAAGAAGACAATTTGAATTTAGAATACATTTAGCAAGCACATGAAGGAACTGATATCTCGTTTAATGATTTTGTGAAGATAAGTGCCGATTGCTAGAATTATTCGCAATATGGGTTCCTCGTCAGGATAAAACAGGAAAATTGAACCATGGTAGGTACAGGCGAAACTAGCAGGAGTTTCCGTATACATATCCCAGTAAGAGACGTGAGTATATCAGTATATGCTGCACAATGTACAAATTTGCGCACTTGTCTAGCTCTCAAACTGAAAAAAATGGGTGTACGTAGACAGAACATTCGCTTGTACATGGATGCGAAAGTTCAGGCTATCGTGCATAAAGTTGGGGGTGTGTGCCGGAAGCTTGGGACGTATTACCAGACTCTTGTGAGAATGATCAACGAATTAAATGTGTTGGTTAATGAAATCGGTAAGAAAGTAACCGATTTAACTGAAAAAGTCGAAGCTATTGAGGAGAATATGTATGTAGAGGCCCTTGGTGTTGAGGAGGGGAGTAGGCATATAATAAGAGGAAGAAGAGAGGATATACAAAGCCTCACGCTGCTGATACGTCTGGTTAGTATACACCGAGATGTCAACGAAGCGAAAGGTCATTCAGGCTGTTCTAGAGAAATTACGATTGCTAAGATTAAGGCATACGAGTCGTCAGCAGACACAAAGAGAGACCTTTAAGCCGGTTACTGAATCTCTCAGCAAAAACAGAACTGCAGGATAACGATGGCGTTCCCCTTGATGAACTCATTATCCGTCATGCTACGCCCCTGGCCTGATAGATAGGACATTCAGCGTCAGCAGGTAAAGATCGTATATACTGGGTACCCAGTCTATAATGCAACTGGTACCTCAATACATATTGGTAAAACCCTTACGGGCATGTTATGATTTAAGGTTTGGATGACTCATGGCCGGTTGATTTTGTAGATAAGAGGGAATATTCACATGAGTGTAATCGATTCAAATATATTTTAATGGTTATTGACACGTTGTGTATGTGTTTGAGCATTTGCTGCAGACAGGCACAAATCGATCTCTGGACAACCTCCAAACCAATCACAGAGGAAAGTTTTACAATAGGTATTTCAAGACCGTCATGCAGCGGTATGAAATACATCACTAATCAACATCCCCCCCCCCCCCCCCTGAGGGCGAGTAGCGTGGAACGTCTGAACAGAACAATAAAAGGTCGAAAGTGGATGCGTTTTCATCTTCGCACCTCATGCAAATGGACTGATATCATCCCAGAAGTAATTGCTTAGTATAATCAAACCAAACATAGCACAATAAAAATGGGACCAATCGATGTTCATGATAATGGACTCATGGATACGGTGTACTATCGGTTCAAAATACAGGATCCACGCTGTTCGGTCGTTACATTTGACAAAGTCTCTGGACAGTGCTGCCCTGTATGCAGGTATTGGTACATGAGGGACAGTGGTCAGTGCGCCACCCCTCCAAGAGTACCTAACGGTGCACTCGCAGCGCCGAGGCAGAGATTTGGCAGTTGTGAAAGGGCTGTCGGTAGGGCGGCTGTCCCCAGCTCGCGGCCGCGCGCCATGTAAACAGCAAAGATGTATATTTTAATTGGTAACTTACCTATGAATAATAACTGATTATCTCAACTCTCATGTTTCATTACGATCCGAATGGATGCGAACCATTATACAGTCCCGGTCAATTCATAGTCCTCCGGCACATTTACGATTTCGTCTGCGGGTGCTAACATTTTGGTCCTCCGGGCCGAACTGCGATGGATTCGAGGAAGTAGCGTGCAGCGACAACCATCCATCGGCGGAACGGCAGCGACGAGTGTCGACGAAGCAACACGGAGACGCAGACTGAAGCGTCGAGACGACGCATCTGAAAACTGAGTACATGGTCTGGCCATCTTGCTTCCTGTAATTCCCACTCATTGTAGCTGCTGCTTCTGCTGTGGCCTGCCACCGCTAGCTTTCCATGATGGACGATGAATTAAGAGAGAAACTTGTAACCACACGCTCGGTGGCGATAGCAAGCCTCACACGGTTGTTAATGTCTGCAGCCGAATTCGAAGTAACACGCAAATCGGACACTTTGGACATTACTGTCGGGCTAGAACAGTTGCCAAAGTTCGTGGGGAAGCAGTCATAGCTTGAATTGTTTGAAGATGTAGAGAGTCATGCTGAGGACAGAGAAACTTCTGAAAACATGCTCTTCGGGATTTCGAAAAAAATGAGAGCGATTCAGATGAATCACACAAACGCAGTTGATAACGTTTCGTCAGATGCTGGGTCTTCCTTGAGTGTACCAAAACTTAGCATCAAACTGCCCACAATAAAACTGCCATCATTTCACGGTCATGTAAACGCAATTCGGGAATTTTCAAGACACATTTGTGAGTCTCGTCGTAAACAATGAGGAACTAGAGGGCATTGCTAAGAACCACCATTTGCTGAGTTCCAGGTGAAGCACACAATGTAATTGCCCATCTCCCTGTGACTAACTCCAACTTTACGGTAGCCTTTGATTTGGTCTGTAATATATACAATAATCCTCGGCTGATTGCATCAGCACACCTAAAGAAACATCTAACGTTATCAGCAATGACAAAGCCATCTTCAAGTGAACTTCGTGCACTGCTGAACGAGGCATTAAGCAGTGTGCATGCACTGATGGCATTACAGCTAGATTTTTATATATTTATTTATTTATCATATGCCAACAACAGCAAACATTGACAAGTACATAAAGTTTAATTTAACATGTATATCTACATCTACGTGATTACTCTGCTATTCACAATAAATTGCCTAGCAGAAGGTACAATGAACCACCTTCAAGCTGTCTCTCTACCGTTCCGCTCTCAAACGGCGCATCGGAAAAACTAGCACTTAAATATTTCTGTGTGAGCCCTGGTTTCTCGTATTTTATCGTGATGATCATTTCTCCCTATGGAGGTGGGTACCAGCAGAATGTTTTCGCAATCGGAGGAGAAAACTGGTGACTGAAATTAAATGAGAAGATCCCGTCGCAGTGAAAAACGCCTTTGTTTTAGTGATTGCCACTCCTATTCGCGTACCATGTCTGTGGCACTATCTCCCCTACTTCGCAACAGTAAAAAGAGAGCTGCCCTTCTTTGTACTTTTTCAATGTCATCCGTCAGTCCCATCTGATGCGGATCCCATACCGCACAGCAATACTTCTGATTAGTGCGAACAAGCGTGGTGTAAACAGTCTCTTTAGTAGACCTGTTGCACCTTCTAAGTGTTCTGCCAGAGAATCGCAGTCTGGTTTGCTACGTGATCGTTCCAATTTAGGGAATTTGTAATTGTTATCCCCAAGTATTTAGTTGAATTTACAGCCTTCAGATTTGTGTGACTTATCGCGTAATCGAAATTTAGCCGATTTCTTTTAGTAGTCATGTGAATAACTTCACACTTTTCTTTATTCAGGGTCAATTGCCACTTTTCGCACCATACAGATATCTTATCTAAAACATTTCGCAATTCGTTTTGGTCATCTGATGACTTTACAAGACGGTAAATGACAGCATCATCTGCAAACAATCTAAAACGGCTACTGAGATCTTCTCATATGTCGTTAATATATATCAGGAACAATAGAGGGCCTATAACACTTCCTTGAGGAACGCCGGATGTTACTTCTGTTTTACTCGATGACTTTCTGTCGATTACTACGAACTGTGACCTTTCTAGTTAGTATTTAGTTAAGTATTTACATATATTTTAGTTTTACTTTTTGGCACAAATTTTATGCACATTTTTAAATTGTGAAAGTTACTAACTTAATATCACTGACTACTTTAACTGATATAATTGCAAGTTAAAAAACGGCAGATACATTTAATCATAGTTCAATATCTAATGATTGAAGCAGAGGGAGTAGCATTAATAAAGTCACTATAGCGTCCAGAATACTTCCTCTGAGGACAGTCTCTAACAATATGTTGAACAGTTTGTTCTTGGGCCCCACAATCACAGGCTGGAGAATCTCGGAGTTCCCACTTGTGCATCATGGCGTTGCACCTGGCGTGGCCAGTTCTTATTCTGTTCAGCCATGTCCACTCACTTCTCTGAAGATGAAATCCTGGTAGGCTGGCAGTTAGGTCTTGGATACCTTGATATGCTGTTGTTGCAGCATTCCACCTCTTGCGCCACTCTTCTTTAATGTCGAACTGCTTATTGTTCCTCCCATTATGCCACAGTGGATTGCGAGATTTTAAGCGTTCTAGCGGAGGGTTGTTCTAGACTGTATGAACTGGAAGGTCTTGTGGGTAGTCGGAGTGGTGTAGTTTCCTTCATTCTCGATTGATTGTTTCCTGGCGTCGTAACTCAGGTGGTGGGATGTTGCTGATGGTGTATCGGGGTGGATTTTAATGTGCCCGTAATAATCCTCACTGACTCGTCCAGGTGTACGTCCAGCTTCCTCGTGTGGGCACTATGTTGCCACTATGGAGCACAGTATTCGGCAACTGGGTACACCAGCGTAGTACTGTAGTACGTAGAGTCGATGCGTCGGCACCCCATGTTGTTCCAGCTAGTTTCTTCACGATGTTATTTCGGGTCTTTAATTTTTGGCTTGTTTTTCCCAAATGTTTTTATACGTCAGCCACCGATCTAGTGTGACACCAAGGTATTTAGGCTGGAAACTTTGTCTAACCTTTTGTTGGCAGAAGATCACATTAAACTGCTGGCCTGCAGTTCTGTTGTTTAGATGTATTGCGCAGACTTCTGTCTTTGCTGCATTTGGATGGAGTCCCCATGCTTCGTAATATGTGTTGAGAGTTTCTAATTCTCTAGACAACATAGCTTCTCCTTCCTCAAGTGCACTGGTTTGGTGCGACGTGTAGACAACCTCCAAGATGGTGTACCCCGGGCAACGGACTGCTAAGGCAGGACGGCAAAACGTCTACACTACCGGCAGGCATTCTATATCAGTCTCTCATGGCCACTCAAGACAACAGCACAAGAAAACAAACTACAATAAGACTCTTCTCAGATCCAGACAAAGAGTATTACAGCTAGATGTCACTTTGCAAGACATAATTACATCTCAGCTCCTTATAGAAGTGGTTGAACATTCTATAGGAACCGAGTTTGAAGTCAGTCTGACTTCGAGTAGCTTTCCGGCATTAAAAGAAACTTGTGCCATTCACGAGAATAAATGCAAATATTTAGAAATAGCCAAGACTACAGTACCACAACGTCACGGTACAACTGTTAATAAACGTCAGAATGCGCCCAACACCAAGCAGTTCGGGCATTCCAAATTCTGGCATTCGACACAGACATACGTTGCTAAAAGTGTCATGTCCTGCCAGCCTCACGTGCTGCGCTAGAGCAGAAAATTCAAACAAGCCATGTGCAGTGAACGCAAGGCTGTTGTCATGCGCAACAACTTGTACTACAACTGTCTGAAGAAACATCAGAGGGCTTCTCAATGCAACTCCATTACCTGTCATACCTGTGACAAACGACACCAAACTTTATTACATGCAGAATCACAACGTACACAAGATGAACCAAGGAAGGAGTGTACAGGTGACATGCCACACGAACACAGTGGCAAACATCAGTCAACTACATCGATCTATTGTTCACTGAAGATTAGTCCAGACAAAAGAGTACTCCTTCCGACAGCGAAAATAAGGTTGCAAGATATCAATGAAGAATGGCAGACTTGTGGTGCCTCTACTAGATCCTGTGTCGGAGTCTTGCTTCATATCGGAAACATGCGCACAACGCCTCAGACTTCAAAGGTGGCACAGCAGAGTACCGATTCAAGGACTAGGTGCAACCCGCTCTGTAACAAAACACCGTGTCTCTATGCTAGTGGGCTCCTGTGTAAGCAACTTTATGTCATCTGTCGAATGCTTAGTTTAGTCAAAGATAATTGAACCTAGCCTGAACAAATAATTGAGCCCAGTACGTGGCCCTTGCCAAATGTACAACTCGCTGATCGAGAGTTTTGGTTACTTGGAAAGATCGACGTGTTACTTTTTAGCAGAATTTTATCCAAACATTCGCAAATCAAGGACTATCTCCACAGGAACTGATCACTCTGTGCTTCATGAGACAGAACTAGGTGGGATCACCTCTGGTCGGTATCAAACTGTAGAGCACAACACCTCGTCACGGCGGCCGGTCGTGTCGTGCTTTGTAAAAACGAACACTGACTTTCAACTACTCTTGAAGAAATTCTGGGAGGTAGTAGAATTGAATCGTGGCGTAATAACGAAAGAAGAGGAACAATGTGAAGCACACTTCGTGCAACACATAACGAAAGATTCCACATGAAGATTCGTTGTCCATCTTCCGTTTAGCGAAGAGCGAAGTAAATTAGGCAAATCTTTCAACACTGCAGCAGAACGCTTCTCTCAGACAGTAAAGAAACTGGCGAGACACCAGAAGCTAAAAGAAAGCTACACACAGTTTATGAGGGAATATGAAGACTTAGGGCATATGGAACCAGTAGCTGCACCTGATGACATTTCATCCTACATGGCAAACCATGCAGTTCTTGAGGAAGCCAGCTCGACTACCAAAACAAGAGTAGTTTTTGATTGTTCGGCCAAAACGGGCTCTAACTTGTTGCTAAACAGTTTGTTGGTGGTCGGACCAACGATTCAACAGATTTTGTGCTCCATAATATTACAGTTCTGCATCCATCGCGTTGCCTTCACAGCTGACAGAGAAGATGTATCGACAAGTTCTGGTAGCGGATGAAGATCGCGCCTACCGACTAATACTGTGGGGGAATGACAGATCTGCACCATTGCAGGATTATCAGTTAAAGACAGTCACATACAGAATGGCCTGTGCACTTTTTCTTGCGGTACGATGTCTATTACAACTAGCTCATGAAGAGAGCCAATGTAACAAGGCAGCAAACATTATTGCTAATGACTTCTATGTGGACGATTGTATCTCAGGATGCGATATGGTACAGGCTGCGATACAAGTCCAGCAAGATTTCACGAAGATTTTGAAGAAAGGTGGTTTCTCATAACGGAAGTGATCCAGTAACAGTGTGGAATTCCTAGAAAATATCCCCTCAGAGTTAAGAGAGACACAGGTACACTTACAGCTTGGTAACGACGAGGATATTAAAATTTTAGGTTTACCCTGGCATCCAGCTGCTGATCAGTTCCAAATTGTGAATAATGTCAAGCCAGCACGTAAGGTCTACAGATTCAGAAAACGCATTGTACTGGCTGTCACGTCATCCATTTTTGATGCTCTGGGATTAATCAGTCCCATTGTTATCACATTCAAAATCTTTTTGCGACGTCTGGGGCAGCGAGTAGCCCTTGCCTCAAGAGTTGAACTGGATGTGGCAGACACTATAGAGGTTCGTACGATAGATAATATTCGTGTTGATCTTAGAGTCATTACAGAAGGAAAACCTGTCAGCATTCAACTGCACGGATTCTGCGACGCTTCAGAGAAGGCCTACGGCTATTGTATATATGTACGATCAACTAATCATCATGGAATCACGTGCGTCGAATTATTAATCCCCAAAACACGAGTATCTCTACCGAAAAAGTTGTCTTTTCATTTCCTGGAACTCTGTGGTGCTCTCTTGCTGTCGCGACTACTACAGCACATTATTCACTCGCTGATTATAGACACAGAACGAGCTTACTTGTGGACTTAGTCATCCATAGTACTGGCAGGACTCGCGTCTCCACCCACGCGGTGGAACACATTTGAGGGGAACCGTGTCGCCGTGATACAGGAAAATACAGCAGCTGCGGTATGGAACCAAGTGTCTACAATGGGAAACCCAGCTGATCTGACTTCGCGATGAGTGTCTCCTGCGGCTCTGCAAGAAAAAGCCTGTGGTGGGAAGCACCAGTTCGGTTTAAGGAAGACATCACTTCATGACCTATGATAGACACCTCTAATGACTCTGCAGCCCAGGAGCTGCCAGAAGAAAAGACTAAAGTCATCTGTCACATCAGCAGAGCACTTGAAGATGGTATAATATGTCGATTCTCAATGTTGTCACGATTGCCGCGGGTAATGCCATACAGTCTTAGATTCATTAATCACTACAAGACTGCAAAGGAAATGAGAGTAACTTCTGAATTGCCTCGCTATAAACTGCAGGACGCTTTGTTAAGTGTGTCAGGATACCACAAGAAGATACATACGCAGCGGGAATCTACTAATTGAAGATCATAAAGCTAGTGGATAAAAATAGCAAGCTCAAATCACTCCATCCTATCCTCGATGACATAAGACTGTTACAGGTTGGAGGCAGGTTACAAAATGCTGATCTCTCATATGAGGAGAAGCAGGAACTCGTGCTGCCATCTCACACGACTAATAGTGGAAAGTGAACATCGTCGTCTTTCCCACTCTGGGTGTCAACTGTTGCTTACGTCTCTCAGAAAGCAATACTGGATATCTAAGAGACGAAATGCCATCCGGCGTGTTCTGCATCAGTGCTTGACTTGTCAGTGAATAAAGGCGAATCCTGCTCAACAGCTCATGGGAGACCTGCCACGCCCACGTGTAGAAGCAGTGAGACCTTTCTTCAATTGTGGGATTGATTACACAGGACCGTTATATGTGAAAACCGGCTCAAAATGGTTCAAATGGCTCTGAGAACTATGCGACTCAACAGCTCATGGGAGACCTGCCACGCCCACGTGTAGAAGCAGTGAGACCTTTCTTCAATTGTGGGATTGATTACACAGGACCGTTATATGTGAAAACCGGCTCAAAATGGTTCAAATGGCTCTGAGAACTATGCGACTTAACTTCTGAGGTCATGAGTCGCCTAGAACTTAGAACTACTTAAACCTAACTAATCTAAGGATATCACACACATCCATGCCCGAGGCAGGATTTGAACATGCAACCGTAGCGGTCGCTCGGTTCCAGACTGTAGCGCCTAGAACCGCACGGCCACACCGGCCGGCCAAAAACCGGCTCACGGAGACCCAAATTAAAGGAAAAGTGCTACGTTGCCCTGTTGTGTGCTTGGCTACATGCGCAGTGTATTTGGAGGTAGTTGGCCAGATGATTACTGAAGTATTCCTGTCAGCCCTAAAAATATTTGTTTCATGGCGGGGTGGATGCCAAAACCTGTACAGTAACAATGGGAAAAACGTCGCTGGAGCTAGACCGGAACTTCGCGAGTTACAAGCTGCTGTGAGCAGTCATTATCAGCAGCCAGAGGTAAAAAGCTTTATGCACGAAGAAGGGATCGAGTGGCACTTCATTCCTCCTGCGTCACCACACTTTGGCGGAATATGGGAGGCAGGAGTGAAGTCCTTCAAGTACCATTTGCGGCGAACTATAGGAACCATATGTGGTATTCCTCGGAATAAAAAGTGTAATTACATCGAAAATTGCTTCAATATTCTTCCGTGATCTGCAAAGCTCTCTCACTCTCATTGTGCAGTGATACATTTATTTCCTGCGACATCTTCAAGTTATGTATGAGACATTGTTCTGCACATTGCTTCGACATCAGATGTAATAGCCGGCCGGTGTGGCCGTGCCGTTCTAGGTGCTTCAGTCTGGAACCGCGTGACCGCTACGGTCGCAGGTTCGAATCCTGCCTCGGGCATGGATGTGTGTGATGTCCTTAGATTAGTTAGGTTTAATTAGTTCTACGTCTAGGGGGCTGATGACCACAGATGTTAAGGCCCATAGTGCTCAGAGCCATTTGAACCATTTAGATGTAATAACTCCAGAAGCAGTTCGTGTAGAACGAAAAAGGTCATCTGTGTCTGGGAAGGAGGGAAGCTGCGGGTATATCCAATGCGACAGGATTTTGCTGCTGCCCCTGCGGCTACTACGCTGTGGTGGCATGAGCCTAGCACGTGGCCCCTCTTCCAGCAGACACAGAGATTCTGGAGTGAACGTTTTGCCTCTTGTGATTTGGAAGACTGACTGGACTTTTATCGAATGATCTACAGTTGCAGCACATGCATTTATCAGCATGAGTTGAGAAGTGTAGCTTACCTTCATCATGCTGCATCTTCTTTGATGAAGCATCTTGTTTGATGAAGCATATTCGCCTTTACCAAATTTCATTCTTTTCCGAACATTGTGCAGATGTCCATGGACACTGTCCTCAGCTACATGATTACAGGTAATACACCCATTAAAGTTCTCCTTCTCCAGCACAGACATCTTATCCAATGAACCCAATGAACCACTATGTCTGTCCTCACAGTCCAGTAGCTAGACACAGAGCGAATTTCCCAACAATTTTTTCCCCCAGGACGCCGTCTGGGGCTATGTCATGAGAGGGGGGCGGGGGGGGGGGAGGGGGAGAGGGATCTGGAGTTTGGTTGGTGAGGGTACCAATTGACCTATCTTCCCACAAAAATTTGAAATACCCGCCATGACGTCAGTGTGACCTTGCACCATCTATGGCCGCCATCTTGGACCCACCATCTTAAATAAATTTTGCCCTACTACGTATGTTACTCTCAGAGACGAGGATATCGCCCGGAGTGCCCCAGGGAAGTGTGAGAGGACTGCTGTTGTTTTCTACTTATATAAATGATTTGTCGGATAGGATGGGCAGTAATCTGCGGTTGTTTGCTGATGACGCTGTGGTGTACAAAAAAATGTTCAAATGTGTGTGAAATCTTATAGGACTCAACTGCTAAGGTCATCAGTCCCTAAGCTTACACACTACTTAACTTAAAGTATCCTAAGGACAAACATACACACCCATGCCCGAGGGAGGACTGGAACCTCCGCCGGGACCAGCTGCACAGTCCATGACTGCAGCGCCTAAGACCGCTCGGCTAATCCTGCGCGGCTGTGGTGTACAGTAAGGCGTCGAAGCAGGGAGACTGTAGGAAGACAGAAATGTCCGGTTGGTATCATGAATAGCTCTAAACGCGGAAAAATGTAAGTTAATGTGGATGAGTAGGATAACAAACCTGTAATGTTCGGGTTTAATACTACTATTCCCTACTTCACGCAGTCAAGCCGTTTAAATATCTGAGCATAATGTTGCAAAGCTATACGCAGTGGAATGGGTATGTGAGAACTATGGTAGGGAAGGCGAAAGGTCCACTTCAATTATAGGGAGAAATTCAGGAAAGAGTGGTTCACCTGTAAAGGAGATTGCATATAGAACGCGGGACCAGGTCGGATTGAAGGAAGACAGGGAAGCAATTCAGAGGCGGGCTGTGAGATTAGTTACCAGTAGGCTCAAACAACACGTAAGTGTTATGAAGATGCTTCGGGAACTCAAATGGGAATTCCTGTAGGAAGACGATGTCCTTATCAAGTAACACTATTAAGAAAATTTAGACAACCGGCATTTGAAACTGATTGCTACATGATTCTACTGCTGCCAACATACATTGTGCCTAACGACCACGAATATAAGAAATTACGGCTTAAACCGAAGCATATAGACAGTCGTTTTTCCTTCGCTCTGTTTGCAAATGGAACGGGAAAGGAAATGACTAGTAATGGTACAGTGTAACCTCCGCCACGCACCTTACTGTGGCTCGCGGAGTACCTATGTAGATATATATTTAGATGTAAACCGTGAAAAGATGGCCTTTGGCACACCAGTGGGCCACTAGGATTATAATAAAAATTGCTATGTGTCTGAAAACTGCTCGATCCTCTTTTCAGTGTTGAATGAACACTGTGCTAACGAAGATACAGAGGGACAAAGTCTTATTACATCTGAACTATATTGTTGTAGTGGGTGCCTTGAAAGGCGAGAACAATGCTCGCCTAGACGAAGTGTTGAATCGGCTGCGTCGAGAGAACTTGAATTTGCAAGTAGATAAACGTGGGTTTTTATGAAAGAAAGTTACATTTCTGGAACACATGCTGACCACTTCGACATTAAAACCCGACTTGCATCAGATGCAAGCCATAGAAAAATCCCACAGCCAAGGACTATCGCGCAATTAAAATCGTTTCCAGGTTGAATAGAGTACTGTCTGCGATTCGTGAGTAATTTCTGTAAAATTGCGAAGCCACTACTTGAAATGCTGAAGATGGGGGGTCCAAATGAGTGCGGCGCATTATAGGAGGAAGCCTTCCGCAGCTGAAAGAAAAAGTGATCATTCCATCAATATTATAGTAGCTGGATTTCACTAAGGAATTTTTCATTACTACACATGCAAACAATTATCTGTTCAGCACATACTTAAGCCAAGCGCACATGGGAAAGGACTTCCCAACTGCGTTCATTTAGTGGACGCTTAACACAGCCGAAGAGAAATATAGTACAGCAGAATGTGAACTCTTAGCAATAGTGTGGGCTGATAATATTACCAATCATATGTGTTCGGCAGAGACTGTCCGATTATCATGGACCTCAAACCTGTGGTGTGGTTAGACAGCATCTCTGATCCATCTTCCAGGGTGATAAAGTTAAGATGAAAACTAGAAGAATGCTACACACATCAAAAAAAGTTTTGCATCACCCAATTTCCCAGAACTCCTGAAGAGAGACGTTGACTGTGGATATTGTATCACAGACAAAGTCCCTTTGACTGCTCAGGGATGTCACTAAAACCGAACAGAGATGTAAACAAGCACGCACGTGCAGCGCCTATTGGACGGAGTGGGTCCAATAGCCGATCAGTTCCTGTCATCCCACCAGGAAGGAGGTACACGACTCGTGTTGTCTGTAGTTCAACCATGGCTAGACAGCCAATACCACGGTTCGATCGCGTCCGCATTGTTACTTTGTGTCAGGAAGGGCTCCAACAAGGGAAGTGTTCAGGCGTCCCGGAGTGAATCAAAGTGATGTTGTTCGGACATGGAGGAGATACAATGTCACACGAACTGTCGATGACATGCCTCGCTCAGGCCACCCAAGGACTACTACTGCAGCGGATGACGGCTACCTACGGATTATGGCTCGGAGGAACCATGACAGCAACTACAATGTTGAATAATGCTTTTCGTGCAGCCACAGAACGTCGAGTTACGACTCAAACTGTGCGCAATAGGCTGCATGATGCGGAACTTCACTCCCGACGTCCATAGCGAGGTCCATCTTTGCAATCACGACACCATACAGCGCAGTACAGATGGGCCGAACAACATGCCGAATGGACCGCTCAGGATTAGCATCACGTTCTCTTCACCCATAAGTGTCGCATATGCCTTGAACTAGACAATTGTCGGAGTCGTGTCTGGAGGTAACGCGGTCAGGCTGAACGCGTTTGACACACTGTCCAGAGAGTGCTGCAAGGCGGCTGTGCGACACGTGAATGCCATCCACCGACACGTAGTGCAACCATATCGGCAGCATACTGGTGAGGCATTCGTCTTCATGGACGACAATTCGTGCCCTCATCGTGCACGTCTTGTGAATGAATTCCTTCAGGATAACGACGTCGTTCGACTAGAGTGGCCAGCATGTTCTCCAGACATGAACCCTATTCAACATGCCTGGGATAGATTGAAGAGGGATGTTTATGGACGACGTGACTCACAAACCATTCTGAGGGATCTACGCTGAATCGCCGTTGAGGGGTGGGAGAATCTAGACCAACAGTGTCTTGATGAGCTTGTGAATAGTATGCCACGACGATTACAGGCATGCATCAGTGCAAGAGGATATGGTGTTGGGTATTAGAAGTACCGGTGTGTATAGCAGTCTGGACCACCACTTCTGAAGGTGGTACAACATGCAATTTGTGGTTTTCATGAGCAATAAAAAGGGAGGAAATGGTTCAAATGGCTCTGAGCACTATGGGACTCAACTGCTGTGGTCATAAGTCCCCTAGAACTTAGAACTACTTAAACCTAACTAACCTAAGGGCATCACACACATCCATGCCCGAAGCAGGATTCGAACCTGCGACCGTAGCGGTCGTGCGGTTCCAGACTGTAGCGCCTTTAACCGCTCGGCCACTCCGGCCGGCTAAAAAGGGAGGAAATGATGTTCATATTGATCTCTATTCGAATTATCTGTACAGGTTCCGGAACTCTCGGTTCCGAGGTGATGCAAAACTTTTTTTGATGTGTGTATTATCAAATACTTTACAAGGAAGGGGAACAAAATAGCTTGTCCTACGCGATTCGCGTATTAGAATTACACTACTGGCCATTAAAATGGCTACACCGCGAAGATGAATTGCTACAGATGCGAAATTTAACCTACAGGAAGAAGATGCTGTGACATGCAAATGATTAGCTTTTCAGAGCATTCACACAAGGTTGGCGCCGGTAACGTCACCTACAACGTGCTGACATGAGGAAAGTTTCCAACCGATCTCTCATACACAAACAGCAGTTGACCGGCGTTGCCTGGTGAAATGTTGTTTTGATGCCTCGTGTAAGGAGGACAAATGCGTACCATCACGTTTCCGACTTTGATTAAGGTCGGATTGTAGCCTATCACGATTGCGGTTTATCGTATCGCGACATTGCTGCTCGCGTTCGTCGAGATCTAATGACTGTTAGCAGAATATGGAATCGATGGGTTCAGGAGGGTAATACGGAACGCCGTGCTGGATCCCAACGGCCTCGTATCACTAACAGTCGAGATGACAGGCATCTTATCCGCATGGCTGTAAGGATCGTGCAGCCACGTCTCGATCCCTGAGTCAACAGATGGGGACGTTTGCAAGACAATAACCATCTGCACGAACAGTTCGACGACGTTTCCAGCAACTTGGACTATCAGCTCGGAGACCATGGCTGCGGTTACCCTTGACGCTGCATCACAGACAGGAGCGCCAGCGATGGTGAACCCAACGACGAACCTGGGTGCACGAATGGCAAAACGTCATTTTTCGGATGAATCCAGGTTCTGTTTACAGCATCATAATGGTCGGATCCGTGTTCGGCGACATCGCGGTGAACGCACATTGGAAGCGTGTATTCGTCTTCGCCATACTGGCGTATTACCCGGCGTGATTGTATGGGGTGCCATTGGTTACACGTCTCGGTCACCTCTTGTTCGCATTGACGGCACTCTGAACAGTGGACGTTACATTTCAGATGTGTTACGACCCGTGGCTCTACCTTTCATTCGATCCCTGCGAATGCCTACATTTCAGCAGGATAATGCACGACCGTATGTTAGAGGTCCTGTACGGGCCTTTCTGGACACAGAAAATGTTCGACTGCTGCCCTGGCCAACACATTCTCCAGATCTCTCACCAATTGAAAACGTCTGGTCAATGGCTCGTCAGAATACGCCAGTCACTACTCTTGATGAACTGAGGTATCGTGTAGAAGCTGCATGGGCAGCTGTATCTGTACACGCCATCCAAGCTCTGTTTGACTCAATGCTCAGGCGTATCAAGGCCGTTATTACGGCCAGAGGTGGTTGTTCTGGGTACTGATTTCTCAGGATCTATGCACCCAAATTGCGTGAAAATGTAATCACATGTCAGTTCTAGTATAATATATTTGTCCAATGAATACCCGTTTATCATCTGCATTTCTTCTTGGTGTAGCAATTTTAATGCCCCGTAATGTATATGCGATGCAGGTACAGATCCTGAACACAGTGTGATTGAGCCACCAGAGTACGTGAGTTATGAAGATAAGCCGGTCGCGATCGGGACCTTGGAGACCCTTGCGGAGACAGTTGGCGAAGCGATAACAACAACCAACAATACAACAGAGTAGTCTACTGGGGACGAGAAGGTTGACACACCAGCGCTAAGCACAAAGAGCGTAATGAGTGCGGTGGACAAACTAGCTGTATTAACTCCGATGCGAGTACCCCTCATAGGCGGACGTCAAGGGATGATGAGAACTTAAGAGCGGGTGAAACAGTATTGTACTGGGCAAGGCATGAGGGCTGATACAAAGAAATTTATTGAGACTTGTGAGAGCTGTCAGTAAAACGAAATGATGCTGGCAGAGATGAGGTAGCCATTGGAATTGACCCCTACACGAGAATTTGTGTTTGAAAGATTGACATCATAGAACTGTTACCACAAACACATGCCTGTAACTGCTACATTCTGACTTTTCAGGACTCACTAACGAAATTTGTTTTAGCCCAACCAATTGACCAACAAGACGCTGACACGGTTGCACAAAAACTAGTAGATAATGTAACTCTAAGGTGTGTGATTACAATATCACTAATTTTATGGTAACTCAGTAGTTTTATAAGTGATGCCATGAGGTATGTAACCAACGGCGCACTGGAACGCATCCACTGTACGCTAACGGAGATGATACGTCGCTATATTAGCTGCAATCAATCAGATTGGGACCAGTTGGTACCGTATGCCACATCTGTATATAACACGACACAGCACAGTGCCGTGTGGTGCACCCCGTTAGAATTAATTTTTGGTAGGAAATGTAGTCTACCAGAATGACTCCGGAAGAATCCGTCAAATGTGATTTATAATTACGACGACTATGGGACCGAAATACGGCAAAGGTTGCAAATGCTGCATCAGAGTGCTCGAGAAGCGACACAAGAGCACAAGGAGAAGAGTAATTTAAGTTATTACAAGAACTAGAATCCGAGTCATGGACTGTGCGGCTGGTCCCGGCGGAGGTTCGAGTCCTCCCTTGGGCGTGGGTGTGTGTGTTTGTCCTTAGGATAATTTAGGGGCCGGCCGTTGTGGCCGTGCGGTTCTAGGCGCTGCAGTCTGGAGCCGAGCGACCGCTACGGTCGCAGGTTCGAATCCTGCCTCCGGCATGGATGTGTGTGATGTCCTTAGGTTAGTTAGGTTTAATTAGCTCTAAGTTCTAGGCGACTAATGACCTCAGAAGTTAAGTCGCATAGTGCTCAGATCCATTTTGATAATTTAGGTTATGTAGTGTGCAAGCTTAGGGACTGATGACCGTAGCAGTTAAGTCCCATAAGATTTCACACACATTTGAACATTTTATAACTAGAATCTGAAATATTAACGGAAGCATGACAGTGTATTGCCTTATGATGAAAGTGTACAAAGGGGATGCAGTAAAAAGTCAGTTGCGAGGACCATATGCCGTTGCGGATGTGAAAGAGCTAAATGTGAGTATTGGATTATGGAGAAAGAAATATACAAAAGCGCATGTAAATCGATTAAAAGAGTTTTTCTGAAGTGATGGGGCGACCATTACGCTGACAGTTTCTTTGTATTGCAGGTGCCAGTGAGACAGGAAGTCTGTGTGACGGCCCTTATGGGGAGCATGTTGGTGACCTGCCTCGTAGAAACAGAACGCAGTCACAAGATGTAAGGATACAACACTTCCAGTTGTCACAGTGATTATGTTATGATAACCACAGTATGATCAGTCTGTATAGTACAATTGGGAGAATTGTTAGCTATTTCGACGTAGAGGAATTACACGAGATGTTTGAGGAAACACAGCGAATGGCCAACCGAGCTGTAACGCACTGTTGCATCAAGTTAAGGTAAGCACAGAGGAGTGTGAAAGCGCACAGCAAACGATCACATGATATGTAGGAAAAATTACAAAAGCAAAAGAGTTAAGTGGGTAGTTAGAAAGGCACAAGAACATCAGGGTAAAACGAGAAATACTGTATTTTATGGATGAGACTAACAAGATATTGTTCGGTAGACTAGATGAAGACGATGCATCCTTCTCTAAGGTGCAAACAGATGTGTTAGAACAATAGAGAGAGTCGTGGCGACTGCGTAAAAAGTAGGTGGCTGTAGTGAGAGCATCACAAACAGGGATAAATCAAACGACAAACGCTGTGGCCTATAATGAGCAGATTAATAAAGAAGGGATTAGAAAACTGAGGGTGCTTGTAGAAGAAAACGAAAAAAGTACGAGTCAGAAGGTACAGTATGATCATAATAACAATAACAGAGCAACTAGTGCAACTTACAACCACGTCCAGTGAACTGGAACGGGGATACGAGTAGTTGATTTCTGCCAAAGTGAACGTGCAAAAGAGTTTATTGGGACTACGCATGGTATATTCCATACAGGTTGTTAAGTAACTTGAGCTGATTAAAGACGATTTGAAAGATAGGAGATATCCTGTTGAATTCACATGAGGCCAAGGGTATCAGTTGCCGCATATAATAGAGCTCGACGTATGTTTAGTATGTACTACGTTAAGTTACGTGTTGAATGTTGCCATAATTGATAGCATTAACAAAACCGACAATCTATAGGGATGGATTACTGACTGGAAGTGGACGGAAAAAAGTCCTATGAACATGTGTCTGGAAATGGATGGTGTGCGTGCAACGACAACAAATCGTTCCGGAATTTAGTACAGAGCTGCATCGCATCCACGTAACAGCAGATGTTTAAAGTGACCTCCATGGGATTGTAGGTGGCAGGGATAGCAGCGGTTGTCATTCAGAATACACGTAATCGTACCTTGGCTAACACCATGTTGTCGGGTCACTTACCTGGAGCCATCCGTCAGCGCCATCTACTTTGACAATGATGCATTTCCGGACGCATTTTCATAGAAGCTCTTTGCCAACGTACAACGCAAGACATTCAATGGTTGGTCTATAAGCAAGTACTCCGTGTGGGGGTACACTGGTTCGATATTGCTGTTTTTCTTTGTTATGACTTGCTGGTTGTGTAAGTGCTGTCCGAGATGGGACCGAAAATTTTGTTGTATTAAGATGTGTATAACTAATACAGTTGTGACTAGTAACATTCCTAGAGACATAGTAAGGTATACACATTCTTCCCAATCCGTAGGCTACAACGAAGAGGAGGAGTTAGTCGATTACGAAGCTAGAGCAGTTCGGCGTACTCCCCTCCCTGATAGTGTTGAGGAAGGAACGAAGCCAGGCGCCCGGACCTCACAGAAAAGTAGAAGCCGAAATGACAATGGTAGAGTCACCCAAGTAGAGAGCTGACCAAAAAAAAAATGAAGATGTTACGTGGTGTGAAATTATGAAAGGTATCTCTATTGAGTCTTGTAAACCATATCCAAAGAAACTGTGTTCTGATACATTAATTGTAAAATGTGCTTCTCTATTATGGCATTAATTATCTCACTAATATGAATTCGTATCGTGTAAATGTGTTAATTATATCCAAAGATACTGTGTTCTGATGTTCTACTTGTAAAAAGTGTATCTATATTATAATGTCAAGGATTCCAGTGATATGAATTTTGTAGAATTTTGTATTATATGAAAATTGTAATCTATGTCCATGAATGAAGTGTAATAGTGTAGTATAAGTTGTATACTCATGAAGAAAAATAGTAATTCTGTTGTTGTATGACACAGTGTTGCGACAAAAGGAATCTTATAAGGCGTATACTACTGAAAATTATGATTCTATACTGTTCATGTGAATGGAGCAAAGTGGAAAAGGTTTATAGTGTGAAGACTATTTTATGATGGATCTGTACTAACGCATCTGTAATATGTAAGTATGTATTTGGAAATAAAGTGATGGTACAGTCCACTTGCACACACTGGTAGGTCACGAAAATTTTATAACCACAGAGGTCCGAGCTTAAAAAATTTTTCCGAGGGCAGCGACGTGTCGCAACTGTGACAAATATTCTAACCAGTACATTAACTGAGTTTAGGAAGAAGTTCTTGATCGAGAGGCAGCCGCGCACTTGAGCTGACCTAATATTTGAACTCGGTAATGAGCTTAGTATGCGCAAAGCGGCATGTGAGCAGCCTCTAGATTCGAGGGTCCAAAGATGTAAGGCAGGAAAATTCCAAGTGTACCAAATACGGAGGGTTTCACGTGTTAACTACGTGATCAACCAGGCACAGAGCAGAATCATCGAACTTTATAGTAGTAGTGATGAGTGTAAATGAAGCCATGCTAATAGAATTCTCCAGTTCTACTGAGCAGTACGGGACGAGTCGCGAGTAGATGACGCCGTCACCAAGGAGTCCATCAGTCTGATTGGGGCTCAGTTTACTTCGTTATCCTTGAGGGTTCAGTTTACTTCGTTATCCTCGGCTAAAGTGGAACGCATATTGGTCTTCGGGAATATCGAGTTAGGACATCGTAGTTGGGGCTTATATATAGAAAAACGTACTAGGTGTACTCTCATGTAATGGAATCAAATAGATAGTTAGCCACTTCTACCCTTCTCCCTGTGCAGTTCCACCGAGTCCCCGCATTTCGCATCATTCAAAGCTTGCTTTTTAGCCGAGGTCGGGAAATCAGCAGGCGTCGGCCCGCCACCTGCTAACCTCAGCCAATTCCACCGCACGAGGTAAATTTTTCTGGCGCGCTTACAGCAGTCCTTCTTACTCTTTGTCAGGACACGACAAATGGCTGAAGATATGCTTGGCGCACAATATGGCGACCCTCCCTTGTGGGTGTCAGACGTGGCCTGTCGGAACCTTGACGACGTGTATGTCTGCCATGAGGTTCCCACGTGGTCCTACAGTGGGCCACTGTCACATACCAATGCCTCACAAATATGGACACTGTACATTTCAACCAGCTGGTCAAATCTACACGAATACTGAAGCCCCTTTCAAACTTCGCCATGTGCTAATACTGCTGTCTCACACTATTAAAAATGTATGTCTTTGTCCCTCACAGTGATCACTCAACATCTTACGCTATTCACGTCCCTCATTTACCCTATCAGGCCTGGAAACAACGTCAAATACAAGTAATTCTAATGCACTCTGCTGGCCGTTGTGCCTGTCACAAAGAATTGCACCTCCAATCATTTACTTACGCTCCGATGGTGTGTACGTCTACGAAGCTGCATTGACATCCGACCATGTCTTCTGGTTGCTTCACTTATTTTGTCACACAGTGTAGATATTACTGGTACTTTTGTTTGACCACACTCCTCATTTTTTGGCAATGCAATTTGTTTAAATCTATATTTAATCCGAATACAGCACTGGATGCTGAATTTCATACAATGGAAATTTATTTTGATAGTTTCATTGCTACCCTTAAAGTCCACTTATGTGCCACAAAAGCTTTGAAATATTCGCAGTTGGATATTTCTTTCAATCGTTCATAATACAACAGAAACTGCTTTCTAATAAGGCATTTATCCACATCGTCCATGGGGTATTTACTGTATGCACTTCGATTGTTTTACTTCGGAGCAGATACTTGGATCCCACTCCACTGTCCATCGTGCCTCAACTCCTTACTCAGCTTTAATATTTTGTTTCTACATCCCGTCACCTATTCCATCGTCACAGTCATTTCTTTCCCCGTCTTAACATCAACAAATGCAATGACATTACAACCACCGCTGCGGCTGTCCGTGAAGGTCTTTTCCTAGATCGCTGTCCCTGTTGCTCTCTGCAGTCACGTAGCCAGTTTAGTTCCTGCGCGGCCGGTTTTATGGTTTGCTTTGTCGAGTAATGCACATCAACGTTATCTCCAAGACACATGAACACTCATAAAACACTCGACGGATTAACAGTCACGAAAATGAATGATGCATCTCGGATTCAAGGAAATGCCCAGATATAATGTAAGCTAGGAAGGCTGGTATTCAAATTTTTGTCCAGCTGCCCACATTCAAGTCCTTGGACTGGTGACGTCAGTTACCTTTATCCAAAAAAGTTAGAGTAATTAATCAAATGATAGAGAGTATATGTCTTGAGAGTGATTTAACTGTAAGGCGTTGACAAAGTATCACATCTTTATATTTCTGTTAATATTATCACATCCTTGAATCATATTCACAATATTTCCCACAGTCCTACAAATCATTTCAGGATCTGCAGGGAAAAACCGTTACAAAACAATACAGTCTCTGGATTTGATTATAGACAACCTGAACTGTGTGGGCGATGGCAGCGAACTTGCTTTCCCGATAGCAAGAGAAGAAAGCATTTTGGCAACTCGAATAAGTAAATGAATGGAAGAACTACTGAACAGAATGGAAAAGCAACTAAATCGATAAATTGATGAATACCGACGTCACTTCACAAATGGCAGATCTTAAGCGGAACAAATCTTGATTCTGGTTATTGCATATCAGAAACACAGAAGCAAAAATTCGTGGACCTCCAGAAGGCCTATGATTCAGTAGACAGAATAACACCGTTCCTAGTTTTGTAGGAGATGATCTTGGAAGCAATATGCAGGAAAATTTTTGAAAAGACCTCAGACAATGCGACATCTAAGGTCAAATTTGCAGGAATGAATTGAGAGTCCTTCAAGATCAAAATCAACAGAAAGATGGACTCTCCCTTTCATTCTCTAACTCTTTCTTTCATAAAGTGATTATTTAATGGCGAGGGGAAATGAAAGGAGAGGTTAAAATACGACTGGAACGCAAGAAAAAAGGGATACGGGTTGATTATTTGGCATTCGCAGATGATATTGTGATACTGTATCAATCACTAGAAAAGGCAGCTAATCAAACCACGCATCTACAGAGATAAGCGTATAAAGCAGATGTATTTCGACAAGGTAAATCATATGTCGAACAATAGAACAGCTCCTAGATGGATGAAAGAAACAGGAGGGAAAAGTCAGAATGCGGAGGGATTTAAATACCTAGTATAATGGACAGAAACTGGTCTGATTAAAAAAGAAGCAATGGGAAACGAATAATCAAGACGAATTTAGCATACAAACCAACTGTGACGTAAAAAAATATGAAGTATGTTTCGGGAAACGCAAAACTGAGACGTTACAAGACGGTGCTCCGCCCTAAAGCATTACTTGCTGCAAAAAGTCTGAACATCGAGAGAAGAAAGGTACTTAAGTGAAGCGAAGGAGTCGCATGATATCGGAATCCCGAAAAACAGGAGACAATACAGAAGACGTGAGAACCAAAATATGTCTACGCAGATAGACTCTCGAGCACCATCGGGAAAAGGAGCGTGTTCTTCTAGCCCATCCATAGAATGTAACGGAGGAGATTGGCATATCAAATGAAGTTCCTTGTAAGCACGAGAACCAAACTACCCTAGATCTACGAGATAGAAAGCGATTTTGAAGAAATAGGACTACAGGAGACAGAGATCTGCAACAGGCTGACATAGATTTCGAGGAGAGCATTTGACTCACAGCAAATTCTTCATAGACAGAAAAGTGAATGAGGTTGAAAGTATGAGAGTGAAAGAATATTTGATAAGGAAAAAGCTCAGGAGAAAGGAATTTGACCCTTATTAACAGATGGCAAAAACGAAGAACAAAGAAGTGAAAGAGGTTAATTGTACACGAGACAAAATTGGGGTTCTTATCCAAATTCAGTGTGCAGCTGAGGGCTAGTTTTGTTTCCCTGGGAGGTGAGAGTACAATAGATTTCATGGTTCCCGCCACAAAGAATTGAAACGTTCACTCTGTAGCTATCAGAGGCCCAGCGAAGAATCGAGTTGTTTCGCGGGTGAAGGCCGTGACGGGCCACGCCCACCGGCCGCCTGGCCCAGTGGCCCTTCTTTGCGAGCTCGCGCCTTGTGTCGTCCTACAGGAGTCCCTAATGACGCGCTTGTTCCTCCACACAGCAGGTGTTCCTCGCAGTCTGGGCCGCGGCTCTGTTGTGGAGTGTCGCCGTGGGTGGCTGGTGGTGCGCAGCCGTCAAGCGACAAAGGAGCCTCGCCGCCGGCCACAAACAATCCGTTTCCGGCTTCAAACACCAGTGTTGACAAACATGTAAGTCTGAATGCTCTCACTGGCACCTGCCACGCTGGATTCGGTTGACTATGTCATCTTGTCAATTAGGAACGAAGTCCAAAACTACACGACTGTCATGTGTAATCCATAAATTATCCAAATACACTGTTGGAATGTGCAATACTTTTGGTTCCTCTCGAGTTCCACGAGAGACAGGGTGAGAAGGATAGAGCTATCTGCTGCTGGATACCAAGAAGACAGCTGACGTACACCCACGACAATAGGATAAGTATTTGATACTGTAAAAGAGGTACCGATGATTCCAGTGAATAGATACCAATGAGGAAAATAGTGTGTGCAAATCAAATAACTTATCTGGCCGCATCCACAATAACGTTACATTAGCACAAGATACACTACTGGCCATTTAAATTGCTACACCAAGTAGAAATGTATATGATAAACGGGTATTTATTGGCCAAATATATTATACTAGAACTGACATGTAATTACATTTTGACGCAATTTGGGTGCACAGATCCTAAAAATTCAGTACCCATAACAACCACCTCTGGCCGTAATAACGGCCTTGATACGCCTGGGCAGTGAGTCAAACAGAGCTTGGATGGCGTGTACAGGTACAGCTGCCCATGCACCTTCAACATGATACCACAGTTAATCAAGAGTAGTGACTGGCGTATTGTGACGAGCCAGTTGCTCGGCCACCATTGACCAGACGTTTTCAGTTGGTGAGAGATCTGGAGAATATGCTGGCCAGGGCAGCAGTCGAACATTTTCTTTATCCAGAAAGGCCCGTACAGGACCTGCAATATGCGGTCGTGCATTATCCTGCTGAAATGTAGAGTTTCGCAGGGATCGAATTTAGAGCAGAGCCACGGGTCGTAACACATCTGAGAATCGTTTCACGATATTGCTGCAGGTCGAGATCCTGCAACTGTCAAGAGAATTCAAGAGCGCCATATTCAGCATCGTGAATGATCTCATCTGCTCATAGGGCATTAAACCCTAATCTTCCTTACCTTCTTTTCAACGGCTCCATGGAACTAGCGGTCGAGAGGACCAACTATTTGCAGTCTTGGCTGCGCAGAATCGTACAGCAACGTCACGTGCCTTATTTGCAACAACACCAGTAGCCAACATCTTCTTCTTAGCAAGTCGAAAAAACCATTTAAATGGAGTGGTGCACTACCGCTGCGCTCTCCCTGCGTTTTAAAAGAGAGGTCGTCAATGAGCGTCGTTTCTTCTTCCTGTTATGATATCAGCTTCTTGCAATAAAATAAATGCTGCACATGAAACAATCGCCAAAGCCTCTTCTTCCCCCATAATACCACTCGATGAAACTGTTATTAAAACGCTACTTTATAAAAATAATGAAGTGAGAGCAACCTCGACAATTTATCAGATCCGACTGCTATTACACATGCCAGAATCCGTTTGTTCCAAATCTTTGGTTTGGTGAGGATGACCGGCAGAATGCGAATGCGTTTGCGACCGACGTCCGGACAAATCCGTTAATTGTCGTTCGTTTGCCTTCGCTGGGCTAGTGTATACGCCCCTGAAGATAAACCTACCCGACTACGAGTGTTTGCTGTGGTGTTCGCTACGATGATGACCCGTAGATGGTGTCCAGTTTGCTACCTGCTGGCCGCGAGGAGAAGCAGCCGCTGGTCAGCGAGCGGCCAAAGTGTCCCGTAACGACGGCATTAGCCGCGGGCAGCGCGTGTGGTCCGCCATCCGTCTCTGTCAGCCGCGCCGGCCGCCGCCGCTGCCGCCATCCGTCACCGAGCGCCGCCAATTGTTGCCCAAACAGCCGGCGGGCCACCACCACCCACCGCCACGCCACAGGCCCGCCTGCGCGAAACCCGTAATTGCTGGCCGGCTTCCTCATGATTTCTACATTAAACGTTCGCTGCCCCGCGCTCCCTTCACCCTCCCCGCCTTCATTGAGAGTTTACAAGCAGCACCTAGCGTTTTCGTGTCCGTGACAATGGACACAACATGCAAACGACTTCGGTTAGACAGTTTCGGTAACATTTATTTATCGTTTATCTACCACGTAAACAAAATTATCTTGGGAAAATATTTCCGCAAAAACACAACTACTTCTATCTGGTTTTTCCAAAAGTACTGTCAGAAGACCGCCTCAACAAATTACTGCTATTTTCGAAAAGCTTACGCATACACGACATGTTCATCAGACTCGTGCGGCGTCTTCGACAAGAGAAACATCGTGCATCACAGTTAAAATTCCAATAGCTTTACAAGACATCACAAGAAGAACCATACATCAGCACTCTCCAGATTGTGGATTGGTTTGACTTAATTTTTCAAGCAAGTCTATCTTGTGGAGGACGTTTCAAAAAAATTGTTCAAATGTTTGTGAATTCCTAAGGGACCAAACGGCTGAGGTCATTGGTCCCTAGATTTACACACTACTTAAACTAACTTTAACTACCTAGTGCTAAGAACAACACACACGCACCGAGGGAGGACTCGTATCTGCGGCGGGAGGGGCCGTGCAGTCCGTGACATGGGAGGACGTTTCATCTTGCATAACTACTGCAACCATATCTACTTCAGCCTTCTTAAAATAATCCAACCCCACAGTATTTACTCTCCAGCAAACCTCACCCTCTCTATCAGTACGTTTTACACACAAAACTGCGTAATGTATGGTGCGGCAGAAAGTGTTCTATCATCCTATCCTTTCTTATAGTGAAGTTGTACCACACAAAAGAGCGAAGGAAGTTTATAAAAAAAATGGCTCTGAGCACTATGGCACTTAACTTCTGAGGTCATCAGTCCCCTAGAACCGCTCGGCCACTCCGGCCGGCGAAAGTTTATAGTCTACGTATTTAACACACAGTGTACGATTAAGTCCCAGGGGAAGGAGGGGAAGGGAAATCAGCTTTTCTTTTGAAGATAGTATCCGTCTCTCCACCTAATCTACCAAGACCTTTGCTACCGCTTTAAATTTACAAACGTTTCAGTTCGTATATCTCACCTTTAAAATTTAAGACCTCTTTCAAATTTCTCGTAGTAGTTGCGCAGGTCTGCTAAGGTCAGAAATGCAACCTGATACTCAAGGTCAAGCGAATTCGTAACGGCCCTGCATATGGTTCAAAAATGGTTCAAATTGCTCTGAGCGCTATGGGACTTAACATCTGAGGTCATCAGTCCCCTAGAACTTAGAACTACTTAAACCTAACTAACCTAAGGACATCACACACATCCATGGTCGAGGCAGGTTTCGAACCGTAGCGGTCGCGCCATTCCAGACTGAAGCGCCTAGAGCCGCTCGGCCACACCGGCCGGCTCTGTGTACTACTCCTCAGTTTCTTCTGCTGTTAGCTCCTCCCAGTGATTCAAGAAGATGGCTGCGCTGTCTCATTTCCTTCTCAGCTACTGCCTCCCTTCCATTTTCTTCACCTCTCACAAACGTAGTTGGTTTCTTTATAATCTATAGACAACCATACAGTTTGTGTGTTTTATCTTTGATAACACCAAAATCTTAAACAATATACTCCAGTCAACAGTGTAAGAAGGCTTTCCTAAATTTACAAATGATATAGACGTTTCTTTTTCCCTTACTGTATTCTAAGATTAACCATAGTACTAGTATTGTCTGGAGGGTTCCTACAGTTATCATGAACCCAAACAGTTCTTTGTCCTGGTTGCCTATAGGTAACTATAGTTAGTAATCTGTAAACACGACTTATGAAACTTCCTGGCAGATTAAAACTGAGTGCCGGACCGAGACTCGAACTCGGGATTTGCCCACGAAAGGCAAAGTCCCGAGTTCGAGTCTCGGTCCGGCACGCAGTTTTAATCTGTCAGGAAGTTTCATATCAGCGCAGACTCCGCTGCAGAGTGAAAATCTCATTCTGGAAACGACTTATGAAACTATAATATTTACGCCTATCAGTGTCTGCCTCCTTTGGAACTGGAATTATTACATACTTCTTGAATCTAGGGGTGCTTCACCTGTCTCATACATAATTCATACCAGATGGAACAATTTTGCCGTTATCGGCTTCCCAAGAATCTAAATACTTATACTCCACGTGCCTTGTTTTGGCTAAAGTCTTTCAGTGTTCTGTTACATTCTTCTCACAATACAGCCTATCTCATCTTTATCAGCTTCCCATTCCCTAATGTTCAAGTTGCTTTCCCTTCTCCATATTCATTCCACTTATCTCCTTTACTTCATACTGACTCGTCATTTGAGTTCTTGATGTCCATACAGCAGTATTTCTTTTCACATGGCTTCCATTAATCTTCCTATTTGCTGTATCTACCATATTATGGTCATGGATGCATCAAAAGTTCTGCATTTCTCTTGTAGCTCTTACTGATTTGCCACTTTCCACTGTGCAACCTCGTTTTTCAGGCGTTTGTATTTCCTTTTGCTTTCTTCATTTGTTGCATTTTTATTTTTTCTCCTTTTCCCCTTTATGTTTTGTCCTTGCAATTAAATTCAATATCCCGTCTATAGTCTAAAACTTTTTTCTCTTTTTTTGTCCAGTTGAACTTCTGTTGCCTCCACTATTTCATCCCTCAGAGCTATCCAATCATCTTCTGTTGTTTTTCTTTCTCCTCTTTCAATTAGTCGTTGTCTAGAGCTCCATTGCAGACTCTCCACATTTCTTATTCTTTTATCTTATTCAGGTCACATCTCCTAGATTTCCTACCTATTGACAGTTTCTTAAATTTTAGTCTACATTTCATTACCATAAAACTATAGTTAGAGTCCACAACTGCTTGTGGGATGATAAGACACCGGATCTCGAGTGGGCGTCCATTCAGATCCCAGTCCCGAGACCCAGATTTACGTTTTCCTGTTGCCTTCCTACAGTATTTTACATAACTGCCAGCATAATTCCTTTGAAAGGACAAAGCCGATTTCCCTTTCCACCTTTCCCTTTCCCTCCTTTTCCATTTCTTCACATTCTTCCTACAAACGTTTCGCTGTAGCTTCCTCACACTTCCTTCTGATTGCATTGCTAAGCTGCAATCTTCTCTTTCCCTGAGCCTTTCTGCATTTTCCTCTTTCCTCATTCTGTTTAAGAATTTCCTTCGTTCTCAGTTTTCCTGACAGTGTACGGTATTTTCCTTACAAAACGTGGTACAGTCGAAGTCCGTCTGGGCTCAAGAGAATAAAACATAAAAGGTTGCATCTAGAGACTTTTTACAGGGGGAAGATACCGGTAAAAGCTAAGCGAGTGTAATGTGGTTACGCAAAGAGCGATAACGGCAAAACTTTCGTGTCTCTTGCCCAGGGTTAAATTCGCTCTTAAAAAAATCTCGAGTCCCCTTTACAAAGTGAAATACCCAGCTTTCATGCGGAAAAGACGATACTTGAATAAGTGAGGCATCACATATTATTCTTAGTAAATCTACTCAATACAGTAAAGTTGACTTTAACGCTGTTGTACTGTACTAGGCAAGGTCATAATAGAGGTGGTTCAAAACTCATCGGATAGCGATATGCACATCTAGAGACGGCAGTAGTAACGAGTACACAAGGTATAAAAAGGCAGTTCTTTTTATTCAGGTAATCCGTATGAAAAGGGTTGTGACATGATCACGGCCGAATGACGGGAGTTAACTAACTCTGAACGCGGAAAGGTAGTTGGAGCTAGTAGCATGGGACATTCTATTTCGGAAATCGTTACGGAATCCATTATTCCGAGATCCACAGTGCGAAGAGTGTGAGGAGAATAACAAATTTCAGCCATTTCCTCTCACCATAGACAACCCAGTGGGCAATGGACTTCACTTACCAATCGAGAGAAGTGGTTAACAGACAAGCAACAGTGTGTGAAGTAACCGCAGAAATCAATGTGGGGCGTACGACGAACGTATCCGTTAGGACAGTGTGGCGAAATTTGGCGTTAATGGTCTATGGCAGCAGACGACGCCTGTAGCGCTCCTTCTGGGTTCTTAGCGGTTGGTCCCTACACGACTGGAAAATAATGACCCGGTCTGGTGACTCCGGATTTCAGTTGGTAACAGCTGATGGTAGGGTCCGAGTGTGGCGCAGACCACACGAAACCTCGGACACAAATTGTCAATAATTCACTTTTCAGGCTCCATAATTGTGTGAGCTGTGTTTACAAGGAATGTAGTCGGTTCTCTAGTCCAGCTGAACAAATTATTGACTGGTTATGTTCGGCTGCTTGGAGACCATTTGCCGCCATTCATGGACTTCATGTTCCAATACATCGAAGGATTTTTTTATTGACGACAGTTGTTCGTTACTCGTTTGAAGGACATTCTGAACAATTTGAGTGAGTGAGTTGGTCACCCAGACTGCCCGACATGAATCCCATCGAACATTTATGGAACATAACCGAGATGCCAATTCTTGCAAACACTCCTGCACCAGCAACACTTCCACAATTATGGACGGCTATAGAGACAGAGTGGCTAAATATTTTTGCAGCGGACTTTCAACTACTTGTTGGGTCCATGCCACTTCGAGCTGCTGCACTATGCCGGGCAAAGGGAGGTCCGACGCAATACTAGGAGGTATCCCAAGATTTTTGTCACTACTTTGGCGGTTCCCAGTTTTTCAAATTGTTGCCAGAGGGCAAAGAAGCGATACCACGTTCCCGCCCGGAGTTGTCGCACCAGCTTGTAGACGTGTCAGCTGGTGCCGATGCTACAGCCTGAACTGCCAACATCGGTCAGTTTACCACGTCATTAATGGGATTTGAGAACCAAGTATCTCGTAAGTTGTGTTGCACGTGCGCACACGCCGTGTTCTTCTTACCGTGTGCCTCACCTTGCTGACAGAGGACATCTCGAGGCGTGATCCCCGGCAGTATGAGCTGGTAGTCTTGCACTATCTTATGTAACTGCCAAGCCGACTGTGGTATAATTTGACACGCAAGCGCGCTGCTTTGACGCCTACATTTTAACAAGCTGTTTGCCTTTTTCTTGTTTTAAACGTACATGGTTTTCTAAAGCAAACAAGGACCCAAGAAGCGGAACTTTCAAACGCAAAGTTGAATTTTTTTCTTTTTATCTAAGAACGATGGTTGTACGGTGAATATTTGTTGGTGTTTCCGGAGAAATACTTTTTTTTTTTTTTAATTTAATGGCTGGGCTGACTTTCGTATGTGCGATCTGTTTGTGAAGAGTGTGACTTTTAATATTTCATGTTTGCAATGCATTATTGTGGATTAAACATTGTGGTGTAGGTGAGAAACCACTTCGGCATTCACACAAACGGGTGCAAAAATCGCCTAAAATCCATATTTTGGATGGCCCGAGTATCGCACCAGCAATCATTCATCTGGAGCGAGGATTGGATCACTGTTTGGCTCAACTTTTCATTTCTGTATTTACTGGCAACTAACGGCAAAAAAATAGTTCAAATGGTTCTGAGCACGATGCGACTTAACTTCTGAGGTCATCAGTCGCCTAGAACTTAGAACTAATTAAACCTAAGAACATCACACACATCCATGCCCGAGGCAGGATTCGAACCTGCGACCGTAGCGGTCGCTCGGATCCACACTGTAGCGCCTAGAACCGCACGGCCACTCCCGCCGGCAACTAACGGCAATTTTTATTTTCTTTTTCTTTAATACATATACATACATACAAATAAATAATGAATCTAATTTAATTTTTGTGTAGAAGGATGCATAACATAATTCCAGAGATGAGTTAAAGCAGTTCGAATCCTCCGTTTTCGAGCAGACTTTCTGAGAGGTTTCCCTCTGTTACCAGATGACTGCCGAAATTGCAATAACCTAAATATTGCTCATTTCGAATTCCCTCTATTCCACTCCCAACTTGCTGCACTCGTCTTTTAACCATTAAAAATTCGACACATGCTATAAGGAAAGTAATGTTCGTCAATCATTTGTCGACGAAGGGAATATCTGCAGCGTTCACTTTATGTAAGGATTCCACGCTGTGCTCAGCTGCAATGCGCCTTCTCTATTGATGGTGTTATCACACATATTGAACTCTATTATTCTGCACACGTCTGAGAGCCCGAGACAAATTTGTTCAGTAATATCACACTGTGGTATTACTCATCTTTTTCCTTTTTCATTTTTCCCAAATTAAGTGGAAGCAATTTGTATGTACCGTTCAGTTCATCCTGTATCCGTCATTTTCCTCGACTCTAAGTACAAGAACACGTCAAATGACTCAATAACGTCATTTAATAATATCACGTGTGACATTTAGTATTCCGTGTCTGCAATGAAGAGCCAAAGAAAGTGGTACACCCGCCTAATATCGTGTAGGGCCCTCACGAGGAAGGAGAAGTGTCGCAACACGACGTGGCATGGACTCGAATAACGTCTAACGTAGTGTTGGAGGGAATGACATTGTGAATCCTGCAGGGCTGTCTATAAATCCGTAAGCGTACGAGAGGGTGCAGATGTCTTCTGAACAGCACGTTGCAAGGCATCCGAGATACGCTTAATAATGTTCGTCTCTGCGGAGTTTTGTGGCCAGCGGAAGCGTTTAAACTCAGAAGAGTGTTCCTGGAGCCACTCTGTAGCAATTCTGGACGTATGGGGTGTCGCATTATCGTGCTAGAATTGCCCACATCCGTCGGAATTCACAATGGGCACGAATGGATGCAGGGGAGCAGACAGGATGCTTACGTACGTGTCACCTGTCAGAGTAGTATCTATGTAGAAGTCCCACATCAGGAGTCCCATATCACTCCAACTGGTCACGTCCCTCACCATTACAGAGCCTCCACCAGCTTGAACAGTCGCCTGCTGACATGCAGGGTCCATGGGTTCATGAGCTTGTCTGCTTATCCGTACACGTCCATCCGCTCGATACAATTTGAAACGAGGCTCGTCAAACCAGGCAACATGTTTCCAGTCATCAACAGTCCAATGTCGGTGTTGACGGGCCCAGGCGAGAGGTAAGGTTTGTGTCTTGTAGTCATAAAGAGTACACGAGTGGGCCTTCGGTCCTGAAAGCCCATATCGATTATGTTTCGCTGAATGGTTCGTACACTGACAGTTATTCACGGCCCAGCATTGAAATCTGCAGGAATTTGTGGAAGGGTTGCACTTCTGTCACGTTGAACGATTCTCTTCAGTTGCCGTTGGTCCCGTTCTTGCAGGATCTCTTTCCGGCAGCAGCTATATCAGAGATATTCACGGTACACTCGTCAAATGGCCGTATGGGAAAATTCCCACTTCATAATTACCTCGGAGGTGCTGTGTCCCATCACTCGTGCGCCGACTATAGCACCACGTTCAAACTCACTTAAATTTTGATAACCTGCCATTGTAGCAGCAGTAACCGATCTTACAACTGTGCCAGACCCTTGTCTTATATAGGGGTTGCCGACCGTAGTGCTGTATTCTGCCTGTTTACATATCTCTGTATTTGAATACGCATGCCTACACCAATTTCTCTGGCGCTTCACTGTAGGAGACGCCACGGCCTTGGGGTGAAAGTAGTTGGGCAAACAAAGGACTTCCTCGTCACGATGCACATTTGACGTCAGCAACGTGCAGAAACGAATGCCTCAGCTGATTGTGGGCACGTGGCGGCCTTGGCTGTGCTCGGCGCGTGTAGGACGTCGCCCGCGCTGCGGCTCTCTGCGGACGCGAGCTCTGTGCCGAGGGGACAATGGCGGTCGCGTAGAGCAGCACAACGCGTGCCGCGCGGAAACTTTCTTGTGCCAGCGCACCCCACACCACCCAGCCCAGCCACTGTCGGCTTCAGAAGTGCCGCCGCTGGCTCATTGAGGCTCCACAAAGGCGCCTCCCAGGGGGCCGTGTAGCGGCGCGCGCGACATCTTGTTTCACCCTCGAATAAGCAGCGTCTCCCCGCAAGTCGAGAGCCGCGCCGCGGTGTCCTCCTCGCGACAGTTTGCCTTGTCGTGGGCGTTTAACGGCGGGAGGCCGTTGTATGTGCAGCCTTCTCCCTGCCGTTAGTGGCTGCAGCAGCTGTCGGGATCACGCCACGTTGTGAAACTTCTTTTGCTCTTACAGTGGTAGCTTTCACGACCGGAAGTCTTAGTTGCTGGTAAATCTTCCGGGTTGGGTGGTCGTGGTCCAGGAAACACTTCTGTCCATAATGTTTCGCCCAGAGCCGTGCTGGATACCCCTAGTGCTGCTTGTGGTTCAGCTGACTCTGACTGACGGTTCGGACGGTGTTGACCGACATAAATACAGCGTGCCCATAAATTATCTATACAGCTGCAGAATTTATATACTAAAAAACTAGAAACCCGCCTCGATTGCGAAGAAAGCACCTAGTGTTAACCTAGGTTTCGTCGTAGATAACCACACCTTCTTCAGAACAATAAAACCCACAAGTCCCTAAGAAGACCTTTGTCGATTAAAAAAACACAATAGCTATACATTTGTAAGTGAGCGACCATTTGTAGCTGCAATTTATGGTGGGTCATGGCCCATCGAACATAGGCCGGTGTGAGGTGGAGCGTACACCATTAAGTTAAATAGTGGTTTAGACTTTGTACATAGGTACTGTTTGTGTTTTCCTTTTTTACGTTTATAAATATATAGCTATTGTGGTTTTTAATCATTCACAAAGGTCTTCTTAGGCACTTGTGGGTTTTATTGTCCTGAAGAAGGTGTAGTTATCTACACCGAAACCTAGGTTAACACTAGGTGCTTTTTTCGCAATCGAGGCGGGTTTCTAGTTTTTTAATATATTAACCGATTGCTGACGCGCTGCGATGTTGAAGATTCTTAAGAATTTATACCTTTAAAATGGTATTAGATATTAACAAATGGTTGTCAACATATGATAACGTTACTCATAAAGCGTTTTCTACTTCCAGGTGACGCAATTCTGATGTAAAATTGAACTGGTAAACCCGATAAATTGCAGATGCCACAGGCGAAAGCTCAGTGTGCGGCCTGGTTAATACAGACGATGTCCGATAACCAAGTGCAACGAAATATTTGAACACGGTATGGAAGGCAACCAGCATCCCGACAAAATATTCGAGCTTGGCGTACCGCAGTTTTAGAAACAGCTAGCGTTATCCATAAATCGTGCCTAGAATATCCACTGCAAACCGTTCGCGCTTAGGTTTTTCCGTAGGATTTAATGCTTGAAGTAGCGGCACCTTCTAGGGATATAGCCCAACCTCTTATGCAAGACATAGTGCTCTGCTACTGCCTGCTTTCCATCGTTGTGCCCGCCGTACGCAGCGGTTTTGTCGGACTCCTTGCAAACGTCTACGTACCTTTGACACCCAGTCAACATGGGTTTAGAAAACATCGTTCCTGTGAAACACAACTAGCTCTTTATTCACGCGAAGTGCTGAGTGCTATTGACAAGGGACCTCAGATCTATTCCGTATTCCTGGATATCCGGAAGGCATTTCATGCTGTACCATACAAGCGGCTCGAGTTGAAGTTGCGTGCTTATGGAATATTGTCTCAGTTATGTGACTGGATTTGCGATTTCCTGTCAGAGAGGTCACAGTTCATAGTAATTGATGGAAAGTCATCGAGTAGAACAGAAGTGATTTCAGGCGTTCCCCAAGGTAGTATTATAGGCCCTTTGTTGTTCCTTATCTATATAAACGATTTGGGAGACAATCTGAACAGGCGTCTTCGTTTGTTTGCAGATGACGCTGTCGTTTATCGACTAATAAAGCCATCATAAGATCAAAACAAACTGCATAACGATTTAGAACAAATATCTGAATGGTGCGAAAAGTGGCAGTTGATCCTAAATAACGAAAATGGTGAGGTCATCCACATGAGTGCTAAAAGGAACTCTTTAAACTTCGGTTACACGATAAATCAGTCTAATCCAAAAGCCATAAATTCAACTAAATACATAGGTATTACAATTACGAACAACTTAAATTGGAAAGAACACATGGAAAATGTTGTGGGGAAGGCTAACCAAAGGCTGCGTTTTAGTGGCAGGATACTTAGAAAATGTAACAGACCTACTAAGGAGACTGCCTGCACTACGCTTGTCCGTCCTCTTTTAGAATACTGCTGCGCAGTGTGGGATCCTTACCAGGTAGGACTGACCGAGTACATCGATAAAGTTCAAAGAAACACAGCACGTTTTGTATTATCGCGAAATATGGGAGAGAGTGTCACAGAAATGATACAGGATTTGCGCTGGAAATCATTAAAAGAAAGGCGTCTTTCGTTGCGACGAAATCTTCTCACGAAATTCCAATCACCAACTTTCTCCTCCGAATGCGAAAATATTTTTTTGACACCGACCTACATAGGGCGGAACGATCACCACGATAAAATAAGGGAAATCAAGGCTCGTACGGAAAGATATAGGTGTTCATTCTTTCCGCGTGCTATACGAGATTGGAATAATACAGAATTGTGAAGCTGGTTCGATGAACCCTCTGCCAGGCACTTAAATGTGATTTGCAGAGTATCCATGTAGATGTAGATGTAGATGTAGACGTACCTTGCCCACGCCGGTGTCTGAAACCCGTGGGCGCCCCGCCGCCTTTTTGTGAAGAACTCTAATTGTTTCCATAAATGAATTATGCCGTCTCCGAATAGATTGTCGGGATGGTGGTTGCCTTCCATATCGTGGTCGAATTTTTCGTTGTACTTGGATATCGAACGTCATCTGAATGAGCCAGGACACACTCTGAGTTTCTCCTGTTGCGTCCAGATTTTATCAGGGCTTCAGGTTCAATTTTGCGTCAGAATTCCGTCACCTGGAAGATAAAAAATTTTATGAGTTATTTTATCACATGTTAAAAACCATTTGTTAATCTCTAGTACAGCTTTAAAGTGATTAAACTCTTTACTTGTACAGATAATTTATGGACTCCTGTATTGTAAAAAGTGACATGGTAGAACTTTACACGTGATTGGCAGAAGCAATCTTTGTCACAGACAAAACTTAACTATTTAACTTACGTTTGCCAAGGATAAAACTCACCCGTCGACTCTGTGGTGTCACCGCCAGACATCACACTTGCTAGGTGGTAGCCTTTAAATCGGCCGCGGTCCATTAGTATACGTCGGACCCGCGTGTCGCCACTGTCAGTGATAGCAGACCGAGCGCCACCACACGGCAGGTCTAGAGAGACTTACTAGCACTCGCCCCAGTTGTACAGCCGACGTTCATAGCAATGGTTCACTGACAAATACGCTCTCATTTGCCGAGACGATACTTAGCATAGCCTTCAGCTACATATGCTACGACCTAGCAAGGCGCCGTATTCAATTGATATTTATTATGTGAAGCATGTATCATCAAGAGCGATGTTCTACAATTGTGGATTAAAGTTAAGTATTATATCAACTACGTACTTTATTTGCAATTCTCAAGATATTGTCCTGTTCCAGACCTCACGCCAGTCAGCGTGTAATTAAACGCGTGCATTTCGGCCTCCTCTAGCAACCTAGTGTTGGCGCTTCTGCCAACACTACATATTGGCGACGAGTCTAAAAAGGGTCTTCTTTTTTCTACTTGCTTAATTTACTTGTGTCATGGCTTCGCCACAATCTCCAGATGTACTGAACGAATTTTATCGCTTGGAGAATCAGCAGACGCAGGCCTTATTGGATGCCCTTGGACAGCTAGTCCAGGGTCAACGTGCAATGCAAAACGATGCGGCAGCCGCCGCTCCACCACTACCGCAGCCACAACACGCAGTTGCACCACCTTTTCGTCCGTTTGATGCGGCACTGGAAAGCTGGACGGAGTGGTCACGCCAATTTGGATTCCATCTCGCCGCCTACAGAATTCAAGGTAACGAGCGGCAGCCTTTTTTGTTGGCATGTGTAGGTGTGTCCACCTACCGTGTGATAATGAAATTGTTTCCCCGACGCGACGTAGCAACTCTGTCCTACGAAGAAATTTTGTCGGCATTAGATGCATATTTCCAAGAATCAGTCAATGTAGTTGCAAAAAGGTATACATTCTTTCGTACAAAACGTACAGCCGGTCAAACTAATCGGGAGTGGGTTGCAACTTTGCAAGGCCTTACAAGGGATTGTGCTTTTGAGTGTGAATGTGGACTCCCTTATTCATATACAATGGTACGTGATGCAATTGCACAAAACGTTTCTGATGTTTGTATAAGGGAACAAATTTTGAAACTAGTCAGTCCCTCCCTTCAACAAGTGATGGACATATTGGATAGGCAAGACACACTTGACTTTGCTCAGGAATCCTTTGAAACTTCGCCAGCTGTGTGTCACATTAACCGGCCCGCCGGGCGAGCTGCACGGAACAGTAAACAGCCCTCGCGCTCATCCGCGCAGCTGCCGCCAAGCTCTCAATCACGTGTCCCGCGGCAGCAAGCAAATGCAGTGCTAAAATCATGCCCGCGGTGTGCAGCCAGACATTCGCGTGAAAATTGCCCGTCACGCCAAGCTATTTGCTTTTTCTGTAATAAAAAAGGACATGTTCAAAATGTTTGCCAGAAAAAGCTCAGATCGGACACTAACAACCATTCCAGGCCCTTTCCTTCACGCCGGAATTGAACCAAGAATGCTCAGGCTCGTGAACCTTCGCCCATGAATATTCATGTAGTTCAATCCACTCCGCCCAGTGCCGCTCTCTCTAACAGTGACTGTTTGCGTCCCACAAAAAGTGTGCATTGACGTCGCCAGAAATCACGTCAATTAGCAAGTGATTCTGTACCAGTGTCTGTTCAAATTGCACGAGACAGTCGCTCTTGTCGTCAGCAGGACAATAAACTATTTGTAGATTCGGACATTCATGGCAACGTGATCCCATTCCAGCTCGATACCGGAGCTGCAGTTTCATTGATCAATAAAGACACGTACAAACAACTGGGCACACCTCCGTTGCATGCCGCAAATGTTAAGTTAAATAGTTATTCCGGTCAGAATATCCCTGTGTTAGGACAGTGCAGCCTTCTTGCCACATACAAGGGACAAACAAAACTTGTGTCATTTTACGTACTTCGTTCTTCTTCTGCAGTGAACTTGTTTGGTTTAGATTTATTTCAGTTGTTTAACTTGTCTATAGTAAATCAGGTCCTATCAGTGAACCAATATGTGCCTTCAGACAGTGTTTCTCGTCTATGTGAAGAATTTGCAGACATTTTTGCACCGGGCCTAGGTTGCGCTAAGAACTATAAAGCCCATTTGGAACTGAAAGTAAACGCACAACCGAAATTTTTCAGAGCGCGCAATGTTCCCCACGCATTGCGTGATGAGGTCGCAAGGACATTACACGATTTGGAATCACAAGGTGTGATTGAATGTGTGCAGGCTTCTCTCTGGGCATCACCCTTAGTAATTTTGCCAAAACCTTCCGGAAAATTGAGACTTTGTGTGGACTTCAAAGCTACAGTGAATCCACAATTAGTGATTGCAACTTTTCCTTTACCCCGCCCGGAAGATCTTTTTGACAAACTGTGCCCGGGTAAATATTTTCCGAAATTGGACCTAGCAGATGCGTACTTGCAACTACCAGTGGACGACGAATCCCAGCGCGTCTTGGTGGTTAACACGCATCTTAGTTTGTACCGATTCAAAAGACTGCCATTCGGGTGTGCATCCGCCCCTGCATTGTTCCAGCAATATCTGCAAACTGTTTGTGCCTCGGTCCCTACTGCAGCAAACTATCTGGACGATATTGTGATCTCCGGAAAGACGGAAGAAGAACATTTAGCCAACCTCCGAACATTATTTCAGGTCTTACGCCAAAATGGTCTTCGCTTGCGGAAGGACAAATGTGTGTTTTTTGCTCGTGATTTACCATATCTGGCACATGTAATCAATGCTCAAGGCATACATCCTAGTCCAGAGTACCTCCGTGCCATACAAGACTTGCCTTCGCTGCAGAATTTGAAGCAGCTACAGAGTGTGCTGGTTAAAATAAATTACCACCATCGCTATGTGCGCAATGCCTCTTCCATTTCAGCTCCGCTTCATCGCTTACGCCGTAAAGGTGTTCCGTTCGTCTGGACGACGGAATGCGAACGCGCCTTTCGCCAGTTGAAATCGGCGTTGCTTTCAAATACTTGCCTTATGCCATTCGATCCCCAGAAACCTCTTTTGTTGATGGTCGATGCATCCGATTTCGGGATCGGTGCTGTGCTTGCGCACAAAGATGGGTCACACGATCGCCCTATTGCCTTTGCGTCCAAATTGCTCTCGTCTGCGCAAAGAAATTATTCACAGATCGAGAAAGAAGCCTTGGCTCTCGTATTTGGTGTTACTAAGTTTCATGATTTCTTGTATGGTCGTCACTTTACCATCATCACAGACCACAAAACTTTGACATCGCTTTTTCATCCGAACAAGCCTGTACCTCCACGTACAGCGCAGAAATTCATTCGCTGGTCTATTTTCCTCTCGCAGTACCGCTTCGATATCTTGTATCGGTCCACTGCTAAGCACGGAAACGCCGATGCGTTGTCCCGTTTGCCTGTTGCTGAGGATAGAGCATTCGATTCTTCCGAACTTGCTTACATGTTCATTGATGCGGAAACCGATGACGTGGCCGAATCGTTTCCGATTGATTTTCGTCGTGTAGCTACAGCCACAGCTGCTGACCCTGTCCTTGCTACCGTTTTGCGTTTTGTTGCTACGCAATGGCCCTTGTCAAAGTCACGGATCGAGGATCCGTTGGTTCGCCGGTTTGTTGCTCACAAGGAGAGACTTTTTGTACGACGTGGTGTTTTGCTGTTGCGTTCTGATAATGATCAGTCTCGGGTCGTGGTCCCACGTTCGTTACAGTCCTCTGTCTTACGGCTTCTCCACCAAGGACATTGGGGTATAGTGCGAACGAAACAACTTGCTCGTCAGCACTGTACTTGGTTCGGAATCGATGCTGCGATTACGAATATGTGCTCTTCTTGCATGGCGTGAGCCGAACAACAATCCGCACCACCGCGGAAATTCTTTGCATGGCCGAAAGCCACTTCCCCTTGGCAACGCTTACACATAGATTTTGCTGGTCCATTCTGGAATGCTCGATGGTTGGTTGTTGTCGATTCATTCAGCAATTTTTCTTTCGTTGTTCGGATGCCTTCCACGAGGTCATCTGCCACCATCAAAGCGTTATCCGCTATCTTTTGCATTGAAGGTCTTCCTCAGACTATTGTTTCCGACAATGGCCCACAATTCATGTCCGCAGAATTTCAGTCATTCTGCAAGGCCAATGGTATTCAACATCTGACATCCGCGCCGTTTTCGCCTCCGTCAAACGGTGCCGCTGAACGATTGGTCCGGACTTTCAAGTCACAGATGTTGAAGTGGAAAGAGTCGCATTCTCGGGAGGACGCGTTATTGCTCTTTTTGTCCTCGTATCGCTCTCAGCCCCGAGATGGTCGCTCGCCGGCTGAGTTGCTCCACGGTCGTCCTCATCGAACCTTGATGTCTTTGCTGCATCCGCCGCATCAGGTTCCTGTGCAGCGGCAGCCACCTGCTATTGCTCCAGGCGACGTTGTATACTATCGCAACTATCGCGGTTCACGGCGTTGGCTCGCAGGGCGCATTCTTCGCTGCCTCGGCGGCGCTATGTATCTGGTTTTGGGGGCCACTGGTGAGGTGCGTCGGCATCTCAATCAGCTGCGCCTCTGTCGTCGCACGGGTTCTGCCGCTCCCCGTCTGCTTTCAGCGACGGTGCCGTCCGGTCAGCGCCCTGGGGACCCATCTACTGGCTCGCCTCATCCCCAGGTGTTACCGACGCTGCCTTCCATTTTGCCCCATGGCGACGCGCCGCCGGCGCCGCCGCCTCTGCCGCCTGTTCTCCAGCCGGCGCCGCCCGCAGTGGATGCTTCGCTGCAGCTGCCGGGCGCCTCCCTGGGTCACGCGCCGCCGATCGCTTCCCGTGACCAGCTGTCCTCCGACATGGAACTTTTGCCCGCTCCGGACCAGATGTCTTCTTCAACCGGCGGCTGCCCCGACGCGATGGAGGTCGACCCTACGGCCCCTCCTGTCTCTTTACGGGCGCATACACCGCATGTTGGCGTGCACCCTGGACTAGGTTCCTAGTTCCCCTCGGACCGAATGGCCGGGTGCGGGTGGCACAGCCTCGCCTGTTGTTAGGCTCCCCACCTCGTCGCATACGTCAACATGGGGTCCTCCCCACGGCGGGCGGAAGCCTTATAACACAACCGTTCGCCGATTTGCGGGGGAGGAATGTGGTGTCACCGCCAGACACCACACTTGCTAGGTGGTAGCCTTTAAATCGGCCGCGGTCCATTAGTGTCCGTCGGACCCGCGTGTCGCCACTGTCAGTGATTGGAGACCGAGCGCCACCACATGGCAGGTCTAGAGAGACTTACTAGCACTCGCCCCAGTTGTATAGCCGACGTTCATAGCAATGGTTCACTGACAAATAAGCTCTCATTTGCCAAGACGATAGTTAGCATAGCCTTCAGCTACATTTGCTACGACCTAGCAAGGCGCCGTATTCAATTGATATTTATTATGTGAAGCATGTATCATCAAGAGCGATGTTCTACAATTGTGGATTAAAGTTAAGTATTATATCAACTACGTACTTTATTTGCAATTCTCAAGATATTGTCCTGTTCCAGACTTCACGCCAGTCAGTGTGTAATTAAATGCGTGCATTTCGGCCTCCTCTAGCAACCCAGTGTTGGCGCTTCTGCCAACACTACAGACTCTGTAAAGCTATTGCCCACGTACAGAAAAAATTTCAAGGCTTCTTCTTTGCCTTTAGAATATCCCCATGTTTACATATTTCGATAGCATCTCAATACAGCCATGTACAATACTGCGACACTGCCATTTATTTATTTATTGTTCCGTGGGACCAAATTAAGGAGAAGTCTCCATGGACATGGAACAACTCAATACATGGAATTATAGCACGATAGTAGAAACAGATAAAATGAAATATAAAAAAATACATATTTAGGTGATAAGTCTTAAGTTTAAATAAAGAAAATCAACAACGTAACACTGGAATTTCCTTAATTTTTTAGCTCTTCCAGGAGCTCCTCGACAGAATAGAAGGAGTGAGCCATGAGGAAACTCTTCAATTTAGACTTAAAAGAGTTTGGGCTACTGCTAAGATTTTTGAATTCTTGTGGTAGCTTATTGAAAATGGATGCAGCAGAATACTGCACTCCTTTCTTCACAAGAGTCAAGGAAGTGCATTCCATATGCAGATTTGATTTCTGCCTAGTATTAACTGAGTGAAAGCTGCTAACTCTTGGGAATAACCTAATACTGTTAACAACAAACGACATTAAAGAAAATATATACTGTGAGGGCAATGTCAGAATTCCCAGACTATTGAATAGAGGTCGACAAGAGGTTCTCGAACTTATAGCTCGAACAGCCCGTTTTTGAGCCAAAAATACCCTTTTTGAATCAGAAGAATTACACCAAAAAATAATACCATACGACATAAGTGTATGAAAATATGCGAAGTAGACTTCTTTCGTGTTGAACTGTTACTTATTTCAGATACTGTTCTAATGGTAAATAAAGCAGCATTTAGTTTCTGAACAAGAGCCTGGACGAGGACTTTCCACAACAGCTTACTATCTATCCTAACGCCTAGGAACTTGAAATGTTCCATCTGTCTTATAATATGCCCATTCTGTCTGATCAAAATATCGGTTCTTGTGGAATTGTGAGTTACAAACTGTAAAAACAGAGACTTACTGTGATTTAGCATCAAATTATTTTCCACAAGCCACGAACTTATTCCATGAACAACATTATTTCATACTGTTTCAATATTACACACAAGATCCTTCGCTACCAATCTGGTGTCATCAGCAAACAGAAATATTTTTTAATCACCTGCAATACTAGAAAGCATATCATTTATATAAATAAGAAACAGCAGTGGCCCCAGCACCGACCCTTGGGGAACGACCCCCTTAACAGTGCCCCATTGAGACTGAACATCACTACTACTCTCAATATTGCAGATAATTACCTTCTGCTTTCTGTTCTTAAAGTAAGAGGCGAACCAATTGTAAGCTACTCCCCTTACTCCATAATGGTCCAACTTCTGCAGTAATATTTTGTGGTCAACACAGTCAAAAGTCTACGTTAAATCAAAGCAAACACCTAGCGTTAGTAGCCTTTTATTTAATCCGTCCAGAACCTCACAGAGAAAAGAGAATGTAGTATTTTCAGTTGTTAAAACATTTCTAAAACCAAACTGTACATTTCACAGCAAATTATGTGAATTTAAATGCTCCAGTAACCTTGTATATACAACCTTCTCGATAGCTTTAGCAAACACCCATGGCATAGAAATAGGCCTAAAATTGTCAATATTATCCCTGTCTCCCTTTTTATAAAGTGGCTTCGCTACCGAGTACTTTAATCGGTCAGGAAACAGACCACTCCTAAAGGAAAAGTTACAGATAAAGCTAAGTACAGGGCTAACATACATAGAATAATACTTCAGTATTCTGCTAGATACCCCGTCATATCCATGAGAGTTCTTGGTCTTTAGTGATTTAATTATTTACTCAATCTCCCCCTTGTCAGTATCATGGAGGAGCATTTCAGGTAACAATCTCAGAACACTTTTTTCTAAGAGCGCTATGTGATTCTCTGTTGAGACTAGGTTTTTGTTTAGTTCACCTGCTATATTCAGAAAGTGATTATTAAATACTGTATATATACGCGACTTATCAGTAACACGGACATTCCCACTACGCACTGATTCTATATCCTCGACCTATCTCTGCAGACCATATGATTTTAATTTTATCCTGAGACTTAGCTATTCTATCTGCATACCACATACTTTTTGCCTTCCTAATAACATTTTTAAGCATCTTACAATACTGTTTGTAATGGGATGCTGCATTTAGATTTTGACTGTTTCTAACGTTTTGATACAATTGCCTCTTTGTTCTACAAGATATTCTTATCCTCTAGTCAGCCACCCAGGCTACCTGTTTGTGCTAGTACCCTGTTTTGAACGTTCTAACGGAAAGCAGCTTTCAAAGAGCACGAGAAAAGTCTTGAGAAAAGCATTATATTTATCATCTACTGTATCAGCGCTATAAACATCTTGCCACTCTTGTTCCTTGATAAGGTTTGCAAAGGTCCGGTGAGCCGGCCTGTCTGTGGATGGTTTTTGGCGGTTTTCCATCTGCCTCGGCGAATGCGGGCTGGTTCCCCTTATTCCGCCTCACCTACACTATGTCGGCGATTGCTGCGCAAACAAGTTCTCCACGTACGCGTACACCACCATTACTCTACCACGCAAACATAGGGGTTACATTCGTCTGGTGTGAGACATTCCCTGGGGGGTCCACCGGGGTGCAAACCGCACAATAATCCTGGGTTCGATGTGGGGCGGCGGAGGGGTGAAGTGGACTGCGGTAGTCGTCGTGGGGTTGCGGACCACTGCGGCTGCGGCGGGGACGGAGCTTCTCCGTCGTTCTAGGTCCCCGGTTAACATAACATAAACAGAACTCATGTACTCTTACAGCAAACATGCGGAGCGCGTGACGAATTACGCGACGTACTGCTCCCTGGGTTTAATCGGAAACGTTTATTGGCGGATCCATATTGATTCTCCCGTTTGTTAGCTATCACATAAGTCTAAATAACGGTGACCCACGACACAAATCAAAAATCAAAAATCAAAAGCCCTGTAGCTGTTTAACTACTTTCAATAAGGATTGCGAGACCCAACCGCTGGAATGGAGTACGTTCACTGCTAACGGTTCAATACACCGCCTACAACTGCCTACTGGCAATTCCTACCGATAATCACCGCCACTACAGAACAGGGCCGGCCGGTGTGGCCGTGCGGTTCTAGGCGCTTCAGTCTGGAACCGAGCGACCGCTACGGTCGCAGGTTCGAATCCTGCCTCGGGCATGGATGTGTGTGATGTCCTTAAGTTAGTTAGGTTTAAGTAGTTCTAAGTTCTAGGGGACTGATGACCACAGATGTTAAGTCCCATAGTGCTCAGAGCCATTTGAACCATTTTGAACAGAACAGGAATACAGTTGAAAGACAGTAGGAAAGAAGCTGCACAAAACTATCTTTCTCAGATTTTCACTGAAACAAAATAACTTCCTGGCTTGTACTAATCCTCGCCAAGCTCTTCTCGTTCACTAAGACATTTCCGCCCAGCCACCTACTGGCTCCTCGATTTCACGTAAGGCTCCTGCGTACTGTGAGTTGATTTCCACCTCTGTTCACCAAATATGTGCCGTAGCTGTAAGATTTGATTGTTCCAGATTGGTTTTGGTAGCAGCGCAACTAGAGATGTGGACCGATAGAACTTTGAAATGTAAATTGCATATCACGATCTGCCAATTGATCTATGCTGTATAATTAGCTAAAATTCTCGGACCTCTTCTCCGAGTGAATGCAGGTTCAGGTTGTACAATAAGCGAAAGAAAGATATTGAACATTTGTAACGAATTCACACCGCTGGCGGATCGGTTCCATGTCGAAATGTTGCGTCTCTCACACAAAAGGCTGAAAATAGAAACAATTAATAGATGTTAGTCATCGTAAATATGTAAACTGGTATGACAAGAAAGTACTAGACCACATTTTGTTTGGGCAATGCACGTGCTGACTCTGCCATCCAGAGGATGGTACAGATGGCGAATACTGTCCTAGCACACGTTATGCCACACCTCCTCGAACTGTTCACGAAGTAGTGTAAGAGTTGTTGGTTGACAGGCTGCACGTTCCATCGTATTCCGCACCGTGCTCAACTGGAAATTAGCCCAGATAACCAGCTCACCAGGAAAGTTGCTGCACGTCTGGCAGAACACGCTGAGTTTCGTAGGCACTGTGTGGACGAGCATTATCCTGTTGGAACAACACATCAACATCCCGTTGCAAGAAAGGTAAATGAACGGGCCTGACAACATTCTGCACATCCGAGTGCTGGCTACCGTCATCTACATAAACTACGAAGGTGAACGAGACTTCAAGATTTCACACCCCAAACCGTAAGGCCTGGGTTGGGGCCACTGTGTCTTGGACGAATTTACTCCACGAGACAGCGTTAACGAGCTCTACGACGTACGTGCAAACAATCACCACTAGCCTGCTAGCAGAATCTGCTCTCATCGCTGACGACCACGGCGCGCTGTTCTATCTTCTAGATGCAAAATGATTTAGATAAGATATCTGTATGGTGTGAAAAGTGGCAATTGACCCTGAATAAAGACAAGTGTAAAGTTATTCACATGACTACTAAAAGAAATCAGCTAAATTTTGACTACGCGGTAAGTCACACAAATCTGAGTGCTGCAAATAGAACTAAATACTTAGGGATTACAGTTACAAATAACCTAAACTGGAACGATCACATAGATAATATTGTGGGTAGAACAAATCTGGAGTATTGCTGTGCGGGTGGGATCCCCATCAGGTGGGACTGACGGGTGACATCGAAAAAGTACAAAGAAGGGTAGCTCGTATTGTATTATCGCGAAATAGGGGAGATAGTGTCACAGACATGATACGTGAGTTGGAGTGGCAATCATTAAAACAAAGGCGATTTTGTTGCGACGGGATCTTCTTATGAAATTTCAATCACCAGTTTTCTCCTCCGATTACGAAAACATTCTGTTGGCACCCACCTACACAGGGAGAAATGATCATCACGATAAAATAAGAGAAATCAGGGCTCGCACAGAAAAATTTAAGTGCTCGTTTTTCCCGCGTGCCGTTCGAGACTGGAACGCTAGAGAGACAGCATGGAGGTGGTTCATTGAACCCTCCGCCAGGCAATTTATTGTGAATAGCAGAGTAATCACGTAGATGTAGATGTAGATGATTCTCTGACGGCACCAGTCGAACCGTGCTAGTCGATACTGTGGCGTGATCGGAAGACGGGCAAGGGGCTCATGGCCATTTCGCAACCGTGCTGACACGTGTGGTCCCCACTGCCCTCTTATCAGTGCTCTGGTAGTTACACCATCTGCTGCTACTGCTGCCCTCTCACTGCGACGATCCTGGGGGGGCGTCTCTGCAGCTTGGACGTCCAGAATCTCGTCTGCGGGACTGAGAATGTTCACAAGACCACTGATACCAGCATCGTTACAAACCTGACGCAGCACGTCCATCTTATGTGTCAATTCTCCGGTAGAACCACCCCACCGCTCGGAAGGCCACAACTTGACACCTTTCTAACACGCACGGTTGCCTAGAGGATGCATAAGTGCGTCTCTGTGTTATGGTTGCCTGCTTTCTTCACACTTTTGCAGCACACTGAGGCTTCTGGCTGCGAGCATTTTATTCTAAAGGGTAGACACAGATACCACTACTCTGTCTATTGGCGAACGACGTTGAAACAAGTAGCAATACATCCACTATCTCCCGGGTGGCATATGCCGTCATCGAATCAGAATCGAAGTCGTCTTTCCAGTTATACTAATTTCTTTTTTTTTTTTTTTTGCAGTGTTTTATAATTTCTAGAGAGCTGCAGGGCACAACGCTTACATGATGAGAGAAGGATGGCAAAAGACAAAAGCGAACAGCCAGGCATCTCGTAGCCGATCTCGAAAAACATGAAGGCTTCGCTTTCGTTTAGCACGGATAACATATGGAATTTTGCTCAGGAATCATTACACAAAATTTAATAGAATAAAATAGTTTTTAGAAAGGGGTGTTACAGTGGCGATCACCTGAATGCTCATTTAAATACAAAAACGGCCTTTTGACGCCCGCAGACGAGGACACATTTTGGGAATATTCAAAAGCAAAAAATGCCTCGGTTAGCCACGAAGTATCACCTCTTCACGACTTCTGAAATACACTGAGGAAACACCTTCTCTATCACACCGTCTCTAAAGGCCTCACTGTCAACATGACGTTAAACTCTACCTTCCTTCCTTTCTACCATGTCAGAGAATACACGACGTTTACAACTCAATGGGACTGCCCGCCGACTTCTCAGTTTCGTAGACGGCCCCAAGAAATTATTTTCCATTTAAGCCTCTCAGTCAAGGCGAATGAGAAAGAGACTGTAGGCATTTTCATTGACCACGTCCGGCTCTCGCTTATTGCGTCTCTGTAATATGCTGATTCTTTGCAAGATTTGTACAAGTTTTTTTGCAATAATTGTAGGAAACACCGCAAGTCTCGGGTAAATCACTTGGCCTTGAGGAAGCCACTTATGCCCAGACAACTACCCATTTGGTATGATTAGAAAAAGACCTACGAGTTAACTCCAGGCTGAAGGAAACCTCTTCCACCGACCCCGTTAATTCTTTACGTCAGCGACCTACCTATCATCCCACATGTTGTACTAGCACAATGGTGACACCACTCTGCTCATCAGCAGAAGGAGAATAAACGCAGTACTGAATAGAACGCAAAGACGACTCACAATGACCGAACAATGGGCCCGCGAGGATTAACAGTTAACGTGAACGAAACGAAAGCGGTATTGTTCACACGGAAGAGAGCTCAACTAAAACGTCAATGAAACAGCACAGAGATCGCCTGGTCAGATCGTTTAAGTACGTGAGAGAAGTGATTGACCAGAAGTTAAACTACTAAAATCCATACAACAACAGAGAGAGAGAAAAATACGATAAAATTACTTGTGTCCGTTTTTCGCGAGTACGGACATGAAAACAAGAACTAAACACTGTCTTTATAAAGCAATATTATTACCAGCGATATTATGTGGTTGTTCCTGATGGGAAACAAAATGTCCATATACCTTCGAAATCTTACAAACAGTACAGAACAGGTGCTTAAGAATGTTATGGGAAGTACCACGATTGTCTAGGATATTACCAGCAATATTATTTGGTTGTTCTTAATGGGAAACAAAGTGTCCATCTAACACCAAAGTCTTACAAACAACACAAAGCAGGTGCTTAAGAAAGATATTGAAAGCACCAAGATGGTCAAAGATAAGAGACTTACGTGAAGAAACGGAGATTCTATTAATTCAAGATCAAATTACAGAAAAACTACACTGAGCTGCCAAAAAGTCATGGGATATCCTAATATCGTGTCGGACCTCCTTTTGACCCTCGTAATGCAATAACTCGACGTAGCAAGGACTTAAATGGTTCAAATGGCTCTGAGCACTGTGGGACTCAACATCTGAGGTCATCAGTCCCCTAGAACTACTTAAACCTAACTAACCTAAGGACATCACTCACATCCATGCCCGAGGCAGGATTCGAACCTGGGACCGCAGCGGTCGCGCGGCTACAGACTGTAGCGCCTCGAACCGCTCGGCCACACCGGCCGGCAGCAAGGACTCAACAAGTCACTGGACGTCATCTGCAGAAATAGTGAACCAAGCTGCCTCTATAGCCTGCCATAACTGCGAAAGTTTGCCTGCACAGAATTTTGTGCAGCAACTGACCTCTCGATTATGTCCCATAAATGTTCTATGGGATTCGTGTCAGGCGACATCGGTGGCCAGGTCATTTGCTTCAATTGTCCACAATGTTCAACTTCTCATACTTCTTGGCTCGAAATCGTGTGGAAGATGGTTTTTCCGAAAGTCACATGATACGTCACCAATCTCATTCATTTCACACTCTAACCTCAGTAGTCGCTTTGTTGCGTCTTCTCCAATAATTTCAGAAATTCTGATGGAATGTTGTCCATCCCTTCTGCCATATTTGACTTTAATTCCCCGAAAGCTGTTTTAAATTATCACTCTAATAATAGGTCACCTACCTCTTTCCTATCGACTCATGATTTTTCTTCTGTCACGTCATCGGACAAATCCTCCCCCTCAATCAGGCCTTGAGTGTTCTCTTTCCACTTATATGCTCCCTCTTCTGAATTTGCCCGTGGAATTTCCATTGCACTCTTAACGTTACCACTCTTACTTTTGATTTCACCGACCGCTGTTTTGACTTTTCTATATGCCGAGTCAGTCCTTCAAACAGTCCTTTCCTTGTAGGTGTGTCTTCACATTTTTCCTGCAGCCATTTCGCCTTAGCTATCCTGCACTTCCTATTTATTTCACTCCTCAACGACTTGTATTTCTGTGTTTCTGAATTTCCCTGGACAGATTTGTACTTCCTTCTTTTAATGCTCAAGGGATGTTTTTCTTGTGTTAGCCATGGTTCCTTCGCAGTTATCTTTTTTGTAACTATTACTTCTTTCCAACTTCCGTGATTTCCCTTTTTAGAGGTGTACATTCCTCTTGAAATGAAATGCGTACTGAGCTATTCCTTATCGCAGTATTCATAGCCTCGGAGAACTTTTGTCGTATCTCTTCATTCCTTGTTACTTCCGCATCCAACTTCTTTGCGCACTGATTTTTCCTGACTATTCTCCTAAACTTCAGCCTACTCTTCACCACTACTAAACCAAGGTCTGAGTCTAGATTAGCTCCTGAGTGCGCTTTGAAGTCCAGTATTTGATTCCAGAATCTCTGTCTGACCTTGATGTATCTCACTGATATCTTCCCGTATCTTCCGGCCTTTTTCCAAGTATAAGTCCTCCTCGTGTGATTCTTGAGCAGAGTATTCCTTGTTACTAACACAAATTCATAATTTTATGTAACACTGTTGGAGAACAGCGGTTTTTATTGTCATAAGATTCTTTAAAAACCATCTTGACCGCAGCTGTTGTTAACTTCTGACAGGTTTCGGCCTTTTAATCGTGGGCCATCATCAGAGCTTGCACTATTTGGATGACGGCGGTGGCGTATGACCCGCTGTGAAGGCCTCAGTCAGTGTAACTGTAACAGTGACCGAGGCCTCCACAGCGGGCCAGGCGCCATTGCCGTCATCCAGATAGTGCAAGCTTTAACGATGGACCGTAATTAAAAGGCCGAAAACAGTCATAAGTTAACATCGGTTGCCATCAAGACTGTTTTTAAATAATCTTAGAAGCCTAAATGTATGGCAGAACTCAATTAGTCTTTCTCGTTCTCATTCCTTGTACCTAGCCCTTATCCTTCCGTAACTCATTCATCCTCGTATACTATCTCTTCGTCTTCGACTTGCACGTCGGCATGTATGCATGAACTACAGTTGTCGATCTCGGTTTGTTGTCGATCCTGAGGACAACAACCCTATCACTGAATTGTTCACAATAACACGCTCTTTGCTCTACCTTCCTATGCATAACGAATCCTACTCCCGTTATCCCATTTTCTGCTGCTGTCAATATATCTCTACACTAGACGTACCAGAAATCCTTGTCTTCTTTCCATCTCATCTCAGCGACGCCCAATATATCTAGGTTGAGCCTTAGCATTTCCCTTTTCAGATTTTCTAGTTTCCCTACTACATTCAGACTTCTGACATTCCACGACCCGACTCGTAGAACGTTATTCTTTCGTTGGTTGTTCAATGTTCTTCTCATGATCCCATCCCCTTTGCAGTCCCCTCCCAAAGATCTGAATGGAGGTTACTCAGGAATTTTTTGGCAATAGAGAGGTTATAATGACATTTCTGTGGAAAACATGAAATGTCTTTGATGTAGTGGTTTCCATTGCCTTCATCATCCTCATGCCGTTGATCGCTGCTGATTCTTCCACTTTTAAAGGCAGTTTCCCACCCCAAGGGCAAGAGTGCCCTGAACTTCTTCCCGCTCCTCTACCCTCTTTGACAAGGCCGTTGGCAGAATGAGGGTAACTTCTCATCCCGAAGTCTTCGGCCGCCATTGTTGATTTTTATTCAAAATTTAAGCGGGTTGCGGGATTCTAGCCCGAGACCCAGGACGTTTCGATCACTTGTAAAGACGCTACCCTCCTGTTTTTTTGTTGATAGCATTTTGTTCTATAGCCCTCATTCGAGAGGCGACTGCCATATGTGAAGTGAGCATGAGAAAAAGATTTAATAACAAACAAAAGGATAACGTCCTACGAGTCGGTATGTAAAACGGCAGAAATTTGGACATGGTAGGGAAGCTAGCAAATCTGAAATGGGAAATGCTAAGGCTCAATCTACAGGGTGTTTCAAAAATGACCGGTATATTTGAAACGGCAATAAAAACTAAACGAGCAGCGATAGAAATACACCGTTTGTTGCAATATGCTTGGGACAACAGTACATTTTCAGGCGGACAAACTTTCGAAATTACAGTAGTTACAATTTTCAACCACAGATGGCGCTGCAAGTGATGTGAAAGATATAGAAGACAACACAGTCTGTGGGTGCGCCATTCTGTACGTCGTCTTTCTGCCGTAAGCGTGTGCTGTTCACAACGTGCAAGTGTGCTGTGGACAACATGGTTTATTCCTTAGAACAGAGGATTTTTCTGGTGTTGGAATTCCACCGCCTAGAATACAGTGTTGTTGCAACAAGACGAAGTTTTCAACGGAGGTTTAATGTAACCAAAGGACCGAAAAGCGATACAATAAAGGATCTGTGTGAAAAATTTCAACGGACTGGGAACGTGACGGATGAACGTGCTGGTAAGGTAGGGCGACCGCGTACGGCAACCACAGAGGGCAACGCGCAGCTAGTGCAGCAGGTGATCCAACAGCGGCCTCGGGTTTCCGTTCGCCGTGTTGCAGCTGCGGTCCAAATGACGCCAACGTCCACGTATCGTCTCATGCGCCAGAGCTTACACTTCTATCCATACAAAATTCAAACGCGGCAACCCCTCAGCGCCGCTACCATTACTGCACGAGAGACATTCGCTATCGATATAGTGCACAGGATTGATGACGGCGATATGCATGTGGGTAGCATTTGGTTTACTGACGAAGCTTATTTTTACCTGGACGGCTTCGTCAATAAACAGAACTGGCGCATATGGGGAACCGAAAAGCTCCATGTTGCAGTCCCATCGTCCCTGCATCCTCAAAAAGTACTGGTCTGGGCCGCCATTTCTTCCAAAGGAATCATTGGCCCATTTTTCAGATCCGAAACGATTACTGCATCACGCTATCTGGACATTCTTCGTGAATTTGTGGCGGTACAAACTGCCTTAGACAACACTGCGAACACCTCGTGGTTTATGCAAGATGGTGCCCGGCCACATCGCACGGCCGACGTCTTTAATTTCCTGAATGAATATTTCGATGATCGTGTGATTGCTTTGGGCTATCCGAAACATACAGGAGGCGGCGTGGATTGGCCTCCCTATTCGCCAGACATGAACCCCTGTGACTTCTTTCTGTGGGGACACTTGAAAGACCAGGTGTACCGCCAGAATCCAGAAACAATTGAACAGCTGAAGCAGTACATCTCATCTGCATGTGAAGCCATTCCGCCAGACACGTTGTCAAAGGTTTCGGGTAATTTCATTCAGAGACTACGCCATATTATTGCTACGCATGGTGGATATGTGGAAAATATCGTACTATAGTTTTTCCCAGACCGCTGCCCCATCTGTTGTTGAAAATTGTAACTACTGTAATTTCGAAAGTTTGTCTGCCTGAAAATGTACTGTTGTCCCAAGCATATTGCAACAAACGGTGTATTTCTATCGCTGCTCGTTTAGTTTTTATTGCCGTTTCAAATATACCGGTCATTTTTGAAACACCCTGTAGATGTAGTGCTGGTCTATGAAACAAAAAGAAAATACGATAAGGATTTCAAAGAAGTGGGATAAGAAAATCTAAGGAATGAAGAGACACGCTAAAAGTTCTCTAAGGCTATAGATACGGCGATAAGGAACATCTCAGACTGCAGTTCAGCTGAAGTGGAATGGACATCTATAAAACGTGCAATCAAAAAGCTGGAAAGAAAAGCATAGATACAAAGAAAGTAACTGCAAAGCAACAATGAGTAACAGAAGAGAGAATTCAGTTGACCGATGAAAGAACGAAATATGACAGCCTTCAGGAAAATTCAGGAATACAGAAATACAAGTCACTTAGGAATGAAATAACTGGGAAGTGAAGGGAAGCTAAGACGAAATGGCGCCAGGAAAAATTTGAAGAAATCGAAAAAATTATGCTTGTCTGAAGGACTGACTCAGCATACAGAAAAGTCGAAACAAGCTTCAGTGAAATCAGAAGCAAGGATGGTGATATTAAAAGTTTAATGGGAAATCCACTCTTAGATGCTGAGGAGGGAACGGGTAGGTGAAAAGAGTACACTGAAGTCCCCTTTGAGGGGGATGACTTGTCTGATGGCCGGTTCCAAGAAGAAATTTCAGTCGATAGGGGTTACAGAATGGATCTAGTACAAGCTTCGAAATTTAAAAGATTTTTGGAAGACTTCAGATCGAATAAGGCAGAAGGAATACGTAGCATTCCTGCAGAATTTCGAAAACCTTTGTCGAAGTGGCACCCAAACAATTATTCAAGTTGGTGTGCAAAATGCATGAGTTTGGCGATATACCAGCTGACTTTGGGAACAACATCATCTATACAATTTCCAATAATGCAATAGCCTACAGGAGCGAAAATTATGGCACGGTCAGCTTAACAACTCATGCATCTAACTTGCTGACAAGAATAACATACACAGTAATGGAAAAGAAAATAGAGGATGTGTTAGATGAGGATAATTTCCGCTTTAGGAAAGATAAAGACACCAAGGAGGCAGTTCTGACGTTTTGGTCGATAATAGAAACAAAACTAAAGTAAAATGTTCATATGATTTGTCGACCTGCAAAAAGGGTTCCACAATGCAAAATGGTACAAGATGTTCGAAATTATGAGAAAAATGGGGATAAGCTATAGGGAAAGACGGATAACATACAAAACGTGCAAGCGCCAAGAGGCAACAGTAAGATTACGAGACGAAGAACGACGTGCTTGGATTAAAAAGGATATAAGATAGGGATGTAGTCTTTCATCCCTGCTGTTCAATCTATACACTGAAGAAGCAATTACGGGAATAAAAGAAAGTGAAAGAGTGGGATTAAAATTCAGGGTGAAAGGATTTCACTAATATGATTTGCTTATGCCATCGCTATCCTTAGTGAAAGTGAAAACTAATTGCAAGATCTGCTCAATGGAATGAACAGTCTAATAAGTAACGAATATTGACTCAGAATAAACCGAAAAAACACGAAAATAGTGGGAAGCAGCAGGTAGCAGAAATGAGAACAGCGAGAAACTTAACGTCAGGATTGGTGATACCGAAATAGATGAAATTTAGGGATTAGCCACCTCAGCATTAAAATTACCCATAACGGACGAAGCAAGCAGAATACATAATGCAGAGTAACACTGGCAAAAAGGGCATAAAAAGGCATTCCTCGCCACAACAAGTCTGCTACTATCAAACATATGCCTTAATTTGAAGTTGAAATTTCTGAGAAAGTATGTTTGGCGCACAGCTTTGTATGATAGTGAAACATCGACTATGGGAAAACTGCAAAAAAATAGAACAGAAGCATTTGAGATATGGTGCTACAGAAGAATGACGAAAATTAGGTGGATTGATAAGGTAAGGAATGAAGAGACTCTCCAGAGAATCGATGAAAGAAATACACGGAAAACATTGACAAGAAGAAAGTACTGGATGGTTGGAATCTGCTAAGACATCATGGAATAACATCCATGGTACTAGAAGTATTAAAGGGTAACAACGTTAGAGGAAGACACAGATTGTCATATATCCAGCAAATAATCGAGGACATAGGTTGCAAGTACTACTCTGAGGTGAAGAGGTTGGCACAGGAGAATAATTCGTCATGGGTCAGATCAATCCTGTCTGAAGTCCAGAAGAGTGATGACTCGGAAAAAGAAACAAGAAAAGGCTCTATGGTATAAGTTAAGGACACATCAGGTAGCAGGCACTAGCAATATTTTTATTATGCAAGGTGTTCTACGAGGCAGGAAGTACGGCCTGGTGGGTACTATAAACAAGTATGGAGATTGGTGCGGAATAATCAGGCGAAACACAGGGCACTGATGCGCTATAAAAAATTCATACACTGCAGTTACGCTAGCAGTAGTAGGCTTAACCACATTCTACGCCTCTTTTGATATCAAATTGGTATCAAATTAAGTATGCATGATAATTAATTGATGTCAGGGGTTTTCCCAATCCAGCACGTGGATCCGTTCCCCTACCACCCCATTCCGCCCCACCCCTCCCCTCCCTTCCCTTACCCTCCCCTCCTCTCCCTCCCCCCCACTTTTCTAAAGGATGGGAAATTGAAATTTTCGTGGGAAATTCAAAAATTGTGGGAAATTGAAACTGATTGGTGGGAATATTAAATTCTGTATGTTCACCTTGAGGCTCGGAAACAAACTGATCCAGTTCGCAACACCACTAGGAGGCGGCGTTGGCCATCCCCATTACCCTCTCCCCAATTCCCTGTCTTCCTCCACTTGTGATGGAGCTGCAGTCTGTGCTGAGCTGTTAGATATTGCTGACATAAGTCATTACTCTGTACTATGTGTTCAATGGACAAGATTTCTTTGTTACTCAAGGAGGAGTTTAACAGTTATATTAGCTGTAATCATGTAGTTGTGGACTGTTCCCATAGCTCCCTATGCGCCACTTGGAAAACAATAACACTGATAGAGTGTATAAAGAACACGAGTTTGCTTCATCAAATAATGAAAATGTAGCAGGCTGGGGTTAAGTAGACTGTACAGGAACTGTAGATCATTCGAGAAAAGCCCAGTCAGTCTATCGAACTGCAAGAGGCAAGACGTTCACCCACTACAGCGCAAGCACCAATGTCTAAGCAAAGTGTTCAATTGAAGAGACGTTGGTTATGAACAGAGATAAGTTTAATAAATGCATTACGTGCAGGCATGCAAATGAGGACTGTTCCCTCAGCCCCTACACGTAGACTGAAAAAAAAAGATAATGGATGAGCGTAGGATGAGAACTTTTCAGCAAATAATGGTGACACAGTGACACAGGGTGAGGATGCATTTCAGAACTCACACAGATAATTGTGCTGGAACTGCCTACCTTTTTTCAAATTGCCAGAGGTATTTGGGTCTCAAGTGTGTTAGTTGATAATATCACCACCAGAGGGCGCTGTTGTCCACACTCCAACCCCACCCCCGCGCCATATCCCTCAGGATCCAATGGGAGAGTAGGAAGCTATATCTGGTGATGTAATAGTGATGTAGTGGGTATAAGAAGAATGTGGTAGCCCTCTGCTCTCAGTCAATGTTGAGTCAGTAGCTATGAAATGTTAACAGTCGTCCAGGACACCCCAGAAGAATAGGAGGAAGCAAAGAGTAAGTGGTACTACGGTACACTGCGCTTCTTCTTCTTTGTCAAGTTCCACGTCGGATGTTTATTGTTCTCTTCTTTGTTCAGTGACCTCCAGCGTATCTGGACGTGCCATCTGCAACTGCTGCTCCCGCCACCAACCTACTGGAGTCTACAGCGATGGCTGCAAAGGACCCAGTAACATGCCTTGGCTTCATGTTCGAGCAAGGATGTGCTTTTATCCAACCCGCTCATCGACTTGTGCAACAAAGAACCCAGCCAATCCCTGAATCTCTGAATAAGTGTGCAGGCAGAGGTCGGTAGTGGTTACCATCGTACGAGCCATCTCTGAGGACTCTGATGCCCTTGCAAGAACGAGGCGAAGATATTATGAACATAAACCTACCAGTCCCCCCTAGCTCTCCAGTGCTCTTCGCTTCAACATAAAATATAACGTCCTTCTGCTCAAAACTGTTAATTATGGGCATACATGCAGCTCTAGAAGACGATGCCTGGCGCTTGCAGACAGAAATTGAAAACGCGTTTAAAAACGTTAAAGTGAAGTTCCCGGAGTTGGAATGGAAAGAACTGTGTCATGTAAAGCCATACATCATATATAGATGGAAAATTTCAGTCTCTCAAACGCAAAATTAAGGAGCTAGAGACTTATGCCCAAACCCTTCTGAGAATGATCAACGGATTAGAAGCTAGGGTTAAGGAACTAGAGATGTACACACGTAATATTCTGAGAAAGGAAGTAGACGACTCAGCTGGAAAGGTTGATGGAACTGAAAAGAAAGTACATGACTTATCTGTAAAGGTTAAGCGAAATGCATATTAGGTGCAGCCCGATTAGTATAGAGCAAGACGTCAACTAAGCATAAGATCACCGCTGTACAGAAATCTGTTCAAGAGAGGCTACAGTTGCTAAGTTTAGGACATTTCCATCGAGAACAGACACTGTGAGAAAGTTTAAACCAGTTACTGTCTCGATGAACTGTCAGTGAAATTATGCTACGACGAAAATGATGCTATTTTTATTAACCATCACAGAGACTCTAGGACAGACAAAACATTCGGCATCAGTGGTGAAAACCGTACATATTGGGCACGCAGCCTATAAGTTTAAATGAAAAATCAGTACACATAGAAGATAGGGAATTTCAAAGAACACCAGGTCAACTGAACCTCATTTCCCTGTAACGCTCAAAACAGTAAAATTTTCACTAAAAGATATGGAGGTATATGGTGAAATACTGCAATTGACCGGTGAACATAGGAAAGCAGGAAACCAACGCAGTGCAAAATTCAGAGATATTATACAACTATTATTTTTAGACGATCAGTATAACAGTGGTGATGGTATTGCCATTCAGTATAAAGGAGTCAGCCATCAGCCCCTCAGAGAATACACTACGACGACCCCAATGAGATAAGAGATCGACTACGACTGCTCATGATATCAGCTGCAGCAGGCAATATTGCCCATTGCAGGCAATATTGCCAAAAGAGAGAGAGAGAGGTATAATCGAATGAGTATGGTGATAGTAGTTCGATAATTGTACCAATCGACACGAAAACATACCATCGTAGGCATGTTGTGATTAAAGATTTGGATGACTTTTGGCAGGCTGATCTTGTAGCTGTGAGGGAATGTTCACATAAGTATAATGTATACAAATGTACTTTAATGTGTATTGGTACATCCTCCAAATCTGCCTCGGCATTACATGTTAAAACAAAAACAGGGAGAAGTGTCACGGAGGTGCAGACCAGACAACCTCCAAACGGATCATGGTGTAGAGGTTCACAATAGGTACTTCAAGACCGTGATGCAGCGGTATGGAAGGCGAGTATCGTGGAACGTCTGAACAGAACAATAAAAGGTCAAATGTGGATGCATTTTAATCTTTGCAGTTTTTACAAATGTACAGATATCCTCCCGGAAATAACTGCACGGTACAATTGAACCAAAGATAGCACAATAGAAATGAGACCTTTAGCTGTAAAGCCAAGGCAATACGTGGGAGAAAGTATATTAGTAAAGGACAGCGCACTGCAGTATTTTTAATTGGTAAAGCCATGTGTAGTAAAACTAAGTTGGGCTTGGACATGAATTTCAATCAAGTTATCGACAAAGCTTAGGTATCCGAGTAATGAGGGAATTAGTATATTTCATCAAAATATACAAGGTATTAGAGATAAAGTTAGTGAACTGCTTATAGATGTTGACTCTGAAATTATTGGTATATCTGAACACTACTTAAATAAGGAGATAATTCAGAGGCTTCCTTTACCTGGATACATGGCAGCTTTTCTAGGAGCTCTTTGCGGTGTGGGGGAGTAGATATGAATGGGAAAAACGGAATCCCATTTGAGTCAATTGATGTTTCAAAGTACTGAACTGAAAAGGTGTTTGAATGTTGTGCAGGTGTGGTTAAATTTAGTGGAGCTAAACTTCTAACTGTTGTTATTTATAGATCCCCAGACTCCGATTTCACAACATTTTTACTAAAGCTAGAGGAGGTTCTTGGTTCACTTTATAGGAAATACAAAAAGTTAGTTATATGTGGTGACTTCAATATTAATTGTGTAAGTGATTGTCCAAGGAAAAGGATGCTGTTAGACCTCCTTAATTCAAATAATCTTATGCAAACCGTATTCTTTCCAACGAGAGTGCGAGGGAACAGTAGAACAACCACACACAACATTTTTGTTCATTCCTCATTACTAGGAGGGCATTCTGTTAGCAGAGAGGGAATGTCCTTTCAGATCACGATGCACAAATTTTAACTCTAAAAGATTTTTTGCTGCAACACATGTTAAATATAGTTATCAACTTTTTAGGAAAGCTTGTCCAGTTGCTGTAGAGACCTTTGTAAACCTTATCAAGGAACAAGAGTGGCTAGATGTTTATAGTGCTGATACAGTAGACGATAAATATAATGCTTTCCTCAAGACTTTTCTCGAGCTCTTTGAAAGTTGCTTTCCGTTAGAACGTTCAAAACAGGGTACTAGTACAAACACACAGCCTGGGTGGCTGACTAGAGGGATAATAATATCTTGTAGAACAAAGTGGCAGTTATATCAAAACGTTAGACACAGTCAAAATCTAAATGCAGCAGCCCATTAGAAACAGTACTGTAAGGTGCTAAAAATATTATTAGGAAGGCAAAAAGTGTGTGGTGTGCAGATATAACAGCTAAGTCTCAGGATAAAATTAAAACCATATGGTCAGTCGCAAAGCAAGTGGCTGGTCTGCAGAGACAGGTCGAGGATAAAGAAGTGGGAATGTCTGTGTTACTGATAAGTCGCATATATGTACAGTATTTAATAATCACTTTCTGAATGTAGCAGGTGAACTAAATAGAAACCTAGTCCCAACAGGGAATCACATAGCGCTCTTAGAAAAAAGTGTTCAGAGACTGTTACCTGAAATGCTCCTCCATGATACTGACAAGAGGGAGATTGAGTTAATAATTGAATCACTAAAGACCAGGAACTCTCATGGATATGACGGGGTATCTAGCAGAATACTGAAGTATTTTTCTATGTATGTTAGCCCAGTACATAACCATATCTGTAACTTTCCTTTAGGAGTGGTCGGTTTCCTGACCGATTGAAGTACTCGGTAGCGAAGCCACTTTAAAAAACGGAGACAGGGATAATATTGACAATTTTAGACCCATTTCTATGCCATGGGTGTTTGCTAAAGTTATCGAGAAGGTTGTATATACAAGGTTACTGGAGCATTTAAATTCACATAATTTGCTGTGAAATGTACAGTTTGGTTTTAGAAATGTTTTAACAACTGAAAATACTACATTCTCTTTTCTCTGTGAGGTTTTGGACGGATTAAATAAAAGGTTGCGAACGCTAGGTGTTTTCTTTGATTTAACGAAGGCTTTTGACTGTGTTGACCACAAAATATTACTGCAGAAGTTGGACCATTATGGAGTAAGGGGAGTAGCTTACAATTGGTTCGCCTCTTACTTTAAGAACAGAAAGCAGATGGTAGTTCTCCGCAATATCGAGAGTGGTAGTGATGTTCAGTCCCAATGGGGCACTGTTAAGTAGGGCGTTCCCCAAGGGTCGGTGCTACGGCCACTACTGTTTCTTATTTCTATACATGATATGCCTTCTAGTATTACAGGCGATTTAAAAATACTTCTGTTTGCTCTTGACACCAGCTTGGTAGTGAAGGATCTTGTGTGTAATATTGAAACAGTATCAAATAATGTAGTTCATGAAATAAGTTCATGGCTTGTGGAAAATAATTTGATGCTAAATCACAGTAAGTCTCTGTTTTTACAGTTTCTAACTCACAATTAAACAATAACCGATATTTTGATCAGACAGAATGGGAATATTATAAGCGAGACAGAACAGTTCAAGTTCCTAGGCGTTCGCATAGATAGTAAGCTGTTGTGGAAAGCCCATGTTCAGGATCTTGTTCAGAAATTAAATGCTGCTTTATTTACCATTAGAACAGTATCTCAAATAAGTGAGAGTTCAATACGAAAAGTAGTCTACTTCGCATATTTTCACACGCTTATGTCGTATGGTATTATTTTTTGGGGTAATTCTTGTGATTCATAAAGAGTATTTTTGGCTCAAAAACGGGCTGTTCGAGCTATATGTGGTGTAAGCTCGAGAACCTCTTGTCGACCCCTATTCAATAGTCTGGGAATTCTGACATTACCCTCACAGTATATATTTTCTTTAATGTCGTTTGTTGTTAACAGTATTAGGTTATTCCCAAGAGTTAGCAGCTTTCACTCAGTTAATACTAGGCAGAAATCAAATCTGCATATGGAATGCACTTCCTTGACTCTTGTGAAGAAAGGAGTGCAGTATTCTGCTGCATCCATTTTCAATAAGCTACCACAAGAATTCAAAATTCTTAGCAGTAGCCCAAACTCTTTTAAGTCCAAACTGAAGAGTTTCCTCATGCTCACTCCTTCTATTCTGTCGAGGAGCTCCTGGAAGAGCTCAAAAATTAAGCAAATTCTAGTGTTACATCGTTGATTTTCTTTATTTAAACTTACGACTTGTCGCTTGAATATGTTTCTTAAATTTCATTTTATCTGTTTCTACTATCTTGTTATAATTTCATGTATTGACTCTTTCCATGACCATGGAGATTTCTCCTTAATTTGGTCCCACAGAACAATAAATAAATAAATAAATAAAAAGTTATGAACGCTGCACGTCGTGCACTGAACAATAAGAAGAGAACTATGAAGAAGAAGAAAAAGGTCTGTTTAAAGCACAGTATTCTGACCGCAATGAATGCAGCTAAAAGTGCCCTGAAGCATAAATCACCGGTTAAAGCACCCAGGATTCTGCCGATACCCATGACATCAGGTGGAATTATCCACTTACTCATTCTTGTCCTAGAAGGTCTCTCGGCGATGGGATCACTGACTGCCACAACAGTGATGAACGCACAGATCTCCCAGGAACAGCTAGAGGAAGCAAGGAGACATAATCACATGATGGAAGCAGCAGCCATCGGAAAAGGATTATACATGAAACTATACCAGAAAGGACTAGGTCTCTTCATAAATATAAAAAAAGCCCGTTAGCTAACCCACCAGGTAGACTGCTTACAAATACAGGTATTCTCAAGTTTGTCAGGAAAAAATTCAGCATTCCAAGGTTCCGTGGTGTGTTTATGCAAGCCGGCCAGTGTGGCCGAGCGGTTCTAGGCGCTTCAGTCAGGAACCACGCAACCGCTACGGTCGCAGGTTCAAATCCTGCCTCGGGCATCGGTGTGTGTGATGTCCTTAGGTTAGTTAGGTTTAAGTAGTTTTAAGTTCTACGAGTCGGGGCGTGGAATGTCAAAAGCTTGAACGTGGTAGGGAAACTAGAAAATCTGAAAATGGAAATGCAAAGGCTCAATCTAGATATAGTAGTGGTCAGTGAAGTGAAGTGGAAGGAAGACAAGGATTTCTCGTCAGATGAATATCGGGTACTATCAACAGCAGCAGAAAATGGTATAACAGGTGTAGGATTCGTTATGAATAGGAAGGTAGGGCAGAGGGTGTGTTACTGTGAACAGTTCAGTGACCGGGTTGTTCTAATCAGAATCGACAGCGGACCAACACTGACAGCGATAGTTCAGGTATACATGCCGACGTCGCAAGCTGAAGATGAACAGATAGAGAAAGTGTATGAGGATACTGAAAGGGTAAAGCAGTATGTAAAGGGGGACGAAAATCTAATAGTCACGGGCGACTGGAATGCAGTTGTAGGGGAAGGAGTAGAAGAAAAGGTTACAGGTGAATATGGGCTTGGGACAAGGAATGAAAGAGGAGAAAGACTAATTGAGTTTTGTAACAAGTTTCAGCTAGTAATAGCGAATACCCTGTTCAAGAATCACAAGAGGAGGAGGTATACTTGGAAAAGGCCGGGAGATACGAGAAGATTTCAATTAGATTACATAATGGTCAGAAAGAGATTCCAAAACCAGATACTGGATTGTAAGGCGTACCCAGGAGCAGATATAGACTCAGATCACAATATAGTAGTGATGAAGAGTAGGCTGAAGTTCAAGACATTAGCCAGGAAGCCCGGACGCTGGTGAGTCTGAAACCGCGCGACCGCTACGGTCGCAGGTTCGAATCCTGCCTCGGGCATGGATGTGTGTGATGTCCTTAGGTTAGTTAGATTTAAGTAGTTCTGAGTTATAGGGGACTGATAACCTGAGATGTTAAGTCCCATAGTGCTCAGAGCCATTAGTCAGGAAGAATCAATACGCAAAGAAGTGGGATACGGAAGTACTAAGGAATGACGAGATACGTTTGAAGTTCTCTAACGCTATAGATACAGCAATAAGGAATAGCACAGTAGGCAGTACAGTTGAAGAGGAATGGACATCTCTAATAAGGGCCATCACAGAAGTTGGGAAGGAAAACATAGGTACAAAGAAGGTAGCTGCGAAGAAACCATGGGTAACAGAAGAAATACTTCAGTTGATTGATGAAAGGAGGAAGTACAAACATGTTCCGGGAAAGTCAGGAATACAGAAATACAAGTCGCTGAGGAATGAAATAAATAGGAAGTGCAGGGAAGCTAAGGCGAAATGGCTGCAGGAAAAATGTGAAGACATCGAAAGAGAGATGATTGTCGGAAGGACAGACTCAGCATACAGGAAAGTCAAAACAACATTTTTGATGACATTAAAAGCAACGGTGGTAACATTAAGAGTGCAACGGGAATTCCACTGTTAAATGCAGAGGAGAGAGCAGATAGGTGGAAAGAATACATTGAAAGCCTCTATGAGGGTGAAGATTTGTCTGATGTGATAGAAGAAGAAACAGGAGTCGATTTAGAAGAGATAGGGGATCCAGTATTAGAATCGGAATTTAAAAGAGTTTTGGAGGACTTACGGTCAAATAAGGCAGAATGGATGGATAACATTCCATCAGAATTTCTAAAATCATTAGGGGATGTGGCAAGAAAACGACTATTGACGTTAGTGTGTAGAATATATGAGTCTGCCGATATACCATTTGACTTTCGGAAAAGCATCATCCACACAATTCCGAAGACGGCAAGAGCTGACAAGTGCGAGAATTATCGCACAATCAGCTTAACAGCTCATGCATCGAAGCTGCTTACAAGAATAATATACAGAAGACTGGAAAAGAAAATTGAGAATGCGCTAGGTGACGATCAGTTTGGCTATAGGAAAAGTAAAGGGATGAGAGAGGCAATTCTGACGTTACGGATAATAATGGAAGCAAGGCTAAAGAAAAATCAAGACACTTTCATAGGATTTGTCGACCTGGAAAAAGCGTTCGACAATATAAAATGGTGCAAGCTGTTCGAGATTCTGAAAAAAGTAGGGGTAAGCTATTGGGAGAGACGGGTCATATACAATAAGTACAACAACCAAGAGGGAATAATAAGAGTGGACGATCAAGAACGATGTGTTCGTATTAAGAAGCGTGTAACACAAGGCTGTAGCCTTTCGCCCCTACTCTTCAATCTATACATCGAGGAAGCAATGATGGAAATAAAAGAAAGGTTCAGGAGTGGAATTAAAATACAAGGTGAAAGGATATCAATGATACGATTCGCTGATGACATTGCTATCCTGAGTGAAAGTGAAGAAGAATTAAATGATCTGCTGAACGGAATGAACAGTCTAATTAGTACACAGTATGGTCTGAAAGTAAATCGGAGAAAGACGAAGGTAATGAGAAGTAGTAGAAATGAGAACAGCGAGAAACTTAACATCAGGATTGATGGTCACGAAGTCAATGAAGTTAAGGAATTCTGCTACCTAGGCAGTAAAATAACCAATGACGGACGGAGCAAGGAGGATATCAAAAGCAGACTCGCTATGGCAAAAAAGACATTTCTGGCCAAGAGAAGTTTACTAATATCAAATACCGGCCTTAATTTGAGGAAGAAATTTCTGAGGATGTACGTCTGGAGTACAGAATTGTATGGTAGTGAAACATGGACTGTGGGAAAACCGGAACAGAAGAGATAGAAGCGTTTGAGATGTGGTGCTATAGACGAATGTTGAAAATAAGGTGGACTGATAAGGTAAGGAATAAGGACGTTCTCCGCAGAATCGGAGAGGAAAGGAATATGTGGAAAACACTGATAAGGAGAAGGGACAGGATGATAGGACATCTGCTAAGACATGAGGGAATGACTTGCATGGTACTAGAGGGAGCTGTAGAGGGCAAAAACTGTAGAGGAAGGCAGAGATTGGAATACGTCAAGCAAATAATTGAGGACGTAGGTTGCAAGTGCTTCTCTGAGATGAAGAGGTTAGCACAAGACACAGGAAAGGAATTCGTGGCGGGCCGCATCAAACCAGTCAGTAGACTGATGACCAAAAAAAAAAAAATTTCTTGGGGACTGATGACCTCAGATGTTAAGTCCCATAGCGCTCAGAGCAATTTGAACCATTTTTGTTTATGCAAGATACACTGCTGAAAACCATACGGAAATCTGGAGAATGTAGAATTTTCAATTTAGATGTTACTGGGGGAGCAGGAACCACTGGGTGGCATATTTTAAGAAAAATACAAATAACGTCAACTGTTTCGACTCATTTGGAGAGTTGCAGCCGCCACTAGAGTTACAACGATAGTTTACCGACAGAAGACGTATGTTCCACAATTTTCTTCGCTACCAAGACTTTAACACCTGCTTATGTGGACATCTGTGCATCATGTTCTCTTAACGTTTACGAAGAAGCATATATATATATATATATATATATATATATATATATATATATATATATATATATATATATATATATATATATATAAAGATGATGCATTAAGCATCCACCTGTCAGTTGAGGTTCAGAAGCGATGTGGAGAGTGGAGTACTGCACTGATTGCAGATTTCAACAGCATTCCGAATATCACAGAGACTGACAACGAACTTCGTCTGGAAACTGACAGTGGAAAAGAAAATTGTGGAAATACACTCCTGGAAATTGAAATGAGAACACCCAGGAAGGGGAAACTTTATTGACACATTCCTGGGGTCAGATACATCACATGATCACACTGACAGACCCACAGGCACATAGACACAGGCAACAGAGCATGCACAATGTCGGCACTAGTACAGTGTATATCCACCTTTCGCAGCAATGTAGGCTGCTATTCTCCCATGGAGACGATCGTAGAGATGCTGGATGTAGTCCTGTGGAACGACTTGCCATGCCATTTCCACCTGGCGCCTCAGTTGGACCAGCGTTCGTGCTGGACGTGCAGACCGCGTGAGACGACGCTTCATCCAGTCCCAAACATGCTCAATGGGGGACAGATCCGGAGATCTTGCTGGCCAGGGTAGCTGACTTACACCTTCTAGTGCACGTTAGGTGGCACGGGATACATGCGGACGTGCATTATCCTGTTGGAACAGCAAGTTCCCTTGCCGGTCTAGGAATGGTAGAACGATGGGTTCGATGACGGTTTGGATGTACCGTGCACTATTCAGTGTCCCCTCGACGATCACCAGTGGTGTACGGCCAGTGTAGGAGATCGCTCCCCACACCATGATGCCGGGTGTTGGCCCTGTGTGCCTCGGTCGTATGCAGTCCTGATTGTGGCGCTCACCTGCACGGCGCCAAACACGCATACGACCATCATTGGCACCAAGGCAGAAGCGACTCTCATCGCTGAAGACGACACGTCTCCATTCGTCCCTCCATTCACGCCTGTCGCGACACCACTGGAGGCGGGCTGCACGATGTTGGGGCGTGAGCGGAAGACGGCCTAACGGTGTGCGTGACCGTAGCCCAGCTTCATGGAGACGGTTGCGAATGGTCCTCGCCGATACGCCAGGAGCAACAGTGTCCCTAATTTGCTGGGAAGTGGCGGTGCGGTCCCCTACGGCACTGCGTAGGATCCTACGGTCTTGGCGTGCATCCGTGCGTCGCTGCCGTCCGGTCCCAGGTCGACGGGCACGTGCACCTTCCGCCGACCACTGGCGACAACATCGATGTACTGTGGAGACCTGACGCCCCACGTGTTGAGCAATTCGGCGGTACGTCCACCCGGCCTCCCGCATGCCCACTATACGCCCTCGCTCAAAGTCCGCCAACTGCACATACGGTTCACGTCCACGCTGTCGCGGCATGCTACCAGTGTTAAAGACTGCGATGGAGCTCCGTATGCCACGGCAAACTGGCTGACACTGACGGCGGCGGTGCACAAATGCTGCGCAGCTAGCGCCATTCGACGGACAACACCGCGGTTCCTGGTGTGTCCGCTGTGCCGTGCGTGTGATCATTGCTTGTACAGCCCTCTCGCAGTGTCCGGAGCAAGTATGGTGGGTCTGACACATTCCATTTCCAGGAGTGTAGAACCTGGTGCATACGATACTGACAATTTAAACGAAGTTTTAAAACGCTCTGGAAAAGATATTACGCCACACGCAAGCATCAATACACTTAAATCTGCAATAAAGACAATCAGTGCGAAGATTGACTTAACCAGAAAGGATCAATAGGACGGACTTTGAAGAAGTATCCTAATAAGTTCTACAGAACCGAACAGAATCGAACGACGTTAGATATAACTAGCCCGGTGGAATATGATGAGTGTATCGTACGCCAGGAATACGTCTCACATAAACCTTATGTATAAAGCACATTTAACAAGAACGATGAAATTGGGATTGTCAGTCAACAGCAACACGATTTAACACTCTCACGCAAGATTTTCATACACGAATATCTTGATGGATCATTTACGAAAACGGACAGTACTGCTACAATGGCCTCGAACCATACACTTAATGCTTTAGCTTTCCCGTTTCATGAGATACAATATGAACTTAACGTGGTCGAGAGTGACTGTACAAGCAATGTAGGCATAACATCAACACTGAAAACGTATGTCTTGAAACGTCCCCTTAGAGAAATTATACAAGACTGTGCTTAAACTGACATACAATATTTTTTAGCGCAACGCAATCTGACTTTCAAAAATCCCTACAAAAGAATGGCCCTGACTAACATTAAACTATACCTTTCAGAAATCACTTACCTCACAAAAATCTTCATTACTCGAACTACTGCAATACAGCGAGCGCCACTACTGCCAGCTAAATAAAAGATTCAAACTACGGAAGGCACTAACTACTGATAGGGATAGTTAGCAAATGAAAGATATTAATAGAGAACAAACAATGTATTTACCTTAATAGTCATAATATATATAGCAGTTCATGGCAAATTACAAAACTCCGCCATCTCTCTCCCCACATCCACCACTGCTGGCGGCTCACCTCCAACTGCGCAATGCTACGCGCTGTTCACATCCAGCTGCCGCTGCCCAACACTACAATGGCAGACAACAATGCAAACTACCCACTGACTGCACACAGCACAGCCAGTGATTTTTCATATAGAGCGCTACGTGGGGTTACCAATAAGAAAACATAAACAGCCTACTTACAGTCTCTGCCTCTCTCTCGGATTTCAACGATTTAGAAAATGTCAAATTGTTTGCTTACGCGCCAGTGGATAGAACAGTGGAAAAGTGTAAGACATTTACTGCACGTATACCTTTAAAATTATTTATTAAATACTTCGAAGACATGCAGCGAATTGTTCTCAGTGCTAAACAGGAACTTATTCTAGTTTGGAGTGCGGAAGATAACAACTCATACATTCAAGGAGCTCAAGAGGAGAGTGAGATCACCGTCAATTAAATAATATGGAAAATGCCACACATCACAATATCAGATGAACAGCATTTGATGCTTTTAAAAGTTCCGAATGCCGGCGTATTTCTATAATTATCTTTCCATTTATGGGAAGTTTTAGAGTACCCAGTACTACCGATTGCAAGCACACAAACATGGTCTACTAAAAACCTCCGCTCAGCTGGAGAAACCCAGGGTTCATTATACTTGCGTTTGAGACCAGGAGAAGAGGGAATATAGGAAATGATTCCCCCAAATTTGATAATAGCAAATTAACTAATTACAGACTCCATCTAACCTCCGAATTCTGCCCATGTGATAATTTACATCTGCAGTATGAAATCTATACCGTCTAGCAGATGATTACATATGGGAGATTCCATGCTTCATATTATGTGGAGGTGGATGTCAACTCAGTCCACAGAAATTCAAGGAGCTGGCGCCAACCATCGTAATAGACTGCTCAATACAGAACAAGATAAGTAAATCTGGACCTACAGATGTGCAAATTGGATTTTAATCATCAGCAAATTTCCCAGAACACAGTGCAGCGTATGCTCTATTTCTACATGACCGCATGTTTAACTGCTGCCTGCTGACCGGTATTGTGCAACGAGCTGTATAAATGAACATGTACTGCGCCATACCCAGAGCATTCTCCAGTGGTATCTGAAGGTGTGAACATCACTGCAGGCACTCAGCGTTTTATGATGATGGGCGTAGACATATTAAAAAATGTTGCGTTCGCAGCATACACAGAATATGCCGGAATAATAGAGACATTCTCTGCAGACATTGCATCACAGAGGTCTTCCAAGAATGTGAAGTGTGCTAAAACATGGAGGAGTCCAAAGTTGTTAACACGTTTCTACCATGGAATTGAATGGAATGATCCTGGAATAGCTCATAAAGATGTTGTGACGTTACTTCGATTATTCTACCACACGGATACAATCATCCACGTGAAGGGGACGGAGAAGATTACATGGATCTGCCGAATCTTCAGATTTGCAGCTATTCACGACCTGGAATTTCTCAGGTGTCCTGGTCTCCATCGACGCAAGAAGATGCATGAAAACTGTGTTGCTGTGTTGCTTATGCCAATGTAAAATTACCGTTAAGTTGGATGAGAAGTAAATGAAATTTTACCTGGAAATCTCTGTACTTTGTTTCTGTCAGACTCACGTTGCCTCAGATACAGTTCCAGGCATACATTTTTCTTATGATTTATTCATTTGTATTTCTTCATTTATTCAATTCTCACAAAGGTAATTTATTGAGAGTACCATTCGGTTCTTGAAACTATTATTTGAGTGTTATATTTCATTGAGAATACTTTACAGTAACCAATAATTCAGTTCTTGAGTTTACAATATAGTTTTTGAGGTACAGCTTAGTTCTTGAGATTATAATGGAGTTCTTAAGATTACAATATGGTTCTGATATTTGAGTGAGAATATTTTACAGCAAACAAAAAATCTGAACAATTTGATTCTGTTATTTCAGTGCAGAGATTGCAATAAACATTGAGAATATTTTACAACTAAATAAATAACTCTGGACTACAGTGCAGTACTTGAGGTACAATTTGGTTCTGATATTTCAATTTCGAGATACTTTTAACTTAGTAACTAGCAGTGAGGATATTTACAGATATATGAATCTATGATAAGAACTACAGTGGAGATGCTTTTACTACAACTTAGTTATACAGTCCCAGTTACACTAGTTGAACAACTGCAGTAATTCTGATGGACTGCGTATACTTAGAAACTGATCAGTCTTCGACAGCTATGGCAGGTGAAACTTAAGAACTAATGACACATGGTGCAGAGATATATTCACATGTGTGTACGCTGTGTATGAATTAATAAATATACAAATATTTTTGTGTTTATTTATGCTTTTTTCACATTTTTAATCTTTTTCAATTTTTTCACAGACATGATGTATATATGTACACTCCTGGAAATTGAAATAAGAACACCGTGAATTCATTGTCCCAGGAAGGGGAAACTTTATTGACACATTCCTGGGGTCAGATACATCACATGATCACACTGACAGAACCACAGGCACATAGACACAGGCAACAGAACATGCACAATATCGGCACTAGTACAGTGTATATCCACCTTTCGCAGCAATGCAGGCTGCTATTCTCCCATGGAGACGATCGTAGAGATGCTGGATGTAGTCCTGTGGAACGGCTTGCCATGCCATTTCCACCTGGTGCCTCAGTTGGACCAGCGTTCGTGCTGGACGTGCAGACCGCGTGAGACGACGCTTCATCCAGTCCCAAACATGCTCAATGGGGGACAGATCCGGAGATCTTGCTGGCCAGGGTAGTTGACTTACACCTTCTAGAGCACGTTGGGTGGCACGGGATACATGCGGACGTGCATTGTCCTGTTGGAACAGCAAGTTCCCTTGCAGGTCTAGGAATGGTAGAACGATGGGTTCGATGACGGTTTGGATGTACCGTGCACTATTCAGTGTCCCCTCGACGATCACCAGTGGTGTACGGCCAGTGTAGGAGATCGCTCCCCACACCATGATGCCGGGTGTTGGCCCTGTGTGCCTCGGTCGTATGCAGTCCCGATTGTGGCGCTCACCTGCACGGCGCCAAACACGCATACGACCATCATTGGCACCAAGGCAGAAGCGACTCTCATCGCTGAAGACGACACGTCTCCATTCGTCCCTCCATTCACGCCTGTCGCGACACCACTGGAGGCGGGCTGCACGATGTTGGGGCGTGAGCGGAAGACGGCCTAACGGTGTGCGGGACCGTAGCCCAGCTTCATGGAGACGGTTGCGAATGGTCCTCGCCGATACCCCAGGAGCAACAGTGTCCCTAATTTGCTGGGAAGTGGCGGTGCGGTCCCCTACGGCACTGCGTAGGATCCTACGGTCTTGGCGTGCGTCCGTGCGTCGCTGCGGTCCGGTCCCAGGTCGACGGGCACGTGTACCTTCCGCCGACCACTGGCGACAACATCGATGTACTGTGGAGACCTGACGCCCCACGTGTTGAGCAATTCGGCGGTACGTCCACCCGGCCTCCCGCATGCCCACTATACGCCCTCGCTCAAAGTCCGTCAACTGCACATACGGTTCACGTCCACGCTGTCGCGGCATGCTACCAGTGTTAAAGACTGCGATGGAGCTCCGTATGCCACGGCAAACTGGCTGACACTGACGGCGGCGGTGCACAAATGCTGCGCAGCTAGCGCCATTCGACGGCCAACACCGCGCTTCCTGGTGTGTCCGCTGTGCCGTGCGTGTGATCATTGCTTGTACAGCGCTCTCGCAGTGTCCGGAGCAAGTATGGTGGGTCTGACACACCGGTGTCAATGTGATCTTTTTTCCATTTCCAGGAGTGTATATATACACACATTTTGCTACAAGCAAGTAGAGTGAATACAGGCGAGTTTTAATCCCATCGTCACAAATGATCCTTTTATCGTCACGAGGTGACAGACTGCAGCACCATGTACACCTCATGTCCTCTCGATTGAATACTAGTTTGTCGTACCATCTGCAGCAGGTGTGGTGCAGCACTGTAAATATACATTACTAGAAAGAGCTCTTGATGCCACATGACGAACACTCATAGCCTGCCTCTGGGTGGGATCTTCCAATGTGCTATAGCAGAGATGGGTAGTTCGCGAACAAACGGGTGCAAAGGAACGGCTCACCAAGATGAACGAAAGGACCGAGGAACGAATTCCAAGGAACGATCGGTTCATAGTTCACTTCGGTCGCGGCGGTCTACTTATAGTTCCCGGGAGCGAGGAACGATCGGTTCATAGTTCACTTCGGTCGCGGCGGTCTACTTATAGTTCCCGGGAACGAGGAACGATCGGTTCATAGTTTTCATAGTTCACTAGTTCACTTCGGTCGCGGCGGTCACTTCGACAGTTCTCGTTCCAGCCTCGGTCGCGTACTCGTCTCAGTCTCGGTCTCCCTCGGCCGCACCCGTTGTTCTTCGCATGACCACCTGTCTCAGTTCCACTGCCGATTGCTCCTAGTTAGTTCAGTAACCAGTTGTTCGTTTCGTTCACTGCGCTCGCCTATTTTAAATGTGTTCCAAACTGTTCTTGCACTTGGTTCTTGCTATTCAGCGTCCACGACCGGTAATCAGAAGGTATTTTATAGTTACTTAAATTACATAAAAATTACGCTGTATGTAATAGGTACGTCTTTCCAGGTAACAAAAGGGCATATCAGCTCACTTCATTATATCGATGAACAGCAGAAGACATACTTATAACAAGGCCAGTTTTTTTGTTATTCGTAAATTTTTTGGTTTCACCGACTTGATTTAGCAGCTAACTTTCAATAATTTGCTTAATTTTTAGTGTACGAAAAGTCATATAAAACGATTTTCGTGTATCTTTCATATGCAAAACATTAAATTTAGGAAGGCTCTAATTATTTTAAGTTCGGTTGTTTCGAGTTCGCATTACCTGCTAGTTTGGATTCCTTGTAAAAAAGGAAAAAGTGGGTTGTGGGTCATTTCGGCTCAGTAGGAAAAGCGGCGCCTCTCCATTTGAAAAGACATAGATTGCCATAAAATCGTATTTACTTTTTATCTCAAAAACATTCGTTCAGAAGGAGCTTTCAAACCAAAAACTTTATTACTGCGAACTTAATTGTTATTACTATTACTGCATTAACGTTAATAATGCAACATAAAAACCTAATTTTTACTAAGCATGTGACGCAAGTTATGAGAAAACCACGTTTTATTTTATGCTTCCATAAAGTCTCTACTTCGCCTGCGAACTCAGAGACAACGTGAAGTATATATAGGGTGTAAATGATTATTGTTTACAACGTAGCATAGCTATGTAGTGGAAGTCGAAACGAAGATTTTTATACAAGACACTTGTGGTCTATTAAGTTGGGAAATACCCACCAACAGGTTTACAAGACTACATGAGCTATAGCCCATGCGCGTCGCGTGAGATTTTCATGTTCTCTTCTCCAGCTCTCTACTCATCTTCTTCGATTGTTTCGCAATTGTTGCTTGCATTAGCTTGTTATTTCTTCACTGTCTAATTATTACATGTTTGTCTGTTTGTTGTATCTGCTCGTAACCGGCAACACATCGTCCGTAATTGGCGAGCAGTCTGTACTCGGGGCCGGTTTTCCGTGCACCACCCTATATTATTTCCCTGCAATCAGCCACACAAGGCTACGGTTGGCTAAACGACAGTTTCTGCAGAATCACAGAAATTACTTCTAAAAGTGTGTAAGAATTCTGCAATGAATAAAAACTCTATACTCCAGGGGGGAGGCAAGTGCCGCCTCTTGGTGCCCTCCATCCTTGAGTCACCTACACTACTAGTTTTCAGTTTTTCATAAGAACCATATACCAAGCACAAATGAGCGGTGAACGAGTAAAAATGAACGGTTCCCAAAAAAGAACGATCAGCAGTGAACTAGTTCCCAAGGATGAACGAGTTTGCTCATCTCTATGCTATAGACATACATTTTTGATTGCAGGCCTACAAACTCCACAATTGGCAATCCATGCACCTAACCTTTTTTAAGGCCAACAACCTTGTTCTACCATAAAGATTATCGACCGAGTATGAGGATGTGCCGAATTCATTACTGTGTTACCTCATTACTTCATATGGATCACAGTTCTTCACCTAGTAGATGAAGCTGTCTATACCCATATAAAGTAATTTAGGATCTGCGAAATGAGTTTCCACAAACTCATAGTGGAAGTGGTACTTGAGGAGTTTGGATGGATTTCTTATGCACATCCCCACATAGATAGGTTCTGTGAAACCTACTGCAGTTTTCGCCATCTCCACAGCAATAAAGATCTCACTGAATATGGTGTCCTGCTTAAAACTTGGTCTGGCAGTGTATTTTCTTACTCCATAACGCCCAGCCCATTGCATTCAGATCAAAATTTGACGCTGTTCCCTCAATTTCTCCATTGTTTGGCCAAAAATTGAGTTATCCATTAATTTCAAAAAAATCTTTTTCGAAGTCACACGTCATGGAAGCCCTCAGTGTCATATTCAAATCAATATATTCCTTCAGCCAGGGGTACTACTTGAAGGAGATAGTCCAGGTGATTCTAACCAGCTCCATCCCCAAGCTGTGACCCTGCTGGAGATTATGATCATGAGTAATGTAACTCCACTTACTCTCCAGCACTGTCATCAGTTTTGGGTTGAGCCAACTAATGGAACTAGTTGCTCTGAACACAGTGGTAAATTGGCATGTGTATCATGCAAACTAATAGGATGTATGTGTTCTGCCTCCATCACATACCCTACATCAGAATCATCTGCCATAACCTTCCTTGATTTTTCCACGTAACCCTTGCATTTGTCTTCAGGCACCCATCAAAACTCACCAATCGACAGTGATTGTTGCATGGCGTGCCGATGTAAGTTATTTGTATCGAAGTATCTTAAGTAGCTCGAATCAAGGGATGCATTGAACCTGATACCCATCTTTTTTTTTTTTTTTTTCCTGGCATGCCTATGGACACATTGGCAAAGTTTCCAATGGATCCCTTGCACAAAGAAAAGAAACATGTCAGCATGAGTCAATAATCCGACGGTGTGCTTCATTTTCCTGAGTATTACATCCCAAAGCAACACATGTGCTGAGCAGGATCCAGAGAATATGTGGACATGCATAGACTCAGGAATTGTGCCCTTGTAAAGCCGTATGTATTCTGCTAAAGGGGAGATGTGGTATTCCCAACAGACATTCACAGCATGCTCATACTCCACCTACACTACGGCACCGCCTGTAAGGTTGCTAGGTAGCCTAGTTTCGTTAAGTCTTTCCATGCTATCCAGACACTCATGTGGAAAAAACCGCTTCCTAGTCACAAGTTGAAACCGTTCCTCATCAGGAAATGCAGGCCGAGTGTTGGCATATCCTCCCAAGGTAGAGTTTCAGCGAGTTCATGCAGTGGTGCCTGTTTAAAACGTAGCGAGTCAAAGAAGTGGAGCGTAATTCTTCGCTTCATTCGTTTGGAGAGTGAAATATATTTCTCAATGCTCGCAGGTAGTACACTGACCTGATTTTTCTTCTTGCTGAAATCAGCCAAGTGCTCAACAAGAATTTGAACGTCATACCCACTTAAATTATGGAAGAAAGCGGGTATACGCCTTAATAACTGGTACCTCAAATAGCATGTATTGTGGACTGCGCCATAGAGTTTCCCAATAAGATGACAGTGGTCCGTTCGAGCAGTGTCAGCTTTTCTTTCTAACGGTGGTACAAATGCCACAGTCAACTGCGTTACTGCACAAATCTTCATTCTCCTTCGAGTTGGTTATGGGAAGGTTGTAGCTGCAAAGCTTATCAACCTTTTGAAAGTTTTTCGAGCTTGGTGAGAAGCTAAACTGCAGGATTATCCCCAACATAAGATTTGTAGCAGTTAAGAGTTGATTCATAGGCGGATACAATTTGGTATGCTGCTGCATGTGGTACAAGTAGTATGTGAGGCTGTAGGGTCAACTTCACAGCAGGTTACAGGAACGAGGAGCATTCAAAGTCAGTGTACACCACAAATGGGCATAATTCCTACTGGTTAGCAAGAGTTAGGATTGCCACTAGCCACAGGATCATCTCTATTACTAATATTACTACTGATAGGGGATGATGTGGTCCATCTTGTTGAAGATGGAGTCGATGAGGTGCACATAGATATGAAATGAGGCATACATACTTTGTAAGGTCAGCAATACTCTCCGTGGCCCCATTCGGCTTGCCACCCGCCTGTCTCCCCCTCTCTCCCCACTCTTGCACCGCTGATCCTCCCTTTCTTCCCATCTCTCTCGTCTCTGTACCCCTGGCAGATCCTCTGAGTTTGTTTGTCGTCGTCAGTGTGCTACGTCTGTGTTGTGTTAGGTGCTGTTCTCTAGTACTGTCAAAAGCTGGACTTGTATATAGTGTTGCAGTCCGTGATTGATCTGCGATAAGCCACGTGTCGCAACTTTTATGCTCCAGCCGCACTTCGCCTTATGTTCTTCTAATTGTCACAGTGTGTGGTTTTTGTGTATGCTATTTTTATAAGGTTTTTCTCTTCATTTTACAGTCGCCCTCTTTTGTTTGTTCTCTTCCGCACTGTTCCCCCTTTTTATATCTATGTACCGCCATATTTTCTCCTTTATGTTCTATTAAATGTCTTCTATTGTATAGTCTGAATATTATGTCCTCCCTAGTTCTGCTGTAGCCAGTTATTTTGCTGCCCAAACAACACAAGTTTCCTACTAGTTGCAGTGTCTCATTCCCCATTCCAATTCCCTCACTATCACCTGATTAATTCCACTACACTTCTTTTAGTTTCGCTGTTGTTGATCTCACAACTTCTTTGAAGAGACTATGGATTCCGTTCAGCAGCTCTTCCAACTTCTTTGCCGTTTCTGATAGAGTTACAATGTCATTGGCAAATTTCAAAGTTTTTATTTCTTCTTCCTGAACATTGATTCTACGTCCAAATTTCTTCTTGGTTTTGTTCATTATTTGCTCAGTCTACGGATTTAATAGCAAAGGAAATAGGTTATTAACCTGTCTCATTACTTTCTCAACTATTAGGTTGGTGCGTAAATTTGCATCGTTTTTCCTGTAAGTTTAATAAACAAAACAAATAGATATAATAGAGACTTTTGTCATTAATAATATATTGTCCTTTACTACTTACATTAGTCTGCCAACGCTGTAGTACCTTTTAGGTTACATGACTTTAGAAATCACGTGATTCAGAGGCGAAGAACTCGTCGAATCTTGTTCGGAACACATTTTGATCCGGAAAGGAAATTCCACGAAGAATGTTCGATAGAAGGCGGAGAAGGTGAATATCTGAGAGCGTAAGAGGAACGTGAAAAAGTTGGGTGCGGAATAACTTCGCAACCCAGCCCCTCTACAGTAGTTTTTGTCAGTCTGGCAGTATGCGGGAGGGCGTCATCGCGGAGTAGCGTCACTTTACACAGTCTTCCTGAGCTTTGTTCTTGGACTGCATCTAAAAGACGTTCCAGCAGAGATGGATACACCTCAGGGAAGCAACTCGTAGTACACGACGCCGTCGCTGTTCCACCAGATGCATAATGTTATCTTTAGTGGGTGTTCGTAGATCTTTGTACGGGGAGTTACTGCTTTGTTTGGGCTCAACCATTACTTCCTCTTCCTTGTGTTAGCGTAAAGACATCATTTCTCGTCACCAGGACCGGAATTATCTGTGTTGTTCACGAGCCAATTGATGACGAGCAAGCAGAGATGCACTTATGGCCACCCGCAGATTTTTTTGTGACTTTGCCTTAGGGCATGCTGCATCCATACACCCAAATTTTGAACCTCCCCCATTGTATGCAAACGTCACACGAAAGTGGAATCATCACAATTCATTACATTTGCCAATTCTCGAGAACACTGGTATGCGTTGTTGTGGATTAACGCATTGAAATGATCATCATCACACCCCAAAGGCCTTCCTGCAAGTGAAGAGTGATTAACACCAAAACGAGCCTCCTTGAAAAGAGAAAATCATTTTCTTGCTGGTTTCTGTCCAGTGACATTATCCCTATATATGATGGAAAAGTTTCTGGGTGCCTCCGTTGCTGTCAACCCTCTATCGAATTCAAAGAGTAGGATATGTCGGAAAATTTATATTTCTCCACTTGACACTCTGTTTTCTAGAGTCCACATCTCCACTCACTATCTCCAAATGACAAAATGACAGCAAGAGTTAACTACAAATAAAAAATAGCAATCGGTAAATAAATCCGTAGCCAACGAAATACCAACACACAAAACAAAAATGCTACGAACTTATACAGCAATCTAATAATTTCGATGTCCTTCGACTCTTATAAGTGCAGTCCAGTATCTTTAAAACTTGTAGGTTCCAAGATGTTACTCCAGGCGAGTGTAAAATGAATGTGGGCAAAGGAGAATAATAAACGCCCTGTCTGAATACCCCCAGAAGCAGATCTTAGGACATCTTAATTCTATAGATTACAATCTAAACATAAATGAATGATGAAGGCAACTAATCCTACTAAATGATAAACGTTGTTCCTGCTTATATATTTATTGTAGATTAAAAAACCTTTATATTACGAAGTTTATATTTCCTAAGTAAGATTACTAATCAGTTGCCCAAGTCTGTACCTTATTATGACTGCGCGATCCAATATCAACAGTTCTAAATGACTGACATTATCTATGTACCAAACACTAGAAGACACTACTTTCAAAAGTGATCTGTGGTGGTGTGGATTCTCAGTGGAAATAAACTAACGTTATCACAGCTGTTTAGCTTTTATAGCCCTAATAAGCCAAAGCAATTTGCGATATCACCGGAGATACTGCGTCTGGTGCGTCGAAGCGATGGTTCTCGTACTCGTCTGCGACGATAGAAGAACTCCAGCCACAAGTAAACTCTTTCAAACACTAGGACGGCAGAAGGCAGTCCTCCGACTAATATAATACTGTCTTCTCCTCTCTGTGTTATACAGACGAGAAACGCGAACTCCAAGCCACAAGGACGGAATTCAGATAATGTCTCAACGTAAGTATAGGCGGAGGAAGTGCTCTCAATTACTGAACGCTGAGTACTCAACGGCGACTTCCAACGCGGAAGTGAAGTCCAAAATCGTATAGGTTCGCAGCAGTACAGTGCCTAACTGTTCTAACTATAAACTCTCCTGAGAGCAAAGACGGCAAGTCCGTCCGTACCAACAAAGCTGATATACAGCGACCGTCACACACTGGCTTCCCAGCAAGGCACTACTCGGCACCATCGTAATTCCGAAAACGAATCATATTCCCGAAACCACGGAATATTCTCCTTCTCTACAGATTATTCCGAACGCCCACCAACCATATTTTAGTCCTTTTCGTCCAACGCGGAAAGTTTGCGAGGAAAAACCTATACTCGTACAATGGTACGCTTCTGAGTAAAAATCCTTGGAAGTAACCCAGCCTGCGTGGTTTCCGAGGTGCCGCTTCTTCTTTCCTCTCACCTGCGTCCACGATTTTCAGCGTTCGGAGGTACTATCCGGTTATCCTTCCGACCCCTACTACAACAGCGGCCGGCCGTCACCCTACCGTGCTCCAGAGCTCAAGTGCCACGACGTCCGTCTAGCTACTTCCTGTGTTTAAGCAGGACCAACACACGTGCTGGCCTTCCACCCAGAGCTTGAGTTCTGCCTGCCGTTTCATCTCCACTGGCGTTTCAACCTCTGCTAGTATAGGCAATCATTCATTACGCCGTTTTTATAATAAAGACACTCCGTCATCTTTCATGCAATGTGCGTTAACAATTATTTACAAGGCGTACGTGACAATGCCAATCTCCTTTATACACTCCTGGAAATGGAAAAAAGAACACATTGACACCGGTGTGTCAGACCCACCATACTTGCTCCGGACACTGCGAGAGGGCTGTACAAGCAATGATCACACGCACGGCACAGCGGACACACCAGGAACCGCGGTGTTGGCCGTCGAATGGCGCTAGCTGCGCAGCATTTGTGCACCGCCGCCGTCAGTGTCAGCCAGTTTGCCGTGGCATACGGAGCTCCATCGCAGTCTTTAACACTGGTAGCATGCCGCGACAGCGTGGACGTGAACCGTATGTGCAGTTGACGGACTTTGAGCGAGGGCGTATAGTGGGCATGCGGGAGGCCGGGTGGACGTACCGCCGAATTGCTCAACACGTGGGGCGTCAGGTCTCCACAGTACATCGATGTTGTCGCCAGTGGTCGGCGGAAGGTGCACGTGCCCGTCGACCTGGGACCGGACCGCAGCGACGCACGGATGCACGCCAAGACCGTAGGATCCTACGCAGTGCCGTAGGGGACCGCACCGCCACTTCCCAGCAAATTAGGGACACTGTTGCTCCTGGGGTATCGGCGAGGACCATTCGCAACCGTCTCCATGAAGCTGGGCTACGGTCCCGCACGCCGTTAGGCCGTCTTCCGCTCACGCCCCAACATCGTGCAGCCCGCCTCCAGTGGTGTCGCGACAGGCGTGAATGGAGGGACGAATGGAGACGTGTCGACTTCAGCGATGAGAGTCGCTTCTGCCTTGGTGCCAATGATGGTCGTATGCGTGTTTGGCGCCGTGCAGGTGAGCGCCACAATCAGGACTGCATACGACCGAGGCACACAGGGCCAACACCCGGCATCATGGTGTGGGGAGCGATCTCCTACACTGGCCGTACACCACTGGTGATCGTCGAGGGGACACTGAATAGTGCACGGTACATCCAAACCGTCATCGAACCCATCGTTCTACCATTCCTAGACCGGCAAGGGAACTTGCTGTTCCAACAGGACAATGCACGTCCGCATGTATCCCGTGCCACCCAACGTGCTCTAGAAGGTGTAAGTCAACTACCCTGGCCAGCAAGATCTCCGGATCTGTCCCCCATTGAGCATGTTTGGGACTGGATGAAGCGTCGTCTCACGCGGTCTGCACGTCCAGCACGAACGCTGGTCCAACTGAGGCGCCAGGTGGAAATGGCATGGCAAGCCGTTCCACAGGACTACATCCAGCATCTCTACGATCGTCTCCATGGGAGAATAGCAGCCTGCATTGCTGCGAAAGGTGGATATACACTGTACTAGTGCCGACATTGTGCATGCTCTGTTGCCTGTGTCTATGTGCCTGTGGTTCTGTCAGTGTGATCATGTGATGTATCTGACCCCAGGAATGTGTCAATAAAGTTTCCCCTTCCTGGGACAATGAATTCACGGTGTTCTTTTTCAATTTCCAGGAGTGTATATTCAATATACGATGTACAACCTCTCACATGATATCTAATTGTGTTTGTAGATCACGTCAATGTGGATGGGTGCTTGTAAGGTGCGAAATTAGAGCCACCTTGCCAGGCAAACTTTCGTCCTTTGTATTTTATCGTCGCCATCTTCAGGAATGAAAAGAGTTTGTTCCAGTCAAGGAAGTCGAAAGATTTTACTAAAAATCTCGTTCGAATCTATAACATGTCGTGGGTGTTTTCCGGTGTATTTTGATCGGTGGGTGATGTGAGGGAGGGTCGCGGTCCCCGGCTAGACTTCGCCGGAGCCATACCGGAGTGTTTGTGCGCGGCCGTATTTTTGCCGTCGGTGATTAACGAGGAGCGGCGTGATTGATGCCGCCGGCCAAGCCGTGATGAATGGCCGCTAATTGCGGGGGCGCCACCCTCGTTACGCGAGGCGCCGGCCACTGCAGCGGGCCCCTGCTATCCCGCCACCTGACAAGTGGCGCGCACACGCTGCTCCTGCAACGACACTCCGCACAGAGCGAGAGCGCTTGCGTCTCATCGTAATAATGAATGGCGCTAAGGAAGTCCAGGAGGCGTGAATGGAGTTGGGCTTCAGATTTCTCCAGCTATTTCCCTTCATGACGAGGGAGAGGGAGGACCTGCCCCTGCTGAGTTGTCACTAAGAAAACCTCCATTATTCTTACACATGCTGCATGGAAGGCCTTTGGTAAATCTTATTACTTGTGTTAACAGTCAAAGCTAAAGTTACATTCTGGGCGTACTACAGTCACAGAATTTCGGTCAGTTGGCTTTCATGATCCTTGACATGCGTGACGGCCTATTGGTAACTCCACACGTGAGAGAGTTAGGTGGAATATCAGCCACATGACTTTCTTAAAACTGTAAGAAAAACGAGTAATTTCTATACTATTACACTTAGAAAATTCAAATTGGTGAATTAGACCTCATTCGTGATCCAGAATATTCGAACTTCTGAAGACATTGTTGCCAAGAATAATGTGTATCTTGTGTGGTTAGACAAGTTTACGCATTCAAATCCATATTGTGGTTCTGTTCTGCAGGTCGTTGTTCACTCATTTCTTCATCCACATCTATATTCACATTTCGAATCACTTTGCAGTTTCCAGTCACAACAGGAAATTCAAATTTCTACTAACCTAACTTTACACCTCATCCCTTCACCTCCACCATTTCCCCTCACCAGCCCCATCTGAAAATTGGTCAGGAAAGGACTCAGTCTGTTCTGGGCTGCCAGATAGGATGGACATAAGACTTTATTTTGTATGCAGTGCAGTATAGTGTTTATTTAAACAATTTGTGGTGTCACTGATCGAGCACCAGACAGTAGCTCCATCCAGTGTGTTCACCCTGAAGTCCAGAGTCCAACTGACTAGTTCATAACACCACCAGCAGAGATTACTGTTGACCCTTCTCCCTCCCCCCCCCCCCCCCCCCATGACGTAATCCAAGATGGCGGTCTGGGGAAAATGGTGGAAAATTCGCTCATTCTGTGTCTAGCTGCTGGACTGGGAGGACAGACGTAATTGTTTACTGTGTACAACATGTTCAATGGATGAGATGTCTGTGCCAGAGAAGGATTTTAATGGATATATATTAGCTGTAATCATGCAACTGGAGACTGTGTCGACAGCCACTTGCATGATACTTGGAAAGTGGTGAAATTTAGTGAATTATGAAGAAGATAAATACACTTCACCAGATAGTGAAGATGTTACAAGATTAGGCTAAGTTACACATCACAACTGATACATGTGATCATTAGATAAAAGTCCAGTCAGTCTTCCAGAGTGCAAGAGGCCAGACGTTCACCCACTCCAGCAAAGGCATCCACATGTGCAACTGAGTAAATGCTGGTGATGAGTAGGGATGAATTTAATAGATGTACCACATGCAAGCACACAGCTGAGAACTTTACCCATAGCCTCCTACACAATGCAGTGGGATGGCGTGAAGATGCATTTAATATCTTATGCAGATATATGCCTGTGCTGTAACTGCCTACCTTTTTTTCCTTTTAATTTGCCTAACACCGCACATCAACTTCCCTCTATTTCACAATGAATCATAGGTTTTCACCATGAGGTTCAGTGGCCTACTGGCCTATTTGACAGCGCCACCACCAGTAGATGCTGTTGTTCCTCCCCCACTTCCCTTTCCCATCCATTCGTCCCATAATGTAACACAAGATGGCAGTACACAAACAAAGGGTGGGAAGCAATGGGGATGTTGAATCCAGTCACTTGATGGGCTTCAGCCAATAAGGTATCAATATCTGGTGACATTGTAGGAGACATAGGACGGGCTCAGCAGCTCCGCAGCCTCAGTCTCACTCAGTCAGCCAGCAGCAGAAGCAGAAGAACCATAAAGCGTCACTAACAGTAGTCGAGATCCAGAACAGGCCTGCAGAATAGGAAGAAGTATAAATGTATCCCGTATCGCATCTTTGTCTGTAGTAAGCATTATTATTGGTTGTTTCTGTGTCTTGGCCTGTATGTAACGCCTCCTCCTTGTTCAGCAAGAGCCTTCTACATGCCAAGGCCTGCAGAAGCGAGCACCAACATGTCGACCTCTGACACATCTGCACCCATAGCAACCTCAGCCGCCATCTTCTCGAGACCTGCCCCTGCCCCTGAAACCGCGGCAGTAACAACCTCTAGTGTGTCTGAATCTATAGCGACCACATGGGATACTGTAGCACACATGGCCCACTTACTGGAGAAGGACAAGAAGCTCTTACTGTGTATCCCACTGATCAATCTGGACGATGAGGACGCCCAGCTCGTTCCTCATGTCTGAAATGCTGGTGGTGGTCCTAAACAACAGCAAGATGGATTTCAGTACTGGTCAGCGACATGTGACCTATTCCACCAGAACACCTCTGTGGTAGTTCATGGGCAGAGTGCAGATGCTGTGGATAAGAAGGTTTCACACAAAGCCCACTTGCTGGAGCAGTACAAGGATTTGTGTGACGAGGATGCGCAGTCTACTCCCAATGCCTCGAGTGCTGCTGGTGGGCCTAAACAACAACATGCAGGACAGTACTGGTCACCAACATACGAACAGTCCCAACAGAACATACCTGTGCTAGTACAGGGACAGAATGTAGATGCTGTGGATTAGAAGGTATCACGTGTGTCCTTGCTGTTCAGTTCTACATACAGTTTAACTCCTACTGGAATAAAACGTGTAAAAGGGGGTATAGATGCCTATCATGACTGGGAGTTGCATGTGAGGATAGAAACTGAAAATGCATCGAAGGGTGTTAAAGTGCCTACTTCTCAGTTCGCCTGGGAAGAAATATGTCCTGCAGAGTGTTACATCAGTCAGTAGATGACCACAGAGTATTATCCAAATCGTATCCCCAGACATTCACCTTACTGGTGTGACACTATCTATTATAACAGTGCGTGATGACTCTGCACTATGTGTGAAATCGTGTGACAAGTGCGTTTATCTACGGTGTGACACAGTTACGAACTTATACTAGATACTGCACTGCTCCTTGCATTGGAGAAACTGAGTCAGTGGTTGCCGAGCATAGACTCCGCCTACAATGATCTTGAAAACTTTCCACATGTGGTTAGTGTGCATGATGATGATATCGAACAGCACCGTTGTTTCTACATGAATGCACAGCTGAAAGAGAAACAGGTTAAATGCGCTTGTGAAAAACCAGAGTATTGTTTGGTGCCCAATAGTTTGAAGGAGATACGCGCGGAATTTACTGCATATCCAAACGCTCCATTTGGGAAATATTGTACGTGTGCAAAGAAAATAAAGAAAGATTCTGATGATTTGTTTAGATACTACATTCGACGTAAGATATTTAAATAAATTATGTCTATATATAATCTCTCATTATAGTCCAAGTATGCATCTATAATCATGCAGCATCAGACAATTGCCTCGAACACCTCCTCACCAGTCATTATAAAACTAAATGATAAAGTTCCTTTTCATGGGGTGAGCACTGACATGTCGACCACTGCTGCATCTGGACCTGTAGCAACCTCAGCCACCATCTTGTGGCTGCACTGACCTTTGCACCTGCAGCAGCAACAACCTCCAGCGTGTCTAAACCTATAGGTCTGTGTAGCCAGTGTAGCTCAGTTGCTTACGTGAAAGAGCTATAGTGACTGCACATATTATTACTATACTTACAAGTGTGTCTTCCTATATATGCCAACTACTACTCAGAATCTGATGTAGTCGTTATCATGGCAGGGTGAGTGAAACATTATCGTCACAACAACTTTGTTGTAAATGACTGGTCCTGATAAGATGCAAAAGAAGACCTGAAGAAGAAGAAGAATAGGATACACCTTCCTGATAATATACGAGCAATTGTCATATACCATCTTACTATGGCAAGGCTAAGGTTCCCATGATACTACTAACATACGTAGATGGAGTCCGATTTGAACATGTTTGTGTATTTTCGGAAACACTGTTTCAGACCAAGTATTAGCTAATATAGGAGATACTGCACAGCATGAAAGACTTTACATTCACAACATTCTGTGAGAGCAGTGATATCGCCACCACCTGACAAAGTAGAGCCAGTCACTCTGTTCATATTTGACGATGTTGCTGTGGAAAGCCAAGACCAAATTCGAAAATATTTCTGTTTCGGTCGTCACATGGGTCCTGATGTACTTTATTTAAGCCAAACGTATTCCAGAATTCCAAAACAGTTAGTTAGGGATAATGCAAACCTCATTATGGCCATCAAACAAGACAATCCGAATTTAAAACACATTTACCAAGCGCATGTAGGAAGTGACATCTCGTTCAATATTTTTTTAAAGATATGTGCCGATTGCTGGAATTATTCACAATATGGATTTCTCGTTATTGGTAAAATAAGAAAACTGAATGATGGTAGGTACAGGCGAAACTTCCAAGAGTTTCAGTATATAGAGCCTAATAAGTTAGGTGAGTACATCTGTATACGCTGCACTATAGACAAACGCATATGTATGTGTGTCTCTCAATCTGAAATAATGGGTGCACATAGACTGAACTTTTGCTTGCATATGGATGCAAAAATTCAAGCTGTCATGCATAAAGTTGCAGGTATGTATATGGTGCTAGAGACTATCTTCTGAGATTGATAAACGCATTAAATGAAGTTAGTTAATGAAATCGGTAAGAAAGTAACAGATTTCACTGAAATGGTTGAGACTATTGATGAGAAAATAGATCTAGAGGCCATTCTTATTTAATAGGGGGAATAGGTACATAATAAAAGAAAGGAGAGCTGATATATAAAGCCTCACGCTGCTGAGAATCTGAACAGTATATATCGAGATGTCAACGAAGCAGAAAGTCACTCAGGCGCGGAAAAACATTCAAGAGAAATTATAGTTGCTACGTTTAGAGCACACGGATCGACAGAAAACACTAAGAAGTACCTTTAAGAAGGTTACTGAATCTCTCAGGCAGCTCTCAGCAAAAACATAACCACACGATAACGATGGTGTTACCATTGACACGTCACGTCACTGGCCAGGTAGATAGAGCATTCGGCGTCAGGAGGGGAAGACTGTACATGCTGGGTACACAGCCCATAAATGTAACTGATGATGCAACACAGGTGGTTGATTGGCAGTTTGAGGAAACAGCTGAATTAAGAATCTTATTTTCCCAAGCCATACGGAAAAACGCATAAACTATCCAGTTAATAGAATGAGATTTTCACTCTGCAGCGGAGTGTGCACTGATATCAAACTTCCTGGAAGATTGAAACTGTGTGCCAGATCGAGACTCGAAACCGGCTCTACCATCAGATCTATCCAATCACGACTCACGCCCTCTCCTCACAGCTTTATATCTGCCAGTACCTGATCTCCTACCTTCCAAACTTAAAAGGCAAAGGTGTCGAGATCGAGTCTCGATCCGGCACACAGTTTTAATCCGACAGGAAGTTTCATATACAGTTAATGATAGGGAAATATACGATGAAATACTGCGTTTGACTGATGTACATAAGATCGCAAAAAGCCTGAGCAACAAGAAATATAAAACCTATACTTGATGGTGAAAACAGCAACAACAGCAGTATTGGTGGTACTTACATTAATCATAAAGCAGTGAACAACCGAATCCCGTAATATATATATATATATATATATATATATATATATATATATATATATATATATATATATATATATACGACTCCAACGACAGCAACAACAGCAGTATTGGTGGTACTTACATTAATCATAAAGCAGTGAACAACCGAATCCCGTAATATATATATATATATATATATATATATATATATATATATACGACTCCAACAACGAATTTATAGATCGCCTACGTCAGCTGCTGAAGGTAATACAGCTCATTCGAATGAGGTTGTTTCAACAATCTCTGAACGTAGAGAGAGATATGTACTCCAACAAGTATGGAAACAATAGGTCAAGAACTGCACAGACCAGCGTACAAAACATACCATCGTAGTCATGTTAGAATTAAAAGTTTGAATGACTTCTGACAGGTTGATCTTTTAGATATGAGGGAATATTTACGTGAGAATAATGGCTTCAAATATATTTTAATGGTTATTGATACATACTCGAAGTTTACCTGGGCATTAGGTTTTAAAACAAAAACAGGGAGAAATGTTGCAGATGTTTTTGAGCATTTGTTGTAGGCAGGAACAAATTGATGCCCGGACAACCTCGAAACCGATCATGATGGAGAGTTTTACAATAGGTCTTTCAAGACCGTGATGCAGCGATATGGAATACATCTTTACTCAGCAATCACCCACCTGAAGACGAGTATCATGGGATGTCTGAACAGAACAATAAAAGGTCAAATGTGAATGTGTCTTAATCTTCGCTGCTCATACAAATGAACAGATATCCTCCCAGAAATAATTGCTCAGTATAACGGAACCAAACGTAGCGCAATGAAAACGACACCAATCGAGGTTCGTGATAATGCACTCATGGATACGGTGCACTACCACATTAAAATGCTGGATCCAGGAAAATAGACATTTAATTTCCATGGTTTGCTACGTGTCTCAAAACACAAGACAGCATTTGAGGAATCATACCTGCCAAAGCGGTCAATAGAGATATTTACAGTGTAAAAGATGCAAAGAATACTAGAACTTATATCCTGAAGGACAGTAAAGGTGAAGAAATCGCAGGTTGCTTCTACACCGAAGAGCTGCAGGAAAGCGCAGAACCGGATGTGTTACTCTTGGAGAGAGTCATAAGACGTCGGGGAAATAGAGCGCTAGTCAATTGGTTTGGTTTTCCTGCAACACAAAAATCATTTGGATTGACGCTAACGATTTCCTGTAAAATGGGGTACTCAGTCGACAACCACCGTAGTATAATAACATGTGTGCTAGGAGACACATTAGAGGAGGTGGTGGTATTCTACAGGAACTGCCACTGGAATTACACATTCCAGGACACACCTACTATGGACCTGAAACAGAGCATCAAAAACTCTTGGCACAAGGTGATAAGGGGATTAATCTACTCGATGAAGCGTGTATGGATCACAACATTGCATACACTGCGAATGAAGATCTCCGTCATACTAAAAGCAGGATTTTAGGTGACAAGGCTAAGGCGGTGCGCAGAAAAAAGAATTTTTTTATAGATCAACGCATTGCAGTATTTTCTGTTGATAAAACCATGTGCGGAAATATTACGTTTCGTTTAGGAGTGATGATGATCAAGCGAGTCATGCATGCTGCACGTTGTGCACTGAAGAAGAAGAAGAGCGGGAAGCAGAGATGTTTGGAGAACTGTATCCTGACAGAAATGTTTGCAGCTAAAAACGCTTTGAAGAAGAAGTGTGCAGGAAGAAAACGAGGATCGGTGAAGCACCTCGAGTTTTGCCAACATGCTAGATGTTTGGTGGTTTTTTTTCCATTTCTCATCCCAGCCCTCTGCGCTCTATCGACGGTAGGGTCCCTCGCTGGTGGTGCTACAACTATTGCCCGAACAGTCAAGAAGGCGCAAACCTCCCAAGAAGAAGCAAGAAGATATAACAGCATGACGGAAACCGCAGCTATCGGAAAAGGACTATACTTGAAAACCTACAGCAAGGGCATGGTCTATTCACAAATACAAAAAGGCCCATTAGCAGTCCTACCAGATCAGGCACTCTCACATACTGATCTACTTACGTTTGTTAGAAAAAAATTCAACATTCCAACATGCCGTGGCACGTTTATGCGGGATGCGTTACCGAAGACTATGTGGAATACTGGTGAATTTGTTATTGTGAATTTAGATGTTGCTGGAGGTCCCAGTAGCAACTGGGTGTCATATGTTACGAAAAATGTAAATATCGTCTATTATTTCGACTCACTTGGTGACCTGCAACCACCAGAAGAATTACAACGGCACTTCGCTTGCAAAAGGGGCTAACAGGTCTCTAATACAAACCTCTGCGGACATCTATGCATCATGTTTCTCGTGGCGTTTACAAAGAAGAAGAACATACAAGGAAGAGCTTTAAACATTCGATCATCAATTGCGGTTCAGATGCAATGTCGTAGACTTTGAAAGTAAAATAAAGATCATCTGTATTACGTGCAAATTACTTTCTACCAAATGATTTTAGTATTGGTGAGTGGAGTATTGTGTTGACTGGACTGTAGATGTGCAACAGCATCCCAAATATCACCGAGACATGACGAACTGCGTCTGGATATTAATGGTGGAAAAGACATTATGGAAATACAACTTGGTGCATAGGATATCGACTATTTAAACGAAGTTTTAAAAGAGCCTAGGAAAGGTATTGAGCTACGTGCAAATATTAATACAGTTAAATATGAAATAAGGACTGTGAATACAACGATTGACTTTAATCAGAAACGTTTAATAGTGTGCCTACTAGGTTTCACAGAAGTACAGGTTTTGAAGAAGGGTCCTACCAAATTTTACAAGTCAGATCAGAATATGGACATACTGCCTGTCAGCACAATCCGAGTCGAGTGAAACATTGCAACGAACTCCTTTCTTATCGACAGTCGGATCCATAACATTTACGAATTCTTCCCCTCAGGTGCAACAGGGTATAAGATTGTTGATACTGCCACCAATGCAGTATACCTTCCAGTAACAGTTCAGACATTCAACAATTTGGATTTGCGTATTGTGGACCAAAACAATCAACTTTTTGACTTTCGTGATGAGGGAATCATTGTACGATTACATCTAATACAGGATGGGCATACGGTATAAAACCTGTGCACGCAATCCACAGCACAGTCACGTGCGAACTACGAGTTTCTCAAATCACTTGGTCTGAAACCTCGCAACGACGTCCTTACTCAATATAATCGGTCCAGTAGAGTATGATGAGCGAAATATACGTCAAGAACACTTCTCGCATAAATCTTATGCTTCAGCCACGTTTAACAAGAATGATGAAATTAGGATTGTCACGTTAACTGAATCTTCCGTCGGTTCTTGGTAGAGCAACATTATAATAAATATAAACGCTAGTTTTCTTTTGTTTTATGATATTACCTTTACCGTATTAACCGGTTTTCGCATAAAAAGGCCATCTTCAGACATTTACTGACTATTGCCACCAAAGAAGTTACAATCATTGGAAGAGAAGATACATATCTACAGTGAAGCAGAACCATACAGTAACTAACATCTTTGACAGTTTGATGGCAATGCAATGTAAAAAGTATGAAGTTGAACAGTAAAAAATAAAAACGGAGTACGGAGGAAAAACTTTAACAGAAAACAGGAACAGCACGCCCACATAACAGTTTACATTAATAAACAATACCAATAAGGTAGAATAAAATTAGTACTTGACAAGGCTACTTCAGGAGGTATAAAACATGGAGAGTGTTTCATAAGTCAATTGAAAGAAGAAAGAACTATCAATGTAACTACCGTTTGCTGTAAACAGTGGTGTGCGAAAAAACTTGGTGTGAAAAACATAAGAAATGAATAGTGCTTCAGAACAACTAAAAATTAGACCACAACTGCCAGTGTTTAAAGAAGAAAAATATAAACGATGTGCTAGAGACGGCTTTTCTCGATGTAAGCGAGAAATCAGTCGAAAAATCACCAAAAACAAGTAATTTTTGTAGTTGCAATGACAGAACAAAAAAATCCTCAATGATTTCACTGTAAAATATGAATCTAAGAACGGTAGCTTTGTGTTTAACTATCGTCTCATTCGCTTTATGAGATCACTGGATTTCGTAAATATTTGATGTTATGTACTTATGGATATCCATCAAGAATCGACAAGTGCGTGCCTAGCGGGTCCCACTGGCCGTCGGCCAGCGGCGGGGTGCAGTGTGTGCAGCGACGGCCAGCTATTGCTGTCGCACTTCCTGAATCTGTGTACAAGCGGGTTGGGATCTACTGTCTGTTGCTGGACCTCTTTGTTAAGCACTCGGTGAATAAATGAGGCTGTTCTGTGTTTCTGGCGATATCTACATTCAACTACCATGTGTTGTTACTGCGTTCTCCCACAGATAGTAGAAGAGATTTTTCGTAATGAAATGTCTTGCATAAATAAGTTACCGAGCTCTACTCTCATAAAAATGTCATTTTTTTTCATCATACAGGTTTACGATGCTTTTAAGGGTTATGTGAGACATGCTGCGGCTCGTGTTGGTGCTGCTTGTAGGTTTCCGCCCTCTGTTGGAGGCCAGACGGTACCGTTTATTTGGCATGGTTGCGGTTGTTTGTCTTCTTCTCGTCTTGAGTGGCGCCACTCGTTTCGCAAGCTTTGCCTGTCCGTTAGTGGCAGCAGCGGCGATTATCGATATGTAGTAACTGTTGCCCTATCTCTGAGGCGACGTCGTTGTTTTTTCGTGTCGTGTGAGTGCGGCAGTTCAGTTGGGGACTCAGGAGGAGCCAGGTCCGTGCAGTGCGAGAACACGCTGGGACTGCTGGCGGCGTACATGGATTGCCGGATGGAAGGGCTGTTGTCACTAGAGTGCACGACCTCGTCGTAAACCAGATCTTGCAGGCTTTGAGATGAGTGCATTTCAATTCAAGCAGAGAAACCTCCACCATTGTGACACTCGCGATTTTCCAGTGACTTGGGTTCGAGTTGCTGCTCATAGTGGCACTGAAGCATACAGCAGCGAGTGGAGTGCTTGGGGAAAGCGGATCTGATTAGTTTTCCTCGACGTCTTTCTACTATTTACTGCGTTCAGCTTGCTATAGTTTGTTAAGTTCAACTAGAGGTATTTTTCCTGCCTGGTGACCGGTAACACCCCGGTTAAATACCCTGGGGGTTAGTGTATGTAACGGCAGTGTACGTTTCCTCGCCTTGCCTCTGCTGTCCGGTAAGGCGTGTAGTTTTGACAGTTTTGTTGATTGTAAGCCTTTTGTGATTCTTCTACTCTGTTGGTAGTGATTCCTTTCTCTTTCCAAGCGTTCTAAGCACAGTATTCTGAGGGCATAATGCAATCCACCGCTTCCGGCTTTGGCGTGTTGTTCCATTCTTGCATTTGGTTTGTCGGACGTCAGGTAGCTTCAGCAAGATTGTCATTAGTCATTCGTTAGACTGCCACTAGTCTGAGCTACAATCTTGTGAAGTGAATGCAACTCTTGGCTGCCTATCTCATCGTTCGCGAAGGTGTTTGGTGCCGGACCTTCTCAGAGGTCGATTACTGGAGCACCGTCTGTGACTGGTCCATGTGTTTTATTATAGTATTATTTATTACCATACCTTGTAATGCCTATATTAAAGGTTGTGTGTGTTTAGTTAATAGTTCCGGTCACCTTCTGGAATAAATCTAGCAGTGTAAAGGTTGTGTTACAAGGTTACCATCATCTTACTTCACACGTCTGGTAGTCAGTTGCTTGTTTCTTTTAATTAACCTTTGCTTGTATTTGATGTTTTACAGCAGGTTTCTAAATTTTTTATGTAATTGCCGTTCCTGGCGAGTAAGGCCCTCAGCTGTGATTGTGGTCATTTCCTCTGAAAAAACTATTTGATATTTGTATTTTAGCAGTAAGCCTTAAAACCTTATTTACCGCCATTCCTGGCGTCTGACACCTTCTGCTGTATTTGTGGCCACTTACATTTTAATATTTTAATACCTGTAAGTTGTAATTGCAGCGCGTTCTTAAACATTCGTAATGTATTGCCGTTCTTGGTGTGTAAGGCCATCAGCCGTGATCACAGCGCTTTTTTTTTTTTTTAATATTAACTGTGTCTGTTTTTATAGTGATTTGCTAAATTGTAACGCACTGAAAACACCATTATTTACACCCTTATTTACTCCTTCATTAACAACGTTTGGTTTTTCTATTTATTGTTGAGTCTGGAATTACTGTTTTAAAAAATAAATGTGTGTAACTGTAAAAGGCAACCAAAAGGCAACCAACATTAACTGATTACGGCCCTGTCCACAATCGTAACCGAATCCTGCCTTCCCTTGACTAGCAGGTCACATTGTGATTCTACTTGTAAATAAGTAGAAGGATGTTTCATTCTCTTCTTACGTTGAGTTTGTAGCAGAACTGGGATACTGGCCACGGTCACACTACCTGGACCGGATCGACCTTTTTTTTTTTTTTCCTTGAGCAACTGTATAAGCCTCCTGTCAGAAGGACGAATGTGAATTTGCGTTTTTTTTAGAAATCCCCCACAGAGCGGTTGTACGGACTATATGTCAATTTTAATTTCCCGGCATTTCTCAGTGTGAGTTGAAGTACAGGTGTACTGTTTGCATTTTCAAATTTTTACACTGTTTTAACTCCAGTAATGTGGGCTTATCGCAATCACAAACAGCTTACTAGATGTGGGAATGGAAACTTTTATCCTCCACTTCATGTTAGGCAGCTAAATCTAAGTACAATATGTGTAGTGCAGAGTGTCTGTGTGCTTAACTGTCACACAATGTCGAATGAGACTTGTGGTCATGGCCTCCAACCCTCCAGTGGCGTGGGTGAGTTGACTAAATGCACGCATGTATAGATGTGACCAGTGATTCGTTGTCTGGCAGTGGCAGATGCACTCCTACATGGCCTGTCTTGGCCCATCCCGCACCTGCCCACCATAGTCCAGCCCAGCCCGGCCTGTATATTGGCTAATTGTACACCCTATAGGCCATTTCCAATAGAGTATGTAACAGTTTCTTTATTTGCATAATTATCTGCAATGCTCTGTGTCTGTCTCATCGCCTTAGGTCACTGAGATAACACCAACAATGCATACTGTGGCACACACGCAGTCTTGCTAATGCGCGATGCCGAATAGAACATCTTCACTTCTAATATCTGTGACTGCATCAGTTTGTTGCATTAAGGTATAAATAAGTGTAACGCGGTGCACTGCTTATTCGCTGAGATTCCCCACCGTCGCGTTCATCACATATATAGGTGGCATACGACCTCCCTTTCCAGCAGTGGAACAGAGGCTCTCACCAGCATCGTTTTTTTTTTTTTTTTAAATATAGACATAATTGTTCCTATACGAGCAGTGGTGGAAACTGTTTAAACATATCACAAGTTCTGCAAATCAAACTGGCTTTTCCTTCTGTTAGGTACTTTATTTATACCATACGCGTTTCGCCTTCTCCTGTTCTAAGGCATCATCAGTGGGATCTATAACGATACAGTTTTCATAGTTATGGATTATCAAACTGTTCACTTCACGATTTTTTGTAAAAAAGTAAATATGAATTGCTTGGCATGTGTACCTGTTGAATGACCAAGTACACATGCCAAGCAGTTCATTATTTACACTAATAGATAAAATAATAGAATAATGTTCGCAAAAAGGATAAATATAATAATACTGTCCAATGTAATAATAATAGAACCCAACGTCTTTACACTCACTCATCCATGACCCCTCCCCATAATACTGAAACGAAAAGTCAAAACAGCTGTCACCAAAGTTTTTAGCCACTCGCTAACAGCTAGTACAACCGCCACACCCCCCCCCCCCCCCACCCCCGCAAAAAAAAAAAATTAATTCGGCTCCATCTCCCCCTCTCTCTCACTTATACACACACACAAGGTATAAACATCATAAATAGAAGTTAGTAACGAACATATACATCGTTAGGTTGGCAACAAATAGGTAAACATACCAAAGAAAATGAAACACGTAATGGAATCGCAATATTTACGCTGTGAAAAGAAGTGTACGACGAAATAGTTGTATCGAGTGACAAAAGAACGATATTCCACCACAAAAAAAGAGTAAGAAACATGGTGAACAGTGTGTGGATGACGAGAACACAAAGATGTGAATATATGGCAGTGATAAAAGTGGTAGTGCGACCTCCAGACCAGATGTGAGGAAACGCAGATCAGAAAATCGTAAGTATTTACTTTTTTACAAAAAATCGCGAAGTGAACTGTTTGATAATCTATAACTAACAAAACTGTATCATTATAGATACCACTGATGATGCCTTAGAACAGGAGAAGGTGAAACGCATCTGGGATAAATAAAGTAACTAGCAGCATGAAAAGCCAGTTTGATTTGCAAAACAAGTATTTATATGCTTGCTGCGGAGGATGGCCACACAAACAAACTTGTTATCACAAGTTTACTTAAACTTAGGCCAAATGAGCTGTAGCGACACAGGAAAACCAATAGTTTTTTTTAAATTCCTACATCTGCATCAACATCTACGTGATTAATCTGCTATTCACAATAAAGTGCCTGGCAGAGGGTTCGATGAACCACCGTAAAGTTACCTCTCTACCGTTCTACTCTCGAACGCCGTGCGTGAAAAACGAGCACTTAAATTTTTCTGTGCGAGCCCTGATTTCTCTTATTTCATCGCGAAGATCATTTCTCCCTATGTAGGTGGGTGCCAACAGAATGTTTTCGCAATCGGAGGAGAAAACTGATGATTGAAATTTCATGAGAAGATGCCGTCGCAACGATAAACGCCTTTGTTTTAATGATTGCCACTCGAATTCACGTATCGTGTCTGTTGCACTATCTCCCCAATTTCGCGATAATACAAAAACGAGCCGCCCTTCTTTGAACTTTTTCAGTATCATTCGTCAGTCCCACCAGATATGGATCCCACACCGCACAGCAATACTTCAGAATAGGGCGGACAAGAGTAGTGTAAGCATTCTCTTTAGTAGATCTGTTGCACCTTCTAAGTGTTCTGCCCATGAATCGCAGTCTTTGGTTTGCTCTTCCCACAACATTATCTATGTGATCGTTCCAATTTACAGCCTTCAGATTTGTGTGACTTATCCCGTAATGGAAATTTAGCGGATTTCTTTTAGTACTCATGTGAATAATTTCACACTTATCTTTCTTCAGGGTCAATTACCACTTTTCGCACCATAGAGATATCTTATCTAAATCATTTTGCAATTCGTTTTGGTCATGTGATGACTTTACAAGACGATAAATGACAGCATCATCTGCAAACAATCTAAGAGGGCCACTCAGATTGTCTCTTATGTCGTTAATGTAGATCAGGAACAATAGAGGGCCTATAACACTTCCTTGGGGAACGCCGGATATTAGTTCTGTATTACGCAATGACTTTCCGTCTATTGCTACAAACTGTGACTCTTCTGACAGGAAATCACGAATCAAGTCGCACAACTGAGGCGATATTCCACAGGCACATCGTTTGGTTAGAAGACACTTGTGAAGAGCGGTGTCGAAAGCCTTCTGAAAATCTAAAAATATGCAGTCAGTTTGACATCCCCTGTCGATAACACTCATTACTTCATGGGTATAAAGAGCTACTCGTAGTTGTGTTCCGCAAGAACGATATTTTCTGAATCCGTGCTGACTATGTGTCATTAAATAGCCCTCTTCGAGGTACTTCATAATGTTCGAATACAGTATATGTTCCAAAGCACAACTGCAAATCGACGTTTGTGATATGGGCCTGTAATTCAGCGGATTACTCCTATTTGCCTTTTTGAGTGTTGGTGTGACTTTAGCAACTTTCCAGTCTTTAGGTACGGAACTTTCTGTGAACGAGCGGTTGTATATAAATGCTAAATATGGAGCTATTGCACCTGCATACTCCGAAAGGAACCTGACTGGTATACTATCTGGGCCGGAAACCTTGCCTTCATTAAGTGATTTAAAATGCTTTGCGATACCGAGGATATCTACTTCTATGTTTCTCGTCTTCGCGGTAGTTCTTTATTGGAATTCGGGAATATTTACCTACCATTTTAAACTTAGCATTCTCCATATTTTTAATTTGTGACAAGTGAGCTACTGACCATATAGACTAAATCAGTGAACTGGAAGATCTGACAGCAATGATTGCTATAAACAGCCCTTTAGGCCCCTACACGTTTGGGTGCATAATAGCTCTCACCTGCAGGGGAAAGTATATTTACATCAACTACGTGGTTTTTTAGTTTGTTTAAAGTGGTTCAGGTATAAACAGTACACTGCGCGGCAGCTGGTTGTTACCTGCAAGGCGAAACATATGTTTATATATCTTTAGTGGTTGCTTGGGAATAGCCAGCAGATGTAGACAGCCAACAAGAAAAACATTTTTGTCCTGGGTGGGACAAATCCGAGATTTGCCCGTATTCTCAGGTCCACCACCTCGTATTCTTTTAATTTCTCACCAGCAGGACAATGCGACATCCTGTTCCCTACCTACCTCCTAAACATGTACAACACTTCTGCATTCAAAACACTGCGTCTTATCACTTCATCGTTCTCTTTTAGTGGTTCAGTCACACATAGTAAGTTTCCTGGCAAATCAGTTTGTTTGCTCACCCACATCAGTTTTTCTGTATCTTGCCATATTTTATCGCCCAGATTCGTCCTTAGTGGCGTGTGGCAGTGTGGCACTGACAGTTTTCCCCAGATAAAATGATACGATATCATGTTCAACTGTGCACTGTCCAGTGTCATTTTAGTGTGACGTTCATATAGGAAACGGAACTCTAAGATTTCGCTGAAATAATTGCCTATATGAGGCAAAACTTCCGTACATCCCTGGGATCACTCTACCCAAACTTGAAAACTCAACAGCACCGATCCGAGCTAATGTACTCTGCTGCCACCCACTCAACATAACTTATATCGTGGTGGGCTTAAACGCCTCTTTCGTGTGAAGTCAGAATTAGACACAGACATACATGCTTCTGTGTCCAACAAATAATTATCATTCCTTCCATCCACTGAGCTAATTAGGCAAGAGTCCGCCTCTGCACACGTTTCACTTGTGCTACAATTTACTGATGGCGCCGGTTCGCGACCTTGGAGCCCTCATTTACATTTAACGGCAGGTTATCCTTCGCATTCCGTGCCTTTCTACCATGGCCCCTCTTCTGCGTACAATCCCGTTCCCAGTGCTCTATTTTCCACATTTCCTGCAATGCGATTGACTGTCAACTCACCGTATATGGCCCAATTACCCATAATGGTAACAACTAATGTTAGGGAAAAAAGTCCCGTTTTTATTGCAGACACGGGTCACATCTGTTTCCTCTAACGATGTTGCCATTCGTATGGCTCCCAACTGCCCGAAACTTTTTTGATGCATCGCACGTAACGCCCACCAAAAAGGTGTCTTACGTTTTGTTTTCTGCTTTCTGAGGAAGAACCCTATTAGTGTCATCACTTTGCATCAGCTCATATGCATTCATATTAATCTTCCTAATTCTGCCCACGAAACTCATGGTGGACTCAACATGTCTTTATGACACGCAGTTTAACTACTCCCTGTAATACCTACACTATTCTTCCTCCTGTAGTGCTGTAAGAAGTCTTTCTTCAGAACTTAAAATGTCTGAGCATTTCACAACTCTTCATGACACATCAAATATTCCTTCGCATCTACCACCGAGAGTCACTTAGCCGCATGCAAAATTGACCTTTCGACCAGCAACCAAGCTTCGCTGCTGTCAACAGGTTTTCTACAAATCCTAACACATCCTCTTCTGCTTTACCTAAACAAGAATACACTAGAGTAGCTCCTTTATTGGCATCCTGGGTGGGTACTGATATATTGCACGACGATCTATCCTCTCTTAATTCATCTACCTGCCTCCGTAAGTACGTATTATCTGCCAGTGATTGAGGTCTTTGATCTAGAAAAGCTTAAACTTCAACCGCAGTGATAAGCTCTTACTCTCCTTGTTTGCTCTTTCCATAGTTTTTGTTTGCAACGTTAGGGAAAAAATCTGTAGGAAAAATGCCTAGGAAAGGACTCAATACTAATATCACCATAACAATTCCTACTACAAACACTCCCAGCCCTTTATCTGAGCGCTAACCACGCACATTTTTTACATTCATTGGTCTAATGTTCAGACCTTCTACATTTATAACAAATGAGTGTTGAATGGACACACGGAAGAATGTGCCCTAGCAAATTATTCTGCGCGCGCATAACTGGATGCAAACCACCATCAGTTTCTGTATCGTCCCCCCTAAGGTCACTTTACATAACCCAGTTGGTGTACCTTCACCAGTTGCACTTTCCAACACCTACTTAATCTAAACGACTATCATTGTTAACAGAGTTACACTGAAAAAGCAAAAAAAAAAAACAGTTCGTTCTTACTCACAACGTCGAGATGGCAATGCCCTACCACAAAGTCGCTGTTGTCACTGGCTTTCTTCTCACACCAAGTGTAATGGAGTCAGGAGTGCGAACACTGTTAATGATAGGACGATCGTCGCAGGATACCGTGTGCAGCACGCGTATTGCCGGCTGCCCACCAGTTGTGGAATCTGTGGACCTCAGTTACCAGTAACATTTTATATTCGGCAAGACGCTCATTCAAAGTTTGGTGGTGGCGGCTCGCTGGCATGTGTAGACCGCCAGGTAGCGCCTGCTAGCTCAGCTCAGCACAATGGTGGCGTGCTTGGTTATATCACAAGGACAATGAGCATAATTGCTGCATCTGCGAGTTCGTAGCGACTGCTGCGAACTTGCGGACCCAAGAATGGTGTCATGCATCCTGCAGGCGGCGGGCATGTACTCTGGACAGCTGGATGCACCAGCGGTTGGTCCACTGTGTGGCGTGCTAAGGCACAGTCCCTGAACGCAGGATCCCTGGAGACCTGACTGGACGACACGTGAGTCGTGCTGGCATGGAGCATATCTCAGTGTTGGCAGTAGTCAAAGGCAAGATACTACAAAGATCTGAATGGCGAGTATTTACAGTGTCTCTATCCAGCTTAAGGACCCCACGTAGATGATCAAGGCAGAGCAGTGTTAAGCCACTGCATGCGAAAATTCAGCCACTGCAGCATAATTAGGTCTTCCACTATGCTGTACCAGCACCAGAAGCAAGATTTCACATGCAGCTCATTTGCCCATTTCACCACGAGACGTAAAGTCCAGATGAAGTGATGCTACCATAAAACGCCTTTGATTTAATGATTTTCATCCCAAACCCTGTATCATTTCAGTGACACTCTCTCCCCTATTTCGCGATAGTAAAAAAACGTGCTGCACTTTCCTGAACTTTTTCGATGTACTCCGTCAATTCTGTATGGTAACGATTGCACACCGCGCAGTAGTATTCTAAAAGCGGACGGACAAGCGTAGTGCAGGCAGTCTCCTTGATAGATCTGTTACATTTTCTAAGTGTCCTGAGAATAAAACGTCGTCTTTGGTTAGCCTTCCCCACAACATTTTCTATGTGTTCCTTCCAATTTAAGCTATTCGTTATTTATTTTACAGGTCCGTGTTGATCACACTAATTTTTATACTTCACTGGTTCAAATGGCTCTGAGCACTATGGGACTCAACTGCTGAGGTCATTAGTCCCCTAGAACTTAGAACTAGTTACACCTAACTAATCTAAGGACATCACAAACATCCATGCCCGAGGCAGGATTCGAACCTGCGACCGTAGCGGTCTTGCGGTTCCAGACTGCAGTACCTTTAACCGCACGGCCACTTCGGCCGGCCATACTTCACTATTACCGATTTCGGCTACTGCCATCTTTAGATCTTTTATAAACAAAAACAGTGCGTAACCAACTAAGTTCAGTTTGCTGAATCTGAATCTATACCAGTCCTGGTGCTACATAAGAAAGATGAAAAGTGTTTACGTGATTAACAGCCTTGTATAGCAGCCATACATACCGTAAAATATTCTGATGTAGTATCAACGTCAGACTAAACATGTAGGTGCGTAGTAAGTGCTGGTGACGAACAGAATGCGTTTGGTATTTATACAAGGAAACTGAGGCGAGCAGAGGGCACTATAGCTAGGGTACATGATTAACCAGTATCACAAATGTAATGGTTAAAATACGGTATGCGTAGTCATTAATTAAAATTACTTAAAATGGCAAAAATAGCGTCTGACAGTATTATCGACTTTCGATTTTTTAACTTTTAATTAACAGTCACTGCTTCGTTAATTACATTACAATTACGTTTAAGGTAACTGATCTGTCAGGCTGGAAGATTTTATTTTATATATTTGTTAATCTTATACTTTTTATGCTGGCTACCACACAATTGAATGTTTTACCTTGCAAGGCTAGGAGCTTCACATTATTAGTATTGGCACTTTTTATGTGGATTTTAAGTATGGATCCAATGTACGTTCAGTATGTCAGTACATGTTTAGTTGGCAAAGTTCAAATGCGGTCGAATAAAACTTTTTCAGTAACTAAAGCAAACTTAAATCTCTTTATACAAAAATTACGAAGACTGTAAATTGTGAAACCACAGGGATATTAAGTATTATGTGTCCGAGACAGGGACCTGTGCTTAGGGCGGTTGCCAGCAGCTGTTCCGTTAGGCGGTCCGCTGCGCCCATACAGTACATGAATGCGGTCGGAGAGGCGGTTGGAAGGAGACACTTCTCACTGTGATATCGAACTGTCCGCGTCACCAAGCGCCCGTATGCATTGTGTCTAGGATGACGTCAGAGCTGGGCAGACTTGAAAGCGTTTTCGGAAAAAGTAGGAAGCGAAGTCACGAGGACTGGATCGCTTAGATTTTGCAGAAGTAACTCTTTGTGTGCCGCCTGTAATGTTGACGGAACCACATGGTAAGTGGAGTGGACTTTTAAGTCGAGCAATTAATTTTTCGTGTTAAGAATTCAAGGCGATAGACTATTTTATTTGGAACTTCCGTAGATGTCACCTCTAAACTGTTAATAGTTTTGTTTCCGATACGTTAGGCAGAATTCTAAGACTTACAATTTGTCCCTGTGAACTTTAACAGAATATATCAATCAATTAAAACTCAAAACTCTTATTTGTAGCCATACCTCCCGGCCTCGCTGAGCAAATAGAAAGTAGGAACATTTTCATTCAGTGAGAGAGTATCGAGGACTTGTTGACTAAAAATTGCCGGCCGGGGTGGCCGAGCGGTTCTAGGCCTACAGTCTGGAACCGCGAGACCGCTACGGTCGCAGGTTCGAATCCTGCCTCCGGCATGGAGGTGTGTGATGTCCTTAGGTTAGTTAGGTTTAAGTAGTTCTAAGTTCTAGGGGATTGATGACCTTAGAAGTTAAGCCCCATAGTACTCAGAGCCATTTTTTTTTTTTACTGAAAATTATGGTCACTATTAACTCCACTGCTTTCGCGCTGACCGCAAAAATAGTTTTCAGACCCTTGTAAACAGCGAGGGTAGGTGTAAAGCACGCACAGATAATTTAACTGTATTTTCATAACGGCATGATGAAGCGTTGACCTTTTTGGAATATTATCCGCCGCACCACAATGTAAGGTCGCCAATGGTTTAGTCTTTCCCTGTCCTCGGATAGGCTGCCAGTATCACTGCCGGCCAGGAGGAATTTTATGTCCCTTTTTCTACGCCCCAACCCAGACAGCTTTTCCTTTTTAATGGGAGGAAAGGCCCTGCATTCGCGATGTGATTACTGCGTAAATCGCAAATCCTTTAGCAGTCTGCGAGAATGCCTATTCCAACAACGTTTATTTTCCAAAAATAAACCACGTACACACATACAAACACGTAATAATGTAACTATCACTGCGAAGTAAAAGTTGAATGTACTCCAGTGGTCAGCTTATTTGAAATAGTAGCAATTTGAAGTACTTTCTTCAGTTATTGAGACTTTCAGTGTACTAAAATCAGTTTTATTCTGCTGGAAGTGATTTAGAGACAGAAATATTCGGCAAATTTTAGCTGTTGCACTAGTTGTCGATTCACTGGGCCCTAGTCTGTTTCTTCCCAATCTGATGGATTTTACTATCTGCTTGACGATCTCGACAACGCAGCACAATCGGCGACAGCGGTTGTTGCATACTGCATACCCATTAATCCCTTACCTTTTGATGTCCACTTAATCTGTATACCTGAAAGACGCTTGAAGATGAGTTTGGAGGCGGATAACCGAGTGGGCTGGTCGCGAGAGGGTCGATAGTAGACTACTGTTTCTAGTCAATTCGAGAATGCAGTCGATGTACAGTCAACGGCTGTACACATTTATTTGGACACCGTGCCGTGGAACATAAATCTATACGAACTGAATGAAACGTGGGAGTGATCCGTGCATGAAGTACATTCAGTATGTGGGAGTGATCCGTGAATGAAGTACATTCAGAATGCAAAGGAAATAACGTTTCGGAGCTTCTCATGGCGCTACAGATGAGGAAAGGCGTTTTATTATGCGGGGTGAAATAAAATGTTTCTCCTCATTTTGTTCTGGAGACGGAGAAAATGGCAAACATACATTTAAAATCTTTAGAAAACCAACAGCCACAGACACAATAATACATTCCACATCCAACCACCCCCACAGCCAGAAACTTGCACCACTAACACACATGTTACATACATTAAACAGAATCCCACTCAGCAAGAGAAACTATGAACAAGAAATGAGTACAATCATACAACGACATTTCCAGAATACAAAAGAACTCACAAGCTGAAAAATTACAAACACACTCAAAATTGACAACACCACACAGAAAAGAACCAGATGGTACACCATGACCTACACACGTAAACTAACACACAAAGTTGCAAACATCCTAAACAGACAGGGCTTCAGAATAGCATATAAGCCTGGGCAAACCCCCCAATCACACCTAAGCCAGCCAGCTACCAAGAGGGACAAATTCCAATGATCAGGAATATATAAACTTGAATGTCAAAGTTGTGATGCAGTATACATAGGCATGACATGCAGGAATTTTGAAACAAGATACAAAGAACATATCAAATGTTGGAAGTATGAAAGAAACCATTCCACATTTCAGGGCATTTAAAAAACCATAACCATCATCCTTCAAACATGGAACAAGAAATGAAAATAATGAGAATAAACAACCAAGACAAACATCTTATACAAACGTAGGAAAACTTCCACTTCCAGAAAGCCATAGCAGAAAACAAACATGTGATAAATGAACAAACATACATCAGCACAGGCTCCCTACTACACTTAATAAAGGAAATGATAACATAAAATAAAAAAAAAAAACTCTTCCCCACACCATCTGGACACACACACACACACGCAAACATACGCGCGCACACACACACACACACACACACACACACACACACACACACACACACAGCTCACAATATATAAATAAACACACACACAAGCAGACCAAAAAAAAATAGCACATACACACACACAGACACACACATACACACACACACACACACACACACACACACACTCACACACACACAAATGCATACACGAACAGATCACAGATACTTCAATAATTATACTCGAAAGTTTGGCAATAACATTCGATCTTTGGCAAAAACATTTGACAGTCGGCAACAGAAACCAAAACATTGCATTGAAACAAGCATTCAGTTCATAGTGCTTTGGAATGTGGGGAAAAAACCGCAAACGCATTCATAAGAAGAAGAACAACACCAAAAATGCAACAGGAGCGTAATATGTAAGAAATTGTCCACGCAACCTGTAAGTACAGTTCAAAAGATTACTCCTTAATAGTAAATACCAACCACCAGAACTGTTTAGAACCTATAGGCACTGTGACAAAAATGTAAATTAAATAGCTAACATATGTACATATTCCAGGCCACTGATGATGCCTTGCAGAAAATAAAGGCGAAACGCGTATGGCACTAAAATTGTGTTTTATTCAGTTGCTGTCAGACGGTCCATTAGTAAAAATTATCAATATACCGAAATATTACGTGTAACTGAGGAAGACAGGAATACAAGAGTTGAAGATATCAATACAGCTCTGTCAAGCATTCCCTGTCAACGTGTACAACAGGTTCAAGAAAATACATCCGAGACTCCATAAAACGATACAGCACATAAAATTCAACAAAACATGCAAAAAGAACGATTTAATTCCAAGTTACATTAATGTAAAGGTTAAAAACAGTTCTACAGGGGCATAAAAGTCGAAATCATTTGCAGAACGATATTGGTTACTACAGGAAATGAAGATGCTCTATTCGAAAAAACAGCACCTAAACATGATGCTCTCTGAGACTCATCTATAATTGGCAAGAAACCTAGGAAACGCCACAGTTTTCATGGCACTAATAGAAAAAACTGAACACACCACATACACAGCAATGAAACATTTACAAAACAAACATAACAGAAGATAATGAAACTAACTGTAAAAAAGACGCAAAAATACATTTACATTTTAAATGTGAAACCACATGAACACCAACACACATTCAATCCTCGTTTAGTTAACCTGACAGAGACAGAATTACACGAACATGAAAAAAATGCTCTTGGAAAAAGGTTTGAAACACTGCACCAATAGCAAAGTGAATAATCAATGCATAGAAAATCTCATAGTAGAAACTGAACACATCCTTACACGTGAAGAACAACAAAATAATTGCGAAATAAACATAGGATTGACAAGAGAACTAGTGAAGGAAGAAATAAAAGGCATAATAAAACAAACACAGCAGACGCACAATAAGAACAACGAAACAGAAGCAGCCACTATGAAAAGGTTAAAACAAAAGTCAACAAACAATAACATATTAATAACAAGAGCAGACAAGGGAAATGTAACAGTACTCATGGATAAAGAGCAATACATCACAAAAACCAAGGAATACATAAAGACCAATGCCATACAAAAACTGAAGTCAGATCCAACTACACGATTCCAGG